>NC_137072.1:59447883-62223990 GCF_951640355.1 Cnephaeus nilssonii | reverse complement strand
GAAGAGAAAAAAAAAAAGAAGAGCGCTTGGCACATAGTCAGCTGCTATTTAAGTACTGCTATCACCACCACCACCATCATCATCATCACATTCAATAGCTGAAAACTTTGGACACTGACATTTCTTCCATTTTTAAAATTTAAAAATATTCCTACAACCCTCACATTAAAGGGGGAGGGGGAGAATCCTTTCAAATACGAAGTCTTATAGGACAGTATTCTTTATTGGCACTAGAATCTGGCCTCTATTTTAGTTTTTGGTTATTTTGATTACTTATTTAAAAACTCTACTTCATATTCTATAACTCAAATGAAAAATAATTGAGTCTCAAATGCAGTCCCACATTCCCCACTGATGCTATTCAATGTCCACATCTCCACCATTGCCCAGGCAGGAGGGCAGGTACACAAAGCACAGATGGACTCTGTCACAGGCTCTCTGGACACCTGTATGTTCAGACATTGCATCAATGCAGTAAGTGAAGGGGCCTTATGCTCAGGAAGAAAGGATCAAGGGCCGCATTGCCTTCAGCCACCTGCCACCTACATTCAATAGTCTGCAGGACAATTTCATAAAGGAGATCGTTCCTAGCAATACTGATGTAAATGTAAAATCATCCCAGGTGACTTTTTCTTTCCTGCTATAACCTGGAAATCACTTGTGATTAAAACTGGCTCCAGCCCTAACCGGTTTGGCTCAGTGGATAGAGCATTGGCCTGCGGACTCAAGGGTCCCAGGTTGGATTCCGGTCAAGGGCATGAACCTTGGTTGCGGGCACATCCCCAGTAGGGGATGTACAGGAGGCAGCTGATCGATGTTTCTCTCTCATCGATGTTTTTAACTCTCTATCCCTCTCCCTTCCTCTCTGTAAAATATCAATAAAATATATTTTTTTAAAAAACTGGCTCCAGATACAGTTGGTCTTGGTTCAAATCCCATTACCTTCCAAGGGTGGGACCTTGGGCAAAGAAACCCCCTCTTTCTCAGTAACCAGGTCATAAAATAGGGATAAGGATAGAACCTTCTTCACTGAACTGCTAAGAAGAACCACAAAATTCAGATGAAGAAATTCAAGCAGGGCCTGGCACATACTAAGTGCTTACTAACTGTAGCCTCCGCTATGCAAAAATACGTGCCAGGCCCTTGCAGGCCTGAGGGTTAGGTGCTGCACTACTCCCCTTTGAACTGTTGTAGTGTGTTATTAACACCCTCTGCAAATCCATAATACCGCCCATCTTGGTTTTTATCCAAAAGCACAGAGAATATATCTCTTATATATGGGTCATCCATTTATATACCAAGTAATATATGACTCAGTAAATCGATGAGGTGTGAAGTTTTCTGATCAATGTGCATAGCACACTGGCTCCTCCATTAGTAACTTCCTTGCAAGCAACATAAATATAATACCAATATTTGTAAAAGTATCAGTATATAATGTCAGGGGAGAAGTTGACTCTAAAATTGCTGTCAGCCTAGAAATCCATTGAAAAGTTTTCACCTTTCTAAGCTCAAGTCCTGTTTTGAAAATCTCCTTCACTTCCTTGAGGCACTATTTATGATGGCTTGTTCTCAATTGTTGTTGTTGTTTTTCCCTGTGTAATTTATTAGTTTTTCTTCTCAAGGAAGATTCTTTATTCCTTACCTGCTGTGGAATGCTTTTCATGAAGGCAGCTTTAATTATTTACTCCGTATCCCCTACTGTGGCCGAGGTCGGACCATTACTTTTAAGATGGGCTGTTATATAGGTTTCCTGTGAGAGTCCAAGGTCAAAAACAGTCTCAGAACAACAATGTATGAGGCAAGCAAATTTCCAAGCACTATATGATTACACAGTTTAACACACACACACACACACACACTCATGAATGCACATAGTTATCCTCAAAAACAAACTGTCTGCTGACATGCTAACAAGTATTACACATTTATATTGCTTGAATAGTATAAATGTGTTCAGATCAACAAAAATGGTTCAACCTTATTTAAAAAGCTTATAAGATAGAAGAGTATTAAGCAGATAAAAAATTGTAAATGGGAAATTCAAGGCTCTTATTATTCACTAGAGACCCAGTACATGAATTCGTGCACTGGTGGGGTCCCTCAGCCTGGCCTGCACACTCTGGCAATCTGGGACCCCTCAGGGGATGTCAGACTGCCAGTTTTGGCCTGATCCCCACAGGGCAGACCAAGGGGCCCCACCAGTGTACCGGGCTGGTTTCAGCCCGATCCCCACAGGCCAGGCCAAGAGACCTGTGCACCAGGTCCATGCACCGGGCCTCTAGCATGCATATAAGATCTTTGGTTAATCTCTTCTCTCCCTTCCCCTTTCCCCCTTCCCTCTAAGATTCATCAGTCTGTTCCATGTTTCCATGCCTATGCATTGAGTATCTGCCCCCTGGTGGTCAGTGCACATCATAGCTACCAGTCGAACAGTCGAACATCAAATGGTCGCTTAGACTTTTATATATATAGATTAGTTTTAGAGGTATTCCAAGGTGAAGCTCTACCTTTTCTATGATTCTCAATTTTTCCACCATTACCACCTAGACTTTTTAAATAGCACTGATGTTACATTTTGAGATACCTTCAGGATAATTCCTGCTTGGAGTTTGAGGACCTGCATCCCTAACACTGTCACTAAGAATAACAATTTTTCATTTTGTAAAGAGCTAATGCGACTTTAAAAGATTGTGACTAGATTTCCCCAGGAATGATGCAAGCTCCTATCTTCCCCCTTTACAGAGATAGACCCCATAGCTCAGAGTTTCTGCCTCGAGTATATGATGGTAGACATGTGAGGCTCTTTACTTCCTGGATGGCTGCTTGTAATTTTTGATATAATAAATTACACTGGATGAATATCTTTACATAGTTTTTATTATACACATAAAATGTGTTGTAGAGGTGGAATACTAAACCCAATATAATAAATATCTCTAGAGTGCTTACTATATACTGTATTGTAAAATACCTTCCAAGAACACTGTATCAGAAGAGATTTGCCTGTTAATTTTACTTATGTATATGTACAGAGTTGTTTTCTAAAGTAAATAAGAGAAATTATATAACTTTGGTAAAGTTGTACATTTTCTGATGCTAAGACAGCTATATCAAACAAACAGAATTAAGTGTACAAATTTAAGTCCCTCAGCCTCAAATGCAGAATTGCATTAAAATTTCTTCACCTAGACTTATTGGAAAAAAAATTTAATAACTTCTGATATATACAGAAAAAATATTAGTTTCTTCCCCAAAGCAGTAAAAAGTTTTACCCAGAGGGCTTCTCTTTTCAGGTAAGTCTCTACACCTCTTCTTAAATGAGATTTGTCTATAAATTTTCCTTTAATGGATGCCATTAGTAGAGTAATATCTTCTTAAGAAATGCTTCTGAATCTCAGTAAAACTTGGGGGATGCTCTGTAAACAAATACTGATACTCTACATCTAAAATTGCCTTTAGCCCAGCCAGTGTGGCTCAGTGATTGAGGGTTGATTCATGAACCCTGAGGTCACAATTCAATTCCCCAGCAGGGTACATGCCCTGGTTGCCAGCTCAATCTCCAGTAGGGGGCATGCATAAGGCAGCCAATCAATGATTCTCTCTCACCATTGATGTTTCTATCTCTCCCACTCCCTTCCTCTCTGAAATAAATAAAAACATTATAAATAAATAAATAAATAAATCCTATATAATAAAAGCCTAATATGCTAAGTGTCCAGTCATCTGGTCATCCATTCAACCAATCAAAGCACAATATGCTAATGATATGCTAAGGCGCTCAACAACTCACTATGATGTGCACTGACCACCAGGGGGCAGACACTCTGACTGGTAGGTTAGCTTGCTGCTGGGGTCCATCAGATTGGAACTGAGCGAGACAAGTCAGACACACCCTGGAGCCCTCCCGCATCCCTCCCCAGCCCCAAACGTGCACCATTGGAGTCCCTTGGCCTGGCCTGCACCCTCTCACAATCTGGGATCCCTCAGGGGATGTTGGAGAGCCAGTTTCGGCCCCATCCCGAAGGCCAGGCTGAGGGACCCCACTGGTGCATGAATTTGTGCACCAGGCCTCTAGTAAATCTATAATAATAAAAGCGTAATATGCTAATTAGACCAGATGTCCTTCCGGATGACCCTCCAGACAAAGCTAGGACTGCGAGGCAAGCCTGGGTCCTAGGTGCCTGCCGGCAGCCAGAGAGAAGCCCAGGTTGTGGGTGTCAGAGGGAAGCTGGTGCCAGCAGCCAGGGGAAGAAAGGCCTACTCTTGCACAAATTTCATGCATCGGCCTCTAGTAAATAAATAAAATAAAACAAAACTGCCTTTACACTGAGGCTTTCACTTCTCCAGAGGCTACACAAGGCACACAAAACCAACACCACACCATACAACAAAGAAAAAGGGATAGAGCGATAACAAAAGGAAGAATGGTGGCATATCTTATCCTTAGCAACACATACATGTATCAATGACTGGCCAGATGCATTAAATTAACATTCACATTTCATTGTGAATTTTTCAATCCCTTCTAATAATGCTTTATAAATTTTCAATATAAGTCCTTCATATCCTTTGCTAAGTTTATTGCTAGGTACTTTATTCCTTTTGTTGCAATTGCAAAAGAAATTGTTTTCTTTTTCATCTCTCTTTCTGAAATGTCATTGTTAGTATATAGGTATACAGTATATTTTTGCACATTGATTTTGTATCCTGCCACTTTACTGTATTTGTTTATTGTTTCTACTAGTTTTTGGTGGAGTCTTTAAGGTTTTCCATATAAAGAATCATATCACCTGCAAAAAGTGACACTTTTATTTCTTCATTCCCAATTTATATGCCTTTTCTTTCTTTCTCTTGCCTGATTGCTCTAACTAGGACTTCCAGTACTCTGCTGAATAAGAGTGGTGAGCATGGACATCTTGTCTTGTTCCTGATCTTACAGGAAAAGCTTTCAGTTTTTCACCATTGAGTATGATATTTGCTGAGGGCTTGTCATATATTTGGCCTTTATTATGTTGAGGTACTTTCCTTCTATACGCATTTTATTGAGTGTTTTAATCATAAGTGGAGGTTGTATTTTATCAATTTTTTTTATGCATCTACTGAGATCATATTATGTTTATCCGTTATTTTGTTAATGATGCATTACCTTGATTGATTTGCATATGCTAAACCGTCCTTGTGCCCCTGGAATAAACCCCACCTGATCGTGATGTATGATTTTTTAAATATATTGTTGTATTTTATTTGCTAGTATTTTTAGGGTTTTTGCATCTTTATTCATCAGAGGTATTGGTCTGTATTTTTCTTTTTTAGTGTTATCCTTGCCATGTTTTAGTATCAGGGTTATGCTGGCCTCATAAAATGTGTTAGGAAATATTGCCTCTTCTTCAATTTTTTTGGAAGAGTTTGAGAAGGATAGGAATCAAATATGCTTTGAATGTTTGGTAGAATTCACTGGTGAAGCCATCCGGTCCTGCACTTTTATTTTTTTTGGGAGGTTTATGATGGTTGTTTCAATTTTCTCACTGCTGATCATTCTGTTTAGATTTTCCAGTCCTTCATGATTCAGGCTAGGAAGGTTAGGTATTTCCAGGAACTTATCCATTTCTTCTAGGTATTGCATCTGGTGGCACATAATCTTTCATAGTATTCTAGTATGATTTTAATTTTTTTTAAATTTCTGTGATGTTTGTAGTAATTTCTATTTCATTTCTGATTTTGTTTGAATATTTTCTCTTTTTCCCTTCGTGAGTCAAATCAACATAATTAAAATGTCCATATTACCTAAAGCAATATAGGATTTAACACAATCTCCATTAAAATCCCAATGACATTTTTTAAAGAAATAGAACAAAAAATTATCAGATTTGTATGTAACCACAAAAGACCCATAATAGCCAAAGCAATCCTGAGTAAAAAAAGAAGAAAGCCAGAGGTATCACATTCCCTGACTACAAATCAACTGTAATCAAAACAGCATGGTATTGGCAGAAAAACAGACACACAGACCAATGGAACAGACCTGAGAGCCCAGAAATAAACCCACATGTATACGGGAAAGTAATCTTCAACAAAGGACCCAAAAACATACAATGGAGAAAAGAAAGCCTCTTTAATAAATGGTGCTGAGAAAATGGAAAAGCCACATGCAAAAGAATGAAACTAGACTACAGTTTGTCTCTATGTACAAAGATGACCACAGAATGGATCAATGACCAAAATATTAGATCTGAAACAAACAAACAAAAAAATTACATAGGAGAAAATATAGGTACTAAACTTATGGACCTTGGCTGTAAAAACATTTTATAAATTTAACCCCAAAGGCAAGGGAAATAAAGGCAAAAATAAATGTATATTAAAGTAAAAAGCTTCCACACAGCAAAAGAAACGATCAACAAAACAAAAAGGCAACCAACCCAATGGGAGACGATATTTGCAAACAACACCTCTGACAATATGTAAAGACTCATAAAACTCAACACCAAACAAAAAATTCAATTAAAAAAAATGGGCAGAGGACCTGAACAGACACTTCTCCCGAGAAGACATACCAATGGCCAATAGATATGTGAAAATGACTCCGTTATAATAACCTGGTTATTAAATAACAGGAAAAGAGTAAAGGGAAGACTAGATAATATAGGCATGCCATTTACATTTGCCAAGAAGCTGCAGTTAACACTCTCCAAGTCTATTCCCTGCAGATCACTGGGGGAAGGGACTGGACAATAGACACATGCCCAGTAAGGTCTGGGTGACGTGGGAAGATGCTTACCTGTCAGTCACACCTGGGAACAAGTCAATGGCCAGAATAGGTGTGGCCACTGCAAACACCGGCCACTGTTAAACTCCTGAACAAAGAGAGTTCACCCTCTTGGCTCTCTCTCTCTTGCTGCTTGGTGCCTGACTCTTGTTGCAGGGGGCACATTCCCCTGCATTTGCCCATGGGGCCCACAACCATGTGAGACCCACACAATAGACTGATGAACTGACTCTAGCCTGATGTTCTGCCGGACCCAATTCCACCATGGAAGAGACACTCTAGACACTGGTCATACTTTTGGCTCTGCTGGATCCAAAGCTTATGCCTTTTTCAGGACAGGGTTAAGGGGCATGGGACTTTACAACCCGAGGAATGTAATTCCACACCAATAAAGACCATTCACTCTCCTGTGCGTGTTTTAGAAAATTAAATTTCTCAAGATATCACAAGAGCCACCCTACTCCCGCTCCCACTGTCAGGGAAATTGGACCCCCTGATTTCTCCAGTAACAAAAAGATGGCCAATTTCACTAGAAATGCATACCAAAACCACAATGAGATACTACCTCACACCTGTTATAATGGCTATTATCAACAAGATAGGTAATAACAAGAGTTGAAGAGATTGTGGAGAAAAAGGAACTCTCATTCACTGCTGGTGGGAATGTAAACTGATACAGCCACTAGGGAAAACAGTATGGAGGCTCCTCAAAATTTTAAGAATAGAGTTACCATATGACCTATCAACCCCTCTTCTAGGTATCACCCCCAAAATTTGAAAAACATATTTCGCAAAGGTGCATGCACCACTGCATTCATTGCAGCATTATTCACGGTGGTTAAGCCATGGAAACAACCAAAGTGTTTCTGATAGATGACTAGATATAGAAACTGTGGTACATATATACAATGGAATACTACTCAGACATAAGAAAAGATGAAGTACTGCCATTTGCAACATAGATAGACCTTGAAGATATCATGCTAAGCAAAATAAGTCAGAGAGAAAAAGTTAAGAACCATATGATTTAACTCATATATGGGATATAAAGCAACAAATGAACAAACAATAAAAACAAACAAAGCTCATAGACACAGACAATAGCATGGTGGTTACCAGAGGGAAGGGCAGTGGGGAGCTAGAAAAGGTAAAGGGGGTCAAATACATGGTGACAGAAGATGATTTGAGTGTGGGTGGTGGGCACTCAGTGAAATATGCAGATCATGTATCATAGAAATGTACACTTAAAACCTATATAATCTTATTAATCGATGTGACCTTAATAAATTTAATAAAAAGGAAAAAAGACATTCACATCTGAAAAAAATTTTTTCAGTGAGGTGAAACATGGCATTTATATTATGTTTTCTTATTCTACATTTAAATTGACCAAACAAATTAAAACTAACTCTTTATTAAGGAGAGAAAAAGACAATATTGACAGATAAATCAAATTGGTCATATGACTAATGCTATCTAAATAAGAATTATCTTTTCCAGTGAAATTTCACAGTAAATAACTAACAATATATCTGCATAAGAATTCTCTTTTCCTATGAAATTTCACAGTAAATTCAATAAGATATAATCTGTCTGTGTCTTTCCGACATATCTCCCTCCCCCCCACTCGCTCTTGCTCTCTCTCTCTCTCTCTCTCTCTATCACACACACAGATTTAAAAAGTACAAGATGAAAGAGTACAATATTAAAGTACTAATGAATCTGTAATTATTCTGTATTTGTCAAAACAAGCTAGAAAAAGAAAGCATTTTACTTTTATAAAGATGTACAAAAACTTATAAGATGATGTGATTTTCATCACAGTTTAAAAAATAACTATTGACTCAGAAAGCAGTAGCAGCAAGCAGAGATAATTCGGTCCAGGGGTTGCAAATTCAAATGCCAACAGGGGCTAAACAGATCTCCTAGATACTTGAGGAAGTTGAATTGGATCTGGGCAACCTGGACAGCACCAGAGCCATTTAAATGGCAATAACTACAACCAGCTGTAGCTACGGTAGATATGCCTGCCTAAGGTTTCAGATTTTATCATTTTACATGGTAGGGTCAAACTATGGGTTTTAAAAGGCTTCTAATTAATATTTAGATTTTTTTAAACAGTGTACAAACTTAAGATGAATTCAGCCCAAAGTAAACCAGTTTCCATGCTCTGATCTAGTCCAATGTGAGGACAATAAAGGAGCCCAAAGTTACACAGTGAGTGACTGGAAAATTCAAGAGGTTTCCTCCCTCCAAGAGGAGTGCCCTTCCCCGCCTTATACACCACTCTGCATTCTCTGATAAAGCTGTATTCCAAAACCATGTTCGGTCATTCCTGGAGCACCACTATGAATGTGAGCTGCCTCACTCTTCTTCCATCAGAGATTCTCCCAGAGTCCCAGTTATCTCAACTCCACCCCATGAGATTAGCATCCATGCCTATGAGGTTCCTTCACACATCTATGCTTCTGTTTATGCTCTTCCCCATTTCGAGAAGATGCCTACCACTGTGTTCTCCTTTATGAGACCTGCCCACCCCGGCCCAGTTCAGATGCTGTTTCTGAGAAGCGTTCTTTGAAGCCCTCATGAAGTCTTCCTTCTTTGAAATCTTGCAGCACTTCTAAGCAATATCATGTTATATATTAACTAGAGGCCCGGTGCACAAAATTCGTGCATGGGGGGTGGGGGGTTGTCCCTCAGCCCAGCCTGCACCCTCTCCATCTGGGTCCCCTCAAGGGATGTCCGACTGCCCGTTTAGGCCTGATCCCTGTGCAGTCAGACATCCCTCTCACAATCCAGGACTGCTGGCTCCCAACCACTCACCTGCCTGGCTGCCTGATTGCCTTTAACTGCTTCTGCCTGCCAGCCTGATCACCCCCTAACTACTTCCCTGCCAGCCTGATCGACACCTAATTGTCCACCCCTGCAGGCCTGATCACTCCTAACTGCTCTCCCCTGCAGGCCTGGTCACCCCCAACTGCCCTCCCCTGCAGGCCTGGTACCCCCCAACTGCCCTCCCCTGCAGGCCTGGTCCCCCCAACTGCCCTCCCCTTTAAGCCTGGTTGCCCCCAACTGCCCTCCCCTGCAGGCCTAATCACCCCTAACTGCCCTCCCCTGCAGGACTAGTCACCCCCAACTGCCCTCCCCTTTAAGCCTGGTTGCCCCCAACTGCCCTCCCCTGCAGGCCTAATCACCCCTAACTGCCCTCCCCTGCAGGACTAGTCACCCCCAACTGCCTTCCCTTGTAGGCCTGGTCACCCCCAACTGCCCTCCCCTGCTGGCCATCTTGTGGTGGCCATCTTGTGTCCACATGGGGGCAGGATCTTTGACCACATGGGGACAGCCATCTTGTGTGTTGGAGTGATGGTCAATTTGCATATTAATCTTTTATTAGATAGGATTATGCTTTCCATTCTACAGCATTTATCTCCCCAAACCAACTATTAATTTCTTGAGAGTTAAAGCTCTGTCTTTTCCCTCCTAGCATTCTAACAGATAACTAGTTACTAAATACTTAAGAAATAGCGTTGACTGATTGGCCTCATAGCTCTTCCAGGATGAATAAGGATACTATAATCCTGGAAATTATTTGCCATGCTACCTTAGCATCTGTATTCATTTCCTAGGGCTGCCACTAAGTCCCACAAGCTGGGCTTAAAACAACAGAAATTTAGTCTATCAGAGGTCTGGAGGCTACAAGTCAGAAATCAAGGTATCAGCAAAACCTCCCTGTCTCTGAAGGCTCTAAAGCAAGCATGTAAAACTGGCAGCCTGCAATGAATATTTTTGTGGCCCAGCCAATATAATGGTATGTAAGAAACATTTTAATAAAAATTTTGTAACTTAATTTTTACAATATCCTGTCATGCATAATTATTAATAACAAACTACGTTTGCTAATAACTGATGACTATAATTGTGTTGCATTCATTTCCCTTATGCACCTTACACGCAGGCGCACCATTTCCCTCCACTAATACTAGCAGTGAATATTTTAGCAGCTGATTGCCATGTCATTAGTCTTGTACTAACTTGTTCGGTGTGCACAACAGGAAATATTTTGCTTTCAGAGAACAAGAAAAATAGGTTTATTTGCGATGTGCTTATTAATTTGTGCAGTTATTCAGTGTCTGGTAAGTTAACGTTCAAGAAAAAATATTATTTTTTATTAAAATGTTACATTATTTTATGTTAACGATTACTCATTTATTTCAGCCCTTTGTATTCAGCATTCTCTATCGAAATAAACCTACATTTCTATGAAAATTGAAGTGTTTGTTTTTTTGTGGCCCACATAAACTTAAACCTTCTTTATTGGCCCGTGTTAGCCTTTGAGTTTGACATGCTTGCTCTAAGAAAGATCCTTCCCGCCAGCTGGCTTGGCTCAGTGGTTGATTGTTGACCTATGAACCAGGAGTTCACAGTTCCATTCCCGATCAGGGCACATGACCAGATTGTTGGCTCCATCCCTGGTGGGGGGTGAGCAGGAGGTAGACAATCAATTATTCTCTCTCATCATTGATGTTTCTATCTCTCTTTCCCTCTTCTTTCCTCTCTGACGTCAGTAAAAATATACTTAAAAACAAAAACAAAGAACGACCCTTCCCTTCCTCCTCTTCCAGCTTCTGATGGTTGCCAGCAATCTTTGGCATCCCTTGGCTTATAGATGCATCACTCCAACCTCTGCCCATCTTTCCATGGCCTTTCCCCTGTTAGTCTTTGTATCTGTATCCAAATTTTCTATTTCTTTTAAGGATACCAGTCATAATAGATTTAGGACCCAACCAAACCCAGTATGATCTTATCTTAACTTGATTATATCTTTCAAGACCCTATTTCCAAATAAAGTTACAGTCATGGGTTCCACATAGACAAAAATATTGGGGGGACACTACTCAACCCAATAAATACAGCCACTAATCTATTCAAGGTTGATATTATAAAGATTATAAATATCAGTAATCACTATAGAATAAATAATATTCCAAAATAAATAAAATAAACTTCCATATTTCTTACATTTTTTCAAAGACTATTGTAATTTGTTACAGTCATGGGTTCCACATAGACAAAAATATTGGGGGGACACTACTCAACCCAATAAATACAGCCACTAATCTATTCAAGGTTGATATTATAAAGATTATAAATATCAGTAATCACTATAGAATAAATAATATTCCAAAATAAATAAAATAAACTTCCATATTTCTTACATTTTTTCAAAGACTATTGTAATTTGAGGTACATGGAGAAACCCACCAAAATACAACTGAAAAACCAAAGACAAATTTAGAATTATAAGATTTGGCTGATTATATGCATTTCAAATTATCTATAGATTTTAGTGCTTCAGTAGTCTATAAGAAGATCCATTTGCAAAGCTAAATAATCAGGCAGTATAAGAGGAAGAATAAATTTAAAAATCAATATTTTGAAAATGATTATTATTATGTTTTGGAACTGTGCTTACTTATCTAATCTCCATTTCTCCTAATATTGCTGAAATATTGATAAAGTCACTTTGGGACATCCAAGTGACTTCAGCTAAATGTAGGAAATGAAGAAAGACCTGTTTGGGTCTCATATAGACTAATAAAAAAGGACAGATATGGTTTCTGTACTTAGGATTATACAAGTGATTGAAGATGTTGGTGGAGGTTGAGTGGAAGAGGATTAAATAAAGAAGTGAAAAATAAAAAATAAAAATAAGAAGAATAGATGATAGAATGACCTTCTCTCTTATTTCCTTGCAACACTTGAAGGGCTTCATCTGATCTACAACTGGAGTTAGTAAGTTATTTATTACTACGCCCATTGTAGGAGCTATATAAATCAAGCAGATCTAGCCCCGGCCACCAGAAGCTTGCAATTTACAGGTTTTCACATTAATTAATAATTTACATTAGGCTGGCAGTGTGAAAAGACCCCTGAGGGTTAGTCACAGCTCTGCCATTCTTAGTTGTGGGATCTGAGCAGGTTACTTAACCTCTCTATAAATCACTTCTTCACTTGAAAATTAAAGTGGGTCAGCCCTAGCTGGTTTGACTCAGTGGATAGAGCATCAGCCTGAGGACAGAAGGGTCCCAGGTTTGATTCCGGTCAAGGGCACATGCCCGGGTTGCGGGCTTGATCCCCGGGGGGAAGGTGGGTGCAGGAAGCAGCCAATCAATGATTCTGTCTCATCATTGGTGTTTTCTCTCTCCCTTCCTCTCTGAAATTAATAAAAGTATATTTTTAAAAAATTAAAGTGGAATTGCCTAGATTATCTCTAAGAGTTCCTTCCAACTCTAAGTGTAAAGGGAAAATGTCTAAATTTGTGGATGAATGAGTTAGAGGATGTCTCAGAAGTTAAGTAGCAAAAGGAACTATCAGCAATCACTCTTCAGTTCAACGTTTCAAAAGACTATGGCCCAGGTCTTCTCCAACTGCAAGAAAGCCTGCTGGGCCCCTAAGTAAGCTCAGCCTTCATGTGCTGCAGGAGTCAATGCCCACAGGACAACTCTAACCAACGGGACCGCAGCCACTGCTCCCAAGTGATTTTGCCTCGGGTCCTTAAATTGACAACCCTGTGGTATCTAATGTTTGCCTCTCAGAAGTCTTGACCAAAATGAGCCCAACTGCATATGGCAGAGACCTCTTCCCCTACCCCACTCACTGTCTCCCTCTCGTGCCCTCTGGAATAACCTCAGAACTATATCCACCCAAGCCCTTCTGAAAGTAATGAGAATAATAATAAATTTAAATAAAAGTAAAATAAAATTCTATAAATGTAATGGCTTCTGGAAGCATGGAATCTATTTCCAAGAGACTGTATGAGCTTGGACAAATCAGTCAACCTGTCCAATGTGTGTTTTTCAATCTGTAAAATGCAAGTGTCAGACTAGATGTCTTATGACATTCCATTCAACAAGCCTTTAATTCAAAAATGTATCTCCCAATTCATTGTCCAGAAATTGTGAGACCAAATAGGTAAGGTTCCTGTACATCTTCCTCGTTGGAAAGTAATTCCAATTGCAGTCCATTCTATTTCCAAACCTTAACAAGAGCCTGCAGCGATGTAACTAGATTCATATTTCCAGGAGTCATCTCATTTCTAATTCCAAGTTCCCAAATAGTTTAATACAAAATCAAGTAGAATATCTACATTTATTGCCAGAAAGAATGGTTTCAGTGATTTAGAGTTTGGGGTAATAAAGAGTCTATAAAGATTGATTTACTAAACATCCTAAACAAATAGTAAACCTATTTTGTAACTCTAAAATGGGTATGTACTGCTCTCATTTGTAATATATCACATTTTTAAATAGAGCTCTGTAAAGAATTACTGGATAAATTTTAAATGCCACTAGAAATCAAGTGTTCATCATTTCATAAAATTACCTGTCTTGATCTATAATAACTAAAATATCGCCTCAAATTAATGCACATGTTTAAAAAGCTTTCTAGCATGTTTTGAGTCATAATTGTGTATATAGATCAGAAAAATTTGCATTTGTCCTTGGAATTTCTTTTCTCACTTCTCAGGAGACTGTATTTCTTATATGTGAAATATTTTAGAAATCTAGTCAGCTGGCACATGTTCTACAGAGATTCTATTTATGGAACTTGGAGAATAAGGCAGCACACACACACAAAAAGGAGACATGGAGCTCTGAATTCTAGCATAAATTAATTGGCAAGGAGGTGGCAAACCCACCTGAATGATGCCTATACAGAAGTCTGAGAGGCTTTTATTTAAGTCTAACTTCCTTCCAACACTTAAAAAAGAAGAGTCAGTAACTGGGACACACTCCCGTGGCAGAATTCAAGTTCAATCCACACTGGTCGTGAACATGACTAACGACCGTGTTGTGAGATGTCAGCTGTGATAGCAGAGGTTGGTGGCTTGTTTTGGAGGGAGGGTTTCTATCAGATAAGGATTATCCCCTGAACTACCAAATGACCTTATTACTGACCCACCCTTGGGTCCAGAAAAGCCCCCTTCTTTTTTTCTGAGGAATTTCAAATCAATATTTGTGGCTTAAATGCTCACCAAGGTCATTCCAAATTGGAAATATTCAGGCCAGGAGAGAGAAAAATATTACTTTTCAGATTTCAGAGAAGAAAGCTCACTTTGGAAATAGCATTTATTATCACAGGAGATATAGCAGAAAGCCAGCACGCATGCTGGAAATGAAATGCTGGTGATAAAAGGTAAACTTTCTCTCTGCTCTCTTCTTTATGGCCCTCAGGAAGAAGATCTGAGTAATCTCTAAATCTCTCAATGTGGTCTCACATTTATTTCCATTATAAATTCAGGGCAGGCCAGGCAACAACACAAATCTGAAATAAATTGGAAATAGTGTTTGTCAACTCTGTGTCAGGCACTGAACTAAGTGATTTATGTGTAAACCACATTTATGCCTCACCAAATCATGTTGAGTGTCTTGCAAACTAACCTGTCCAATATCATACAACTAGTGGCCTGGTGCACAGATTCATGCACATTGAAAGGAAATTAATTTGAAGAAATATTTTAATATCGCTATTTGCCCTTTCTCTATTATAGAAGTGTCAGAGATGAAAGAAAATTAGTAAAATGTATATGAAAATAATGTATAAATTGATTAATAAACAATAACATGATATAACAAAAACAAAGACATGATATAAAAACAACAAAAACATGATATAAAAACATTAATAAAAACAATGACTGATACATTGGTTAAACTTATTCTAATATCTCCCTGTATATCACATTAAAAGTAAAAACACTTTCAGAGTGCTTGACTAATTTCCCTAGTGATGAAGTATTTACAACTTTAACATCACACACTCTTCAAACTCACGAGAAAGCAGCATATAACTGACCATATCCCAAAACGGGTTCTGGTAGCAATATTCCTACTCTGCCTAGATTGGTGCCAGTGAGAGCTTTATATGTATCACACATGTGCGAGTCAATGTTTATTTTTAAATTGCCAGTGCACATCATATGTACTGGCCGGTCAGTCGGTGGAACAGTTGGATGGACAGATGGTCAGTCACTTAGCCTTTTATATATATAGATAGACAAGAGAGTGTCGGAATCCAACTTTAAACCAGATCTGTCAGATTTTGCAATAATAATTTCTCCTACAACAGTCTAAGCAAAAACTGAAACTTTCAGTCTAAGCAAAAACTGAAAATCCAGAGAGAAGATAAGGTGGAGAGTTCAAAAGGTTTTAGAGAAGCAATACAGGGTCTAAGAGAAGAGCCACATTACATATTATAGGGGCTAGTTTAATAGCTGACTGGCAAGATATGAAGGTAATAACTAATATATATTGATTACTTCTTGTGTGCCAGACACTAAGCCTATACATTTATTATCTCCATCTACACAACACCACCATCTCTTCTGCACTGTTATTATCCCCATTTTACATAGAAACAGGTTTCATAAGGTTAAAAATGCCCAAATCATAAAACTTATAAAGGGCAGCATCAAGATTTAAATTGAAGTAATATTCTGTCTTCAGATCCCTTATATTATGTCACCTTCATAATATTTAATATATGGACTCAACTTCTGGTAGTTACTAGAAGGAGGTGTCTAGGAGAGAAAGTAACATTTAGGCTTATGATTAGAGCTGGAAAAATATTAGTGGTGTCATTTACTCAGACTCATCTCTCCTTCCTCTGAGGAATTACCTTCTGTTCATTTCTCTCATATAATAATCAAATAAAGTATTATAGATAGAATAAAATATTCTATCTCTAAACATAAGAAACTCACAATATCCATAAAATCTGTTGCAAAAGTTATATCATAAAGAATATATTAATATATAAAGAATATATAAAAGTTATATCATTATGAATAAAATAGAGGACCAGTGCATGAAATTCATGCACTGGAAGGGTGTCCTCAGCCCAGCCTGCACCGTCTCCAATCTGGGACCCCTCAGGGGATGTCCGACTGCCAGTTTAGGCCCAATCCCACAGGGACTAAACCAGCAGTCAGACATCCCTCTCACAATCCGGGACTGCTGGCTCCTAACCACTCGCCTGCCTGGCTTCCTGATTGTCCCTAACCACTATGCCTGCCAGACTGATAGCTCCCTAACCACTCCCCAGATGGCCTGATTGACACCTAACTACTCCCCTGCCGGCCCGATCACCCCCAACTGCCCTCCCCTGCCAGCCCGATTGCCCCCAACTGCCCTCCCCTGCAGGCCTGGTCATCCCCAACTGCCCTCCCCTGCCAGCCATCTTGTGATGACATGGGGGCAGCCATCTTGTGATGACATGGGGGTGGCCATCTTGTGATGACATGGGGGCAGCCATCTTGTGACAACGTGGGGTGGCCATCTTGTGATGCGAGGGTTTGAGGGTCAATTTGCATATTACCTCTTTATTATATAGGATTTGGTCCCTCTCATTTTTTTTTCTTTTTAATATATTTTATTGATTTTTTTACAGAGAGGAAGGGAGAGGGATAGAGAGTTAGAAACATCGATGAGAGAGAAACATCGATCAGCTGCCTCCTGCACATCCCCCACTGGGGATATGCCTGCAACCAAGGTACATGCCCTTGACCAGAATCAAACCTGGGACCCTTTAGTATACAGGCTGACGCTCTACCCACTGAGCCAAACCGGTTAGGGCGGTCCCTCTCATTTCTTATTCAGCCCCTTTTAAGAAACTCTTGTCTATGAACTCCTTCCACCCACTTATAAATCTGAGTGCCCTCTACAACATACAATTTTATACGTTCATTCTCTCTCTCTCCAAAATCTGTTCTCCATAGGAAAACCTGTCCATTTAAAAATTATTTTTTGTTCCTAGTCAGCACAAGCTTTCATACATTTAGCCATTGCACTCGTGCATATTGACTTCTAAAATGCATACTGTTTTGGACAAGGACTTTCACACAAAGGAAATAGGGAGTTCAATTTAGGTTCTAATTTCCAACTCTCCTTTCACTGTAATTTTAATTCACCTTCTTTGAGCTTCCATCTTAAATTGCAATTTTAACTGAAAAATATTCCTAGAAACAATAAAGCACCCTACAGAATAATTAAATAAGTGAGGTTTCACAGAGTACAGAGGAAGAGAGTAAAGTAATTAAGGAGCAATACTAATAATCACTATTGACTTTACTGGGTGGCCAGGCACTTTTACATGAAGTAATTCATTTAATTCCTAAAACAATATCATGAGGAAGGCTACCACTATTATCTCCATTTAAAATTTTTTAAAAAATCAAAATACAGTAACTTTTCAAAATTATTCAAATAGTAATTAAACCCAATATTTAAACACAGACACTTTGGTTCTAAAATCACTTTGCTTAACCAACATACTATGCTGTTTCACATATTTCATTTATTGAATTAACATCATCAACAAATAACTTACTAAACAATCTTAGCAATCTTGGTATTAGAAGTATCTCAAATTTTATCGAAATATGGCCCTAAGTGTTTATGGGTGTTTATGATGAAAACTGCATGTGCTCAGATCTAGGAACTCAAATAGATTGCTAAAAGATATGACTATATCTGAATTTTTAAATAAAATTCCTATTAGAGCATTGTTATTTTTGTTATAGTTTCAGTGTAAGAAAGTTTTTAAGATTAAAAAAAATGGGCATAGAATGTTTCACCTTAATTCATTTGATCTTGTTTTCTTAGTTTAAGCAATGATAAAAAATGACTCGATTACTAATACATATTTTATCAGTATCAAATGAGTAAATTATATGCAAAGAAAAGAATACAGTAGCCCCCCCTTATCCATAGGGGATGTGTTCCAAGACCCCCAAGGGATGCCTGAAATAGTCAACAGTACCACACTCTGTATATATTGTTTTTTCCTATACACATGTACTATTATAGATTTTAATATATAAATTAGGCACATTACAAGATTATTAATAGCTAATAATAAAATAGAACAATTATAATAATATACATCAATAAAAGTTATGTGAATGTGGTCTCTCTCTCATCTCAAAATACCTATTCTACTGTACTCACCTTTCAATTAAAAAGCACTTGATGGCTTCTCTTTGGCATCTCCAAACAGCTAGCATCACTACTGGCAATAAAGGTTACTTGAGCATAAGCACAGCAATGCTGCCACAGTTAATCTTACAACCAAGATAGCTACTAAGTGACTAACTGGGTAGGGAGCATACTAGTATACAGCTTGGCGATGCTGGACAAAGGGATGATTCAAAAACCTGGCTGAGTAGATCAGGATGGTGCAAAATTCCATTATGCTGCTCAGAAAGGTCCACAATTTAAAACTTATGCAATTATTTGCTTCTGGAAATTTTTAGTTAATATTTGTGGGCTACAGTTGACTGTGGGTAACTGAAACTTTAGAAAGCAACACCAGAGATACTGCACATAAAGAATTTATAAAGCAAAAACCCTATCCCAAATTTTTCACTTGTCAACCAATATTAATTGAGCACCTATGATATTCATACAGCATGCCAGAGGACTG
Source organism: Cnephaeus nilssonii (assembly GCF_951640355.1). Lineage (NCBI taxonomy): Eukaryota > Metazoa > Chordata > Mammalia > Chiroptera > Vespertilionidae > Cnephaeus > Cnephaeus nilssonii. The sequence goes on along the minus strand of NC_137072.1, from coordinate 62,204,738 downwards.
GTAAGAAGAAAATAACCTTATCCTTGAGGATTCTCAGTCGAAGGAGCTATGGAGAGCCAGAAAATGGAGCATTGTTGTTGTGTTTTTTTTTGCTGAGAGTGTGAAAATGTCCAGAAAGATCTTGACAGGGAAAAAGAAACTTTCCTCTACCCTCAAGGATTTTTTGACTGGTCTAATAATTAAATCTATTGGCTACAGATTAACAATAGAAAATAAACAAATTTAATTATATGCATTAGCATGGGAACTCCACATACATGAGAGAGTCAGAGACCCACCCCCATGTACACAAGAGTTTCAGAGACAGAAAGGGAAAATGAGGTATATATGACATTATGAGCTAAAGATAATGCAAGGTACCTGGGGGCTTCAGAGGGTCATTGCAGGATGATAAGAAGCGTAGATTTCAGTAATTAGTAATTTGCCCTGACATACAGATTAGTCAAAAAATATATATTTTTTTTATAATCTCTGATTATGAATAAGGCCCAAAATTCAAATTCTTCTGGCAGTTAAGAGAGGTTTCTCTTGAACCTACACGGTCTCAGTTGCTTTTACCTCAAAATAATGTGCATACCAGAGAGACATATCTTGGGGTGACACATTCTGTACTCCTATAGTCTTCATAGAGTCAGTGACACTGCTGAAAAGAATGTGACTTACCCAATCAAAGACTTGAATTATCAAGCACAAAATATTCCAGGCAGGTGGCAATGCATGGAAGGACGCAGCTTATTCAAGGAATAACCACTCTTAATTTGTAGAGGCAGAAAACTGGCTAACAAGACTACAAGGTGACTTGCTACTATGGTAATAAATTTGGACTTTATGGGAGAATCCACTGGATGCATGTAAGCAGAAAGGAGACTGTCCGATCTGTTTTAGAAAATTCATTCTGACCTCACTGTGTCTAGTGGATTCAAGTGAGGAGAGAGTTAAGGCAGAGACCAGGAGGGAGATAACTGCAGTGGGTTAGCATGAGATGGTTAGGATCCGAGCCAGAGCAGTAGGTAGGGTCTAGAGCAGTGGTTCTCAACCTTTCTAATGCCGCAACCCTTTAATACAGTTCCTCAATTTGTGGTGACCCCCCAATCATAAAATTATTTTCGTTGCTACTTCATAACTGTAATTTTGCTACTGTTAATGAAGCATAGTGTAAATATCTGTGTTTTCCGATGGTCTTAGGCTCTACAGCAGCAGTTCTCAACCTGTGGGTCATGACCCACAGGTTGAGAACTGCTAGCAGGGTCACCTAATACCATCAGAAAACACAGATATTTACATTACAATTCATAACAGTAGAAAAATTACAGTTATGAAGTAGCAACGAAAATAATTTTATGGTTGGGGGTCACCACAACATGAGAAACTGTATGAAAGGGTCGCGGCATTAGAAAGGTTGAGAACCACTGGTCTAGAGAGATGTAATGGCAATATGGCTCGCCATAGCTTCTCCCTTCCTCTTACAACTCCCCCTGAATGTTGATGAAGGAGGGTGACTTACAGACCACTGGATAATTGCCCAAATTCCCTTTAGAATAGTATGCCCCTGCAGGCATTTATGATCAGTTTAGACTACAATTTAAGATAAAATAGCTGAAAATCTATCCAGCATGAGTGTATAGCTCTTTTCACTGATGGGAAACAAATTAAACAATAATAAATAACAGAAACTAGAAGTTGACCACATCCAATAGAGAGATAAAATCGCTATTAAAAAATGGAGTAAACTGTTTAAGCTAACAACTGTATAAATATGCCATATAGCACAGGAAATGTACATAGTTTCTTGATTTTAAATCTATATTGTAAGTATTTAGCCACCTGCTCCTTGTTATATTATTTTAAGCATTCTTAAATGTACTTTTAAAACTTTTTTATAATTCTGTATTTAGCGAGAGTACATGTGATGTACAAGTACTCTAAGTGTTTATATTTCATGTAGTATGTAATCTGTCTGGTTTAAAGTCAAATTCTTCATTAAATTTTATAAATCTTAGAAACCTTGAAAATTCTGTGAAGTTTACCAAATACAGAATACCTTGATTTTTATTTTATTTTTTTAGCACAGATTATCTTACCTGGAGATTTTTTAAAAAATTATCTCACCTGAGGTTTAAAAAAAAACAATGAATTTTTTCTTTAGTCAGAGCCAACATGCTGCTTTAACCAATAAAACCTCATGAAATTCTATCTTGTAATATCTGACACTTTTCTCTTAATAACAGTACTTTATTGCTTACTGTACTACTTAGTTTTATAAATGGTTACGCATTCACAAGTTTCAGTCTTGCATTGAATCTAGTTCTTTGAAAGAACATAATCTCAATATCCTACATAATGTGTAATTAAATAGAATAATGTTTAAATTCTTTTTTTTCTAAAAACTCAATATCTATTTAAAGTTTATAAGCTATTATAAACTCTATTTGTAATGAAACGTGCTCTAAAAATATAGCCTGGCTGGTGTTGCTCAGTGGTTGATAGTTCATAAACTATAAACCTGGAGATCATAGTTCGATTCAATTCCTGGTCAGGGCACATGCCTGGGTTGTAGGCTTGATTCCCATTAGGGGGTGTGCAAGAGGCAGCCAATTGATCATTCTCTCTCATCATCATTGATGTTTCTATCTCTCTCTCCCTCTCCCTTCCTCTCTCCGAGCAACTGAAAGAGAAATTTTTTAAATATAAACATTTTTAAACACATTTTAATCAGCTTCGCATTTAAGTTTTTAATTCATTAATCTCTTAGTTCTATCCCTTTTCAAAATATTATTACTATTATAAAGATTGTGAAAACACATTTGATATAGACACTGAATTGCATTGTCTATAAGAGTTTTACTTAAGTAGGAAATCACCACTGATTATACAGAGGAAGATGCCTTTTACTAGCCACAAGGACACGGGCAAGGGCAAGGTCCTGAGCTGGACCAGGCCAGCAGCAATAAAAGATTCCAGTTTGGGGCTTACAACAGTGTGGCTTCCTCCCCTCTCTGCTTGTTCTTATCACCTTGTTCTCTATGCCATCTGTCATCCCCTATGCAGATATTTTGAGTCACAGATTTGCCTTTTTATCCCCTAGTTTTGCTGAATAACCCCATTCTCATTCTTTATAGGTCACCTCATTTCTACCTTTCCAAAATGAAAAATAAATAATAAGTAAAATACTCTTTGCAGAAAATCTGTATTATTTTAAGACTCTATTTTACTGTTTCCAAATGCAGTTTTGCCCAAAGCTATAAATCTCATAATTAATAAATTAAGTAACCATTAAATCTTACTTGAATGAGAATCAACAGAGGCATATATTTTCTAGACTTTTAATTTAATAGAATTGTACATCCCTAATTCAGGAATGTTCAGTTATGGTGGGCCACCAGAGGGAACACGTGGGATTATGTGTGTACATGGCCATGAGTGTGTGTATGTATGTGTCCTTAGCCCTTAAAATGAACATCTACATCTCTGAGAATTCACATAAAGGTGCATTGTGTTGTGTTGTTCAGAATAATCAGTGTCTTTCTAATGAAATTAATACAATAATAATATGGTGCTTATTTTCAGTTTCTTTGTATTCAAAAATAAGTTCAGTACCTGCTAGCTTTATGAATGCCTCAACCTAATAGGATTTACAAATTACCCATAAGCAAAGCAAGCAGCAGACTTTCAAGATCAGTTTCATCTTTGTCATAGCTTTTCTCTGTCTGTCCTTCCACACCTGACAGAAGCTCTGGAACAGACTGAGAGAAGGTATAAGGATCATTGCTAAGGAGTTTGCTTTCATTTCTATGTTAATTTGACATAGTCATAATGATGGGTTAGTATTTTGAATTCATTTTCAAATCTTAAACTATTTAAAATATATTAAATGCATTTGTTGACATTTCTTTTGGGTATAAAAACTGTATCTTATTCATCTTCCTCGCAGAATTATAGCAAAATGCCTAGAATGTAGATACTCAATAAGTATTTGTTAAGTGAGTAATGGTTTGTATAAAAAAATTACCAAAGAGAAAACATAAATATTGACAAGCAGCTTATCAATGTTGTAAATGACCGATAACAAATACATAAACTCAGAGATAGAGTGCAGGTCCCTATATATGTTTTAAACATGTGAGCTAACTATTAATTTTTATGGGGAAGCTGGAAAGAGGTGTGAAGATAGAACAATGACTATCTCTCTCAAAGTTGACTTGAACCACATGAAACGTCTCAAAATCAAAGATATTCAATAGCTTTTCTCAAGCTCTCACCAAAGCATGAGCCAGAAGAAAAACAACCTTTTCCAAAGGGATAGATCATTCCCTGCCAAGGAGACAGGAGCCAAAGCACAGAGCAACAGCTATCTATTCCCTCACTTAGTGAAGCACGGGCAAGACAGAACACAGCGCCGACTTGGTGATTTCCTTTGAATACAGGAAATTTCTCAAACATGATGTATAGCCAAGTTTGAATATGATGACAGAATCCCCCTCTGCACCCTTACATCAGCCTGTAGACTCAGGAGGACAGTCTCATCAGAACAAGCCCAGGCTGGGGGAAACCTCATCCATGTCTATCACTCTCAGAAAAGGACGCCAAGAGGCTTACCGGAGAGCACAGATGTTCCTTCCGTCTCACAGTCTTCACAGGACTGCGAAGAAAAATGCTCCCAATTGGCTTCATTGCCTTGTTTTTCATTCAACAAAGAACTGGGTACTGAGAATTTCCTCAAGAAAATAGTCACTGAATTCTTGTTAAAGAGGAAGGCTCAAGCACCTTTTATTAAAAGCAACAAATCAATCATGAAATGAAGCTCAGGAAATATGTTTTATAGTTAATGTGAGGAAACGTACAACGTGACCAGTTATTCAGCAAGTATAATTATCTACAAGGACTGCTTAGAAGATAAACAAAAAAAACTGTACCGAAGTGGTTCTTTACCTGGTTTTGTTTATGCTTTTGCTGGGTTTGTAACTAAAATTCACTTCATTGCTAACTGTATTTTCTGTCATTAATCTTACTTCCTCTTCTCTTTTCTTTTATTAATGCCTAAATGGAGCTTTTAAGTGGCTAATAACCTTACATTTAGCCCAAATAGCAAATGCTCTAAGTATGGAGCATGTGTATTTCTCTTCAAATAATATGCAAATACTAGAGGCCCAGTGCACGAAATTTGTGCACGGAGGGGGGTTGTCCGTCAGCCCAGCCTGTACCCTCTCCAATCTGGGACATCCCTCTCATCATCCAGGACTGCTGACTCCCAACTGCTTGCCTGCCTGCCTTCCTGATTGCCCCTAACCACTCCGCTGCCAGCCTGTTTGCCCCCAACTTCCCTCCTCTGCTGGCCTGGTCACTCCTAACTGCCCTCTCCTGCAGGGTTGATCACCTCCAACTGCCCTCCCTTACAGGCCTGGTCCCTCTCAACTGCCCTCCCTTGCAGGCCTGGTCCTTCTCAACTGCCCTCCCTTGCAGGCCTGGTCCTTCTCAACTGCCCTCCCTTGCAGGCCGGGTGCCTCCCAACTGCCCTCTCCTGCTGGCCATCTATGGTGGCCATCTTGTGTCTACATGGGGGCAGGATCTTTGACCACATGGGGGCAGCTATATTGTGTGTTGCAGTGATGATCAATCTGCACATTACTCTTTTATTAGATAGGATAGAGGCCTGGTACAGGGGTGGGGGCCAGCTGGTTTGCCCTGAAGGGTATCCCAGATCAGGTGGGGGTTCCCTTAGGGTGTGGGGCGGCCTGAGCAAGGGGCCTGTGGTGGTTTGCAGGCTGGCCACGCCCCCTGGCAACCCAAGCAGAAGCCCTGGTATCTGGAATTTATTTTCCTTCTACAATTGAAACTTTGTAGCCTGGAACAGAGCCAAGCCTGGGGCTCCCTCCGCGGCCCGCAGCCATTTCTGTTGGGGTTATAATTGAAACTTTGTTGCCTTAAGTGGGTGGGCCCAGCCAGGGTGTGCGGAAAGCTTTGCTTCCCCTGTTGCCGGCGGCAACCCTGGCCTGCTCTCTCAAGCTCCATTCTGCTGCCATTTGTTTGAATTTGTTTACCTTCTATAATTGAAACTTTGTAGCTTGAGTGGAGGCTTAGGCCTGGCAAGGGCAGGCGGAAAGCTTGGCTTCCTCTGTTACCTAGGAAACCTTGCTCTCTGTGGCTGTAGCCATCTTGGTTTGGGTTAATTTGCATACTTGCTCTGATTGGATGGTGGGCGTGGTTTGTGGGCGTGGCTTGTGGGTGTGTCGGAGGTATGGTCAATTTGCATATTTGTCTATTATTAGATAGGATACTATGAATATTTCAGAAACACACAACTAGAGATACAACAAAATTAAAGTATTAAAATAAAACTACATATAAATGCATTTTACATTTAAATAAAGTTAACAAACCTTATTTTAAATAAAACATTATATTAAATACAATTTTATGTTTAAATACATCATTTTGTAAATCATTTTCTTTCATCAGAAAGACTGTTCTTTAATTATGTTTTAAAATGTCACAAGCTCATCAAACTCATGCTGTGGCTTTAGGATAGGAAAGGAACAAACTTGTGGAACCAACAAACCTTTTAAGATTCCATTTTTAAAAAAAAAAACGTTCTCAGTAACCTAAGCTCCTTATAACAGAAAAAAGAAAAAATGCCACCCACCAAATTACGCAGAATTTCAGAAAACACATTTCAATTCAGCTTTGTCTGGAGGTATTGTTTGTGGTTTGACACAACATAGTACCAGTGGGGCTTTGTGACATTTCCCATGCCCCCCCCCTTCCCAAAAATAAATAGGCCAGTTCACCCTGTAACTTTCCACAAGATCTTTCAGCAGAGCTCCTGAATAATCTGGAGGTTATGGCAGGGATGGTGGTCCACCTGACCTAAACAAAAGCCTAAGGTCAAAATTAACCCTGATTTAAAGTCACAAGGAAAATAATTTTTAGGGAAACTTCCCCAAGGCAATCCTTCCCATCTGTAATTTTAGAGTAATAAAGGGAAGGAAGTGAGCAGAGTGAAATGTACTAGAAGATGATTGTTGCTTGTCCTGGGTCAGAGCACTCCATTTATGTCTAGTTAAAACTTAATATATTTGTTCCCAAGGTCCTCAAAACAGTAGTCGCAAATCAGTATGTTTCTGGCCAAGAGGTTTTGCATCCAAATTTAATACTGTTGGCTGGTAGGTGATGGTAGTCAAATAATCACTGCATGGCTGTAGAGAGTTTAGGAAAACAACGTATTCTATAACTTAGCCTCAAGGATTGTTTTATGATTATTTTGGGCCATACCTGCCTTCTTCCAAAATAAACAATGTTTCTCAAATGTATTCCTCTCATAAAGAATTCCTCTCTGCTCTGCCTCTATATCAAGTCATTTCCATGACTTATTTTCCCAGTCCAAGTCTGTCATTTAGAATGCACCAACTCTTCTCTCCTCACCTTCCCAGCTGAAGTTCTTGACAATATCATCGATATTTGTCTTCCTTTCCTCACTTCCCCATAGGTCCTCAATCAACTGAGATATGTCTTCTCAGACCACCACAACAGCAAGCAAATGTCACTAAACCTAACAGACAACTTTCAGTCCTGATCTTCCTTGGCCTCTAGGCAACTCTCCTCCCCGAGTTTCTGGATAGCACATCCCCATGGCTTTCAGAAGAGTGTAGAGAAAGTGCCCACAAACTCTGAAGCCAGAATGCCTAGATTTAAATCAGCTCTGCCATGTACTGGCTGTGTGACCGTCTGTAAGCCACTCACCTCTCTGGGATTCTCATATTTTTCATCGGCAAAATCAGATTTTAGCCAGCCCAAATCAGCATCTGTCCCAACAGAGGAAATTCCCTCCACCTCAAGAAGTTTACAAAAAAAAAAACAACAAACTGCCTCTTCAAGTGTTTGCCTTATTCTGCTTTTCACGTGTGCCATTAAGCAAGCATGTAGCAGAAGCCACTTCCACGTGGCCCTGGCAGAGAGCACTGTTGCTCTATGCTTCATTCCCACTGTACTTAGCATTGTCTTTTTATAAGCACAGATTTTGATTTACAGAGACCTTGCTGCAGTAAGTAACATCTCAGTTTTGCACCATTGATTTGGCTGTTAGGACAGTAAAAATCATTTGTATCAAAACGGCAAATGCTTTATTAAAGTAATATACATAGGGAAACTCTGTTGAGAGGGTTAAATTGATCTAATATATGTAAAAGCATATAAAACAGTACTGGGCACATAGTAAATGTCATGTACAATTTAGCTTTAGTCACTTTTACCAGAGGCCCAGTGCACAAAATTCATGCACGGGTAGGGTCCCTAGGCCTGGCCAACAATCAGGGCCGATCAGGACCTTCCAGCTGCAGGCAGGGGCCTTCCTTCATTCCATGCTGCCCCTTGGTGGTCAGCACACGTCATAGCGAGCGATCGGTCTCCTGGTCAAACTCCTGCATGGACAATTTGCATATTAGGCTTTTATATATAGATAGATTATTATTTTCCTCCTACTTCTCTGATCACTCCTTTTTTTGGTGTTCATCAAGATTTTGCCCTAGATTCTCTCTCCCCACAAGCTACAGTGTCCTTACTTGCTGATAAGGCCTACACATAATTTCCAGCCCACCCCAATTTCTTAAACTTTAAACAGATATATGCGACTGCCTCCTGGATATCTCAAATGCCACATGTCCACCGCTGAATCCATATTCCTTCCAAGCCTGTTCCTCCTCCGGTGTTCCTTGTCTCTAAAATTGCAACCACCACCCACACAGTCATCCAAGCCAGAAACCAGAAATTATGTCTGACTCTGTCATTCCCTTCATCTTCCAAATGCAAACAAGTCCTGCAGATTCTACCGACCTCCTAAATATTCCTTGAACACTTCCACTTCTCTCCTAACTCGGCAGTGCTTAGTCCAGACCACCACTCTGACTCTCCTGGACCACTGCAGCAGCCTCCTTGTCTCTTCCCCACCAGCCATGCCCTTCTCCAATCATTTTCCATACAGCTAACACTCAAATCTCATCATGTGTCCAACCCTTTGCTTAAAACTCGTCTGTTATAATGAATATGGTGTACAAAGCTCTTCATAATGTAATTGGTCCCTGTATACTTCTTACACTATATTTGCTATCCAAGGAAGTAAAGGACCAGTACTCAGAAACTATAAGACATTGAAGAAAGAAATTGAGGGATACAAACAAGTGGAAACATATACTGTGCTCATGGATTGGAAGAATTAACATTATTAAAATGTCCATAATCCCCAAAGCAACCTAGATTCAATGCAATTCTATTAAAATACTAATGGCATATTTCAAAGATATAGAAAAAATATTCAAAAATTTTATACGTAGCCAAAAAGGAGAAAGAACAATCTTTCAGCAATCTTGAGAAAGAACAAAGTTGGAGGAATCACAATACCTGGTATCAAACTGTATACTACAAGGCCATTGTAATCAAAACAGCCTGGTGCTGTCATAAGAACAGGCACATAGATCAACAGAACAGAACAAAGAGCCCAGAAATCGACCCAAGCCATTACGCTCAATTAATATTTGACAAAGGAGGCAAGAGCATATAATGGAGTCAAGACAGTCTCTTCAACATATGGTGTAGGGAAAATTGGACAGGTACAGGCAAAAAAAATGAAACTAGACCACCAACTTACACCATACACAAGGATAAACTCAAAATGGATAAAAGGCTTAAATGTAAGTCACAAAACCATAAAAATCCTAGAAGTAAAAACAGGCAGTAAAATCTCAGACATCCCTTGTAGCAATATTTTTGCTGATATATTTACTAGTGCAAAGGAAACAAAGAAAAAATTAACAAATGAGGTTACATCAAACTAAAAAGCTTCTGCACAGTAAAAGAAACCATCATCAAAATGAAAAGGGAGCCCTAGCTGGTTTGGCTCAGTAGATAGAGCATTGGCCTGCAGACTGAAGGGTTCCAGGTTTGATTCCAGCCAAGGGCACATGCCTGGGTTGCGGGCTCGATCCCCAGTAGGGGGTGTGCAGGAGGCAGCCAATCAATGATTCTCTCTCATCATTGATGTTTCTATCTCTTTCCCCCTCTCTCTTCCTCTCTGAAATCAATAAAAAATATATAAAAGAAAAGAAAAGGGAACCCACCATATGGGAGAACATATTCACCAATTATACATCTGATAAAGGGTTAATTTCCAAAATATATAAGGAACTCATGCAACTCAACACCACTGAGACAAGCAATCCAATTTAAAAATGTACAAAGGACCTGAATAGACACTTCTCCAAAGAGGACATACACATGGCCAATAGATGAATTTAAAAAGTCTCAATGTCATTAACCATCATAGAGATGCAAATTAAAGCTACAATGAGATACTACCTCACACCTGCCAGAATGGCTACCATCAATAAATCAACCACAAATGCTGGCAATGATGTTGAGGAAAGGGAACCCTAGTGCACTGCTGGTAAGAATGCAGACTGGTACAGTCACTGTAGAAAGCAGTAGAGAGTTTCCTCAAAAAATTATAAATGGAACTGCCTTTTGACCCAGTGATCCCATTTTGGGAAAATATCCTAAGAATCTCTAAACACTAATTAGAAAGAATACATGCACCCTTAAGTTAATAGCAGCATTGTTTACAATAGCCAAGATCTGGAAACAGCCCAAGTGTCCCTTAGTAGAGGAGTGAATTAAAAAAGCTGTGGTACATTTACACAGTGGAATACTACATGGCTGTAAAAAAAAGGAACTGTTACCTTCTGCGACAGCATAGATGGACATGGAGATTATTATGCTAACTGAAACAAGCCAGGCAGAGAAAGACAAATACCACATGATCTCACTCATATGTGTAATCTAATGACCAAAATAAACTGATGAACAAAATAGATCTAAAGGCATGAATACATGGAATAGACTGACAGATCTCAGAGCACAGACAACAGTGTGATCAAGGCCAGAGGGAGGGAAGCCGGGCTGGGTGGAGGTGGGCAAAGTGGGAGATAATGGCAGACATCTGTAATAATGTCAATAAAAAAAAAAGAAAAAAGAATCCTCTACCATCATTCAAGCTACCATTGATTTGCCCAAATACTCCATTTACTATCAAACTGATCATTTTATCCTTATCATATATGTTTTTCCCATATCTATCTATTTACCTTTTTCAAACAGTCCAATTGCTCAAATATTAATTGCCTTTAATCTAATCCATACTTTCCTTAACATGTAATGCAAGACTTCCTCCTCTCTTTGCCTCCCTTGACTAATTCCAAACTTCTCTTCTTCTCAGAATGTCTATGGAAATTACTTTTTAATCTTATATTTGCAGAGAAATTGAGAATCTGCAAAGTTCATTCACACACATTATTTCACTTTTATAAACAAACAGTAGAGTACTATTTTATAGACTCATTTTTTTCTTACAGTACCCAGCTATACCCTTTTCACAGCTTGCTCTTCCCAATTCTAGTAAGGGTCACCCAGGAGTACACATGCTAATGAGGATGAAAATGAAATTACTTTATTTTATTTTACTGAAAAGTACCTCAGGGAATTTCTATGATAACAACTAAGTTCTTTTTATTATTTCAATAATGAAACTGTTTGGTAATGATCCAAAGCAAACCAATTTTTTCAAAGTTTTTTAGTGTTAAAATAACAAAATTTAATGTTCTTCTCTAGCCAGACAGTATATTAAAATGTTTTACACTCGGTTCTCTCAGCAACTATGGGATACGTACTATATGCCATTGGAGAATGAAACTAGACTGTTAGGCTAATGATTGAGGGTCTCACTCTGTCCTACTCTCTTTCAAACCTTAAATCTATTCATACCGTCAGAAAATCCCAGTTAAAATGCAGATTTGTAAGTAGCACTAGAGAAGAAAAGAAGACGAGGCAGTGTGTACGTACTATATACGTACTATATACATTTTATAGATAAAGAAACTAAGTCTTAAAAATGTTAATTAATTGCCCAAGGTCAGATTGGAAATTTAGGATCTGACCTGTATGACTTGAAGGCGGACGCCCTTGGGCACCACACTCTGCAGATAGACCCTATTCTATTACACAGAGTGTATCAGCAAGGCTGCAGTGCAAAGTCATCTCAACTATCACCAGGGACATACAGAGTATAAAGCACAATAAAATAACATTTTTAATTTAAAATATGTAAATAGCAAACGTGTGCAATTCCTTGAGGCCTCAGATTGAGTCCTGCAGTGACTAAGGCGAGCAGTAGGAAAGGGGAGAAGTTGAAGCTAATTCAGATGAGAAGTCTTCTGTAAACCCTGCTCTCACCTCATCCCCAAGACAGAAGATCTCATTTGGACAAGAAGCACTGAGGCTTCACCTGCATACATGACCACAGAGACCTCCACCACACTGCCTCGTTCCCCCTCCACCACACTGCCTCGTCTTCTTTTCTTCTCTAGTGCTACTTACAAATCTGCATTTTAACTGGGATTTTCTGACGGTATGAATAGATTTAAGGTTTGAAAGAGAGTAGGACAGAGTGAGACCCTCAATCATTAGCCTAACAGTCTAGTTTCATTCTCCAAACATTACATTCAACTTTTTATCTTCAGAAGAGGCAGGAGAATATAATTCGGAAGTATACAGATTCTCCTCTGCTACTCACTAAGTATGGGACCTTGAACATGTCACTTAACCTCTCTGTGCTTCAATTTGCTCATCTGTAAAATGGGCATAATAATATATATAAATCTCATTTATTCTTCACAATACCTCACAATGAGGTACTAGTGGTCCCTGAGTAGTATATATATATATATATATATACTACTCAGGGACTTTACCTGGCTCAGAATAAATTCTCTATAAGTACTATTATAATTATAATTACTATATAATGCATGTCATAAGAATTACAAAAATAATAGCTAATCGCTTCTCAGCCTTTTGTCTAAGATCAAGTGTAAAAATAATAGCTACCATTCAATGATAATTATGCTAAGAACTTTCCATTTATTCCTCACATGAACACTATTAATTAAATACTATCACTGTCCCAGTTAAAAAGAAACAAAGGCTCAGAGAGATTATGGAATCCAAAATTGCCTAAGCAGTAAGTAAGTTAGAACTCAAGCCCAGATTCCAGAATCAACCCGGAACCCTCACGCTATTTCAGCTGGATGATAACACTTGCTGATAGGTATTGAAGTTTTGTTCTGTGCCAAGCATTGTTCTAACAACCTTAAATCTCTGATATATCTCTTATTAAAATTAATTCAAATTCTCACAACTACCTTATGAGACCGCTGCTTTTTTTTTCAATTACAGTTTACCTTCAATATTAATTTGTATCGATTTCAAGTGTGTAGGATAGTGGTTATACAATCATATACTTTACAAAGTGTTGCCCTCCACATTTCTAGTACCCACCTGGCACCATACACAGTTATCTCAATATTATTGATTATATTCCTATGCTGTAATTTACATTCCTGTGGCAATTTTGTAACTACCAATTTGTACTTCTTAATTCTTCACCTTTTCACCCAGTCCCTACACCCTCCTCCCCTCTGGCAACCATCAGTCTGATGAGATCAATGCTTTTATTGGTCCCATTTTACAGATAAGAAAACCAAGAGACCAGGCATTAGGTAACATGGCCATAATCACACAACTAGCAAATTGGTAAAGTAAGCATACCCCACACTGAAAGTAGGTAAAAGGGGGGTACTAAATTTAAATCTCAGTGACCTAACCTCAGATTGTCACAATTTTCAAAAGGGAAACTTCTTCCTGGTATAGTCACTTCTGAACAATTTCTAAGCCAGAATGATTAAGACAGATACTCAACACTGGAATCATAAAAGAAGGCACTGATTAAATGCTAATATATTCTGATTTGCCTTACTACTCAATCATTTTCTCACCTCTAATAGCAGCTATTTTCAATAGTCATTTTCATTCTGTCCTCTACAATTCAAATAGACTCACTATTAACAAATATAGATTAACTTTTCTTTGTAAGCACTATTGCCTTCATTAGGTTCCTGTCCCATAGAAGTTAGAGACAGTGTAGCAAGAGCTGATGGATGAATATTCAGTCCATGCAACTATGACAAGAGGAGAATCTGCCAATGATATATCCAGCCAAAACTCATGGGAATTTATAAGCATCAGTTATCAATAGTAATGAATAACAACTGATTGGGTACTGAGCAGGACTACAGGAATCCAATAATTCTAGAAGTCCTTATGCAAATTAGATAAATGAGTCTTGGTTTGATGAGCAGAGCACAGGTTTGGTTGTAGCCCCAACCACCCACAGAGCCTCAACACTATATGCCAAGGGCTTGGTGTATGTTCTGAACAGATCTCAATGGATCTGAGCTAATATGGAAAGGTGCCTTTGAAGTCTAGAAAGACATGGTTGATAACAAGGTCAGAAACATACTAGTACAGATCTTGAGAACAGATTAAGTCAAATACAAGGGGCAATAAGGAAGAAGGCAAGCAAAATTTCTTTATAGAAAGGCTGTGTGGGAGAATAGCAATGTGCCATGGAAAATAACACCAGTCAGAACAACTGACTGAATACCTTACATTTACAGCAGAATTAAATACTTGATGTTCTAGGGCAGTGGTTGGCAAACTCATTAGTCAACAGAGCCAAATATCAACAGTACAACGATTGAAATTTCTTTTGAGAGCCAAATTTTTTAAACTTAAACTTCTTCTAACGCCACTTCTTCAAAATAGACTCACCCAGGCCGTGGTATTTTGTGGAAGAGCCACACTCAAGGGGCCAAAGAGCCGCATGTGGCTCACGAGCCGCAGTTTGCCGACCACGGTTCTAGGCAAAAGAAAGCCCAATAGGAATATCTATAATAATAAAAGGGTAATATGCTAATTAGACAGAATGTCTTCCAGACGTCCTTCCTGACCAAGCCAGGGCCAGAGGGAAGCCACCCAGGGTCCTAGGTGCCTGCCAGTGGGGCTGGAGGAGGGAAGCCCAGGTCCCGGGTGCCTGAGGGAAGCCAGTGCCAACAGCCAGGGGAAGGAAGGCCTACTCTTGCACGAATTTTCGTTCATCGGGCCTCTAGTATATATATAAAGATACAATGAATAAAATTTAAGATTTGGGGATTCTTCAGAATGTTATTCTAGGTTTTAAAAGAAAGGGTTGATAATCCCAAGTTAACTATTAGTAGACAAATAATAAATTAACAAGATATGGAACAAGATCCTATTAGGAAAGAAGACGTGTTAATGTTAATGGTAATAAATGTGACCAAGACCAAAACCTGGCAGTTACTGGGCATTTAATGCTAGGTGCTTTACATTCATCCCCCCACAATAGCACCATTATTAGTACCATTTTACAGATGAGGAAACTGAAGCTTAAAAGATGATGTGACTTAACCAGGATTTCATATGAAGTTATAGAATTTGGCTTTAAACCCAGGTAGTCTAATTCTGGAGTTTACATGCCTGACCAGCTCTGTATTAAATTAAAGGAAGTAGCCATAATTAACAAGAACACAGATGCAAGTACTAGACACATCAAATGTGGCCCAACCTCCTTTTGCATACAAAAAAGTCAGGATAATTAAGTCCCTGAGAGCAATGAAAACCTTACCAGAACAGAGTAATGGAAATAATGAGATACAGTGAAATTCAAATACACTTAAAATGACTTCTCTGCTAACCAGGAAATTAGTTTACAAATAGCAAGATTCATAATAAACTAAATGGAATGGATGTCCATGCTTGGCTTCATCTTCCTATTTGGAACGGGCAGAGAAAAAGTTTGCTGTGTAGGCATTTTGTGGCAATGGCTTTACTATTATTAACAGTGACAATAGTTCCAGGCGGTATTTCATATTTGCATAGCAGCTTTCAACATAGAAGCAAAAGCACCTGGCAAACATTATCATTTTATCGATGGCTGAGATTAATAGAGCTCCTTTCTGTCAAAGAGCTTATTAATCCTCACACGGACTCCTGCGACACAAATAGGCAAGCAACCTATTTCTACATGTTGCATATGAAGAAACCAAAAGCCCGAGGTCCTGTGTGTAATTGCTTAGTAATACCATGGTTGAGCCTGCAGTGAAATCATAAAGAACCCACTATTTCCCTTCCTTATTGACTCAAGCCCTGTCTCTCACTTCTTACTCCAAATTACCTGAAACCTGGAGGCCTTCTCTACCTACTGGGTCCCTCTCCACTGAGTCGTGCTGTCTCTTTCTCAAGCTGGATTCTCATCCCCTCCTTCCCTCTAACTGCTCACCCTGCCTCCATTCTCACTCTTCAAACCACTCTCAACATTGCTGCCAGAATCATTTTATTTTCTTTTTTTCTACTTTTTAAAAAAATATATTTTTTACTGGTTTTTCAGAGAGAGGAAGGGGAAGGGATAGATAGAAACATCAATGAGAGAGAAACATCAATCAGCTGCCTCCTACATGCTCCCTACTAGGATCAAGCCAGCAACCTGGACATGTGCCCTGACCAGGAATTGAACTGGGAACCTCTTGGTTCATGGGTTGATACCCAACCACCGAACCATAGTGGCTGGGCCAGAATCATTTCCTTCAACCTGCTCATAAAACAGCTGCAGCTCCTCATAGTCTATACAAACAGACATGAAAATCCTTCATAGATAGCCAGGACCTCCCTCAGTCCAGACCCAATCTGTTTTACTAGCCATATCTCTGACTGCCTTCTCCTTTGGCCTAGGTCCCACAAGCCTAAACTTCTGAGCCCCAAACCCACTCTGCTCCTTGCTCATTCTGTTCCCTTTCTAGAAGTAACCTTTATAACTCCAACACTATCAAAATTATCTTCACAATTCCACGCCAATGCCATCTCTCCCATGAATGCCTTCTAATACTTCAGTTGAAAATGGCTGCTCCCTTTGACTCTACAACACATATTGGCCTTTATTTCTCATCTTATTCTATCCAGAACTATTGTGACTTTTGAAAGTATATCTGTCACATTAGAATGTCTATCATTGAGAGTCACAGAGTCAGCTATGTGTCAGGCCCTGAGATATCTAATGGAAGTAGATCTCTGCCTTCATGGAGGTGACAGTCTCACAGCCTCTCACCTCTAGTGACAAAACACACAATTTTTCCATCTTTCCAAGGATGGTGCCCAAGCAGTACCATTCTAGATACAGAAAAGAGATGTGACTTCATTACACACAACAGACGCTTTTTAGAAGTGGTTCTCAAGTATAGTACACAGACCCCCTGTAGATCCTTTCAGGGAGGGTCACTGATGTCAAAACTAATTCCCAAATAATATTAATGCATGGTTTGCTGTTTTCATTCTCCTTTTCTCTCAAATGTAGTGTATTGTCTACCAGAGGCTGCATGAGGTGTGACATAACACCAGATTGAAAGCATAAGTAGATAAGAGAATTCAGCTGTCTTCTATTGAATCAGTCATTAAACAGATTTGCAAAAATGTAAAACAATGCCACTTTGTAACTAAATTATTTTGCAAAAAGCAGTTTTCGTTAAAAGATATGTTATTTTGTGTTAACATGTAATGTATTTTCTATTAATTCTTAAATGAATTACACTAATATTTTAAATTTATATCTTAATTTCTAATACGGTAAATACTAATGGATAGAACCCACGTAAACAAAAGCTCTTTGGGTTCCTCAATAATTTTCAAGAATGTAAAGGGATTGGGAAACCACCAAGTCTGAGAATGGCTTGCTGCCTTAGAACACCGGGACTCATGTCTTTCTGTGGAAACCCAAGTGAGAATGCCTGGGTGATAGTTGGGTCATTAATAACTGCAATGTTCCCTGAATTCGATGGCTTTTCACTCATTTAGAAGTTTTTCCCCCTTCCCTTCCCACCCAAAGGCCCCTAGTTTGATAATGAGTTGCTTAAGAACCGACTAACTAGAATTTATCTTTGTTGCTGCAGCACCTCACACAGATTGGGCAGCCAGTAAATATTTCAGGAAAGGAAGGGAGGGAGGAGGGGGAAGGAAGGAGGGGAGTAAAGAACATACAAAGGGAGGGAGAATTGTGTCTTATGCATTTTTCAGAGATTCTACCACAGTAATCTGCCTATTGAAAATATCTGTTAACCTTCATGCAAAAGTGTTGCTTTGATAACATCTAAAGTGATCAAGGTGACAATTGTTTCACCTGGTATGTTGGTAAATCCCAGCACAGCTTAGAAACCATGATTTTTAAAGGAGAATTTAAAAGATTATTCTCATAAATAAATCAATGAACAAACATTTGTGAACAGCAATCTTTCAGGAGCAGAAGACAATCTTCAGAAAAAGAAATTTGCACATTTGGGAAACAGATACAGTCAATTTGGTTGCCTATGCATAAATGATATCCCATATGGATAATAGTCTCACATCAAGGTTTCTTCCTTTTCCAGAGACTGTACAATGAAAATTTTAAAATAATCTGATAAACCCCTAACACAGCATTATCTTCAAGACCTATCTTGATTCCCTCCCCATATAAAAATCTTTCCTATGTATTCTATTCTTTTAGCCTCCTTTGTTAATGCATTAAGACATTTATCCAAAGGTGGATATCATCTATGATTCAAAATCCATTATCACCAATTTACACCTTAACTCAAGTTAGTTTATCAGAGTAACTAGCCAACAAATTTACCTCATAACATTTCAATGTTAACAGGTACAATCTTCAACCAAATAACTGTCATCTTCTAATTCATAAGGACCTTAGACCTCAGAGGTCATTTAGTTCAATCTCCCACGTAAAGTAGTATCATTTGGTCAACCGTGAAAATGGTTAAATATGTGCCCTGCAAGAAAGTTCACTACTTTTCAAAAAGCACAGACTTACAAACAATTCTAATAATCAGAAAGTCCTTTTATGTATAGTACCTACTCTCTACTCACTGGTCTCTTATTTCTGTCTCCTGTATAACTTCCAAACAAACCTGCATCCTCTATCCTCTTTCACACAATATCCCAGTCTCTGACAAGTTAAAAGGACAGTAGGACACTTTGTTTAGGAAGGTAAAATAAATTTTGGCAAAATTTAATCAACAACAAAAATAATAAAACTAAACTATTATATGAAAAATTAGGGTACTATTTGGATTCTGAGGGATTTGGCAAATAGTATTCACATTTATCACCCCATCTATTTAAATAATATTGCAGACCCTCTGTCAGCTGCTTTCCAAATTGTATCCAGAGGTGCAATCTTTGGTGCCTTTTTTTTATAGTCTAATTATTTCTCTGAAAAGTCCCTTTGGCTGTATTTTATTCTCATAATTTTCTTTTCCTGCCTCTGCTCTATCATTCTATATATCTATCTCTTGCTCTCTCCTTTCTTTAATCAATTATTCAATAAACATTTATGCACTGTGCTAGGCATGGAAAAGTCTAAGATAATTATATCTGACTCACATTACTCCCAGGCTAAGGTGGAGAGACAGACCCATAAACAGTAAAATGTGTGGTAACACAGTGTTTACGGTGCATAGGCTACTGTGAGAACACCAGGAAGAAATGAATGACTAATGGTAGGAATCAGGAAAGGTTTCTAAGGAAAGATAACTCTTGATGAAGTCTAAAGTGAGTCTAAGCAGTACCTCTCAAACTTTAAATCATCTAAGGATCTTGTCTGAAAGATTCTGAGTCAGTAGATCTGGGTGGGATCTATCAAGCTCTCAGATGATGCCCATGTTGTCAGTCCCCAGGCCATTCTTAGACGAACAAGGTCTTAAAGGATGACTAATGACTGTTAGTAAAGGACAGGTGGGGTGAATGCAGGCAGAATAGACAGTGTGAAGTAAATCACAGAGGTAATAAACACTGAGTGTCTGTAATAAAGCACATTGGTGTCCCAGGCAATGAGAGAGAAGAATTCATACATTTGGGTGAATGGGAATATGGTATATTTTAAGGGAAAGGGAATTTATTTCGTAGGCAATGGAGCATATCAAAGTGAGCAAGACAGTTACCTGGTAACAACTGCAAATCAGATCTGGTGACTTCATTGGTAGAGCCATAGGCAAGAAGATAACTTGCTAGGCTATTTAAATAAACCTGCTAACAATGATAATGAGGGCCTAACTTAGGCAGTAACAACAGATTTACTTAAAGGGAACTGACTTGAAAAATGTTTAGGAGATAAAATAGGTTGATTATATTTTTACTTATTAATTTAAAAGTTCTGCAAGTTGTACTTTCTTGGCATTCTTTGCAAGCCTGGTGTCTATTCTTAATCTGAAATTTAGTAGCATGTGATCTTGAATAAGCCACTTAACCGCTTTTTGTACCAGGTTCCACGTTTTAAAACAGTGAAGAGTTGATCCAAATAAACATTGTGGTCTCTTTAAATGCTAAGCTTTATGATTCCATGAAATAAATTCATCTCTTATTAAATCATGGAATCATAGAGTGTATTCTTAAAACTTATCACAATACCTGGAATATAAATGTACATTGTATGACTAAATTGAATCCACCTAGCCAATAGGTATTAAAACTTGAGATTTTTAAAAACCCTTCCAATTCTTCACCCTCGACATTCATTACTAAGTCCAGTTGCTTTGTACATATGTCCCAAAGGTGATTCTTTGATTTATGCCTTTATTCCTTTTTAACTGGATTTCTGCAATAGCACCTTAAGTGTTCTCTCTGGTTCCAATCTAATCACCTTCTAGACACTGAGAAATTGAAGAACTCAGGAGTCAGAACCACCTGGGCTTAAAGGCTAATCTACTATTTCTTAAAGGCTAACTTGCTGTGTGGCTGCTAGCAAGTTATTTAACCTCTTTAAATCTGTGTTTCCTTATTTGTGAATCATAAAAATGATATGAAGATGAAAAGATGAAATGTTTGTAAAGTGCTTAACACAGTGCCTACTACACAGTAAGAACTCAAATCTATGTATTATTCTGAAACACAAGTCTCATAGACTTAAGCAGACACTTCACAAAAGAGGAAAAGCAAATAGCCAATAAAAAAACGAAAAGATCATCTTTAGTAATCAGCAAAGTACAAATTAAAACTTCCATAAGTGCAATTATGTATCCACCTGATTAGCAAAATTTCAGAACTTATACATCAAGTGTTGATGAGGACATAGAGCCTCTCATACATTGCTGATCTCACCGACTGGGGGAAATATTTTAGCATTATTTAGAAGAACTGAATGTGCACATACCCCAAAATTTAGTTCATTCCCTTGCTATGTATCCTATAGAAGCTCTTATATGTGAGTACTAGAATCTATGAGGAACAATATATATGTATAAAAAGTATTATATTATATACTTACTAAGTTTATTTATTATAAATGTATTTATTAAATAAATATATATACATCAGATAATATAAATATATATTAGTATAAGTAATATTGAAACAATCCAAACGTCTATCAACAGTAGAATGGAAAATTAAATTTGCTATATATGCATGAAACAGAATATTATACAACAATTTTCATGAATAAACTACATGCATCAACATGGAAGAAGAATTGTACAATGTTTAGCAAAATCACGTGATTAAGAATATATATTATATGATTACAAGTTGGAAAATATTCAAAGGAAAGTAAGGGAACAAGTGTGACAAAAGGCAGGGTGGTGGTTAGGGGTTACCTGTAGTGGAAGGAAAAGCACGTGATCTTAAAGGAGCACACAGAGACTTACCGGGAGTCTATTTCTTAATATCAATAATGGTTATATGACATTTGCTTTATAATTATTCCTCAAACTGTATTTTTCACACATTCTTCTATGTGCCTGACATATTTCACAATTAAAAAATAAATGTGGTCATGTTAATTTCCTCCTTAAAAGTTCCTCATTTTGGGATAAAATCCAAACTCCTTAGCTTTGCTCTAAGAGATCCTTTATTATCTATCTCCTATATCCCTCTTCATCTCCACTACTCCCATTTATGCCCCAGCAAAGTGACACCTAGTACCCTCCCCCACAAAAACGGTATGCTCTCTCAAGCCTGTGGGCCATTGAAAAACGTTCCCACTGCTCCCCTTCCTCTGGCTAACCCCTTACTGTCCTTAGTAGTCAGCCAAAACATCATTCCCTCCAGTGAGCCTTCCTTGCATACTCGCCTCTGCTGCACTTCCTTTGGCCCCCATGTCTGCCCGTGTCACAGCGCTGTGTAAAAAGTGCACATTTACACTGAAAGCTCCTTTAAGGCAGGTACTGTCTCTTTCATTTATCCCAAGAGCTGATTCTCAATAAATCTCATCCATCACAGATTCCCAATAAACGGGTGCTCAATACATTAACGTTTAAGATGGGGCAGTATGTTTTCTACATTACTTAGAATGATACATAACTCAAGTTCAGCCATATAAAATTGCCCTTCTTTTAGTTTGGAATGGTTGATTATTGGCAATTTAATACATGTTGATTAAGCACAGAATAGTGATGACTGTTATATCTGCTTCCTCAAAATAACTGTAAGCAGACTGTAATGAAAATCATGATGTGAAATAAGCATAGGGTTAATTTCATCAGTCTTCTGCAGTCGTAGGTTATATATTAACTCACAGAGTAGCCTATCTACCCAGAGTTATATAAGCCGCTAAGCAAATGAAAGAAAGCTATTGATCACTAGCTCACAACAGCTTCTTTTAGAGTCTTACAAGCACCGCTGTCATATTGTATTTCCCAGAGATGTAATTTGACAGATAACTAGTTCATCACTGCTGGAGTCTATTGATTATTGACTTTGGTAACTATGAAACATCAAGTATTCGATTAAAATATATATTTTGCCTGTGTATGCTATTTTTATATTTTTAAAAATTATTCCAATTAGCAAGGCAATTGGGTCTTTTTTTAATATTGTTTTATCAAGCAAATTGATTTTTAGGCTAAAATGTCACAAATTGAGCTTTATAAAAGGGCTATGTGATTTCGCTTCCCTTATTTCTAAAGATCTAAATGTTATGTTACTATATATACCTATATACCAGTATCTATTTATACAGGAATGTGCATATATGTGATTATATATATAGGAAATAGGAATATATATATGAAATAAATGGAGCATTATAATTTAGCTCAGAACCAATTCTTCTACTAGAAAGGATAAGTTGGTAAATACAGAATTATGTTACAAATAATAAAACCACTGAAAAGTACAGTTACCCAACTGTTACTCAGCCACATGGAATTGTTCATTGCATGCATTTTACATCATAGGCTGGTATCATCCAGGGTGGCAGCATCATGGTGTTACACAATGAACCCATGCACCCCAAGACCTCATGATGCTGTCCGTGGTATTAATAGCACCGCACCACCAGTTAAACATTCTATCCAACCAATGTTCACTTTAGTGACATTATTCAGAGCAGTACTTCTTCAGATCCATACACTAAATCATACGCAATATTTAAACTGGCTATGTAGATATTTAAACATTTCCTGCTAAGGAATGTTTTCAAATTTGTAACTCACCACTGCTTGCTTGGTTTCTCATCAATAGGAAATGGATCTAATTCAACAGCTTCTTGCATGAGTTGCCATAACGAAGATCTGAGATGATCCTGCCCGTGGTGTTTCTCATACTAGCCTAAAATCAAAGCAAAAACACAGACAAATTTGATTTTAACATTTAAATGGGAATTTCACCTGCCCTGAGAAAATTAACTGACTGCGAAGGACAGTTGGTGATGGGGAGGGGAGAAATAAATCATCTTGAGGTAGTCCACTCTGTAAAATTATCACAAGCACAAGAACTTTGGTTTTACCAACACCAGAGTAGCTGGATATTTTATAATCTGAACATGAGCCCAATCAGTATTGCTACTTTGGGTGATATAATATTTGTATTTTTTAAGATTTTTTTTATTGATTTATTTTTTAGAGAGGGAGAGGGAGAAAGAGAAACATTGATATGATAGTGAAACATTGATCAGCTGCCTCTTGCATGCCTCCTACCAGGAGCGAGCCTGCAGCCCAGGCACGTGCCCTGACCCCAGTTGAACTGGCAACCTTTAGGTGCACAGGACGCTGCCCAAGCAACGTAGCCACACCAGCCAGGACTGATACTTGGTTTTGTGATATGGATTTGCTTTTCGGATACAAGGCATCCTACTAAGCTTCAACTGAGACAGCTTCACTGTTACATGTTTGCATATTCTGCTTTTCACGTAAGACTTCATTGGAACTGTGGATTGCATAGTTACCAATAAAAGGACTGACTGAGAGGAGTTTGAAAACCACTGAAGTATATGAAATAAAATAAAACTAAAGTTGGTCTGAAGTTGGAAAGAGACCTGTAAGTAATCCTTCCATAATCTGACCTATTTACAAAAGTAGATTTGTAACTTCAATCTGTTAGTATTGTTTTTCGACCTTATATCAGACCGGGTTCTCCAGAACTGTGCCAGTTCCCAATGTTCTACCCCATCATCAAACATAAGTTTTGCTTTCTAGTTTGGAACGTATAGTCACCACACCCAAACCAACCTCCTCTCTGTCCCAAATAAGAATCCCTTTCTTGGCCAGAGGCTTACAACTGCTCCTAGGAATTCCTCCCTCCCCCCCTCCCCCCCCCCCACCACCTTCTGCCCCCAGGCCATCCCTATGTGGCCCCAGGGTCACCTACCACCAATTCACAGGAGGTGAATTTCCTTCTCCTCTGAATTCCCATTACATTATTCTTAAATCATTAATATATAATTACATGCCACCTTTGTTATTTAACCTCATCTCCATAAATGACTATAAGCTCCCAAATGTCAGAAACTATGTTACAGTTTCCCAAACTCTGCCACCCCTAGCCCTTAACAGAGAACTCTGTACCTCGGAGACATTCGTTCAAGAAATATTTATTGTGTCCCTACTGTGTGCCAAACAGACGCAGTCGGTCCCTGGCAGAGATTATCGTTTAGTGGTAATACAGAAAACACAGGGACAGGTCATCACTGTGTGTGTGCTAAGTGCTATGACAGAGGTAGTATAGCCACTGAGCGAACATGACCAAATAAACAAACTATGAGCTTCCCTTCACTATGAATGCTTTCAAATGCTATTTTCAATGTGTGAGAAGCTATCATTCATTACTTGAAGTAACTCATTGTCAGGGAGCACCCAGGCCAGTGACCATCTGAAAACCAGCAGGCAGTTTTTAGTACTTTTCTGTCACGGCTGGGTTGTTTTCTCCCTGCTTTCCAACACACACACACACACACACACACACACACACACACACACACACTGTAGCAAAAATCCGGTTCATTACTGTGCAGGTCACTCTGCAAATGCCTGATTGCCCTGTAGGGGAACTTCACACCTGCACACCGAATCAGGTTTTAGAGCAACTGGGGGTTAGGAACTGCTTCTAAGGAACCTTCAGTCATTTATTTTCCATTCAAAACTCGAATTTCCATGCCTAGGAGACTCTGGGTTTTGCATCTCATAGTCACCAGGGATAAGAACAGTAAGAAAGGCCACAGTGGTTTGTTAGGAATCCAAAATATAAAATCAACAACAAAAAACCTTTACCAAAAATAAGTATAAATTTGAGGTCCACTTTTCAAGCCAGAAATATCTCTTTCTAATTTAAAGATTTTCAATATCACCTGAGGTCTCACAATAAGAAATAAAGCTCCCCTCCATTAAATGAAGGTGGGAGGAGGAGGAGAATTTGTACCTAAAACACACAGCATGCAGATTTCTCACTTCCCCTCTGTGCCCTGATTTTTCTCAGAAGGACACCATGTAGTCAAGCTGAAAAATCTTTATTCGAAACCTTGCAACTTTGTAATGGGGACACGAACAGACAGGTAAATTTCTGGAAACCCAGGCTCCAATTCTAAGTTATATTTTCTCTTTCAAACAATCAATATGCAGCCTGATCTTTTATCTGAATCAGCAACAGTGTCTCATCTCAGATTTATGTAATGTAATGTAATAAATATAAGAGAGAAACAAATGTTCCCTCTTCTATTAGATGTATCTAATAGAAGAGAGAACAGATGTTCTTTACCAAGAAGCATCTCCCTCAGGAGTCTCTAGGCCCAACTTTCTCCACAAGCCCTTGGTCCTCAGAAGTAAGGACCCATGGGTGGCAGGGAGGAAGCACTGAGACTGCAGCACATACCACGCTGTACCACTTTCGGGCCATTCCTGGACACCGTGTGCCTGCTTTTGCCTAAGGGTTGCAATGTGCAACCAAAGCTTAAAAGAAACTGAAGAGGAAATAGTAGGGGCAATGGGAAAAAAAATTGAATGTCAATTTGTTTTCTATTATTTAAATTGAAGAAAGTCTCTCTTGCTTTGAGTCCATTATTCTCATAAGCAACTAAGCAATCGCTTGACGTGAGCACACCAATTCCATGCAAAGTCTTCTAGCTACAATTGTGACCTGAAGCCAGAACTAGAGCAGGGAAGTCAAGCATCTGCCCCCATGTTTAATAAACCAGAAAAAAACCCAATTAGGCTTTGCCTTTTATCATCAGTCTTAAAATACTTTTTCAATAAGATTATATCCAAAGAAATAGGCTCATTTACATAAAGCCACAATAAAACTTAAAAAAAAAAATAACCTTTAATTATAGGAGGCCTTCCCTTAAACATGGGAGGCTTTTTCACACTACCTAGGTGAGGCAGGTTCCTTTTGCTTATGATTTCCCTATAGGATATACTAACAAGAAAAACCCTACGAATTTTCCTGGCATCTAAAAACATACATGCATTTTATAGCACCCACCGTCAATTGGCAGTTCATTCTAACCTTGAAAAATATTGGCCACGCACTATGAAACTATTAAATACTAACAACTGCAGATATACCAGACAATGACAGCAAAAACACACTCGGCCCCTCTGGGATCTGTTCATAAACATCCCCCTCCAGCAAGGCAAACGCACTCCTCCCAATGCCAGATGCTGTTCTGGGGCAAGCAGGCAGGAAGCTGGAGGCAGCTGATTCTTCCACTCTACGTATAATTTCTTACTGCCTCATCATCAAGAATCGTTTTACCAAAACTGCGAGGATTTTGTAACAACAGGAGCCCATCAAATTAAAGACACTTTGCAACAACGGGAGGAAGTAATGTGCAAATGAGGAAGCATGAAGAGTCTTTAATATCTAAGGTCATATCACCTTTGTCATCTGATTTTCTCGTTCCGTTGTGGGGGCGAGAAAATTCAATTTGCTCTAGGTGGTAAAATAAGCTAATCCAGTACTTCCTGTCAATTACAAGAGTGAGATCAAGGTAGGGAAGCGAATACATACCAGAGGCAGCAACACAGCTTCGGCCAAACTGCCCGACCCCTAAATTCCCAGGGTTCCAGAGTGGAGTCAGAAGCTTGCGAGCTCATTCATGAGCATCTCTATCTATGCTTATGACATACATGCTCACCTAAGGCACAAATTTTACAGACGCCTCTCTGAGACTAATGGTCATGCCTGCAACCATTTTTAACGCATTGATCAGCATTCTATGAGGTCTCCCAGGGTCCGACAACTAGCAGTCTAGGGATAGAGGAAGAATCCGGACCTTTGGGCTGGAATGCCTGGTGCACGGATACCCATTTTCCTTCCATTTGAACTGTGGCCTCTCCCCATGACTTAGCCTGCCTCTTTCCAGTCCGTTCATAAAAGTTACCATCAACAGACCCACAGCAGGCAGGGCTGCTGTACACTGTCCGGTTCTGCAGCAAGGCCGGCATGTAAACAACCTTGTGATTGCTTCAGAGCTCACTGCCTTGGGATAAGCCATTCTGTTTCTGTGGCTGAATTGCAGTATCCCAGGAAGTTATGCCTTGAAGAGGGTTCAAGCAGAGACTCAATCTCTACATTTAAATGTAAAGCGGGGGGGGGGGGGGGGAGAAAATTATATATATATATATATATATATATATATATATATATATATATATATATATTTTCTTTAGATATCTCTAACCTTGATTTACTTGAAGATTTTCCAATAAATCACATTTATGTTGCTGCAGGCACAAATACGTAAATTCTGATAAATATATTGCCGTGCTCATTTCTGATGATAGATCTTTTTTCCCCCCAAGAGCTCTGACATTTACAGGGGACACAGTATCCCAGCACAGAATACCTGGGAACCATGCCATTAAAAAAAAAAAAAAAATGCTGCCTGCTGTGACTAGGAGATCACTTTCTTAAAGGGACCCGTGACCTATACGACTGCAGTGCCAATGTTTCCTCTTATTCTAACCTGACCCCTGTTCTGTGTTCCTCTCCCCCAGCCCCAATTTAGCCTAGAGTGTTTCTGCAAGAGTAATGCATTGGTTTTGCAACTAAAATATATAAATACCATTCTCAACTAAAATATGTAAAAATGTCCCAAAATATTTAAGTTACACCTCTCAGGAAGTAAATGTAAATGCATACTGAAAGATATGGTTTTTAATGTTTTAGGGAACTCGTAGCATTTCTTGGATATGGGACTGAGGTCAGCACTTCCAATAAGCACAGCTCTCTCTCTCTCTCTCTCTCTCTCTCTCTCTCTCTCTCTCTCTCTCCTTCTCCCTCTCCCCCTCCCCTCCCCGCTTTTCTCTTCCTTTCTGTAGCTCTGCACTGATCTAAAAACCCCTGGTCACAAGAAGAAGGCTCCCTCCACCCTCTGCCCACCCTCACTCCAAACAGAAAGGTTCCAACACGCCCAAGTCTGGGGAGAGAAGCTCGGCACAGAGGAGAGGCTGGCGGCTCCTGCCTCAGAGGTAGTTCACTTCATTAACCTGCTTTCCACCGCACCTTCCTCCTCTCCCACCCTGGGTCTCCCACCCGCCCAGGAGCAAGTAATAGACACCACCACACCCTCCAAAACACAGGTTAGAACCCAGAAGGAGCAAAGAGCTACCTACCATTCCGTGCTTCAGAACTCCGGTCCTCCTCCAGCAGTTGCCCCCCAAATCCTCCCTACTTGTTTTGCATTAACCACATTCCAAACTGTGATAAGGAACAGGTTCTTTGGAGGTGGGGAGAATGTTTAAAATTAAAGATGGACAGGTGATGTCCAAGAAAACCCGATCTTAAAGTCACTCCAGCCCCTGGGAATTGAGGGGTGAGGAGAAAAAAGGAAATCTGTAAAAATGAAAAAAGAAAAGCAAAAGGTAATCATATAACAATCACCCCCCAGCCCCCATGAAAAAAATAAAATAAAAAGACAAGGGAATATTTTTTTTAAAGAAGGAGAAGAGTGGCTTGCTGAATCACCCTCTTTCACTGCCTGGAAACCATTGTGCAGCGTGATGCTGCCTGTACCATTGTGGAACCTACCAGAGGAGACCGACAGAGGGCTTGGGGAATGGGGTTGCTATGGCAACTGAAAGGAGCACACGTGACGTCAAAGCCCAGAGAGGTCTAGGGAGGGGGGAGAGGGGGAAAGGGGACGAGGAAAAAGTCTATGTGCAGCTACAGCTACTGTGTTTTCCGGCGAAATGGGGACCAGGCAAAATGGAAAGGAGTAGGGTTTGTTGGCAACCACTGGCAGCAGCTTGGACCGCAGGCCGCCGGTCCGCACAGCCCCGAGGACAATCGCCCCATGCAGCCCTGGCCTGCACACCGCCCGCCGGGGAACAAATGCCCGCAGTCCAGCACACCATGGGAAACACAGTCCATCTCTTCTTTTCCACTAGCTCAGCTTTTCTGCAAAGAGCACAAAGAGAGACATAGTATCTGTAACCGTCAAAGCAGACAAGGATGGTCACAGCCTCTGAGGGGATGTGAGCATTGAAGTCCTGCCCGGGCCCAGAGGTCATCTGCACAGCGCTGTTTCTTTTCTGTTTCCCTTGTTTTTAATAAAAAAAATAAATAAATACTCACTAAATCAAAC
Organism: Cnephaeus nilssonii; assembly: GCF_951640355.1. Lineage (NCBI taxonomy): Eukaryota > Metazoa > Chordata > Mammalia > Chiroptera > Vespertilionidae > Cnephaeus > Cnephaeus nilssonii. The sequence continues at coordinate 62,174,944 of NC_137072.1, read as the reverse complement.
TCAACAAACTGATTCTTAGACTGCAATTTGAATGTGGAAGCAAAATACAGATCATCTGAGTTAAGAATCAGGGATCTCTCTTTTTTTTATTTTAATGGCAGATAATTCTCTGGAAAACTGATACAAATTGCATTATTACTATTTGGGGCAAATATATCCATTTTATTTAAGTAATTTGCCCTGCCTTTGGCTTAGAGCATATTTTTAAGTCTCCAGTTTTTCACATCTACACATAATAGGTTTTTTGAGAATGAGAGCAGTTGACTACTTACACTGCTAAAAAAAAAATTTACCAAATTTTAACATTTTAAAAATATATTTTTACGGTACACAAGGAAAAATTTCAATATATTTGGCCTCACCAGCTTCAGCACTTGGGCTTCTCAAGTAACTGAATCTAACCAAACTCCTTCTTGCCTAAACAACTTTGAGGTGGATTTCTATCTATGACAACCAAGGAGTGCTGCGTTGTATATGATTCCACAGTATGTTTTGGAACTAGTAAACTTACATGAATATGGAGCTTCTTCCACTTGTTAACAGAAAAGATATAACATGCGACAGATATAGATGAGGCAAGGATCTTAGACACTGAAACACATCAGGAAACTGCAGGAGACCAGCTTTTGTGGTTGCTGCTGCTGCTGCTGTTTTATTCAGGGGGGGAATCTGAAAAAAAAGGAAGTCTTGCAAATGAGTTTTCTGTCTTTTTAGTCCATTGGACTAATTTTTGGATCTCGTTTACTCTAATATTCAACAAAAACCAGTTGATTGTTAATTTTTAGTCTTGGCAATTAGCTTACCTACAAGATGACTATGTCTCAAGCAAAAATATGTAGTGATTAGCTGAACGGCTTCATAGTACAATGTAATTGGAATTCAGACTTTTCAGTTATTGTGTTCTGAGTTTGGGTATCAAAGGTAAGTTCTCAGTAACTGGATATCAAAGAGGACACTGTGAACTTCAACTCTTACCTCACATTACAAACATAAAAATGAATTCAAGATAAATTATACTCTGAAATATGAAAGCTAAAATCTATATAAAACTACTAGAATAAAATGTATCTTTTAGAAGAAAAAATAGCTTTCTGATCTTGGAGTAGGCAAAGATTTCTTAGAACACAAAGTACTCATCATAATGCGGGGGGAGGGGAAGGGCTAAATCAAAACTAAAAGCTTCTACTTATCCAAAGTCATCATTAAGAAAATGAATAAACAAGACATGGACTACAAGAAAATACTCTTGATAAACCTATCTGAAAATATCTTCATATACACAACTTCTGGATGATATCAAAATATCCTACAACTCAGTGTTAAAAACAAACAATTTTGTTTAATGGGCAAAAGTCTTGAGTAGGCACTTGGCAAAGGAAGATTTATAAATGATCAATCTATACTAATAATACAGAAATATGCAAATTATTCATTACAGCATCACATCACCACCGGATCAGCAGGCTGCATCCCCGCCCTCTGCTGAGGCAGCTGCAAGGCCCGGGGTAGGATAGGATACGATAGGAGGGGATAGAAGAGGGAGAGGAAGGCAGGCCTGCATGCAGACAGGCCGAGAGAAGAAACAGACAAACAGAAAGGGAATAAGAAAAAGACACAGGAATGGAAAAGGGAAGGAAACTCGGGGCTGCACGTGGGAGGGGGTAGTGACCACGAGGGGCGGGGGGGAGGAGGTGCATCTGGAGGGCGGCGGCCCCCCACGTGGGCCGTTGGAGGGGAGGTGCCCACGGGTTCGGGATGTCCTAGGCCTTCTGGGTGGAGGCACTCCTGCTTCTCGGCAACAGCAGCAGCAGCGCCCAGGCTACACAGGCCTGGCCACCCTCGCTGGGCCAGGCGTCCCTGGCAGGGAATGGGAGCAGGACGGTGGTGGGGAGGCCGGGGAAGGGGGGGGGGGCAGCGAACACCTGGCCGGGGCTGAGCCCTGGGCTGGGGGTTAACACTCCCCCGAACGGAAGCTTTAAGAAGGGAGGGAGGGAGGGAGGGAGGGAGGGAGGGAGGGAGGGAGGGAAGAACTTTATAAAGGAGTCAGTAGAGAGCCGAGTTAAAGAAGGAAAGAGGATGTATGAGTGAACTGTAGGAGCTATAATGAAAATCAAGTATAGTTGTGTACTGGGGACAGATTTTAAAAGGAGGAGTCAGAAAAGATAAATGATAGTGAATAATTAAGCAGGTATATAGATAGATATTAAAACAGTGGAAGTAAGTAGAGAATAATGTATGAGAAAGGTAGGATGAGAGAGAAAGAGGGAGGGAAGAAAAGTTTTAAAGGGGAGCCAGTAGAGCTTAAAAGGAGAATGGGAAGAAAGAAGAAATGGAGGAGGGAGCAAAGCAGGTCTGAGGGAGGAAGTGAAGAAAAAAATTAAGGTGGGCAGGAAAGAAAAGGGGAGGGAGAACAGATAAAGGAAAGAAGGAATGTGGGGAGGGAGGGAGGGTAGGAGAAAGATGGGAAGAAGGATGATGGAAGAGAAGTAGGAAATAAGGAGGAAAGAAAAGTTTATAAATGATGAGTCAGTAGGAAAAAGTGTTACATAAAGGAGAAAGAAAAATTGTGTGTGAGAGAGAAGCCAATAAGGAAGTCAAATACAATTGTGTGTGAAAGGGATAAGATTAAAAAAAAAAAGTTAATAGGGGCAACCAGGCTGGCAGGGGAGGGCAGTTAGGGGTGACCAGGCAGGCATGCAGAGTGTTTAGGGCAGGCAGGCAGGTGAGCAGTTAGGAGCCAGAGGTCCCGGATTTCGAGAGGGATGTCCAACTGCCAGTTTAGGCCTGATCCCTGGCAGTTGGACATCCCCCGAGGGCTCCCTGATTGGAGAGGGTGTGGGTTGGGCTGAGAGACACCCCCCCTGCCATGCATGAATTTTGTGCACCAAGCCTCTAGTGGGTATATAAAAAAGTATTCAACATCATTGGTCATCAGAGAAATGCAAATTAAAACTGTAATAAATGTCATTTCACACCCACACAAAAAATGGTTAAAATTAAAAAGACTGACGTTTAAGAGATGGCGACCGGCAGGTAGGTAGGGAGGGTGAGCGTGTGATCGAGTGAAGGAGTGACAGAGGTGTGTGTGGACCTGTGTGGGTGTGTGTGTGAATGAAATAGGGACAGTTAGACCCTGCAGTTCTTCCAGGGGGCATCCAATCCAGGCAGTCTTGGTTGGCAAAACCCCGAGACCGCTGCAAACACTCCAGGGAGGACACCAGTGGCACAGAGACCCCGCCATCTTTAAGAACGGAACTGCTAGAGACTAGAATCCTAACCTTACCACCACCTAGTCTGGTCTTGGAAGCAAACCTGGTCACTACAGCCACTCTGGTAGAAGACCTGCCACCCCAGCCGCAGAAACGAGAGCCCTGAGACCTCCATCTCCAAAAATGCGCCGCTGAAAGCAGTAAGTGCAACCTCCCCCTCCCCAGCGCCGGAACTCAGGACTCGCTGCGTCCCCAGCCCATAGGCACCAGGGCACTCCACTACCCAGGCAGTGCTTGGGAACCACTGAGAGCCCCTGAGGGGGTTATTCTGCAAAGTCAAGGGTGCACGGCCCTAAGTAGAATCTCTGAACTGCCTCTTCCTAAATAGCTGCCCAGGGACACACCTGCGGTGCAACTTCAGTGCCAGGGGGCTTCGGAGCTTTGCGCCGGCGGGCTCGCCACCAGTTCGCGCGCACTGGGGGGCTGGCAAACTCAAGGGCTGGCAAGCTAGCGGCCACAGCGGGGGAAGGCGCCCTGAGCCCATATATCCACAGGGTTCTCTGGAAAGCTGCTCTGGGCCCCTGCTGGACGTGATTCTGTGCGGGCAAGGGCGCGCTGCCCCACAGCAGAAAATCTGAACTCCTTTCTCCCAAATACCTTCCCACATACACCCTAGCTGTTTAACTTCAGTGCCAGAGTCTCTCAAATTGCGTCAGAGGTGAGCGCCGGCGGGCTAGCCACCAGTTCGCGCACACCCAAGGGCTGGCAAACTCACGGCCACGGCTGGGGAAGGCACCCTGAGCCCATATATCCACAAGGTTCTCTGGAAAGCTGCTCTGAGCCCCTGCTGGGCGTGATTCTGTGCGGGCAAGGGCGCGCTGCCCCACAGCAGAGAATCTGAGCTCCTATCTCCCAAATACCTTCCCACATACACCCTAGCTGTTTAACTTCAGTGCCAGAGTCTCTCAAATTGCGTCAGAGGTGTGCGCCGGCGGGCTAGCCACCAGTTCGCGCACACCCAAGGGCTGGCAAACTCACGGCCACGGCTGGGGAAGGCACCCTGAGCCCATATATCCACAAGGTTCTCTGGAAAGCTGCTCTGAGCCCCTGCTGGGCGTGATTCTGTGCGGGCAAGGGCGCGCTGCCCCACAGCAGAGAATCTGAGCTCCTATCTCCCAAATACCTTCCCACATACACCCTAGCTGTTTAACTTCAGTGCCAGAGTCTCTCAAATTGCGTCAGAGGTGTGCGCCAGCGGGTGCGCCACCAGTTCGCGCACACTCCAGGGCTGGCAAACCCTCAGCCACAGCAAAGGAAGGCACCCCGAGCCCATATATCCACAGAGTTCTCTGGGGAGCTGCTGTGAGCCCCTGCTGGGAGTGATTCTGAACATCCAAGGACTCGCTGCCCCACAGCAAAAACTCTGAACTCCTTTCTCCTGAATACCTTCCCACATACACCCTAGCTGTTTAACTTCAGTGCCAGAGTCTCTCAAATTGCGTCAGAGGTGTGCGCCGGCGGGTGCGCCACCAGTTAGCTCACACCCCAGAGCTGGCAAACTCACAACCACAGCAAAGGAAGGCGCCCCAAGCCCATATATCCACAGTGTTCTCTGGGGAGCTGCTGTGAGCCCCTGCTGGGAGTTATTCTGTACAGCCAAGGACGCATTGCCCCACAGCAAAAACTCTGAATTCCTTTCTCCTGAATAACTTCCCACATACACCCTAGCTGTTTAACTTCAGTGCCAAAGTCCCTCAAAGTGCGTCAGAGCTGTGCACCTGCAAACACACCTTCACAGAAGGGAATTTACAATAGGCAGGCACCCTGAGCCCATCTACACACAGGGTGCTAGTGGGAGCCACTGGGAGCTCTCCCAACAGACGGTTCCTGGGTGCCACTGTGAGTTCCCACTGGACACGCGCGATTTCAACTAAGGGTGCAAGACAGCAAAAACTGGGACACCCCACTCCATAGCTGCTGACTTTTAGACACCATAGTTGTGCCTCTCAAGCTTCCAGGCCTACATCAAGAGAACCCAAGTAGCTCAAGTAGGGAGCTACACTAGATTGCCAAGCCCAGGAGAACTGAGAGATTATACCAGTAGCACCATCACCAAAAGATCCTGGGTAGCAAAGCAATTGGAACTACAATTAAAACATTACAGGAAAACATGGGAAGACAGAAAGGAAATTCTCAAAGGAAGGAACAGGAAGAAACACCAGAAAGCGAGTTAAATGAACTTGAGGCTAGCAGCTTAACAGAGAAAGAATTCAGAGTATTCGTTATAAGGATGTTCAAACGGATGGATGAGAAATACACACAACTCAATGAGAGCTATAAGGAGCTGAATGAAAATGTCACCAACATGAAAAGAAACCAAGAGGAGATGAAGAACGACATAGCTGAAATAAAGAACACAATGGAAGGCTTAAAGAGTAGAGTAGAAGAGGCTGAGGACCGCATCAGCGAATTAGAAGACAAGGTAGGAAAAAACACACAAACACAGCAGCAAATGGAAAGAAGACTTAAAAAGCAAGAGGAGAGCCTAAGGGAGCTTCGGGACAACGCAAAACGAAACAACCTTCGAATAATAGGGATAAAAGAAGGAGAGGAAGAGAAGCAAGGAATAGAAAACCTGTTAGAAGAAATAATGACAGAAAACTTCCCTGATATTGGCAAGAAAAAAACTATCCAAGTCCAAGAAGTACACAGAGTCCCAAACAAGTTCAACCCCAAAAGACCAACACCAAGACACATCATAATTAAATTGACGAACACCAACGACAAAGCAAGAATCTTAAAGGCTGCCAGAGAGAAACAGAAAGTTACCTACAAGGGATCTCCTATCAGAATATCAACTGATTTCTCAACAGAAACACACCAGGCCAGAAGGGAATGGAATGAAATATACAAAGTGATGCAAAACAAGGGACTGAATCCAAGAATACTATACCCAGCAAGGCTATCATTCAAAATTGAAGGTGGAATCAGAAGCTTCACAGACAAAAAAGGGCTAAGAGAGTTCATCACTACCAAACCAGCAATGCAAGAAATGCTAAAGGGGCTGCTGTAAAAAGAAGAAAGAGAAAGGCAAGAAGAAACACAAACACTAAGGAAAAATATGTCAACAAACAGATACTTATCAATAATAACAGTAAACGTAAATGGATTAAATGCACCAATCAAAAGACATAGGGTAGCTGAATGGATAAGAAAACATGACCCATATATTTGCTGTCTACAAGAGACCCACCTTAGAGCAAAAGACTCACACAGACTGAGAGTGAAGGGATGGAAAAACATTTTTCAGGCAAATGGAAATGAGAAAAAAGCTGGGGTTGCAATACTTATATCAGATAAAATAGACCTCAAAGTAAAGGCCTTAATAAGAGATAAGGAAGGCCACTACATAATACTAAAGGGAGCAATCCAGCAAGAAGATATAACTCTGGTAAACGTATATGCACCCAACGCAGGAGCGCCCAAATACATAAAAAATCTGCTGGAAGATATCAAGGGAGAGATCGACATCAATACAATCATAGTAGGGGACTTTAATACACCACTGACATCAATGGATAAATCCTCTGGACAAAAAATCAGCAAAGAAACAGCAATTCTAAATGACACACTAGATCAGATGGACCTAATTGACATCTTCAGAGTATTTCACCCCAAAGCCATGGAATATACGTTCTTCTCAAGTGCACATGGGACATTCTCAAAAATAGACCACGTATTGGGTAACAAGCAAAGTCTCCCCAAATTCAAAAAGATTGAAATCATATCAAGCATTTTCTCAGACCACAATGGCATAATATTAGAAATAAACTACAATAAAAACATTCCAAAAAACTCAAACACTTGGAAACTGAATAGCATGCTACTAAACAATGATTGGGTCATCAATGAGATCAAAGAAGAAATTAAAAACATCCTGGAGACGAATGACAATAAAAACACAACATTGCAAATCCTATGGGACACAATGAAAGCAGTCCTGAGAGGCAAATGTATAGCTCTACAGGCCTACCTCAAAAAACAAGAAAAAATGGTAATAGATCATCTATCTCAACAACTCAAAGAATTAGAAAGGGAGCAACAAGAAAAGCCCACAGTGAGCAGAAGAAAGGAAATAATAAAGATCAGAGCAGAAATAAATGACATAGAGACCAAAAAAACAATACACAAGATCAACAAAACCAAGAGCTGGTTCTTTGAAAGGATAAACAAGATTGATGAACCTCTAGCCAGGCTCACCAAGAAACAAAGAGAGAGGACCCAAATAAACAAAATCAGAAATGAAAGAGGTGAAATAACAACAGACCCCACAGAAATACAAAGGATTGTCAAAAAATACTATGAACAACTCTACTCCAACAAACTAGACAACCTGGAGGAAATGGACTCATTCCTAGAAAAACACAACCTCCCAAAACTTACTCAGGAAGAGACTAAAAGTCTCAATAGGCTGATAACTATGGAAGAAATAGAAGAAGTTATCAAAAAGCTTCCAGCAAACAAAAGCCCGGGGCCAGACGGCTTCACAGGGGAGTTTTATAAAACATTCAAGGAAGAGCTAAAACCTATCCTCCTCAGACTATTCCAGAAAATTCAAGAAGAAGGAACACTTCCAAGCTCCTTCTATGAAGCCAGCATCACCCTAATACCAAAACCAGGTAAAGATAACACAATGAAGGAGAATTACAGGCCAATATCCCTCATGAACATAGATGCCAAAATCCTCAACAAAATTCTAGCAAATCGAATCCAGCAATACATCAGAAAGATCATACACCACGACCAAGTAGGATTTATCCCTGGGATGCAAGGATGGTACAATATTCGCAAATCAATAAACGTGATACATCACATAAACAAATTGAGAGATAAAAACCATATAGTCATATCAATTGATGCAGAAAAAGCATTTGACAAAATCCAACACCCTTTCCTGATAAAAACTCTCAGCAAGCTGGGAATAGAAGGATCATACCTCAACATAATAAAAGCCATATATGACAAACCCACAGCCAACATCATACTCAATGGGCAAAAACTAAAACCATTTCCCCTAAGAACAGGAACAAGACAGGGATGCCCACTCTCACCACTCCTGTTCAACATAGTGTTGGAAATACTAGCCATTGCAATCAGACAAGAAGAAGAAATAAAAGGCATCCAAATTGGAAAAGAAGAAGTAAAACTGTCCTTATTTGCAGATGACATGATACTGTACATAGAAAACCCTAAAGACTCCATCAAAAAACTACTAGACTTAATAAATGAATTTGGCAGAGTAGCAGGATACAAAATAAATGCTAAGAAATCTATGGCATTTCTATACACCAATAATGAACTTACAGAAAGAGAGACTAAAAAAGCAATCCCATTTACCATCGCACCAAAAAAATTAAGATACCTAGGAATAAACTTAACTAAGGAGGTAAAAGACCTATATGCGGAAAACTACACAACACTGAAAAAAGAGATAGAGGAAGACATAAACAGATGGAAGAACATACCATGTTCATGGATTGGTAGAATCAACATCATCAAAATGTCCATATTACCCAAAGCAATCTATAATTTCAATGCACTTCCCATTAAAATACCAACGGCATACTTCACAGACCTAGAACGAACTTTCCAAAAATTCATCTGGAATAAAAAAAGACCCCGAATAGCCACAGCAATCCTGAGAAAGAAGAACAAAGTAGGTGGGATCTCCATACCAGATTTCAAGCTGTATTACAAAGCCACTGTTCTCAAAACTGCCTGGTATTGGCACAAGAACAGACATATAGATCAATGGAATAGAATAGAGAACCCAGAAATTGATCCAAATCACTATGCTCAATTAATATTTGACAAAGGAGGCATGAACATACAATGGAGTCAAGACAGTCTCTTCAACAAATGGTGTTGGGAAAATTGGACAGATACATGCAAAAAAATGAAACTAGACCACCATCTTACACCATACACAAAAATAAACTCAAAATGGATCAAGGACTTAAACATAAGACAGGAAACCATAAAAATACTAGAGGAATCTACAGGCAAAAAAATCTCTGACATATGCCAAAAGAACTTCTTTGCTGATACTGCTCCTAGGGCAATGGAAGCTAAAGAGAAAATAAACAAATGGGACTACATCAAAATAAAAAGCTTTTGCACAGCAAAGGAAACCATCAATAAAACAACAAGAAAGCCCACTACATGGGAGAACATACTTGCCAATGATATCAACGATAAGGGTTTAATCTCCAACATTTACAGGGAACTCATGCAGCTTAACAAAAAGAAGATAAACAACCCAATCAAAAAATGGGCAACTGATCTAAATAGACACTTTTCGAAAGAAGACAGAAGGAAGGCCAAGAGACATATGAAAACCTGCTCTAAATCACTAATCATTAGAGAGATGCAAATCAAAACAACAATGCGGTACCATCTCACACCTGTCAGAATGGCCATTATCAACAAGTCAACAAATGACAAGTGCTGGAGAGGATGTGGAGAAAAAGGAACCCTCGTGCACTGCTGGTGGGAATGCAGACTGGTGCAACCACTGTGGAGAACAGTATGGAGTTTCCTTAAAAAACTAAAAATAGAACTCCCATTTGACCCAGTGATCCCACTCCTAGGAATATATCCCAAGAAACTGGAAACATCAATCAGAAAAGATATATGCACCCGTATGTTCATAGCAGCACAATTCACCATAGCTAAGATTTGGAAACAGCCTAAGTGCCCATCAGCAGATGAGTGGATTAAAAAACTGTGGTACATCTACACAATGGAATACTATGCTGCGGTAAAAAAGAAGGAGCTCTTACCATTTGCAACAATATGGATGGAGATGGAGAACATTATGCTTAGTGAAATAAGCCAGGCAGAGAAAGATAAATATCACATGATCTCACTCATTTGTGGAATATAATGAACAACATAAACCGATGGGGGGGGAAATAGATCCAGAAACAGAGAAACATCAATCAGAACGTCAAACCGCAGGGAAGAAATTGTGAGGTAACCAGAAACCCAAAAATGCCTGAGAACGCCTCTCTAGCCACGCTAGCAATCATCAGATGTACGGTAATTTTACCGGGGACAAGAGGGTAAGTATTTTGATCTTACGCTCCTGACCCTTCATGGGTAAGACCCCTTACGTGGGCTGATCCTCTGACTAATATAGGTACCAATAATACCAAACACGCTGGACATCAAGGAGGTCCATGGGTGGGGCAAGAAAGTATAAATACATAGGGGTCCCCACCCAGCCTCCCTTTTGTATGATACGAAATCAAAACAATGCCCCTTTGTGTATACAATTAAAGAGAGGTTTCTGGCTTGTGTGGACACCAAAGAAAGGGTGTCACTACTATCATTACGTGCCCCCGGTGGAGGTGCAGAAAATGTAACTAAGACCTTGTCTATATAAAAAGAAATGGACAGCCAGTCTGAAAGGGAATTCCCATGGACTAGAACAAAGAATATCCTTACATGATATTATCCTACACTGTCATTAAAAATTATTCCCAGATTTGGAACACCCCCTGTACTTATAATAGTTCCTCGCACCCTTGGGGATAAAAAATAAATAATATAAAAAAAGTCATATGTTTGGTGCTTGGAGACAAACTTAACACATCTCTTGATACTTTAGAATTACTACAGCATAATATACAATTATCCCAAGCAAACATACAAACTAATTCTTTGAATGTCTGGCAGCAATTTAAAAAGGACATGTAAGGATTTAACCCTTTTCATTGTGTAGAGGGCCTCCTGGGAGGGCACCTGAGCATTCTATATGGGTCCCTCTTACCCTTTAGGCCAAAAGAGACCCTCTTCTCACAATTCAATTGCTCACAGCTGTTGCATGAGCTATCAGTTCATGTCGAGGTTGAAGTCTCGTGATGACTGGTGCCATGGATCTGTCTCTCACCCAGTAGGGCGAACTGAGCCCTCCCTGGAGAAGAAACCCAGGTTCCAAAAGATATGTGATCAGTGCTGGGGCCCCGCCAGCAGGCGAGGGGATCCCAAGGCAGGTGCTGGGCATGGAGGCCACGGGGGCATAGGCTACCAAGGAGACAAAACTGAACCTCACGTCACCCTGCTTGGCCCTGGAGGATGGCTGGTTAGTCAATGACGGGTAAGATTCCTCAAGGAAGGAACAACCTAAGACAGGCACAGTCGCAGAGGGGCCATCAGGAGAGAATTTGGGGATCAACAGAGGTGGGGCACAGACCCTCACCCCCCCAACATTGCAGGGGCCTGAATCCTAGCCCCTTCTGAGGGAGGTCTCCTGCCCCCATGGCTGCTTTGTGCTTCCCATGCCCAGCTCAGATCAGGACCCAGGTGACCGACAGAGACTTGGCCGACAGCAGCTGCCCTCTCACTCCAACAAGAATTGTTTGAGTTGCCCTGTACCCATGGTGTGGGGAAGGGGGTTTACGATATCTAAATCCAGCCTACCACCAGGAATGCTCAGGACCTACTCAAGAAGGCAAATAATCCCTTCCACCAATATTTACAGGGTAAAACAAGATTATTGTTAGAGTAATAAATTTGACAGTAAAATAGTAGTCAAGTTTTCAGACAAATTTAAATTGGCTAGTTGAAACAAGTGAATATTCTAGAAAAATTAATTGTACCAGACAAAAAGGTGTTCCTAAAGAGTCAACTAAAATTTTTATTGGTACTTCATCTCATGATAAAAGTGTGCACCATATAATGAACCTAAAACAGCTATATTATAGTGCAAAAAATTAAAATTTAAAAGCCACCAAGAATACACTATAAAATTTTCAAAAGCCTCCTAACATTTAAATCAAAAAAGGAGGGGACAGTAGAGGAATATCATGTAAGGAAAAATATCCTGTAAGTAAAATACATCTAGAAAATTAATACGTTAGAAAATTAATTGTAAGGCTAAAAGCAAGACACCCATGAAAAACACACAAGGTGACAAAACAAGCCAGAGGAAAATCATTTGGGCAAAAATTGAAAAAGGATCCCCAGTCAAATTTATAGAAAATATTCCTTTATTAACCTTTGGTCGAGAATATGTTTGTATATTTTCAGAAAACAACTCCGAGACCATGTGGATTCCAGCAAGAGAGGAATCGACAGGACTACTCCAGCCATGAAGACAGAAGAGAAGCAGTCCAGAGACGGAAGACGCTGATGTGGCCTTCCCATACTAGCAGTTAGCAGCTGTGCATCACTGCAGATTGCCCAGGACCAAACCGGACAGAGTCGGACCTGCATTACCACCATTTGTCCACCATCCAGAACTGAAATGTCAGTGCTGACATGTACACATAAGGAACTGTTGGACATTGAAATTGGGTCTCAAAAGAACTGTTGGCCCAGAAAAAAACTCACTACACACTGATTCATTTGCCTGTCACCATAACCATTATTGCTTGTCTCATTTTCGGTTCTTATAAGTGTATTTCTAATAGCACATGATCTCACTCATCTAGGGGAAATAATGAACAACATAGACTGATGAACAAGAACAGACCCAGAAACAAGGAGGCATGGATCAGACTGTCGGGCCTCAGGGGGAGGGTAGGGAAGGGTGGGGGTAAAGGGGGAGACCAACCAAAGGACTTGCGTGCAGGCATATGAGCCTAACCAGCGGTTAAGGACAACAGGGGGGTGGGGGCATGTGTGGGGAGGGGTGTGGGATGGGAATGGGGGGACGAGGACAAATATGTGATACCTTCATCAATAAAGAAATTTAAAAAAAAAATAAATAAATAAAATTAAAAAAAAAAAAATAAAAAATAAAATCTATATGATACATATAAAAAAAAAAATAAAATAAAATAAAATTAAAAAGACTAACAATACTAACTTTTGGATAGGATATGGAGAAACCAGAACTCTGTTACATTAATGGTGGGAGTAAAAGCTGGTAAAACTACTTTAGGAAATGGTTTGGCAATGTGTGTTTTTTAATGGTAAACATACACCCACAGAATGACTCAACAGTTCTATTCATAGTCACTCAAGAGAATAGAAACATATGTCCACATACACAAAAAAGTTTTTCATAAATGCTTGTGCTAGCTCTATTTATAAATGATAAAAACTGGAAATAACTCAAATTATGGTATATGCATATAATAGAACACTATTCAGAAATTTTAAAATGACAAGTATAAATAGCTTAAAACCAATCCTTTTCTTCCATTAGGTACTAATTCTTAATGGCACAAGTTACAAAAAGTGATAGAGCCCAACATTATTCATAGATTTTGAGGTAGATTTTATAACTTAGGACTTTAATTCTCAACCTGCTCATTTCAGTAATACTTGGATGATTAAAATGATCTTTTAAGTACATTATATATAATATGAAAAAATTAATTTCCTAAAATTAGATCCCATTTAATACAAGTTCATTTCTTTAAAATCAACACCAAAATAAATCCCATTTCTTACTGGGTAAAACCAAAACTCTTTATTTAAAGCCTTTAATAAAATGATTTGAATTATGAGTCTCAATCCAACGTGATATGTTTTAGAGCCTCTACTTCCAAAAATATACATTTTTAAATTAAAAGTGAGAACACAAAAGATCAGATACCTATTGATATCATTGCATTTGCACCATGCTGATGAGTAGTTGCACCTACCATGTGAACTCCCACAAAAGTGTCTCTTTCCTTTCATTTGGTATTTACTATAATGTATTTTGTATTATTCTTATTTTATGAATATATAATATCTTACCTTAAACTTGATTGTGACTTAATCCACTTTATTTCTTATTGTCTTCCCTGAAAGTTCCCTTTTCCAGCAACCTAGCATATCTTCTTACACAAGGTAGGTGATCAGTAAACAGTTATAGTTAACTAGAGGCCCGGTGCACGGATTCGTGCACCAGTGGGGTCCCTCAGCCTGGCCTGCAGGGATCAGTGGACCACCATGCCCCTGCAGCCCAGCCTTAGCCACCAGCTCATTGGACTCCAGCCCGCTGTCCTCGTCGATCCCACACAGCACAAAGTAGGAGTGAAGCAGCAGGCCGCCAGGGAGGAGCCCGAGCCCAGGCTGGGTGCTGAGCTGCTCCCACTCATCCTGGCCCCGCCGCTGCTTCGGCGCACAGGGGGAGTGTCCATGGGAGAGGCTCGCGCCACTGCAGCTGCACATTGCCAGCCGTGAGCCCAGCATCTGGCAGCTGAGTGGTGCTCCCATTATGGGAGTGCACTGACCACCAGGTGGCAGCTCCTGCATTGTGTGTGTGCCCCTGGTGGTCAGTGTGCATCATAGCTACCAGCCAGTGGTCCAGTTGCTTATATATATATATATATATATATATATATATATATATATATATATAATAATTATCTATGATTTCATAATTCTTTTTACCAGCAATAAAAACTTTTTATCTCATACGTTATTATGGAGTGTTAAGTTTTGAGATATCCAATATTAAAGCAGGTAACTTCTGTTAATAATATTACATATTTGAACTTAAACTATTTCAAATTCTTTGCAAACTGCTTTCAAGTGGAACTGTATTTAATCTAGAAGTCTGACCTGAATTCTATCAGTACTATCATCGTAAGTTTTTCAAAGAAGTTAAATAAATAAATAAATGTAAGTTCTTATTTTCAAAAGTACAGAATTGTATTTAGTATCCCTTGTGTACAGGTTTATTTATTTAATGGCATATTTGTAGTCTGTGGTAGGGCTAAATATATTCAGGAATATTTCTTGTTCTCCAAGCAAGACCTCCCTTCCATTATAAATGAAACTTTTGGGACAGTACATGTTTAAAATGAACTACTGAGACATGCACCAAAATAGATGAATCTCAAAAACATAATGCTAAGCGAAAAAATTAGACAAGAGACTATTTACTGTATAAGTCCATTTATATGAAGTTCTAGAATAGACAATCTATTCTATGGTGATGGAAATAAGAACTATGATTGTCTGGGGGAGCCACACAGTTGAGGACTGTATTGAAGACAGGAGGAAAATTTCTGGAGTGATGATAATATTCTACATCTTGATAGAAGTGTGAGTTGTTGCATAGGTGTAAGCATTGGTTAAGACTCTTCAAGGTGTAACACTTTTTATTTTGCGTTTTAACTTCTTTAATAATACCCTCAAAATTTTAACACAATTCCAATTAACATTTAAACATGATTTTAAAGTACAATAGACTGAACACATTATGAACAAACTGCAGCATCTGTCTTCAGATTCATGAGCTGCCACATTTTAAGTGCATAGCATATGAAGTCACAGATCCACAGGGCTGGAAGGAAACCCCACAAGTTATAGCTTGACTATAATCAGATTCATCTTGATATGGAATAATTTTTAATTCATGTGATGGCCATAGATGTCAACCACATAGATGTCAACCATAGGGCCTTCCAAATGTGGAAGGCCATTTACAGTTAAAATGAAGTATAACAGACAACCAGAATAAAATCAATTCCCTTATTGTTTTATATTTTCAACATGAGCACTTCAAATGCTAATATGAGATAAAAGTTCACTATTTAAACTCACATTACATGTACCAAATTACAAATGAATACAGCAGATCAGTGCATTTTACTCTATTTAAATTAAATAGCTGCTTCTAAAAAAAAATTTCAGTCAATTCCCAAGAATAAAATTGCTGTGTGAGCAATAAGTTAGAGTTCCCTAACCTACAAATCTGGTCCCATACTTTGAATACTGATTATGCAGACCCAGCAATAGGAAAGGCCAGATTCAGAGTCACCAGGATCTGAGATCTAGCAAGCCCTGTATAATGAGGTAGACAACTAATGGAGGTTTACCTGAAAAACAAAAAATGAGAATTCAGATATTAAAAACAGATTATTGCCCAGCTGGTGTGGCTCAGTGGTTGAGCATCAACCTTTGAACCAGGAGGTCAGAGTTCAACTTCCAGTCAGGGCACATGCTGTGTTGCAGGCTCAATCCCCCATGGGGGAGGGGAGGGGGAGCGCGCACAAAAGGCAGCCAATCAATGATTCTCTCTCATCACTGATGTTATATCTCTCTCCCTCTCCCTTCCTCTCTGAAATCAATAGAAATGTGTAAATAAATTTAAGAACAGATTGTTCAGAGACACCTGGTGAGAAGCAGATTCCTACGTTCCACTCTAGGGACTATCACTCAGTCTCAGGACTCAAGACTCTCCAGGAAATGAAGGTACTAAAGAATTGGCTTTCCAACAGTAAATGAGTGGCAAAGGACTCAGGACCAGAAGGACCTAAATGAATCAAGTCAGTGAAATTAGAATGTCAAATAAGAATTCAATTTCTGAATCCAAGCCTCAAGTGCATTCATGGGGGGGAGGTAGCAGTAGAGGGAACTAAGGTCTATCGTTGAAATTGGTCCCAGAGCAGGGTGACTACCTCGTCCCCATTTGCCATCGGCTTCCTAGTTTTATACCAAGTCCCTCATCCCAGACAACACCTCTGTCCTAGGCAAACTGCCAAGGTTGGTCACCCTATCCCAGCATCTAGAATGGATTTGAACCCTCATGAGAATTAAGATCCCTTCTGGGAAAGAAAGTTACAAAAGAAAGAGTCAGAGTGTTCGTTGTAACAGGGATGTGGCTAAAAAGGAGTGTCACCTAGCTACACTTTCAACAATTAGGTTATTATGCCATGACTTAGGATAGTGACAGGGGATGCAAATGGTTTTATAAATACAAGCAAAATTATGAAAGATAAATCAACAGAATTTGGTGAGTGAATGAATATGAGGGAAATATATGTGGTGCCTATATACAATGGGGTATTAATCATCCATAAAAAAAAACAAAACTTGCCATTTGCAACAACATGGATGGACCTAGAGTGCATTATGCTGAGTGAAATAACTCAGACAGGGCAAGTCAAATACTGTATGATCTCACTTATATATGGAATAATTAAAATAAAAACTGAGCTCATAGATACAGAAAATAGATTGGTGGTTGCCAGAGGCATGGGAACGGGTGAAATGGGTGAAGGGAGTCAAAAGGTACAGACTTCCATTTATAAATAAGTCATGAGGATATAATGTATAGCATGGTGACTATAGTTAATAATATTGTGTTATAAATTTGAGAGTTGCTGAGAGTAGATCTTAAAAGTTCTCATTACAAGAGAAAAAAGTTCTGTAACTGTGTATGCTGATGAATGTTGGCTAAACTTCTTGTGGTGATCATTTCACAATACATATAGGTGTCAAATAATTGTGTTGTGCACCTGAAACTAATGTAATGTTATACATCAGTTATACCCCAATAAGAAATAAAATTTAAAAATACCAGTGGTTCCTAATAAAAGTAAACTTTGTGATCTTTCAATGTCATAGAAAGAAAAGGGGCTTAATTCTGCACACTTCTTTTTAATTAATGGACTTTATTTTTTAGAGCAATTTTAGATTTACAGGAAAACAGAGCAGAAGAGTAGAGTTCCACATACCCCTCTGCCCTCCACACACACACACACTGTTGCCCCCACTATTAACGTCTTGCATCATTGTGGTTCATTTGTTACAATTGACAAACCAATCTTAATACGTTATCATTAACAAAAATCCATAATTTATTTTAGGTTCTCTCTTTGTATTGTACAGTTCTACTGGTTTTGACAAATGTATAATGTTATGTTACACTCACTTGTATTTATTTAAAATAATTTTTTTTTTAATTTCAGAGAGGAAAGGAGATGGAGAGAGAGATAGAAACATCAGTGATGAGAGAGAATCATTGATTGGCTGCCTCCTGCACGCAACACACTGCGGATCTAGCCCACAACCTGGGCATATGGCCTGACCAGGAATTGAACTCTGACCTCCTGGTTCATGGGTCGACGCTCAACCACTGAGCCACACTGGCCGGGCTACACTCACTTTTAACTTTCCTCTTGCTTAGGAGTCAATTTTACATTCAGGAAACAACTATGTTCACATCAAAAGAAAGCAGATAAAATTGGTCTGGTGAAAGTTTTTCCTAGTGAAAAGAGCACTACTCTTAGAATTTAATGGCAAAATATATACTTTTGAATCAACTTTTATTAAACTTATAAAAGCATCAAATTTTTTCCCATTGGGAACACCTATAACTAGCCAAATTATGTTCCTTTGTGATTAAACATACTTTGTTTTTAATTTTTTTAAATATATTTTATTGATTTTTTTACAGAGAGGAAGGGAGAGTGATAGAGAGTTAGAAACATCGATGAGAGATAAACATCGATCAGCTGCCTCCGGCACACTCCCCACTGGGTATGTGCCCACAACCAAGGTACATGCCCTTGACCGGAACCAAACCTGGGACCCTTCAGTCTGCAGGCCGACACTCTATCCACTGAGCCAAACCAGTTAGGGCTAAACATACTTTGATTGTAAATGCAGAATATATGCTGCAATGAAAATAGTACAGTTCACCCTTGAACAACATGGGGTCAGGAACACCAATCCCTTGTGCAGTCAAAAATCTTAACTACAAATGGCCTACTGTTGACTGGAAGCCTTACTGATAACATAACCAGTTGGTAAACACATATTTTGTATGTTATACATATTATATACTGCATTCTTACACTAAAGTAAGCTAGAGAAAAATTTATTAAGAAAATCATAAGAGAAAATACATTTACAATACTTATTTTTTAAAATTTGCATATGTGTTGTTCAAGGGTCAACTATACACAGCTTTTCAGTATCCTGGCAGACTCTTTTTTAACTCTGGATTTAGTTTTAGTTAACAATAATAATGGAGGGCAAATTTTATTTTCAAAGAAGCTTAAGCTTCCTCAGTAGCAACAGCTTAAAAAAAAATCTCATTAGAGTATTTGTCTTTTGAACAGCAATGCTAATAGAAAATTTCCTTCTCTTAGATCCCAGCAGAAGCTGGTTTGTGAGATAAAGGAAAGTCATTCTTGCCAGACATACTCAGGTTTATCTATACTTCAATCCATGCACATCTGTAACAATTCCAATTTTCCTTATCCTTGCTTTGCTACATGCCCAGAAGCATGACAAAGTGTGGAGATACCATGGATTATATTTGAGTTTGGCCTAGAAATTCAACTTCTTACTGCTCTGCAGCATTCATAACTTCACTAAATGAGCTATTCTTTTTTTTTCCCTCTCAGCTTTAATTAGGTATAATTTACAAATAAAATTGTAAGATATTTAAAATGTACAACGTGATGATTTCTTATACATACAGTACAATGTGAAAGGATTTCCCCTTCAAGTTAATTATCACATTCATCACCTCACATATCATATTTACTTTGGTTTGGAGTTTTATTTGTTTGTTTGGTTTTGGATGTTTTGTTTTAATGGGAACATTTAAGATCTACTCTCTTCACAAATTTCAACTATACGATAGAGTATTATCAACTACACTCAGCAGGTTATACATACATTAGCTCCTCAGACCTTATTCATCTCATGACCGGAAGTGTGTACTCTTCTACCAACCTTTCCCTATTTTCCCCAACTCCCAGCCCCTCACAACCACTTTTTCTATTTCTACGAATTCAATATTTTTTAGGTCCCACATATAAATAATACCATGTGGCATTTATTTGTCTTTCATGGTCTGGTTTATTTCACTTAACATCATGCCCTCAAGGTCCATCTATGTCTACACAAAAAACAATATTTCTAAAAGCTGTTCTCACCTATGACTTTGACTAGCCATCACAGTACTCAAACAAAAGGCAGGCCAAGAATCAAAATACAAGCCAAACGTTTGTACTTAAATTTAAAATATGAGGTGAATAATATTCTTTTTATAAATTAAGATACTGTATTATCACTAAATGAAATTTCCTAATATTAGAGAGCCTACTTTCAAATACTGATATAAGATTTATGCAGTCGCCTAATTTGTTAGTGAATTCTCAGTCCGTACGATTGAACAATAAGGTAAGTAATAGTGATACCTGGTGATAGCATCCAAATGATCAAAAGACTAGTAATCAGAGTTGATAATATAATAGAGGGTTCGGTCTATATTTTAAACCAAATAATCATCAGCATAAACTTATACATACAACGTATGCCTACTAGATTTTTACTAACAAAAAAACTTATTAGAGTATCCTAAACATGCCATTCAATCGTTATTGGAATGTAATACTGGAGAGGAAGACAGAGAACTAGGAATCCAATTTTGAAAGTTTTCTAAATTCATGAAGATACAGCCATGATGACAGTATAAATTCAATATATGTCTTGTGTCTGTACAGAATATTTTTAAATAATATATAAATACTTTTGAAGCTGATTTGGAATATGTATAGGTTGTGGAAAGAGTACTGGACTAATCAACAGATTCTGTTTAAATCACAGCTGTGCTGTTTCCGGTCTGTGTGACTTGAGCAGATCCCACAGCCTTTCCATGTCTCACTGTCAGCATTGACATAATGGGTATAATAACATTCATCTCATAGAATTTTTGTGAAACCAAAATTAAATAATGTATACGACAGTGCCTGGCACAACCCTGGGCATATGAGAGTCACTCAAAAAATATTGAACATGTTATTGAATTTATAATCAATAAGAGAGTTGTACCCCACACTTAAATTTAAATATCCTGACATAACATTGTAGTCTATGAACACTGTCCAGTGCCCTAGAAGTGTTCATCTTCTCATGAATGATAATGTTCTTTAAGTGTATACTCAAGAGCAGATGCAGTTGATCATATGCTACTTGGCAGTGTTGAAGGAGCACTGTGGAATTAATAAGCTTGAAGGAATTTGAGCCTACAAGTCAGTCTATACTTGAGAAAACTGTTCAGAACATCAGCGATTCTCACTGGAAATTTCCAAGAGAAAATTCAGCTTCTTGATTAGCAGATATTCAGAGATATACTCTTACACAAGAAATGGAGAACCAAATCAAGAGAACTAAGCAAAAAAATAGTATAGCTATTAGAGCTATGTGACATTCTTATAGTCATTTAATTCACATCAATTCAACCAGCAAATCACTGAGTAGCATGTAAGTACAAAACACTGTGCTGGAGATTTAGAAAAGAAATCCAAGGCATGGTACCCATTGAAAAGAAGCTCATGCTCTTATTGCTGAGTCAACACTGGCCCACTTAAGAGGGAAAAAAACTTTCAATAAGTCTGTAAATGTAGGATAAAAACAATAAAGTCTCTAATTCGAAGAGCGAAGATCTCAACATGGGCATGCATGCTGAAAACATGAATCTCAGATCCTGTATATGTTGAGAAGCAGCCCAGTCCAATAAAAACAGAGATTCTAATTCCGCTATGACCCATGAGATGTTGGGCAGGCAGTAGTGCTCCAGATTTCACTTTCTTCAACTATCAAGTATTGGGGTCTGGATTGCCCGGTAATTACAGCACCGAAACAAAATGGAAGAGACAGTCTTCAGAGACTGAGGAGGTCTTTGATGAAGTCTGCCCACTTCTTTTTTTAAAATACATTTTTATTGCTTTCAGAGGGGAGAGAAAGATAGAAACATCAATGATGAGAGAGAATCATTGTTCGGCTGCCTCCTGCATGCCCCTACTGGAGATCAAGCCCACAACCTGGGCATGGGCCCTTGACTGGAATCGAACCCAGGACCCTTCAGTCCGCAGGCTGACGCTCTATCCACCGGGCCAAACCAACTAGGGCTGTCCACTTCTTAAGGACTGCCTTCTCATCAGATTAGCACTGGCACTCTGATGGTGAGGACCATGCAGATTCTCCTTGATTTTAGGCAACTCTTGCAGGACAACTGTTGCAGCCAGGTGGTCTGAGCTCTATTACTCAATTGCCCAGGAGAATTATAGACAAAGAAAAGGTGATTCCCCCAAGACCTACATAGGAGCTAACCTGTCAGTGAGAACAGTGATCAGCTACAACCACCAACAGAGCCTTCTACTGAGTCTCTGCTATGAGGAGTTTTCAGTTGAGCTATAGGCCTTGGCGAGAAAAGACCAGAGCCTAGAAGACTACATGATCTAAAATCTTACTGGGAGGAAGAGGGAGCATGTATCTTGAAGTGTAAGTTTCAGGAGAGCAGGAATGTTTCCTGTTTATTTATGGCTATATCCACCATACCAAGGAGCGTTCCTGATAAACCCTCAATGCAATTTTATTGAATGAATGAATCAGTGAATCAATGAAGTAATCAAGTATGAACAAAATAAGAAGCAAATGTTTTAAAGTTTCTGTCATAGATTGAATGGTGTCCTCTCAAAAAGATATGTTGAAATCCTAACCCCCAACCAATACCTCAGAATGCAACCTTATTGAAAAATACAGTCCAGATGGTTTGCAAATATAATTAATTAAGATGAGGTCAATACAATACAGAGTGAATCCCAAATTCAATACAAAATTGCCCCTGATCCATTAGGGACAAGGTATCCTTACAAAAAAGGGAAATTTGAACACAGAAACACATAGAAGGAAGATGATATGAAGTAGCCCAGAGAAAAGACAGTTATCTGCAAGCCAAGCAGAGAGGCCTGGAACCAATTCTTTCCTCACAGCCCTCAGAAGGAACCAATCCTGCCAACACCTTGATTATGCACTTTTAGCCTCCAGAACTATAAGACAATACATTTCTGTTGTTTAAGCCATTCAGTCTGTAACATTTTCCTACAGTAGTTCTAGCAAAACTAATTCTGTCCCCCAGCTTTTTTTCTTGCTTCTCTATATAGTCCACTCTCCCTGAGCACCCACAGTGATCAATTACATCATATCTCTTCCTTATGCAAAACACATAATAGCTTTCAGCACATTGAGAATAAGATGCAAATTCCTTATCATGACATGCCAGACCCCCATGCTCTGGCTCATGGCTCCCTCCCGACTTCATTCTCTACCCTTCTCTCCTTCACTTCTTTTTCCCTTCAGTCAACACTGGCTTCTTGACCAATGCTTCTACCTGTTTACACACGCTATTTCTCCTGTCTGTGTACTATTTGTCTCTCTATTCATTCACGACTCATGGAAAGGTGTTCTAGAGACAACTTTTTGACAAGCCTATCTAAAATAGTGTCCCACATCAACCCTATCCCTTGTTCTGTGGCTGTGTTTTTCTTTATAGCAGTTATCCCATCCTGAAATACTAAATCTCTATGTGTTCTTTTTCTATCTTCCCATCTAAAATGTATGAGTGTAGGGACAATGTTCTATTTACTGGTGTATCCTCAGCACCCAGAACAATGTCTGACAAGTAGTAGGTACAGTAGATAAATATGTGGTGAAGGAATGAGTGGAACAATCTTACACATTTTCTCTGAACTCTTTGAAAATTCTGTAAAAAGATAACACTCAATCACTAAATATGTATTTGGCACTTGTCTTATACCCAAGACTAGTACAGGCCTTAGGATAGGCACAGGAGAGACAGTACACATAAATCTCTCCTGAACCCACCTTCAAGAAGCTTGGGGCAGAATTTAAGTATGTTCCATGAATTGCTACATGTAATGTACAAACTGTAAAACTACAGAGGAGAAAACAGTTATATCTGACAGGTAAGAAAGAGTTCAAGGAAGAAGTAGCAGGTGAATGCAGGCTTGAAAGAACTTTCCATAAGGAAGAGGCAATATCAACATGTTCAGGGTAGCATGAAAGAGTCTGGTGGGTTCAGACAGTGAAAGGTAGTTAGTTAAGTATGGTTGAAGCACAAGAACACTGGGCACTACAGCAGCAATGCTTGTGTGGTGAGTGGGTCAATGGAAAAGCAGGGAACAGATAGTTTATTTCCCATTTTAAGGAATTGGGAGTTTATCCTAGAGCCCAAAGAATCCCCCTGAAGACTGAGCCTACTAAATATGTCACTACTTTAAGATCTGAAAAGGATGAAACCTAAATGTCTAACTACATGTATCACAACTCTACTACCAGCATTACCATATTGTAAAAATCACTTTGCATGTGAATAATACCTAAAAGGCAACTTGAAAACAATTTAATTTGTTGAGGGTGAGAGATGTTGGGTTTTTGCTGCTGTTTGGTGTTTGTTTGTTTTTTTCGTTTTCTATTACAGTGTGGTTTGATCAATGTCTATTATATGTTGGCTTAGAGTCTCCAGTTTTATAATTGCCACTCCTCTCTGTAGGTTTGATTTTCCTGGAATCCACACATCTCTGGAGACACCATGTTGCAGTTATTTGTTGACTTTGTTTGGAGTAATTTAGCCCTAAACTGTGTCTTTGCCCTGAGTCTTAAAGAGATCAGGCCATCATAGATAAGGACTGACACCGACAAATTGGCTTTTCTAACCATTTTAGTCCTGAGCTTCAGGCCTTCTGGTTATCAGTTTTCCAATCACAAACCTTTAGTGCATTTATCTAGTAGACTGCTTTTTAAATTTTGTAAGTAAAATCCTTTTTCCTTTTTCTCAACAAAATCTCACACAGAGTCCAATGTATAAAATTATAAAGCAATGTTTAATTAATGATGCATTTTGCAGATTTGTATCATTATTTAGAGTAAAAGTGATTAATGAGCAATATGTAGCTATTTTAATGAGATTCATAGGTCCTGATTTATAAAAGAATGAAAGAGACAGAGAGAGAGACCAAAACAGACACTTCTCGTCTATGGCTCATATACTAGTACAGTTAGTTTATGTAGCTTAGAGGTTGTAAACACATCACACTCTACTCTAGAGCCTGGAATCAAATCAAGTTTATTTCATAGTATATGTTTTTTACTTAGTTTTCACAGTTTAAAAATTGAACCATTTCATTGAAAAATCTGGATTCCTGGCTTCTCTTGAAATCTCTGAGAATCTGGCATATTAGGACCATATTCTTATCTAGTGACTGCTTTAAATATATTTTTATTGATTTCAGAAAGGAAGGGAGAGGGAGATATAGATAGAAACATCAATGATGAAAGAGAATCATTGATTGGCTGCCTCCTGCACACCCCACACTGGGGATCTGCAACCCAGGCATGTGCCCTGACCGGGAATCAAATTCACGGTTCAAAGGTTGACATTCAACCATTGAGCCATGCCGGCAGGGCAACCTAGTAACTGCTTTAGATGGTTTGCTCTTCCCAGATGGCCTTACACACACACACACACACACACACACACACACACACACACACACACAGCTTCCATTCACCACCTGCCTGAGTCCTGTAGCATTTAAGTTTGTGTTCCCTGAACTGTGTCCAAAGACAGTTGGAGAAACTTGATTCCCTTCTCTCCGTCTCTGTTCTACCCCGCTAATCCCTTACCCTCATCCAAGCCACTGTCAGGCTCCTGGTGAGCCACGGCAGTAACGCCCGGAATGTTCTTGTTCTGGGCTGCCCTCTCTGCACAGGTCCAGCTGTACTTGCCCTTGAATCCATTCCGTGTCTTTCACTGACTTGTGTACCCTGCATTTCTCAGACACTCTTTTTTTCACCTTCATTGTTGAAAGTATGACTAGCAAGCTCTTGCTAGCTGTCTTGAGACTGGGATCAGCCAATGGTAGACACGACAGGAGACTGGAGGATGGGAGAAAGGGAGAAGCCAAGTGTGTCCCTTCCTCTCTGCCTTGTGCAGCGTTTCTGGCAGGGGCACCTCTCTCCCACGGCTCCAGCTCCCTCCTGCTGGTAACACCCTTCTATCAGGGTCCCAACAGGAAGCAGATGACACATCTGAAAAGGATGATCTGAGGTGAATTTGTCCACAAAAGCATTATTTCTAAAGATGCAGGTGTCGAGGACCCACGGGGTAGAAGACTTAGTACTCCTGGACCCAGTGGGAAGGAGAGTCAGGGAGAATCGGTCCATGTTGTGAGGAGCAGACACCTTCAGGCCAGGGAGGCAGCCGGCTGAAGAGAGCTGAAGGAGCCAGGGAAGTGAAACCCCTGGCATGGCTTTCCTCCCTCCACAGGGTTTCTCTCTCCTGGGAACTATTGATATCATTCTGGGTCAGTAACTCTGTGTGAAGGTGGGGGAGGGGTGCTTCTGGAAGGTGTTTAGCAGCATCCCATTAGGTGCTGTGACAATCAAACATGTCTCCAGACACCGTCAGATGTCTCCTGGGGATCAAATCTGCTCCCCAGTTGAGGACCACTGAGGTACAACTACCAGGAGGTCAGCCTCCTGGATCAGAGAGAAGGGTAAAGAAAGGAGGAGAGTGGACCTAGAGGGGTAAATGGGAGATATTCAGCACAACTCGACACCACCTTGAAGAACTTCTTACTTGCTGTGTGAGCTTGAGCAAGCTGCTTAACCTCTGTGTGCTTTAGTTTTCTCATTAATTAAATATGGATAATGATACCACATACCCCATAAAACTGTTATAAGAGTTAAATTAAGGTAATTTTAAAGTGCTTAGAAGATACTCGAATTAAATAAAATAAAGGTAGTCTCAGACAAACATTAAGTTCCTTTCCATGAAGGAAGGCTTACTCTTTTATTGTCCTTCCTTTTAGCTACAAGACGGGAAGAATCCAAGCTCCTTACAATAAATTGCTCCTCTAAGAAGTGTTGAGTATTTACTCTAGGTCAAGCAGCCAGCAAGTGGCAAATCCATTAGCCTTTTAATGGTGCTCTGTGATGTGTGACCTGGGCAAAAATGGCTGTCAGGATCTCTCTGAACAAGCTTTCACCTAACCTCCATTCTCTCATTAACCCACTGAGCCTTTCTTTTCCACTCAGCATATGATGGGCAGGTAAATAAATGATTTATGAATTCAATTTCCTTCCTGGCTTTTATTTTTATATGGAGCATATTTATGTCAGAAGAAAAATATTTATTAATGTCATGAAGAGTATCACCTAAGTGTGAACCAGTAAAATAAAATAAACTGTTACTATACTTTTGTGTCAAGTCAAGATAAAATATTAAACTAAAATAATTAAATTAAAACACCTAGACATGACTTGGTTACAGTATTCCAGGGAGGTGGAATAGGGAAACTGAGACTGAAAAGTTAAAACAAGGCCAAACAGTGTGGACAATTTGCAACCAGCTTGTAACTAACAATCCATTATCTTCCCCAGCCAAGGACACAGAGAAAATGGTTAAGAAACCTCCCTAAGGAGAGAATGCAGAAAGGGAGGGGGAAAGGGAAAAGGAAAAAAGAGCAGTTTTACTCCCCGTGCAGAGAAGCCAGCAGTCTCAAGGCTTGGCAAGATAAAGTTGCCAAGTGCTTCTCATGAATTCTGGGAAGGCCACAACAAAGGAGAAAAAAACACACAACAACTGTGGGGTGGGGTGGGGGTAGGAGGTAACCTTGAGAATTAATCTGTACCAAAATATTCAGCAGAGGAATTTTGAGACCTATAGACAGGAGGGTATATAATGTCTCAGACCCCCACCCAACTTGCTCTTCAGATTAGCTGAGAACCTGTCTGTGCTTCATAAGCCAGACGTATAGGTTTGCTTGCTGTGCTTTTTCAATAAAGATGCCTGCTTTAATTGCTTTAATAAATTGGCTTTTCACAAAGCAGTCAAGGTCTCGCATATAAATTCATTTATATGAGAAGACAAGGATCAAGGTTGAGGGCAGCCCTCTCCACTGACTCAGGGGGCTGTCCTGTCCAGTAACACCTCTCTGGTGTTGGTGAGAGGTGCCTATAACAACATCAATCCTTTGAACATAGATAAGATATAGGTAGAAGATGCAGAAAAATTACTTTCAAAAACAAGTATATACCGTTACAAAGAGTTGGATGAAATACCAAGAATACAAATAAATTTTCTAAAGCTTAGACAATCATGGATAGACATGATATAATATATCTCACGTACAGTTGCAAAGCAAAAACAAACAAACGTGTGTGACTAAAGAACATAATAATTAAACAATTTAGTTTATCTTCTTTGATTAATTTTTAATCCTCACATCTCTTTGCTCTCATTTTCAGCAACCTAGAAGACATACCATTTTTTTCATCATTATATCCCAAAGCTTTATGGACTAGTTAACACTCACTACTTTCTCTGGTACACTTAAATATTATAAACACTGGGAAAATATGAAAGCTCTTCTTACCCTTCACCACTACTTTGTTTATCTGGGCCATTTCCAAAATGTAGAATGTTAGCTTTGATTTTGTCATGAGATCATTCATCCATGTAACAATTTTCATTGAGTGCCTCCTATGTGCTACATACCAGGAGCTGGGAAAATAGCAAGAACAAGTTCTGTATACATAAGTTTACATTACAATTTCAGGGATAGAATAGACAGGCATTTAAGCAGAGAAGTTTGTGTATTCAGGGCAGGAAGAGTAGGAATAACAAGAACCTAAGACAGGACAGAGTTTGGTATATTCAAAACATAGCAAAAAGGCCAAGAAGGAAATGGGAGAACCATAGGAAATGAGGCCAGAGGGTAACCAAAAGGCATGGTAGAAACTTCAAATTATACACTGTGTAATGGGAAGCCACTGAGGTTGAAAGCTGGAATGAGATAGGGCCTGATTCACACTAAGGACCACTCTGGGAGAAGGAGGTATGTGGAGACCAGAGTCTAGATGGAAAAAAGTAGAGGCAAGAAAACAACTTAGGATGTTATTAGCTGAAGCAAGAGATGATAGGGCTTCTGGTCAATATGGTGGCATAGGAAAATGCGGTATTCACATCCTCTCACCACCACATCAGAATCACAACTAAATTACAGAACAACCATCATTCAGAGCTGCCTGAAACCTAGCTGAACAGAAGTCCTATAACTAAGGATATAAAGAAGAAGCCTCATTGAGACTGGCAGGAGACGCAGAATGGGCTGGTCCTAGACTGACATGTGGCCAATAAAAATCAGAAGGGATATCTCAGATACAGAGGTGCCTCCTGAGAAGCAACAGTTCCCAGCCCCACATCAAGCCCCCCAGCCCAGAGTCAGGTCACATACCCAGGTTGTGGGTTCAATCCTAGTCATGGTGCATACGGAAGGCAGCAGATCGATATTTCTCTCTCACATTGATGTTTCTCTCTATCTCCTACTTCCTTCCTCTCTCTCTAAAATCAATAAAAGCATATCCTCAGAGCCTTGAAGGAGTATTTTTTTAAAGAGAGAGAGAGAGAGAGAGAGAGAGAGAGAGAGAGGAAGGAAGGAAGGAAGGAAGGAAGGAAGAAAGAAAGAAAGAAAGAAAGAAAGAAAGAAAGAAAGAAAGAAAGAAAGAAAGATCATTTCCTCCCAGATTCAACTTAATTTTGCCAATGATTTTCTGCTCTTGGGTATTATTACCAAAATATATTCATTATTTTTTTAATAAATCTTTATTGTTCAGATTATTACAATTGTTCCTCTTTTTTCCCCCATAGTTCCCCTCCACCCGGTTCCCACCCCACCCTCTGCCCTTACCCCCACCCACTGTCCTCATCCATAGGTGTACGATTTTTGTCCAGTCTCTTCCAGCACCCCCCCCACCCCTTTCCCCCCAAGAATTGTCAGTCTACTCCCTTTCTATGCCCCTGATTCTATTATATTCACCAGTTTATTCTGTTCATCAGATTTTTTATTCACTTGATTTTTAGATTCACTTGTTGATAGATATGTATTTGTTGTTCATAATTTTTATCTTTACCTTTTTCTTCTTTTTCCTCTTCTTAAAGAATACCTTTCAGCATTTCATATAATACGGGTTTGGTGGTGATGAACTCCTTTAGCTTTTTCTTGTCTGTGAAGCTCTTCGTCTGACCTTCAATTCTGAATGATAACTTTGCTGGGTAGAGTAATCTTGGTTGTAGGTTCTTGCTATTCATCACTTTGAATATTTCTTGCCACTCCTGTCTGGCCTGCATAGTTTCTGTTGAGAAGTCAGCTGACAATCATATGGGTGCTCCCTTGTAGGTAACTAACTGTTTTTTCTCTTTCTGCTTTTCAGATTCTCTCTTTGTCTTTTGCTCTTGGCATTTTAATTATGATGTGTCTTGGTGTGGTCCTCTTTGGATTCCTTTTGTTTGGGGTTCTGTGTGCTTCCTGGACTTGTAAGTCTGTTTCTTTCACCAGGTGGGGGAAGTTTTCTGTCATTATTTCTTCAAATAGGTTTTCAGTATCTTGCTCTCTCTCTTCTGGCACCCCCATAATTCGGATGTTGGTACACTTGAAGTTATCCTAGAGGCTCTTTACACTAGCTTCATATTTTTGGATTCATTTTTCTTTTTGCTTTTCCAGTTGGGTGTTTTTTACTTCTTTGTATTTCAAATCTTTGACTTGATTCTTGCAATCCTCTAGTCTGCTATTGGATCTCTGTATATTATTTTTTAGTTCTGTCAGTGTATGCTTAATTTCTAGTTGGTCCTTTTTCATATCCTCGAGGGTCTCGCTAAATTATCGGCCTTTTCTAGAAAATTCTTGAAAAACCTAATAACCGTGGTTTTGAACTCTATATCCAGTTGTTTGCTTTCCTCCATTTCTTTCATTTGTGACCTGTTTCTTTGTCTCCGCATTTTGGCTGCTTCCCTGAGTTGATAGAGTGGCTTTGTGTGCTAGGTGTCCTATAGGGCCCAGTGGCTCAGCCTCCCCAGTTACCTGAGGTGGACACTCTTGGTACACCCCTTTGTGGGCTGTGTGCACAGTCTTGTTGTAGTTAAGCCTTGATTATTGTTGGTATCACTGGGAGGAATTGACCTCCAGGCCAGTTGGCTGTGAGGATCAGCTGTGTCTACGTGGGGAGAACTTCTGTGCTGGAGACATCCTTATGAGACAAGACTTGCAAAAGCCTCTGTGCTCAACTTGGGTGGGGCGGAGTCTCACGGCAGAGCAGACAGCAATGGCTTCCCATCAGCCCTGCCCTAAGAGACCCCTGGATCTCAGTGTCCCGCAGTAATTGCTGCAAGCACCTCTGAGAGAAAGCCGCCCTCGAGTTTTGCCCACTGCCAGACAGTCCAGTTTCTCCCTGAATGAGTCTGGGTCCCCAGAGTCTCACCCAGAACTGGAGTTCAGAGCCGTCGGGAGCTTTTGTCTCCCTCCTGGTTGAGAAAGCCAGCCGCATACTCAGTTGCCAGTCTTCTCTGCGCATGTGTGCCTCGGTACCTCTGCCTTCTGCAGTTCCTCTGAGTCTCAGTGTGCTTTTCTCTTTCCTTCTAGTTGTAGAATTTCCACTCAGCCAGCCTTCCTGTGGTTCTGGATGATGTCCGTTTTGTCTTTTAGTTGTAGTTTTGAAATTGTTGTGTGAGGCAGCAGTTTAGGTGTTTACCTATGTCGCCATCTTGGTTTCTCCCCAGAATATATTCATTATTAAAACTGCCATGTATTAAACTCAAAACAATAAATTTGAGTTTCCTTTTGTAATGAACAACTATTTAGGTGCAAGCCTTTATCAAATCACACAATATTTAATTTATTACTTCACCTAGAATCTTGATTTGTAAAAAGCATTCCCTGACATTTGTCCTCCAGGTTTAAATTTGGATTGGAGTGGGTCCCTGAGCATTTATCTCTGAATAGCTGGCACTGCCTTGGCCACAATGTTGTATTCAGTCTTTGCACATTATTCAACTTAAGTGAAGGGAAGGCCTTGGTCACCTTGTTTGCAAGTTATTTTCACTCTCCTCATACAATAGCAGAAAAGTAGAAAGAAAAAAAGGCGACTACATAGTTCATGTGAACATGAAAGGAGTAAACTGAACTTACTTCGTTCTTCAATTAGTGAGTGTTCTTCTAAATTATTTTTTAGACTTCCTATTAATATCAAGTGTTCATGTTTTTAACTAGATCTAGCTGGTTCTTATTTATATAAAATACGATCATTACTTGAGTGTAAATAATGGTTGAAAATAGTTACTTAACAAAGTGAGAATGTTGTCTCTTTAAAAATATTTTAAATATGCACACAAAATATGCAGAAAAAGTTTAAAATTTTTAAATAATAAAACTACTAAACAAATGGTAGATTATCCATGTAAATTTATAAAGTTGATAGCTGTACTGTGATTATGTTAGAAAAGTTACACTATTTGGAGAACCATATGTATAATGTAACCTATAAGTTACCTCAGTTCCTTTAAGAGAAAAATGTGTGTGTGTGTGTGTGTGTGTGTGTGTGTAATGCACACATGGCTTATATAAAACATGCCATAGTTACCATATGATGTTGTAACTTACTTATTCTTATCAGTTAATGAGTAATATTATATAATATTATAGCTATAACTAAGGACATAAAAATGTATAAGATGATTAACTTTTCCATATGTCTCTAAAAGTAGTAACTGACAAATGTTAATTAATACCCAAATAGTGCAAATATAAAAGTGAGCAAGCAGCTTGTCTCAGAGTCAATTAGGTTATTAGTAAATTATAATGATATATGAGGTGACTATTACTTACTGGTCTTTACAGAAACTTGAATTAAAAGAACAAGGAACATAATATCTGTGACTTACTTCCCTGGAAATCCCTGACCCCCCACTTGATGTCACAAACACTTGCCTCGCTTTATTTGCATTTCCAAAGTTATTGTAGAACAAGTCATTCAAGGATGGCAATTGAATCCATGTAACAAAGATAAGACCCAAATTATTTTTTTCATTATGTAACCTTCATAAAAGCATAAACATAAACACACCCAGAGATAAATGGTAATGAATACTACAAATTATATCCACGACATTTCTGATTTCAAAAGGAAACATAGATTAATGAAATGTATTCAGCACAACAGCTCACCATTTTATTTCTAGCCCCAAGAACACTGCCTGGTCAAAAGTAGGCAAAGAATAAATTTTTGTTAAATTATTACATGAACAAATGGATGGATGAATAAAATGATATAACACATAATATTCTCAGTGCAAAAATTGAAATATAGAACTCAACAAATGAGATTCAGGTGATACAATAGTGAGAAACAAAGGATGATACCAATATTCAAGATATAAAATGATACCATAAAGCTAAATCTACTGCCTATGCACAATTTTCACAAGCAGAATAGACTATGATGTTGCACAGGAATTTTAGGAAGTATGGAGTTCAGGGAATGGCAGACTCACAGAAGCAAAAGTGGGCTGACATTAGCTGTGGAGGCATGGCTACTTGGGTCACACTGTTGGTAATAGCTTGATCTTCAAAAGCATGTTCATTGGAGTGATTCTGGCTAACTTTTAAAAGTAAGAGGCTGTCACAGTTGGTTGACCTGAAAAAGTATATTCACTGAGCTGAGTTGTCATTGATTGATTAACCAGGTTGAAAACCAGTTCTTGTGGTTACTTGTTACCATGGCTAGAAAACAATTTGTTTTCTACTGGGTGTGTAGGAACTGTTATTGCATTCTGAAACCTCCCTTGGTCCTCCCTCAGCCAAAGCTGCAAAAGCCATCAAGGATTGTCCAGATCTTTATCACTGTTAATGTTGCACCTTAAAGATAATGTTTTTTTTTGTAGAGATGTGGCTTTTCATTTCCTTCCTTCCTTCCTTCCTTCCTTCCTTCCTTCCTTCCTTCCTTCCTTCCTTCCTTCCTTCCTCCCTCCCTCCCTTCCTTCCTTCCTTCCTTCCTTCCTTCCTTCCTTCCTTCCTTCCTTCCTTCCTTCCTGTCTTTCTTTCCTTCTTTCTCCATTCTCTTACATTCTTGTGGGATGTTACTCCTTCTTGGTGCATTAAATGCCTGATGTACAGAAGACCAAAACTTATATCCGGACCAATGAACATCTGCCAAGAATCTCTCTCAGTTCTCAAGCCAATGAATTTACTGCTTGGACTCTGGCTGAACTTCCCCCTCTTTGCCTATAAACATAGTCCAACACAAACACTCAACAGACTTGTCTCTAGCTGGCTACAGCATGTGTTTCCCAAATTGGAATTTCTTTGCTATTCCTGAATAAATTCAAGTTTTGGTCATTTGAGCTTGCCTCAGTTTATATCTTTATTTAGGTTGAAAAGAAAATGTTTTCTTAAGTTAGTGGGTGATAATAATTTAAAATTATAAGCAAATTCTTTAAACTACTACACTGAAGAGTATATAAATACTAAGCCTTGCTGTACTTGGCTGTGCTCTCATCAATAGATCATAGGAGCTCAAATTCATTGCATACCCAGACCTTTAGTCCCTCCAACATATTAACACATGAATAATCTCTTAAGTGTATTCCCTTCCCATGATTTGAAACACCCAAAACATACATTAACACCCCAGGATATGTTACCAGCCATTTGGGTTCTTGGGTTCCCTAAGATAGAAACAAAGAGGAAACCCCAGAGAATTTTCCAGGCAGATTTTACTAAGCTTATGCTCGAGCACAAAGGAGGCAGCGCAGTGGACAGGAAGGTCCTCTGAACCTGCTTGGGGACTGGCTCGGCTTGGCTGCTTTTATAAGCTGGGCGGGCTTTTTCCAAAAAGGCCAGCTTGCAGAATTTTCCATTTGGAGGTCAGGTGGCTTCATTTTCAATATCGTCATCTGGTAACTATGTGCCTGCCTGCACTGTCGGGGCATGATGGAGGCCTGCTCATTACCGCCTCCCTAGGAAGGCTGTGTAGTGGTCAAACCTTGATCAGCTGGTCCATAGCTTAAGCAGGTAGTTGGAAGGGAGATAAAACAAGCTACTACCCCTGGGTTTTTGACTAGGGAGTTGAGGGGTGGTGGCATTATTTTGGTCAGTTTACACTGAATTCCTTCTGACCACCCGACCTTTACTTGGCTTCCTGGCCACCTGGTGTCTTCTATTCCTGAGCCCAAGTCCCTATGCTGTGATGTGAAATAGGATATTATGTGATTTATAATAATAAATATATATTTGGTCCTCCTCCCATTTATGGCACAAAGTTCCTAAAACCCTTGGAATTTCCTAAGTGATTAAATCTATAAAGGTGTCTTTTGTTACTGATAACAAACCCCTTTCAACCACACCTGAGTTTATGTTAATACATTTGTTTTTGGAAAGCCTCCAGGTAATCCTAGGATGGTGGCTGGTTGCCTGGGCAACCAACCTTGATTAGGGGTTGAAATTTTCAGTCCCACCCCAACTTGCCCAACCTCAGGGGAGGAGAGAGGTGCTGAAGATTGAGGTAAATCTCCAATGGCTAGTGATTTAATCAATCATGCCTAGGTAATAAAGCCTCCATAAGAAAACAAAAGGACAGAGTTCAGAGAGCTTCCAAGTTGGTAAACACATGGAGGTGCAGGGAGGGTTACATGTGCCCAGGGAGGGCATGCAAGCTCTGTGCCTCTTCCCCCATACCTTGCCCCATGCATCTCTGCCATCTGACTTGTTCCTTAATTAAAGCAGTAATCTAGTAAGTAAATTAGTAAAGTAGTAACCTAGTAAGTAATCTAGTAAGTAAACTTTTTTCCTGAGTTCTTTGAGGTGCTCTAGCAAATTAATTCAACCCCAAAAGGGGCCATGGGAGCCTCTGACTTATAGCCAATGGGTCAGATGCACCAGTAACAACCCACGCTTGAGATCTATGTCTCAAGTGTCTGTGTTTTTCAAAAGAGGACATACAGAAGGCCCAGAGACATATCACTAAAGTCACTAATCAAAACAACAATGAGGTACCATCTCACACCTGTCAGAATGGCTATCATCAACAAATCAACAAACAAGTGCTGGTGAGGGTTCGGAGAAAAAGGAACCCTTGTACACTGCTGGTGGAAATGCAGACTGGTGCCGCCACTGTGGAGAACAGTATGGAGTTTCCTCAAAAAACTAAAAATGAAACTCCCAATTGACCCAGTGATCCCACTTCTAGGAATATATCCCAAGAAACTAGAAACACCAATCAGAAAGGATATATGCACCCCTATGTTCATAGCAGCACAATTTACAATAGCTAAGATTTGGAAACAGCCTAAGTTCCCATCAGCAGATGAATGGATTAGAAAACTATGGTACATCTACACAATGGAATACTATGCTGCTGTAAAAAAGAAGGAATTCTTACCATTTGCAACAGCATGGATGGAACTGGAGAGCATTATGCTAAGCGAAATAAGCCAGTCAGAGAAAGATAAATATCACATGATCTCACTCATTTGTGGAATATAATGAACATCATACCAGTAAACTGATTAACAAAAATAGATACAGAGACAAAGAAGCATCGAACAGACTGTCAAACTTCAGCAGGAAGGCAGGGGAGGGTTGGTGGGGGGGGAGGTAAGAGATCAACCAAAGGACTTGTATGCATGCATATAAGCATAACCAATTGACACAGACACTAGGGGGTGAGGGCATGTGGGGGGGGCGGAGAGGAAGGGAGGGAGGCCGGAGGAGGTCAATGGGGGAAAAAGGAGACATATATATTACTATTTTTAATACCTTAAACAATAAAAAAAAGTAAAAGATAATTTATTAAAGACCTTACATTTCTAAATCAAAAAATAAATAAAAATGGTGTCTGTGTTTTGGGAGTGGGGAGAGCAATCTTGTGGGACTGAGCCCTTAACCTGTGGGATCTGATACTATCTTCAGGGAGACAGTTTCGAAGTTGAATTAAAGTATAGGACACTAGCTGGTGTTGTAAAATTGCTTGATGTGTGGAAAACACTCACATCTGGTATCAAAAGTGAAGTAGAGTTTTGAGAGTAGAGAGGACACACAGGAATGTGTTATTCCTTTACAATAGAATATACATTTTCATCATTAAAGTCTTGCTCATATATTGATGGAGTAAGGTGATTTTTAAAAAGCTCTTCTACTTCCTGAAAAGGCGAATAAAAAGGCAGGCCTTTTCTTCTACAGTTACAGAGACTGAAAGCAGTGTAGGGGTTTAGAACGAGTCACCCCAAGATTTGCCTTTGTGGTATGCAGATTATTTCGAGCTAACAGCAACCCAGCCTGCAGACTCAAGAGAAACTGCTACCTGCCCCCCACCCAGAGGAACTTTAAATAGGGGCCTTGCACATAATAAGAGATTATCAGACATAACCTTTTTTGACCTCTCTATGTGGCAAGGCAACCTACTAATTACTGAACATGGGCTCTCCCTGAAATGACCTTCTGAAGCCCCAAGACTCTTTACCTCATCCCTAGCTCAAAATGTCATTTACACCATGTTCTCTTTTGTCTCTCTACCTCTCATGTGTGTGGGGTTCCTATGCCCACAAAATTAAATTTTATTTTCTCTTGTCAATCTCTTTCATGTTGAGTTGATTATTCAACCAGCCAAAAGAACCAGGGAAGGGAGAATTTTTCCCTTTTCCCACCTGCTGATATAATTTCACCAAGGTGTAGTATAAGTAAAATAACAAGTATAATGATATATTCTGAGAGGAGATAAAGATAGCATGTGAGTATAGTCCTTTGAGAAGAATAAGCACAAACTATACCTGAAGCATGTTTTGCCCAATTTATTGCATGACCTGTGAGAAGTTGCCACACATTCTTCCCCTGAGAATTCCCTTGTTTATTAAGTGGGGGAAATGTTTTCTTTGCCCCTGGGTGAAATCTGTTTCAATTAGGCCTCATTACTTATTGACTCACTCTTACATAATAGATGGTCCTGAAAAGATTCGGAGTGAGTCTCCTCAAAATATGGCACTTTGGCATATGGACTATTTAGAATTGAAGGCAATCAAGACCCAGCAGATTCAAGAAAAAACATCTAATTACCAGACATTTGTTCTTTTACCATCCTGTGAATTACCCTGCTCCCCATGGAAGCCCAGACCCTTACTCCTTATCCTTAGCTCAGAATGGCATATAAGCCTCAATAGCCTGTTCTTGTGGGGCCCTATACATGTGTAATTAATTTTTCTCCTGTTAATCTGCCTTAGGTCAATTTAATTATTAGACTAGCCAAAATAACCTAGAAGGGTAGAGGAAAAACGTTTTCCTCCTCTACAGTCCATATAGTCACTTTTAATTACATAAAGTCTCTATTCAGAATTAGAAGGTCCAACCCATGGTATTCAGCAGCTCATCAACCTTGACTCCAAGGTGAGACTTCTCTTCCTCCTCCCCCAGCAAATACCTATGATTGACTGCCACTGGGCTCACAGAAGGAGTGTGGGTTGGCTTCTCTTCTCTGTCCCCATGGACTTCCTCCCTCACTCTCAAGCTCCACATTAGAGGAAGGAGACAAAATAAAGGAATTAGGACATTACCTGCCTATTGGACAGTTCACACTCTGGGCCTGCCAGTTCTTTAAGTCTGATTTTTCCTCTCTTGGGCACAATTGTGGGCTCTGTGGATCCTCTTCAACAGGAACAAGTCCATTGCTTTTGGTTCACAACTCCCCTCCCGCCCCCTAGCCTTTAGACACCATTCATGGTCCACTTCACAGAGACCTTCACCTACTAGAATCCTGTTGTCCTCCTCGGTGATCCTCGAGGCTAAGGCAGGACAGGAGATGGTGTTGTGTCGGCTCTCTCTCCCTTGTACCCACATCTGGGCATGTATTCATTAACCTCACAAACACAGAGTGCAAATTAAACAAACCCCAGGCACCTCTATCCTGCTGACAGTCTCCTCCAACTGCTCTAGCTTTAGAGAAGGCATACTCCAACTGCAGGGGACACACTTCAAGCTTTCTAATTGCTTTCATGGAAGTGCCTCTGCTGGGAACAAAGTGGAGGTTGCATTCTACCCAAATCACCTGGAGAAAGGGGGCAGGGACCCAAGACATCCTTTAAAAAAAAAAAATTATCTCCCCTCTCCACATTCTAATTATCCCAGCCCAAGTAGCAGCCATCTGCATATCACTTTGTAGCTTATGCCCTGTGGCCCCAGACAGAACAAAACTGCAGCTGATCTTGGCCCCGCTGAAGTCAGCCCTGCTCCATGGGGTTGGCCCCTGCACAGCCAATCCTCTAAGGTGGTCACAGTCAGTCCCTGCAGCTGATCAGCCTGAGGGTAATTTCCCCCCACCTCCATTTACGTGCCAACAACAATCAAGGCTAAACTACAACAGGAAGGTGTATGCAGCCCACAGAGGGGCATAGGGAGGGCTCACCTGGAGTGCCAAGCTCAGCTTGGGTGAACGAGGAGGCTGTGCCACTGGGCCCTATACGACACCTAGTACATAAGGCCATTCTACCAAGCCTGGGAGATGTAGCCAATCTACCTAACACAGAGAAACAAACACAGGGAGGCAGCCAAAAATAAGGAGACAAAGAAACATGTCCCAAATGAAAGAACAGAACAAAACTATGATTCCTTTTAAATTCTTGCAATGACTAACATGTCAAAAAATATTGCAAAGCTTCTTTGAAAAATCTGCAATTTGTTTGGCATCTCACTTTGGTAGGTAGATCTATTTGCAGCGGTTTCAATCCTATTCAAAAGATTTAATAACAAATCTTTTATCACCCTCCTTTACGACCATTGAGTGAAATTTATAGATGATGCAACCTACTTACATATACAATTTCAAAGAATCAACATATGCCTCAACTATGAAATAAGGTAGAAATAAAAATCCGTGCATATAACAAAATAATATGCATTTCAGTCTTTAAATTCTCAGGCATGGCGTCACTAGAAAAGAAAAAGCCAGGTGCTTCCTTTCGATAGTGATGAATAAATTTGAATTTAAGAAAAGGCGATATTCCACTGAATATTGTCAACCTTTCTTCTCTATGTTTGTCATTTTAAAATAAGGGATAAATAAATATATTCGGAATTGGATATACAAGAGAGAACTCCTTTAAAACATGGATTCAGCTATAATTGCAGAATGATCCATTTTAGCAATTCAAATTCCACAAGTGATATTGCCTTCAGTAACACATTTTTAATTCTTTACAAACCCCTAGTAACTCTGAAAATATAAAAAGGTTGTATAAATTCTCTCCTCTACTTATACAGTAATTGCATTCCTAGAAAATTTAGTAGACATGAAAACCTTGATAAAATGTAAAGGTTGCCACCTGTGAGATTTGAAAGTCCCACTGAATACAGGGCAATTTTTCTTTGTGTGGGACTGGCCCACACTCTGCATAACATCTAGTCCCCTTCATCCCAGCCATTGTTTTTATAGTTCTACTTTTAATTTTTTTTAGTTATTTTTTTATCTTTATTGTTGAAAGTATTACATATGTCCCCATTTCCCACCATTGACCTCTTCTAGTCTGCCCCTGCCCCCCTTTCCTACCCTCCCTCCCCCACCCAA
The DNA here is from genome assembly GCF_951640355.1 of Cnephaeus nilssonii. Lineage (NCBI taxonomy): Eukaryota > Metazoa > Chordata > Mammalia > Chiroptera > Vespertilionidae > Cnephaeus > Cnephaeus nilssonii. Next base: position 62,134,742 of record NC_137072.1, on the reverse strand, counting down.
GGCCTTTACTACCCTATTATCTGTGTCCATGGGTTATGCATAGAAGCATATAAGTTATTTGATCACCTCACACACCCACCTTCCCCCCGACTTCCCTCTAAAGTTCAAAGTCTGTTCCATCCCAGACATTTAAAGGCCAGTTGAACCCCCAATCATTGTAACACCCAATAAAGACAACAATAAAAAATACTAAAACATCTCCTGAGGGAGTGTGACATATTCTATTGAGTCACCAATCCATTGTTTCATGATGCCTAGAACAAAACTGAAATGTTACATCCTGATGGGAGAAAAAGGAAGTACAAAATTGTTTGAGAAGAGTAAAGGAAAAAGGAAAGGTCTTGACCCAGGGCACAATTTTGTGTAGTTCACTGTGACTAAATGCTACCACCATAAGTTTAAGGCTAAATCGAGATGTCTGTTATTTTCCTCTTAATTAGCATATACCTGATTCTTACCTGAATTTTGTTAAAACACTTTCCAAAGGATAGAAGGTGATTATTATGTTGAAGAGAAAATGCAACTTTTAAACATGAACTATAAAATGATGCTTTTATAACATTTCTTTGCAACCTCATGTGACCAAAAATGTTGTATTTGTGAATTAATAATGTCTGTGCTATTGATTTTCAGATATTAAAATTTTCCCTGGCCAGGTTTCCAAATATTAGCTTTCATCATCTAGATGAGGAGTAAGGAATCTTTTTCTGCCAAGGGCCATTTGGATATTTATAGCATCATTCTCGGGCCATACGTAATTACCAACTTAAAAATTAGCCTGTTATATTTGGTCAAACATTTAATGAACTCACACCTAATACCTTGGCAGAGCCTTATATGGCCCAAGGGCCAAACGTTCCCCACCCCAGCAGGTGCTTAAAGCTAGAAGCATCTTTATAAACAGTGGTGCCTGCCCATTGTTAGGAAAGAAGAAAACATACCCTTTTGTATACCTGCTTTATGTAATTGGTTCTTATACAGACAAGCAAAGTACAAAGGATGAATGGTTTAACTGACTTATAAATGCACACACACACACACACACACACACACACACGTTTCACATATCCTTTGCAGCCCATTAAAAGGAAAGCAGGAGTATATCTCTTACAGTCTTATAGTCTCCAACTATCAGCTACTGTGAGCTACCCTTCATGAGTAGCTTCATAAAACCTCATCTGTGCCCTTACATAAATTTCCTCCAGAATGAAGGCTAGGATTAAAACAATGTTTCCTGCAGAGTTAGCCCTGAGCTTATTCCTCTAATTCAACCTTTGACTTCAATATAACCCTAGGGAAATCATTACTTTCTTGATTCCATCTGGAACTAGTGATTCTAACACATTAGCTTTGTTATCCAAATGTACTAGCAACTTAGCATTGTTTGATGTACATGCTAGCAGGTGTTAGCTGTGTGTTAAGCCTCCTTATAGCTCCTCCCAAGGCCAGCAGTCCAGCATTTAGTGCCTTCAAAAATACTTAGGGCCTGAATACCAAGTTATCAATCTTCAGTCCATGTGGTTATATTATCCTTGGTATCTTCCAGTGTTTGACTCTTTGAGAAATTGTGGCTCTCCAACTGCTCTCTGAGAGGTTTATTATTTTACCTATTAACATTATCAGTGCCAACCTTTTGAATATGTTAGAATATTGTTCAGGAAAGACCCTCTTGTTTTCTCCAGAGTTAGCTCATTTTCAGACATGAATGCTTACACACAAATCAGTATGAAATTGAGGAAGATGAAACTAAAGATGCACAATTTATATTCAAGCCTATTTGTACATTTAATAGCCTCTTCCTTAAGCATAGTTTTAGTACATACAATTATATTTGAATTAAGAAACAAAATCCACCAATATTTTAGATTTTTACCCTCTAGACACATTAGCCAGAGTAATTCAATCTTTAGTCATGCCATGCATATGTATACACACAAGATTTTTTAAGTATATTATGATTGAAGAATAATAAAACTATCTAAGCATTCACAACTGTTTTCCTAACTCCACATGAAGCAAAATGCAGAGTGGAAAATGAAGAGAGGCAGTGGGCAAGCCACCTCTCTAGGCAGTGAACCCTGTCTCAGGTGATCTTCAAATGAAGGTTTAATTTATTGGAAAAGAAATTTCTGCATTGGGTGTGAAATTACACTGGATGAAGCTAAAAATTCATATGCAGCAAGAGAGATGATGTTTACTAACATGGGTGGGAGAGGCTGGCTCCTCTAGGGCAAAAGAATAGAGCAGTGGCATGGACCATGGTCTTTTGAGTATTCAGAATGTGTTCACACATTTCCTTCCAGGTCAACCACCCCTTTCACATTCTCAGCCCAACTGCTTCATGTAAAACTAACTCCATCTCTGGGATCCAGGAGCAAAGCCTGCCATAGCCTTAGCCAAGCAGCACATTCCATCTCCTGGCCATATTGGTGATTACTGGACACCAGGCACAAAACAGGCTAATTAGGATCAGTGAGCTCAATTCTAAAATTTTCTTTGCAGCATCAGGGAAGTGTAGTCTCTCTTAGGCTGGATTGGGTATTAGAATGCTGTGAGTGGAAGCTCTGCAAGTGGGGCCAGCATAGCATGAAAACTGAGGCAGCCCAGGAGAAGCAGAGTAGAAAAGGGGATTCTAAGGATATCTTTTGAGTTTTGAAGCAAGGCATGTCTGTTCAGTTATATAAACCATTCAAGTCTTTTCTGTCCAGTTGATAAGGCAATTTGAGTCGGGTCTTTTGTTATCTGAAAAAAATTATAACAGATAAAATGGGGATAATGAGGATCATAGTTCACTATGTCATCAGTACTGAGGATGAGGTCAAAGACATAGTAAGTGCTCAATGAATGCTGAATGAATCAATGAATCAATGAATGAATTGATGAATTAATGAATTAATGAATTCCCCAAAGAGGCTTTAAGCAGCAGGAAGTTTACTTCAAAACAGAAGAGGGGTGAGAAAGAACCAGATGGTGAAAATGTGTTGGTGAGGAGATTGTGCAGAACAGAAGTTTCTAGCAATTATGAGTCTGAAACATTGGGTAGATGGAGAGAGGTATAAGGAGAACTTCTAGGAAGTTGTATTCTATGATAATCTATGATATATATAAGATTCCTATACAAGGAATATATAACCTAAAGTCCTGTAGTCTATTGTTCAAGGCGTGGGAGTTAGATTTACATCTTTGTGAGTTCTTGCAGAGTCTGGCTTCAAGGCAGAGCACATTGTCCAGGTTTAAAGAGGATTACCCATATGGACCTAAATTCTTTAAGTAGAAATCAAACTCAAATGTGTTGATATAACAGGCATATTTTGACCTTTTATCAAAAGAAAAATATTAAAGGAATTTTGTTTTCTTCAAGCATAGCTTTGATTGGAAAGTTAAGATCATTTAATAAGATAATTTGAAATGTTTGCCCAATAAATCTGAACATTTATAAATTCAACTCAAATTTTTGGTCATTTAAGTTAATTTCTTAAAGGTTCCTCTTTTATATCAAATTAATGGTTTGGTTTTTAAAGAAATACTTTACTGACCTTTACAAATAAAAAGAAAAAGCGATATATTAGAGGATCAAGAAATGTGATTATTATAATATAGACTTTGACAGGCTTATAACTTTTCATAAATTTAGAAAAATATTCATGATTGCCTTAACTCAATAATGTTTATGATAAGAAATAAAGAAAAAAAATGTTTCTAACAGAACCATTACCAGGCAAACATTAACAAGCTGAATATTTTAAATACTACCACAATAGTTTTTGTTCTATTAAGTTATAATTTTTTTCTGAAGGAGTCAAGGAATATTTTTAACTTCTTTAAAAAGAACCAATCTATTTTTGTGATGCTAACAAGAGCATCCTTTATTTAAACTCTGTGAGACACTATCATTCAATTTGTGAATCTGGTCAAACTCAAAGGCTTTGAACAGAATGATTAAAAATAAAAACAAATTTTGTTTTTAATTTTAGGCTCTCTATGACACCAGGGACAACAATAGAGACATTACTGTATCTCTCTATGTGACCTTAAGTGTCTTTCTTACCTTCTTTGTTTCATTAAATCACATAAGGTGAAGGACCTCTTTAGCGGTATTAAAGGTCCACTCTGCTATTAAAGATCCACTCTGTTATTGCAACATTAAGAGCATAATATTTACAACATGTTAGTGAAAAATGAAAACATCAGATGACTAATAAGAAACAAGAATTTATCTAACTGACCCTAGCTCATACACACACACACACCACACACGTCTACACTCTCCTCTACGGGTTCCTCACTCACACTCTCTCTCTCCCTACCTTCCTGCCGGTCGCCATCTTTTTTCCGTCAAGAAACAAGAATTTAAAATTATTTTTCTTTAAGCAAATAATAACATGCCATTCATTCATACTTGGTTTAGCAATATTTTAAAAACATTTTTTAAAATATGTTTTTATTGTCCCAACTGGTTTGGCTCAGTGGATAGAGCATTGGCCCATGGACTAAAGGGTCCCGGGTTCGATTCTGTTAAGGGCATATACCTTGGCTGCAGTCTCGATCCCCAGGAGGGGGTGTGCAGGAAGAAGCTGATCAATGTTTCTCTCATCGAATGTTTCTAACTCTCTATCTTTCTCCCTTCCTCTCTCTAAAAATCAATAAAAATAAATTTTTTAAATAGATTTTTATTGATTTTACAGAAAGGAAGAGAGAGGTATAGAGAGTTAGAAACATTCGATGAGAGAGAAACATTGATCAGCTGCCTTCTACATCCCCCCCCCCCCACACACACACACACACACAACACCCTGGGATTGAGTCCACAACCTGGGCACATGCCCTGATGGGGAATCAAAGCATGACCTCCTGGTCCATAAGACGACGCTCAACCACTGAGCCATACCGGCTGGGCAAAACTAAAACATTTTTAGTGATTTTTTAATGAAATGATATATCCTCAAAGTATATATCAAATTGGGGAAATGTATATAGTTTAAAATAAAATAACTACCCTATGTTTTGACTAATTTTTTAGTTCAAAAAATGCTTTTTATTTCAAGTGATATTAAAGAGAATTTCCAATGAATAATAGTGCTGTATGACCTTTAGAGTTTGGGAAACAGTGACTTAGTAGGTTTAAGAAGAAGAGAAAGATAAAGCAAACTTCATTTGTGAACCTGAAAACTCAGGAGACACAATTACCTATAAAAGGTGAGAAAACTCTGTATATGTTTAACATTCTAGCACATTTTCTATCTTGAGGGATCTCATTTATTTTAAAAAGTAAAGTGAGTTTGCATATACTATGATAGAGTTCCCAACCTTTACCAAATCTTGGCTCACATAGAAAATGGTATTTACAAGATGCTCTGGGATAATAGATGAGGTTGCCCCTAGCTGAGGCAACAGCCAAAGGCTGGGGCCACCCCCAGGCACAACCCAGCTGCTCTAGTGGCTGAGAGGATCAATATCTTCATCATACTCTGTGGGGAAACTTTGCTCTCAAAAATTAAAGGACATGTAAATCTTCCACCACTTCTGAAAAACAGCTCAAAGTATACTCATTCACAGTAATGAGTTAGTAAAAATTCACTACGTTATTACAATATTAAATAAATATTCTATGCAAACTCTATTAAGGCCAAAGGATACTTTCTATAAGCTCATATATAAACAAGGGCTGTTACCTTTGTTTTATTATCATGCCAAAAATGAAGCACTCAATATTGCAGTTAAAGTCGAAATCCATGTTATTGGTTAATCTCTAACTTCAAAATAAGCCAGTCAGAGAAAGATAAATATCGCATTATCTCACTCATTTATAGAATATAATGATCAACATAAACTGATGAACAAAAACAGGTCCAGAGACAGAGAAGCATCGATCAGACCATCAAAACTCAGATGGAAGGTAGGGGAGAGTGGGAGTAAGGGGGAGAGAGCAACCAAAGGACTTGTATGAATGTATATAAGCCTAACCAATGGACACAAACAACAGGGGGTAAGGGCATGAGTGGGGGATGGAGGGGCAATGGGAGGATAAGGACACATATGTAATACCTTAATCAATAAAGAAAAAAAATTCAACTGTCCTATATTTGGACAATTAGCCAAAGTTCATCTCTGACTCTAAAATAGATGCTTTCTCTTTGTCACTTCTGACTAGTTAACATGTCAACATTTTTACAAACCATAATATTATGTAGCAACCAAGAATTAAGACGTATTACCACCAGAAATGCAACAGGAGGAACAAAAAAATACAAGATGTAACTAAATCATTGTGAAGAAAATGGTTAAACATTAAATCACCAGATAAGGGTAGTTGCAGAGGTAGGGAGAGGTATGGCTGAGTGAGATTAGGGTGCCAGGGAATGGGGGTAAAGATTCACAGGATGCATCACACTCTCTTTTATGTCTGTGCATTGGGGGCATTTTTAGGACAAACCTAAGTAAGCAGCCTTTCAACCATGAAAAGCCTGGAGCTCATCTGCTCAAGATAATAGGCACTAACTACATGTGGCTAGACCAAACTGTAATAAACCAGGTAAGTCTAAAATACACATTGTATTTTAAAAGTCTAGTACCAAAAAGTGTAAAGTATCCCAGGAATTTTATATTGACAATATACTGAAATGAAAATATTTTGGATATATTGAATTAAATAAAATATACTATTAAAATTTATTTCACCTCTTTAGTTTTTAATGTGGCTTCAAGAAAATTGTAAATTACATATGTGGTTCACCTTTGTAACTCATATTTTTATTGGACAGTGCTAGCATGAACTATGTGGGAGAGAAGAAAAAGATTAAATGAGCAATACAATACAAAAAGAAGATGCTCTGGAATAGATCAGGAAAGAGACATTTCCATTAAACACATCTAAAAAGTTTCTATTAATTCCTCAGAAAGAGGGAATTATAAAGTAAGAAGCTCACTGTGGTTGAGCTAATTAACTTAGCTGTGTATAGTTCTCAGTCTATGAAGTGAATTTAGTCATTCTAAACAAAATCTTTTGTTGGCACCTTTATAAATTATTTCTTTAAGTGTTGTGATGATAGATAGATAGATAGATAGATAGATAGATAGATAGATAGATAGATAGATAGATAGAATCTCTGCTCCATGGAGCCTACCTGAGAATTGCAAAAAAGATTCTGGTGAAAAAAATGTGGCTGTGTTACAACCTTATATTGAGTTACAACCTTTGTAACTCATATTTTTATTGTGGAATATAATGAACAACATAAACTGATTAACAAAAACAGATCCAGAGACAGAGAAGCATCAATCAGGTGCTCAAACCTCAGAGAGAAGGTAGGGGAAGGTGGGGGGAAGGGAGAGAGATCAACCAAAGGACTTACATGCATATAAGCATAACCAATGGACACAGACACCAGGGGGGGTAAGGGCATGAGCGGGGATGGGGGGAGGGGAGGGGGCAATGGAGGGATAAGGACACATCTAATACCTCAATCAATAAAGAAAGGAAAAACTTTGTCATTTAACTCTAATGAAGCCTCCTGAACCATTTATGCTTGATTGACAAACCAAATATATGTATTTCTTATAAATCACAATTCTCTTAACTGTGTCTGTTTACCATCCCAAGGTAAAAAAAAAAAATCACTATGATGTTTAATGCCAAAGCCAAGGTAATAATCATGATGTCAGGTCCAAATTTATAATTCTCAGTTGTATTCTTCCATTGTCAAGTCCTCAAATCAGAGCCTACATCAGCTATTTCTTTTATAACTTCCCTGAATTCCCAGTCAAGTTTTAGGAATCAAAGTCCAGAACCGGAACAATATACTGTTCTGTTCTCATGAAATAATCTTCACACAAGGTATACTTAAAAACTATACTATCCAACTTATAAAGGAAAGAGTAGCATAGCATTTAAGGCAAGAAAACAAGACAATCAGTGAATGCTCTCAAATCTCCTCTTGTAATTAACTGTCCCTATGAAAAATGCACCCTAAGCCTGAATGTACATATTCTAGGACTGTTTTCTTGGGCTCCAGACTTCCATTACCCTTGATGCTTGATTCATTGGCTATGCTAATGCACTCACCAGTGCCTTCTATATCACCCATCAGGTGTGATGCTTTCTTCGTTTTATATTCTATAAAGAAAGAAATTTACTAGTGTTTAATGATCTTCTAATGATCTCTTTAAATTCAATATTAAAGTTGAGTTCTGACAGTTTGATCCCGACACTTGAAGCCCCATTTAAAAAGAATGGAAGCAAAAACTTTTCAGAGGAAGATAATCTGTAAGCAGAGAAGGGCAAATCTTTAAAACCTCGTTTCACAGACATTAGAAGGAATCTTGAAGGTACAACATAAGCCTGAAATGTTGAAAGTCCTGATTTCAAACTATCTCAGTAGCTAGATAGTAAGAGTAGTGCAGTGGTCAAGGGCTCCTGTTCTGGAGATAAGATACCTGGATTCAAATCCTCATGTATATATCTGCTCACTCTATGACCTGGAACAAGCAAATAGGGATAGTGATATTACCCACTTCCTAGAATGGTTTATGTGAATGAAACAAGAAAATCCTACACAAGAGCTTGGAATGATCCTGGCACATTGTATTCACTGCATATTTGTTGTTATTTTTGTATAAAGCACTTCATAGCATGTGACCTACAACATTCAGTAGAAAATAGCTATTAGTGTCCCCATAAGAAAATGTGTAGTTGTCAGGCCATATATGCTGATTTGGAATTATAAAACTATATTCTCCATATTAAGTCATTTTTGAAGATATAGACCAACCATTTATTCTGCCATCGAGCAATTAGAGTTGGTTAGTAAGGGGATCCATTAGGTATGAAAGCAAGAATCTAGCAGATATCCCAAGGTGGACTAACGTGTAGGACTTTAGCAGCAAGCTACAAGGAGAAATACTAATTAGATAGTAAAAAAGGAATTCTTAGATAATCAAAAGGATACCCTCAAAGTTCATCCAAGTTGCAAATAGGAGGATTTCCTTCGTTCTCATGGCTGAATAGTATTCCATTGTGTATTTATATCACATCTTTATCTATTCATCCATTGATAGAAACTTAGGTTGTTTCCATATCTTGGCTATTATAAATAATTTTATAGCAGCACTGTTTATAATAGCTCAGATCTAGAAACAGCCCAAGTACCCATCAGTAGATGAGTGGATAAAAAAGATGTGGTATGTTTACAGAATGGAATATTATGCAGCTGTAAAAAAGAAGGATCTCTTACCCTTTGAGATAGCATGGAAGTGAAATAAGCTGGTCAGAGAAAGACAAGTATCACATGATCTCATTTATATGTGGAATATGATTAACAAAATAAACTGACAAAAATTTAGATCAGAGACATGGAAGCATTCGGGGGGGGAGGGTAGTGGGGGGAGATTAACCAAAGAACTTATATGCATATATGCATAACCCATGGACACAGACAATAGTGCAGTGAAGGCCTGTGGTGGAGGGGGTCAATGGGGAAAAGAAGGCGACATCTGTAATACTTTTAATAATAAAGATAAATTTAAATAATATATATACTAATAAAAGGGTAATATGCTAATTAGACTGGGAGACCTTCTGGATGTCCTTCCAGACAAAGCCATGGTGGCAAGGCCAAGGCAGAGGTGGTTAGGGGCAATCAGGCCAGCAGGGGGGCAGTTGGGGGTGAGCAGGCTGGCAGGGGGGGACAGTTGGGGGTGAGCAGGCTGGCAGGGGGGCATTTGGGGGCAATCAGGCCAGCAAAGGGGGGCAGTTGGGGGCGAGAAGGCTGGCGGGGGGGCAGTTGAGGGCAAGCAGGCCAGCAGGCAGAGTGGTTAGGGGCGATCAGGCAGGCAGGCAGGTGAGCAGTTAGGAGCCAGCGGTCCCGGATTGGGAGAGGGTGCAGGCTGGGCTGAGGGACACCCCCGCCCCAATGCACGAATTTCGTGCACCGGGCCATTAGTGTGTATATATATATATATATATATATATATATATATATATATATATGCTTAAGTGACCGGACGACCAGATGACCTGATGACCAGCCGGTAGTTATGATGTGCACTGACCACCAGGGGGCAGACACTCAGTGCAGGAGCTGCCCCCTGGTGGTCAGTGTGCTCACACAGTGGGAGCACTGCTCAGCTGACCAATGGGCGCCAGATGCCGGGCTCACAGCTGCAGCGAAGTGAGCCTCTCCCATGGACACTCCCCAGCACACCCCTCCCCTATCTGGACTGGGGCCAGGATCGGGACCAGCATCCAGACTGACTGGGCACTAGCCCGCAGCCTCTTCTCTTCTCCAATGCCCCACAAGGAGCGAGGCTGCGATGATGAGCAGCGGCTGTGCAGTCATGGGTGCACCAGTATCACCCTAGGATGGCGTGGAGACCACAGCGGAGTGGCAGCGAGCCTACCAAGCCTGGCGGCAACAGGCACAGTGGGGCCTGGATGAGCCAGAGCGGCGCGACACCAGCCTGGGCATGGGCTCAGGCTCCTCCCTGGCCACCTGCTACTTCACGAACTACTTCGTGCTGCGCAGGATCGACACGGACATCGGGCTAGAGCCCGATGAGCTAGCAGGTAAGGCCAGGCTGTGGCGGCGTGGAGGTACACTGATCCTCACAGGCCAGGCTGAGGGACCCCACCGGTACATGAATCTGTGCACTGGGCCTCTAATAATAATAATAATGTAATGAACATGAAAGTGCAGATATCTCTATGAGATCCTGATTTCAGTTCCTTTGAATCTAAACCCAGAAGTGGGACTGCTGGATCACATGGTGGTTCTGTTTTTAATTTTTTGAGGAATCCTCATACAGTTTTCCATAGTGGCTGCACCAATTCACATTCCCTCCAATGCTACACACGGGCTTCCTCTTCTCCACACCTTCATCAACACTTGTTATCTCTTGTCTTTTTTATGATAGCCATTCTAAAATGTATGAGTAAAAGCTCATGGTTTTTGACTTGCATTTCCCTAATAATTAGTGATCTTGAACACCTTTGCATGTGCTGTTGGCCATTTGTATGTCTGTTTGGGAAAGCTATCCAGTTTTTCTGTCCATTTTTAAATCAGATTGTCTGTTTTTTGCTGTTGAGCTGTATGAGTTCATTATATATTTTAGATATTAACCACTTATCAGATACATGGCTTGCAATTTTTTTCTCCCAATCCGTAAGTTGCCTTTTCATGTTGTTGATTGTTTCTTTAGCTGTGCAGAAGCTTTTTAGTTTGATGTAGTACCACTTGTTTATTTGTGCTTTTGGTATCATATCCAAAATATTATTGCCAAGACCTATGTCAAGGAGCTTTTTTCCTCTGTTTTCTCCTAGGAGTTTAACAGTTCCATGTGCTATACTTAAATCTCTAAGAAAATGATAAAATCATTCATGCCATAGGGTAAGAACCATCCTGATGGAAGGTAAGCAATAAATGCATTTTGTATATGGCTACTATGTTTTATTAATCTTTTTATCCATATAGTACTTTGCATATTTATATACAATACATAGTAGGCACTCTAGAAGTAGAATGAAAATTTTTACAGAAAAATACATAAGGTATTGTTTCCAAAATTTGGTGTAATGTAAAAAATTTTTGTCATTCCAAAGCTATTCCCTTGCTTCAGATAACCATGAACCAACCTTTTTCTCTGACCATAAATCAGCTTACCTCAGTGAAACATCAAGCCCAAAGCAACACACAGTGGAGCCTGGCTGTATTGCAAATAAACAAACTATTAATCATTTCAAACTACTAACTCCCTTTAGTACAGTAATCTACACACAGTACATATTCAATAAATGTTGTTGGAGATTATGATTAATAGTGTGAATATTAAAGGCACACAGTAGTCGATAAACACTTGTTGAATAATGGTTTAACAGCAAATTGAGAGTGTATACCTAAGAAAAAAAATGAGGTTGTGTTGTTGTTTTTTTAATCTGGATTCATTTCCTCAACATGTGGTGCTTGCCATTTCTAAATCACCATCTAAATGTGTTTTCTCTTCAAACCTTACATTTTTAAAAAATCCATATGTTTTTATCCAATGCTATAGAAAGTGTTCTATTTTTACCCATCAGAGAGAGATTATAATTAAAATAACAGATTATTAAATACTTTTGGAAAAATCATTTATTATTAAATGTACCAAAGCAGTAACTTGAAACTCATCAAGTAGACTTAATAAATTATAAGCAAAAATGGGCAACTACAGACTACTCAAAATACCCTAATATATAAAAAGCCAGAGGCCATCACGACCGAAACAACTGGATGGACGACTGAATAGCAGGCTGTGTGGGGTGACCAGGCCGGCAGGGTGGGCAGTTGGGGGCAACCAGGTCAGTGGGGAGGTGGGGGCAGTTGGGGGTGACCAGGCTGGCAGGGGGGACAGTTAGGGGTGATCAGGCAGGCAGGCAGGTGAGCAGTTATGAGACAGCAGTCCCAGATTGTGAGAGGGATATCCGACTGCCGGTTTAGGCCTGATCCCCGGCAGTCGGATATCCTAGGCCTAAACTGGCAGTCGGACACCCCCTGAGGGGTTGCAGATTGGAGAAGGTGCAGGCTGGGCTGAGGGGACCCCCCCCATGTGCATGAATTTCATGCACCAGGCCTCTAGTTTTAGTATAAAATGCTTCCTTTTGTGTCCAACAATCTTTCCTAAAGACTAGATCAATTAACACTTGAAATGTATATAATTTTATTAACAAATGTCACCCCAATAAATTCAATAAGAATAAAAAAGGGTATATGATACACAGGAGTATATATAAAATCCAACTGGGAGTGTTATTGAAATGAGAACAGCTTATTAAGATAATGAAAATTAGAAAAATCCTCGCAAACAGAATATATATTAGGAAGCAAAACACATTAAGAAGTGCATAAAAGATTTTTTCATGACTTTTAATTCTTTTCCTGAGCCTTTGTTGTTATTTGTTAAAGTAAAGGTTGAAAACTAAAGTTTATTTTCTCATTAGTTTCATTCTTTTTCACTGGCAACATCAGTTCTCTCCTCTTCTAGGCCCTCACTTCAGAAATACGTGGAACTAAAATGAATATGTCAGTTATATTCCCCTGATAGTACTTACATACACATTAGCATCACAATGAAGTCAAAATAGCTTAGGGTACAGTGTAGTTTATCTACAGAAGCAACTGTGAAGAGAAAAGGCACTCTGGGATACTGACATTTTAAGAATTTTTCTCATTATTGTCATATAAACATTTCTATTAAAAAATTCAGGTGGAACAAAATACTTTAAATAACTAGCCAACTTTTGATTGCCTTTCCAAATCTTGAAATATTGAAGCATCAGCATAAACAGCACAGATAATGACTGAGCACCTGTTTCACATATGACACTATCTCTAGACTCTGAGGTTATGAAGAATTTTAGGCAGAAGCTAAAAATCCAGATAGGTACATAGAACCTACATGTATATGCAATGAATAACAAATCAACCATGGGATTTAGATAATAAAGAAATCAGGTGTAAAAGGAAAGAGTGAAGGCTTTGGAATAAAGCCAACCTTGATTTTTACCAGTAGGATGAGTTTGGATAGGTTACTTCACCTTTATTAATAAAATATTAGTAAGTAATAATAAATAAGGATTAAATACAAAATTAAACCAGTTAATATACTTGGAACATAATAAAACCCAACCAATGCTGGCAGCTGTAGAGAATGCCCTTGCTAATGACTACAGCCATTAGCTGATGGGTTGCAGAAGGTGCAGGTAGTTTGTAACTTGGCCTAGAAAATCTGTCACGACTCACGTGACAGCGTCCCCCACCTGTCACACTGTTCCCAGAGTGTATGGGAAGTGTCTCCAGGCTGTGCTGAAATGTGTCAGTGTCACTCACCATGAAAAAACATGCCGCTCTGTTTTCTCAGAGTATTTACCTGAGAAAACTTCTACATACTTTCTCATCTTTTAAAAATAAATCCTTTTTTTTCAGCTTTATGACCCAGGAATGTCTTTTTCAAGCAACCTGGGAGCCATCTTTTTGAAATGTAAACCATCAAGGGAGATAGCACCTCACCTCCTAGTTCCTGTGGGAGGGTAGAAGCCTAATCTCAGTGGGCTCCTTGCTCCACTTGTGAAACTCTCTCCTGACGTAAAGACATGAGAAGTTTGTTTTTCCTCTGGATGAACCCAATATGCTAACAGATAGTCATTCCAATAATCAGGTGAAAGTAGGATGAACTACGTGTGACAAATGGTGTTATTGAGCCCTCTTGAAGACTAGATATTATTTATCTTGAAAGCATGTATGTAATGGGTTGTATATGCTTGGCCACATTGGAGGGAACGTACATATTTTTCTGCTTTGCAATGTGTTAATGTATTGCATGTGATGCACATCACATCCTGGTGTAATGCTTATTCAGTAATACAAATAGTTTCTGTTTCCACTAAAGAGGAGGAGGAGGAAGAGGAGGAGGAGGAGGAGGAGGAGGGGACAAGGAGGAGGACAAAGATGAGGACAAAGAAGAAAATCTGGAGGCCTTATATTCACAAATAAAATTGTGGATGTTATTTTTTGTGGAGGGAAATAATACAAGGACAGTGAGAGAATGATGTGTGGCTTCAACTGTTGCGTAGTGTGGTACTAAGTAGCCTGGTTTTCCTGGAATTAGGGTCCCATAAGTAAGTAATGGGTAAAACTATGGGAGGTTTCATTGCCAGGCAAAGTACTTTATCCCATGGGAATAAAAGAGTCAAACTAATTTTGAGCAGGGAAGAGACATGGATAAAGATATTGCTTTAAGGAAAGTTACCTAAAAACAGTATACAACATGTATTGAAAATGTAAAGACATAAACCAATTAGGAGACCTTAGCAAAATTCATATAAAGGAAGTGCCTCTAAGAGATCTTTCCCTTTTTAAGGCTGGAGATACCTTATAAAAATGCCTATGATGATATTCTGACAGCTCATGGAATTCCACCAGACTTTACTTCCTACTATCCACTTCAGACCCATTTCTTCAAGTCGTATGTCCCTTACTTCCATCATTTTATATTGACTTACAATATCACATTATAACACCTTTGTGAAGGTATCTTAGTGGGTTGGCTGCCTGGTCTCAATTTGGACTTCACCATAGGAAGCAACCTATTGAATTATGCGTGGCCACCTCCACCATCCCATGCTTCTCTCATAGTTGAGAAACCAGAGTCTAGAGCTTTGGAGACTTGCAATTCTGAGTGGATGAATCAAAATGAAGAATTGTGACTAATTTGATGGAGATAAAGAAGAGAAAAGCTAAAGCTGACTTCAATGATTCAAACTTAATTGACTGTAAAAAACAAAACAAAACGAAAAACTATGTCTTGCTGGCACAAAGAGATGAGGAAATAAGTCATGGGGGGAAACGTCATGGCCAAGGAAGAAGATTTGAGGAGCATCTCAATGAGCCTCCTAAAGAAAGACTTTTGTGACAAAACAGAGAGTCAAGGACTAAGCCCACATCAGGGTCAGGAGAAAGAAGTATAACCAGCAAGGATTGACAAAGCCAAGATGATGAAAGCCAAGAAAAGAAAAAAATCAACAAAGGCACTGAAAACAATGGCAAGGTCAATAAGAATAAGGACCCCAACAAGAATTGTTTGAGTTGTCTTGTACTCATGGTGTGGGGAAGTGGGTTTACGATATCTAAATCCAGCCTACCACCAGGAATGCTCAGGACCTACTCAAGAAGGCAAATAATCCCTTCCACTAATATTTACAGGGTAAAATAAGATTGTTGTTAGAGTAATAAATTTGACAGTAAAATAGTAGTCAAGTTTTCAGACAAATTTAAATTGGCTAGTTGAAACAACCGAATATTCTAGAAAAATTAATTGTACTGGACAAAAAGGTGTTCCTAAAGTGTTAACTAAAATTTTTATTGGTACTTCATCTCATGATAAAATTGTTCACCATGTAATGAACCTAAAACAGTAATATTATAGTGCAAAAAATTAAAATTTAAAAGCCATCAAGACTACATTATAAAATTTTCAAAAGCCTCCTAACATTTAAATCAAAAAAGGAGGGGATAGTAGAAGAATATCATGTAAGGAAAAATAACCTGTAAGTAAATTACATCTAGAAAATTAATACTTTAGAAAATTAATTGTAAGGCTAAAAGCAAGACACCCATGAAAAACACACAAGGTGTCAAAACAAGCCAGAGGAAAATCATTTGGGCAAAAAATGAAATAGGATCCCAAGTCAAATTTATAGAAAATATTCCTTTATTAACTTTTGGTCGAGAATATGTGTGTATATTTTCAGAAAACAACTCCGAGACCATGTGGATTCCAGCAACAGAGAGGAATCGACAGAACTACTCCAGCCATGAAGAAAGAAGAGAAGCAGTCCAGAGATGAAAGACGCTGATGTGGCCTTCCCATACTAGCAGTTAGCAGCTGTTCATCACTGCAGGTTGCCCAGGACCAAACCAGAGAGTCGGACCTGCATTACCACCATTTGTCCACCATCCAGAACTGTAATGTCAGTGCTGACATGTACACATAAGGAACTGTTGGACATTGAAATTGGGTCTCAAAAGAACTGTTGGCCCAGAAAGAAACTCACTACAGACTGATTCATTTGCCTGTCACCATAACCATTATTGCTTGTCTCATTTTCGGTTCTTATAAATGTATTTCTAATAGCACATGTTCTCACTTATCTAGGGGAAATAATGAACAACATAGACTGATGAACAAGAATAGACCCAGAAACAAGGAAGCATGGATCAGACTGTCGGGCCTCAGAGGGAGGGTAGGGGGGGTGGGGGAAAAGGGGAGAGATCAACCAAAGGACTTGTGTGCAAGCATATGAGCCTAACCAGCGGTTAAGGACAACAGGGGGGTGGGGGCATGTGTGGGGAGGGGTGTGGGATGGGAATGGGGGGATGAGGACAAATATGTGATACCTTAATCAATAAAGAAATTAAAAAAAAAAAGAATAAGGACTAATGGAAGGGGGGGTTACCTAATACTTTAATTTCCCAAAACATTGCCTATTAGTTTAACAGTAAATAATATAGTGGTAGTCTGAAAGCAAAATGACTATTATCTCTAATCTTAAAATGTGTCTCTACTGGAAGCTGCATATTACATGTGATGCACATCACTGTTAGTTTAGCTCATTTTTAAAAATGTAAATATATATCACATCATTAAAATTATATATATATATATATATATATATATATATATATGGCTAATATGCTAAGTGTCCCTCTGACTGTCCGACCAGTCGCTATGACATGCACTGACCACCAGGGGCAGATGCTCAATGCGGAGTTGCCATGACACACTGCAGTGCGGTTTCTTTGGCCATTTACAAAGAAATGGCACTGCAAACCTGGCGCCCACAAAGCAACACCCGGCTTCCCCAAGTGGGACACAGGCCTTGCTACCACCCCAAGTGGCACTCCACCAAATCGCAGCCGACGCTGCTGAGGCCCCATGGTGCAAAATGCAGCCCACAACCCAGCCCAGCCCCGAAACAGTGGCTGTGGGTGCTGGGTAATGACATCACATAGCAATGCCCAGCTTCCTCTCCCTAGCAACTAGCCTCCTTGGAGCTTCTTCAGCCCAGGAACATGACTTGCTTTATAGCCAGGTGGAAACATTTTACAGTTTAACCAAATGTCTGTGAAGCATTTTCACATGCCTCATCTCATTTGATCCTCACAGAAGTCCTGGAGTAGGTAGATAGGAGACTCGGTGGAATCCTATTTTCTTTTCATTAGCTAGAAAACGGAGATTTAGAAAGTTTAGAAACTTGACCTGACTGAAAAGAAGTAAGAAATGGTGAAACTTGAAAATGACTTCAGGTTTTCTCACTGTGCAGAATATAGTCAAACACTGCTACAGTCAAGCATTTCACTCTTTGTTCTCCCTGTGTGATCTATAATAATAATCTGCAGTCTAAACAAGCCATTCTTGTTCCTACATTGAAAATGTTTGTTTCAAAAAGTCTCTCTATTTCTTTACCTTATTTTGGCTTCCCATTGTTAAATCTAAAGGAATAATAAATCAATTATGGTTATTTTCTATGTTTTCATTATTTCTATTTATGGTATGCTATATTACTGTCAGGTATGTCATCTGTACTGTTTAACAAATACAATGCTAGAACTTCTCTTTTCTTCAAGTGTAATGCATTTATATTCCTTTATCTTTATGAATGTAATTTTTATTATGATGTTTAAAACACATATTCAAAATAAATGGTCTGCACTACGGACTGGATTTTTAAGTTCTTTTCAGAATAAGACTACTGGCAGATTGTGAACTTGCCCAAATACCCAAATTCCCACTTTCTCTTTAAATGCTCTCATAGCCTTAGACAGACATGAAGCCAGAACAACACATCAAATTCTGCACTGCCTCTTGGTAAATAATAATAATAACCACCATTTATTGGGAGCCACTATGTGCCAGGCAATAGGCTAGGGCTTTACGTACATGAGTAAGTTTATTTTATTTAAACTTCCCTACTTCTTAACAGAAAGGGTGATATTATTATTCCTTTACAGAAAGATAGCTGAAGCTCAAAAAGCTAACATTGTGGTCGATGGCACCACGAGTAACTGGTGGAACCTACATTCAACTTAGCTTTGCTGAAATTTAGAATCCATGCTTTCTATTATACACACACCCTTCCCTACAAAAATCATCCTAACATTTGAAAAATAGTTCTAAATACCCAATGTAAATATGTTCAAATCTTGTAGTTTTAAATGACCAAGTTATATGATACCAAAACAGAAATTATTATCAACCTGAATTTACTTAAGTAAACACTTCTAAATAAGTTGTATTAAAAAGTGTGTAGTTCATCAGACCTTCAAAGATGTAATTTAAATATTTGAACAAGTTTGTCAAATTATTTATTTAAAGTCAAGCACTTTTCTCTGTGTCCAGTTGAGTAGATATTTTCATTATACTTGCTGTAACTTATCTTCTCTATAAAATGAGATTACAAAGCTGCTTAACAGTATCTGTATCCTACTATAATCTGCATGATGTTCTGCTCAATGTTGGCACTCTGTTGATACTTAATAACAAAGGGGTTTACACCAAAGAAATAAGCAGAGAGAAATAACTAGCATTCAAACCAGAAGCATGCAGCAAAAAATTAGTACATGAGAATGGTTCAAGAAAAAAGATAAGAGGGCGGGGGCAGGGTGGAATAAATGGGTGGTATCAATTGAAGTGCCCAAAATATCATTAAAAATTCCAAAAAATATTGTAGACCAAGATGTAGTTTTCAATGAAAATAATCAATTTTATTATTTTTAAAATATCCTTACTTACAGGAAGGTATTTTGCATGTCATCAATTCTAAGACTCACTTCTTTCACATTTTACCATTTCTCTAGATATATCTCACACCCAATGGTATATCATAATTGTCAACATTTTTTTCTTAGTGGTACATAAAATAAATGATACATTTACAAAAGATTGTGTGGTAGCCAGTATCCAAGATGTCTCCCAATGACCCCCACCTCCCAGCAGTCACAGCTTTGTGCATCCACTCAAACATTGCGCAGGGTTGTGCCATATAACAAATAGAATATGACAGAAATCAGAGTATGTCATCCAAGATGAGGTTATAAAAGACACCACTGTTTTGTCTTGGTTTCCCCGACATCACTCACTTTGGGCTTTGGGGGAAGTTAGCTGCTATGTCATGAACAACGCTATGGATAGCTCACGTGGGAAGAAACGGAGGTATTTTGTTAACAGCCAGTGAGGAACTGAAGCTTCTCACCAACAACCCCATGAGTAAGCCATCTTGGAAGCAGACCTTCCATCCCTGGCCAAACATCAGGTGACTGCAACCTGGCTGACACCTTGACTGCCACCTCATGAGAGACTCTGGGCCAGAACGAGCTACAATTCCTGACCCTCAGAATGTTTGCTGTTTTAAACTGCTAATTTTGGAAATAACTTGTTATTCAGCAACACATAACCAATGTAGATTCAATGAAATAGAATAAAAGAGGATTTTTGAGAAGAATTTGTCTAAAGAACTCTTTTAAAGTACGATAAGTCTACTCCCCACCATCACCAAAGAGAGCTGAGAGGATACGAAGGTGCCTGTCCCTTGTTTCGAATCCTTGAAAGGGGCTTTAAGAGTACTAGTCAGAGAGGATAATATGCGATCGCTGTAGTTGGGTATACACTGAACCGGAGGCTGACTTCCACCTGAAAAAGCCAATAAGTAAGAAATCACAGTTACTCCAATGGCAGGAAAAAGGGAGCAGTGACCACCTTGGCTTGACCTCAAGACCCCAAGTTTGTCAGGCCAAAGGATATGTAGATAAGCTCCCAAGGTGTAAATGTATTCCAGAGGTGGGCCACCTGAAAAGAAAGTGGCCTGCAGCCTTTTAATTTTGGCAAGAAGACCACCTGGAAGAGTAAGAGGGCTCAGCAGAGTGAGTCTGCATGGAATAGATCACCAGAAAACCAGGGCTGAGCAAGGCTGATTAAGAACTTTCTGCCCTTCTTACCCTTGCTCCCCTCCTCTTGCTCCTACTGAGGGAAGACTTGTAGTTCCAGCTAGCTAGAGAGAAAGATGCCCTCCTGCAACTAGCACCACTATTTTCATGGGCATGTTACAGTTCATTATTTCTTTTCTTATCATGTCAAATCTGCTGTGTAAACAGTCATTTGGGTTTCTCACAAGTGATTATATATTTCATTTTCGGAACCCCTTCTTGTTCTTATTTTAAATCTAATTGGTTCTTTTTGATAGACTATTGTCCTTTATGGTACTTTGATAGCATCCTGCATCTTCTTTATTTTCTTCAATATATTTTTATTGATTTCAGATAGGAAGGGAGAGGGAGAGAGATAGAAACATCAATGATGAGAGAGAATCATTGATTGGCTGCCTCCTGCATGCCCCCTATTAGGGACCGAGCCCAGAACCTTGGCATGTGCCCTTGACCAGAATCGAACCTGGCACTCTTTAGTCCACAGACAACGCTCTATCCATGAAGCCACACCTGCTAGGGCTCCTGCATCTTCTTTAAAAATATTGCCCTAGCTGGTTTAGCTCAATGGATAGAGCATCGGCCTGCAGACTGAACGGTCGGTCCCAGGTTCAATTCCAGCCAAGGGCACATGCCTGGGTTGCAGGCTCAATCCCCAGTAGGGGGCGTGCAAGAGGCAGTCAATCAATGATTCTCTCTCATCATTGATGTTTCTATCTCTCTCTCCCTCTCCCTTCCTCTCTAAAATCAATAAAATATATTTTAAAAATAAAATAAATAAAAATATTAAATTTTCATACTACATTTGGCACCTGATAAATTCCAATACCCACAGTTTTTGCTGGTCTGATTCTGTAGTTTGATACTTTTATGGGTCCTTGTTCATGGTTCTGCACATGTTTTATGATTTTTATTGTTTGTTCATATGCATAGGAATTTCATCTGTGGGACTTCATTGAGTTTATAATTATTTCCTCCAGAGAGATTTGCCTTTGATTTTGCTTGGGGCCTAGGAATACCCAAAGCCTGAGGGAACTTGAGCTTTTAGCTGAAGGTTTTTCAATCCCTAATAGCAAGGATTTGGGCAAAAATATCAATGGGGGGCAGGCTTCATGGAGACTTCTCAAGAAACACATTTCTTCCTGCTTCACACAGAGCCAAGGCAGAGGCAGGCAAGAATCCTTCTGATTTACCCACTGAGGTTGCGGAGAATCTAGCTTTATGGATCAATCTTCCACCTTGTAAAAACCCCAAGACTGTTTCCCATGCCCTTTTCAGAGGTCATTAAAATAATTATGTCTCTTGCCCTCCTGATTCATGCCTTCTTGTTATTTCTCCAGTAATTTCCCTTATTTTCCTATAGGTTATCTAAGCATTAATTTTAAAATTGTTCTAGAAATTGTAGATGTTCTTTACAAGAAAGGTTACTCCAGACATCTGTTATACCATATTATCAGAAATAGAAGTCCCCAAATCTCTAAATAGTGATATTTCTGGCACTTCTGCACAATGCCAGGCAGTGTTGAAGGAACTGTTCTCACTGAGCTAAAATACCATCCACCAAGCACCCTCCTTTTCTATTTTTGCATGGGGATGGCCTTTCTTCTGAACACAGTGCAGCTCAGTATTGAGGAGGTGATAGATAGATGATAGAACTTTCCCTCGTTTTTTCACTAACAGTTATGACTTGTTTCTCTGCCATGAACAAAAAGGAAAAAGTGTTATGCTTTTTCAAAAATAGAAATGGCACATTTATCAGAGTCCTTCTACAACATAAAACTAAGGAATTATTTCTTAATAATGTGGCATAATTTTTTACACAAATTATCCTCACAAATGTTCTTCATATAGGAGGTATATTCATAGTAGTCAGAATGCAGCCCAATGCTAGTATTTCTGTATTAAATGATAAGAAAATGACTGTGCATCATTGTTCTCTCCAAATAGACTGTGGCTCCTTTTTCATTTTCAAGATGCAAATTCTACCGTCCATTGAATTTATTGCATAAATTAAACAGCATTTACCATGGTTTTTGTGGTTTTGAATTTTGCTTTTGTTTTCAGCTTTGGAAGACTTCAGAGGAGGGAATCACTATATATGAATAATAATATTATCATTCAATAAGGATTTAAAAACTGCTTTCTTCCATTTTGTATATTACCAGTCCTTTTTTTGGCAACATTATCTGGGCCTGCCACTTGCTCCTCAGCACAATTGAACACATAATTACTATGTAAATTTGGACTTCCACATGCTTCCAGAGGAACATAGATCATTTGGTATTGGAGATTTCAAAGCATTAATCATTTGCAATATGATACATTTGACTTAATCTCCAAAATAAAGATAATTCTTATCTGCCTTGCAGGGTTTAGTGTTAGGATTAATTAATTTTGGATAAGCAATTTGAACATAAAGAACATTACATAAATACAGGTATGTCCTAATATTATTAAAACAGAAATTATTGAGCCATCTGCAAAGAAGCACAGAGATATCTCTTATTATTAGTCTATTATTATTGCTATTATGTTTATTATTAGATTATCTCTATATATAAAACCCTAAGCGACCCGTCAACTGGTCGACCAGTTGCTATGATGCACACTGACCACCAGGGTGCAGATGCTCAATGCAGGAGCTGCCCCCTGGTGGTAAGTGCACTCCCACAGTGGGAGCGCCACTCAGCTGACAGATGGGCGCCAGACACCAGTCTCACAGCTGGCGAGTGGAGCTGCAGCTGCGTTAGCCTCTCCCGGCTCTGCGGCAGAGCTACCAAGTGGCAGCGGCAGCAGGTGCGGTGGAGCCAGGATGAGTGGGAGCAACGTGGCACCTGGCCCAGGCTCAGGCTCTTTCCTGGCCGCTTGTTGCTTTGCGCACTACTACATCCCTCAAGGATGTTGGACTGCAGGGATCGGGCCAAAACTGGCAGTCCAACATTCCCCCGAGGGATCCCAGATTGCGAGAGGGCACAGGCCAAGCTGAGGGACCCCACAGGTGCACGAATCTATGCACCGGGCCTCTAGTTATCTAATAATTTCTAGATTTAAAAAAAAAAATGTAACCCAACAAATAGAACTTTTTCTTCAAGACTTGATACTCACATAAGTGTTTTCCTTTCTTCACAAAAGTAGCACCAAGCATATCATTACCATTAAAATCTGATTGCCTAATACTATGATATTGACCGATTTCATAAAATACTGTGATATGGCTCAGATCACTAAAATACATTTTTGATGGAGAAAGTATTGAGAAAAAATGGTAAATCTCTTTTAACAATTACTTGCTTAATCTGTATCCATATATATTCCTGGTCATATAAAAAATACTCAAGAAATAATTATTGATTGAAAATCAACATTCTGTAAAAAGAGAGAAAAGAATAGAACAAACATATAACTGATCTCTATTATTAAATGTTTCATTGACTCCTCATTTTCGATAGCATAAAGTATGAATTCATCAGCATGTTCCTAAGACTTTATCTTTTTGTACTGTCTCATTCTCAAACTTCAATTATTCTTTCATTCAACAGATGCTTTTAAAACAATTATTTATTGAGCATCTACTATGTACCAGTCCCTTTGTTAAGTGCTAGAAATACAACAGGAAGAGGAAAAAAGAGGGAGAATTCCTGAAAACACAAAACAAATGGTTAATCATGTACACAGCATAGTTGTGTCAGGGTCTACCAGGGTTATTACAGGATGCAATAAAGGCATATAACAGAAAACCTAATCTGATGGGCAGAAAAACTGTTCTTACAAAAGTGTCATTTAAACTAAGACATGAAGAAAATAAATTATCCAGGCAAAGTTGCAGATGCATTAAGAGACACAGGTGACAGTTTGTGGGAAGGCTCTGAGGGGACAGGGGCCGTGCACAGGAGAGGAAAAGAAAGGAAGTGGCTGAAAATGAGGTTACAGAAGTGTGCAAGGGCCTACATAGAGAAATCTTGAACACAAATGTAGCACCTTATCCTAAAAGCAATAACAAAAAAAACACCATTTGAAGTATTTGAGGCAGTAGTGTGAAATAGTCACGTGTGCTTTTTTATTTATTGATTTTAGAGACAGAGAGGAAGTGAGAGAGGGAGAAAGAAAAAAAAACATTAATTTGTTATTTCACCTATCTAGGCATTCATTGATTGATTCCTATATGTGCCCTGACTAGAGATCGAACCTGCAACCTTGGCATATGGGGGCATATAGGGGCATATGTGGGCTACGCTCTAACCAAGTGAGCTACCCAGGCAGGGTTCACATGTCTGCTTTTTAAAAATCACTCCAACTGTTGTATAAAGAAAAATCTGACAGACAGGAATAAAAGCCAGGCCATTAATGTTAAAAGGCTAAAATATTTTTGAAATAGCTTAGACTAGAAAAGGCTTTAGGAAGAAAACAAAGGAGGAAGAGAAGGAGAGAGGGAGGAAGGAAAGGAGAAAGGAAAAGAAAGATAAAAGAAAGCTCTTATTTTCGAAAGTCAATTGACAATCTAGAAAAGTTAATTTCTATCATATTAGGCAAAGAGCTAATCCCACAATATATACAGTTTCTACAAATCAATAAAAGACTTACATCTCCATTTTTTAAATGAGCAAATGATGAATAACAGTTTATAGAAAGGGGAATACAAATGTTAAAAACATGTTCATATGTTCATAATAAGAGAATTAAAATAATATTGAGATACTTTTCACTTATAATTTGGGCAACATTGAGAGCCCAAGTGAATTCTACTTGTGGAGGTTAGGTAAATGTCACCTGATAAAATAAACAAGGTTTCTGCTCAAAATTTTACATTCTGGTCACTGAAATTCGCGTTCCACTCTCACATAAAAGACGTATAAAAACCCTGTAGTAAGTCAACCCATGAACCTGGAGGTTACCAATTCGGTTCCTGGGCAGGGCCCCAGGTTGGGGGCTCAATCCCCAGTGGGCATGTGCAGGAGGCAACCAATCGATGTTTCTCACCAGTGTTTCATCTCTCTATTTCTCTCTTCCCCTCTCTCTAAAATTAATTTTAAAAAATTTTTTAAAACCCTGTAGTAAAGAAACTTTCTTTAACTTGGCTTAACCCAGTTTTGTGGGTACTTTCAACAGCAAACTCTAAATTCAGAAATTGGGGTGCAGGAGGCTTATTGAAGGTTGGTCGTCTTCTCTGGGAGTCGGAGTTGATAACAGCAGGTGCTGCTAGAGAACTGAACTCACTATTGCAGTGCGGATGACAGAAGAGCACACGCCAAGTGATGGCCCTTAACCCTTAGACAAAGAAATGCATAATTACCATAAAGGGCAGCAAGGACAGACTGACCTGACTCACAGGGATCGGTGGATATGGCAAAACATAGAATTCCTAGGAAAAAGATAAATGGACAGCCAATAAGGATAATCCTTAATTTGTATACCAAAGATCATGAATGGATGAGCAGAAGGCTGAAGTCAGTCCTCCCAAAATTCTGATTCCATGTCAGATTTGTAGACCTGAGCCAATTCCCAGACCAATTTGGGATTTTAATGCACCATTCTGCATTTGAAATATAGCACCCACCTATATTCACTCACTGAAAGAGGTTATATCTGTATTGGAAGGATTGTAAAATACCATGGAAAGTCTATGTAGTAGTAATGCCCCAATCCTTCCCCCAAAGGATTGTATAAATTTACTCAATAAATGACACACTGGAAAAAGAGAATACCCACATCTTTTGAGACTGTTGTACATGGATACTTTCATTCAACTGGTACTTTTAAAGTGCCATCATGGAGATGAGATAGTAAATGGAGTCCTGGCCAAGTCTGTCTCATGGTTTGCATTCACATTAGACCGACAAAAATATTGATTCACCATCTTGACCCAGGGCTATAATCCTCTAGCTCCCTATTATAATGCAGGCACCTAGACCATCTGAACATTCTACAGAGCATCACCTTAATTTACTACCCTGATGATATCAGATAAATTCAGACCTGATTAGCAAGAAGTGACAAGCATTCTGGGTGCCATGGTAAGCCTCATGAGCTTCAGAAGATGAGAGATAAACCCTGCAGAGATTCAAGGGTCTGTCTCATCAGTAAAAGTTTTAAGGGTCCAGTTGTCTCAGTCATGCTCAACCATCCTCTTCAAATTAAAGAGCAAGTTATCCATTTCATATGCCTTGCCACTAAGAGAGAAACACAACACTTGATAGGCCAATTTGGGATTTTACTGCACCATTCTGCATTTGAAATATAGCACCCACCTATTTATTGGATGATGAAAACGACTGCTAGATTTGATCTGGTCTCAGAGCACTTTTGTGCCTAACTTTTTTCTGTTTCCTATCCTTGGCTCCTTCACCCTCCTCTCTCCTGAAAGCACTCCCACAATAAATCACTAACATAAGGAACCCCATCTTAGACTCTGCCACAGTTTTCTCACCCCTACCTACTATTATCATCCCTTTGTTCCAGAGAAGAAAATTGAGGATTAAGCTTGATGATAAAACTAAGGATTAATTGAGGATAAAATGCTTAGAGCATGTGTGACATTAAATGTTCAATATGTATAGTGATCTGCAAATAAGATAAACAGAGAGTGAGAATAATAATAAATCAAATAACATTCTAAAATGTTGTTCACCTAACCCTAAGTAATAAATCTCAGTACTTAAGAAGGATTACCTTTGAAACTGTTCTTCAAAATTAAATTTACCTTCCCTGAAGAGGCAAGGGTTTACACCCATTTATTGAACACATAATGTATCATGTTAATCACTCATCTATCCCTGTGTAATCATCAGTAGCTTAAAATAACACCCATTTTGTGTTGCTTATTACTCTGTAAGTCAACAGTTTATGCTGGGTTCAGCTACTTTATTCTTCTGCTGGTCTCACATGAAATACACAGACTTGACTGGTATCTCAGCCACTTGAGCTGCTATAACAAAATTCCATAGGTTAGATGACTTGAACAACAAACATGTACTTCTTACAGTTCTGAAGGCTGAAAGTCCAAGATCAAGATGCCAGCAAATATGGTTTCTGGTCAGAGTTTGTTTCCTCATTCACAGATGGGCTGTTTTCTCACTGTGTCCCCGAATGGTACAAATAGCAAATGATCTCTCTGGGACCTCTTTTATAAGGGCACAAATCCCATCATGAGGGCTCCACCCTCATGACCTAATCACCTCCCAAAGGCCCCACTTTCAAATGCCATCACACTGGGCATTAGGATTTAATATGAATTTTGGGGAGACACCAACAGTCAGTCTATAGCAACTGGTTTGGATAAGCTAATATGGCCTCCCTCCCATGTCTAATGCTTGGTGTGTGCTGCCAGTTAGGCCTCTGTCTCCACCTGGTCTCTCAGGAAACCTTTCTTTCACATGGAAGTCAAGGAATTTCAAGAGGATAAGAACAAAAACTCAAGGCCTCTTGATCCCTAAGCATAGAAGCACTGCAACATCACTTCAGTCACATTTTATTAGTCGAAGTAAGTTGGAAAGCCAGCCCAGACTCAAGTGGAAGTGGGTTGGATGGATGAATGGGGGAGAACAGCCTTCATCTATTAATGGAAGGAATGACAAATCATGTTACAAAGCAGCATAAATACAGGGATGGGAAGAATTGATTTGGCTATCTTTGTAAATAACCATCTACTCCAGGCTATATATGTAGCTACTAGAGGCAGGTGCACAAATTCATGCACTGGTGGGGTCCAGCAGGCTCACCTTGATCGGGGCCAATCGTGCCAGGCCGGCTGCGGGGAGGGGCTGCGGGTGGTTGGCTGGCCGGCTCACTGCCTAGTCTAACTCCCAGTCAAACTCCTGGTCAAGGGGACAATTTGTATATTAGCCTTTTATTACATATGATTTTACATATATTCATTATCTTATTTATTCACATAATAATGGTGTAAGGTAAGGACTTTCAGTCCCACTTCACAAATGCAGAAATTCTGGATCAGGTTTGGGGTCTTATTTTTGTTCTTAGATTGTTTTATTAGAATCTCCACTAGCCTACACCTATGTTTTAATCAAATTGACCACTTTTTATATTAATCACTTTAAAAGTAGAAAACAAACTAATAAATGGAGCTTTGTGAACAAAGAAAGATGTAGCACTAATTATATATCTCATTTTACCATCTGTAGTCCAGAGTCAAAATATTCTCACAATATAGGCCTTCTTTGATCCGGATGAATGGCTGGTAGATTTTAGGTATTAATAACTTCTAGACTATGACTGGGCTGGGCTGGGCCCAGTGCCAAGGCTCCAATTTAACAGAGCATTGAAGGAGTAAGATTGATCCTTGGTATCACCTAAATTAGTGTTTTTCAAACTGAAATTCATGACACATTACTGAGCAGTGAAATCTATTCAGGGAGCTACCACTAGCATTCCTGGAATGAAATCCAACAAATTACAATAGAGTAGAAACTATCTGTATTGCTACCACAGCACCCGTAAGCTTTGACTAGAGCTCAAGTGTTTAAAAATGTAGTCCCAGTAGTTCCTTCAACCAGACAAGGCAACCTCTTCACTAGTCCCCTCTGTTCCACCTGTTACTTTACCTAGAGGCTCAATGCTCATTGGGTCCTGATGATTATTGGCTTTGTTGGTTAATAGTATTTATTTGGTTATAATCTTACTAAGTTGAGCCAAATTCAACTAATATTAGAAACAAAGCCTTCTTAAGCCAGTGCAACATTATCTAAGAGTCACTGGCATTTTAAATCATATTGAAGTCAATGTCTAACCTCAAACAGTGAAAAGATTTATACAAATTTTTGTTCTAAGGGAGATAATCACAAGATTCCTGTATAGAAGCATAACAATTTTTTTTCTTTACTTTCAAGATGAAATAATCTCACAGAATACTTTAAGAAATGTCCTATTCGAGTCAGGGACTGAGAGAGTTCATCAGTCTCTTCTGTCATCTAGAGATAGATACAAAATAATGCCCCTCTACCCTGGAGTTTGTACTTCTGGCAATCTCCATCATTTTGAGCAAAACTGGACCCTGGATATATAAAGGGCTCTGAGTAACACCTAAATGGCCAAAATGAAAGTCTAGCTGCTAAAATCCTTTTAATGTTATTAAGATTGAATTTATGTGCTTATTGACTTCCCAATCATAGCACATCTGAGGCAGAAAATTACTAAAAGAAGTTGCAGTTAGAAGAAAGCATAGTGATGGCAACAGAAATGGCAGCTAACAACCGAGTTAAGAGATAGGAAAACTACTAAAACTCTGATAAGAGGACACCAAAAGCATTCCAGTCTGTGGTCATTTTGTATAAGCACCAATGTAGCCTTTTTTGATGACATTTTAAATTGTTTCTTTCTTAAAAGTTCATTTTCCAACAGTTTTGTTGCTGGTATATAGAAATAAAATTTATTTTTATATACTGACTTTGCATCCAACAACCTAGGTAAATTCACTTATTAATTCTAAAATTTACCTGTAATCTTTTGGGTTTCAAATATATCCAATCATTACCTATACAAATGACTGCTTTGCTTCTCCCTTCCCACTATTTATACCATTTTTTTCTTGTCTCGTTGTTTTTGCTAGGACCTCACATTTTTTTTAAATTAAATAGAAGTAGTAATAGAGAACATCTTGTTTTTATCTTTATATCATATTTCACCATTACAAATTATGTTTGCCACAGTTTTTTCATACATATTCTTTATTAAATTAAGAATGTTCCCTTCTCTTCAGTTTGCTGAGAATTTTTTTAGCATGGTTGGGTGTTAAATATTATCTAATGCCTTTTTCCTTCTATTTAGATAACTATATCATTTGTCTCTTTTATTCTGTTATTGTGAAGAATTACATCAATTGATATTTCAAATGCTAAACTCACCTTGCATTCCTGGAATAAACCAAATTGGATTATAATATACTAGAGGCCCGTTGCACGAAATTCGTGCACAGAGAGGGGGGGTGTCCCTCAGGCCAGCCTGTACCCTCTCCAATCTGGGACCCCTCGAGGGATGTCCGACTGCCCATTTAGGCCCGATCCCGGTGGGCCTAAATGGGCAGGCGGACATCCCTCTCACAATCCAGGACTGCTGGCTCCCAACTGCTCGCCTGCCTGCCTTCCTGATTGCCCCTAACCGCTTCTGCCTGCCAGCCTGATCACCCCCTAACCACTCCACTGCCAGCCTGATTGATGCCTAACTGCTCCCCTGCCAGCCTGTTTGCCCCCAACTTCCCTCCTCTGCCGGCCTGGTCACCCCTAACTTCCCTCCCTTGCAGGCCTGGGTCCCTCTCAACTGCCCTCCCTTGCAGGCCTGGTGTCTCCCAACTGCCCTCCCCTGCTGGCCATCTTGTGTCCATATGGGGGCAGGATCTTTGACCACATGGGGGCATCCATATTGTGTGTTGGAGTGATGGTCAATCTGCATATTACTCTTTTATTAGATAGGATTATATTTTTAGGTTCCTAGATTCTATTGGCTAATGACTTAAAGATTTGTTGCATCTTTGTCTATGAGAGAAATTGGCCTGTAATTTTTATTTACTGTTGTGTCCTTGTCAATTTTATATCAAGCATTGGTGATAATGAGGCTGTAGAGGAAATGAGATGTTTATACACAGCTAGTGGGAGTGCAACCACTTTGAAAAAAATTTGATAGCATCTTCTCACTCTGAATATATACAAAACCTATGATCTTACAACTCTACTCCTAGTGATATACCTAGTAGGAATGCATACACATATGCACCAGAAGACATGTTCAAATATGTTCACTACAACATTATTTGTAGATCGCAAATATTAAAAACACTGGTGTCAATCAATAGTAGAATGGATAAACAAATTGTGGTATACTTTTGCAACAACATGGATAAAACTAGAGGGTATTATGCTAAGTGAAATAAGTCAGACAGAGAAAGACAGATACTATATTATTTCACTTATATGTGGAATCTAAAGAACAAAACAAACAAAACAGAAATAGACACATAGACACAGAGAACAAACTGAAAGTCATCAGTTTGGGAGTGTGGGGGTTCCATGGCTGAGTTAAAAAGGTGAAGGGATTAAGAAGTACAAATTGGCCCTAGCTGGTTTGGCTCAGTAGCTAGAGCATCAGTCTGCGGACTTAAGGGTCACAGGTTCTATTCCAGTCAAGGGCACATACCTGGGTTGCAAGCTCAATCCCCAGTAGGGGGTGTGCAGTAGGCAGCCAATCAATGATTCTCTCATCATTGATGTTTCTATCTCTCTCTCACTCTCCCTTCCTCTCTGAAATCAATAAAAAAATATTTTTTAAAAAGTACAAATTGATAATTACAAAATAGTCATAGGCATTAAAGTATAGCATCCTATCTAATAAAGAGGGAATATGCTAATTGACCATCACTCCATCACAAAGATGGTTGCACCCACAGCTGAGGCCAAGTTCCCATAAGGAGCCTTAATGAGCAATCCGCAGGGACCTGAGGCTACGCCCTCCCTCGCCCCCGTGGGGCTTGACAGGGGACCTCAGGCCATGCCCCCCGCTCTGGCGTGGGGACCTCAGGCCACACCCCCATCAGGATAGGGGACCTCAGGCCACACCTCCCACCCCAGTGCCAGGCCAGGGAACCTGAGGCCATGCCCCCCACCCAGTGTGGCTTGACGGGGGACCTCAAGGTGCGCTTCCCGTCCTGGTGCTGGGGTAGGGGACCTCAGGCTTCTCCCCCCCCCCCCCCCCGCCCCAGCGCCAGGCCGGGGGAACTCAGGCCGTGCCCCCCACCAGGTGGGACTTGACAGGGGACTTCAGGCCACGCCCCTCACCCCGGCACCAGGCCAGGGGACCTCAGACTGCACCTCCCGCCCGGCAGGGCTTGACAGGGGACCTCATGCCACACCCCCTGCCCCAGCACTGGGCCAGAGGACCTGAGGCTGTGCCCCTCCTGCCTGGCTGGGCTTGACAGAGGACTTCAGGCCGTACCCCCCACCCAGCGGGGCCTGACGGGGGACCTCAAGGTGCACCCCCAGTGCTGGGTCGGGGGAACTCAGGCCATGCCCCCGTCCAGCTGCACCCCCCTCCCAGTGCTGGGCCAGGAGACCTGAGGCTGCACCCCCCCACCTGGCGGGACTTGATGGGGGACCTCAGGCCATGCCCCCCACCCAGCGGGGCTTGACAGGGGATCTCAGGCCGTGTCCCCAACCTGGCAGAGCTTGATGGAGGACCTCAAGGCATGTCCCCACCCCAGTCTGGGCTGGGGGACCTCAGGCCATGCCCCCATCCTGGCGCTGAGCCAGGCGACCTGAGGCTACTCCCCCTGCCTGGTAGGGCTTGACAAGGGTGGGACTGGTCAGGTCTGGATCTAGCCCCATGGGGGGGTGGGGGCGGCCGGGTCTGGGTCTCACACAACTTTGAGGTGCATGTGGGTGGGCGGGGACTTGACTCTGGGTCCCATGGTGCACCCCAGACTCTGACAGGAGGAAGGTTTTCATATACATTTTACTAATTTTCTTTCATCTCTGACACTTCTATTATAGAGAAAGGGCAAATAGCAATATTAAATTATTTCCTCTAATTAATCCCCTTTTAATGTGCACAAATTTCGTGCACCGGGTCACTAGTAGGGAATATAATCAATAATATTGTAATAAGTAGGTATGGTGTCAGGTGGGTACTAGAATTATCAGGGGCATTACTAAATTATATAACTGTCTAACCACATACTGTACACCTGAAATTAATATAAAATAATATTGAATGTCAACTTTAATTGGAAAAAAGTAATTTTAAAATATATAAAGAAATTGTGGTATACTCATTTAGTGGAATATTCCACAACAATGAAAGGAATAAATTGTTGCTAAATATACCATCATGATTGATTCTCACAAACATAACGGTAATTGAAAGAAGCTAAACAAAAGTAAAAGTATATGGTGAGTGATGCCACTTATATAAAATTCATATATAGGCCAACAGATCCATGATGTTAGAAATTCAGGCCACTGAGTACCTTTGAGAGGCAATAAGTCACTGAGAGAGGGCATAAGTTGGGGAATGGGGAGCTTCTGAATGACTAGTAATGTTCTTATTCTTGATCGGGGTGTCTGGGTGATATTTTCACTTTGTGAAAATTCATATTACTGTATACTTATGTATGTTTTTCTTTATATATATTATACTTTAATAAATATTTTTATAAAAGATGTATATTGAAGTACATTATACATCAAGATTTGTTAAATGTGATTATGCATTTTATCTCTGTGGTGATCATATTATACAGAACAAAACTGGAGATTGTGTTATTTCAAGTTCTACAAGAAGCAGCTGCCAAGACAAGATTAAACTTGTGAGGATTTTACTCGGGGAAATGCCTGTGTGAGAGAAATTGAGTAGGGAGCTAGCTGAAGCTGGGAGAGCTGTAACCACCATGAAGTCTGCCATGAGTGATGGACTAAAGGAAGGTTGGGTGGAAGTGTCCTACACTTCAGTGTAGTCTATGGAAGGTTTAACAAGGCCATCGGAAATCATGACCTCCAGGAATAGACCTGCCTTATTCTTCCGGCCACGCTCAGACACTGGCAAATACAACAAACATTTCAAGCACAGCATCTGGACTCTTTGGTCAGTCACACTATCTGGGTTGGAAGTATGCAATGCACATTTCATAGCCAAAATAGATGCCTCAGCATGGTATTTTCTTTTTCCTATTAAAATAGAAATATTTTAATTTTTAACTTTTTTGTTTACTTTGAAAACTACATACAGTAAAATTAACTTTTTTTAATGGACAGCTCTATGAGTTTTGGCAAATGCATACAGTCCTATCACCACAACCACTATTTACCAGTTTCTCATCCTAAAAATTCCCTCATGGTACAAATTTAAAGTCATCTACTCACCCCAATCTCTAGCCCCTGTCAACCATTGATCTGTTTTCTCTCCCTTTAATTTTTCCCTTTCTAGAATATAAGTGGAGTCATCTATTATGTAGCCTGTAGAGTCTTAATGCATAATATTAATTCATATTCCTACATGTATCAGTAATCATTCCTTTTTTAATTTTTGAGAAATATTTTACTGTGTAGATATACCACACTTGTTTATCCATTCATCAGTTGAGAATATTTGTGCAGTTTCCAGTTTGGGGCAATTATAGATAAAGCCACTGTAAATATTTGCATATATATTTTTGTGTAGACAGAAGTTTTTCATCCTTTTGGATAAATACCTAGAAGCAAAATTGCTAGGTCATATGGTAAATGTATGTTTTTATTTTTTGTTTTATTCATTCTATTAGGTGTATAGTCCTATCTCATTTTGGATTAATTTATATTTCCCTAATGTGGAGCTCCTTCTCATGTCTTTAGTTTCTATTTGTATATTTTTGGTGAGGTGCCTGATTAAATCTTTTAAGTATTGTATATTTTAATTCATGAAGGAATCTGCTTTTAGTCCCAAAATACCTATGTTCAAACATTTCCTGAGTTTCAGGTATTTGTTTTCATATAAGAATAAAAAGAAAACTTTAAGAGAGATCTGATCTCTCTTCAAAATGTAAATCTAAGTGGGAATACACATTCATGTAACTTTTCTATGAAATTGTTGAAAAAGATAAGAATTTTAAGACATTTAACTACCAGTTCAGCACAGACACAGAATAATCAGAGTGAACATCAGCTCTAGACTAGCTGTGTAGTTATATCCAGATACATGAACTGAATATGAGGCCTGGTCAACAGAACATATCAAAATCTTCAAAAATGTGTTTGTTCTTTCAATTGTAATTTCCGTATTTAATAATTTATTAGAGGAATTAAGGATAGATATAAAGATATATATTTATACATATATGCACACATGTACATTCAATACAGTGTTGTTTGTGATATAAGAATGTTGGACGGCCCTAGCTGGTTTGGCTCAGTGGATAGAGTGTTGGCCTGCAGCCTGAAGGGTCCTGAGTTTGATTCCAGTCAAGGGCTCGATCCCCAGTAGGGGGTGTGTAGGAGGCAGCCAATTGATGATTCTCTCTTATCATTGATGTTTCTATCTCTCTCCTTCTCCCCTCCTCTCTGAAATCAATAAAAATATATATATTTTTTCTAACAAAGATCAGAAACGAGAGAGAGAGAGAGAGAGAGAGAGAGAGAGAGAGAGAGAGAGAGAGAGAGAGAGAGAATATGTTGGACATAATATAACCAATAATATGGAATTGTTGAAAATAATACATTATGTCCGCACAAATGGAGTATCATATAGTCATTTAAAATGATGTTTCGGGTATAGGTCTACGATATAAAAATATTTTTTCATGCTATATCTCTATGAGAAAAAGGCAAATCACAAAATACAATATTGAATGTTACGATATGTTTAAGAATGTATATGCATATGTGTTTGAAATACACAAAGAGTTAGCAATGATTATCTCTGGAGAAGTGTGATAATTGGTGTTTTCCTCTTTGTATTTCTGATTTTCTGCAATAAATATTGCTTTAGTAATGGTGAATGAGAAGAAATAAAAGCAAAGCATTACAGAGAAATAAAAACATCATATTTAATTATTAATAGTGATGGATGAATCATCAAAAAAAGTTGAAATGTATTTGGTACACTTATTAAAGAAGGCAGATTCATATTAAATATTAAACTATTCTATTTAGTTGAATAAGCTTCATTTTTATAAAGAAAACCTCATTCCTCAGCAATGCCAAGTGAAGGAAATGGGGTATATTTGTGTGTGCATATTTGCATGGATATGACATGAATGTGTGTGCCTATCTGTTTATTCTACAAAGTAAACCTGAGACTCCTTAGGCTTTTTCACTTAGTCTTAAAGAATATCTTACCTTGAGGGCAATGATCTGATTCATCCTACAGCCTGCACTGGAATTGCTAAAATATCCTTATTGTTATTTTGCTACAAGCATCGAGTTCATAGAGGAACTCATGCTTCAACAATTCCCCTCTGTTTAGGTCAAAGATACCTACTTTTACATAACATAGTTACAGAAACCATGTGAACCTTTTAGCCACATAGCTTGTACCCCAAAGACAAGCTATTTCACAACAGAAATTTCAGGCTTCCAACTGCAGCTTTCATAGCTCATATGGTTGTGTAGATTGCTTTTCACTTACACCTAGAAAAATGATGCACAGAGGACTTTATCTTTTTTTATATATATAGTCTCAGTGTTACTGACAACTAGAGCACAGAACAAGCATTTTCCTAAACAGAGGTATTTCCCAAATCCTTCAAAAGCATTCTACTTTTTCAAAGCAATCTTACGCAAGGTCACAGCCATCTCATATATCAGAAAAAGACTCTAGTGGTTTAGAAAACAAGGACTAAGGCGTCAATCAGATCAGACACCACCCACACTGGAGGACAAAGCTGAAGCAGAAGAGAGACGTACAAGCGGCATATTTAAGGAGCATTCTGGTTTCTTCTATTGTCCCCACTGAAGGCTCTCCTGCTATTTTGTTTCCTGGTATTTTGTTAATGAAAAGAAACAGTAGTAAATTCCACTAGAAGCCTGAAAAGATTTTTATTTCAATCTAAGAACACAAAAGGGGGTCTCCTTGTGAGTTATTAAAGTATGGAGACAAAAATCAAACAGGCTCCGTAGAAACTGTCACATTCCTTAGGAAATGCTGCTGGAAGCCAAATCAGTCTCTGTCTCCTCTAAACAAATGAAACTAATGCTTTGTTTTTCCATTTACCCTTGATCAATTTAGGACCAAAAGCAGAAGCATTAGTGGCATTTTTCAAAGAAAATCACAGCTATAGTAAGCAGTGCCAGAAGATATATTTGGTCTACCTTGATTTGAATATGATATAACTTGTCGCAATGATAACCTACATTATGTCACTTTTAAGTTTATCCATTTATCCATGTTCTTAAAAATATTTCAATCTTTCTTAATCTCAAATTTCTCTCTCTCTCTCTCTCTCTCTCTCTCTCTCTCTATATATATATATATATATATATATATATATATATATATACACATATATATATTTATCCTATATAATAAAGAGGTAATATACAAATTGACCATCATGCCCTCACACACAAGATGGCCGCCCCCATGTGGTCACAAGATGGCCACGCCCATGTCATCACAAGATGGCTGCCACAAGATGGCCGGAAGGGGAGGGCAGTTGGGGGCGATCAGGCCAGCAGAGGAGTGGTTAGGGGGTGATCAGGCTGGCAGGCAGAAGTGGTAAGGGGCAATCAGGCAGGAAGGCAGGCGAACGGTTAGGAGCCAGCAGTCCCAGATTGTGAAAGGGATGTCCTACTGCCAGTTTAGGCCCAAGGGGATTGGGCCTAAACCAGCAGTCAGATATCCCCTGAGGGTTCCCAGATTGGAGAGGGTGCAGGTTGGGCTGAGGGACTCCCCCCCCCCCAGTGCATGAATTTCGTGCACCGGGCCTCTAGTATGTGTGTGTGTATGTATATATATATGTGTGTGTATGTGTATGTATACACACACATATATATATACATACACACACACACACACACACATAGATACACACACACACACACACACACACACACACATATATATTGAAAAAAAGCCAGAGGGTAAAACACCTCACCTACAGAGGAGCAAAAAAATGGTATTTAATTTTACTTTTCTTCAGAAACCATGCAAGCAAGAAAAGAGTGACATTACTTTTCTTATAAAAATTTTAAATATATTAGAAATATGTAAGTTAATTTAACCCTCACAACAACTATGAAATAAGTATTATTACTGTCCTTATGTCAAAGAAAAAAAAGTACTTGGAGGTTAATTAGTTTCCTAAGGTCACACAGAATTAGCAGGGATTTCTACCAAGTTCTTGAAGTAAAGATTGGAGGAAAACCCTCTTGTGCCTCTGGCAGGGGGAGGGGAAAGAACCCATTTTGAAATCAACAGCAATTCTGTTGTTAATGAGACATGCCCTCAGGAGAAACTACTTTACCCTAAACTACTGTGACTTTATCAGAACCTAATCTTCTTGGGGGAAGAAAACTCTAGCCACTCAAACCTCAACTCCAGCCTCCTGTAGTCATTATGTCCCACCTTAAAAAAAAAGGCGGCGGGGGGGGGGGGGGGAGAGACTAAAGAGCACTTCTGAAATCTATAGACTAGGGGTACAGGCTCACTAAATGACTGAGACCTGTTCATACAACTTTAGAACATTGCCCCTGCCCCCACACTTACTGCCAAACCACTAAAGGCCTATTTACAGAATTTAAAACAGCTATGATTAATATGCTAACAGCTCTAACAGATAAAAGCAGACAACATGAAAAACAGATGGATAATGTAAGCAGAGATAGAAATTCTAAGAAACTATCAAATAGAAATGTTAAAGATAAAAAAACACTATAACAAATGAATGACTTTAAACAGGCTCATTAGTAGACTAGACACAACTGAGCAAAGAATTTCTGAGCTTAAGGTTAAATCTATAGAACCTGAAAAGCAAAGATTAAACAAAAATTCTAAAAAATGGAACAGAATATCCAAAAACTATGGGACAACTACAAAATGTGTAACACATAACGGGACTACCAGAAGGAGAACAAACCAAGAAAGTAACAAAAGCCATATTTGAAGTAGTGATAACTAAGAACTTCCACAAATTGATGTCTGACACCAAATTACACAGATCCAGAGAGTTCAGAGAACATAATAGAAGTATAAGATAAATGGACAAACAAAGAAACCTACACACCTAAGCATATCATTGTCAAAAATGCAGAAAATCAAAGATAAAGAAAAAAATCTTGTTAAATCAATTATATCTCAAATTTCAATATATATATATATATATATATATATATATATATATATATATATATATATATACTAGAGGCCCAATGCATGAAATTCGTGCAAGAGTAGGCCTTCCTTCCCCCGGCTGCTGTCACTGGCTTCACTCTGGCCCCGGCTTCATCTGGAAGGACGTCTGGAATGACATCCAGAAGGACATCCGGTCTAATTAGCATATTACCCTTTTATTATTATAGACTAGAGGCCTGAGCACGAAATTCGTGCACGAGGGGGGGGGGGTCCCTCAGCCCAGCCTGCACCCTCTCCAATCTGGGACCTCTCGAGGGATGTTCGACTGTCCTCTCACAATCCAGGACTGCTGGCTCCCAACTGCTCACCTGCCTGCCTGCCTGATTGCCCCTAACAGTTTCTGCCTGCCAGCCTGATCACCCCCTAACTACTCCCCTGCCAACCTGATTGATGCCTAACTGCTCCCTTGCTGGCCCAATTGCTCCTAACTGCCCTCCTCTGCTGGCCTGGTTGCCCCTAACTGTCCTCTCCTGAAGGCCTAGTCACCCCCAACTGCCCTCCCCTGCAGGGCTAATCACCCACAACTGCCCTCCCCTGCTGGCCATCTTGTGGTGGCCATCTTGTGTCCACATGGGGGCAGGATCTTTGACCACATGGGGGCGGCCATCTTGTGTTGGAGTGATGGTCAATTTGCATATTACCTCTTTATTATATAGGGTATCCTATATAATAAAGAGGTAATATGCAAATTGACTGTCACACCCTCACAAAGATGGCTGCCTATGACCAGACTGTCAGGGGGATGACCAAACGACTGAACAGCAGGCTGCATGAGGTGACCAGGCCAGCGTTGGCCATGAGGGGCAACCAGGCCAGCGGGGGGGGGGGGGGGGGGCAGTTGGGGGTGACCAGGACAGCAGGGGGAGTGTAGTTGGGGGTGACCAGGCCAGCAGGGGGTCAGTTGGGGGCAATTAGGCTGGCAGGGGGGACAGTGAGGGGTGACTAGGCCAGTGGAGGGGGCAGTTGGGGGTGAACAGGCTGGCAGGGAGGGAGCAGTTGGGGGCGACCAGGCCAGCAGGGGGGCAGTAAGAGGTGACCAGGCTAGCAGGGGGCAGTTAAGGGCGACCAGGTCGGTAGGGGGGTGCAGTTGGGGGTGACCAGGCCAGCAGGGGGGCAGTTGGGGGCAATTAGGCTGGCAGGGGGGACAGTGAGGGTCGACTAGGCCAGTGGGGGGGGGGGCAGTTGGGGGTGACCAGGCTGGCAGGGAGGGAGCAGTTGGGGGCAACCTGGCCAGCAGCAGGGGGCAGTTAGGGGCAATCAGGCCAGCACACAGAGGCAGTGAGGGGCCATCAGGCCAGTGGGGAAGGGGGGCAGTTAGGGGTGACCAGTCAGGCAGGCAGGTGAGCAATTAGGAGCCAGCGGTCCAGGATTGTGAGAGGGATGTCCAACTGCCGGTTTAGGCCTGATCCCTGGACATCCCCTGAGGGGTCCCAGATTAGAGAGGGTGCAGACTGAGGGGACCCACCCCCCCCATGTACAAATTTCATGCACCAGGCCTCT
This sequence comes from Cnephaeus nilssonii, assembly GCF_951640355.1. NCBI lineage: Eukaryota > Metazoa > Chordata > Mammalia > Chiroptera > Vespertilionidae > Cnephaeus > Cnephaeus nilssonii. Next base: position 62,093,916 of record NC_137072.1, on the reverse strand, counting down.
AGTATATATATACAAAGAAGCCAGAGGGAAAAACACCTTACCTACAGAGGAACAAAAAATGGTATTTAATTTGACTTTTCTTCAGAAACCATGCAAGCAAGAAGAGGGTGAAGTAAAATATTTCAAGCATTGGAAGGAAAAAGAAAATACCAACCTAGAATTCTATATCCTGTGAAATTACCCTTCAAAAGTAAAGAATAAATACTTATTCAGACAAAATTTGAAGGAATTTGTTGCCTCCAAAGAAATGTTATGAGATGTTCTTCAGAGAAAAGGAAATGACAAAGATCAGAAACTCAGATCTACATAAGAAAAGAGGAATAGAAAAGGACTAAGTAAAGGTAAATAAAACCTTTTACTTTTCTTATTTTTAATTGATCTAGCAGATAACAGTTTGTTCAAAATAATAAGAGCAACAGTATATTCGATGATTTTTGTATTGGTGAAATGAATGACAGCAATGATACAAGGGCATGGAGGGAGAAATGAGGAATACTTGCTGAATTAATCAGGGTTCTCCAGAGAAACAGAACCCATAGGATTAAAATCCTATTGGTTTACACAATTATAGAAGCTAAGAAGTCTCAATATCTATCATCTGCAAATTGAAGACCCAGGAAAGACAATGGTGTAATTCAGTCTGAGTTTAGTCTGAGTCCTAAGGCTTGGGAACTAGGGGAGCTGATGGTGTAAATCCTAATCCAGGGCAGGAAAAGATAAGATTATATGTCCTAACTCAATTTGTGATTCAGCATGGACCCTTCCTTCCTCTACCTTTTTTCCTATTTAGGCCCTCAATGAATTGGATAATGCCCACACATATTGAGAAGGGCAATTACTTTACTGAGTTCACCAATTCAGATGTTAATCTCATCTTGCAGCATCCTCACAGATACACTGTTCGCTCCACCCTGTTAATTCCCTGAGACCCCACCCCATCCAATTTTCAGCCCCACCCAAGCTGTTTGCAGTCCTGGCTCAGGCTTCAGACTGCTAAAATCTCTCAAACAAGCAGCAGCTGGCATCAGTGCACCCCAAACTTATCAATAAAAGGCCCAAGACCCAGCACTAGCACCAGCCTGCCTTGCTTCACAACTGTGCCTCACCGGGGAACTTACAAGCCCAATACAAGTAGCATCCATCTACAGACTTCTATGTAGCTCCTGCCAGGTGGCCCTAGGCAGTGGCTGACTTTGCAACTCCTGGGAGGCCCCAGAGCCAGTGTACCCCATGGACAGCTTCAGACTATACCAGAATACAATGCTACACATCCACGAGCAACACGCTCAAGGGGCAGACTCGGTGAGCACCAAAGCCCCACTGAAGCAAGTCCTGCTTCATTGGGGTGCCTCCTGCACAGCTGCTTTTACACTGTAGTTGCAGCTGGTCCTCACAGCCAATTGGCCTGGAGGTCAATTTCTCCCAATGACACCAACAGCAATGAAAGCTCAACTGCAACAAGACTGTGCACACAGCCTTCACAGGGATGCACCTAGAGTGCCCAGCTCAGGTGACTGGGAAGGCTGAGCCACTGGACCGTACAGGACACCTACTACACAAGGCCACTCTACCAATTCCAGAAGACATAGCAGCTCTTCCTAACACATAGAAACAAACACAGGGAAGCAGCCAAAGAGCACAGACAAAGAAATATGTCACAAATGAAAGAAATGGAAGCAAGCAAACTACTGGATACATAGTTCAAAACAATGGTTGTAAGGTTGCTCAAGGATCTTAATGAGAGTTTCAGGGGAGTTACTGAGAGTTTCAAGGAACTTAGTGAGACTGTCAAGGATCTTAGTGAGAATTTCACAAAAAGGATCAGCCAGAAATTAAGCATACACTAATTAAAATAAAGAATAATTACAGGGAATCAACAGTAGAGTAGAGGATTCTGAGACTCAAATCAATGATTTGGAATATGAGGAAGCAAAAAACACCCAATCAGAAGATGAAAAAGAATTCAAAAATTTGAAGATAGTGTAAGGAGCCTCTGGGACAACTTCAAGCATACCAACATCTGAGTTATGGGGGTGCCAGAAGGAGAAGAGAGAAAGCAAAAAATTGAAAAGCTATTTGAAGAAATAATGACAGAAAATTTCCTCTACCTGGTGAAAGAAATAGACTTACAAGTCCAGGAAGCACAGAGAATCCCAAACAAGAGGAACCCAAAGAGGACCACACCAAGACACATCATAATTAAAATGCCAAGGGTTAAAGACAAAGAAAGAATCTTAAAAGCAGCAAGAGAAAATCAGTAAGTTACCTACAAGGGAGCTCCCATATGACTGTCAGCTAATTTCTCAACAGAAACTATGCAGGCCAGAAGGGAATGGCAAGAAATAGTCAAAGTGATGAATAGCAAGGACCTACAACCAAGATTACTCTACCCAACAAAGTTATCATTTAGAATTAAAGGTCAGATAAAGAACTTCAGACAAGAAAAAGCTAAAGGAGTTCATCACCACTAAACCAGTATTACATAAAATGTTGAAGGGTATTCTTTAAGAAGAGAAAGAAGAAAAAAGATAAATATGAACAATAAAATAGCAATAAATACATATCTATCAACAATTGAATCTGAAAATCAAAATAAATGAATAAGAAATCTAATAAACAAGATAAACTGATGAATAAAATAGAATCAGAGGCATGGAAACATGGAACAGACTAATGAATCTAAGAGGGAAGAGGGTAGGAAAGAAAATAAACCAAAGATCTTATATGTATACTAGAGGCCCAATGCACAAAATTTGTGCCAAGAGTAGGCCTTCCTTCCCCTGGCTGCCGGCACTGGCTTCCCTCTGGCACCCGGGACCTGGGCTTTCCTCACAGCTCTGGCTTCGTCCAGAAGGTCATCCGGAAGGACGTCTGGCCTAAAAAGCATATTATGCTTTTATTATTATAGATATGCATTACTTATGGACACAGACAATAGGGTGGTGAAGGCCTGGGTTTGGCAGGAACCCGGTGGAGGGAGTCAGTGGGGGGCATCTGTAATACTCTGAACAATAAAGATTTTAAATAAACTAATTAATTAATTTGTAGTCATTTGTTACAATAGCAATAGAAAACTAATACACGATGATAAATCCGATCTCCAATCATTACAACTAAAAACTACAAATATCTCTTACAGTTTAGTAAATTCATGGTAAAGGTTAGTCTTCGTGAAATATCAGCATAGTAGAGTTTCATTCCCTCTCGAAATTCACAGTGCTGTAAGTATAGAATTCCAGAATATCCCCAGATACTCCTAAGCTCACAACTTTGACATAACTCTTTCATACCACATACTTCAAAACCTAAGCTATATATTTTTCATCATCATTCAAGAATTTGTCTAAGTTGAAATCTTTTGTAAGAGTCTATTTGAAAAATGAAAATATTATATTAATTTATAACTGAAAATGGGAGAAATAGTCTTATTTTAGAATTGAAATGCCACATTTATCTCTGTCTCTTCTTCTTCCATTACCAATGGGGTATGAACTTCAATGTTTTGTTTATTGATTGATTTTATGGTCAGAGACAAAACCACAAGAGCCTACCCATAGTTATAGGTATAATAACATTTCCATGGCAAAACCAGTTTTCTGGAATTTCACATAATACAGCTATTTGAACACTTACAATATAGCACATCTGGGTTCAAAGTTGGCATGAAATGTCTCAAGTCTTAAAGCAAATGATTCCATCTCTTTCATAAAGAATATTAAAATGTTGGCTTGCAAAATAATATGTTCGCCAACCAAACCCTTTTAATGCTTGCAGTCCTGGAATTCAAAACTATAGTTTCCATTAAAAGTTATTTTCTTTTTCTTCTCCCACATATTGTAAAAGGCTATGTAATTACTGTCTAATGTGCTATTTGGATGTAAATACTGTTGTACTATTCCCTCTCAGTCAATCAAAGGAAAAGGTTATATTCAGCCATGTTTTAGAGAGATCCTGTGAGTAGACAGAAGTTTTCTGAAGAGGATGGGATTTATACCACAAAGACTTAAAGGAACATGCCCTCACCAGGATCAGAGAGAATAGACCACAAACAAAGGAGGCAAGGCCAGACTCTGTTTATTTTTAGAGTCCTCTAGAAATAAATTGTTTTCATCATTCAGTTTTAAGCTTTCATGTCCTACATTTTTCTTCCCAAACTTCTAAAAAGCTGATACACAACAGCATTATATTAGCAGTCCTGTTGTGAATTATTAAATACAATAAAAAATAGATGCTTGGGATGAGGCAGAAAGGAAAAGGGACCTTCCCCAAATCATCTTGCCTTAGACCAGCATAGTAATAACATGAATAATAAAGCCAACATTTATATGACATACTACGTGCAAAGCACTTGATATAAATAGTAAGTCAAATAAACTGCTTTAAGTTGGCTTCTCCTGAACCAGACACCGAGGCAATGACTTGTGTAAAAGTGATTTAGTAAAAAGGTTTTCAGGAAAAGTGGGACCAGAAAGTAAAGGAGGCCAAGCAAAAGTGAGAGCCATATTGGAGGAAAGGTAACTCGATTCCTCAGGGGCTCTGGTGTAAAACATATCTCAGAATTATGTGTCACCCAGTCTGATGGCTGAGGGCAAGGAAGATGGAGTATTTATTCTCTACAAGTGTCAATCATTGGTTAAAGGCTGTGGGGGGCGGGGGACAGGTAGAGGGGGACATAAATTCCCAAGTACTTTAGTGTCTCAACTGTAGGTAAGGTAGGTTCTGGCAGCCAAGGGCAGTTGACAATGAGGATACGAGGTGCTGGCTTGGGAGTGACAGATCATCTGGAACACGTGTACACAAAAATGGAAAAGAAATCTGAGGATACTGGACAGCCAGTTACTACATAAACCTCACAACAACCCCATGAGGTAGCTATTAGTTTTATATCCATTTGACAGGTGAGGAAAGAAATACAGAAAGATTAAGTGAGGTGCCCAAGATCCTACAGCTGATAAGTGTCCTGCCAGGACCTGAATCCAGACATCTGGCTCTAGAGTCCGCACCCACACTTACGCTTTATTTTACTAAGTCAAGTGCTAGAGCAGAAGATGCAGAGGACTAAGGCAGATCCAAGCCATGACTAGAAACTCAACATGTGAACAGGCTAGAAGCAGGAATGACTAAGATGCCACCTAAATATACTAGTATTAAAGCAAAGTGATCCCTGTTTCAAAAGGGCAGATAATTAGATCTTTCTATTAAGTGGTTAGGACCTATCCAGGCATCAGACACTTCGGTTACACATAACAGTCACGTTCAAGGTTGCAAGAGAGAAATTCTTGCAGACAGGAAAGTAGCTGTAGGGAGAGGGCAGGAACAAAAGAAAAATTTCCCTCCCCCTCCCTAATTCCTACTTTCCCCCTTTCTTTCTGCACACACACACACACACACACACACACACACACACTAAAACTTGAAAGCTTCTTTCAAGTTTCTACTAGTTATTGAGAATTATCAGAGAAAACTGGCAGACATTAAACTCAACATACCATAGCAAGAAACTAAATTAGAGAATTTCTTATAGCTAAGCTTGCCTATTAAAGTAGCTTGGGTAACAAATAGCTTTTTAATTAATTTTAAAAGTGAGTTGCTTCACTACATAATTTGAGATACTCCAGGAAGTTTGTGATCCATAAAATATCTCTTGTCAATCAAATTGCCACTACATCTACTATTACATCTTCCCTCATTTGAATATTATAGATTTTCAAAGAGTCTCCTATAAGTTTCAACAACAGAACAGATTAAGCTGTACAAACTCCCCTCACACTACCAACATAACAAAATGTAGAATAAACTATAAGTCCCAAATTAGTGTCCATAGCTTGGTAATAATAAGTGAGAAAGGTAGGTCTCAGGTGCCAGAAATACAGCAGAAACTCAAAGCCCGAGATGAAACAGAAGAAGCCAGGGCTCGGGATCTGGAGGGTGGGGCCAGGAGAGAGTATACAGAAAACCAAGTCCTGGAACAGGCTTTCTCCAAGATAGGAAACCTACGAGGAAAAACTTTGACTGCACCCAGGTGGAGAAAAATTCTCCCTTGAATAATCAAAACCCCAAGACTGAACCATGCTTGGATATATTTCTGAATTTAAAAAAAAAATTATCTATAGTAATTGGCATAGGCATACACAAATAGACAAATAGAATCTATTTGAGATACCAGAAAGAAACCACATGTACATGAGAACTGAAGATATGGCACAGATCACATCTATACCAATAAAAGGGTAATATTCTAATTAGACCAGGTCGACTGGCCATCTTCTGGACGTCCAACTTCCTTCTGGACAAATCCATGGTGGTGAGGGCCGAAGCAGAGGCAGTTAGGGGTGATCAGGCTGGCAGGGGAGGGCAGTTGGGGGCAACCAGGCCTGCAGGGGAGGGCAGTTGGGGGCAAGATCAGGCCAGCAGGAGAGGGCAGTTAGGGGCGATCAGGCAGGCAGAGGCAGTTAGGGGCTATCAGGTTGGCAGGGGAGAGCAGTTAGGGGCAAGATCAGGCCGGCAGGGGAAGGTAGTTAGAGGCAATTAGGCAGGCAGGCAGGTGAGCAGTTAGGAGCCAGTGGTGCCAGATTGCGAGAGAACTGTCTGACTGCCGGTTTAGGCCTGACCCCACAGGGATCAGGCCTAAACCGGCAGTCGGACATCCCCCAAGGGGTCCCTGATTGGAGAGGGTGTAGGCTGGGCTGAGGGAACCCCCCCCACCCATGCACGAATTTCATGCACTGGGCCACTAGTTACAAATATCAATGGAATGGAGATGGAGTGGCCAATGAATGCTGGTAGGCATATTTGATTATCCATAAGAAAAGATAAAATAAATTTGGATCTATATATCACACCATGTCCAAAAATAATACAGATAGATAAAAAGCACAAGTGTAAAAATTAAATCTTTCAAAGAACATATTTTATATAATAAGAGAAGAATATGCTAATTATCCATTATGCCGCGAGGCGTAACGACCAACCACGTAACGTCCGGATCACGGATCTGCAGGGGGGTGGGGCAGCGAACTACACGTGGGCGGCAGAGAGCTACAGGAAGGGGCAGGGCAGCAAGCTATGAGGGAGGGGCAGGGGGCAGCTACAGGAGGGCAGCAGAGAGCTACTGGTGCATGGATTCGAGTGCAGGGCTACTAGTGGGAGAATATTTTTATGACATTTGGTTAGGGAATTATTTCTTAAAACATGGCATAAAATGCACAAACCACAAAGAAAGGGATTGGGAAAGTTGCACCACTGTGTAAATATTTGCTGCCCCTCCCACCAGGTTCACCTGTGGGAAATTATACACCCTCACCCATGTCACTTGCTTTGTCCATTGAAACATGGGTATAAAGTGATGTGTTTGCCACTTGCAAACAGAAGCTTTAAGAGCCTTCCCGTGGGTCTGCAAGTTTCTCTTTTCTCTTTGACACAAGACCAACATGTCCAAAATAACAGCTGCATTTTTACCTATGGTCCCTGGAGTGGAAAAGATATGCGGCAGAGTCTGTCAACATGTGAGTGTGAGGGGAAATAAACTTTGTTATAGTAAACCCTGAGATTTCTGTTACTAGGGCATGATTTACCTTAAGCTGACTGAAACAATTAGCAACATTCAAATTTTAAAACTCTGTGTGTGTGTGAGAGAGAGAGAGAGAGAGAGATACTATAAACAAACAGATTTAAGTATAGATATTTTCAATGTATATAATCAACAAAGAAATTATTATATGGAAGACATGAAGAATATCTATAATTCAATAAGAAAAAAACAAGAGAAAAATTGGCAAAGAACATAAATAGCTCTATCACACAAATAAAAAAATTAATGGTCTATAAATATACTAAAATAAACCTAACCTCATTACTAATCAGGAACTAAAAATTAAAACACAAAGATATACCCATGTATGCCTAACAATATGGCAAAAAATTTAGTCTGACGATATGAAATATAAGAATGTGGAGCAAAAGAAACTGTCATAGACTACCGGGGAAGGAGGTAAATATGAATTGGTACAACTTCATTAAAGAAAAATCTGACAGTATCTATTAAACTGGTAGAGATACTTTGGGAAAAATTTGATAATATCTAGTAAAGTTCTAGAAACTCCATTTCTAGGTTTATTCCCTAGGGAAATTCTTTTACATGTAAACAAGTTTAAATGTACACAAAAAGACCTTATTGTTTATAACAGAAAAAAAAAATGTTTAAACCTAAGTGTCTAACTTCCATAGAGTTAGAGATGGATATATACAGACATATTCTATGACATACATACAGGGGTGGACAAAAGTAGGTTGACAATTGTCATATGGAATACAATAAAAAATAAATAATACAAGAATAAACTTGGTACTCATAACTGTCAACCTACTTTTGCCCACTCCTGTAAAGATATATACATAGGCCCGGTGCATGAATTCATGCCTGGGTGGGGTCTGAGTGGCCGCCTCCCCATGGGGGCCGATCGGGCTGGTGGGGGAGAGGGGACATGGAAGGTTGGGGGCTGATCGGGGACAGGGCTGGCTGGGGGGAGGGGCCATGGGCGGTTGGCTGGCCCTACCAGGGTGCAGGTTGGGCTGAGGGACCCCCCCTCTGTGCATGAATTTCATGCACCAGGCCTCTAGTCTATATATATAAAAACCAAGCAACTGGAACACTGGAATGACTGGTTGCTATGATGCGCACTATGGCCGGCCAACTGGCCCGATCAGGGGACAGCCCCTCCCCCCTGCCGGCCCCGGCCAGATCAGTCTCCAATCCAGGAGCCCTCAGGGAATGTCCTACTGATGGCTTAGGCCCGCTCCCCATGGTTCTCTGCTCTCTGCGGGGCCTGCCTGCTCCACACCACAGCGATGGGCAAGCAGGCCCTGCTTGGTGCTGCCTGCGAGCTGCGCTTGCCTGCTCGCGGGTTGCCGTGGCTACAGCCAAGCAGGCCCTGCTCTCTGCTGTCAAGCTGTGCAGCCACCCCCAGGACCCAGGCTACTTGGTGACACCCCCCCTGGCCACTTGGCACCTGCATATGCAAATTAACCTGCCATCTTTGTTGGGTTAATTTGCATACTCACTCTTGATTGGCTGGTGGGTGTCATGGAGGTATGGTCAATTTGCATCTTTCTCTTTTATTAGTGTAGATACTGAAAGATACCACTTAGTAAATTTAAAACACATCAAGCAATACTGTGTGTGTGTGTATGTGTGTGCATGTATGTTTGGTGGGTCACACATAGCAGCAAAGTCTAAAAACATGTCAGAAAGAGAGATACTTAATGATAGTGAATAGCTTTGGAGAGAAAGTTAAAGAAATTAAACAGGTTCACTGTAACTATAGTATATATTTATTTTTTTAGTTTATTTTTTATTGTTGACATTATTACAGATGTACCCTATTTCCCCTCCCTTTCTCCCTCCACCCTATGTCTTTAAGCAAATATGGCAAAAAAAATATTGACATTCATAAATCAGTGATGAACAGTAACAATGACAATATAGAGGTTGATTTGAGCCCTGAGCTCCTGGAAAACAACCATGTTTAAAGAAATCCCCCGCCCCCCCCACCCCCCACCCCCCGTGTTCAGGAAAATGGCTTACTTAAAAGAACCACTACTTCCCATATAAATTAGATAAGACTCTTGGATGTCCCCCTTGTGTACCTTAGACATGGCCAGCTACAGAATTCCTGTTCTTATTCTTTGCCTCCAAATCTCCACTCTTTGTCTCATGAATGATTAGCTGAATTGCTTGTCCCCAGTGATCGGAACAAAATGCTTGTTAAACTGTGGTTTATGTCTCTTCTACCCCAAGTCCCTGAACTTTGGTCAGCAGACAACTGCTCCTTTACAGGACCTCCTGAGAATACACTGACCTCAGGATAGACTGTTCTTGGCTCTACTATCTCATCTTGCTACCATTTCATCCCACTTTCCCACACTGTCTAGAAAAGAAAATCCCTCTTTGCCTAACTCTTGAGATATTTGCTGATCTCATGGTCAAAACGTTCTCCTTATTTCAATAGTCCCTTTCCCCATGTTGCAATAATCTTCTCAAATAAAGTCTCTCTTCAATAAGTCTGGATTTTTGTTGTTGTTTGACAATCTAGGTACATATACTTTTTTGCATTTTGAATATATAAAATAGAGTTTGAAGAGTTCTTTATTTCCCTAGCTGTTTTTTTAATTTCTTTATTGATTACAGTATTACATATGTGTCCTTATCCCCACATTAGCCCCCCCAAACTCCCCCACTCATGCCCTCACCCACCTGGTGTCTGTGTCCATTGGTTAAGCTTATATGCATGCATACAAGTCCTTTGGTTGATCTCTCCCTTTTACCCCCACCCGCCCCTACCTTCTCAGTGGATAGAGCATTGGCCTGTGGACCAAAGGGTCCCAGGTTTGATTCTGGTCAAGGGCACGTACCATGGTTGCAGGCCCCTCCCTGGCCCAGGCCCTGGTTGGGGCTCATGCAGGAGGCAACCAAGCAATGTGTTTCTCTCACATCAATGTTTTTGTGAGAGAAGACAATCTCTGTCTTTCCCTCTCTCTTTCAATCTCCCTAAAAAATCAATGGAAAAGTATCCTCAGGTGAGGATTTTAAAAAAAAGAGTTCATTATTAAATTTAAAAAATAGTTGGTTAAAAGTTGAAACAGAATAGTTTTTCAAAATATATTGATAAAAACATCAGTGGAACTCAGGTCATACCAACTTTCTAGCAGAGATAGGATTAGAACTCCTTAGTGACCAGGCTGGACAGGGGACTTCTATGATATACAACTGAAGGAACTGAGATTATTAAATACTAGAGACCTGGTGCATGAAATTCATGCATGGGGGGGTGGGGGGGGGGTTTAAGGTCCCTCAGCCTGGCCTGCACCCTCTCACAATCCGGGACTGCTGGCTCCTAACCGCTTGTCTGCCTGCCTGCCTGCCTGCCTGCCTGATCGCCCCTAACCACCTCTGCCTCAGCCCCCGCCGCCACGGCTTCATCCAGAAGGAAGTCCAGAATGACGTCCGGAAGGTCGTTCAGCTGTCCAGTCTAAGTAGGATATTACGCTTTTATTATTATAGATGGGAAGGATAAGACTCAAATGGGCAAAACAGCTGCCTTCAAATACATGAAGGGTTACTATGTGAGAAATGGGATAGGAAGTTTCTATATGATGCCATCAGGTAGAATTGTGATCAATAAATGGAAGCTTTAAGAAAACTTCAACACAATCTAATTAAGAATTGCCACCCTAGCCAGTTTGGCTCAGTGGATAGGGCATCAGCCTACGGACTGAAGGGTCCCGGTTCGATTCTGGTCAAGGACACATGCCCGGATGGTGAGCTCGATCCCCAGTTGGGGGCATGCAGGAGGCAGCCAATCAATAATTCTCATCATTGATGTTTCTATCCCTCTCCCTTCCTCTCTGAAATCAATAAGTACATGTTAAAAATAATAATAATAATAAGGATTGGCCAACAGAGTTGTCCCAAGGTGGAATGGGCTATCTTAAGATTCATAAGTTCCTCACTAGTGCCAGTGTTTAGATATGGACTGTATGAACCATGAGAATACTGGACAGGTTGCTAGACCAGATAAGCACATGGCTTCTAAATTCTATGGTTCCATCCACTGGATAATGCACTTTATTTTAAGAACCAGGCAATCACTTACTGCCAAGATTTGATAGTTGCCCATAATTTCTAATTTCATTAAACATAAATAGCAGAAAGAGGACAGTAAATACATCCCATTGGGATATGTATGCATTAAGTTTTTTTTAAGAGAAGAAAGAGCAAAATCAAAGCAATCAATAAGCCAAGGAAGTCATTCTTTCACCAGAATGTACATATATAAAGAAACAAAGAGAACTTAAACTCCCAAACACCACGTTTACCTTTTACTTCTGCTTTAAAGGTACTGCATTCATTTTAATGCTTTTATGAGACCAAGAAAATTGTAAAATCTGTAAATTCTGTACCAAGAAAGTATTTCATGGCTAAATGTTGAATAGAGCAATAAGAAGCTTTTTCTGAAACCCGTAACAGGACACTCTGAATGACTATATCAATCAATTCAACATAGACAATACAAGGCTTTGGAATAGCAAAAGAAAATGATAGTTGATTTAAGATTTAAGCGACTCCTTTCGACACAGGAAAAAAACTGTTTTGCAGATTTGTCAATTACTTCCATATTCCAGCTTCCACGACCATGAAAGCTCCACATGGGGTATAATTATATTGCACAGAAGCTGTTCATGTTTTAAATCTGCCCTAAATATAAAGCAGCCAACAGAGGAAATTATATTTAATAAGACATCTGCCTTCTAAATGAAGATGCATCCCATTTTTTAATCTAAAATAATTTAAATTTGGTTTGTAATTGAAATATAAAGTTGATATCATTTGGAGTTTCATGCCCCAAAGAATTATGTTTACAAAGAAAATACCAGAATATTTTCATGGTGCAAGATTATGCTTTTATCTAAAGTCTGAAAAGTCTGAATAGATATTTTGACATTAATACCTTCAAGAGAATTTAACTTCTTTTTATTTATGAGATTATGTTTGTCTTACTAAAATGAATAACAAAGGTATTTGTTTTATCCTATGCTTTTTATTTCAATATTTATCTATTCATTCATTCAGTCAGTCAGTCAGGCAATCATTCTATCCATTCATTTTCTCTGAAGTTAATTTTTTACTTATACCTCCTTGTGTTAAGTAAAATGTTTTCATCTGCTCCCATTTAATCTCCCTTATTTTTCTGCCCCCTTCCTCTGATCCTATATCTAAGTCTGTCTTTATTCTACCTTTGCAATAAAAAGGACTCATAACTATCTGGTAGCAAGGGAAAAATTTAAATGCAAGAAGGAATTACTTTGCATTTAGAAGCCCCTCCCATAAGAAAAGACTTCTAAAAAGTGCTCTCATAGAGATAGTTAAAATGCAAAAAAGAATAAAAGAATGTCAAAAAAAATCAAAACGAAAGTCATCCCACTCAAAATCTAGAAGTTAAGATTAGTGGCTATTAAGCAAAGCCAGTTATAAGTTCTGTTCTAACTAAGTGATTTACTAACATTTTATTAGTAATTGATAATTAAAATATTTAGTACTTACAGTACAATTGCAATTAAAACATGATGCTATGGAGAAATTATCATTGAGAAAAATTTTTATTTCATAAGTATTCTGCTGATCTATTCTTACAAAATAAGAGATAAATCCATGAAAACTGAATCTAGTGGAAGCCCAAAGTCATCTCTTCTCAAAATAATTGGCCTCTTGTGTCTTCTTTAAATTATATATACAGTTACTCCTGAGTTTATTTGAAAAGTAGAAATACATTTACAGTTTTAAATAAAGCTGATTATTTGAAAAAAGATTGTTTTCTCAAAATACAAAATATTTTACCACATTATTTCTGTTATCATATATGCTATAATACAGATTTTGTGAAGATCAAATGGAGTATATATATATTTGTTAGCATGCCAAAACTCAGCTGGCTTAATCAAAATGCCTGAAAGAGGCTTTCTGCCTGCAGCAGAAATTGTTAAATAATTACTATAATGCATCTGCTACATTTTCACTTTTTTTTTTTTTAACAAAGATGAGCCCAGGTGATTTCTGGGTAACTTTTCAATTAATCAAGAGGATAGTTGTATAAATTGAAAGTATAAATAAAATGTGTGAAATTTAGAATTCCAGAATTTTGCCTTTGAATAAAATTACAGTCGTTTACTTTTTAAGACTAGGGATTGGTTGCGAGGTGGGAATGGAATTAGGGAGCTGGATGAAAAAGGTGAAGAGATTAAGAAATATATATAGGCAGTTACAACATAGTCATGGGGATATAAATGACAGCAGAGGGAATATAGTCAATAATCTATATGTATAAAACCCTAATATGCAAATAGACGAAACTGCAGAACAACCGAACAACCGAACAACTGGTCACTATGATGTGTAGTGACCACCAGGGGGTGTGTAAGGAACACGGTGGGCATCGGCCTCAGTGGAATGATAGAGCATGTTAGCGGGGGTGCAGACCAAGGCGAGGTGCCAGTCACTGTCATTGGTGCAAGCCTCTGGTGGTTACTGAAAATTCTTTGCTCCCATGTGCCACGGTTCCCCCTAGCACTCGCATCTGCTGCCGGCTCCAGCCCTGCTCGCACCCGCTGCTGACACTGGAGCCACCGCTCGCACCTGCTGCCGGTGCCCGGCGCCAGCCCCAATTGTCCCTCGGGGCTTCTCCACCTCCCCCTGCTCCTGAGGGGCGATCAGGGATGGCAGCCGCCTCTCACACCCACTGCCGGTGACAGCCCCGCTCGCACCCGCAGCTGGCGCCCGGCACCAGTGCCAATCGCTCAGTGCCATCAGTGGGTGCAAGCAGTGGCTGCCAGCCCCGGTTGCCCCTGAGGGCTTCTCCACCTCCCCCTGCTCCTGAGGGGCGATCGGGGCTGCAGCCACTGCTCACACCCATTGACAGCACTGGCCCTGCTTGCACCTGCTGCTGGCGCTGGCCCTAATCGCTCCACACTGGAATGGCAGCAGTGGGAGAAGGGCTGCCTGCAGACAGGGTACCCGGGGTCACTGTGGGAGGTGCCGGGCAGGGGCATGGAGGGTGGGCCAAGACCCGCCCCTGTGCCCACTGCACCCTCGCGGCCCACAGTTCCTTTCGAGGCACAAATTTGTGCACTGGCCCCCTAGTATTATAACTAGGTATGGCACCAGGTGGGTACTAAACTTATAGGGGATCACTTTCTAAGATATATAAATGTCTAACCACTATACTATATATCTGAAATTAATATATTGAATGTCAACTGTAATTTAAAAAAAAAAATAACATTCCTCATAAATGTTCATTTTGGGCTGTGTGTGAATTTCTCTGGGATATATCCCCAGATTGGGATTGCTAGAGCATAGGGTTACACAGATACTTTGATTAAATTCTACCAGACTCCTCTCCATAATGGCTGGGGGGTGGGAGAGACTTTAGGGGTTTTTTGGTAGTATTGAGAAAATTACATAACAACATTCATCAGAAATAAACCAATTGTTATAATAAACTTATTGTACATATCAAAATGAGTTACAATACAGGAGGCTGAAACGCATCATATATCAAATTCTGATTTCAGCTGTTCTTAATCTTTAAACTGATTAAAGAGGTTTCCTTTTTAGAATAATAGAATTTTGAGAAGTGCATAAACTCTTATTGATAACTAGTAGCCCAGCGCGTGATATCGCGTGCAGTAAGCCGCCCACCGCTTCTGCGGGAGCTGGTGGGAACCGCAGCGCGCCGCTGGGAGCCGTACTGCTTGCACGGGAGCCGCGCTGCTTCCATGGGAGGCGGGCCCACCGTCTCCTCTCCGGGCCTGCACTCGGCCGTGGAGGCTGCAGGCCGGGCCCCCTGTCCCACAGAGGACCTCTGCAGCTGGGGCATCACCATGGCAACAAAGCAAGTGTCCTGCCCCAGCTGCTCTGTGCCCGCTGCCCAGAGGCCCTCCGTCGCCCCGGCAACGAAGCAAGCATTCCGCCAGGCCGCTCACGCTGCCTACTCTCAGCGGCAGCCCCACCAGGACTGGGAGACTCGGGTGAGGCTGAGGGGACTGGGCACCACCATCTTGTGGCTATGGGCGCCGCCATCTTTGTGATGGAGTGATGGTTAATTTGCATATTACCCTTTTATTAGGATAGTTCACTTTAGTTCATTTAAATACCTTTTTTCAGTAGACTAATATTATGTCTTTTACAAATTTATTTTCCCATAATGTTTTTAAACTAAACAGTATTTATGGATCATGTTAAGAGAGTTTAACAGGTTTATTCAGTTATAGATTTGTGAACATCTGAGGGGAGTGGTTCGGCATTTTACTAAAACAAGGAGGAAAAAATTACAGTCTGCAGAGAGAAGATAATGTTGCAGACTGGAAACACAAGGCAAAATTCATAAACGTGACAAATATTATACAGACACCTATATAGGGAGAAAATCCCCCGGCATTTTTCATGGGAAATAATGTCATTTCTGATTTACTTATATTTGGCAACAAAAATGCTGTTTCTTTAGAAGTTCTGTCTTAGAACCTGTGAAAGCTATAAAGTCTTTCTAAAATTTTTGCTTAGAAGTAGCTTAGATGTTGAAACCACCCACCTAGGGTGGCTCAGTTGGTTAGAGCATTGTCCAGGGCACTGAAAGGTTGCTGGTTCGATTCCTGGTCGGGGCCCATACTTGGGTTGCAGGTTCAATCCCCAGTTGGGGTGCCTGCAGAAGGCAACTGATCAATGTTTCTCTCTCACATTGATGTTTCTCTCTTTCCCTTCCTCTCTCTAAGCATGTCCTTGGGTGAAGATTAAATATATATTGAAACTAAAAATGTTGTATTTTTATTTGGAGGGTGTCAAAACCAGCCAGATTTTAATGGCTACCACGTATCAACCCTAGATGTTACCTTAAAGCAGCAGGATTGAATTTTTCAAAAAGAGGAAATGGAGAAATTACTGTGAAGGTTTTCTGAATTGCCAAGATTCCACTCAAACTAGAATTAGTATATAGCCATTTATATATATCACCAGTTTGACAAGCGACTTGTAGGCAGTAAGTACAGTCAGATTTACAGAGCTGAGTCTTAAAATTGAAAAGAGATCAGGAAATATTATCTCTCTCTTTTTCCACCCCAAGCCTAGTCTTTTTCTGCTTCTTCACACCCATGACCCTAAACACAGCCAAGCCTCCAGCAAATATATCAACTCATTTGTATTTCTGTGTCCCAATTACAAGTCCTCATTAGAGAGAGTCTAAACCAGTTGGTTCTGATGCCCATCCATCCCCTGCCTATTAGCCAAGTCAGTTGTAGCACCTGTAACTGCAGGGGCCTATCCTCTGTTTGGAAATGGGATAGTCCAAAGAAGTGAGGTGATCTGAAATGATCCACTGTCCTTTGATTAACAACTTGTTCCTACATAGGTTTCTAGCATATATATGTGCTTTGTTACACATAAACGGGATCATGTGCTACATATTATTTAGCAATTTTCTTTTTCTTCTTTCTTTTCTTTTTTTTTTTTTTTTTTTTACTTTACAATGTGTCTTGCGTATATTTCCATCAGGAATTCAATCTCCTTCATCTTTGAATGCTTTTGGCATATCGTATACACTTGGTTATTATTTGTTAGAAATGAATAAGGAAGCTGTAAAATAACTATTAGGAGATCAAGTGAGGCATATTAAAAATTTCAATAGTTTATTTGAGCAAAAATCAATTCAGATGAGGCAGAACCAAATAGGAAGAGGTTAGGAATGCTCTGCAGACAGTAGCCAGGGGAAAGACATAGAGAGAAAGCACAGAAGCAAAGAAAGGAAGTTATTTGACTGGCTACCACGTAAGCCTAGTTAGCCATTTGTGATGGGGTGTCCTTAGCATTTTGATTTCCTAACCTTGAGGCATTTACAGGCTTAGATTTTGGTTTGCTTACCTGAGGGGCCAAGACTTTAGAGCCACTGCAGTGTATGGCTCTTGTTAAAGTGAACCCACAGTTGGCTATTTTCCTGGCTAATATGGAAAGTTGTCAGGATTGTTGGAGGGCAATCTCCGACAGATTGAACAGAGTTACAACAGCTTGTGCATACAATAACTGAGATATCCCAAGGCTGAAAACATAATGTTGGGATTAATATACAGCTTTAAAACAAAACAAAATTCATTTACCTCTTACATAATCAAATGAAACCCAAATGAAGTATTTACATTGGAGTTATTAACAGAGACTCAGCAGTTGTCCTTCAAAAGCATAAGTATGAGATATGTCCAAATGTTACTCAGCAATTTCCATTACCTATTGTCTCTGGCAGAGTACACAAAGAATATTTTTCTTGCACTGAATATCAAAATGGCTCCTGAAAATACTTATTTTCTTCCTTCATCATCACCCTTGACCGCTTCACCCCACTGCACCTCAGTTGAGTGCACAAAGGTAGGAAGTGAGCTGAAGGCAAATTATTGACTAATGTAGTACCTGACAGAAAGTGAGCATTCCAGAGAAGCCTGACCAGTTGTAAAAATGAACAAATAAATAAGGGAGTGAACACATTCGGACAGTTCTTCAGAATCTCTGTCTGCAAATACACCCCTTGATCCAGTCACAAGATGAAGAAAACAAATGTTTGGAAATAAAGGTGATAAAACTGGTAGCTATAGGCATTAAAATCCAGTTGCCATAATCCCTGCCAGTGTTCCACTCGTCAGACGGCTCTGAAGCCAAAGAATTTCAGTATGAAAGTTGTGAAAGTGGAGGAATAAAACCCTTTACCACTATTATTCCCGCCTCTAAAATTCGGTTTCTACAGCTTGCAGCCAGGAATCCTCTTGCCTACCCCCTGGTTAGTCTCCTTTAAAAATATTTGGTGTTGTTCTCAACCCTTATTTGAGTGTTGGCCCCAGCTGTGACACAATGAACTGTTCAGAAAGTCCCTACCCAGGGGCGAGGTAAGTGCTTAAGGAGGCTTATTGTTCACAAGGCTGAGTGAGCGACCACTTAATTCCATTATAATGGAAAGAGGGATTTAAAGGCAAGTTTGTACTGCTAGAAACAGGTGCCTAAGAACGTGATTGTCTTACAATTTTAAGAAGGCAAGAAATTCAAATTAACCCCGTGAAGCCATCTGTTCCAAACCACCAATCTGACAAGCAAAGCAATTAGTACTTTCTGTTCACTCTAGACGGCTTGAGCCTCCACGTCCTTGCCGCTTTGAGTGATTTCCTTTCACTACTTTAAAGTCCAGTGGAAGTAAATCATGCCGTTTTAGTAACTCTAAATGAAAAGCCACAGGAAAGAAAAAAAAAGTAATAAAAGAGAAGTGGGAAATCCTGCAGTTTACTAGAAATCAAACTTTTCCCAAATTTTAGAATTTATTTCACTGTACAATTAAGAACAATATTACAAGGAGAGCATTCACCTTAAGTAATTTAATGCTGGCTTTGTTTATTCACAGCAACTCTTACTAGATTAATAAATTATAAAATAGATGTTTTGTTTGCTGAACTGTACACTCCTACCTAGTTTATAGGGTTATGGGTCAGAGGGACATTGTTTTTATAGCTCATAAATTCTCCCCTCTGTCTAACACAGTAGTAGGTGAGTGATTTGTAAACTATGAGTTGAAATTGTATGCTACCCAAAGCTTAGTGCTAATGGATTTCATTTCAAACAATAGTTCAGCAACATCAACCCTACTTGTACAATGAAATGCTGTATTAGTCAATGTCCCAAATACCACACTCCTCTCTTTCTTTACTCTTCTTACCCCCATTTCTAGTGCCATGCCATGAGCAAGAGAGAAGGAGAGGAGGAAAAGGGAGTGGAGGAGAGAGAGAGAGAGAGACAGAGAGAGAGAGAGAGAGAGAGAGAGAGAACTCCTGCCATTCTGAAACACTATGCCTCATTTCAACAATGTGACACACACTGTTTGATTGATTTGCCTCTTCCTGTAAGCATTGCTGTGACAAAAGAAATTACCTGAAGCATCTATGAATTACAAATGACTAACTCGGTCAACCTTGGGACTAAATTGTAGCAGACTTTTTAATTCCTCGCTATTACAGTCGCTCATCCTGCCTGAATGTGTTGTTGAAATTTTACACCCGGGGCCCAAGAGAATAAGGCTCGTGCACCAGCACTCTTGGTTATGTCTGGGATAACAGCCTAATGAAAAATGAAAGTAAGAAAAATTACTGCCACTGAAGACAGATTTGAATATATTCCAGTTCTTGCTCACCTGACATTTTTCACATATTTTTGTGGCAGGCGTGAGACATGCAGCTTTCCCAAGAGCTGATTCTGGGATTTAAGTAGTGCAAGAAAGAAGCCTAGCTGTTAGAGCAGGAGTTAAAATGTGCAAGTGCCTGCAGCAATTCACTTTCTTTGACAAAGCTGTCAAAACATTTAAATTGTGTCTCTGTCATTTCTCCCTTCCTCCTGCACCCTCTCCCCAGCAGGGGCTCCCAGCACTGAATCTTTGTCAAGACAAGACAATGATTAACAAACTGTACCTTCATAAAGGACCTCCAACCCATTGTGCAGCTTGTCATGTTTATTTCTTCATACAGAAATCCTAATCCTTGTACCATTCTCTTTAGTTTGACTTAATGGAAATGCCAATATTTTAGGTCAGTTAGCAACTTACCACAAAACATTACATTTGGTTAGCAAGTGTGCTTTAAAAAAAAATGCAAATAACTGGAGACTTCCACTGTTGTCTGGACAACAAGGAAAATAAGCAGTCTGTGGAGTCACTTTATGAACACTTTCGCTGACAGTGAGAATATGGAATAAACTGCAAGCGAGAGACTTCACCAAACAGGTGGCTGAGATTCTGAAATGTGTACAAGGGAATAATTTGTAATGGAAAGAGAGCTGAGCCTCAAACATCACCCTAATATTATAAATAATTAAACAAGTACTATTAAAATAGGATATATTACATAATAAGTAGTATATCATACAAAAATTATTAAAATGTTGAAAAATATCTATTATTGTCTGCCAAGAACCAGGCTCAATACCTCTGATTATTGCATTTAGTCATTATATATCAGGCTTCCATCGAGTGCATCTCCTGTGCTAAGTCTAGAATACCACAGGGAAAGACACAAGCTTTGCCCATCTGACAGCTCACAGTCCAGAGGGAAAACAACGATGGGGAAATGAGATTCCATGGATGCATGCCCACTGTCAAAGGCATCTGAGAAAGGACATCCAGCTATAATGGGGGAGTTGGGGATGTTAACCAAATATGGTTTTGTAAAAAGGGGGGGAGGATGGGGAATGGGGAGATCTAAGTACTGGAGAATGACAGTTAGCCAGAAGACAAAATGTTGGGGTGGGAGCAAGAGAAGGAGGGGCTGTTTTCCAGGCCAGGAAAGCAGCTTTGCGGAGGCAGAGAGATACGAGAAAGCAGGGCCTGTTTGGAGAACTACATGTGATTATTATTAAAGCTCTGGGTGGGAGATGAGGGGAGGAGGCATTAGCGCAAGGCTTGGTACGCTAATGAGAGTGGGCTTTGTCCTATTGGCAAAGGGAAAACAACAGGATTTTTAAACAGAATAGCTAAGTAACTGTATTTTGAAAGTAGAAATAAAAATAATTAGCCCAGCTGGTATGGCTCAGTGGTTGAGTGTCGACCTATGAACTAGGAGGTCACGATTTGATTCCCAGTTATGGTACATGCCTGGGTTGCAGGCTCAATTATCATGCAGGAGGCAGCTGATCAATGAATCTCTCTCATCATTGATGCTTCTCTCTCTCTCCCTCTTCTTTCCTCTCAGAAATCAATAAAAATATATTTTAAAAAATAATTATCGGTATCCTTTATTGAATGCTTTTGCATACCATTTATTTTATATACTTCATTCTTATTTAACTCTCTTTGCCATGTTACAAGTAGGTATTGATATCCTAATTTTACAGGTAACTGATGCTCAATAACTTGAAGAAACTTGCCCAAGTTCATCTGGCAGCTAAGGACTGAGGCTAAGTTTCATAACATTCTCATTTCCTACCCTACCTCTCAGGATAACTGTGGTTGTGCTGCTAAGAGTAGGTGTTTGGAGGCCAACTGACTGGGCCTAAATTCCCTGCCACGTTACTTGCTGTGTGACTCTGAGCAAGTTGTGCCTCCTTTCATCATCCAGAAATGGGAAGAATAACATCCAGCCACAGCTAGGTGACAGTAAATGAGGCAGCACACGTAGAACAGTTAGCACAGCACTCAGCCCATACTTTAATGCTAACCACGAGCCATATGATACCAGACCGGGCTCTATGCTAGATCACATGTCATACATCCACTTAATCTTTATAAAAAGCGGACAAGGTGGGTTTTATTATCTTCATTTTGCAGATTTTAAAAAATGCTAAACTTAGAGAAATTAAGTCACTTGCAGAAAGACCTAAGTAAATGGCAGGACTGCTTCTGATCCAAAGCCTATACTCTTCGTTATAATGCAGAATATAGTGTACCAGAGACAGTCTCTGCGGCTCTATAAAGAGTGAATTAAATTTTTTAAAGATAAGACAAGAGGCAGGCGGTAGAATACTTAAGAGGTTTTTGTTGAAATCTAAGAGAAGGATGTCGAGAGTCTGAAATAAATAAGTGCTTATGTCCTTCTAAGAAGAGGAAGGGACACCAGGGGTATGTGAGCACAGAGGGAAGGTCATGCAAGTGAGAAGGCAGACATCTGTCAGCAGGAAGACAGCCCTCACTATAAACCAAACCCACCAGCACCTTGACCTTGGACTCCCAGCCTCCAGAACTGTGAGAAAAACAAATTTCTGTTGTTCAAGGCCCCCAGTCTACGGTATTCTGTTACGGCCACCTTACCAACTAATGTGGCAGGCTATGGATTTTAGATTTGAGAGAAGGAATTGGAGGAGAGAAAATAAACTAAAACTTAATAGACACAGAAACAAATGAACACAACTGTATTTTAAGTGAATAGCCCTATTGAGGGGTAGGGAAGGATAAGTAAAAATCACACAGAAGGGGAAAAACACACCAATATAAGTAACTTTAGAGCACAGCACTTTAACACAACCTAGGGAGTCAAAGAACTGCAAGGAAATCTTGAACTCTTTCTGGTGGGTGTCTTTTTCATTGTGGTATTGATGAGGCTATTCTAAAGCTATTGTGTGGCTATTGTAAGATTGAGAAAATGAATAATGTGGCAATGTTGTTGGGAGCCAGGTCTCCACTGTGGAAAAAGAAAAAAAAATGGAATGAGGCAGACAAAGAAAACCCTGCAACTATCATCATAAAGATGAATTGAGACAGGAATTGTCAGTGGATATAAAATCCAGGAGGTAAAAGTTAATGAAGAGCAGGATATGTGCATGGTCCCAGAAAGCCTGCACACAGATTACTGAGCATCGCAAGAGGAGAGCAGTAACTATACAGTGGAGAAACCAGCAGCACCTTGGTTAGGTGATCGAAATAACATCACTAATAAGGGGCAGACAGACATTGTGTACCACCAGCTGGGTTCTCTGAGGAGGACAAATCCCTGATGTCATATGAGCTAGGAACCCACGACCTGAATCTAATCACCAGGAACCACTAGACAAACCCAAAGGGACTACAGCACAGAATCCTGAACTGGATCCTGTACGGAGGGGGAAATGCCATGAGAGACAATTGGCAAATTGGATCATGGACTGCAGACTGGATAAAAGTCTTGTTTCAATGTTAAATTTCATGAATTTGACAATGGTGCTGTGGTAATGTAAAAAAAAAATCAATTTTCTTAGGAAATACACAATAAATTACTAAGCAGTCAGAGGGACTATCACAACCTCCTCTCAAATGGTTCATAAAAATATGTAGGTGTGTTTTTATACATGGCCGTTTGTATAGGAGGAGAGAGAGAATATGAAAAAGCAAATGTGGCAAAGTGTTGAAAATTGTTAAATCTGGATAAAGAGTATATAGGAGCTCTCTATTATTCTTTTAACCTTTCTATAAGCTTTAAAGTACTCCAAAATAAAGCTTTTTAAAAGAAATGTAACAAATGTACCACTCGGATGGGGGATATTGGTGATGGGGGAGGCTGTGCACGTGTGAAGGCCAGGGGTGTATGGGATATCTCTGTACCTTCCCCTCAATTTTGCTGTGAACATAAATTTTAAGTCAATAAAAAATCAAATGAACAAACACAAAAGACAAGAGAGGCAGAGGAGTTTGGGGTGATGTCAAATCCAAGCCTTAATTGAAGGTAGATTGCAGAGAGATCTAAGACACAAAGAATGATGTCCTCATTTTACTGAGAGGCAGTGGGGACCCGGAGGCTCAGGACCTGCGGCTGCCTGGAGAAGAGGAGGCCCAGGTGAGGAGAGAATGAGCCACGTCCTTCCCTTGGCTCCACTTGCTGTATTAATTCAGTCCCTTGATGGATGAGCTCATGGAAGGAAGAGCAGCTCCCTCACACCCCTCCCCTCCCCTCCTCCCATTGCTGAAACGATGCTCCGCTCAGATCATTAACTGTCTCATTAAGGCTCCAGCTTGCACAACTCAGTAATACTGGCCCCGCACGTTGTCCTTTTATTACTGAGCACAGCTGATGAAAACCATGTCTACGCTTACCACAGTTTCCACAACAATAAGGAAGATGTGCCTTTTCGTCAATGTCTAGTTTCAGCTTTAGTAACTATGATTCCTGGTTTTCTCAAGCTCCTTGCACACGATGTTATGAATTGGGTAATATCCCCTAACCCGGTGTCCCTATCCAGATGATGGGAGGGTAATACCAGATCTAGATTAGTGGACTGAGTTGAAATAATATCTAAGGCTGAGTCTTGGGCAGCATTTTAAAATACCTTTGCAGTGTGGATCCTCTAATCAGCCACACTCCTTTCCTCTAGTAGTCTCCCTTTTCCGATAACTTCTGGCGTTGACTTTAGTTTCTGAGTCTGCCAGATTTCTTTTTACTGCACACTGGCACTTAGTCCAAGTTAGGGGCGGTCCCAGGAAAAGCTGTGAAGTGGACAGAGCATCTTCAGGGCTTACCCTTCCTCGTCTCCACACCCTTGTCTTCCTTCCTCCCCCACCTGCTGTCTTCGCTGCAGCCTAGAATCCTTCAAGTGGAAAATCCTTCCCTTCCCTGTGGTGTTTGAGATCCTCCCATTAAGAGATTCTATTGCTCTACACTTTGAACTGAGTTTGGCCATAGGACCTGCCAAGTGGGACATTAGCAAACAAGATATACAGCAGAGGCTTGAAAGTACTTGTGCTTGAAACCTGAAACCAGCACCACACAGGATGCTAGGGGATCAGAGGCCACTGGAGGAGGGCCCAAGGAACCCTAGCCAACAGCCAGCCAACTATCAGACATGTGAGGGAGGCCACCTGGGGCCAGTCAGCCCCTGACCCACCAATTTATCTAGAAGCAGCAGGTAAACACGGACTCATGAGTAAGCCATGCTGAGACCAGCAGGAAAACCACCACGCTGATCCCCTACCTTAACCAGGAGCTAAATAATGACTGTTGTGAAGCCACTAAATCTTGGGGTAGTTGTTCATGCAGCAATGGGTAATATAGACTCAAATACCTGCAAGAAGGCGCTGCTCTGACCCTGCCCCCTGGTTCCCCGTCTTTACTCCACTAGCACCCACTATCCACCCAACAGCTGATATTTTCTTCACCCTCAAAACTCATTTGCTTCATACCAGTATGTTTTACTAGCAGGACCTTTGAAATCCTTGGCTATGCTGATAAACTAATAAGAATTCATTCATTTATAGATATGAAGTAATTCTAATTCATGTAACTAATTAATAGAGTATAACATATAAAACAACACACAGAGTCCCCCCAAAAAGGTACAAAAATAAACCTTCTCACTTCTTCCTTCATTCTTTTGTGAAACATTCTGACTGCCAGAAAGGAAAGGGTTTCTTCTTCTAAGCATTAACTTGAGAATTGATAGGTTTACCCTTTTCCCCTTCCCAGGGAATAAAAGGTAACTAGCCTTATATCCACTAGTGACAAAGTCTGTTCAACTGTACCCAATGTACTGCTCTAATTCCCTATCTCCTCTCCCTCTGGTCAAATTTGAATGTTTCCAAATGATTTGATTAACCTTTCTCCACCAAAACCTCCACCATGAGCACTTTCCAACTCACTCTCTGAACACCTTTCAAACAGGCCCCTTTCCTGTTCCTATATCAATAGTCATTCCCCCCAGCGCTTAACAAAACTTCCCAATGACAAGCTGAATATGGCTTATACACTGAGTGGCCAGATTATTATGATTTCTGAACATATAATAATCTGGCCACTCAGTATATATATATATATATATATATATATATATATATATATATATATTGGTGGCCCAGTGCATGAATTCGTGCATGGGTGGGGTCCAGCCAGCCTGGCCAGGGGGAGGGGACATGGGCGGTTGGCCAGCCTGCCTGCTGGTCGAACTCCTGGTTGAGGGGACAATTAGCATATTAGCCTTTTATTATGTAGGATATACACTGAGTGGCCAGATTATTATGCATTCAGAGATCATAATAATCTGGCCACTCAGTGTATACTCTCAATATATTAGCAAGTCACAAAACATTCATTTAACCCACAAAACTTGCCTCCTGGCTATTCCAGCACTGCTTTTTACTGACTACATTTATGCAAAAAGTAATTGCATTATCTGCCCTTTCTTAAAAATGTATTCACTCATTCGGGAAGCATTAATTGAATTACTGGTCTCATGATTCCATGAGTAAGAACTTCTGCAACAATAATACCTACAGCCTCCCTCTCCACCTCCTCACTCTCTCGCCCTGAGGAATAAACTCACATACATGACTTTGTGAGGCAATTTCATATCTGGATGTCTAATCAAACTTCTCTACTATTGTTAAGAAAAAGTAGAGGTGCCCTCGCCAGTTTGGCTCAGTGGATAGAGCATCATCAGCCTGTGGACTTAAGGGCCCTGAGTTTGATTCCAGTCAAGGGTTTGTACCTCAGTTGTGGGCTGGATTCCCATGCGGGAGGCAACCAATCAATATGTCTCTCTCACATCGCTGTTTCTCTCTCAGTGTCTCTCCCCCTCCACTCTCTCTAAAAACCAATAGAAAAAAATATATACATGGGTGAGGATTAACAAACAAAAAAATGTTCTCACACTGTTGAGCATCAAAAGAAAAAAACAGAGGCGCTAGCCATTAACAAAACCCTGTCTTTAAAAAATAAGTTAAAATAACCTACTCATCAGAACTACATCATCTTGTTGTTAAAAATCCTTGCTGGAAAGGAAGCGGTTAGGAACCCAACTGAGAAGCTGGAGAGGACATTCACACCTAGTCACAGGCCCTGGGCACACGCTACGTGTGAGGTAAAAAAATAGACCACTGCTCACCTGCTGTGAAGAAAAAATAAAAATACTTGTATGTGCTTGAAAAAATATAGAACAAAATGATAAGGAATCAGCATACACAACAACCTACAAAG
Source organism: Cnephaeus nilssonii (assembly GCF_951640355.1). Taxonomy (NCBI): domain Eukaryota; kingdom Metazoa; phylum Chordata; class Mammalia; order Chiroptera; family Vespertilionidae; genus Cnephaeus; species Cnephaeus nilssonii. The sequence goes on along the minus strand of NC_137072.1, from coordinate 62,066,922 downwards.
AGCTTTTTAAAGTCTAAGCATTCAAGTGACATACCTACCTACTGTGAAATATAGATTATTAACTGACACCCAACATGTTTACCTTACATACAGCTTACCCTATACACTGATACCTTACACGCTTCAATTTAGGTTCAGTCTTGCCAGATAATAAGGCCTAAGGGGAAAGAATCCTCATATCAAGGCCCTGCTGACTCTCCCTGTTGCTCCAATCCTGCCCTGAAGCAGCCCAAGTCAGGAAGCCCTATTTCCTCATGACGTTCTCTTCAGGACTCAATGTCTACTGATATATGGTTGCTGTCTACGGTTTATGAAAATATAGTTAGATAGGCTGCCGTGCTTGGCCGGAGATTTCACAATTGTTATAAAAGGAGCGTGATATGTGTTTTAGTCCCTCCTATCTCTCCTCCTTCAATACCCTTCCAGAGAGAGCCGGGCCACCGCCCACCCCACTGGCAAGCCTCCTGCTCTGTTTCTCTCTCTGGGTTCTCTGGCTTGTTTCTCCGAGTGACTTGGTAATGAACATGCAGCCTGTCCCAGCTCTCCATCAGGTTTTTAGACAAATGCTCTCCATTTCCTCCCGCTGTATCTTGTGCTCTCTTCAGCAGATGCAGAGGGAAAGGACTAACATTCGGGGCCTTGCTATGGAGTGGAAGGAGGCAGAGTTGATATTTAACCCTTTCTGGTCTTAAGCTGCTCAGGCTAGCACAGCTTATGCAAAGGAGTTCCTGGTGGGGTCCGACCCCACGTTATAGGACCAGTGCCCCAACTACTGACACATACAATCGTCCTGCTGCCTAAACTTCTGTCTACACCCACTTTACCTGTAAGATGAAGATATACTATGATATTTTAGGATCCCAGGAAAAACATCTCTGCCGATATATTCCTCTCTCTTCCAGATGTTACAGTGCCTTTAACATTCCCATTTTCATTGTTCTAATAGTTATCCTGCCTGCTTACGTATTTCCAAGAATAACTTCACAACATGACTTCTTTCATTTCAGACAGCAAATGTTATTAGAAATTGTTCCTTATAGACGGTTGAAATTACCTCTACTTTCTTTTCTTGTATCTTAACTTGTAAAGTTTTGACCATTCTAACTGTCTTGAAATTCAGTGTGTTCCAAGTTTCCTGCAAATAAGTTAATCCTGGCAAGAAATGAGGATCTAAGGGAGCAGATTTATATAAGTTTGTTAGAAAAATATTCTCTCTCTGGATGCTTGAAGTAGTCTGTCCTGGATTCTTTTTTTAAAATATATATTTATTGATTTCAAAGAGGAAGGAAGAGAGAGAGAAACATTGAGAGAGAATCATTGATCGGCTGCCTCCTGCATGCCTCCTACTGGGGATTGAGCCCGCAACCCAGGCATGCACCCTTAACCAGAATCAAACCCGGGACCCTTCATCCGCAGGCCGACGCTCTATCCAATGAGCCAAACCAGCTAGGGCTCTCCTGGATTCTGAGTACTGTAGTCATCCCTAGACAAATGGCATTGGGCCAAGAGAGACTGCGGCAGGGAGGCCTGGGCTGGTGCAGAAGCTGGGACTTATTTCCTATGATGGCTCTCCTTCCTTCATCTTTAGCTTCAATAAAGATGTGTTACAAATTACAGTCTTATCTTGAATCATTCATTAGTCTACAAACTCAATGAAGGCAAGGACCATGGCCTTGTGTTTTATTTCACGTGTTTTCTTTTCTTTGCTTACCTTCCTATCATCACTGCCTACCCCTGAGCTTGGTACATATTAGGCACTTAATAACTATTTGTTGAGTGAATGATGAAATACGTAGGTGAAAGTGGTCTAGGGTTATCTTGGGTTTGCAAGGAGAAATCAATTAAAATCTGTAAAGAGTCATGGCTTATTTCAGGTTGGCACCGGGGAGCAGGGAGGTCCAATCCTGTGTGTATGTGGGTAGAGAGAAGGAATATTACATCAGAGGAGAGAAGTGATGGAAGTCTGACAGGGTGGCAGCATCCCGGCTCTGCGTGGACAGTGTTCAGAGCAAGAACCCAGGGAGACATTAGGTAGGAAAGCAACACCCAGCCTCCTTGGAGTAAGCAGGGGTGCCACTCTCCACATGTGCGGCGGTGAGGGTCAGGTGGGTGCAGAAGGGAAGACAATTAGGGAGGGGGGTGTCTACCTGAGAAGTCGTAAGCCCTGGAGGTAAGTGGACTGTGAACATCAGGGTCAATTAATGCCTTAGTCTCTGCCACTTCTCCAACCTCTAACTACTCTTACTTTAAAATGCCTGACACATTTCAGGCATCGATAACTGTGAATGTTTGCTTACTTACCCTTAAATTGATCTTGATTCTATCTCAAGGAACTGGGTTATTTAAGCTTATTCCATGGTCTCTTCCCTAAGAAGCTTGACCTTTAGTCTAAGATCCCCTTTGATTTAGATACGAATTAAGGTCCAGAGAAAATGAATCCAATTTCTTAGTGGTTCAACACATCAAGGCTCACTTTGGACTTAGACTTTTCAGAGCTGCTCTTATAACTTTAGGGTATATCTCCAATACAAAATGAAGTCTAAAATGAACTTGGCTTGGGTTGAGGAGGGTAAAGAAAATTGTTTTAGTAATCCCAAAATAATAGTGTTACATGATAAAGGCACTATAACCAAATTTTTGATGTTTTTAATGTTTCATTATGGAGAATTTTACATATACTCAAAAGTAGATAAAATAGTATAATGAATTTCCAAGTGTCCATCCTGTGCCAACAACCATGAAACCTTGGCCATTTCTGTCCTATCCACACCCCTCCACCCATCTCTTCTCCTAAAGCAAATAGCAGAGATTGTGGTTTCGTTTATAAATATTTTCATGTAAATCTCTAAAAGATAATTTGTCTTTAAATATAATTAGAATACCATTATTACACCTAAAAATAATGACTTAATAATATTAAACATATCCCTGGCCAGTGTGTCTCAGTTGGTTGACCTTCACCCCATGCACTGAAAGGTCACTGGTTCAAATCCTAGTCAAGGGCACATGCCCTTGGTTTGGGGTTTGGTCCCTGGTAGGAGTTCATATGTGAGGCAACTGATCTCTCTCACATCGATGTTTCTCTCCCTCTCCCTTTCCATCTCTCTAAAATCAATAAAAACATATTTTTAAAATAATAAAATCAAACATATAGCATCAACTATTTAATTGTCTCATAAATCTTACAAATAGGTTTTTCACCATGCTTATTTTTATATCCAAATAAGAGTCAGATACAGTAAATAATTGTTGTCTTTTAATTTTCAGATTTCACTTTCATCTCTCTTTTTTTCCTCTTGTAATTTATTTGTTGATGAATCATGCTTTTATGCCCTGTAGAATTTCTCAGTCTGAGTTTGACTGATTACATCTCCTCAGAGTATTCTAACCTGTTCTTCTGTCCTCTGGATTTCCTGTAAAGTTGTAGTTATATCTAAAGGTTTGATCAGATTCAAGTTTAATTTTTTTGGCAATGTATTAATTTCTACAAAAGAACATTTATAATCCATAAAGTAATCTCAGTTTTGGCCAAAAACTTATCAATAAATTATTTTTTTCTAGAATTTTTAACAGAATATATTGCATAAAGAATCAAAAATTTAAAATTTATAATTGCACATAAAGCTGGAAAAGAAATACACATACATATATACACACATATACACACCAAAATAAACACAAGAAAAGCTCAAGTAATAACAACAACAAAAACGCAAACTATAGAAACAAAAATCCATATTAACATGAGTACCTAAGAAATGCCAAAATCTGAGATTAATTCCATGCTTTCCAACCCTTTTTTAAAAAAAAACCTATTTTTGATTCAAAGAAATGAGCTTTATAGCCTTGGTTTTGAGTCAGTTTGCCTAAGCCACCACTAGAGGGAGGCCAAGATACATCTGAAAAACCCATGCTTAAAAAGCAGGCCTCAAATCTGAAATTTAAATGTTAAGTTTTAACATAACAAAATTCAATTTTTAAAAGCATATATTCTGCGTTTTACAAGAGATCATCCTACCAAAATAATTTTATATCTGAGATCTGCCTATAATGTATGTTAATGTATGTTCTTTGTGAAGTTTATGACGCAAAATGTGCCTCTGAAGGCTTTTTTCACCCCAGCCCTTTTAGCACATTGAAAGGTAAAAGAAGCTAAGTAAAAATTATTTCTTGGTGGCTGAATTAATGTGGGGTTTTTTTGTTTGTTTGTTGTTGTTGTCTTTTTTAGAGATTCTAAATACTCTATAAGAATGCAATACTCTGCCCAGCCGGTTTGGCTCAGTTATTGAGTGTCGACCCATGAACCAAAAGGTCACCAGGTTTGATTCCCAGTCAGGGCACATGCCCAGGTGGCAGGCTTCATTGATCAATTGCCTCTCTCCCTCTCCCTTCCTCTCTCTCTAAAATCAATAAAAACATATTGTTTTTTAAAAAGAATGCAATACTTGAACTCCCTTCCAAATTACAATTTTAGAACATTAACTGTAAAATTGGCATAAAGAACTTTAACAAACTTCTATTTTTCTAATGATGTTTAATTTATTGTGGGTGGGCAAGGAAGACATACCAAATTCTTTTCCTCCAAAAAATAAGTCAACACTCCTTTGCTAGAGAGCTAGCTAGCTACACACAAGCTTCATCGGCCTGGTGGATAATCCAGCTCTGCTTCCCGTCCTGCAAATTACTAGCTTAAATGTCAGAGCTAATTAATCTCTCCTTCTGCCACAAAATATGCACTCTTCTTATAATGCTTACACTTACCTTAACATAGCTTTTTAAGATTTATAATCACTTTCACATGCTATTTCATTTATCCTCAAAACTTTATAACTGGAGCCGAAACCGGTTTGGCTCAGTGGATAGAGTGTCGGCCTTCGGACTCAAGGGTCCCGGGTTCGATTCCGGTCAAGGGCATGTACCTTGGTTGCAGGCACATCCCCAGTAGGGGGTGTGCAAGAGGCAGCTGATCGATGTTTCTAACTCTCTATCCCTCTCTCTTCCTCTCTGTAAAAAATCAATAAAATATATATTTTTTAAAAAAACAAAAACTTTATAACTGGAAAATATTGTTCCTACTTTAAGAGAAGCCAACGTTCCAAGCAGAGAAATTATTTTTGCAAAGTTCCACAGTGGAAATCTTCACAAACAAGACTCAAATCCAGAGCTTCTAAGTTCTAAAGCTCAGGTACTTTCGACTCTACTGACAATACCATTGCCATGAATTTCAGGTTCCCTGGGAATAAGTCTGTTTCTCTTTGTCTTACATGTAGGACTGTTACAGCAGCAAAGTGATACCTGTGTTTCCTATCTTAGTAGGCTTGGCAAGGGCTGCAGAGGCCTGCACTAAATAGCCAGTTTTAACACTGAATGGAAGACTGGTCCTCAGAGGACACAGCACAGACTGCACTACAACTGTTTAGGCTGTGGGAGCAGGCCCAAAGCGGGGCATCCTGAGAGGCATACAGCAGGGACAGAGGCTGGGTTTTCTTCACGGCGATGACAAATGTGCCTTTTATCACTGATCATGAACAGCTCCACCAGATGATAGGGGCAGGGGAATATCAACCAGTCCAGGGCCAAATGCTGTGCTGATACATTTTTAACAATCAGCTCTTCCTGCGGAGAGGAAAGAAGGCCCTGCTTGCAGCTTGACAAGTCCCATGGTATAAATACTCCCATCATGGCAAATTTTAATCTACCAATTATCATTGACTACGCACTTGAGAAGTGACCAGCTCTGCACACCTTTCCTCTGGCCCCACGCTGGCCCTCCTCTGTGCAAATATTAGGGATAGGCCTGATGGGGAAAACCTCTTTTCCCCTATGGGTTCTATGAGAATGGGTTTTCCATAAACACAACTGGCTTCCTGGGCCATCCCTCTCTTCTACCTAGGGGGTGAAAACTGATATGTCTGATTGGTGTGTTAGGCAGAAGAAACTGTACTATGATTCCTTCCCTTTCTCTCTGAGATCTGATTGCCTGAAGAGGGAATGCTCTCTGCTTTGACTGCTGTCATAAAAATAAAAATGAGTGACCTTGACCTGGTTGGTATGGCTAAATGGTTGGAGTATCATCCTGTGCACCAGAGAGTGGCAGGTTCAAATCCCCATCAAAGGCACACACCTGGGTTGTAGGTTTGATACCTGACCCTGGACTGCGGAAGGCAACCAATCAATGTACCAAAATCTCTCTCACATCAATGTTTCTCTCTCTCTCTCTCTCTCTCTCTCTCTCTCTCTCTCTCTCTCTCTCTCTCCATTCCCCTCCTTCCCTCCCTCCCTTCCACTCTCTCTAAAAATCAATGGAAAAACTATCCCCAGGTGAAGATTAACAAAAACAAAACAAAAAATTAGTGATCTTAACACTAACCAAGTCTCAATAAATTTAGAAGCCTGAAATCATATCAAGCATCTTTTCTGACCACAATGGTATGAAACTATAGATCAATTACAAGTAAAAAAAAAACTGAAAAGCACACAAACATATGGAGGCTAAATAATATATTATTAAACAATAAATGAGTTAACAATGAGATCAAGGAAGAAATCAAAAGACACCTTGAAACAAATGAAAATGAAAACGCAACAACCCAAAAAAAATCTATGGGAAACAGCCAAAGCAGTCCTAAGAGAGAAATTCATAGCATTATAGGCCTATCTCAAAAAACAAGGAAAATCACAAATAAACAACTTTACACTTAAAAGAACTTGAAAAGGAACAATAAACAAAGCCCAAAGTGAGTAAAAAACAAAACAAAACAAAAAAGACACACACACACAGAAAAGATCAATAAAAGCCAGACCTGGTTCTTTAAAAAGATAAACAAGAGTGATAAACTTTTAACCAGACTCATCAAGAAAAAATAAACACATAAAATCAGAAATGAAAATGAGGTAGCAACTGACACCACAAATAAATACAAAGAATTATAAGAAAATATTATGAACAACCATATGCCATCAAATTGGAAAATTTTGAATAAAATGAATAAATTTCTAAAAACATATAAACCAAAACTGAATCAGGAAGAATCAGAAAATCTGAACAGACCAATTACAACCAATGAAATTGAAGCAGTAACCAAAAACAAACAACTCCCAACAAAGAAAAGTCTTGGACAAAGATCAGAGCAGAAATAAACAAAATAGAAATGGCTTCACAAGTGAATTTTGACAAACATTCACAAAAGAACTAACACCATCCTCTCAAATGACTCCCAAAAATTCAAGAGGAGGGAAAACTCCTAAGCTCATTTTATAAAGACAGCATTATCCTAATTTTAAAACTAGATACACACTACAAAGAAAGAAATTATTGGCCCATATCCCTGATGAACACAGCTACTAAAATACTCTATAAAATATTAGCAAACCAAATTCAGCAATACATTAAAAAGATCATACACCATGATCAAGTGGAATTTATTCCTGGGATGCAAAGTTGCTATAATATCCACAAATCAATTAAGATGATGCACCACATTAACAAAATTAAAGATGAAAATTATATGATCGTATCAATAAATGCAGAAAAAGCATTTAAAATCCAGCACTCATATATGATAAAAAACTCCAAGCAAAGTGGGAAGAGAGGGAACATACCTCAATATAATAAAGGCCATATATGACAAACCCACAGCTAACATCATACTCAATGGGATAAAATTAAAAATGTTTCCCTTAAGATCATGAACAAGACAAGGATATCTACTTTCACTATTCTTATTCAATATAGTACTGGAGATCCTAGCCACAGCAATCAGACAAGAAAATAAATAAATAAAAGGCTCCCAAATTGGAAAAGAAGATGTAAAACTGTCATTATTTGCAGATGGCATGATACTGTATATAGATAAAGAAATTCAATAAAGTGGCAAATACAAAATAACTATCCAGAAATTCGTGGCATTTTTATACACCAATAATGAACTATCAGAAAAGGAAACTAAGAAAACAATCCCATTTACAATTGCCTCAGGAAAAAAAAAGTGCCAAGGAATATATTTTACAAAGGAGTAAAAAATCTGCACTCAAAAAATATAACACTGAAGAAAGAAAGTGAAGAAGATACAAATAAATGAAAGCATATACCATGTTCATGGATTGAAAAATTAATACTATTAAAATGTCCATACTTCCCAAAACAATCTATAGAGTCAATACAATTCCTATGAAAATACCAATGGCATATTTCACAGAACTAGCATAACCCCCCAAAAATTATATGGGCCCACAAAAGATCCCGAGTAGCCACAGCAATCTTGAGAAACAATAACAAAGTCGGAGCTATCACACTACCTATTATCAAAATATACTACAAGGCCATAGTAATCAAAACAGCTTTCCAGGTGTGTCCTTTCAGGGTTGTGGTCTCTGCTGATTGGTCAGTGCCAGGGCAGGGGGTCATTAGTCAATTCAGCTGGTCCTGGGGGCAGCAGTGAGGTTATCATGAAAATGCTGTAGTGAACAGGGGAATGCAGATACCACTTCAAGATAGAAATTTTTTTTCAGATGTCTGGGCCTGGAATGGAAATACAACTGAGGCCTAGATGTTGTCTGCAGAAAGGAAAGGTCAGGGGGTCCAAACCGCTTGGCCAAAGGTCACCCTGGAGGCAAGGTCCTTGTTTGCCCAGTTTTGCTGCCCTGGTGACCTTTGGTACCTGGCCTATGATCCTTAGTCTGTTCATGTCTGTCTAGCGGCCTATTACAGAACTATCAGATGATCCAGCAATCCCACTTCTGGGTATATATCCAGAGGAAAAAAGATCACTATCTTGACGTGATATGTGTACTCTCCTACTCACTGCAGCATTTACATGATAACCAAAATATGGAAACAACCTAAGTGTCCATTAATGAATAAAGAAAAATACACACACACACACACACACACACACACACACAATGGAATACTATTCAGCCCCCCCCCCTTTTTTTTTAATGAAATCCTGCCATTTGCAACAGCATGGATGGATCTTTACTTTTTTCTAAGTAAAATAAGCCAGACAAAGACAAAGTGAAATAAGCTAGACAGCATGGTATCATTTATAGATGGAATCTTAAAAAAAAAAAAGGTCACCTCATAGAAATGGAAACAAAGAGTAGAATATTGATTGCCAAGGGCTGGAGGAGGTGCAGAAAATGGGGAGAAGCTGGTAAAAGGGTACAAAAAGGTATAAACTTTCAGTTATAAGATTAATAAGTTCTGAGGATCTAATTCAGGGGTCCTCAAACTTTTTAAACAGGGGGCCAGTTCACTGTCCCTCAGACCGTTGGAGGGCCAGACTATAGTTTAAAAAAAAAACTATGAACAAATTCCTATGCACACTGCACATACCTTATTTTGAAGTAAAAAAACAAAACGGCAAAAACACCCGCATGTGGCCCGCGGGCCGTAGTTTGAGGATGCCTGATCTAATTGATAATGTGGTGAGGAGATAATACTGTACTGGTAAGGTATATAAGTTAAATCACTGACGAATGTCCTCACCCTTTTGCTATTAGAATTTTAAGTGAAATATTCCTTTCAAGCAAGTTAGCCACTACCAATGCTTTCAAACTCCTCCCAGTCAGTGTCTAGAGAGTGTCTAGAAAGTGGGCCTCAGGCCCTAACGGGTTTGACTCAGTGGATAGAGCTTCGGCCTGCGGACTGAAGGGTCCCAGGTTCAATTCCAGTCAAGGGTAGGGGGTGTGCAGGAGGCAGCTGATCCATGTTTCTCTCTTATCGATGTTTCTCTCTTATCGATGTTTCTAACTCCCTATCCCTCTCCCTTCCACTCTGTAAAAGAAAAAATCAATTATATATATATATATATATATATATATATATTTTTTTTTTTTTTAAGAAAGTGGGCCTCAGGATAACACACAGACACACACACACTCGCTGAGAGAACACTACAGAAAGTCACACAAGAGGAATGTGGCTCAGTGTTCCAGTTATTTTAGGCAAACATTGAAGAGGAGAGTTACCCTGCCCTGGCTCTACCTAACTGCAACCAGCAGCTGAGTTGTAAGCACACCAGGAACCTAGACTTAAGTTCATGACCAAAGACAGGGTGGGGAGGAATGCAGCAAAAACACTTCCAAACTATTTTGCTGATGCACTTGTTGGTTCAGTTACTTTCCTGCCAGGGCCTCACATACACACCCACAGGTGGTGCCTCCAGCACAAAAATGCAGTGGAAAGGTGTCAGTTGTTCAGTGGATATCAACAAGACAAAAGTCCAAGCCAGGGGTCCTCAAACTTTTTAAACAGGGGGCCAGTTCACTGTCCCTCAGACCGTTGGAGTGCCAGGCTATAGTTTTAAAAAAAACTATGAACAAATTCCTATGCACACTGCACATATCTTATTTTGAAGTAAAAAAACAAAACGGCAAAAACACCCGCATGTGGCCCGTGGGCCGTAGTTTGAGGACGCCTGGTCCAAGCCATAGAATTCACTGTCAAAGAAGGACTTTGTTTTTGCTTTAATTTCAGTTTCTTGCTATAGCCAAGACTACTAATCACCTATCCAACATCTATTCTCTTCTTTTTTCTTAATAATTAGACTTTAATTTCATGACAAGTAGTGGTGTATCCAGATAAATGAGTACATTTACTAGTACCAACCTCTCCTACAGTTAGGGATGATTGGTGAATGGTCGGTGGGCCCGTAGAGAAAGTTCCTGAAGACAGACACTGAGAGCGTGCCTTTTTGTCCTTCCTGCTTCCTGCTTCGGGGCTGGGACATGTATGTGATGTCTGGAACCCTAACAACCATCTTAGACCCTAAGACAACCTTGGGGATGGAATCCACCTGCTGTGGAAGGCATAGAAAGAAGAGGAAGATCCTGGGCCGTGCTGCCACATTAGAGGCCCCACATCACCCTAAGGCAGTGGTCGGCAAACTGCGGTTCATGAGCCACATTCGGCTCGCGAGCCACGGTTTGCCGCTCTGTTGACTAATGAGTTTGCCGACCACTGTCATATACTACCCTTTACCTCTTTGCACACAATATGCCACAATTGCCTAATCCTCACAGCTTCCAACTACACGGTAACATCTAGTCTAGCAGTGGTCGGCAAACTCATTAGTCAACAGAGCGGCAAATCGCGGCTCACGAGCCGCATGTGGCTCGCGAGCTGCAGTTTGCCAACCGCTGCCCTAAGGTATCTCTTTTCAGCCTTTTTGTATGAAAAAATAAAATAAATAAAATGCTATCTTGTTGAATTTCTATCTGTGTTATGAACTTGTGAATAAAATTTACAACTGATATGCTGGCTATCTGAATCACCCAAATTACCTGATAATTGCTCAGTACCCACTTCATTTTGAGATATAGAAACAAAGCTTTAAACTAGCCATAACTGGGTAGTGACACACGGTGCAATATACAGATCTTGTAACGTAGAAACCTGTAACCTATGTGTTCATGTTGGCCAATGTCACCCCAATACCTCTATAATAATAAAAGCATAATATGCTAATTAAACTGGATGTCCTTCCGGATGACCTTCCAGATGAAGCCAGGGCTGTGAGGGAAGCCTGGGTCCTGGGTGCCGGAGGGAAGCCGGTGCCAGCAGCCAGGGGAAGGAAGGCCTGCTCTTGCACGAATTTCATGCATCGGGCCTCTAGTTTAATAATAAAAATAGCCCTAACTGCTTTGGCTCAGTGGATAGAGCATCGGCCTGTGAACTGAAAGGTCCCAGGTTCAATTCCGGTCAAAGGCATGTACCTGGGTTGTGGGCACATCCCCAGTAGGAGGTGTGCAAGAGGCAGCTGATCGACGTTTCTCTCTCATCGATGTTTCTAACTCTCTATCGCTCTCCCTTCCTCTCTGTAAAAAATCAATAAAATATATTTTTTTAAATAAATAATAATAAAAATAAATAAATAAATGAGCCACAATAGTTATGGTGATTCGGTTCTCAAAGTAAAAATTAGGTCACACAATAAGCACACTTATGGGAGAAGCAGATAACTTGTTTGAAATCAGGGCTGTGCTACAACACCCAGATCATATGATTCTCTTTGAGTTAAGTTCAAGCACATTGCAGTAATCCTGACCTGATTTTCCACTTCATCAGGAAAAAGATAAGTTTGCATACTGGGTGATACACACTGTTCTAAGCAGGGCCTTCCATTTAATACTTCATCTCCAAAATACTTCACAAAGGGCTCTGGACCTCCCGAAACTCCCATTCCCCCATAAACTTTGGTTATTTTGTAGTAATTACACCTATGCTTCTCTGTGCACCCAGGAAGAAGCGTTATTGGCACATTAACCTATAGGAAAACTCAGTTCTATATATTTAATCTTTGCCTCGACTAAGCCCTCTATCTCTGCCTCCCCATAAAAGGATAATAACACTTACTTTCCTCCAAGGTGTGTTGTGATGTTTAATTAGTGTTTATAAAGTATTTAGTAAGCTGCAGATGAAAGATGCTAGAGAAGCAAAAAGTTATATCATTAGTCTGACTCATCAGTTACCCTTATTAAGTATGCAAAATGAAAGCCATGTTGCTACAACTAAAATAGTTATGAATACATATTAGGTCAAATATAAATTCCAGGACAACTTAAATCTGTAAACCATATCTACAAAGCAAACACCTAAAGATTCTTATTATTAGAGCCATATGCTTTTCTTTTCTGTATAAAGTACTTGAAACCTCTTAACATCTAAAATATAAACTAATTAGAAGGTGGGGATAATGATAAAAACATATCTTTAGTAAACATCTGATGTTCTCTATACTTAAATATGAAATTAAAGATTCAATCTACAGTGATTTGAAACTCTACATAACTTGAAAAAGGCAAAGTTTTTATTCTTCGAAATTGAACATTTATTTTATTCTAAATTTCACAGCTAATTTAAACAATAAACTGATAATCTTAAAAGTTTAGTTCAACTGAAGTTTCTTTATTGAGGTGCATGCTATTTTATGCAAAAGACTTCAACAATTTTCAACTAAGTAAACAACTATATTTATATCATATTAAATACATATTAAGATTCTATATTTCTGAACCAACGAATCATTTGTACTGCATATTCTGTTCTGCCATATTAAAACTAAAATCTCATTTTATTATGTGACATGGGGCTCTTTTTCAAATTCCAACAGCTCTTCATCCTAATGCCCCCTTGCTGAGCAGCAGAAAGGGAATTAGGAAATAGGGAGAAACCTGCTCATAGAAGGACTCATTCTTCTATAGCTAGTTGGGGGTAAATCTATACTATTAACTCTTAGTTCACCCTGGGTGTACAGTTTCAAAGAGAACTAATAGTCTTAAGAAAGAAAACACACACACACACACACACACACACACACACACACACACCCGTCAAATTTGTCTTCCAACTTTCAAACAATTTGGTCCATTTGGGACTTGTGATCTAGGTTTTACATGGAAGGTAAAGGAGACACACCCATTTCATCCCCGAAAAGCACAAAGTTAATATTCTCCTGAGTTGAAAGAAAAAAATTTTTGGAATCAACCTCTTGCCCCCGGCCCCACCAAAAAAAAAAAAAAAAAAAAAAAAAGACAAGAAGGTCATTGTCTTATAGAACTAAAGAGACTTTTAAAGGTCAACAGATTCAATCCCATCTTAACTAGTCCAGATATAAAGTCATCCAAGTGTTGGAAATAATCTGAAATTTTCTTCTACCTCCTTGATGAATACTTTTCTCACCTCCATTTCTTCTTTTTCCCCTCTAAACGTGTTGTGATCCATAGGTGCACAAGCTGGATGTCCTCAAAATAGTCACCAACACCCCTCAATTGCCACATATGTTTTTAACATATTAGGTGAATTAAAATGGGAAGGATCCCTATCCTCCATATGATATAAAACCAGCATCTCCTACCTTGTCCCTTATCCCTTCATGAATTATAAAGGAGCTTATATTACTCTGAGTCACTTCCTCAGATTTCTTGCCTCTATTGAATTCTCAAGTGTCAACTCTTGTGTTTCCTTAGCTTGACTCTGTACTGACTCAACATGGAATACACCCCAAAACACTAATTTCCCCAAACACTAATCTCATAAAACCTAATCATATTATAGTTATGATCATACATCTTGACTGAAGTTTCAATGAGAACATGAGGTAAGAGGATGTGCTATATTAATGCATAGCATAGCAAAAGATTTAAAATTAAATTTCGTATTTCTGCTATTATAAGACAGTTTTCCCAAATTAATGTTTTGAGAATTTTTATATATCTTACAATCAGTCTGTATATTTGATGTATTGTCATACTTTCTCCTGACAAGCTTTTATCAAAATGATAACATATCACATTATCCATGGTAGCCTCAAATTAAAGAGATTTGATTGAAAGCATCTGTGTACTTACAAGTCCAAAGCCATACCCACAATCAGGAGCTTTTCATCTCCTTTGGAATCCTAGCTCCTGCCCCTCTACTACTCCAGCATCCAGTTGACCCCCTCCCATTTTTTTCTCTCTCTGTTTTTCTCAGTTCCTGGACTTCCTCACACTCTTCCTCCAGACTGTTCCTCAAACCTCAAAAGCCTTCTTGTTTATTTATCTTTATATCACCCCTAAGCCACCCTCAGAATGCTCTGAGTTTTATTTTCCACTACAATGTGGCCCATTAAGGTGAATAACTAAACAAAAAAAAATTCTTTTTGAGGAATTTCCTTGATAGCTTTTTATTTGGCCATCTTTAGTTTTCTTTTTTTTTCATATAAAATAATTTCATTGAGATTTAAATGACATATAACATTGTGCAAATTTAAGATGTCTAACATGTTGATTTGATAAATTTATATATTGCAATATGTTTACCATCATAACATAAGCTAACACTTTTATCATGGTACATAATTATCATTTCTTTCTTGTGGTGATTACATTTAAGATCTCAGTAACTTTTAAATGTATCCTCTGCCCACCCCCACCAATTTTTCATATTAACTTTGCTACTACATAGAATTTTCCCAGCAGCTGCAATTAATATTCTTCCCCTTAGAATTCTTATTTAGTTTGAGAGCAAGTGGCTCTCACATTTCATTCAACTTTTATCTTGCTTCTATATTCTAGACTTACATTTCCTTTCTGAAGGACGTCTTCGCCAAAATTTACCACAGACACCTCAAAGTTAGCATAGAATCAAAGGAAATGAGGAATTCCTTGTGAGGCTCTTACTCTGTGGGGATCATCAATATAGTCTACTTATTCCAGGAAGAAGTGTGGGATCCAAATGCCGGCGCCCCCCTCCCCCTGAGGACATAAAATGACTCTCCACCAGTCGCAGATGATGATTTACCAGATGCCTCTGGGGTTTCAAAGGAGGGTTTGCTGGTAGAGGATGGCAGAACAATTATTTAAAGGTGAACATTGGGACCACCCTAGATATCTAGAACTTCAAAGTCATCTCAATACAAATGTAAAGACATCCTCTTCCTTTCTTCACTTTCCCAACTCTGTTAATGGAACTATGATTTTCCTAGGCACACAATTTCAAAACATTTAGCTTTGACTCTTCTATTCTGTCTTATCCTATATTCTTTCAATTATATTTCAGTAAAATGAGCACCTAAAAGTCTCTCCATCTCAGATGTTTTCATTTCATATAATCCTTCCCATCTACTGGTACCAATAGATAGATTTTCATAAAGTACAATGCTGATGACATCACCTCACTATAAAATATCCAAAGGCTCTTTATTATCTACCAAACTCAGTACACACTCCTTAGTAACTTTCCCACTGCCAAATCCAAGGGTCAGTTCTCAGTCTATCTTCTTCAACCAATCAGAAGCGTTTAATAGTTCATTTCTAGCCTAGATTTCTACAACTGATCTCCTGCTTCAACTCTTATCCTAATAATCTATTTCATAAACAGCCACGATGACATTTTAAAACGTAAGTCAGATCATGTCATTATTCTAATTAAAGTTCTGCAACAATGAAACAAATCAACAACAACAAAAAAATAAAAAATAAAAAATGTTCTGCAATAACTCTATCTCACTTAAAGTAAAAATGCAAAGAACTTACAATGGCTTGCAAGATCTATATGATATGCGTGGTTACCCACTACCTCTCTGACCTCATCCTCTACCACAACTTCCATCTCTCTAACCCTGCTCTAGCCACACCTGTCTTCTTGCTGTTCCTTAAGGACAACAGGCATGTTCCCACCTCTGGAGATGTGCAATAGCAGTTCCCTTGACATGAACACTCTTCCCCTAAGACTGGCCTGGCTCTCTCTGACTCATTCAAGTGTCTGTTCAAATACCACTGACCTAGAGGGCTCTTCTCTCTCCATTCTAAGTAGTATTCCCCAAGCTTACCTCGGCACTCTCTGTTCTTCGTAACACTTAACACCATTTGCAATATTATAATTATTTGTGTATTATTTTGTATTATCTGTCTCTTCCCACTAGAATATAAGCTCCCTGGCTTTGTTTCTTTTACAGCTGTATTCCCAGAGCCTCAAAGAACACCTTGCACTTAGTAGATGTTCAATAAATATATGCTGAATAAATGAATGAATCTCTCACAGAATGACCCTCCCTACAGAAACTTATGCTAGCCCAGGGGAACCTAACCTCTGGGCCAAGGACTTGGGAGATATTGGAGTAATGTAATTTAAAGTATAACTTATTATTGTGAATTTTCTCAGGTACTAATAATGCATCCACTGCTATGTGAGGACCTATTGACTTTTTCTCATTAACAAGAGATTTTCATACTTAAAAACATTAAGAACCCTACTGCACCAGCCAAATGAAATCACGGTATTTTCTTCAAATTGTTCATAAACCTTCATAGCTATGCCTTTGCTCAAATTTGTATCTTAACTAGAAAATCCTCTCCTCTCCTCCTCTTCCCACTCCACCCTCCAGTTGTTTTGTTTTTCCAAATCTTAAATCATCACCATCTATACCTGAATGAGCATGTCCCTAAGTGAGAGCTGGCAGCCAGGCATATGGTGACTCCGTGGGGTGAGGGGTGGCTAGGAAGGAAGTGCCAGGAAGAGGGAAAGCATTGCCAAAGGACTGAGCTCCCAAGTCCAACTTCACATAGCGCCCATTTGCCTTGAATCCCCTTCAACTGAGTGTCCCCAACAGGGCCTTCCCAGCAGCAAAGCCATTGCATCCTCCATGAAATACAACACGCTAATTCTTGACCCTGCACTATTTTTTAAATTGTTTTTATTGATTTCAGAGCGAGAGGAAGAAACATGAATGTGAGAAAGAAATATCAATTAGTTGTATCCCGAACGCGCCCCTACTGGAAATTGAACCTGAGACCTTTTGGTGTACAGGACAATGCTCCAACCAACTGAGCCACACCGGCCAGGGCAGTGGTCAGCAAACTCATTAGTCAGCAGAGCCAAATATCAACAGTACAACGATTGAAATTTCTTTTGAGAGACGAAAAACGACTTCTGCGCATGGGCCACAAAATTTCAATTGCACAGTACGTGCGCGCCCGCACGTGGTATTTTGTGGAAGAGCCACACTCAAGGGTCCAAAGAGCCGCATGTAGCTCGTGAGCTGTGGTTTGCCAACCACTGGGCCAGGGCAAACCTACACCATTTATTCATACTCACCAAACTGCTGTACTCACTACTCTCTGCCATTACACCTTCATTTTGATTCCATCTTCTCTTATTTCTGGAAGTTTTATTGATTAACCAACACCACATTATTATCACTCCTCTCTAGCCTTCAGCAATTTAATAAACAATTTTTCAAATAAATTTTCTACTTTGACAGCTTGTTTTATAAAAGTTTTCTTTTTTCATTTGTTCTCTTAAATGTGAATTCCTGGCCTAAAATGAATGCCTCATATGTTTTTCTTTTCTCTTATAGGTCGCATCTCATATTATAATGCCTCATGCTATCTTAGGTATAGAAGAGATACTGACAAATATGCTGCAATCCTACTGTTCTTTTAAAAGTTTTTCTATGATAAAACATAACATAGACAAAGTTTTAAAATACCAACTAAACTAGAGAAAAAATTTTTTTGTTTGTAAGAGTTTTCACAAATAGTTGAGGCAGCTGTGCATAAATGGTAAGACACATGGGATGTGGCTGAGGCCCTGACCACACCTGCTACAACACATATAAAAATATGAGCATATACATACATGAGAATATATAAGCCATATATATCAGGGGAAAATGATAAATTAAATTGATAAATATAAATTTACATGTACTATAAATAATACGCTTGGTAAAGTTTTTAAAAGGAGCGACAAACCAGAAAAAGATAGTTTTCACATATATGACAAACTATTATCCTAAATGTACAAAAAAATCCTACCTATCAAACATTAACAAATATCTATATATATAAAAGGCTAAGCGACCACCTGACCACCTGGCTGCACGACGTTCCGACTGATAGCTATGACACTCACTGACCACCAGGGGGCAGACGCTCTGACCAGTAGCTATGACACTCACTGACCACCAGGAGGCAGACACTCAACGAGCTGCAGTGAACTGCCCTCTCACAATCCGGGACCCCTCGGGGGATGTCAGAGAGCTGGTTTTGGCCCAATCCCCACAGGCCAGGCCGAGGGACCCCACCTGCCAGAGGGACCTGCTCACTCCACAGATGCCCTTCAAGCCGCAGCACTGCCCCACAGGCGGCCGGCCCAGGAGGGACTGCAGGAGGTTGGCTCCAGGGTGTATCCGGCCCATCTCACACCTCCCCCCAAAGCTGGCCACCTTCTAATTAATTTCCTTTCAATGTGCATGAATCTGTGCACCAGGGCACTAGTAAATAAATAAAAGTGGATTAAGGATATGAACAGAAAGTATAATAGTCCATTTCTAATTAAAAAGATGAAATGGTTAATAAACAGAAAAGAATGAACAGCCAGGGAAATAAAAATCAAAACAACAATAAAAAACAGTTCTTAGCTATCAAATTGACCAGAAAATTTTTTTAAATTTTATTATATCAAGTGTCAGCGGACAAAGGAATGTGGAGGAAAGAAAGCCCTTTCATTACAATTGCCACTTCAGAAGGCAATAGTCAGTGTCTGCTAGACCAAACACCACACACCCTATGGCCCAGCAATCCCACGTCTCCGGATCTCTCCTAGAGAAACACCCACGTATACAAAACAAGAACATTTAACGCAGCATTTTTCTTATAATTCTGCAAACAATCCTGAAACGGGGGACAGGCTGAATTTTATGGAATAATATGTCCCTATTGAAAAAAAATAAAGTAGATAGATAATGTAATATCCTGGGTAAATCCCCAAGATGTATTGCTAAGGGTAAAAAGCAATTGCATATAGTGGCACAGCATCTTACTATTTGTGTAAAACACATATATAGAAGTGCCAAACGATTTCTGTCTGTACACAGACATGTATATCACAGCTTAAATAATATTCAGAAGCGTCCACAAACCTACAACGATGGTGACTGGGCTTCCAGTCAAAGGGAAAGTGAGCCATTTCTGTCAAGTTTTAATTTGGGGAGAGAAGCAATGTTCATGCACTTGCGAGGTTTACACTAAAATGAAAAGAATCAACGTTTTTTGGTGACACGTGAATTAAAGAGCTGCCCCTAGAAAGCAGGTGCCAAGGCGGATGTTTGCACTTCCTGGGCAGGCCAGCCCAGCATTGTTTACCTGGGGTGGGGCGGTGGGGGGCTCTAGCACAGGCTCGTGAAAATGGATGAATCAACAGGGATGAAATGAGATTGGAGACTTCATTTCTAAGTTCAGGAGTTTGTATCTTATTTGGCAGGACAAACTGTTTTGAATGAGATAGTACATTTAGCACAGTTCTGGTGGATACATTTTAGCTTATGATTCACATCAATTTTCAATTCTATCTCGTTTTGTGACCAGAAGATGGAACTCCAAACACTTAAACCTTTGGTTTTTTGTTTTTTTTTTTTCCTGTTTCGTCAGTCTTTGGGAGAGATTGTGGTTTGTTTCTTTAATTCTGCCTCCCCCCCGACCCCACCCCCTGCTTCTACATATACCCCTTGCATTTTTATTGAGTTCTCAGATAATCAAAAGGTAATTGCTAACTGCTGATGGGAGGAGTAATAGGGGAAGCTACACCTGAGAGTCTGTTATTTCTGACTCTGGGGACTTCTATGTTTTATGCACGACTTCACAGATTTTATCCTCCTCTTCCCACTTTGTTACTCCCTCCTCACAATGGGAAAGCTCACTGCAAACAGGTGCAGACATCGACACTGAACTCCTGGGAAGGGAAATTCCAACCCTGCTACACACAGACGTCGTCACATGTGCAGCCAAGGACTTGTGCATTGAAGAAAGAGAAAGTGGCGGGCCTGGGAATATATGATTTGGGCTCTTCTCCAGTTTCTATGCACGTCTCACAAAAGTTCCTTAGGCATAGAATTCTTCCGTGAGACCTCCTAAAACTCATGGGAAACACTGAAGTTTCTAAGTTTCCATAATATCAATTCTATTACCTTTTTTAAATATATATATTTTTAATTTGAGAGAGGGGGAAGGTAGAGGGAGACAGAGAAACATCAGTGTGAGAGCAGCACATTAATCAACAGCCTCCTCCAGACCCCCGGCCAGGAGCCACAACCAGGACATGTGCCCTGACTGGGAATCGAACCAGCAACCCTTTGGTGCACAGGATGAAGCCTAACCAATTGAACCACACTAGCCAGGGCACACGCTTATACTATTAATACAATTATATCTCTAGCTATTTATTCAAGATTCATTCATCCACTCTTTTTTTTTTTTCATTGATTTTTTACAGAGAGGAAGGGGGAGGGATAGAGAGTTAAAAACATCGATGAGAGAGAAACATAGGTCAGCTGCCTCCTGCACACCTCCCACTGGGCATGTGCCCACAACCAAGGTACATGCCCTTGACCAGAATCAATCCTGAGACCTTCCAGTCCACAGGCCGACGCTCTATCCACTGAACCAAACCGGTTAGGGCCATCCCCTCTTGTTAAAATATATATATATATATTTATATTTATTGGCCACCACTGCAGAATTATAGAAAGGTTGTAGATTGGTCAGACATGCGCGCGCACACACACACACACACACACACACACACACACACACCTCTACTCTAAGAACATCACTCTATTGTAAGTCCTCAATATATTTACCCAAGAACTTATCTCACAACATGAGAAAGCCAAGGGTGATGCAAGCAGAGGCAGCAGCACCTTAACAGATTTTTCCTAACCAGAGGGCAAAACTAACCGTAACTCTGATAAGGGTCCACTCTGTAAGGTTCTGCAAGAAAAATGACTTGCTCAAATATCGCCTTATTATACTCATACTTACATCACCATTTTGAAAATATATACACCATTGTTTTAAGGGGATGTTTATATACATTTAGCTCCTCTGTTTCTCGAGCCAAATTCGGCATTAGGAGACATGTGTCTTCACCCTGGGCCAAAGACCAGGTACCGTATTTTCCGGCGTATAAGACAACTGGGCATATAGAAGATTTTCCTGGGTTAAAAAGTCGTCTTATACACCAGAAAATATGGTATATTCCAGTAAAATCTTTTACCCCCTGCTTCCCTACCAAATGTCTGTACCTACCAAACCTCTCCCAGGCTCTAAACCTGTATCTGTAAATATCTACTAGTCATTTCCACTTGTAAATTGAAAAGGTTAAAGTTAAATGCATTTTTTTCTCAACCACTTCCTTCTCCCACATGAACCTGGCCTCCGCCCTGCTTTCGAGAAATAATTTTTCTGCAGTCATTAAAGCAGTAATCTAAATTTTAAAACCTTGCAGAAACCACTTTGGATTGCACTTCTCCCTCTCCTTCCACATTCAGTCAGCAAGCCTTGCCCATTCTACTTTTACCATGTGCCCCGAACCCAGTCCTTGCATGTCCATGTCAGAAACCCTTCTCTCCCACAACTGCAGTAGTCTCCTAGCTACCTCCACTCTCTTCCCACTCAGTCTATGTGGACTTTATCAACACCACACTAGGGGTGCCAGGTAAAGAGCATCCTGTGTTTTTATTTGTTAAATCTGGCAGCCCTGCACCATACACATTTTTTAAAATATATT
Organism: Cnephaeus nilssonii; assembly: GCF_951640355.1. Classification (NCBI taxonomy): domain Eukaryota; kingdom Metazoa; phylum Chordata; class Mammalia; order Chiroptera; family Vespertilionidae; genus Cnephaeus; species Cnephaeus nilssonii. The sequence goes on along the minus strand of NC_137072.1, from coordinate 62,044,868 downwards.
TTTATTGATTTCAGAGAGGAAGGGAGAGGGAAAGAGAGATTCTCTCTCTCAATGATGAGAGAGAATCATTGATCGGCTGCCTCCGGCACTGGGGATCAAACCACAACCCGGAAATGTGCCCTGACCAGGAATTGAACCATGACCTCCTGGCTCATAGGTCGATGCTCAGCCACTTAGCAACACCAGCTGGGCCCATACTCATCTTCCTAAACACATTTATGGGCATGTAGTGTTTTTCTTTAAACTGTCCCCCCTTTCCATTACTGAATTTATCTTTGGGCTTTTGGTTTTTGCGGCTGTGGTTTGAGTTCCCTATCCATTCCTGAGTTAAGGCTAAACTCCTCGGCTCACCACTCAACAAATATTTTACTAGTCACCTGATATGTACACTCTGATTTGGGTTATGAAGTAAGCAAAATAAATAAGTTATAGTCTCTATCCTTAAGAGCTTAGCCCTAGCTGGTTTGGCTCAGTGTCAGCCTACAGACTCAAGGGTCCTGGGTTTGATTCTGGTTAAGTGCACAAGCCTGGGTTTGGGTTTGATCCCCAGTAGGGGGCATGCAGGAGGCAGCTGATCAAGGACTCTCTCTCATCATTGATGTTTCTCTCTCTCCCTCTCTGAAATCAATAAAAATATATATATTTTTAAAAAAGCTTACAAGCTAAAGAATGATCACTGACAAAAAGAAACACAAGCAGAATATAGAACGGTCAACTCCATTTTAGGGTTGAAGTATAGGAGTCAGGCGGTTCCTTGGTTGACTATAATAACCTCTAGTCTGGCCTATGTCTATGGGCTCATGAGGACTTGAGGGGGCTCCAAGATTCCCTCTGACGAGAGACTGGTTCCCTCCTTTGGCAGATGCTTCACCCACATGTGGGTCCCTCTTTGTCCCCCACATTGCATTCATTCTGGGACAACGATGGCTCCCTAACTCACAGGTTCTCAGAGCCAACTCTCAGGTCTTCAGGCATGTGAGGACCTCCCCCCCCCCTCCTCTTTGGGCAGAGTTCCCCCACTCCACTTAGACTCCACTCACTCCATTCTCTTCCCACGTTCCAGCAGCACACTAGGCACAGCAGCACACCTGCTGCTCAGGGCGGCCTGCATCCTGGGAACAAAACGCTTGTCTACTTTACTTGCCAAGTGATTTCTTTGAGCTCCTGTCCCTAAAGTACTTGACTTGAGAGAAGGAATAAACTCTGCAGATCCACTTCCCAAAAGGCTGCCTTCCTCTCCCCCAACCTCTCCTAGGAGATGGGAATAATGATGGGTGGTTGGGCCAGTTCTCTAATTATGGGCCTTTCAGTGAGCCCTGCAAAGGGGTGGTTCACCCTAACTGCTCTAAATTTAGAATATAGAGCACATCGTGCCTTCTGTCTTTGGTTAGTTCTTAACAATAGTTATGTGGCAAAAAGAAAATTCCTACTTGACATCCTGTAAGGCTTGTCTTTATGCTTGGCTCCCACCAAGGATATATGGTTCAGACACCACTGCAATTTCAGTTCTAAATTATTAGAATGTTTTTAAAAATAATGGTTCTCAAACCTAGCTGCACATCAAGCTACCTAGGAGGCTTCAATTTTTTTAATTACAAAATTTCTAACTCCATTCCAGAGCCACTTGATCAGAATATCTAGGACTAGGACCAGATAATTGGCAATTGATCAAAATATAAGCAGCCTAACATTTAGGAACCTCTAGATGAGAACGAGAGAGAGAGAGAGAGAGAGAGAGAGAGAGAGAGCGCCAGGAAACTATTTGGGTTAATATATAAGCCCCATGGACAGATTCATTTTTGTACCCCCAACACTTAGAACAGTCCCTAGCATCCTATCTAACAAAAGAGTAATATTCAAATTGACCATCACTCCAACACACAAGATGGCCGCCCCCATGTGGTCAAAGATGGCTGCCCCCATGTGGACACAAGATGGCCACCACAAGATGGCCTGCAGGGGAGGGCAGTTGTGGGCAGTTAGGGGTGACCAGGCCAGCAGAGGAGGGCAGTTGGGGCAGACCAGGCCAGCAAGGGAGGGCAGTTGGGGGGGACCCAGGCCTGCAAGGGAGGGCAGTTGTGGGCGATCAGGCTAGCAGGGAGGGCAATTGTGGGCGTTCAGGCCAGCAGGGAGGGCAGTTAGGGGTGACCAGGCTGGCAGGGGAGGGCAGTTAGGGGCAATCAGGCCAGCTGGGGAGCAGTTAGGTGTCGATCAGGCTGGCAGGGGAGTGGTTAGGGGGTGATCAGGCTGGCAGGCAGAAGCGGTTAGGGGCAATCAGGCAAAGGCAGGTGAGCGGTTGGGAGATAGCAGTCCTGGATTGTGAGAGGGATGTCCAACCCTCAAGGAGTCCCCCATAGGAGAGGGTGCAGGCTGGGCTGAGGGACAACCCCCCCACCCCGTGTATGAATTTCATGCACTGGGCCTCTAGTAGTATATAATAACTAGAGGTTCAGTGCAAAAAATTTGTGCACTCAGTGGGGAGGGTCCCTCAGCCCAGCCTGAGCCCTCTTGCAGTCTTGAAGCCCTCGGGGGACATCCTTAGTGCTGCCGTGGAGGCAGGAGACGCTCCCACCACCACCACTGCGCTTGCCAGTCATGAGCCTGGCTTCTGGATGAGCAGCGCTCCTGCTGTGGTAGCGCATTGACCACCAGGGGGCAGCTCCTGTGTTAAGCGTCTGCCCTCTGGTAGTCAGTACACGTCATAGCAATTAGTCATTTTGCTGTTCAGTTGATTTGCATATTAGCCTTTTATTATATAGGATAACAGTTTATATATGTAGATAGAGCTAGAGCTAGAGCTAGAGATAAGTAGAGATAGAGATAGAGATAGAGATAGAGATAGAGATAGAGATAGAGATAGAGATAGAGAGAAGTAGAGGTAGAGGTAGAGGTAGAGGTACAGGTAGAGGTACAGGTAGAGGTACAGGTAGAGATAAAGATAGATGTAGATAGACATATCTAAAGATAGATATAGGTATAGATATATAGAGATATAGATTAGATATAGATATTTCTTGATTGAGTGAGTGGATTAGATGAACATTTCCATTTTATGAACAAAACTATCTTAACAAAATGCACCACCATAAGAATTTACCAAAAGTAGATGTCTTTATTCCCATAGTCGTCTTAATATAAACAGGTCTTTCTTGAACTTGGATATAAAAATTAGGTAAGATGAAAATGCTACTTAGGTAAGACTTCTCAGGGCTGCCTCACCACCATGATGAGGTCTCAACCCACAGGATTTAGAACTGATCAGGAGGGAAGATACTGGGATAAAGGTGGCATGTTGAATGATCTCCATGACTGCCAAGCTAATGATCACATGGTGTATCTTTTCCACCATAAAAATATACCTGTCAACATGACCAAACCATTTAGAATAAAGAGTGCTAAAGATGGACTTAAAATTTCTCTTTCACTGGCTACCTTCTCTTCAGATTCCATTTGGTTCATCAAACTCTAAGGTTAACCAGCCTTTGACTAAGCAGGTCATAAAGTAATTGTTTCTATTTGAGCCTGCTGCATTACAATCATGTTTAGGACCTCTCATTCTGAGTATATATTCAAATCTCCTTGATTAGAGCATATGGTATACAATGAGCTGAGTTAATAATCTATAATAATAAAAGTGTAATATGCTAATTAGACTGGACAGCCGAACGACCTTCCGGACGTCATTCTGGATGTCCTTCCGGATGAAGCCGCAGCGGCAGGGGCCAAGGCAGAGGCAGTTAGGTGCAATCAGGCAGGCAGGCAAATGGTTAGGGGTGATAAGTCAGGCAGGCAGAGTGGTTAGGGGTGATGAATCAGGCAGGCAGAGGCGGTTAGGGGTGATCAGGCATGCAGGCGAGTGGTTAGAGGCAATCAGGCAGGCAGACAGGTGAGTGGTTAGGAGCGAGTGGTCCCGGATTGTGAGAGGGATGTCCAACTGCTGGGATAGGGCCTAAACTGGCAGTCAGACATTCCCCTAGGGGTCCCAGATTGCAAGAGGGTGCAGGCCGGGCTGAGGGACCACCCTCCCCACCACCCCCCATACACAAATTTTATGCACCAGGCCTCTCAGTAATAATAATAAAACCGTGATATACCTCAAGATTCTTTTGAGATGGTGGTGGTGGTTGTCATGGGTTATATTGCTATTGTTGTTGATACTGTTATTATTGCCATGAACTAGCTTAGAAGGATAAAGAATCTCTTTCCCCACCCCACAGCTGGAAAGAAGCCCTGCTTTCTAAGGGCTGATTGCCTCCCTCACCAGGAGGGAAGTAAACAGCTTTTGTGTTACAGGCAGATGGGAGGAGTTTCAGCTTAATCCCCCAGCTGAGGTGGTGTGGAGCAGATAAGGCCGAAGTTGCCCCCAGGGAAAGGAGGGGGACCTTCTCCAATGTGGACTTGGGACAGAATTTGGGATTATCACAGATGTCAAACTGTGATCTCCCCTGACACTAAGTGCCCATGGTTGTGGGAGGCTGGACACCTCGCCAAGGAGGCACAGGAAAAATTCTCACAGACCAGTGAGGAACAGTGGGAGGAGCCACTCCTCTTCAAAATGGATTCCAAGGGCTTATTTAACAAGCTCTGAGCAGGGGCCAAAGGAAAACCCTTAGGAAGGGGAGGAGCCCTCAGTGACTGACATGTGGCATTTCCCCACCAGGGCCAGAGCCAGGGCCAACCACCTCCTGAGTGAAGGCTTGGAGCCAGAATTCATTTGATTTGGAAAAGGACGTGCTGTGATTTTTCTTGTGCCAGAGTATTACAGAGAAATTTGTATCCCTTCAAATTTGTCCAAACTCTTTGGACTCAGATTCTCAGGATTTACTTATACTGGTGGCTAACCTACTGCTTGTGGGTAAATTTTATAGGTTTAATTCTCAGCAAGTAATCTTTTTCTATATAGCTAGGAAATACTTTACTGGGCTTCCATGAGCCAACAAAAATCTTTTCAAATATGCTATTTTCTACTGTTCACAGACAGTAGGAAATGCATTTATACAGAACCCACAAGGCCACCAACTAGCCAGACAAGTACAAATAGAAAATGAGAACAGCTAAATTACTTTTGCTTTCTGACTAATATAGTTATCATTTTTTATAGCAGCACCAGCTTCTATGATTCTAAGAAAATGAAATTATGTTTGTTGGCCTTATGTTAAGTAACTTGTTCAGGATTCCACAAGAGAAAATATGCAGAAGTGTGATTCATTCTTCAGATTTTTTTTTCTTTCTTTCTGTCTTCCTAGCCTTTGTTTTCAGCTGCCACTGAACAACTACTGGCATGTAAAGACTGGGTCATCTGGTGTCAGATTTCTCGTCAAGTTCTTCCCTTCTTGTCCAGGCCTAGGAGAGAAGTGCCTTTGGTGACCTCACCACTTCAATATTGGAGTAACTCCCCCACTAGTCAACCTGCCTCCCTTTCCCCTACTCATTCCCATCAGATTAATCTTCCTAAATTATAGCCTTGACCATTTCACCCCATTCTCCCATCAAAAACCCCTAATCTAATACAGTACCATTCAAAGAATGCTTACTGACGAACTAAGAAGTCGGAGACATTGTGCTTAACACTCTGAGGGATATGAACTCAAATCAGGCAGTTTATATTTTCTTGGAGATACTGACATTTCCCAACCTACTATGAGGGAAAGCATACCAAATGTTCTAATTAAGGCCAAGATTAAGGTTTAGGAGTCAAGGCAAAGGAAAAAAATAAAGCTGGCTCTTTTTCTGATGCAGCCTATTGCTTACAAAATAATTTGAATCATTTACCTGGCAATAACTGTGCTCTTGTAAATCGACACCATCAGCCTACTCCTATCTCCTCTGCATTCCATACAAACCTTCTGTAGACTCCGCCAAATTGGTCTGTTCAGCTCCAAACGCATCTTGCAGTTCCCACTTCTCTCTCTTAATGCCACTTCCTCTGGTCACCACCCCAGTTCTCTCTGCCTGTCCAAATGCTACCCACTTTATATACTACCTTTTCCATGAAAACTTTCCTAGATCAGCCAGAGTGGCCTCTTCCTCCTTGGCACCTGAGTCACTACCTGGAGTCTCTCCCACCACCTTTCTGAATCTACCATAACCTGCATATGCACCACGACCCTGGGGCTCACATGATTCCGGGTCCTTTCTGTCTGGTATCTGCCCCAGTCCAGCACCCTAGCCTTACACCACTGGCCTCAGCCTTGTGATTTGGTGTTTGTCGCCCACATCCCAGTGCTATGCCTGGTCCTCAATCTCCAACTCTGCCACCAGTAGCTCAGGGTTCTGTTTTTAGCTACCTCAGTATCCCGCCCCTCCTATTGACGCCGCACACCCTTCTCCTCCAATGTGTGCTTCTTGTGTCTTCCAATTCACCACAGCCTATGAAACTGCCTGAGAAGAAAAAAAAAAAAAAGATCAGCATAATTTAAGTGTTACTACCTTAGGAATAAACATGTAGCACCACAACATGGATGAACCTTGAAAGACATGGTGCTAGGTGAAACAGCCCTACACTAAAGGCCTGATGTTGTGTGATTCTACTTAGATAAGGTACCTAAAGCAGTCAGATGCATAGAGATAGAAGTTAAAACAGTGGTCACCAGGGGCTGGGGTGGAGAGGGGAATGGAGAGTAATGTTTAATGGGTACAGAGTTTCAGTATGGAATGAAGACTAAGTCCTGGAGATGAATGTGATGATGTTTACACAATAATGTGAATGTCTTTAATGCCACTCAACTGTACATTTAAAAATAATTAAAATGGACCATAGCCAGCTTGGCTCAGTAGATAGAGCATCAACCCACAGACTGAATGGTCCCAGGTTCAATTCCGGTCAAGGGCATGTACCTCAGTTCCAGGCTTGATCCCCATACAGGAGGCACCAATCGATGTGTCTCATTCACATCAATGTTTCTCTCTCTCTCTCTCCCCCTCCTTTCCACCCTCTCTAAAAATAAATGGAAAAATATCCCCGGGTGAGGATTAACAAAAAAAAATGAATAATTAAAATGGTAAGTTTTATGTTACTTCTATTTTTACCGTGATAAGATAAATTTAAAAATTTTTAAATGAACTATTCACACATGAAAAAAAAAAATACATCACCAAGAGTTTGGTGGAAAATCAAAATAGAGAGCTGAATCAGCACTCATTCTTTCAAGGTTCCTAACTAGCCGGCTAGATATTTCCCCCACTAAGATTTCATCAGACTGAGTATTTGCTCTGGATGTACTTTTGTTCTTTCAATTCTTGGCTCTAGTTTCTTCTATGCCACTTTGAGGCCTGATTCTGAATGATATACTTGAAAATGATGTGTAAAGAGTTTTTAAGCCAAGGGTTATTGAACAAACATATTTCACCAAGCATTGCTTCCTGCGCATGTTCCTACTGTTTGATTTTCTCACCCTCTACGGACTTCATGCCCCATGGACTCAACCTCATTTGCTCCCTGCATAGTAAGCATCTTTCTCCCATGAGAGAGAGGAACCAATCTCCTCCATTGTCTCAGTGTTCCTCCCCATCTCACACATGCACCACCACTCCCTGCTTAGAATCATGAGTCTTTGGTGCCTCTAAAGATATAGCCCTCTACAGCCTCCTCGGGGATTCTGTTGTCATAGCCACTGAATTTATTTACCTTACAGCACCCAAGGCTCTTCATTAAAACTTTCCTACCACATGTTTCCTTGAAATATTCACCTCCCTGAAAGGCAGAGACACGGTCTTACATATATATGTCTTTATACTTTTTGTAGTGCCTTTGACTACACATGCCACTTCTTTAAAAAAATGTACTAGCCCTGGCCAGTGCTGCAAAGTAGTTAGAGCGTCAGCTCATGCACCAAAGGATCGTGGGTTCGATTCCTGGTCAATGGCACATACCTGAGTTGCAGGTTTGATCCCTGGTCCTGGTCAGGGCATATGTGGGAGACAACAAATGGATATGTCTCTCTCACATAGATGTTTCTCCACTCTCTCTAAAAATCAATGGAAAAAATATCCTCCAGGTGAGAATTAACCAAAAAAATAAAAACCAAAAAATTAAAAACTTTAATTAGACTGTCACTTAGACATTTTCGGGAATCATTATCATCAATCCAAGGGAAAAAAAGGGTTTACATTAATCATATGATTTCTTTAAGTATGAATCTATTTATGACTTTCAGATTTTGTTCCTATTTACTGAAGTTCTAACAAAGTCCATGCAAGCTGTTCTCAGAGTCCACTGAACTCCACTGCAGTGCCTCTCAGGTATGAATCATAGAGATTTAATATGCTGTCGGTTTGATAAATTCTGCTCACTCTCAAGAAAATTTCTAAGACTATATGAGTATTGTTCTTCAATCTTATAATTCACTTATATGCCTTTGGTATAATTTTCATAAGAATTCCCCAGTTGGGTAATTTCTGGTAAAATTCCTAGACTTTGGATCATGCCATCGATCACTGTTGTGAAAATTATCTGAGCTCTACCTGTCCGAGTTTACCTAGGCTGTAATGCATTACAAAAATTCATCCAAATATCATTTTCTGGTAAATAAAACAGGACTTCTCAAAGAAATGCTGATTTTAGGGCTAGGGTAGGACAAATACAAGATGAGCCCAGAGCATCTTGTAATGCCAAAAAGCTCAAAACACAAAAGGGTGGGGGCATGTCAAAGGTATGAGGAAACCAGCCTGAAAGAGTTCCTAATGGCCAAAAGCTGGAACAATTTTGCAACAAATTAACACAGCACTCAATTATAACCCAAAGTATAAAATACACGAGTCCACACTAATATAAATGAAGGAGTGAATAAATATATGGGGGAGAAGAGATGAATTTTTCACACAGATGACTTCCAAATGTATGTAGATACACTCCCTTCCACGAGGTAAAGGTTAATTTCCCACACCCTCGCTCCCTCTTGAGTGTGAGCTAAACTTAGTAACTTGATTCCAAACAGTAGGTTTTGCAAATGGAAAAACTGTCCATTGGAGAAGCCTGGCAAACAATAACTGATATAGTTAACATTGCCGGCATTAGTCATGATGATTGCATGTACTCCGGATATGCTGTGATGGGAAGGGTACTATATGCCTGTGATAATCTTTCCAAAAACCTGTAAGCTCGATCTCATCATGAAAAAAACATCAGATGGCCCGGCCAGAGTGACTCAGTTGGTTGAGTGTTGTCCTGTGCACCAAAAAGTTGTTAGTTCAATTGCTGGTCAGGGCAGGTATGGAAGGCAACCGTTTAATGTTTCTCTCTATTCTCTCTCTCTCTCTCTCTCTCTCTCTCTCTCTCTCTCTCTCTCTCCCCACCCCTCTCTGTCCCTTCCTCTTTTTAAGCATGTCCTCAGGTAAGGATAAAAGAAAATAAGCAAAACCATCAGATGAACTCAGATTAAGGGATATTCTACAAAATTCCTGATTGGTACACCACAAAACTGTCCAGATCATGAAAAAAAAAAAAAAAAAAAGGAAAAATTGAGAAACCGGCACAGATTAGAGGAGACTTAGAGAGACATGATGATTAAACATAATGTGGTATCCCAGATTAAAATACAGAACAGAAAAAGGACATTACTGGGAAAACTAGTGAATCCATATAAAGTACGAAGCTTAATGAATAGTGATGTACTAGTGCTGCCACCTTAGCTGTGACCAATGTACAATGGTATCGTAAGATAGTATCATTAAGGGAAACTGATGAGGAGTATATGGGAACCCTGCACTATCTTCACAATTCTCTGTGAGTCTAAAATTGTTTCAAAATAAAAAGCTAATTGTAAAAAAATTATTAATACTTTCTCCAGTCATCTTTAGAAGCAAATGAAAAAGTGTCTGACCCGGCTCATGGGAGAGACCCCTTTTCTATCCTGCAACTTATAAAACCAATACAACAGAATCATGCCCATCTGTATATATCACTTAATATTTTTTCTCAACATTGTCCTAACTGGTTTTTTGGATCCTTGTTTCTATTTTGAGTTTTGGTGGTGACTACAAAGAAATGGCCCCTTCAATTTTGTTTCTGAGAAGTGAGCACTGGAGATTCTATTGCCAAAGCCTGCAAATTCCAGAAGTTCACAAAATTTACTAGAAAATAATTCAAGCTAATTACTGCCTAAACATAGTTAATGATTTATTCAAAATGGACAATCAAGAATCACCTGAAGACATTAACCTACATCAACTATATTCTTTTCTATAAACAATATAATTCATTAATCCAAGAATACCCTTAAATGTATGTACTCTTTATGCTGAGATAGCCATGGGCTTTTTAATCTACATTGATAGTAAAACAATTCTCAGAGGGGCAAGTGCAAAGCAAGCTGAGCTAAAAGAATATCTGTCAGATTCCCAGGACTGAAATTTTGAAGTGTTTGTTTGTCTGTTTTCAGTGTAAGATATTTCAAAACATTTGATCAAATGTTATAAACATAATCCCAGAAAATTTTTATCAAATCTATAGCCATTTATTCTTGGGGACTAAAGTAGAGCCAAGAGAATTATGGGATATATCCCAGAAGTTCACAGTGAGTCTATAGTAATGCAATAAAGAAGAAATGCAATGGGGACATTTAACTTCCCCGTGTCACCCTGAGCGGTTCTAGTCAATGGGAAATTGATGTAGAAAAACTAGAGGAGATAGTCTGGCTCAAGGCAAGACTGAGGCAATAACAGGATCTACTAAATTATTTAGTGATACATAGATGAGCATAATCCACACAGAAAGCTCTCCAACACTCAGCAAGCAGTCTTCTTACATAATAGTTACAATAGTAAATATGCTCATATAAATCCATGCTTTCTTTGGACAGGTTTTGGTTTCCAATGTGTAATTTTACTTGACATAATTCAAAGAAGTGGAGCCAAGGGTAAGAAAGGGCTTTTTTGTTTATTTTTCTAGATGGAAACAGATGTGTATTAGAGAACAATCCCTTGTGAGCAACAAATGTACTGCAGTCCCCGAGCCCCAGGCATGATTACATTTATTCCTCCTGAGGTTTCACATTTTAGTGAATAGCTTTCTCTATTTAATTTCAACTTTAAAACTTTCCTAAGTTGGGCTTTATGCACTGGCTTCTTAAAAGAAAAATTCAGCCTTGTTAAAATTCAACTTTAGTTTTCTTCAGTTGTAGATGACATCTCAGACAAATTAGCTTTCTTGCTCCTAGGGTTGTTTTTCAGCCATGTTCATAGTGCTTTTTCTACCACTCTCTTCAAAAATAAATGTTGTCATTTATTTCAACATTGTATATCCAACTAATCAAAAAGATATTTATATGGAATATAGTTATATAGTAAATAAGAGTTTGATATAAGTAAAATTATTTTTTAATCTTACTATATTTCCATGGATTAAAGGGATATTATTTTTTTAAATCCTATATAATCCTACCTAATAAAATAGTAATATGCAAATTGACCGCACCTTCGCTACACCCAAGCCACACCCACCAGCCAAAGCAACGCCCACCAGCCAATCAGGGCGAGTATGCAAATTACCCAACAAAGATGGCGGTTAATTTGCATACACTGAGGGAGGGAGGAGTGAAGACTGAAGACAACTTAGAAGGAAGAGGGAGGAAAAGCAGAAAGCAAGGTGGCTGCCAGAGGGAAAGCCTGGTCGGGGCAAAGCGGGGCGGAACGGGGCGGAGCAGGTGCAGGTGCGGCAGCCGCAAAGGCAGTGGCAGCGCACAAGGCCGCAACGGCCGCTTGCAGGATTCTTCCTGCAAATGGGCTACTAGTAAAAGCATAATATGCTAAGTATCTGACCGTGTTCGACCATTCGACCAGTCACTATGATGCGCACTGACCACCAGGGGGCAGATACTCCGACTGGTAGGTTAGCTTGCTACTGGGGTCTGGCTGATCGGGACCGGGCAAGATGGGCTGGATACACCCTGGAGCCCTCCCGCAGCCCTTCCCCAACCCCAATCGTGCACCGGTGGGGTCCCTTAGCCTGGCCTGCGCCCTCTCGCAATCTGGCACCCCTCGGGGGATGTCGGAGAACCAGTTTTGGCCCAATCCCCACAGGCCTAGCTGAGGGACCCCACTGGTGCACGAATCCGTGCATCAGGGCTCTAGTTAAACTATAAAGATCTAAATGGTCCCAGGCCAGGTAGCTCAGTTGGTTGGAGCAGCATCCCAATACACCAAGGTTGCTGGTTCAATCCCTGGCCAGGGCACACACAAGAATCAACCAATGAAGCCATAAGTAAGTGGAATAACAAGTCTCTCTCTCTCTCTCTCTCTCTCTCTCTCTCTCTCTCTCTCTCTCATCTTTCTCAAGTCAATCAATAAGTAAAACATTTAAAAATAAAACATTTAAAAATAAAACATTTAAAAATATAAAAATTAAATTAAAAAAAGATCTGGAAGTAGCTTTTCTTTTCTTCTTTCTCTTCCTTCTTTCCAGAACAACTCAGTCATAAAATCATTAAGCAGAGACAAGCAGGATATGCATTGCACCAGGATAGGAAATCCATGGTGGCCCAGAGTGAAGTAAAATGAGCATCTGCATAGGAGGAAGTCCTGGCACAGATGTTGGAGACTGAGCAGAGTGAGGAGAGTGCCCATGCATGAGGGTAGCCTGGCATAAGTGTTGAAGACTGTGTAGGATGAAGAGGGAGTCCACATGGTGGCATCTAACTGCACCAGCCCTGCAGGCCAAGTCGGGTAAGGCAGTCATTGTTGTAAGGGGGAGGGAGAAATTTTGTGGCAAAAAGAGATTGGTGCATGTAAGGAAATTGATTAAAGAAGTAAATGTATGAAGGACAATGAGATCCAGGGAGGAAAATAGATTGAACTTTGTGGTGATGAATTGGAATTGGAGGTTTCTGTTTGAGCATAATGGTTTTCACTATCATAGATATACTAGAGGCCCAGTGCATGAAATTCGTGCAGGGGAAGGTGAAACTCAGCTCAGCCTGTGCCCTCTCATAATCTGGGACCCCTAGGCCTGGCTGGCGATCAGGGCCTATCGGGGCTTTCCTTCCCCCAGCTGGCAGCAGCTGGCCTTGCCCCCACCACTGCCACTGCTTGCCATCTGTGTGGTGCTGCCCCCCCCCCCACCAAAGGTCACCTCCCTCTGCAGGTGACAGGCATGGGGTGCCATCGCTTGGCTGGCCTGGGCCTCTCTCTGTGGGGTGATCGCTGGCTGGCCCCACACACCCACCATAGCATTGCTGGCCGGTGGCCTGGGCCTCCCTCTTTGGGGCAATAGATCATGGAGCCCCCCATTGATTGCCCCACAGAGGGTGGCCTGGGCCTCCCTCTGTGGGGCAATCGTGGGGCGATGGCGGGGCCCCCTGACCAATTGCATCACACTTGCCTTAGCTGGCCTGGCGCCAGTGCATGTCATAGTGTGGTTGTCGGAAAGGTCATCCGGACAGTCGTTCTGCTGTTCGGTCATTCGGTAGATTTGCATATTATACTTTTATTATTATAGCTATGGGAATAAACATAGATGTATTGTGTATATACATGCATGTATTGTGTGTGCAAATATTTCCTATCTCTGTCCACAGAGAGAGTATGGGACCAACAACAACATAACAATAATATTTGCACGTTGTACACAGATCTTGGTTTCAAAATACAATTCTCCCCTAAAAGGAATCAGGAATCCTTGGAGAAATGGCAAATCTATGGATGAGAAATAAAAAGTGCAAATTGGCTTGGAACATCTTATTATGGCATTAGTAAGGAAGTGCCCAAAGAATAATGGGTGACATGTTAACAGGATAGAGAAGCCAGCTTATAGGGATTCAAGTCTCAAAGCCCTCCTAAGAAATACGGTTCCTATCTGTTGTTTAATTTCTTATCAGGTTGTCTTTGTCTTTACCATATTGCTTTTGAGATGCTTTACCTATTCTGTAAACCAATCCTTTCTAGATTATACGTATAGAAAGTATCTTCTCATTTATGGCTTATCTGGCCACTATCTTTTAATAAAAAGCCATTATTAATTTTATTATAGTTGAATCTATCAATTTTTTTTCTTTATGATTTGTGTTTTGTGGTCTTTGTTTTAGAAATCTTTTCCTACCCATATTCATAGTGTCCTATACTGTCTTCTAAAAGTTTAAGTTTTTACCTTTCATAGATGGGTCTTTAATCACACAGAATCTTTGTTTATCTATGGAACAATTAGAGACACAATTCCTTTATTTGTATATGGATAACCAATTATCCAAGCACCATTTACTATTCATTCTAAGGAAAAGTAACTCTTTATCACACCTGAGTGTTCTATCCCAACACCAATTCCGTACTGTCTTCATTACTGTAATCTTAAAATAAATCTTAATATTTGGTAAAGCAAGTCTCCCTGTTTTGCTTTTTTTTGTTAAGTATATTTTGGGTAATTTTAGCTCTTTCCTCTTCCATATAAATTTCAGAACAAAGTTGTAAGGTTTTACATACAATCTTTTTAGATTTTGGTTGGCACTGCACTGGATCCATACACCAAATTGACAGTAGAAATGTCTTTATATATTCACCGTCCCTATCCATGAACATGGTACTTCATATAAATGTTAAAAATTTGTACATATAAAAATAATAATGAAAAAATGGGGGAATTGTTTCTAACAAATATGATAGTTCAAAGGTTTATATACTGAACATTTTAAAATCTCCTATTAAAAATCCATGGGATAATGAGGAGGACTTGACCAGACAACTTATAAGAAAGGTACACAAATTAGAAGCATATAGAAAAATGCCTGGCTTAATTAATAGTAAATAAATGTAAATACCCACAAGATACTATTTCTCCTATCAAATCAAAAGCCTTTTTAAAAAAAAATGCTATAATAAACACATCAGCTTGAGTCTAAGTGAAAATTAGCTCCCATCAGGATCCAGGTCATGGGGTGAGTTTGCTAAAAAAAAACCTACTTGTATGCACATTGAAGAGCCTCTCTGAAAAGAACACATTGGAAGAAAGAAATTAGGAATAATGACTTTAGTCCCGTAAGACAGCAGTTGTCACTAGTACAATCTTGTATGTATGTATGTATGTATGTATGTATGTATGTATGTATGTATTGTCTTCTAGTTCCAGTTTCCTTGATGCATTCCTACAGAGAAAGTGAGAGAGGGAGGAAGAAATCAGAGTAATTTCATCATTTTCAAGTACTGGAATGCCCAGCACAGTTTAAGGCCTGTTGGAGTGACATATGACAGGCGTAGCATCATCCTGCACTTTGCACAGAACAACACTCTGAAGCTTCAAACCTCAGCTATTGGCCAAGACAAAGCCAGTCAAAAGGAGGCTGGTATGTGAGCACAGGAGTGAAGCCCCTGGCACTTTTAGAAAAACTTGATCACGGGACTTAAGAAGAATTTCCACTAGCAAGGGCAAAATATAAAAATAAAAAACAATATTGAAGTTATTATTTTTTAATATGGACCTTTTCTGTTCTCATAAGTGAGTGAGGGCTGGGAGAAGCTAAGACTAAATCATTATTCAAAATCAGAACGTGTGCAACAAGTCACATACCCTCATATACTGTTGGTAGACATAGAAATGAGATACCATTTCTATGGAATACCATTTTGCAAAATATATCAAGATTCTTTTTAACTTTTTGATACATTGTCCTACTAAAAATCTTGTCTAATAAAATAAGAGACATATATAAATGTATGTCCAGGAACATTTGTTGCAGTATTAAAGATACTAATAAAATCTCAAAATGATCTAAATATTCATTTAGGAGGAAGGTTAAATGAGTTATGGAATAACTAAACAAATGGGTAGATGATTAAATATTATGCAGCTCTGTACTAGAAAATTCGCCTGATGGTGGAAAACAGGGTATCAAATTGAATGTACAAAGATAAACCTATAGTTGAAAAATTTTAACTGAGTTTTTGTGTTTTGTTTTTTTCCATTTACTAAATTATTTCTTTTGCCCTGTAGCTCTCCACCTACTGGACCAATTGGGACCATTGCCTTGGAGAGAAGAAATCTATTGGCATGCTTGAATGGATTCTAAAGCAAAACACCTTTGATACATAGGAACTAGGCCATTGAGAGATAATTAATTTTCTTTTGAACTAATAAAAAGGACATGATTGGAATACTGAGGCAGAATTCAGAAGACCGACACATAGAAATGATACAAGTTAGTCACAGAACACATATAATGCTGTATTTAACTTAAGTCAGTTTCCTGCCTGGTAGGAAGGAAGCAGAATTCCCTCCTGGGCTGCAGGGAAGAGACTGGAGAAAGAGGGGAAGAAGAGAAGAAAGCCAGATGTGAGCAGAGTCCCTGAGGGGACTGTCTCCCTTCCTGGGTTGAAATTCAAGATGGATCCTTGTGTTCCAAATAAGTTTCAGGATGTGAGAAAAAGAAGGTACTTCTGTTCCACATCCTCCATAAAATCAGGGAGAAGCCAACTCACTGAGAACATGAAGTGGCTGCGGAAGGGGAGGAATGGCAGCAGGTCGGGGCCGGAGACAGAGGTGGCCTGAGAGAGCCACCGCCCCCACAATCCCCATGATTCCCAGAGGGGGCAATGGAAGGGAGCCAGCACTTGGGATGGGTGGGGGTGGGGGTGACCGCAGCAGAGGATAAGGAGGCCCCATGCTAAAGCCTGGGCAGTTGGCTCTCAGCAGCAGCAGGGGAAGATGACAAAACATCTGGCAGCAGTCACTCTGTCCTGCACCGCCCATGCCCAGAACATACATTAGCAGCAGAAGAGCGGGGCCAGGGACCCACAGGCAAAATCCACACAGGGCAAGACCACAGCCAAAAAGGACTGGAGAGTAACACAAGGACCCGACACCCATCCCCTGCTGGCAGGATGGTGGCATGAACTTCCTCTGTTCCCAGGGGCTGTTGCAGGGACTGAGGAAGGTGGGGTGGAAAGGAGAATGCCGGAGAGGGAGTCTGAACTATGAATGTAATAACGTTTCCCTGCCCTGGCCACAAACTGACTTCAGTTACAGAGAAATGTAAACCTATTCTTTTCCTCAGCCCAGATAGAATTGTAAATTTCAAAACTGGGACATCTATATGCAATGCTATTTTGGCCTATCCAGTATGTGGTCTCTCTTCTGATAAAGGCAGCTGAGTTTCCGGGCTCCTATTTTTCCAAAGCCTGGGTCTTTCTCTGATTTTGTAGCCTGCCAGGAAATTCTGTCCTTCCTTAACTTTGAAACTAGGTTAGCTTGTCTTCTTTGCAACTAAATAATTTCAACTAATACAAAATATATAATCCCAATTTTGTAAATGCATAAAAGCACATTGGTGCGTGCAAGCACACACACACACACACACACACACACACACACACACACATTTATATGTGGAAAAAGATTAGAGGGAATGATGTAATAGTGATTATCTCTTACAAAACATCATGTTTTTTCTCCCTGCATTTCTAAATTTTCTATCCTCCACAATGAGTATGTATTATGTTGCTATTCAAAATATAGAGATAAAAATATTACCCATAATGTCCAGAGAAATAACATTAGGCCGCCCAATGACATTAAGAAGTCAGGTATGTCATAGGCCCTTATCTCTTGGCATCCTGGGCGAGACAGCAGCCTGCAAACACAAGAACTGTTGGGCAGTGCGGTGCAATGGAAAGAACATGAGGTGGAGAAACGAGAGACCTGAGTTTTAGTTCTGGCACTGGCGAGCTGCGGACCTTCAATTCAACCTCCCTGAACCTGAGGTTTCTTCGCCTGTGAAATGAAGGCCTAAACTGGCTATAGGATCACAGAGGTCACGGACCTGTCACCAGACCCCAGCTCAGACGTCAACTCCCAACAGTTCCCAGAGATGTATGTGAAAGGACAAAAAGACCCAGCCATGCCAGCCGAAGTCTGAACTTCCAGAGTACTTCCAGGGGAACTCCACAGACACTGCTTGTTTCACTTCTGAGACTGAAACATAGCAATACCATTTGGATGTTTTCCATCTTGTTTTCATAGCACCTCTGTCAGGAAGGACACTTTACAACCCACTCCCAGAATGGGAATGCAGCCAGTGTCTGGCCCTGACACCAGCCCCGATCAACCTAAGGACCCTAATGCCACCATTCCGGATGGTGCCATATCTCCTCCTACCCTTAGCACACTGCCTGCCTCGTCGGCCTCGTCATGCAGTCTGTCATCAGAGCCACAGACCACAAGGATGGGCTTCTGGAGGAGCTATGGAGGGCAGATTTACTGCTGCTGCTTCAGTCCAGGGAACTGCAAAGCCAAGGAAGCCCAAAGGGAGGTGCTGCATAGTCACCCCGCATCCTCGGAGCAGGGGTCTGCCTTGGGTGGGGAGTCAGATGGAGCAGGTACACGTAGAAGGGTGCAGCAGGGATTGGAGCTGTAAGAACAAAGACCAAACTCGTAACTTACACATCTGTTCTAAACTAACCATGATTTCACCAAACTAATTTCTCAGCTACTTTTCTCTTCTTCTGTTCTTGCTAGTATATGTATGTCTTGCATCTTCCTCTGGGAATTTTCTTCCTCTTCCCATATATAATGTCTAGAAGTCCTCTTTGGCTTGCTGGGGACAAACTTCCTATTCACCAGACTGATGCATGACTGAGACTCTCTGTCATGTCTCAGGAGACGACCAACTCACAGGGTTCGAAGGAAGATGCAAGCCCTAAGCACTTGAATTCTATCGAGTGAAAATCGACTGCCCTTTTAGTCTGTTCATCTTCATTTCTAACCTAAAGAGAAGAAAATAGAAATGGAAGTGGACTGGGTAATCTTTTCCAAGAAAAACTTGGAATTTTTTAAACACTAAAAAGAGAAGAACTAAAATTTGAATGTAGAAAAGATACAATTAAGCACACTTGGCAAGTACATTAAGAGGAGTGCAAAGGGAATTAGACTGTGTGGGAGTCAGGCTCCGTCCAAAGAAAACAGGCCCAGGAATGTTTCAAGATGGGATCTGAAGAGATGAGTGAGTCACCACGTGAAGAAGGGAAAGAACAGAAAACACCAGAAGACACCGTCTCTCTAGCGAAATAAGCCCCATAACTAGCAGTGAAGAAGTTTAAATGGTAGAAATGCCATTTAAACTAAGACTGGAGAAAAGTAAAGAAGGAGAAAAGATGACTTGTCTCTTTGCCGAAATTCAGTGTTGCTGATAGGGAGGGAAGAGAATGGGGAATGTGGGAGGAATTGAGGAATTCTAATAAGAAGGTTATCTCCCCCGAAGAATTCCTGAGAAGGTTTTTTTCCAGAAGAGATT
This sequence comes from Cnephaeus nilssonii, assembly GCF_951640355.1. NCBI lineage: Eukaryota > Metazoa > Chordata > Mammalia > Chiroptera > Vespertilionidae > Cnephaeus > Cnephaeus nilssonii. The sequence goes on along the minus strand of NC_137072.1, from coordinate 62,025,660 downwards.
AAGTCATTATTCTCAAATAACCCAAGAGGTCATGTGTTGCCTTTCTGGTGCTTACCAGTGTAATCCCTGAGCAGAAAATAATTTTCTAATATGAAGTAAGAGAGCAGGAGGTAGTACACAAAGGATAAAGATACCTTAAATTAACAAGAAGACATTTAAATGGTTTACGGTTTTAAAAAAAATGTTTTTAGAAAAACTGCTGATGCTGCAGGCAAGGCTGACATTAGAGCCTGCATCATAGTTAACTGCCTAACAGCCGCTCTTACTGAAATTGCAGCAGGATAGGAAGCCGAAAACATCTAAATACTCACCTCTCTCTCTCTCTCTCTCTCTCTCTCTCTCTCTCTCTCTCTCTCTCTCTCTCTCTCTCCCTCTCTCTCTCTCATAAATTGTTTCAAGTCACAAATGTAGTTTTAATTCAAAGAATCAAAGGGTCACCTGTTTACATTCTCTCCAGTTTCAAATCTATCATCAAAATTAGTGAGCAATGCCAGCTAATTCAATAAACAGAAAACTTAAATAAAACAAAATGTAGCCACTTTGAGAGAAGTTTATAGTTTGGTGATTATAAAAAAGACCATTTCTATGTTGTTGCCAGTGGGGATTTTTGGTAGTGGGTCTATCTGATAAGCTTCTGAAACAACAGTTCCATTGAACTGCTGGAAAGGAAATTGTTGTGACCGGATTGCTTCCTGTGGTGAACAAAGGGCTTTTGCTGACATAGCAACTTCGTGGTTACAGAGACAAGCCCACAAGTTTTGTCTTTCAAAACTGAAAGTTGTATGTGTGTGTGTGTGTGTGTGTGTGTGTGTGTGTGTGTGTGTGTGTGTTAATTTCACTATTTCAAAAGGAAACAAAATCTTTAGATTTGTTTCCTAAGGAAGAATTTTAAAAAGAAGAGAAGAAGCAAGGGAAAAGGAAGGAAGGATAAGAAAGAAAGAGGAAGGAAGGAAAGAAGCAACAAAATGATGTCACAGTCATGTTTTTGACTGTTGTTTTTTTCTGTGTTACAAAATATTAAAATGTTGATAATAAAGGAGCCAAAAAATGTTACAAGGCCCATGTGTGTATCTTCATAGGACTAAGAATAAGAATGCAAGGCAAGGCCCACAGAGCCAAGGTTACAAGGTTTTGAATGAGTGCAAGGATTTGTTCACCTGACAACATTTGTAACCAGTGGAATCAGTGTATCGGGTTAAAAAGGCTAAACCGGGGAAATGAGTGCATGAAGAAATAGGAGACTTTCTCCCTCGTGTCCTTCATTTGCTCCCCTCTTCCTCGGTATGGAGGCATCGTTGGTAAGACAGAATAGAGGAGGCCACTTTAGTGAGGGCCGGGGGCATCCTGAGGCAGGTGTGCTCTCCCCTGAGCACTTTCTCCAACGCAAACACCTTTTCCATGGTGGTTAAGGCCTTGATGAAAGACCTCGGAAGAATTTCTGCAATAGCACCTCAGGTTGCTCTCCAATAGCACCGTGTAGGTCTCTATGGTAATGGAAGAGAAAACAACTATGTCCTGATAGGAATGTCTCTAAATGAAAAATATAAATACAGTGTTGGGACAAAAGTAAGCTTACCGTTGTGAGTACGTGAAACACAGAGCTTATTCTTTTATTATTATGCACTACTTATTGTATTATTTTCCTATGAACAACTATATATGCTTGTTGCATTTTCCATGATGGGAAACGGTGGGACATCAGGCAGAAGGCCTGAGGGAAGTCCAGAAAGAAGCATAAAGGCCCTGGTAGACAGAAAGGAGAAGGAAGGTGTTAATAGGAAGAGAGTCTAGTGTGGCACTTCAAACACTTGTGTCACTTCAACTCTGACCGGGGACATTATTGCTTTAGTGGCTAAATACATCCAAATAGACTAAGTACCAATTTCACATTTTAAAAAATTTAGTCAGATGTTAGACAAACATTAGAGAGTATCTATATCATTCTTCCTTTGAAAATAAAAGCAAACCACTACAGGACCCAGTGCAAAATGAAAATGCAGAGCTCCTTGTTCAAAAAGTAACAATTTCAAGATGGCAACCGTGGAGCATTGAACCAGGTGAGGGGCCCTCTGAGTGTGGGGGCTGTGTGTCTGCACTGGTCATACACCCATGAAGTTGGCCCTGCCCTACAATTAAGGTCAGATTTGGAAGGGTTCAACAAAACATGTTGGGGACTCTAGTAATAAAATAATGGTATTATCCAAACAAAAATATCAGCATGTAAGGGATTACAAATATCACTACATAGAAAAGTAGTGGGTTATCAAACACCAGTTTTACCTCATTATTATGGTTAATTTGCCTTTGTAATCCAGTCCCTCACATATACACAAGAGTTTATTTTATTTGAAAATTTCAAGGTAATCTTTGAGAAAAGTGGAGCTGTTATGTAATAACAAAAACCTGAGCTTAGAATTATCTCAATGGAATTTCAGTTCAATGGGCAATTAATAAATATTTTCATTTTAAGACAGGCACAGTATGACAAAGAGCATAACACAGACAACTCTCCACCACCAACTCACTTCTCATTCATTGAGAGTAGCCAGCTTGGGCTATGAGGTAACCTGGGAATAGAGGCTCATTCACCATGGAACAAAATAGAAGGACCTTGGATCCCTGACACCATGGAGTGCCAACCCGGCCTTGTGCTAACTACTTCAGAACATTTACAACAGAGAAAACACTATCTTTAGCCCACTATTATTTGAGATTTTTCTGCCACTCAAGAGTCAAATCTAATACAAAAGTCTTGTGGGCTGTTGCATATACAGAACCTAAAATATGTGAGATTGGCTCAATGAAAGGGGTTGGAATATTCTCCTAAGAGCTAGAAAGGTAGCAACTCTTCTTACGTCTTAAAAACTTTTTAGTAAATGTTACCTATGATAACTTGGAAGGCAGATCACTTGCTAACTAAGAATGTAGTCCTTGGGAAACAATTAGAAAGAATCTCTGGTACTTGTTGACTACCTCGAATTCTTACAAGCTTGAGCTAGAGCTAGCCAGACTTCAAGCAAAGGTGGAAAGAACCTCAGCTCTGCTGAGAGAGGCCTACTCTGCCTACAACCTGCAATCAAAGGAAACTGGAAATGGAAGGAATTAGAGCATCCCCAGATTTAAAGCCAAGCCTTTTATCCTACAACCAAAGCAGTTTTAAGCAGTGTCTTAGAAACTACAATCTTAACAGTACATAGCCCCTATCATACCAAGAGCTAGATTTAAGATTTTGCCTTCTCCAGCCAGCCTATTGCTTTCGTTGATTTCATAGCCACCATTAAGCTGAGTGATGGGAATGAGCTGAACTATACCAATAGAGACCAAAATCTTCATGCAAAAAATTACGTCTAGACAAGTATTTTGGTTGTGGTTACTGGCACATGAAACTGACCAGTAGCAAACTGATTGAAAGTCTGCTAAATTATTGAGTGTTTTTTTTGTTTGTTTTTTTTTTACCAAAGCATTCCCACAAGTCTAGCCTGCAAAGGCTGTAATTACTAACCTCCTCAAACACACTGGACATCTAATTCTGAACCAGCCAAAAGTACGAATATGAAGCAGTAAGCTCTCCAATGCCTACCTCAATTGTGGCCATGGAAGATAATGAACAAGGAAGAATCTCCAGAGAGCAGTCACTGGGGCTACAGAGGATGATGGGCAAGGGATGTTTTCTAATTTATTTTTTAATCCTCGCCTGGGGCTAGGTTTGTTTTTTTTTTTCATTGATTCTAAAGAGAGAGGAAAGGAGAGGAAGAGAGAGAAACATTGATGTGAGAGAGAAACATCATGGGTTGCACCTGAAGATGCTGTCTCGAGCACTCTAGCTGCAAGTATAGTCTTTCCTATAAGTCACTCAATATCCTGACCCCCAGATAGTATCAGGGGTGCCTAGATGGGACCCTAGGTGGCTGCTTGGCCCTCTAGGTTCCTGATACCAAGCATCAACAGTGAGCCCACAGGTGACTTGCTGTCAACGTAGCTTTTATTACTTGCAGAATTAATCCAAATCACAAACACATCAAACATCAGAACACATTCGAAACTGGGGATACGCCGGCGCTCTCCCTCTGTAGAGTGCACCATACCCTCCCTTTCCCCTCTTCTTCCGCCACAGGTGCGCATCTCCTAAACTCTAAGGGACTCCATGGGACTTGCAACCAGGGGAGCAATGGGCAGTGGCAACTCCTCCCAGGCTAACCTCTGAACCTGTCCCCCTTTTCTCTGACTCCCCAGAAAGCTAGGGCAGCCCAGCCTGGGCTCTCCTGTTGCTTCTTCTATGCTAAGCCCTTCCTTGTTTTGTTTCATGGTCCTCAACTTTAATAAAACGTACAAAACACAAAACAAAACTGGGGGTAAATGAACTGAAAGTCTAAGAGTCCCATATGTCCTCCAGTCAGGGCTATTCTTAGAATGCTGATGGCAGGTCACTTGGAGCCGTCCTGATGGATGATTTACGGAAACCGTGGTGTCCAGGGGGTCCATGTCTGTGCTTTTTTTGTGTGTAATCCTCACCTGAGGCTATTTTTCCATTGATTTTTAGAGAGAATGGAAGGGAGGGGAGAGACAGAGAAAAAGAAACATCTCACATTGATTGGTTGCCTCCCACACTCACTTCAACCAGGACCAGGGATCAAGTCTGCAACCAAGGTAGGTGCTCTTAACTGGAATCGAACTTGAGACCCTTCAGTTCGAGGGCTGATGCTCTATCCACTGATCCAAACCGGCCAGGACCAGGGGGTCCATGTATTGCAAGGAAGACTGCTGAATCAGTTTGAGACAGCAAGGCCTAGGAATACTCAGTGGCCATCAAGCCAGATGCACAAGCAGTCAGCACGGCTCATTCGCAGGAGGGTGAATAGCAGCTTGCTCAGGTTCTGCTTTCAGCTTTCATAGAGGCCTGGCATGTGTATTAAGGTGTGTTAACATGTCGCAGTCGATGTGACAAACAGACTTGCAAACAGGTGTCAACATCCACTGCAGGAGCCCACACCTTTCAGTTTATCAGGCAGTCGCAGTGGCTGTACTTGACACTTGGTAGGTTTCAAGATGGAGTTTGTTATGTCAACTTCAAGATGGAGTCAGTCAAGTCATGCTAACTCCATGCTCTCCACACGCACCCCGACTATGGATCGAACCTGCAACCTGGGTATGTGCCCTGACCGGGAATTGAACCTGAGACCTTTCAGTGCATGGGACAATGCTCCAACCAGCCTGGGTGGCAAACCTATTTCTCTTCTTCCTATACCCACACCCACTAATTATAAAGTGGATCCAATTTAAAAAAAAAAAAAGAAAGAAAGAAAGCAAAACCCCAAAAAGAATTAAGGAAAGTTTAATTCTTGCTCACATGAGGTCCTCTGAGGCTTGTTTTCTTTGTGCCGGTTTGGCATTATGGCACCTAAATGCTTTATAGGCTGCTTTGGCATTATGGCACCTAAATGCTTCCATAATACTGCTACTGAATGCTTCCTTATCAAAGTGACATACATCGCTTCTACACACAATCTACAGGCCAAAACTAGCCATGTGGCCACACCCCACTCAAGGAGGAAGGTAAGCACAACACCCTTGTTTGCCAGAAAACAGAGGAAAAGAAAAACTAAGTGAGCAGCACTGATGCTACCCATAGTGCATTAAAGTCATCCAGATGTATGGCAATTTGACCTTGATTTTCTAAAATGTATACTAAAAATAACGGGCAGTTAAACTATGTATATGTGTTAGACCATCAAATAAAACTTCTTTATGCATATTATTTTATAGAAATTTATTTATTTTTTTTACTATTTAATGATCACATTATTTATGCTGTATTTATTCATGTCAATTTTTAATTTTTTTCTTTTTGCCTATGAATTTCCAACTAGGCAAAACCAGTTAAAATATTGTTGTAGGAATTGCCTTTACTCATGAATTATTGTAATTAGGCTTATCTCATAACCAATGAGTGAAGTTTTATCAAAAAGATCATTCCTGCCCTGGCCAGTGCTGGTCAGTAGTTAGAGTGTGGCCCCAAACACCAAAGGTTTAGATACTCAGTCAAGGCACCTGCCTGGGTTTGAGGTTTGCTCCCTGCCCCCTGGTTGGGGCTCATGTGGGAGACAATTAGTCAATGTGTCTCACATTGATGTTTCTCTCTCTCTCTCTCTCTCTCTCTCTCTCTCTCTCTCTCTCTCTTTCTTTCTCTCTCTGTCCCTTCCACCCTCCTTTCCACTCTCTGAAAAGCTGTGGGGAAAATATCTTCTGGTGATGATTAACAAAAAATAAAATTGATATTTCAAAAAATAGCCTAATTTTTCCTTTTTCCAAGTATTCTTGTAACTTTTTGCTGCCACAACAGTTTGGGCCTGAATTTTATTTTCATAGGTTCAAAGATAGATTTTTTTTTTATTTCTGCTGAATTTTGTCATTAGATGATACCTATTTTTAAGAAAACCATTTTAGTAAATTAAACTGTATCTAAAAAGGGAATAAAGAGGAAGAAATAAACATGAAACAAGATGATTTAACAGAGGGAGAAGACTACACAGAGCTTACTTGGGAAACAGTTCTCCATGTGTCTCTCACATCTCTGCACATCATGCAAGCCGACGAACTGACTTTTTTTCTGGATTATCTTTTAAAGGATGTTTGCATGGAGAACAACCTTGGAAGACAGAAGTATATCTCTTGAGAGCAGAGGGCAGGTTTGTTTGACGCACAGTCTGATTAAGAGAATGTTTCCCTCTGGAGCAAAGTTTGGGCAGGCTCACTTACAGCCCCCTTATAATTGATTGGGGTTTCCTAAACTCCAGGGTACTCAGCTGTATCTGTGGCACTCATGTGTGTTACTGCTCATCACATGCATGAGACTTGTGGGAGCGTGAATGCCATGATGCCTGACGTGTTATGAGACTAAAGTCCTTTTTCTCTGACCTAGGAATCTCATGTTTTTGGTCAGCACCCAAAAAAACTGTGGCGAGATAACTTGACAGCTTTTGGCAACATGAATGAGATTCTCGCCAACATGGCTTTCTGGAAAGGAAAGGACAAAGGGTCCTAAAGACTGAATTGTGGATCATGTAAACACGTAGGACTCAGTAGTGAAGTTCTTGCCCAAACAATAAGCAAAAGTAGATGGGGGGTGGAGTGGGCGGGTGGAGTCTCCCACTGTCCTACCTAGTCGTGATATTTAGAGTCTATGTGGCAAAAGGTAGGATTGAAATAAGTCACCTAAATGGTGCTTTAGTTGCTGCTTACTCTCCTTTGGTAGGGAAGAGAAAGGGTCAAGGAATTGCCACACTGATAGAGGGCACAGGGCAGTCTGACAACATTGGAACTGAGTTTTAACTGAGCCCTGAGCAGCCTCTCAGTCACTCAAAATGGAAAGTAAATATACTTTAATTACTGGCATGGAGCCACTCTCTCCCTACACACCCCTAGATTCCTCCCTTATCCCTTTTACTCTGACCTCAGCTCTTTCAAGAGAAAGTCAACTGGAGGTGGGGTTGAGTCTCCCTGTCCTCAAGAAGGAACAAAAACTGTATCCACACTTCCAAGTATGCTGGGGAAGTTAGGGAGTGAGGACGCAAACTTCTATGGCTCTGTTGAACATAGGCACCCAAGTCACCCATTCTACCAAGTTACAAGAGAAAAGACAGTGTCCAGATTCTATATATACTAGAGCAGTGGTTCTCAACCTTCCTAATGCCGCGACCCTTTAATACAGTTCCTCATGTTGTGGTGACCCCCAACCATAAAATTATTTTCGTTGCTACTTCATAACTGTAATTTTGCTACTGTTAATGAATCGTAATGTAAATATCTGTGTTTTCCAATGGTCTTAGGCGACCCTGCTAGCGGTTCTCAACCTGTGGGTCGAGAACCGCTGCTGTAGAGCCTAAGACCATCGGAAAACACAGATATTTACATTACGATTCATTAACAGTAGCAAAATTACAGTTATGAAGTAGCAATGAAAATAATTTTATGGTTGGGGGTCACCACAACATGAGGAACTGTATTAAAGGGTTGCGGCATTAGAAAGGTTGAGAACCACTGTACTAGAGGCTCGGTGCACAAATTCATGCACAGGTAAGGTCCCGCCAGCCAGCCTCGATGGGTGGGGGGGCGATCAGGGTGGGGCCGGCCAGGGGGAGGGGCTGCGGGCAGTTGGCAGGCTGGTCAAACTCCCAGTCAAGGGGACAATTTGCATATTAGCCTTTTATTATATAGGATGATTTAGTCAGGGTTTGCAGTATGGATGTGAAGCTAATATGATCTTGTCTTCTATGACATTATTTAATCCTTATTTTTCTTCTATTTCTCTAAGAGGCCCTCGGTTTTCTTAAATGGCTACTTCTTGTAAGACCACGTCGTCAATTAGAAATTCTTTAAAAAATATAGAATTCAGGAGAATTTAGGATGAGGGGGCTATCATCAGCCTTTAAGGGGAAATATCTGAATTGTCATGATTAGAGGTAAGCTGAAATATTTATGTTTTCAAAATGAGGCAGGGGTTGAAAATGAATGAGGGACACTGTCATAAGCGACCTTTTTGTTCCACAGTTTATCTTTGGTGCTTTCCTTCCACACTTCTAGATACATGATTTCATCTACATTGTAGAATCTATTTATATGTTTATGGTTCTCGAGTCTATATCTCCAGTTCTAACATATCAAGTTCCAGATCAGCTTTTTCAAATGCTTATCAACTTGGCTTTTCCACAGGCACATCAACCTAATACATTAAAACAAAACGAAACAAAAAACAACAACAAAACCCTGAAACAATCCTTATCTCTTTAAATATTCCCTCCTTTCCCAACATGATTAATAGAGTCAACATCCTCCAATCTCCCCAGTAGAAATTCATCCTGGAGTCCCTCCTCTTCATAACCATCTGCACCCAAATCCTATCCATTTTCTTTCAGAAATATATTTAAAATATGACCATTCTTCCCCATTTCTACTGCCACTAATTTAACTCAGGCTCTTATGATTTCTATCCAAGACTAATGACACAGGCCTCTCTTCCCCCATCATTCTCCTCTACAATCCATTTTTACACTCCTGCCATAATTAGTTTCTTATCAAGTAAATATGATTATACACCTCCCCTCCCCTTTTTTACATTTTTTCCCTGATTTCCCACTGGCTATCATATAAAGGCCAAGTTCTTTGGTCTGGGTACAGTGCTTCATGATGTAACCCTAATATACACTTCCAATTTCATTTCCTTCCACTCTCCGCCACAATCCTAAACTCCAAACCACAATGAACTTCTCACATATCTTTTCAAAACTCTGTGCCTTTGCACATTTTATCCTCTTTGCCTGAAATGCCCTTTCTTCCTCTTCTGTATGTAGCAAATCCCCATTCTGTATTCAAGGCTCTCCAGGGTTTACCTCTTCTGTCCTCTAGCAGATACCACAGCACTTATTTCTGTGTATTTGATTTACTTCTTCATGTGTTTACCTCTTCCACTAGACTGAATTCTTTAAGAGTAAGGTTCATAGGCTTTTCGGTTTTGAGTGCTGGATGCCTAGGCAAATGTCTTAAATATACATGAACAAATGCTTATTGACTTAATAACTTAATTTCTCATGTCAAGTCAGAATCCAGTGAATGCCTTGGCCTGGAATCAGTTCTTGAACAACTGAATGCTGATATTTTCAATATTTTCCATATTCTATATTCTATACAGTTTATTCTTTGAAAACTTCATTCCTTGACAACCTTCATTTTTATTTTTCTTGTCTTTTTTATTTTAGTGAGAGAGAGAGAGAGACAGAGAGAGAGAGACATCAATTTGTTATTCCACTTATTTATGCATTCATTGGTTGTTTCTTGTATGTGTCCTGACCAGGTTTTGAACCCAAAACCTTATTGTATCAGGATGATGCTCTAATCAACTGAGCTACCCCACAAGGGTATTTTTTTTTCCTATTTTTGTTTACATTTTTTTCTTCTTTTAAAATTTAGGTATAATTGACATTTAATACTATATTTCAGGATTACAACATAATAATTAGATATTTATATAATAAATGATTACCATAATGAGTTCATTTGGGTTATTTAAATGAACATAATAAACTATCACATAAGAAAAAAACAAGTTTAAATTTTGCTTTATATTAAAATTTTAAGAGATTTGATAAGGGAAAATATTGAAACTAATCGCTAAATTAAGGATGAGGGGCACCTATGAATTATTCTTGCATCCCTAAGGGTCATGAAAAATAAAAAAGGTGATCATTTGTGTACATATAATCACATCATGGGTTATAATATTAGGAATGCCATTAATAAAATAATAGTTTAACTTGAAGATCCCAAAAGATTATTCTGGCTTCTAAGATTATATATTAACTAGGGGCCCAGTGCACGAATTCATGCACCTTGAAAGGAACTGTGGGTGGCGAGGCTGTGGTAGCACAGGGGGCGGGTCTCTGCCCATCCTTCGAGACCCTGCCTGGCCCCTCCCACTGCGGCGCCTCGTACCATCTACCGGCAGCCCCCCTCCCACTGCTGCTACTCCCACGCGCTGATGGCACCGGCCCCGCTCGCACCCACTGATGGCAACGAGTGTTCAGGACCAGCACTGGGCACCACCAGTGAGTGCAAGCAGCGGCTCCGGCGCTGGTAGCGGGTGTGAGCGGGGCTGGCGCCAGCAGCAGGTGCAAGTGCTGGGCGGGACTGCCGCACGGGAGCAAAGAATTTTCAGTAACCACCAGAGGCTCACACCAATGATAGCAACCAGTACCCCGCCTTGGTCTGGCGCCCCCACTCACCTGCTCCACCATCCTGCCACAGCCAATGCCTGCCATGTTCTGCACACGCCCCCTGGTAGTCAGTGTACATCATAGCGACCAATCGTTCGGTTGTTCGGTTGTTCCGGTTGTTCCGCCGTTCAGTCTATTTGCATATTAGCCTTTTATTATATAGGATTCTGATCAGAGTGTCAATTTCACAATGTTTGCACCTGGCTATAAAGCAAGTTGGTTTTGGGCATAGCATTTTTCAGTATACTGCATTTTATCTGGTCACTTTATCAAATTGATCAAACACCTCCTATGCTGTCTCAGAAACATGTAGGTGGGAAATGAGAGGCAAGAAGCAATTCATAAAGGAGGATGGGAAAATACCAAGACAACATGTGTTTTATATTTAACTAGTGGCCCGGTACATAAATTCATGCACATTGAAAGGAAATCAATTAGAAAAAATATTTTAATATTGCTATTTGCCCTTTCTCTATAATAGAAGTATCAACCAAATTCACGATCGATGATGACAGATCAAAACACACGTGCGATTGCCGCCAGTGAGAGCTTTGTATGTATCACATATGCACGAGTCAACTTAGCCTTTTATATATATAGACTAAACTTGCTTAATTAGATCTGCTTTCTGATTTAGCTAAACTATTTCCACCCCAGTGAAGCACCCCAACACTCTTTCAGGTAATCGTCAGCAACACAGCAATAAACATGAACACAAAGCAGATTATTGTAGATTACGCAGGGAGAACAAAGGGTAAAATATTTAACTGCAGCAGTGTTTGACTATATTCTGCACAGTGAGAAAACCTGAAATCATTTTCAAGGTCCACTATTTCTTACTTCTTTTCAATTGGGTCAAGTTTCTAAGCTTTCTAAATCTCCATTTTCTGGCTAATGAAAAGAAAATAGGATTCCACCGAGTCTCCTATCTACCTACTCCAGGACTTCTATGAGGATCAAATGAGATGAGGCATGGGAAAACGCTTCACAGACATTTGGTTATAGTGTGAAATGTTTGCACCTGGCTATAAAGCAAGTTGTGTTCCTGGGCTGAAGAAACTGCAAGGAGGCTAGTCACTAGGGAGAGGAAGCCAGGCATTGCTATGTGACGTCATTACCCGGCGCACACAGCCACCATTTCCGGACTGGGCTGGGCTGCGGGCCGCAATTTGCGCCATGGGGTCTTGGCAGCATCAGTTGCGATTTGGTGGGCTGTCTTGGGTAGTGGCAGGGCCTGTGTCTCACTTGAGGGAAGCCGACTGTTGTTCTGTGGGCACCAGGTCCATGGTGCCAATTCTCTGTAAATGGCCAGTGCGATCATGGCAGCTTCCGCATTGAGCGTCTGCCCCCTGGTGTTCAGTGCTCATCATAGCTACCAGTCGGACAGACACTTAACATATTAGCCTTTTATATACCGTATTTTCCGGCGTATAAGATGACTGGGCGTATAAGATTTTCCTGGGTTAAAAAGTTGTCTTATACGCCAGAAAATATGGTATATATATGTATGTGTGTGTGTGTGTGTGTGTGTATACCATATATATATACCATATATATATATATACACACACACACACACACACACACACATATTTTCCGGCGTATAAGACAACTTTTTAACCCAGGAAAATCTTATATGCCCAGTCGTCTTATACGCCAGAAAATATGGTAGATTTAATGTGACCTCTTCTGTATCCATAGGTTGATGAAACTTGAAGAAATCTGAGTTACCTACCTTAGCTATCCTAGGAAATTACAAGTTCCTTGAGGACAGAGAGCTTTTATTCATCCCACCTTTTCTCCAGGTAAAACATTCTGAATGCGTCTTTACAGAATTGTATTAAATGGGATGCTTTAATCTTTCCTTACAAAATTTAGATGATATTCTAATAAAGCATATTCACCTGCTGCCTGATATAATAAAATATAACACATGTGCATCAGAAAGAATGAAAAGACTTGCTTTTACTCTTATGTAGCATTTAACGGAAATAGAGAAATATTTTTAGACCATCTTGGGGCAAAGGAACCTACGAAGTAATTGCTGACTCAGTCCTGAAGATGAAAAGAGTTTATTTCTGTCAACTAAAAGAGATAGTACAGAAAACAGACCCCGAGGAAAGGAGAAATATTTTTGCTTTACAGAATAGAGAGTTGTGGTTGCAAAAAGAATGAGATGGCAAGCAAAACAAAACTTTAGTGTTTATTTATTACAGCGCCCTTTTAAGTCTGAGATGCAAAAAGAATAATTCAACCAAAAGATAACTTGAAAAATATCTTCTAAAAGTCTCCTAAATTTTAAAATTTAGCAATGTAAAAAATGAGAACCATTCTTATAACACTGGCAAGATAATTGAGCTATAAGATGTCCTCACAACTTCATGCTCAGTCTGTACTTAACTGTAACCTCTACAACTTTTATTTATTCTGAATGGGCTGGGCAGTGAAACCCTTAAGATCCACCCTCTGGGGCAGAGCCATTTTAAATACAGTGCTCTGCCTACTCATCAGACACAAAAAGGCAGTGAATCATTCATCTTCTAACCAAAATTAAGCTGGTTAATTGCATGGCTATCAACCTTGACAGTTAATGTTTACCTTCAAAATTTGGGGTAAAGGATAAATGAGTTTTCAACAAAAGAAATATGAAGTGGACCATTAATGAAATTCTAACTAGAGTGAACTAAATCTTTTTTTTTATAAAAATGGCAGTAGTAAATGCTTTAAAGATGTATTGCTTCTTGTTTTACAGTCTGTCTTTTTCTTGACCACAACCAGAATAGGATATAATAATTCTAAAATAACAACCTCCTAAGTTATGTTATTGTAGAGTAGTTTTACAGCCCAACCCAAGGCAAAATAAACAGCAGTAATGAATTGTTCCCATGAACCAACCTAAGGAAAGACTGTCACTAAAATCTAGTACATTTTTTAAAGCCTAAAAAGGTAGAAATCTGAGGTATGATAGTTTCATTGTTAATTTACGTCATCCAAAATTTCATCCAAGTAAGAGCACTTATTTAATTAGAAAATAACATCTTAAGAATTGTATTGACTCTAGATGTAATCATTTACAAACTACTGATAAATTTGGTAATATTTTAAAGGGTGAAATTGTTCATTTATTCAGCAATAGTTGCTGAAATTTAGTGAAACCAAGATGCTATTTAGTAATAGTCAAAAGTAGGCGACAAATATTGTTTTCTTATTATAGAATGAAGAGGTGACTGATTCATCACAATAACTTTTGTTTACATATTAGTCATTTGGAATCAAAGAAACTCAATATGTCATGGGGGGGGGTAATAGGAGTCATAGCTGAAAATGAAGTTGCTATTTTTACATACACTTTCTGTAAAATTCAGGCATTTAGAGAAACATACTTCCCTTGATTCAATGTCCTGACTTGGGTAGAATTTAATAACATGTTTATTCTAAACTGACTTGTATTACCTTGATGCTAAATGTTGGCAAGAAATTAAATGTTTTATTCTTTCATGTACCTCCAAGAAGCTTTTCTAGACTCAATCATTCTTTGGAAACAAACACCTGATTAGCTTATTGATGACATACAGAGGTGAAATAAAAAGTAAATAATATATATATTTTTTTATTCTAAATAGCTTTATTTCTAAACTAGGATTCTCTTAAATTCTTCTGTTAGCCTAGGTTGAAAAATTAAATAAATAAACCAATTCATAAATTAAGTCACATAAATCAGGAAAGTGCATTCTTATTTAATGTTTTAGAATTTTTCCATCAATAAATTCTCATTAATAAATGAGTCTTTATAACCCATCAACTTCAGAGCTAATGATGAGGCTTTGTACTTAGTATGGTGTCTTTCATCTTCAGCCTTTGAATCCCTTTATGGGCCTTAATTAATTCTCACCACACCTCTCTGGTCAGTATCAGTAACCTCTTCTTATAGTTGAGGAAATAAGACAAAAAAAAATTAGTATGAGATCTGCCCAGTGACATAGAATAAACCTGGAACTCATTCAGTGTGAGCTACAAAACTCACAGACAACCATGCTATTAGCCTCTTCCTTTCTCCTTCCTATCAGTATCAATTTTTAACGTCCTCAACAGAAAAGGATTCTCATTTAGCAACATAGTTAAGATGAATTACTTTTTCACTCTGAAAAATTTACATTGCCACTCTGAAAATTTATTTTATTGCTTCCTCTTTGCTATAAAATGGATTTTTTACATTTTGTAACAAAATGTACAAGTTGGTACCCTGAGGAAATTAGATTATGGATTACTTACAGCTACATATAAAACTTTTAGGAACTGTCTAGCATACAGTATCGGATCGTTTATAGGGACATTTTAGAGTCCACATAGGCCATTCACCTAGAAATCTTTATGGCAATATTGTTAGGCTACAACCTCATGAAGTGACTCGTGTTGGCTTGTTCAGGCTTGTGCTCTCTGTGAACTGAAGACCTGCCATACACCCAGTTACAACTAGTTTGTCTGCTATTGCATTATGCCTCACGTTGACTGAAAGTAAATCTAAGTCTCCATTTCTCTATTAGAGTTCAATGGCAAATGTCTGCTACCAAAGCAAAATGAAAAGAGAAAACTAACACTTTTTTCTGTCACTAATTTCTCTCTCTCTTTTTTTAAACATCCCAAAAAGTTTATTTTAAGGCTTACCCAAATCCAATGGCTTTGTTTTTCTACCCCTCACATGACTAGCATCTCTTCTTAAAAGAGAAAATGCATTTCCAAAAAAAATTACTAATAATCACAGGTTTTTAAAAATTATATTTTAATGCCTTGTCTCAATGAAAATGCTTATTGGGAGATGTCTCTATTATTAGATTTATTCTAAGTTTGGTTTGTTTATGCTTCTTGGTTTTCTTACAATGTTCTACTACTACATTAATTGTGTAAGATCATGCTACCAACAAATGGTCTCTCTTTTTTTCATAATGAACTCTTTCTTCTTTCCTCTGGTCTTCTTTGAATAATTTGTATAAAGCACAATGCAATGATTACCTTTGTGGAAAAGGTAAAAAGAGGAAAGGCAAAACCACAACATTTTAATTTTGAAACTACACTATTCAAATATTTTATTCTTCACCCTTCATGCCCACTCACCTGCCTTATATAAAACCACCAATTTTTAAATTTTGAATATTATTTGTCATAGAATTTCAGCAGTAAATATTTTGTTTTAAAATTCTGCTATACTAAATTAAATCATAGTATGGTTAAAATTCACCAATTATATAAAGTTCACATGTACTAGTATATGGTTTAAGAAAAATAGTAAGACTTTTCAAATGAATGGATTACTGCATGTATCAAGGTCAGATTGAGCCCTGTTAAGCAAATATCAATTGTTGGATGTTTAAAATATTTTCCAAAGTCCACCAGTGCCTATATAGCATGGACATGTTACAAAATCTTTTATTCATAAAATAGAAATATGTTCTATTTGTCTCAAATGAGAGTTTTTAAAAAGATACATCTTTTGATATTTATTGTAACTTATAATGGAATTCTTATTCTAAGGTTTGGATAGAATCAGTTATACTTATTTGTCATACAGTTCCAAATATTTATTTTAGGGAGTAGTTGATAAACCTGCCTGTTTTATCTGGTTTCTTAAAACTGGGTCAATTTCACCATTTGGTGCTAAGCACCATTCATCACCCTTATCTCTCTAACAGCTAATCTAAAGTAGTTAAGTAGTAATATATTAGCATTCCCTCTTTTAAACTCATGCAGCAGACTATAAACTCAGCATTGCAAAACAGAAAAAACAAACAAACTGCAATAACCCTTACTGACTTAGGGGTAGAAAGCTTGGTAAACTATTTTCAACTCAAAATAAAGTTTTGAAATCATTTTCATTCAGTTAGCAGATTCTTTCCTGTGCAATACTAGGGCATCATAGAGTATAGTTAATGAGCTGTGCAAGGAATGAAGCCTTTTTTGCTCTTTTAAAGTTTGTGTCAAAAATAGAGCGAAGCACATTAAATTCTCACATTGTAGTAAAAGCCCTGTTCAGTTTCCTAGATCACTGTCAGTTGCTGTGTATCATGCCTTTTATGGTACAATGTGAATCTGTAGTAGTGGTAGTATTTCTAATAAACACTCTATCATGCCTTAATAAACTGGACTCTCATGTGCTCCGGGCACATTTGAGCTCAGTTTCAAAAGCTCTTTCATTTTTCACTGAATGCAATTCACCAAAACCTCCTCCCTCTTTTCCAGAATCAACCCTTCATTGTTGCTTCTCTTGTTGACTTACAGTGAATGAAAAACTGTTCTGGTATTATAAAACTGGTCTGTTTTTATGGAAGATTAGCTCTGCTGCATATATCCATTTACTTGAAATATATTATGAATATATAGTATATATATATATTTATTTACTTGAAAGCAGACAATATTAAAGTGAATGAAGTAGATAATCTATAATAATAAAAGCATAATATGCTAATTAGACCAGTCGACCTTCCTGACGAAGCCAGAGCTGCGAGGCAAGCCCGGGTCCTGGGTGCCAGAGGGAAGCTGGTGCTGGCAGCCGGGGGAAGGAAGGCCTACTCATGCACAAATTTTGTGCATTGGGCCTCTAGTAGATAATAAAGGAGAGTATTTATTCACCATAAAACACTTCAGGCACCGGAGATACAAGACACAGACCCAATCCTTGCTCTCAGGTAACTGACAATCTAGTTAGAATAGAAACTGTTTTCTTCCTTTGCATTCATGACAAACCATTCATTTCCCACCCTTCTAATTTTTATCTCCCTAGTCTAGGCATTTATCACTTCCTTTTAGATCACTACAGTGGTCTCTTCTAAAAGGTCTTCCAACCTCTGGTAAACCCATCCTTTTGATCTTCCTGGATTCATTATTCATCTTAACTTCTACTTTGATTATATTCATACAGGTTTGAAAATTTCAAGAATAAATGCTGTTGAAATAAAGTTTAATTTCTTAATCTAGCCTCAGCCTCGATGCTTTAAAATCAGATGTCGATCTACTCAGTTTCTGATATACGACACACATTTTCCCACATTTCCACCCTGAATTACACTGTTCCCAGTGTTTAGAATTCCCTCTATTGAGATCCTATCCATCTAAGGTAAAGTTCATATGCTGCTTCTTCCATAAAGCCTACCCAGAATTCCTCTAGCAGAAACTGATCTGTCTCTCAATCTCATCTAAATGCTTTAAGTTCTTTCTTTGTATCACTCTATGGCGCCAGTCAAATACTACCTTGTATTGTTATGTTTATTTATTTCTTCCTTACAATCATATAAAACTACCACATAATTCTTGGCATGTGTCATATATACTGATCACTCAGTAAACATGTGTGAGGTGTTGAATGAATTCGGTAGGAGGAACAAGCAACTGTGCAGAGATGAGAGCAAATATGTAGGAGGAGATAAATGTCATGGAAAGTCTTGTTAATGTAAAAGAAGTGAAACTTTAATATTAAATAAAGGGATTTTGTTCATAATTGTATGTTGGTTTATAGTTTCCATACAAGAACTTTCCAATTTCTCAAATACTAGTATATAATTCATTTCTTTACATAATATGGGGGAGGTACAAAAAGGTGTTGAGGTCAGTGGGTAAAATCATTGTGAAAATTCCAGGAGAGAGGGGAAAATTAGAATATCTCAAAGAGAACTTGCTCCAAATGGCAGCCTTATTTGTATCCAGGCAACTAAATGACCAGCTTCTATGTGCTGAATTATCTAATCTCTTTGTATTTAAGGTTATGATGTCGTTGTGGTAAGTAGGTCCATTTGGGACTGGAGTAACTTTTCTGATTACTTGATACATGTAACCTTTCTCTGGTCCACATAGCTTTGAAGTGAACAGTCTTCTGACCACTAAAAGGTGTAGGATGGATGGTGTTTTGAAAAGGATATACAAGGAGAGAAGAGGAAAGAGACTGCAACTGTTAGAAGTACTACAGGAGTTTCCTCCCCCTAAAAGCAGCTGGTTTCCAAGCCTTTTGCCTGCTTCCCCATTGCAGTCTTTCTTGCTTCCATCTCTTAAGATATAGCAAATGATTCAAAGGAGATGCTACAAGGTAAAGCGCTTGCTTGCCTCAAGATGAAGAAATGCTAAGACACTACCTAATGAATACCATTCTCCCACTCCCTACTCTGCAGCAGAGAGAGAAGGCTGTGTAATCCCACCCAGGTGTGGAGTCAGGAGACAAAGCTCCTTCCCCTCCTCCACCACCACTTTAAGGAAATGCAAGGAGCAAATGCTCTTTAGGTTGTATTTAGGCCTCAAAGCTCTTGAAAAGGGTGAATTTCCGGTAGGGCAAGATAGTCTTAGGGAGGAATTCTTCAAGCATACAAGGTCAAAATACCCTGGAGAATAACACGAGAAAGTATTTGCCTAGGCTTGTGGAGCAATCTGCATTTATTCAAGCCGGAGATAATGGGGGAGATTCGAGGGCCTCCCACACTGGAAAGTGTGCTTAACGACCTGGCATCCTGAGAACTTACCCAGACGAGAGGGAGAAAGTCTAACCTTACAAATGAGCTGCTGTGAGGATTCTTCTTACTACATTTCCCACTCCTGTTGAGAATGGAGCTAGCTGCACATGTGGCAGCCAGATGCCCCTCCCCCCCCTCAGGTGGCTGGGGCACAAGAGAAGATGGGTCAGCCTCCTACTGTACACTAGCACATAGTCAAATCAAACTTCTCATTTTAATAGCTCAGAGTAATACCTTTTGATTGATAAAATCCAGAGTACTGTATATTTCCAAATTACACACAGAATCATTTCACACTCTGCTCAGGAGAATAAATCCATTTTCAAAAAAACTACAAGTTGTAGGTCCTGGCTATGTAGCTCAGTTGGTTAGAGAGTCGTCCTGATATGCGAAGGTTGTGGGTTTGATCCCCAGTCAGGAAAGAAGCAACTAATGAATGCATAAATAAGTGGAGCAACAAATTGATGTTTCTCTCTTCTTTCTCTCCCTCTCTCTCCCACCCCCTCTCAAATCAATTTTAAAAATAAACTAAAAGTTTTCATTTCTGTCATTTTTATTATGTTGTAATGATTTTTAAAACAGTAGACAGGACACACAAATCTTAAATGTATAAGATATTAAGTATTTCTGAACACTATGATAGCTTATAAAGATGATTTCAAACTCACAAATGTTCTCTAAAAGTTACCACTTCAGCTCATGCACAATAATTAATCCAAAAAGAGTGCACATAGTTGAAGCACTGAAAGATGGCCAAGTTCCTTCTGAACCATTAGAAATAAACTTGTGTTTAGTTTTTTGAAAACCAATTTAAAGGAAATAAAACACAATAAAAAACAGATACCTGGAAGTAACATTTTTATGTAGCACAGTTTATGTTGCAAAAAATAATACAGTATTTAGTGCTTCAACCCAGGAATAAATAAGATTCAGCGTGCCCACAACACCTGTGGCCTATTCCATCCCCACATTCCTGTTTACATTTCTTCTACATTAAGCTTTCAAGCTCCTTTACTTGGCCTTTCTCTTCACTTTCCTTCCTAACACTTCAAATGTATCTAGGCATTTCCTTTCCTAGAACTCCTGCTCATGATAAACTGGTCTACTTATTGTTTCCTGAACATAACGTTCACATTCTTTCCACCTTCATGATTCAACTCAAACCCTTCCCCAAGTGTCTTCCCACTTGTCTATTACCTTTCTGGAAGATCTGATTGAAGTGCTTCCTTACCAACAGATTCGCACACATCCACACTTGTGTGGAACACCCCCTTCCCTGTACTCCTCTGGCAAGTATCTTCTGGGCTACCATTTGGCTTTTACTGAATGCTTCCATCCATTGCTATACTGCGTATATTTATTCCCTTTCCCCAAGGTCAAGCATCAGGTCTACTGTCATTTTATTCCCAGAAACTAGAACCAAAAAATACTCAAGTACTGTTGCTGATAACAATGTTGCTGTGATGATAATGGGCCTATATAGAAAACAAAGACTAGGGTGGACTCTCTTAGGAAATTATTAACCACAAAACAAAACGACGACGGAAAAAAAACACATGAATTTACCTCACTGAACACACCCTGCTTCTTTCCTAAATTCAACAGATATAAAAATAGCTTATACTGTGTGTTAACCAATAATTACCTATAGCCTCATGAGTGAGATTCAGTTTGGTATACATCTTTTAAGACTGCGTTTTAAAATTACCTGTACTGCACACTATATATAAAAATGTTATTCAAAAGTAGAGTGTCTCAGACTTGAAAACTCAGTAGAGAAAATTATTTCTATGGATTTTATTTATTTAAGCCAAATTTTTAATGCTTCCCCTCCCCCACCAAGTGCTATAGTAATTTTCCTTATCTGTGCTAACCAATCATGGTTTACATATACCTCTGAGTTCTCTTATTATTCATAATGCTTGAATTGGACAAGAGACATACATACCGGAGAAGATGTTATGTCATCCTTTGAAAACCCTCTATATCTGAGAATCAGAATTCCTTAATTCTAGTCTCTCTCGGGTCCTACTATTATGTCACTTTCCTATCAATAAAATGGGAATAATAACATCAATTCTTTTTCTATTGCATACTAGATGATAGATGTGAGATAACTGATCTGAAAATCCTTGCAGGAAAGGCAATACATGAAAGCACAGTATGGCCCATTAAGATGAAAGTCTGAGATAACCAAGACTCAAATCTCTTCATTGCCTGAAAAAAAAAGTCTTAAAAGTTACCAAGCACCTATAATGTGCCGCATAGCGCATTGCCTGGGAATTCAAAGATAAATAAGACACAGGACAAGTCCCAGATCTCAAAACATAATCAAGACAAAGAGTTAAACAAATAGATCAAAGGTCAGCAAGCGACACTGCCTGTTTTTATAAGGTTTGTGAGCTAAGAATGGTTTTTATAGATAACATTTGCAGTCAATTTGATGAATGGGCACACTAACTTTGAACCATCATTAAGAGAATTGTTATCCTCTCCAAAAGAATTCCATCTCCTGATCAGTTTATCCGTGTTACAAATAAAATTATACTAAATTTTATTATATTTTTAATTTTGTCAATATAAAATAACTAAAGTCCTAGCTGGTTTGGCTCAGTGAATAGAGCATCAGCCCCAGGACTGAAGGGTTTCGGATTTGATTCTAGTCAAGGGCACGTACCTCAATTACAGCCCTGATCCCTGTCCCTGGTCGGGGCTTTTGTGGGAGGCAACCAATCGATGTGTCTCTCTCACATCTATGTTTCTCTCTCTCTCTGTCTCTCCCCCTCTCTTCCACTCTCTCTAAAAATCAATGGAAAAATATCCTCGGGTGAGGATTAACAAAAAGATAAATAAAATTGAAATTTATTTCCTTTCTTATTATATAAGTTGTTGTTACATACCATTGAGTTAGTGCCTACTCTTGGTGATTCTCTGAATGAATGATGTCCACAAGGTCCTAGTCTCAACAATCCTTCTCAGCTCCTGTAGCCTCATGATTATGTCTTCTATTTTTTTTCTTTTTTAAAAATATATATTTTTATTGATTTCAGAGAGGAAAGGAGAGAGAAAAACATCAATGATGAAAGAGAACCATTGATCGGCTGCCTCCTACATGCCCTCTACTGGGGATCGAGCCACAACCCAGGCATGTGCCCTTAACTAGAATTGAACCCGGGACCCTTCAGTCTGCAGGCCAACACTCTATCCACTGAGCCAAACCAGCTAGGGTGCCTATGGCTTTTATGAAGTCAATCCGTCTCATATTTGGTCTTCCTCTTTCCCTGCTGCTTTCTATTTTTCCCAGCCTTATTGTCTTTCCCAGAGAACACTGCCTTTTCATGATGAGCCCAAAGTAGGATGCAACCTTGCCTTATCGTGATGTGTGCAAAGTATTGGTAGGGGCAAAAATAGAATATTGGGGACTAGCTATGGTTATGGAAAATATTAATCATGCTCTGTTAACCATGATTGCCTTGTGTTGGTTACAGAAAGGACATTCTGACCTGGCTGGGAGTTATACGCCCCCAGGACCTGGGAATCAACCTTGGAATGAGGTCCATTCTCATTCAAGAACTGCCTGTCATCATGGAAAGATTAACGACCTTGTTGCCCAAACAATGGAGTCCCACTCCAGCCTCCTACTTCTCCATGCCTGTAATCCCTACTTCCCCATGTAATCCTTGTCCTACCCTATATAAGCAGCTGGTTTATGGGGGGGCTGCAGAGCAGATTTTTGTGGATGACCTGCTGCTCTCCCACACTGTCGACAGTATTGGAATAAATGCTCATGAACCCTGTCTCTACTTAATTGGCTCAAGTAGTGATAGGCAGCACAGACCCATCGATTGTCCAGTTACAATATCAGACCTACATAATATCCTTGATTTTGCCTATTGGCCTGCAAAGCCTAAAATATTTACTAACTGTAAACTTTCCAGAAAATGTATGCTAACCTCTGAAATCGTTAAAGATATAATCCTATCTAATAAAAAAGTAATATGCAAATTGACCATCACTCCAACACACAAGATGGCCGCCCTCATGTGGTCAAAGATGGCTGCCCCCATGTGGACACAAGATGGCCACCACAAGATGGCTGGCAGGGGAGGGCAGTTGTGAGCAATCAGGCCAGCAGGGGAGGGCAGTTAGGGGCTGGGGTAACCAGGCCAGCAGGGGAGGGCAGTTGGGGACAACCAGGCCTTCAGGGGAGGGCAGTTAGGGGGGACCAGGCCTGCAGGGGAGGGCAGTTGGTGATGACCAGGCCAGCAGGGGAGGGCAGTTAGGGTCAACCAGGCTGGCAAGGGAGGGCAGTAAGGGGTGACCGGGCCAACAGGGGAGGGCAGTTGGGGGCGACCAGGCCTGCAGTGGAGGACAGTTAGGGGCGACCATGTTGGCAGGGGAGGGCAATTAGGGGTGACCAGGTCAGCAGGGGACGGCAGTTAGGGGCAATCAGGCTTCAGGGGAGCAGTTAGGCATCAATCAGGCTGGCAGGGGAGTGGTTAGGAGGTGATCAGGCTGGCAGGCAGAAGTGGTTAGGGGCAATCAGGCAGGCAGGCAGGCAAGCGGTTGGGAGCCAGCAGTCCTGGATTGTGAGAGGCATGTCTGACTGCCCATTTAGGCCCGATCCCACCAGGATTAGGCCTAAATGGGCAGTTGAACATCTCTCAAGGGGTTCCAGATTGGAGAGGGTGCAGGCTGGGCTGAGGGACACACACCTTCCCCCCTCCCCCCACCCTGTGCACGAATTTCCTGCACCGGGCTTCTAGTTAAAATATAATGTGGCAAATATAGTGACAGGATATAACTTGAGAATTCTGGTTATTATGAAAATATTGGGGAGTAACACCTAAGTCAGCTTGGTCTACTCCCAAAGCAAACTGCTGGGAGTAAATGGCATCAGAAAGAGTCTGAAAAGCTAATGAGGAGTAAACAAAACAAGGGGGATGGGCAGAAGGGTCACCAAGGGTGGTTGGTGGGGAACTTTAGTCACTCATGGTCAGTTCAGGTCCTCAGATAAAAAGATGCTCAGATGGGATTAGTCATAATTAATTTCAGGTGTTGATGACTCAACTCTATACCCCTACCATAAACCCAATTCCAATTATAACAAGCTACCTGATGGTGCTCTGTGAGGAGACATCTACTGAGAGGACACCATAACCTCTTTCCTTCTATGGACATGGGTCCTTGTTATGTTCTCTTATTTGTGTGGACCTGCCCTGCCTTTAGTGTATTCACCATTCACTTGTTAAAGTTGCATTGTCTAGCCAGTTTGGCTCAATGAATAGAGCTTTGGCGCTCAGACTAAAAGGTCCTAGGTTCAATTCTGGTCAAGGGCATGTACCTTGGTTACAGGTTTGATCCCTGGCCCTGGTCAGGGCACATGCAGAAGGTAACCAAGTGATGTGAGAGATGTTTTTCTCTCTCTGTCACTCCCCCTCCCTTCCACTCTCTCTAAAAATCATTAGAAAAATATCCTCGAGCAGTGCTCTCAGTGGTCCCAGATCTGTCTCTTGCTTCAACAGTGTTTGGACAGAACAGACCCAGGGACGCCCCTTCTTCCAGCCTCCAGCCACTCTCCTGCGTCTCATCCAGTCACCACCTTCAGAACCACCTTGGGGACCAGCCAACACACCGTTTTTTTGTGTGGTTTTTTTTTCTACTTTAATTCCTTATTGCCGAACAACCATGAGCTCCCAAATTCGTCAGAATTACCCCACCAAGGTAGAGGCTGTGGTCAACCCCTGGCCAGCCTGCATCTGCGGGCCTCCCACACCTACCTCTCTCTGGGCCTCTATTTTGACCCTGATGATGTGGCTCTTGGGGGCGTGGGCCACTTCTTCTACGAGTTGGTGGAAAAGAAGCGAATGGACGCTGAGCATCTCTTAAAGTTGAAAACAAGTGAGATGGCCGTATTCTCTTCCAGGATGTGCTAAAACCTTCCCAAGATGAGTGGGCAAAACTCAGGACGCCATGGAAGCCACCCTGGCCTTGGAGAGGAACCTGAACCAGACCCTTTTGGAGCTGCATGCTCTCTCTGGGTTCTGCCCATGCAGACCCTCATCTCTGTGACTTCCTGGAGAACCACTTCCTGGGTGAGGAGGTGAAACTCATCAAGAAGATGGGCTACCACCTGATGAACATCTGTAGGATGGCCAGCCCCCAGGCTGGGCTGGGCAAGTATCCCTTTAAAAGGCTCACCCTCAAGCCCAACTTTGGAGCCCAGAGGCCTTTCAGAGGCCCCTCTGCAGGCCCCTGGTGTCCTTCTCTTACCTGAGCCTCTTCTCGAAACTACTAGCCATTCTTTTAACCACCCTGAAGCCCTCTCCATGCATTGGACCAAATGAAATAATAAAGCTTTTTTGCAGGAAAAGAAAGAAAGAAAGAAAGAAAGAAAGAAAGAAAGAAAGAAAGAAAGAAAGAAAGAAAGAAAGAAAGAAAGAAAGAAACCCTTGAGTGAGGATTATTTTTTTAAAAAAAAAGTTGTATTGTCTTATATACAAGAATAAAATACTTAATTTTTGTGTGATATAAGTGTCTAGAAAATAAACATAAAAGTATTTGCGGGGACTCTTTCCCCCTCCCCACATGGGAGTCTATGCTGTGAGATTCTTTCCCTCTCCCCACGCGGGAGTCTGTACTTGTTCTTCAATAAATTTCCACCTTTGTTATATATATATATATAAAAGTATTTGCAGTGACATCCAAATTTTAAATATATATTTCCAATAACAGGTAAAACATATGTATATATTTATCCCTTTTCCTTCCCAAAACATCACAAAATAATGGCAGGAAAGAGATTTTTAAAAATATAAAACCTCAAAGAAGAGAAAATAGCAGAGAGAACTGTCAAACATAAGTTGAAAGCTGGAAAGTATATGATAAAGTAAGTAGTAACTGACTTATTAGCAAACAAGAGGTATTGAAAGTGCTTGTCCCTGGGAAAGTCAAGAAGCAAACTATTCCCAGAAAAGAAAAAAGTTGAAAGAGTTCATCACCACCAAACCAGTATTACAAGAAATGTTAAAGGAACTTCTTTAAGAAAAGAAGAAAAAAAATCAAATATATGATTAAGAAAATAGCGCAAAGAAAAAATATTCCCCTGACAAAGGCAAAGACATAATAAAAGCAGTGGATCAGCCAACATTAAAACTAGTACAGTGATAAAAGACAAAAGTAGGGAGGTCATGTGTTTACAACAGTAAATTAAGAGATACACACAAACACACACACAGAAGGAGTAAAAAATAATGACAAAAACATAAATGTAGAGGGTGAGTAAAAATGGTGTGATTTGAATGTGTTCAAACTTAAGCAACCATCAACTTAAAATAACTGCCATAAAATAGCTTGTTTTATATGAAGCACATAGTAACCACAAAACAAATATCTACAAGAGATAAACAAAAAATAAAGAGAAAGGAATTCAAACACACTACAAAATGTCATCAATCTATAAGAGAATAAAAAAGGAACAGAGAATTACAAAAACAATCAGAAAAACAATAAATGACAATGACTACATACCAAACAATAATTACTTTAAATGTAAATGGATTAACTACTACAATCAGAAGATGAATGCATAAAGAAGAGGTGGGCCCAGCCAGCATGGCTCAGTGGTTGAGTGTCAACCTATCAACTAGGAGATCACCGTTCAATTCCAGGTCAGGGTACATGCCCGGGTTTCGGGCTGGATCCCCAGTAGGGGACATGCAGGAGGCAGCCAATCAATGATTCTATCTCATCATTGATGTTTCTATCTCTCTCCCTCTCCCTTCCTCTCTGAAATAAATTTAAAAAAATTTTTTTTCAAAAAGAGGTGGTACATATACATAATAGGATATCACTTGGCCATAAAAAAAGAATGAAATCTTATCATTTTTAAAAACATGGATGGACCTAGAAGATATTAATCTAAGTGAAATAAGTCAGACAAGGAAAGACAAATACCATATGATTTAACTTATAATGTGGAATCTGAAAAACAAAATAAATGAACAAACAAAACAGAAACAAACTCATAGATACAGAGAACAAACTGATGTTTGCCTGATAGGAGGGGGTTGAGGGGCTGGATGAAAAA
This sequence comes from Cnephaeus nilssonii, assembly GCF_951640355.1. NCBI lineage: Eukaryota > Metazoa > Chordata > Mammalia > Chiroptera > Vespertilionidae > Cnephaeus > Cnephaeus nilssonii. The sequence goes on along the minus strand of NC_137072.1, from coordinate 61,998,313 downwards.
AGGTGAAGGGATTAAGAAGTACAAATTGTTAATTACAAAACAGTCATAGGGATGTAAAGTACAGCATAGCGAATCTATACTAATAAAAGGGTAATATGCTAATTAGACCAGGAGACCTTCCGGGAGACCTTCCGGACAAAGCCATGGTGGCAGGGTCGAGGCAGAGGCAGTTAGGGGTGATCAGTCTAGGAGGGGAGGGCAGTTGGGGTTGATCAGGCTGGTGGGGGGAGGGGTAGTTGGGGGCAAGCAGGCCAGCGGGGGGGCCAGTTGGGGATGAGCAGGTAGGTGAGGGGGCAGTTGGGGGTGATCAAGCCAGCAGGAGGGGCAGTTGGAGGTAAGCAGGCCAGGAAGGGGGGTCAGTTGGAGCCTAGCAGGCTGGCAGGGGTGGCAGTTGGGGGCAAGCAGGCCTGCGGGGGGGGGGGGGGCAGTTGGGGCAAGCAGGCCAGCAGGGGGGGCAGTTGGGGCAAGCAGGCTGGCAGGGGGGGCAGTTGGGGGTGATCAGGCTGGCATGGGGGGCAGTAGGGGGTGAGCAAGCCAGCAGGGGGGGCCAGTTGGGGGCAAGCAGGCCAGCAGGAGTGGCCAGTTGGGGGTGAGCAGGCTGGCAGAGAGGACAATTGAGGGCAATCAAGCCAGCAAGGGGGTTAGTTGGGGGCAAGCAGGCCGGCAGGCAGAGAGGTTAGGGGCAATCAGGCAGGCAGGCAGAGGGGTTAGGGGCAATCAGGCAGTCAGGCAGAGGCAGTTAGGGGTGATCAGGCAGGCAGGCAGAGGCAGTTAGGGGTGATCAGGCAGGCAGGCAGGCGAGAGGTTTGGAGCCAGCAGTCTCAGATTGTGAGAGGGACATCCCCCAAGGGGTCCCAGATTGGAGAGGATGCAGGCTGGGCTGAGGGACACCCCCCCCCCCCGTGCACAAATTTAATGCACCGGGCCACTAGTCTATACTAATAAAAGAATAATATGCTAATTAGACCAGACATCTTCCAGACAAAGCCACAGTGGCAGGGGCAGAGGCAGAGGTGGTTAGGGGTGATCAGGCTGGCAGGGTAGCAGTTAGGGGAGATCAGGCCGGCACAGGAGCAGTAAGGGGCATCAGGCCAGCAGGTAGAGGTGGTTAGGGTTGATCAGGCAGGCAGGCAGGCAAGTGGTTAGGAGCCAGAGGTCCCAGATTGTAAGAGGGATGTCCACAGGGATCAGGCCTAAACCGGCAGTCAGACATCCCCTGAGGGGTCCCAGATTGTAGAGGGTACAGGCTGGGCTGAGGGACACCCCACCCACCCGTGCATGAATTTCATGCACCGGGCCTCTAGTATAGTCAATACTATTATATTAACTGTATATGGTGTCAGGTTGGTGCAAAATTTATCAGGGGGATCACTTCATAAGTTATAAAATACCTAACCACTATGCTGTACATCTGAAACTAATATATACTGAATGTCCACTGTAATTGAAAAAAATTTTTGATATTTTTTTTTAAGAAGCATTGCACTCTCTCCCTCTGGAGCATGCCCACACGTCTCCCTCTCCTTCCCCTAGACAGGTTTTCTCTTCCTTTCTTTATCCTAAGCTGAAAGGGCCCTTCTTTTGCCTCTGTAACATGTTTCCTGAGTCCATGGCAGCCTAGCTGGCTCACTTCTACTTATGCAACTTTCTAAGTAAACTTTTGCTTGTATTTGAAATAAAATAAAAAGAAGAAACAAACTAATTAATTAGGCGAAACCTTGAAAACTCCCAGGAATTGGAGGGACCTACTATCTCTAAAAGGTGGGTTGCCAGCAGAGCTTCAGTAAGATGCTTGGTTAAAAGTCTGAATGAAAAAGTTAGGCCCCTCTATCCCCCAGCTCCTAGCAACTTCATGAAGCAAACAACTGGAGGTTTATTGCAGTGTTTAAACTAGAGGAACTCTGAGCTTGAGGTCACTAAGCAAAGATTACACCTAGAGCAGTGGTTCCCAACCTTTTGTTGGCCATGTCCCACCTAGGCATCTCTAAAATCCTGATTGCTCCCAGCCCATTTACATATAATTCTTATTATTCAAAAAGTGAACTCCTGCCCTGTCCGGTTTGGCTCAGTGTATAGAGCGTAGGCCTGTGGACTCAAGGGCCCCAGGTTCGATTCCGGTCAAGGGCATGTACCTTGGTTGCGGGCACATCCCCAGTAGGGGGTGTGCAGGAGGCAGCTGATTGATGTTTATCATTGATGTTTCTGACTCTCTCCCTCTCCCTTTCTCTCTCTCTCAAAAAAAAAAAAATCAATTAAAAAAAAAGGGAACTCCTATTCATGTGGAGGAAGCCTAAAAGGCCATTAACTTGGTCTAAATAAGTTTCCAAAGAACATGGCATTCATGAAAGAGAAAAATAAAAGAACAAAAGGACAGTTGAAGTACTGAGGAAGAAATCACTAAGAAATTGTTTAAAAAATAATAATATGAAGTGATGTGAAAAAATAGGAAATAAAGTTTCAAAACATATAATAGAATACTGAAATGCATACATATGTCACAATATATACTTATATACTGTATATGAGGCCCCTAGAACCATAAAACATGCAAAAAATTCACTGTTAATAACTCATTCTCAAATTGCCCCCCTTAAAAATCAAATTGCCCCGCCGTAGTGTGTGTGCCCCATGTTGGGAACCACTGGCCTACAGTGTCATACTAAAAACAGGTGAATTAAATTAAAAAATCAGAATTCTGAATGATGAGAGTTAACCTGTTCTCTCACTTAACTCCCAGAATGCTACATGTGCATTCTGGGATATCTTGGATATCTGGCTGGATATCTCTTGGTAATCCTACATTAAAGCTCAACAACTGACTTCTTGGTCATATGGTAAGTGTACAGTTTAATTTATATGTCTTTAAGCATATAATCTAAATGTATAATTGATGTATACAAGGTCAGCTGTATAATGTGTCAGGCTTCTTGGTCCAAAAACAGGAAAAAGTGCCCAGGCTGGTTTGTTCAATGGTTAGAATGTCGGCCTGCGGACTGAAGGGTTTCGGGTTTGACTCCCAGTCAAGGGCATGTACCTCAGTTGCAGGTCTCTCTCACAGCGATGTTTCTTTCTCCCTCTCTTTCTCTCCTCTTCTCTCTCTCTCTCCCTCCTCCCTCCCTTCCATTCTCTCTAGAAATCAGTAGAAAAAATATCCTCCAGTGAGGATTTAAGAACAACAACAGAAAAAGTGTCATTAAAAATACATGGATTAATCTTGAGAGTATTATGCTAAGTATTATGCTAAATAAACAGAAAAGAACAAAAACTGTATGATTTCACTCATATGTGGGATATAAAACAAAAAGTAACCAACTAATAAAACAAACACAAATATGGACATCAGAATGTGGTTACCATAATGGAAGAGGGTGAGGGGAGGGCAAAGTGGGTAAAGAGGGTCAAATATATGGTAATGGAAGGAGACCAGATTTTGGGTGAGGAGCACACATATGTTGAATTATAACCTTGTACATCTGAAAATTATATATTTATTAACTAATGTTACACCAATAAATTTAATTTTTTTAATACTAAAATATAAAGCTTTTTCCTTTCTTCCTCAGTCACTCTTGACTTGCCATGGTGGTTTGTTTGTTTATTTATTTATTTGTTATTTAATATTTTTCTAAGAAATGAAAAAATTTAAATTACTAGCCCAAATTTCAGCATTCATCTTTATATTGTGCAAAGGCAGCAAATATGAGAGCATTTAATTAACATACAGAATAATCTATAATAATAAATGCTAATTAGACCAGGCGTCCTTCTAGACGACCTTCTGGATGAAGCTGAGGCTGCAAGGGAAGCCCGGGTCCTGGGTGCCAGAGGGAAGCTGGTGCTGGCAGCCAGGGGAAGGAAGGCCTACTCTTGCACAAATTTCGTGCATCGGGCCTCTAGTTAAAATATACAATTAATATTTTGTAGCTCATATGTACATATGTATTTTGCTTTCACCAAAACAGTGGAAACAGCACAGTTGTTTACTTCATCCTTTTTTTATTTGTTATTTTTTGGTTAATCCTCACCCAAGGATGTTTTTCCATTGATTTTTAGAGAGAGTGGGAGGGAGAGGGAGAGACAGAGAGAAATATGGATGTGAGGCATCCATTGGTTGCCGCCCGCACCCACCTTGTCCAGGGCCAGGGATCAAGCCTGCAACGGAGGTACATGCCCTTGACTGGGATAGAGCCTGCAACCCTTCAGTCAGCTGGCCAACGCTCTATTCACTGAGCCAAACTGGATAGGTCTGGGGGTTTTTTTGTTTGTTTGTTTCTTTGCTTGTTTGTTTCTGTTTTATTTTTTTTTTAGAGAGAGAGAGAGGAAGGGAGAGAAAGAGGAAGAGAGAGAAACATCAATCTGTTGTTTTGCTTATTTATGCATTCATCGGTTGATTCTTGTATGTGCCGTGACCTGGGATGATACCTGTAACTCCGGCACGTTGGGATGATGCTCCAACAAACTGAGCTATCCAGCCAGGGCTAGTTCATGATATTCTACCGACTCTCTCTACTTTGGGCTTATTGGCATCGTCATTTTCAGCATAAGTGGTTGGCAAATACTGGGAAGTAACAGACTGCCATTGTCTTTTTTCTACATTAGAAAGAATTCTGGCTCAAGCAGAAGATGTAGCCTCTGGGGTTTGTCTGTCCCTGCTTACTCAGTGTAGATGTAACCTGCTCAGTGTAGCTGTACTACCTTTGAGTCCCAATAAACACTCATGCATCATGGGTGTACTAGAGTTATGTTTATGGGACATCTTGAACACTATATTCTAATGAGACAACAAGTACTGGCAGATATACTGAGCGTGTTCCAGTGTTCCAATAAACTTTAATTACAAAACCCAGGTTCAAAGATAAAGTTATTTAGAATTTCAAGATAGCAACAGCAGAACATTTAAGCAAGCATGGGGCTTTTCTGAGCATGAGGCCTTATGAGTTGCACAGGTCTCATTTCCATGAAGCTGGGTCTAACTTTATAAGAAAGTGTCAAGTCGTTTTCCAACAAGGTTGTACCATATTGCATTTCAATCAGTAAAGTTTGAAAATTACAGTGATCTGAGTCAAAGATAGTATTTTAACAGCTCTCAGAAAATATAGGGGAAAAGATAAAATTAAGGCGGGGAGCAGGAGGCATAAGAAAAATAGAGGTTCAGCATATGGTTAATGGGTAGCTTTACAAAGAGAGAGCAGAGATATTGGAGGGGTGGGGGACAGGCAGAGAAATTAATTAAATTATATTACAGGAAAGTTTCCCTAAACTAAAAGCCTGAATTTCCAGTACCCAGCATAATAATATAAAAAAGACCTATATTGCTGCCCAACCAGCATGGCTCAGTGGTTGAGCATCGACCTATGAACCAGGAGGTCACCATTCAATTTCCCGTCAAGGCACATACCCAGGTTGCAGGTTCGATCCCCAGTCGGGGGCATACAGGAGGCATCTGATCAATGATTGTCTCTCATCATTGATGTTTCTATCCCTCTCTCCCTTGCCCTTCCTCTCTGAAATCAATAAAAATATATTTTAAAAAAATAAAAAAGAGAGAACTTTTATCTTGATTGTCATCTTGCACATCAAGTTCCAACTTGCAACTTAATAAAGTGTTTCAGACAGAAAATCTTGAAGATCCAGATTCCTAACCGAAAAGCTATTTCAGACCTTATTATAGGCAAACAAGAAAAAAAAAAACTTTACTAGACAATGACAGACTGCCAACTCCATCATTACATATAAAAAAATTCATAGTGGAGTAACAAGCTATTTTTAAAAACATTGACAGCAAGTGAAGTGAAGATGACACTATTCTTAGTAACTTTTTAAAGTCACAAATATCACATAATGTTTAAAAATCCATATAGAAAATACAAATCTAACTTGGAAATTCACACAACTTCCAATATCTTGTGCCAATAACAATATATCTTTAACAGGGTACTCGGCAGAGAAGAGGAAGCGAGATGCCGAGTTTATGTCATCACTACAGCCATACATTGGACCAGCAGATTATCTCACTCTTGACTCTTAGAGAAACAATCATCTGCATGAATCTTCCCCACCTCTACTTTTTCCCCTCAGGTATCCTGCCTAAGGTTCTCTATGTTTGCCATACTATAATAATCATTTAATAATTTTTTAAAGTTTTTCCATTCTCAGGTACACTAAAAGAAAAAATATTCTTTAAATCAGGTGTACACTTTCTATGTTTTTAAAAAGCCTCTAGTTAAGCCAACTTAAAGAAAATGTATCATTTAACAAACAGTATGTTTGAAAACAAATTCATGATGAAACTTGACAGTATCCATTGCATAAAAATAAATCAGTAGTTTTAATGGGACAAAATTTTGTATCATTTTCTGCATTGCTAAATAGCAATTACTTAAATTTTAAATAATATGCTGCTTTAAGTAGTATTTTAATTTCTCATATTTAAAGAATATCATTTTAGTACAGTCAAAGATAGTAGAACAAATGCTAAAAATCTAAGTAATCACATACAATAAAATCTTTTTTCAACAAGATTTTAATGGTAAGCTAAGAACCTTGGAATTGTGTAAATAATTAAATCCTTCTATCTCTCCACCACCTATTTCCCATAATCCAACCCTATGCAACCTGAACAGCTCATTTCTTTGAGTGGTGCTCAGAATGGGGGCTTGATAGAGGAAAGAATGAAAAATGCAGCCGATAACCATCCCCCAAGTTAACCCAGGAACACCCTTGTTCACAGGGCTTCGCAGTCAGGCTAACTTGGCCTGGAACTGTGAAATCAAAGGAGAGTGTGAGTTTCTCTAAGGTCTGCTCCCTTTTTTTCAATTACAGTTGACATTCAATATTATATTAGTTTCAGATGTACAACATAGTGGTTAGACATTTATATAACTTACCACATGACCCCCACAGTAAGTCGATTGCCCACCTGGCACCAACATAGTTATTACAATATTATTGTTTATATTCCCTATACTGTACTTTACATCCCTGTGACTATTTTGTCACTGCCAATTTGTACTTCTTTCTCTGCCTTCACCTTTTACACCCAGCCCCTCAATTCATTTCCCACCTGGCAAACATCAGTTTGTTCTCTGTATCTGTAAGTTTGTTTCTGTTTTCTGTGTTCTTTTATTTTGTTTTTCATATTCCACATATAAGTGAAATCATATGGTAGTTGTCTTTCTCTGACTTATTTCATTTAGCATAACTCCCTCTAGGTTGTCACAAATGGTAAAATTGTTGTTGTAAATGGTAAAATTCTACTCTTTATGGCAAAGTAATATTTCATTGTGTGTGTGTGTGTGTATATATATATATATATATATATATATATATATATATATCATCTTCTTTAACCAATTGTCTACCTATGGACATTTAGGTTCTCTGTGGCCCTTTTAAGATTCTTCCCAAAAGCCTGGCCGGCGTGGCTCAGTGGTTGAGCATTGACCTATAAACCTGGAGATCACCATTTGATTCCCGGTCAGGGCACATGCCCAGGTTGTGGGCTCGATCCCCAGTATGGGGCATGCAGGAAGCAGCCAATCAATGATTTTCTCTCATCATAGATGTTTCTATTTCTCCCTTCCTCTCTGAAATCAATAAAAAAATATTTTTTAAAAAAAGATTCTTCCCAAGAGAAAAGCCTATTCTATGTCCATAGACTATTCTATGGTCAATGGTTTTTTTTAATGAATGGTTTTTTATTCCAAATTAATATAATCCTTGTGGACATAAACATTAAATTTACTAGCCCTCTTCTATTTCAAGTGAGAAAAAAATTACTTTGACTTTTATGGATTCAACATGCTTCCCAGAACACGGAAATGACCCATCAAACATTCAGAAGGCATTGCACCACATCTGTTTAAATTTCTCAAGGTATATGGACACAACCTTGTCTCGGACACTAAGCTAGAACTATTGTTCCATAGGATAGGTACTGTTGTAACACTTACTTATTTACTTATTTGTTTGTTTGTTTGTTTTATTAAAGAGTATTAGGGTGTCCTACTTTTAATACATTTTTATTGATTTCAGAGAGGAAGGGAGAGGGAGAGAGATAGAAACATCAGTGATGAGAGAGAATCATTGATTGGCTGCCTCCTGCATGCTCCCTACAGGGGATGGAGCCCACAACCTGAGCATGTGCCCTTGACTGGAATCGAACCCAGGACCCTTAAGTCTGCAGGCCAATGCTCTATCCACTGAGCCAAAGCATCTAGAGGGTAACACCCATTTTATAAATGAAGAAACTGAGGCACAAAGAGGCTAAAGTGATTTGTCCAGGGTCACACCATCAGTTGTTGTTTTTTTTAAGTCTACAGAAAGGGAAAGATCAGCTGCATGCCTCCAAATGGGGAGGGGGAAAAAATTCAATATGTGTAAAATAATTTGAAGTTAAATATCTACTAAATAACTACCATAAGCAAAGAAGGCATATATATGCCCCTTTTAACCTTCCACAGGCAAAAAAATAATAATGTGCTATCAGAAATAAAGTGAAAAACTGTCAAATACAGATTGTATTAGCCCTCTAAGAAAATTAAAACAAGATTGTGGCATGAAAGTACGTATATTCACAAGCAGGAAAACAAAAACAAAGAAAAACAGTAAGCACTTCATCAAAACTCCACCAATGATATTTCAGTGATATCAAATCCTCCCAGCAGGCGTTCTGGCTGAACAAATTTGTATGTTTATTCTTGTTCAGTTTTGCATAGCCAAGTTATCTTTCTTTTAGTTGTTAGTTATTATGTGTACGTCTGCTGCTTTTTGATGAAGATAGGTGTAAGGACGTGAAATTTTTTATACAATCTATATTCATGCATCTTTGAATATCAATTAAAAACATTATTAATATAAATAAACACAACATAATAGTTTAATTGCATGTTCTTGCTTGCTATTAGCTGGCAATGATAAGTTTCTAGAAATTATGAAAACATGGTAAGTTTTTCATGCATATCTTCAAACACTGAGGTGGCATGTAAATGAAGTGATATGCAGAATTGATACCCAAAGAGGAATTTATTTTCTCTTAAAATATTATTAGTCAGGTGCCAAGTATAATAGGAATTATCAGGAGCTTCATAATGAATCTATAGGCTTTTTTCTTTGTCTTAAAAAATACAAGAAATATTTATCATCTGTAAACATGAAAATAATAACAAATTTCAAATTCACTTATGAAAGAATGGAAAAGGTAAGCCAAAAGTAATCTCTAGCTCTTTCAAAGTAAAAAACAACCCCTTTTTGGAAGAAGAAATTTAAAAGTCCAGAGTAAATTAGTTAATACATTTTTCTTTATATTTTTAGAAGTACAGTATAAAATATTTTTTCAAGGGCCAGATGCCATATAACTAATATAAATACATGCTTTTCAGAGAATGAATACTATAGTAGTATGAAACAGGAGTAAACAAGAGTTCTTGCACATTTCATGCAAATATAAATTCAGAAATTTGGTTTTACCAAAACTATACAAATTTTACCTTCATTCATGTTCATATCAAATTAGCTACTTTAGCTCTTTGTTTTCCCTTCCAAAATAAACCTCTTGTACCTTAGAGCTATTATATTTTACTTGGCTTAATCTATAACTAGAGCAAGACTGAAATAATCATCTGTGTCATCTAAAAAAACACAATTATATGACACTGTGGGGGAAGAGAGAGGCAGTGGCTTGGCACTGATGACCATCAAAAAGAAATTAGGAACTAAACTGATGGACCTTGAAAATATTAGTAATTTGATAGGAAACTTTCTATAGTAACTGAGAAACCAATGATATTTTACATAAAATGTAATCCCTTTTTATAAGATTTTTGCATTTTAGTTGACTTATATTTATATTTTAATCTTACTACTGTTGCCATAGTTGAGCATGTTTTTAATACAATTGTTTAGGTGATGTTAAAAATTAATGTATGTAATGAAAATATTGCATTATTTTAAAAACAATTCATTAAAAATTTTGTTTTAACTTGACATGGTTTATAAAGTCTTTGTTTGTTTACTTAAAGATTCCATAGAAAAAGTTATCCATATAACCTGTTCACTTTACAATCATCGTCCCCTGAACCTTAACTTTGCCTGTAGTACCCCCATGCTGGTGATATTCAAGTTCAGACACTGATGATTGCCTACATAAACCAATATATATTTCCAAACGCTGTTTTCTGTGCCTGCCTGCACTAGAGACTAGAAAAGCTAACTACTCTCTTCCCTGCTTTCCTTGTAATTAGGAGGACACAATTCTGGTCAATTATATGTAGGTGAAAGAGTACTGGAGCAAAATCTTTTGGGAAAAGTTATCTATACTAATAAAAGGGTAATATGCAAATTAGACTGGATATCTTCCAGACATCCATCCAGACATCCTTCCAGACAAAACCATGGTGGCGGGGGCTGAGGCAGAGGTGGTTATGGGTGATCAGGCTGGCAGGAGAGAGCAGTTAGGGACCACCAGGCTGGCAGGGGAGGGCAGTTAGGGGCAACCAGACCGGCAGGGGAGGGCAGTTAGGAGCGATCAGGCAGGCAGGCAGAGTGGTTAGGAGCAATCAGGCAGGCAGGCAGGTGAGCAGTTAGGAGCCAGCAGTCCGAATTGGAGAGGGTGCAGGCCGGGCTGAAGGACACTCCCCACAGAATGAATTTCTTGTACCAGGTCTCTGGTATATAAATATATGAACAACCAAGAGTGACACCACAGTTTTCCATCCTTCTTTTTGTTTTAAAAGATAATCAGATATCTGGTGTTGCAGCAGTCCTTTTATAGATTACATGAGGAAGGCAAAGAGAATTGCAATGACCCTGGCTTGGAATTCAGAAGTAGTTGCCTTAACACGTGGTTTCTTATGTGAGAAAAATAATCCTTTCTGTTTAAGCTGCTGCTTCTCAGATATTCTCGTACTTGAAGCCTTTTTGATGCACTGCCTTCAAAGAGTTCATACTCGACTGAAAAAAACATGGTCAGATGCCTGAAGTAAATAAATGACTATCTTTATAAGATAGCGCTCTTATCTTAAAGAGAATGTACCCACTCACTGCATCTTCTTACAATATTCTGATTATTAGAGTCTGGTTGTGCTGAAAAGGCATCTATCTGAATGAGTTTATGCATAGAAGTACTTTTACTTTTGGCTGAAGAACGGGAAAGAAGTATGTGTGTGAGTGTAAGTGAGTATGTGTGTGAGTATTGAGTGAATGTTTGTGTGTGTGTGTGTGTGTGTGTAGGATGATGACAGTAAAAGAAAAGCATGGCATCATGATTTTCTTCCTTCACCTCCATTCACTTAAAATAGTTAATTTCAGCAGAAGCTGTGATCTAATAATGAACACAAACAGTGCTGCTTCAAGAACCTGGTGACAACAGGGTTGTGGCCTCCCTCTGCAGTTGGGCCCAGCCCACCTCGGACTCATTGGTGGGCAGCTATGAGCACTGAGAGACAACTCCATCATTTCTCTCATGGAGGGTATCAGCAGCAGTGGCAGTGACAAGCTTCTGACTGCAAGTGATGTTCAGGCACTTGATTTTCAGGAAATGTTTGAAAACAACAACAAAGCCCAACATTACAGAGCACACATGAATTATCTCTTGAGGAATCCTGGAAATCCAGGAAGTAGGTGAGAAATTTTCAGGAGTCTGGAGGTCCTATGAGAGCACGTGAAGCTAAATTTGTTATTAATGTAATTGGAATCCAGTCCATTCCTCAAGCTGGCAAGTTTTAAAGATGGTGATTTTTGCCTAACAGAAGTTTGTGGCTAACTTAACTCTTCATTTAATTCAAGTTATCATTCATGGTATTGAGAAGACTTTCCCATTAAAAGAACTAGACAAGAGAAAGGGGATCATTCAAACAACAACAAAGCAAGAGAATGCTTATTGCAATCTGAGTAATTGAAATATATTTTCTGATCAAAGGGAATAGAGTTTATTCTTCTTTGAATTCATATTATTGGCATAATTTAGTAACTGTTTTGAGAGGTTAAAAAACTCTCTTTTGCCCTTCACACTCTTAAGACTATGTATGAATATGAAAACTATATAAAAGCTCTTCTCTTTGCCCTTCCTCTTTTCTTCTCTCTCTCCCTCTTAATCTCCTCCCTATTTTCTCTCTCTCTCTTCCCTCAGCAAAGTAACAAGAATAAAGAAATCATCCCTAGCCAGTTTGGTTCAGTGGATAGAGCACCAGCCTGCGGACTGAAGGGTCCCAGGTTTGATTCTGGCCAAGGGCATATGGCCAGGCTGTGGGCTCGATCCCCAGTAGGGGGTGTGCAGGAGGCAGCCAATCAATGATTCTCTCTCATCATTGATGTTTCTATCTCTCTCTCCCCCTCCTTTGCTCTCTGAAATCAATAAAGATATATATATATATATATATATATATATATATATATATATATATATATATATAATAAAGAAATCAACCAACCAGCCCACCAACATGGCTCAGTGATTGAGCGTCGACCTATGAACCAGGAGGTCATATGGTTTGATTCCTGATCAGGGCACAATCCCAAATTGCAGCTCAATCCCCAGTGTGGACCATGCAGGAGGCAGCCGACTGAGGATTTTCTCTCATCATTGATATTTCTCTCTCTCTCTCGCTCCCTCCCTCTCTGAAATCAATAAAAATATATTAAGAAAAAAGAAATCAACCAAACATAAACAAAGATTAATATTTATAGAACATGTATTGTGTATAAGGCCTGCTAAACACTAGCACTATATGGGCATTTTTCAAAATAAAATAGAAGCTCTACTAAATGACATCCACTTAGTCAAACCACTAGATTAACTGATGTTCTCCATTCCTGCTATAAAACACACAGACAAATGCCTGTGGTCTCTTAGTACCTACCAATGGGCTATATCATAGTATACTGCACATTTATGCTTCCTCCATCTGAGTTATAATTATTACCAAGAACCATTTATTCCCTTAATAGTGTCTGAGTACCTACTATGTGACAGGTACTGTTCTAGGAGCTAAGGACACAGAAGTGAATAAAACAAAAATTCTGTCTTTATGAAGCTTACATAAAAATCAATTGTTTCAGTTTTCCAAACTCTTAATGTGAGTTATTATTGCTAATGTAATTAGGTAATTTAATTTTTATATACTTTATTAAAAATAAGTGCAAAATATATTTTTCCTATTGAAAATGAAGTTGAAACTTAAAAATGGCTAAAGTGGTAAATTTAAAAAAATATATATGTTTTTATTGAGTTTTTAGAGAGAGGAAGAGGGAGAGAAACATCCATTGGCTGTCTCCTGCACTGCTTTTTGCATGTCCCTACTGGGGGGTCAAGTCCACCTGGAAGCATGTGCCCTGACTGGGAAGCAAATCAGTGACCTCTCATGGGACAATGCGAAACCAACTGAACCACACCAGCTTGGGCCTGAAGTGGTAAATGTTATGTTATATGAGTTTTACCACAATTTTTTTAATTGATTTTTTTTTGAGGGAGAGGAGGGGGTAAAGGGGGTGATGGTGGAGAAGCATTTATTTGTGTTCCACTAATTTATGCATTCCTGAATGGGGATCGAATCTGAAAACTTGGTGTATGGGGACTATGCTCTACCAACTAAGCTACCCAGCCAGAGCCTGTTTTACCACAATTTTTATAAAGTGGAGTTGAATATTGTAGAAAAAATAAATTATTGCCACAAATTATCATGGGGCAAGAAAGCTGGAATATATTACACAAACGTAGAAATATTCTAAACTCAAATTATTTTACACATGTTCTCTAGTTCTAGGTTTCCTTTAACAAAAACCAAAACAGAACATTGTACATTTTGCACTTGGGAAGGGTTTATGTGAAAAAGACAACCTGGAACTCTCAACAGCAGATTCATAGTCAGATGGCCTTGGCTAAGGAAAGATTGGCTAATAAATGCATGATAGGTTTTGAGTAAAAACAAAATACTTCAGCTACATGTGTATAATTTTTTATAGTTCTCTAACTTTTTAGATGCGCCGAAGAGCTCCTCATCCTAACATCTTCAACTCTCTGACATATTTCCTCTCTTCACGTGATTATAAAAAGCATTTTTTCCCATTTATATGAATGTCATCAGCCTGGATTTGGCCCTAAACTGATAGTTTCTGTAGATAAGACCATTTTCCTCCCAAGTTTTCTATTAGACATTATAGAGTAAAATGCAAAAATCAAGGCACTCAGCTTTTAAGAAAATTTTCACGAAGTATTGCTTTGTTTTATTTAACACTCCAACTCCACTTAAAGCCTTAATGATTAACTTTCTTGCACAGCAGCTCGATCAGTGTGAAATCATCCCCTTTAAAACAGAACATTAACTTGAAAGCTTAACTTCTGATTTAACCTCCATGTCTGAGAATACTTAAAAAGGTTAAGATTAGCAGCCATGAACCCTAAGGCAAGTCCCTGTAGGTCAAATTTAGAAGACAGCATATTCATATTCAATTACTCTGTGTATGTTCAAACATGGCTAAGTTTCAAACAACAGAAGGGTTATGCTTATGTGCCATACTCCCTTCATCCAAAGTGAATAGGTGGTTACGTAACTTGCCAGGGCAAGTAGTAGAAATGAGTCAGACAGAACCAGCCCTAGTAAAAATTGTGAATTAGGCAGTTTGAGTTCAGTGCCACACCCCTTTAGTACTACACACTCTTTCCCGATCCTCTCCCTTGGTATCATCGCCCTGAGGGTCAACCTCATTCAGCATACCTTTCCCCCCATCCAATGGCACTCTATCCCTGTTTCTCTTCCACTCATACCGAAACTAGTTTTCCCTCTTTCCTTCCTTCCCCGTCATTAATTAAAATTTACCTCTCCAGTATCTCTTGTCCTCAGGGTTTAAAGTGACAACTACCTCATCTGATAAACCTATCTACGCTAATGTTCAAAGAGAGAAAGCTGGAAGGTAAAGTGAATTTAAACCTTGACCTTCTAAAGTTAACACCTTTGGAGTTTAACTCATTAGTGACTGAAAGTGAAAATTTCCAGCAGAAGAATATTCAGGGGAAATATTTTGGTTCAGGTAGGGCCATGAGGCACCTGGCAAATCAAAGAGGAGTAGATAAATGCTTTTAGTCTAACAGACTGCCAGCCCTATTCAGAGTCACTAACAAGCCCTGGTCAGTTTGGAGTCAGTTGGGGGAAATTGGAAAAGAGATAAGAATCTTTGATTGGCAAAGAAAGTGAAAGTTACAGAAGCACCACAATTAAAATTTTTTCAATTAACTTTTCATGGGACTAGCTAGCCTTGGTACCTAATAGGTATATATAAATATTTTTTTTTAAAATGTAGCCCTGCCTATGTGGCTCAGTGGTTGAGTATTGACTTAGGAACCAGGAGATCACAGTTTTTTTTGTTTTTTTTTTTACTGATTTCAGAGAGGAAGGGAGAGGGAGAGAGAGAGAGAAACATTAATGATGAGAGAGAATCATTGATGGGCTGGCTGCCTCCTGCATGCCTCATGCTGGGGATCAAGCCCAAAATCCAGGCTGTGCACTGACTGGGAATGGAACCATGACCTCCTGGTTCATAAGTCAATGCTCAACCACTGAGCCACTCCGGCCAGGCCTAATAATTTTTTTTAAGTTTCTCTTCAGAATAAAATAAATTATTTGAAAATATTTTTTCTCATTTAGTCTAAAACCCAAATTCCAAAAATATTTATAGATATTGTTGTTGCTTGATTTTTTTAAAAAAAAATAATGCTTTAAAGTTTATAAATAGTCTTCACGTACATATTTCATTTAATCCTGTTGAATACTGAAAGAACATTACCGACTATTCTTATTTCCTTCACTTTATAAATGAGGAAAAGATGCTCAAAGAAGTTAAGTGGCTTGCCAAGATTTGTACTTGGGTCTTAAGAGTGCAGCTGCTGTGCTCTTTTATTGTCCTGAGCTACCAGGCTGCCGCCCAACATTTAGACTTATCTGAGCCATTGCTGTCATGTAACTCTACATCCTTGGGGAATTCTCACATTTTAAAGAGAGTTCAGCTACCTCCAAAAGAAAATAACCTGTTTATTCAATGGACCTGAGGGTAATTGTAGTCCTATCTGGTTTCCATCGGTGCATTTTTTTCCCTAGCTAATTCTTGGTTTACTTGGAAGTGTTACCACTGCCTCACAAAGTCTTCCTTAAGCACTTGTCAGAGTTTGTGCTCCAATTACCTGCTCATGTTTTGGTGGATTACTTGTCTGGCTTCTGCTCTCACCTGGGCAAAGTTCCTATCATAGTCCTTACTCTGTAAGCAAGAAAGGAGAACATGTTTCTGGGCTTAAAGAGGGGGAAACACTAACATGGTTGGTACAAGCCAGAATACAAATATTTCACATTGAGATGAACACAAGAAGCCACCTGGGAAAACATTGCTAGTTACAGATTAAATTAGCCCAGAATTCATTTCAACCTTTGAGGCAAAAGTGATATTTTTATACAATTGGCATTTAAAGAACACAATCTTAACAGTTTGGAGCAATATAAACCCTTATCTGGATTTATGGAAACATATAGTTGATCTCCCTAGAAAAATACAGAAACATACATACTTGGAATATAGTTTCAACTGGTCCACTATGGGGTGATCTATGGGTCCCACATAAAATATTCCTGACTTAGAGTGTATGACAAGTATGGCCCCTACAAGAGTAACATTCTGAGGCCCATGGGCCACTTGGGAGACCAACTAAATTTGTGTTATGGGTCAGCTATCTGATTGCTTTAGTATTAGTAGCAAAAATCTATGTTGACTTTTTATAACAAAAGTAACACATGCTTGTAAAGATTCTAAATAGAAACACCTCAGAAATGGCATGTTTTCTGTAATTCTAATCCTCAGAGAAACCATTGTTAGCAGTATGAATATTGTCAATATATGAACTTTTGAACAATAATCAGATCATACTGTACTGCTGTGTGGTTTTATCATTAAATAATATTATGAATAGACCACAGTTTATGTAAGCATTTTACTACTATAGACATGTATTTTTAATATTATAATTGCTAATAATACTGCAATAAATATTCTTGATCATATCTCTGATCATGTATGTAAATATTTATTTAGTGCAAATTTCTAAAATGTGGTAAGTTAAAGGATATAAACATTATGAATTATGAAAAACATTGCAATTGCACTCCCAAATGAAATAAGCCAATCTATAATCCTACCAACAATAATGGGGCATTACCAATTTCACCTATTTTCACCAATAGCTGATATTATGGCTTTAAAAATATTTTCCTAATTTGATAGTTATATGTACTAGTTCATTTTTGTTTTTAATTTAAACACTTGTTTTACTCTCAAATATTAATTGCCTTCCTGGATTTCTTTTTTTGTAAATTTCCTAATCATCATTGTTTTTATTTTTATTTATTTATTTATTAAGTGAGGCTTTTAATTGTTGTTTTCCTTCCTTTTTTTTTTTTTTTTTTTTTTAAATTAAGGGTCCCTTACTGGTCCTGCTTCCATGAGTGGCCAGACCAGGTGGAAAAGGGGAGGGGAACCAGGCAGCATGGGGAGGGGTTATCTTCACAACATTCCATTTATACACAGAACTGGACAGACAAGCACAGAGTCACTATTGCGGTTAGAAGTTGGCAGCATGGGAAAGGTGGTGGGGGGAGGAACAGGTTGCAATTAGGGGTGTCGTTAAAAAGGATACAGGCCCTCTCCAAAAATGGGGTGCCTGGGATGGGGAGGACTTGGTCTGTTTCAACCCAAGAGGAATCAGAAGATCAAAAGCAGTTTGGGAAGGCCAGAACCGTCAGGGGTGGAGAGAGAAGGAAGGTCCAGGGGGTGGGGGGCTGTTTGGCAACTGGGCGAAGGGATTGCCCTCCCGCTGCTGGGACCCCCAAGCCCCTCGGGTCTGGCAGAAGAGGGGCAGCCTGCAACCCTCCCCTCCCCCACACAGGGAGGTCTGGGGCTGCCAGATGCTCCAGGCAGGGGGCTGGAGGGGGCTCACAAGGGCTTGCCCTCCGGGGAGATGACAGCACTGCCCCCCAGCTTCCCTGCCAGAGGGCAGCGGTCCTTGACCTCCTGGAGCAGTTTGCCTGTAATTCATGCTTGATCCCCGTCAGCTTCTTCTTGATGGCATCCTTGGAGCTGGCATAGATCCTTTTGCTCTTAAGAGGCGCAGACTCAGGGGCCCAGAAGATAAACGCCAGGTCCTCCTTCTTGCTCTCCTTGGTCTCAGAGGTTGCATCCTCCAGGGCTTAGCGTCAGTCTTTGCCCGGCAGTATCTTGACGAAGGTGGCGTAGGGGCGTCTACTGTCTGGCCCACATCACCTACCAGGGTCTCCTTGCCCTCTTCCAGAATGATGTTCTTGTCTTCACTCAGGCAGAAGAGCACCACCTTCTTGTGCTTCTTCACCTCCTCTGGTGGCGAGGACTTCCGTTACCTTCATGTCATGGAACACTTTGGTGACTCCATCAGAGACATGTTTCGGAAAGCTAAAGGAGAGAGCAAGAAGCTCCTGGAAGGATGAGCGCTGCGGCAGCTGCTGCGGGATCCGACTGAACCCATGATTGTTTTTATTACCATGTAGAAGCTTCATATTTTATATAGTGAAATTTACAAGTTCTTTTAAGGTTTTGGGAACAGCTGGGTAGCTGTTGCTACCACCCAAATAAATTCCATGTAAATAAAAAAAAAAAGGGGGGGGGAGCAAAAAAAACAAAGCCCTAAAAGTTCTAGAAGAAAACATGGGAGAATATTTTTGGTAGCAGAAAATAAAACGTCTTGTAAGCATACAAAAAGATACTCATGCTCTAACTGGTTTGGCTCAGTGGCTAGAGCGTCGGCCTGGGGACTGAAGGGTCCCAGGTTCGATTCCAGTCAAGGGCATGTACCTTGGTTGCGGGCACATCCCCAGTAGGGAGTGTGCAGGAGGCAGCTGATCGATGTTTTTCTCTCATCGATGTTTCTAACTCTCCCTCTCCCTTCCTCTCTGTAAAAAAAATCAATAAAAAATATATTTTTAAAAAAGGTACTCATAATAGAATTGAAAATTATTCCTGGAACGAGATTTTGTACCTATTAGATTGGCAAAGGCCAATTGGCATATCATTTGTAATGTAGTTCTAGGTTCTATTTGTTAATATTGTATTTTAATTTTATGTTATATCTGAAAGGCGATTAACCAGTAGATTTCTCCTTTGTGTACTCTTTATCAGGTTTTGGTATCATAGCCATTTAAAAAAAAAAACATACAAAACTGAAGGATTGTTGGTGAAAAAGCTTTGAAGGCAACCAGTTGAAATGACCTTGAATAAAAAAAGAAAGACAAGGAGAGTATTTCAGATCTTGCTTCCCAGCAATTGTCATCAGTTTGGACTCAAACTCATAAAAATTCTCTACAGGTTTAGGTGTTTATTACATGGACACAATAAACGCAGAACAAATACGAGTCCTTGTTAGCTTTTCTTTCTCAACTTCTACTTGTTGAGATTTCTTAGAACTGCAACCTTGATCCTCTGGTCTTTATACTCCCCCCAAAGGAATCTCATTCACAGTGTGGCCCCACATTTCTAAATCTAGCTCAAGTCTCTCTTCTGATGTCTAAATTGATATATCCAAATGCTTATTTTTCATTTCCATTTCAAGGTTTTATAGATAATTTCATATTTAACACTATGTGTTTTTTATTACTCTTTAAAAATTATTTATTTGGGAGAGGGAGAGAGAGATAGAAACATCAATGATAAGAGAGAATCATTGATCGGCTGCTTCCTGCACACCCCACACTGTGGATTGAGCCCGCAACCCGGGCATGTTCCCCAACTGGGAATCGATGAACTGTAACCTCCTGGTTCAATATACTATGTGATATTGAATCTAAGAAGCTATTGATTGTAAGTCACATTTATGTCGACTAAGATAAAAATAATTACAGCCGATTGAACAGCATGATGCTAAGATACTCTTGAATCTTACCCTTGTAAGATACATCTCAATTTCAGATATGTTAATTTTTAAAATAATGTGATAAAAAACAAGAAAGAAAAAAAAAAAGAAAGATGCTTACAACACTGTAGTTTGTCTATTTTTGTAACAATTTCCAACACCATACTCTTTATACCTTCTTTCTGACATAAATTCCAAGCTATTCCAAGTATTATGGACATTGCTTTCCCTTCCAATAAATATATGAACTTTCAGTGGCAAACAGAGGCAGATGTTCCATGAAGGTTTTTATTCCCACAAACGTACCTCACCCTCTCTATCTTTTCAGCCTGACACCTGAACCAGAACATACAAAAACTCCTATTTCAGAAAATGGAGCAGGGCTGGGAAATGAATACCAAGCCTTCCTCTCTCCAGTTCAGGTCTCCTCGCTGTTATTTACTTCCAGCACTGTATTCCTGCTGCTGCTCTCCAGTTTTATATTCTTTCTTGCAACTGTCTTTCCTCATCTTTGATTCATTTATCCCACCACCTACTTCAAAACCCAGTTTAAATTTCCTTCTCCCATAATCTGGCTAATCCAGTTTATTCCACATACCACAGACTTTCATTTGCTACTGTATTTAAAGTTTGGCTGTACATTCTAGCTATAATTGTTCTCAAATTGTTTCAAAGAGTAGCTAGTTTTCTTTTTTAGGCTTTGAGGTTAGCTCCTTGAGGGCAGGGACCTTATCTTAAAACTCTGCTGGGCATTTCTCATTGTGTTTAGCACTGTGAGTAAGGACATTCACTGCATACTTGCAAGGCATATTTCACTGAAGACATCCATCACAGTTGTTCATTTAGTAAATGAGATAATGCAAATGCAAATGCTCGCCAAAGGTAAACCATTACTATTAATTCCCTCATTCATCATACATGTACATCAGCCTCAGGGGCTAGGGAACCTAGGATTGCAGCTCTTTGTCTCAGATCTCTCCATTTTGGAGCCAACCAGGAAGTTTAGATTTGCCTAGGGCCCAACACTAAAGGTCCAAGACTGCATTTACCCCCAAAATGGACCAGGTTAGCTTTGATATCTGAGAATAAAAACCAAACAATTGAAACTCAAATGACAAGATACCATTTTCTCATGAATTCGGCAGAACTACCTTGTAAATTGCTGAAACCCAAATCTTTTAGCTTGCAGGAGTGCGATAGCTGCTAGGACATACCTTTGCCACGTTGTAATGTGTAGTCCCTACATAAAAAAATGGATGGTTTTTATTTTATTTGATTAGGGGCTCAGTGCATGAACTCGTGCACCTTGAAAGGAACTGTGGGCCACGAGGCCGTGGTGGGCACAGGGGTGGATCTCGGCCCATCCTCCACACCCCTGCCCGGCCCCTCCCACCGTGCCTCCCTTCCCCCGCCCTTGTCTGCCCTGCAGCCCCACTCCTGCCGCTGTCAGCAGGTGCAAGCAGCGGCTGCTGCCCCGATCGCCCCTCAGGAGCAGGGGGAGGTGGAGAAGCCTTCAGGGGCGATCAGGGCAGGCAGTCGCCGCTTGAACCCTCTGATGGCGCAGAGCGATTGGGACCGGCGCCAGGTTCTGGCAGTAGATGCGAGCACCAATGGGACCAAGGCGTGTGGGAGCAAAGAATTTTCAGTAACCACCAGAGGCTCACCCAGATGATAGCGACCTGTGCCCTGCCTTGGTCTGGTGCCACCCCGCTCAGCTGCTCCACCATCCTGCCATGGCTGATGCTTGCCATGTTCCGTGCACACCCCCTGGTTGTCAGCACACCTCATAGTGACCAGTTGTTCGGTTTTTCTGCAGGGTTGTTCTGCAGTTCTGTCTATTTGCATATTAGGGTTTTATATATAATATATAGATATAGATTACGTTAAATGTTTTACTTAAATTTTTAAATTTTAAGATTGTTTTAGTTTCAGACTGAAAAATAACAGGGCAAAAACTTACAAACTCTTTTAAAAAATATGAGCATTAGCGTTTTCCAGAGGGCATTTGGGGTTGACAAGCGCTGCCACCACACCTTTAAGATCACTTTACAGCTGTGGGAAAACTCACGGAGCTGTTTTTCTTGACCCCGCCATTTCCAAGAGGCTATATGGCTGCAGGGAACGGGCACAGCCCTGCCCTTTATCTCTCTCCTCCTCCTCCTCCTCCTCACCCTTTCAAAGCCAGATCCGCCCGGTGAGAATTTGGAAACCAGGCTGCAGGCCAGAGAGGGCGAGGGGGGAGGGGTTCTTTAGGACGATGGGGGAAGAGCACTCAGGGAGGCATTTCTCTCTCCCTCGCACTCCCCAGAGCCTCCCAGGTCTGTGTCTGAAGTTGGAAGCGCGGGGGCGGTCTGGTACGTTCTCAACTTGGCCTACAGTTCGGAGTCCGGACTGCAGGGGCTGAGAACCCTGCGCGAGGCCATCAACCTGAGCTCCTGGCTAGAAGAAGGACGCGAGAGCCAGGCCCCAGGCACCGGTTGTCATGAGAACCCGAGCGCCGGTCTCCCCGGCGACCTCGTCCCTAGGGAGAAGGCGGGGCTGAAGGCCGGGTGGGCCAATCAGGCCGAGGGAAGCGCCGGGGCAAGAGACCCGCGGCCCTCCAGGAGCCCCGGAAGGGTTGAGTGACAGGGACGGGGGCGGGGCCGGCCCGGCCGCCCGAGGTGGAGCCCGAGTTGGGCGACTACCTCTCGCGGCCGCGGCGCGGCGAGGGTGACACACGGTGATCTCGGCCCCCGGAGACCGCCGTGCTGGCGAGCAGCCCGCCTCGGCTCCCGGGTCCGCCTCGGCCGCCGCGGCCGCGCTCGGAGCCGGCTGTCGGCGTGGAGCCGCCGCCCCGCGCCTGACGGGTTTGGCAAAGCCCTCGGAGGCGCGCCGGGCACCGGAGGGCGAGAGGCTGCGCGAGCGCTCCCGGGTCCGGCGGGGCGGCCGGCCGGGGTCGCCGCCGGAGGGGCGTTTCCGAGGCGGGGAGGCGGAGGAGGAGATGCTGCTCCTCTTCGCCCCCTCCCCAGGCTCCGTCTCCACCTCCGTCGGCCCTCGCCCGCACCCGCTCCGGGGAGAAGAGGTGGTGGCTCTCCGCGCCCGCGGCGGCTGCCGGCGGCCCGCCCCGACGCCGCGTCCCCGCCGCGCGCTCCAGTAGCTGGACCGGGTCTCCCGCCGAGCCGGTAAGGACCGGGGCGGCCCCGGGCTCCGGGCTGCCTGGGCAGAAGGGCACACACAGCCAAGGACACCGCTCGCCCTCTTTCTCTTCCCTTTGCCTTGGCCCCAGCCCCCTAAAAACCAACTCCTCTGCTGCCCTGCTGGGAGAAACTTTTCTTTGGTTTCCGTGGCGGGGTGTTTCTGTACGTTCGAGTCGGGATAGGGAAGGGGATGAGATGGACATTTCATTTTGCATTAGGTAAATCCACCTCCTCCGCGGCGGAGAGCCGGATTCTGGGGAATGCAACCCCCATGGGGCGAGTGAGCGGCCGTGGGGTGATCGGGAGTGACGTTGTCCCGTCGGGCTAGGGCAGCTCCGCTCCGCGCGTGCTAAGGGAAGGGCTCCCGGAGTCTGTTTCCAATTTCTGCAAATGACTGTGGACCTGGTGCGGCGAGAGGCCGCCCCGAAGAATGTGTATATGTAAGGGCTGGGGGAGAGGGGGTGGGGTGGTGGGGGGGGGGTGGGGGGGGGTGGGGACGGGGGCCGCGGGGGCAGAGGGAGAGACACTGCCTGGTGCAAGCTCTTTTATTGCTTTTCTTCTTCGTGCGCGAGTCACCCCCCTCCCCCTCCGCTGATTACAGGATCCTGTAGTAGGGAAAGCTGGAAAGCTAAAGTTTGGTCAAGTCGAGCAAGTTCTTAGGAAGTTTCATTTCCTACTGTTGTGAATCTATTGGAGGAGGGGAGGAGGGGAGATGGGGGGAAATATGACCGCTAAAATAGACTTACAGCAAGCAATACGGGTTTCATTGGCCTGTAGATGCGATGGACACCCCCACACACGTCCTGCTGATCTCTAAGACAGCCTTGTGTCATTTTCGTTTAATTGCATCTTTGAAACAACAAACGCGGTGACTTCATAGGGAGCTGCCGGGAGCTGAGTTTACCTCTCAGAAAATGGGGCAATCGGGTTTGTTTTCAAGGCGGGGACCTAAACAAAATGTGGGACACCTGAGCTGTTGGTTGACGGGGCGCTGGCAACTAATTAGCAAGATTTTAAAATTTGTATCTGCAGAGTTTACTAAAGGATGGAGGGGGGGGGGGGAGAGGGAGGAGGATAAATGTCGCTGTATTATGAAACAAGCGTTGGTATTTTCTCAAATTCTTTATGACTAGGTTCTCAGGGTTCAAGTGAAAACTTGCTTCATGCTCATTGGTCGCTTGTGGTAGGGCTATGATACAAATTATTTCTCGTTTTAATGTCATTAGCATTTTAAAATGAAATGCATGCATATATTGACTCAGTGCATTCATACAAGAGCGAATTGAATGCTTTGTCATGCAATCCTAAATTTATTATACTTTTTCATAACATTGTGTTCTAACTTCGTTGTAGAGCCTTTGTGGGAGTATGTGTGGGGGAGAGGGCAGGATGGAAGCGGGAATTAAAAATAGAAAGGTAACTAGGGTTAGTTATTAAGAAAAAGAGACTAATTTATAGTGTTCTTCACTTTTTCAATTGGAGAATTATGACTTCCTTTACCATTATGAAGGACTGTCTTTTGCATTTACATTTGTCCCACCAAAATTTTAACTTTAATGTAAAGCCTACTTATTTTTTGGAGGGTGACCACCACCCTCAAAAAATTCTTATAAATAGCTTTTCATGTCACAAGTAACACACAATATACACAAACCATTGAAACCAGTGTCAATTTAAAGGATAGATGTCTTTTTTGTTTGTTTGGTTACTCCTCATCCAAGGATATTTTTCCATTGATTTTTATTTTATTATTTTTAAACATATTTTTTGTTGATTTTTACAGAGAGGAAAGGGGAGAGAGAGAGAGAGAAACATCTATGAGAGAGAAACACCGATCAACTGCCGTCTGCACGCCCCCTACTGGGGATGGAGCTTGCAACCAAGGTACATGCCCTTGATCGGAATCAAACCTGGGACCCTTCAATCCGCGTGCAGACGCTCTATCCACAGAGCCAAACCAGTTAGGGCTCCATTGATTTTTAGAGAGAGTGGAAGGAAGAGGGTGAGACAGAGAGAAACATCCTTTGAGAGAGACACATGAATTGGTTGCCTCCTGCACACGGCTTGGCCAGGGCCGAGGAACCTGCAACGGAAGTAGGTGCCCTTGACCGGAATCGAGCCTGGGACCATTCAGTCCGAGGGCCAACTCTCTACCCACTGTGCCAGACTGGCTAGGGCAAGGATAGATTTCTATACCATCTATGAGAGGAGTCAAAAGTTGTAAATACCTTACATTATCTTTTTCTGTAGATATTCCTCATAAATTCAGGATGTGAATTTGAGAATTGTTAATCAGTTTTTAGGTAGAAGATAGGTGTCAATATTTAAATGAATGGAATTTATGTGTTCTTTCTTTATTATTAAAAAAACAGGTCAACCTTAGCTGGTTTGGCTCAGTGGATAGAGTGTCGGCCTGGCGACTGAAGGGTCCCAGGTTCAATTCCAGTCAAGGGCACATGCCCAGGTTGCGGGCTTGATCCATAGTGGGGGGTGTGCAGGAGGCAGTTGATCAATGATTCTCTCTCATCATTGATGTTTCTCTCTCTCCCTCTCCCTTCCTCTCTGAAATCAATAAAAATATATTTAAAAAAAAGAAAAATAGGTCAAATCATTGCTTTATTTCACTTTTAATTGATTGAGGATTAGTGGAAGAGCATTGTAGCTTCTCCTATATCAGTTCTATATGTATATTTCCAGCTCATCTTATTGCCCAGCTCCAAACATAGTGGAGAAAAGGACTATTGGCCCCCTGGCTGGTTTGCTCAGTGGTTAGAGTGTCGGCCTGCACACTGCTCACGGGTTTGATTCCCAGTCAAGGGCATGTACCTGGGTTGCAGGTCCAACCACAGCCCCCATTAGGGGGAGTTCAGGAGGCAACGAATTGACTTCTCTCATCTAACATCGATGTTTCTCTATCTCTATCTCTATCTCTATCTCTGTCTCTGTCTCTGTCTGTCTCTCTCTCTCAAAAATCAATGGAAAAAAAGTATCCTCGGGTGATTACAACAAAGACTATTGGGGATAAGCTGCCACTGCTTCTTATGCTTTTTTGACAGTTTGTAATTTTTATTTTTATTGATTTTAGAGAGGCAGGGAGAGGGAGAGGGAGATAGAAACATTAATGATGAGAGAGAATCATTGATAGGCTGCCTTCTGCACGCCTCCTACTGGGGATTGAGCCCACAACCCAGTTATGTGCCCTTGACCGGAATCGAACCTGGGACCCTTCAGTCCGCAGGCTGACACTCTATCCACTAAGCCAAACTGGCTAGGGCAAGTTTGTAATTTTTAAATAAACTACAAAACATTTTTTTGTGGTGTAATTATATTGTACTGTAACCCACCCATCATTTGGCAATAACTCACTTTAATTCTAAATTGTAAATACCGTATTTTCTGGCGTATAATACCCCCGACTTTTGAGAATATTTTCCTGGGTTAAAAGGTTGTCTTATACGCCGGAAAATACGGATAATTAATACCATTTGAAATTAAAAGAAACACTACCATACTCCAAGTCAGTGCATTTAGGAGTTATTCCTGTCAACATATTCTTACTTTGGCATATACGTTGTACTATTAATTAGAATAGTGCATTGACGGTATTCTGTCTGGCCTCTGGTATAACCAAGTGTGACTCATTTGTGTTAGTGTCACTTTACAAGGTAGGGACCTGAAAAAGGACAAAAGATATTGGGTCTCAGGAAAGGATTAGTGCTGATGGGGAAGGGTGACGGTTCCTTGCTCTGGATTTCCCAATTTTTCTCTGAAAACCTTTCTCTTTTAATTTGAAAATTAAGTTAGCTTTTAATGAGTAAATTAACATAGGCCTTTAAATGGCCTAAGTTAAAGAGTTTCATACTCATTGTAAGAAATGAGTGAGTATATCTACAAGCAAAGAAATGTCTTTGGCTGCATACTACATCTATGCCTAATAAACAGTTTCCTATTTTATTTCTATTAAAGTGCCTGCACGTTAGAATCACCTGAGTAGCTTTGAAATATCTTTATGCCTAAGATTCAACCCAGACCAATTAAATCAGAATCTTGGGGGAGAGGGGATAGGGGTGCAGGGAGTGACACCGATGCATCCATATTTTTGGAACTTCGCTAAGAATTTAAACATGGAGCCAACCTGTGAACCAATATTCTAGTCCTCCCTAGAAGGTCAGTATTAGAAAACTGGATTCCCACCAATGCAGCAACATTTTTATATTGAATTATAGTTCTTTCTTCTATATAAATCACAAGTATTTCTTTAGAAATAAACTTAATGTCTCAGAAGCATCGATGTATATGCCCATCTATAGGACTTTTTACTGTTGGAATGGAATCAGAATTTAAGATGCAGATATTTCCCTCTAGTTTCTTAGAGCTGCACTGTCCAGTGTAGTAGTTTCAGCCACAAGTGGCTATATTTAAATTAACGAGATAACAATTTATAATAGTTCCTTATTCCTGCTAGCCATATTTTTTTAATTTTTAATTTTTTTAATAATATATTTTTATTGACTTCAGAGAGGAAGGGAGAGGGATAGAGAGACAGAAACATCAACAATGAGAGAGAATCATGGATCAGCTGCCTCCTGCATGCCCCACACTGAGGATGGAGCACGCAACCCGGGCATATGCCCTGACCAGGAATTGAATCGTGACCTTCTGGTTCATAGGTCAATACTCAACCGCTGAGCAACACCAGCTGTATTTTAAATGCTCAATAGCCACTTGTAGCTACTGTATTGGATATCATTACAGAAAATTCTTTATTACCTATAGATTTTAAAATTTGTATTCTAATTTCTCATCATTCACATATAAATTTATAATTTAAAATTATGTATTTTTGATAGTTGTTTTTTAAGTAAGGGGAAATGCCACATTTTCGATGTTCACATTACCTCTTTCTTCAGTGTGTTGTACCTAGTTGTAAGGTTTTCCTTTTTAAAAACTTAACAGAGAGGAGAAACTTTAGTGTCTTTGTGTTTATTATTTATATCAGAATGCTCTGAATCTAACCAAGAGTTTAAAATTTCCCTCGTGTATGCTGTCAGTTTCTGGTCTGGAAATAGAGAAAGTCATCATTTCAACTCAAGTGTTGGAAATTTGATTCAAGGTTGTTGTTTTTAATCTGGTGAAGGTTCTTTTGACTTTTATAAATGGAGACTCTTAGTTCATCTGATATGATCAATTTTTCAACAGAAAGTCATCTTATTAGTTTTAACATGAACGTGCAGATGCACAAGAGACTTTATTTTTTTCCCATATGGGAAAACATCCCCTTCAACACGAATGAGGTTTCTAAACAATTTGAAATGGTTGGAAACTAGAAGTATGTTTTGAATTTTAATGATGTTTTAATGGTATTAATTACTGATGCATAGTTTAGAAGAAACTGTACTGTGTAGTTTATCTCACCTGCAACTCCTCCTTAAACATGTAAAAAAAAATTGAAGTTTTCTCTATTGATTTAGTGTGTTCTGAGTAGAAATGGAAACCAGTTGTCTTAAGTTAAAAGTATTCTTTCTTTAGTTTTTCCCTTATTGGTAGGTGGTGCATTTCTTTTTACATAAACATGCTTTCTTATCTACTCACATAAGACAGATTTGCATCCAGAATGTTGTGGGTTTGTGTGGGGTTTTTTTAAAGGATGCCTGATGGAATGGTTTGTATACAATATCACTTTCATGTATTAATGCTTTTCCACTTGGTTCTAATGTAGTCCGTGGAACAAAAATGAGATATTCTGGTTGAATAACCTACATTAAGGTTGACTGTATAACCTGAGAATGTGGTGAAAATATTCAAAATCGGTGGTTTTTGAAGAAAGATATAATCTGGAAAATTTTTTAAAAAGAAATTTTGTTTTTCTTAGCACTGCTTAAATATTAAACACGTTTTCTAGAAAATATAATTTTTAAAATAAACATTTAAACTATTAAGGGATGATTAATTGTTTTAGGTCTTAGTGTAGTCAAATATCTCTTCTGGAAAATATAATGTAATTCAGTTTTTGAAGTGAAAAGAAATAATTAGTGTTTTGGTACAGGAATTTCTCTTAATGTAAGGTTCTGAATAATAGATTCATTTCCTCTTTGTCTTTCATTTTCTTGATTTATGCTGAGATGTAGTTACACGGTATTATTTCAACATAATGTTGATTAATTTCATTCTTTACACAATCTGTTTTAATTTTATTCTGATGATAGCTTCTTATTCTTAGCTTAAGGAATGAGCTTGAGACAATGATTGAAATGTAACACATCTCAGTTTTCTATGTGCTATGTGAAAATTTACTTAAGCTAAAATGTATCCTTGTAGCTGCACTTGAAAGCTGGAATAGCTGTTTTGTTAAAAACAAACGAACAAAAAAAAACCACAAAAAAAAAAAAAAAAAAACACCCAAAACCTAATCATTAAAAAAATAATAAATATAATAGAGACTTTAGTCCAGGAATATTCAATTATCAAATCAAAACTAGATATACTTTGAAATTCTGGCACTGCTTTGAGGTGTATGGAAATGAATAAAAAATTATAGTACCCAGCAATACTGTTACTTCACTTATCCTCCAATGTTTATAGTTTTATCATTCTTATCATTAAAATAAAAAAAATCTAAAATATATTGTTCTCTATCATTAAACTTAATGGGGATTTCCTTCAACTCAAATAAAATATTTTAATGTGGTCACATAATATATCACACCCATTGTAACTGAAAACCAAACTGAGCTGTTTTAAAAATTTTTATCTGAATCTTTCCCAGTGTGTTTGTTAGTGCATGAAGATTTCTAACTACAAAGGGATTTCAAGATTGTATTGACATACTAAGATTTAATTGAAAAATGGATAATATTGTTCCTCCACCTCACAGGATACTAATGACTCATTTTTGGTGAGCCAAACCAGTTGACTTCAGTGATGAATCTGGTCTGATCTGTCCACATTCTGATGCCCAGCTCCCTTTTTAATTGTTCTGTATTCTGTAAATACTAGAGGCCTGGTGCACGAAATTCGTGCACAGGGGTGTGTGTCCCTCAGCCCAGCCTGCACCTTCTCCAATCTGGGACTCCTCAAGGGATGTTTGACTGGCAGTCGGTCATCCCTCTCACAACCCAGGACTGCTGGCTCCCAACTGCTCGCCTGCCTACCTTCCTGATTGCCCCTAATCGCTTCTGCCTGCCAGCCTGATCACCCCCTAATCACTCCCCTGCCAGCCTGTTTGGCCCTAACTGCCCTCCCCTGCAGGCCTGGTCACCCCTAACTGCCCTCCCCTGCAGGCCTGGTCCCTCCCAACTGCTCTCTCCTGCAGGCCTGGGTCCCCCCCAACTGCCATTCCCTGTAGGCCCGGTCGCCCACAACTTCCCTCTGCTGGCCTGGTCACCCCTAACTGCCCTCCCCTGCAGGCTTGATCGCCCCCAACTTCCCTCCCTTGCAGGCCTGGTCCCTGCCAACTGCCCTCCCCTGATGGCCTGATCGCCCACAACTGCCCTCCCTTTCAGGCCTGGTCCCTTCCAACTGCCCTCCCCTGCTGGCCATCTTGTGTCCACATGGGGGCAGCCATCTTTGACCACATAGGGGCAGCCATCTTCTGTGTTGGAGTGATGGTCAATTTGCATATTACTCTTTTATTAGATAGGATACAGTGAATTCCCATTTTCTTACAGGCACTTTACTAAGCACTGGTGATTCACAGAGAAGACAGATTTTCAAGACAGCAGATAAATGGAATAGCCTGTGGCTACATAGCTTTAATTATCTGAGTTCATGCCAAGTAAATCGATGTATTGATAGGACATAGTGACACAGAACAGCTGTGAAGAGAAAATTAAATAACATGTAAACTTGGAAAACTTTATAAACATGTGGGTAACTATCTGAATATATATGCATTGTTTTTTTAAATATGGTTTTATTGACTTCAGAGAGGAAGGGAGAGGGAGAGAAAGATAGAAACATCAATGATGAGAGAATCATTGATTGGCTGCTTCTTGCATGCCCCCTTCTGGGGGTCAAGCCTGCAACCCGGGTACATGTCCTGACCTGGAATGGAACTGTGACTTCCTGGTTTATGGGTTGACGTTCAACCACTGGGCCACACTGGCCGAGCTGTATGAATTGTTTTTAGATGCAGCTGTGCATGGTGTTGACCACTCCTGTTTTATTTAGAGAGACAATATAGCATGGCATTTAGAGACAAGACTCTGGATCCAAGCTGCCTGGGTTTTGATTCCCACTTAGATTTACCAACTCTCTGACCTTGTGCAAGTTTCTTAACCTCACTGTACTTTATTTAGTTTCTTCATCTGCAAAATAAAGATAATACCAGTCTTCTTTTTAAAAAATATATTTTTGTTGATTTTTAGAGAGAGAGAGAAACATGGATTTGTTGTTTCACCCACTTATGCATTCACTGGTTGATTCTTGTATGTACCCTGACTGAGGCCAAACCTGAAACCTTGGTGCATCGGGACAACACTCTTAACCAACTAAGCTACGAAGCCAGGGCTAACCAGTCTTCTTTCATGAGATTGTTGTAAGGACCAAATGAGTTAATACATGTAAAACATTTACAGTAGTGCCTAGTGCATACCAAGTATTTTATAAATATTAGCTATTATTATTTTTGGTATATACTAGTACTAGTATTTGATTTATCAGTTAATTTTTTTTAACACACTGGGTAAAGGTAATAAATGAACTTAAATGTGATTGTTTGTTGCAAAGTTATGGACCTACTCTGTTCCTTGGGCTACATGTTTCTTCTACTCGTTACTTGGGCTCGTTGATATATGTAGTGTGTGCCTGATTTTCACACATTTCCTGGAAAATAAATGTCCTCTTCAAGCTATTCATTTTAAAAATATATATATTTCTTTATTGATTTCAGAGAGGAAGGAAGAGGGAGAGATAGAAACATCAATGATGAGAGAGAATCATTGATTGGCGGTCTCCTGCATGACCCCTAGAGGGGATCGAGCTGCAACCCAGGCATGTGCCCTTGGCCGGAATCAAACTGGGGACCCCTCAGTCCAAAGGCCGACGCTCTATCCACTGAGCCAAACCGGCTAGGGCAAGCTATTCATTTTAAGAACTGTACATCTCCTGTTTTGGAGTTACTTTTAGAGCATATGACATGTTGTTTTGACTATCTTTTCTAGTGGCACATGTGTTCTTTGAGAGTAAGTCTAATTCAATTAAATAATGCATTTATTCATATTTTAGAAAGGTGAATAGTTAAGGAGTATAATTTGAATAAAATTAAAAATCATTGCCTGATCGGTGTGGTTCAGTGGTTGAGTGTTAACCTATGAACCAGGAGGTCACAGTTCGATTCCGGTCAGGGCACATGCAGGGTTGTGGGCTTGATCCCCAGTAGGTGGTGTGCAGGAGGCAGCCAATCAATGATTCTCTCTCATCAATGATGTTTCTATCTCTCTCCCTTCCTTTCTGAAATCAATAAAAAATATATATTTTAAAAAATGAAAAATGATTATAAAGTAAAAGGAGTGATTTTTTAATGTATGTGTATTGATTTCAGAGAGGAAGGGAGAGGAAAAGAGATAGAAACATCAATGATGAGAGAGAATCACCGAGGACATGGGTATATATCCTCCCAAAGTGTCTATTTTGAAAGGTAACACTCCCAAACTTATAAATTCTAGTATATTTAACTGTACACGGTCACAGTGTCACAAAAACAGAGCTGTTATTTAATGTTTGTGAATCTTAGGTTTCTGTGCCTCTGGGAGTAAGTGTTGTGTATCATAACCTAAAATTCTATATAAAGTATTTGTGGCACATTTCCCAACAGATACTGTGTACACTTTAGAACCATTGATATCTTAACATACCTTGTGAATCTCCAAGATGATATCAAATATATCACTTTTCCGTTATTTGACAATTTAACTACAGAATTCATAGTACATCTTTTAACATCTATACTAATAATCTATACTAATAAAAGGGTAATATGCTAATTACACCAGGTCAACTGGACATCTTCTGGATGTCCGAATTCCTTCCAGACAAAGCCGCCACAGTGGCAGGGGCCAAGGCAGAGGTGGTTAGGGGCGGTCAGGCCAGCAGGCAGAGTGGTTAGGGGCAATCAGGCAGGCAGGCAGGTGAGCGGTTAGGAGCCAGCGGTCCTGGATTGCCAGAGGGATGTCCCCGTGGGATCAGGCCTAAACCGGCAGCGGGACATCCCCTGAGGGGTCCCGGATTGGAGAGGGTCCAGGCCAGGCTGAGGGACCCTCCCCCACCATGCACAAATTTTGTGCACCAGGCCTCTAGTGTTTCATAATAGGAGCACTGATTTGGAAAATGCTGCTTGAGATATTCGTTGTGTGGTGCCCTATCCAAGACCATTGCAATGATTTGTTCTGCTTCTTCCAGTTAGAAATTACATTGGGTTGCTAATACAAGAGACCTAGCATATCAATGGACTAAAAGAAGGTAGAGATTTATTTTTCCTTCTAACATATACTAGTAAAGTCCAGGCATAATACTCCAGAGCTGACCAAGACATCTTTTATTGTTCTTCTTGGCCTCCTCAGTACATGGCTTTCATCCTCAGGATGGCCTCATAGTCACCAAATGGCTCCTAGCATTCTGTTCAGAATGTCCTTCCAGGCAGAAAAATATGGAAGAAATTGGGAAAATGGCAAAAAGGGTGTGCCTTCCAGCTGAGTCAGATCCTTTTAAAGAATTTTCTCGAGAGCCTTATCCAATGACTTCTGTTTGTATTGGCCACCCCTACATTTAAGGGAAGCACTTCAGAAAGTGCTGATGGAGGAGGCAAGATTATCTGTTTTTAAGTATGGTTTGGGGAGTGGTGAAGAATTGGAAGCTTTAGGAGCAAGGTAAAAGTCAGAAATCATTGCTGTTGGTAAAGTAGAGGGAGAGTGATAAAGGGCTTCCTGGCCTCATCAGTTTGAAGTTGAGTAATTTGAAGCTGGGAATTGTAATTTTTTGCTGGGAACTTGGCTGTCCCAAAACTAATTAAAGAGAGGAAATATTAGGGATCCAATTATTTTCTCTCCAGACTTCTTAATATCTGATCTCCATTTGTTTCCAGTTTAGTGGAATTTGGTTGTAATATGCACAGTTAAGGGGTTTGGTGTTATTGACTTCCCACTTGATATCTAACGCATAAATGATGCTGATTAAAGTGGCTTTACCTAGAGTAGGGGTGGGGAATCTTTTTCTGTCAAGGGCCATTTGGATATTTATAACATCAATTTAAAAATTAGCCTGCTATATTTGGTCAAACATTTAATTAACTCACCCGTAATCCCTTGGCAGGACCAGACCAAATGATTTTGCAGGCCTTATATGGCCCGAAGGCTGGACATTCTGCACCCCTGACCTAGAGGATATTTAAGAGACTGGATTCACTTTCCGTGGAGACTGATTCATGACCATTAAGATTACTAGTGTTTGGTACCTTTATACTTTTGCATGGTTTGATACTTAATTCCTTGAAATAATATGGCTCATTTATACAATTTAAAAAATCAGTATTCAACCTACCATTGAAACATTAAATTGAGTTATTGTTAACCTTTAACAAGAGAAAATTATTGTATTTATTTTCGTTCTTAAATGTTAGCGTTCGTGAAAACTGAATCTAGGTAGTATCATGATTTGTTTATTTAAATTCAAGCATAAATTAGGAATCATAATGTAGTAGAAAGAATACAGATTTTGAATTTAGGTAGTTTTTGGTTTGTCCTTTAGCTCTTTTAGCAATTGGAGTCATTTAATCTCTCTGTGTCCAACCTTTTTTTTTTTTTTTTTTTCTTTATTGATTAAGGTGTCACATATTTGTCCTCATCCCCCCATTCCCATCCCACACCCCTCCCCACGGATGCCCCAACCCCCTGTTGAACTTAACCATTGGTTAGGCTCATATGCATTCACACAAGTCCTTTGGTTGATCTCTCCCCCCTCCCCTGACCCTCCCCTATCTTCCCTCTGAGGCCCGATAGTCCGATCGATGCCTCCTTGTTTCTGGTTCTGTTCTTGTTCATCAGTCTATGTTGTTCATCATTTCCCCTAGATGAGCGAGATCATGTGTCACTAGAGATATACTTATAAGAACTGAATGTGAGACGAGCAATAATAGTTATGCTGACAGGCAAATGAATCAGTCTGTAGTGAGTTTCTTTCTGGACCAACAGTTCTTTTGAGACCCATTATCAATGTCCACCAGTTCCTTATGTGTACATGTCGGCACTGACCCCTCAGCTGTGGATGGCGGACAAATGGTGGTAATGCAGGTCCGATTCCCTCTGGTTTGGTCTCGGCCGGACCCAGGGGCAAGGCTTCACCCGGACCCAGGGGCACGTGGCCTTACCCGGACCCAGGGGCGCGTGGCCTTACCTGGGCCCGGGACCCAGCCTCACCCGGATCCAGGGGCACACGGCCTCACCCGGACCCGGGATCCAGCTTCACCCGGACCCAGGGGTGCGTGGCCTCACCCGGACCCAGGAGCGCATGGCCTCTCCCAGACCCAGGGTCGCGTGGCCTCACCCGGACCCAGGACCCAGCCTCACCCAGATCCAGGGGCACACGGCCTCACCCGGACCCGGGATCCAGCTTCACCCGGACCCAGGGGCGCGTGGCCTCACCCGGACCCAGGGGCACGTGGCCTCTCCCAGACCCAGGGGCGCGTGGCCTCACCCGGATCCAGGGGCACATGGCCTCACCCGGACCCGGGATCTAGCTTCACCCGGACCCAGGGGCACGTGGCCTCACCCAGACCCAGGGGCGCGTGGCCCAACCTTTTTTTTTTAAAAAAATTTTAATAACTTTTTTATTTTTGTTAATCCTCACCCAAGGATACTTTTCCATTGATTTTTGGAAAGAGTGGAAGAGAGAGGGAGAGACACAGATAGAGAAACATAGATGTGAGAGAGACACATCGATTGGTTGACTCCCACAAAAGCCCCGACCAGGGCCAGGGATCAGGCCTGCAACCGAGGTATGTGCCCTTGACCGGAATAGAACCCAAGACCCTTCAGTCCTTGGGCCAACACTCTATCCACTGAGCCAAACTGGCTAGGGCTCTGAGTGTAATCTTGAAAATGGAAATGATAATATCTACTATACGGTTTTCTGAGCTTTATTCCTGAATTACTACACATATCACAGCCCACTGATTCAGTTCATAAGAACTTTTTGCCTTTCACTTCTTTCTTCAGCTGTATATATTAGGGGAAATAGTAACCTAAGAAATATGACTAATAATACTGAGTCAACGGTATGGCTTATTTCTTTATCACCTAATGTATACTAACTTCTCTAGTATGCATTGTTTTGATTAGGTCACTGACTGCTTTAATTAGATTGCTATATACATAATATCTTTTTAGACATGGTAGCTACATATAAACTACTTTAAGACTAAAATGATTGAAATGTTAAAGGAAAGAAAATGGGCAAATCTGCCATGTCCTTTTGAATATGGGAAAAAATATGGAAATTGGTAGAAAAATTATCCATAGGATTATTTGGCTATAGTTGAAATAGTAACAATTAGGAATGTTTTACAAGTAATATAAGTTTATTTTTGTTTTGAATGTCTTGTTTTTTGTCTAAACTAATTGCATAGCTTACAGTCTTTGACATACTACTCTGTGTTCAGAATTGTCCAGAGAAACACTAAAAAATAAAAAAAAATGCTTTTTACAAAAAAATTTTAAATCTAGGTCAAAAAAAGGCATAGGAAAGATAGGAAACCATTATACACTGAGTGGCCAGATTATTATGATCTCTGAACGCATAATAATCTGGCCACTCAGTGTATATCCTATATAATAAAAGGCTAATATGCAAATTGTCCCCTCCACCAGGAGTTCGACCAGCAGACAGGCCGGCCAACCACCCATGTCCCCTCCTCCTGGCCAGGCTGGCCGAACCCCACCCATGCATGAATTCATTCACCGGGCCTCTAATATACACACACACACACACACACACACACACACACACATACATTGAGTGGCCAGATTATTATGCGTTCAGAGATCATAATAATCTGGCCACTCAGTGTATATTACAATAAGTAAGTGCAATAAAACTTTTAAGGAAGAGTAAAAGAATTGGGAAAGTGTATGTTAAAAAACAGTGTGTCAGGAGAGTCTGTCAAGGAGTATGTGACCAATACTGCCAGATGCCACAGGGGGCAAAGAAAGCCCACTGAAGAAAAGTAGAAGGTTCTGGCTGGTAGCTCAGTTGGTTAGAGTATTGTCCTGATACACCAAGGTGCAGGTTTGATCCTCCATCAGGGCACATACAAGAATCAACCAATGAATGCATAAATTTTTCTCCCTTCCCCTCTCTCTAAAGTCGATTTAAAAAATTTAAAAAGAAAGAAAAGTACAAGTAACAGAGCAGTGTGATCAGTTGAATGTTATTTACCATCAAAAGAACCATTTTACTACACTGACAAGGAGGAGAAAAGGAAGGACATTAAAATGGAGGATGGTATTTGGTTGCAAAATAGATGACATTTTATGGGTTAGAGAAATTTTGTGTTTAAGATTAAAGATGGTGAAAGAACAGACTCTGTGAGATTAAGAGATTTGAAATGCCAGAAGAGAGAAAAAGAGTCATCTCCTTTTACGAGGCTCTGTCTGGATGTGAAGGAATGAGCCCTAGGTAGATTTGCTAGCTTTAGTCAAAAGGAAAGCAACATTTTTCTGTAAAATTGAAGGGTAGTCTACAAAGATCAATGTGGGCCTACTGATGACTAGAAATGAAAATAAAGTTTTGTAAGAGAATTTACACTTAATGCTGTGATCTTTAGAAAATGATTATCTGCTTTTAAATATGATTTGGGTAGAGGTGAAGAATTGAATATTTTAGGAGCGAGGTAAAGGTCAGAAATCATTGCTGTTGGGAAAGCAAAGGGAGATTGATAAAGAAAGGATTTACAGGCCTTACCAGTTTGAAGTTGAATAATTTGAACAGCAATGGCCTAAATCAGGGGTGGGGAATATTATTTTCTTCCAAGGGCCATTTGGATATTTATATCATTCGCAGGCCATACAAAATTATCAACTTAAAAATTAGCCTGCTGCCCCAGCTGGTTTGGCTCAGTGGATAAAGCGTAAGCCTGCGGACTGAAGGGTCCCAGGTTTGATTCCAGTCAAGGGTACATACCTGGGTTGTGGGCTGGATACCGAGTAGGGGGCGTGCAGGAGGCAGCCAATCAATGGTTCTCTCTCATTATTGATGTTCCCATCTCTCTCTCTCTCTCCCTTCCTCTCTGAAATCAATAAGAAAATTTTTTTAAAAACTGGCCTGCTGTATTTGGTCAAACATTTAATTAACTCACCCCTAATGCCTTGGCAGGGCCAGACCCCTGCCCTAAATCCACATCTGCAGCAAATGAAAAGTGTAGAGATTATTGCAATTTGTGATGGTCATGTGAAATATGGAGCCTCTAGTAAGGAGGAAATCTCACTGAGGCAGGGATTATGGGAAGCAGTGGAAAGTGATTTTATTCAGCACTTTCTGAATTTGCTCAGTAAGCTAACTATTGATTGAGTCAAAGATATTTGTCATTTGCTGCTCTCTGCCACTTTGTTAGAACAAAGTGACAAAGGATCTTGACTCTCAAGTAGTGTGTTTGATGTTACTGTCAGCCTTTATACTTATTTAGTACTAGAGGCACGATGCCTCGGCCCTCGCAGCCCCAAAAGATTGTCCGGACAGTCTTTCTGTTGTTCGGTCTAATTAGCATATTAGCTCTTTATTATATAGGATTTGATAGTTATCACTAGGATTTAAAATTTAAAATTAATTGGGAATGTTTTCTGCAAATTGTTTTGGCTACGAAAGGATTTTCTATCCTCGTCTTAGATGTTAGCATTATATTTGGCAAATAAAAAGTTTTGAAATGAACCCCATGCTTCAATTTTTAATTCAGATAATTTTACCTGCTATACCTAGTGTGATGTAAGAAATACAGTACAGAAATATATATTATTTTACCAACTCAGGACTTTATTTATTCTTTAATTCCTGAAACAGCATATTACAAAACTTCTTGGCTATCTACAAATAATGGTGGATTGCCTAAAGTCACTTACTTGATTTTTAAGTAACAGCAAAATTCATTGTAGGCTTGCTTCTAAGTGTAGGCCTCTAAAAATAGTGTTTTTGCTGGACAAATCATCTAAAGGATTAAGGATTTAATCAAATGTACGTAATAGTGAATTTTCATTTTCTATTAGTTTTTATATTACCACATCTAAGCAAAAAACAAAACAAAAACATCCTATGAGAAATAATGTTGCCCGGATGGTGTGGCTCAGTGGTTGAGTGTTGACCCATGAACTGAGAGGTCAGCAGTTCGATTCCTGCTCAGGGCACATGCCCGGTTGCAGACTCGATCGCCAATGGGGGATATGCAGGAGGCAGCCGATTGATGTTTCTCTCTCATCGATTCCTTTAAGACTAGTAGGAGTGGGTCGATAAATTAGGAAAAGAAGTGTTTGTTCACAGATTAAACAGTACATTAGACATGTATTGTATACATGAAAGATGGGTCTGGAAAGGATTAATTAAATTTATGTTATTTCCAATGGGAAAAAATGATTTGGTTTTCGAACAAATGGCTTTTCGAACAGCCTTCTGGAATGAATTAAGTTTGAGAACAGAGGTTCCACTGTGTAAGGGAAAACCAACTTGTTTTGGGAGTAGAAGTATTAGCTTGTGAAGAACTCATGACATATAGAATCTGTTAAGTTGAGTTGAGAAACAGATTATGATATTTTGCCTGAAGATTTAAAAAAATATGGAAGATAATGCATCAAATTATCTTAGCCAACACTTTAGACAAACTAGAACTTGTACTTGAGTCTAGATTACTGTTTTACAAGTATGTTTCAGTAATAATAATGATAATACACACTCAAAATATACTGTGTAAGCCCAGCCAGCATGGTTCAGTGGTTGAGTGTTGACCTATGAACCAGGAGGTCACGGTTCAGTTCCCTGTCAGGGCACATGCCTGGGCACATGCCTGCACTCCCCTCAATCTCCAGTGAGGGGAGTGTAAGAGGCAGTCAATCGATGATTCTCTCTCATCATTGATGTTTCTATCTTTCCCTTCCTCTCTGAAATCAATAAAGTGTATTTAAATATATATATATATATATATATATATATATATATATATATACTATTTAATGTAGTGAAAATTCAATTTTCCAAAACAACCTCAGAGTAGACTATTATCTCCATTTTTATAGATAAGGAAACTCAGGTAGGGTTGGACTGATTTGCCCAAATAATATAGATAGTTAAGTGGGAGAGCCAACATTTTAAATCTAGTTATGCTATCTGTTCCCAAAGCCTGTGTATTTAATCACTACATACTATATATTTTAATTGTGAACATCATCTATAACTTAGTTCAGGGTTAGAAGTAATGATCTTATGAATTTGTGGTAATTTAGAATATTTATGATCAAACTCTCCATTCCATTCTTAGTGCATTAAAAAAAGTCCTTTGGTTTGTTTGACAGCTGTTATTTACAGAACCCCAAACTGTTGGTAACTGCTAACAAAGTTTATTTTCTTCTCATTTGAATCAACTCTTTCAGTAGACTTAGATGCTTTGTATGTGTCTGATAGAAGAACTACAAAAGTCCTAAATTTTAGTTTATTATATGGTTTTAAAATTCATTTGCACTATAATAGGTTGACATTTGCTCTTATTTGGAGAAGTGGAATTTGTATCCTAGAGTTCTTTGAGGCATAAAATTAAAATCACTATTAACCCTTTTCCTTAACTGTTTTCAGTTCCTTTTTTTTTTTTTTTTTTTACTTAAGAGTTGTAGTCTCATGCAAATAATTTGGATGATCATGCAGTTCTCTTATTAAGTAAATAGTTTTATTGCTCTCAGAAGGGGATGAGTTGTGCAGACTTTAATTATTATAGTAGGTAAAGTTTGTTTTCTTATTTTTAAGTATATTATATATTTTTTAGAATAGGTAAAATGTGTATTGTACAACATTAGAAAGTACAAAGATTGACAAGTAAGTCATCTTTCTATTCCTACTTCCAGGCTCCCTCCCTGGGGTGCTCTCTTCAGTAATATTACCAAAGTGAGGAGGAAACATTAATGAATAATGTGCCAAACTGAGTGAAACTTTACATGTTCCCTATTAATATGCAATAAAGTTCTTTGCTTTTGAAAAAATTTACACAAAGTCTATTTTTTAAAATATATTTTTATTGATTTCAGAGAGGAAGGGAGAGGGAGAGAGAGATAGAAACATCAATGATGAGAGAGAATCATTGATTGGTTGCCTCCTTCATGCCCCACACTGGGAATTGAGCTCACAACCTGGGCATGTGCCCTGACCCGGAATTGAATCTGGGACCTCCTGGTTCATAGGTTGACACTCAACCACTGAGCCACACTGGCAGGGCTTCCCCAATTTGTTTTTATATAATAAACTACATCTTCGTGTTTCTGATTTTATTTCCCCCCCTCCTCAAATTACCTCATTAGACATGTCTCACACTTTTGACTTGTTAATCTCCATTCTTTTATGAGAAGTTAAAAATCTATTAGTAATAAAAGCAAACGTGGATGTCTTATACTGTTTTGTTTGCTAAGTTGAAAATTTTCTTTTAACTGAAGTTGATAAATATTGGGTTTAGGTGAAGTTGGATCATTTTACAATTGTAAGGGGTACTTAACTCTATTTCAATTTTTCTATTTTATAGAGCTCTGGGGTGCAAAGAAACCTCAACATATAGAAAGTGTTGGTGTATAGCATTTGTTCTTCTAATTTTCTTTTCTTGGCTTAATTATGAACATTGAAGAATAAATACAGAGTTACTCTTATTGAGTTCCTAAAGTTCAGATTTTTTTTTTTCCCTGCATTGGGAGGACAAGTGTGCCAGAGAGTAATTTTCTAATGACATTGTTGTAGCTCTTTCTAATTATGCTTCCTTTTATGTGTATCTTATTAAATGTATGCAAAAGGTAGGGTACATTGTAGTTTCCTAAGGGAGTTATATCTAATTTACATTCATTTTGTTTAAAAGAAGCATTTTGAGACATTTCCAGACCCATAGGAATCTATAGTTAAAAAATGTGCCCCAGATACAGCTTTCCTACAACTAGTAGAAAATACCCTGTTCAATGTATCTTTCTAAAAATCCTATCTTCCCTTTAAAAGGTAATATATATTTTGGTCACTATTTTATACATTTGTTCTATAAGTTGGGATATTATTATATACTAGAGGCCTGGTGCACGAAATTCATGCATGGGGTTTGGGGGCGGGTCCCTCAGCCCAGCCTGCACCATCTCGCAGTTTGGGACATCCCCCTTGCAATCTGGGACCACTGGCTCCTAACTGCTCACCTGCCTGCCTGCCTGTTCACCCCTAACCACTCTGCCTGCCTGCCTCATCACCCCTAACCACTTGCCTGCCTGCCTGTCGCCTCTAACCACCTCTTCCTCAGCCCCCACGGCTTCATCCAGAAGGATGTCCGGATGTCTGGTCTCATTAGCATATTATGCTTTTATTATTATAGATACCCTTGATCAGGTGACACTAGCCTAAAAATACCTGTAGGGGAAGAAGGGCCAGAGATAGTTGAGGAGGGAAGAAAACAATAATGAATAATAAACTGTATAGTTAACTAAAGGGCTCAGACTCTGCTCCTCACTTTGAGCAGTTATATCTCCTTTTTCTTCAAAAAATTTAAATGAAATCTCTCCCATTTGTCAAATCAAATGTATAAATATTAGCTACTAATTCACACTTCTGTAAAATAAATGGTGTGGGCCATCGCTCTATAGGCCAAATACAACATGTCTGCAGGCCAAATAAAGCCCATGGGCCACTGGTATGCAACCTATGCCCTAGATCATCTTCACTACCTTACACTTGCATGAACTTGCCATATTCTGTTTTGACATTTATTAAGGGATAATAATGATAATGCTTCTAGCTGTCTGCTTTGATTAATACTTCACCTTAGCATATTAGTTAAGTAAACATTGGATTTTTGTGTAGGAATAAAGAAAAGAACAAACTATGTAGAGACAGTGACGTATGTCTTGGCTTCCATGAGTTTCATTCTCAATCCCTTTTTTTCTCAAGATCTGCCATTCTCTTTTCCTGTCTCCACATTTCAGTATCTCCCTGCCCCTCCCATGAATGTTCTTTTCATTTGTAAGAATTATAAAAGGGAAATCTTTCTTATAGAAATTCTATAGAATGAAAATCACTTTGTGACTTAACTAAGCTGCACAAACTTTAAGGCATTTTTCCCCATAACATTAAAATTCCTTAGTCTTAATACTCTTTCTTTCAAATGTGCTTTTTAAGCAGAAAAATGACTGCCTTTAAGACTATTAGTGAAAAGACCCACACAGAAACAATCTACTGGTAAAGGGGCAGCCCCATGGCCATGTAAGATTTGACCCCAATCCATCAGGGATGATTGAATGAGATGCCATTTACAGTGGTTCGGTACAGAAAAAATAAACCAAGTAAGCTTGCAAAACTGCTTCTAGCCAAGTTGAAGTAATAGACACAATATTTACCCTCCTGCCCACAACAACTAAAAAATGGATAAAACATTTTGAAGCAACACTTTTCAAGACCTTGGAGATCAGGCAATGAAAGACAGTGATATCCCTGAGAGATGGAAACAAAGTGAGCCTTATAATTGCCCAGCTTACTAAACTGAAGAGACTTTCTAGACTGTGGTGCATGCAAGGTGTGAGAAACAAGGTGAAGAATGGTAGAATTCCTGAATTTAGGATATGTTACTTAAAGTCTAAGGAGACCCAGGCAGCTAGAGTTAACAGGACGGAGTACTGGAAAGGTAAGAACTACACAGAAAGAGAACCATGGAGATCTGTAGAGGTCCCCTTTGAGTATACAGCTGAGTACTCAATAGCACTTACACGTGAGGAAACTTCTTGAGCTGGATTAGAGGGAACAGTACTTGTGTATGCAGGGTCAGGAATAGTGCCTGTTTCCACAAAGCACACTGGAAAACCTCAAGATTCATGAGGCACTAGGTAGAGTACACAG
This sequence comes from Cnephaeus nilssonii, assembly GCF_951640355.1. NCBI lineage: Eukaryota > Metazoa > Chordata > Mammalia > Chiroptera > Vespertilionidae > Cnephaeus > Cnephaeus nilssonii. The sequence continues at coordinate 61,954,138 of NC_137072.1, read as the reverse complement.
AAGAATTTCCCCACAGTAGTGAGAAATAATTAGCCCTAGACTGAGCATTGTTTTGGACCAGTTTAACAAATCATAAAAGCCAGATCCCAAAGGGTCAGACTTGCAAGTTTTCAAATAATTTTTAATCCACCAGCAAAACTTAAGAATACTTATAAACATAAGCATCTAGCCCTGGCTGGTGTGGCTTGGTTGGTTGGAGCATCATGCTGCACACCAAAGGATCTCAGGTTTGATACCCAATCAGGGTGCATAAGGGAGGCAACTAATCGATGTTTTTTACATTGATGTTTCTCTCCCTTCTTCTCTCTCTAAAATCAATAATAATAATAAAAATCATATCCTCAGGTGAGGATTAAACATAAGCATCCAACAAGATAAAATTCACAATATGTGGCATCCAATAAAAAATTTCTGGGTATGCAAAGAAGCAGGGAAATATTACCTATAATGATAAATCAATCAAACTGACTCAGAACTAACAGGGATTAGAATGAGCAGATAAGTATCATTTCATTTAATCTAACAACCTTATGATTAAGTATTATTCTTTTTCTATTACAAAGGAGGAAAGTAAGCTATTGAAAGGTGAAATAAATAGTTCAAGATTACACAACTATTAAATGCATGGGCTGGGCTTAAACTCATTCTGCCTGACTCTCAAACTTAGGTACTTTCCCATTTTTCTACATTGCCATCAGGGAAATAGAAAATAGTATAGAACAGATGCTAAGTCAAAAAGGGTCAAGAAAAGAGTGAAGGAGGAAGAAATAAAGAAGAGTTGGCAGATGGAATCAACTCCTCACACATGTATCATAGATTGTTTCCAGTTGTGTGGTCAAGGCCACTCAATTTGGCACTTTTAACTGTGATTTTTAAAAAATATATATTTTATTGATTTTTTACAGAGAGGAAGGGAGAGGGATAGAGAGTTAGAAACATCGATGAGAGAGAAACATCGATCAGCTGCCTCCTGCACACCTCCCACTGGGGATGTGCCCACAACCAAGGTACATGCCCTTGACCGGAATCGAACCTGGGACCTTTCAGTCCGAAGGCCGATGCTCTATCCACTGAGCCAAACCGGTGAGGGCTGATTTCTTTTTTTTAAAGTATTTATTGTTGAAAGTTTTACACATGTCTCCTTTTCCCCCCATTGACCTCTCCCTGCATGCTCCTGCCCCCAGCACATGACCCCACCCGTATTGTCTGTGTTCATTGGTCATGCTCAGATGCATGGATACAAGACCTTTGGTTGATCTCTTACCCCCCCCCCCCCCCCCCCGCCACACACACACACACACACACACACTCCTCCCCTGCCTTCTCTCTCTGAGGTTTGTATGGTCTGAAAGATGCTTCTCTGTCTCTGGATCTGTTTTTTGTTTATCAGTTTATGTTGTTCATTATTTTCCATAAATGAGTTAGATCATGTGATATTTCTCTTTCTCTGACCGGCTTATTTCACTTAGCATAGTGCTCTCCAGTTCCATCCATGCTGTTGCAAATGGTAAGAATTCCTTCTTCTTTTTTATCGCAGCGTAGTATTCCATTGTGTAGATGTACCACAGTTTTTTAATCCACTCATCTGCTGATGGGCACTTAGGCAGCTTCCAAATCTTAGCTATGGTAAATTGTGCCACTATGAACATAGAGGTGCATATATCCTTTCTGATTGGTGTTTCTAGTTTCTTGGGATATATTGCTAGAAGTGGGATCACTGGGTTAAATGGGAGTTCCATTTTTAGTTTTTTGAGGAAACTCCATACTGTTCTCCACAGTGGCTGCACTAATCTGCATTCCCACCAGCAGTGCACGAGGGTTCCTTTTTCTCCACATCCTTGCCAGCACTTGTCATTTGTTGATTTGTTGAAGATAGCCATTCTGACAGGTGTGAGATGGTACCTCATTGTTGTTTTCATTTGCATCTCTCGGATGATTACTGACTTTGAGCATGTTTTCATATGTCTCTTGGCCTTCCTTCTGTCTTCTTTTGAAAAGTCTCTATTTAGGTCCATTGCCCATTTTTTGATTGGATAGTTTATCTTCCTTTTGTTAAGTTGTATGAGTTCTCTATAAATTATGGAGATTAAACCCTTATCGGTAACATAGGCAAATATGTTCTTCCATGCAGTGGGCTCTCTTGTTGTTTTGTTGATTGTTTCTTTGCTGTGCAGAAGCTTTTTATTTTGATGAAGTCCCATTTGTTTATTTTCTCCTTAGTTTCCATTGTCCTAGGAGCTGTATCAGTAAAGATATTGCTACGACATATGTCTGATATTTTGCTGCCTATAGATTCTTCTATTATTTTTATGGTTTCCTGTCTTACATTTAATTTTTTTTTTATCATTTTGAGTTTATTTTTGTGTATGGTGTAAGTTGGTGATCTAGTTTAATTTTTTTGCATGTATCTGTCCAGTTTTCCCAACACCATTTATTGAAGAGACTGAATTGACTCCATTGTATGCTCTTGCCTCCTTTGTCAAATATTAATTGAGCATAATGGCTTGGGTTGATTTCTGGGTTCTCTGTTCTGTTCCATTGGTCTATATGTCTGTTCTTGTGAAAGTACCAGGCAGTTTTAAGAACAGTGACTTTGTAATGTAGCTTGATATCTGGTATTGTAATCCCCCCAACTCTGTTCTTCTTTCTCAGGATTGCTATTCGGAGTAACTGTGCTATTTTTTTAATTAAAAATTTACACAGATGTGTGAGCCAATGAGTCCAGGTCTCCTTTTCTAGCTTAACATAGTTCAGAATGTGCCGTCTGCAATTATGAAATGTAGCAAAACATATTCTCATCTGTCCCAGGGAGGTGATGAACCCTCTCTTCAGGGAGCTAGCCCCTGCATCACCTCAGCCAGGTCTCTCACTAATAGGTTGGACTATAGACCTAAATGATTTAACAACTTTTCTCTTTCATTTTTAATAACAGTTGTAACATTTTATGATTTTACGTACAAGATCAGCTAACTGGAAATAGAAGGTTACATTTGGGTAATCTGACTTGTAGTATTACTACTAATGTTGAAATCACATGGGTAAAGATTGGTACCTTTTAATTAATGTGTTTCTATTTTCTCCTTTACAATAAACTTTTTTTGAAGATGATTGACTTTAAATGACAACAACGCTGTAGAATGGGAGTTATAATACATGTAAAAGTAAAATGGATAGCAATGGTATAAAGGTTGGGAGGGGAGAAATGGAAGAATACAATTGTAGGTTCTTATATGAAAGTGGTGTAATATCACTTGAAGGCAGACTATGATAAATTAAAATGTATACTATAAACCCTATAGTGATGACTAAAATAACAAAACAGTTATAGCTAAAAGCCAACAAAGGAGATAAAATGGAATCATAAAAATTACTGTTATTTCAAAGGTAGAAAAAGAATAAAAGGGAAAAATCAGTAGGGACAAATAAAAAATAGCAAAATGATAAACCCAACTATATCAATAATCACATTTAATGTGAATGCCTTAAACATCCCAATGAAGTGGCAGAACTTGTCAGATTAGATTAAAAATATCAAAACTTGAGTATGTGCAATCTTAGTTAAAAGTAAAAGGATGGAAATGACATACCATGTTAACACTAATTTTTTTTTAAACTCTCTGTGTTCATATCAGACAAAGCAGATCCCAGGACAAAGTATATTACCAGGATGAAAAAAATATTTCAGTATGGCAACAGGGTCAATTCACCAAGAATATGTAATAATTCTAAATATTTGTTCCCCTATAACAGAGCTTCAAAATGCACAATGAAATAAATGACTGTAAGGAGACATTTTAAAATTCACAAATGTAGTTGGAGATTTCAATATGTCTCTCAATAGTTGGCAGGAGAAGTAGAAAAACAATGTTATAAAAGACTTGAACAACACAATCAACTGACTTGATCTAACATTTATAGAATACTCCACCCAACAATAGCAGAGAATGCACTTTCTTTTCTAGTGCACTCAGACTATGTACCAAGATAGTTCATATTCTGGGCCATAAAACAACTTTTAATGCATTTAAATTTATTCAAGTCATTCAAAGCATCTCTGGGAAATCCTCAATTATTTGAAAACTAAATAACACATGGCCTAAAGAGGAAATGAGAAAGTATATAGTTTGGGATACAAATTACAACATAATATAGCAATGTGCAGGATGCAAGTTCCTAAAGCATACTTAGGGTAAATCTTATAGCACTAAATGTCTCAAACCAATGACTTCAGTTTTTACCTAGAAAAAGAACAAAGCAGAAAGTAGTAGAATGGATAGAATAAAGATCAGAGGACAGCCCTGGCTGGTATGGCTCAGTTGGTAGAGTGTCGTCCCGTGCATGGAAAGGTTGCCATTCAATTCATGGTCAGGGCACATGCCCGGGTTGCAGGCTCAATGCCCAGTGGGGGAGGAGGGCATGCAGAAGGTAGCCAATCGATGTTTCTCTCTCACTCCCTCTCTCTTCTGCTTTCTTTAAAAATCAATTTTAAAAATCTTAAATAAAAAAAAAGATCAGAGGACAAATCAAATAGAAAGCAACAACAACAAAAAAGAAAATTAATAAAACCAAAAGTTGATTCTTTGAGAGGAGCAATAAAATGTATAAACTTCTAGCAAGACTGATTAGGAAAAAGAGAAGACACAAATTACCAATATCAGGAATGAGAAAGATGACATCACTACAGATTCTGGTTTTATAAAAAGAATAATAAAGGACTATTAGAAATTATTTTATTTTTTAAAATATATTTTTATTGATTTCAGAGAGGAAGGAAGATGGATAGAGATAGAAACATCAATGATGAGAGAGAATCATTGATTGCCTGCCTCCTGCACATTCTCTACTGGGGATTGAGCCCAAAACCCAGGCATGTGCCCTAACTGATCCCCAGTGAAGGAGGCAGCCAGTCAATGATTCTCTCATCATTGATGTTTCTATCTCTCTCTCCCTCTCCCTACCTCTCTGAAATTGAAGATCTGGATTTTGAAGCAAGGCTACCTTAAGGCTGGAAATAGATTTAGGAATAATCTGCCCTAAGGTGATTAGGTTAAGTCTTGGTGGCAGATGAATTCTCTTATAGAAACTGTATATACAGAATACTAGCTTTATGAGAATGGATGGAGTTTGTATAACTAAAAATTAATTTTGACTTGAATTACATTGGTTAAAGTTAAAGTAGATGGTGTGATATAATCAGAAATTCATAATTTTTAAAAAATATGTTTATATTGATTTTAGAAAGAAAGGAAAGGAGAGGGAGAGAGAGAGAGAGACTGCCTCCTGAGTGCTCCATACTGGGGATTGAATCTGCAACCTGGGCATGTGCCCTGACAGGAAATGGAATCAATGACTTCTTGGTGCATGGGTCGATGCTCAACCACTGAGCCACACTGGCTGGGCAGAAATTCATAATGTTGACCATTGAATTATAAAGGTATACATTATTCCTTTTTTTCTAATCTGTAATCTATAATAATAAAAGCCTAAGCGACCATCGCAACTGAATAGACAACCGAACAGGCTGCGTGGGGCGACCAGGCCGGCAGGGGGGTTAGTGAGGGGTGACCAAACGACTGAGCAGCAGGCTGCGTGGGGCGACCAGGCCTGCAGGGGGACAATTGGGGGCAACCAGGCCGGCAGGGGAGGCAGTAAGGGGCGACCAGGCTGGTGGGGGGGCAGTTAGGGGTGACCAGGCTTGCAGGGGGGGCAGTTGGGGGCAACCAGACCGGCAGAGGGGGCAGTAAGGGATGACCAGGCCAGTGGGGGGGGCAGTTAGGGGTGTCCTGGCCAGCAGGGGTGGCAGTTGGGGGTGACTAGGCTGGCAGGGGGGCAGTTAAGGGCTATCAGGCAGGCAGGCAGGTGAGCAGTTAGGAGCCAGTGGTCCCAGCTTGTGAGAGGGATGTCTGACTGCCGGTTTAGGCTCAATCCTGGCAGTTGGACATCCCCCGAGGGGTCCCGGATTGGAGAGGGTGCAGGCTGGGCTGAGGGGACCCCCTAACCCCCGTGCACGAATTTTGTGCACCGGGCCTCTAGTCTATATAATAAAAGCCTAAGCGACTGTTACGGTGGAACTACCAGAACGACCCGTCACTATGATGAGCACTAACCATGCAGCAGCTGCCCCCTGGTGGTCAGAGCACCACTCAGCCAGAAGACAGGCTCACTGCTGGTGAGCGCAGCAGCAGTGACGGGAGCCTCTCCTGCTTCTGCGGCAGCACTAAGGAACAGCTAGCCGCTGATAAGGAGCAGCAAGCAGGCAGGTGGTAAGGAGCAAGGGCTCCCGGACTGCGAGAGGGTGCAGGCCCGCTGAGGGACCTCCCTTCTCAGTGCATGAATTTCATGCACTGGCCCTCTAGTACATTAATATTAATTTGAATAACTATCCAAAGTCATTTTGTCATTATCTGTCTATAAGCCAGAATTTTTTTATCTTCTCATGTGAAAAGGGCTCCAGAATTTTTATATATTAGTCATTCTTATTTATGACAATTGCATGGAGTGCTGTGTAATTAATTAAAATGAAAATTGTAGGTATAATAACTATACCTTGAGAAACAAATCTTTATAGAGTTAGTTGAATTGCCACAAAATAAGGGAGTAGCCCAAACCACATGGTTTGAGATTGTTTATTAGTTCTTGTAAGTTGTCATTATTTAAATTAGAAGCAATAATCTAATTTAATTATCACAGTGAAATATTATGAAAATGGTATAATGAACAACAATATTCAATATTAATATCTCTTGTGTAACTGCTTAGATATAAAATTAGATATTTTAAAAATTGAATTGTAATAAAATATTTCAAAATGCAAGTTGGTAACACCAAAATCATTTTTAGAATAGAATAGATTGAGTAGAAATTTTGACTGTCTCCAAATATTAAGTTGAAACTATTCTTGCAATTACTGGAGTATGTCTAGACTTACTGTGCTTCATCTATCACTTGTGAAGTTATTTGGGTTTACTCTTCTCATTTGTTTTCTGTGTAATCAGAGTTTATTTTATTTCACATTAATATGAATGATACCTACTACTTTATTTTACCACAATATAAATTTACTCAAAACATTTTAGATTTTGTAGATTTATAAAAAAGAACAAGAGGAGAAGACAGACACCACTTAAACCTTCGATAGTCAACTTTTAAGTATTTGCCGAGTGGATAGTGTTTATTGCCTTCTGCCTTCTAATATCCACAGTAGCTGGCTTCTTGTGTATCAGTTAGATCATGACTTCAGAAATATTGCCTGATCTTGGGAATACTAAATAGTGGAAAATCAAAAAAGTAGCAGGAAACTCTTTAATAGGCTGTCACTATTTGTCTACATATGTTAGTGACTTTGGTATGCAGTGAGTTTTGGTCAACCTTTCTGGACCATCTAACCTGACATCCCAAACAGAATATGATGAAAGGCACCTCAATGCAAATTGTTCTGTTGATTAAAAGGTAAAATGATAGGTTTGTAAAAAGCTTGAGGTCTAGAAAGACAATGATTAATTTACCCATTATGTTCCCAATCTTACAATTTCATTTTTAATAGTCTGAAAGCATTTTCCAGAAAACCTAAGAGTAGGAGTATAAGAGGATTTACTTTGTTATATTTTCTTCAAAATTTATACTCTATTTACATTTGTCTTCTATTGCTAGATAACAAGTTATCACAATGTTAGTAGCTTAAAATCACATAAATTTATTAACTTTTAGTTCCCGTGGGTCAAAAGTCCAGGAACGTGTTTACTGGATCTTTGGGTTTGGGTTGTAGTAGGCAGAAATCAAGGTGTTTGCCAGAGCAAAAATCTCATCTGAGTCTTACAGTCTAGCTCACTGGTTATTGGCAGGATTTAGTTCCTTGCAGCCATAGGTCTGAAGTTCCCATTTTCTTGCTGGCTGTCAGCGTGGGTATGCTCTCAGCTCATCAATGCTATTAGGTCAGTGACTTTCTAAAAATATATTTTTATTGATTTCAGGGAGTATGGGAGAGGGAGGGAGAGATAGAAACATCAGTGATGAGAGAGAATTATTGATCGGCTGCCACCTACATGCTCCCTACTGGGAATTGAGCCCACAACCCAGGCATCTGCCTTGACCAGGAATTGAACTTTGACCTCCTGGTTCATAGGTCAACACTCACCCATCAAGCCACACCAGCCGGGCTGGGTCAGTGATTTTGAATCTCTTTCCAGTCAGCTGCAAAAGTCTTCTATAACATAACCTAATCAAGTGAGTGACTATTCCTTGATATTTACAGGTTCTACCTATACACAGGGCTGTTATACCACCAAGCAGGAATCTTGGGGGCCATCGCAGAATTTCACCTACCACAATAATTGGCCATCAGTTATTCACACACCCCATATACATACACAAGCAAAATATTCCTACAGTTTTCAGCGTTCTCCTCCTATTAAAGAATCAGCTCAAAGTCCAAAATCTTACCTAAATCACCTAAATTAGGTTTGTTTCATCTATCTGTGAATCTATAAAACTAAAGAGACTGTCTGGGATAGGCATGGGATAACTGTTTAAGACGTCTGATTCAAAAGGGGGAAGGGAAGATTTAAAAGTAAAAAGTAGAATCACACCCAGTTGGTGTGACTTGGTTTGAGCATTGACCCAGGAACCAAGAGGTCACTGGTTCGATTCCTGTCAGGTTGTGGGTATAGGGGGTGCGCAGGAGGCAGCCAATCAATGATGTTTCTCTCATTGATGTTTCTATCTCTCTTTCCCTCTCCCTTCCACTCTCTCTCTCTCTAAAAAAAAAAAAAAAAAAAAAAAAAAGGCGGACTCACTGGTCCATTTTGAAATCCAGGTTGGCAGACTCCAGCTGGAATTTTAATTAGAAATAATTCTTCGTAACTCTTGACGCTGCCATCTGAGTCTTGGTTCTGCCTCTTGAACCCTTTTTCCTTTTTCAAGGAAGGTGGCACATGTTTGGTGATGAATAGTTTAATCAGCCTTCTTGCCAGAAGAATTTGGGAGTATTAAACAGCCTCTTTTCGTTTTATATTCTTTCTGTTTACTTTTAGCACAAGTTGGAAATGTTTATTCTGAAACAATTTCCTCAAGAACTCTGAGTTTTGCAGGGATTCACTGCCTTAGTCAAAAGCTACACCTACAGATTTTTTCAAGATAATATTTTTTCTGGTTCCTTTGTCTTTAACAGCTCTTTCCTCAATTTACCTCTCGCCTCTTGCATTTCCCGATAAGAAGCAAGAGGAAACCAGGTTTCACCTTTAACACTTCACTTGGAAATCTCCTTAGCTATATATCCAGCTTTGTCACTTCTAACTTCTGTTTTCCGTGCCACCATGCATTCAGCCACTATATAGCAAAGATTTCCCTTCACATTCTTTTTCTTTTTAAATATATTTTTATTGATTTCAGAGAAGAAGGGAGAGGAAGAGAGAGCTAGAAACATCAAAAAAAGGAAGGAAGGAAGGAAGGAAGGAAGGAAGGAAGGAAGGAAGGAAGGAAGGAAGGAAGGAAGGAAGGAAGGAAGGAAAAGGAAAGGAAGGAAAGGAAGGGAGGAAAGGAAAGGAAGGAAAGGAAGGTCAATGATGAGAGAGAATCATTGATGGGCTGCCTCCTACACACCACCTACTGGAGATTGAGCCCACAACCCGGACCTGGAACCCTTCAATCTGCAGGCCAACACTCTATCCATTGAGTCATACCGGCTAGGGCTCTCCCTTCACTTTCTAATGACATGTCCCTCACTTCTTCTCAGCCCTCAGCAGCTGTGTGTCTCTATTATGCTTCTTAAAACTTTTTCCAGCTTTTGCTTTCTATCTTTCCAAAGCCATTCTCACATTTTAAGTTATTGTTACAGTAGCATTCCACTTTCAGTTACCAAAATCTGTACTAATTTTCTATTGCTGTGTGTCAAATTACCACAAATTTACTGGTTTAAAGCAACACAAATTTATTATCTCACACTTATTTTAAAAACAAAACAAAACTTTATTGTTGAGGTTTTCACAGATGTCCCTCTTTTTTCTCCCCATTGCCTCCCTCCACCTGGGTCCCACCCCATCCCAGGCCTCCGCCACCCTATTGTCCATGTCCATGGGTAATGCATACATGCATATAAGATCTTTGTTTAATCTCTTCCTGCCCCCCACCTCCCTTCATCTGAGAATCATTGGTCTGTTCCATTTCCATGCCTCTGATTCTATTTTATGCACCAGTTTATTCTGTTCATTAGATTTCTTATTTGTTTATTTTGATTTTTAGATTGAATTGTTGATAGATATGTATTTGTTGCCATTTTGTTGTTCATATTTTTTATCTTTTCCTTCTTCTTCTTAAAGAATACCCTTCAGCATTTCATATAATACTGGTTTGGCAGTGATGAACTCCTTTAGCTTTTCCTTGTATGTGAAGCTCTTTATCTGACCATCAATTCTAAATGATGGCTTTGCTGGATAATCTTGGTTGTAGGTCCTTGCTATTCATTCATCACTTTGAATATTTCTTGCCACTCCCTTCTGGCCTGCATAGTTTCTGTTGAGAAATCAGCTGACAGTTGTATGGGCACTCCCTTGTAGGTAACTAATTGCTTTTCTCCTGCAGCTTTTAAGATTCTCTTTGTCTTTAGCCCTTGGAATTTTAAATATGATGTATCTTGGTGTGGTCCTCTTTGGGGTCCTCTTGTTTGGGGTTCTCTGCGCTTCCTGGACTTATATGTCTGTTTCTTTCACCAGGTAGGGGAAGTTTTCTGTCATTGTTTCTTCAAATAGGGTTTCAATATCTTGCTCTCTCTCTTCTTCTGGCACCCCCATAATTCGGATGTTGGTACGCTTGAAGTTGTCCCAGAGGCTTCTTGTACTATCTTCATATTTTTGGATTCTTTTTTCTTTTTGCTTTTCTGGTTGGGTGTTTTTTGCTTCCTCATATTTCTAATTGTTGATTTGATTCTTGGGATCCTCTAGTCCAAGCATGTCAAACTCAAAGGCTAACATGGGCCAAATAAATGAGGCATGTGGCCCATGAGTTTGACATGCTTGCTGTAGTCTATTGTTGAATCCCTATATATTATTCTTTATTTCAGTCAGTGTATGCTTAATTTCTGACTTGTCCTTTTCCTTTTTTTTTTTTGGCATTCTCACTAATATCCTTGAAAATCTCACTAAGTCCCTTGGAGGTTTCTAAAAGATTCTTGAGTAACCTTATAACTGTGATTTTGAACTCTATATCCAGTAGTTTGCTTGCTTCCATTTCTTTCATTTGTGACATGTTTCTTTGTCTCTACATTTTGGCTAATTTCATATGTTTGTTTCTATGTGTTGGGTAGAGCTGCTATGCCTCCTTGAGTTGATAGAGTGGCCTTGTGTAGTAGGTGTCCCATAGGGCCCAGTGGCTCAGCCTCCCCAATCACCTGAGATGGACACTCTAGGTGCACCCCTTTGTGAGCTGTGTGCACAGTCTTATTGTAGTTGAGATTTGATTGCTATTGGTGTCACTGGAAGGAATTGACCTCCAGGCCAATTGTCTGTGAGGACCAGCTGTGACTACAGTGAGAGAGCTGCTGTGCAGGAGACACCCTTATAGGGCAGGACTTGCTTCAGTGGGGCTTTGGTTCTCACTGCATCTGCCCCTTGAGTGTGTCGCTTATAGATGTGTAGAGTTGTAATCTGGTATGGTCTGACACTGACCACTGGTACACTGGCTCTTGGTTCTCCAGGGAGGTGCAAAGTCATCCACTGCCAGGGACCACCCAGCAGGAGCTCCAGAGAGATCTGCAGGTTCCTCCTCTTTGTATCGGGTTTGGAAGTGCCCAGATGAGACCCAACTGTGAAGCAAGGCAGGCTGGTGCTGGTCTGGGTCTTGGGCCCTTTATTGATAGGTTTGGAACTCCCTGACCCAGCTGCAGCTTGTTGAGAGAGTTTAACCTGAGCAAGGACAGGCCATTCATATGCAAAAGCTGCTTCAGGCAGCTTGGGTGGGGCTGCAAATTGGATGAGGCGGGGTCTCAGGGAATCACCAGGGTGGAGCAAACAGAAATGGCTGCCAGTCAGCACTGCATCCGGGAAGGTCCCAGCAGAGTAACAATGATCCCTGTGAGCACCTCCACCTGGGAGAAAGCCACCCCCGAGTTCCTGCCCCGATGCCAGACAATCCAGTTCCTCCTCATATTTGTCTGCATCCCCCAGAGCCTTGCCTGGCTCTGGAGCTCAGAGGAAGGGGGACCTTGTAAGTTCAGTTTGTGGTGCCGGCCTTTTAAGAGGAGCAACTGGGTCTCCAGCAGCCTCTGTGTCACTGAGCCCCAATCTGCACTGGTTTTTACAGCCTGTAGTTCTTACTGCCTGTAGGGACATCTTTTCCCAGGTCTGGGACCCTGGGCTGGGCATCTGGTGTGGGGCTGGGACCCCTTGCTCCTCTGGGCGGCCTCCCCAGAGGCAGTCTCCCTCCCGATTAAAAAAGTGGCACACATGGTTGCAGGACCAGCCTGTTCTTTGCTTCTGTACCTCTACCAGTCTGTGTGCTTTCTTCTTTACTTCTCTAGTTGTAGGACTTCCATTCAGCCAGCTTTCTGGCGGTTCTGGATGATGGTTGTTCTGTATTTTCATTGTAATTTTGATGTGGTCGTGGGAGGCAGTGAGTACAGGTATTTGTCTACGCCACCATGTTGGTCTCTTCTATCTCACACTTCTTTTTGCTCAGGAGTCTGGGTTCAGATTAGATTCCACTTTTCAGGATCTCACCAGACTGAACTCAAGGTATCATCTGTGACTGATATTATCTGAGCCAAGCTCATTGGTTGTTGGTAGAATTCAGTCTCTTATGGTTGTAGGACCATTTTCTTTCTGATTGTTGGCTGGAGTACACTGTCCGCTCCTAGGGGCCACCCTCAGGTCCTTGCCATGTGTCCTTCTACTTGGGCGACATGGAAGGAATCTTGAGAGCAATCTCAGAATTATGTCTGTCACACTAATTGTTTACTACAATATGAAGGACAAATATGAATTTTTTTTACTTAGTCTTTTGTGCTTTATACATATTTGTTTCCTTTAATGCATGCCCACTTTGAGATATTTTAAGAGTCTATATTTCTTGAGGAGGACAAGCAAGTTTCCTAATATTAATCTTAAGAAAAATCAGTGGATGTAGAGGAGGGGTTGCTATAGAAAGACAATTCTCAAAACCAAAATTCTACCATCACATTGTTTTGTAGGTACCTCCCAGTCGGTGAGGAGAAATACAGCAATTGTGAAATTCGAAATTTTTGCTTTATTTCTCAGTTTAATGATACGAAGAGGGACTGAAGAATTCCAGAGTTTTTCTCTTCTGGTTTTTTGAAGCTGTCCTTTGAAAGCAGGAAGCAAGCATATATGATTTCTATTGAGATAAGTAGTTGAAATGAGCCAGAGACCCAGAAAGGCAATTTAGACTTGTGATTGTTTTAGTTTCTTTTCTCTCACTGGGAAAGTACAATGGAAAAGTTGACAAATACGCATGGCTCCAACTTCAATAAAAATATTTAGACACATTCTGTTTTCTACCTTGAGCAACATCCAATTAAAACACTGAATTTTCTTTTTTTTCTCCTTAAAATTCCAATTCTTTATTAGTCTTTCCTAACTATATTAAGCAATAATATTTTTTTTTCTCTACTACCTGTTCTATACCTACCCTTAATGGAAAGAAATAGCAATGTATTTATTTATTAGAGAAATTAGCTTTAGTCTTTTAGAGTTCTAATTATTGCTACTTTTAGTGCTTTTATTATTGCTACTTTGTATATATCTGTCTTTTTGTTGATCATTCTGGATCAAAGTTAATAGGTAGAAATAACTTCACATTATTTAAGTTTTCCAGGAATTATTGTAGTTATTATTTTATCTATAAATGCTTTTAGGAAATTAGAAATTGAAAGAAAAACAAGAGATTGCTATCTTGAGTAATGGATTTTTAAAACATGATTGTGTCATCAATGCACAAATTCTAACTTTATAAGCATAAGTTACATGGCATCTTAGATATGCTTTGACTTGTTTGTCAAAGGAGAGAAGATCTTAGACCTTAGCCATGGATTTTGGTTTCTTTAGTTTTACAGAATTTTTTTTAATGAAAAAGTTAAGTTTTAGAAAACAAATTAAAAAACAATTAAAACAAACAAAACCTATGTATTACTTGAAGTTGGGACTTGGTTTCTTCTGACAATTAAAAAAAATCCAGGCATGTTCATGGGACAAAGAAAAGGAGTGCTTTATCTGGCTCTGGTCTGTTTTGGTTTTTATTTTCTCTTTTTAACAGTTTCATTGGGGCATAGTTGACATAAACTGTACATATTTAAAGTGTACAATGTAATACATTTTGCCATATGTATGCAATGTGAAACCATTATCACAATTAAGATAATGAACATATTCATCATCCATATTTTTTTATGCATCAATAATAGTGGTTTCTTTTGTTTATTTTATTGCTTGGTATCCATTATGGGAATATACTAAAATCTATCCATTTACTTGTTGATAGACATTTGCGTGTTTCTAGTTTTTGGCTGTTACAAATAAAGCTGCTATGAACATTTGTATATAAGTCTTTATGGCTATGTGCTTTAATTTCTTTTGGGAAATACCTTGAAGTCAAAACCCTAGCTCATATTATAAGCTTATATTTAACTTTTAAGAAACTCTTTAAACATTTTACCAGAGAGTATCAGTTTACATTCCAACTAGCAATGTATGAGAGTTTTAGGTCCTCCACATCCTTGTCAACATTTCTTATGGTCAGTCTTTTTCATTTTAGCTATTCTAATAGCAATATAGTTGTGTGTCTCATTATTTTAATTTTTATTTATTAAAAAAATATTTTTAACGATTTCAGAGAGAACTTTAGAGGGAGAGAGAGAGAGAAACATTAATGATGAGAGAGAATCATTGATTGGCTGCCTCCTGCACGCCCCTTACTGGGGATCGAGTCCGTAACCTGGGCATGTGCCTTTGATTGTAATTGAACCCAGGATCCTTCAGTCCACAGGCCTCAGGCTCTAAACACTGAGCTAAACTGGCTAGGGCAAATGTCTCATTTTATTAATTAACAGTATTTAATTTGGAATGACAAGGCTAATCTGTTATTCTAACTGACCTTATTCTCTTAAACATTTATAAACAGCTAAAATACCAAATATGTAGAGATTCTTTAACTTAAAAAAATACTAATATGTGTGTTTGCTTCTAGTAAACTTTTATAAACTTCATTGTAAATCATCCTGGGTAAAAGATGCTTACGATTTGGGGGGTTGCCTTCTCAACTCACTATGGTTTCTCACTGCTCAGTAAGAAATCCTTAGCCAGGGTGGTGAGTGGATCTTTGCTCAAAGTTAGTGGCCACACAAGAGCTCTATTTTACAGTAGCTTTGATCTTGAAACAGTGTACTTTTATAGCCCTATTTCCGTAGAATCAATTTAAAATTTCCTAATTGATTAGTTTATTTCTGGACAGATTGTTATATCACTTGATTGGATTCAGTTAATCTGTTTACTATTTCATTCTGTTAAAATCACTTCTGTGCCACAAATCCTTCAGGATTAAAATGACATCTGTTAGAATCCCTTTGTGGCTTTGTCTAACTGTGGGCACAGTTTTAAGGTCATGACGTTAATACCTCTGTTAATAAAAAACGTAATAGTGGTTCTGGTTATGTAATATAAATATTTTTTTCTAATTTGAAAGTCCATATACTGTCTAGTTATCATGCAGCCCACAACTTTCAAGGAAACAAAAATGAATGCTATGGTTATGTTTATTGTGAAGCAGGATCATTTTGATAGTAAAATATGACAGTCATTTATCTGTACCCCAAGTTATTTATTACTGTATCTAAAAGAAACAATTGAAATAATGGACTTAAGAATTGTCTTCAAGCTATATTTTTCTTCACTTTTTTTTATCCCTTTCCCATTTCTGTATTTCTTTCATTCCTTTGTCTTCTCTTTTATTTGGCAATAATGATCTAGAGAGCTATAATAAAGGTAAATAAAAATAATGGAGAGATGCTAATGGTAGGCAATTGCCAAAGATAGTGATTTATAAGGTATAGTTTTGTTGTTAGAAAGCTGCTCTAACATTACATTAAATCTTGAGATTAAGTGTTCACAGGGTGTGGCAGTTTTTTTTAAAATCTTAAACATATTTTCTAGCATAGCTGTAAATTAAAAATATCAAATCTAGAGCATACAATGGAGTAAAGACAGCCTCTTCAATAAAAGGTGTTGGGAAAATTGGACAGGTAGGTGCAAAAAAATGAAACTACACCATCAACTTATACCATACACAAAAATAAACTAAAAAATGGATAAAAGACTTAAATGTAAGTCATGAAACCATAAAAATCCTAGAAGCAAAATCTCAGACATCTCAGGTAGCAATATGTTTGCTGATAAATTACTCAGGGCAAGAGAAACAGGAGAAAATAAACAAATGGGACTACATCAAAATAAAAAACTTCACAGTAAAAGAAACCATCAACAAAATGAGAATGGAGCCCACTATATAAGAGAACGTATTTGCTAATGATATATCTGATAAAGGGTTAATATCCAAAATATATAAGGAACTCATACAACTTAACAAAAGGAAGACAAACAATCCAGTGGAAAAGTGGGCAAAGGACCTAAATATATATTTCTCCAAAGTGGGCATACAGATGACCAAGAGATATATGAAAAAATTCCTCTCTGAAATCAATTAAAAAAAAAAAAAAAAGAAGGGAGAGAGAGATAGAAACATCAATGATGAGAGGGAATCATTGACTGGCTGCCTCCTTCATGCTCCATACTGGGAATCGAGCCCCCAACCTGGGCATGTACCCTGACTGGGAATCGAACTGTGACCTCCTGGTTCATAGGTCGATGCTCAACCACTGAGCCATGCCAGCCTCTCAACCCTTCCTTTCTGAAATCAATAAAAATATATTTAAAAAAATAAATGAGTGGATAAAAAAACTGTGATATAGTGACACCATGGACTACTATGCAGCAGTGAAAAAGGATCTCTTACCCTTTGAGACAGCATGGAGGGATCTGGAGAGTATTATGCTAAGTGCAATAAGCCAGTCAGAGAAAGACAAGTATCACATGATCTCGCTCATATGTGGAATCTAGTGAACAAAATAAATTGATGAACAAAATAGATCCAGAGACATAGAAGCATGGAACAGACTGATGAAAGGCGGGGATGGGGGTGTGGTGGAGAGAGATTAATCAAAGAATTTATATGCATACTAGAGGCCCAGTGCACTGATTCGTGCATTGGTGGGATCCCTCGGCCTGGCCTGTGCCCTCTTGCAATCTGGGACCCCTCAGGGGATGTTGGACTGCCAATTTTGGCCCGACCCCCGCAGGCCAGGCCAAAGGACCCCACCAATGCATGAATCTGTGCACTGGACCTCTACTATGCATATAAGATCTTTGGTTAATCTCTTCCCACCCTTCCCTCTGAGATTCATCAGTCTGTTTCATGTTTCCATGCCTGTGTGTTGAGCCTCTGCCCACTGGTGGTCAGTGCATGTCATAGCTACCAGTCAAATGGTTGCTTAGGCTTTTATATATATATAGATATGCATAACCCATGGACACAGACAATAGTGTCATGAAGGCCTGGGGGGAGGGGGATATGTGAGTTAGGAGGGGCCAGTGGCAAAAAGAAATAGGGGTATATGTAATACTTTCAACAATAAAGATAAATATATACATCAAATTTACTGTTGGCTAGATGACATTATTGTACAAAAGCAAATGTTCCTTCTATATTTCAGAATTCTAACAAGTTCCAATCAGAGATGCATAAATCCTTCACTGAATAGACAAAAAAAAATTATAAATAGAAATTAACAGAGGATTAATAAAACATAATTAAGACCTGATTGAATCAAGCAATGAAAAATTGTGTTAAAAAGTTACTTTTATTTTTTCATTTCCTTTTTTATAGGAAATAAAAAATGATTTCTTTAAATATAAATTTCTTCCCCCCATTCTTCTCCCCCTCTCCCCATTCTCCTTATAGTGGGATTTTTTTAAACGGCTTTATTGAAATATAATTCAAGTACCATATAATTCACGCTTTTAAAAATGCACCTTCTGTAGTTTTTAGTGTAAGCAAAGAGCTGTAAAACAATATAAAGTTTGGGGACCTTTTTAATATGTGGATTGGATGTCGTAGCTCCAGGCTGGCCCTCTTCTTGCTCCTCCCTCCCCAACTACTAATGAAAGAGTAGTTTTCTCTCAATAAAGCATGCTACCTCACTCTGACTCTAGTGTGTCCCCTCTCCTCCCCACTGGCTGCTGCTTCAGAGTGATAGCCAAAGCCTTTAGATCCCTAAAGTATCAGGCACCAGTCTGTGCCCTCCCCTTCCACACCCTCCCCCCAACCCCCCACTCTAGGGACCAAGCACTCCAGTGTGTCCCATTGAGCTTCTTTCACTGGCTTGATGTGAAAAAATGAAACTTTTCCCACACCCCTCTTCCTTTGGAGAAACATGAAAATCAGCACAACTCTCTTCAAAGAGATCCTTAGGCAATTTCCTCTCTACTCTTCATGCCTGTGTGTTAGCTTTAGAGCTATCTAACTGGTTCTCGGACATATCACTGTGGAAATTTGCAACAGGATAGTCTTTTTTCACAAGTTATGTTACTATCTGATTGCTAATAGTATCTGGATGCCTCTATTAAAAATTCCAATTTAATGTAGTGTTTTATTTAGAAGACAGCTCAGAATATCTCTTAGAAAGTAATCAGTTTCTGTTTTTTCCCTTTAATAAATTGAATTTAAACATTTTTCCTTTTTTGTCATATGATGAAGTACATGAAAAGCCTAGAGAGAGAAAAAAGCAAAAAAAAAAAAAAAGCCTAGGGAATTTTTGGTGATTTAATCTGAATAAATAATCGTACTTCTTATACAGGCTAAATAAAAACTATTTTGGCTTTTTAAAGTAGTATTGTCCCCTCCTCCCCTTTTTTTAATCCTCACCTAAGGATATGTTTTATTATTATTACTAGAAACCCAGTGCACAAAATTCATGCACTCGGGGGAGGAGGGGTCCCTCAGCTCAGCCTGCACCCTCTCGCAGTCCGGGAGCCCTCGGGGGATGTCTGACTGCCGGCTTAGGCCCACTGTCGGACATTCTTAGCGCTGCCAAGAGCCTGGCTTCTAGCTGAGCGGGGGATGGGGAGCACCGCTCAACCAGAAGACAGGCTCGAAGCCTTAGCACTGTCCCCGCCCTCCACCCACTAAATGGGGGGAGGGGGGGAATCAGAGGCAGGGCCGGCTGGGGGAGGAGCTGTGGGAGGTTGAGACGCTGCAGTTGCGCTGGGTCTGCACCACCCCCTTTCCTGCCACCTCTGCGGAAGGGGGGCGGGCGTGCCGGGACCACCATGGCTGGCCTGGCGGCACAGGCTCGCTAACCCCCGCCGCCCACTGGTCCTTCCAGAAGGTCATTCTGCCATCCGGTCTAACTGGCATATGATCTCTTTGTTATATAGGATTGATTATTTATTTATTTATTTATTTATTTGTTTGTTTATTTATTTATTATTTAGAGAGAGAGAGGTGAAACATCGATGTAAGAGAGAAGCATTGATCAGTTGCCTCCCATATGTGCCCCACTCTGGGAATCAAACCAGAAACCAAGGAATGTGCCCTAAACAGGAATCGAACCCGCAACCTTTTGGTGTACAGGACGACACTCCAACCAACCTAGCCACCTGGCCAGGGCTTATATCTTCCCTTTTAACTACCACATTGTACATTTAAGTAGACACCCCTCAAGGTAGACTCTAAGCATAAAATGCTGTAGTATACATTTGAAAAGGAAAGTAACAGGACAAGGCTGGCCTCATTTTGTTGCTGGAGTTGCTTTTTTCATTCTGAGTTAAACTATCATAAATGTAAATTAAAAGAAGCTATTAGCTTTTTTTGTTAGCCTTTTATAGGTTAATTTTAAAATTTAACAAAAGATATATTACAGAAAATAAGTATTTAACGTTTTTCACTCCCTTTAGATTCATAGCTTCTTTTCCCAACCCATCTGCTTCTGCCTACCGTAATATATACATTGCCATTGTGCATGAATTGGTTTGGTCTGGGTAGAAATTTTAGTAATCACTGTAAAGAGCAATTTTCTTTCAAGAAGTATCAATTCAGGAAAATCTATATAGGAAGTTTTGACTAGCTGCATTTCTCCTTCCAAAAGGAAAATAGGATTATTGAGACCCACGAAAACCTTAAATGCTATCAATAGATCACCTACTTAATTGAATGCCACTGAAAAAATTGACCCTACAAAAATGTTATCACAAAGGCACCTTTCCAAATTTTTATAGAGTCTTAGATTATGATGCTTATAGGCATAACCTCTTTCCTTGTCATAGTCCCCAGATCATTATTATTAATATTGTTATTATTCCTATGTCACAAATGGGAAACTGAGGTTTAAAGGTGAAATTATTTTCCCAAGGGCAAATGGTAAGTTGGCAGTGTGGGTGAGGAAGAAACTTTACTCTTTACGGTTCTTCCTATTAGTCTAATAATTAAATATATATGAGACAGATTAACAAGAGAAAATAAACAAATTTAATTACATATGTATATATGGGAACCTCACGTACATGGGAGAGTCAGATACCCCACAAACACAAGAGGTTCAGAGACAGAAAGTTCAAAGGAGGTATAATATGGCATTCTGAACTAAGGTTGAGGTAAGGCAACTTGGGGCTGCAGAGGGGAAGAAGGTCATTTAAGGATGAAAAGTAGAGCAGATGTTCAGTAATTAGATGTTTGCCCTCTCGTCGAGATAGGGGGGAAAAAGTAATCTCTAGTAATAACTCCTTTAATGGGCAAGGCCCCAAATTTAAATTCTTTGAGGAGAGATTTAAGTTTCTCACGAGCCTGCAGGGTCTCAATTTGCCATCAACTCAAAATAATTCACATGCTAAAGTGGCATACTTTGGGGAGGCCTATTCTGAACCTCCTCAGCAGCAAAGCTGGGTCTAGAAATAGTTAAGTCCATTCAGTGTACAATTTATAGTTATAGTATACTAGAGGCCCAGTGCACGGATACATGTGCTGGTGGGGTCTCTCGGCCTGTCCTGCGGGGATGGAGCCGAAACCCGCCCGGTGCACGGATTCATCCAGGGTGTCCGGCCTGACTCGCCCAGACACAATGGGGGCCGATGGGGGCTGATGGGGGCCGATGGGGGCCGGCTGGCCGGCCGGGCAGGGACCAGGGGAGGTACTCCAGGGCGTGTCCGGCCCATCTTGTCCAGTCCCGATAGGCCGGACCCCAGCAGCAAACCAACCTACCGGTCGGAGCGTCTGCTCCCTGGTGGTCAGTGCACGTTGTAGTGACTGGTCGAACAGTTGAATGAATGGTGGGACACTTAGCACATTAGCTTTTATTATATAGGATTATAATATACATGTTGGAAATATAGAAATCAGTCAATGAATGGAAGACACATATTCCATCTTACTCACAACTTCTCCCGCTATGGCTGTAGGGTCTCCTCTCTACTCCTTCTACCCTTTTTACCTGGATGGGTAGGTAAATGGTCTGAAAGGTCTTCAGTCTGGCTGCTTTGGTTTAATCATCTGCACTTTGGCCTCCTGGGACCCTGCGGTCTCTCCATCTCCCATGAAGTACTAGTCAGCACCACTATTCTCTAGTTCTGTCTCTGAGGTTGACTCTATTGTATTAGGGCAAGTAGTTGTTTTGATGTTTTTTTCCCCCTTCAATACCTTTACCCTCTGTGAGTTTAAGTGTAGGATTATATTTAGATTGAAAGCCATATTGAAAAATTAGGTAGACAGGGACCTCATAGATGACAACTTTCGCTCCTGCAATTGCAGTAATGTTGTTGATGTGTAGACCATCTGTTACCTTTGTTTCCTAGGTAATATGCACGTGTCACTAGCTGAGGCCCTGGAGGTTCGGGGTGGACCCCTTCAGGAGGAAGAAATATGGGCTGTATTAAATCAAAGTGCTGAAAGTCTTCAAGAATTATTCAGGAAAGGTAGGTCTTTTTTTTTTCTTTTCTTAATTTTGAATATTGGATAGCTGAAAATTGATAAAGGGGCAGAGTATAGAAGAATATTTTCCTTACCTCTCTTAGGGCTAAAAAAGCTCAGAACTTTCTTACCTTTATTTGAACATCTTTGATGTACCTGATATTGTGCTAGGGACTAAAAATGTAATGATGATCAAAATTAAAAATGTTCTCGGTCTGTAGGGAGCTTATAGTCCAGTGTGGAAAACAGCTACTAATAAAATATTTATATAAACAAGTGTAAAAAATTCAACCATGACAAGGCTACATAGGAGAGGATCCAGGGATTCTATGAGAACTCATAGTAGGAGAATTTGACATGGTCATGGGGAGGAAAAGGAAGGCCTCCTTGCATATATCAAGCTAAGACCTGAAAGGAAGGAGAGGTTAACCAGGTAAGGAGGAGGGAAAACATTCCTGGCAGAGAGAATAATATCCCTGTAACTCTAAATTGGGATAATGTATACTGAATAACTTCCTTGGTGCTTCCCTATAGAGGTAGTCACCTGCTCCAAATGGTCATGTGACATTTTGGAGCGGGAAAAATTAAAGAGTCACCCATTGGTTGACCACAAACATTTGATATCATGCTGAAAATTCCACATGAAGCTTTTACACCATATGAACAACACCTGTTTAGAACAGTAGGTAAAGAACCAAACTTCATCTTTGATTTGAATGAATTAATCAGGCACAATAAACAAACATAGATAAGGTAATAATTCTGCAAGTATGGTCCCTGGATGAGTAGCATCGGCATCACCTTGCAAACGTGTTAAAATGCAAATACCGTATTTTCCGGCATATAAGACGACTGGGCATATAGAAGATTTTCCTGGGTTAAAAAGTCGTCTTATACGCCGGAAAATACGGTACTTAGGCCTGCTGTAGACCTAACTGAATAAGAAACTCCTGGGGGTATAAGCCAGCAACTTGTGTTTTAACAAGTTTTTTAAGGATGTTCTGATGCATTTTATGTTTGAATTGCTTAAGAGTAAGAGCATGGTTACCTTTGCGAAGTTGTAGGGGTGACCACTGATTGAGTACAGACTGGGGACAGATGGTAAAGCTTTGTCGTCATTCTTGTTGTTGCTGTTATTTTCCCATCCAGGGACTGGAACTTAAACAAAATGGTGTTAGGTCCCACCCAATTCTGCTGTAACTGAGATGTTTGATTAGAATTAGGATAAATCTAAAGAAAAGTAATTCCTTTTATTTAATTCCACTTACCTAAAATCTAGCTATTTTAATAGGCCTTGTAGCGTTGTTTGCCTTATTTTAATTTTTTCAGGAAATTTGAAAGTATAGGCACTCTAGGCTATAGAACAGGTAGCCATGCTCCAAAGGTGTTGTTGAAGAAAGGATATGTTGGTGGCATTACTCAGTTAATTAACAATAGTCAGTTAATATTTAAGAAACATTGATTTGTGAGGTATTGCATGGAAGATCCTGATAAGAAGATGTCACTGTTGCCCTTAAGGGATTTATTCAGATCAGATGCATATGAAAAGTTTACTGCTTCAAAACAGTGTGCCAAATGAGTGATAAAGACAATAACTACAGATGTTCCTTCAGAGGAGGGAGAGATAATACCTTTTTATTGTACTAATGGCAGGATCACTGCCCTAGCCATGACTCGTGGAATATAAGCATCTTGCATACTCTTGAGTACTCTTTCTTTCAAATTTCGTAATTTTAATAGAGATTTAGTGTCTGAATGTGAAGTACTTGTCATTGAGATGTAATTATTGCATAACATATTGGTACGTTACAATAAAGAGACTTACTGGATGTGCTATAAAATTAATTGTAAGGCAGCTATGCCCTAAACACTGTCCATGGGAGCTGGTTACCATAGGCCTTCAGTCCAATTCACAGAATAGCATCAGTAATATAGACAAATCGAATTTGGATTCCTTGGCCGTCTGGAGATTACCAACTATTATGATTGCCAGTTGGAAATTTCTTTTTTTTTTGGAGGAAAATTACGTTTATTTGATTGAGTTTATCTGAAATCTAGGATTTTTATTTCTTGTATTTGATAGCACACTGTCTTTTTTTTTGCCACAAGTTTTTTTGTTTTTGTTTTTTTCCTTACTGAACTGAAATAAAATACAGGTTTCCCCTCCTATAGGAAAGCAGAGCATTCCTATGAAACCTTTTGTTAAGCTGAAATACGTAAATCAAAGAAGCTAATGCCATTAATTTGTATGGGAAAAATTTTTAGTGTTTCCAGATCTCCCAAATAACCTACCAAATCATGCCAAATATGTTTAATTACATCTAGTTTTATGTTAAGTAACACCTTTGTAAGTTCTCTTAGGCTTTTCTGATTACCTTAGAGCACATTTTTATAACGGATATACAAGGTAAATGGAGATAAAGCACAGAGGCACACAGACATAGTTCAAAGCTGTGAGAGCTTGATGCTGAGTGTCGTTCCCAGGTGTTATAGAACAGAAAGAGTTCATCCACACGGCACTAACAGCCAAACAGAATTGCAGTGGAGGCGCCATCCAGGAGACCAGCAAACTGGTGCTCCAAAGCCCGAACTCCCCATGACGGGTAGCTTACTAGAGTATACAGGGCAAAATCGCAAGACACTGGGTTAGGTCTTCCGGGTCATGCTGGGAACTGATTGGTTGGAGGTGAGGAAGAGTAATAAATCATTTATTTCTGTCTTGAGGACAGTTTTGAGATCTGTTCCCTTGTTCCTCTATTCAATCTCATGGGAAAGTAGCCAGGGGGCCCTTCTACCTGAGGATTCAGGCACTGATACATAACAGCTCAAGATGTTATCTTTAGCTGGCCAGAGGTCTAGACCTTGTGACCAATATTATCCAGATCCTGGCTGCTATCTTTTGCTGCCCCCAGAGTTGCTGATTATCCAGGGAAAAGGCTAGGTCTCTGAGAGATAGAGATGATTTCTGAAGCTAGGATTTAAAGCTAAATTGAATCAACATCATAAGGACCCTCAGTTTTACTGGGAAGAGCTTGGCAGTACCACTCTCGCTGCCCAGATGTCCTGCCTCTATAATGGCTCTCTGCAAGACAAATGCTGAATGCTGTATTTTCACCTTTTTTAAAATAAAAGCTAAAATCCTCTTTGGAATTCTTTCAGTTAGCAAAGACCAGTATTAATATAGATCTTTAATAAAAGCCAAGTGGAGTAAAATAGACTTTCAAAAAGCGGGGATACCTGTATTAGTTTGCTTATTTTGTGGTTCTGTAATAAACACCCTTATGAATAATGACTAGTATTGTTAGTGAAATAAAAGCAGGTAAAATACAATGGTCTCTAAGAATTTTGTTTTCCTAAAATTTGTTTTCTTCTCTTTTCTGTGTCTTAGTTTTGGTTCTTAGGAATGGCTTTTTCTTCCTACCTTTTTGTTTTGTGTTTTGTTTTGTTTTGTTTTTGTTAATTCTCATCCAAGGATATTTTTCCATTGATTTTTAGAGAGTGGAAGAGAGAGGGAAAGACAGAGAGCAACATTTATGTGAGAAACACAACGATTGGTTGCCTCCTGAACGAGCCCCTGACCAAGGCCTGGGCTGGGGAGGAGGCTGCAACCAAGGTACATGACTTTGACCAGAATCCAACCTGGGACCCTTTGGTCCGCAGGCTGACACTTCACCCACTGAGCAAAACGGACTAGGACTCTTCCTACCTTTTTTAACCTGTATGTTCCTATGTGTTTTTCAGTATTTAAGTGAAAGTTGACATTCCTATTAGTAAAAGGCTGGTAATAAGCATTTCTACTGTAGGGTTATTGAACACAGGTCAAGATAATTATTTCTTCATCTTTTTGAGTCTCCTTGCAATTTTAACCTTTAAAAAACACACACATACAAACTTGTGGTTAATATTTAAATAATAACCATTACTAAGCATGACTTTGTTGGAAGACACCATATTCATATGAGTTTCTCTTCAGAGGAGGAAAGGTAAAACTTTTTCAAATGTATAATTCTAAACATTTATTTGTTTGGTTGGATAATAATTGGTTTTCCTGTGTTATATATAAGTTTCTTAGTTTTATTGTCTTGTGTTTATTAAAATTTGCCATCTATGTGATTACTTTTTAGAATTTTTTGAGATTTGGTTGTGGTCTTGCCCATGGTCTAATTTTATAAATAATCTGGGAATTTGGAAAATATTTTCTGTGTCTAGGGTATAATTTAAGCTAATTCATGCATGTGCTTTGAAAATTTGTCTAGGTTTTTATTGCTTTGTATTCTTGATCTGTCAGATATTTCAGGATAATTAAAATCTTCCACTATAATGATGTTTTTGTCTTTCTTACTACTGTCATCATGTGTTTTCATGCAATTTTATGTGATATGTATAATGGCTAATTTAAATAGATTGGATCTTTTGTCAATTTAAATTAAGCCTTTTTTTTCTTTTTACTCTTTACCTTAAATTCTGCCTAGTCTGCTCTTAACATTGCCACCTCTGCTTCCTTTTCCTTGCCATTTTACCTAGAATATCTTTCCTACTTCATTTTCAACTTATCTGTGTTGAAACTTAGGTATTTCTTATAAATAGTAGATAGCTGGATTTCACTATTTTTGGCCAGCTAAGGCCAAAAATTAAATTGAAAAATTAAATGTGGCCATTGAAATAAAAATTCTGGAGAAATTTTATTAAGGGTCTTCCCTTCCTAATTATATGCTTCTTATTCCATTTTATTAACAGATTGGAAAGCATAGCTTATTAACTGATTGAAAAACATATACATTTAAGATTTTAGCTTTTACATCATGGATAAACTCATGCAGTAGCTTAGTGGTCCTAGATAATAAAAAGCAATGTCATTCTCATACACATTCTGGGAAATTATTGCTGCCTTGGAAAAATTAGCTTACAATTATATTAGTTGCCCAAAACAGTGATTTTTTTTTAAAAAGTGATGAAATGATTGCTCTTTGCAAAAAATCCACCATTGAATCTGTGGAATTTTAAGGTGTAAAGTAGTTGATTGTTGTGAAATTGCCTCTTCGCAACTAATGAGAGGGAAAGACCCAGTCTCCCTGGCTTAGGCAAGGACAGAAATCCCATGTAAATTCCTTTTATTATGTCTGTAATCATTTCAGGTTTCCTGTTTAACAAATAAAATAACAAATTCATGAAATTTGTAAATTAAACCATTTAAAAGATAACAAATAAAGCATTTTGATAAAGAAAAGTACTAAAAACAAACAAGTAAAGTTGCTGTAACTCTGAATAAACAAATTCAGAGTTACCAGCAAGTGTCCTGGGAAAATTGAGATCATATCACATTTCTTATTGTTTTTGGAAAACAAATTTGGATATTCAGAGAACAGGGTATATAGAATCCTTTGGCTGTATTTCATTATAAATGCTTGTTATACCCATGAGTGAAAACTACAAGTTACTACAGATAGCTAGGACAGATATTAAATAAATAACTTTGCTCTTCACTCATTAAGAAGTGTTTAAAAATTAGGATTTGTAAGTACCTATTTAAACAAACAGTCTTACTAGAGAATGACCTGTTATTATTATCAGCAGAATTATATGAAATATTAAGTGCTTCCTGTTTTTATTTTATAGAATTGCTTTCATTGAATAAATATTTTCAGGGAAATGTCTTTGCTATTGAAAGGGAAATAAACATGTAAGAACTATATAAACTCAGAGCCACACATACACATATATTTTTATTTATGAAATTAAACTATTTGAACTAGAAAGATCTTCATCCATTTCACCTGACTAATCATTTTTAGAAATAAAGAAACAAGGCCTAGTTTACATGACTTATAAGAATTAATATTGGCAGAATAGAAATGATACATCTATTTTAAAGTAAGCTTTAATGAGCAATACCTATTTAGACCTGTAAAACCACTTTATTTACACATTAAAATAAAGTATTAAAATTGATAGCTCTTCCATGCGCATTGCAACAGTATATTTAGAAAAATGTCTGTGACAAAAGTGACATCACTTTATATTATACAGATATTAAAAGAATAATAAGGAAAATTATTAATAAAATTGTTGGGAATTTTAATAATTTACATGAAATGGACACCTGAAAAGACACAAATTACCAAAAAAAGCTCACTCACAAAAAACAACAACCAGACAACCTGAATTCCTATATCTATTATATCTATTAAGATGATTGCATATATAGTTTAAAATGTCCCACAAAGAAAATTCTAGGCTCATATTGCTTCACTAGGGAAATTTAAAAATTTAAAGAAGAAAAAGCAATTCTATATCAAATACTTGAAGAAGATAGAAAATGAGAAAATACTTCTCAACTAATTCTATGAGGTTAGCATTACTATAATATCAAAACCAGACAAATACACTAGGAAAAGTAAAACTATAGACCAATATACTAGTACCTTATGAACACTAATGCAAAACATCTTAACAAAATTTTAACAAATTGAATCCAACAATATATAAAGGTGATAATAAATACATCATGATCAAGTAGATCCTAGGAATACAAGATTGGTTTAACATTCACAAATCAATCAGTATAATTCATCATATTATTAAACTAAATAGAAGCAAAACCGTATGATCATTTCAGTAGATGTAGAAAACACACTTAATAAGATGCAACATCAGTTCCTCATTTAAAAAAAAAAAAAAGCACCTGTTAATAAAAAAGAACTACCTCGCCTGGCCAGCATGCTCAGTGGTTGAGCATCGACCTATGAATCATGGTTTGATTCCCGGTCAGGGCACATGCCTGGATTGTGGGCTCCATCCCCAGTAGGGGACATGCAGGAGGCAGCCGATCAATAATTCTCTCTCATCATTGATGTTTCTATCTCTCTCTCTCTCTCCCTTCCTCTCTGAAATCGATAAGAATATATTTTTTAAAAAAGAACTACCTATAACTGATAAAGGGCACCTACAAAAAATGGATAGGTAATATCATACTTAATGGTGAAACATTAAAATTTCCTTCCTATGATCAGAATAAGCATTTCTGCTCTCTTTACTTATATTCAGCATTGCACTCAACATTCTAAACAGTGCATATGAGGCAAGAAGAAGAAATTAAAGGCATCCAGATTAGAAAGAAAGCAGTAAAACTATTCATTTGAAAATTACATGAATATCTACATAGAAAATTTGATGAAATCCAGAAAAAAAATCTTTAGAACTGAATTCAGCAAGTTGTGGGATACAAGATCAGTATACAAAAATCAGTTATGTTCATAGACAGTAGCAAGGAACAGTTGGAAATTGAAATTTTAAAATACTATTTTATTTTTTAAAAATTTTAGAGCTTATTTGAGCCAAACATATGCTGAGGAGCAAGATTTCAAATGCTCCTGAGAATAAGTTTCACAGCTCCTTTTATGTCTTTGAAATTAAGGAGGGAAGTAAGGAAGATTACATAAAGGCAAAGAAGGTGAGAGGAAGCAGTTTGGGAATGGGATTGCAAATGGATTCTGTTTTCTTGGTGGTGGTCATGTGAAGATTGGATTATAGGGTAGTTAAAATTATATACTCTTTTGAGGGGCCTGAACTAATTCTATGAGGTTAACATTACTAGGGAGCATTTCAAAGGTATATTAACCTAGGTGCACAGAAACAATGAACAGTACTTGCTTAAGGCAAAGATAAGTCTTGTAGTAAAGAAGTTGTATGCCTAGAGCATGACTACCCACCATGAACTGCCCAGATAGGAATTTATGATCAGATCACCCTGTGAGATTGCTTTCCATAAAACTCCTTTTTCCAGTCCACAAGATAACCTTTTCAGATAAAGCAAAATTATTATTTGTTATAGGTGCACACATGGCCTGCTCCCCCACCAGAAATTTCAAATCAGCTCTCAAGGTTCATTAGTAGAAGAATGGGAAATGAATTATACTCTGAGAGTTGAGTTTTGGGTCCTTTTTTTTTTTTTTTTTTTAAAGAAATCCACTTTCAGCCCAGCTGGTGTGGCTCTGTGGTTGAGCTTTGACCTATGAACCAGGAGGTCATGGTTCCATTCCCAGTCAGGGCACATGCCTGGGTTGTGGGCTTGATCCCCAGTGTGGGGCATGCAAGTAGGCAGCCAATCAATGATTCTTTCTCATCATGGATGTTTCTATCTCTCTCCCTCTCCCTTCCTCTCTGAAGTCAATTAAAATATATATTTTTAAAAAACTATACTAATAAAAGGGTAATATGCTAATTAAACCTGATAGACCAGACGTCTTCTGGACGTCCTTCCGGACAAAGCCACAGTTGGCAGGGGCCAAGGCAGAGGCATTTAGGGGCAATCAAGCCTGCAGGGGAGAGCGGTTTGGGGCAATCAGGCAGGCAGGCAGAGGGGTTAGGGGCAATCAGGCAGGCAGGCAAGGTGAGCAGTTAGGAGCCAGCAGTCCTGGATTTCGAGAGGTATGTCCAACTGCCGGTTTAGGCCCGATCTTGCAGAAGTCCTGGATTGGAGAGGGTGCAGGCTGGGCTGAAGGACCCCCCCTCCTGTGCACGAATTTCGTGCACCAGGCCTCTAGTAATAAATAATAAAAGAAATCCACTTCCAGGAGCAACATGGGGGATGAGGACCTCACCCCACCAGTATTTTTTTTTTTTTAAGAGAAAGAAGAAGGGAGAGGGTTAGAGAGACAGAAACATCGATGAAAGAGAAGCATCAACATCAATCAGCTACCTCCAGCACATCCCCAACTGGGAATCTAGCCCTCAACCCAGGCATGTGCCCTGACCCGCAATCAAACTGGTGACCTCTTGGTTCATGGGTCGATGCTTAGTTTTGGGTCTTGAGTTGTGTCTAGTGATTGGTTTCTAAAAAACAGTCTTCTGCTGTCCAAGCTATAGCACAGGTCTTCTGGTCTTCTCCTTGGTCACATGAGGGCTACAGCCCCCAATGAGGAAACTTGCCTTCTGATAAAGAAGAAGCTTGAGGTTTTTTCACCAGTAGCACACAGGATTCAGGATGCAGGAGCACACATAAGCAACTCCAATAAAAAAACTGAGATAGAAAGTTCTTGCTCTAATTCTGAATGATGGACTTTGGGACCAAAGTGCACAGGGTTTTGCAAATATAATTGCTATTAGATCATAATTTTCTACTAGAGGTTCTGAGATAGTCTAGCTGGCTCTCTGTGAACAAGGAAATAGACTTGGTAGGAAATGAAGGATTAAAAGTAACCTTTTGTAGCCCTGGCCAGGTGATGTCAATTGGTTGGAGCATCGTCCTGTTCACCATAAAAGATTTCAGTTTTGATTTCTGGTCGGGGCACATACTTAGGTTTCAGATTCAAGCCCTGGTCAGGGTGCTTATGGGAGGCAACTGATTGATGTTTCTCTCTCACATGGATGTTTCTCTCTTTCTTCCTCTCTCTCTAAAAATCAATAAAAACATACCCTCTGGTGAGGATTAAAGAAAGAAAAGTAACTTTTTTTTTGTACACTAGCCATGTATGAAGCAAATAGAAAAAGGAAGTGGAAAACCCCAGAGGATGATTTCCTTGATTGAATCTTTATGATGTTCTGTAATTAGGGACCCTGAAGAGGTTTCTGCACATTAAGAAAACAAACAATCAAACAAAAAACTGGCCTGACTGGTGGCTCAGTTGGCTGAGTGTTGTCCCATGCACCATCCAATGTGTCTAGTGCATTCTGGTTGAGAAGCACCAGTTTGATTCCTGGTTAGGGCATAAGCCCGGCTTGCAAGCTCGATCCTCAGTGGAGGGAGTTCAGGAGGCAGCTGATCAATAGTTCTCTCTCATCAATATTTCTCTCTCTCTCTCTCTCTCTCTCTCTCTCTCTCTCTCTCCCGCTCTCTCTCCCCCCATCTCTCTTTCTTTTTCCCCATCTTCTTTCTTCTCTCTGTAAAATCAATAAAATAATTTAAAAAGAAATCACTGGAAGACTAAAGGCTATCCAGATGAGGGATGGCAAATACATGGCATAAATCCCACCCTCTTCCTTTGCATGCCATGACAAACATCACCAATTAATCATGGTACTTTTTCCTGCTAAGATTACAATTTTTCTTTATATCTATATATCAATTTCAGAGAGAAGAAGCGAGAGAGAAATAGAAACATCAATGATGAGAGAGAAACATCAATTGGCTGCCTCTTGCATGCCCCCTACTGGGGATCCAACCCGCAACCCAGGCACATGCCCTTGACCAGGAATAGAACCATGACCTCCTGGTTCATGGGTCGAAGCTCAGCCACTGAGCCAAACCAGCTGGGCTAAGATTGCAATTTTTCTATGTTGAAATCTACAAAATTGTGAAGACTGCTTCTCCCTGTCTGAAATCTCACTTGGTCCTTTCAGTTGAAATATTACCAGACAGGGACCAGGCCCAGAGTGGGTCTGCCTCAGGCCAGCCTGTGCAGGAAAGATTTCACAAGATGAGTCCAGGTGATTTGGAGAGTATGTTTATTTAAGCTGGGGACAGTGAAACAAGGAAAGGCTTAGGATAGGAGAAACAACAGGGGAGAGCATCGATGGGACTGCTTTGGCTCTAGAAATGTTATAGGAAAGAAATGAGCTTAGGCGGGGCTGCTTTGTGTCACTGAGAAGTCAGAAAAAAGAGGTTCTTAGAGACAGGTTCAGGGGTTTAACCTGGGACAAGCTGCTGCTGCCCAATGCTCCCCTGTAAGTTAGCATTTTAAATTGGTAATTAGGAATAAATCTGACAAAATATGTGAAGACCTATATAATGAAAACTAAAAAACAATGCTGAGAGGAATTAAAGAAGACCTAAATAAATGGGAAGGATATGCTGTGCTCCTGGATCAGAAGACTCAATATTGTTGTCTAAATTCTCTAAATTCTTTATTTATTCAATGCAATCCCAATGGGTTTTTTGTTTGTTTTTAGAAATTTGTGAGTTGACTCTAAAATCCATAAGACAATTCAGTGGATTTAGAATAGCCCAAACAACATTGAAATAGACCAAAATTTGAGGACTCACATAACCTTATTCCAACATTTATTATAAAGCTATATTAATCAAAATAGACAAATAGATCAATGGAACATTATAAACTCTAGAAGACATCCACATTTATATAGTCAATTGATTTTTGAGAGAGATACTAAGGATAGTCTTTTCCAGGAATGGGACTATAATAATTGGATATCCACATACCAAAAATTTTTTTAAAATATATTTTTATTGATTTCAGAGAGGAAGGGAGAGGGAGAGAGAGATAGAAACATCAATGATGAGAGAAAATCATTGACCTGCTGCCTCCTACACACTCCACACTGGGGATCAAGCCTACAACCCGAGCATGTGCCATGACTGGGAATTGAACCCTGACCTCTTTGTTCAAAGGTCGAAGCTCAACCACGGAGCCACACCAGCCAGGCCCAAAACATTTTTTAAAAATAATTTTTACTCTTACCCCATACCACATACAAAAACTAATTCAAAATGGGTCATAGATTTAAATATAAAACTTAAAATTGTAAAAGTTATAGAAGAAAGCATCCTATATAATAAAAGCCTAGGTGGCGTCGCGCAACATCATCACAAGATGGCCACCCCCACGTCACCAAAAATGGCCGCCACAAGATGGCTGCCCCCACGTCACCACAAAATGGCTGCCACAAGATGGTCACCACAAGATGGCCAGCACGGGAGGGCAGTTGGGGGTGATCGGGCCTGCAGGGGAGGGCAGTTGAGGGGGACCAGGCAGTCGGATATTCCCCAAGGGGTCCCAGATTGGAGAGGGTGCAGGCTTAGGGACCCCCCTCCCCCCCGTGCACGAATTTCATGCACCAGGCCTGTAGTAGGAGATAATAATTGTGACCCTGGATTAGAGAAACAGTTCTTAGATATGATACCAAATGCTTGATTTGTAAAAAAAAAAAAAAGATAAAGTGGACATTATCCAAATTAAAAGCATCTCTTCTAGTAAATACATTAAGAGAATGAAAGGAGTTAAAGTGTGGGAGAAAATATTTGTAAGTAAATTATATAATGGATATAGGACTTATATAAAACTAAAGAACTCACAAAACTCAATAGTAAGAAACAAACAACTCCCCCCAAAAATTGGACAAAAGATTTGAACAGAAACTTTATCAAAGAAGATAACATGAAGTTATTAGTCATCAGGGAAATCCAGAATTCTTAATATCATTAATCATCAAGAAGATGCAAATTAAGACCACAGAAATACTAGTACACATCTATTAGAATGTTTAAAATTTAACAGACTAACCACACCAAGAATAGCAAAGACTTGGCAGCAAGTGGAACTTTTATACATGGCTAGTGAGAATGGAAAATGGTATGGTTTTACATTTTGGAAACTGTTTAACAGTTTCTTAAAAAGTTAAATATACACGTACTACCAAAAGAAATGAAAATATATTTCCATACAAGGACTTGTACATGAATGTTCATAGCAGATTGTTTTGCAGTAGCCAAAAGCTAGAAACCAAATGTCTATCAACGTGAATGGGTAAACAAATTGTGGTATGTCCATGTAATGAAACAATAAAAGGATCAAATTGCCTGGCCGGTGTGACTCAGTGGTTAAGCCTCGACCTATGAACCAGGAGGTCATGGTTTGATTCCCAGTCAGGGCATGTGCCCGGGTTGTGATCCCCAGGGGGGAAGTGTGTGCAGGAAACAGCTGATCAATGATTCTCATTGATATTTCTCTCTCTCTTCCTCTCCTTCCCTCTCTGAAATCAATAAAGATGTATATATTTTTAAAAGGAGCTATTGATACATGCAACAGCATAGATTAATTTCAAAATAATGAATTACATTGAGAGAAGGAAATAGACAAAAATAATACATGTTGTATGATTTTAATCTAAAATTCTAAAAAATACAAACTAGACAATAAAGGTAAAGTTGATCAGTTGATTACTTGGGGATGAGAGTTACACAAGGGGAGGAGGAAACTGGGATTACAAAATTGTATGAATAAACATTTGGATGGTGGATATGTTTATCTTCATTGTGGTAATAGTTTCACGAGTATATTCATATCAGAACATCAAATTGTACTCTTTCAATATGTGCAGTTATTTAATTAAAGCTTCTTTTAAAAATATATCAAATATTTTCCAAAAATTGTTATAGTTTTTAAATTAAGAGCTTGACATTTTTCCTTATTAATTTAAAATTCTTTTTTTTTGTCTTGTTCTTAAAAATATATGTTTTTACTGATTTTAGAGAGAGAGACAGGGAGAGGGATAGAAAGATAGAAACATCAATGAGAGAGAAACATCGATCGGCTGCCTCCTCCTGCATGCCCCCTACTGGGGATCGAGTCCGAAAACTGGATATCTGCCCTAACCAGGAATGGAACCAGTGAACTCTTGGTTCATAAGTTGGTGCTCAACCATTGAGCCACATCAGCTGGGCTGAAACTCATTGTTTTTAAAAGAAAATGTTTTCCAGTAAAAAGCCACAGGTGGCTAATGGCTACTGCACTGGAATGTGCAGATAGAATTTGATGTCTTGCTAAATCGTGGTTCAAGAAAAAAAATCAAAGCAGTGCATCTTCATATGAAAACAGAGTATTACTGTCAGGGAAACCTGAACAAATTAATAAAAAATGTATTTCGGTTAGAAGGAAGAAGATAGCAAATGAACTAGTCAACATGATGGTAAATCTAAACAATCATTAGCTGTATAAAAGCTTAATAATGATGTAACTTCAGAATTACAAATAAAATAACATTTAGATTGATATAAACAATAGGAATTAAAACAATTTAAGGGTTTGATTCTGTTCTTGAGAATTGTAGAGATATTGACTTTAGAGTTAGCATAGTCAAATATTCTTAAATGTGGAAAGGATAATCATAAAACCATAGAAGGAAAATGTAAAACTTTCAATCTGATAGAACCAAAGGAAAATAAGCAACTCAGTGTGTGAGAAGGGAGACAAAGCACAGAACTTAAATATTTAATTCCTGACTTTTTTAAGCCTTTATAGGAAATATAGCAAGTTTTTATGGATTAAGAGCTTTTGCATAAATAGTGTATAGGGCTTTTAAAAGACCCAAACCGAACTTGTCTGTATTACATTTTCAATTATCTACAATCACAATTTTCCTGTTTAACAGGGTGCATCAGTTGTTTTTGACATGCTACATCTTGCCCAGCATTTATAAGACCAGAATTATCAGGTTCTTCAAGTTAAATGTGTTTGAACCTGATAAAATTACACTATTTGTTCCCTGAAAACAAATTATAAGACACGAAATTAATTTAATATCTAGCATTTAAAAAATGAATAATGTGGGTTGTTTAACAAGTGTTTGAAGCACTTAGAGTAAACCTCTCCTGTCTCACAAATACATAGTCAATACGTACACTTGTTTTGATTTGAAGTAATTTGGCTCTAGATTTTACAGACCATTTTATAAACTTAAAGAATCATACATGTAGAAGGGAAAGTTGCTGCAGACCATGCTCTCTATCTCTAGTGCCATACTTGCTGATTTTTTTGTGATTTTACTCATTATAATTATTGTTTCAATTTATATACTTACTAGTGACCTGGTGCATGGATTCGGGCACATTGAAAGGAAATTAATTAGAAGGTGGCCAATGGGGCAGGTCTGGGCAAGAGGGGCCGGACATGCCCTTGAGCCAACCTCCCAGGCTGAGGTCCCTCCCCGGCATCAGCAGAGTGAGTGGTGTCTCTCCAGCAGGTAGGGTCCCTCGGTCTGGCCTGTGGGGATCGGGCTGAAATCAGCTCTCCGACATCCCCAGAGTGCAAGAGGGCACTCTGCAAAGTTGCTCTCGTACAGGGTGTGGAACGCAAACGCAAGTGTGCAGTAAACCAGATTCGGGCTGACAGTGCCCCAGCAACAACATAACCCATGGCCAAAGGTAGAATCGTGAGGCCCCGCAAGGAATCCTGCGTCACCCGAGAACCAACCCTGCCAAGACACTGCAGCTCTGCAGCTCCTGCATTGAGTGTCTGCCCCCTGGTGGTCAGTGCACATCATAGCAACTGGTCAGACTGTCAGATACTTAGCATATTAGCCTTTTATATATATAGATAGGGATTTTTTTCAAATGTTGAGATAAAATATATACTGTAAAAAGCATTATTCTTGATTGTACAGCTTGAAGAATTTTATGAATGTGTACACTCATATAACCACCACTGGGTATTAGAATTATTCTAGCACCCAGGATAATTCCAGCACCCAGGAAGGCTCCCTCATGCTCCACTGTAATCAGTCAATTCTGGGTTACCAAGAGTAATCATTATTATGACATATCATGCAGATTAAGTTTTGCCTGAAAATAAACATGATACAAATAGAATAATACAATGTGAACTCTTGTGTTTTCTGCCTTCTTTTACTCAACAATCTGAGATAGAGTAAATATCTACTTTATGTAACCAAGTTTTTCAAAGAATACATATTACAATTACTTCACCCTATTCTCAAATAAAAGAATTAAAAGGTGGCTTTGTGCCTTGTATCACTTAGTAATAGTTAAGATTTTGACTTTTTTAGGGTGATGAGCACTAGTCATGGTTAACATTTTTGTGAAGAATGTATCCTTAATATTTCTTTTTGAAAAATGAAATAGTTTATCATCCAAATAAGCCTCCTTTCCCCTTTATTCTTTGAGAAGGAAACTTTCTTTAAAATGTAAACGGAGGTGGCAGGGTGCGGGGGGCAGTGATTGAAGAACAGGAGAGAATGGCATTAGTGATCACAAAAATATGTTTCATAAGTAGTTACATATCAGGATTCTGTGGAATCATATCATCATATTAAAGCAAATTCCTCTCTAGAAAACTATATATTTTCTTTCCCCTCTGAAACTGGAAATATTAACTAATATTCATTGACCTTTTCATCAATTATCCAAAAATGAGATAAATGGTAGTCACCCCTTGACTGGTTTTTCAGTCTTTGTTGTATAGAGCAGGCCTTTAAAAGTAAAGAGAAGTCGCTGAGATCATTTTTTTTAAATTGTGCTCCCATTTCCCCCCGCTATATGCAGATAGCAAGGGTGGAAGAAGATCTCCTTTAACTTGAATCTTCCATATTGAAAAACAAACCAAAAACCTGATGCTTTATAAAAGGCCTTTACCATAAAACTTATTTCTATTACTAATTACCTCAGTTATAGTTTATTTTGTCTGGCAAAATATAATGTGGCAGCTGTATGATCTACAGAAGCTGTCATGAAGTTGTTAGGTGGCAAAATAAATGCGAGTGCTTTAAAAGAAGCTTAGCACTTGGTTCTAGAGTTGTTTCAACAAAATTAATAAGCTAACAATAAGATCAGGTTTTTAAATAGATCCCAGTGGGATCGGGCCTAAACGGGCAGTCGGACATCCTCGAGGGGTCCCAGATTGGAGAGGGTGCAGGCTGGGTTGAGAGACACCCCTCAGCACAAATTTTGTGCACCGGGCCTCTAGTCATATATAAAACTAGAGGCCCAGTGCACAAATTTGGGGGACTGCAGGAGGTTGGCCACCAGCCCGATAGGGGCCATCGGGGCCGGCTGGCCGAGGGGAGGAGAGGGACCGTGGGAGGTTGGCCATCCACGGGAGGTTGGCTGTTGGAGTGCACTGACCATCAGGGGACAGACCCACTGGTGGTCGGTGCATGTCATAGTGACCCGTTGACCGATCATTCGGTCGTTCTGTCACTTAGGCTTTTATATGTATAGATGGGAAGACTACAGTGACTCTATTTGTCCCTAAATAGTCAAAGGGATTTTTTTCAGGTAAAATAGGTGTCATTGTTGTTCTAAGACTTTAGATGATTTCCTGATACTTTTGGTTAGTATTCCCTTATCATATTTGATACCCAGTTTTGATCATTTCCCTAATTTTAATACCTTAAATGGAAAGCCAAAAACTAAAATATAGGGGACCAATTAATGGAAATGGCAAGATCTCTCAGAAAAAAAATATGTGGAGCTATGTGTTAGTTGAAGGTTTTATTGGAAGGAAGCTCTAAGACCTTTCTTTACATATCAGATTTCTGTTTATTTCTAACCTTTCTTCTAGCTGCCTGAAATTCTGTTTAAGCAACTTTTTCTGTGGAATGTTGGTAAGGTCTATAAATAGAATTGTTTGACTACTGGAATCAGTTCACATCAGATTTACTCTTTCATAATAATAACATTCTTGAGGACAATTATCACACAACTGAAATATTATAAGACATTAAATTACAAGCTTCTGGAATTTCATTTTAAAATATTCTTTTGTTAGCATTCTGTGAAGGACTTTGAATACATTTGCTTTAAATTCCTTCCTTTTAGATAGATAATGAAAGTAAATTAGACTGATTCTAGCCATGATTCTAAATTTCCTCACTTGTATGTTTGCATAACACTTTACAATTATTTTAAAATATATTTTGTGGTTTAATAGTTTTCTAAAGAATTTGGTACTTAAAGTTGTGTGTGTGTATATAGGGCGTTCAACAGCAATGTAGTTTGTTGTCACAGGTGCTTTATTACAAGAAATTTAAAAATCAAGTGAAAATATTTATGTCATTTGTGTGTGTGTATTTTAACAACCAAAATATGACCAACCTTGCTAATGTATTTTCATTATTTTTCTCCACCATTCCTCTGTCCAAAATTCCTATTGTTCCATGTACAAACTTAATGATTTCCTGTCCACATGCCTTTGCTTTGGCTCTTCTCTTTGGAATATCCCCCTTAACCCTGGTCAAATCTTACTCATCTAAAGGGCCATATGTAAAAAAAGAAATTAATTCTCTTTTCATTGTAGTTGAGGTAACTTTGCTATACTCTAAATCACCTTTATATTCTTTTTCTTGCTATATATACATTTAATCTCCCTAGTAGTACTATGGATCCTATGAGCAAATGACCTGTAAATTTTGGAAGGTTACCTATATATATATAAAAGGCTAAGTGACCGACCATATGTCCATCTGACTGTCCAACCAACCAGCCAGTACATATCACGCGCACTGGCAATTTAAAAATAAGCGTTGACTCGCGCATATGCGATACATATAAAGCTCTTGCTGGCGCCAATTGCACACGTGTTTTAATTTTATAATACTACTAGAGGCCCGGTGCACGAAATTCGTGCATGAGGGGGGGTCCCCTCAGCCCAACCTGCACCCTCTCCAATCCGGGACCCCGTGGGGGATGTCTGACTGCCGGTTTAGGACTAAGATCAGTCCTAAACCGGCAGTCAGACATCCCTCTCACAATCCTGGACCGCTGGCTCCTAATTGCTCACCTGCCTGCCTGCCTGGTCGTCCCGAACTGCCCCCCCGCCGGCCTGGTCACCCCCAACTCCACCCCCCCCCCCCAGCCAGCCTGGTTGCCCCTAACTGCCTCCCCCCACCATCCTGGTTGCCTCTTACTGCCCTCCCCCTGCCGGCCTGGTCACCCCCAACTGCCCCCCCCCTCCCCCAGCCAGCCTGGTCTCCCCACACAGCCTGCTGTTCAGTCGTTTGGTCATCCCTCACTAACCCCTCTGCCGGCCTGGTTGCCCCATGCAGCCTGCTTGTTCAGTCGTTTGGTCATCCCTCACTAACCTCCCTGCCGGCCTGGTCGCCCCATGCAGCCTGCTTGTTCAGTCGTTTGGTCGTCCCTCACTAACCCCCCTGCCAGGCTAGTCATATGCAGCCATCTTGTGAGGGTGTTATGGTCAATTTGCATATCACCTCTTTATTATATAGGATATTATATATACTATTTTGACATGTAATATTTTGTAGTAACGTAATTACAACATGAATCTTTCTTCTAATTAATTTCCTTTCAATGTGCACGAATCTGTGCACCACCAGGCCACTAGTGTTTAAATATGTATAGTGCTTAAATTATGTTCATAGAAAACAAATAAGCAAACAAACACCTATTATATACAGCAAAAGTTAAAAAATACAGTTCTTGCCAGAATAATGTGTTTTCTCACCATGGTTGTGCTGGTAAAGTGAAGAAATCTCTTAGTAATTTCAGAGTGATAAGCAATTATGGATTGCTTTTACCTCCCACAGTTTCTGTTCCATGCCACCCTGTCAAGGGAGAGTGTAGTCTGTGGCCAGGGATGATAAGGAGGAGATGTGCAGCAAGCTCTTCTCTGATCTGAGTGAGTACCAGCATCCAGGATGGTAGGACAGGACATAGCATTTAGACTTCTGGGAGGCATTTGTGCCTCTGTTATCTGTGATTCCCAGTAATTTATAAATTCAGATGGTAACAGGTATGCCAGAAATAATAATTCTGTCCCAAAATAAGGAATTAAACATGAGAGTTAGAATCCCAGCCTCCTGTCTTCAGTTTAGGGCTGGATACTGGGGAACTGGATGGAAGGGCTAAAAAAAGAACAAATTAAAATAGTGGGGTGGAGATTGAGGATGATGAATGAAAGGAGAAATGTGGTAGGGATATGACAGCACCATACTTGCATGGATGACCAAGAGAAGATGAGCCTGGAAAAGGACTGAGAAGGAGCATTCTTGGAGTGGGCATACACCAGGACTCAGTCCTTGGTCTTGATGTCTTTTCTGTCATAACTCACTTTTTGGTGGTCTCATTCAGTCACAGGGCTTTAAATAGCATCCATTAGGCCAGTTACTTCCAAAAATATGTCTTCTTGACATCTTATTCCCAAATTCCAGATCCAACTGCCCACTTGACACCCCATTTGAGTATCTGACAGATATCTCAAACTGAATAGGTCCCAAAGTAAAGTTTACTTCTAGCTACCATCTTCAAACTGCTGCCTCAGCAAACAGCATTATAGGTAGTCTTCTCTACCTCAGTGGATAGTCCTCCATTCTTTCTGTTATTGAGACCAGAATCTTGGAGTCATCCTGATTCCTCTTTTCCACTCCACATCCAGTCTGTCAGAAAATTCTGTTGTCATTGGCTCTACTGCTCTAGTTCAATGGAAATACATTGAGTTTCTAGCAGGTTCTCACTACCTCTAGTGCTACCAGTCTGGTTACAGGCCATCATCATCTCATACCAGATATTATGGTCTCCTAGTGTGCCCTGTAGTTGCTGATTTGAAAATAATTTGTTGTAGACTCTTTTATAATGCAGTGACATGTGATACCTCAGTATTTTGAGTAGCATTCTTTGGCAAAGAAAATATTGTTCCGAGATACCTAAGAAGTGTTTAACAGAAAATGTATAAAGTGGCTGTGAAAGGCAACAATTTGTCTAGGCTTACCAGCTGTAATGGTTCATTGAAACATATTTTGCCATAAACATGTGAGCCATATTTTTTAGCAGACTAATGTGTGGATGGGTCTGACTGTGTGAACCATTGGTCTGTAACTCTGCTTCAGTGCAATCTAACATGTGCTGACTGATTAAAGGATGCATTCAAACACATTTTCTTCCTTGACACAGTTAGGGGTTCATAAAAAAACAAGAGAACATATATAGTTGGCTTTTTAATCTTCGAAGGAGGAATGAATTTTAATAGCTTACTTTTTTATTGACATAAAGATCAGAATCTTGGCCACAGGTAGAGGTTAAAAACTCAGAAAGGATAAATGATTCAGTTCCAATAAAAAGGTAGTTTTTAGGAACACATAAATACTGTATGTTTGATTAAACTGTTGCCTAGACTTTTGCCAATTTCTTATGATTTGACTTAGATACCAGTATAACCCAATCAGATTGAATAATAATGGCACTGGTGGTCACAGGCCTTCTGTGACTTTCCTACAGCAGTTTCTTGAGTCTATAATCCAGTTCACTTAGCAGTTACTTTAAAACCTATGTTAACTTATTTTTGAAATAGGAGGACAAAATAAATTTCCCTCTAATAAGTTTGTTTTGTTTAGTCTAATGTATAGGTTTACTTTTGAAAGGAGAACTGCTGAAATCTTAAGGCATTTTTTAAAATACTTCTAAACATGAGCTCTTAGGCACCCATACAGGTAAACATTAAAATAAAATTAGAGACCTATTATCATATTTGGTAATATATAAGCTACTTGAAATTCCAGAGAAATAGTGAACAAATGCTAACACAACAAAATCCAAGTTCAGACAGGTATATCTTTTGACACACAAAAAGAGCCTTTCATTGTACTTGAAAGCTTTACTAATTTCAAATCTGATGAACTATCAAATTGATTATTTCCTATCAGTTTCAGACCACTATAATCTAAATTAGGGAATCTTAACCTGGGGTCAATAAATGGGCTACAAGAAGATCTATGAACTCCTTTGTATACAGAGTTTTGTTTTTATAGGTAGTTTC
The DNA here is from genome assembly GCF_951640355.1 of Cnephaeus nilssonii. NCBI lineage: Eukaryota > Metazoa > Chordata > Mammalia > Chiroptera > Vespertilionidae > Cnephaeus > Cnephaeus nilssonii. The sequence goes on along the minus strand of NC_137072.1, from coordinate 61,910,882 downwards.
CTTAAAAGAGAGATCATAGTGTTGACCATATTCTCAAAGGAATCCATGATCCCCCTAAAATGTTTAAAAACTACTGATCCTTATCATTTCTATCCTAAGTATCTATCTATCTCACTGTGATAAAGTACTTAAACTTGTTTAAGTCTTACACTGACAATGAAAGTTCTCTATTTATAGTTTCTAAGATCTTCCATCTAGGTTTTGAAAAATTAAGCTCCATCAAGGCACTATAGTTAATAATGTGAACAGTATTCGATATATGAAACTCTCCTTTGACTTGGTGTATGTAACTTTACAATTACCATGTAATATGAATAGGCTGGGATACTAATTTAAGTGCTCTGCAGTGTCTCTGATTATAATTTTGAGAAATTATCTTTTCTTTTTCCTTTATTATGTTCGGTTACAAACCAGTAAGCATAGCTGATCCTGCTGCCCTTGGCTTTATCATTTCTCCGTGGTCTCTGCTGTTGCTGCCATCTGGAAATGTGTCATTTACAGATGAAAATATTTCCAATAAGGATCTTCGAGCATTCACTGCACCTGAGGTTCTTCAAAATCAATCACTAACTTCTCTCTCAGATGTCGAAAAGGTAACTGTTAAGGTTTTTTTTTTGGCTTGATTTTGTTTGGGCTACCCTACCTCAACCCTCTGAAGAAAAATATAAAAATGATTGTGTGTTTTAAGAAATTCATATTTATATTAATAATTCAAAATTGTTTTATAAAATTTTATGGAACTAAGAAAAATATGAAAAAATGTGAGCCATTATTAACTGATGTTTACAAAGATGTATTTAATACATGCTGTGTATAAAACATTGTGCTTGTAAGGAATATAAAAAATACAGAATTGATCCTGATAACATCTATAGAACAATGTGTAATAGATGGCAGAATGAAGTAAATGCTACTTAGAGGTATAAAGTATTTTGGGAATCGAGAGGAGGAACAAGTTCTTTTTAGTGTAGATTGATATCACAGTGAAGGTAGTATTTATGTTGGGCTTTGTAGAATGAGTAGAACTTAGAAAAGTGAAAATAGGTAGAAATAGGCATTTCACTCAGGGTTATTAGTATGTGAAATGATTCACTGTGATGGGGAAATGTTTGGTTAGACCAACTGGGCTAGAGCATTACTACCTGGCAGGCTGTGCTTAGAGAAAGAAAAGAAAGCTATAGCTCTGAATAAGGAAGACTCCAAATGCCAAAACTTGAGACTTTCTTCTGAGTCAGTGGTGAGCTATCCTAATTTTAGGAGAGTAATATGATGGGATTTTTTTATTTCAGAGGGTAAATTTGAGAAAAGTGGATAACTAGGTGGTATGAAAGATTGTGTAGGAATCTAATATTAATATAGGGAAAAGAACTAAATGCAGGATAAGTACAGTGGAAGCAAAGCATACTGAGTTTGTCGATTCATTTGATGAAATAATGAAGAAAAGTTTATGATAGAAATATTCATTCTGAGGATGGTGATGCCATTGTGACCAGAAGAAGACCTGATTTCATTGTTAAGGCTATGAAAAAAAATGGGAACAAATATAGTATATGTTATGTAATAATTTAGATATGGAACCTTGGAAAATTCAATATTGCTATGAATATAATTTCTCTTACAACATTCCACAGAAGTATGAAAATTAACATAATAAATTGCTAGTAGTAAAATTTTTAAATCAAAAAGTATGTAATCTTTTTTTTTTCACCCTGCTTGGTTCTCCAACTACTACCCCATGAATTCATAATAAGAAAAAAAATGCTTGCAATGAGATTTTTTTTCTCACTTTCAAATTGTCAAAAATCCAAATATCCATAACATTCTATGGACAAGACTTGTGAAAAACCTCTTATATGTTGCTGGTAGAAAGGGAAATCTGACAACATAACAACATGTATCAAAACTACAGAAGATTTAGCCTTTATCTGTAATTTCAGAGAATCAATTCAAGAGAAATACCTGAATGTCCAAAATGACATATCACAATACTGTTTGCTGAAACATTATTTGTAATAGCAAAAGTTTGGGAAAATCCTAATTGCCCATTAATAATAGATTGGCTAAATAGACAGTGCTAAGCCACAAAATGGAGTTCTCTGCAGTATTAAAAAAGGATGAGGAGATCTCTAAGCATTGATATGGAAATATCTCTCTTATTAAATTAAAAATGCAAGTAATTTTTAAAGTTTCTGACCTTTTGTAGAATAAGGTGAAAATAAGAATGTATTTTAAGTTTTGCTTGAGTTTGCATAAATAAACTTTAAAATGGATAAGAACTAATAAAAATGGCTGCTTAGAGGATGGGCTGGGGAATTGGGGGGGAGGATTTTCAACAATTTCTAGTTGTATTTTCTATTTTAAAAGTTCTCATTTTTATTAAAAATACAAAATGATTTTATCAAGTTATGTATTATACTTCCTTTGGAACAAAAGATATCAATATATAGTACTTAAATTTTTAAAAATTTTGTTTTACCATAAAATGACTTTAAAAAAAATTATATTCCTAGATCCATATTTATTCTCTTGGAATGACATTATATTGGGGGGCTGATCATGAAGTACCTCAGAGCCAAGTAAGTCAAGTCTTCACATTTGTAGAACTTTGCACTTTTAAAAAAGCTCTTCCATGTGTTCATTGCAGTGTTATTTACAATGGCCAAGATATGAAGCAACCCAAGTGCCTATCAGTAAACGATTGGATAAAAAAGCTGTGGTAATATATACAATGAAATATTACTCGGCCATAAAAAAAATGAAATTTTACCATTTGCAACAGCATGGATAAAATTATTATTTACTGGGCCTATAGTAAATAATAAAAGCCTAATATGCTAAGTGTCCGGTTGGCCGTTCAACCAATCAAAGCATAATATGCTAATGATATGCTAAGGCCGCTCAACCACTCCCTATCACATGCACTGACCACCAGGGGGCAGATGCTCTGACCGGTAGGTTAGCTTGCTGCTGGGGTCTGGCTGATCGGGACTGAGCAAGACAGGCCGGACACGCCCTGGAGCCTTCCCAAGGTCCCTCCCAGCTGGCCAACCTCCTGCATGTCTCACCGCCCCAATTGTGCACTGGTGGGGTCCCTCGGCCTGGCCTGTGCCCTCTCGCAATCCAGGCTGAGGGACCGCACACCCCTCCCCCACCAAGTGCACGAATTTCAGGTTCCGGGCCTCTAGTTTTCTATAATACTTCTGATTCCTAAAAACCCTATGTTAGGGAAAATGGAGGGTGCTGTGGAAAACCAGAGATAGAGCCTCTAATAGACTTGAAGGGTTAGAATATAAAGGAGATTATATCTAAGCTATATCTAAAATATGATATAATGCCCAAATGGAGGAGAAGTGAAGGGGTCCCAGGGAAAGCATATGTTTAAACCAAAGTGGATGTACCAGTTTTAACTCCCATCAGTAATGCTCCAGTCCTCACCAGTACTTCCTATTTTCAGTCTTTTTTAACCATTCTATCAAGTGTGTGGTGGCTTCTTTTTGTGATTTTAATTTGCATTTCTTGGTATGCTTATGAGATATTTGGATATAATCTACAGATTATCCAGCTAATAAAAAAAAAAATCTCACATTTTGTCTTCTCTGTTTCACCATCATAATGAAAACATATTTAAATGATCTTTAGTCATTGTAATATTTGGAATCTCTTCTAAGTTATCATAAGAGTATCAATCTATAGTAAATATATATTTAAAATATTACATTTTATTGAATATTAGGAAATTGTTTATTCCCCCAAAATGATATCTATATTGTAAATACTGACCAAAATATTTAAATAAAGAATTCCATTTCTTTATATACAGAAAAGCCACAGTTTTTCTATAATACTTCCTATGTTGGGAGATGTATATTAATGCTCTGCTAATAATTTTTTGGTATATCAAAAGGTAAAATGCAGTAAAGAATATATACTACTGGATAAGGAATTAATTTCCTCCAAGTATTTGAAATGTGTTTGTTGTAGTTCCTCTGACTTCCAGAATGGCTAAATTTGTAAGATTTACTCACACCTATCAATGTGGTTTCTCTGTTCTTTATATTCAGCCTATCAAGCTTGGAGATCATCTCAACAGCATACTGCTTGGAATGTGTGAGGATGTTATCTATGCGCGGGTTTCTGTTCGGACTGTGCTGGATGCCTGCAGTGCCCACATTAGGAATAGCAATTGTGCACCTTCATTTTCCTACGTGAAACAGTTGGTAAAACTGGTTCTGGGAAATCTTTCTGGGGTAAGCTGCAATTCCATTTGTTACATATAGTCATATTTTTAATGTTTTTTTAAAGTAAAAAAATTTTTTAGAGAGTGGAAAGGAGAGGGAGAGAGAGAAACATCGATGATGAAAGAAGCATGAATTGGCAGCCTCCTGCATGCCCTCTAATGGGGATCAAGCCTGCAACCAGATATCCAGCCAGTGACCTTTTGGTTCATAGGTCAATGTTCATTCATTGAGCCACACTGGCCAGGCCATATAATAGTCATATTTTTAAATTTATCATATAACAAAATTTTCTTTAAAGATATTTTATAGGTAGCATTTTCTCATTGAAAACTAAGAACAGGAGATTGGATTTTTTTTTCTAATGTTGTTTATTTGAAACAATAATTAAAATTTACAAGCATAGCGCAATGACCTGGTCTCCTAGATTTTATGAAACCTATTCTTTAATCTTTAATTCAGCAAGTGTCATAAAATCACAGCATATTAGAGCTGAAAATGTCTGCCCTTGTCTTGTTGGTCTATTATGAAAAACTCATTGACATGCAAAATGAGTTTTATAATTATTTAAATGTACTTTCTGTCATTTTATTCTTCTTTCTTGGCCACTTATTTGTCTGGGCCCCTTAGCTGTTCCCCAAATCCTCCCCTCCTTCACTGGACACTGGCACCTGGTGCATGTGGAGGGTGGGGTGAAGAGGGTACATGTGTGTATTCCTGCCATATTGCTCCAAACCTGGACTTTTCCACTTTCCCTCTTGGATATGAAGAATCCGAGGAATGACAAACTATATCTAATAGTGCACTTCTTAAGCTATATTCTGTTCTATTTGTCCTAGTTTGGATATACCTTGGGTTTTGATATCTGATCTAGATCTAAATGAGATCTGTCTTACCCTTTAGGGTTATGGTCCCTGAGTAGTGTCCCTGTCCTTTGTGTGAGCTCTGTATTCACCACTTTCACACATGTTCTTGCTGGCTTCCTTATCCCTAGAGGTTTAGTTCTGCCATCTTAACCAGGATGTCATATGGCTGGCAGGAATATATCCAAATTCCACACACTTTGCCAGTTGATAACTAGGTAAATGGTCTGTAAACTGTAGCTCCTGGAGCCTTTTCGATTCTGTAATGAAGGGGAATGCAGGTAATAGAGGCTGAGTGAATGGGGTTCTTGGCCGCTTATTTCCCCTCCTTAACTACAACTGCTCCACTTGTATTTGATTGGTTTGCTTATATTCCTGCATGTGATTTTTTTTTAACAAAGATAAAGCTATTTAAAAAGTATATGAAAGACCTCTATCCAAACCAAAGTTTCCTACATATTTTCAAACATTTTTAAATTCCTCTGATTAAATAAGCTTGAGGAAAAACTGTTTAAGGGAAATTGTGTTTTCACTGCACAACTTTTCAGTCTTTATTACACCAGGCTGTATTATTAACCTTTAAGAGAGATGGGCTTGTAAGTAAAACATACCCCAAACTTATTTGAATCTTTTTTTTCAGATCTTTTTGTAACACTCTCTGAGAAATGTTGCTCAACATTAATTCCTTTACTTTATAAATAAAAAAAATTGAGACATAGCTTATGGAATTTATTTTTCTTATTAGTCAGTCCAAGGGATCTCTCTGTCATACCACACCTCCTCTAAGACTTTGTCCTGTTTACTGATTTTACTCCTATAGTAAAATTGCTGGAAATATTTTTCCATCTGTTTCCATGAAGAACTATTCCTTCACAGAATTCTATTATCCATCTAATAATTGCCCATATTAGATAAGACTCCATCACTTTTGGTATTTAGTTCATTTTATTACAATAGCTATATATTGCTCATCTACTTGTGAAACCTGTGCTAGATACCATAGGAGATACAAATTTGAATAGAATATCCTCTACCTTCTAAGAGCTCTAAATTAAAGTTCTACAACCATTTGTTCAATTATAAAATGCGAAGAAAGGTATTAAAATTAAATTTTTTTTAAAGCTATGAGAGCTTGAGGGGAAAGGATACAAGTTAGGACCACACTGAAAAACAGCACTTTGAACTAGATCCTATAGACTAGATAGAAAGAGTAATCTGGGCAGAAGGAAGTAAACGAATAAAAGTTGTGAAATAGGAAAGAGCAGGGTGTGTTTGAGGAACAGTAATAAGTCTGGTATGGGGTGTGTTATGGGGTTGGTTAGTGGGAGAGAAGAATAGAAGGATCAGTGTATAGAGAGCCTGCCTTTCCAGAGGCAAATTTCTACTACGTAGAAGTAACAATGCTCCCCTCATCTTTCCAATGCTCTTGCTCATCTCCTGGACAGAAGTAACTCTGACAGCTACCATTTTTTAAGTGTTTATTTTAGCCAGGCACTGTGCTAAGTGGCTTTGTGCTTTTTCACATCTAGTCATCATAACAACCCAGGTTTCATTTTAATTTTATTCATTGTAGAGATAATGAAACTAAGGCTCTGAAAGAATAAATTACATACCTATGCTACATACATGGTAAATGACAGAGACACAATTGCCACCTGGATCTCTCTGACCCCAAGTCCATGCTGTTAGCCATTACGCTTCTCTGCGGCTGTTGTTGCCACCAGTAGCTGATGAAATGACTTGTCTTTCACTCACGGTGAAATTAATTATAAGTGACGATAATTCCTACTTAAAATTGATTAGCATAGAGTAAAAGTCAGTAGGCTAGCTACTTGTCCTGATTCTTCCACTGGTGTTATGTTAATTTTTTTAACCTCAATTTTAGTTATCTGAAAAATAGTACATACCATCTACCCATACTACTGAACAGTTGTAAAGATAATTATTTCAATGTTGATGAGCTGCTTCAAAGTTCTTAGAAATTTTCTTGCTATTTCCCCCTTTAACTGTAATAAGAGAAGAATAGTCCTCAAAGAAACCCTACCACATGAGGTTCTTTGAGGACTAAATGACATAAAGTATGTACAGCACTAAGGTAGGGCCTGCCTGATAGTAATTGCTCAATGAATGACAGCAGGGATTCCCAAAGATGCAGGATGTCCTTATCTCTCAGTTACTGACAATAGAGTGCAATCTGGACTAACATCATTTACATAGTTTACATGATAACATCATTTCAGAAATATATTCATTTAAGTCTTCTTATAGGTAAGAAACAATGCCTTGAATATACCACCTTAAACAGTTTTTTTAGTCCATACTCAAGTTTCACTAAAGGAGAAATGTTAGGGTGTGTGCATGCTTGTCCGTGTGTGTGTGTGTAAAACCAGATGTATGTTCTTGGTGCCAGATTTAAGTAATTTCTCTTTACCATTTCTCTCCTTCCATTTATTTTATGAAATTTCTACTCTAATAATCATCTAATAATCTGAATAAGCCCAGTGTTCAGTCTAACTTTTCATGCCTTATAATGTGGGATTAGATCCAATTTGACATGCCTTATTTTAAACCAAGTACCCTTGATTAAAGTACTAAAGTTTAAGATTACTAAAGCCTTTTGTTATAAAGGGGACTCAAAAGAACATTGATTTAGCCCTAGCTGGTTTGGCTCAGTGGGTAGAGCGTTGGCCTGTGGACTGAAGGGTCCTGGGTTTGATTCCAGTCAAGAGCACATGCCCAGGTTGCAGGCTCTATCAAAAAGAGCATTGGTTTAGATTTAATTGCCATTCCTCAATATGTCCTTTTAGTTGAAAGCATTTCTCAAAAGTAATTCCTGGCAGGAAAAATCTAGAAAATTATTTTTGAAAATAATTCATATCAGTACCTTCCATGCATTGCAACAGTCAGGTGAAAGCTGTATTATACCAGAATTAGTATATTTTTAAAATCATAATATAACTTGATTGATGAATGTAGTTATCAGTTTTGGGGGGAAAATAGCACTTCAAGTTTACTATTTTCAAATGGAACTCAAATTTAACTACTTTAATTTGGCTAACTTTGTTCCCTAGTTAGCAGACTGCTTTTTGATAACTGTTTCTTGCCTTTTATTTTCTGACGATGAATTGCCCAGAACTGAGCTACATAAATTCTTATCCAAGGAATACAAATTAACAGTAGCAAATGTGGAATGTCTTTACTTAATGCGACACCTTCCAAAAATTGTCTAACTAATGTCATTCTATAGCATATTACCATGACAAAAAAGGGAGATTCTTTTGTCAGACTTGATTTTTGATTACCTATGTACAGACGGATCAGCTTTGCTGTAACAGTGACCAAAAACCTGATCGAAGCCAGGCTATTCGTGACCGATTGAGAGGAAAAGGATTACCAACAGGTAAGAGTATAATAGTAGAAATTTCTTGGCTTAAACCTTATTTTATGGTTTCCTTTACAAAATCATACTTACCTGGCTTGAAAATCTGATCATTGTGAGGTGACCATCATTAGAATATAGGTATGCAAAGTAGAGGCAGGGAACAGATAGGAAAGCTGCCTTTATTTTAATGTATTAATTCATTAAAGTTATGCATAAAATGTTAATATAATCAAGACTACCACAGCAAATCATTTCCTTTTGCATATCATTATTATAGCAATAATATAAATTGTTACTTTATCATGGTACTTTACATTAAAAATGCATTTTAAAGCAAGACAAAACAATACACATTTATGAATATAAACTCTACTGAAATAAGAGTTTCACAAAGAAACATTATTCTTACTAAACTTTATTTTATATTCTATTTCTTTTTTTAATGCTAGTCACAAACCACTAAATTGATTTTATGATCAACCAATTCTGTGACTTGCAGTTATACATATTATGTTAGATCATATGATGTTTAAAAAAAAAACCTGATGAAGAATAGTTTAGCCATTTGCCAGTAGCATTAAATAATTATGGGTTCTATATAATAATTGAATTTATTTTTTAAGGAAATGAATAGAAATTCCAAACATGTGAAATGAAAGTTAAGTTTCAGGCTTGGCTTATTTATGAAATGAACTTTTGTGGGGGCTTTTATTATCTTTTTTCTCTTTACTTCTTATCAAGTAATATTGGTAATTATGAAAATCTAAATAGTAACAAAAATATTTTGTGGGTGAAATTTTGTCTTATGGAGGCTGAGAAGAAGTAAATGTAAATATGGCTTAAATATATTCTAATAAAACATTCTAATTGATAATGTAGTCAGATTAGAAAGCTAAGATGCCTAAATTTACAGTTAATCATATAATCAGAGCCCAGCTATCTTATTTAAAACCCAATGAGAAACTCATTGTGAAAACTAAATATAGACAATTGATTATCTGGACCACATGTTTTGCAGAATTGAGAACTTTCATGTATCCCAGAGGGAAGAATTGTCCCTAAGCAAGTGCAATGTTGTTCTTGAAAAAGTCAAAGAAAAGCAATAAAATAATTTCTAATGGAGTAATTCTGTAACGATGCAGTTAGTTAAGTGTCTGCTTTGGTACTTTTATTTTACTTATTGTGAATAATGACTGTTTTCCTGAAAAGTTATCTTAGCTCTCATATCATCAATATAATCAATTCATTTCTGGTTACATAAGGTTTCTTTTCTAGTACATATATTATTAGTTTATGTGGAGGTAAAAACAAACAAACCAGAAAGCAGCTTTTGTTTAACTTAGTTTTTACAATACTTTGATGCTAATTCAAAAGAATTTTTAACACTTTCTTGTGTTTCTTTAATGTACTTATGTTCCTATATATACAGACACACCTTCTTGTAGGTAAAAAACTGGTTCCCTTTATTTTAAAACTATACTAGGATTTGAAATATGACATAGTGTGAAACTTGGTGCTAAAAATGGCAGCACTTTGTTAATGCATCAAATTTTCAGTCAGTGTCCTGTCAGAACTGAAGAGTAGCAGAAATTACAGCTGAATGTCATTGGCAATCTGAAAGAGTCTTTCAGGGAGACAGCATACTTTCATAACTGAAATATTAGATTTAAAAGAAATTATTTCTATTTCTTTTATTTATTATCTTTCTAGTTTTTTCCCCTCTCCCCCTTTTTCTCTTCCTTCTTTTCACTCCCTCTCTGCTCTCCCTCCCTCTCTCTCTTCCTCCTTACCTCCTTATTTATTTTCTGTACTTTTATCCCTTTCTAGAATTCCTTTCTATTATCTACTATCAATTAAGTGTCCATGTTATAAAATTGGGGTGTGGGTTTTTTGGGTTTTTTTTGCTTGTTTGTCACTTGTTTACTTAGAAAATATAATGTTATATTATTAATTTTTAAAGACTGTTTTTTTCTAACAATAAAATGTTAAATATAGGAGAACCCCATTTTATCCCTATCCATTATGAACCTATAGAAAAGAAAAAAAAATCACCCTGCCATATTCAGTTCATTAAATTTTAAAAATTCTAAGGTGTTAATATATTACCTTCAATGATTCAACCTTATTATTACAGACATTAATTATTATATAATATTTTAGACATAGGAATTAGAGATTGAACTGAATTTACACCTACTTTATAACATACCTTAAACAATAAGTTATTTACTTGTCATTCCATATATACATATGTTGTTTTTTTATATGTTTTTAAATAAAAGTCATATAAAAGTAAAACTTACTAGACATGTAGATTAAGTACATTCATTTTTGTAGGTGTTCAATGAATATTTTTTTTATTGAATGGGTGTGAAAAATAGTTTTAAAATATTAGATATAATAATATATTTATAATATAATTTTAATGGCTTCATAAAGAAATATATATGACTTTGTGATTTATCTTTTTAGATAATCCATTTGAAACCTTAGGTTGTACAAAGTAAAAAGAAAAACATAGTTCACCATATTGACTCATTTTTAGACTATGTCATTTCAAACAAAAGTATTATTCTCTTTTATTTGCGACTTTGTTTTTATAATATTGAGAAAGACTTAATATAATTGTCTAACAGCTTTTTAAAATTCTATGACTAACAGACTGTCCAAACACAGATAATCTAGGATTAATGGTAATGACTTAAAAAAATTAACAGGGAAATCTTTAAATAGTCTCTCCATTGATTTTATTCTCTAAAATAGTCCTATCTCTTTTTTTGGATAATAAAGTCCTCCCTATATGTAAACTCAAGAGAATTTGTAAGAAATTTAGTTGTCACTCAGAATAATTTTGAATAGAATTAGAGGTCCTGATACTTAAAGAAACAATAATCTTTTGGATCAAGTGTAATGTAAGAAGATTCCCCAGTTTGTTTTAGCCATAGCTTCCCACAATAGTACTGCTCAAAGGCTTTCTTAATTTACCTTTAACTAGTTTATAAAACCACATCTCAAAAACAATAAAAATAATATACCAGTTATAGCCATTACCAGACAGAAGCAATTAGCAGCTAAGAGGCAGTGGCATATAATAACATAAAAACTTCAAGGTTAAGAAAAAATTACCTTGTGAAGAAGAAATATTCCTCTAGGACACCGAGACCAGCTATCTTATTTAAACCCATGAGAAACTCTCATTGTAAAAACTAAATATAGATGATTGATTATCTGGACCAAATGTTTTGCAGAGTTCAGGACCCTCATAAATCTAAAATGGAAGAATGTTCCCTAAGCAAGTGTACTGTTGTTCTTGAAGAAGTCATAGAAAAGCAATAAAATCATTTTTAATGGAGTAATTACTCCATTAGAAATCCTGGTGTTACTTTTGGGCAGTGCCAGTTCTCAACTCTCAATGGTCACTTGCAAACCATTTTAGGGATAATGCCTTATAACTATGTAATTTGATTGTTCAACTAAGTCTTAACAATACAATTTTTCATCTATAAGTAAATGACCTTAAAAGGTCCCTCCTTATATCTAACCTCTGAGATCTGTCAAAGAAGGTAAGGCCCAAACTAGTGGGCTGTCTGCCCCCACTTTGTTATTTAATACTGCTCATGCCGATAAAATGGCTTCACTAAGCAGAAAGAAAGCAAACATTTCCTGCCAAGCTTACGGTGGAAACCTACACCATGATCAGATCAGCATGATATAGCTTCAGAACTTGGGCGTATTGATAATATCACGTTTCTTTTTCTATGTACTTGAACACATTTGTGAGGACAGATGGGGAATCGAGAGCCTCTTTTAATACTGAAATGTCAATTTGAAGTTAGCTTCTAAGAGATGCTGTGAATTTTTTTAGTCTCTTGTGAGGGGAAAGGTAAATGATATGATATCCAGTTAGAGATAATATTATCATTTTTAAAACAAAAATAGTTAAAATACAATGTACTTGACCAGGAAGATTTTTTTTCAACCTAATTAAAATGGAATGTGTTTTATAATGAAAACTTTTTTATGTTCTTAAAATTGTTTATTCATAGCTCTTCCAAGTGTATTTATTGTTCCCTTTAGTTTTTAGCAAGCTGTGTACTCTCCAAAAGGAAAATGCTTATGGTTTCATTTTAAATATAGATGTTTATCATTGTATATAATCTAATATTGTCTGTACCCTCTCTCTGAACTCAGTGCCTCCTTAAGAAATAGAAAATCTACCTCTAGTCATCACTAGAATAATGTGATTTTTTTAATTGTAGAATAAACCTAAAATTTTTGTAGATCTTTTGATTTCCAGTTCCATTATTTCCTCTCAAAAGAACTTTTAAATTCTTCCACAGTAGACAATTATATGCTGAGGAAAATAAAGCAGAAACAAAAGGAAGGCAAAATTAGAATTTTATGTTGCCCTTCTTCAGAAGAGCTCATAATAGTTCATATGAATTAGTTCATTTATTCTGTCATCTCTAAGAAGAAGGCATAACAAATTATGTCCACATTTTTGTAGATGAAGGAAGTACGAAGCATGGATATTAAGTGGCTTGACCAAGCTCATGGGTTGAATGGTAAAGCTAGAATTAAAACCCAAGTTTGTATACAGTAATCTTTCTGGTAGATTAAGCTTTTGATTTAAAAGATTTCAAAAGGTTATGTAATCTATCCATTCTACAAGCATTCTTTTGAAATCTCTGTTATCGGGAACTAGAAATACAAAAACAAATAAGACATGGTCCCTTATATTATGGTAATGTTCCAGTTGGGAGTGGGAGTGGAAAAATGAGTGGGAGTGCTGACAGATATATATAATACAAAGGATAATTTTAATACAGTGAAAGAAATGTCCTAATAGAGGTCCAGCATGCTCCGTGAGTGTAGTGGAAGGAGGTACTAACTCTACCAGGATGGGAAATATCAGGGAAGTTTTCACCTGAAATCTTTTAAGAGTAGATCCAAAGGCATTGCTTCAAGAAATAACATTTCCTGTGATCAAAATGGGTATTGAGCACAGTCATTAGGTGTACCTAATTAATGATTTCAATGTTGTTTATTGCTTGTAGCTAAAGTAATTATAATAGTGTGGGCCATGTTTAGAAAGATCAGGAAAGCAGTTGAAGACATTGCATTTTATCTAGTCTCAAATACTGTTACTAAGTAAATAACACTAGTGTTAACAGTACATGGTTTCACTGATCTATTTGACGTAAGCATCTAATAAATGAGCCTAGAATTCTGTTTTTCGTCATTTATATAGCCAGATTTTATATTTGAACTCTCATTTTGAGTTTTCAGATTAGTGAACTTTTTTTCCCTAGTGCTTCAGCAACATGGAGCAACCATGATACCATATTGCTACATGTGATACTATATAGAGTATCCACCTGTGAAGTATTAATCATATAGTTGTGTAGTTAAAGATAGTGACTATCATTAACATGACAATAAAAACCTAGCATTTATAAAACAGTAGTTATCCAAAAGCCACCTTATTAGCAGTTAGTCTTGGGCCTCATGGCTAGTGAGAAGACATGGCTCTCTTAGGATACCATGGTCCGCTGATGTATTGTTAGTAAATACTAATCACCTAAAAGAGAATGATAAATGTACCTGTTATACATGGGATAGACTTATGTTACACTTGGAAAGTGCTCTACTTAAGTAGTGGTCAGGGTAGGCTGCAGTGAGAAAGTCATGTTTAAAAGAAAGCTATAGGATAAGAAACAACTAACCAAGAGAAAGATCAGGAGCAGACCATTCCAGGGCAGAGAAAAAAGAATCTACAAAGGCCCTAACATATAAGAGAGCTTAACAGAGAAAACCCTGTGGCCCAGATTAAATAAAGGAAGTGGAGATGAAACTGAAAAGGATTCAAGTGGCAGACCAAAAAGAGTCTAGATTTTATTTAGAGTGCAATCATATGCCTTTGAGACTCACTGAGCAGGGTAGTGGCATCACAGAGTTTATATTTCAAAAAGATAATTCTGGCTGCTGAGTGGAGGATGGTTGGATGAAGAAGTAGAAGAGCAGGGAGGCCTGTTCAGAAGCTGTTGCAATTATCTAGTCAAGTGATAATGTTAATTGGGAATAGGGTGATGACTGGAATCAGAAGGATCACATGGAGTAAGATCTTTGAGATTTAAATAGCCAGCACACTCTGATGGATCTGATAGGGGAATAAGGATGATGAAGGATTTCAGGATGGTGCCTGTATTGTTGTTTTGAGTAGTCGTTTGATGATGGTGCCATTTATTGAAACAGGAAAAACTGGGGTGGAATGGACATCTCTGGATGTGGAAGTGAAAGATTAGTTTTAAGCATGTTCAGTTCAAGGTGCTTCTGATATATACCAGTAGCAGTTCCAATTACATAAGCTTAGGGCTCCCAGAAGAGGTCAGTATCAAGAATATAAATTTGGGAGCTGTTAGTATGTAGATCATATTTAGAAGCCTTGTTAATGATGAAATTATATTAGGAAAGAATGAAAAGATAGGGTTCTAAAACTGGTACATGAGGAAATCCAACATTTGGATATCCAACAGAGGAAGAGGAAAAAGTAAAGATTGAGAATGAGCCATCTGAGAACTAGGAGGATACCAGGCTTGTAAGGAGAGTAGTGAGTCATGGAGGGATTGTCATCACTAACGGTTGTTGCTGGTAAGATTTGGATGCAAAAGTGTCTATTAGATTTGGAAATATGGAGGTCATTAGTGATACATGATAAACGTTGCCAATGTGTGGAGGAGTTGGAAGTTGACTAGAGTAGGTAGAATAGTGAATGGGAAGTGAGAAATTGGAGAGAGCAGTAACTAGAGGGAAACACGGGTGGGCAAAATTAGGTTGACAGTTGTATTACAAATAAATAATACAAGTATAAACTCATGTACTTAGAGCTGTAAACCAATTTTTGCCCATCCCTGAATTGTAACTTAGGGAGAGGTTTGTTTAGTTTGCGTTTTATTAACCAGATGATGGAGCATGTTTGTATACAATGGGAATGATGCAATAGGAAGGGAAAGTAATGAAGATGTAAGCAGAAAGGGGAGAAGTTAACCAAAGAAGTGAAATCTTTGATAAAGTAAAAGGGGGGAATTGAACAGGTATCAGGAACGGGCCTTCAATGGGTAGGAAATTTGAGACTAGAGGGAAAAGATTTGCAGGCCCACATAGATGTGTAGTATTAATCATGGAAAAATGAGAAAGCTCATTTCTGACAACTTCTTTTTTTGGTGTAATATAAGACAAGATCATAAGGAGTTGAGGTGGGAAATTTGAAGAATGAGGACAAATGAAGCAGTCATTGTAGAGAGCAAGTGAACTTACTGTTAACACATAATAAGTGTCCAAAGTGATTGACCATCAATTTATGGTGTTGCCAAAATATTCACTTATATTTTCTCCATTTTGACTACCTGGTGGTAGGGTAGTAAAAGAAGACAGATTGTTGAGTTTATCTATGGTTGTATGAGCCTTAAATTCTTTCAATTCTTATTTTTTATTTAATAAATTCTATTAAATTTCAAGAATATATTTGTTCTGTATTTTTAAATAAAATTTTAAATTAATGAATTTTAATATGTGGTTTAAGAATGTAACTTACCCCTAAAATACTGTAATACAGACTTTCACAGACTCTAGCTTCTAATCTAATTTTAAAATTATAAACATATGTCTGGATGTGGTATGGTATGTTTTTCTTAGTATTCTTTACATGACATGCCCCAAATATTGTTAGCCTTATTTGCACTTACTTGGACATGTGCAGGAAATAATGAGTTGCAAGAAAAATAAAGTTTTTGAACCTAATTCTCAAGTAAGCAAGTACTTTTTGCCATTCTGAAATGAATTCACTTTTCTAAGATTTTTAAGGTAAATTTTGTTGTCAAGGAATTAAAGCTTATAGCTATTACCCTGAAGGGGCAATGGACTTATTCAAATGAGTTAATAAGCAGTTTATTACTCAGAAGGTTTTAGTCATTATTTTATATTGTGTACATAGCAAAAAAAATGATCAAAGAGAGATCAAAGATAGTCACATGGGAAATCTTCAGTGATATGGGCTATTGGGTTAATAACTACAAAGTATTATTCTATGTTTCTTTTTTCAGAAGGAAGGGAGAGGGAGAGAGAGAAAGAAACATCAATAATGAGCGAGAATCACCGATCGGCTGCCTCCTGCATGCCCCCTACTGGGGATCAAGCCCGAAACCTGGGCATGTGCCCTTGACCGGAATTGAACCCAGGACCCTTCAGTCCACAAGCCGACACTCTATCCACTGAGCCAAACTAGCTAGGGCCATGTTTCTTTTTTCAATAGTAGAACCATATATATAATTTTTTTGTTGTTGAACTATGAATTCAAAAAATTAATTTCTGGTTGGGTATTTTTGCTGTCTCAATGCATTTACAGACTGCTGCCTTAAAAAATTAGAATGCTTACTAGTTTGAACTAAATCAAGGACTAAAGAATAAATAAAAATTGGTACTTTATTCCAGTTGATAAATATTGCTACATTATGTTCGAGAGAGAAAACTATGTTAGTACATGATAAGCTTTCATGAAAAAAATTAACTTTTTTACACAATATAAACACAATAAAAATATATCTAATCATAATAAAACTTTGATACTTAAGAATTTCAAATGCCATAATCTTTTTCCCCCATTCAGAATATAGCAAGAATTCTTTGTTTCTTCTTTAAACATATTTATTTAAATGACCAGAGAATACCAGGGCTTCATATTGAAGTAATGCGTGCTTGAATTACATGTTTGAATCAATATGTGTTTGAAGTTAAAGAAGTAAACTATACATTCTATTATTACCCAAAATAATTTCATGGATAATTAATATTCTGCTAAACGGGATAGTATCAGACACTTTTATCTATTTTTTAAAAACCAGTAATTCACTTCTGAGGAATATCAAATGATACTCAAAAAATAAAAGTTTGAAATATTATTGATTTTATTAGATAAAAAGCATTGGGTTATGAAAAGTTATATAAACATAGCATCTCTTTTCACTGCCACTGACACCACCACCATGACCATCCCATTCCATCCCATCGATCTCTGATCCTCCATGTGGAGGATTTAGAAAATTGTCACCACCTTCATTGTCAATAGTAAGGTTACATTCCAGTTATTTTCTAAAACTTCTATGCATACATGATAGATTCTTATCATTCCAGGAAGAAGCTCTACTTCTGATGCACTAGACATACACAAGTCTCCATTCTCTCATCAGACCTTTCTTAACAAAGGGCTTAGTAAATCTATGGGATTTCTGTCCATCAGAGACACACAAGATGAGGAAGATTATTTCAAGGACATTTTATCAGATAATAATTCTGGACATGAAGATTCTGAAAATACCTGCTCTCCTTACCAGTTCAACACTAGTGGCCCAGACAAAAAAGCTATCCCTGGCATTGATGTGCTTCCCAAGAAGAAGATTTGGGCTTCATCCATGGACTTGCTCTGCACAGCTGACAGAGACTTCTCTGGGGAGACTGGCAGATACCGACACTGTCACCCTGAGGCAATAACAGTGCGGACTTCAACTACTCCTAGAAAAAAGGAGGCAAGGTACTCAGATGGAAGCATAGCCTTGGATATCTTTGGCCCTCAGAAAATGGACCCGATGTTTCACACGCGAGAATTGCCCACTTCCTCGGCCATATCAAGTGCTTTGGACCGAATCCGAGAGAGACAAAAGAAACTTCAGGTTCTGAGAGAAGCCATGAATGTAGAAGGTTAGTAATTTTGTGAGTGTTTGAGAGAGTATTGAATTGAAACATTTAAAATTGTGTTAATAAAAAGGGTTATTAAACAATTCCACAAGTCTTGTTTCCACTGCCACACATTTGTACTCAGGTTAGTCTTCTCTATCAGTATCTGTTCTCTCTTCTGCCAGAAGCCTAACAGAATTGTCCCTACTGAACATACCCAGGCCAATCGCTTCATAGTCTCAATACTTGGGGTAGTATTTTTTGGGGGGGAGGGTAGTATATTTTTAGATTGTAAGCTTCTCAGGGGCAGGCGCCATGTTTCCTACTTCTTTTTAACCCTCCACAGTACCGTCTGTCATGCTCTGTTTTGTGGGAGTCTTCCGTAAAAACTGGTTCATAGAAGTAAGACAGAGGCAGAGTAGTGTGGAGGTAGTGCAGTGGTTCCCAAACCACCAGCTTCAAAAACAAAATTTGGGACATAGTTCCTGGAGATTATAATTTGTTTGGTCTAGAATGAAATTTTAAATCTGTATTTTAAGAAGAATAGTATTTAATTTTACAGATTTAGAGTAAGACAGCCTAGGTGTGAATTATTTACTCCATTCAATAGCTATGTGATTCTTCAGCAGTTGGGCTTAATAACTCTTAAGTTACCCCATCTGTAAAATGTTCTTAACAAAAATAGATGAATTGGGTAATGAATGTAAAGTGATTAATAAATCAGATTATTACATTATTAGTGTGAGAGGCATAAAAATAACTATAAATGATAAATTCATATTATTTGCAGGATAAAGCTCTGTTTCAACAATACCTGATTCATGTACAAAGCTCAGTATGTTGAATGGAGTAAAACTGTGTTCTAGACATGGATAGAGGCTATTTTTAATGTGGATAGATGAAAGAGAAAACAAAACAAGATAGAGTTTTTTATCTAATCCTCTAATTTTTTGAGGATTAAACTTTTATAACTACCTTTTGCCTTCAGACAAACCCTGGGGCATAGCTGATGAAGGGGAACCTGAAGGAGCTTTCTAGTTTAGTGAGAGTAGTCACATCATCAAGGATCATACTCATTTTCAAGGTCGTTACTCCAGTAGAATATTTTTTATTCATAGACTGCCTTTAAAGGTTTGTTGTTCTTTAAGTTTTAAGCATAGTTCTGGAACTGAATATAGTTCCTACATTGTTCTTTACTTCAAGTAAAAGTAGCTTTACAATTGTTTAAATTCAGGATTTGCAAATTACTAAATAATTTGAAATTACAAAATAAATAATTGAACACTTAACTGATTTTAAGGGTTTGAAAATACATGCATTTTAGAAAACATTAGCTAATGTTATGAGATGGTCATATGTAATCTTCAAATACAGAACTTTCAAATACAGAAAATAAAAACTTAGAAACTTATTTTATGCATGATTTCACTGTTTAACTTTGATCTGTAAATGTTTAGAGTTTGACAGCAAAGAATTGGCACTTCCTGCAGCTTAAAATACTCTCCCCTATCAGAAGTTGTATTTCATGACTGTTTACTGTTGCACACAGCTAGGATATGAATAGTAATTTAGCCTGACCTTCTTATGAGCATGCCTTCATGGATACACTAATGTAAAGAAATAATGCCCGTGTGGAATAAAAAAACCAAAACCTAAATTATTCAAATCAATAAACCATGATAGTATCAGAATATAAATAGTGAAGATAGATACCAATATAGATGACTATGTCTAACATTTAAGAGGTTGAATAGTTTTCTTAAAATGAGAATATTACAATTAAAATAACTTTAATGTTCTTAAAAGATTTGACTTAATGTTTGATAAATTAATACTAGTGAAGTTGGAGAAAGTGTTTTTTACACTTGATCTTTGAGAATTAAACAATAAAGAAATCAAACATTAATGAAAATATATTTAACCTGTTAAATTATGCTATAATACTCTATTTAATATATTTTATTTGAATAGGTGATTTTTTGATTACCTGTAAAATGAATATTAAGCCAAGTTATGTCCTAGTTTGTATATGAGCCTTTATCTTCTCAGGTAATTTGTACATGCTTGTGTGTTAAGGAAATTCAGAGAGACTAAATTGTTTCTAAATATGCATATATATTTGCAACGATATTTGCTAAAAATGGTAACTTGTTATGAAACACAGTTTTCAGTTTTAGAAATTTTAGATTCATTATAAGAGGTATGAGAAAAGGGGGAAAAAAAACCTTTAAAAATCAAATGCGCTTTGAATTGTTTGATACAGGACAGTTGTCATCCTGAAACCTTTCTTTGCTGTTGAAGAGTTTTCAAAAGCATTTGCTCCCACAAAGAACCTATGCATTTTCCCCCAGAATATATTTTATAACCAAGTTAAATAGAGCACCTTAAAAATGTTGCTATTATTATAAAAACGTTTAGACCATTTTAAATAATAAACTCCATTATTATATAGAAACTTGCAAGTAGTAATAAATTACTATATTTGCTTTAGACTAAAAGTGTTATGCAAATGGAGTGTTTGATGTTTGGAATTCAAAAGCAGTAATTCTTTTTAGTTATTTAGTTGAGTAACTTGTTGGTTTTGTACTGTGGTGTCTTTTTCTAAAGGTGAGATAATTTGTTGGCTGTGCAAACAACAGTGCAAATTGCTAATAGAATATTTTAGCTATTACATATTCAAAAATAGAATAGAAAATAATATAATCCCATTTATCTCATTTAATTCTCATAAAATCAGGCTCCATAGATCCCTTTTATGTGTGATAAATCAAGCAGAACAGTGGATGTTATTAATGTGCACATTTTCTTGTACACATTTTTTCTTTTAAAATACTCTTGTTTGACTCATAGATACAGAGAACAAACTATAGTTGCCAGAGGGTTGGGTGGTGGGAGGATAGGCAAAAAGGTGAAAGGGATTAAGAGGTACAGACTTAGAGTTATAACATAAATAAGTCACAGGGATGTAATGTACAGCACAGAGCATATAGTCAATAATAACTGTGTGGTGATAGGTGGTTTTAGACTTTTCATGGTATTCTCTTCATAAGGTATATAAATTTCACATCACTATTTTGTTCACCTGAAACTAATATAATATTGTATATCAGTTATATCTTCATTAAAAAGAGCATTGCATTCCAGAATGAAACTTAAAAAGTATACATTCTTGTTTTAAAGCATTTTACAATATTGCTAATGCTCTGTACAATTTTTGTGATCTTTAAATTTGGCATTTGCTGCTGGGTAGGAGTAATTTTAGAATTAGAAGAGGTCTTAGAGTACATGTTCTTAGGCTTGTGCAGATTTAACCATGTACCCAAGACCACATAACAAGTTGACAATAGAGTTTTTATCACTATGGGAGATTGTAGATTTCCATCATAGATTTCAGAGTTCCAGTCTAAGGCTTTCCCACTACATGTCACTTCCTAAATTTTTTCTTTAATTTAAAGAATGTTTAAAATTATAGTTGTCATTCAATATTGTATTAGTTTCAGGTGTGCAGCATAGTGGTTAGACATTTATATAACTTACAGATGGAATCCTTCCCCCCATAAGTCTTACACACACCTGACACCATATTTTTGGATTACAACATTATTGCCTATGTTCCCTATACTGCACTTTACATCCCTGTGACTGTTTTGTAACTGCTGATTTGTACTTCTTAATCCCTTCACTTTTTTCACCCAACACCCCCCCCCTCCCCACCGCCGCCCCGCCACCCCCAACCTCCTGTCTGGCAACCATCAGTTTGTTCTATGTATCTGTGAGTTTGTTTCTGTTTTGTTCATTTATTTTGTTTTTTAGATTCCACATATAAGTGAGATCATATGGTATTTGTCTTTCTCTATGTGACATTTTACTTAGCATAATACCAGTGTTCATTGAATTAATTGAATTAATATAACAATCAGAAGAAGAAAAATGACTGCATTTCAGTTTGTCCTTTTGGGAGTGCAAGGAAGCTCATTGAACTATAGGAAAGAGAGTTGTCTCCTTCAACCTTAGGTGGATAGCCCTTTCCTTAGCCCATCCTCTTGAAAGGAGACTTTATCTAAATCACCTCCACGGCTTCTCAGCTGACATCCTCCAGCCAATATCAGAGGGAGAACAGACCTTAACATCATGGAGGTTGGTACTGGAAGGAATCTGGATACCATTTAAACCAAACATCTCATTTTCAGAGGCCCAGAGTAAACTAGTTTGCCAAAGGAGATTCATAATTCATAACAGAGCTGTATTTAGAATGCAGGTCTCCTGAGCCCCAGAATAAGATTTTTTTCCACGGCTACTCTGATTTCAAGCAGAAACCAGATACATTGTCAGGAAAACTGTTTTACTGCCAGAGACATTGGACATTCATCTAACCGCCTAACAAACCCTTTAAGTCTCTTTCTAATCTAATAAAATTATATCTCTTCAAATACAGGAAAACACGATAGTATTATGAAAGAAAGGTTCAAAATGAGTCACTGTTGGTTCTTTCTACTGTAAACCACACTGGGAGGGGGTTAAGATGCAGTTCCATTGTGGCACATGCTATATTGTGGTCAATAGTGTCTTGTTGGGGCTTTACTAAGGTAGTTTCTGTAAGATGGATATCCTGTAACTGATGAGATAAGGGACTAAGCTATCAAAAAGCAGCGGTTGCCATTGAGTGCTCTGATTTCTTTGTGAACAAAATAACAAAGTTAAGAACAAAAAAAGATCCCAGGAAAGAAACTATAGTTGAAGTTTACAAATTTTAAGATTATTACCATGATTATTAACACCTAAACATTCAGATACTTCTCTGTATACATAAAGCAGTAGGGAAGGGACAGAAAGAAACAACAGGTTTCGCTTGTGAAAATGAACTTTAAAACTTGATGTCACTCTCTTTTCATTCCACTTTTTTCATCTCACCATAGGACTCTCCTATTCTACTCTTTTTTTTCCTTCCTTGTTCTCAGTTTTTCTTTTCTGTCTTTCTCCACTTCATCTTAAGATCTGAGACAATTGTCTATTTTCTAATAGGAGCATTTGTTGTCATCTCTCTTGTGATGTAATTACCACACACTCCCCAACCATTGCTCTGTAGGTTGGCAGCAGATTCCTGATTGTAGACAGTGACTTGGAACCAGTACTGTGAGTATAGTATGAAGAGCACTCCACACCCTGGGTGGGGACCATGAATAGCATTTTGCTTCCAACCATCAAAACTCCTCTGTATTCTGTATAATACTAGAAGGAAAAGTATGAAGAACAGATATAATTAAATCCTACAAAAGTGACTTGTTAAATATTACTTAAGGAGTTCTAAGCCAATCTACTTTACATCAAAATTAACTATTATTTCCCTCCTTTCAATGCTGTGCCCTCTGGTCTAGCCTAGTTTTGCTGTTCCGTGACTGCCCTGTGAATACAGCTTCAGGTCTGTGTTCTGCAGCTGGAATATGTAAACACTCAAGTATGTGAGCCTGTTCTCATTGTTGAGGTCCTTAATGTTTCATGTCCCTGAGAAGATTGAATTTGAAAGTTCATACATTTTTATAGTTATATTTGAGAAAAGCAAGAGATGGATTCATAAATGTCACAGTTCACCATGTAGGATGCTTCCAGTGACATTCTATGGAGAGAAAGAACATTTTTTCAAAACTTGCCTCTCTTTGCTAAAATCAAAAACTGGTAAAAATGAACTATTTGGTTTTTATTTTTTCACCTTATTTCCCTTTGAATAGAAAACAGATATGATTGAGTTGTTATTTAGATACTCTAAGAGTTACATTAAATAGCATTAATATTCAGTTTTTATTTTGCTCAGTTCCACAGAAGTAATTATGAATAAGCAGGGATTTTATGTGGTGTTGGTCAAATCACACATGTTTTTAGTTATTAGTAAGTTAATTATTATACTACTAAGGTACAAATAGAGTTTGGGTCTCCAAAGAGCATACTCACACAGACAATCTGGATTCAACATCTTACTCAGCCAGAAGTAAGTGCCTACTGTTTCCAGACTGAGTGGTAAAGATGTTCATATTGTCCAGTAGAACTTCTTCAGTGGTAGAAATGTTCTCTGTCTAGAGTCCAACTCAGCAGTTACATAGCCATGTGTGGCTCGTGGCTACTGTGTTAGAATAGTGTAGCTTCAGACCATTCTCACATAAAGTTAGTCCAGTATAGAATACTAATGTTCTATTGAGGAAAGATTGGTTTGAGAAGAGGTGTACAATGTCATTTTTTTTTAGTTAAAATACAAATGAGAAAAGACATTTACTTCTTTTGATTTATCGAAGGGGAAACAAATGAACCTGCTTTTTTAAACACTAAGGAAAGTTAAAGGTGAAACTAGTACAAACTTTTCATTGTCTGTATTCATAGTCACATAATACTGATTTTGGAGTCCCCAGAAATCATAGACTAATTTATCAGAAATTGGGTACCTAATTTAAATCTAACTCACACATAGTTTAACATAGACCCAGTTTGGCTTTTATACCTATACCTTCTGAGAAGCATGGATTGATATGTTTTAAGAAAGGTTTAAAATGGATATTACTCTCATTGTGGTTTTTATAACCCAGCAATTGTAACCTCTAAAATATTTTTTATTCCATCCCAGTCAGTACATTCTGTTTCCCATGGACTATGGAAATAGTTTTCTAAATTGATCTACAACTTGTCCTCCATTTCCCTGCCATAGATTTCTTTTCTTGACCATTTAATAACTTTCCATTATCTGAGCAAGATAAAATTTTAGCTCCTTTTCGATCATGGTGTGCAAGGTTTTCCATGATTATCTCTCGAGTCTCATCCTTGAGCACTTCCCATCTCACACCTCACTCCAACGCCATGTACACATCCTCTCTGTCTCTCTATCCCCACCACTTCCTCCCTCTCCCCTCCCCTTCCTACAGGCAGTTTTGTATTTCTGTGTCTTTATTCATGCAGCTTTCTGCCTTGAGACTATCAGAGCTTTCAGGCGTTGTCTGGTTCAGGAAGCTTTCTCTCAGCTTCTCAGTTTATGATGATGGCTTATGTTTTTCATTGAAACTATTTGTTTTGAAGAGTTTGTTTCCCCTCCTGTAGGACACCAATTTTTTTTTTGGCCTAATCTAACTCAGAACTGTATCCTTAGCATCTACTAGTACATATAATAGATACTCATAGTTGTTCATCTAAACTGAGTATTGCATTGTAGCTGTTAATCCTATATAGTAAAAGGCTAATATGCAAATTGTCCCCTCAACCGGAGTTCGACCAGGGGGCAGGGCTGGCCAGCCAACCGCCCATGACCCCTCCCCTAGGCCGGCTCCACCCCCAATAGCTCCCCATCCAGATAGGGGGCAGACCTGGCCTGCCAACCTTCCACGGCCCCTCCCCCAAGCCAGCCTGGTCCGATTGGCCCCAATCAGGCAGGTTGGCCAGACCCCACCTGTGCACAAATTCGTGCACCAGGACTCTAGTATTAAATATTAAGTATCTTCAGTGGTGCTATTTCTGATATTGGATACAACAATATTCTCTGATGAATTATAGTGATGAGAAATCACCTCCTTCTGTTTGATTCTCAGTGAAAGTCATATACTTGTCAGTCAAAGCCTGAACAACAAATACAGTCGTTTTGCTTTAGAGCTCTGTTCTGTTTGAAAGCTTTAGAACAGGTAGAGAAGTCCTAACAGCAGGATCCTGGAGGGCACTGGAAGACTGGGACAGCCATGCAAGTCATGGCCCAGCTTTGTGGTTACTGCATCACACAAGACCCCAGGAGAAGGAGAGGAAAATGGAGGCTGTGCATTATTGTTGCCATTCTTACTCTGCACAAATTTTGTATCTATAAAGTATTGTTCACTGAGCATTTCTCCATATAATCTTCCTCATTTACCTATGTCCATATTTGCATAATTTATGTTCCTGGTTAAAATTCTTATTGATCATATCTAGCTCTCAAGGAGTTAGAATATGTTCTGCTCCTATACCTTGCAGCATGGTATAATATAGGATGCAGTAGACTCCAGTGAACATCTAAAAGGTACAATGTCTACTCTCCCGAGATTAATTCCTTGAAAAGAAAGCAGAGGGGAAAACATTTCATATATGAATACACAACGTCATTATCTTTGTTTCTCTGAGTTATTTGAAAATTGAAGTATTTTATTTGTTAGGGGCCATAACCTTAAAAATGCAAGGTTTTAAAATTGTATAGTTCTGAGCCACAAAACCAGTCACTTTGTGCATTTCTCTTTGAAACTTGTTTTCTGTAATTTGAGTCATATATTAATGGTAAATAAATGCTAAGCAAAAAGTGGTTACTTAATTCTTGATGTTGCAGTTGGGAGTCTTTTTGCACGTTACTTGTCTGAGCTTGAATATGTGTCAGTTTTTAGATTGCAGCTTGTGCTGGCTTAGATTCCTCTTAATGTGAAGATTGTGGATTTGAATATTTCACCTGAAATAGTTTTATGTAAACTGAGAATATCTTGCAAATCTTTATAATCTTCTAAACATTAAAAGTATGATCACATGCCACAACTTTATATGTTTAAAGTATATGCTAAGTGGTGGTGGAAATCATGACTTAGTTGTTAAGAGCCCAGGACAAAACATTCTAGCCTATTGAAAAGCTGCTTTTTATTGTTATTATTTAAGTAGAGTCACTATGATATTGGAGCTGAAGTGAAATTTATTTAGAGAATCAGATTACATTAAAGGATAATAAAATGTCAGGCTTTTATGCCTTGTATTTGATTAAAAAAATAGTATACTCTTAATTATAGAAGATACTAAGAGGAATTAAAAGATATCTTTAAATGTCAAAGTATGTATACTATGAAATCTCTATAACTAGACTTCTATCCAAATGCTAATTCTTTAAGCCATTCTTCTGTAGTCCCTATTCTTCCCACTACTGTTCCACAAAATGTATTTTGGAGAGAATATATTCCCAAATATTTTATGTGTTTATATACATATACTCACACACACCCAATGTGGTTCTTCTGATTTGGTGATATGTGACCAGGCTAATTTTACTTACCCATTTGTCCTCTTGCACTTATTATTTCTACACTCAGATTCTTTCCTGCCACTTCATTTTCCACATCTGCAAACTAAGTACTCATTGGAAGTCAGAGAAGGAAATTGTCTAGTGAAATGAGGAATAATTATGTCCCTAAATAAACCCTAGTACACTGATTTGCACAGTGTGAGCTTCTTTGAAATAGTTAATAGCTGAAATGAGAAATTTACAAACCAAAAATTAGATTTTAAGTCTAATTTTATCCCACAAAAGGCAAATAAATTCAGTTCTGCAATTGTAATAGTGAAAGCTTAAATGTATAAAGTGTGTATTTGAATATTCTTAATGGCCTATTGAACACAATTCAAGAATTTAGGCATTCAAAAAACTTTGTAATATTATATATAAATACTTAGGAACATCTCTTTGTTAAAAAAATATTCTGACACTTTCTAATTAAAATAACAATCACTGTGTTTTGTTGATGCTGGGAGATGGCTATATGAGTACTTGATTGTTCTGTTTTCTTATTCAGAAGTTTTTATAATAAAAAGTTTGTTTTTTTTAATCACTTAGTTAATACCACATTCCTGGGGTCTGGACCAAATCTAAAGTGTTAATATTATACATTTAAATATAACTAGAAAACATTTGTGGTATCTGTATCTTCCTAAAAGAAAAGTTGTTAGTAATGTTAGGACAGCTCATGGAAAATTAGCTGTCGACCAGAGCAGAGGAGGACAACTGTTCTCTTTCTAGTTAGTGTCTACAGTTTGCCTTTATGTAGGTCATATCAAAAAGCCAGTAATTGTTCTTGCCTAAATTATCTGTAAGCAAGGAAAATGTGCCACTCTGTATACACTAATAATGCAAGATACTCATGGTAAAAGACGTGTAATTTTATAATAATTTCTGAAATGGTTAAATTTACTATTTAATTCAGAAATGGAAAGCCTATACTTAACAAGAGCTAACCTTTCTTGTAATCATGAGTAAGCAATAACTTTTGGCTGAGAACTTGAATCTGATTATAACCTTCTTATAAGCATGACTTGAATAGTAAATATTACTTAGGAACTTTAATCTGGTTATATCTGCCATGCCTTTACATGAAAGGAAATGTGGATAACAACATTTTAATAGATCTATTTCAGAATACAGAAGCTCACAAAAAAGATTCCTACTACTTTAAGTAACATAGAGACCCACCCCTACTCAAATCTTAGGGGGTGGAAATGTCTTCTTACCCATAATAGTATTGCCAAGCTAGTCATCTGGTTTGTGTTTCTGGAGTGCTAGTGCCCTATTTCTTTAAGGCAGGAAAACTTCATAAGGCAGGTCCCTTTCTGACCCCAGGTGTGGTCCTGAAAACACTTATAAACCAATAGTTGATCAAGGGAAGATTATTTTTTGCTATATTTTAAAAGGGGGATCATCAAAGTTACCTTAATATGTCTTATGAAGGGAACCCAAGAATTTAAAAAGTTCACTAGTGTTGTCAGAGTAAACTAAAGAAAAAAGAAACAAAACATAGGCTAGCAGGAGAGAAGAATACAGACACATAAAATAGTATAAGAATAAAGCACCACCAAGGAATGAAAATTAAAATTTATTTACTATTTTGCAGCTACTTTGCAGAAATAGCAATGAAACAGTAAATTCACTTAATATTGCTTGTGAAATTATTATTGCATGGCATAACATCCTAGTGACTGACCTTTTCTGCTTCAGTCATACAATAGACTTACTGTGACTTCCCATTTTCCTTTGTAAGGTTAACTGTATTGCCTGTGAACACCTGGGTCCTCTCCTTGGCTTTGCTGGTTTTACTGCTCTCTATGTTGCAGTACTGGCTTTGGAATTTGGCCAAGTCACCTTGGGAAAATTCCTCAAAAATTTTAGCATGAAGTTCTATAAAAATGAAACAAAAAAATTAGTTGATGCTTTTTGGAAAAAAAACAACACCACCATTTTTCTTAAATAATCATTTAACTATGTCCATTAAAGTCAAATAATATTATGTAAAATTCTTTGTCATCTTCTGTAATCCTTTCAAATCACATTAATCATTCATTCATCTCTCTCTTTTTTTTAACATTCTCTATTGAACAACTTTCAACACAAGGAATAATTCATTTTGTGAGGTCCCTGTTCTCAAGTTTGCGAACTAGTGAAATAGACTCCCTCCCATACCTTGGTTATCTCTGCCATGCATTCCATGTCATTCCTCAGATCTAGATATTTCCCATGGTCTGCTTTCTCTAATGCCAAGAAAAAGCCACAAAACCTTTCTGATTGGTTCCAATACAATTCATGCTTGCTAGCCTAATCTAAATTCTCATGGCTACATAAAAGCTTTCATGTGGTTTTTGCTGACTTACCACATTCTTCACAGCAGAAAGTCTTTACTCTTTCAAGCTCCCAGCTAAACAGGCTCCCAGGAAGTGATTCACTTTTTATTACCAGGAGTAAGTCAACTTTCTGATAAGAATATCTGGGAATTCCCTCTGTATTTTCACTTCTTCTTTTCCATCATTTCTTTCTCTTAAGAAAAAAAGATTATCTCACCTTGCCAACTAACCGTCCCAGGTGTATTGGGAATTTTTTCCCCATCTTCTCCTGTTTTCCTCAGCACATTTTTCCATCAGTTTGCCCCAGTATGCTTTACAACTTCAATCTCCCCCAATCTGCAGGGTTATTATACACTGCCTAAAATCATGCTTAGATATTCCATTCTGCCAAAAAGACTCTTGATTCCTCATTCAGACTTCTTTAAAAATTTCTCTTTTTTTCTCAAACCCCTAAACTAATTGAAAGAATTTTCTCAATTCCTTACCAGCTGGACCTTCTTTAACCCTTTCTGATTTGGCCTCTGGCTTGTCTATGCAATGGAAATAGTCCTCTTAAAGATCTTCGGTGACCTTTGTGTAACATTTATATTTATCTATTCATTCATCTATTCATTCATATTCACTCAGAAAATATTTATTTTTGTGCTTGCTAGCAAACAGTTGGTAAATACTAGAGATACATCTAAAAAAAATCCCTTTTGTCAGAGAGTTTATAATTTAGGTAGAGGGAACAAGTAGAAAATTATTAGGCAGTGGAAGAGTTGCAACCAGTTATGTGTAAACCGATATGAAAGTGAGGGAAGCCTTGCCCAACCCGGCCTTTAGGCGGTCATGAAAGCTTTTGTGTTCAAGTTAAGGCTTCTCTTAAAAGAAAAAGAAAAAGTGTCTAGCTTTAAAAAAAAACCTGGAGTGGACATTTGCATTTCTAGCAGAGAGAGTATCTTTCAGGAAGGAGCCTAAAAATTTATATGCTTTTGGTTATAAATTTGCAGATCTAGAACATGAGTGCAGAATTTGTCTGGAGAAGCGGATGACGATGAGGTTATTGGAACAGGGTTTTACCTGCATTGCATTTCTAAAGTTCTATTTAAATATATGTGTGTGTGTGTGTGTGCGCGCGCGCGTGCGTGTGTTTTAGGGAGTTGGAAGAAAGAGGTCTGTACTTTTAATCTGTTTCCAACAAGTGAATCTGTGACTTTACAGTATCAAGAGTCACTGCTATACACGTAGTTGAAGATCTATCTTCTATATATATAAAAGCCTAAGCGATCATTGCAACCGAACAGAAGACCAAACAGGCAGAATTTGTCTGGAGAAGCGGATGACGATGAGGTTATTGGAACAGGGTTTTACCTGCATTGCATTTCTAAAGTTCTATTTAAATATATGTGTGTGTGTGTGTGCGCGTGCGCGCGTGCGTGTGTTTTAGGGAGTTGGAAGAAAGAGGTCTGTACTTTTAATCTGTTTCCAACAAGTGAATCTGTGACTTTACAGTATCAAGAGTCACTGCTATACACGTAGTTGAAGATCTATCTTCTATATATATAAAAGCCTAAGCGATCATTGCAACCGAACAGAAGACCAAACAGGCTGCATGGGGTGACCAGGCCGGCAGGAGGGTTAGTGAGGGGTGACCAGGCTGCCGGGGGGGGGGGGGGAGGCAGGGGACAGTGAGGGGCAACCAGGCCGGCAGGGGGGTTAGTGAGGGGCGACCAGGCTGGCAGGGGGGGCAGTAAAGGGTGACCAGGCCGGTGGGGGGGCAGTTGGGGGTGACCAGGTCAGCTGGGGGGACATTTAGGGGTGATCAAGCAGGCAGACAGGTGAGCAGTTAGGAACCAGTGGTCCTGGATTGTGAGAGGGATGTCTGACTGCCAGTTTAGGCCTGATCCTGGAGAGGGTGCAGGCTGATACTGTAAAGTCACAGATTCACTTGTTGGAAACAGATTAAAAGTACAGACCTCTTTCTTCCAACTCCCTAAAGCTGGTTGTCAATGATAATTTTTATATAACATCTCTTTTCTAACAGCTTTACCTATATTAATTCACTTGAAGCTCCAACAACCCTACAAGGTGTACCCTATTGTTATGCCCCCTTTTCAGCTAAAGAAATCCTATATAATAAAGAGGTAATATGCAAATTGACCATCACTCCGACACACAAGATGGCTGTCCCCATGTGGTCAAAGATGGTCTCCCCCATGTGGACACAGGATGGCTGGCAGGGGAGGGAGGGACAAGGCCTGCAGGGGAGGGCAGTTGTGGGGAACTAGGCCTGCAGGGGAGGGCAGTTAGGGGTGACCAGGCCTTCAGGGGAG
Source organism: Cnephaeus nilssonii (assembly GCF_951640355.1). Classification (NCBI taxonomy): domain Eukaryota; kingdom Metazoa; phylum Chordata; class Mammalia; order Chiroptera; family Vespertilionidae; genus Cnephaeus; species Cnephaeus nilssonii. The sequence continues at coordinate 61,879,000 of NC_137072.1, read as the reverse complement.
GACAGTTAGGGGCAATCAGGCTGGCAGGGGAGCAGTTAGGTGTCGATCAGGCTGGCAGGGGAATGGTTAGGGCAGTGATGGGCAACCTTTTGAGCTTGGTGTGTCAAACTTCGCCAAGAAACTGAGCATAACTCGGGTAGTGTGTCACTTTGAGGAAAAAACTAACTCCAAGACTCTAGTCGCAAATGTTTCATCCTCAGGAGCAGCAAATGTTTCATCCTTGGCATGCGGCCACGTGTCATCAGAAATGGCTACATGTGTCAGTGCTGACACGCGTATCATAGGTCCGCCATCACTGGGTTAGGGGGTGATCAGGCTGGCAGGCAGAAGCAGTTAGGGGCAATCAGGCAGGCAAGCAGGCGTGCAGTTGGAAGCCAGCAGTCCTGGATTGTGAGAGGGATGTCCGACTGCCCGTTTAGGCCCAATCCGGGCAGTTGGACATCCCTGAAGGGGTCCCAGATTGGAGAGGGTTCAGGCTGGGCTGAGGGACACACCCCCCATGCACGAATTTCATGCACCTGGCCTCTAGTTAGTTATAGGATGTTAAATTACCTACCTAAGGTCTCAAACCTAGCAATTAGTGGAACTGAGATTCAAATCCATGCTATCTGGCATCAAAGTCCAGGCTCTTAACCTCTATGCCAGACTACCTCAAAATTGGAAGCACATTGTTTGAATACCATCCAGCAATCTTACATTTTAAGCATTCTATAAAATGTTCCACTTTCACCATAGTAAATGTACTATTTTATTTGACTTGTGTGGAACAGCTAATGAGTTTCCTTTCTAATGTTTTTTTTGTTTGTTTGTTTTAATCCATTTAGAACCAATTCGAAGATACAAAACTTACCACAGTGATATCTTTAGTACCTCCAGTGATAGTCCATCTATTATTTCCTCTGACTCAGACTTCAGACAAGGTGAGAGGCAACTCAGAAAATAAAAAGTTTTTAAGAAACCGTGATTGTCCTTCTTTTTCAGTAGTATTGAGTTATGAGGTAGCAAAAGAATAATTCTATATAAAAAATTTAAGAATTATAAAAAGCTACCAGTTATTCATTTTAACAATATTATAGGAGCTTAATAACAGCTTCATCAACAACAATGTAGTCATTTTTATAATATAGAAAATAATTGTCTTTAAAAACAACATGACTTACCTCTAGACATTGTCATTAATTCGATTATATGAATATGATTTGAATATGGATCTGTGTCTGCTAAATGCTTGAGTTTTAAATAAGATCACTTCATATTATTATCATCTGTTCCTTTTTCACTTAAATTAGTGAGAAAAAGTGAAGCTTCAAAGAGGTTTGAATCTAACAGTGGTCTCCCAGGAGTAGATGAAACTCCAAGTCAAGGCCAGTCACACAGACCAAGGTATGTGACCTGAAAAAGTAATACTGATGTGTTTCCTGAAAACAGTGACAGCTTTTTTGTTTTTGTTTTATTAGAATCAAGTACATATTTTTAAAAATTATCCTCTTTCCTCCATTTTCCTTTTTCTTTCCCTCCTCTTTTCATACCCACAAATTTATTCATTTATGTGAATACATTGTAGTAGTTCAAGTTTGAGTTATTGGAATCTTTTAAAATTAGAATTGGCTCTGATTATTTGTAGTTTGTGCTTGAATTTTAGAATTGTCAGTACTTATTAACAGTTAGGAAATTCTGAGGGCCTGGAATTATTAAACCTGTGGGAAGATAGAGAGTAATACCTCTTTCGAAAGGTTGAACAGGTTCAGCAAGCAGGATTTCACTAAGTATTATTTGTTGAATGAATAATGAGTAGGTTACTACTAAGTAACCTGTTATGTAAAAAGTTAATTATTCACTATATTTTTCCTGGTTTAAAAGAGGTTATCTTGTATTTTTTTAGAGCCCAATTTGGGCTGTTAAGAGTTCATTTTTTTACTGAAATACTCAGCTTTCTTATAGGGTATTAGGTATTATTCTTGTTCCAGACTTAGGATGGTGGTATTATAGCAGTGTATTGATTTACTTTGTTTAAACTGAAAAGTGTCGAGGCAGTAGTGACTATATTGATGTGCATTCTTTTTGTGTGTGCAAGGTCACTTATATGAACAAAAGCACATTGCTAATGTTAAGCATTAATTTGAAATATGTAACGTGATATTAGAGAACCAGAGGATGCTTCAGAACTTACACCCATACTATGGGAATCCTTTTAAATTCATTATTTCAGTTTGTATCATTCAGGTGCCACCATATACAAAAGAATCATTTGGAAATTAACAAAAACTTGCCCCTTAGCCAATTAATTCTGGCAGTTTCATAGCCATAAACTATTAATAGATCAGGTAACTCTAGCCATGTGATTAAAGGTTTAGACTACAAGTAATTAAATACATTACAATAAAAATTATCTTTAATGTTTGATTTTTTATTAAATTTATGTAATTTTTGTTCTCTCTTATACCTTTTAATATAGTCTATTTATTTTAGTCAAGTTTTATTTTACTTGAGGAAAGCCTTAATAAATATTTATGTACCTAAGGGGACATTATATTTGCACAATGGCATTTTATATTACTTTAGCCCTATTGTGATCATAGTAATTGTGATGACCCTGTTTTTGTAATTTTGAACAAAGAGGTAAGATAAAAGACAGATCTATGCTTGATATTGCACAGTTTTCTTAAAGAAGCGAAAGTGTTTGGGTCTGAACACCAGGAAGAAGCAGATTGAATTGCACAAAGCTCTGTGTTAAATTGAGGAAGTCACTCTTCTCTATATGTGTAATTTGGAGAAAACTTACAGATAGTTAATATGATGCTCTTTTAGCTTGATCAAAAGTAGCAGTAGAGCCCAACTGGCGTGGCTCAGTGGTTGAGTGTCGACCCAGGAACCGAGAGGTCACCAGTTCAATTCCAGTCAGGGCATATGCCTGGCTTGCGAGCTTGATCCTGTTGTGGGGCATGCAGAAGGCAGCCAATCAATGATTCTCTCTCATCATTGAAGTTTCTATCTCTCTCTCCCCTCCTTTCTGAAATTAATTAAAAAAATATATTTTTTTAAAGTAGCAGTAGAAAATAACAATTGAAAGAATTATTGGAATTGTGTGTTAAAGATGAATTTATTTTATAGTCAGTTTTAGTCATATAAAAACATATTCCTCCAAATAAAATTAAAACGTTTTATGTGTCTTATTTCCATTTTCTTGATAAGCTACGTCAAAAGCATTAAGATTATGAGAATGTCTTAGTTTTTTTGTTTTGTTTTTTTTTTTCTAAGTTTTACATAGGAAACATTAACATTAAGGTCATCTTAGCTCATCAAATCATGTTTTAGTGAGAAACTATCTTTTATTTTATATTTCAAGAGGGAAACTTCCAATGTGGTGTTCATTATACCTGTGTTAGATAAAAGGTATAGGTGAAAGAAAAAATTTTCAAGAAGTAGATTGTTAGATCTGTGTATATGTTATTTTTAATGTAAGATGCTAAACTCTACTTCCTTTAGAATGGCAATACCCACCTGCTTTTTAACTAAAATACTGTCCAAATTCCTTATTCAAGTGCAGAATTTCCTGAATGTGTACAAAGTTTCTGATAATATCCTTAACATGCTGGTACACAATCAGGAGATCCTATTTTGTTCTTGAGGTCACATATTTGTCAGATCTATAAATAGTGCTGTATTTAAACATGTTGCATGGTTCCTCATAAAACTTTCCATCCCCTTTAGCAAGAATGAAGTGAAAAACAGATACAGACAGTGCTATTAATTTGTAAAATAGGAGGTGGGGGGAGATTTACAGGATATTATGAGTCAGATGCCACAGAATGAGTAATTTTTGGATTCTGAGCTATCAAAAGTGTCTTTCAGTGATCAAAAAAGATATTCAAAGTGGTTTGCCAAAGAGCATTGCAAAGTTTTTTCCAGTGTTAACTCTGAAATACAGTTTATACATGGTGTAATTCCCACTGCTTCTGTGCCTATCTGCTCGATGAGGTAACTTTTTTTTTTCTGCCTCAAAACAACCTATTTATTCATTCCTAAATGATTCCAATTTTCTGAGTTTGTTTGTTTTTTGTTTTGTTTTGTCACTCAAACATTTCAGTCGTTATAGGAACTTCTACTAAATATTGTGTGGGACAGATAAAAATAATTTGAATGAGAAGGCTAATATATTTGATGAAAAATAACAGGTGGGAATTAAAATATATACGATTAAATTTTGTTCATTCTTCTTGACTCTTATTAAGTGATATTTTTGAACCATCAAACTTAATCATTTGTTCAACATGTGCTGGGTACTTCTAGATATTGGAGATAGAATCATGAACAAGACAAAAAAATGTCCCTCAAGGGTCATTCTGGGGCTGAGATTGCCAATAAACCATTGAAAACCAAGTAAGTAATGTGCCATTAGAGAGTGATGCTACTTTGAAGAAAAATAAAGCAGTCTAAAGGGATAGAGAGTGCAGGGTATGATGTCCAAGTTCTGTGTTGCATAGGCAGGGTGATCTGAGGCGGCATCTCCCAAGATGTTATATTTGAACAGAACACTATTTAAAATGAGGGAGTGAACCATGCAGGTATCAGGAGCAAGAGGGTTCCAGACAAAACAAAAAGAGCAGAGGCAATGAGGTGTGGAAGATGTGTTGCATGTTAGAGGAACAGCCAAAAGGGCATTGTGGCTGCAGCAGAGTGAGTGAAGGGCAGAGTGGATGTTAACCAGGACCCAAATCGTGTCAGACCTCAGAAGCTGAGATGAGCACTTGGATGTTTTTCTAAGTATAATAGGAAGCCATTGGATGGTTGACAGCATAGAGGAATGCAGACTGGTACAACCACTATGGAAAACAGTGTGGAGTTTCCTCAAAAAATTGAAAATGGAATTGCCATGTGACCCACTTCTAGGAATATATCCTCAGAAGGCAGAAACACCAATAAGAAAGAATATATGCACCCCTATATTCATAGCAGCATTTACAATAGCTAAGATCTGGAAATAGCCCAAGTGCCCACCAATAATTGATGAATGGATTAAAAAACTGTGCTCCAATTACACAATGAAATACTATGGAACTGTAAAAAGGAAGGATCTCTTATCCTTTGGAACAACATGGAGAGACCTGGAGAGTATCATGCTAAGTGAAATAAGCCAGTCAGAGAAAGACAAGTATCACATGATCTCATTTATATACAGAATCTAATGAACAAAATATGATGAATAAAGAAGATCCAGAGACTTTGAAGCATGCAACATACTGATGTATTTCAGAGGGAAGAGGGTGGGTGGGAAGAGATTAATCAATGAATTTATATGCATACTAGAGGCCCAGTGCATGAAATTCATGCATGGGTAGGGTCCCTAGGCCTGGCTGGTGATCAGGGCTGATCTGTGGGGTGACCGGCGGGATGATCGGCCCCCTCAACCCCCCGCCCGCTCGCACCCAGCTTGGCCGGCCTGGCACTGCCTGCTTGCTGGCCCCGCCCCCTGCTGCTGCTACCGGTCATCTCCCTCTGCAGGGCGACCAGCAGAGCAATCCGGGGGCCCCTGCTGGCACCTGCCTTGGCCAGCCTGGCACCGCTCGCTCACCAGCCCTGCCCCCTGCTGCCGCCGCCAGTTGCCTCCCTCTGTGGGGTGACCAGCAGAGTGATCAGAGGGACCCCACTCGCACCCACCTTGGCTGGCCTGGGGTCTGCAGGCTGGGGGAAGCTCCTGCATTGAGTGTCTGCCCCCTGGTGGTCAGTGCATGTCATAACAACTGGTCATTCCACTGGTTGTTCTGCCTTTCAGTCGATTTGTATATTAGGCTTTTATTACATAGGATATGCATAATCATAGTGTGGGAAAGGCTTGGGCTGAGACGGAAGTGGGGTGGAAGAGGTCAAGGGGGGGGGGAAGGGAGGATATCTGTAATACTCTAAACAATAAAGATGCGTTTTTTAAAAAGCATAGAGAGCCAGGATCTAATTTACATTTCAGTGGGATTTTGAAGGTCTGATCTGTTAAGAATAGATTTACAGGAGTAAGAGACCAGTTAGGAGGCAATTACAGCACCCCATATGAGATGTAAATAGCATAGGTTGTTAGTGATAGAGAAGAGTCAAATATACTAGTAGATAGCTTTAAGGTTGTGCCTTCAGGATTTGCTGCTGTATTGGATGTGGGATTTTCAAGAAAGAGGAATCAGAATGACTCCAAGTTGTTTCCTAAACAAACAGAAAATGATTGAGGGGAGGGTTGGATATGGAAGGAAGTATCAATAACTTGGTTTTAGACATATTAGGCTAAAGATGCATATTACTAGTAACATCCAAGTCAAACACTCACCTAGGCAGGTGAATAGAATTAGAATTCAGGGGAGAGACTGGAGTTATAGGAACATATGAGGTACTTAAGACCAAGTGACTAAATGAGATGGAGTACATAGGAACTAGAAAAATCTGGAGGTCTGTGCATTGTTTTAGCCTAACATTAAGAGATTTGAAATGAAGGAGGATCCAGCAAAAGACACGAAGAAGAAGGAGCCAGTGAAGCAGACAGAAAATAAAGAGCGTGGTTTCCAGAAGTCAAATGTTTCAAGAAGAGAAAGGATTGAGCAACTATGTCACATGGTGCTTAGATGTCAACTAAAATTAAAAATTGATAATTGTCCTTTGGCTTTGACAGTCATTTTTGTAACCAGTATTGGTGAAATAACAGGAACTATTGGTCAGAGTCTGAGAGAGTGGGAGATGAAGTAGAGGTAAAATTTAAATGACAGTTTTGAAGAGATTTACTGTAAATAACAGCAAAAAACAAATGGGATAGAATCTAAAAGATGATATGGAACCAAAGAAGGATAGTTTATTCTGAGTAGGAAATAGTATAGCATTTTTTATTCTAATGAGAATAATCTAGTATACCAGACTGTTGATGCATGTGAGAATAATAGCAGGAGCAAAGTCTTTGAGTAGGGAAACAGGACTGAATCCCATGCACAGTAGAGGTTTTGGATCTATGTAAGTGTGCAGAACATCCATTCATTGTAACAGAAGAGAATTAAGAACACATGAATGTAATTTGGAAAGTTTGGTGGTATAAGGATGAGGAAGTTATTTCCTGATTGCTTCTTTTTTTTTTTTTTTAACCAAGAAAACCAAGGAAAAGTTGAGAGAGGAAGAGGGAGAGAGTATTGGAGCTTTAAAAAGAAAAGGAAAGAAATGAAGAGATTACATAAAATAGTTCTCTTAAGGAAATGAGTCGCCAGGCAGTGCTTGAGAGCCAGGTGAGATCAGTCATCATGGTTCTGGAGTTTCATGAGAGTTCAGGTTTATGCAAAGGAGTGATTTTAATGATGGGCTTAGATTTCAGGCAATACATTGGCAAGAGAAGGGTAATAGCCAGAGAGAAAGTGATGGAGTAAATGGATTAAAATTCCTAATAGAGTCAATGAATTATTTAAAGAAGATTATTAGAGGAAGTGAGCTAGAAAAAATGAGATTACATACACTGAGTGGCCAGATTATTATAATCTCTGAACGCATAATAATCTGGCCACTCAGTGTATATCCTACCTAATAATAGACAAATATGCAAATTGACAATACCTCCAACACACCCACAAGCCATGCCCACCATCCAATCAGAGCGATTATGCAAATTAACCCAAACCAAGATGGCTACAGCCACAGAGAGCAAGGTTTCCTAGGTAACAGAGGAAGCCAAGCTTTCTGCCTGCCCTTGCCAGGCCTAAGCCTCCACTCAAGCTACAAAGTTTCAATTATAGAAAGTAAACAAATTCAAACAAATGGCGGCAGGATGGAGCTTGAGAGAGCAGGCCAGGGTTGCCGCCGGCAACAGGGGAAGCAAAGCTTTCTGCACACCCTGGCTGGGCCCACCCGCTTAAGGCAACAAAGTTTCAATTATAACCCCAACAGAAATGGCTGCCGGCCTCGGAGGGAGCCCCAGGCTTGGCTCCGCTCCAGGCTACAAAGTTTCAATTGTAGAAGGAAAATAAATTCCAGATACCAGGGCCTCCGCTTGCGTTGCCAGGGGGCATGGCCGGCATGCAAACCACCACAGGCCCCTCGCTCAGGCTGCCCCACACCCCAAGGGAACCCCCACCTGATCCGGGACACCCTTCAGGGCAAACCAGCTGGCCCCCACCCCTGTACCAGGCCTCTATCCTATCTAATAAAAGAGTAATATGCAGATTGATCATCACTGCAACACACAATATAACTGCCCCCATGTGGTAAAGATCCTGCCCCCATGTGGACACAAGATGGCCACCACAAGATGGCCAGCAGGAGAGGGCAGTTGAGAGGCACCCGGCCTGCAAGGGAGGGCAGTTGATAAGGACCGGCCTGCAAGGGAGGGCAGTTGGAGGTGATCAACCCTGCAGGAGAGGGAAGTTGGGGGCAAACAGGCTGGCAGCAGAGTGGTTAGGGGGTGATCAGGATGGCAGGCAGAAGCAGTTAGGGGCAATCAGGCAGGCAGGCAGGCAAGCAGTTGGGAGCCAGCAGTCCTGGATTGTGAGAGGGATGTCCCATATTGGAGAGGGTACAGGCTGGGCTGAGGGACAACCCCCCTCCGTGCACGAATTTTGTGCATCGGGCCTCTAGTCCTATATAATAAGAAGCTAATATGCAAATTGTCCCCTCAACCAGGAGTTCGACCAGCAGGCAGACCGGCCAAATGCCCATGTCCCCTCCCCCTGGCCAGACTGGCCGGACCTCACCCATGTGCGAATTCATGCACCAGGCCTCTAATCTATATAATAAAAGCCTAAGCGACCATTACAACGGAACGACCAGAACAACCAGTCGCTATGATGCACATTGACCACCAGGGGGCAGATGCTCAATGCAGGAACTTCCCCCTGGTGATCAGTATGCTCCCATAAGGGGTGTGCTGCTCAGCCAGAAGGTGGGCTCACGGCTGGCGAGTGCAGCGGTGGTGGCGGGAACCTCTCCCGCCTCTGCTAAGGAGCAGTGGGTCTAGTGGTAAGGAGCAGGGAACAGGCGGGTGGTAAGGAGCAAGGGGTCCTGGACATCCTCCGAGGGATCCCGGACTGCTAGAGGGCACAGGCCGGGCTCAGGGACCCCACTTCCAGTGCACGAATTTTGTGCACCGGGCCTCTAGTATATATATATATATCTCTAAACGCATAATAATCTGGCCACTCAGTGTATATACATATACTGAGTGGCCAGATTATTATGCGTTCAGAGATTATAATAATCTGGCCACTCAGTTTAAAGATGGTATTGAAGGATAGAAATAGGAAATTTTAGAGGTGGTGTGGTTATTGTTAATAGCCAGTATGACCATAAGAGATTGCTGGTGGCAGTGGTGGAGGCCAGAGTGTTGGAGGACTCCTCAGTCTATGTCTACAAACCCACCATGAATGATGATAGAAGTAGAAGTGAAGAAAAAGACTGAGTGGGACTTTTTTTTTTTTTTAAAATCCTCACCTGAGGATGTTTTTCCATTGATTTTAGATAGAGTAGAAGGGAGGAGAGAGGGAGAGAGAGAGACACATCAATAGGTTGCCTCCCACATGGTAATACTGGGGATAAAGCCTGCAACCGAGGTACGGGCCTCGGAATCAAACCCCAGATGCTTCCGTGCATGGGCCTAACCACTGAACTAACTGGCCAGGGCTGAATTAGGCATTTAAGTCCTTAATAAATAAGGGAGTCAACCAATTCCTACCTAATAGACAAATATGCAAATTGACCATACCTCCGACACACCCACAAGCCATGCCCACAAGCCAAGCCCACCATCCAATCAGAGTGAGTATGCAAATTAACCCAACCAACATGGCTACGGCCACAGAGAGCAAGGTTTCCTAGGTAACAGAGGAAGCCAAGCTTTCCGCCTGCCCTTGCCAGGCCTAAGCCTCCACTCAAGCTACAAAGTTTCAATTATAGAAGGTAAACAAATTCAAACAGAAATGGCGTCAGAATGGAGCTTGAGAGAGCAAGCCAGGGTTGCCGCCGGCAACAGGGGAAGCAAAGCTTTCTGCACACCCTGGCCGGGCCCACCCGCTTAAGGCAACAAAGTTTCAATTATAACCCCAACACAAATGGCTGCCAGCCTCAGAGGGAGCCCCAGGCTTGGCTCCGCTCCAGGCTACAAAGTTTCATATGAGTTTCAAAGTTTCATAGAAGGAAAATAAATTCCAGATACCAGGGCCTCCGCTTGGGTTGCCAGGGGGCGTGGCCGGCCTGCAAACCACCACAGGCCCCTCGCTCAGGCCGCCCCATGCCCCAAGGGAACCCCACCCTGATCCGGGACACCCTTCAGGGCAAACCAGCTGGCCCCCACCCCTGTACCAGGCCTCTATCTTATCTAATAAAAGAGTAATATGCAGATTGATCATCACTGCAACACACAATATAGCTGCCCCCATGTGGTCAAAGATCCTGCCCCCATGTGGACACAAGATGGCCACCACAAGATGGCCAGCAGGAGAGGGCAGTTGAGAAGGACCAGGCCTACAAGGGCGGGCAGTTGGAGGTGATCAACCTTGCAGGAGAGGGCAGTTAAGGGTGACCAGGCTGGCAGAGGAGGGAAGTTGGGGGCAAACAGGCTGGCAGCAGAGTGGTTAGGGGATGATCAAGCTGGCAGGCAGAAGCAGTTAGGGGCAATCAGGCAGGCAGGCAGGCAAGCAGTTGGGAGCCAGCAGTCCTGGATTGTGAGAGGGGTCCCAGATTGGAGAGGGTACAGGCTGGGCTGAGGGACAACCCCCCTCCGTGCACGAATTTCGTGCACCGGGCCTCTAGTCCTATATAATAAGAAGCTAATATGCAAATTGTCCCCTCAACTGGGAGTTCAATCAGGAGTTCGACCAGGGGGCAGGGCCAGCCGGCCAACCGCAGGAAGGGAGGCCCCCGCCAGCAGCAGGCAACTGCCAGAGGAAGGGAGGTCGCAGCCAGCAGCCACTAAGAACCTACCCGTGCATGAATTTCATGCACTGAGCCTCTAGTAGGGACAATAAATGTCTAGAGCAAAGCAGAGCTGTGGATGGTATGATTTCATAGCATGTACTTCAAGGAAGCTGGGGGATAATGGAGGAGGGTGACCAATCACCTGGAAGCTGAAATTAGTATTAAGAGGAATCTCAATCCCATTGCCAGGCCCAGGTCTTCAGGACTGTAAATGTAAAACAGCTCAGTTGGCTGGGCATTGTCCTATGCACCGAGAGGTCGCTGGTTCAATTCCCTATCAGGGCACATGTCTGGGTTGCGGGCTTGCTAGCATGCAGGAGGCAACCAATGGATGTTTCTCTCTTTGATGTTTCTCTCTCCCTCTCCCTTCCTCTCTCTCTAAAAAAATCAATTAAAAAACACTTTTTTTTTTAAAAAGGGTAAAACAGCCCCAATCTGATAAGGGGAAGCAGTTTTCATAGGATGCTACATGTTCATAGTAGAGGTGGAGGAATAGATTTACCCACAGAAAGTGGACAGCATATTACATCAGTATATTAAAAGTAGAACTGAGCCCTAATTGGTTGCAGGTTCTATCCCCTGCCCCAGTTGGGGCATGTGCAGGAGGCAACCAATTGATGTGTCTCTCTCACATCAATGTTTCTCTCTCTCTACATCTCCCCTTCTCTTCTACTCTCTCTAAAAATCAATGGAAAAAATATCCTCTGGTGAGGATTTTTTTAAAGTAGAACTGCAAGTGTTCTTCTGAGATGACAAAAATAAAATTTGTTTAAATTCTTTATTTTTTTATTTAACATAGTTTTTATTTTTTTAATAGATTTTATAGATTTTTACAGAGAGGAAGGGAGAATGTTAGAGAGAAACATCAATGAAAGGAAAACATAGATTGGCTGTTTCTTGTACGCCCCCTACTGGGGATGGAGGCCGCAACCGAGCATATGCTCTGACTGGGAATCGAACCAGTGACCTCCTGGTTCATGAGTTGAAGCTCAATCACTGAGCCACACCAGCGAAGCTAATATGGCTTTTATTGATTAGACTTAAAATAATTGTTTTCTTCCCCACCCTTACTTTTCTCTGCTTTTTTTTTATAGCAGACAATATGAAACACCCCTTGAAGGCAACTTAATTAATCAAGAGATTATGCTAAAACGGCAAGAAGAAGAAATGATGCAGCTCCAAGCTAGAATGGCTCTTAGACAGTCTCGGTTGAGCCTGTATCCAGGGGATACAATCAAAGCTTCCATGCTTGACATCACCAGGGATCCTTTAAGAGAAATGGCCCTAGAAACAGCCATGACTCAAAGAAAACTAAGGGTAAGTTGATTCTCAGATTACTGCATCTGAACTTTGTCTCATGGGGAAATGTTATGCAAAGAATTTTTAAATATTCTATAGGGATCCTAATGTTGCCTGTAAATGAAATTGAAATCTCATGTTAGTTTTCATAGCTGGCTTTATTCAGCATTGTGGGGATCATTTTTTAATAAGAAATTTATTATACCAAAACCCAAGAAGATCAAATAGATGTTCAAGGTTGGTTTGGAAGCTCAAGAATGTTATCCAGGACATTGCATCTCTGCTCTGTCATTCTCAGAATTGTGGCAATAATTCACTTTATAGTCTTGGTAGCTCTAAGCATATACCTTCATATTACAATATCCAAACACAAGGATAAACAAATATGCATTTTATATCTGTAGGGGATTTTTTTTTATGTGTTTCCGATCGTTTATTTTTGTTTCAATATATGTCATATATTTTTATAAACATAAGCTCAAAATGAGCAGACTTCTTTTTTTAAAAATATATTTTATTGATTTTTTTTACAGAGAGGAAGGGAGAGGGATAGAGAGTTAGAAACATCAATCAGCTGCCTCCTACACGCCTCCTACTGGGGATGTGCCCACAACCAAGGTACATGCCCTTGACCGGAATCGAACCTGGGACCCTTCAGTCCGCAGGCCAATGCTCTATCCACTGAACCAAACTAGTTAGGACAAGACTTCTTATTTCATGTAAAATACCTTGGAAAATTTTATAACTTCTATAATATTATTGTTAAGGGCAGTAAAGTATTCCATTTTGTGAATTTACCATGTACCATAATTTCTTTTTTCTTTTTTTAATGTATGTTTATTGATTTCAGAGAGGAAGGGAGGGGGAGAGAGAGATAGAAACATCAATGATGAGAGAGAATCATTGAGTGCCTGCCTCCTGCATGCCCCCTACTGGGGATTGAGCCCTCAACCTGGGCATGTGCCCATGACTGGAATCGAACCTGGGACCCTTCAGTCCGCAGACCAACACTCTGTCTACTGAACCAAACTGGCTAGGGCTTATAATTTCTTTAATAAGTTTCTAATTATTGGACATTTAAATTTTTTCTAATTTGTTATTGTTTTTGTTGCTATTGCAAGCATTGCTCTGATGAACATCCCTATAGCTAAATCTTTGCAGGTATGTTCCTCCAAATAGAATAGCCAAGTTGAAGACAACACCTTTTAAGACATTTGACACATATTATTAAATTGCCCTCTTCAAAAAGTTTGTACTAATTTATGCTTTTATGAACATGCCTGTTTCACTGTATTCTTACCTACTCTGAATATTATTATTATTTTTATCATCATCATCATCACCAATTTGGTAGGTGAAGCAATCTTTCATTTGTATTGTTCCTTTACAAATAATTCTTCAATTTTGTTTTTAAATTTCTCTTGATGCAGACACATTTTAACTTGTTCATACTGTGTTGCCTTAGTTGATTTATATTAGATTCTGTTTCCCATGGCAGGCCATTCTCATTTTTTCTGCTCTATTTCTATTCTTGTTTAAAATGTGCCCTATTGATTCGTTGATTATTAACAAACCCATAATGTTAAACTTTTACTTAAATGGTATCTGTCACGTTTCACACTTGGTTAATTGGGTAGAATTCCCACACCAAGCAATCAAATGAGCTGTACAGTTGAATGCAAAGAAAAAAAAAACATAAAAATAAAACTTCAGGAACCTCCCTGAGTTCATACCCACACACCACCTGCCTTTGGCCTCAAGATTAGCCCTGCTTTTCTTCCACCTTTTGTCCATTTGGACAGACGTAATCTTTCAATCTATTCTGATCCTACTCTGACCTGGAGTCTATCTTGATTTAAGATATCTTCTCAATCAGTTCTTCCCTCTGGGCAGAAACCCTGGATATACAGGAGGTCAAGGTGAAGAGTAGATTGAGAAGCAGTAAATGTAGTGTGTGGACTCCACTTTCTCCCACTCCCAAGTCCTCCCAGCTCCTGAGATATGATTTTCTTACTTGAGACAGCAGTAGGGAGCAGAGACTTTGATACATATACACTGAGTGGCCAGATTATTATGATCTCTGAATGCATAATAATATGGCCACTCGGTGTATATCCTATATAATCCTATATAATAAAAGGCTAATATGCAAATTATCCCCTCGACCAGGCGTTCGACCAGCAGGCAGGCCAGCCAACCACCCATGTCCCCTCCCCCTGGCCAGGCTGGCTGGACCCCACCCATGCACAAATTCATGTACCGGGCCTCTAATATATATACACACACACACACACATATGTACTCAGTGGCCAGATTATTATGCATTCAGAGATCATAATAATCTGGCCACTCAGTGTACTGTCCCTAGTAGTCAGTATTTTGAACAAAAGAATAGTGTCACAAGGTTCCAAGAACATGCTTACAGATGGATATGGATATTTTGTAATCACAAACTTATATTTTGACAATCACAATATTTTATATATTTTGTTTTTTAATTATGATTTGTTTTAGGACAGATTCAATCTTACTCTCTAAAACAGTGAGATGCTGTACAATCCCTTCACACATTAGCAATATTAAACCACATCCTTAATGAGCTTGAAACTCTATATTACTTCAACAATTAAGACTACTATTGTGCTTTTAAGAGTCTGAGTCATTCTGGAGTCCAAAAACGGAAAATCTTGTGAAACAGTATAAAACTAGGCTTTTCGTTTGACATCACTGGTAGAAAACAGGGCTGAGGAAAAGCTTCTGTTCACACTGCGTGTAAGGCACCTTCCATTCCTGGTCTTGTAAACTCCACTGTCCTTCTTTATTGAAAGTTTCTGCATTTGTTTCAGGTCACCTACTTCTAATCAGGTGGCTTTACTTGTAATTTATTTTTATTATTACATTATTTCTTTTGAAGGAAAGAGCTAGAATAATTAAAACTCTTAATTTTACTTATTATGTGATTTGCAGAATTTCTTTGGCCCTGAGTTTGTGAAAATGACAATAGAACCTTTTGTGTCTTTGGATTTGCCACGGTCTATCCTTGTAAGTAATAAAACCAATTTGTATCACTCTTAGAAAATAATCTCAGTAATGATTTGAAGGAAAAAAACAGTTGAAATTCTTACAAAATTTATTTCAATAGATGCCATTCTTTTATTTTTTATTTTTCAATTATAGACAAAGAAAGGGAAGAATGAGGACAACCGAAGAAAAGTAAATGTAATGCTTCTGAGTGGGCAGAGATTGGAACTGACTTGTGATACCAAAACCATATGTAAAGATGTGTTTGATATGGTTGTGGCCCATATTGGCTTGGTGGAACATCATTTGTTTGCTTTAGCTCTCCTCAAAGGTACCAAAAAATGTTAAATTCAGGTTGCAATATGAAACATTGGCAACAAATTGACTTCCTATACCTGTTATGCCCAACCTTTCTTTGAGAAATAGTAACTACAAAAACATTCAGCAAGGAGGGGTAGGAGTTTAGGAACTCCCTTCCTTCTTCTAACTAAGTGCATTGTTTTTGTTTTTTGTTTTTTTCTTTTTAATCCTCACCCGAGGATATTTTTCCATTGATTTTTAGAGAGGGTGGAAGAGAGAGGGAAAGACAGAGAGAAACATCGATGTGAGAGAAACACATCGATTGGTTGCCTCCTGCATGAGCCCCAAACAGGGCCTGGGCTGGCGACGAGCCTGCAACAAGGTTTGTGCCCATGACCGGAATCGAACCCAGGACCCTTTGGTCATAGGCCAATACTCTATCCACTGAGCAAAACCAGCTGAGGAAGGTGCATTGTTTTAGTGGCTGTGTCTTTTTTGCATCTTCTGCACTTGACCATGAAGATTTTTCTTTGGTTTTTGGCTATATAAAAATAGATTTTAATTGTTATATTTTGGAGATGATTATATATGTCAATTGCCTACATATGTATTCTAGAAGTTAGTATCCTGCTAATAGGACTGTATAGCAGGACCCTATTTTGGAATCTTCACTTCAACTTATTTAGCCTACTATCCTAAAATATAGTGTCTTTATAAATGTTGTCAGTGGATGACTGAAAATATGACTTCACCTATTTTTTCAGCATCACAGCCACTTTTACATCTACAATGGTCTCAGAGCACAGCTGCATTGGAAGTCGCTCCTGGTTGTCAATTAGAATTTCCATAGCAATGAGAAGTCCTTTGGAGTTGGGCTTAATAAGTCTCTTTAAATTGCTCTTTAATATTTCAGATTCCTGTTTACCTCAGAATTTATCTTAGAAAGCTTAGACAACAAAGTACCATAAATTATAATTGAAGGATCAAACCATCCTGAAACCCTGCCAGATGAGGATAAGAGAAATATTTTTTTCAATTTAGTTTATTGAATTCTTTTCTTAAAAACTAATGGTTCATTTTGTAGTCATTCAGTAAATATTCACTTAGTGCCAATTTGTGTTCTATCACTTTACTAATTACAATTTTATGCTAAACAGATAATACTAAATAAAGATATTTAATTAATTAAAATTTCTATATATAATATTCCCAAATTTTTAATCATTCTGGATAAGTCAAATTTTAGTGAATAATCTATTATTTGGAGAGAGTCAATAATACTTAAGTGATGATTTTAAAAAATAAAAATAACCCTGGCCAGTTTTGCTCAGTGGTTAGAGTATCAGCCCTCCCACCAAAGGGTCATGGGTTCTATTCTCAGGGCATGTACCTTAGTTGCAGGTTCGCTCCCTTCCCCCAGTTGGGGGTGGGAGGCAACTAGTCGATGTGTCTCTCTCGCATTTATGTTTCTCTCTCCCCTCCTCTTCCTTCCCTTTCACTCTCTCTAAAACATCAATGGAAAAGAATATCCTTGAGTGAGGATTAAAACAAATAATAATAATAAAATAAATTTTAAAAATGATGACTGTTCTTCCTAGATTTCAGCTGGTAGCTCAATAATCTACACTAATAAAAGAGAAACATGCAAATTGACCATCACTCCGCTATGCCCACCAGCCAATCAGAGCGATTATGCAAATTAACCCAACTAAGATGGTGACCGCCACGGAGCTGGAGCGAGCCAGAGGCTTGGGTTGCCCCCGGCGATGGAGGAAGCCAAGCTTCCCACCCGCCCTGGCCTGCCCTGGCCTCCACTCAAGGCTACAAAGTTTCAATTATAAGAAATAAATAAATACCAGATACCTGCTTCCAGCTGGCCCTGGTCTATGCTTGGGTCGCCGGGGCGCATGACCAGCCTGCAAACACCACAGGCCCCTTGCCCAGGCCACCCCACACCCCAAGGGAACCCCCACCCTGATCTGGGACACCCTTCAGGGCAAACCAGCCGGACCCCACCCGTGCACCAGGCCTCTATCCTTCTAATAAAAGAGTAATATGCAAATTGACCATCACTCCAACACACAAGATGATTGCCTCCCATGTGGTAAAAGATGGCTGCCCCCATGTGGACACAAGATGGCCACCACAAGATGACCAGTTGGGAGGGCAGTTGTGGGTGATCAGGCCAGCAGGGAAAGGCAGTTGGGAGGGACCAGGCCTGCAAGGGAGGGCAGTTGGGGGTGATCAAGCCTGCAGGGGAGGGCAGTTAGGGGTGACCAGGCCGGCAGAGGAGGGAAGTTGGGGCAACCAGGCCTGCAGGGAAGGGCTGTTGGGAGGGACCAGGCTTGCAGGGGAGGGCAGTTTGGGGGGACCCAGGCCTGCAGGGGAGGGCAGTTTGGGGGGGACCAGACCAGCAGGGGAGAGCAGTTAGGGGTGATGAGGCTGTCAGGGAAGGGCAGTTAGGGGTGACCAGGTCAGCAGGGGAGGGAAGTTGGGGCGGACCAGGCTGGCAGGGGAGTGTAGTTAGGGGTGACCAGGCTGGCAGGGGAGGGCATTTAGGGGGGACCAGGCCGGCAGGGGAGGGCAGTTTGGGGCAATCGGGCTGGCAGGGGAGCATTAGGCATCATTCAGGCTGGCAGGGGAGTGGTTAGGGGGTGATCAGGCTGGCAACAGAAGTGGTTAGGGGCAATCAGGAAGACAGGCAGGTGAGCAGTTGGGAGCCAGTAGTGCTGGATTGTGAGAGGGATGTCCGACTGCCCGTTTAGGCCCGATCCCAGTAGGATCGGGCCTAAACGGGCAGTCGGACATCCCTCGAGGGGTCCCAGATTGGAGAGGGTGCAGGCTGGGCTGAGGGACACACACACCCTGTGCACCATTTCGTGCACTGGGCCTCTAGTAATAAATAATAACTGATGTTTATTGAATGCTTACCATGTGCCGCACACTTTATCAAGTATTTTATATCCATTATGTCATGTGATCCCTATAATAGCCTTATAAAGCAGGAATTGCAGGAAATAGCACTGTCCTCATTTTACAGATAAGAAAATTGAGGTCTAGAGGTTAAATTTATTCATTATCACATGGATAGTAAATAATTGTGGCCAGAAGTTGAATCCAGGTCTATCTGTCTTCAGACCCCTCATTCTTTTTTTGTGGTTGTTAATCCTCACCCGAGGATATTTTTTCTATTGATTTTTAGAGAGAATGGAAGGGAGGGAGCGGGGAGAGAGAGAGAAACATTGATGAGAGAGAAACATCAGTGTGAGAGAGACACATGAATTGGTTGTCTCCCACACCCAACTGGGGCCAGGGATTGAACCTGCAACCCAGGTACATGCCCTTGACCAGAATCGAACCTGAGACCCTTCGATGCATAGGCCAACACTCTAACCACTGAACCATACCCATCAGGGCAAGACCCCTCATTCTTAAAAGACTAAGTCATATTGCCTCAGAGCACCCTGTCATACTTCTTCATAATCTTATTTTATTCAATATTTTTATTTTATCTGAATGTTTTCTTATTTTGTTACAGATAATGAGTATTTCTTCATGGATCCTGATTTAAAATTAACCAAAGTGGCCCCAGAGGGATGGAAAGAAGAACCAAAGAAAAAGAACAAAGCCACTGTTAATTTTACTTTGTTTTTCCGAATTAAATTTTTCATGGATGATGTTAGTCTAATCCAGTGAGTACGCAAGAGTTTCTGTTTTTCTCTTCTTGACCCCTGGGTTTTTGACCCGTTAGTTTACTGATACTGAACTATTGAGTCTGATCAATGATAATGTTTCCTTTATCATAAGAGAAATAATTTCTTCAACATTGTTTATTAAATTATTGTGGCTTAAAAGCTTCATTATAAACTGTCTTGGAAACTAAGCTTATCTGCCAGTAATACAAATTACCTCAAGATTGAAGATAAAGCCCAATGTCTTGTGTTTGTATTTATTTTCCAGACACACTCTGACCTGTCACCAGTATTATCTTCAGTTGCGGAAAGATATCTTGGAAGAGAGGATGCACTGTGATGATGAGACCTCTTTACTGTTGGCCTCCTTGGCTCTCCAGGCTGAGTATGGAGATTATCAGCCAGAGGTGGGACTCACTTTTTTCTCCAGGACCACTTTTGCATTGGTGTTCTTATCCTCAGCATAATTAAAGACTAAACCTATTTGAGGTGTTTGCTGTTTAGATATAGAGATTTTTGAGGCTAGTTTGGTACTTCAGAATGACCAAGTTCCCTATGTACTTTGGTTATACACTGAGTGGCCAGATTATTATGCGTTCAGCGATCATAATAATCTGGCCACTCAGTGTATACAGTCATACACTATGGGACTTCCTTCCTTCCTTCCTTCCTTCCTTCCTTCCTTCCTTCCTTCCTTCCTTCCTTCCTTCCTTCCTTCCTTCCTTCCTTCCTTCCCTCCTTCCCATCTGTCTTTTTAAAATTAGCTTATTTCAGAGTTTTGGGCTATCTAGCACTTACCCTTTTCCCATTTTCAACCTGGTAGATACTAGACACAGAGTTATCAGTCAAATCTGGATCAAAGGGATCTTCTACTTTCCACATGGATCCATGCAGTGATGGACTGAGAGCCCAGCAGAGTTCACTGTATGGAGATTAGATGTTCAAGCTCAAATATTCTAGAATTTACATGGAGTTAAGGGGAAGCAAGAGACTATACCACTCAAGCAGCATCCTACAGAACATTAACCGTATAGTGACATTTGGCCCTGGATTGTCAGTCTCTTCTCAAGTTTTCCAATCAGTTTAGTCATAATGCCTCACTGAATAAAAGAGAGAGACTGATGCATTTCCTTTAAAACTCACTTCTCAGAGAGAAGTATAAATACAGGCATCTTAGCTCTTGGTTGAGGCAAGAACTTTTAAGATAGGAGGAAAAGGCAAATAGAATTGCTTACAAAAACGTTCTCCTTTCTAGGTTCATGGTGTGTCTTATTTTAGACTGGAGCATTATTTGCCTCCTAGAGTGATGGAGAAACTTGACTTGTCCTATATTAAAGAAGAGTTGCCCAAATTGCATAATACCTATGCAGGAGCTTCTGAAAAAGAGACAGAGTTAGAATTTTTAAAGGTAAGCACACAAGATTATAGTGATAAGCTTTGTATCTGTTTCAAGGTAAGCAAGATGCCAATAAATAATACTATGAATTATCTCATTTTATTTATTCCTGACTAAAACCATGGTATTTTAATTCTTCTTTTGTAAATGAGGGAACTGAGGCTCAAAGAGGAAATGTAATGTTCCCAAAGTAAATGGCTGTTATGTGGGGTAAAACTGTGATTTGAACCCATATCTATCTGTCTATGGATTCCATGCTTTATGATTTTTATGTCCCATCTAAGAAATCAAATTTATCTAATCCACAGTGACAAATATTTTCTAAATTTCTAGTTTGCTAATATTTAGTTGCAGATTTTAGCATCTATGTTCATCAGGGATATTGGCCTATAGTTTTAGTTCCTATATGTAAGTCTGTGGTCCATTTTTGGGTTAATTTTCATATATTGAGTGTAATAAGGATCGAGATTCATTTTCTTGGCATGTGAATATTCAATTGTTTTAGCAACATTTGTTGAAAAGACTACCCTTTCTATATTAAACTACATTGGTACAAGTTTTGTATCTTTTTGCCACCTCTTAGCAAGGTGTATGGTATTGTTCCAACAGGTCTGCCAAAGACTGACAGAATATGGAGTTCATTTTCACCGGGTGCACCCTGAGAAAAAGTCACAAACTGGAATATTACTAGGAGTCTGTTCTAAAGGTGTCCTTGTGTTTGAGGTTCACAATGGAGTTCGCACATTGGTCCTTCGCTTTCCATGGAGGGAAACCAAGAAGATTTCGTTTTCAGTATGTCCAATTTAACCCCATTTGATTATATTTTGAAATATGTGTTCTCAATTTCAAATGTAACCTATTAATTGACTTTACTTAAATTTAAAACCCTGTCATTCAGTAGGGCTAATATGCTTTAATATTTTGTATTTCACTCTTCTTTCTTAGCTGTAGGAAGTATTATTGAGGTTTGTTTTTGGTTTTCTCAGGAAGTAATTTAAAAAACAATATTAGACATTCCTAGCTGGTTATATGCTCAATTAACTTTAGTTAAATTACAACCTAGTTGACTTTTTTGTTAATTCAGAACTTATTCTGGGGTATTAACTTCTCACATGGAGAAACCTTTTAATGTATTTAAGTTAGGTAACTATCTTAACCACAGTGAACTTTGTCTTGCCCAATAATAGGTCCCTCACAGCAACTATTTGAATCTCAGTGGTCTAGAGATTTACTTGATTTCATGAACTAATCCCAGAACTTTCTTCAGTTTTAAGTTTTAGTGTATATTTTCTATAGACATAAAGTTGGAAAAGTGATTTTTAGAAAATCATGTTTATGAAAGATAGTGAGCTATAAAGGCATATTTTTATTCTGAAAAGCAATTGGCAAACCCCAGAGATGAGTCAAAAATATATTCAGGTATTTGTTTTTCAGATATTCAGGAACTACTGACATCTTTAGTTTATGTTTGAGCAGAAATATAGTCTCACCCAACAATGTTTATAAAAATATCAATAACAAGACTCCAACGGACTCTGAATAATCTTCAACCTAGAGACTTTTGAAATCAATTCTAGCCCTAATTGTTAATTGATTGTCTTCCTCTGAAACCTGGTAAACTAAGATTACCAGTTGATATGTTCTCTCAGGAAAGCACAGACCATCCTCATCTTCTCAAGATGGTCAAGACCAGAAACTTCCCTGGATTTATAACTAATTAAACCGTTTTGTGAATATTGTACCAACCTTGCATCTCCAGAATAAATCCCACTTGACCATGGTGTATGATCTTTTTAATGAATTTCTGGATGTAGTTTGCTAATATTTAGTTGCAGATTTTAGCATCTATGTTCATCAGGGGTATTGGCCTATAGTTTCCCTTTCTTTGTAATGTCTTTCTCTGGTTTTGCAATTATTATAATGCTGGCCTCATAAAAAGAGCTTGAAAGTCTTCCCTCCTATTGAAATTTTTTTGGAATACTTTGAGGATAGGTGTTAGTTCTTCTTTGGATGTTTGGTAAAATACACCTGTGAAGCCATCCGGTCCAAGACTTTTGTTTGCTGGGAGTTTTTTATTTTATTACTGCTTCAATTTCATTAGTTGTAATCAGTCTATTCAGGTTTTCTAATTCTTCCTGATTTATTTTTGGAATATTTTATGTTTCTAGGAATTTGTCCATTTTGTCCAGGTTGTCCAATTTGTTGGCATATAATTGTTCATAGTATCCTAATATATAAAAACCCTGGGGAGGCTCGACCAACCAGAAGTCAGCCCTGCAGTCAGCACTGACTACTATGGCAGCAGGTGTGGTGACCCAGCACTGACTGCTGAGGGGGCTGCGAATCAGGCCTGGAGAGAGGCCTGAAGAGAGAAGCAGGGTCTGATCCGTAGCCTCTGTGGCAGCTGTTGATCACCACTTGCCTCTCTTTCTCTCAGGGCCTGGCCAGCAGCTGCACCTCCATTTCTCTCCAGGCCTCCACCGGGGCTGCTGATCAGCCCTACCTTTCTAATCAGGCTCCATTGATAGGCCCAGAGACGCTGACTGGCATAGAAACCGACCAATCAGAACCAAATCTGGGTGAAGTGTGAGGAGCCAATGGCTGCCTAGGAGGCGGAGCTTTTGATGCTGACTGGCATAGAAACCGACCAATCAGAACCCAATTGGCCAGCAGAGGAGGGCAGTTGGGGGCAAGATCAGGCCAGCAGGGGAGGGCAGTTAGGGGTGATCAGGCAGGCAGGGGCGATCAAGCTGGCAGGAAAGGGCAATTGGGGGTGAGATCAGGCCAGCGGGAGAGGGCAGTTGGGGGCAACCAGGCCAGCAAGGGAGGGCATTTGGGGGCGATCAGGCTGGCAGGGGAGCAGTTATGTGTTAATGAGGCTGGCAGGGGAGCGGTTAGAGGGTGATCAGGTTGGCAGGCAGAAGCAGTTAGGGGCAATCAGGCAGGCAGGCAGGCAGGCGAGCAGTTAGGAGCCAGCAGTCCTGGATTGTGAGAGGGATGTCCAACTGCCGGTTTAGGCCCGATCACTGTGGGGTCCCAGATTGGAGAGGGTGCAGGACAGGCTAAGGGCCACCCCCCCCCCACCCTCAATGCATGAATTTCATGTACCGGGCCTCTAGTTTTCTTATAATCCTTTGTATTTCTGTGGTGTCAGTTGTTACTTCTCTTTCATGTCTGTCTTTGTTTATTTGGGACCTCTCTTTTATTTTTCTTGATGAGTCTGGTTAAAGATTCATCAGTCTAGTTTATCTTTTCAAAAAGCCAGTTCTTGGTTTCATTGATCTTTTGTATGTTTTTTTTTCCGGTCTCTATGTCATTTATTTAAAGTCTGATCTTGATGATTTTCTTTCTTCTACTTTCTCTGAGCTTTGTTTATTGTTTTTGTGTGTTTTTTTTCTAGTTCTTTTAGGTTGTAGGTTTAGATTGTTTATTTGAGGTAGGCCTGTAATGCTATGAACTTCCCTTTCAGGACTGCTTTCTCTGTGTCTCATAGATTTGGGGTTATTGTGTGTTCCTTTTAATTTGTTTCCAGGTCATTTTTAATTTCTTCCTTGATCTCATTGCTAACCCATTCATTGTTTAATAACATGCTGTTTAACCTCCATGTGTTTTAATGTTTTTCAGTTTTTTTATTGTAATTGATTTCTACTTTCATACCATTGTGGTCAGAGAATTTGCTTGATGTGATTTCAATCTTCTTGAATTTGTTAAGACTTATTTTGTGTCCTAACATGTGGTCTGTTTTTAGAATGTTCCATGTGTACTTGAGAAGGATGTATATTCTGCTGCTTTGAGATGAAATGGTCTGTAAATATCGATTAAATCCTGCTGATCCAGTGTGTCATTTAAGGTTTCTGTTGCCTTGTTGATTTTTTTGTCTGGAAGATTGCTCCATTGATGACAGTGGGGTGTTAAAATCCTCTACTATGACTGTATTGCTGTCGTTCTCTCTCTTAATTTCCACCAAGATTTTCTTTATATATTTAAGTGCTCCTATGTTGGGTGTATATATGTTTACAAGGGTTACAACCTCTCATTGGATTGATCGCTTTAGTATTATGACCTTTCTATCTCTTGTTAATGGCCTTTGTTTTGAAGTTTATTTTGTCCATGTATAAGTATTGCTACTCCAGCTTTTTGTTTGTTTCCATTTGCATGGAATAATTCCTTTCCATCTCTTCACTTTCAGTCTGTGTATTTTTTTGTTCTGAGGCTGCTCTCTTGTAGACAGTGTATACAGCAGAACCTCATTTCTCAAACTTAATTCGTTTGGAAGGCTGTTCAAAAACCGAATTGTATTTTCCCATTAGAAATAATTTAAATGAAATTAATCCATTCCAGACCCCCAAATGATTCCCTGTTTTAACCTTTATTATATACAGTACGTGTCTAATGTACTGTTTACTCTATAAATAAAAACCTTAAAAACAAAAAGAACATGAAATGTAAATGAAATTTAACAAAAAGGAAGTGAAATGTACAATAAAAAGTCAAAATGTAATAATAATAATAATCAGCAACAAATGCAAAAATATTCACAACACAATATCTGAGATTTTAACAGTGGTAAACTGACTCATACTCTCATATTCTCTCCTTTGCCACCTGAGAGACATGTGACTGATCATTCAGGTATTAGCATAAAAGCATTGTCAGGTTGAGAAGCAAATTGTTCGAGATGGGAGACATTTGAGAATCTAGGTTTGACTGCATATGGGTCATTTTTTCTTTGTTTCTTTTTTTTTATCCTCACCTGAGGATATTTTCTTATTGATTTGAGAGGGAGAGAGAGAGAGGGGAAGAGAGAAACATCGACGTGAGAGACAAACATCGATTGGTTGCCTCCCGTACACTCCCCGACCAGGGATCAAACCCTCAATCTAGGTATGTTCCCTGACTGGGAATTGAACACTTAACTTTTTGGTGTATGGAACAACATTCCAACCAAGTGAGCTGCTGGCCAGGGCCTGAGTCATATTTTCTTATCCATTCAGTTACCCTTTGTCTTTTCATTGAAGCATTTAATACATTTACATTTAAGGTTATACACCTATTGATAGGTGTATATAGCCATTTTATTCTTTGTACCTATGTTCCTCTCTCTGTGTTTCTTTCTTTTTCTTAAAGTAGGCCCTTTAACATTTTTTTTGATACTGGTTTGGTGGTAATGAATTCCTTTAGCTTTTTTTTTTATTTTTATTTTTTTGTCTGTGAAGCTCTTTATTTTGCCTTCAGTTTTAAATGACAGACTTGCTGGATAGAGTAGTCTTGGTTGTAGGTCCTGGCTTTTCATCATTTTTAATGTTTCATGCCAATCCCTCTGACCTGAAGTGTTTCTGTTGAGAAATCATCTGGAAGCCTTATGGAAACACCTTTGTAGGTACTAATTGCTTTATTCTTTTGGCTTTTAAGATTCACTCTTTGTCTTTAATCTTTGGTATTTTAATTATGATATGTCTTGGTGTGGCCCTCTTTGGCTTCATCTTGATTGGGACTCTCTATACTTTCTATACTTACATGACTTTTTCCTTCACCAGGTTAGGGAAGTTTTCAGCCATTATTTCTTAAAACTGGTTCTCTATCCCTTGCTCACTCTCTTTTTCTTCTGGAACCCCTATGATACGGATGTTGTTATGCTTGTCATTGTACCAGAGGTCCCTTAAGCTTTCCTCATTTTTTTAAATTCTTTTTTTCTTTTTCTTTTTTTTTAATTCGCACCTTAGGATATTTTTTCCTACGGTGATTTTTAGAGAGAATAGAAAGAAGGGGAGGATAGGAGAGAGTTGGGGGAGGAAAAAAACATCAATTTGAGAGAGACACATTGATTGGTTGCTTCCCACACGTGCCCCGACCGGGGTCTGGAAGCGAACCTACAACCCAGGTATGTGCCCTTGACAGGAATCGAACCTGTGAACCTTCATTGTACAGGCTGACATTCTAACCACTGAGCAATGCCAGCCAGGGCCTTTTTTCTTTCTGATGCTCTTCTTGGGTACTTACTGGTATCTTGTCCTCTACATTGCTGATTCGATCCTCTGCTTCA
Organism: Cnephaeus nilssonii; assembly: GCF_951640355.1. Classification (NCBI taxonomy): domain Eukaryota; kingdom Metazoa; phylum Chordata; class Mammalia; order Chiroptera; family Vespertilionidae; genus Cnephaeus; species Cnephaeus nilssonii. Next base: position 61,852,329 of record NC_137072.1, on the reverse strand, counting down.
TCTAACCTGCTGTTTATTCCTTCTAGTGTATTCTTCATTTCAGATACTGTATTCTTCATTTCTGACTGGTTATTTTTTATGGTTTCTATGTCCTTTTTAATTCTTACAATTTATTTAAGTTCTTGCTGAGATCATCCATTCTTCTCCTAAGGTCCCTGAATATTCCTATAACCATTGTTTTAAACTCTGCATCTGGTATTTTGATTGCTTCCATTTCATTTGATTCATTTTCATTTTCTGGGGTTTCTCTTGCTCTTTCTTTTGAGGCACATTTCTTTGTCTCCCCATTTTGTCTCTCTGTATAAGTTGATCTGCTATGACTCCCAAAATTGTTATGATGGCTTTATAATGAAGGTATCTTGATGGGAAATTGGCCCCTAATCCAATCAAATCACTTAGTCTCTGCTAGAGTCTCCAATTCTAGTTCTCCGGACAGGCTCACTGCAAGTTCAGGTTGGGTGCAGCCAGCCATCCCCTCTGTAGGAGCAAGCTCAGCCTGGCAGAGTCACCAACCTCAGGGGGACAGATCAAGAGTCTCTTGTTTTGTGTAATGCTGGTCTAGCCACAGAAGGGGGGCAAGCACTTTGTCCTAGTCCCAAACAATAGCCTCCCATACACTCACATTCTGAATGTCCCAGCTCTCACTCCCCCCTGCAGGGCACGTTATCTGGAATTTGGAAAAGCAGATTCAAACAGTCTCCCTTTGGGGGTGGTGCCTGCAAACCTGTAGGAGGGGATTGGTCACTTCTTCCCCTTCCAGGGGTAGCGTGGGGTTATCTCACAGGGGAGATAGAAGTGGCTCCCCTGCAAGGTAGCCACAGAACCCCACACCCACCCATCTGTTTCCTAGACAAAGCTTCTGCAGGAGATGTGCACCAAAAGTCCCAGCTCTGCATAGCACTCTGGCTTCCCTGTATAGCTGAACTCAACAGGGTGGGGCCAGCCAAGTGATTCATCAGGTTGTCAGGGTGGGTGCTGGCTCTGCACACCAGGTGGGGGAGACTGGTCCCCTTTTTAAAGCCACAGTTTAGTCACTGAGTCTCTGCCAAGAGCATCCCCAGAAAAAGAGGGCTCCAAAGATCAATGCTGGGTGCAGTGAGCAGATCCCTCCACAGGACTGAACATGGCAGAGTGGCCTCAACTGGGGATGGGGCAGTGCACTCCCCAGGCTGGTGCTGTAACAATGGGAGTGCTCATCCCTGGGGAGGTGGCATCTGGATCAATAGCAGACTCTCTTCTTTCCCAGGAAGACTAAATCTCCATTGAGTTTCACCACCAGATGCTATGCGAGCTTCTCCTCTTGTCTCTGTTGCTCTAAGTGGAGAGAGAGTTTTGCAGCTGAGATATCCCTCCAGCTTTTCAGCCACTGCACCTAGGTGCAGGGGCTAGTCCTTTCCACATCTACAGCCTTCTTACCAATCTCTATGTGGCTTCTGTAAATCCTTGGTTATGATAGTTCAGTTCAGCTAATATTCAGCTGGTTATTCAGGTTGATTGCTCTATAATTTAACTGTAAATTCGGTTTGGGGCTGGGAGCAGGGGTGAGTGTAGCTTCCACCTACTCTACAGCCATCTTGGAATGCTGGTGTGTTTTTTTTAACAAAGAACACAGGGTCCCAGTGATTTCATTGGCAACAGCATCCTATTTTATTTTTATTACATTGATTACATATTTTTGTAGTTGGATTCTGTTTATGGCAAGTGATACTGGCTTTCTGTTTACAGTTGTGATATAAAGTTTCTTTAAGTGAATTGATGTAAGTAAGCAATTTATAAACAAGGCCACAAATTATTAAAATGTTTACCTGCATGAATGAAGTTTGAATAATACTTCATTATTGTATCTTTTGTGAGCCTTCCAAATTGACTTTTCTATGCTTACTTATTTTGCATTTGAAATCAAAGACAAGGGACATGAAGTAGGGAGAATAATTTGTACCATAGAAGAAGCCAAGAACTACTGTACAATCTACCTGGACTCAAGCAGTTCTTCCGAAACATTAGTCTTAGATCTGACATGTTGAATGCTAGACTTTTAAGGCACATAGATCACCTTCAAGCCTCAGCACGTAGGTCACATTTTAGGATGCCTTTCTTACAAGAAAGATTTATTTTTTAAGAAACATCAGGTAAATAAGACTAATTTGTGGTTCTCCTACTTTCCCTGAATTTTTTAAGCATTACCATCTCTAAAAATTGATGTGTTCATTTTTCAGCCCAGCAGTTTTATTGTTCAGTGCATCTCCATCCAAATTTTTCTTTTAACTTCCTGCAACTTCCATATCAGCCTTCATACCACCAAGATTCTTGACTGAATCACAGCTCATAATATTATACTAGAGGCCCGGTGCACGAATTGGTGCACAGGTGGAGTCCCTCAGCCTGGCCGGCGATCGGGGCTGATGAGGGCTGTCTCGCCCAGTCCCAATCGGGGGCCGATCGGGGCCAGCTGGCAGGGGGAAGGGACTATGGGAGGTTGGCCAGCTGTGGGGAGGGACTGCTGGAGGTTGGCCGACCACGGGAGGTTGGCTGTGGGAGCACACTGACCACCAGGGGGCAGCTCCTGCATTGAGCGTCTGCCCCCTGGTGGTCAGTGTGCATCATAGCAACCAGTTGATTGGTCATTCAGTAGCTTAGGCTTTTATATATAGACTAGAGGCCCGGTGCATGAAAATTCATGCACTGGAGGGGGGGGTCCTTCAGCCCAGCCTGCCCCCTCTCACAGTCTAGGAACCCTCGGAGGTGGTAGGTGACCCAGCAATCAGGGGAAGGCGACACCCCCATCACACCTCTGCTGCTGCCACTGCCGGCAGTGCAAGCCTCGGCCGACCCTGGTTACCTGAGCCTCGGGTGGCCCTGGACGGCTGGGCAGCCACCATCAGAGGCTTGCCTGTGCCTTGGGCCGGCCCTGGGCGGCTGGGCAGCCAACATCCGAGGCTTGCCTGCACCTCGGGCCGGCCCTGGGCGGCTAGGGGACTGAGGGAACTGGGGGACTCCGGAGACAGGCGCCCCAGTGGGGCTGAGGGGACTGGGCGCTGCCATCTTTGAGGGCGTGGCAGTCAATTAACATATTCCCTCCTTATTGGCTGTGGGCGCCACCATCTTTTCTGAAGGCATGATGTTCTATTAGCATATTCCCTGTTTATTAGATAGGATATTAATAAATCAACTTTTGTTGAACTTCATTTTCTTTATCCAAGACAGTTAAACTTACATTTCTTGAACTTCTTTACATTTCAAATGGGCTTGGTGTTTGTAGGCATTACAGTAAACTAAAAATATCAATAATCTCATTAAACTATGTTTCCCTTACTGGTGGGTGGTGTATAGTCTGTTTAGGCTCTAATTTGTGAACATGGCAAATGATATTAATTTTATTTTTCTGAATTTTTAATAATACTGGTTTATATTTTTCTATACTTGTATTAAATGTAGGTCAAGGAATACTTATGCCTAATAATGTGAAATAAAAATAATATTTACATGTTAATTATTGTTTACAGAATTCGGTCATGTATTAAAGGGATAGGGAAATGTCCTAATTATTAATGCCCCTGATTAATATTGTAGAAGAAGAAAATCACATTGCAGAATACATCAGATGGAATAAAACATGCCTTCCAGACAGACAACAGTAAGGTATGCCAGTACCTGCTGCATCTCTGCTCTTCCCAGCATAAGTTCCAGCTGCAGATGAAAGCAAGACAGAGCAACCAAGATGCCCAAGATATTGGTAAGGAGACACAAACAGATGACTCCAAGTTATATGCATGGTTTTTGCCACAAATTTTAAAAGCACTTCCATGTTTAGGATAAAAATTACAAGCTATCTAGATGTTAAATGATTAAGTCAAGTTTAGAAAGGTGTGAAAAGAAGCCAAAATTTCAATTTCATGTTCATTTTGAAAACGACCCTAGATCAGTCAGGGAATACCTGTTGAAATATATATTTTGTGTTTATCCCTAGGGTAGCTGATGTAAATGTTATAGAAGTTTGGATTATATTCTCTACCCATAGTAAACTTAAGCACTGTTTGGGAAGGTAAGACTAATATACATGAAACAATAAATAGTCCACAATAGAGGGTCAAGGTTTGAATGACAGATTATAGCGTATAGACTCTGTGATCACGAGAAGAGGAGAGGGAGAGCAAAGACTAGGGTACTTGAGTAGTGGTGCTTGAATTGGAATTTTGAGGGACAAAAATAATTAAACAGATTGAACATAAATGGCAAGTTCTTTTCCAGATGAGGAAAAGAACCTGGGAAACAGGCAGGGGCAGAGGGGAGTATGCACCCAGCATGGTAAAGTTACATTCCTCAGCACATTTCCCACCTGTTAGTTTTACGTGGGCGTGTCCTGTTTTGAGACTGAGATGAATAGCCACAGTACCCAATATAAATGGTCTGGAGAGTGTTTTGGTTTCTTTTAAAAAGGAACCAGCAGAAGAAAGCAATTCAACTCTGAAAGAACATCTCAATCAGAACTGAAATATTTGAAGGTTAACTTTGCAAGACCACATGTAGAAATTAAACTTATACAAAATCTAGTTCTGCATAGTATATTGTTATACAAAATCTAGTTCTGAGTAGTATATTGTTATAAACTTCAAGTTAAACATTCTGAAGGCTTTGTTTAAAAAATTTAATGGAATAGCACTCGTGACCTGTGCATCAGTGCTCTCTGAATTCCTTATCCAAACTTTCTCACATCCTGAAGTCTTACAGAAATTATATTCCCCGTGGGATCAGAATGGGGTGATGGCAACCTATGAATAGCCTTCAAAATCAAGACAGTAGGGGCTGTATATTTATTAAAAATGAAGATTCCAGAAACCTACCTGAAACATGGTGTATCCCAATCTTTGGGCATTGGATTCCTAGAATCTGTATTTTAACAAGCTTTTTTCAGTATGTTTATGCATGCTAAATATGATAACTACTGCTATAATCTCATTATTCCTTTTCTTTCCCTGCTTTGCTCTGCTAAAAAATTTATGTTTCCAAACTATAGTGAAATATCTAATTTATTAGGGTTACCAGTATTTCTACTTGGACTCATATTCAGTACAAACCAGAACTGAACAAATGAAGGTTACATCATTATAGATGTGGTATGGTGTACTATAGTAAAAAAGAATCAGAAGGCCATCTATGAAGCTAGCCTTCCATCTTCAACATTTCTTATACTAAAGAATAATATAGTATAGATCTTAACAATATAGTTAAGATCATGAACTATGGAGCCAGGTGCCAGAATTCCAACCTCACACTATTACTTATACGTTCTGAATCTTGGCAGGCTACTTAAAATCTCTGCTTTAGTTCCCCATCCATAAAGTTATTATCATAATGATAATACCTTATAATACATCATAAGGTTGCTCTGAATATGAATGTATTGTAAAGCAATTTAAAAATGCCTGGCATAGTGTAAATATTGAATAAGTATTTATTATTATCATGACCATCATTGTTTTACCACCATTGTTACTAATAGTAGTAGTAGTATGACCTTAGGAAAATAATTGACTTTTTGGAGTCTGACTCTCTTCATCCATCAAGTGGGAATGCTCTCTGTATCTCACAGATTTGCCCTAGGAACACAACAGCTGTGGACCCTTGAACTCATATGGGAAAGCATTTTAAAATGGTATTAATCTATATTTTCCCCAGATTTTGTTAAACCTTCAAAGGAATTATTTTCTGGTTAGAATTAGCTTAGAAGTAACTGCCTGCCCAATTAACTATCTGTACTAGACAAGTGAAAGTAACTGGTGTTATCCATAGGATGTTGAAGGGCTAGCAAATGCATGTTACTTCTTTAGAGTCACAGAATTAAGGTGCGAGAAAGAACCTTAGAGGCCAGTATGTTAGAAACTTCACTGATGAGGAAACAGTTTCAAAGAAGATACTGTATCATCTAGCCTTAGAGTTAGAAGTCAAACAAGGCTGAAACCCTGGTCTCTTAAATTCTAATCCAATAATCTTTCTATTTTGATGAGCCTTTGAAGAACTAATTTGCATGGAATTAAATTAAGATTAGTAATCATTTATTGAGCACTTACTACTTGTAAGACACCATGCTAGGTGCTGTGGGATAACAAACATAACTGACATCCCTCACCTCAAAAGAGCATACAGTTAAGGTGAGGTATAAGGAACTGCAGAACCATAAAAGGGACTGAACAATAGCCAAAGAAAGGTTAGGAAGTGTGGAGTACAGACTGAGTGCGGAACTAGCAAGCCTTTGGGTTCAAATTTGAAACAATAGTATTAGGATGTAAGCTTATTCAAATTTGTATCCCCTCCTGGCTATGTTAGAGTGTTTTCCAGGTGAAAGCAGTAGGGTAAGCCAGGTAACTGGATGATTTATGATCCCATCCCATAAACATATGCAATATTTTAAATCCAACATAGGAGTAGGATATGAGTGGATTTAACTAGCATAATCCTTGATGTTTACAAAAGAGATATATACTAAACAGAACTGGCTGCCCCTATTCCTGCCAAAGTTTGTTCTACATTTGCCTTAAGGGTGAAGAATCTATTGAATGTAAAGTTATTTCCTGGTAATAGAATCTGTGTAAGATTCAGTTTTGCGTCTTTATTAAAGAAAATAGAAATGTTGTCTGTTCTAATAAAAATTGTATTTTAGGCTAAAGATCATTCTGGGAATTTTTAAATGAAAGTCTTTTTTAAAAAGTATTATCCTGTTTTTAACTTGGTGTCCACTTGCACTTCAGAGAAAGAACATTGAATTTTTCTGAGGACAATGAGACATTTATTTAAACTTCATCCTGATGCATGAATATTACAAACCTTCAGTGTTTTCCTATCTATTTACACCTGAGATAAAGTATTCATTATTAATCTTCCTAGGAATTAGAAAATAATGAAACAATCTAAAGATCTAAGTCAGCAACAGTTGACTATTTTTTATTTTTATGTGTGTGTGACATTTTTAAAAGGAAGTTTCACAGCTGTTTTATATAGTAATCAAGCTATATTCCTTAGAGTTGCACCACAGGGTTGGTACTTTACATGGGAGTGACAAATAGGGTGCCTTGTGATGTGGAATACTAGTGCATGAACAACTGAATCATTTCAAATTCTGTGCTCCTGTTCCTTTATTTACTTGGAAGGACTTCTATGCAAAAATTCTGTGATGCAGTGCTTTTGTTAATAGCCTCAAATGTTTAAATGCTTCCATGACATTAGATTCCAAAATAGAATAGCCAAGCACTTGTTATAAGGTGTCTCTAAATTTAGCCTCTAAAAGACCATTTTGGATGTATATTTAGAAGGGAAAGGAATTTAAGCGTGAAGAGAAGCCCAGCTCCTTGATCATGTTAATTAACGGAAACCAAGAGAGAAGAACACAAGTAATATTTGATTCTCCCACGGCTCCTGTGCCACATTTAAATCATGAAAAGTCAACAAGATTGGATGGTGGGATTGGCATGGTAATGAAATAACAAAAGAAATGGTTTACCATTAAGGCCTTTTGTGGCAACAGCTTTATTGAGATATAATTCACATACCATACAATTTACCCATTTAAAGGGTACAATTCAATGTTTTTTAGTATAGCCACGGAGCTGTGCAACTATCACCACAATCTGCCTTAAGCTTTAAAAAATACAATAATTAAAATCTTTTTCTCTGGGCAAAACTCCTCTGCACAGCTTCCTTTTTTGGCATGATCTCACCATGTTGGCCTATCCAGGTGTCACCTCTCTCTCCCCATCCTTGGTTTTCGCAGACACACTACTAGGGTTGAAAATTTCTCTGTCAAATGTCGTTCTCATTTCTAACTGTAACCCATAATTGGGAATTTGGGGCCAGCAAGCCTGAAGCCCAAACATTATTGGATCCAAGGGAATCATTAGATGAAGTAGGAAATGCTAACCAGGCCCTGAATGGGAGAAAGCTGCAAGGATGGAGAGATGATGGTATGAAAACCAAGACCTTCCCACCTCCTCTGTAAAATCCTGGATTGCCACACTTTGAAAGCTTTCTACTTATGCTGGCGGTCAAGACCATTAAAAACTGCATGCTGTGTTTTGTTTATTAAAATAACTTCTCATAAAGGTACTGCAGTGTTTCCATCGTGTAAAGCAATCCTATTTCCTTGTAGAGAGAGCTTCGTTTAGGAGCCTGAATCTCCAAGCAGAGTCCGTTAGAGGATTTAATTTGGGACGAGCAATCAGCACTGGCAGTCTGGCCAGCAGCACCCTGAACAAACTTGCCGTTCGACCTCTGTCAGTTCAAGCTGAGATTCTGAAGAGGCTATCCTGCTCAGAGCTGTCGCTTTACCAGCCATTGCAAAAAAGTTCAAAGGAGAAGTGTGGCAAAGCTTCGTGTGAGGAAAAGCCTAGAGAGATCAGCAAATCACACCACGATCTCAGTCAGGCCTCTCTCTCTCCTCATCGGAAAAATGTCATTGTTAACATGGAATCCCCATCACAAACCATTGCGGAGTTGGTAGGAAAACCGTTTCACCAGATGGCAAGATCTGATACAGAATCTTTGGCAGGAGTCACAAAACTTAATAAGTAAGAACATAATTAACTAACCCAAACTACATATTTGTAAATTCTACATTTCATACATTTGTTTTTGTTTTATTATTTTCACCTTTTTTTTTTTTTACATTGACACTTCCTCCTCCTACCTTCCTTTTCCTCTTTAGTTCAAAGTCTGTTGCAAGTTTAAATAGAAGTCCTGAAAGGAGGAAACATGAATCAGACTCCTCATCTTTTGAAGACCCTGGTCAAGCATATGTCATAGGTCAGCATAAACAAGCTTACCTTCTTTTTCCCGTACCTGGTGCTCATAGGAAAGTGAATGAGATAATGTAATTTACCAAAGAATTTTTTTTTTGTTCTATGTCCTAATTACCAAAACTGTTTGTGAATATAAAATTTTAGGCTACTTAAAATGCACCAAGTGAAATAAAATTATTTAACAACTGATTGCTTAAAGGCACAGACTCTTAGTTAGCTTTCTCTTGGTGGCAATTAAAAGCCATGACCATCTTACCAAGAGAACCAGACAGCGAACTCTTGGCTTTGGCTGTCCTTTCTTGGGGTTTTCCTCACAAGCCTGTGAGAGTAGACTCCGCTAATGCTGTATTTTTATTTTTGAAGAAAGGTTTATTTAAGGTACCTTCAGATTAGCATGGATGGAATTGTCTCTAAAAACAGACTGAATGGTTGGTAGGTAGAAATTCCTAGTTGATTTAAGTTTTTCAAATTCTCCCAACTAGCTGGGGCCTATTAATATAAGTATAGAAGTTGTATGTTTATAAACCTTATAAGGTAATACTTTCAGGTTTCCTGTTGCTTTATGCATCTTAAAAGGGACATGCATATAATTGATCTTTGAGAAGAATAGCTATTTAAGCATGAGGTCCGAAAGATTTCTCAAAATAGGAAACAACTGGGGAGATAAAAGGGAAACAAGAATAACCCTCTTCTGCTGCTGTTCACCAAATAATACTAATTATCTCTCCCTTAGTCCAAGTTTGATCATTTCACTCCAATTACACAAAGTTAGAAACTGGTATTTTCTCATCCTATAGTTGGTTTGGGGATATGTGAAGTAAATGAAGTCAAAAAAGAACTCTACACTATAGTTGATAAATATTTACGGAAAGCAACATTACTTTATTAATATAGGCTTCCAAACTTTCAGAGATTATACTATCATCAATTTTAGTTGAATTGGTGCAAAAAAAACAAAAAAACTTTAAACAGATAAAAGACAAAGTCATCTTATATATTAAAAATAGCCCAGAAAAATACTTTTCCAAGTACATTCACTATAATGGAATCTCTTATAAAGACTAAGCTATTGATCTACATAGAAGAAATCCTTCACATATCAGATGTAGAATAGTAAAATATTCCATAGACAAACACAAATAAAATAAAACTCATCCATGAAAGAAAATTTATTTCTGCATTTTTAAATTAAGGTTATCCATTCTTATTGAATATTGGATTTTCTTTTAACATTTGAACACATGTTTTTAAAAATCATTTCAGTTTCATCACTTCATATTTGGCATATTAAAATGTCATTATCATAAACAATACATTTGTTTTTAAATTTATTCTGCAAAACAAATTGATATGCTTAACTTGGACATTAAAAATAGTAAATAAGCCTATTGTGGGAAGACATATTTTTCTGAGGATAAATAAAAGAAAATGCTACCTTAATGTTTTATTGCTTTTTATGCATTTATCAGAAGAAATTACTTCTATATCTAATATCTGATCATTTTATAAACTGTCTAATAATTTAATTTATACCACAGGAATGACTTTGCATAGTTCTGGAAATTCTTCATCCCAAGTTCCCTTAAAAGAAAATGGTAGGTTTACACAATGTTTTTCCCCTCCTTTCCATCATATCTTTTCTCTTTACCTTATGAGCTGGTCTTAGACCTAATAACAAAGCGTCTCTGAATCTGTGCCAAGAATTTTAGGCCTTATACTGGAGTCAAAGGAGAATTGTATTTGCAGCACCTAGTGATGTGATGAGACCTATCATTTAGGATAATGTTGGTGAACTAGACAAACAACAATTTAAAGATATGGACACTAATTGGGAAGCTAAGATAATTCAGGTGAGAGATAATTTTGATTAACTGAGGTGGTTATTTTAAAGAGATCTTGAGCCGAATCTTGAAGTAAAAGGATTTATTCAGTTAGATTGTAGAGGATAAGCATTCCAGACCAAGGCCATAATAGAGTCAGAGATGTGGAGATAGGTGAAAAGATAACAGGTTCAGGAACTGCAAGAATCTCTGCATGGTGGTATGTGAGGACAGGATTGAAGCTTAGAACTAAGTAGGGACTAGCTTTGAGTCTTAGCCTAAATATTATGGGAAGAATTTGAAGACTTACTGTTGAAATTTAGAGTTTAGAAGTCTAAGAAGAAACAAAGTTACAGGAAGAAACTTTGTGCAATGACTTCAAAGTCAGTGGATTCACCATTTTTAGAATTTAGGTGACAAAATACTTTCATGGACATTATCTTATTTGATCTTTCAGCACCTTTCATGGGTAGAAGGAATGTTTTACTCTGCATACACTAGTTTCTTACCCTCAAACTCTTGAAGTTGAAATAATCAGAAATCTGATGAGAAAAAAGCAAATGTATTAATCAAATGCTTTAATATAGTTAAACTTGATGAAGTTTTGAGGTTAGTTCTAATTTGCCTGAGAACCAAGGCAAAAATGAAGGCATTAAGAGTAGATTGAACCATATGAAACTGCTGTTTTTGTAAGTCAAAACTGTCCAACACCAGAGTGCTATTTTCTATAATTCTCATTCTGTCATAGAAATACACATACCGCCCACCCGGCCAGTGTTGTTCAGTAGTTGAGCATCAACCCAGGAACCAAGAAATACACATACCAGGTCTTTGAGAGAAGAAGATTTTCCTTGGAAGTAAAATTGTGTCATAATGTAAAAATACACACAAATATCTTAAATATTCATGGAAAATGTAGGATTTTTTCATCTTATTAAAAAAAATCAATCTTGAAAAATCTGAGGGTATATCATTAAAGAAAAAGTTAGTGAACTTATACTTGGGCCTAAGTTACTAAGACCCTGGTATATATTTTTATGATGATCAAGTGCCTTACAAGAGGTGAATCTAGAATACCTGTGTGCCTAAATAGCCTAATTATTAAAATGTCTGTAATGGTGGTAATTACTGACTAACAGCTATTGAGTGCTTATTGTGTACCAAACACTTACATTTAGCTCTCATTTAATATTAGGTGAGTGGCTAATACTTCCTTTTCACAAATGAGAAACCACACCATAGAGAGGCTGAATTGCACAGAAGGTCATGGAGCTTGTAAATGCCCAGGTCATGATTTGAATGCAGGAAGTCTGTTTCCAGAGCCCTTCTCTAACCTACTCTTTCAACTGTTTCCTATATAGTAATGCTTAATTGTATTCATACTAGTGGCCTAGTGCACAGAATTCGTGCATGGGGCGAGGGGTTGTCCTTCAGCCTGCACCCTCTCCAATCTGGGACCCTCAGGGGATGTCTAACTGCCAGCAGTCGGACATCCCTCTCACAATCCGGGACCACTGGCACCTAACTGCTCACCTGCCTGCCTGCTTGATAACCCCTAACCACCTCTGCCTTGGCCCCGCCACCATGGCCTTGTCCAGAAGGACGTCCAGAAGGTCTCCTGGTCTCATTAGCATATTAATCTTTTATTAGTATAGATAGAGACCTGGTGCACGGGTTGGGGGCTGGCTGGTCTGCCCTGAAGGGGATCCTGGATCAAGGTGGGGGTCCCTTTGGGGGTGGGGCCGGCCGGGGTGAGGGTCCTGGGGCAGTTTGCAGGCCAGCCACATCCCCATCAGGGTAAGGGTCCTGGCTGGGGACGGGTGGGCCTGGGCAAGGTGCTGATGGCCGTTTGCAGGCTGGCCATGCCCCCATCAGGGTGAGGGTCCCCACTGGGGGGCATGGCCAGCTTAGGTGAGGGGCTGAGGGCCGTTTGGGAGCATTTTGCAGGCCAGCCAAGCCCCAGGCTTTGTCTGGAAGGATGTCCGGAAGGTCTCCAGAAGATCTCCCAGTCTAATTAGCATATTGCTCTTTTATTAGTATAGATGTATTATTTCTACAAGCTAAACTTTTTAAAGAAGCTGTATAATAATTTATTAAAGGATAAAATCTTGAAGTGTGTTTAAGCCTACCTTCTGATGGAAAAGAATATGAATTTACATTGGATACCACTTGAGCAGCATTTTTAAACCTTTAGAAATGTCATCTTCCCACCTGTCTCCTATAGAGGAAGGGTCAATACATCTTCCTATGGATGTGTGCCCCAGTTGCCTTGCAGGCAAGTCTATGGTTTCTTCAATTTCCCTTTGAGTCTGCCCAATTATCCCTGAATTAGTGCTCTGTTGAGAACTGAGTTTTCATGTAATAAAGTATGGTAAACATTTTTCCAAATAAAGTAACTGATAAAAAGTTAAGTACTTGCCCATGAGTCAAATATATGATCTCTTATTCTAATTTCAATGTTCTTTCTTGCTGGTCAAGATTATTAGAAGAAATTGGAAATGAGCATCAACTAATATTGAAGTATTCATAACTTAATACAAGAACCAACAAATACAACTTAATCTTTTATGACTTTCAGAGTCCCTTAACGAAGGTGAACCTTGAAAGAGAAGATTAAAAAAGGCGGGGAGGGCATGAATCTTATAATCTCATGGAACAGATATGGAAAAGATGCCAATTTTTTTATTGTAATTTCAAAAAATAAAGGTTGCTTAACCTTTCAAACAACACACTTATATAATATTTCTTCCTAAGAGAGTAAAAACAAAAATGTAAAACTTATGCAAGAATTATGTAAAATTGGTTTTCAATGTTTCTCATTTTATTATAATTCAGGATTATTATGTAATTAAAAAGTAACTCTTAGCTAGATTTGTCACCTTCCTTCTTGTTCAAACCACAACAAACACTCTTAACAAAAATGTCATTGAAATAGGTTATTCTAATACAAAAGTACTTGGTACAGACAGTAAAAATAAGCCTTTTTTTCCTAATATTAAAACTGATTTTTTAAAAATATCTTTTTATTTATTTGAGAGGGGGAGAGAGAGATAGAAACATCGATGATGAGAGAGAATCATTGATGAGCTGCCTCCTGCACACCCCACACTGAGGATCGAGCCCACAACCCAGGCATTCCTGACCAGGAATCTAACTGTGACCTGGTGCATAGGTTGGCGCTCAACCACTCAGCCACACCAGCCGGGCAAAACTGATTATTTTTTATGGACAATATTAATTCCAAGTAATAAAATGTTATACAAACAAAAGTAAGATTTTAAAATACATTTTGTTTAATAGGATTTTTTTATTTTTATTGGTTTCAGAGAGTAAGGGAGAGGGAGAGAGGGATAAAAACATCAATGCTGAGAGAGAATAATTGATGGGGTGCCTCCTGCATGCCCCTACTGATATAAGAATTAACCAGAAGTAAAAAAATAGAGTCAACTAAACTGAGGACCAAAAGGAACTTAAAAGTTTATCCAAATCATCTTTTCATTTTATGGATGAGTTAAACAAGTCCCCAAGATGTTATGTGGCTCCAAATACTCAGCTATTTAGTTCTGGCACAGAAATAAAACACCAAAGTTGTCATTTTGATCCCTTTACCTACCACTAGAGCAGTTATTATATTAGTAGTATAACAATGAAAAATGCCTCTCTTTGTTTTTATACAATATAGTGCTACTGACTCATTACCCCAGGATTTCAAGTGGGGTTTTTTCCTTAGGATGAGTGATGGATTTATCCAGAGCTCACTCTACCTGTAGTCTAGTTAATCTTAGAATCAATGGCATGAAGCTGCCCTGTAATTTCTATAAGTAACAAATTAGTTTTTCTTGCAAAAAAGAAAAAATTGACTCAGAGTGATTATACAGGGTGAAGCAAAAGTAGGTTTACAGTTGTGAGTACAGGAAATAGTTTATTTTGTATTATTATTTATTGCTAGAGACCCAGTGCACAAAATTTGTGCACTGGGGGGGGGGGGTTGGTCCCTCAGCCCAGCCTGCACCCTCTCGCAGTCCAGGAGCCCTCGGGGATGTCCTTAGTGCTGCTGCGGAGGCGGGAGAGGTTCCCGGCACCGCCCCTGCGCTCACCAGCCATGAACCCAGCTTCTGGCTGAGTGGCGCTCTCCCTGTGGGAGGACACTGACCAGAGGGCAGCTCCTGTGTTGAGCGTCTGCCCCCTGGTGGTCAGTGCACATCACAGCCACCGGTCATTCTGTTGTTCATTCGATTTGCATATTAACCTTTTATTATACTGTATAGGATTATTGTATTCTTTTCCATACAAACAACTGTAAACCTACTTTTGCCCCACCCTGTATGGCTTTGGCCTTATTAGAAATATGATCTTACTGTGAAATTCAGTTAGTTTACTCATAGGTCTATCATAAGTATCTACAATTTATTCTAGTTAGCGACTGTAGGTGTCCACATGAACCTTATGAGAGAGGAGAAAGGCAGCGTTGGAACAACAGTTTCTAATGCAGAGAGGGTATACATTTTATTTCTTAATTATGTATTTATTAAGATGTTTTCCAGGTAGACATTATTGAGAATGAAACTGATAGTTACTGGTGTGATAATACAGCATGTATTACTCAGTCAAAATTTCAAGTTGAAGTTCTTTTTTACTTTAAAATATTTGCAGAATTTGCTGGGTTATAGAATACATTAATAGGAAAAGAAAATTCTCTTACGGATTTAAAGATAAGTGCTCCTTGAATATTAGTGCTTGTTTCCTTGTAATACTTAACTCAGAAATGTCTTGGTATTTCAAATATCTAGCTACCTCACTTTCAGAGATTAATAAATTTTATTCAGTCCTCATTGAATTCCATAAATACCTTTAAATTTAATTGTCATGTATTATATACCCTCAGATACTTCATCCTCCCTCTTTTTTTAAACCAGTGGAAGACTATTTGAACATCTATTTGAATAGAATACAAAAGATAAATAAAAACTTGGCGTGTACATAGTACTATTTAGTGACATGTAGTTGCAGATGAACATTTTTTCCTTCCTTCTTTCCTCACATTAATACGTCACTTTACATGGAGGTAGACTGTGGAGGGGCAGGGGGACATCACTGTCAAAAAGACTGGGTTAGCAAAGCTTCCCTTTCCAAAAGAATATTCCACCCCGCCCTACTCAAGTCTTCTACTCTGGCTACACTGATCTATGGCATTTCCCCAGAACTCTACCTTCTTTGCATCTCAACTTTTGCTAATACCATACTTGTTGCTGTATAACCATCTCCATAATCCACTTATTAAAATCCTACCCACTTTCCTTGAAGTTTCTGTATTTCTGGCAAGAAGAAGCTTCTTCTCCTGTGAATCTGGCTCATGCCTTTGCTATGCAGCTATTTCACTGACAGTCTTAACAAAATTCTCTGTGTCACTCAGGCTAGATCTTTGCTCATCTATCAAAGATTTGGTCTGATTCAGCTCACCTTTACTATGCTAGCGGCTTTCATATACAATCACATTTTATGTTCCCTAATTATCTAGTGAGGGATTTTGACAGGAAAATTGTTCAGTAAACATTTGAAGGATGAAAGAATAATTGAATAAATGAATGTTTAAATCTCACTGGTGAATCCTTGAATATAGAGAGCTTAATCTTGTTGCTTCTAGTTAGGAAAGTAAATATGCAAAAATATTGCAAATTTAACACTGTGTGTGTGTGATCCAGTGTTTACCTAGGATATATCTTAACATACACATTAGCCTAATAAGTAATATAAATAACCAATCTTGTTAGTGTATGTGTTAGAAATGAAAATAAAGAAAATGGAATTATTCTTTGAATTGATATATTTGACTTCTAGCAGATAGTCCCTAGGGACATTAAGAATATCAGCTTTATAATTGGAGGCAAAACACTGTATAAAGTAAATGGACTTTGTCTTCACGATGGTGACAAAAGTTTACATTTACATACCTAATGTGACCCCACTCCCTTATTTATTTTATTTATTCATTTCCCTTATTTATTTTATTTATGGGTTTTGTTCTACTATATTATGTATTTGATTCTAGCTGAAAATTAGATTTAATTGTCTGTTTTAGGATAAAAGCATCATGGCTGCTTAAATGATAATATTAAGCTAAGCATTAACTAACACATGCATTGTCCAGTGATTTGGGGAGCGATTTTATTAAATTAATTAGGAATACTGAATTACTATTACTGTTATTGATTATAACTAAGTTTATAACTGAGTTTTGGTCAAAAGGGAAACAACAAAAGCGACATGTATACTACAGGAAGCTAGCAAACTTTCACTAATACTTATGTTTAAGGGACAAGGTTAATTTACTTCAGAGAGTAAATGATTGTTTTTATTGTTTTCTGAAATTAAATGAGTTTATTTCTAGAATATGGAGTATCACATATACATCATTTAAGCATTAATACATGTTGTACAATAAAGTTACGACTTGTTTTATAACACAGTATAATTTTAAACTCATGGGTAAATCACATGTTGGCAGGTAATCTCTAATTTTCAAAAAGCTCCAAAATGCTTAAGAACTATGTAGAGAAGAATTTGAAGATTTAGTTTACAAAAATATTTTTCTGAGTGTGTTGAACTCATTTACCACCACTACCTCACACACAGACCAGTTTGAACTATCAACTTATAATTAATGTTTAAGAAGTGTATTAATTTGCTAGAGCTTCCATAACAAGGCCCCATAAATTAGGAGGCTTAAACAACAGATTTATTATCTCACAGTTCTGGAGGCTAGTAGTCTGAAATTGAGGTGTTTGCAACATTGATTTCTTCTGAGGTGCCTCTCCTTGACTTGTAGGTGGTAGTCTTTTCTCTCTATCTTCACATGTGTGTACATGTCTCTATTCAAATTCCTTCTTATACAGAGACAAGTCATATTGGGTTAGGGCCTGCCCTAAAGACTTCATTGTAACTTAATTATCTCTTTAAAAACCTATCTCCAAATATGGTCATATTCTGAGGTAATGAGAGTTGGGGTTTCAACATATAAATTGAGGGAGAGGGGAGTAGAGAGAAGGGTCACAAATCAACTCATAAGGAAGAGAAAGAGCATGAGAGTGTGTGCATTTCAGATAATTGGATTGCAAGTAAATGAGGTAATGTTTCTTATTGAAATGACAATTAAATGGCATTTATTAGTTTAATTTAGGAGATATTTATGCATGATCATCCTACTTAAAAAAATAACCCAAATGGAAATAAAAAGTTAATTATTAGCATTAAACTAGCCTTTATCAACCAACTTAGGACATTTTGCTGGGTAGTAATACTCGTGGTAATGTTGAACAAGTCATAAATTGTTATTCTTCATCCACAAACAATGATTAAAAATCTCTTTACCTACCTCATGTGATTATTCCACAAATAAAATAGAAATAAATGGAAGTCCTTTGAGAATGTAAATGTGCTAACCAAGTCATTATTAATGAGACTTTTAAAAAGATATTTATTTTTATTGCTATTTAACTCTAGAATTTACCATGAATATTTTACTCAGTTTAAATAAAAAAGTCAACCTTTTATTAGTAGGAATTTCTTAACATATTCAGGAAGTCAATGGTGATGCAAAAGAAAGACATGAAGTCAGAAAACCTAAGTTTAAAAATCTGATCTTGTCAGTACTAACTGAGTAAACCTGCTCAAATTATTTAACCTCTTGAAATTTAATTAATAATTTCTAACTGAAATGTACTTATTTCACAGAGAATCGTTTATAAGGAATAAATGTGACAACATACAGTCATTTTGTAAACTGCAAATCACTATGATGGCATTATATTACTTAAAATATAATTTTATAGTTACCGAGCAATCTGTAAATGAGCTTTTTTAACATTTAAATTGGAACAAGCAGACAATCTTAATGCCTGAACATGTTATGTTTATTTTATCTTAAAATTATGCATTTTCAATAGATGTGCTACACAAAAGATGGAGCATAGTATCCTCACCAGAAAGGGAGATCACCTTGGTGAACCTGAAAAAAGACGCAAAGTATGGCTTAGGTAAGTCACTGTGAGATTCTTAAAGTCTATAGCATAGCATTGGCATTGAGGCACAACCTACTTCTGATCAGGCCACTGGCTGCCCACCCACAACCCCTCACCCCACCTTCCCAGTCAGGAAATGTCAAAGATGAAATGCTTACAAGCAATTCTTCCACCAAATTTAACAGTCCCATCTCACAGGTGTTACTTGTCTATATATATAAAAGCCTAAGTGACAGTCCAACTGGTGGCTATGATGCACACTGATCACCAGAGGGAAGACACTCAACACACAGGCATGGAAACATGGTACAGACTGATGAATCTCAGAGGGAAGTGAGGAGGGGGGAGGGCGAAAAAAGATTAACCAAAGATCTTATATGCATACTAGAGTCCCAGTGCACGGATTCGTGCTCCAATGGGGTCCCTCAGCCTGGCCTGGCCTGCGGGGATTGGGCTGATACCAGCAGTCCAACATCCCCTGAGGGGCCCCGGATTGCCAGAGGGCGCAGGCCAGGCCGAGGGACCCCACCAGTGCATGAATCTGTGCACTGGGCCTCCAGTTAATCATATTTGTAGTGACAGTCTCCACACTTCTATGTGTCAAACAGGCTAATCATTAGTCATAGAAAGTACCAGTATAATGAAGATCTTTTTAAAATGTGCTATTTCACAGGATTTCAAATCATTGGTGGGGAGAAGATGGGAAGACTGGATCTAGGTGTATTTATCAGTTCAATTACTCCTGGAGGACCAGCTGACTTAGATGGATGCTTAAAGCCAGGTACTTTACATTTAGGTAATTTCTTGCGTACTTTACTGTCGGACATGAATTTGCACAGATATCAAAAGTAGAACTTGGACAAAATAAAAATAATTGGCAGCGTGACATTTCTAATATTTAGTATGAATTTTTCTTTGTCATTGAAAATACTGGATTGTCTATTTTTACAGGAGACCGTTTGATATCTGTAAATAGTGTGAGCTTAGAGGGGGTCAGCCACCATGCTGCAATTGAAATTTTGCAAAATGCACCTGAAGATGTGACACTTGTTATCTCTCAGCCAAAAGAAAAGATATCCAAAGGTAATATAAATGTCTCTTGACTGTGTTCTGTTTCATTTTTACAAGAACTTCAGTAGCTTGGCCCAATAAATCAGAATTAAGCTTCTTATTTCCTTTCTGGAAATTTTAACTGTATAGTTCTGATTATTTTGACTTTATGGATCAGTAGAACTTTTTTATTTATTACTTCAAAGATTTTTATCTCATTCCTCTTTAGTAATACAGTTGACCCTTGAATGACCCAAGATTAGGGGTACCGACAATGTGCACAGTTTAAAATCCTTGTCTAACTTTCGACTCCCCCATAAATTAAGTTGCCTCCCTATAGGGGATTGGTTCCAGAGTGCCCCCCATCCCCGCAAAGTATACCAAAATTCATGGATACTCAAGTCTTCTTTATAATATGGCATTGATCAATGCATAGTCAGCCTTCCACATCTGCAGACTCCCAACCACAGATCAAAAATAGTACAGGTATTTATTGAAAAAAATTTGTGGATAAGTGAATCATGTAGTTCAAACCTGTGTTGTTCCAGGGTCATCTGTATCTGAATAAAAAATGGATTTGTTGTGTAAAATTGATGTCACTTAAGTTAATTCTCCTAAATATTTGGTGTTTTCTATCACTTAGGCCAAATCAGAAATGAAATTCTTTGTCATTGCCTATGTAATAGAAAACACAACAGATAGAAATAGAATATCTATGAATTCCTGTTCTGAACCAGTTTATAAAAAGGAAAAGAAAACATACTAGAAATTTAAAAACAAGTCCATATCATTTTGTTACAATCCCTTCCATTAGCATATTGTGGGAGAAAACCCACATGATGAAGATCAGATGATTTAAATTTGAGCTACACCTGAGCCACTTACTAGGTGTATGACTTACATCCTCTTGAGCCACCATTGTTTTTTCTTTAAAAAGGAAACTATCTCAGGCCTGCCTTGTCTGCCTGGCACAGAGTTAGCATGCGGTCACGGGGCAGGGCAGTGTTCATAAAAGGTGCACACACTACAGGTGCAGTCCAGGACAGGGCAGTCCAGTAGCCTTGTATATATTATAGATAAATTTTTAAAAAGTAGCGCATATACATACACACACTACTTTTAAACAAAAATACAATTATTTTTTTATACTCTGAATATCAGTCTGTAACTTGTTCACTCAGTATATTCTGGACATCCATAATGTCCAGAATCCTTTTTCAAAAATGCTCTTATTGATTTCAAGAAGAGGAAGGGAGAGGGAGAGATAGAAACATCAATGATGAGATAGCATCATTGATCCACTGCCTCCCACAGGCCCCCTTCTGGGGATCAAGCCCAGAACCTGGGCATGTGCCCTGACCAGGAATCAAGCCATGACCTCCTGGTTCATAGGTCAATATTCAACCACTGAGACATACTGGCCAGGCTATATACCTTTTTAATGTGGCATTATATTTTATATTCATGGGCATATCAAAATTTATTTGTTTCTTTTGTTGTGCATCCAGGTTAGCTAGAATTCTATTACATATGTTGCTGCAACAAATACATTTGTTTGCACACCACTGAAAATGTACTTATTTCTAGAGGTTAGATACCTAGAAGTAGATTAAGGAGTATGAGTATGCACATTTAAATTTTTGACAAATGCTACCAATTTGCTAAAGTTTTATCAATTTACAGTCAACCAACTAGATATAACAGTGCTCTTCACACCATTAGTGGTATAAGAAATTAACAGTCCCATTTTTCTTAGGCAAATAGGTAGAAACTGCATATCCCTGATCAACAATAAGAATGTCTTTTCATGTATTTATTAGTTACTAGAGGCCCAGTGCATGAAATTCGTGCGGGGGTGGGGGAGTCCCTCAACCCGGCCTGCACCCTCTCACAATCCAGGATCCCTCGAGGGATGTCCGACTCCCGCGGGATCAGGCCTAAACTGGTAGTCGGACATCCCTCTAGCAATACAGGATCTCTGGCTCCTAACCGCTCACTTGACTGCCTGATTGCCCCTAACCACTCGCCTGCCTGCCTCATCACCCCTAACTACTCTGCCAGTCTGCCTGATCGCCCCTAACTGCTCACCTGCCTGCCTGCCTGATCACCCCTAATGGCCTCTGCCTTGGCCCCCGCCGCTGTGGCTTCGTCCAGAAGGACGTCTGGAAGGTCGTTCAGCTGTCTGGTCTAATTAGCATATTATGCTTTTATTATTATAGATTATTATAGATGAGGATTTTACTCCTAATTTCCAGTCTACATTATCATACCCTTGTATCACAGGAGTTCTAAACTCCTTTTTTTTAATTAAAAAATTGTTTTAATCCTCACCCGAGGATATGTTTGTTTATTTTTAATTGATTTTAGAGAAAGAGGAAGGGAGAGGAAGGGAGGGAGGAAGGGAGGGAGGGAGAGAGAGAGAGAGAGAGAGAGAGAGAGAGAGAGAGAGAGACATTATTTGGTTGCCTCCCGTACATGCCTCTACCGGGAATCGAACCTGCGACCCTTTAGTATAGTACATGGGACGACGCTCCAATCAACTGAGCCACACCAGCCAGGGCTAAACTTTTTCTTATTGACTTTTAGAAAAACTTTGTATATTAATGGTATTAACTCTTCGATTAGTTTTTTTACTGTTCCAAATATTTTCTCTTCAGCTGCTCGTTACTCTTCAGTTTTCTTTGGCTTTGCTTGCTACATAAAACTTTTAGTTTCTTATAAATTTGCATCTGTATTTTTTTTTTTTTTTTTTTTGCAAATGTCTCATGTGGTTTTTTTCTTACTTAGGGAAGCTTTCTTAAGTGGGTTTTGATAAAGACTATATTTAAATTTTGGGAGTTGCCTTTCTTGAGAATTACTTGGAATAATTGGTAGGACAATATTAAACAAATATATAAATAATCATTAAATAAAGAACAAGATTCTTTAGAGACTCAAATTATCTCTAGTTAGGGAATCAAGAAAGCCTTCACAGATTACTTGAAATAGGCCTTAGAGAATGGAAATGGGGAGTTAAGATGAAGGGGTTTCACATTTCCATAGAAGTTGCTTCAAGAATAGCCAAAGGGATGAGCAAAGGAAACAGAAAGCACCTACTACATTTGTTGGGTTCCTGTCATGGTTTCAGGCCCTGGGTCAAGTGTGATGTGTGGTTTTCCTGTGTAAAATCCTCCCAACAGTCGTCAGGAACATTGTGCATGTGTGTAAGCCCCGGCATGTGTGTGTCACTAACCTGTTATTTTCATTGGTGGATTTTGACGTTTAGTGCCTTCTACTCCTGTGCACATTGCCAATGGCATGAAAAATTACATGAAGAAACCTTCCTATATGCAAGGCAGCACTATTGATTCTTCTGAGGATCACCGCTGGCCACGTGGTACCTTGAGGCACATTTCAGAGAGCTCTTTCGGGCTGTCTGGAGGGCTGCGGGAAGGAAGCCTGAGTTCTCAAGATTCCAGGACTGAGAGTGCCAGCTTGTCCCAGAGCCAGGTCAATGGCTTCTTTGCCAGCCACGTAGGTGACCGAACCTGGCAGGAATCACAGCACGGCAGCCCTTCTCCATCTGTGATATCCAGAGCCACTCAGAAGAAGAGGACTTCTACTGACAGTAACCAAAGCAAAGCTAAAAAACCAGGCATTTCTGATGCAACAGATTACTCTGATCGTGGAGATTCAGACATGGATGAAGCCACTTACTCCGGCAGTCAGGATCATCAAACGCCAAAAAAGGCATAGTTTAATTTGAATCTTTGTTTTGCGTTTTTAATTTAACAAAACAAACAACAGCAAGTAAATTTCAGAGTAGAGTATTCTACTATAAACTACTTACATTATTCTAGAAAGGAAAAATAATTTATATAGTATGCTACTAACTGCTACTGCATTTGATGCTAACTTTCAGAGAAATTAGCAGCTTTAAATACTAACTCTAAAATGGCTATGATTTGGGAACTTGTTACCTGATAACCCAAAGAAATTAATAATCAGATGATTATTTTCTACAAGTTGTTCATCTCTTGCATACTTCATGTTGTAAGAGAATTTAAATATTTGAAAAGTATTGTTCCTAAGTAGTTCATGGAATGGCCAGTTGACTTATTTTTGATAACCAAATCCTTCTGAAGTTTTGGATGGGTGAACAACAATATAGAAAATTGCCCATTTCCTAGAAATGATATAAATTTAAGCTCACTTTCACAAGCAAATTCAGGAAAGAACCTTAAGCCCTTTTTTTTTTTTTTTTTTTTTTTACTGAAAACCAACATTTCTCATAAAAGGGTTATGCCTTTATAAATGGGGCTCAGCTGCAGTGCCTATGTTTATATTGGATTTGTAAACATAAGCAAAGTAAACATGAAGCCTACTCATCTTAAAACTCTATAAGTAAAAAGCTACTGTTTAATATATATTGATTTTTTTTTTTTTTAAGGAAATTGGCTTACTTTCCAAATTTGGGAGTCTAAAAAGCATTGGACAAGGGTTATGTAAAAGCCAGGTTTGCAGTGGGTTCGGGCTTCCCTCTGCCATACCAAGCTGTTTGACCTGAAGCAAACCCTTTAATCTCTAGACGTCAATTTCCTCAACCATAAAATATGAAGGCATTGAATTACATGATCTCAAAGGTCTCTTCCAACTCTCATGATCTTTGAATCCACTCTATCCCTTAATATCTTGGTTTTTTTTCTTAATTTACCCAAAAAACACATATTAAATCTTCCAATAGTAATTCATTTTGAGTCTAACAAGAAATCCTTTTGTTTGTTTTTCTTTGTTAAGGAATCTTCCTCCTCAGTGAATACATCCAACAAAATGAACTTTAAAACTTTTCCTTCAGCACCTCCTAAACCTGGAGATATCTTTGAGGTTGAACTGGCTAAAAATGATAACAGCTTGGGGATAAGTGTCACGGTACTGTTTGACAAGGTTTTCAAATGTTTTCTCTTCTCCATTTCCAGCAGCCTATTGTATTTCAGTTAATTACTTGAATTATTTTGCTTCAAAAAGGAAACTTGTCAAATACTTCCAAAATTAAAAATTGAACCATATCTTAAAACTTTTTAAAAAACTTGAGCATACTGCCCTAGCCGGTTTGGCTCAGTGAATAGAGCGTCAACCTACTGACTAAAGGGTCCCAGGTTCAATTCTGGTCAAGGGCACATGCCCGGGCTGCAGGCTCGATCCCCACTGGGGGCCGTGCAGGAGGCAGCCGATCAATGATTCTCTCTCATCATTGATGTTTCTATCTCTCTCTCCCTCTTCCTTCCTCTCTGACATTAATAAAAATATATTTAAAAATAAAATAAAAACTTGAGCGTACTAATCACTTTTTCCTGTGATTCGCACTACATTTTCCACATAGATTTCATACTTGCAACATTTTCCGCATAGATTTCATACTTGCTTAATCTGACATAAGATTTTAACAAATATTTGATAGTTTCTGCTTGAACATAAAATAATACATTTTAATCTACATCATAAGTAATGTAAGCCTAATGTATATGCCCTTTCTCTGCATAATACATCTTAACTTGTAAACATGATTAGTATTTTAAAATTACCGGTTCCCAAGGAATATGTGTACTTTTAAGGTAGTTAAAATGTGAGCATAGGCTACTTGTTAAAATTACTTTAGAATTCTCTTAATGAATGTACTGTACCCTAAATGGTAACATTATCATTTATGATATTTGAAGGATATTAGTAATAAAAAGTGATTCAGAAACATCATAGAAATAGCACTATTCATATATAACATATCAATATCAAAAAGACCTAATTCTCTAGCACTTTAAAAAAATATTACAGCTCTTTTCCTTTTGCCCTTAACTTTAGAATTTTATCTTCCTATTATTATGAAGGGAAATAAAAGCTGTATATCCGTGAGAATGGAAAATCTACTCATTACCTCTCATGTCCACTATAACCAAATTTCTTACCAAAATCTTTCAAAATGAAAAAAAAAATTTTTCCCTTTGACTCATAAGATTTGCTTTCAGAATAGCAAATATGATCAGAAGTATATTATTCTATATACTATTTTTTCTGACAACTAAGTTCTCACACTAATTTTACATAGATGGATTTTGCTTTCTGCTGGCTCATAATGCATGGTATAGACTTACAGAGGAAGAGTAATTTTTCATATAGTCAAGATCTGGCATGTTGTTATTTTCTGAATAAAGAGTTTTCCTACAAAGTAACTGCTTTAATATTTGGAAAACTTAGCTAGAAATATTTTGGGGTATTGAACTAATTGCATGTGCTGACATGCTGCAGCTGCTTTCGCTGATAAATTGAATGCTTTCTGGGTCTCATATTTGAAAAATGGAGTGTGAACTTTTTTGTATTACAAAATGTTATTTTATTTGTCTTTTTCCACATAGGGAGGTGTGAATACCAGTGTCAGACATGGTGGCATTTATGTGAAAGCTGTTCTTCCCAAGGGAGCAGCAGAGTTCGATGGTAGAATTCACAAAGGTAGACTATTTGTGTGTGTATGGGAATTATATAGAGGATTATCACTTCAACATATAAATAAGAAATTAGAAAGTTGATAGACTAATAGACCTTCAAATTATTTGTAATATAAAATAAGAACATATACAATTATTTTAAGACTTGAGTATTAAAAAACTCCTTGATGTCATTCCAAAAACTTTTTTTTCTACCTTATTCTCTAGTATCAGAAAATATTTTGATGATATTTTAGTTCATGTTTTGCACTTTCTAGGAAGTAAACTACCAGAGGATGGGAACAGGATAGTGACCTTGTAAAAACAGTGACATCTACCTTTCTAATAAGAACTAACTAGTTTAGTTCCCTCCAATGCTCTATATTTGTAGTTTAATTTATCTTACACCATGATTTAAATCAATTTTACATATATACATTATCTTATTCTAAAATGTACCTAAGATTAGCCATAGAATTGGGAAAGAAATTAAATACACATTAAAGAAACTGTTACAGTTTTGTGCAAAATTTGTCTGAGTCTCTCCTGAACAAATTAATACAAAACAAGATCACATGGTATTAAAGAGCATGATTATATTTTATGATTTGCTTTTTTCAAAATGACTGCCTGATTTATAGGTGATCGTGTCCTAGCTGTTAATGGAGTTAGTCTGGAAGGAGCTACCCATAAGCAAGCTGTGGAAACACTGAGAAATACGGGACAGGTAATAGATCATTATACCAAATTTTTAAGATACCTTAGAAGAACATAATAATGTGTGAATAACATCAATTTCTTTGATATCTCTAAATTTATTAGTCAAGAAAACAAGCCTGATTTATATAAACATTCTAGTATTTTTTTCTACAAATTAAGGAGCAAGTATTAAAAAAAAAAAAAGCAAATATTATGACAAGAGGTTTTAGTTTTTTTACTGAAGAAACTGGCTTTCTGTATCACATTTAGCCCTAATATTACCAGAGATCTGACAGAAGGAATGGTGGAGATTGCATTTTTAAAATTTTTCATCAGCATCTACAAATAACTAGTGATTTTCACTTCTAGTCATTCTTTATCCCCAAGGCTAAATTTATTTTGTTGCAATACATTTTAAGTCAGGGAGTTTAGCAAATTATTTACAATGGTCTTTATATTATAGTACAGTTGTGATTTTATTCTAGAACCACAATTTTCTATAATATGTTTGTTATTTTATTTTTTTCTTAATCCTCACCCAAGATATGTTTTCATTGATTTTTAGGGAGAGAGTGAGAGAAGCATTAAGATGAGAGAGAAACATTGAAGGGTTGCCTCCCAGATGTCCTCCAGCTGCGGATCAAACTTACAACAGAGGTATGCACTCTGACCAGGAATTGAGCCTGAAACCTGTTGGTATACCGAACAACACTTCAACCAACTGATCCACCTGGCCAGGGCATATTTGCTATTTTATAGTAGACTTTTTTTTTTTCTTTTTAATAATTTATCCTTTTATACAGAAAATAATATAAACTTAATTTTGAAATTTTCAAATCCCTTGCTTTTGTTTCTTTTTTTTTCTCTCCCTATACTTTAGTAGACCAGTTATTTACTTGAAATATATACCATCAATTATACAAAAATCCTGAAAATTGATCTACTTTTTTATAATTATTTTTCGTTAATGGAGTGCTTTTTTATTTTTTCAGTTGGTTCATCTGTTGTTAGAAAAGGGACAGTCTCCAGCATCCAAAGAACATGCCCCTGAAACCCCACAGTGTACCCTTCAAGATCTGGATGGTCAAGTGCCAGAAAAAATGGTGAAGAAAATTACTCCTACCAAAGACTACAGCTTTGTCACTGAAGGTCAGGCCTTAGGACACTGTCATCTCAGCTTTCACTTATTCAAAATTTGAGTTTTGCATGTTGGATCATAATTCATGCCTGAGTCTCTTTAATTATTATTCAAATGTGAATAGTCTGATGCAGCACTACACTGAATTTTTTTTTTAAATGACATATTTGCCGCTTTTAGAGTCTGAAAGACTTTGGATGATGAAGTTATGCTTGAAACAGATTATGGACATATAATAGTGCCTTAAATAGTTGTAAAGTTCAAAATCATATCTGTAAGGGAAAAAATATAAAAATATAGAAATAATTGCTGAAAATGGCTTCAAACCCATATGAAACCTTAGCTCTTACATTTTCTATATTTCCATTTAATTTTATGGATTTGTCAAGCTAACCCTGAGTAGAAATTTACCTAATAGATCCCAGATACTGATCTTTCTTACAAACTTTAACAGCCCTTAGACATACCACTAATTAGTAGCAAAATAAGAAAATTAAAAATGATGTAGTGTTGAACTTTTTGCTAAATGTGTTTATGATACAGAAGTCCCCTTTATTCTCCGATTCCATTTATCTTCCTTTTAAGGGGCATAAATATCCTTTACTTTATGAAGGATGGTGGTGGAATAAAGTTCTTATTTGTCTTTTATTTTAAATTCTTATTTGATTGCACAAATGTTAGCAACTCTAAATTAGCTCCAAAAGTAAGGAGAAAATACAACCCAGCCTATATTTTTCCTGATTATGAAAGTAAAATTAGTATACCCACTTAATCTCACTGCCCTATATTCTTTATTTCTTCCATCATTTTTTAAATGTGATTATTTATTCTTTTCTGCTTATTTTAAAAAAAAATTTTTGTTGATGATGAGAATTTTTTCATAATGTCATTGTAATTTACTGGGTTATGTTATACTGTACCAAAACATTAGAATGTCATCTTCCCCATGCCTTCTCTAACATTTGTTTTGCTCTTAACTTTCTCTCCCATTGTATACCTGGGTTTTTGTTATTCTTCTCTCTTGGATTTTTTTTCTTCTTTTTCTGTTATTCTACAGTCTTTTAAAACACGAGGGATTAAGCATAATTTCATTTTCAGAACCCTTATTTCAAAATCCTCTTTTCTGTTCAAGCAGTTAGTTTCATGCAGCTTAGTTCATTACATTTAGTTTTCTGATTTCTAGTGTGAAATAGGATTTGCTTATAGAATAATAGTGCAGTGAGTATATATAAAGCTGTAAATATGGTGGGGAAATGGGCTTTTAAAAATGTGTCTAAAAGTATTTATGTTTGTATGTTCATATGTATACATAATATGTTAAGAATATTTACTTTTTTTTTCTGCAGAGAATACATTTGAGGTAAAATTGTTTAAAAATAGCTCAGGCCTAGGATTCAGTTTTTCTCGAGAAGATAATCTTATACCTGAGCAAATGAATACCAGCATAGTAAGGGTTAAAAAGCTCTTCCCTGGACAGCCAGCAGCAGAAAGTGGAAAAATTGATGTGGGAGATGTTATCTTGAAAGTGAACGGAGCCTCTTTGAAAGGACTGTCTCAGCAGGTGAGCCCAAAGCATGTGGAGATAGATTGGCCTTTCAGAATGATTTGGTAATGGTGGTTTAACTAAGCTTCACTTGTCATTTATGGTACCCCCAGGAAGTTATATCTGCGCTCAGAGGAACATCTCCAGAAGTATCCTTGCTTCTCTGCAGACCTCCACCTGGTGTGCTACCAGACATTGACCCTGCTCTTTTGGTAAGGCCTGCAAAAAGTAATTTATGTTTTTGTAGCATATCAACTGAGTGATTAATTCAGCTGTAGTGATTTCATATAGCGTGATCTCCGGGGTTTTATCCCAGGTACTTCAGCTAAGAGTATTATCTTGTGTGTGTCACTTAACCTCTGAGTGCATCCTGTATTTGCAATATAAAGTGATTCAATTCACTTCCTCTTCTTTCCCTTCCAGTTCTAAAATTCTAGCTTCAAGGATTTTAGGAATTTGTTTTCTAAGCATAAATAGAAAAAGACATAAAATAATGGTTATAAAAACCTTTTGTTTATTTCTTCATTGGACCAAATGGGGAAACATATTTTTCATTCTAAGTTAGATTAGATAAAACTGAGAATTATTTAAGATATTTTGATTTTTTAAAACATATTTTAAAATATGTTTGTTCATTTTCCTTTTTTATGTCAAGGAATATCTAAAGGATCCAAAATCTATTTTGGAGTTACTTATAAATTGCATATTGATAGATAAGACAGCCTTTGAAGAAAGACAACCTCTGTCCTATGTACTTAAAATAGTGTTCTGCCCTGGCTGGGTGGCTCAGTTAATTGTTGTCTGTATACCAAAAAGATTAGGGATTCTATTCCAGTCAGGACACATACCTAGGTTGCAGTTTTAATCCCTGGTCAGGGTGCATATGGGAAGCAAGCGATCTATATTTCTCACATGGATGTTTCTCTCTCTCTTTCTCCCTTCCTCTCTCTGTAAAATTAATAAACATCCTTGAATGAGGATTTAAAAAAGTAGTGTTCCATAAACAGTGAACGTGACCCCAGCGTACGAAAGGCAGGAGAAACTTGTAACCTTTACATCAGAAAGAAAAGTGTGAGAAGGCTATTAATAGGAAAGTAACATTTCTATAGGGCAGGTTATAAATAGCATTTTAAGAGACTACATTAAAAAGAGAGAGAGAGAGAAACTACATTGATTTGGGTCAGCAGTTAGGAACTGGTGGAACTCTCTTGATGAGTATATAAATTGATACAATCTTTCTGGAAAGCAATCTGGAAATATTTAACAAGGCCTTTAAAAACATCCTATGTGCTGATTATAAAAAATTCTATTTTAATTATATACAAAATTATAGGGAAGTAATTAGAAACTTGGGTGAAAATCTATATACAAAGAACTTCCCCTAGATTTCTATTAATAGTGTAAAACTAGAAACTAGCCCTATATCCAATAAAAGGAGAATTCTGAAATAAATTAAAGGTATATCCATCTGTAGTATTATTACATAATTTTATATGGTTGTTTTCAAAGTATATTTAAGGACCTCAGAAAATACTCATAAAAACCTAAATTTTTAAAGTAGGATACAAAGCAGAATATATACTACTAGAGGCCCGGTGCACAAAATTCAAGCACAGGGGGAGGCGGGGGAGGTCACAATCCGGGACCACTGGCTCCTAACTGCTCACCTGCCTGCCCGCCTGATCGCTCCTAACTGTCCCCCCTACTGGCCTGGTCATCCCCAATTGCCCCCACTGCCGGCCTGGTCGCTCCACACAGCTTGCTGCTCAGTCGTTTGGTCACTCCTCACTAACCCCCCTGCCAGCCTGGTCGCCCCACACAGCCTTTTCAGTCGTCTGTTCAGTTGTTTCGGATGTGACGGTTGCTTAGCCTTTTATATATATAGATAACTCTAATTCTGATTTAAAGTATAAGTCATACAATATTAACAGTTACTTTTATATATGATTTTTTTCTCTACTGAGTATAATTACTTTAATTATAAAAAGTAATAGAATATTTTAATAGAAAGTGCTGTTGTTGAATGTGTTCATTTTCTATCAAATGTTCTAAAATTACTATAAGCTGTCACATTCAGGTCTCTTTAAATGTGTTCATTACAGACCCCGCTGCATTCTCCAGCACAAGTACTTCCAAACAACAGTAAAGACCCCTCTCAGCCAGCATGTGTGGGGCAAGGGACCAGCTCAGATGAAAATGAAATGTCTGACAAAAGCACGAAACAGTGCACGTCCTCATCCAGGAAAGACAGTTACAGTGACAGCAGTGGGAGTGGAGAAGAAGACTTAGTGAAAGCTCCAGCAAAAATTCCAAATATGAGCTGGAGTTCAGCTTTTCATCAGACTCTAAGCAACATGCTACCACAGGCACAAAATCAACACGAGGCGACCAAGAGTCAAGAAGATACCATTTGTACCATGTTTTATTATCCTCAGAAAATATCCAACAAACCAGGACTCGAGCACAGGTATTGCCAATTTTGTAATGCATAGCACTCAGCACAACTAACTGTTAGTAACAGGAGCAACAATCTACATTTCTCTAAGAATGAAATGTGCCTGTAAGTGAATTTCACAATGGTTAAGTAGATGATGACCCTATTGGCTATCTAACTATTTTGGCTGACAGTTTTAGTTAGCTGTAAGCTTCCTAGCCATTCAGCCTGAGCCTTACTGCTCTCTCAAGCATATTTACTTCTTTTTTGTTTGTTTTGTTTGTTTTTTCTTTTCTTTTTTCTCAAGCATATTTACTAAAAATTGGGAAAGTTGTTTGTATTTCACCATCATTCAGATTATTTGACAGAAAGAGAAGAAACCTATTTAGACAGTGATGGGAGAGTAGTGAGTAAAAATATAAAGGGAGTGGTATGGAGGAAGGGTTAGAGAGTTTGCATAAGGTAGGATATACAAAAGTACAGAAAATGGGAAAAGGAGAAATCATTGACAACAGAGGCATATAAAGAGACATGCATGCCTCCAATTGTTAGTCATACATTGTACTGTTTGGTTATGTCTTTGTATAAATATCCAGGTTCAATCATATTCATTCAAGTATTTTTTTTTTCTATTGTATCATCTAAAATAACCACAGAAATAAAACATTTATTTTCATCTTCTCTTTCTTATTAAATTGAAACACATTAGCTTCAGCCTTAAATTAACAACCAGAAATCAAAAGTATATTTATTTAATCTGTCCTGCTGATTTGTGCATTTTATAAAGAGCTTCAAAATAGAACATTGGTGATGTTAGCATATAACAGATATGAAATAAATTCATAGTCCAGAGTCAGATAAAAAGTAGCTAGGGTCTCAATCAAAAGCAGATATGAATATTTATTAAAATTTTCTGTTTGCAGCACAAACTTACTATATTGACATTGAAATGTATTTGAAAAGAGTCTTGCTTCTTTGTCTCTGTAGTAATCCTCCTTCCCCTCTACCACTGGATGTGACTCCTGGACCACCCCAAACAGAATCTATTTCCACTAATTTAACAGATAAATATCATATATGTCACACTTCTGAACCAACCAGACAAGATAGCTTGACATCTTTGAAGACTGATTTGGAAAACCACCTTGAAGACTCAGAGCTGGTGAGTTGTTTCTGCTGTATTAAGGTACCTTCATATTCATGTCCAGTAAATGGATAGCATAGTTGGTATGTCTCTCTTCTGAGAATTAGGGGGAAAGCAAAAAATTTAGGTGCAAATCCTGTTTCTGCCGCTGACTTACTGCCATTTGGCAGATGCCTGTGGAAAAATTAGTTAATTTTTCTGAGTCTTAGTAGTTTTGGCTATAAAATGGGGCTAGTAACCTCATGTGGTGAGGATTAAATGGATTAGTATACATAGAGCATTTAATTCAGTATCTGCTATTTGCTAAATTCTAATGAATTATTTTTTAATCAAGACTGAATAATTTTTTTCTCCGCCATACTTGTTTTTGTGTGTGCAAATGGATCCCTTTACATTGTACTAATAGCCCTAGAACTTCTAAGCCTACAAATTCAGTTTGGAAGCCAAATTTTCAATAATAATATCATTTACATTGGTCTAAAGTTAGTCTTTTTCAAAACTTTTTATTATTCATGTGATAAGTATTTGTTGTAGGAAAATTAGAAAACAAAGAAAAAAACAATTAAAACTATTATCCTGCCACCTAAAAACCATACACATTTGGGTGTTAATCTTTCCAAATATTTTGTTTGCCTATAAATTTGTGTGTGCGCGTGTGTGTGTGTGTGTGTGTGTGTGTACGTGTGTAGTATCAGCAATAGAGTGAAACTACAGTCTTTGAATTATTTCCTAAGAAGTCTGTCATCACCTTTATAAGCTGTAAGCAACCTTTATGTGTCAGCTGAAATCTTTAAAAAAAATTATGCAACTAAATATATGAAGTTGTGATATGTAATCACCCAAAGATTTCATATTAACAAAAAAATAAAAATCCCTAAGCCCTGGCTGGTGTTGCTAAATGGTTAGAGCATCAGCCTGCTCACCAAAGGGTCACGGGATTGATTCCTGGTCAAGGGCATATAACTGGGTTGCAGATTCAATCCCCAGCCCCAGTTGGGGTGTGTGCCAGAAGCAACCAATCGATACGTCTCTCTCACATCAATGTCTCTCTCTGTCTCTTTCCTCCTCCCTCTCTCCTTTCCACTCTCTCTGAAAAAGCAATGGGAAAAATATCCTCGGGTGAGGGTTAACCAAAAAAAATAATAAATAAAAAAACAAACCTTTTTTGTGGCCCTTGACATCTATTTTGGTTACCTAGAAATACATAAAGAATTTTCTGAACCTTCCCTTCAAAAAGTATTCTTTGATAATCAAGATATAGCCACTAATGTGTCCTTGTTTGCCCTGAAAATATAAGAATTGAAGCATGAGTAAATTCTGTCTCAGCCTCTAGACAAACACATAATGTTGTATTTAAACTCAACTTCCACGTTGGATGGTATTCTATCTAGAGTTGGATAGGCCTGGCTTCTTCATTTGGACAAGATAAGTAACCTTTTAGGGATTGGTTTCCTCACTCTGTTATTCAATAGAAATAATAGTCATCTTTCTGTTTGTGTATAACGCAGAATAGACTTCCTAAACGAATCACTGTTTTCTTCCCTTAGGAAGTAGAACTTGTCATTACCCTAATTAAATCGGAAAAAGGAAGCCTGGGTTTTACAGTAACCAAAGGCAATCAGAGTATTGGTTGTTATGTTCATGATGTCATTCAGGATCCAGCCAAAAGTGATGGAAGGCTAAAACCTGGGGACCGGCTCATAAAGGTAAGATACTGCATGGAATGAATTTTTGAAAATGTAGCCAAAGAGCAAGCAAGGGCTGGAGAGAAAGAACAAGAGGTTGAGTTAATATAACATTCTATTTCTCTGTTTGGTTTATGTTTTCCTTCTCTACCTCTTAAAAGTAAAGGCCTTTATACAGTTAACAGTTTGAAAAAATGCTTAAAGTTCTCTTTTTAATTTGGAAGTCCCTCTAATCTCAGTTAAAGCATTAAACAAGCTATCTTGGGTCTCAAGGATAGAAAGTTCTTAAATTACTATAAAGATAAGTTTCCTATACCACCAAAAAATTGATGCATTTGTTAAGTATTTTACATTATATTTTACTTATAATTATTTGATCATTGTGTTTATTGTATTTCCACAGTACAGGGTATTACCAATAAATTAGAGACCATTCTTTTTTTTTTTTAATAGTTTATTGATTTTTATTTTTTTTTTTTTAGAGAGAGAGAGAGAAAAATGGAGAGGGAGAGAGAGAGAAACATTGATGTGAGAATACAACATTGGTCAGCTGCCTCTGGCATGCCCCCTACCCGGGATCAAGCCCAAAACCCTAACATGTGTCCTTGACCAGGAGTCAAACCTGCAGCCTCCTGGTACACAGGAAATGTCCAACCAACTGAGCCACACCGGTCAGGGCTAGGGACCAGTCTTTATTGTGCATCTCTTACTGGATAATATATATTATATATAAAAAAGTTAGGCAGCAATCTTCAACCTACTTCATCTGGTACACATAAACTAATTGCTAAAATTTGTGGCACACCAAAAACTATATTTTTTGAAAATCAGACAAAAATAGGTATCAAAAAATTTTGATTTTATTTACACTGGACAGCTACTGTTGTGTTGGCTGATTTTTTTTATTTATTTTTTAATCTAAGGGAAAAGAGGTCAGTGCCCCTGAATAGTCAGGTATTGCATGTTTTAAAAATTCTTGTGGCACACCAGTGTGTCACAGTACACTGCTTGAAAAGCGCTGAGTTAGGGTGGGTTAATATATTTTCTTGGCAACTTCTCTGTTCCAAAAATTTAATCTTACTTTTCCCCCTTTCTCATTTGTGTAGGTTAATGATACAGATGTTACAAACATGACTCACACAGATGCAGTGAATCTGCTACGGGCTGCACCAAAGACAGTCAGATTAGTTCTTGGGAGAGTTCTAGAATTACCCAGGATGCCAGTGCCACCTCATTTGCTACCTGACATTACATTAACGTGTAACAAAGAAGAATTGGGTAATGCAAATTCAAGCTTTATGCAGTGTGATTTTTCTTGGCTGGATTAAAAATAAATACTCTTAAGGCTAAGGAAACAAGTATTTTTTATTCCCTGAAGGTTTTTCCGTATCTGGAGGTCATGACAGCCTTCATCAAGTTGTATATATTAGTGATATCAACCCGAGGTCAGTTGCAGCGATTGAGGGTAATCTCCAGCTATTAGACATCATCCACTATGTGAATGGAGTCAGCACACAAGGCATGACCTTGGAAGCAGCTGAGAGAACATTAGACACGTCACTTCCTTCCCTGGTGTTAAAAGCAACAAGGTACTTACTCTGCAGTTATTTGTGGGTTTTGTCTGTGTATGCGGACACATTTCTAGCTCTTGGTTTTATTTATGTTTTCTTAAAGATATATTCCTGAATTAGTAATTCACAGACTATACTGGCAGAACTTAATTAAGTTAAACAGACTTCCTGATCGACAAGAGATTCTCAGAGCACTTTAAGCAGATTCGTGTTTGAATATACGTTTGCAGTTATTAATAGGGTGGTTACTACATTTATCAGTTAGGATGTTTTCAGTTGCAAATAACAGAAAATACCACTCAACTTGGTTTAAACAAGGAAGGGGATTTACTGCCATTTATGGTTAAAAAGGTTATGCAGTAGTCAGGTAAAATTTGATTAGGCCTCTGGCTTCATTTCTTTGCTGTTTTTATTCTCTACTCTGTGCATGTTTCCTACACTAAAGTCACATGTCTGTGTCAGGCTCACGCCTCGCACCTGCGTACTACACCATCCAGAGCAGTCTTCAAAAGTCTCACCAATCAGCGTGGTAAAGCAAGGAATGTGTGCTGATTGTCTTAGACCTAAATTAAGGCCAGTCCCTGAATTGAAGCAAAGGGATAGGAACATATTGATTGGCCTAGGCCAGTCTTGGCCCACTCCCAGTGTCAGGACAGTCCTGCCTACACCTCATGTCTACAACCAGTGAGGTGTGGAATCACCACACCCACTCTACCTCACAACAATTCCACGTAATAAGAAATGCTAATAGTAACTTTTCTTTCACTTAAAAATAAAATAAATAGGGGAAAAAAGTATTATTTCAAGTTACTACAAATATGGTGGCTTGAAACAACAAGTTTATTGTCTTAACAGTTTTGGAGATCAGAAATACAAAATGGGTCTCAGTGGGCTAAAATCAAGGCAGAGCTGCATTCCTTCTCCAGGAGATAATCCATTTCCTTGCCGTTTCCACCTTCTAGAGATTGCCGGTATTCCTTGGCTCATGGCCTGCTTCTATATTCAAAGCCAGCAATCTGCTCTGTCATCACAGCTCTTCTCTGATTTTCTGCCTCACTCTTTCATCTATAAGGACCCCTGTGAATACATCAAGCCCTGGCAGATAATCCATAACCATCTCCTCATCTCTAGAACCTTACCTTACTCACATCTACAAAATCCCTTTTGCCTAAGGTTCCATACTCACAGGCTCTGAGGGTTACAATGTACACATAGGGTGGGGGTGAGGGGGCATTATTCTGCCACCCACAATGTACATAATCCAGGCCTTCTAGACTACAGGCTTCTATTATATAAAGGGAAACTTCACATTTTTATCTTGATATGTGATGAGATTTACAGAGTGTGTCTCTCAAAATATAGGTACTATTAATTAAATCATTTGATAGTAAACTTATTTGTTCCTTCTAAACCTTTAAGTCAGAATGTGTACTTTTTTCCTTGAATGTAATTCTTGACTGTTTTCTCTCATATATTTTAAAAATTAGATTGGGCATAGAGTTATTTTCATAGTTGTAGCTGAATGTTAATTAGTGGGGAAGGAAAGGGTTCAAACAACCTGGAAAATATTTTTGTGAAAATTAACATCTCTGTAAACCATAGATTTAGCTGACTTTTATTTATTTATTTATTTACTAGTAGCCCTGCGCACAAATCCGTGCACCAGTACCTCGCTGCCCCACCCTCCTGTAGCTCCCTCCACCCCCCTCCCCCCTCTTCCCCCCCCCCCCCCATAGCTTGCTGCCCTGCCCCCTCCTGTAGCTCTCCACTGCCCACTTGTAGCTCGCTGCCCCACCCTCCTGCTAATCTGGGATCTGGTCGTTAAGCGGTCGTTCGTTACGCTTCATGGTGTAACGACCATTTGCATATTGCATCTTTATTATATAGGATTGCCTCAGAATCAGTAGAGCACCCTTTGCTCTAGCTCTGAAATTGCTTTCTTTTTTCTTTCTACTTTTATCTTTTCTGGAGTCACTAAAGATATAATAGTGGCAGTCCCAATTGCTTTCCTCTTTGTTCTTCCAGATCTCTCTCCACTGTTGATATATCTGCTGTCCTTATCCACAGGAGAGCAATAATGGAGGGGTGTGTGTTTATGCTAATTATATCTGTGTCAAGAATGGTAAAGGGTCTATGATTTTACCCTACTTGCAAACTAATAAGTTAGCCAGTTGTTGTTTCTTGCATGCTGGTAGGAGATATGAAACTCGTGCAATAGAGACAAAATACTTATTGAAAATGGTATTGGTGTCAATTCCACATGTCCTCTGAGGCCCACAGAGATGACATATGTGGGCCTAGTGGATTCCTGCACTTGCAGTGGATTTTATTCCAGGAGAGGAACACTTTAAGAAGAGCCCAGGAACCTGCCCCTTTATGGTGGCTGCTAGAAAGCCTGCTTTTTGTGTGGGAAAAGAAGTTATGTCATCCCTCAAGCTTGCTCACCGCAAACATAGCCTTGAGAATTGTCCCAGATAAAAAGTGATCTTGGCCTTGCATTTCTGGGTCACCCAGGAATAATATGCAGGAATGCGTAGGGCCCATGGAGAATTGCCTCTTTCAACATTATATACCTTAGGCAGCCTCCCTTTTTTCTCAAGTATTAACAGTAGTAAGATTGCATGCTAATCCTGTTTCCAAGATGCTGTCTTTTTTACTGTTTTTCTTTTTTTTTAATATATATTTTTATTGATTTCAAAGAGGAAGGAAGAGGGAGAGAGAGACAGAAACATCAATGATGAGAGAGATTCACTGATTGGCCACCTCCTGCACACCCCCTACTGGGGATCGAGCCCGCAACCTGGGCGTGTGCCCTTAACTGGAATCAAACCCGGAACCCTTCAGTCTGCAGGCCAATGGTCTATCCACTGAGCCAAATTGGCTAGGGCTTTTTTACTGTTTTTCAGGTTGGATGGTATTATTCTTCTCATAATCCTTTGAATTATATTATTTTGTCTAGAGTTTCACTTTAAATAACTTCAAAGTAAAACACATATCAAGGGCTTTAGGGTCATAAAACAGTGATCTATGATTTCTAAGTTATCTTTGAAGTATTACTTGTGTGACAGAGAACCAAGTTATTAGATCATGAAATTTTACCAGTGTTTGAAATGAGAGGGGAAATAATGTGAGATGTTGAAATGAAACCCAAAGAGAGATTATATAAAGAAGTGATTCTTACTCTTTTTGGTCAAGAATATTTCCCTTCAGAAAATACATAGATGAAGACTGATAAAATTTTGTCTTTAGTTTTAGGGGTTGCCTAGGTCCCCTGAAGCCCATCCAAAATAAAACTCCATAGTCTCATTAAGAGATGGTTCAAAGGATACTTAAACAAACATCTTGAGTAATTTGCAATTGCCTTTTCATTTTTTTATAACACAGAAATGGTCAGCCAGTGATCCCAAGTTCCAAGAAGTCTGCTGTTTCAACTCCAAAGTCAGCCAAAGCCAATGGTAAGGATACATTCACTTTATGACACAAATAGTGATGGAGATGTAACTGTTTTTTCCAGAAGCAGGTATGAACACTATCACTAAAATATTCTTAATGCCTTTGCAAAGTGTTTTGCAGGAGCTCTAGCTACCTTGCAAGGTTATAATGAGGCATTAATACAATAATATATGTGAAATATCACATTTATTGTCACATAATAGTTTATTCAGACAGTTACTTAATTTCTTATCTGTGCTGGACACTGTTCTGGCATTGTGAATAAGGCAATGAGTAAGCAAAATATCTATCTTACATTTTAGCATCATAATATAAATTGTAGAATTTGTAATTGTGGCAGCAGTTAACGTTGATTTGATGCTTATTCTGCACTAAGTATTTTTCTAAGTTCTTTAGTCTCTGCAACAACAGCCCTGTCACACTCGTGTTATTATTATCCTCCTTTTATAGAAGGGGAAACTGAGGCACAGAGAAGTGTGATAACTTGCCCAAACTCATAGAGTTAATATCCAGTAGAGCTAGAATTTAAACCTAGGATGTCTGACTCCATGCTCTCACTTACATAATTGGGGTCAGCAAATGTAGCTATTAATGCTAGTATTAATATAATAATAAGAATGTTAGGCACAGGGAAATGTTGTTGAAAATTAGTGTATATGAAGTATCACATAATCTCACTCATATGTGGCATCTAAGTAACAAAATAAATTGATAAACAGAGTGGACCCAGAGACATGGAAGCATGAAACAGAGTGCAGAATCACGGAGGGAAGGTGGGGGAGGGTGGGTGGGTGGGAGGTAATCAACCAAGGACCTTGTATGCATACATGCATGGCTCATGGACACAGACAATGGGGCGGTGAGGGCCTGGGGCGGGGGGCAGGCTGGAGGGGGCTAATGGGGGGAAAGGGAGACATATGTAATACTTTCAACAATAAAGAATTATATTTTTTTAAAAAAGAAAAGAATTAGTGTATATGAAATGTAAATTCAGTACTTCATACATAATTAAACTTTTAGGTTATCGGGTAGTAGTACCTAAGTACCAAAAGTAGCTAAAAGGGACCCTCACTAAGATTGCAGTCGTAGTTTATCTTCTGAAAGCTGGCAGATCTGTTCCTCTCTTCCTCTGTTATCTTGAACGCCTTCCTTCTATCTACTCGCAAATAGTTCCAGTTCACATTAGGGTCAGGCTATCAGAACAACCCAGAGAGCATTTTTCTAGTGACCACTGGAAAGACTCCTGTTTGTAATTTTTTAAGCTAAAGAGAGTAAAGTCACTGCTCCCTGTCCCCCTTGTAGAAACTGCCTAGTGATCTG
Source organism: Cnephaeus nilssonii (assembly GCF_951640355.1). Lineage (NCBI taxonomy): Eukaryota > Metazoa > Chordata > Mammalia > Chiroptera > Vespertilionidae > Cnephaeus > Cnephaeus nilssonii. Next base: position 61,811,210 of record NC_137072.1, on the reverse strand, counting down.
TCTTTATTGGGTTCTCTTACTTGACTCCCATAGAACTAATTCCTTTATGAATTCTGAAAAATCATATAATAACTCTCGTAGTCACTGAGGGGAATGTAAAATGGTACAACCATTTTGTAAAACAGTTTGACAGTTTCTTACAAATTTAAACATACACCTGTCATATGATGTAGCCATTGCATTCGTATTTGTTCACTCAAGAGAATAGAAAGTATTTATCCATACACAAAAACTTGTACAGGAATGTTTTTAGCAGCTTGCTTTGTAGTAGTCAAAATCAGAAAACATTCAAATATCCAAATCCTAACAACAGAACTATTTAGCAATAAAAATGGTCTGTTGATACACACAGGAACATAATTAAAATAACCTCAAATAAGTCTGCTAAGTGAAAGAAGCCAGATTTGGGGCGGGCGGGGCGGGGGGGGGGGGAGAAAGTTCAAACTGTATTATTCCATTTATTCAAAATTATAGAAAAATGCAAATTGATCTATAGTGACAGAAAGCAGGTCAATGGTTGCCTAGAGATAAAGGGGGTGGGGCAGTTCAGGGAACAGGAGGGAGCAATTACACATAATAAACTATTGTGTTTTATACTATTCTGATTATTTTGAACCAGTGCTTTATTATTAGTATGGGGTTTTTGTTCATTATTTTTCCTAGAAGTTTAATAATGTACTGTATCTTCTGGAAGTAACATTAAAAGCCATTCTTGGACTCTTTGTAACATTATCCACAAAATTATACAAATTTATTCCTAAAAACTTATCTCTCCAGGTGAAATTATTTTTAGGTCATTGTCAAATAGAAGTCCTTGAATACATTTACCTGTATTTCTTTTTTCTTTTTAACTTTTCCAAACGCTACCATGTCTTTAAAAATATCTTAAAATACAATTTAGTGAAGCAAATTATTTTTAAATATGACTTTAACTATAAGAGAAACATAATCTTATTTAAATGTGTTTGAATTTTTGTACTACAGCTAAGAGTTCAAAGTAACCTTTAGTTTAGCCATATGTTAAAAGTCCTGTCTAGTTATATCCAAAACTTATTTTACTGTGTTAAACTGGTAGTCTAAAAGACTTGCTATCTTTTCTTAAATAGTAAAGTGAATCTAGTTCATGGCCTGGGATGTCTCTCCCATTTGGTTTGTGATAATTCATATTCAGTACCTCACCCTAGAACCATTCAGCTTGACTATATGTATATACGTATATATATGTATATATATGTATATATATGTGTATATATATATATATATATATATATTTTAAATTGAGTTCAGAGAGGAAGGGAGAGGGAGAGAGAGAGAAAGAGGGAAACATCAATGATGAGAGAGAATCATTGATCGGCTGCCTCCTGCACGCCCCACACTGGGGATCGAGCCCACAACCCATGCATGTGTGCTGACCGGGAATTGAACCGTGACCTGGTTCATGGGTTGACACTCAACCACTGAACCACACTGACCAGGCTGAATGGAGCTTTTATGCAAACTACTAGAGGCCCAGTGCACGAAATTCGTGCATGGGGCGGGGGTGATGGTGGTGGTGGTGTCCCTCAGCCCAGCCTGCACCCTCTCCAATCTGGGATCCCTCGAGGGATGTCCGACTGCCCATTTAGGCCTGATCCTGGCCTAAACGGGCAGTCCGACATGCCTCTCACAATCCAGGACTGCTGGCTCCCAACTGCTCACCTGCCTGCCTTCCTGACTGCCCCTAACCGCTTCTGCCTGCCAGCCTGTTCACCCCCAAACCACTCCCCTGCCAGCCTGATTGATGCCTAACTGCTCCCCTGCCAGCCTGATTGTCCCTAACTGCCCTCCGATGCAAGCCTGGTCACCCCTAACTGCCCTCCCCTGCAGGCCTGGTCCCCCCCCAACTGCTCTCCCCTGCAGGCCTGGGTCCCTCCCAACTGCCCTCCCCTGTTGGCCTGATCCCTCCCAACTGCCCTCCTCTGCTGGCCATCTTGTGTCCACATGGGGGCAGCCATCTTGTGTTGGAGTGACAGTCAATTTGCATATTACTCTTTTATTAGATAGGATTTTCTTTTAAGCTACTGGCTTTTTCCTTGGGGTAAATCTTTCTCTAACATTTCATTCCATCTAGTTGGTTTTAAATCATTTTATGTCATGACCTCTTTTAATGTACTAATAAAAATAAGATCATGTACAGATACGTGGGTTTTCTTTCATCATTTTGGTGTGCCTAGTGTGGTCCTGACTGGCTCATCCCTTATTCTTTATGTTGTCCCTTTGAGGTCATCACACTGTGGAGCCTTGCAGCAAGCCTGCCCTCACTCCTAAGGACTCATTCTCCAAGGTAAGTAAGAGGCCACCTTCTTCATGTCCTACTTCCTTTTCTAAATAACCCGCTTGTTTGTGTCTTGAACCAAACTGATTTCACATTTAAATATTTGCCTTTTTCTGAAACATATATTGATAATAGGAATATATTTCAGTGAACTAATAGGCCTTGCTAAGTAGAGCTCACATAGTCAAGCCCCCACATAAGTAACCCTACTATATTTGGCACACACTCGGCTTCTAAACAAGTTAGTTACTTAAGTAGATAGCTTTCGTGCCGAGATGTTTTATGAATGTGCACAATTCCTTTGGTTGTCTTAGGTATCTGGAGGAGAAGAATGTAATTAAGAGTGAAATTGGTCCTCTGGGTTAATGTTGACCAGCAGTGACTCTCAAGTGGCAATTCTCTGTTGCTACTAAGGAAAAAACATTAATGGCAAAAGCAAGTGGCTACTTGCTTCTTAAAAGAGATAGGAAATGCTTTACCAATGATAAAATGAAAGAGCCTAAATCATTTAAGATTAGCACAGAGAAACCTGGTGGTGATTTAACAAAACTATTTTATTATATAAGTAAATTCTACTTCAGGCTCTCTCTTAGAGGCTACATATATGCCTATTTGTTTGGCTATCATTTTGCTTAATGATTCTCTTTTGGCATGTAATGTACATTCTAAAATAACCACAGCTGGCCCTGGCCCGTGTGCTTAGTTGGTTGGAGTGTTGTCCCATGCATTGAAAGGTTATGGGTTCAATTCCTGGTTAGGGCAAATACCCAGGTTTCAGGTTTGATCCCCATTCAGAGTGCATATGGGAGGCAACCAATCAATATTTCTCTCACACATCAATGTTTCTCTCCCTCTCTCCCCCCCCCTCTCTCTCTCTTTCTCCCTTCCTCTCTCTAAAATCAATAAAAATCATATCCTCAAGTAAGGATTAAAATAATAAAATAATCACAGCTGGATCTTCATTTTATGAGATTGTTTAATCCCACATACATTCCATACAATGTATTCTGAATCTCACTGTTTGAATGTCTTTCCATGTACAATCCAGAGCTTGGGGCATTGCGGTCCTCATAATCTGAAAATCTTATCTCCACAAAATTTCTGGACATGAACTAGATTGAGAGGAGGAGGAGAAAATTAATTTAGTGGCCAGAAGCCCAAAATTCTGTGCCTTTCATCTCACTATTTTATCTCAAACTTGCGACATGGTTCAGGAAGGCCTGAAAAGATATTGTGCAGAAGAATAATTAGGCAGAAATGATTGGAACACATAAAAATTTCTGGTATTTGTATGTTTGTGGATTGGGTACAGCAACATTCAGTTCTTTGTTTAGCCACAACGACTTCAATTTCATGTAGCTGAAGCAACTGAATTTTTACATGTTCTGAGTGTTAGTCATGATGTATAGTGCTTATTTTCCTTTTAAATATTGGCATGTTGTTGAAAGGGAGAAGGGTATAATTTCTGTTTATATTAACATAAAACCCTAGAAACTACAAGTTTTGTTATTCATAGCTGCAAACACATTTTGTTGTAGTTAAAATCTTCCAGAAAGTTGCTCAAACAATATTCTGTCATTGAATACAAATGTCTGTATTATGAAATTCTCAAGAAGATTGGAGTTTCACAATTCAGTGAAACTATTTGACATCATGTTACTACTATTTATGAAGAAATAATTATATTGCATCTATCATCTCTACTTTGTTCTTAATAAAAAGAGTAAAATCTTCAGAACAAACACCTTTATTTGCATAACATTATTTAATTTATTCTAATTATTCAATTATGCATTTTTGCCAAATCATTTTTGCTTTTTTAAAAATATATTTTATTGATTTCAGAGAGGAAGGGAGAGGGAGAGAGAGATAAAATCATCAATGCTGAGAGAGAGTCATTATTGCTGCCTTCAGCACGCCCCCTACTGGGGATCGAGCCTGCAACCAGGCATGTGCCCTGATCAGAAATCAAACCCAGGACCCTTCAGTCCAGTGGCCAATGCTCTATCTGCTGAGCCAAACTAGCTAAAGCACCAAGTCATTTTTTTAATAGGCTTTCTACCATGAAATGTTTCACAAGTTACCTTGAATTAGGAATTTATATTTTATAAATAATTACTTTATAGTTATGAGCCCATTGTTATTTTTCTTAAATTGAGATGAGATTTAGACTAGATTTTTTTTAATTTAATAAATCTTTATTGTTCAGATTATTACAATTGTTTCTCCTCCCCCCCCCCCATATCTCTCCTCTACCCGATTCCCACCCTCCCTTCTGCCCTTACCTCCCCCCCGCTGTCCTTATCCATAGGTGTATGATTTTTGTCCAGTCTCTTCCCATACCCCCCACACAGACACCCCTTTCCTCCTGAGAATTATCAATCCATTCCAATTCTATGCCCCTGATTCTATTATGTTCACCAGTTTATTCTGTTCCTCAGATTTTCAATTCATTTCACTTTTAGATTCACTTGTTGATAGGTATGTATTTGTTGTTCATAATTTTTATCTTTACTTTTTTCTTCTTTTTCCTCTTTTTAAAGAATACCTTTCAGCATTTCATATAATACTGGTTTGGTGGTGATGAACTCCTTTAGCTTTTTCTTATCTGTGAAGCTCTTTATCTGCCCTTCCATTCTGAAGGATAACTTTGCTGGATAGAGTAGTCTTGGTTGTAGGTTCTTGCTATTCATCACTTTGAATATTTCTTGCCACTCCCGTCTGGCCTGCATAGTTTCTGTTGAGAAATCAGCTGACTATCATATGGGTGCTCCCTTGTAGGTAACTAACTGTTTTTCTCTTGCTGCTTGTAAGATTCTCTCTTTGTCTTTTGTTCTTGGCATTTTAATTATGATGTGTCTTGGTGTGGTCCTCTTTGCATTCCTTTTGTTTGGGGTTCTGTGCGCTTCCTGGACTTGTAAGTCTATTTCTTTCACCAGGTGGGGGAAGTTTTTGGTCATTATTTCTTCAAATAGGTTTTCAGCATCTTGCTCTCTTCTTCTTCTGGCACCCCCATAATTCTGATGTTGGTACGCTTGAAGTTGTCCCAGAGGCCTCTTACACTATCTTCAACTTTCTGAATTCTCTTCTCTTCTTGCTTCTCTGGATGAGTGTCCTTTGCCTCTTTGTATTCCAAATCTTTGACTTGATTCTTGCGTTCCTCTAGTCTGCTGTTGGGTCTCTGTATAATATTTTTTATTTCAGTCAGTGTATGTTTAATTTCTAGTTGGCCCTTTTTCATATCCTCAAGGGTCTCATTAAATTTATCGGCCTTTTCCATGAAATTCTTGAAAAACCTTATAACCGTGGTTTTGAACTCTATGTCCATTCGTTTATTCTCCTCCATTTCTTTCATTTGTGATCTGTTTCCTTGCCTCCTCATTTTCGCTGCTTCCCTGAGTTGGTAGGGCAGCTTTGTATACTAGGTGTCCTATTGATTCAATGGGTCAGCCTCCCAGTTACCTGAGGTGGACTCTTGGTGCACCCCTTTGTGGACTGTGTGTATAGCCTTGTTGTAGTTAAGTCTTGATTGTTGTTGGTGTCACTGGGAGGAATTGACCTCCAGGCCAATTGGCTGTGAGGAGCCGCTGTGTCTATAATGGAAGAGTTGCTGTGCTGGAGACACGTTTATGGGGCAGGACTTGTTCCAGTAGGGTTTTGGTGCTCACTGAGTCTGCCTCTTGAATGTGTCCCTTATGAGAGTGGTTGAAATCTGGTGTCATCTCACCCCGACCACTAGATGGACTAGTTTCTGGATCTCCAATGGGGTGCAGTTCAGCTACTGTCTGAGGCCACCCTGGAGGAGCTACAGCAAGAACTACAGTTTTCTCCTCTTTTCTTGGGCTGTGGCGGTTTTGGAGAAGTCTGACTGGAGTTGCAGTTTATTTGCTTAAGCTTCCACAGAACAGACCATTTATATGCAAAAGCCGCTGTGTGGAGCCTGGGCGGATTTGTAGAATGTGTGGGGCAGGGTCTCAGGGTGGGGCGGGGTCTCAGGGCATCACTAGGCTAGGGTGTGGCAAACGGCGATGGCTGCCGTCAGCCGTCTCTGCCTTTCCGCGTTTCCAAGTCCCTGCGTCCCGCGCTTCAGTGCAGTAAACAATGATTGCTGGGCCCACCTCTGCAAAAAAGTCACTCTCACTTTCCGACCCGATAGCCGAGAGTCCAGCTTCTCCCCGTAGGCGTCTTGGTCTCCCTCGTGTCCCCAGAAACTGGATTTCAGAGTGATCAGGAGCTTATCTCCCTTCAGGTTGAAAAAAAGCCGCGCACCCAGTCGCCCGCCACCAGCCCGATTCGCGCGCCTCCGTACCTCAGCTTTTCCGCGTTTGTGCTCCTTTATTTTTCCTTCTTAGTTGTAAATCTACCACTCAGCCAGCTTTCCCATGGTTCTGGGTGGTAGATGTTTTGTCATTTAGTTGTTGTTTTGTAATTGTTGTGCAAGGCGGCAGTTTAGTTGTTTACCTTTGCCGCCATCTTGGTTCCTCCCTTGCCGCCATCTTGGTTCCTCCCTAGACTAGATTTGAAAATCTTTATACTTTACAATTGATCAGGTCACTAAACTGAAATTTATGTCAATGTAACAGTTTCACAAATACTTAAAGGGTTGATTTTCTCCCCCTTTCCTTTAACTTCTAAGTTTAGTAGCCCTATTAAACTTTTCTAAAAAGTTCTGGGAAAGATAAGTCCCATAAAATATGCCTCAAAAAAGAGATTTCTGCAGTCTAATAAGTTTAGGAAGTACTGCATAATAAATTTCTCTTTTGGCAACCCAGAATTTATATTAGTAAGCATTGTGAGAATTCTTAGAGTAAACATATTGATTTAATGTTTAATCTAGGATTTCCAGACACATTTGATGATGGAAAGTTCCATTTCTATTGCACATTTTATAGCACTGGTACTTCCTAAAAACACATCTAAGGTGAGGAGATATAAAATAGATTTTGTACTAAGAAAGGGGGAGAAGGACATTGAGGAGCAATGTACAGTTCCTCCCTAACCCTGGAAGTTAATAAAATCCTAAACTAATGATTTGCTTTGGTTTTATGCTTTAGATTAATGGTGATGAAGTTTTGCACCCTGAAGGAAAATGCTCTACTTATCAGATGAAGGGATCAGCAAATTTGATTCTGTCCAAAGGTAGTTTTCCAAATCAGTCATCCAGTTTCTCTAAATGCTCTAATAATTCAGGTAATAAAGAAAGATTAGGTATCCTCTCTTACTTGCCTTACATGTCCCTATAGTTTGTTTTATTTTTTTATAGTTGGTTTTAAAAGGACTATTTGTTGTTCAAAGAAATAAAAGAACAATGTAATAGTAATTGTTGTTAACTGCATTTCTGTACCAATGTCCAGAATTCATTCTCACATTCTTTGAAGGAACAATTTACAGGTTACTTAATAATTTAGAAAATTTTGAGGGGGGGGGGATGTTTGGGCTGCTCTATCATATCCTTAATCTTTGTAACATAATTTGTTGAGTTTCTTTCATGAATTAATAATTTGGGATTAATTTACAAAATAAGCATTAAATTATTAATGTCTCATAAAAAGGTGTATCACAGACACTAATATTGTTTTATTTTTTGTTGGGTGCATTTGTGTGGTCTTTTGCCAGAGCAGCCAGAGTAGTCCTAGAACTAAAAATGATTAGCTCCCCATTAGTATCAACTGCTTATCTATTCATGGCTACTTTTCAAAGTGGATACTTAAAATTGGAAAGACCTGCCTTAATCTATTTGAAACATTGTCTTTTTCTTATATCAATATTTTAAAAGTAAAACCCCATGTAAATTGCTGTTTTTCAAGAATCTGATGTACAGGAAGATGATATTTATGACGACCCTCAAGAAGCTGAAGTTATCCAGTCTCTGCTGGATGTTGTGGATGAGGAAGCCCAGAATCTTTTAAACCAAACTAATGCGGCAGCAGGTGCCTGTGTTCCAGGTAGATGGGCCCGAAGGAATCAGTTGGTACACTAAGGAGTGCAAGAAGGTCTCTGGGAGCATTGTAACCCCTCTTGGCTTCTTTATTTCTCTCCCAGGTCCATTGAAAACCAATGGAAAGTTATCTGAAGAGAGAGCAGAAGATACAGACTGTGATGGATCACCTTTACCTGAAGATTTTACAGAGGTAAGGATACTACCTAGATAAACACTGTAGGATACTACCTATTGTTAGAATTATATATCTCCTTACTTTAAAACTTGCTTTCTCTGCTGAGGCCTTACTCCTCTCTATCTCCCAATTTCCCTTTTAGACATGAAATAAAGATAATATCCTGATGGCTGCTTAGTAATCTCAGTAAGAATGAGAACTAATGTCATTTACTCATTTTGGAGAAAGAATTTATCTTTAAATCTTTTAACTTCTTTTGGTGAAATTTTCCATTCAAAAAAAAAAGGTGCCACAAAAAAACACACACAAACAAATGATAATTTTTTATGTCATTATTTTTACACCAAATAAAAGTTGAGGCCCAGGCCAGGTAGGTAGCTCAGTTGGTTAAGGGCATCATTCCAATGCACCAAGGTTGCTCAGTCAGGGCACATACAAGAATCAACCAATGGCCCTAGCCAGTTTGGCTCAGTGGGTAGAGTTGGCCTGCGGACTGAAGGGTCCCGGGTTTGATTCCGTTCAAGGGTACCTGCCTGGGTTGCGGGCTTGATCCCCAGTCAGGTGTGTGCAGGATGCAGCCAATCAATGATTCTCTCTCATCATTGATGTTTCTGTCTCTCTCTCTCACTCTCCCTTCCTCTCTGAAATCAATAAAAATAAAAGAATCAACCAATAAATGCAAAATAAATGGAACAACAAATCTCTCTCTCTCTCTCTCTCTCTCTCTCTCTCTCTCTCTCTCTCTCTCTCTCTTTTCTCCCTCTCTCTCTCTCAAAACAAAACAAAATGTTGAGAAATCCAAGATCTCATTCCAGTTAATACCTCACCTAGGTAAAAAACTTGGCTTTTATCTTTGAATGCTCCCTTCTTCCCCTCATAGATTCTTGGTTTTTTAATTAGCACAGAAACATCTAATTCTTCTAATTTTTTGTGGCTTTTGCTATGATTACTTTGAGATTTCAACTGAGACTTGTTTAAAAAGACTTAGACACCTGACTGGTTCATAAAATATTGAAATAGTTGGATCCAAACTGGTAAGAATAAGCTGTATAAGAATTAGTACTCAGTGTCTATCTATGATAATCTATAATAATAAAAGCATAATATGCTAATTAGACCAGACAGCCGAATGACCTTCCGGACGACCTTCCAGACGAATCTGGGGCTGCGAGGGCTGAGGCAGCTGCTGCGGCGGGAAGGCCAAGCCCCTTGCACAAATTTCATGCATTGGGCCTCTGGTATATTATAAAATGTTGTTGAATTTAAAAAAAAAAAAAGAAGTTGACATCATCTGAGATTATTTGCCTATTTTACTGAAACATTACATTTAGGGTGAAAATGGAGGTTAATTTCATTTGTTACACTTAAGCGTCATCCTACCCCAGTGAAGGAATCATTTCTCAGGTTTCCTCAAATCAAAAAAAAGAGAGAGAGAGAAGTGATTTGGTTAAATATGAGTTATAACACATAGTTCTAAATTTGGTTTTTACTTGATAATTATTATCTTCTTTCCACATTATTACATAAAAACCTTTCTCATAATTTCTAATGTTTTTCCAGTATTCTACTGCATAGATATACCTTAATGAATGTTAAATTCTATATTTATTATAAACAACAGCAACAAAGATTCATATATATATATAATTGATTTCAGAGAGGAAGGGAGAGGAAGAGAGAGATTAAAAAAATCAATGATGAGAGAGAATCATCGATTCGTCTGCCTCCTGGACTCCCCCACTAGGGATCAAGCCTGCAACCTGGGTAATGTGCCTCTGACCAGAATCAAACTTGGGGCCCTTCAGTCCACAGGCTGATGCTCTATCCACCGAGCCAAACCAGCTAGGGCCCTATTTTTATTTTATTTTATTTTTTTATTGATTTCAGAGAGAAAGGAAGAGAGAGAGAGAAATAGAAACATCAATAATGAGAGAGAATCATTGATTGGCTGCCTCCTGCACATCCCCAACTGGGGATTGAGCCCACAACCCGGGCATGTACCCTTGACTGGAATCTAACCCGGGACCCTTCAGTCTGCAGGCCAACGTTCTATCCACTGAGCCAAACCAGCTAGGACCCTATTTCTTTATATTATACTATAAACTCAGAATTCACAAGATAAATTAAATTTCAAAATTTAGATTACTTGTATACTATGACTATTTCTCCACAGACCCCACCATTTCCTATTTTCCAACCCTGCTTACCACTATCACTCCCAATCCCAGCATTTCAAAGGTTTTTATTATTTGTCTAGTTTCTGCAGACATTTGAGTTTGAAGTCTGTCCTATTCTGCTTGTGCTATATATATAACAAAATACCATAAACTGGGTGTCTTTAAAAAACAGAAATTTATTTTCTCACAATTCTGGAAGCTAGAAGTACAAGGTCAAGGTGCCAGCAAATTGGCTTTTTGTGAGACCTCTCTCCTTGGTTTGTAGCGGCCACCGTCTCACTGTGACCTCACACATGGCCATTCCTCTGCATTTGTGCACTCCTGGTGTCTCTTTCTCTTTTTTTTCTTTTCTTTTCTTTTTTTTTTTTTAATATATATTTCTTTATTGATTTCAGAGAGGAAGGGAGAGGGATAGAGAGATAGAAACATCAATGATGAGAGAGAATCATTGATCAGCTGCCTCCTGCACGCCCCCTATTGGGGATCGAGCCCACAACCCGGGCATGTGCCCTTGACCAGAATCGAACCTGGGATCCTTCAGTCTGCAGGCTGATGCTCTATCCACTGAGCCAAACCAGCTAGGGCGTCTCTTTCTCTTCTTAAAAGAAACCAGCCCCTTTTGAATAGAGAACCATCCCTATGACCTCACTTAGCTTTAATTACCTTCACAAAGGCACTACTCCAAACATAGTCACATTGGGGGTTAGGTCTGTGGCCTGTGTATTTTGGGGGCACACAATTCAGTCCATAACACAGTCTTTGTTTTAACCAATTGTGAAATATAATTAAAGAAAACTTCATTCACATTAGTTCAAAACAATAATTCTAGGTATAAATTCAACAAAAAATCTATATGATCCGTATGAGGAAAACTTTAAAACTTCACAAAGCATAAAAGTAGTCTTAAAGCAAAACAGTCCTCGTTCTTTGATAGAAAAACCCAAAAGTTAAATTCTTCCTAGATTCACCCATAAATTAAATATGGTCCCATGAAATATTTGTCTTTTTTTTTTTTTTTTTTTTACATTACAGTCAGGGGTGGCTTGTTTAAAATTATTCTAAAACTCACATAGAAGAATTGGGATGTAAAACTATCCAGGACAAACCTAAAATTAACTTTTGTGGAGGTAGAATATTCCTACTAGTTATTTGGAAATATTATATAAATTGTCCTACCACCAAAGTACAGAGAGTTCCCACAAATTTGTGCCTTGAGATTTCAAGATATTTTGGGTCAGTCCATCCTTAAAAATAATAAATTAAGACTTCCTCTCACCTCCACCTTCTCTCTGAGATTCGACAGTCTGTCCCATGGTTATTTGTCTCCTGATCTATTTTGTTCAGCAGTTTATTTTGTTCATTTGATTCCACATATAAGTGCGATCATGTGATACTTCTCTTTCTCACACTGGCTTATTTTGCTTAGCATAATACTCTCCAAGTCCCTTCATGCTGTTCAAAGGGTAAGAGACCCTTCTTGTTTACTGCTCCATAGTATTCCATGTAAATGTACCACAGCTATTTTTATCCACTCATCTACTGATGGGCCGTTTTCAGGTCTTAGCTATTGTAAATATTCCATTGTGATCTGAGAAGATGCTTGATATGATTTCAATCTTCTGGAACTTGTAGAAGAAGTGTTATATTTTCTTGATGTAGTGTTCCCTTTGTCATTATAATGTATCCATCTTTGTCTCTTATTATCATTACTAGAAGCCCGTGCACGAATTTCGGAGAGGGGGGTGTCCTTCAGCCCAGCCTGTACCTTCTCCAATCTGGGACCCCTCGAGGGATGTCCAACTGCCTGTTTAGGCCTGTGGGATCAGGCCTAAACAGGCAGTCGGACATCCATCTCACAATCCACGACTGCTGGCTCCCAACTGCTTGCCTGCCTGCCTTCCTGATTGCCCCTAACCGCTTCTGCCTGCCAGCCTGATCACCCCCTAACCACTCCGCTGCCAGCCTGATTGATGCCTAACTGCTCCCCTGCCAGCCTGTTTGCCCCCAACTTCCCTCCTCTGCCGGCCTGGTCACCCCTAACTGCCCTCCCCTGCAGAGTTGATCGCCTCCAACTTCCCTCCCTTGCAGGCCTGGGTCCCTCCCAACTGCCCTCCCCTGCTGGCCATCTTGTGGTGGCCATCTTGTGTCCACATGGGGGCAGGATCTTTGGCCACATGGGGGCATCCATATTGTGTGTTGGAGTGATGGTCAATCTGCATATTACTCTTATTAGATAGGATTATCTTGAAATCTATTTTGTCAGATATAAGTATGGCTATACCTGCTTTTCTGTGGGTGTTATTTGCTTGGAGAATCATTTTCCACCCTTTTACTTTGAATCTACCTTTGTCTTTGCAGCTTAGATGTATCTCTTGTAGGCAGCATATGGTTGGGTTTTGTTTTTTTTGATCCACTTGCTACTCTGTGCCTCCTTATTGGTGAATTCAGACCATTTACATTTAGGGTAATTATTGATGTATGAGGATTTCCATAGCTATGCTATCTTTTGTTTTCTGGTATCTCTGTGCCTCCATTGGTTCTTTTCCTTTATGTTTCTGTCTGTTGTTATTGTTTGGTGGTTTGCCATACATCTTTTCTCTGTTTCTTGTTTGTTTGTTTTTAGCTATATGTTCTGATGTGGTTACCATTAGGTTAAAAAAAAAAAAATGAAGTTCCATATATACCATAGTTTTTTTTCCTTTTGAGTGCATCTGATCTTCATCTTCCTTTGCCAGTTCATACATTTCCCCCCCTCCCCTTTTATGTTTTTGTTGTCACAAATTATCCCTTTTTATGCTGTAAGTTTTTTGGTGATATTACTTGTAGTGCTATGACCTTATGTTCTTTGTTTCAGGTAGAATAACTCCCTTGAGTATTTTCTGCAATGGAGATTTTCTGGTGATAAAGTCCCTCAGCTTCTGTATGTCTAGGAATGTCTTTATTTCTCCTTCATATTTAAAGGACAATTTTGCTGAATATATTATCTTGGCTAGTAATTTATCTGCAGACCTTTGAATATTTGGTTCCACTCTCTTCTGGCTTGTAGAGTTTCTGATGAGAATCCGGATGACATTCTAATGGGTTTTCCTTTGTGGGTCACTTCCTTCTTTTCCCTGGCTGCTGTGAGAATTTTTTTTCTTTGTCATTAAATCTTGACAGCTTCAATACCAAGTGCCTTGGAGAGGGCCTCTTTATATTGAGGTAACTAGGTGTTCTGTTTGCATCTTGGATTTTAGGATCTAGTTCTTTCCATAGATTTGGGAAGTTCTCATCCACTATTTGTTTGAATAGACTCTCCATTCCATGCTCCCTCTCTTCCTCCTCTGCAGTGCCTAAAATTCTTGATTTTTCTGATAGAGTCAGATAGGTCTCATGGATATCTTTCACTTTTCTTTATGCTCAGGTCTCTCTCTTATCCCTTCTGCATCATTTCTAGATTCCTATATTTAATATCACTAATTTTTTCCTCCATCTGGTTAGTTTAGTTTTCTATGTTCAGTACTTCACTTTTAATCTCCTTAATTGCATGCTTCATTTCCAGGATTTCTGATTGGTTCTTTTTTAAAGTTTTAATCACTTTGGTAAAGCATTCATTTTGTTCATTAATTTGTTTTCTGAGTGCACTGAGTTTCCTGTTAGTATTTTCTTGCATCTCGTTGTATTTTCAGAACTGCAATCTTAAAATCTCTGTCATTTATATCACATATTTCCATGTGTTCCAGCTTGCTTTCTGGAGTTTTTTCATTTTCTTTCTGGTCATCCTCATTGCTATGGTTCTCCATGGTATTTGCTGTCCTCCTTTGCTTACACATTTATCTCTGAAGAGGTCTTTCTATTTTTTTCAAATAGATGATGCTGAATCACACGATTTTTTACCACTGTGGTCTTCCAGTCTTGAACCTCCACAGTTTCCTTAAGACAGTACAGCCATGCTGCTTGGGGGAGGGGTTTGTTTTTTGTTTTTTGTTTTTTTGCCCTCACCATAATAGCAATCTCTGACCTCTGTAGGGTCCACCGCAAGCAACCCTCCTGGGGATCAGTCACAGAGGGAATCAGTGGTTCTGCCACAACAGCTTTTGATTTGTAGATAATATTCTCCTGGACCTGACTCCAAGGGCAATGGGAGGCGATTTTGGGGAGTCAAGTGGCAACAGGGCTCTGTGGTTCCATTTCTTTGTCTGAAACATCACTGCCACCTTGAGAGTGGAGAAACCCCATGCTCTGTTACATTGGCTCAGTCACTGTTCACTCCCTTGCCACTCTCTTTGCTGGGCTGTCCCTACCCCACAGCTTTCTGTTCCTCCCAGCTGAAGGAAGCATCTACTACCACCAGCTTTCTCCCCTCTCCCAGCCAGCCGAGCCACAAGCTCAATATCCTGGTTGCAGGGCTGCATCTGTGGGCTATCTGCACTTTCTTCCCTTCTCGCTTCCCCATTTTTTCTTGGTTGCCCACCTTTAGATGTTTTAGTGCGCAGGTCTCTCAGGTATGCGTCTGTGTTGAGCAGGGACTTCTTTGTTGAATTATAGTTGGTTAAGTTGTTGAAATTTCAGGGGGAGAGGAAGAGATACACTCTCACTCATGCCGCCATTCCTCTGACGTCACTCCATAAATTGTGTTTTTATAAGTGACTTTGTAATGTGAAAATGAGCAATAACAGTACATATAGGAAATAATTCACAGGAAAAATGTGAACGTTATGAGAGTGTTTAATTTTTCTTTTACATTGGGCTAATGTGATTTTGATTTCTCTTTATTGTAGTCTACCAAAATGAATGGCTGTGAAGACTGTTGTGAAGAAAAAGAAAAAAATGAAAGGTAAGAAAGTAATTTTTAAGTATTTATAACAATTCCATACTTATTTTAGAAGTGTTCTGAAGATTTCCTTTTAGATATTTATTTCTAAATTAAAAATTTATTTTCCAGAAAAAATGAGAATTATTATGTAAATTATGGAGCTATTGCTGAATATTAAGAAAGTTTTAAAAACATTGTTATAAGCCCTGACCAGGTGGCTCAATTGGTTGGAGTGTCGTCCCATACACCAAAAGGTTGCAGGTTTGATTCCCAGACAGAGCACATAACTAGGTTACAGGTTCAATCCCTTGGGACACATATGGAAGGCAACCAATCAGTGTTTTTCTCTGTCCATTCCTCTCTCTCTAAAAAAAGCAACAATAAAAACATCCTTGGGTAAAAATTAAAAAATAAATAAATTTTTAAAAATAGTTTTAACAAGAGGTTCTAGTGACATGTGACAATGTGTTTGTTATAACATTGCTCCAAAAAAGTAGTATTCTCTTGAGCATGTGGGAAAAGGGTCTAAAAGAAATATGCCAACAATGATGACATTTGATTATCTTCTGGTGTGATTATAGGTAACTTCTCTTTCTGTTTCTGATTTCCTATACTTTCTAATTTATTTACTTTAATAAGAAAACAAAACCAAAGAAGGAACATTTTTAAATTCCACTAATTTTTTTTTCTTTTTTAAAACAATTTCTAATATAAAATAAGATTTTTTGTAACATTAAATGATGGATCAAGGAAAGTTGTATATATTGTTAGCCAACATAGTGGTTGTACATAAATTTTGCTTCATACCAGGTGATAATCAAACAGCCACAGGGAGCTACATATTTGCATTTTCCTAGAAAAGCAAATTGATAGTGAATATTTCACTATGTAAAGTTAGACAAGGGGGTGCATATTAATGTATACAATTTTATACTTAAAAGATTAGCAAATATCTGGGGCAGTTGCCAATAATTGTAGATACCAGTTCCACCCCATGGTCAGGGCAAGGGGAGGAAGGAGTAGGGGTCAATTAATGTTCTTTAGGTAGTAATTGGAAACACTATTAACATAAAAGTTTTATTTGCATGTTATTAATTCTTAGATACACTTTTATTTTAACATCTCTGAAATCGTGATAGGTCCGACAGTTAAAATACACAATATTATTTATTTCTTAATGCATATAAATGATTAATGTCATAAATTCAAAGAACTGGCACATACTCTTTGACCTAGCAATTTTATTTCTAGGAATTGGTCCCACTACCAATTTGTGTGAAAAGACATTTCTATAATAATATTCTTTGCAATATTGTTTATAGTAGTAAAATAAAACCATAATAGACACAAAATAAATTGGAGCATACTCCACAATGAAATGCTAAGAAGCTGTTCAAAAGAATCAGAAAGAAGAGAATAGAATGCCTAATGGACGGATCTCCAAAATACATCCTTGAAGACAAAAATGTACTTCCAGAAGACAAAAGCAACCTCATGAACATAGCACATGCAAATTCTGTGTTAATGTGACCCCCATTAATTGAAGCAGAGGAAAACATTCACCCTAAACAGCATACTTCCCGGTCATTGACATTTTGGCATGCACTAGACAAATGTACTTTGTTCAGGCTTTTACATTATCCTTTTTCATCTCTTCTTAGTACTAAGCATTATTCTCCTACCTAATTTGTCTAGTTTCTAGCCATTTACCTTACCAAGGAGAGGGCGTCTACTGTGCACCCCTAGAATAATGAGAACTGTACTGAGCTTTATAGCACTGAGCAAGTGCCCAGAGACAAGAGTGTCCTGGCGGCTCCTGGCTGCAGCAAAAGAAAAATGCTCATCAGTAGGGACTTCTGTAAGTTAGGAAGGTGCATCCATACAGTCCAGTGGTGCAGCTGTTGGAAAATGAAAGAGCTGTACTGACACAGGTGTGCTCAGTCATCCAGGCAGAACAAACCACCACCTTCTCTATCCCTACAAGGGCTTCTTCAGTCTGAGGTTCAGAGACTTGGGATTTGTTTGAGGGGAAATTTTAAGAATTGTGGATTTGGGTCTTTTAATCAGATAATTTATTTTTAACTACCATAATAATTATAGAGGAAATGAATGGTTCTAGGACATAATATTTATATATATTATGGACAGAATTGAAGAAAATTTTGTAAATGTGTTTATTTTCATAGATTAATTCAAAATTCACAAGAAAGGAGGACTGATGATGATGAAATAACATGGGGGAGTGATGAATTGCCAATAGAAACAATAAACCACGAAGATTCCAATAAAGGCAAGAATTTTACTAGCAATTTTTTCATCAAACTCAGTGGGTAGAAAAAAATAAGTGTTTGAAAATTATATTTTCAGAATATATGGATATGTTCCTTCACCATATGTGAACATTACTTGGTTCTATACATAAAGTTAAATCACATAGGCAAACATCAACATTCATTTATGTAACCAGAAGTTTACACAGATGTAGGTGAAAATTCTCAGTGGCTTGGAGTAAAACGAACAAATAAATGTATACATAACTATAAATGGAAACACAGAGTCACAATTTTGCCATTCTGGAATGAGAAGGAGCACATTTTATTTACAGTAAAATAGGTAGGATGACTCCAAGGTAGGAATGTATTACACTTGAATCTCAACCTCTTTTTTTAAAAGCTAGCTCTTAGAGCCCATTGGTCTGCCCTTCCTATCACTGCTTCTCTCGTTCATAACTGAGTCAGTGGAGAAATGAGGTTCTTATCCCGAGTTGCATTTCTCTTCTTCATTCATATAAGGAAATGTTATACTGATGCAATAAATTTTTGTAATTTGAAGTTTTAGTTAAAAGAAATTAAAGAAGTGAATGAGTACTTTTGGATCTAGGTAGACTGTTGTCAGTGACAGAGCTCATCAACTCCTGTAGCCGGTGCTCTTTAGCCTTTAAGCTCCTGTTGCACTCACACTCAGCTTCTGTAAAGGTTCACGGTTATTTCATATGAGTGAATTTTGACTCAGAATTAGCCTTCACCCCAGCCAGATGTTAAGCTTCTTGAGGTATCTTGTACAGCTTTGTGTGCCCCACGGTGCCTAGAATTACAATTGCCTGTGTGTAAGCTGCACCATCAGAATACTTTAATCAACTGATTGACATAATTAAAGCTACACTTGTGCAGTCTGTTGCAAGATATCTCTGCAACTTTTTTCAGGATAACTACCTTCTGTTTTAAGCACTTTTCATAGACCAAGTGCTAAATTAGACACATGCCTATTCTAAGGCACTGATAGCACTTGTTAGATAAACTCCTGAAGGCTCCAGCACTTCATTTGCATGGAGAAAACTATCAAATACCAGAGACACTGACACTAAATACCCAGAGTGGGTAGATGGGGGATTGGTGTTAACTAGTGCATTGCCGCATTGTAAGGAATTTCTGAAGAACCTCCCTTCCTCTTTTCCCCATGTGCTAGGAAACTCATTTAAATGCAAAATAATAGTAGAAATAAATACATTTTCATCAAGAAAACAGTGCTATTTGAGTCAAGAGCCTTAAGAATTTCTGAATAGTCAGTGAGGTGTTTCCTTGAAAATTGAGGACAAGGGCCTTGCTGTGGCCAAGATTTTCCTGTGTTGATTGTACTTACCCGCCTACTGAATAATTCTAGTGCCTTTTTAATTCTAAAGATTCTCTCACTCATGTAAAAATACATGAGGTGAAAATATACTAAATTTAATTCCCTTATTGGCTAAATCAGTTGGGGGGTGGATTTTTTTTTTAAATCAACTGCTGACCTCTTATTAGATCATCCTTTTCTGACAAATGAGGAGCTCACTGCACTTCCCATCGTCAAAGTGCTTCCCTCTGGTAAATACACTGGGACCAAGTTGAAATCAGTCATTCGAATGCTGCGGGGTTTACTAGATCAAGGAATTCCTTCTAAGGAGCTGGAGGTAAGTAGCTTCTGCAAATAGTTTTTCGTTCTCAAACAAAATTGTATTCAAGGTTAGAAGAAATTTTGAAAATTCTGATAATGTCTGTTATTTTACAACTTAACTTCCAACCATAAAAGCATCACCATCCACTGGGGTGGTAGGGGCTTGCCCGGGGTGGGAATGGCTGGGGGGGTTGGAGGGATGTCAATCAGGGAAAAAGGAGACATATGTAAATCTTTAGACAATAAATAAAAAAATTAAATTAATTTTTTTTTAAAAAGCACCACCATCTCATCATATCTAGTAGTAAATTATTTTTTTAATTAGGATCCTAAACATAGTATTGATTTAAAGGGATCTCTTTAGCCACTTTGGAGCTTGATAAGTTTCCCTGAAGATTATTCTCCCCGCCTCATATGTAGAGATAAAGTATTTTTGGTGGTGGTGTTTTTTTAAGTCCAACCATCCACTAGGCTTCATAATTAATACACTATAAATGTGGTTCATCATTAGCAACAGTTTCTAATTTAACAGCTCCAAGAATATACTGTTCCCCTCCATTTTCCAGAAAATATTTCTTTTTTAAGGTCTTAAGTTTAAATGTTAGAGACCTTGCCCTAGCTGGTGTGGCTCAATTGGTTGGAGTGTCTTCCCATACACCAAAAGGTGATGGTTTCAATCCTGGTCAGGACACATGGGGGAGGCAACTGATCGATGTTTCTCTCTCTCTCTCTCTCTCTCTCTCTCTCTCTCTCTCTCTCTCTCTTTCTCTCTCTCTCCCCTTCCTTTCTAAGATTAATTAAAAAAATAAATGTTAGAGATCTTCCATCACACCCTATTTTATAAAGTCCTTTATTTTTCTCTATCACAGCAGCTTAACTTCTTCATAGCATAGATCACAGTATTTGCTTGTTTACTTCTTTACTGCCTTCTTCTCCCAATAGGGTATAAGCTCCAGGAGAGCCAAAATCATATTTTTTTCTCTCACAACTATATTCCCAATACTTACTACAGTGCCTTACATATACAGTGGGCATTTTCAGTATATATTTGGTGAACGTGTGGATGGGTAGATGGAATAAAAAGTGAAAAAAAAGTTGACTTTAGAACATAATACTGTCTAACTACAACTCTACTATATGGAATATTCTATGACCCCACAGACAATATTGTCAAGAAATCCTGCTCCAGCTTTAAGCCAAAGTTGGTTTTATAAGTTGTATTTTTTTCTAAGTTATAATTATAGACATCTTTAAACTGAATTTAAAATAAGGTATAAAGTGCTACCTCATAAAGTTAGTTGACTACAACATGTGAAAGATATTTCCAACAATATATTTTAACAACTGGTGTATCAAATTAGTATTGGTAATTTAGGCTTATTTATCTTGACAAGACATAGCTATTTCTTTTTTTAAAATATATTTTTATGGATTTCAGAGAGGAAGGGAGAGGGAGAAAGAGATAGAAACATCAATGATGAGAGAGAATCATTGATCAGCTGCCTCCTGCATGCCCCACACTGGGGATCAAGCCCGCAACCTGGGCATATGCCCTGACCAGGAATCAAACCGTGACCTCCTGGTTCATTGGTCAATGCTCAACCACTGAGCCACTCCGGTCGAGCAAGACATATCTATTTTTTTTAACACTTAAAGTCTTCCCCGATCAATAGCCATTTTTGCACCCTAACACTTGCTACTCTCAACAAATTTAACCTTATTTCCTTTTTGCCTTCAGAATCTTCAAGAATTAAAACCTTTGGATCAGTGTCTAATTGGACAAACTAAGGAAAACAGAAGGAAGAACCGATATAAAAATATACTTCCCTGTAAGTTCTAATTTGGCTTCATACTAGCCTATCTATCTCTTACTTAAGTGCACAAAGATTTATATTAGTAACAAAAAAATTTAGGTATACAGTGTGAATTCCTTTTAAAATTATCTATGTATTCTGAAAATCAATTAGAGGAATATTAAATAATTCTTCAGACACTCATGAATTATTACTAGCATTGTATTAGAAAATAATCAGTGATGCTAAATCGGTATTTTTAACAATATAAATTGTTAACAATATAAATTGTCTTCTGGTTGAACAATTTCTTAGTTCATATTCACAACCAACATCTCTTTATCCCACTTATTATAAGTTTAGAGAAATGTCTGTGGTAGGTAACAGCTATGTACTAGTATATGCATGTGGCACAATGGTACCACCAGGTTGTATTATTTCAGGTACCAGAAGAAAAAAAAATCTTTTTACCCATGTTTGACTCTTATTATCAAACATTTGATTTTTTTTTAAATTATATATAAATATATGTAGGTAGCCAAAATATTAATGTCTAGCAATATCTTATAAAAAGTATCAGCCATATTTGTATATATATTAGCACAATAGATTATACCATATGACACACTGACCCTATCTTTGCCAGGAAGTCATAAATCCAAAGAGAAGTAACTGAACCAATAATGACAAATCATGCAATAAATAATAATACAATTGCATTTTTTCCATCAAGATAGAGAACACAAAATTCATTTTGGGAAATTTCTTATAAGAAGTGAATCTTAGGTCCTAGCTGGTTTGGCTCAATGGATAGAGTGCCAGCCTGTGAACTGAAGGGTCCTGGATTCGATTCCGGTCAAGGGCACATGCCCAGGTTGCATGCTCAATCCCCAGTAGGGGGCGTGCAGGAGGCAGCCAATCAATGATTCTCTCTCATCATTGATGTTTCTATCTCTCTCTCCCTCTCCCTTCCTCTCTGAAATCAATAAAACTATATTTTTTTAAAAAGAAGTGAATCTTAGCACTTTAAAATGGAATAGATTATGGTTTAGCATAAAGTATATAGGAATTATTTCAGGCAAGAGAGAGAGAGAGAGAGAGAGAGAGAGAGAGAGAGAGAGAGAGAGAGAGAGAGAGAGAGAGAGAGAGAAAATGGCCAGGCTATTATCTCAGAGTCAGTGGGGGATAAGTCATGAGCTCAGAACTGCTGAGTGGGTTTGTTTCAGGGACTGAGAGGTACAAGTCAAGGAATAGAAGGACAATCAATGGAGGGTTTTGAAACCCATTACTAAGAGTCATAATTTGGGAGTCACGGAAATTACCAGTCAAGTTTATAAATATTTGAAGTAGAAATGACTTTTAATGTATAAATACATACAAATTAATTACCTTGGATAAGATGGCTTATATATACTTTTCACTGGGGCAGCCTGTTTTGAAAGTTTATATTTTGACTATATAAAATTACAGTTAGACAGAGACAAGAGTCTGTATGCCTAGAGAATAAAGTGAGCTCCCTTTTTATTGTGTTTATTATTTTGGCTGCTTATTAAAAAGAATATAGCTTAATTACATGAGCAAGAGTTAATTTTGCCAATTATATAGGGTGTCCCAAAAAATGTATACACACTTTGAATGATTACAAAATCGGTGTTTATTAACATACAGTTCATTTTCAAAATGTAAAAGAATCTACAGAAATGAGTAATTTTTTTTTTTTTTTTTTTGACAATGCCTGTTTTCAAACTGATGACCATTCGGGTCCAGGCACTTCTGATAATGCGAAGCAGTGGAATTGAAAACATCAAGAATCAGTTCATTCTGTATTTGTGCACCCCAATCCATCAACTATTGCTGATTTTGTAACATAAACTTTATCTTTTATATATCCCCAACTGAAAAGTCTAATGGATAAAATGTCTTTGTTCATAGCTTAATCTGGCTTCACCCATTATTTCAAATTACTTAAACCTGAAAAGGAGCGAAAATTAAGTGAGTTATCAGCTCTTAAAGTGTGTATACATTGTTGGGGTCACCCTGGGTCCCAAAAAAAGTGTATACACACTTTGAATAATTATAAAGGCAGTGTTTGTACTTCAACTGTGTTTTCAAACTTCCAGTAGCCTTTTAGGATGTATTTCCTTTGTTCAAAGCTTATTCTGGCTGAAAAGAAAGAAACATCAACTGACTATCAGCCTTTGAAGTTTGTATACATGTTTTTGGGACACCCTATATTTGTAATAAGTACTTTAATAGTTTCACTGTGATACTAATTTTTGTCTTATGAAATAATTTTCCAGCATTGTCATTCATTATTAAATTCATTATTATTGTCATCATTAAAAATATAGATGGAAAAGAAGTACTAAAGTTGTGTTTGTTTCTCTAGTTGGTTATTAAGAACTTCTAAATGCATTCATTAATTTATTAATTTTAATATCTTCAGCCAGATCTATGTAAATAATATCATGTTGCAAGTTAAGATGGCAACTTGTAGCATACATGGACAATTGTACCATAAATGTTTGAGTAAATATAAAATTATTTGTCCTACAATTTGAAAATATATCTTTATTGAAATGATTGTGATTTCCTCTATGGTTATGAGGAATTTTTCATCATCTTTAACTCACCCTGTTTATAAAGCTCTTGTTTAAAAATGCATGAGATAGATGACTCTGTTTTGTGGTGGTAAATTCACAGATGATGCTACAAGAGTGCCTCTCGGAGATGAAGGTGGATATATCAACGCCAGCTTCATTAAGATACCAGTAGGGAAGGAAGAGTTTGTTTATATTGCCTGTCAAGGACCTCTCCCTACAACTGTTGGCGATTTCTGGCAGATGATTTGGGAACAAAAATCCACAGTGATAGCCATGATGACCCAAGAGGTAGAAGGGGAAAAAGTCAAATGCCAGCGCTATTGGCCTAACACCCTCGGCAAAACGACAATGGTCAGCAACAGGCTTCGGCTGGCGCTGGTGAAAATGCAGCCGCTGAAGGGCTTTGTAGTAAGAGCAATGACCCTAGAAGATATTCAGGTGAGGAAAACAAATCTTTCCATTTTCTAAGGCTTATCTCCTAGTTGGAATGCAGGCCTGGACCCTTTCCATGATCGTATCAATGTATTTCTTTAAAAAAAAAAAAAAAAAAAAAGCCAGTGATTTCTTGTTCTTGGTTCCCATTTCAATGGAACTAATGCCACCTGTTATTTTTTATCTGATATAAGTTTAAATGTGACCCTCTTCTTAAATTCTGCCAGTTTCCTCCAGTATGTACTCTATTAAAATGAAAATGAGAACACTGGGCTTTTAATGTGATCATCCATCTTTGCTTAGTGATGGCACAGAATGGCTCAGAGACTGTGCACCGGAAACTCATTTTTTAAAAATCAAACCTTTAAGTAGACTCAATAAAACTGTTTTTTTAAAAATCTTTAAGTAGCAGATATTCCTCCATAAAGACGTCTTGGGTAATACATGGACAATTGTAGCATAAATGTTTGTCATTCCAGTAATTCCTCCTGTGGCCACCTAACCACTGAATAACTTTAGTTGGAATTAAACACTTGGGTAGACCTTAAGTAAAGCTACTGTTTCTTCACCTCCACACTTGATTTCGCTACCCCCCACCCCCCGCCAGGAATACTAGTTAGGAGTGAGTAATGTGTTTCCTATTGGCATTTTAGCTCTCTTAAAGAAAGTAGTTTTTCTTTCACAGAAACAAAGCATATGAGCATATTCACTCAGTTCTGCTGGCAACATGTAAATGTAGCCTGAAAATTTCCTTTGTGATTTTTTATTTTTTATTTTACAAAGAATTAAAGTTTATACCTCCTAATTCATCTACACCAGCTTACATTACCTATGCAAGCACTGTTGTTCAATATTTCTTAAATATTCAATTAAATGTTTATTTAATTAAATTAAATTTTAAAAATTAAATATTTATTTAATCAAATATATGTTTGATTATATATTTATTTAATCAAATATATGTTTGATTATATATACATGTTTATAGAGTTCAGGCCCTGTTATGGAATTAAGGGATTCAGCAATTAGCAGCACAGACAAAAAAGAAATTGTGACTTCATGGAGCTTACCCTCTGATGAGAGAATACTGATGCTGTGGAAAAACCGTGCAGGTGTTGAATGAGCCACATGGACATGTTGGGGGGCATTTCAGTCAGGAAGAGGGAGTGCAAAGGCCCTGAGACTGAATTGTGCCTAGTGTTTTTAAAGAACCGCAGAGAGATCCCCGTGGCTGGAGCAAGGTGGCCAGAAGGAGGCGGTTAGGTCTGAGAAATAGCTGGGCCAAATTATGTAGGGTTTTTAAGCCATTGCAGTAACTGGCTTTTATCTGGAGTGAATTTGAAATGGGGCCATTAAAAAAAAGGTTGTTATCAAAACATATTTTTCTTTTAGGACTTCCAAAAAGCAGTTTTTACCAATATTTAAAATGTAGATCTAGCGTCCTCCTTGATAAAGGCCCTCCACATGTTTGTTGTTTGATGGCATCTTTGTGTCTCTCATTTTCTTTTGATTTCATCTGATGGAAAAGCTAAAATTTGAAAGGACAAAATAATATTAAGAAGTAACTACATGTGAACAATATAGCATGCCTTTATATTCTTATTCTATTGTAATTGCAGACACGAGAGGTGCGACATATTTCCCATCTGAATTTCACTGCCTGGCCGGACCACGATACACCTTCTCAGCCAGACGACTTGCTCACTTTCATCTCTTATATGAGACACGTTCACAGATCAGGCCCAATCATCACCCACTGCAGCGCTGGCATCGGACGTTCAGGGACTCTGATATGCATAGATGTGGTGCTAGGATTAATCAGTCAAGATCTTGAGGTGAGGACAAGGATAGGCTGAGTGAGCATTCGACCAGAAATAATGGTAGAATCTAACTGTTTTTATTTTTTTATTTATCTTTATTATTGAAAGTATTACAGATGTCCCCTTTTTCCCGCACCATTGACCCCCTCCACCCTGCTCCCTTTCCCTCCCCAGGCCTTCCCCTAACTGTTATCTGTCCATGGCTATGTATATATAGCATATAAGTTCATTGGTTAATCTCTTCCCATCCTCCACCCCTCCCTCTGGCATATGTCAGTCTGTTCCATGCTTCAATGTCTCTGGATCTATTTTGTCCATGATACTCTCCAGGTCCTTCCGTGC
This sequence comes from Cnephaeus nilssonii, assembly GCF_951640355.1. Classification (NCBI taxonomy): domain Eukaryota; kingdom Metazoa; phylum Chordata; class Mammalia; order Chiroptera; family Vespertilionidae; genus Cnephaeus; species Cnephaeus nilssonii. The sequence goes on along the minus strand of NC_137072.1, from coordinate 61,784,888 downwards.
TGTCTCAAAGGGTAAGAGATCCTTCTTTTTTACTGCTGCATAGTATTCCGTGGTGTCAATGTACCACAATTTTTTTATCCATTCATCTACTGATGGGCATTTGGACTGTTTCCAGATGTTAGCTATTATAAATAACACTACTATAAACATAGGGGTGCATATATTTTTTCTGATTGATGTTTCAGGCTTCTTCGGATATATTCCTAGATATGGGATCACTGGATCAAATAGCAGTTTCATTTTTAATTTTTTTGAGGAAACTCCACACTGTTTTCCACAGTGGCTGCACCAGTGATTGAGTTCTAGTTTCATGCCCTTGTGATCCAAGAAGATGCTTTATATGATTTTAATCTTCTTTAATTTGTAGACTTAGTTGGTGTCCTAACATGTGGTCCATCTTTGGGAATGTCCCATGTGCACTTGAGAAGAATGTATATTATGCAACTTTGGGGTGAAATGTTCTGCAAATGTCAATTAAATCTATTTGATCTAGTGTGTCATTTAGGGTCTCTGTTTTCATATTAATTATTTCACCTAGAAGATCTATCCATTGGTGTCAGTGGGGTATTAATAAGTCCCCTACTATGGTTGCATTACTATTTATCTCTCTCTTAAAATCCTCCAGAAGTTTTCTTATATATATGGGTGCTCCTATATTGGGTGCATATATGTTTACTAGGGTTATATCGTCTTGTTGTATTGATCCGTTTAGTATAATGAAGTGGCCTTCATTGTCTTTTGTTATGGCCTTCACTTTGAAGTCTATTTTGTCAGATATGAGTATTGCTATCCCAGATTTTTTTTCATTTCCATTTGCATGGAAAAATTTTTCCCATCCCTTCACTTTTATCCTATGTGAGTCTTTTGTTCTGAGGTGGGTCTCTTATAAACAGCATATATATGGGTCATGTTTTGTTATCCATTCAGCTACCCTATGTCTTTTGATTGGAGCATTTAAGCCTTTGACATTTAAGGTTATTATTGACTAGAGGCCCGGGGCACAAATTCATGCACCAGTGGGGTCCCTTGGCCTGGCCTGCAGGATCAGGCTGAAACTGGCTCTCCAACATCCCCTGAGGGGTCCCAGATTGTGAGAGGACACAGGCCAGGCCAAGGACCCCACTGGTGCACAATCAGGGTTGGGGAGGGACACGGGAGGTTGGCCAGCCCAGGAGGGATTACGGGAGGGCTCCAGGGTGTGTAAAGTCCTTCTCGCCCAGTCCCAATCAGCCGGACCCCAGCAGCAAGCTAACTTACCAGTTGTAGCATCTGCCCCCTAATGGTCAGTGCATGTCATAGCAACTGGTTGACCGGTCAACTGTCTGTCCCCTGGTGGTCAGTGCACATCATAGCGAGCAGTTGAGTGGCCTTAGCATATCATTAGCATATTATGCTTTGATTGGATAAAGGGACAACCAGACGACCAGATATTTAGCATATTAGGCTTTTATTATATAAGATAGGTACTTATTTGTTGCCATTTTTATTCTTTATGCCTATGTTCCTCTCTCTCTCTCATTATTTCTTCTTCTTCTTACAACAGTTCCTTTAGCATTTCTTGAAGTGCTATTTGGTGGTGATAAACTCTTTTAGCCTTTTTTGTCTGCAAAGCTCTTTATTTCACCTTCATTTTTGAATGATAGCCTCACTGGATAGAGTAGTCTTGGATTCAGCCCCTTGCTTTTCATTACTTTGTATACTTCATTCCTGTCCCTTCTGGCCTGAAGTGTTTCTATCAATAAATCAGCTGACAGTCTAATAGGAGCTCCCTTGTAGGTAACTTTCTGTTTCTCTCTTGCAGCTTTTAAGGTTCTTTCTTTGTCCTTAACATTTGCAATTTTAAATATGATGTGTCTAGGTGTGGGTCTTTTGCGGTTCATCTTGATTGGGACTTTCTGTGTTTCCTGAACCAGAGTGGCTTTTTTCTTAACCAGGTTAGGAAGATTTTGTCATTAGTTATTCAAACAGGTTCTCTATTCCTTGATAAGGTTCTTCTCCTGGTACCCCTGTGATGCAGATGTTGTTAAGTTTTATGTTGTGTCAAAGCTCCCTTAAACTCTCCTCCTGCTTTTTGATTTCTTTTTCTCATTGTAGCTCTGAATGGGTGTTTTTTCTATCCATTCTATTTTCTAAATTCGCTGATTTGGTCCTCTGCTTCTTGTAGTCTACTATGATTTCTTCTTGTAGTCTACTATGATTTTTATTTTTTAAAGGAGGATATTTTTCTATTGATTTTTAGAGAGAGTGAAAAAGAGGGGGAGAGAGAGAGAAAAACATCAATGTGAGAGAGACACACACCCCAACCAGGACAGGGAATCGAACCTGCAACTGAGTTACGTATCCTTGACTGGAATTGAACCTGAGACCCTTCAGTCTGCAGGCCGATGCTTTAACCCCTGAGCCAAATTGGCTAGGGCCCTTCTAGGATATTCTTTATTGCAGCTATGTTATTCTTCATTTCTACTTGATTCTTATTCATGGTTTCTACCTCTTTTTCATGCTGGTGTAGTTCTCATTAAGTTCCATATAGTTCTCTGGAATCTAACTTTTTAATGATGTGTTAGGATTTTGGAATTTTTTTTATCAGTTTGTATGAATGCCTTAATTTTCTTACTATGCAGAATTGTTTTTTGTAAATGTTCAAAACTGCAAGGACCATAATGAAAAAGAAATAATACTTCAACTTTATATTTGTGTTACTGTTTGTTTTTTTAGCCATGTACTCAAAAGCCCATTATGCATTTCATTCTTTATATTCTTTAGGCTTATATAAAATAAAGTCAATATTGTTATCCTGCTTTTAGGGATAGAAATATTAAAGCACAAAAGAAAGTATATTTTGAAATGAACAGGCTTATACTCTTTTGTTGTTACCTATTGGTGGGAAATGTATATTTTGTTAAATAAATTAGTTGGTGTTAAATAGTCTATCTCTAAACAGTTACTCCCAATTTAAAAATTATTATAAAATAAAGCTAATGAGAGTAATAATACTTAATATTTAAATTAGTGTAAACATTACTTAAAATGATAGAATATTGAACTATACATAATATGTAATTACAATATTTGTCTTTAAAAAAATTTTTGTTAAAAGAAGTTCTATCTTACACTTTACACTCTATTATATCTACCATAATAATTTAAGTGAGACAAAACAAAATAGTCTACTTCCCCGTTGTTTCAAATTTAAATATCAGTGAAAATGAAAAGATCAGGAATTTTATTCTGAAAAGGAAAACAGGAAATTTAGTTTTCCTTTTTTATTTTCTTTTTTCATTAGAAATTAGTCAAATTTCAGAGGGACAAGAATTTCTTTTGTGGATTTTCAAATAGAATAACCTTCCTTAATTTTTGAAAGATCATAAATGAAATTATGAAGTGATGGCAAAGTCTGTCACCAACTTATTTTGTCCATAATAGTTTGGACTGCTAGAAGGAGAAGGAGAAGGATAATGGGGTACAGAAATATGTATAAGCCACTTGACTCTGTGAATCTTTGGCATTCAAATTGGGCTATGCTTTTTACCTAACATGGACTCTGCTTCGTTTTGTTTTGGGCAGTTTGACATCTCTGATTTAGTACGCTGCATGAGACTACAAAGACATGGGATGGTTCAGACAGAGGTGAGTCTTGATGTCTTCTAGTAAGGATTTTCATGAAGATTCTGATATTTTAAAAGTTCTAGTTTAATCTTTTTTCTTTTGAGGGTTCCCACATTATTGTATAAATTCAAAAAATTATGGTAATGAGGGGCTTAAAAAAAATAAAGCATGAGGACTAATTCAAGAAAAAGAAGCCCACCCAGCATAGGTCTATGGTTGAGTGTCGACCTATGAACCAGGAGGTCATGGTTCGATTCCGGTCAGGGCCCATGCCCGGGTTGTGGGTTCAATCCCCAATGGGGGGCGTGCAGGAGGCAGCTGGTCAATGATTCTCTGTCATCATTGATGTTTCTATCTCCCTCTCCCTTCCTCTCTGAAATCAATAAAAATATTTTTTTAAAAAAATAAGATATTTCTAGGCTATCTTTTTTCAAATATTGCCTTTTAATTTTAAAAATGAAGAAATGCAGTATTTGCACTGAATAGATTACAGAACACGAGGTAACATGTTGGGGGCAGACATGGGGAGGTGATGCAAAATAGCTCATAGATAGTGCCATTCCTTCTCCATATCCAACCAAAAAGATAGAAGGCAACATTCTTGCTACAGAAATTCCCCAAGAGGGAATTGATTCAGCAGCATCTACTAGAAGGCAAGAAGGCAGGCTGGGTTGCTTCACTTAGATGAGGCACTCTTAGGGACAATGAATGGGTGGGTCTATCTGTCCTCTCTTTAGAGCATTTTCATTTCACTCACCTGTAATCAAACCAGTTTCTCACTTGCTGACCTTCAAAGGGATGGCATTACCTAGAGCAGTGGTCTGCAAACTCATTTGTCAAGAGAGCGGCAAACCACGGCTCAAAAGCCGCATGTGGTTTGCAAGCCGCAGTTTGCCGACCACTGACCTAAAGTGTCTGCTCTGAGTAGCTCCACTCTCCTTTTTGTTTGCGTTGCGGGGAGGGATGTGGAAGCTATTTTCATATATCTGTAAATTCACATCTCTACTTCTTTAAGTACATGGAAGTTTACTATCTTTAAAAGTAGAATTTGCCTACTTTTCTTTTATATACCTTTTTAATTCAAATTAAATGTAAATATTAAGCTCCCTCACAGTCACAGATTTTTTAGGTAAAGAAAACATATTGACCTGTATAAGCAGGTCTTTAGACCCAGGAAGTTAACTGGTTCGGCAGATATCATTTGTGTGCCTCCTATGTACCCACACTCCTCTAGGTGCCTGGAGCGTGTGTGTGTGTGTATATATATATATATATATATATATATATATATATATATATATATAGAGGTAATTATATATAATTATATATATATATATATAAAAAGAGGTAATATGCAAATTAGCCAGGACACCGTAACAGTCACGATCGGTCAGGAGGAGGCTGCGCATGCAGGTGAGGCCCAGAGCAGAGAAGGAGACAGATACAGGGGGGCCTTCCCAAGCTGCCATGGCCGAGGGCCGGGAGGAGAGGGTGGGCCTGCCCGCAGCCTCTGCGGCTGAGCGCAGATCAGGAGGGGAGAGGGGAGAGGACCTTCTCACAGCCACTGCAGCTGAGGGCAGGCCCACCCGCAGCCTCCACTGCCAAGCACAGCCCCGGAGAGGAGAGAAGAGGGCGGGCCCGCCCCCGCCCCCGCCCCCCGCCCACAGCCGCCTTGGCTGAGGGCAGGCCTGGAGAGGAGAGGAAGGGCCTGCCTGCAGCCACCGTGGCTGAGTGCCAGTCAGGAGGGGAGAGGGGAGAGGACCCACTTGCAGCTGCCACGGCCGAGGACAGAGCCTCACCGGCAGTCCTGCCTCTGCGCGTGAGCTGCAGAGGAAACACCTTTTCTGACCGCTCATTGGCTAAGCTCCCTGTACACTGCCACTCACAGTGTTCTTGGTAACTTGCCTAATAAGAATCCAAGAAGGTGATCTAGGGTTTTTCCACCTCACTCCTGGAGGAAAAAATGAAGGTTTGCTCCTGGAGAGGCTAAGAAATGTCATATCCTGCCCTAGCCAGTTTGGTTCAGTGGATAGAGCCTCGGCCTGCTGATCGCAGGGTCTGGGTTCGATTCTGGTCAAGGGCATGGCATGTACCTAGGTTGCAGGCTCCTCCCTGGCTGGGGCCCAGGTCAGGGCTCATGCAGGAAGCAACCAATTGAAGTGTCCCTCTCACATTGATGTTTCTCTCTGTCTTTCCCTCTCTTCCCCGCTCTCTAAAAATTAATGGAAACATATCCTCAAGTGAGGATTAGAAAGAAAGAAAGAAAGAAAGAAAGAAAGAAAGAAAGAAAGAAAGAAAGAAAGAAAGAAAGAAGAAAGAAAGAAAGAAAGAAAGAAAGAAAGAAAGAAAGAAAGAAAGAAAGAAAGAGGGAGGGAGGGAGGGAGGGAGGGAGGGAGGGAGGGAGGGAGGGAGGGAGGAGGAGGGAGGGAGGGAAGGAAGGAAGGAAGGAAGGAAGGAAGGAAGGAAGGAAGGAAGGAAGGAAGGAAGGAAGGAGAAGGAAGGAAGGAAGGAAGGAAGGAAGGAAGGAAGGAAGGAAGGAAGGAAGGAAGGAGAAGGAAGGAAGGAAGGAAGGAAGGAAGAGGAAGGAAGGAAGGAAGGAAGGAAGGAAGGAAGGAAGGAAGGAAGGAAGGTCATATCCTATGAAAGACACATCTTGAAAATGCCTAAAGAAAGTTGTCATTTTTTTTGTGGTGAAGAGACTGGAGTCCGTGTTGATGAAAACAACTTGGTGGCTGTGGCGGCCGGCAGTGGCAGCAGCAGCAGGGTGATGGGGGCGGTGCCTTCCCCTGATCAGCCAGGTTGCCTCCTGCAGAGGACAGTCAATAGGACATCCCCTGCAGGCTCCTGGACTGTGAGAGGGGCAGGCTGGGCTGAGGGACGCCCCCCCCACCAGTGCACAAATTTTGTGCACCGGGCCTCTAGTCAGTGAATAAAAAGAAGACCCTGTTAGAATAACAGAGACCTTCTAGTGGGATGGTGATGAGGAAGGCAGATGTAGACATATTAAATAAGTAAATTTTGAAGTCATAGGTGCTTTAGAGGGAAAACAGGTAGAGTGAGCTAAAGAGGATGAGCTGTGGCATGTTGAGGTGCTATTTTAAATAGGTGGCACCACTAAGAATAACACTCGAGCAAAGATTTGGAGCAGGTGAGGGAGGGGGGGTCATGTTGATACCTGTAAGTAAAAGCCTTTCAGGCAGACAACCACCTGCATGGAAGTCAAGATGGGAGTGGGATTATGTGTTTAAGGAAGGTCTCGGCCGGTGGCTGAGGTGGAGGGAGGAGGGGCAGGTAAGAGAGGAGATGACAGAGCCAGGACTTGGGCTTTGCTCTGAGTGAAATGGAGCCATGGCAGGGTTGTCAGTATGGAGTGACATGGTCTGACTCACATTTTAAAGGATCACTCTGGCTGCTGTGTTAAAATAAGACCCAATTTGGGGAGGAGGATGCAAGGTTAGAAGCAGGAAGGTCAGGTAGGTGTCAAGCAGTGGTGGCGCTGATTAGAATAGTAGGTGTGGCCGTAAAGAGAAGAGAAGTGGGTTTGCTGCCCTGGCCGGTATGGATCAGTTTGTTGGGCATCATCCCATGCACCAAGAGGTTGCCAGTTCAATTCCCAGTCAGGGCACATACCCAAGCTGCAGATTTGATCCCTGATAGGGGTATGCAGAAGGCAGCCAATCGACGATTCTCTCTCTCCCCCGCTCCCTTCCTCCCTCTCTAAAAATCAATTTAAAAAATTTTTTTTAAAGACAAGTGGTTTTGCTAATGGATTGTTTGGTGTGTGAGAAAAGATTAAGGATGAATGTGTGAAAAATATAGGCAAGTTAAAAGACAGATGAGCAAAAAGTAAATAAAAAGTTTACTTTTATTCCTACTCTTCAGAGTTGGTAATGTTTTTAGCAATATTCTTATATCTTCAGTCACAGGTGTGCATACTCACACACACTGTTTTCACTGTGACTCAGCTATATTTGTTTTATACTTTCCATATAGTATATTGTGAATTGTTCAACTTATTTTCAGACACATTCTTTGCTAAATAAGAAAACTCAAACCCCTGCACCATCAGCTTAATAGAGAATAATTTCACCAAGAATGTTAATATTCAGAAAACATTGATTTCCATATTCTTCTGTTCCAAATATTTAAAGAAAAGTATTTTGTATAGCTTCCTTGGTATTAGTTTCTTGACATTTCAAAACATCAAGATGAATTCAATAAATCTAGAAGAAATTTTCTAGGAAGTTTTTCTTTTTTTTTTTTTTTTTCATTATAAAAGCAAATCACAAAAAAAAAAAGGAAGTGGTCCACCAATCAGAGACAGCTTCCGTTAGCACTCTGGGACATTTCTATCCCTGCCCCCACCCCCGCCCCAAGGCTTCTTCCCTTCTCATTGTATCAATCTGGTTTCTGTTTTTCATCATTTCTATGACACTGCACAATTCTCCATCCTTCTTCTCACATTAAATATTTTCTGTGTTTTCAAAATTACTCAAATAGTGGTGAAGCTATATTTATAAAACATTCACAGTATACATCTAAAATCTCTCTCTCTCTCTCTCTCTCTCTGCCCACCCTCATAGGATCAATATATTTTCTGCTACCAAGTCATTCTTTATGTCCTGACACGTCTTCAAGCTGAAGAAGAACAAAAAGATCAGCCGCAGCCTCTGAAGTGAGGCCTTCTGGGTGCCTTTCCGGTTCTCGCCTTAACTCCCAGCAGACGCCCCTGTCATCCATTAACAGAGAAGACCACAGGGCAGCAAGTCCACACGATAGCATTTGCTCGTTCTCCTCTACCTTAGCAAGGCTTCCTTCATAGCAGCAAATAATGGTGAATTGCTGTATTTTTTACAGCTACTTTAACCCGTGATAGTTGTTTTTTAAAATTTTAACACTAACTGGATAACGCAGCTCTTAGTGACCATTACGGCAGCGTTTGATTATGGTGGACATTGTTACAAGGACACATTGAGTCTTATTTTTAATGTACCAATCTTGTTTATAGAGAAATTCTTTTCCAGTATTTTAATAAAGTAGTTGTTTTATAGGGGATACTTAAAACCAGTATTTAAGCTTTAAATGGTAATATTGTTGGCATAGAAAAAGTAGCAGATATTTACTGAATCAATGTCTAATGTTTACTATATAGAATTTACTGTAATATATTTATATACTTTTTCATGAAAAATGGAGTGAGCAGATATGTTTGTAACTGCATCTCCTCTTTGTTATGCATCATCTCACTTTGTAAATAAAAATACACCTTAAAACATGAACAAGCCAAAAGTGTGTGCAAATTAAACATCTTTAGTGTGTGTGTGTGGAGCGGAGGGGGGCGGGGTAGGAACGGGGGTTCATTTTTTTTTTAGTGTGTTATTTTTTTAACAATACCCAGGCCCCTGAGAAGGCAAGGTCTTGTGGACCCCAGATTTTCATCTCCCCATTTGGGCCCAGTGGTGCCAGCCGCAGGGACCCGGGGTGCTGTCAGGAACCTGGTGGATCTTCAGGGAGGTCTGACCTAAGGGGCCGGTACTGACTGACGGGAGCTGAGACATTCAGGCTCCCTTCCTGTTGCCTCCCTGTGGGTGGTGCCGGCTGATGGTGCCTAAACCAGACTATTTTCAAGTTCTAGTTGTGATAAAGCTCAGAATATCTCAGATGACAAGGAGTCATGAAAGATGACGCTGTCACATACCTGGGAGATTGATCATTGTTTTTGCCTGAAGGGGAAGAGATGCTCATTATTGAACGTCTGTTGCTACCTCCTGATTCTGACAGGCTCCTCCCCTCAGCGGGAGTGGCGCTGCCTCCCAGGACCCAGGGAGCTGCTTGGTTCATCCTCAGAGGCCTGACCAGTCCTGAGCTAGTTACTTCCAATTTCTGATCGTACCCGGCACATGGGTTTGCTGGGACCTGCGCCTTTGTATCTGAGGCTCCCTGGGGGTAGAAGACGATGTCAGTCAATGCACAAAGCCCCACAGCGCTGTCTGACTCCTCACCAGGGAGCAGGTTTGAACCCTACCTCAGAAGTGGCTTCAAATCTGTCAAAAGAAGCATCACCACCACCATATCCATCTCATTAAGGAGTTTTTATAACTTGGGTTATAGCTGACGGTTTCATTTTAAAGGTTTCTATGGCTTTAAAAGATATTTGGAGCCCTGGCCGGTGTGGCTCGGTTGGTTGGGTGTGTCATCCCTTTGCCGGTTCGATTCCCAATCAGGGCACATGCCTGGGTTTGGGGCTCACTCTGGTAGGGGGTGTGCAGGAAGCAGCCAATCCAAGTTTCTCACATTGATGTTTCTCTAAACTCTCTCTCCCTCTCCCTTCCTGTCTAAAAAGCAATTTTAAAAATCTTTTTAAAATATTTGGAAACCCGTTTTGAGTGAGTTGGAGTCCTGAGGCCTTGTTTTCCTGTCACAAGCACAGGCAACGAGGCCAGCAGAGCAGGAGCCAGTACAGCTGGAGGTGATTAGCCACCATCTGAAGTCGGCAGAGATGGGAGAGGGGAAAGCTGAGGCAAGATCCCTCTCCTGGAAAGAAGGCAGCAAGGAAATGGAAACTGGGAGGGAAATGCAGGTCTCGGATTACAGCCCCTGGGAACTCCCTCGGAGTGAACATGCCCCCCCCCCCCCTTCTAGGCCCTGGCTGCACTGTCATGGAATGGGACTGGCCGTTGGCTTGGCCACTCTGGTTCCAAAGCATGGCAAGGCCAGAGCCAGGTGGCACATGGAGGCGTTCACATGTCAAACGAGTGAATAAATACAACGGGGCTCGTCACCCCCTACATATCTCTTCCCCGCTGGACTGTAACCCAGGGTGGTGAGTATTGTAAAATATACACCCCAGCAGAATGGCTCCTTCATTTCTAGTCTAACAGTTCTGGGCAGGAGAGAGTTCAGCAGGCGGCTCTCCTCCCTCCAATTCCCAGGAACCCAGAAGGACGGAGGTTCTGTAATCCATACTTAGCTTCCAAGGTCATCCCGGGAATCCTCTCCATTCCCCCAGCCAGAAAAGGGAAAGCAAGTGGAGGGCCACCGGGGGGGAGGGGGGGATTACATATGTGAGCTGGGCAGGCCTGGAAGCCGAACATATGACTGCCACTCACGCACCAGCAAGAATTGGTCGAACTGTGCCCCTCGTACATGCAAGCTGGGGGGTGAATGGGGCGACCAGGTGTTTCCCTGTGACAGGCCACTCTGCTGTAGAAGAGGAAACAAATTGTGATGGAATAATTTGTAAAACTTAAATAAGTGCTATTTTCTTTAAAAATAGTATCTTAGTATAGTCCTAAGTACTGCAGGCTTAGAAACATTTTGTCTCCAAATCAAAACTTTGGTAGGTGTCATTAGTAGAAATATTTATGAATTAAGACTTTTGGAGTGAAATGGCTATTGAGAAAAAATCAAGTGTTTACATCTGTGGTTCCCGATACCCTGCTAGATCTGTTGGGCTTTTTGTTTATTTTTAATCCTCACCCAAAGATATGTTTTTCATTGATTTGAGTGAGAAGAAGGGAGAAAGAAAACATCCATATGAGAGAGAAATATTGATCGGTTGTCTCCTGCACTCACTCCAATCAGTGATCGAACCTGCAACCTAGGCATGTGCCCTGACCAGGAATTGAGCCCACAACCTTTTGGTATACAGGACAATGCTCCAACCAACAGAGCCACCTGGCCAGGACAGATCTCTTGGTTTTAAAATGACTAATTATCTAAATGCAATGTGATGAATACAAGAATTAAAAAAAAAAAAAAGCTCACCAAAGCTATCCTCTGATCATAGATACCTTGACTGCAAGAGAATGTGTTCCCATTTTACATAATTCAGTAATATCCAAGATACCTTGTGATGGTGGAGAAAAATGTAGGTAACATTGTGCATTGACCTGCATAATATTTTTAAGCTAATTTAAATGTTAATATGTCAATTAGAAATTGTATTTGATTGTAAGTAACCAAAAACCAACCAAGTGAGCGTGCACAAATTAGAGATTTCTTTCCTTTAAAAAAAACAACGTTTAGAAGTAGGCAGTTTCTGGAATATCAACAGATACATCATTATCCTGGCCTTCGCTCCATGGCCTGGAAATGGCTGCTGCAGCTCCAGCTGTTACAACCGCATTCCGGGAAGGAAATGGGAGGAAGAGACAGGAGAAAGGGTCAGTGCGTGCCTACTTAGCGCAAGAAAACAAACTTTTCCAGAAATCACAAGTAGACTTCCACTTATCAGCAAGAACTATATCACACGGCCATCTCTGGCTTCAAAACAGCTGTAAGCCAGGCATATTGCTGTCCTGAACAGAACCTTGGTTTCCTTCGTAAAGACAAAGGCAACAATAGGTACGGAGAGCAGCAGCAGTGTGCGCCTTTCCCGTTCTGCCAGCTGGCATCGTTTCTGCAGTAGCGAACACTGGGTCAGCCTTTAAAACCTTCCTGACCCCGGAACTGTCTGAATGTGTAACTGGGAGAGGAGATTCGCGGATGGGAAGTATTTGAAAGTAGTCTTCAGCTTTGTAAGTTTAGAAACATAATTTTATCCATTTGTCCAAAATTAGTTCTACCTTAAAGGTCAGCCTGAGCAAACTCAGTGCACTCCCTGATAAGCCTGTTGCCCATTTTTTAGCCGAGGTCCCTCCAGCAGAATCAATAAGCCCGGACAGGCAGGCCGGGCTCCTCCAGGAGGGAAAGGGCGCACACACACAGACTGGTCAGAGGTGGTTAGAGGCGAAGGTGCGATGCGTCACACACGTGCGGCTGAATCACCCTTTCTACACGAGGACTGTGACTGCACAGGGACACGTCGGGGGCAGAACGCTTACCGCTCACTCCCCAGCTATCCGAACAGCTGTTTTCACACTACCTACACTTCAGAGCGTTTGGGATGTTTGTTTGTTTGTTTTCAAAAAAAGAAACTAAAGTCCAAAGGGGCTGTCACTTGCCCAAATAGCAGAGCTAGGATTCAATTCCACGTCTGCCTTCAACCCACAACTCCAGAGGCGGTCTAGCCTTTTACATGGATTCAGCCGGTAGCCCGGGCCACGCCCGTGCTCCTCCCTCTGCAGCGCGCAGCCCTCACCACCCACCGGGCTCCTTTCCAGACAGAGAGCTGGGCTCAGTCCGCTTGACCTTACTTCCCTGGCCCCACCTCTCCTGAGCTTCTTGTAGGCCCTGGCTTTTATGAACTCGTAGTTATTTAGGTCAGTTGTTAGAATACAGTTTATTCAGAGCTGTAGAGCTTTTTCATAGTTACATCCTAAAGCCTCCGGACTACGTGTGTCCAGGTCTCCTCAGTAACACATGTACAAACCTTCCCTGGAGATGGAAGGCTTCTGAGGTGACTGCTTTCAAACCCTAGCATTGATTGGCGTTGTTTCTGTCTTAGCGAATGGCTTTTGGTAGACCTGTCCCCGTAGTGTCCTGACTGTGGTAAATGCTGACCATGCTGACCAGCTAGTTAATCCTTTCAGAACAGAGTGTTGGATTTTACCATTAAGTTCCTCTGCAGAGAAACAATTTAGAAATTCACTTTTTGGTGCAGTCTTTACAGCTCATGGTCATGCTCACTTCAGACCTGGGATCTCTGTTAACGCTCAGCTCTACTGTGTTCAGAGCGATGATCTCTTCCCCACTGGACTGTAACCCAGGGGTGGGGAACGTCCGGCCCGCGGGCTGATAAGGCCCGCAAAATCGCTTGGTCTGGCCCTGACGAGGCATTAGGGGTGAGTTAATTAAATGTTTGACCAACTATCGAAATATAATTTTAAGTTGATAATGTGTATGGCCCTCGAATGATGTGACAAACATCCAGATGGCCCTTGGCAGAGAAGAGGTTCCCCACGAGCAGGAGCCCTCCTGCCTGGTTACTGCTGCTGTGCCCTGTGTCTGTGCACCACTCGGACCAGCTTCTCAGCCCCTCCCGTTTGCAGGTGGATAAATGGGAATCCCCCCGGGCCAGGCAGCCCTGAGGATTAACAACCGGGGCAAAGGTCTGCGGAGTTCTCTTCCAAGTAAATACACCGGTGACACCCCACGGGGCTCTTTCTGGGCCACCACAAAGGTGTGCTCCATTGTTGTGAAACTACCACAATAATCATGGTCATTATATTAACCCACGAGTTCTTGGGAATACTGACAAAATAAAATGGTAAAGATTTATCTCAGACAACACACTTTCTTACACATTTCAAAACTTACAAATGAGAATAGACAGAAAAAAAGTGGAACCAAATGGAATCCCGACCCAAAAAATATATATATTATATAGGAAGTTAGGTGATAAAGGAGGCATTTCAAATTAGTAAAGAAAAGATGAATGAGTTAATATGTGATATTGAGACAATTAATCATAAAAAGATTACATTCTTAACACACCATACAGAAAGATAAATTCAAAATGGGATAAAACATGTACATGCCTAGTTTTTCATAAAATCAAGATAAAAGTATATGGAAAATATGTTTAATTTAAGAATAGAGAAGGAGGATGGGCTCTACAATGCCAGCAGTACACACAGCAGCTAGTAAACACCCAAAATGAACTCCCTGAAAAGAGGCCAAATACATTCTCAACAAGGAATCCTTTCACAATTCACAATCACATAAAAATATAAAGTTCCAACACTGGACAGAGATCAAGGTCAAAAACATTATTTTAAAAGACTAATACTGCTTAATATGTAAAAAATGGAAAACTGTACAGCAAAAGACATTACCAAAGAGCAAAAGATAAATGAGTGGGTAAAATACTGACAAAACGGGTCACTATCCATAAAGTGTTCAAACTTGTCAATCAAAAAGGACAAATAAAATAGAAAAGCAGGCAAAGGACATGAATAGGCAAGTGGTCATGAAAAAAATACTTTACTCAGAATTGATTAAATGCGGCTTTAAATGAGATGCTCTCACAAATCAAAATTGATCATCCTTTGGCTGGGGCCACGCACACAGCAATGCCGGAGAGCAGAGTCCAACGTCTTCCTGTGCAATTGGTCTGGCGATTCAGGTTGTAGAAAGTGGCCCCACAGAAATGCCCCCGGAAGGGCACAGGCATGTGTAGCAGCATCGTAACGCCAGTGAGTTGAACGCTCTCTAAATGCCCATGAATGAGGAACAGTGAAACCGGCCAGTCCTTCCACGCAGTGAGATGCTTCTACAAAGCCATTGTTCTAAAGAATGAGGCAGGTCAACACAGACCGACGTGTGAAGAAACTCCATAATGTGTCATTAAGTGACTTCTTAGTCTACGTGGGAAGAGCCCAGTATTTTTAAAGTGATATAATGTGTAAACAACAATTAGAAGGATATACATGTGCCTATCACTGGGGAGTGAAAATATGGGCCATTCACCTTTTAACCTCAAGTGTTCGTTAACTTTCCTCTAAATCTGTATTACATTTAGAATCCAAAAAGACTTTCAAGCCCTTAAGAATTAACGATCATTTGAGAAAAGACCCCATGTTTTCTAAGACCTGAGTGCTTCCTCCCCAGGGCTCCAAAGAACCTTCCCAAAGCCAAGGGCGTTCAGACTGTCCTTGCCCTGAATATGAGATGGCATCTCTACAGAGTCCCTACCCTCCTGTGGTTAAAAGCCACAAGTGAGGACGACCGCACATAACAATGGGAAGACAAGAACATAGCAACTAGTAAATATGTTGTGTAAACCCCAAAGGACTCCCTGAAATAGGCAGAATACATTCTCAAAAAGGGATCCTGGGACAATTTACAATCCACACAAAAATGTAGACATTCCCACAGGCCTTGCCAATGAGATCCACGCATCAGGCCTTCACTATCTTTACTGACGGCGGAGGTAGCCGGCGTCCAGTCGGGCCAGCAAGCCCCTACTGTGCACATGAGGAGATGGGGCCCATTGGCTCGAGAGCCAGGGGGGGATCCATCGGCTCTGAAGTCCCAGGAGTTACAGCGATTTCTTCATTCACCTCCAAGAAAGCACCGGTCTCTTGGGGAGAGGTGGAGCTCTTGTTACGGCAGCCTTCTGCACAGCCCGGGGTCTTTTTTCTGTGTTTATTCTTCAGTCTCCTCTTGTACAACTTATATGCTAGATGTGAAAACACACAAGTCATTTAACAAATCACGTTAGTAAGGATTATCATTTGGTGACCTTGTGCGCTTGTCCATACTTTGAGAATTGGTTTGTTTGGGGTCATGTGTGTATTAACACGCAGGAAACTATGAAACAAAACAATTTAGTGTATCAAAATGGTGACTCTGTCTGGACTGGACCATTTGTGAAAGAGACTTAGTCATCAGCTCACCAACAGCTCATCCATTTATTCTGTCAGTCCGTCAGCAACTCCCATGGAGGGCTTCCAATGAGCGCTCCCCTGGGTGCGGGAGGAGAGCTGGGAATCCCGTGTTCCTTCCCTCACGGTCTCACCAGGAGAAGGCATTCAAGCTTGACTTGAAGTCCAGGTGTTTCTTAGGATTTCCCTTATCTTGTTGGAAAATTAAACCCCCAGTATTCTTATATTGATTGTTGTATCAGTAATCAGTATATAATCAGCTATATCAGCAATCACTGAGACTTACTCAGCGCCTGTTCCCTGACAATAATAAAAATTGACCATGGCCCAAGGTTAAAATGTATGTATGTGTTCATACCTACCGATCTATATTTTTTTCAAATTTACCTTATGAGTCTAAATAGTGATTGATTCCAAAATGACATATATTTGGCTACATGGGTAAACAGCAGACAAGGTGGGGCAAAAGTAGGTATATAGTTGTCAGTATGTGAAACACAGAGTTTGTTCTTGTTTATTATTTGTATTATTTTCCATACGAACAACTGTAAACCTTTTTTGCCCCCTCCACACACACACATAATTAATTTCAATATTTGTGTATGTATTATATTTGAAACATATGTCACAGCCATTCAGCACAATTCTTTGCCACAAGAACACTGTGAAATAACTTGACATTTGGCTCGTGATGAAACATAGTAAGTGCCTGTTTTGAAATAAATGATTGCCCCTGGAGACTGATCAATCCTGAAATCTAAGTTCTGATCATGCACTGTTTTTTTGTGAAGCATACTTGTTTATCTTCGTCGGCTCACTTTCCCATGGTTTTTTATATTTTTCTGTGAAACTTCCACTTTGTGGCAAAGGATCTCGTTTGTGCATTTTATTTGCCAAAAAAAAATTTTTTAAAAAGTCAGGCTAAAAATGTATCACGAGGACAGCCCGTGCATGTTTGGACTGAAAAGGGAGTTGGTAAGGTGGGTCAACAATTTTCAGTCAAGTGTACCCAACAGGGCTCTACCCACCTGCAACAATGAGAAATCCATCCAACATCTGGAAGAGTCCATAGGACAGGGGGAAGCTAATCATCTGGACCAACTGCTGGGCAGTGAAAGAGAGCTGCAGCATGGTGAGGCACATCTGAATATTCTGGGCTCCAGTTTCTAAGGAAATTGTCCTGCACCTACAATGAAAATTTTTTTTTCAAGAGTTACATAATAGCAATAAGGACTATTCTTACATGTTCTCTTACAAATAGCAATAAATGTAAGCTGTGGGCTTAGGCCCCTAAAAATGTTTACTCATTCAATCACTACTTGCCGAGTGCCTACTCTGTAGGTGGTCTCCTGAGAGGCAGCTGGGAGGAGGGCCCTATGAACCCCACCCTAGGAATCCGCTTGAAAAGTCAAGATATACACACGGGAAAATTCAGTGCCGCCACCAGACAAATCGGGGAGATGCTGTAGACATTGAGAAAAGGGGCATCAGCGGTTAGAAAAGGCTCCACAGAGGACGTGGGATTAAAGGATGGGGAGAGGGGAAGAGGCATTTACTGTGGGACAAGGACTGAAATTAAAGTTCCAGGGACAGGTGTGAGTTCAGCCTACCCGGAGGCACGGCACGTGCTGTAAGCCAATCTGTGAAGAGCAGAGGCTTGGGGATGAGAAGGGACAGTTGAGGTAGAGATAGAAACAGCATAAACTAAACAACACTTGGAAGTAAACACAAAAACCTTTTCCACTTTCCTACATTTTATTGGTTTGCTCATTGCAAAGAAATAAAATAAATAAATAAACCTCACTTGAAAAAGAAAAAGCAAGAGGAAGAAAAAAGAAGACATAGGCAGGACCTTGAGGGCTGGAGTCAGCAGTTTCACCTGTCTCCAGGTTATACAGGGAGTCGTCAGGTTTTTATGGCTGGAAGAGAAGAGAGGTGTTCAGAAGGTAAGCTGGACCGGAATGTGGGTGTGGAATGTGGGAGTGAAAATGTCATCACTTGTCACAGGACAAGTTCTGTGGCTCTTATTTTATTTATAGTGGCCCCATTGCTTGCTATGCTTTCTTCAGACTACCCTACCTTCATACAACTAAGCTACAAGCTGGACCTCACACTGAGGCCATTCATTCACTGGGCACATGCAGTATCCCAGTTCTGATCTTTCTTAAGCCATCAGGTGGGGGGGGTAATGAGATTGTTGACTACACTTTGCTATAGGAATACTTTCTCGCCAGATCCAATTATGTTTCAACTGCTCAACAGTCCCTGTTCCTAACTTTGGAAGCAAACGCAGGTCCAAATCCTAACTCTACCACATTCTGGCTCAATGAACTTGGTCAAGTTGCTTAATTTCTCTGAAGGGTTTACTCATCTGAGGCTTTGTAGCAAGTAAATGAGATACTCTTGTGGAACCTCACCCCGTACTTTGTACAATCCTAAACATTCCCAAGTGAACTGGAAACAGCATGAGGCCAATTACATTTTTCCCAAACACCACCTTTGGAATTCAACTGCATAGTTTACTTTTCTTCAAAAATTCTTTTCTGATTTTAAAAGAATTGAGAATTACATACTCAGTGAAAAACATAAAAAATATACCAAAAATGCTAAGCAATTAAAATTAGTCTTAATCCTACTATTCAAAATAAACACTATTAGTATATGGTATATTTCTTCCAGTATTTTTCTATGCATAAAATTCTTTTTCTTCCTTCTACAAGATGAGACTCAAAATGCATACTGTTTTCTTTCTTTTTTAACTCAAATTTATCTCTTAAGTATTTTCAAAAAAAATAAAATTGATACATCATATTCCATCACATAGCCACATCATGAATTAAATCTCTGTATTGTTAGATATTTAAATTGTTTCTATTTTTTATATTTATGAATAGCATTTCAATTAACATCTCTGCATATCAATATTTGTGCATTTACCTGATAGCTTCAGGACAGAATTCCAGAGGTAAAACCACTGTTAGCTATAAATATTTATAAGGCTATTGATGTGACTTGTCTTTTAGACAGTTTATGCCAATTTATGTTACCCCCAACAGTGTATAATAATGCTCATCTCATCTATTCCAATAACATGGAATATTATCATTTTTAATATTTCACAGCATTTATAAATTATGTTCCCCATTTGTAATGATAATATTTAAGGTAAATTTCTATTTTATTTCTCAAGTTAGCCCTTTCTCTTCTTGCCCCTCATAAGTAGCACCTTTTTAAAAACTGGCACAAACAAAGCAGATATGCTTAATCTCTTGAACTTGCTCATGCCCTGGAATGATCTCTGTATGTAGTGAAACCATCTCACCCCTCCTTTTTAACCACTAGAATATGAAGAGCAAGGTGTCCAGATTACAAGTGGTATCAACACCCAGGTCCTAATTTCACAGATTACAACGTCCATCAACCTGGCCTTTGCGTTCATTTACATAAAGAATCACTGTGAACTTTTCACCCTGTCTGATGAGCTGTCCTATTGCATCCACCTTGTATGTCAAAACTCTGAGTTTCCAGACACAGCCAGACAGCAAAGGCTACGCGTTTAATTTATTCTTCTCAACAAAGTTTATGGATAGTTTAACTGTACCTCTGCCAAGAATGGTGGGTAAGAAGTGCCAGCAGAAAGCCCGCGACATGGCCAGTCAAAGGAAAGATGCAACTGATGATCAGTAGGGTGATGTCTGGATTCCAAGATTCTCTCGCCAGCACCACACCAGCAACTGTGACCACCAAAAGGAGGACCCCACCAACAATGGCCCCGATCTAAAGCAAACCAACAAAATAAATACATAAACATCTTGGTCTTTAGGTTCGACGATGCAAAGTCCATCACCGCTCTAAGAAGCTTGGAACCTAGAAGTTTTAGAACAAAAAGAGGACTTTGAGACCACCAAATCCATCATTTTACAGAGAATAAACCTAAGGTCCAAAGTGGTCACGTGACTTGGCTAGAGCTAGGAATTGGTAAGGCTCAACACGAATCTCAGTCTTCTTGTTTTATGAACTGTAACTTCTCCCTTTAAGTGGAGGATTTGGTCAGAAGGATTGCGTAGTCGTTTTCATAGATAGAACATATTTGTGAAATAAGTGAAACCTGACAATACGCATCCAACACCTGTACACACACCTCTTAGATACCTCGCTGGTAACCTCTTATCTGAGATCCTTCCTGCCTGACCATCCCCCACTCTCTTCCCACCATCCCTTCACTCACCAGTGGCTTCTTATTGCTTTGGTCCCTGCCCTTCTCTCCTCCAAATGAAACTCACCCATTCTTCATTAGACAATCTGAGCTAATTCATGTGACATGAGAGGTACTGACAAATACTTCTACCCTCTCCCAAATGAATGCTGTCTCTTTTGCTGTTTGTCAGAAACAAAAAATCAACAGAAAATTTTCCAGTGGTTTGAGTTTTAGATCAGATAGGAAAGCAGCAAGACCCAGAATATTTGGGAAAGATCAGGGTCTTGGCAAGCTCCCATTCATACCATGCTGACAGCAAACCAGTTTCAGCACCCACGATGATGTGACATGGTTGAGGGTGTAGAATAAGGTAGCCATGGGTAACCAAAACAAAACAAAAACAACTCAGTGTGCCATAGATGTGTTCCAGGAGTCACCTTTACTGCCCAAACACAGGGAAAGACGGCCTCACCTCCCTGGAAGATGCTGGAACACACTGAGAAGGCCTGCGACTATAAAAATCCCTCTGCATCTTTCTACCAAAATGGGGATTGAAAGTTTAAAATTCACAGAAAGCGAATCAGATCTTAAATTAAAGGAGGATGAATAACAGTGCTCGCTTCGGCAGCACAGATACTAAAAGTGAAACGATACAGAGAAGATTAGCATGGCCCCTGGGCCAGGATGACATGCAAATTCATGAAGCGTTCCATATTTATTTTTTTAAATAAGTAAGTAAATAAAACAGTGATTTAGACTTTTTTTAAAAAAGAGGATGAAGAACAGATTAAAGATATACCAAAATAATGATTGAATTTCCCCAGTCTTTTTTTTTAATCAAGGTGCTCTAGAATATCTATGCATATTACTAAATATTTTCTGCCACAAATCCAATGGAATAGCCAAAGGAAAGGGGCTTTAAATCTGACCTTTACAGAAATGAAACTGACCTACAGAAAATATATTCGATTTCCCCATTGTCACTGACAGATCTGGACACACCAAAATCATGAATTTCTTTGTTAGAAAATAATCAAGGGTAGAGTACTTGAAAAGTAAGAGGTTCCAATAATCATATTTTCTTCTCTTGTTTTATAAACAAAATTATAACCATAAACTGCCTCATTAGACATTTTCTCCTACCAAAGTGACAGTCACTCCTAAATCACCATAGAAGCCTCCTCCAGCGCTGTGCCAGCTGACCTGTCTGCCTGTCCCCCTTTCTCATGTTCCTCGTCTCATTGGAGGGATGATGGCAGTGTTTGGTTTGGGGCCAAACCGGGAAAGCAGCGTCCATTTGTGCAGGCACATGGAGCGGCCATGTTCTGCCAGGCAGAGCCAAATGGCAAGCGCTTAAACTGAACCAAACTGTAAACCTTCAACTGAAATGAACTCAGACATATTGGCGGAACCTCCGGTTAGCCCCCGATGTTTATTTCTTTATAAATGTAAAATATAACCACAACACCTTTAAACACTTCATGAAAGTAGCACACACTACAATTCTCTGTCTTCTAAAACAATCCTAGTAGACAGCCCTGGCTGGTTTGGCTCAGTGGATAGAGTGTCAGCCTGTGGATTGAAGGGTCCTGGGTTCGATTCCAGTCAAGGGCACATGCCCGGCTTGTGGGCTCAATCCCCAGTGGGGGGCGTGCAGGAGGCAGCCGATCAATGATTATCTCTCATCATTGATGTCTCTCTCTCTCTCTCTCTCTCTCTCTCTCTCTCTCTCTCTCTCTCCCTCTCCCTTCCTCTCTGAAATCAACATATATACTGTATATATCAAACTAAAAGAACATAGACACTAAAAATAAGCATCTATAAAAATAAAGAAAACAACACATAACTGGGAAATCGGAAAGCACCCCAGGAGGTTAACACCCTTGTTGAGAACATCTTCTGTCCAGCTAGTTACTTTTACAAGCCATTTAACAGGGCCACGTGCTTGGTTCTCCGGCAAACACAAGACAAGGCGGGAGCTGCGGTTACCACTAGTCCATGGCCAGGCTCCTCCACGTGGTCGGCAGCCCTTGCCCGTGTGTACAAACTACAACCTCAGGAGCTCCCCCAGGGATGTTTCCGAAAGACAGCCCTTGTCCCGCTCTTCCATGAAACCCGCTCTGCTCCCTAAACGCTGGGCTCCACCGCGCGCACCACCGGGGCGCCCGTGTGACGCCTTGTGAGTGGATGGGCCCTGGGTTCTCCAACCACACTCAGGCCTCAGCTTTCTGTCGCTCCAGCAGGAGTCCCACACTTTCCGGGCTGTCCTAAGCCTCGGCTGATGGGTCTATGGGAGTGACAGAGCAAGGCTCAGAGAAGCAGAGGCAACTTGGAGGTAGGATCCAAAAATGTAGGGCAGGCAGGGGAAATTGCTGGGTGTGGGACCGCATGTGACTGGCTTGTTTGTTTCAGTCATTGCTACATCCATCTGTCACGTCTCTGAGTCTGAGGATGTGCCAACTGCCAGGCGGAGCTGCTTACCTTGAGGATGATTTTGGATTGTTTGGGGCACCTATAATTCACATAGACACCGAAGGCCACAGGAACGGTCAGGCACAGCAGGGAAATCCCTGAATAGAAGAGAAATCCGTCAGGCGGCATCGCCTCTCACCTAACCCTCGGGCCTCAACCATTTCTATTTCAACCAGATAAAAGCTTTCATTAAAGCTGCATTTTGCTTCTGCATCCACCTCCAATTTTTTTTTTCAATCTTTGGAAGGCAGTCTTTGAAGGGTATTGACCGAGTGGCCAGATTATGATCTCTGAATGCATAATAATCTGGCCACTCAGTGTATATCCTATATAATAAAAGGCTAATATGCAAATTGTCCCCTCGACCAGGAGTTAGACTAGCAGGCAGGCCGGCCAACCGCCCATGTCCCCTCCCCGTGGCCAGGGTGGCCAGACCCCCCCCCCCCTCATGCACAAATTCATGCACCGGGCCTCTAATATATAGACTGAGTGGCCAGATTATTATGCATTCAGAGATCATAATAATCTGGCCACTCAGTGTATGATACTACTGACTGCCACCATATTTGGTCCATCATTTCTCTCAGAATCCCTCTGACAACCCCATGGAATTTTAGGGACAACTGGAAATGTAAAGTTAGCAAACGGGAGGATGCTCTTTAATCTGTGATCATCTTTGGTGCTATGTATGGGGTCCCCTCCACAACCACAGCTATTGTTCCCTTTTGGACGCCAATGGGTCATTTGCTTCACAAAGTAAGAATACCTGTTTCAGACATAAAAAAACAGCACTTGTTACACATACCAAAGCCATTTCTCATAATCTCCAAGTGTAGCTAGGTAACCCAACGGCAAGTAGGAAAAAAATGCCTTTTAGTTTACACAAGCGAAGAAAGGCCCTGAAGGCAGGCTCAGTAGAGCAGGGGTCATCTTGCCAACGGCATCCGTACGCTGGCATTTCCAGAGCCCCTTACCAATGCCTGCAATACTGGCTCCAAAGGTATACGAATTGCTCCTAATATTTTGGGTTTTAATTATTTATGAATGTCTTTCAGAGTATGTTATCAAAACAGAATATATTCAGTCACTTACTAATCAGAAAAGTTGTACATAAAATCATGATCTCTAAATTAAGATCTCCCTCAAATTTTACAGTCAATAGTCTCCAGCTATTATCAGAAGATGGCGCTAGTCACGCTTTTAAAATATGGACTGTGGCTTGTAAGCCCTCCAAGGGCCGACTTGAGACTCCAGATTGACATGTTAGACTTTTAAGAGTCATAGTTTCTACCAGTTCTCCAAACACTCTGACCAAACTAGAACAGGCAGATCATTTTACCCAGTTTTTCTTCCAAGCCTAGTGAGTCCACAGAGATCTCTAGGAGCTGGGTAGAGTTTGATGAGAAATAATATTCAGGAAGAGAGATAATGGAAAGGATATGGGTAATAGTTGTGACAAGTGGACATACTCCAATAATCAACAGGAATCATTTCTGTTGATCAGCAAGGAGGTCAAGGCTCACAGGCAATGTGAAAGGTGGGCTTGTGGGAACTGAGGTCTCATTAGAGCCACAGCGATCCAGGTAACCTTTTGGTCATGGTGAGTCCAGTTGCTTTACAATAAACTATGTAAATGTTTTTAATAAGTTTTCTGGCTTTATTTTCAAAAGTGGTGAGCTTAGGTAGGGGTTAAGAGCTTGGACTTTGCGGTCAGATTCCCGAGTCAGAATTCTAGTGCTGCCCTCACCAACTGCACAAACTTGGTCAGGTTACTTAATCTCTCTAATCCTGAAAATCTAGGAAATGGAACTAGTAATAGAATCTGTACTGTAGGGTTACTTAGAGAATTAAATTAGGTAACAAAAAAACAAAAACAAAAAAACCACGCTGCCTACAGGAGACACTTAGTAAATAACAGCTAATACCCTTACCATCCCCATTCCTGTTACTCTTTCATTGCACAAGCTCATACAGACCTATGTTCTGATATGGAATGGTGAAATTCTGCTCAAAATTCCAGGACAAGGTGTAGAGATAAAGGCAGAGTGGCATCATTCCCAGGGCAGCCACTGTGGAACAGGTTGTCATACTGATGCTGAAAGTAAAATTAAAATAATATGTAAGAGAGAGAGTTTGGAACGAAGAAGTTAGCTCCCTAACCAAATGTAACTATTGGACACAACTTCTTAGAGATTACATGGGGTAACTTAGTTGAAGCTCACTCCTGTCTTATTATTCAACAAATGATGGCAGTACTTCTAGACGTGTGGTCTAGAAAAAGATTTCTAGCAGTTCTTGACATCCATCAATTAACTCTTTTTAAAATTTTATTTATTTTCATTTTATTTTTTTTCCAGCGCCATTTATCCAATTAACTCTTATTTACTTGAGGATATACTTGCCCTAAATGGTCTGCTAATTATAGTTATCAGGATTTTTTCCTTATACAGTTCTTTTCTATTGGGATATAATTTACAGACCCTAAAATTCATCACTTCAAAGTGTTTTTAGATAGGTATATAGATCAATGGAACAGAACAAGGAGTACAGATATCAACTCATGCCTATATAGTCAATTAATATTTGGCAAAGGAAGCAAGAATAAAGACAGTTTCTTCAAAAAATGATATTGGGAAAATTGGACAGGTATATGCAAAAAATGCAGCTAGACCACAACTCACACCATACACAAGAATAAGTTCAAAATGAATAAAAGACCTAAATGTAAGTCATAAAACCATGAAAATCCTAGAAGAAAACATAGGTAGTAAAATCTCAGTCATCTCTCGTAGCAATATGTTTGCTGATACATCTCCTAGGGCAAGGAAAACAAAAGAGAAAATTAACAAATGGGACTACATCAAAATAAAAAGCTTCTGCACAGCAAAAGAAATCATCAAAAAAATGAAAAGGGAACGCACTGTATGGGAGAACATATTCATCAATAGTATACCTAATAAAGGGTAATCTCTAAAATATATAAGGAACTTATACAATTCAACACCAGGAAAACAAGCAATCCAATTTAAAAATTGGCAAAATGCCTGAATAGACACTTCTCCAAAGAGGACATACAGATGGCCAAAAGACATATGAAAAGATGCTCAATGTCACTGATCATCAGAGAGATGCAAATTAAAACCACAATGAGATATCACCTCACACCTGTCATAATGACTACCATCAATCAATCAATCAATCAAAAAAAAATGTTGGAGAGGATGTGGTGAACAAGGAGCCCTAGTACACTGTTGGTAGGAATACAGAGTGGTGCAGCCACTTTGGAAAACAGTATAGTTTCCTTGAAAAAATTAAAATTGGAACTGCCTTTTGACCCAGTGATCCCATTTCTGGGAATTCACTTTAAAAATCCCAAAACACCAATTCAAAAAAATATATCACCCTTATGTTCATAGCAGCATTATTTATGACAGCCAGGATCTGGAAGCAGCCCAAGTGCCCATCAGTAGGTGAGTGGATAAAAAAGCTGTGGTACATTTACACAATGGAATACTGTGTGGCCATAAAAAAGAAGGAAATCTTTTCTTCTGCAACAGCACCAATGGCCTTGGAGATAATTATGCTAAGTGAAATAAACCAGTCAGAGAGAAACAAATACCATATGATCTCACTTATATGTGTAACCTAGTGAACAAAATAAACTGACAAACAAAATAGAAACAGGCATGGGTACATGGAACAGACTGACAGCTGTGAGGGGGTTGGATAAAAGGTGAAAGGATTAGCCAAAGAATACATATGCATAACCCACAGACACAGACAACAGTGTGGTGGCCAGAGGGAAGGGGAAGTGGGGGCTGGGTGGAGGTGGGAAAGGGGAGGAGAGAGAAATGGGGACATCCGTAAGAGTGTCAACAATAAAAATAAAGTTAAAAAATAAAATTTAAAAATAAATAAATAAAAATAAAGTGTTTTAGTATATTTGCAAGATTGTGCAATAACAACACAATGTCCATAATATTTTCATCAAACAAAATAAAAGCCACCCCAGTAGCAGTCACTCCCCATCCCCTTCTTCCTCAAGCTCCTGGCAACCAATACTTAACCCATTTTTTGTCTTTATAGGATTGCCTATTCTGGACATTTCTTATAAATTTAATTACATGTGTATCTGGCTTCTTTCACTTGTCATGTTTTTAAGGTTCATCCATGTTTTAGCATGTATCAGTAGTTCAGTCTTTTTTCTGGTGGAATGTTATCTTGGTTACTGTGGTTTTATTACACTGTGTGAAATAAGTTATTGCTTCATACATTTGTAATATATTGTTTTTATTTTTTCCCAATATGTAAGGTCATATTTTTTGTCTTTACTTATTTTAACTGGAGAAAAGCACTTGGTTATACATTAAAATACGTAAGCATGTATACATGAAATACATAAGCATCTATATATATAAAACCCTAATATGCAAGTAGACGCAATGGTGGAACAACCGAACAACCGGTCACTATGATGTGCACTGACCATCAGGGGGTGCACACGGAACATGGCAGACATCAGCAGCAGGCGGCAAAGCGTGAAACATGGTGGGCATCAGCTGCTGCGGGATGGTGAAGCAGGTGAGAGGGGGCGCCAGACCAAGGCGGGGCACTGGTCACTGCCATTGGGGCGAGCCTCTGGTGGTTACTGAAAATTCTTTGCTCCCACATGTCACAATCCCACCAGGTGCTCACTCCTGTTGCCGGCACCCGGTGCCAGCCCCGATCACTCGAAGCCGTCAGCAGGTGCTAGCAGCAGCTGCCAGCCCCAATTGCCCCTCAGGGCTTCTCCACCTCCCCCTGCTCCTGAGGGGTGATCAGGGCAGCACCCGCTAGCACATGCTGCTGGCACCGGCCCCAATCATTCTGTGCCATCAGCAGGTGCAAGTGGGCCCAGCACCGTTAGCATGTGGGAGTGGTGGCAGCGGGAGCGGAGCTGCAGGCAGACAGGGGACCAGGGGCCATGATGGGAGGGGCCGGGCAGGGGCACGGACGATGGGCCAAGACCCACCCCTGTGCCCACCGCAGCCTTGTGGCCCACAGTTCCTTCCAAAGTGCATGAATTCATGCACTGGGCCCCTAGTGCATACATAAAATGCACAAGCATGTATAATGAGAGACCAGGAACTGGGAGCAGAGCTTTGGAAGACTCCCCCTGGGCCCCCGCTCTGACCTGGGAAGCAGGAGAAGAGCGCATGGCATGTAGGGAAAGCCCAGAGATGCGGTGAGAGCCAGGAGGTTCATCCCATGAAAGCTAAGAAAAGAGAGCTTCCAAAAGAAGGCGAAATGCAGGATGAGAACCTGAGAAGTGGATTTAGTGCCACCCAACTTTCCCCCAATTTCTGGTGTCTCCACCCCAAATCGACCCTTTCCACCTCCCACCACCACCCGCAACCCCCGAGCTGTTTTCCTCCCTCTCTGGGTGACAGAGCCGTGAAAGAATGAGGGGAAATGAGGTAAATGGAAATGAGATATCCTCTAGGCCAACGAACTATTTTATCTTTAAACTGCCGGAAAAATGTTACACAATCTGCTTAAGCACGTAGGAACTATTTATGGACACTGTGAATGCTGCTCTGCCTGATGAGCTGGGCAAACAGCACACCACACAGAGCAACCCAGGGGGGAAGTCAGACTTCATCCACTTCAACTCCAGGCCCCTAAGTCCAGGGCCGCATGGAGAGTAGAGAGGAAATGAGTGGATCCTATGTTGTTAATTGCTTGGGGCTCTTCCAAAGCTGGGTGAAGTGCATAGGGGTTCACTATTCTACCTACTTTTATATATTTGAAGTTTTCTACAATAAAAATAAGAAGTGTGGGGAAGCCCTGGAGTGGGGAAGGTGTGGGGTGGAGGGGGTCACTGAGGAAAAAATGGGACATCTGTAATACTTTCAACAATAAATTTTCTAAAATAATAATAATCCTACATAATAAAAGGGTAATATGCAAATTTACCCTAACGGCAGAACGACCGGTCACTATGACACGCACTGACCACCGCGGGGCAGGCGCTCAGTGGAGGAGCGGCCCCCTGGAGGTCAGTGCGCTTCCACAGGGGGAGTGCCGCTCAGCCAGAAGCTGGCTCATGGTTGACCAGCGCAGCAGCGGTGGCGGGAGCCTGCAGCAGCACTAAGGATGTCCGACTAGCGGCTTAGGCCTGCTCCCTAGTTGGACATCCCCCCCGAAAGCTCCCGGGCTGCCAGAGGGATGTCTGACTGCCAGCTTAGGCCCTGTCCCCAGGGGAGTGGGCCTAAGCCAGCAGGTGGACATCCCCTGAGGGGTCCCGGACTGCGAGAGAGCACAGGCCGGGCTGAGGGACCCCCCTGAGTGCACAAATTTTCGTGCACCGGGTCTCTAGTAAACTAATATGTGTCCCTTCCATCTTTATGGGGGACTGTGCAGTATTGCTCCCAGTCTGGTTAGGTGAGGTTTTCTCTGTCATATTTTACTTGGGTGGGCTTTGCCCTACATCTAGCATTATGTGTACACGGCATGGGGGCATCTAAAGCATTTCCTGGCCAACCCTGGCCGGCCGTGGGCTTTTCCATCCTCAGCACTGCTGTGTACCACCCATCTGCTCTCCTCTGGGGATGGCTGCCATTGCCTCTGGACACCCTTGTTCTGGCATTACTCACATGCTGCACGCATTCTGCACTTGCATGAGAGCTGCGTCCTGTCGCTGTGCCCCAGACTGTGAGCTCTTAGAGGGCAAGGGCCTTATTGACCTCCCACCCCTAGGAACCTGGCAGAGCCTCGTGCTGAGAAACACTGGAGGAGATCGCTACATCCTTGCTGAATAAATCCATGAACCAAAGGATGAACCAACATGTTAATACACTGGTGCTGGGAAATGTTCTTGCTGCCTCCTTCATGGGTCATGTGACTGCAGATGAGACTTGAAAATCTTAGCAACGAGGCCCTTTTACACTGAATTCAAATGGCAGATGCCCCCTACAGCAATCCAGAGGAATGGAAACTTTCTATGAAAACATAATTAAAATCATGCTCTTCCGAGTACAAATGTAACATTTTATTTTTTTGTGTTTTTAATATATTCTTTTTTATTTCAGAGAGGAAGAGAGAGGGAAAGAGAGATAGAAACATCAACGATGAGGGGGAATCATTGATCAGCTGCCTCTTGCACGCTCCTCAATGGGGATTGAGCCTGCAACCTGGGCATGTGCCCTGACTGAGAATCGAACTGTGACCTCCTGGTTCATAGGTCAACGCTCATCCACTGAGCCACACCGGCTGGGCCATATGTAACATTTTAAGGAGCAGCTATTTATCTGATTGGTGCCCTTTTCAGAAATCCAGACTTAGGTCATTCACAAGCATCTGTAAACATCCCTTCCCCTCTTTTATTTTTCTATTAAGCAGTCCTGCTTCAAACATGTTTGTTCAATGAGTAGAGGTTTATTCTTTGGTGTGTTTTTTGGAGTAATCACATAATACACGTTGCTGTGCAACTAGGTTGCTTTTATTTTTCCCTCTTCACATCATAGACATCCATCCTTTCAGGACATCACACATAGACTAAGTTCATTCTTTTTAAAAATTGCAGGGTATGCCACAATATAAATATGCCATAATTTCTTCAGTTGCTTTGTTAATGATGAATAAATGGCTTTGAATGTGTTTGCATTGTAAACAATGCTGTAATAAACATTCTCTGACATATTTCACTTGAAATAATTCCTTTACCAGTATTTCTATAGAATACATTTCCAAAAGTGGAATTGCTATGTCTTTTACTTCAAGATAGTACCAGATTATTTCCCAAAAAGACTGCTGCATTTCATAATCCTGCCTCCACTGGGTGTGACTGGTCCCTTATAATTCCCATGAGAACTTTGAAAAATGCATCTCGCTGTTATTTTGTTACACACCCGACTCTCAACAAGGTCGTATTTCATGCTTGCTGGCCTCTTGGAGGTCCTCTCTAAACACCCATGCTTGTCTGATTTCTTCTTTTCTCAACTTGCAGGAGCTCTTTTTAAATTAGGGTACATATCATCATCTGTAATACAAATATCTTTACCAGGTTTACTGTGCATTTTTGACTATGCGTATGACTTTTGCCATAATAAATAGTTAACCCTCAGACAGTAAAATCAGTCCATTTTTTATGGCTTCTGAGTTTCTTGTTCAAGACTCCTCTTCTCCTGAGGCTATTCAAACATTGCTCCCACTTTTCACCTTTTTATAGATTGATCTTCTTTTTAACTCATCTAAAAGGTATATTATATATGGTGTAAGGCATGAAGCTACTCTACTGCTTTCCATATTGAGAGGCAAGTGTGTCCACACTATTGGCTACATTAACAACTACATTAACAATTGTCCACTAACTTGAACTGCCAACTTCATTAGGCATGAAATGTTCAAGTGTATTCAAAATGTTCTTTTTTCCTTAGCAAATACCAAATTGTTTAAATTACAGTGTTTTCATAAATGATAGAGCAGACACTTTTACATAAGTTTTTCTTTCAAACTTTCCTTAGCTGTTCTTGCATATATTTCATTCCCTATGACATTTAATATCATTTTATCCTGTTAATAATGCTTGCTTTGAGCAAAGACCTCTTCTAGCTAGAAAGCAGATCAAGGAAGAGAGTGTTCCTGGGAAGCATTTGCAAACTCTGAGTCTGTGATAACACTACATTCCTTGGCTCTGCATCTGACCAAGTCTTGTAAAGAATTCCATATGACGTCACTTGAACTCCTGGAGAATATGGATAGCATTCCCCTCCCCCCGCCCCCCCTGGATGCGGCTCAAACAGCAGAAAGGTATGATTCATGACTATGGAAAGCGAAGTGTGAGATTTACATCATACTGATTCTATATCCTTGACTATACGGGTTACTGCCTCCATCCTTGCACAAGTCTCCAAGCCCGTGATGCTCATGGGAATGGCAAGAGAGGATCCCAGTGCCCTGCCAGCAGTTATAAATGGCAACAAGGCTGGGAAAGCACACGGTGAGCATGAGTGAGTGCAGTGGAAAGTCCCACCTTTGGTTTTACTGAGTTGAAATCCCAATGCAGTATAAACAGAGGATGTGGCTACCTGGGTTTCTCGGCTATTCACATAGAGAAAAATTGTTGCCAAAATCTGACTTTGATATAACAAGATTCCACTTGCACTAAGAATGGCATCACCATCCCAAACTGTTATAGAGAATAAATAATAAGACAGATTCAGCAAGTCTGGACAAACAAGTAAATCCTGAACCTCCCTTAAAATGTGGAAATTAGATATAATCACATTATGTAACAACTAGAGGCTTAGTGCACAAAATTTGTGCACAGGAGGGGGGTCCCCTCAGCCCAGCCTGCACCCTCTCCAATCCGGGACCCCTTGGGGGATGTCCAACTGCCGGTTTAGGCCCGATCCCAGGGATCGGGCCTAAACCGGCAGTAGGACATCCCTCTCACAATCCTGGACCACTGGCTCCTAATCACTCACCTGCCTGCCTACCTGGTCACCCCTAACTGCCCCCCCTGCTGGCCTGATCGCCTCTTACTGCCCCCCCCTGCCAGCCTGGTTGCCCCCAACTGCTCCCCTCTACTGGCCTGGTTGCCCCTAACTGTCCCTCCCTGCTGACCTGGTAGCTCCCAACTGACCCCCCTGCTAGCCTGGTCACCCCCAACTGCCCTCCCCTGCCAGCTTGGTCACCCCTCACAGCCTCCTCGCCAGCCTGGTTGCCCCACGCAGCCTGCTGTTCAGTCGTTTGGTCATCCCTCACTAACCCCCCTGCCTACCTGGTCACCCCATGCAGCCTGTTTGTTCAGTCATTTGGTCATCCCTCACTAACCCCCCTACCGGTCATAGGCAGCCATCTTGTGAGGGTGTAAGGGTTAATTTGCATATTACCTTTTTATTATATAGGATGTAGCATCAATAAGTATACCATTTAGCAATTGGGTTTAAATTATTAAGATGTTTCCATTTTAAACCAATAAAATCAGAAACTCTGAACTTCAAATCTATGAAAGTACTTACTTCCCCACTGAAAAACTTTTTTAAATTATCTGCTAGCCAGATGGAAATGGAGTATGCTAGATCTGGTCAACAGACTTAGCCTTAGAAAAGAGTTCAAGGCCAGGTTTTCCATCCCCAAATAGAAATGTTACTCCTGTCTGCTGCCTCTCAGTAACAATAACCAGCATTTATTGAGCACTACCTGCTAAGTATTATGCTTCATGCTTTTAGATACATTTTCTCTTCTCATCTATACTCTAGGTATGTGTAGGTATCATTTCCATTGTATAGACCAGGAAACTAAGGAACAGAGAGTTACAGAAACTTACACAAAGTCACATGGATTCAATCTAAGTTCTGTCTGTTTTTATTTTTGTTATTCTTTTTTTTTCCCTCGCAAATATGTTTTTGTTGATTTCAGAGAAGGGAGAGGGAGAGAGAGAGAGATAGAAACATCAATGATGAGAATCATTGATTGACTGCCTCCTGCACGCCCCACACTGGGGATCGAGCCTGCAACCCAGGCATGTGCCCTGACTGGGAATCAACAGTGACCTCCTGGTTCATAGGTTGATGCTCAATCACTGAGCCACACCAGCTGGGCCTAAGTTCTGTCTCTTAAGATGATCAGTTCTCCACCAGACCATGGCAGACAAACCTGAAGAATCTGAAGTCCTATTTCCAGAGTCTCTGCTGAAGAACCAAGAGATCCTTTAAAGTTCAAAGGTCAAAACTGGCCACTGAACTGCTCAGTGGTCAGAATTTCTCTGCAGCTGAGGACACAAATACATCCTTAGGGGGAAATAGACCTCAGATACCAAATGTCAAACTAAAGACATGGGCTGTCTTGAGTTGCACCAGTAAACGGATTGCATTTCAAGAGAAGCGTGTGTAACACACAGAGGCCATCAGAAACGTTCCTTGTCATTCATTCAATGTTTATCAAGTACCTACCACCACCAGGCTGGCACTGAGCACACCGAAATGAAAAAACCCTCAAGGAACTTACAGACCTAGTGGGTGAGACAGATAAGCAGCCCAACTATTGCCAGGCTTTCCAATAGATGACAAGAAGGAATGACCTCTTTGGTGCTATGGGAGAGAGGAGAGGCATCTCTGTCAAACAGTTTCAGGAGAAACATTCAAAACTGGGGTGGAGAGATGGGGACACAAACTTTATCATTTGCTTTTCTTTTCTTGCTGCCACAAGATATTTAAAAGACCTCAGATCCACTCCTGGTTTATACCCAAAAGAATTGAAAGCAGGGACTGCAATAGATACTTACAACCCATGTTCATAGCAGCATTATTCACAATAGCCAAAAGGTGGCAACAACCCAAGTGCCCATGGACAGAAGAATGGATAAATAAAATGTGATGCAACATGCAAAAAAGGAAAATGTGATGATACACAATGGATTATTATTCAACCTTTTTAAACAAAGAAAATTCTGACATGCTACAATACTGATGCATTTTGAAGACATTATGCAAAGTGAAATAAGCCAGACACGAAAGGACAAATATTTTGTGATTTCACATATATGACACCTAACGTGGCCAAATCCATAGAGACAGAAAGTAGAATGGTGGTTGCCAGGGGCTGAAGGGAAGGGAGAGTTATTGTTTAATGGAAGATAAAAAAAAAAAGTTCTAGAGATGGATAGTAGGAATGATGGTACAATAGTGTGAATGTACTTAATCCCATTGAACTTTACACTTAAGGATGGTTAAAATGGTAAATTTTATGATATGTGTTATTTACCATCATAGGCCTCAGACAGTCTAACCCATTGATTTCACAAGTGAGGAAACTGATATCCAGCTTCTCTTTGAGCAGAGACTGAAACACAGACCCCTACTGCAATGCCCTTTTGTCTGCCCCACATAATAATAATGACTCATATAGCATATTGTGCCAGGTGAGATTCTAAGCATTTTTTATGTATTAACTCATCAATCCTCACAACAACCCACAAAGTAGGTTGTTTCTCCCTATTTCAGAAGTGAGGAAACTAAGGCACAGAGAATTTACATCATCTACCAAGACGACCCAATGAGTAACAGGTCTATTTACTGGTTCCAGAGTGGTGCACTTAACTACTACACTCCCAGATCTTAGTTGTCACGTCTTACCCTCAAAGACAAGAATTCTGTCCATCCTCAGCACAGTAGACTGCAAAAATGTCCCCAGATATTCACCCTTTTCTCATCCATGCCCTCTGCAGTGTGACCTTGCAGCTTACTGCATCAAGAGGCAGAAACTACTCCTTCTTTCCTTGAATCTGGACTGGCCTTGAAATTTGTATTGGCTAATCAATGGAAAGCCATGAAAGATGATAAACGGCTTCCAAGCCCAAGCCGCAAGAGGTCTGGTGTGCTTTCTCTTTTTCAGAACCCTGCCTCTGTCATGTGATGAGGTGTAGGCTAGCCTGCTGGAGAATGAGAGACCAGGGGAAGGGGAGCCCCGTTGCCCATCTGAGGCCACTAAGACCAGTCTACATTAGCCAGGGCCCAAACATGTGAGAGAGCCCAGCAAGATCAGCTGAGCTCAGTCCAGAGGCAGGCTAATGTCTTCGGTTCTCCATACATATGGGCCAACTGCTTTCCAGAACAGTTAGAATGAAGAAAAACATCTGACTTGGGATAGAATCGGGCCAACAGTTGACTTTCCAGGCTGTGCAAACAGCATGGGCAAAAGAAAGTTGGAAATGTGTGGGGTGTGTTTAGAGAACAGTGAGTAGCCCATTGAACTATAGACCAATTGTGCTTAAGGGATTAACGGGAAATAGACCTGGGGAAGTAGGTTAGACCTAGCTTAGTTTCTACCTAAGATGATGAGAAGCCTTTATATGTATCACATGTTCATTTTCTCTTTACAATACCATAAAGAAAGTATTATGACTTCCAGTTACAGAAAAGAGGTCCCAAGTCAGGACTTAAATATAGGCAATCGGAGCCCAGAGCCTGCCTTATCGGCTTACTACAAAACCATGATGGAGAGACTGAAGGTGGGGAGAATATTGTAAAGATACCATAATGGCCAATAAAGCAATTGTGAGGGCCTGGCCTGAGGTAATGGCAGTGGGGACAGATGGAAAACAATAGCTGTGGGTGACATGCAAGGGGCTGGGCTACAGGACTAGACAGCAGATTGAGTGAATAAGGTGAAGAATGAAGGGAGTCGCAGGGGAATGCTCAGATGGTGAGCTCAGGTGACAGAAAATCATAGGTGTCGTGATCAGATACTCAGAGTGCAGAAACTGGTTCAAACATGTTGATTCTGAAATGCCCTGCATGGAATGAACACGTGGAGGACTGCACGTAGATTAAATGAACACAGAGTTAAGGCATGAAAAACATGTTTGGGGTGATCTGCATAGAGCTAAATCTCAATTTCCTCATGTAAAATGAAGTAGTTGTTCCAAATGCTGAATTTTATCCATCATGAAAACAACGGAATTTCTATCTATGACAATCTATTGAGTTTTGCTGAAAAGTTCTTTTTATTGGTAATCAAGTGGGAAGAAAAGTAATGAACTTGGATGTTACTTCACTCAATAATACTGAATTTTCTTTTTGCAGTTTTTACTGAGATTTAACGTTTTATGATTCTTGTATCTATAAGCTTTTGAAAATCTAATATTTAGTCCCAATTTTAAAATGTCATTTCTTACAGATTTTTTTGCTTGTTTTTTGTTTTGTTTGATTTGTGAGACCAAAATCAAATTTTAAAAGAAAAAGGGTAAATTAGCTAATAGTTATTGCATACCCACTATGTGCCTGGCATTCTGCGCGTACATTTTCTCCTTAAAATATAGTTTTGTGAGGAATGAGTAATGTTAACCCAATTTTACAAATGAGGAGATGAGACTTACAGGTTAAATAATTTGGCCAAAGTTAAAGCTAATTAAGGGAAGTAAAATGAGCTTTATATTTTATAGACTTCCTACTCATTGGTGTTTTTATTACAATGTTGGCTAATAAGAGATGAAGGTAGTAAATGTTCTCTTTCCCAGAACAGAAGTGGTTGAGAGCACTGTTTTAAGATTTCCGCTTCTATTCAGAACAGAAGATCTAGTGTGTAAGTAGCCTGGAAGAAAGTGCCTCAACTACAGCCTGATGAGAAACAGATGTGAATTCAAATCCGAGTTCTGCCATACTCATTTGTAGCATTTGGCAAGCTCTTAACCCACCTGAGTCACAATTTTCTCAGCTGTAAAACTCAGAATAATAAAAGGTCATGTACAAGGTTATTATGAGCCCAGAAAGAAGTGAAAGGGATCAATGATGAGAACTCATATTGTCTTGAAGAGAGATGATGACTTAAAAAAAAAGAGAGCGAGAAAGAGAACACGTGAAAGCATCTACCTCATGCCTAATCAGGGTACTCAATAAATATTTCCTTTTTCTTTCCAAAAACTTTCCAATTCCAAAACTTATGGCTGACATGTGGACTTTGAATAAAGGATATTTGTCATTTTCCAATTATTATGTTAATGATCATCTTTATTGTATTTAAATTAGCAATGCATATCCGTACGACTTATTTTTTTTAATTAGCAATGCATCAAGTGATTCTTTAAAAATCTCTGATAAGTGGGTCACTAAAACATTGCCATATCGAGTTAATTATTGGTCTGCGCCCATTAAAATGTATAGGTGAAATATGTCCCACGTTACCCACTCAGCACACGCAGGAAACGAGACACCCACCTGTGCAGCTGACTCACTAACATCAACTCCCAGCACAGTCAGCACCTCTGATTCATTCATTCATCGAATAATAAATCTCAACTGAATGACATGCACATCAAACGAAGATTTACATTTATAAGTAGTTCTTTCCCTGGGCAGGACGTAAAACAGTTTGTTCATCAGTAAGCTAAGAATCTAGAAAGATACTGCTTTTAGCTCTTTCACTTTTCCAATTGTGACTCCTGTATTCTTTCCTCAAATGCTCTCTTTTTCCCCCATCACAATATATATGCAATTAACTTATCCTCATTAAAGCATAAGTGAGTGATAAAGTCTAATGTCTCTTAGGGATATTTGTTTACACCACAATTGGGAATAAGGTCACTGGCCTACATGAAAGGAGTGGGATTCTCCTGATGAATGTTAAGCATGTGAAAAGCAACAAGAAAGAGCATTTTTAGTCATAAATCTTTATGTTGCTCTCCAAGTCAACTCCATAGGCCATCACCGGCACTTAAACCAGGATACATCAGCCACGTAGCCCTGAACGCCTTCATTCAGTCCCCAAAACACTGATTTCATGAAGTAGGTGCAACACTTGCTGGTAGAGCTACAAGGCCTGGCTCTGGTTATGCCACCACCACCATCACCATGACAGCTTCCAAGCCCCTGTCATTAGCTCCTGGGAGTCTCAGCTTATGTCCTGGGAGATATAAACCAAAGCCCTCCACTCAGAAAAGTAGTTGCCAGTCCAACAGAGGACAACCACAGCAAAAGTCCATGTTAAGCTCAGAAAGGCAAGTCTTTCCAGGACTGAACAAGTCTCTGTAAAATATTTCCCACTTGGATCTCCACCTAAACATTGGCAGAGTTTTCAACACGAAAGGTGTCAGTTAGCTGCCACCCCCAGGCAAAGTGCTACCAGGGGAAGCCTGAGCTCCCGGGGGTAACTTACCTGAGATCCATGTCTCCATCAACCCAGAAGGTGAAGATGTTAGAGACGGTTCCCCCCGGGCAGCACCCCATGATGAGAACAGCAATCGCTTGCATGGGCGCTAGGGAGAAGCTGATGACCAGGAGATAGGCGATAAGAGGCATGAGTCCAAACTGGCAGAGCAGTCCCACCGCAATGCCCCAGGGTCTCCTGATGTGCAACCACAGCTTCCGGATCTCCACAGAGCACCCCAGCGAGAACATGAGCAGGCCCATCATCACGGCTGACACCACTGCGAAGACAAGTTCCAGGTTCCCAGGTGCCCGCAGCCCCACTGGCAGCTCCTCCTCTGAACTGTTGGCAGCGCAGGCTGAGCCGCTGGAACAATTTGTCCTCATCTCTTCATCTCCTTAAGGCAGCATTACAAGTGAACATCTGCCGAGACGGCTGGGCATGTCTATCCTGCCACGTTTTGTAATAATGCAACAAAGTCACGCATGGAGAATCATTCCAATAGCTATTGGCCAGCAGGTTGATTCACCCTAATCTGATCAATTCCTTTACGACTTTGTAAAAGCAATTATCATGGCCATGAAACATATAATGAACTGTGCTAAGTAAGGCTTTCCACTTCTGTCCTTACTCACCACTGAATATTAAAGAGAAACGAGACAAGCAAACTCATTGTCAAGTGGAGTGATTGGGCTGTGTCGTCAGCATCACATTGTGTTCCAGGAAAGGAGGGTGGATGCCAAGATGTAATTTCTCCAAATTCAATGGGGATTTCAAAGAGCCAGGATGCAATTTTTTCGGAGAGAGGCTAATTCTGGGAGGAAAAAAAAAAATTAAAAACAAAGGCAGTTAAACCAAAGCCCTGTGTCATTAGCAAAGCATTAGCAAAGAATTTCTGTTGAAAATATCAAAGCCAAAGGCTGCCAGTTAAGGAAATGGTAGGAAATACTAAGGATCATTTCAAGAGTGCTTTAAAATTAGTCCCCCTTTTTCTTCTTTCCACTTCTCGTAGAGTTTGTGTCTAAAGTCAATAACGAAATGCCTGCAAGAATAATGTGATATAAAGCCTGATTATGCCTCATGAAACAAGGAAACACATTTCTGTTCCCAAAATAATGCAAGGGAGCTGTCGCTTTCTTTCGGAAGATAGCGTGGCTTTGTGATACCACACCCTCGGGCCTGCTGGTGACGTCTGGGAACACCGGAGGGAATGCAGTCAGGAGCTCAGGCTGAGAAGCCTCTGAGGTCAGCCTCTGACCACAATGGCCCAGGGCCCCTCGGTGTGTCCTAACCGGGCACCTCGGGCGAAACCAGAGGAGGAAAACATGGGTCTGTGAAACTAAACCTCCACAAACGCAGGGGCCACACCCTTTCTCACAGAGAGCAGGAGGTTATTTGTGGGGCCAGGGCAGGTGACAAGGTACACTTTATAAATGCCTCCGCCTGCTTAAAGGGGAGACTGGCTATGCATTGTTCACGGTTTGATGAGCAAATTCTTCATGACAAAATGGGCTTGTTTACTGTATAAAAAAGTACGAGTTGAATACAAATGTGAAATAAAATCTATTTGAAGAAAGGATGACTGCCTTAGGCCAAAGCACCCGAAAGGCCGCTCTGAAGGTGGAACCCTGCTGGAGGCCACCAGAGGTCAGAGTGATGACTGGCTGCCACCAACTTTTGTTTTATGCTGAGAACAAGCCAGCGTTCATTCCCAGCTTGGAAAGCCCATCAGAGGCAACCCAGAGCCATCGGAGGTGTGTTCACACAGAGCCAAGCAGAGAAATGGGCACTCAGGGACCGGTTAAAGCTCCGTGCTCCCAGCTACAATAACGCGGAGGTGTGGTAGAGCTAAGGGGGAGGGGAGGAGGGAGAGAACTAATTTGCGGGCGTACCTACTGGGTGACAGGAGCATGCTAAGTGCTTTATGCACAGGTGCCTGTGTCTGATGAAGCAGAACTTTTTCATTAGGTTATTTAATAAGAGAAGGGGTCAGACATTTCTTTCTGGATAATGTCAAAAAGTTCCTTGGCAGACCTTCTTTGTTCCTGGGAGAGTCACTTGAATTTACAAATTTAAGTGGAGTCAGCACCTCCAGGAGATGTGCCAGCAGGTACTCAGCACTGATAGCTGGAGGAGGGCCTACATGTGCACTCTGCACTGAGGGAGCTTCCTAGAGGCACATGTGACCTTGGCCACTACCCTTTTGACATTTATTGTAATCAGAACGTCTCAACTGAATTAGGATGGTTCCATCTGGCACCTATTGGCAGGAAAAGATACCAAGGTCCCATAACCCACCATGAAAGGGATGTCTGGACGGGTGACAAGTTCCTCTGGATCCAGTCCAGATGTCACACAATGACCGAGTGGTTGTAACCTGGAGAGAAGTAACCTTAAGAGGCTACATCCTGGCAACCATGTTGTGTGCCAGCATTGGGACCAGAGGCAGCAGTAAGGGCCATTAGACTGACTGGGTGGGGCCAAAAAGTACCAACAAAAACAATAGCAGCTGAGCCCGGCTGGCGTGGCTCGATGGTTGAGCGTTGACCCATGAACCAGGAGGTCATGGTTGGATTCCAGGTCAGGCCACATGCCCAGGTTTCGGGCTCGATCTCCTGCTGTGGGCAGGAGGCAGCTGATCAATGATTCTCTCTCATCATTGATATTTCTATCGCTTTCTCCCTCTCCCTTTCTCTCTCTAAAATCAATACTTTTTTTTTTTTTTTTTTTTAAGAAAACAATAGCAGCTGAAACCAGAGCCTACAGGTGACTGATCAGGCTTTTCCAAGTTTCTCTCCATCTGAGGTTGGGAAGAAGATTCCTTTGGGAAGAGTAACCCCTCGAGTTCTTAATTTGTAAAGGGTATTTAAAGGAGGGGATTCTAAACTTATTGGCATGTAGGAATTCAAAATTTAATCAGACAATTTAAAAAGATATGCGCAAACCTATACCTTGGGGTACAACCTTACCCCCAGCTGGTGAGGCGGGTCGTGGGATCCTACTGAATCTTCTCCTCCATTCTGAGAGGTGCGTGCTATGATTCCGCACTTCACAGATAGAAACAAAGGCCTCGTGAGGCTGTGTGATTGGTCCAAGGTTACTAAGCAAGTAAAATAACGACAGGATTGCAATCCCAGTGTGGTGCTCAGCCTGCTCTCCTTTCCCTGGGGCACGCTGAAGTGGGAGCAATGGAAAGCAGTCTGGAGCACAATCGTGCCAAAAGACTGGCAACCAGGCAGAGGTTAAACACTATTTGGCATAAAGGTGAAGAAAAAAAAAAAAAAACCCTAATCTTTCATTTCATCTCATACGCTCATAAATGTATAAGGCACCTGAACATGCTCAACATATATGCACCTTAATTTTGAGATCCAGTTCTACAAACCACAGGACGTATTTCATGTATTTCTGTTCTCTGCAATGAGAATCAGGGGAGAAAGAGAATCTTCAGCAAAACCAACGGGAAGGCCTGTGCTCTTCAGTCTGGAAATGTGAACGCTGAAGGGAAAGCACGAAAAGGAAAGGTAATCAAATATGGCTGCGGAGTTGTTCTCCAAACTGAAAATTACTGCAAGGGGGAATTTCTGAAAGCTTGAAGGGCATAAAATAGCCTATAGGCTGGGTTCCAAAACAAGTTTAAAGAAATTAGTCATAAGGAAGCGGAAGCAGACAGTTTACTCAGACATCACACGGTAAAAGGCGTAATTCTATATTTAAAAAAAAAAAAAAAAAACTTCAAAAAACAAAAACCACTATCACCTCCTGAAAGAGAGAGAGAGAGAGAGAGAGAGAGAGAGAGAGAGAGAGACCAATAATTGCAAAGAAAATTCACAAAATCATTAACAGGGCAGAAGAATCAATATCACTAGTCATTTTTAAAAGTACATTAAAATATGTTGCCTATCAGAAAGAAAAACAAATTTAAGATAAATATCCCTTACTGACAAGAGTTGAGTGAAAGACACATTATCATACACTACAGGTAAGATAAAAAAATTCACACAACTTCTCTGGAAAAATTTGCCAATATGTACTAATGACCTTGTCACAATGAGCCCAAGAAGCTGTCTTAGTAAATAAGCTGCAATACTGGCAAAAAATGTATTATTAGCCTGAACCGGTTTGGCTCAGTGGATAGAACGTCAGCTTGCGGACTGAAGGGTCCCGGGTTCGATTCCAGTCAAGGGCATGTATGTACCTTAGTTGCAGGCACATCCCCAATAGGGAGTGTGCAGGAGGCAGCTGATGGATGTTTCTCTCTCACCGATGTTTCTAACTCTCTATCCCTCCCCCCTCCTTTCTGTAAAAAAATCAATAAAATATATATTTTTAAAAATGTATTATTATTTGTGGCAGATGTTCCTATATATAAAGGCATTGTTATTTGTAAGTACAGTCTTATTTATAATAGCAGTATTATTTATAAAAGCAGAAAACTGGAACAACTTGAATATCCAAAGTAAAATTTAAATAAATTATAGTACAACCATACAATGAAATATTATGGAGCAATTTAAAATGTAAACATTTTCACAAAGAGAAATACGTATGTGATAAAATTTAAGCAAAAATACCAATCAAGATCAAATGGTATGGATAGAATTCTCACTCTGGCTGGTGTGGTTCAGCTGGTGGGAGCCTTGGCCTGTGCACCAAAAGGTTTTAGGTTTAATTCCCAGTCAGGGTACATACCCAGGTTTCTGGTTCAATCCCCTGACAGAGGGCCTACAGGAGGCAGCTGACTAATGTTTCTCTCTCACATTGATAGTTCTTTCTCTCTCCCTCTTCTTTCCTATTTCTCTGAAAAATCAGTAGAAACATATCCTCAGGTGAAGATTTAAAATAAATAGCATTCTTCTAGCCATCTATATATATAAAAGCCTAAGAGACCAGAATGACTAGAATGACCAGTCATTATGACGCGCACTGACCACCAGAGGGAAGACACTCAATGCAGAAGCTGCCCCCTGGTGGTCAGTGAGCTCCCACAACCAACCTCCCCTGGCCAGCCAACCTCCCCCAGTTGCTCCCCCCAGATGGCAGGCCCCAATCACCTGATTGGGGCCGGGCCCTGGGTTGGGACGGGGAACCCGGGGGAGGGGGGGCGGATGTGGCCCCTTTCCCAGGGGGCCGAGGGCTGGCTCCCTCCTCAGGGCCGGTGGCCAACCTCTCATGCCTTGTCCCTCTCCCTGGCCGGCAGGCCCCAATCGACCTGCCACCCACCTGCCACGGCAGTGGTGTGGCAGTGAGGGAAGGAGGAGGGGGGAGGGGGGGAAATGTGTGGTGGTGGGGTGCCAATGATGACAACATTGGTGTCCGACATCCATTCCTTCTGCACCCAGCCCAGCAACCATCGCCTCCTCTCTGGTCCAGCCCTGATTGGCCTGGCCCCAATGGGCCCTGATCGCCGGCCAGGCTTAGGGACCCCACCCGTGCATGAATTTTGTGTACCAGGCCTTTGGTGTTAAAATAATAAGCACAGAAAGAGATTAAATGGAAAGGATGCAAAATTGTTATAGTGATTGCTTCTGTATGTAGGACTATGGATAATGTTTTTCTTCTTTATACATTTGTATGATCTAGTATCTTTGAAATGTCTGTGTTTTACTATTTTTATAATCTACTATTTTTATTATAATCATGAAGTCATATAATAATGTATATATATAAAAGCCCACTGACTGGAATGGCAGAACAACCAGAATGACCAAAATGACTGGTGGCTATGATGCACACTGCAGCAACCAACCAGCCTGATCCAGCCCCAATCGTCCCCCCCACTCTGCCCCCTCAGCCAGCCCACACCTGATCGACCCCCAACACCCCTATCAGGGGTGGGGCTGGCCAGCCAACTGCCCATGGCCCCTCCCCCCAACCAGCCCAGCCTGATGGGCCCCCATCAGGGCGGGCCGGCTGGACCCCACCCATGCACAAATTCATGCACCAGGTCTCTAGTTTATAATAATTTTCTAAGGAAAAGAAGTAAAGATAGAGGAAGTTGTGGTTATTCCAAGCATCTCCCTAAATGTTGGTAACAACCTGGTGACTCCATGAGGAGCCAGACTACTGAGATGGTTCAATTGTTGCCTCTGTTCCCCTGTTTTCAAAAGGTAGCCTAATAAATTCCAAAGCTTCCAGGTAAGAGACACCTGCAGAAAATGGAATGCAAGGGTGTGAGAAGGGCTGACCGGCCAAGTCAGGACCTAGAGAAGGGTGGGGAATTTAGCCTGCAACAGAACCTGCTCCACCTTCAGGATAAAATAAAAGGAAGGAAAACGAAGCACTGTGTCAACAAAATCAACTGGAAAGGCCTGTTCACCCTGCTTGGGTGGCATGCTATTTATAATAGTGTTTGTGGTCCTTTGCCCAACAATCTTTTTTTGGCCTCAGCTCATCAGATCAGATGTTATTAAGATTAGAACCATAAA
The DNA here is from genome assembly GCF_951640355.1 of Cnephaeus nilssonii. Classification (NCBI taxonomy): domain Eukaryota; kingdom Metazoa; phylum Chordata; class Mammalia; order Chiroptera; family Vespertilionidae; genus Cnephaeus; species Cnephaeus nilssonii. The sequence continues at coordinate 61,740,288 of NC_137072.1, read as the reverse complement.
TGCTCATAGCCTGTTTAAATTCTAGAATTATGAGAAGAAAATCCACAAGTTACGATAAATGAGGTTCATGGGGTTTGTCATCCATGACAGCAAATTGCTGACACAGGTTTTCTAGGATAATAGCAGTAACTGCCATTTTTTGAGTTCTAAGAATGTACCAAGTCCTGGGATAGGCCCCTTGCCTCTTTGGCACATGGGTTATTTCCAGCAGAAGGCAACTGAGAAGCAGCCTTCTTCCTATTTGTGAAAAAGCAGGATGTAAATTTGTAAAGGTGTCTCCCCTCCCCTCTCTACCAGAAAGGACAGAAGTTAATCACGGAGCACATGTCTAGACCCGTCTGACCAAAGGAATCTACATATAAACCTTGCTAACGCTAGCCCTTATCTAGCTTTATATTTGTCTTCCCACAGGTTTGTCTTCCCACAATCGGCCATCCGCAGAAACTCGAACTCCTTTTCCTTTGTCTTGTCCCTTCTCTAAAAATGTATTGTTCTTTTGTTAAGATCCTCTGTAAGCCCAAATTCTAACCACCTTGGGTGTTACTCATCTCTAAGTGCTCCCATGTGCAAGTGCAATGCACATGTTAATAAACTTCTGTGTTTCTCTCCTATTAATTCATCTTTCATTCTAATTTACAGGGAGTACCCAAAATGGGTAGAGGAAAAAGATTTATGTTCCTCCCCAATAGGTATCTTGTTTAATCCTCTCAACAACCCTACTCTGCAGGTACTATTATTACACTCATTTACCCATGAGTGGAGAGACTTATAGAGGTTAAACAACTTACCATGGGCTAAACTAGTAAATGACAAGGCAACATAGTGGGAGTCAACTCCAGAGTCTATTCTATATATGAACAATAAATAGAATAAATAAAATAATAAAAATCCAAGAGTTTCACTCATGAGTAATAACAAATAATAATAACATTATCCTTGCTACCCAAACTAAGTATCGCATTCTGATCACCTACCAATATTTACCTACTTAAACCCTTAACTCATATGCCCTATCAGATACTAAAATGTAGGTGCCATTCAATATAGTGGCCATTCATCTCTTCCTTATACACTTTCAACAGAGGTTAAACCCTAAAGCTACAGCCAGAAAGCGTCAGAAGCATTTTTTCTCCACCCTCAACTGTTAGGCCAGGAGGACATGCATCTAGTACATTAGCCAAAATTAATCAAAATAAAGGGTGCTGGTGAGCTCAGGCACCTGGTACAAGCTTTTTCATCTGACCTTTTCTAGCTACCATGCCTGGGACATTTGAAGTGCTCAATAAATATTAGCTATTGTTGGTTATTATCATTAATAACGTCTTCATCTAACCCAAAAAAAGTAACAATGTAAGTATCAAAAATAAATAAATAAATTCTCCTTTGCTCCTGCTTCCAATTTTTGTGGTTTTTTTCCAAAGCTTTTTATTAGTAAAACTTATAAATTTATTTCAAATACTAAAACAGTCATGTGATTCCATGATCAAAGAAAACCACCATTAGGAAATAACCCTCCTCTTGAAGAAAATGATGTCAGCTATTTCCACTACTTTTGTAAAGTAATTTCAATATTGTTCAACTACAGTGCTAGAATCCTGTCACTCACCTGGGAACACTGGAGCCTCGGTGCGACAGATCTGGGAAAGGAGGTGGTGCAGGCAATGCAGCCCAGGAAATGTTTGGTCATTTATTGAGGTCAGCTTATCTCTATCTTACTTGCTCTACATACTTGATGAGAGCACGAGACTAAATTCCAACAGGGCATACCCATCAGGTGAGCAATGTCTAGAAGAAGAAGCGAGGGAGCCTGCTTCTGGCACTTGGAAGAAGTTGTTTGACAGAGAGTTGATTTGACGTAGAAAAGAAATGGCACCCGCAGTTGACGTCCAAGAAGGAGATCACACCTACATTCCAATGCTGTGAAGACTTCAAAGTGAAACGCAGGTCTTTAGGGTGGAGGTAGATGATTCGAAGACGAGAGGGACTGAAAATGAGAGAAGAGTAAGAGCCTATTAGTAGAAAATTCCAAAAGAAAGCCTTAGACTCCGGTACATTAGCAACTTTTTCCTTCTTTAGGGATCAATTAAGAATAATAATTAAAAAAATAATAGATTTTGCCCATAATTACCAATAAAGTAAGCCAAGGTCACGAGGCTCTTTTCACAGATTATGCCCATGCTGAGGGACAATGAAAACATCTCTAAACCTCTTTGTCAATGCCCCTATTGTTTTGTTCCTATCCCTTTGTCTTCCAAGTGAAGAAAATTGGATTTCACCTTGGACTCCATAATGGTGGATTGATAGCTCAGTGAAGTCTGAGTAGATTCAGCAACCGTTCTCTACCCCTGAAAATCAAGGGAGAAATTGCCAGCTTTGTGGCCCAAGATCATGTGCAAGACTAGAGGCCCAATCTTTTCATTGTATATATCTATCCTGTTCTCTCTCTGTCATGGTACATCAATTGTGTTAGGGTTAATGGCATATTATTTAACCATTGGTTGCAAGATCCAGAATAAAGACAAGGTCTATGTATCACCCTGAAATCCTGGTCTTGGACCTGATGCAGTAGCTAGATACAATTTTGAGGAATCAGTGAGTGGGTTTACGTATATGGAAAGAAGGGTGTGAGTGAATATGAGTAGCCAAAAGGGTACTGGAGAAATCTGTTCATTGCTCCCCAGCATTCGTTTTCCTCTTGTCATGGTAAAAATAGTCTGCATTTCTTTTGGGGAAATGCCCTATCCCATGATTCTCAGCCATGCAATGAGACCTAACCTTCTGTTTTAGCAATGTGTCCTGAGTAGCTTAAACCAATCAGTTAAATCAGGGTTTCTCAGCCTTGGCATTATTTTATTTTTTAATTGACTTCAGAGAGGAAGAGAGAGGGAGAGAGAGATTGAAACTTCAATGATGAGAATCATTGATTGGCTGCCTCCTGCACGCTTCCTACTGGAGATCCAGGCCCCAACCCGGGCATGAGCTCTGACTAGTAATCGAACCGTGATCTCCTATTTCATAGATTGACACTCAACCACTGAGCCACATGGATGGGCAACCTTGGCATTATTGGAGCTGGAAACTCTTTGTTGTGCAGGACTGTCCCGTGTGTATATTTAGCAGCATCACTGGATTCTACCCACTAGATGCTTTTATGATACCACAAAGTTAAGATAACCAAAAACATTTCCAAATGAGGGGATGGGGAGAGGCAAAAATCATTCCTTATAGAGAACCACTTAGCTAACTAATCCCTCATTTTACTAGCCAAGGTTTTTTTTTTAACATTATTTTTTTCATTTTTATTGAAAAATAACTGACATATACTACTGTACAAATTTAAGGTGTATAGCATGATGATTTGGTATACATATGATGTGAAATGATTACCACAATAGGTTCAGCTAACACCCACCTTCTCATATAGATACAATAATAGGAAAAGAAAAAAAAAAGGAAAAAATTTTTCTCCCTGTGATAAGAACTCTTGGGATTTACTCTTTTAATAACTTTCCCACCTATCATGTAGCAGGGTTAGCTATAGTTGTCCTATTGTACATATATCCTCAGTAACTTATTTACCCTATAACTGGAAGTTTGTACCTTTAGACCACCTTCCTCCAATTAGGATTTCTGATTTCAAAAACACTATTAAGTGGCATGTTTTATTTAGTACTAATTAAACACCAGGAATTTCTGGGATAAGCCTCAACAGCTCTATGAGGTAGTATATGTTAGGATAAAGATGAAATTAATGTAATAAAGAAATCCCACAATGTCGTGGCTTAGAAAACAAAGACATTTTTCTCATATTCAACAGTCTTGATATAAATTGTCCAGGTTGGGGAAAGTCCACACAGGTATTCAAGGATCCAGGCCCCTTCTGTCTTGTTCCACCATCACTGTCTCATGTTCTACGTTATTACTGTTTATGCGGTCTAGCTGGATGACCAACACATCAGGGTTCCATCCACCAGTAAAAGGTAATGGAGGAGGTATACACAATGCCTTTTAAGGTTCAGATTTGAAAGTGGTACCCATCACTACTATACATTCCATTGGCAAGAACTTAGACACACTTAATTATAAGTCAAGTAACAAATGTGCCCTGCAGAGTCATGTGCTCAGCTACAACACTACTATGAACTGGATATTTGTGTCCCCCCAAAATTAACGTTGAAGTCCTAATCCCCAATGTGATGGAATTTGGAGGTGGGTCTTTGGGGAGGTATTTACTGGTAGGTCATGAGGGTGGAGCCCTCATGAGTGGAATTGGTGCCCTTACAAAAAGAAAAAAAGAGAGATGATCTCTCTCTCTCTCTCTCTCTCTCTCTCTCTCTCTCTCTCTCTGCCATGTGAGAACACAGCAAGAAGGTGATGGTCTTTAAACCAGCAAGAGAGCCCTCATCAAGAGCCTGACACTGACTTGGACTTACAGCCTCCGAAACTGTGAGAAATAAATGTTTGTTATTTAAACCACCCAGTCTTTGATACTCTTTTATAGCAGCATGAACTAAGACGAACACTGTACCTATAAAAGAAGCGGGGGGGAAAGAAGGGGGAAAGAATTTTGGTAGAAAACTAGCCGTCTCCACATATTGTCATGTTACAAGTGAGAAAGGCAAGGTGCAAAGAGCTAAAGCAGCTTGCTCAGGGTTTTATGGCTGGCAAGTGGGCCTGAAATGCAAGCAGTCTAATTGCAGAGCCCATGTTCTTAAACACTGTATTGCCACTTTTCAAATGTTTGAACCAGACCTAAAATAAGAAAAGCATTGTACCTAGCAATCTGGCACACATATGCTCATATCTATGTATGTTTATGTGTGTGTGTGTGTGTTTCATGAAACAATCCTTACCCTTACAACAGTCATGAACTCTGATATTTTAATTCTATATTATTTCATTTTTTAAACGTTAGACTCACAAAATTGATTTCATAGCCCTCCAGAGTGTTGTGATTGACAGTAGGAAAAGTGCACTCAATTTTAATAGGAGAATTGGAAGTCATTGGATGGCTATCGGAGGGCTCCCAGTATGACCTGTATGAATAAAAAGGCTAGAGAATAAGGTTCAGAACACAGGTAGCCTGGACTCCAAGAAACCCGGAGTCACAGCTAACATCTTGTCATGGGAAGATGCACTTGACACCACTGTTGATGTTACTTCCACCCGCAACTGGGAGCTGGACACCATGGCCATTACCACTGCAATGAATTCCAAACCAGCTTGGCTCCTGTGTCTCACTCCAGAGTCCAAGTCCCAGGAGGAAGCAGCCAGTTGGCATGCTTTGACCACGGACTTGTGCCCAGGCTTTGAGGATCAGGCAGAGCAAAAATCTGACTTTTCAGCTCACAAAACCACAGAAATTAGATTAGATTCTGGGCAGCTCAAAAATGAACAAACAAAAAGCTAATGTGCAATATACTCATAAACCACTGGAAGAAGCATTGGTACAGCCACTTTGGGGAACAATTTGGCATTATTTTGTAGGACTAAAATACGTCTTCTATGACACAGAAATTCATTTTCTAGGCCTAGAGTCTGAATTGAAAGTCCCACACAATGTGCTTAGAGAGACTTGTGTAAGCATGTTCACAGAAGCATTGTAATATTGAAACCTGGAAACAACATAAAGACTTACCATTAAAAAATGAATAGGACTGGGTCCATTGATCATCTTTAGATCCCAGCACCAAGCACTGCTGACAGATTATCAGAACCAAATAAATTCTTGTTGAAATGAACTGTAATTAAATGAACTACCAATCAGAAATTATCTGGGGAGACCAGCCGGCGTTGCTCAGTGGTTGAGCATTGATCTATGAACCAAGAGGTCACAGTTTGATTCCTGGTCAGGGCCCATGCCTGCATTGCGGGCTCAGTCCCCAGTGTGGGGTGTGCAGGAGGCAGCCAATCAATGTCTCTCTCCCCTTCCCCTCTGAAATCAATAAAAATATTTAAAAATAAATAAATGCTTTAAAAAATTATTCAGTGAATGATATGCAAGGCCAAAACAATGTTGTGCTGTGCATGAGGGATGATTATGCCAAGGAGGTGATCCCTCAGCCTTTGGGTTTTTTAGAGCCCTGGGCCAGTCACCTCTGGCCTTGAGCATCACCATTCCTATTTACTCCAGCATGCCATAGGAATATTACACTTTTCCACGTGTGCCATGATAGAGCAGTCCCTGGCACATAGGATACACTCAGTACATGTCAGTTCCCTCTCTTTATGGAAGGAACGTGGGGCTCTCAGGGTTTCTTATACCGAATTGTAGGGGATCTAAAATGCTGTGGGCCTCGCCAGATCTGAGAGCCACACTCCTAAAATCACAAAGGATTTAACAATGGCCTCAATACATCATCACACAAAGACCACCCAGAGTAGGAAATGTCCAAAGAGACAGACGGAAGTCCAGGGGTCTAGAGTGAGTCAATGAGGGAATAAAAAGAAATGTCCTTCCATCTTACCTCCTGAACTCCACCTGAACTTAGGCCATCTTTTTTCTTATTCCTTCTCAAGAGGATCTTTATGCCTTGTGTGTCATCACCCATAAAGGTGTGGAGAAGGAGCGCTTCCCTAGGGTGGGTGTTTCCTGCCGAGTGAAGTGTTCCAACAGCATGACAGCCCTGGCCTCCCTGTGCCCCCTTGCTCACTCCACGCCAAGGGAAGTGAGCTGATTGATAGGTTTGGAAAGAGAAAGTGAACACACGTGGCTTGAGTCCTTCCTCCTTCCTTCCTCTCAGGAGCTGACGTCCTACAGAAACCAAGTGTTCTTTACTCAGCACACAGAACACTTCCTGGAAATTACCCCGCTACTCAGAAGGCCTGCTGTGGCCCAGGCATGCCAGTGATTAGAGGGGGGAACCCAACACATTTCAAACTTAGGAATAGGGCCTACCAGCTCCATACCAGCCACATTCTCCAGTATCAGCTTTCTCAATAGGCCGTACAAGCAGCCAGGCCAGAGGGGGACCAAGCAGGTGGCTTTACAACATGGGTTTTGGGAAAAGGTTGGACTTTGACTTCACAGGGATCTAGAACTGTTGCTATTACCTTTTTAAAAATATATAGTTTTATTGATTTCAGAGAGAGGAAGGGAGAGAGATAGAAACATCAACGATGAGAATCATTTGATCAGCTGCCTCCTGTACGCCCCACACTGGAGATCAAGCCTGCAACCCAGGCATGTGCCCTGACCAGAAACCAAACGGTGACCTCCTGGTTCATAGGTCGACTCTCAACCACTGAGCCACACCAGCAGGGCTATTGTCTTAATTTCTTAAAAAACAAACAAACACATTTGCATAAGACAGTAGTGAAAGAAAACTCTAGGTTTTAGTTCATGGGTCTGAGTTCTAGTCCTCTCCCCACTTCCCCTGATGTCCTGATTTGTTGTGCATCCTTGAGAAATTTCTCAATTTCAGTGGAACTCACTTTGTTTCCTTTTTTAAAAATGATCAGTTGTAAATGTATATTAAAGGGTAAACTAAATATTTGTGTTTAAAAACAGTAGTTCTGTGTACCCCTGCCACTCATTTTCACCTCTACAGAGGCAACTAATTTCACCTCTTTCACCTATTTTGTTCTTTACCTCCATGTCTCTAAGTCACACTTTGGTACTGCTACTTCTTGATTTTTCCTTTTTAGGCATAATCTGCTGACTTCCCTGTATAGAAGATAGCCTTTTGCTTCTATTCTTTCCTCCACCATCACCACACATACATACCATTTCCATATATACTTCCTCTTATGCACTTTTGATCATGTGGAAATTTTCAATCAACAATCAATACATGCATATTGAGTGCCTACGTGAGTTAGGCATTCAGATAGGCCTCGGAGTGCTAACATAAGTAAGAAACCAGATGGCCAGGTCTAAAGTATGTACTCTTAAATACTATGCCACAATGCCTTTCATGATGAAGCTAAGGTACCAGAAGCACCTAAAATGCCTACCAAATCATCGAACACTAAATCGTGCTTGAATTTAACTGTTACATCCAAGTGTGCTTTATTGAATTCAAATGCTAGGAAAATTGATTCATGGAAATCCAATTCTTTGCAGTCAATCATTCCTTATTCTCCAGCTACTCTGTACAAATAAGAGTTTTCCTCATAATAAGGTCTTTGTCTTTTCACATCACTTTAACATATGTGTTCTGCATGCTCCAGAGACACACTATGAAATTAGGCAGAAGGAAAAAGACCATTTTTAGGAGAACAAAACCTAAGCAAGTTCTACTTGCTACTTTAAAGTACTACATGAGAATAATAATGAAATTTCGCTGAAAATTAGGAACTGGGGAGCTACTAAAAAGAAATCGACAATTTTTCTTAACCAAACAAAAGTTTTCAGTTCATCATTTTTAAAAGAATTTCTTCCCCTGGGCAGCTGATTGGTGTTCTACTTTCACATTGATTTTTCTTTCTCTCCCTCTCTCTCTCTCTCTCTCTCTCTTGAAATCATTATATATATATATATATATATATATATATATATATATCCTTTTTGGTGCTTCCTTAGGATCTCATAGATGCAAATTTTAAATGTTCTTCAAAATAATGTATTGACAAGGAGTTTCCACTTCCCTTTGAGCAAATTTACAAAACTCAAAATGCACAGCACAAATGACTCTGTTCAAGATGCATTTTTCAACTACTTACCATGCTGTTGCTTGTGATACAATGGAACAAGAGGGTGGCAGGAACCCAGGAGGTCTGTCAGAGCTGTCCACTAGCCCACCTGAGCTGGCTCATCCTCAGCGGCATTCAGATGCCCGCATGGAAGTTCTCACGGTGGAAGGCCACAGCCCTCCGTCCCCCATCAGACAAAGAAAGCACAGATTCGATTTCGAGGCGATGGTCACTTAGGTGGGAGAGGTCTTCTCAAACCAAATTGCTTTTCCCGTAAGGCAAGCTGAATTTCCTTTTCTGCATTTTCCTGACATTTCAGGTTATTTATGCGCTTCATTTCAAAATCCCTTTCAATTTTGACATCTAAAAAATAAAATACATGAAGCAATCCAATGACAGTTTTTACCGGGTATAGTTTAGTCAAAACTGAGTATTTATCATCCAGCACAATTCACATTCTTGAATACTAAACAAGAAGAGAGGGCTACACATACAGAGAGGGGTATGGGTGCAAATGAACATATTTAAACATGTATCTGATAATAAACAAAAGTCAAAATTTGCCATTTATTAAAGTAGTTCTTACTGAACATACCTTCTGCAGAAGGAAGCAGAAGGTCCTTCCTGATCTTAGACTTTTTGAGGTATACAGGACCGCCATATGTAATTTCTTCCAAGAAAGGAAATTTGATTTTGCTTAGTTTTGTGTACCAGGTCTCTGTAAGCAGTGCAAGATCCCAAGGTTGCTGTCTGGAGCAAAAATTCATTAATTCACTCAACAAATATTTATTAAGCATCTACTATGGGATATATAGAAGACATCTAATTAATTCTCAGTTCTGATTTTCACTATACATTTTGGTTTACTGGGGGGCGGCGGGGGGACTCAGGATTTTCCAGACTTGCAAATCTAGCCAGGAGAAGGAGCTTTATGTTGATATCTTTATATCTTTAAATAATGTAAAATTTATTGACAATTTTCCATAAACTATAATGACAGGAACTTTTATTCACAATACAGCCTCCCTGGAGGCAATCCAATCTTCCCATGTCTTTTAAAAGGATGTAGTCTTTTATGGCTGATCAGAAATATGGCCACATTAGGGGAGGAACAGAGGGAATAGTCATACACTGAACAGGGTGCTTGGCATTGACGGAGACTTTGAGTGTGTGATCTTATTTTAATCCTACGGCCACTACACAGGTAGACAGGGAAAATGAGACTCACTAGTTCATTAACTAAGAACCAGAGCTGGTACCTAGCCTAGGTATATTTATTTTGAAGCACCAGTACCAAGAGAATCCTTAGAAAACTGGAGGAGATGAAACCCTAAACCAGTGGTTGGCAAACTGCAGCTCGCGAGCCACATGCGGCTCTTTGGCCCCTTGAGTGTGGCTCTTCCACAAAATACCACGTGCGGGCGCGCATGTACAGTGCGATTGAAACTTCGTGGCCCATGCGCAGAAGTTAGATTTTCGGCCTGGGCGAATCTATTTTGAAGAAGTGGTGTTAGAACACTCAAGGGGCCAAAGAGCAGCATGTGGCTCTCGAGCCGCGGTTTGCTGACCACTGCCCTAAAACATGATACTTAAAATAATCACTATGAGCTTTAAATTGTTTCATGTATTCTACTTAGGAAATGTAAAATATCAGCAACAGGCAAGGAGCTGTTTCTCATCTACAGTCAATGTGAGCTCATATGCATGAGGAAGGGGGCCCGACCTGCTCTGGAGGGAGGGAGGGGAGGGAGGGCATTACACACCTGCCCTGCTTTGTTTTCCACCTCCAGCTTCCTTGCTGCTTTACCATCTAACTTTAAGGAGTGACTTGAAGTGTGCAATTGTTATAGATGGACTTGAACAAGTGCACGAAGACATCTACAAGAGTGCTCACTGACACACAGTTTGTCAAAAAAACCATAGAAATAGCTTTAATGTCTATCAACGAGCCTGGTTAACAAACATGTAATGTGGTACATACATGTAGTGAAAGAGTAAGGTTTATCCTTATACGCTGATTTGGAAAGATGAGTAATAAATCAGCTAACATTTATCTAGCACTTACTACAAGCTAGGCATTGCTTAAATCAGTTTACACATATGAACTCATTTAATTACCAGAGTAACCCTACTAAATAGGCAGGTGCTGTTATTATCCTCATTTTACAGATTAGGGAACAAGAACAGAGAATGACTTGCCCAGGGTCATAAGGCTGAAGGTCATGAGCTGGAATTTGAACTAGGAAAATCAGACTTTAGAATCTGTGCTCTTAATCACTGGGCTTTACAAGATCTAGCTGGGTAGGGAGCAAAGTTCAATATAATCCCATGTATAAGGACAGGTGTGTGAATATATGTGTGTATGTGTATGTGTATCTTGTACAACAGACAAATTCTAGAACCACCTACAGAGGTTTTGTAGGGTGGTGGGCAACAGCAGAAAGCTTTAGAGTAAGGAGACTTCTAACCCTGTCCCTTTGATCCAACCATTTTTCCGAACCTCAGCTTTCTTATTTGAAAGCATTCTTTTGTTGTCAAGATCAAGTAACAACCATGGAACAGAGTGGGAAACTCAGAGGGAAGGCAGGGGAGGGTGTGTAGGTAGGAGGTAATCAACCAAGAACCTTGTATGCATATAAGCATGGCCCTGGACACAGACAATGGGGCGGTGAGGGCCTGGTGTTGGGGGGAGGGGGGCCTGGAGGGGGTAATGGGGGAAAAAGTATATGTAATACTTTAAACTATAAAGAATTATTTTTTTAAAAAAGATCAAGTAATATCATTTATAAACTCCTGTCAAAACAGTTTCCTTAAAAAAAAAAAAAAAACAGTATCCAGACACCTGAAAATGCCTCATACAGGCTATTATCTATTTCACGGGGAACAGAAGGGTGTCCAGTATTTTTTATTTAGCAAGGGCACACCCACCCCCCAACCCCAAGTCAACGCTTACCCTCATGAAAACACTTACACTGTAAAACTGCCCCGCAGAACGTTCTTCACTGTGTTCTTTCTTGGCAGGCCGTAAGCCATGGTCAACTATGAGAGCCTAACTTCCCAACACAGGTGCCTTTTGTGGTAATGACGCGGATGTTCTGCTCCCTTGGCCTGAAACGATTGCAACACACCTAATGAATGGCTTTCACCTGCCTGTTTTTTAATGTTCAATAATAAAAGGATTCAGAAAAAGCATTCCTGGCTGCCAGAACGCCCCTAATAAAATGTTCAATGAAGCCCAACTCCTAAGGTAAGAACGGTGTTCTTTATGCTCCAGGAACTCGGTTTCATCACTTCTTGTCGTGTGAGGAGAAGATGCCAGGTGGACAGCGTCCTTTTTCCGTGGTGGCATTCTGTCCCTGCCGGAGCCTGCCACACTGGCTCAGACCGCATCACCAAAAATGCGGCAGGATGAAAGGCCGTTCCAGCACAGGACCGGCCTGTCCCCCGCCCCAGCCCTTGGGGAAAAAACATGCAAACTTTCCCAGATTTCCCCTCTTTGAAATATCAGAACTTAAGAAGTGTCCAACTTTGCCGGACCAGCGTGGCTCAATGGCTGAGCATCCACCTACGAACCAGATCAGGGTTCGGTTCCCGGTCAGGGCACAAGCCCCACTGCGGCTCGATCCCCAGTAGGGGGCGTGTGGGAGGCAGCTGATCAACGATTCTCATCATTAATGCTTCTATCACTCTCGTCCTCTCTGAAATCGATTTTTTTAAAGTGTCCAGCTTTAAGCACCACTGCCACTTGCCCTCCCTCGCACCTCTCCCTCGCAAGTCTCCTCCCCGCACACCCCACCCTCCCCGCCCCCGCCCCCCACCAGCCCCGGTTTGCGGTTCCTCTGGTGAACCAGCTCCCAGGGACGCCTGGAGGCCTCCGTCGCCCGGGGGGGGGGGGGGGGGGCTGGCAAAGTGGTGGGTCCTCTCTGCACCTCCCTCCCTCCGCACCCCCTTCCCACGCCCGCGCCCCGCTCCCCCCACCACCCGCAGGCTCGCCTGCTGCACCAGGGCCTCCGGGATCGGTCCCCCAAAGGGGCGCCAGCGCCTGCTTACCAGCTCTCGGAGGGCTCGGAGGGTCACGATCCCCAGAGGACCGAGGGCAGGGCTTGCCCCTAACTGGGCGCCTCCTTCCTGCTCGCGTCGGAAGCTTTGTGGTGGGGAGCCCGCCCACGAGGGGAGGGGGGTGGCCAGGGGCCGGGCGACAGGCCCGGGACACGCGACCCGCGGGGTCCCCTTGGGGCGGGGACCTCCGGGTTACACAGCCGGGACCCGCGCGCTGAAGGAACAAAGCCCTCTAGCGAAAGAAGGCTGCACACTGGGCCTTGCCCTTACAACGACACTTGTGTCCGGAGACGATGCGAAGCGACTTGGCGACTTCGTTTAGGTACCATTTGGGGGGGCCCCTCTTAAGGAAATGCTTTCCATTCTGACGTGTGCAATCGCTGTGAGCGAGCCCCACTGTGACGCCGGAGCCGCGCAGGCCATGGGTGGTGATCACGCCCTGGGGGACCCAGACGGCTTTAAAGGCTCCAGCTGGAACCCCCACGCGACGGATCGGAAAGCCTGGCCGCTTCCTGAAGCGGATTGGTCTCTTTAATACCTCGGCTGCTCAGCACCACGTCAAATTAAAGTAGTGTGCCTTTCCGTCTTGCGTGAGGGGTTTGGAGTCAGAATTGGTTGGGAATGCTAGTTCTGCCACTTGCTGCCTGTAAAGGGCTCGCCTACGTCCGTTCCCTAAGCCTCAGTTTCTTCTCTCAAACCGTGTACCTTGTAATGCTCCCTACCTCTTACAGGGCTGTTGTGAGGATTCAAGATCGTGTCAATAAACTCTCTGTACCTAATTATCTAATTTTGAGCCTCGTCACAGGTTTATGAGCGAGGCAAGGGATACTTAGGACTCCAGTTTTATAGAGGAAGAATGAACTGAGAGGTTAAAGGGCTGCTCAGGGTCACATGGCTTCGTGAGTTGCAGGGCCAACTTCCAACTTGTAAAGCTAAACACAGTGCCCTTTTGACCCTGACAGCTACCTCTAATAGTAGCTCCTGCCTAATTAGTCTCCTATGGTTGACCTTTAGAAAGAGCTTTTGTCCCTCCCGGGGACTAGAAGGTGAGGACTCACTTGCTCTTGAACTATATATATATATATATATATGTATATATTGATTTCAGAGAGGAGGGGAGAGAGAGAGAAACATCAATGATGAAAGGGAATCATTGACCAGCTGCCTCCTGCACGCCCCCTATTGGGGATGGAACTCGGGACCCTTCGGTCCTCAGGCAGAGGCCCTATCCACTGAGCCAAACGGGCTAGGACACTCTTGAACATTTCTATTCTACTACCAAGGGGAAAGGAGCAGTGAGGAGTGAAAGTGAGTGTAGTATTTAACACAAAGAACACTGAGGCCAATGATGGATTGTGAAATCAATGCAGTAGATTTTGATCTTAGCCAATAGAGCTTCAATTTTTGAAATAAATTAGTATAGAATGGGGGGGCGGGGAATGAGAGTCCATCACAAAAATAAGTGTAAGTATTGTTTTGTGGAACCTTCATTTCTGTTATGCATATGCACTCATACATGTGTATGTGTGTGTGCAGTTTCAATGCAAAGTATAGTTCTGACAGTAGGTCTAAAAAGTTTGAAAGCCACTGTGTAAGATCATTTCATTTTAGAGATGAAAAGCAGAGACCAAGTTGCTGAGGGTGGGGCGGAAACAGGCAAGGGATACTTATGACTCCAGTTTATCTCTGTTTCTCTTTCTCTCCTTCTCCCTTCCTCTCTCTCTAGAGTTGAAGTGGCACGTGGATCCACGGCCTGGCCTCTTTCTACAGATGAATAAATCAAGACCCAGGGAGAGGATGGGATGGACCCAGGACCACACTGAGAGAGACCAGACAGCTTGTTTCTACATGTGGGAACTCCAATTATACGTATACTAGAGGCCTGGTGCATGAAAAGTCATGCACTAGGGGTGGGTGGAGTCCCTCAACCCAGCCTGCACCCTCTCACATTCTGGGACCTCTCAGGGGATGTCCACGTGGCAGTCAGACATCCCTCTGGGAGCCTGGGAGCCCTCGGGGGATATATGACTGATGGCTTAGGCCCGCACTCCCCCCTCCCCACCGTTGGGAGCACACTGACCACCAAGGGGCAGCTGAGCATCTGCCCCCCCCTGGTGGTAAGTGCTCATCATAGCAACCAGTCATTCCCAGTTGTTCCACTGTTAGGGTCAATTAGCATATTACCCTTCTATTATATAGGATAATCCTGACCGTTGTGTTTAGTTATCTCCTCTGTGACTCACTTTGAGCAAATATGGTGGGAGTTACGGAGTATGGCTTCTGAGATGAGATCACAAAAGTTTTGGGGGCTTCCTTTTTCAGTCTCCATTGGCTCGCTTATTTTGGAGGAGGTCAGCTGCCATTTGAGAAGACACCTTATGAAGAAATTCATGTGCAGAGGAGTTGAGGTCTCTAGCCAACAACTAGTGAAGAACAGAGGCCTCTTGCCAGGAACCATGAGTTGGATCTTGGGAGAAGACCAGGGCTTGGTCAAACCTTCGGGTGACTGAAGCTCCAATTTCTACACTGAA
Source organism: Cnephaeus nilssonii (assembly GCF_951640355.1). Taxonomy (NCBI): domain Eukaryota; kingdom Metazoa; phylum Chordata; class Mammalia; order Chiroptera; family Vespertilionidae; genus Cnephaeus; species Cnephaeus nilssonii. The sequence goes on along the minus strand of NC_137072.1, from coordinate 61,725,064 downwards.
ACTTCATGAGAGGCGCTGAGCCAGCCCATCCAGCTAGGCTGCTCCAAGATTCCTGGCGCTCAGAAAATAAAAGATAGTAATTGTCTATGGTTTTAAGGCCCTAACCTTTGGGGTATTTGTAACAGAACAATAGTTACCCAATACACCATTGTGTCTTAGTGTAGAAAGAATATTTTGCCTAGAGGAAAATAGCCATGTTTTTATAATTTTGAGATTAATAGTTTGGTTAAAATGAACAATAGAGCTTCAATTTTGCCCTGGGCAGTGTGACTCAATTGGTTGGACATCACCCCATGCACCAAAAAGTTGCTGGTTCTATGCCTGGGTTGTGGTCTTTATCCATGGTAGGGAGCATGCAGGAGGCAGCTGATCCATGTTTCTCTCACACCGATGTTTCTCTCCCTCTCTTTTCCTCTCTCTCTAAAAATCAATTTTAAAAAAATATTTTTAAAAACACATATTTTACAGACATTTTCTGGGCAGCAGCTCATTTTACTAAATCTCATCTATAACCAGTTAAGATCCTTAAAAGCTGTCAACAGAGAAAATATGATAACCACCACTCCCCCACATGTATTTAAAAACAAAATAACACTAAAATCTTTAGAAAGTAGAAGAATATCCAATAAATACCTGGTTTTCTCCCTCATAATTACTATTTCAGTACTTTCTTCTGAAATACCAAATTCTTTCTAAACCTACCTAAACCTCTCTCTCCTTTCCCTCCCTTCCTCATTCTCCCTTTTCTCCTTCTTCCTCTTCTTCTTTTTCTTTCTTTCTTTTCTTCCTTTCTCTCTCTCTCTCTCTCTCTCTCTCTCTCTCTCTCTCTCTCTCTCTCTCTCTCTCTCCATGATCTCTCTCCCTCTGCTTTTCTGGTGACTTACACATGTCTTCCTCCCTCTGCTTTTCTGGTGACTTACACATATCTTCCTACTGAGTAAGCCTTCACTGATCTCATCCATTCCACAGTTAACAATTTACATTTAAATTGGTTAAGAGAACATTGCTGCCACCTATTGTTCAAACTAAGAAGAAGTGCACAAAACATAAGAAGAATCATAACACAAAAACAATACTGGTGTGATTAACATTTACTATGCTTTTGGCCCTGTTCAAGGTACTTCTTATACATTATCTCATTTACCTATCACAACAATAGATGCTATTATTTAGTGATGTGATTTCAGGGATATTAGAGAAGAAAAAACAGGCATGTCAAGTGTGAATAACTTTATCAGGCTCATAGAGTTTAAGCCAAGCCTATCTGATTCTGGTATTGTGCTCTCTCTACAACATTATACATTCTCTCATGATTGTAATTATTGTAAGGTTTTGGAGTATATGTTTGTTAATATTTTTCCAACAGTCCACTTCAAGTATTTTGTTAATTTCTCTCATATTTATAAATATTCAAAGAATGATGTTTTCTTTTAACTTATTTGGTAAATCACAAATGTAGCCTAAACTTGTGTGTGTTTGTTAATCCTCATCTGAGGATATTGTTTCCATTGATTTTTAGAGAGAGTGGGGGGGGGGGGATAGAAAGAAAGAGAGAGAAAAACATCGATATGAGAGACACACATCAATTGGTTGCCTCCCACACTCACCCCAACAAGGGCTGGCTGGGGATGGAACCTGCAACCCAGGTATGTGACCTTTACCAGGAATTGAACCTGAGACTCTTTGGTTCTCACCCAATGCTCTAACCACTGAGAAACACTGGCCAGAGTAGCCTACACTTTTTTCATGGCTTCATTCAAAATGTCTCTAGTAATGATTCTAACTCTAAGATAATGATAAAGCACTTCACCTGCAAAAACTTTAAAATCACCAAAAAACTTAACACCAAAAGCCTTAAATAGCACCTTCTAATTCTCTCACATCTCCAGCCACTCTTTTGCTAACAAACTGAACTGGGGATGGTGAAGGCCTGAGCGAGGGGAGGTGGCAGGCTAGAAGGGGTCAATTGGGAGAAAAGGGGGACATGTAATATTTTCAACAAGAAAGAAAGAAGAAGAAAGAAAGAAAGAAAGAAAGAAAGAAAGAAAGAAAGAAAGAAAGAAAGAAAGAAGGAAGGAAGGAAGGAAGGAAGGAAGGAAGGAAGGAAGGAAGGAAGGAAGGAAGGAAGGAAGGAAGGGAAAGAAGAAAGAAAGAAAGGAAGAAAGAAAGAAAGAAAGAAAGAAAGAAAGAAAGAAAGAAAGAGAAAAATTGGAGATTTTAGAAATGGTCTGAGGGGAGGACCTCAATAGAATATTCATCAGCTTTCCAGGTGTGTCCTTTAAGGGTTGTGGTCTCCACTGATTGGTCAGCACCACAGCTGGGGTCATTAGTCAACGTAGCTAACTGGTCCTGATGTCAGCCATGGGGTCAGTTGTCTGGTTTTGTTGCTTTTCTGGGCCTGGAGCTGAAATACAACTGAGGCGTAGACATTATCTCTAGGGAGGAAAGGTCAGGGAGTCTAAACTGCATGGCCATCGAGATGCTAGGGGAGGAAAGGTTACCCTGTGGGGGAGGTTCTTGTTTCCCAGTTTTGTCTGTTGCCAGATACCTAGGGCTTTCCGGCCTGGAGACCTTCTATCCCTGGCCCATTGTCCTTGCCTGTTTGTCTACCACATATCCATGGGAGATACCCAGGAAAACTGAGTAACTTGCCAAATGGATGAAGCCACCACCTTAAATACTATCTTGCACTGAAGACAGATGTTGAGAGTCAGTTATGGAAGGATACCAGGAAAAGCTCAGAGAACCAGAATAAGGTTATCATGTGTATCTAAGTGGTTCTCTTCTGCATTAGTAAGAGTTTCTAGAGATCAGGTAATCCCCTTCTTCCAGGTACCTGGAGGGAGACACCCTTACAAATGTAAAACTCTTTCTTTTGCAAAGAATAACTTAGTTTTCAGAGCTTCTCCCCTGTCTGCTGTTTCTTAAAATTAATCAGCCTAAAATAATCCTTATGCCAAATAGACAAATAGGTGGCAAATTCTGTTCCACTACAGCTTCTAGGCTACAAAGCTGTACAACATGTTGCTGTACTGAATACTGTCGGCAATTATAACACAACTAGAGGTCCGGTGCACAAATTCACACACAGGTGGGGTCCCTCGGCCTGGCTGGCAATCAGGGCCAATGGGGGCCTGCCATCAGGGCTGCAGGAGGTTGGCTGGCCAGGAGGAGGGGCCACAGGAGGTTGGCTGGCTGGGGGTAGGGGCGGCAGGAGGTTGGCCAGCCAGAGGAAGAGACTGCGGGAGGTTGGCCGGCTGCGGGAGGTTGGCTGTGGGAGCATACTGATTACCAGGGGGCAGCTCCCGCATTGAGTGTCTGCCCCTGGTGATCAGTGTGCGTCATAGTGACTGGTCAACCGGTTGTTTGGTTGTTCAGTCTTTGGTCGCTTAGGCTTTTATATATATGACTAGAGGTCCAGTGCACTAAATTTGTGCACAGAGGGGGTGTCCCTCAGCCCAGTTTGCACCCTCTCCAATCTGGGACCCCTCAGGGGATGTCGACTGCCAGTTTAGGCCCAATCCCTTCAAGCTTGATCGCCCCCATAACCGCTCCCCTGCTGGCCTGATTGATGCCTAACCACTCCCCTGCCAGCCTGATCTCCCCCAACTGCCCTCCCCTGCAGGCTTGGTTGCCCCCAACTGCCCTCCCCTGCCAGCCATCTTGTGGTGGCCATCTTGTGGTGGCCATCTTGTGACAACGTGGGGGTGGCCATCTTGTGATGACATGGAGGTGGCCATCTTGTGATGATGTGAGGGCATCACGTGAGGGCCACCTAGGCTTTCATTAGTATAAATGGTACTTGTGTAATGCATTCCAGCACGACAATATGACAGCTATGATGTCACTAAGTGATAATAATTTTCAGCTTCATTATAATCTTATGGGACCATATATGCCATCCATTGTTGTCTGAAAGGTCATTTTGCAGAGCCATATTTAGCCCAGGTCAGTTTTACTCAGTTTTTGATGCACATGAATGAAAAAAAGGGGATGCTATAGAAAGTAACCTCACAGAGTGATCTGATCATAAATTCCTAACTGGGCAGGTCATGGTGGTTAGCTATGCCCCAGGCCTATAACTTTTCTTTTTTTAAAATCCTCACCTAAGGATATGTTTTTGTTGATTTAAGAGAGAGAGGAGAGGAGAGAGAGAAAGAGAAGCATTGATCAGTTACCCGACCAGGAATTGAACCTGCAACATTTTGTGGTGTACCAGTCCTGTTCATTTCTCTTGTGCATCTAGTTCAGGGGTGGGGAACCTTTGTTCTGCCAAAGGCCATTTGGATATTTATAACATCATTCACAGGTCATACAAAATTAATCAACATAAAAATTAGCCTCCTATATTTGTTCAAACATTTAATTAACTCACCCCTAATGCCTTGGCAGGGCCAGACCAAGTGATTTATTGGCCTTATATGCCCGTGGGCCAGAAGTTCCCCACCTCTGGTATAGGTTAACATTACCTTTGAACCCTAGCTGGTTTGGCTTAGTGGATAGAGCGTCGGCCTGTGGACTAAAGGGTCCCAGGTTCGATTCCAGGCAAGGGCACATGCCTGGGTTGCAGGCTCGGTCCCCAGCGGGGGGCCTGCATGAGGCAGCCAATCAATGATTCTCTCTCATTGTTAATGTTTCTCTCTCTCCCTCTCCCTTTCTCTCTGAAATCAATAAAAATATATTGTAAAAAATAAAACAAAAATTATATCTCCTTATGTAAAACTTCAAACAATTAAAAAAATGCATGTCACAAAAATAGCCAAAAAACAACAAATAATATCTTTGAACTACCAGAAATAATACTCCTCAAAGGGGAATTAACCCTCAGAGAGTACATAATCTTGTTAACTATCCCGTCATCCAATCCCCACCTTGCTTTCTCCAATCTTCCTTAGGTCTCCTTCTTAGTTTCAAATGCATAAAAGAAGCTGCAAAACTTATTCTCTGCAGCATTTGAGATCTTGCTCCCCAGCATACGGCATCAGTTTGGCTCAAATAAACTCTTATTGAATTTCTCTACAGGTTTTGACATTTCTTCCTTCAACACCAACCTCCCTTGAGTTCTCTGGATCCCCGGACTAGACTATATATATCCCTCTGTCCATGAGTTTTCCATTGCATTTTACAACATTCACCATGCACCCATTTTATTAGGGGTCAACAGAATAGGTTTCTGTTCCTTAAGCACGTTATTGCCTGACCAGAATAGAAAACAAGAGCCATCGCTAGTGTCCAGGCTCCTCTGCTCCCCTTAGAAGTTACAATTTCCCAGGTGTCCCGTTGAATAAGCTCCTGTTCTTTGGGAGGCAACGCAGATCAGAATCCATACTTTGACTCAAGACCATGGCGTGTAATTCACAGCCTAGGATTCCCCCAAGAGAAAATCTGGCTGGCCCTCAGGTGGGCGCCATGAACTACATCTGCCAGGACAGCTGCACTTGAATTCCTACACTGAGCAAGCATAAAACATTAGTTACAAAAATAGAAAGAAAGGTCTTTTTTTTTTCTTTCTTTTTCCACTGATTTTCAGAGAGCGTGGAAGGGAATGGAGAGACAGAGAGAAACATCCATGTGAGAGAAACACATAAATTGGTTGCCTCTTGCAGGAGCCCCGACTGGGGCTGGGGGTAGAGCCTGCATCCAAGGTACATGCCCTTGACTGGAATCAAACCCTCGACCCTTCAGTCCTAGAGCTGACTCTCTATCCGTTGAGCCAAACTGGTCAGGGCAAAAGGTCTTTCTTTACACATTTTAATATATGAGGCCATTGGGGTGTTACAGTGTCACCCTGTAAAGTACAATTGAAACAAAGGATTTATTGGCTTCCAGTTTGACATTTCAATATCATGCTAATTTATAATAAACTAGAGGCCTGGTGCACAAATTCTTGCACCAGGGGTCCCTCAGTCAGGCCTGCAGGATTGGGCTGACACCGGCTCTCCGACATCCCCCAAGGGGTCCCAGATTGTGAGAGGGTGCAGGCCAGGCCGAGGGACCCCACTGGTGCACAATCAGGGTTGGGGAGAAATGTGGGAGGTTGGCCAGCCAGGGAGGGACCACGAGTGGGCTCCAGGGCATGTCAGGCCCATCTTGCTCAGTCCCAATCAGCTGTACCCCAGCAGCAAGCTAACCTACCGGTCAGAACATCTGCCCCCTGGTGGTCAGTGCACGTCATAGCAACTGGTTGAGCGGCCTTAGCATATCATTAGCATATTACACTTTGATTGGTTGAATGGCCGACCAGTCGACCAGACACTTAGTATATGAGGCTTTTATTATATAGGATTACTTTAAAAGTAACTAGGAAAGTAGGAGCAAATAGATAATTAAGATGAGATCTTTAGTTATTCATTAAATATGTTATAATGAATCACATTTTATTGACTTGAATATATTACAAATCAATATTGAATTATTTTCCTGGGGAGACAGAGACCAGATGGAGGCAGTATGATCTGATAGAAATGTTCTAACTAGGAATCGAAAAACCCTGAACTGTACATTTATTTTTCACAAATATGAAAGCTTTAAGCCTTTGTATCATTTATGAAACCTAACATATAGCTCTCAAAAATATTTTTATGATGGATTCCATGGATCTATCTAATTCTTAACATGAATATCATCATTAAGTCTTTAATAAGTTAGTAAGTGACTTTTAATAATTTTACATTTTGGCATATTATGTAAATAATTCACTAAAGTTAGTATATAAAAGAATATACATTTTATTTATCCTAAAACTTCTTTTGAACATTTATATCCCAGGTTTACCATATTCATATATTCTTTTATTTTATTATTTTTTATATTTTCATTGATTTCAGAAAAGAAGGGAGAGAGAGAAAGAGATAGAAACATCAATGAGAGAGAATCATTGATCAGCTGCCTCCTGCAACCCGGGCATGTGCCCTTGATCGGAATTGAGTCCACAGGCCGATGCTCCATCCACTGAGCCAAATCAGCTAGTGCCCTTTTTAATTTTATTCATTTAAGATTCATATTTCATCTTAAACTTTAATTCACTTAGATTCAAACCAATTTAACACACATCTGTTGAGCACTTTTTGTATGTAAGGCTCTGTGATTTGTCCCTTCAGTCTAAAATTTGTCCCCTTTTCCCCCTTTTCCCCCTTTTCCCACATACAAGAAAAGCTCTTTTTCCCCTTGAAGATTTAAGTCAATTATAAAAAGAATATATTCTCAGCTTGGAGAAATATGGAAAAAGAAAGTATCACCTCCCCTTCTGTCAGTTGTGAAAGCTGTCTAGGAAGAATTAAGATTCCTTTCTTAAGCCAAAACTTAAAATGAGAATGCATTATAAACCTGAATAGGCAATCAATATCAATATACTTAAATTCAGAATTTAAAAACAAAGAATGATTTCAAAGTGTAGAACTTGTATCTGACTTCCTAACGATAACCCTGCCTGCATTTTACCCCTTAATTCTTTTTTGTCTGCTTGATCTTCTAAGACAAAATTTTTAAAACTTTTTTGATATGCATATACATTATACAATGATTACCAAAGTCAAGATAATAAATACATTGAAGGGGAGCACAATTTGCCATCCCCAAAATGTGCCTTTTTGGGGGTATATTGATGGTCTTATGCTAGTTATTTTTAAGAAAAGACTCAGGAAAAACCTTTGACCTTCCTGCTAACTGCCTACAGGAATTTAGATAGAGACCTGTTCCAGGAAGGGGGCTTCCACCATAGATAATTATAGTGTAACTAGGGGCCCAGTGCATGAATCCATGCACCTTGAAAGGAACTGTGGGCCATGAAGCTGTGATGGGCACAGGGACGGGTCTCGGATCCTCCACATCCCTGCCCAGCCCTTCCCACCGCAGCCCCCCACCCCACCGTCCCCCCCTCCCCGGTTCCCTGTCTGCCGGCAGCCCTGCTCCCACATCACTGGCCCCACTCGCACCCACTGACAGTGTGGAGCAATTGGGGCTGGCACCAGCATCAGGTGTGAGCGGGGCTGGCACCATCAGTGGGTGTGAGCAGCGGCTGCTGCCCCAATCGCCCCTCAGGGGCAGTGGGAGGTGGAGAAGCCCTCTGGGGCAATCGGGGCTGGCAGCCACCTCTCGCACCTGCTGATGGCACCGAGTGATCAGGGCCGGCGCTGGATGCCGGCAGCGGGTGTGAGTGGTGGCTCCAGTGCTGGCAGGAGGTGGGAGCAGGGCTAGCGCCGACAGCAGGTGCGAGTGCCAGGAGGGACCACGGCGTGAGGGAGCAAAGAGTTTTCCGTAACCACAGAGGCTGGCCCCAATGACAGCAACCGGCGCCCCGCCTGGGTCTGGCACCACCACTCACCTGCTCCACCATCCCGCCGCGGCTGACGCCCGCCATGTTCCATGCGTGCCCCCTGGTGGTTAGCGCACATCTCAGCAACTGGTTGTTCGGTTGTTCTGCCGTTCAGTCTACTTGCATATTAGCCTTTTATTATATAGGATATGAACTAGGCAATGGGGGAGGAGAAACCCAACAAGGCCCATTTGATCAAAGTCGCTTCTGTGTCCCATTGTTAAAGATGACAAAGCAAACATTTGATTACCAAACCTCTGATTTTCATCTCCATGTGATTTGCCTTCTTGCTCTTTGAAGTCTCAGATCACACCACCCCCACTTTCCCTGTAGCTCAAGATGGCATATTAGCCTCGACTGCCTGATGTATCCTCTGTATATCCATATGGACCCCCTGTGTACATAATAAATTTGCTTTTTTCTCCTGTTAATTTTTTGTGTTAATTTGGTAATTAGACCCGCCAGAAGAACAAGGGGGGGGGGGGAGTGGGAAAAGAATCCCCCTCCCCTCCTACAATATCCATCACCCCACATAGTTAACATAGTTAACTCCATGTGTGTGCGTGATGAGAATACTTAAAATCTACTCAACTTTCAAGCATACAACAGTATTAACTATAGTCACAATTCTTTTTTTTAATATATTTTTATTGATTTCAGAAAGGAAGGGAGGAGAGAGAGAGAAAGAGAAGCATCAATGATGAGAATCCTTGCATGCCCCCTACCGGGGATTGAGCCAGCAACCCGGGCATATGCCCTTGACTGGAATCGAACCCAGTACCCTTCAGTCTGCAGGCCGACACTCTATCCACTGAGCCAACCGGCTAGGACTATAATCACAATTCTTTATTTTTAATTGAATTAATTGGGGTGGCATTAGTTATACAGTCACCAATTCTTAATTTTGTCCTCAGCTCCTATTTCTACTTTCAAGGTAGCAACAATAAATCAAAGTACATCCCCTGCTGCTCATTAGTAGGCATCACAACCTAATGTGTTTTAATTTTCAAGGTTGATCCCATATAAACTGTACAATTGAGAAAGGAAATAGCAGAGGTAAAACGATGCTAGAACAAACTCATTTCTATCCCAGAGTTCAGCAAAGTTTCTAAATTGTCCCTAAGTAGCTTTATAGTTTCCTTGAGTATCTAAAACAGGTATTTGATGCTAAATTTCAGGAAATTAGAAATGTTCAGAGTAATACGTCATATTCCAGGGAACGCTTTACATTTTGCAAGTCTTTCCAAAAAGACTTGAAACCCCACACTAGAATGTGACCATGTCTTTCGAGTAACTTTCATAAAAGCCAACGTTGGCCTTGTACCTCTAGACAAAATGTGTGTGGGGGAGGCAGGATTCTAAGTTGATTTCCAGTTGTGGGCTGAATTGTGTCCCTCCAGATTTCACATGCTGAAGTCCTCACCGCCGCGCCCCAGAGGCGCATGTTTGGAGATAGGACCTTTAAAAAGGTAATTAAGATAAAAGGAGGTCATATGAGTGGGCCCTATTCCAATGCAACTAGTGTCCTTCCGAGAAGAGGACATTAGGACACGGACGTGCATAGAGCGAAGACCATGTGAGGACACGGGGAGGAGGTGACCACCATCTACAGGCAAAGGAGAGAGGCCTCAGAAGGAAACCAACTCTGCTGACCCCGTGGTCTCAGACTTCGAGCCTCCAGAATGGCACGGATGTAAACTTCTGTGGTTTGTTTACGCCACGTAGTCTGCGGGACTTTGCTATGGCAGATCTAGTCAACTAATGCAGCTCCCAAAGTTCCCACCCACCTGTGCGCACCCTGTCTAAGCTGCCATGGAAGTCAGCGGCCAGGTTATGGCTAGAACCCGAGGCTGGCCTCTAGGAGCCACGACAAGACTGCAGGTAGCCAGCAAGGTAACGGGACCTCAATCCTACAACCACGCGGAACTGAATTCTGCCAACAGCCTCCAGGAGCTCGGAAGAGGGCTCTGAAGGGAGTCTGCCCTGATAGAAACCGTCTATCAGAGGAGAACGCAGCCCAGCCGAAACCTTCATTTCAACCTGTGAGGCTCTGAGCACAGAACCCAGCTCTGCCAGGCCCAAGCTCCTGATCTGAGAGGTCATCGCTGGGTGGGGTTTTAGACTGGTGAAGTTTGTGGTACTGATTTGAAGCTCAGAAAGCGGTACGAATGTAAGTGCAACCCCAGGATTTGGGTCATCACTGTGTAGGGGATTCAAAGTCACTTAATTTATCTCTGAGAAGACCCAGAACCCAGAAAAAAATTTTATTTTTCCCATAATGTCTTAATAAGTCCCTGATATTTTTTAAATGGAATTCTAGGTTGAACTTTCCCATCCCCTTCTCAAATACCGCACTGTTCATTTAGATATATTAAAATGGACAGTTTTCGTTGTTTTGACTGATCCCTTGTAAATTATCCTTCATTTCTGACTGGCTCTTTTTCATGGAGTTGAAGTTCTCACTAAGTTCATTGAGCATCTTTATAACTAGTGTTTTGAACTCTGCATCTAGTAGATTGTTTGTCTCCATTTTATTTAGTTGTTTTTTTTTCTGGAATTTTGTTCTGTTATTTCATTTGGGACATGTGTCTTTGTCTCTTCTATGTATTAGGCAGAGCTGCTGCATCTCCCGGGCATGTAGAGTGGCCTCATGTAGTAGGTGTCGTGTGGGGTTCAGTGACACGGCCTCCTCATTCACCTGAGCTGGGCACTCTCCCCCTCCCCGCCCCCCGCCATGTGTGCTGTGTACACACTCCTGTTGTAGTTGAACCTTGACTGCTGTTGGTACATCAATGGGAGAAATTTACCCCCAGGCCCATTGGCTGCAAGAACTGGCTGCAACTACTGACCACCGTGGAGGATCAGCTATACAAGGACTTGTCCCACTGAGCAGGACTTACTTTATCAGGCCTCTGGTGCCCAGTGAGTCTGCCCCTTGAGTGGAAGTGGTTGGGTGGTGCTTTGACATGGCCTGGAGCTGTCCACTGAGTGCACTGGCCCTGGGGCCTCCCAGGAGGTGCAGGCCAAGGTCAGCTACCACCTGTGTTCTGCCTGAGGCAACCCAGCATGACCTACAAAGCAATCTGCAGATAGCTGCTACTTGTGCTGGGCTTGGAGGTACCCAAGCAAGGTCCAGCTGTGAACCAAGGCTGGCTGCTGCTAGTGCTAGGTCTGGGGCCATTTACTGAGAGGTATGTAGCATGCTGAGGCCAGATGCGATTTGTCTGAGAGATTTTAAGAAAATCTGAAGCATGAGCCAAGACAGGCCATTTGTATGGAAAAACCACTGGAAACAGCTTGGGTGGGCCCACAAGTTCGGTGGGGCAGGGTATTCCCCTGAGACCACTGTGAGCAGGGTGAGCCTGGTTGATGGAGACTCAGATACGGCCCCCATTTGCTGGCCCTGTGGGGAGAGGGCTCAGAAAAGGAACAATGGCCTCTGTCAGCACTTTTGTCTGGCAGAAAGCTGCCCCCAAGCTCTCACCCTGATACGATTCAATTGTATGTCCCTATGCCTTTCAAATGGCTGTCCCAGTACTGGAGCTCAGAGGGAGTGAGTCTGAGTAAGTCCATGCACAGGCCCCTTAAGAGGTGCTGCCTGGGACTCCAGCAGCCACAGTCTTACTCAGCCTCATCACCGCTGGTTTTTTACAGCCAGAAGTTATGGGGACTTTTCTTCCTGGCACTGGAACCCTGGATTAGGGAGCCTGGTGTGGGGCTGGGACCCTTCACTCCTCAGGGGGGACCTCCGCAGCTGAGATATCCCTCCAGATTTTTATCTACAGCCATGGGTGGGGGACCAGCCCATTCCTCATCTCCAGCCCTCCTGCCCGTTTTGATGTGGCTTCTTCTTTAAATCCCTAGTTGTAGAACTTCCATTCAACTTGGTTTCCAGTGGTTATGTGTGATGGTTGCTTTATAGTTTAGTTGGTTAGGGGAGGATGTGAGTACTGCATTTACCCAAGCCACCATCTTGACTTTGCCCAGATAACTTTTTTGAAGTCATTTAATTTTACACACACACACACACACAAATCACATATGTGTATATATCTCTAGAAGTAGCACATTTTAAAACACATTTTCCTATATTTATTCTGAATGTAAGACCTCAGATAGAGGTCTTATTAATTGCACATGAAAAAGCATGAGTTTTGGATCCGTCTAGAGACTGGGTTAAAATTCCAATTCTACCACTTTCTAGCTATGTGAGCCCCAGTTTGTTTCACCTGCAAAGAGGAGCAGATCAGCAGTCAGGACCCATTCTCCAGGTTTATTGTAAGAAATAAATAGCAGAGCAATGGTGAGGAACAGCTATACTTCACTAAACAAACAGGGCACTGCCCTAAGCACTTTTCCCGTAGTATCTTTAGTCCTTGGTACTTGGCACTTGCCCAGTGTCAGCAAATGTTCCCTTCCAATCCCGGACGCAGGTTTTACAGCCCTGAAGATGACGGAGTGGGGGCCCTGGTTGCGGGAGGCTGGTGAGAGAATGTAGTATGTGTGTGTGTGTGGGGGGGGGGGGGTGTCATCTACAAAGTGGAGACAGGCGGTGGCTGAAGAAAGCCTTCTGAAATTTACAAAGGAGTCCTGGTGTTGGGAGCAGGGAGGGTGCGGGTGGAGTGGAGAGGAGGGAGTGAGTTAAAAGGAAGTGTGGAGTGAGGAAGGAAGGGAAGCGCCTGGCGCCTGGCGTGTGCCCCTCCTGAGTGCTCTGCACTGCTGCTCTCCCACTTCACACAGCCCCTCCCAGCCATTATCACCGCACTTTCCCTTGTGGCCCAGTAGCTGGTCCAAACGCAGGCCAAGGGCCGCCAAGATTCAGACCCACATAGGCTCGGCATGATTGCTTCCTTCCACACATCACATCGCCACATCGTGCCCTTTCCAAATGATCTGAATGACAATTGTGTGTGTTTTCTGTGTGCGTTTTGTAAAAACAAAACTGGTATCTGCCCAGCCGGTGTGACTTAGTGGTTGAGCTTTGACCCATGAACCAAGAAGTCACTGGTTCGATTCTCAGTCAGGGCACATGCCTGGGTTGTGGGCTGGATCCCCAGTAGGGGGCAGGCAGGAGGCAGCTGATGGATGTTTCTCATCGATGTTTCTATCTCTCTATTCTACCCCTTCCTCTCTCTCTAAAATAAATGGTCATACAAAATTGTGTGGGGTGGGGTTTAATCACAAAAAAACTGGTCTCTGATATGACATGTTAGACACTTTGGGAATGAGGGATTGGGGTGTGGGGGTGGGAAGTAGAGAGGTGACCTGAGAGTGGCCCCAGAAAGACCACAGCCCCCATTACCCAGTAAGACAGTTTCCAACACTTCTGGGCTTCTGAGGTTCCCATTACTGTTTGCTGGGCCTGCAGATAATGTTTGGTCTGCAAATCAGAGCTAGCTCCATGGGCCCCATCAGCAGTCCTGACCACCTCAGAGGGTGTGAGGGCTGCCTGACCTTGGGAAGCTAGCCACTTCCCAGGAAACGCTCACATCAGCAATTAGCCAGGAACAGATTCTAAGAATTAGAAAGGGATGATTCTAAAATCAATGTTAATTAGAGAGGATGGCCTTCCCTCTTTTCTATTTTTCTCTCCAGAGGGCTTTGTGTCCAAACTGGGCTTAAATGTACAGTAGGAGATCTAAAAATACTTTTCAAAGGGGAACCTGTAGACTCATAAGAATTAAGTGGGGAGTGATTTAAAAATGCATATCTCCAGGCCCTGCCACCAAAATTCATTTTATTTTTAATCCTCACCCGAGGATATATTTTTATTTTTTGTTTTTAGTTTTAGTTTTAGTTTTTGTTAACCCTCATATGAGGATATTTTCTCATTGACTTTTAGAGAGAGTAGAGGGAGAGAGGAGCAGAGAGAGAGAGAAACATAGATGTGAGAGAAGCACATCAATTGGTTGCCTCCCACACATGCCCCCTTGCAACTCAGGTGTGTGCCCTTAACTGGGACTCAAACCCGAAACACTGCAGTGTGTGGGCCGATGCTCTAACCATTTGAGCCACGCCAGCCAGGGCAAGTATATGCTTTTTTCAATTTTAGAGAGAGAGGAAGGGACAGAGAAAGAGAGAGAGAAAAAAAAAATGAGAGAGAAACATCGATCAGTTGCCAGGAGATTGAACCCAGGTATGTGCCCTAGCCAGGAATCAAGTCCACAACCCTTTAGTGCAGGGAATGATGCTCCAACTAACTGAGCCAGGGCCCAAAATTCTAATTCAGATGGTCTGGGGGTAGGACTTAAGAATCAGCTTTTAAAAAATAAGTGCCCATCATAATAACTATGTATGGTGACAGAGGGTAACTAGACTTACTGCGATGATCACTTTATAAGGTATATAAATGTTGAATCACTATGTTGTACCTGAAACTAATATAATGCTGTTGTCAACTATATTAAAAAAATAAATTGAAAAATAAATAAATAAAAGAAAGTGCTCAGGTGATTCTATTTCAGGCGTTTTTGGACATTTCTCCAAGAATGGCCTGAAGACCATTGTATCAGATGAGCCCGTGGAGTCTTGTGAAAAAGACAAATCCCATGGGCATCCTGAATTTTATCTGTAGAGGCAGAGCTGGGGGGCATGAGGAAGGGAGCCAGGGACTCTGCATTTTAAAGGGGCTCCCCAGGTGAAGGTTCACTGGCAAATTTTAAGAACCACCCGCCTAGGGAACAACAAAATGTCCCCTTAGATGGCCATGACCTGGAGCATCTACATCTGTAGAATCTCATTGAGCTACCTTGGGTGTATGTTCATGAGGAAACCTTCACCCCAAGATGCGAGTGAGGAATGAGAAAAAGACAGGCTACTAAAAGTAGGAACTAAGTAATCGCCAACAACGCTTTCACATCAAAGATTTTTTATAATTTTCCCAGTAAGAACACCACAACACACCTCCCTCTATTCACCCTTACTTTGTTTTCTTACATATGGATGCTCAATAAATACCCGTAAAATTGGCTTGGATGCATTCCCTTTTGGAGAGCCATACGTTCAACAAGTAATTTCATATTTTTTTAGTAGTGGTATTTGGGCAAGCATACGCGTGTGTATGGTTAAGGGGCAGGACAGATGGTGGTGATGAACAAAAGTGGGTTTGGTAAAGGAAGGGAGATAAAACTCAGTGAGTTGCTGAGAGGAGACTTCAGTGGTAGTTAGGGAAAACATAACTAAAGTTCTAATTTTAGTTTACTTCCTCCTGCCCTGGGATCTTACATAAGCTACTTTCATTTCCTTTTTCTTTTTTTTTCTTTTTTTTTCTTTTTTTCTTTCTTTTTTGGAATATGCCACATGGAATTATTTTGAGAAATAAGTAGTAAGAGATCGGAAAGCACCTTTTCCTCTTAGCCAAAATTGTGCAGGAGAGAATCTTCACCATCTGGGCCAGTTTAATGGAAGAAGTATTTTCTTTCTCTCTTTCCTCTTTCTTGCTTTCTCTTTCCCTCTTTCTATAAACTAAAAATTATTTGTTTAATAAATGTTTATCGAGGATACATCTGGGAGGGCAAACCAGACGAAGTTACCACCCACTATTGTTGGAGAAGCCGGGGAATTAAGGGTCTGAAAGCAGAAGGTGAAGGATCAGAGAAAAGTCACTAATGAGCCCTGGCGTAGTACTGGCACAGGTGGGCAAGATGGAGCTTGCAAAGGCCTCTGGGAAGGCAGGCACTTCATCTCTTGAGTGGAACCACCCAGACTCGAGTCGCTATTGATCAGCAGGGCCTGCCCTTGAGAGATGAGCTGAGTCTGGAGCAGGGGAGAGCAAGGACATATGAAACCTGCCATCACCTTTGTCTGTCGCTCAGTATGGTGGCAAGTGGGGGTAAGCTAGGACATGCCAGCCTCTCTGAGTGTTTCTCCCAGTGTGGCTGCTGCTTCACTTCGACCTACCAAATCTCACACCAGCTTCTTTTTTATTCAGCTCTAACACAGATCACACAAGGAAGGGGATCCTGCCAGCTGCAGTTCCAACTTGTCCAAATTAACACCATACATGTGAGGAGTTGGTTTGAGAAGTGATAAAAGTTGGCCAGGAAGTGGCAAAGTCGATGCAAAGATTCTGAGAAAAGTGCTTGTCCGGGTCCCGAGCTGTTGGGGACTCCTCACGACTTCTCTAAGTGGTCCCCAGTGTCAGCGCTAGAACCGTCCTGCCCACAGCAGGCTGGCTGTGCACATGAAGGTAGAAGTCAGCCGGCACCCCAACACCGCGACCACAGGTGCGGCAATTGACGATCACTGCGTTCCTATATCTCAGTGTGACACAACAGCTATTAGCGATCGCTTTACATTTTAATTTTTTATCAGATTCAGATTTATGAGATCTAGAATGCTCATCTGTTCAAATATTTATTAATGCTTACTGTTTGCCACATGAAAGAAAACTGAAATATCCTACTAGTCTCTGTGTGAACCCAACACACACTTTTCTACCAGTTCTTGCTAATCACACCTCAGATCCCCTTCCCAACCATATCAGATTCCCCACAAGGCTTACAATCAGTAACATCTGCTGTTAAAGGAGGCCTTGTCCACATGAAAAATCACAAGCTCTGGGGTTTTATGGTCATAACTCTTTACATTAAGGTGATTTGGTTAAAAATAGCAGAACTTCCAGGGAACTAATTAAAAAAAAAAAGTGTGGGGGGGGAGGAGTTATGCACAGCTGGGGTTGCTTGATGGTTGAGCATTGACCCATGAATTTCTGATCAGGGCCCAGGCCCAGGTTGCAGGCTTGATCCCCAGTAGGGGGCATGCAGGAGGCAGCCAATCAATGATTCCCTCTCATCATTGATGTTTCTATTTCCCTCTCCCTCTCCCTTCCTCTCTGAAATCAATAAAAATACATTTTTAAAAATCGGGGTGGGGGGGGCGGGGAGGGAGTTATAATGAGGATACTGGCCTATCTCAGGAGACTCCAGGGTAGGAATGCAGCCAGCCCTCCCTCAGGCAGGGACTGAAATCCAGAAGTGAGAAGCCAGGGCATTCCACTCCCGCTCATTTCTGCTCCTCTCTGTGCATTTGCTTCTTCTCTGCAGGCCAACTTCTCTGTTTCTTGAAGTACAAAGTGGAATATGGCTGCCCCTCTCGAGTCTGAAGTTATAGTTTAAAGCAAATGGAGACTGACTTTCTTTCTCAGTCCTAATACCAAACTGGGAGAGAATCTGATTGACTAACCTTGGGTTTGTTAGCAACCTCGGTACTTGAGTTCTGGCTAAGAATTCAGAGCCAAGACTCCAATTATAAGAGAAAGTTCATTTAGAAGGGCACAGAGGCAGAAAAGGTGAGCCAGTTGGACTTCAAGGACCCAGGAAATAAGTTACGGAGGCAAAAGAAGGGCCCTTGGACCTTAGGAGAGAGAAGGCAGAGGTAATGTGCCTGGAGGGAAGAGAAGGGGGGAGGGAAAGGCTCAGGCACACTCCAGAGAGAGCACACCCAGGGAAAAGGGGGGGTGTGGGGGCGGCACAGGCGTGCTACCGAGGCAGAGAGCGCATGCTAGGTTATCTATCTCCCTGAATAGGGTAATTTAAGCTACTTACCCTCTGGTTGGGGAGGAGACATATAAACCGTTTACTCTTAAGTGTCCTTGGTTAAGGAAGATAGTATTCTGTGATTTACTAGATGGCTGTAAACTGCTTGGCCATTTAACTACCTGTCTCGGTTTCCCTTGTCCTGGCTTACTAACCTGTAAGGTTCGGCATCTTCTCCTTGAACCAATTAGCCTTTGTGGTGGTGGGAAAAGGGGGGCTTCAGTACAAAGCTGCATCCAGGCCCCACATCAGTGGGTAAAGAGCACCCAGTGGTTTCATTTATGGAGGATACAAGGTTAATAGAATGCCAGTCAAGTGCGTAGAGATAAATGAGTTTCTAGAGAGACTCCAAAAATTAAGCCTCTTTGTCGACATTCATAGAATGTTGACAGGAACAACAGGAGCCAATGAAAGTCAGAGGCCTAAAAAGATGAGCATCGAAGGAGCTACATATTTTTCATTTCCACATGCACTTTGATACCTCACTGTTGTAAAGTCAGAATCAGTTAAGCAAAGTATATCCAGGAGTGTAGTAGACACTGCTGTTATACCTCTGGTTTTATTCCTGTATCTGCCCCGCAAGTTCCTGAGAGTGAATCCCGATTAAGCCAATCAAGGCAGTACCATTCCCTTTATCACTGACTGACTTAGGCTTAGGCAAGTGATATAGACTCACTAATGAGACTGAGGAAAATGGACTGGGAGCCCTAGCTGGTTTGGCTCAGTGGATAGAGCGTTGGCCTGCCCCCTGCACACCCCCTGCTGGGGGTTGAGCCCGAAACCCAGGCATGTACCCTGACTGGGAATCAAAACATGTCCTCCTGGTTCATAGGGTGACACTCAACCACTGAGCCACACCAGTTGGGCCCAGTTAGAAAGTGTTGCCCAAATTAACCAAGTCAGCTTCGAGGATTGGAACTAAAGAGTGAGGTGCAGAGGAGCAGAGGTGGGGAGGTCGAAGAGGAAGGCTTGGTGACTCCTTGGGTAGAAGCACTGCGGGGAGGGAGGGGATGAGGTAGAGGAAACTGAGCAGTGGGATATCAGTGGCAGCCATTTCCATAGGAATTTCCCAGCTCATTAGTTTCGTGGGATAAAATCAAATTGGCATAATTTCTCTTACCCCACCCTCATCTGACACGTCACTCTTGGGACTATCCAACTCATAGCTCAGATCTCTTACCAGAGCTTTTATTAATAGGCTTAATTAACACAAAAGAGTTACATATTAATGTCATGGCTAATATATGGGACTGGAAAGCCCCTGGAATTCCACCAAGTTCCTGGCCTTCTGAGCTTAGAAGAAGATTTTGGAAAGTTTTCATAGGTTGTTTGTTTGTTTGTTTGTTTGTTTGATTTTTGCTGCTGTAACATGCCTTCCTGGTGTAACCAGTAAAAATAGTGAATGCTCACAACATGCCAGGCATTTGACTTGTCCCTTTCGATCCTGATAGTATCCTATTTACAAAGGAGCAGTTGCAGCTCAGAAATGTTCAGAAACCTGTTGCCAATACATTACTAGTAAATCCAGAGCTGTGATCCAACTCACTCCTGGTGTGGATTCAAAACTCGATCCCTGAACCACTACAGGCCCCTGAGCTTTCACTGTAAGTAACTCACCCTGGGATGAACAGGTTTCCCAAGAGTCAATGCCTGCCTTCTTCTACGGAGCCAACTGCTTTGCCTGCTCTCAAAAAGGTGTTTAGAAACCAGTATCTGGGTACCAGTTTTACTCACTGCTATTGAGATGTCACTACTCCCAGGTTTGGTTCTTTCAGGGGACAGATCTAATCAATATATGTGTGCATGTATGTATTTATGTATATATGGACATGAATATATGAATAAATATATGTAAATGTGTGTGCATGTACTTACATCTGTATTTTCATATCTATCTCTACTTACTAAAAAAACATGAGTTCACACCAATAACTCCAACTCTAATCATCCACCATGTTAACATAAAAACATTCAAACCTGTAAAGAATTTTTCTGAGTTTGAGCCAAACTGTTGACAATTGCTGGGAAGCAGAACCTCATTGAACTGATAATGCTCCAGAGAATGGCTGGTTACATCTATATTTATATATTGCAATCAAAGGAAGGGACATAGGTGGGTTACATGAAATCCATTGGTGATAAACTAGAGAGGCAGGAGAAAGCAGGGTGTGTGTGGGGGGGAACCCCTGGGATTGGATAAAAAGTAAAATGATAGACACATACTTAGGTGGGTGCAGGAACAATTAACATGGTAACAATGAAGGAATTTGTGGTATCTGTCCTGGCACCCAGGCACATTAGGTTGTGCCCCAAGGGGCTCCGGAAAAAGGGAAGTTACAAGTTACCCAGACATTTCAAGGGTATGTTATTATAGATGCAAAAAGACAGATAGGCTCAGTTAAGGCAAAGGTTGACCTTGTCAGTGAAGATACCAACCTAGGACGTAACTACCCACCATAACTGCGTTTAGTTAAAGTTTAATTTCAGACCATCCTTTGTGGTTACTTTAGGTCTCTGAGTTTGCAAGACTGCCATGCAGGCCTCCCCTGGGCTTGTCAGGTCAGCATGTGGCCCCTTTCGTCCACAACCCCAAGGTTCATTCTAGTTTTCTTCCTTTCTAAAGTTTTTTTTTTTTTTAGATATATTTTTATTGATTTCAGAGAGGAAGGGAGAGAGAAAGAGAGACAGAAACATCAATGATGAGAAAGAATCATTGATCACCTGCCTCCTGCACGCCCCACACTAGGGATTGAGCCTGTAACCTGGGCATGTGCCCTGACCAGGAATTGAACTATAACCTCCTGATTCACAGGTCGATGCACAATCTCTGAGCCACACCAGCCATGCTCCTTTCTAAAGTTTTAATCTCTTTTTCAATAATGAGAAACCTGTAGGAGTTTTATGGTTTCAGGCCTTACATTTAAGTCGTTAACCTATATTGATTTTATTTGTATACTAGAGGCCCGATGCACAAAATTTGTGCAAGAGTAGGCCTTCCTTCCCCCAGCTGCCGGCACCGGCTTCCCTCTGGCACCCAGGACCTGGGCTTCCCTCTGGCCCTGGCTTCATCTGGAAGGACGTCCAGAAGGACATCTGGAAGGATGTCCAGTTTAATTAGCATATTATGCTTTTATTAATTTAGATATGGTGTGAGAGAGAGGTCCAGTTTTATTTTTTGCATGAATATGACCAGTTTTCCCAACACCACATGTTGAAGAGACTGTAGTTACTCCAGTGTATATTTTTACCTCCTTTGTCATAGATTAGTTGACCATGTAAGTGAAGCTTTATTTCTGGCTCTTTATTCTGTTCCACTGATCTACATGTCTGTTTTTGTGCCAGTACCATACTTAAAACTATCTTGTTTCTTAATAAATATATGTAATTATAATTTTGTCTCTAAGAATTGCTTTAGCTGTGACCTACAAGTTTTTATATTATCATTTATTTCTAAGTATTAATTTACTTTGCACTTTTCTTTTTAACATATAGGCTTTTTAGTAACATATAACTTAATTTTCAAATATGTGAAGCTGTATCTCTCCTTTTGTAATTAAACTTTAACTTCAATGCAATATGCTTAGACAAAGCTCCACCCAGAAGTGAACTTAATGGACAGTGGTGAAGGGAAATCCTCCAGTAGAATTGTCAACTATACTGGGTTAAAAAGTATCCTCCTCCAAAATGCATGTCCACCCAGAACCTGTGAATGTGACCTTATTTGGAAATAGCATCTTCACAGATATAATCAAGTTAAGATGAGGTCATGGTGGGTTTAGGTGAGCCCTAACCCAGTGACTGGTGGTCTTATAAGAAGAGGGAAATTTGGATAGGTATACACAGGGAAATGCCATGTTGTGACAGAGGCAGAGTTTGGAGTGATACACTTACAAGTCAAGGAACACTAAGGATTGCCAGCAACCATCAGAAGCTGGGAAGAGGTGAGAAATAATTCTCCCCTAGAGTCTTCAGAGAGCGTATGGCCAGGCTGACAGTCTGATTTTGGTCTCCTAGCCACAGAACTATGAGCCAATGATCTTCTATTGTTCTAAGCCACCTGATTTGTGGTGATTTTTATGGCAGTCCTAGGAAACTAATGTATCTGCTTTGTCTGATATGAGAAGACAGGTGTATGTACCTACAGTAATTCAGATGTGGTTGCTAACAATTTGGTTGGATGATTTAGGAAAGGGAGTAGATTAAAGATGGGTGGCAAAGAAGTATGGAGAAGAGGTTTGATTCCCGGTCAAGGCACATACCCAAGTTTTGAGTTTGATTCCTGGTCAGGACAAGTGCGGGAGGCAACTGATTGATGTTTCTCTCTCACATCTCGTGTGTGTGTGTGTGTGTGTGTGTGTGTGTGTGTGTGTGTGTTTCTCCCCCTCCCTTCCCCTTTCTAAGATCACTTAAAAAAAAAAATCTGAAGAATGAAGGTTTAGGTCACTCCATTAGGAAACTGACCAACTGAGCTTCTAGCTGAGAGCAAAGGACGTATGGAATAGGTAGTGGGCAGAAAGAAGGGGCCACAAATATCAACTGTGGCCTCATGACCAGTTATAAAAACAAGGACTGTTGTAACTTTGCATATTTTCTATTTGCTTGCTATGGGTTTGTGTTTATTTTTAAATATTAACCCTCATCTTCTTTTTTTTTTAAATATATTTTATTGATTTTTTACAGAGAGGAAGGGAGAGGGATAGAAAGCTAGAAACATCGATGAGAGAGAAACATCGACCAGCTGCCTCCTGCACATCCCCCACTGGGGACGTGCCCGCAACCAATGTACATGCCCTTGACCGGAATCAAACCTGGAACCCTTCAGTCCGCAGACCGACGCTCTATCCACTGAGCCAAACCGGTTTCGGCCTCATCTTCTTTTTCCCATTATCACTTCCCATTCCAGGTGGTGGAGGTTAACCTTACAAGTTAGTCTTTAGTCTTTAGGTAATAGAATCCTATCTAATAAAAGAGTAATATGCAAATTAACCGTCACTCTGCGACAAAAATGGTGGCGCCCAGTCCTCTCAGCCCAGGCAGAGCCCACCCAGCAGTGGCAGTCCAGGGTGTCCAGCTGGGAGGCACCAGTGCCCAGTGTGATCCCTGGCAAGCAGCGGCGGCTTGGGCTGGGGTCTCAGATCGGCAGGGCCCCACCCAAGCCATAGGATCCCCTGGCCGTGAGGACAGCTTGGGCTGGGGTCTCAGACCTGCAGGGCCTGGCACCCAAGCCACACGATCCCCTGGCCGCAGCAGCTGCCTGGGCTGGGGTCTCATGCCTGCAGGGCCGGGCACCCCCACTGCATGATCACCCAGCCAGTGGCAGCAGCCTGGGCTGGGGTCTCAGGCCGGCAGGGCGGTGCACCTCCACCGTGCTATCTTCAGGCCAGCGAAGGTAGCCTGGGCTGGAGCCGCGCACCCCCACTGGGCTATTCCCAGCCAGGCTGAGATGGCAGCCTGGGCAAGGGTCTCAGCCTGGCTGGGCTGAGGCGACAGCCTGGGCTGGGGTCTCAGCCTGGCCAGGGCCCGATCCCCTTCTAGCGGTGGCAGCCTGGGTTCTCAACCATTGAGTCACACCAGCCAGGCAGATATGGAGGAATCTTAAATGTTTCTTTTTTTATAATATATATTTTATTGATTTTTTTACAGAGAGAAAGGGAAAGGGATAGAGAGCTAGAAACATCGATGAGAGAGAAACATTGATCAGCTGCCTCCTGCACACCCCCCACTGGGTATGTGTCCCCAACCAAGGTACATGCCCTTGACCAGAATCAAACCTGGGACCCTTGATTCTGCAGGCCAATGCTCCATCCACTGAGCCAAACCAGTCAGGACTATCCAATATGCTAAAGAAAAAACCCTATCTAATAAAGAGGGAATATGCAAGGGAGGGCATTTGGGGGTGACCGGGGTATCAGGGGAGGGCAGTTAGGAGTTGATCGGGCTGGCAGGGGAGTGGTTAGGGGGTTATCAGGCTGGCAGGCAGAGCAGTTAGGGCAATCAGGAAGGCAGGCAGGCGAGTAGTTGAGAGCCAGCAGTCCTAGGTTGTGAAAGGGATGTCCGACTGCCTGTTTAGGCCCGATCCCATGGATCGGGCCTAAACAGGCAGTCGGACATCCCCCAAGGGGTCCCAGATTGGAGAGGGTGCAGGTTGGACTGAGAGACACGCCCCCCGTGCACAAATTTCGTGCACCGGGCCTCTAGTCCTATATAATAAAAGCCTAGTGAACATAATGGCATAACGACCAGAACCACCGCTCGACCAGTCACTATGAGGTGCATTGACCACCTCTCGGTCCCTACCTCCTCCTCCCCCCCGCCCCCCGGTCCGAAGACTCTGATCACTGGATGGCGAACAGGTAACTGGGTGGCAGCAGGGCAGGACTGGGGACTGGCGAGGGGAACTGGGTGGGTGGCGGCGACAGGGTGGAACTGGGGACTGGTGAGGGGAACCAGGTGGGTGGTGGTGGCAAAGTGGGACTGGGGACTGGTGAGCAGGCAGAAGATGGCCCTGATTGCAAGGTAGGCCTAGGGACCCTACCCATGCACAATTTTGTGCACTGGGCCTCTAGTATTTCATAGAATTGTGGCTGAATTTGAAAAGCAATGTAGCCAGGGTTGAAGTATAATTTCTTAATTTTAATTATTTTAATTGTGGTAAAATATGCATGCCAAAATTACCATTTTAACCATTTAAAAATTTTTTATTGATTTCAGAGAGGAAGGGAAAGGGAGAGAGAGATAGAAACATCAATGATGAGAGAGAATCATTGATCAGCTGCCTCCTGCATACCCCACACTGGGGATAGAGCCCACAACTCAGGCATGTACCCTGGACCAGAATCAAACCTGGGACCCTTCAGTCTGCAGGCCATCACTCTGTCCACTGAGCCAAACCAGCTAGGGCTATTTTAACCATTTTTAAGTGCACAGTTCAGTGGCATTAGGTTCATTCACACTGTTGTGGAACCATCACCACTGTCCAGCTCCACAACTTGTTCATCTTCTCAAGCTGATACTCCAAACCCGTTAAATAATAACTCCCATGTCCTCCTCTCCCAGGCCCTGAAAACTACCATTCTACTTTCTATCTCCATGAATTTGGCTACTCTAGGATTGACTTGCTTAAGATATAATTTTTGAAGGTTAAGATCATGACTCTCATTTATATATATAAAAGGCTAATATGCAAAGTGTCCCCTCAGGAGTTTAACCGGGAGACTAGGAGTTTGATCACTCGCTATGATGTGCACTGACCACCAGGGGGTGGCATGGAATGAAGGAAGGCCCTGGCCAGCAGCTGGCAGCTGGGGAAGGGAGGCCCCGGCTGGCAGCCAGAAGAAGGGCCCTGGCTGGCAGCCGGAAGGCCCCGATTGGCCCTGATTGCCAACCAGGCCTAGGGACCCTACCTGTGCACACATTTCGTGCACCAGGCCTCTAGTACAATCATAAAATGAATATGTGGAGAGCATTTGAGATCTTACTCCCTAACATATTTGGTCAGTTTAGTTCAAATAAACTCATCAAAATTCTCTTTAAAAAATGAAATTTAAATTTACAAAAAAGGAATATGTGTCAGAGGTTTTATTGATTGATCTCATTAATTAATAAAGAAATCAGTAAGATATTACAACTAGACCAAAGGAGAAGTCAAACAACCACACACATATAGGCAATAAGGAATGCTAGAATGAATCCTATATAATAAAGATGTAATATGCAAATGGTTGTTACGCCATGAAGCATAATGACCGACTGCGTAACAACCAAATCATGGATCAGCAGGAGGGTGGGGCAGCGAGCTACAAGTGGGCGGCAGAGAGCTACAGGAGGGGGCAGGGCAGCAAGCTATGAGGGGGGAGAGCGGACGGGGGGAGCTACAGGAGGGCGGGGCAGCGGGTGGAGAGCTACTGGGGGGCGGCAGCGAGCTGCTGGCGAGCTAATGGCACACGGATTCATGCGCAGGGCTACTAGTTTACAAAAAGAGACAAAATGGTCTAACTGTAGGAAATAATCAATTGCATTCTTCTGGACACAACTCATTTCCATTTCTATAAACTTAAATTATTTGCATTAGTTTTCTACAGCATACAGAGCTGTAAAATAGCACCCCCCCCCCCAAAAAAAAAATGAAAGGAAAAGATAACCAGCAATTATGCTCGTCAGAATATTCGGTAACTATATACACAGAACATGGATGAAGGTGGACAGTATTGCACTGCGTGGGGAAAAGAATCGGGGAGGACTGTGCCAGTGACCCTGTATTGCTTGTCAGCTCCAAAGCCACCTGGAGCTGGGGTCTGAGAACAATTCTCATTTGCCAGCTGATGCAACGTTAGGCCTTATCAGCAGAGGGCATTGGAGGGACACCGCAAGGCTCACGGAGGAGGTGGCTTCCCTTCTAGATCTTCCTGTCCCTGTGACGGCTTCTATGGAGACTCAGTGGCACTCACTGTCCAGCGGATTTCACCCCCACCCTAGAGGATGGCTTCCCGCTGGCCAATCCTAGCCTGCGGGCTGCCGGCTGCAGGGCACCGGTGAACTTTTAGGTCCTCTAGTGGGCTGCACCTTTTCAAAGAAGGTTTGACTCCCAGCCTTGGGGGTGGGTTCTGTTCGAGTTTGTGCCTCTCTGGGTATTCTCCCTGAACCTGAGAGGCCACAGGAGTGCTCCTTACACTTGCTATTCTGCAGAGCTATCTTTTACCTCTCTTAATAGTTAGGCACCGGCAGCTGATCGATGTTTCTCTCTCATCGATGTTTCTAACTCTCTATCCCTCTCTCTTCCTCTCTGTAAAAAAAAAAAAAAAAAAAAAAAAAATAGTTAGGCACCTTTTATTTGTTCATCTCTCTTGCATTAAATTTTCCCTGACAAAATATTGGTGTGGTTTCTGGTCCTCATTGATACAACCATAACTTAGTTTTCTCCCTATTCATTTCTTAAACTTGTCATATCCGTATTACTATCCTAGGATCTTAGTTCTGCATTGTAATGGATATATTTTCTCTTTTCTTTGCTTTAACTTATTTATTTATTTATCTATTTATTGAGAGAGAGAGAGAGAGAGAGAGAGAGAGAGAGAGAATGATGATGATGATGATGCATTCATTCGTTGATTCTTGTATGTGCCCTGGCCGGAGGTTGAGTCTACTAACTTGGAGTATCAGGATGAGCTCTAACCAACTGAGTTACCCAGTAGGCCAGAGCACTTTTCTTTAGTTTTAGTTGCTTTTGCTTTTTTAAGGCTATACTTAGATATATGATACTCTACTTCGTATATCTTAAAGCACATCTGGATTTTTTTCTTTTTCTTCTCATTTCTGTTTTTCTTCAGACCCACAGTATCCTGAATGGATATTAGGCAAGTTGCTCAGTATTCCTGAGTTTCAATTTCTTCACCTGTAAAACATGGTGATTCAGTGAGGATCCAATTAGGAAAGTAGTACTCATACCAGGTAATTCAGTAGAGAGAATTTAATAGGAGAACTAGTTAAGAGATTCCAACTGAAGAGCTGAAAGACCACATGGGGGAGGGTAAGGCTACCCAGGGATTAAGCAACTGCAGGAAGCAACAGCCACCCCCAAGGCTGGGCTAAGGAGAGACAAAGTGTTACCAGAGCCCAGGAGGCAGAGACACTGGTCGGGAGTGTGGGATCTAGAGCTGGGGAGGAGGGGCAGCCACTGGTCAGAGCCATTGCCCAGAGCAGAGAGAAGAGAAACAGCCCGGTGTTCCCTCTCTTCCTGCTCGCCAATCTCCTCCCAGTGCCCTCCACTGCCCAAACCCACCAGAAGCCAGTTTCCCAGCAACAAAGCCAGGGAAAGGTGCTTGGCAAGAATTAACCCCTTGTGATTCATAGCAGAGTAAAGGAACAGCAGGGACTGGATTTGAGGCAAACAAAAAATTAACCAGCACACATGGATTTATCAATGGGGTTTATGTGAACACCTCAGCTGATATTACATAGTATACAGTCAGGAGATGGTGTTTTTTAATCCTTTCTTAGCTCTCTATCTTCATCTTTTATCATTCTTCCCATAATTGCCGATATATTGAAATATTCCTAATTTGTAAAATTCATCATGAACCCTATCACTTGGGGTCTTGTGCAGAATTAGCTCCCTGTGCCCACAGCATTGCACCCTCGCAATCACACACATTTCCCTCAAGTCCCTCTTTGCCTTTATGATTCATTTTAGGTTCTACTAGCACAGTGGTTCTCAACCTTTCTAATGCCGCGACCCTTTAATGCAGTTCCTCATGTTGTGGTGACCCCCAACCATAAAATTATTTTCATTGCTACTTCATAACAGTAGCAAAATTATTTTCATTGCTACTTCATAACAGTAGCAAAATTACAGTTATGAAGTAGCAACGAAAATAATTTTATGGTTGGGGGTCACCACAACATGAGGAACTGTATTAAAGGGTCGCGGCATTAGAAAGGTTGAGAACCACTGTGTAACTAGCAGGACGCCTTCCTTGAGTCCATCAATGTTTGTTAGATGCCCCTATGTACACTCCTATAGCATCCTATGCAAGCCTCTATCATAACACTAAGCAGGCTGTATGACAATGATCCATTTATTCTTTTCTCTCCATATTAGTTTCCTGTTGCTGCATAACAAATTTCCACAAACCCAGCAGTCTGAAACAACACCCATTTATTATCTCACAGTTTCTGTAAGTCAGGAGGCCAGCACACTTTACCTGCTCCTCCCCCCAACCCCCCTCCCTCACCCCCCGCCCCATCATGATCCTACCAGGCTGAAATCAAGGTGCGGGCCAGCTGTACCCTCATCTGAAGGCTTGACTAGGGAAAGATCCATTTCCAAGTTCCCTCAGCAGAATTCATTTCCTTGCAGTTGTATGCCTGAGGTTCCTATTTTTTTTTTTTTAACACCCAGTGACCACAGACCACTTCAGTTCCTAGAGGCCATCCCTGGGTCCTTGTCATATCCACAATGTGAGAATTTGCTCCTTCAAGGTCAATAAGAGAGCATCTGCTGTAGTTTCAAATCTCTCTGACTTCCTCCTTCTTTGGCCCCTAGATCCCATTTTAAAAAATGTTCACCTGATTAGGTCAGGCTCACCCACACTCAAGGAGAGGTAGTTAAATAGCAGATACACACCAGGAGTGAGAATCTTGGGGGCCTTTTACATGCAAACTCTCCAAAGACAAGGCCAGTCTCTTATTTGTCCGTATGTTCTCAGAATGGAACAGAATGAGTGCCTGACACATCGTGGCTCTTCAATGAAGAAATAAAACAAAAAAGGGAAGGGTACTTGTGGGGGAGGGAGACATTCAAAAGGGAAGTTAAATATGACTTGGTAGGTAATGGACATTTGAACCTGAATCCTGGGTCGATAATGGTACCATTAAAAAGTTGGGAACCAAATAGGAGGAATTGGCCGGGCTCGGTGGCGCGCGCCTGTAGTCTCAGCTACTCAGGAGGCTGAGGCTGGAGGATCGCTTGGGCCCAGGAGTTCTGGGCTGAAGTATGCTATGCCGATGGGGTGTCAGCACTAAGTTCGGCATCAGTATGGTGACCCCTGGGGAGCGGGGGACCACCAGGTTGCCTAAGGAGGGGTGAACCGGCCCAGGTCGGAAACCGAGCAGGTCAAAGCTCCGGTACTGATCAGTAGTGGGATCGCGCCTGTGAATAGCCACTGCATTCCAGCCTGGGCAACATAGCGAGACCCCGTCTCTAAAAAAAAAAACCAAAAAACACACACAACAAAAAAAACAAAAAAAGCCAACAAACAAATTGGAGGAATTGGGTTGGGTGGGTTATGGAAGAATGGGTGGACAGAGTGAAAAACTGAGTTTCAGCCCTAACTGGTTTGGCTCAGTGGATAGAGCGTCAGCCTGTGGACTGAAGGGTCCCAGGTTCGATTCTGGTCAAGGGCATGTACCTTGGTTGTGGGCACATCCCCAGTGGGAGGTGTGCAGGAAGCAGCTGATCGATGTTTCTCTCTCATCGATGTGTCTAACTCTCTATCCCTCTCCCTTCCTCTCTGTAAAAAATCAATAAAATATATTTTTTAAAAAAAGAAAAAGAAAAACTGAGTTTCATATTGGATATGCTGAGTTTGTTTGGCTAATGGGAGAACTATGTGGAAATTCTCTGCAGACAAGTGAGGGTGACAGTCTGAAACTTAGAAGACAGATATGGATCGAGAAGAATCATCGTGTTGAGGTCTTGAAGTTGTACCTTAGTCTTTAGGGAGCTCTTCCCCCAGCCCTGCTCCCACTGGGGCACCATAACTTGGCTTTTGTATTCTGGCTCTGCCTGTTATTTCTTTCCCTTTTCCACTTCCCACCTATTTGGTTTTCCCATAATCACTCAGCTTTCCTTATCCTCCTTCTATTTAACCCTCCAGATATAACTGTCAGAAAGAAAAGCCATTGCCAACTCCCTTGGGCCTGCTGATGTGGGTTTCACTGTAATAGACATTGGTGGGGACATTTGTACTAATCTAATTCTGTGTATAGTTGTAAGAGCATGACCTTAAGCCATGGAAGAGCTGAGTGCAAATACTGCCTCTGCTGTTGACTTGCTGTAGAATCACGATCCAGAAGGATGATCTCTCTGGCCTTATTTCTTCTTTATATATGAACTATAGATATACACATTTTTAAGGTAATTAAATAAAATTATATGCATGAAATGTCTAGTAAATTGTAGAAATTCATTTAAATCCTTACATTAATTTTTTTAGAGAAAAATGTGGATGTTGTGCTTGTATTTTTTGGCTCCCTACTCATTAGGATTTTGCAAATGACTACTCCAAATATGAAATCAATCTATATATATAAAAATGCCTTAAGCGACCATTACACCCAGATGACCAGACAACCAGCCGGTAGCTATGATGTGCACTGACCACCAGGGGGCAGATGCTCAATGCTGGAGCTGCCCCCTGGTGGTCAGTGCGCTCCTAGAGCCAACCTCCCGCAGTCCCTCTCCCTGGCCCTCAATCTCTGGCCAGGCCGATGGACCCCACACGTGCACGAATTTGTGCACCAGGCCTCTAATTTAATAATAATATAACATGACTAAAAATATTTGTAATCCCCACCAAGACTGGGAAGTACTGTGTAGTAGCAATGAGTAAAAACTCACACACACTGAGAAATTCATATTTGAACTTCTTAGGAAAATGATGTCAGGTCACTAGGAACCACATTTTCTGCAAAGTATTCATGACAAAATAATGATAGTTATCCTATATAATAAAGAGCTAATATGCAAATGGTCATCATGCCCTCACACCATCACGCTGTAACAGTTCAGACACTTAACACTGGGGAGAGAGAAATGGGGACCAGCCAGGCACAAATGAGCTCACAAGAGAGGAATGGGGTCCAACCAGGCTGTGGCCTGGGAGAGGGGACAAGCCACCCACCCTGTGGTCTTGGGCGCCAGCAGCTGTGCCTGCACCTGTGGCCCAGGAGAGGGACAAGCCGCCCACCTGCAGTCCCGGGCACCTGTGGCTGTGGCCCAGGCGAAGCAGTCGGCCCAGATGCAGCCGGCCCGGGACCTGGGTGCCTGCGGCCAGCCAGAGGTAGGGAAGCCCGGGTCCCAGGTGCCTGTGACCAGCCGGAGGAAGGAATCCTGGATCCCAGGTGCTGGGCGAGGCAGAGGCGGTTAGGGGCGATCAGGCCAGCAGGGGAGCAGTAAGAGGCAATCAGGCCAGTAGGGGAACAGTTAGGGGTGATCAGGCAGGTAGGCAGAGGTTGTTAGGGGCGATTAGGCAGGCAGAGGGGTTAGGGGCAATCAGGCAGGCAGGTGCAGGCCAGGCTGAAGGACCCCCCCCCCGTCCCCCTCCACCCCACCCCTCATGCATGAATTTTGTGCACTGGGCCTCCAGTTTTAATTACAATCAGTGTGCACCTAGTTCTTCTTACAGCAAGAGGCAGCAGGTTTATTTTGGATAGCTGCCTCCCAGGTAGAGAAACAAAGCGAGGGATTTCTGCACCTGCCTATGATCTATGCCAGCTCTCAGCACACTTTCTGCCCTGGCCTCGGGGATTAGGATTGCAGCCTGGCTGTCTCCTACTTGTTTTCTTATGGCAGCCACAGTACCAGTAATCTTTCCAAAATGCAACCTGAGCAAATCAACCTCCTCCCCACTGCGCTGAGCATGAAAGGAAAACCTCCTAGGTTGGCACGTAGGGCCCTTCACCATCAGTTTCCGGTTGACCTTTCCTGTTCCACTTTTTTTTTTTTTTTATCACTACCCTTCATAATTTCATCCTGATGTCCTCCTCCCCCTGTTTGTGTTCTCTCTGGGGAACTGGCTCTCCCTCCACTTCCCTTTACCTAGTTTAGCTAACCCTTTCTCCTCCATCTTCACTATCACCCACTCCTCACCTGCACCACCTTCCCCCAGCTCTGCATGAGTTGTTTTCTTTCACAGGGATACACACTCAGTTCTCATCTTAGTTGAGATTTATTTTACATCCTGGCCAGTGTTTCTCAGTGGTTGAGTGTGGACCCATGAACCCAGGAGGTCACAGTTGGATTCCGGGTCAGGGCACATGCCCAGTATTAAGGCTCAATCCCCAGTGGGGGGCATGCAGGAGGCAGCCTATCAATGATTCTCTCTTATCATTGATGCTGCTATCTCTCTTTCTCCCTTCCTCTCTGAAATCAATAAAAATACATATATTTTAAAAAGGAATATATTTAAGCCCTGGCTGGTTTGACTCAGTGGATAGAATGTCAGCCTTCAGACTAAAGGGTCCTGGGTTCGATTCCAGTCAAGGGCACATGCCCGGGTTGCGGGCATGATCCCCAGTAGGGGGCATGGAGGAGGCAGCCGATCAATGCTTCTCTCTTCATTGATGTTTCTATTTCTCTCTCTTCCCTTCCTCTCTGAAATCAATAAAAATATATTTTTAAATAATGGAAATGTATTTAAAATTTTAATTTTACATTGTGAAGAAATTGGTGCCCTTTGAAATACACATGCAGTCTATTTGGAGTAGCATAATTTAAACTGCTTGTTTAAAATGCTTGGGTCTTGTAGAGCTCAGGACTTCCGGCTGGCAAAGCAAAAAGCTGTTTGTGTTTCAATGCCGGCATATTTTCCACCAGTCTCGGTCTTAACGTGTGCTCCCTTCCCCTTATACAGGTGCTCTGAGAATACAGCCCATTAGCTTCTGAGAGTCCCAGGGGGTTCACTTGTTTGTCTTTAATCTTTTAAAAATAAAATTTATTGGGGTGATAGTGGTTAATAGAATTATGTGAGTGTCAAGTATACAATTCTATAATACATCATGTGTATACTGCATTGTGTGTTAACCACCTGAAGTCAAAAAGTTTAAGTAAAATCATGGCTGAAATTTGTCAGGTAACATCCCAGGAGTTCTCACATGAAGAGGCAGCTAAAAAAGTACTATTATTGTATTAAAAAAGGAAACTTTCCCCCCCAATTCTGTTTTAAAAAAGATCACTGATGTCAGAAACCTGCATCACCTTAGAAAAAACATAATCAGAAATATATGTGATTAGGTTATCAAGATTAAGAAAGTGTTAGAACTTCATTGAGTAAGCTAAAAATATAATTTAAGAATTCCTATAATGAAGAAGATAGAGGAAATGTAGCTAAAAAGCGAAATATCTGCATCTCTGTTGCATAATTTCCTTTGTTTATGTCATAATTAAAAAAAATAGATACAGTATAATCGTGATTTAAAATAGACAGCTTATTAATCATTGACATAATGTTATCTGGAGAAAAGGCAGAAAGCCAATGTAAAAACTCACTGGAATGACTATCCTGCTTTTTCTTTATTTATTATGAAAAAATTAATTTTGATTTTAGATTTTAAATAACTTACCACCTTTCTGGAAATTAACCAATAGAAGTGTGCTTTGGAATTGTTTATTTACTGGCTTGTTTCCACTAGGCACCAGAACCTCAGGAAAACCGAAGCTCTGTCTTTGTCACTGACATGGCCCCTCGCCTGGCCCACAGTCTAAAGAATACTCATTTAAATGGAATGAACTACTCTATAAATCAAAGCTACATCATCTTCAACAAAAAATTTTGCAAAATTACATCCCTCAGCATCAAAAGCAGGAAAATAAAATTATCAAACCTCCACTGTCAGGATCATTTACTAAGTTGACTACACTTGGGAGGTATTAGGAGATACTATGGGATGGAAAAAGGAACACAACAAAAGAAAATATTTTTAAATAGGAGAGATAAAAACCTATAGAATCTATATTACTATACTTATAATTTTTATAGTGAAATATGTTAGTTACATAAGAAAATATTAAAATATTTGTTATGATTAGAATAGATCTCAATCTCTATTAGAAACCTTAGGAAGTTGCACCGGCCTGGCTGGTGTGGCTCAGTTGGTTGGAAACCAAAAGGTTGCAGGTTCAATTTCTAGTTAGGGCACATACTTAGGTTGAGGGTTCGATCCCAAGTTGGGGCGGGTGCAGGAAGCCACCAATTGATGTTTCTTGCTCTCTCTAAAGTCAAACAGACATCCATCTGTTGGAGGTCACTCCTTTCCCACCTTGCTCAGGGGTGACCTCCAAAACTTTCATCAAGAATGACACCAGATTTCATCAAGGACACCTTAATTATTTAGTTGTTCAGGTAAATCAAATCAACATCATCATGAGAGATCAGGAGGAGGGAGAATAATTATATTTTGGCAAACAATTCATGGGAAATTAAGTCAAGTAGCCAATAGTTTAATTTGGAAATGCAAATATGTATTGATTAGGTTGTCAATAAAATACTGTTCATGTGGACAATGAAGGAACTATAAAGAACAAAGCAACAGTGACAATTTTTTTTTTAATTTAAAGAGTAAAATAAAAAAGAAAAGAACATAGAGGATAAGGGGGCTATTTTTATATTAATTTACATTATATTATATTTGAGTAAGTTGACTTTCTTCATCCAAATAATTTCACCCACTTTAAACCATTAAGCCAGCAATTTTCAACCATCTATATCAAGAATTTTTAAAACACGCAATGCCTGACTAATTTAGTCAGGGGCACTGACCTCTTTTCCCTTAGATTGTCAAATAAATAAATGACAACAGCCAACACAACAATAGCCGTCGGGCATGAATGAATCAAAATTATACCTATTTTTTGTTAGATCGGCAAAAATATGTATTTCTTTGGTGTGCTGCAGAATTTTAAAAATTAGTTTATGTGTGCCATGAGATGAAAAAGGTTGAAAATCACTGCATTAAGCTATTGGAACATACCCATCTGTCCATTTAATGTAATCTTTCTGCATCTCTTTCAGGGAGGAAGGTGACACGAGGCAAAGAAAACAGCTTGATGCTTTTCTTGGTATGTTCATAGAAGGCATCCGTCGCACCTTAACCAGAGACTGTTAGCTTTCCCTTCTTTCTTTGGGGCTATTTGCCAAAGCCCCTAGAATTTTCTGGGATTGAGCTGGTGAAGAGCAAGAACCTGGAGGCTGGATTCAAGAGACCTGGTTTCTCCTGCCACTTTGTAGCTGGTAACTTTGGGCACAATACCTGTTTTCAGCTCTTTGGTTTTATTTATGTGTTATACGGTTGTTGTGAAGATGAGACAGCCTGTGTATGAAAAGCCCTTTAGAAGCTGTAAAACGCTCCCCAGATGTTAGTTATTATCGCCTCCAAAGATTCTGTTTCAATGGTATAGCAAATTGCAAAAAGGCTCCTTGACACTTTCAGTGAGAACTTGACCCTGAGCGTAATCTCGCTGTAAAGCGGAAAGGTTTCTGTGCTCCAGACCAGCCCGGGGCAGGGTCACCCACGCTGCGGGTGCTGTCACTGCAGTCCTCCATCCAGAGCCACCGCCCCCGCTCCATCCTCCCACGGGTCTCCCCGGGAGGGCGGTGGTGTTCCTCGCCATTTGGTTGGCGCCAGCTAGAGGGCGTGGGCCGGGCGGAGCGGGGCCGCGCGGCTCCAGGGGAGAGGGGAGGAGCGGGGCGGGGCCTCCGAGGAGGGCGTGGCCTCGCCTCCCGGGCGTTCCGGGGCCACCGGCGCGCGGAGTTTGCGAACCCCGAGTGCAGGAGCGCGCGACTCCTGCGCACTCGGCCGTCGCCGGTGCATCGCGAGCTCAGCTGCACCCTAGTCCCCGCGGCTCGGGAGTCGCGTCCCGTGCGAGACGCCACTGACCCCGAGAGGACGAGCTGCTTGCTCTGCGCTCTTCGCACTCACGCCCCTTCCCCGCCCCCCCCCCCCGCAACAGGTCAGGGGAGGGCGGAGGCGGCGAGGACGCACGACCTGGAGACTGAAGAACGAAAGGTCTGGAAGGTAAGCGGAGCACTGCGCCCCCCGCCGCCCCCCCGCCCCCCCTCCCCGGGTTGGGTGTGAGTCTGGCCCCGAACCGCTGACTTCTGGGAAGCCCAGGCTCTCCCCCGCCTGGCCGCCGGCTTCCCAGCACGCTGACTCAAGTCGCTGGCCTTCCCACTTTTCCGGTGGGAACCTCCGGAGGCGCGGAGCTTGCACCGCCCTTACTTGCAAATGAGCGGCAGGTACCTAGAGAGACACCCGGGGGGGGGGGGGGGCGCAGGAAGAGACCCATCCTTCTCCCCCACGCCCACCTCCCCACATCGGGCATCTGCCGGAGTGCCCCGCGTCTAACGGAACGATGTTCGGTCGTTTGAACCCGGTCCCAGGGTTGCGTAAGAGAAGACTCCCAGAAGTTTCTTGGGGCGTAAAAGCGGGGCTGTTCTCTCCCCCATCCTCTGCGCCCCCTCTTCCCGGCACTGTCACCCCTCCCCCTGGCGCCTAGTGGAGAGGAGCGGTTCCAGTCTCGGCTGGTGGAGGTGGAGAGGGAGGCGCGCGTCGGGGGTCCGCAGCCCCCGGCGAGGGAGGGGACCAGTTGGAGGCGTCTCTGCGACTTGCCCCCTGGGCGAGGGCGGCGGCGCCCGCGGGGCGTGGGGCTGGTTAATTTCTCCGGCTCCTCTTCCCCTGCGCGGGATCCGCTGGGACTGTCGCCTGCGACTTGGGGAGCGCTAGGGTGGGCGCATTAAAGGGGAGAGGAATTGGAGGGTGGTCTGAATCGTACTTTCCCTTATGGTAACGTCAGTTAAAGAAGCAGCGAGGGGCGTTTGAGGGTCTTGGTACCTTCCTAGTCGGTGGGTCTTCTAGGAGTTTCCACACCCCATATTGTTATGCAGATTGTCCCTGGAAGATCCTGGGCTTTGAGGTGGAGGAGTGTCCTGGGGGGGGGGGGGGGGGGCGGTAGGGAGGGCCTTGCGGACCCAATGTTTTGGTTTGCGTTTGGAGGGTGGGATGGGGTGATTTTAACCCTGTTGGCGCCCGTTGGAGGCGGGAGGCGGAGGATATGATATACCATCCAGGAACCAGACGGATTTTCAACCTTCTAAGGAAGCGAAACCGTAAATTAAGGCGAAGACCTAGTCTGCGTTCCCTGGGACCGCTGCAAAGGGAGAGGGACTCAGTAATTGAGGCTGAGAAACGTCCGGCGGGGGAGATGCCGGAGAGGTGCGGGGGTTTGGCTTGTGCCAGGTTATTTCAGGGCAAGGTCCTGCAGAGCTGGTAGCAGGTAGGCGGCGGTGGGTTTCTCTCCCAGACCCCCGTGCTGTCAGGCTCCGAGTGGGGAGAGGAAACACGAAAAAGGAAAAAAAGACCTTTGGACCCGAGAGTCTAACTAGTTCTGCTAAGAGGCTTACGACTAACCCAGGCATGGCCCTGTTTCAGTGTGTACTTCCTCTGTCTAATGCATTTCCTTAGCTCGCCTTTCGTCGGCAGTGGAAAGGATTCCTTGAGTGGATATTCTGGAAATAAATTCACAGGAGAGTGGAAAATTCTGGATGGTTTGCCTGCTTTAATTTAAAGGTGTCTCTTGCCAGAGTCGGAGAGTATTGTATTTGAAGATAAAATATGTGGAAAAGGAACGGGGAGAGAATTAAGGGATAAATGGCCCAAGAAAATGAAGGGAGACTAGGAGAGAAAGCAAGAAAATAGGTAACTAATACTTAAAACTATCTGAATTCAACTAATTTAGGAGAGAGGGAGTGAGGGAAAGGATTTGGGACAGATTCAGTCACTTTAAGACAAAAAGGCGTTGAAGAGTGGAATACAAGGCTTTGACAAAAGATATTGGGGACTCCCCCGCTCCCACCTATCTTTCCTTTTCTAAATATGACTTTAAGGCTTGATGAGGCTGGGGATGTGAGACGTGCAGGTATATTACTGTGAACTCTTTTGCTTCCCACTTGCCGGAAGAAAGTGAGCTGTTACGTATCCGAGTTAATATGTCTTATTCACTTACTGTAGCAGTTGAATTTCTGTAGCGTCCTTGGCATTTGTCTTTCCTTAACTCTTCAAATTTGTACAAATACAATGTCAAAGAATCATAATGTGCTTAACTTAGAATTCAAAAACCATCCTGAGACAGAGAATTTATGGCAAGAGTAAAGCCCAGCAGATTTTGAACATTGCTTTCTCCTGCCAGCTGCAGAACATGTTTTGTTTGTTTGTTTGTTTTTGTTTTGCCACCAGAAGTCACTGTTTCACTGGGGTCACAAGACAGTAGTAAGTAGACTGGCTACATCAAACCGGCTGCTTCTCCGGTTTCCTATCTGGATTAACTGAATTTTGTGATGAGTTGGTTGAACTAAAAGTTACTTTTTTTTTTTTTAATTGAGCTCTACAAAGCAATGTATAATGCCTTGGGAGTTGAAAAGATGGGTAAAAACTTCTTTTTAATATGTTTTACAAAGTGAAAGAAGTTTCGTCCTCAACTCTGTAATTTGTGCTCTTTCATAAAAAATTTTGCATAGTCCTTTCTAAAGTTAGTTGACTGTTCCAAATCTTGAGATGGATTTATGCTTTCACTTTTTAAAAGGTAAAGCTAATTTACATATAAATATTTCGGATCATACACAGGGAACAATATAACCTGCAGATGTCCCGTAAGGTATGGCAACATAACAGGGCTATTCATCTGACTGTTAAAGCCCTACACTGAAAACTGGCCTTCAACTTCAATCTATTTGCCATCTTATCTTAGATATGTCTGTTAAAGCTAAAAGCCCAAAGTTCCCCTATTTCAAGACTCTAGACCGTTAACTAATTTTTCAGGAGATTGAGAAAGTATGTTGGAGACAGTACAAATTAAGGAACTCCATTTACCAGAAATATACAAAGCTTTGTATATAATTGTAAAATAAATTGTATTTCCCTCATTAAATTATAAATTCAACAATGGTTTCTATTCCCAAATGATATAATTGGCAGTGGTTTTGTGTGTGTGTGTGTGTGTTTTAAGCATTCTTTCTCTCTATTATATACAGTTGTAGCTTATTTAATATTTGCTGAATTATTAAAATTCTACCACCGGCCAAAACTGGTTTGGCTCAGTGGATAGAGCGTCGGTCTGCAGACTGAAAGGTCCCAGGTTCGATTCCGGTCAAGGGCATGTACCTTGGTTGCGGGCACATCCCCGGTAGGGGGTGTGCAGGAGGCAGCTGGTCGATGTTTCTTTCTCATCGATGTTTCTAGCTCTCTATCCCTCTCCCTTCCTCTCTGTAAAAAAATCAATAAAATATATATTTTTTAAAAATTCTACCACCGGGCAGAAATAAATGTGCACTATGTTGTTCTTTGTAGGTCCACATCCTTTATTCCTGACCATTTAGTAGTATATGTGCAGGACAGTTTGTTACAGACTTGAAGCCATGAGGCCCCAAGGCCATCAGGGTTGCTAATTGCAGTTGCTGTCTTATCCTTAGGACAGAACTCCTTCACTCGTGTTCTCCAGGGGAAGGACATCAGCCTATTTTTCTTAAATTGTCTGGCCCATTTTAAACATGACGAAGGATTTCTTGTTAGAGCAACTTTTTCCTACTAAAAGACTGAGATTATTGTGAAAAGTGGAGCCCAGAGGAATCAATTATATCATTAGTATAATACCTCATAGTTATTCCTGATACCTCATAAGTACTGAGCATCTTCTATGTGCCAGACAGTACTCCAAGCAGGTGGAGTGTGTGTTCATGTAGCACAAAAGCTGTTTACCAGCGCTCACAAGACGCATCACTTAAGTCTAATTGTGACTCTGAATTTGGAGTTCATTTTCCATTTGAAAATCAGGAAATTGAGTTGAAGAAGTGACTTGACCATGACTCAAAGCCTGGTGCCCTTTCTGCTGTGGTACACTGTGCTGGCTGTGTTGATATGTGGTTTCCTGTTTTCCAGGAATTACAGCTTGACTCTAAATAAAATATAAATAGTGTATCTCCTAGGCTAAGTAATTCTTTCTGATCATTATGGGAATGAAAAAGGAGGTATTTTCATTTAGCCTTCTGGACATATGTTTGCGACTCCAAAGGAAAATATTATGCAGACCTATTAAACAGACATGTGGTGTTTATTTGCACCAGATGAAGATCTTTACCTTCCTAAAAATGAAATGCAAGGGCTTATGAACTGTGCTTGAAATTTGTTATTCAAGTTATGAAAAGTCAGTTCGCAGTCCAGGATAGACCCATACCATTTCCTTCAATCTTGTAGATTCAGTGAACATATAGAGAACGTAAGCATCAGAATCTCCTGGAAGGCTTGTTAAAACACAGATGTCCTGCTCCTCTCCCCCAAGTTTCTGATTCAGTAGTCTGCGGTAATGCCCAGGAATTCACATTTGTAACATGTTCGCAGGTTATGTTGATGCTGCCAGGTCTGGAACTACACTTTGAGAACTACTGAAGTATAGCAGAGATTTAAAAGTATGCTTTCTGAGCCCGACAGATTGGGCTTGAATCTTGGATAGGACACCCACTAGCTGTTAGACCTTAGGAAAATTACTTAACTTCTTGTTAACTGTGAAGGCTCTGAAACTTTACCCTATTTTCAAGCTAACAAACCTGCCACAGTCTCATGCACTCCTGGGAATGACTTTATCTAGATACTAGTGGCCCAGTGCACGAAATTCATGCACGGGGGGGTGAGGTGGGGGGTCCTCTCAGCCCAGCCTGCACCCTCTCCAATCCAGGACCCCTCGGGGGATTTCCGAATGCCCACAGGGATCGGGCCTAAACCGGCAGTCGGACATCCCTCTCACAATCCGGGACCACTGGCTTCCAACCGATCACCTGCCTGCCTGCCTGATTGCCCCTAACTGCCACCCCTGCTGGCCTGGTCACCCCCAAATGCCCCCCTGCCGGCCTGATCACCCCTAACTGCCCCCCCTGCTGGCCTGGTCACCCCCAACTGCCCCCCTGCCAGCCTGACCACCCCTAACTGCATCCCCCGCTGGCCTGGTCGCCTCTTACTGCCCCCCCCCCCCCTGCCGGCCTGGTCGCCCCCAACTGCTCCCCCACCAACCTGGTCGCCCCATGCAGCCTGCTGCTCAGTCGTTTGGTCATCCCTCACTAACACCCCTGCCGGCCTGGTTGCCCCATGCAGCCTGCTGCTCAGTCGTTTGGTCGCCCCTCACTGACCCCTCTGCTGGCCTGGTTGCCCCGTGCAGCCTGTTTGGTCGTCCATTCGGTTGTTTCGGTTGCGACAGTCGCTTAGGCTTTTATATCTATATATATAGATAGATATAAAAGCCTAATATGCAAAGTGTCTCCTCGGGATTTCAATCACTCACTATGATGTGTGCCTATCACCAGTGGGCAGTGTGGAATGAAGGGAGGCTCAGGCGGCAGCCGGCACCTGGGGAAGGGAGGCCCCGGCCGGCAGCCAGCAGCCGCTAGCGACCCTACCCATGAATTTTGTGCACTGGGCCTCTAGCTACTAATAATAGCTGTAGCCAGAGTATCAACATTTTCTTACACTGGTTCCCTAAACCCCAGTTCCCAAAGGGAGATGTGGAGAGAGCGAGGTGACACCTGCAAAGACAGTGGGTTGCATTACAGGAGAGGAATCCTGAGTTTAGGGAATCCTAATCTTTTATAATGGGCAGTAAGCATGCATGCCCATTATTCCAGAGGGACACGTTATCTTGATGATACTGGACAGTCAGCATGCTGCCCTTTGCTAGAGGGAGACACCATCTCTGTTTTCCGAGACTGTTCTCTGTACAAGCATCCTTAAAGGTTGTCTGGAACAATGGCATTTGGTGCTCCTGCCTGTACAGTGTGCAGAAATGCCATAGGCCCAAGGAGGATTGGCTCTCATTATAAAATGGGGTTAACAATGTAGTAGTACCTCCCTTATTGGGTACTTGGGTAGATTAAAGGCACTAAGATTTGGCAAGTACTTAGAGCAGAGCTTAAGTGCTACATAAATATTTCCTACTGGAGGCCCTAGCAGCTGCCGGCTGCTGGCCAGGGGCCCCCCTCCCTTCCCCCGGCCGCCTGCCTCCACTGCTGGCCAAGGTCTCTCTCCCTTCCCCCAGCCAGACCGCCCCTGGTTGAACTCCTGAAAGAACTCCCGGTTGAGGGGACAATTTGCATACTACACTTTTATTATATAGGACTAGGGGCCCAGTGCACGAATTCGTACATCTTGAAAGGAACTGTGGGCTTTGAGGCTGCGGTGGGCACAGGGGCAGGTCTCGATCCATCCTCTGTGCCCCTGCCCGGCCCCTCCCACCGTGGCCCCCCCCGGTCCCCTGTCTGCCGGCAGCCCCGCTTCCGCCGCCACCACTCCCACCTGCTGACGGGGCCTGCAGCCGCCACTCGCACCTGCTGACAGCGCCAAGTGAACAGGGCCAGTGCCAGACCAGCAGCAGGTGCGAGCGGGGCTGGTGCCAGCAGCAGGTGCAAGTGCCGGGCGGGACCATGGCATGCAGGAGCAAATAATTTTCAGTAACCACCAGAGGCTCGCCCCAATGACAGCGCCTTGGTCTGGTGCCCCCACTCACCTGCTCCATCATCCCACCATGGCCAATGCCCACCATGTTTCGCCCACAGCCCCTAGTGGTCAGCGCATGTCATAGCAACCGGTTTGGTTCAGTTGTTCCACCATTTGTTCTATTTGCATATTAGCCTTTTATTATATAGGATTATTACTCCTGAAGGACAAAAAAAATGTGTTTTTTAAGTGGTAAGTATTGCCTTATAAGATGAAATAATTTGATTTACTGAGTATCCCTAACTTTGAGTTTGTTCCAAGAAACTTCTTTAATGGGTCTAACTTCTACAATGGGGATCATGCATCATAAGATATTTTACCAGCCCATGAGGAATGAAACAGCAACATTTAACTACTAATATGCATGTGCTCTCCCATGTTTCTCTACCTCCTTATGGTTACACAGAGTTATGTGACTAATTCTGTCCAGTGGGCTGTCTGTGGGAGTAACGTGTATTTCTGGGCTGAGGCATGTAAGTGGCTCTTACAAGACCCTCCAACTGTCTCTTGTTACAGTAAACCCTGAAGCCACATTTTGAGATAGTGGAGCTTCCAACAGCTTGGGTTTCTCCAAGTGAAGAAAAGCTCCCTACCCTTCCCTCTACTCCAACACACCAACATGCAATGGACATAAAGAACGAGCATGAAATAATTCTTCGTTCTGTCAAGCCACTGTGATTTGGGGGTTACTTTGCTGCTAAAACATAACCTAGGCTATATTCTCACTATATTTCAGTGCCTATAATGCCTGCCTCCTGTGAGAAAGTTGACAGCCAATTATTTATATGTATAAAAGCCTAAGCAACCGAACGACCGAAACGATCGGTCGCTATGACGCGCACTGACCACCAGGGGACAGATGCTCAACGCAGGAGCTGCCCCCTGGTGGTCAGTGCGCTCCCACAGCAGGA
The DNA here is from genome assembly GCF_951640355.1 of Cnephaeus nilssonii. Lineage (NCBI taxonomy): Eukaryota > Metazoa > Chordata > Mammalia > Chiroptera > Vespertilionidae > Cnephaeus > Cnephaeus nilssonii. The sequence continues at coordinate 61,681,496 of NC_137072.1, read as the reverse complement.
GCACTGCTCAGCTGACCGAATGGTCCCGGCGGCCCACCAGCCCTGTGGCAGCCACTCACTGCCTCAGTAGTCCTGCAGGTCCAATCTCTGGAGAACAGGCCAGGCACCGATGGATCAGCGCTGCTGGCACAATCCTGACAGTGCTGCCGACCTCCTGGAAGTCAGCCTCAGGCACTGCAGCCAATTCCCCTCCCTAGACGCTCCACAAGGAAGAAACAATATAAAAGCAGCTGCCGGGGGCTCCTGGATCCGGGTGAGCCTGGCCCCGGGTCCGGGTGAGGCCGTGGGCCCCTGGATCCGGGTGGGCCTGGGGCCCGGGTCCGGGTGAAGCCATGGGCCCCTGGATCCGGGTGGGCCTGGGCCCCGGGTCCGGGTGAGGCCGTGGGCCCCTGGATCCGGGTGAAGCAGTGCCCCTGGGTCCGGCCGAGACCAAACCAGAGGGAGTCGGACCTGCATTACCACCATTTGTCCACCATCCAGAGCTGAGGGGTCAGTGCCGACATGTACTCATAGGGAACTGGTGGACATTGATATTGGGTCTCAAAAGAACTGTTGGTCCAGAAAGAAACTCACTACAGACTGATTCATTTGCCTGTCAGCATAACTATTATTGCTCGTCGCACATTCAATTCTTATAAGTATATCTCTAGTGACACATGATTTCGCTCATCTAGGGGAAATGATGAACAACATAGACTGATGAACAAGAACAGAACCAGAAACAAGGAGGCATCGATCGGACTATCGGGCCTCAGAGGGAGGATAGGGGAGGGTGGGGGGAGGGGGGAGAGATCAACCAAAGGTCTTGTGTGCATGCATATGAGCCTAACCAATGCTTAACTTCAACAGAGGGTTGGGGCATCCAAGGGGAGGGGTGTGGGATGGGAATGTGGGGATGAGGACAAATATGTGACACCTTAATCAATAAAGAAATTAAAAAAAAAAAAAAAAAAAAGCAGCTGCCGGGTGGCTCCCAACAACCAGCGCGAATGTCAATGGGACGGATCCGGATCCCGGGCTGGCAAGGGCGTCCCACCGCCTGCCCAGAGGGCTGATCGCGTCCTGGCCCCCCTATCCCAACCCCCCTGGGGGCCCCATCCGTGCACGAATTCGTGCACCAGGCCTCTAGTTTTAAAATATAGACTCTGGGTGTATATACTAGTATATGTAAAGCTAGACATGAGTTTTGCATTCTGCTGAGGGAATATAAGCAATTAACATCTGTCTATTTAGTGTACATTAATTTCAGAAAGTGTTAAGTACTGTAGAAAGAGGTGTGGTCAACACTGATATTTAGGAAAATGCCCACTCCCATTTGTTGTTGCTAAGGGAACCTTCATGTGTGGGGGCCTACATTGTACTCAGCCTCAGGTGACAGCTCATGTGCGTTCTCAGTGATTACACAACTTGTATTCTGATTTCTCTGTCTCTCCTGCAGCCAGCTTGAGGCCATGTGACCTAGTTATTTTTTTAAAAGCCAAAGTTTTGGGGATAGATGTTCCTTTTTTTTTTTTTTTTTGACAAAAGGAGGCATAGCCACCACATCCTCTCATTTTCTTCTTGCCTGGAATGTAGATGAGATGTTGGGTTAGGACAGCAACCTTTTCGTGCCAGGAGGTGACAGGCATAAAGACAGCATGCTGAAAATGGCAGAGCCGGAGACAGAGCTGCTGAGGGCTTCACTGAACAGCTACACCTATACCAGTAGCTGCCATCTCCTAGACTCGCTACAGGAGAAATGTAAACATCTGTTAATGAAGCCACTGTTACTTGCAGCGAGATACATTCCTAACCTGCATAGAGTCTAATGGAATAGGGGCAGGAGGGGGTTGGTTGGAGGGTGTGGTTGAGGGCACACCTGTGCAATGTTAGCTGTTATAATCAGGTAAGGCCTCTTTGAGAACGTACCATTGCACTGAGACCCGAATGATGAGAGGGAGTCAACAGGATGTGGGGTGTGTACTTGGGTTTGGGGTAGTGCCAGAGCCCCCTTGAACAAATAGTTGAAGTGGAGAAGAGATAGTTGGGGAAATTGTGTTCCATGATGGATTTCTAAGCTTGTGGGTTCCATATGGCACTGGAGCTAAGGGACCTGGAGGTGATCTGTCAGTTTGGAGCCCCTGGGAGATTATGATCTACGTGGGGTAGAATTCTGGAGAATTCAGATGAAAACAGAGTGTGTGACCCATGACTCACCACTGACACATTGTCCATTAGGAAGAGACTGTTATTCCTGGAGGGAATGTGTGGGGCCTCCAGACTGAGTTCCTTTCCTCAGAGTCTCCTATGGAAACTGCGTCAGAGTCATGGGGCTTTGAGACCGGCATAGCTGTCTGTCCAGTTGAAGAGCCTCTCTAATGCGTGAATTCTCCATGGCATGTGCTTTGGTTGGCAGAAAAATAACCGGAGCAACTACTACCATTTATCGAGTGCTTACCATGAGCTGAGCGTTATGCTAAAAGTACTGCAAACATTTAACCCTGCAGCAACCCCATGAATCCCCGTGTTACTGATGAGGAAGCTGAGACCTTAGTATTTTCTTGAGGTCATAGAGCTAGCAGGTTGCAAAGCAGGCCTTTTAACTAGCATGTCATTTAAAAAAAAAAAAGGACTCCTGAGGGGAGGGTCCCTGGAATGTGCTAGGTTTTAGAAGCACTTAATGACCTAGAACAGAATATTTAAAATATCCTGAGTCGTATTTTGTATTCCTTCCCTTTTTACTTCCCTTTTTTTAAACATATGATTATGCTGATTTTAGAGAGAGAGAAAAAGGGAGAGGGAAAAAGAGTGAGAGATGTCGATGTAAGAGAGAAACATTGATTCTGCATGCACCCAACCAGGAATCAAACCCTCAACCCAGGTATGTGCCCTGACCCGGAATCAAACCAGCAACCAAAGGACGACGCTCAACCAACTGACCAAGGCCCCCCCCCCCCCCCTTTTTTTTTAAATATATTTTTATTGACTTCAGAGAGGAAGGGAAAGGGAGAGAGAGATAGAAACATCAGTGATGAGAGAGAATCATTGATTGGCTGCCTCCTGCACGCCCCCCACTGAGGATCGAGCCTGCAACCCTGGCATCTGCTCTGACCGGAATTGAACTGGGACTGCTGATGCTCTATCCACTGAGCCAAACCAGCTAGGGCGGCCCTTTTTTCTTTCCCTGTAATTATATGTGTGTATGGTGTGAGTGTCTATAACACTAAAAAAAAATGTTTTTTACTTGACCTGTTTTACCTGCTATTTTGAGGGAGAAGAGCAGTTTGAGATATATAGCATTTTTATTTCTGAATAAATTTATTTTGCAGGAGACTGGAAGGACCATAGAAGGGTCACTTAAATGTACCTGGCGAGGTACATTTCTAAATGAGATATAATAGTTTGTGTCACATACATAAAATTGAATGTAGACAGTGCTGACTTAAATAACAAGAGCTGCTATGTATTGAATATCTATGATGTGTCGGTATGCTAGGCATTTTAGCTAGATTATGTAATTCACTCTTCTCAGTACCTGTAAAATAGGCCATTTTCTATTTTACAGAGGGGAGCACTGAGGCTGATAGGGCTTAGTTTGCCCAAAGTGATCACCTGTCTCACTTGAACCTAGTTTCTTTCTGCTGCACAGGACCAGGCCTGCAGGGGAGGGCAGTTGGGGGGGAGAATCAGGCCAGCAGAGGAGGGCAGTTGAGGGGGACCAGGCCTGCAGGGGAGGGCAGTTGGGGGCAACCAGGCCTGCAGGGGAGGGCAGTTGGGGGCAACCGGGCCTGCAGGGGAGGACAGTTAGGGGTGACCAAGCCTGCAGGGGAGGGCAGTTGGGGGCAACCGGGCCTCCAGGGGAGGACAGTTAGGGGCGACCAGGCCCACAGGGGAGGGCAGTTGGGGGCAACCAGGCTGGCAAGGGAGGGTAGTTAGGGGTGACCGGGCCAGCAGGGGAGGGCAGTTGGGGGTGACCAGGCCTGCAGGGGAGGGCAGTTAGGGGCAATTGGGCTGGCAGGGAAGCAGTTAGGCGTCGATCAGGCAGGCAGAGGAGTGGTTAGCGGGTGATCAGGCTGGCAGGCAGAAGCGGTTAGGGGCAATCAGGCAGGCAGGCAGGCGAGCAGTTGGGAGCCAGCAGTCCTGGATTGTGAGAGGGATGTCCGACTGCCCGTTGGGATCGGGCCTAAATGGGCAGTCAGACATCCCTCAAGGGGTCCCAGATTGGAGAGGGTGCAGGCTGGGCTGAGGGACATCCCCCCCGCCCCCGTGCACGAATTTTGTGCACCAGGCCTCTAGTATAAACATATTTGGTTTCAATATTTATAGACCAGTACATTTTCCCTCCAACCCCCATATTTAGAGAAAAAAAATGTTACAAAGGTAGTAAATGATTCATTGCATAAGAATAAAAGGTGAAAGTGGCCTTTTTCAGAAAAGCCAGCAGTTTGGTATATGTGCATGCACACTTGTGTGGGAGTGTGTGTTACCATAAATGTAAATATGAAGCATTTTTATTTTTAAGCTCACCTCGTGTTTTTGTTTTCACATTATGCATTTTGTTCAGCATCTTAGTTGGATAAACTTATTCTTTTGATGTTACATTGCATGTTGTGCTGTGTCCTAATGGATTTAGCCATTTCTGTGTTGGTATGTATTAGGTTACCAGTTTTCTTCTTATATAAACAGTATTTTACTGGCACATACCTCCTTGTAGATACCTAAATATATATATAATCCTCACCAAAGGATATGTTCATTGGTGAGAGTAAGAGAGAGACAGGGAGAGAAAGAGAAAGGGAGAGAGAGAGGGAGAGGGAGAGGAAAGCATTAATGAGAAAGAAACATTGATTGGCTGCCTCCTGCGCGCGCCCCAATCGGGTAGTGGAACTGGCAGCCTAGGTAGTGCCCTGACTGGGAATTGAACTCACAGCCTTTTGGTGTACGGGATGACGCTCCAACTAACTGAGCCACCCAGCCGGACGTGACTGTATTTTTAAGAAAGTTTCTTTGAAGAATTGATCAAGAGAAGCATATACAAATTTCCTTTCTTAGCCGTGGTTCAGGATAATACCTTCCTGACCACAGCAGGCCTCCATTCTAACCCGACCTTATGGCTGGCTTGCATGGCTACTCCATGCATCTGTGCAGGTCAGGCGTCAGCACCCCAGCAGGCTTTCATCAGCTGACTTGGGTCTTACTGTGTGCCATGACTGAGACAGTCGATAACCTGGTGCTTCCGCCTCCTCGCCCCTGCCTCTGTGGAAAGGACTGTGCCTTCCAGTGAAGTTGTGAATAGGAGTTGCTCAGACTAGTCCCTAGCTGTGCCCAGGGGCCACATCCCTCAGAAAATACGTCTCCACCCACCTCCCAAAAGTCAGTAATGGCACCCAGGGGGTGGGCTGAATTCTTCAGTCAGTCTTAGGTTAGTCAGTCTCTAGAACCATTTTTTAAAATAATACACTGTTTTGGAGAAATTGCAGGTTCACAGCAAATTTGAGCCAAAGGTGCAGAGATTTCCCATAGATCTTCCTGCTCCACATATGCACAGCTTCCCCATCATCAGCATCCTCCACTGGAGTGTTGTATTTGCTACAACTGATGAGCCTGCATGGACACATCATTATCACCAGTTCTAGGACCATATTTCACTATAGATCACAGTTTGCTCTTCACTTTGCTCAAATGTTACATTCTCTGACCACGCTATATAAAATTGCAATACTTTCTCTTCATTTCCCTCTCTATAGCACCTTTTAATATTTAACATCTGTATGCTATGTTTTTGTTGTTGTTGTTTTGTTTTTAACCTCCTATAGCTTGTAAACTCAGATGATGGCAAGAGTTCCCTTCCCTCTCATTCTCAGTTCCTGGCTTTGGGTAGATGCGCAGGAATACTTGTTGGCTCAGTGAGTAAATGGTCAGACAGCGGACCCAGGGCCACTCCTTCAGGTTGGCAACCCTCAACATCCCAAACTGCCCTTTCAGTCTCTGCCGCTGTTGGGCTGCAAGCAGGTGGGGCATCTTCAAGGGGAGGGTCATGTGGGGGACTACCGTCACCGACTCTTCAAAAGTATTCACATGGTTAGCAAGGTTAATGCCAAAATGAATGCCTGTTTTATTGATCACTTACTGTGTGCCGGCCCTGCATGCCAAGAGGAAGTGAGAGAGCAGCAAGGGAGGGGAGGGGAGAAAAGGTTAGAGGGGAAAGAGAAAATTATGGGGGCAAGGGGAGGGAGGAGGAAAGGCAGGATAGAAATAGAGAGAGGGGAAGAAAGAGAAATTAAAGTGTGTTTGAGAGAGGGAACGTGAGAGAGAATAAGGTGTGATGGGTGGTGGTGAGAATTTGGGAAACTTGCCAAATTCTAGGGCCACTCTAGCTGGTTGGAGGAGAGACCCAACTCCAAAACATGTTTGACCTTGAAAAACGTGGTCACTACCAGAGTGCGTTTAATTAGAATATTTGCAGCATCTGTTTCATTCTGTTGCGGGAGGAGAGAGGAATGACACATGATATCGACTCATCTGGAAACATTGTGGTCTCCAAGTCAGCAATTTCATTTCAAGGAGAGCGAGAGGAAAGAGGAAAGGCGTTATCGGGAGTCAGAGTGGAGCTGAAGTACTATGGTCGGTGTTTCAACTCCAGCCCCAAGTGTAGCAGTGAGCCTGTCAAACAAGCAGGCAGCTGAAATGGTTACAAGTTGCATGCAGAGTTTCCATTCGTATCAAATAGTGTGTTAAATCTGTACGACGATAATTTAGTAACATACCCTTTGCCTTAAGGATGTTTGAAAAAAATAAAAGCTATTTAAAGCGAGTTAGGAGAAGTGCAATAAAATTACAAACACAAGAAAGGGAAAAGGAAACAGCTGGTGATAGTGTTAACCATAGAGAGAGAGGTTGTTTCTAGAGATCCACAAGGTGGTAGGAAGGCCATCTGCCCAGGTTGGATCACACACACATTTTCTTTCTCTCTCTCTCTCTCTCTCTCTCTCTCTCTCTCTCTCTCTTTCACTCACACCCCTCCCACCTCCCCACCCACACACAATATCCATTACTGTTATGAGAGATTGCTCAAGAATTGCCTTGGGGATTAATTAAGTACCTTTTATGAGTGGAAGTAAAATCTTAAGATTGGGTTTTACTGGGGGCCCACTTTTTTATTTTATTAAGTGTTGAATTCTTACATAAAGATCAGTGTTGATTGCCTTTCTCTTGCCTACTCCTTTGCCCTTCCTCCTTCTGATTCTAGTGAAGATGATGACACAACCTGTTATTTCAGGAAAATTACTTAACTGAGTTATAGTTTTCTTATCTGTACAATGGGGCATTAGTATCTACCTTGCAAGTTTATTGCAATGTTTACATGAAATGTCATTTTAAAAAGCATTTAACACGATGCTTAGCACATAGTAGACACGGGGAAAATGTTATTTCCTTTCTTCTCATGATGAACTTGTGCACGTTTTTTTCTTGTTGAAATGGCTTTGAGTAGCAGCCTCAAAATGAAAAGTGCATTTTTCCTTTGCTTTATGCTAGCTGATTTATTCATGCAACTTGGGAGTTGGTAAAGAACCATTCTCTAATCCCAAAGAGAACTTTGAATTCTGTCTCCAGTAAGATTTCTTACAGGTCAGATGTGCCTATGAGTTTACTTATGGACTGATATTCATAAGCTCTTTCTCTTTCAGATGAATACACTTGTCATTTTCCACTGACTGGCAGCAATGGCATTCACTGAAAGAGTCAGCAGCAGCAGCAACAGGTAACCGTGAAATCTATGATTCAAAGATAAGATGATATTTAATTTTATAATCTACTTTTGAAAGAATAAATTGGCTCTTTTTCATTTTTTGCAATTTATGAACTCTCTGGTGCATGAAAATGTGTGAAAAATTTAGTTTTCTCTACACAAAGTCAAACCTGTTATACTTTCTTTAAATCTAGTACCTACTTTCTGAGTCTCAACTCATCTCTTTAACATGTGGATGTCACATTAGATCAGCATCCTAATTCAATGTTCAAGACACTGGTCCATATTGCACTAATTTGATAAAATGTGCACATATTAGTATTCAGCATGTGCTGGAACAAACATCATGATGAAACTCACCTTATCATGAGAGCCTTGAAGGAGGAAATTCTATCATTGTTACATTTTCTGACTTTTACATTTGTTCCTCCAACTCTGCACATACAGTTAACTGTCATCTTGCATATGCTACATGGCCAGTGTCGGTTGAGGGTTGCATGTTCACTTTCTGAAGCAGTTATTAAGAATAACTCATTCGAGCCCTGGCCCATGTTGAATGGTTAGAGCATAGGTCAGTGCAATGAAGGGTCTCGGGTTCAATTCCCTGTCAAGGGCATGTACCTGGGTTTCAGGAATGATCCCAGCTTGGTCAACTAATCCATCTATCTCCTCACATCAATGTCTCTCACTTTCTCCCTCTGTCTCTCTTCCTCTCCCCTCCCTCTCTCCCTCTTTTCCCCTCCCTCTCTTCCCCATTCCCCCATCCCCCCATTCCCTCTCTCTCCTCTACTCTCTCTGAAATCCTCAGGTAAGTATTAACAAAAAAAAGAATAACTCTGCTCTGCCGGTTGGTTGAGCGTCGACCTATGATCCAGGTCACGGTTCAATTCCCATGCCTGGGTTGTGGGCTCCATCCCCAGTAGGGGGCATGCAGGAGGCAGCCGATCAATGATTCTCTCTCATCATTGATGTTTTTCTCTCTCTCTCTCTCCCTCTCCCTCTCCCTTCCTTTCTGAAATCAATAAAAATATTTTTTTAAAAAAGAATAACTCATTTGATAGCCAGGAAGAATTCTTAATGTCATTGATTAGTGTGTTTTTAAAAATTCTAGTAGATACTAAAAAACATATTGAAGTATGAGACATGTAAACTCAAACTTAATTCATATTTATTGATTAATAGATGATGGTGCCTGACCATCCTGGATCCTTTCCTGCTTCCTCCCCCTTTCTGTTCATGCAAAACACTCTCTATCCCAGGTGGTTCTGGCACTGTTGTTAAGCAGGGCACACTCTCCTCCCCCACAGAGAAGGCATGTGACCAGGCTGCAGCGCTCCACCCTGCGAGAGCCTGGGGGGAGACTGTTGTCCTCTGTCTTTAGGCTTGTTCATAATGTTCGGTTACACATACGTTTTACATTTCTATGTAGTTAAATGTCTTGTTCTTTATGCATTCTGGTTTTGATTGTGCTTAGGTCTTTCTTACTCCAAAACTATGAAAATAATGTCATGTGTTCTCTGCAGAGCTTGAATGGTTTCATTTTTTGCACTTAAATCAGAATTTGTAAGCTGGTGGCCTATGGGCTAGATCTGGCCAACAGATGGGCTGTGTTCAGCCCCTCACAGTTTTCTAAAAAGGTGTAGCTGCCCATGTTTTTTACATAACAATCTAGACTTTTATCTTCTCTTGAAAAACATCAGGTTTAACAACCTTGTCATGCATTGCCATAAAGAAACAGACGTGAAGAGCCATTGCTCTTGTAAACAGGGCCTGAGCGTGCTAATTCAGAACTTCCCAAGAAGTGGTATGTCATCAGTACTTCCCAGGTGTGCTAAGATGTGACTCCTCTCAGCCTGAAGGTCAACCAGAACTCCCACCTGATTTCCTCCTGCAGACATCTGCTGTGTTGGCTTGCCCCAGCGAGATTTGGTATTAATTAAAAAAAAAAAGTTGGGAAAGCACAGATGTTTTCTAGTTCCCTACAATTCCCACACAGTTGGTTTCGCACATTTAGTTAGCTGCTTAGCCCTCTTAAATTGCCTTTGACTTTATAGTATTTTGATCCATTTGTAATAAATTTTAGTGTAAAGTATGTGTTGTAAATTTCCATATTAATAAGAAAATGAAAAGTCCAGGGGATGTTAAGGAGGCTTTTTTTTTTTTGTAAAAGCAAAAGTCTAGCCAGTTGTTTTAACATAATTTATTAAATCATCTATCTTTTGTCCACTGATTTCAATGCTGTGTCTAAATCCCATCACATTCTGGAGTCTATTATATTATTGTTCTCATTGATTGTTTCTTCTGGCACTGGTGCCATACTATTTTGTTGTATGTTTATAGATCCTAATATTCAGGCAGATTCTTTGTCATCACTTTTCATTTTTAAGATTTTTCATAGCTATTCTATTCACAACTGATTACATTTTTACGTGTGCTCTGAAGTCCTTTGTTATTTTTGAGAAAAATTATTGTTGGCATTTTGATTAGGGTCCCTTTAAATTCATCAATTAGGGAGTGTTGAATTCTATAGACTATTAAAACTGGGCCTTCCTACAAAAGAACCTGTATGTCAGATTAATGAAAAATTAAAGGGGATGAAGACATTTTAAATTTCAACTGTAAGATTTTTGTGGAGATCTGATTTTTTCAGAAATTTCTAGTCATTGACATTGCATCCAGTATAATTTCTGGTGTCAGTGGCAAGATTAAAAAGATATTTTGCTTCCTATTGTTGCTAATTAAAGTAGGATGGGTGACTGCCCTTTGTAGTAACATTCTAGCAGTTACAGCATTATTTATTAATTATTATTATTATTTGTTACAATATCTTTCTCGTTCCTCCTCTCCTTGAAGTACTGCTTTTAATTTTAATACCCAGTACACGTGATAAGAGAGGGGAATCCTCAACGGAGCTCTGTTTTTAATATATACAAACAGCTCACTTGTTTGAATGCTGCGTCATGGCAGGCTTTAATCTTTTAGTAGTCCAGAAGAGAACATCAGATTTATGTGGCACTGGTCCAGGACTAGCACATATTTTAAAGGAAACAGATGTGTATTGAGTGTGCAGCTCTGATCACTCAAACTACATAGGAGTCGGAGTGCGAACCCTTGCTATGCTCAGGGCTATCCGAAGTCCTAAGTGTGGACAGACCGTGAATGTAATGTGTAATGACAATATTTGTTTTAGTTCTTATAAATAATTAAGGCTTCTGCTGTGATTTCCGAATTTATCAGCATTAGACACCATCGAACCTGAGTCACTTTTATTTCCCCCCACCTTCTTTCCCTTCCCCTTTCTTTTCTTTCTAAAAATTGTTCTTGGGAGTATGACAAACTGAAAAGGACAGACATTACTATACAGTTAATGCATCTGCACAAAGTGAACACGCTTGTGTAACCAACCGGTTAAGGGACACTCCAGAAGCCGGGCCTGTCCCCTTTCAGCTGTTACCTCCCTCATTATACTGTTCTGACTTGTAATACCAGGGATTTGTTTTGCTTGTTTTAGAATCTTATTTAAATACTAGAGGCCTGATGCACGAAATTCATGCAAGGGGCTCGTGGCTGCCTCTGCCTCCTCTGCCTCTGCCTCCTCTGCCTTGGCCCCTGCCCGCCATGGCGGCTGGGGGCCTCCGCCGTCTTTGCCTCCTCTTCCTCCCCCGCCACCACTTTGTCCAGAAGGTCGTCCGGTCTAATTAGCACATTACACTTTTATTATTATAGATACTCATAAAGTATACTCTTTCAGGTTTTCTATTCAATTTTGATGTTTTTCCCCCATTTCATAAATTTAAATATTTTTAACATTTAAAAATCTTTATAATAATAATGTATTCTACATTAATAAACTATATTAGTTATATGTTATACTAGATGCCCAGTGCATGAATTCGTGCACGGGTGGGGTCCGGCCGGCCCGCCCTGATCAGGGCGATTGGGAGCTGGGCGGCTGTGGGGAAGGGCCGCTGGCAGTTGGCTGGCTCCACCCTCTGGTGGAACTCCTAGTCGAGGGGACAATTTGCATATTAGCCTTTTATTATATAGGATAATCACTATTAAATATTTTTTTATTTTATTTTTCCATAGTATAACATGATAATGTAATTATTCTTACTCTTTCTTCCACTTCTCTCTCTTCTGCCCTTCAACTATTGGCTCTGCTTTTAGTTTAAAATTGTCCAGGTTGAGAGCCCATTTTATTTTACAGTTGCCTGTGCCCTTGCAAGCTTTGTCTTGAAATTGCCAATAAAAGTTTAAAAACCAACCAGCATTATTTACATTGTTTTGAACAGGAAGCAAAATAATCTTCAGAGCTTCATTTCTCCTCTGTGAGTTCAAAGTCAACCCAAGTACCACTTGAAAAAGAAGATTCATATTGATCAGGACAAATGAACTCTTATCTTTTCCTGAGGAAATGGTTCAAATTCATGCCGCATTTTAAATTGCTTCATCTTTGAATGGTGCTTTTCTTTGTCCTGGAGTTTTTGTTGTTGTTGTCAAATGATCTTTTTAAGTATTTTCCTTTGTAGTTCTTAGCTAGGCGGGCATTCCACTGCACCACTGCTGATGCCATCTGTGATGCCATGGGGGTGGTGGCCATCGGCATTGCAGCTCACAGACTGGGCAGTCCCGTCTGTTCTGAATAGTCAGTGCCACTGTAATCCTCAGACCCTCTCAGTCTCCTGTGGCTTGGGCAATGTCATCATCACCCTTCTTTGGAGACAGACCCAGGAGACCGATCTTGGGGGTGAGGGCAGCTGTGGCACTGACTTCCCACTGGTGAACCTTGTGTGTACGAGTTGGGGTCAAACTTTGGTGGCACGTTGAGGTGGCTGGTGTCAGATGAACCCGGATGCGGGACAACTGAAGAAAGCTGCACCTAGGCCTTCTTCGATCCAAACGCCAAAAGATTTCCTGGAGTTTTTAATGACTTCCTTTGTCTTTGTTGAAAGGGGGAACCTGCCTTCTTTCCACTAACTCATTCTCCTTCTGACCCTTCAGAACCTATTGCTTGAAATCTCCCACTTTATTCCTGGAATCCTGAAACTAAAATTACATTTTAAAAAGTTTTTTTTTCCAATTAGTTTATATTTATTATTTTTAAAATTAACTTTTGTAAAGTGTGTGCTATATTATATTCTTCTGAAGTTGGGACCAGGTAAGTGAAGCCACAGAATAAAGCTGGGGCACTTTCTGGGAAATTTTACTTGCTGTTAAGGGGGAAACATTATGATAAAACAAGAATGAAATAAATTTTATTTCAGGCCATGTTACCAGATTTTTTGGGGACATAATTTTATTGTTTTCTGCCGTTAAGGGTGGGTACTTCTTATAAATGTCCTAGGACAGTGGTTGGCAAACTCATTAGTCAACAGAGCCAAATATCAACAGTACAACGATTGAAATTTCTTTTGAGAGCCAAATTTTTTAAACTTAAACTTCTTCTAACGCCACTTCTTCAAAATAGACTCGCCTAGGCCGTAGTATTTTGTGGAAGAGCCACACTCAAGGGGCCAAAGAGCCGCATGTGGCTCGCGAGCCCCAGTTTGCCGACCATGGTCCTAGGAGATATGCTGATAATGCTTTCTCAGTATTTGGGGAGACTTGAAGTGACTGAATGTTGTGAGCTCCAAATCATATAATTATAGGTAGTCCTGGTAGCACCTTCCTAGGAGAGTCTGAAATAATGTTTAACTGGAACTAATTGAGGAGAGGCCTCAATTAGTAAGGAAGCTACAAGGTGTTAATCTGATTAACACCTATTATATGGACAGATTTTCCTGTGTGAGAGTAAATCAGGGGCCTCACTCCAGATGCTTGCTAGAGAGACTGATGGCTGGAGGCCACGTTTTCCTGAAGCCGTGATTGGCCTGTGCCTTGTAAAGACTAATCCACACCTGGAATTGTGAAGGGGAAATAGAGGGGTTTCCTGTATTTCCCAAGAAAGTTGTTGTAGGCCTGATTTACAAGTGCAGTGACGTTTTGTATAGAGAACTCATTGTTTCCCTTTGTGTTATAGAGTTTGAGTCACTCAGTTTGCTGGGTTTAAAACAGTTTGATTTTAGACTTCTTATCCCAGGCCTGAGGAAATTTTTTTAGTGACTTCCCAAGGAAACAGTTAACTTTTGGGAAGTTTAGACTAAACTATAAAAATGTTGACTAGCAGGCATGGCTCAGTGGTTGAATGTCAGCCTATGAACCAGGAGGTCACGGTTTGATTTCTGGTCAGGGCACATGCCTGGGTTGCGGGCCAATCCCCAGTAGGGGGCGTGCAGGAGACAGCCAATCAGCGATTCTCTCTCATCATTGATGTTTCTACCTCTCTTTCTCTCTACCTTCCTCTCTGAAATCAATAAAAATATATATATTTTAAAAAAAGAAATATTGAGTAATTTTCACCAGTGAAATCCACTTGATGTATTATTACACGTGTGATCTGTTACTATGTGTGGGACCTGGAGTGTGGGACCGAAGTTGGACAGCTTGTGTTTAGATCTCTGACACTTTGGTTACTTGGGCAAATCCCTCAACTCTTAAAGCCTCATTAACAGGGGAATAAAGAGAATAATGCATGTAAAGTGCTTATCACCATACCTGGTCCTCAATAAATTATTGAAGTGCTCCACTCTGGTGATGATGGCAGAGTGGCCGTGTCAGGGGTATTAAGTAGCTTCCTTAACTCTGCTTCGAGGGGAAAGGCTTTGTTTAGAGGCAGCTCTGGATGGGAGTCCTTAGTGAGCTGCTCTAGGAGTAGCATTCATAGAGGAGGCAGAACGTTAGAGGCAACAACAGACCCTTAAGAACAAAACGTAGAGTATGCTCATTAGCAGGGCATGCAGAGACACACGTCTTACTGTGGTGTGCTTATGTTTATTATGGGCTATGGGGTTATCCTAAATGACAGAGTGTAAGAAAACATTGCTGTATAGTATTGTCTTCTCTACAAGTAGCATAGTCTTTTTTTTTTTTTTTTAACAACTTTATTGGCTATAACTCGTGTGCCATTTTCGGTGTACACTTGAACGATACTAAATTTGCTGAGTTGTGCAACCGTCTCTGCAATCCAGTTTCAGAATTGCACCCGGAATGGATGCAAACTGCCTATTTCCTACCTTCAACTCGAGGCAACATTAATCTGCTTCATACGTTTGCCTATTCTGAACATTTCCTACTAATGCAATCATGTACTATATGGTTGTTTGTGACTGGCTTCTCTCACTTAGTGTAAGATTTTCCAAGATTCGTCTTTTGTTGTACCATGTGTCAACATCTCATTCCTTTTTATTTCCAAATATTCCATTGTATAGATATTTCAATGTTTTGTCTACTAGTCCCCAGCTGATGGACATTTGGATTGTGTCCACTTTTTGGCTGTTATGGTTTATGTGTTTTCATTCATTCACATGTTTTCATTTCTTTGGAGTAGATAGATAGGAGTGGAATTGTTTTCTTGGAAGGTAGACTTGTGTGTAGAGTCCACTTTAGATTACTCGAGGTTCACAAGTCAGTGTGCCCGTGGGTCGGTTTCAGATTCATTTGCATATGGTTTTTCTCTCTGCCTTCAGCCCGGAGCTCTCTCCTAATGCTGAGAGTTGGAAGAGAATTAATTAATGTGTATATAGCACCTTCAATAGAATGGCAGCTGGCATTCTGTCAGATTAGGTGACACTTTGGTCCATGGTGGTGGATCGGATGAATTGTTTTAAGAGCTGAATTGTTTAAGATCACACCATCTTTGTAGAAGTACTAAATTTATACTAGGATTGGGGAAGAATTTTTCTTCTTTCTGGAAGGCTCCCATGGTAAATCTTTTTCTTCTGAAGCTGTAGCAGTCGGCCTTGTTTGGAGTCTGTGGAACAGGGTTGGGAAAGAGAGAATTTCAGTTCCAGTTTCCTCTGTGTGTTTTTTTTTTTTTTTCAGAAGCGTGGAGAGTGTTATTTCAGAATCTGAGTTTCGTTTTCTGTACCTATGATAACCCTGGAAAGGGGTCAGATTAGATGGTCATCTGTTTGGTTTGCCTGTGCTGGAGGAAGGAAAAGCGTGGCCAAGTTCATAGCTGAATGAGTCAAGCAGAGGGTAGGGAATCCTGGGGCAATGAGTTTGCTTTGCTTGGGAAGATGTGTAACCGCTACACTAACATTTAACATGTGAGGCCTTGTGCAGTTTCATCTCTGCTTTTGACCAACCGGTTCTGATGCCTTCCTCAGGTGATGCCTTCTTCATGACCTGCAGTGCGGACTGCCTTCATCTCTGTTGCTTTAAATTGATTGTAGAGCAGTCGCTGTTGGATTGTACATGTTCACAGAGATAAGATGTTAGTAGACATAGTGAGGTGAATAGGTCTTACTAACGCTATTGAAAGCATGAGGTGGTCCAAAAACTTGTTAAGGAGAAGAGTGAGTCTAAAGGGAGAGAGAGAGAAAGAGAGAAATCTTGTGCTTTGTAGCAACAATATAGAATTAATTAATATTGGCCCTGATAGCCTAATTTACTATAGACTTAATCATAATTCTTGCCTACTTCACTCTTCTTTCTTCTTCTTCACTTTCAAAAAAAGTTTATTTTTAATCATAGAAATAGTCAGACTTTAGTGGAAGTACAGAGAATATTTCATTAACTTTCAAGTACCCTTTCCCAAGATTTAACATTTCTCAGTATCTTGCCACGCTTTAAAAAAATCTTTTCTTTTTCTCATTTTTCTTTGCTGAAATAGTTTAAACCCCAGACATTTATTTTTCACTTATGTGCATCTCTAAAAAAATATGTGGATATTTTCCTACATAACTGCACACCAGTATCAGACCTAATAAAATTAACATTTTGAATTCACCTAATAACTAGCTCATATCCTAACTGTTCAGATTGTTTTAAAATGTCCATTAAAGTTGTTTAATCCTGGTTCAAGCAAAACAAAAAAATACAAACATTCCATTAGGTTTTGTCTCTTGAGTCTTAATCAAGACCAGGCGTCCCCAAACTACGGCCCGTGGGCCACATGCGGGTGTTTTTGCCGTTTTGTTTTTTTACTTCAAAATAAGATATGTGCAGTGTGCATAGGAATTTGTTCATAGTTTTTTTAAACTATAGTCCGGCCCTCCAACGGTCTGAGGGACAGTGAACTGGCCCCCTGTTTAAAAAGTTTGAGGACCCCTGATCTAGACTCTAGAGCATTCACCCTATTTTTTTAGGGGGGGTTGACTGGTTGAGAAATCTGATTTGAATGCATGTATCACTTTGTGGATTTGTCTGTTTGCTTCCTCTTAATATGTTTAACTTGTTCTAATATGTCAGTGGTTCTCAACCAGGAATTTTTTTTTTCTCCAGCAAACAAAGTAAGGGTTTATTTTTAGGAAGTGTCCCATGTCCAGAAACAGGTTAGCTAATGCTCAAAAACCTGGCTCCCAGATGGTTTATAAGGGGTGGGGGTGGGGGAATCATTTTCATGGAGTTAGGGTTGTGGTCTGGGTCCCCGTCTCTACTGATTGGTCGGAGCTAGGGTAGGGGGTAGTTGATCAGTGGATTCAACCAGGAATAATTGTATCCTGCAGAGTTGGGATGGTGGTGGC
Organism: Cnephaeus nilssonii; assembly: GCF_951640355.1. Lineage (NCBI taxonomy): Eukaryota > Metazoa > Chordata > Mammalia > Chiroptera > Vespertilionidae > Cnephaeus > Cnephaeus nilssonii. The sequence continues at coordinate 61,664,198 of NC_137072.1, read as the reverse complement.
TTTTGGGAATGTCTGGAGAGGTTTTTCGTTGCCCTGATCCAGTGGGTGTGGGATCAGTGATGCTGCTAAACGTCCTGCAACACACAGGAAGGCCCACCACAAAGGATTCTCTGGCTCCGAATGTCAGTAGCGCTGAGGTTGAGAATCTCCCAGCTATTTCCTGGAGAATAGATGTTAGCTCTAAAGCTCAGTTAGATTCAAGGTAAGTCTTTTTGCCAAAGATGGTTGAATAGTCCGGCCGTGCTGGTGGTGTTCTGTGCTTTGACCTGGGCATAAGTTACAAGAGTATGTTCCTTTGTGAAAATGCAGGTGTGAGCTGAGTTCTTTTTAAAATCTGTTATATTCTGATTTCTAACGTTTCCTACTCTGGCTATATACCTTGCTCTTTTTGACTATCACCTCAATTTTTAGATACACCAAGAAATCTTTAACTCGTCTTTCCTTGTCAATTTCCTTAATATTCAGTTCAATTTAATGCGAGACACTGGGAGAGATGGGAAAAATGGCTGTCTTGTGACCTCATGAGTGGGATGGTGTGTGTGCTAGGATCAAATCAGAGTGCTGGCATCGTCCTTGCTCTGGAGAGATGCCCTCAGAGACCGACACCTAACCAAGAAGTCATATTTGGCCACTTGTACTTTCTCTCCCCTTTAAGCTTTGAGAGAGAGAGAGAGAGAGAGAGAGAGAGAGAGAGAGAGAGACCGACCGAGGCCCCAGACCTTCCGGATGGATGGCTTTAAGTGAGAAGGCTGTGGGGCTGTGGGATTTGGGAAAGGGGTGTTTGGGGCAAAAAGAGCCCTTGAAGGTCGGGAGGGCATTAGGGGTGTGCTGGGATGCTGGCTGGAAAGTGGTCATCAAGCCAGCTCTCTCCCCACCTCTGATAAATCACTGGAAGGAAAGGCCATGAATTTTTTCGGACAGCTGGTTCTTACTGGGGGCTGGGCTTTCGTTTGCAAATAAAAGGACTGCGGTTGGAGTAGTGGAAGTCACAATGGGCCCTGACTCTTTTCACATCAAAGTGTGAAAGGATCTCCAGGGTGATAAATGGGGGCTGCTGCACTCATTACTGGTAAACAAAGCTGAGGGGTGACCTCTACATTTTTTTAATTAAAAGAAAACAGGGTTTACTGGCGGTGAGCGTGGGGCTGCTCTTCGTTGGGGTTTGGACTGCTGGCAGTGGAGATCTTTGTTATGGTTCCGGGAGGCGGCCCCTGCTCCCCCGGGTCTGCCCGGCCTCTGACGCGGGGTAGGTGTGCACGGCTGCCCGGTGGCCCTGCCGGGTTGAGAACTGAAGTGCGCTGGGCTCAGATGTGTTTTTGTTGCCATGAGGGGGGGCAGGGCAGTGTTTCCGAGCCCTGTTCCTCTGGGAAGACTGAGCCTTGCACCCGTCGGCTCCTTTCTCACCCAGCGTGAAGAGAAAGACTCCCTTCGCGTGCGGTGCACACAGAGGTCCATTCTTTAAGAAAATTCTTGTAAAGAAATCCAAAGACTGTTTGCAAGTTTCCATTTGAAGTTTAAAGTTAGTATTCTGTTTTAAAATATGTTTTTATTGATGTCAGAGAGAAAGGGAGAGGGAGAGAGAGATAGAAACATCAATGACGAGAGAGAATCATTGATCAGCTGCCTCCTGCACGCCCCACACTGGGGATCGAGCCCACAACCCGGGCATGTGCTCTGATCAGGAATCAACCCGTGACCTCCTGGTTCATAAGTAGACATTCAAGCACTGAGCCACACTATTCCTTTTATTGGTGTGGTACGGGGCTTCTTTGCATACGATCAAAAATTTTGGCCAAAATGACAGTGTCCGGCACTTGAGGTCCCGTGTTTATGTGGAAAGCAGCACTGTTGACAGTGTTTGAACATCTCATGTTTACCTTGAAGGCAATACTGTTAAAACACTATTATTAACACTATTAATCTAGCATTTTACGGAATGAAGACTTGGAAACCGCTCTCTAAATTCAACCCTGCCATTGAAGGCCCCCCTTCGTGCAGTCCCTTCCTTGGGCACCCAGCTCCCTGGCAAGCGAACCTCGCTGTTTTCTCACGTGGCTCTTTGTTGCTGTCAGTCCAAGGCCTAACCAGATTTTAACAGCTGGAGGTCAGCAGCTGCCCTTTGTAACCCGAGTGGAGCTGCTAGGGCGCCGGGCACCCAAGAATTCTAATGTGTTTACCGACTTTCCACATGTTTGGTAATCACCTCCCGAGTGTGTCTTCCGAACACGTTGAGAGACTTGAGGGGGGGGGGGGGCAGAGGTCACAGGTGAGGGCAGCCCGCCCCTGGAGAGAGGGCAGAGAGATGCCATCCTTCAGCCAGGTGTTCTCAGGCGTCCCATTCCCTTGGTGAGAACGTGGGAGACACTACTGGTTGACGCTGCTTTTGTGAGTTTCAGATGCCAGCAGCAGCTAATATTGAAAGAGCACAGTGACCAGATTTTGTGCTAAGACCTTATGTGATAGGCGTGATTGCATTTCCACCTCAGCTTCCAATGAGGCGCTATTTTACAAGTGAAATAAAGGAAAGGTTAAGTGACTCATCAGTGGCAGACATTTAAGCCACCTTCCTTCTGTCACCAGACCCCACGTCCTTGACCCCTGTCCCACAGAGGCTGGTGGCAGGGAGTACTTTCTGAGCTCTGGTTGGAGAATGGGAGGCCTGGGCCAGAGATCCTCTGAGTTGACTGTTCTTCCCTGGTATCGTAAAGGAGTGCCAGATAGAAGCTTGTTCCTGGGAGGTTGCTTCAGCATGTTTTCTAGTGAAGGAGCAAAGCTGGTGTCTTACACTGGGGTGTGGCAGGTGGGGTGGGGACAAGAAAGGCTGGGAGGGGGAGGGGATGACTGCGAGCTGATGGAAGGAAAAGATGAGGTGGTGCCCACCTGAGGGAGGTCAGAATCTCCCCGCTACGCCTCTTTCAGAGCTGTTTTTATCCTTGCGGTGAGCTCACGTGTGCTCTCTCAGAGAGCACTCTGCAGCCCGTGGAGCCCTGCAGATGTCAGGTGGTGGCCCTGGTCATAAATCAAGCTCTCAACGGTTAGAAGTTGTAGTTCTCATTTTAGATGATCTGTCAACATCTGGCAGAGACGGGCTTTCCTCCAGTGAGCACTTGATGACTGAGATAGGAAGTCGTCCTTAATTTAAGAATGGAGGCGTTGATGTGCAGATAGGACAGAGAGCAGAGAATATATCTTGTCTGAGAAGCACATGTTAACATATGTGTTCCTCAGCTTGTAAAGGACCAAAGAATTGGGAGACAAGGCAACGAATGGAGTGAGAATGGGGAGGGTATTTGGGACAGTTCTTAATGTCATTGTTACTTTTCCCTCCTGTCCTCATGTCCTGAGCCTACGGCAGTGACTCGGGTGGGTAGGAAAGTCCTTCCGGGCGCTCTGAGGCTCTGGAGAGGCCGCCTGCGTCAGAGAGTCGGCTTTGAAATCAGGGAGGCCTGGGCTGGAAGTCTAGCCCCACTCGACTGTGTAATGCTGGCCGTGTCCTTAACCTCTGCAAGCCCCACCTCCTTCATCTGAAAGTAAGAATAGTCAGGATTACATGAGATGATGAATTCTTAAAATCCCAACTGAGGGCCTGCACTGAGTTGAGATTTAATAAATACAGGGTGGGGCAAAAGTAGGTTTGCAGTTGTTCGTATGGAAAATAATTAATAAATAATAATAATACAAGAATGAACTCTGTTTCACATACAACTGTAAACCTACTTCTGCCCCACCTGTGTCTTCTTCCCCTTTTGCTGACCTGCCTTTGATCCTCTTGGTGTCCAGGGCCTGGAGAGTTTGAATTCTGTGGTGGTCCTGAAACCTCTAGCAGGTTTAAAAGGTTGGATCCTGTTGGGCAGTAGTAGCCTTCCTCTGTGTGCTCTGAGACCAGCTCTGAGACCTGGGCTGGGATGGGGTCTGGTAGTCTGCAGACTGTGGGCTCAGGTGATTATACGGATTTTTAAAAATATATATATTGTTTTATTTCAGAGAGCAAGGGAGAGGGAGAGAGAGATAGAAACATCAGTGATGAGAGAGAATCATAGATCGGCTGCCTCCTGCACGCCCCCCCACTGGGGATTGAGCCTGCACCCCGGGCATGTGCCCTGACCGGAATCAAACCTTCACCTCTTGGTTCATAGGTCAACGCTCAACCATTGAGCCACGCTGACGGGGCTGATGTTTATTTGTTATCATTAAATTTATATTTTCAGGGTTTTGGGTGGGTGGCACTATACATTCATTTCTCGATAAGATCCTCATTAACTTCTTTTCCCTATTATAATACACTAGAGGCCCGATGCATGGAATTCGTGCAAGGCCAGGCCTTCCTTCCCCCGGCTGCCGGCACCAGCTTCCCTCTGGCACCCGGGACCGGGCTTCCCTTGCAGCCTCAGCTTCATCCGGAAGAATGTCCGGTCTAATTAGCATATTATGCTTTTATTATTATAGATTAAGATAAAGTTTAGGATATATATCAAGATAAGTGTGCCTAATTATGGGTAGAGAAATTGGATATTTAATTAATACTTTTTACCCTTTTAAGTGAATAAGAAGTCATGTATTTTCTTCAGGTTAGTTAGATTTTAAATGGAGGGTCTTCTCTGTTCTTATGATAATCCAAGTTCACTCATTCATTCACTCATTTATTCATTCAGCAAAGACTTATGGAGATGTCACAGTTCTACCAGGAGGTGGGGCGGATGGAGAGAAGGGATTTTCGATTGGTAGGAGCTCACACTAGAGCTGCATTCTAGTTGCTGGACTTGACTTCAGCTCATGGGTGTTGCATCTCTACCATGTAAAGGTGTTACCATCACACTGTTTTCATCTCATGCTTCAAACTTTTTTCAAAGCGTTATTCACCATCTACTCTTGCTATAAGAACTTACATTGTTTCCCCAAAATCCCAGAATTAATAATAACACTGTCCTCTCCTCCTGGAATGAGTTTTCTCTCACTTTCCCAGCCTCCCTCCCTCCCTCTTTCCCTTCCCCCCTCTCTCCTCCCCCAGTCTATCAAAATCTTACTCATCCTTCAAGATTCCACCGAAATAACACCTCTTTTAAATAAACTCTATAATCACCCGAGAGAGTCATTTGTCCTTTTGTGTACTCCCATCGTTTCCTTTACTTCTGCCAAATTTCAACTACTGCCTTTCTTTTCGAAGTTCACCCTTCAGTACCTGCTCTACTATAATGGACTCAAGCATTTCTCCATTGTGGCAAGTGCAGTGTGAAAGTTGGTCAGTAGAGGGTGCTGGAGGGACATGGCTTGAGTCAGGGAAATTCTCTGGTTTCTGTTGCTGCTTTTTCTTGCCCCTGCTGTACAGTGATCATGCAGTGTGTGTGTGTGTGTGTGTGTGTGTGTGTGTGTGTGTGTGTGTGTGTGTGTGTGTGTCCAGAGGTGCTCTGCCCCAGCCAGGTGCCCCAGAGCATGAAGCCACTTGGCAACTCTGCAGCCCTTGCCTGGGTTCCCTCAGGCAGACACTGGCACACCGCAGCTCCCTCTGTGCACCTGCCATCAGCCTCGGCTTGCCTGCACCCTAGAGGATTGTTTCCTGCTGCCCAGCCAGCATGGACCAGTCCCAGGGAACTTCTCTGCCACCCAGCGAGCTGCATCCATAGCCTTGCCAATAACATCTCAGCTCCAGTTTCGGGGAGGGACCCCTCTTCACAGTTTATCCGCTCTCGAGTACCCTCTCTCAGCTTAGGGAGCCCTTTGGAGTTTTCTTTATGTCTTTATGGTTACTCATTCTTCTATCAGAGTTTAATACTTTTTATATTAAATGTCTGTTCACATTGTTGTGTGGTTTCTCTCTCCGGATTAGACCTAGGCTAATACAACCTCTAGTGCTTACTTCCCTCAGTATCAGTGTTTTCTTTACACATATGTGTACATTGTAAACTTTTTTTTACACCAGAGACATGTTTTATCTTTCAGCATCATCTCTGTGCTTTGCCAAAGACCAGCGATTAACGAATGATAGAGTTTGCTGCTGTTGTAGTTGTTACTGTCATAGAGAGATGGAGGATGGAGGATGGTTCTAATGGGTATTTATTTGCCCTGTCTTAGAAAAACAACCCAAAGTCCTTGTTCTAATATTAATGGGTTACCTTCGTGTTTCTGTAACTTTGAGGCAATTACTGTTGACCCAACTGTTAAAGACTACATTTTAGGGCCTGAGTATAAAGTCTTCAGAATTGTGTCTACAGTGATTTACTACTACCTATTCATCTTCCTTGACCTTTTAAAAACAGATTGCTTTTAAGTACAGCAAGCCTGATAGCTAGCGGTGCTTAAAAATCACCCGTATTTCACTTCTCAGGCTAATTTGTCAATGTCCTCTCCCTTTTTTGTCTGCTTTAGCCAGATGTGAGGCTTGGGTTAATGTTCAGGTTCTACACACAGACTCGTTAAACCTTTTCTCTCACCAACCCACGAGCAAAAGAGGCGTGAAGGTTATGCTTGTCTTCATGTAACATTCTAAGCCAAGCATGTCAAACCCAAAGGCTCACACGGGCCAAATAAACAAGATTTAAGTTTATGTGGGCCACACAAAAACCCAAAAGCTTCAATTTTCATAGAAACGTAGGTTTGTTTCAATAGAGGCATGCTGAATACAGAGGGCTGAAATAAATGAATAATCATTACTATAACATAATAGAACATTTTAATAAAAATTAATATTTTTCTTGAACATTAACTTACCAGACACTGAATAACTGCACAAATTAACAAGCATGATGCAAATAAACCTATTTTTGTTGTTCTCTGAAAGCAAAATATTTCCTGTTGTGCACACCAAACAAGTCAGTCCAAAACTAATGAAGTGGCATTTGGCTGCTAAAATATTCCCTGCTAGTATTAGTGAGAGAAATGGTGCGCCTGTGCGTAAGATGCGTAAGGGAAATGAATGCAACATGAGTATAGTAATCAGTCATTAGTGAACGTTGTAGTTCGTTACTAATAATTATGTATAATAGGATATTGTAAAAATTAAGTTACAAAATTTTTATGAAAAGGTTTCTTACATGCCGTTATATTGGCTGGAATAATATTTGTTGTGGGCTGCGAGTTTGACATGCTTGCTCTAAGCCTATATCTAGGGAAGCAGTATTGCCAGAAAGCAGTATAGCAGGAATGTTGCCCATCTCTTGAAGTTGGGTGCTTCATTGTGACTCATAGAAAGGAAATATGGATAGGTGGTATCATTTTGAGACTAACGGGTATTTTTGAATCCTTAAGAGTTATTTGGGCACTAGCCGGTTTGGCTTAGTGGATAAGAGTGTTGACCCTCGGACTGAAGGGTCATGGGTTTAATTACGGTCAAGGACACGTACCTTGGTAGTAGGCTCTATCCCCTGCTGTGGTTGGGAGCGTGTGTGTGTGTGTGGGGGGGGGGGGGGCAACCAGTTGCTGTGTCTCTCACATCAATGTTTCTCTCTCCCCTCCCCCTCCCTTCCACTCTTTCTAAAAATCAATGAAAATATATCCTCGGATGAGGTTCAACAAAAACAGAAAAAAAAGAAAGAAAATAGTTATTTGGTTCAACCAGTCTGCTGGTTGACCCTCTAAGACAGTGGTCGGCAAACTCATTAGTCAACAGAGCCAAATATCAACAGTACAACGATTGAAATTTCTTTTGAGAGCCAGATTTTTTAAACTTAAACTTCTTCTAACGCCACTTCTTCAGAATAGACTTGCCCAGGCTGTGGTATTTTGTGGAAGAGCCACACTCAAGGGGCCAAAGAACCGCATGTGGCTTGCGAGCCGCAGTTTGCCGACCACGGCTCTAAGACATGCTGACTTTCGCTCATAGGTGTTTGCATGTGACTTCCCTTCCCCAAGCCTGATGACCATCATTGCCCAATTCTTTGCACCCTTCCCCCACTTCACCCAGGCAGATGACCTTTTCACAGCCAAGCAAGGTTTCTTTCCTTTATGAAGATAGGGTACATTAGAAAATATCCACTCGAAAAATTAGAGGGTAATTATTTGTATAATAAAAATGTCACTTCATTTTGAAAGGACTCACACCTGGCATCCTTGGAATCAGGTTGGGTGTGCTGTATCCTCCCCACGTCCCCGCGGGAACAGGAGGTTTCTCTAGGTTCATTTTGCTCCTCCACTTTGAAAACTCCCAGGGCTCCCCCTCATCCGCAGCTCACAGTTGGATACCCTTAGGGTGGCATTCAGACCCTCCCTCCTGTGGACCTCAGCCTTTTCTTCCAGTCTCATCTCCTAGCTCCTGCCTCGCCGGAGACTCGCTGTACGGAAGTTGTCATAATTCCATATTCAGGCTGTTGTCTTTCAAAGCCCATGCCTGCCATATGCTGTGCCTTCCTCCCATCTCGGCTTCACCCATCCATTCCTTCACCAGTAAGAGGAGTGCAGGGCTTACAGGAGCATATAGATAAGGCACTGAAATGTAGGCTGAGGGAATAATCAGGGAAGACTTACTGGAGGGAGAGGTGGCTAATGTATGCTTAAGAGTTAATCAATTGACAAAAGTTAGGTGGGGGTATGGGGAGAAGAAAAATCTATTCCAGGTAAAAGGAAGCATACCTGTGAAGATTTGGGTTAAAAACAAACCAGCCCAGGGCCCTTTGAAGGACCTGAATGGGCTGGAGTATAGCTCAGAGCATAGAGCGTAGAGCATTAGGCCAGGGGCTGATCTGGTGGGCCACGCTAAGAAATTTAACTTTATATTCATGGGAATGGGAAGCCATAGAAGAGTTTTACGTAGGTTAATGGTTGACATGAGCTTAGAAGGTTACCTATCAAATGGGGGAATGGAGTGGACTGGGCAGAAGGGGAAGCAGAGTAACCAGTTGGGGGACTGTTAAGTAATCCTTGGAGAACTGGAAAGAGCCGAACGGCTTCGGGATAATTTTGGAGAAATAGTGACATTTTGTAGGTAGGTTGGATGTAAGGGATGTGTAAAAGAGGAGGGTCAGGGACAAGGCCTCATCATTCGGCGTTGTGACTGGGGGATGCTGTTGTGAAGAGGGGGAAGCCGGAAGGTGGTACACGTACTTTTGGGGAGAGTTTGGGCTGTGAGGCCTCTGAAGACCCTCACAAGTGGAGATGTCCAGTGGGCAGTTGGCTACCTAGGACCGGAGCTCCCTGGGCCAGGGCTGGGCTTAATGACACCGTTCGTCGGGAGAAACGGAATCACAGTTGTGCATGCGTTGCCCTCCGTGATGAGAAGCCGAGAATGCTAGGAGGAGGAAACTGAAGTAGCAAGAAGGCTCAAGGACATGGAGAAGGAGCCGCCAAAGACGAGAGGAAGACCGGGGAGTGCTATCTTGGGGGCCAGGAGAAGAGCACAGGAGGCGTGGTCCCGGACAACGTTCAAATACCGGTTTAGTCACCTCTTCATGACGCGTCCCCTCTCGCCCGCCGGCGGCGTCCTGCCTCTCCGAGATGAGGTCTTTTATTGCGCCAATGACTTTTTTAAAAAAATATATATTTTATTGATTTTTTACAGAGAGGAAGGGAGAGGGGTAGAGAGTTAGAAACATCGATGAGAGAGACACATCGATCAGCCGCCTCCTGCACACCCCCCACTGGGGATGTGCCCACAACCAAGGTACATGCCCTTGACCGGAATCGAACCTGGGACCTTTCAGTCCACAGGCCGACGCTCTATCCACTGAGCCAAACCGGTTTTGGCGCGCCAGTGACTTTCTTAGGCTGCTGTCAGGTTTCTATTCCTCACGAGAGTCTGCCTTTGACAGCTGATGAGGAGATGTCACCTTTGCTGGCACCCACCCGGACGTCAGGTATCCACTGGGTTAATACATTCAACAACAAAGATGAGTGAGAAATGGCCTCTACCAGCAAGAAATGGTATGCCCTCTTAGTGAGGTGCCTGATTTTTATCTCTGGATTTCAGATGCTTTTCTTTTAAAATACGCCAGCATTCCTTCAGAGCCCCTTGTGTAGGACCTTCGGGGCTCACAGTGGCAGATGGGTGGCATTTTGCCTGTGCCCTGTGGTCGCGATGGGCAAAGACCTCAGGCACAACACTTCCGTGACCTTCCAGGGGGGCTTGCACTGGGGGCGTCTGGGAAATGGCAGCTCTTGTAAAAATAAGCTGGTTCGTGGGTGGTAGTACACCGAGGGCAAAGATTTATGAGCAACATCCTGTTCTGGGATCGGTGCTGGGGACAGAAGGGGGGGGACAGTGCTGAAGAAATCACGAGGGCAGCTCAGGAAATAAAGGGTCTCCAGGGCACCCTTTGAGGCTATCTTTTGTCTAACACACGGGCTACGAAGAATGGGTAGGTGGTGCCCTGCTGAAGTCCGTGTGGGGTTAGTAGTGGGTTGAGGTAATCCATGTGTCAGGAGGGGAGAAAGGGCGGGAGAAGCAGTGGGCCCCAGAATCAGCTGTAGTTGTAGAAAGGCTTTGCTGAACTGTGAAGAAAAGCAGAGAGTGAAGGGGCCATTTGGCGGGGGTGGGGGTGGGGGTGGGGTGGGGTGGGGGGTGGGAGGAGCGGGGGGGGGGGGCAGAAGACGTGTTCGCTGGCCTCAGGTCTCACACGGTAGCTTCTGCATGGGGGGCCTTCCTGTCCCTTCATTAATCTGCATTGGTTCTGCTCTAGTTCCCCATGTGTGAGATCCTGATGTCGTGGCCTGAGGGTGAATTATGGGGCCTTGAGAGTTTTTTGTTTTGTTTTGTGTCTTTTCAAATGAAAAACACTTGAATCAATAGGGGATGAGATTCTACACTAGGATATAACCACACAGTGGAGAATTAAATAGCTATTCAAAAGCATAAGATAATTCTGTATGTGTGTACATGGCATGATACTGCGTACAAATCACAGAATAGGATCAAAGGCATCATCCTATTTTTATGGGTAGGAATATGGAGCAATATCTGTCTAAACAAGCATCTAATGGGTCTGAAAGACACTTACCAACCATTGCAAATTTAATTTTCTTAGAAATTGATTGTTTGGGATGCTTAGTAGGATTTAATTTTTTAAATTTATACACCGAAGGGTAATATTTTTCATGATGTGTACACATTAATTTCATAGTTAGGTTTAAGATATTAAAATGAAAACATTTCCTAGAATATTTGACAACGCGAAGAATGATTCTTCATTCTGCTACATCCTTAAGAAAATGAAAACTTTGTTCATTCACTTATCCAGTCAATAAACATTTGTGTTCCTATTGTATTTTAGGCTTTGTTCTATGCAGTAAGGGTATAGCAGCCAAAACATCAACCAATCCCCCCCTCCCCATCACCCCCTTCCCCCCAAACAAACTAACAACCCCAACGAGACCCTCCTTTCCTGGAGCTTCTGTCCATTGTAGGGGTAGGCACGTAACACGTGACATGTCAGGGCTGCAGAGCAGGGTTGGGGTAAACAGTGTCAGGTGTGTAAGGGAAAGGTAAGCTTTTCCACGTTCTAATGAGGAGAAGCCTCTCTGATAAGGTTATCTTTGGACCGAGGCCTGAGGAAGTATAAGGCAGACCGGTGACTGGAGGTGGGGGTGGGGGGGACTTCTTAGGCCCTGGGAGCCTGTGCAAAGGCCCTGAGGCCCTGTGTCCGTAGTGCTTTAGGTAGAGAAACAGGTAGGCAGCCAGGGAGGCTGGAGCAAGGATGCGGGGGAGGGTGGTTGGGATGAAGCCCCAGAGAGCTAGCCAGTGACTAGATTATGGGGGGCCCTGAGGCCGCAAGAACGTTGCTGGAGCAAGTGGAAAGCCATGAGAGGGTTGTGACCAGAGGAGTGGCACTCTCGGAATGTCCTTTTAACAGGGTCCTTGGGAAGCTTTGTGGCGTTGACACTGTGGTGGACACGAGCAAAAAGCAGTTTGGGGGAGACTATCCCCGCAGTCCGAGGGCATCATCCTTCACTCTCACCTCACAAACAGAAGTCAGTTTTGGTGCAGGAACATGAGGTGTTCAGGAAAAAACCAGGGTCTGAACTCCCCTGGGTGTCACGTCAGTGCTTGCTCTGTTATACAGATGCGGGTGTCTAATGTGGACATTTCCACTTTTTAGCATGTTGTCATAGCATGGTACTTTTAATAGTGAGATATCCGATGAGTTGTTATGAATGTGCCCATGGGGGTCTGGCCTTAATTCTCCTGTTACTTGCAGATGGATACTTCTGACCTATGACATTTTCTAAAATTCTGGGTCAGCGCGTGAGTGTCACTTTTTCCAGGCCCGGGTTGGGATGCACCCACACCTTCCGTTCCTGTGTTGCCTGCGGGTATTAAACAGTATTTAGCTTATCTTGGAACCACCTGTGTCTCGGGCATGCATTCACGCTGAGGGCATCCTTGTCTATCTTAAGGCTGGTAAATTAAAGAGTTCACTTCGTCAGAAGTTTATCGAGTGTTGGCTGCATGCAAAGCACGAGGCTCTGACATTCTCTGAGAGCTATGATATAAATAGACACACGTACTGTCCTTTACGGAGTTTACAGTCTGTTGGATACAACCAGCAAAGGGATTACTGGCAATGTTATTATTGAGTTTCAAGATGATATGGAAGTACAAAGGAGGTGGAGATGAATTATGAGTGGGAATATGGGGGAGGCTTCATGAATGAGTATTGAAGTTTAGAGTGGAGCAGAAAAGGCATTTCATGCGTAAGGAACAGCTGGAGGGATGACAGGGAAGGAAATGGCTGTAGGGAATGATCTATTACCGCTGGATTAAAGCGTTTTCAAGGGGAGAGAAGGAGAGAGAGGCGGCGGGTGCAGTGGGCCCATTCCGTCTAAGCTGACGTTCCCGTCCAGTGCACTGGCCGCTGGCCACGTGTGGCTGTTGAGCTCGTAAAGTGAGGCCGGTCTGAGTTGAGATGTGCTGTAAAAAGGTACAGTGCACACAGACTCCAAAGACTTGGTCCGGAGGAAATGTAAAACATCTCATCAGTAGCTTCATACTGATTACAAGTTAAACAATGAAGACACTTTTGGGATATATTGGTTTTTAAAGAAAAGGTTATTAGAATGTGTTGACTGGTTTCTTTTTAATGTGTCTACTGGCAAATTAAAAATTACACTTGTAGCCCTCATTGTATTTCTATTGGTCTAGTCCAGGGGTCCTCAAACTTTTTAAACGGGGGGCCAGTACACTGTCCCTCAGACCGTTGGAGGGCCGGACTATAGTTTAAAAAAAAAACTATGAAAAAATTCCTATGCACACTGCACATATCTTATTTTGAAGTAAAAAAAACAAAACAGCAAAAACACCCGCATGTGGCCCGCGGGCCGTAGTTTGAGGACGCCTGGTCTAGTCCAGTGGTCTGCAAACTCATTAGTCAACAGAGCCAAATATCAACAGTACAACGATGGAAATTTCTTTTGAGAGCCGAAAACCAACTTCTGCGCATGGGCCACGAAGTTTCAATCGCCCGCACGTGGTATTTTGTGGAAGAGCCACACTCAAGGGGCCAAAGAGCTGCATGTGGCTCGCGAGCCGCGGTTTGCCGACCACGGGTCTGGTCCTCATTGTGTTTCTATTGGTCATAGCTGATCTCGGCTACACCTCGTAGCCCTAGAAGAGGGTGAGAAAGCGGAGTGAATGGAAAGAAGGAAAACCACGGAAGTAAACTGGGAATGGGGAGGGGGAGTTGTCAGAGACACCCGACGCTTCAGGTCTTGGTGTCGAAATCCCTGCTGCTGCTTGGAGGTGGTGGAGGGCGGGGGACAATGAGGGTTTCATTTTGGGCCTGTCGATCACAGGCTGGACTGTAGGGAGATTAATTTGGCAGCAAAATGTGGAGCTGGCAGAGGCTGGAGGTGGGGAGACCAGTTAGGTTGGATCCCAGGCCCCTCAGCCCTGGTGGCTGCAGCCTTTTGCGGGGGCAGGGTGAGAATGGGATGTACCATAGAAATAATCAGCAGAATTGCTTGCTAGTTGATGCTGAATTTTACATTGGGCTTCCCAATTCTGCCGGATTTTGTTTTCTTAAATCACCATACTTTTATAGTAAGGAGAAAGGGACGTGAACAAGTTATGGCGTGGCCAAAAAATTTTAATGCAAATATTTTAGACGAGTGTGGCAACTTATCTTCTAACTTACTGTTTCTGGTAGCAGATTGATTTGGGAAAGAGAAAGGAAGTGTCCAAATGACAGATTTGCTGAGCTTTGTTTTCTAGAACCGAATGATGACTAAGAAAGTTTTTATTATGAAAGCCCTCCCTTTGGAGAGCTGTTTTCATGCCTTCATTCAGCAAGTACTTACCGAACATTCACTAAGTGGTACATTAAAATCAAGGGTCCCTGTCTGTTTAACCAGGGAGATAGGTGCAGGTAAATTTTAAACTGTGTAAATGCTCTCATGGACATGTCAATAAAGTGTTACCAGATTGTAGAAGTGATATGTCCTGAATAAGACCTTTCTGGCTCTTGAAAGATGTTAAGTGCAGATGAAGGTATTAGACAGAAAATACCATCAAGAATTACTAACTTGCGCTGGCCGGTGTGGTTCAGTGGATGAACGCTAACCTATGAACCAGGAGGTTACAGTTCGATTCCCAGTCAGGGCACATGCCTGGGCTCGATCCCCAGTCGGTGTGTGCAGGAGGCAGCCGATCAATGATTCTCTCTCATCATGGATGTTTCCCTCTCTCTCTCCCTTCCTCTCGGAAATCAATAAAAATATAATAAAAAAAAAGAATTACTAACATGATTTCCTGAAAGGATGATATTTCTTCTAATTAGCAGTTTTCCTATAAATCGTCTTAAATGTGAAATGTGTTTCATATCCACTTAAAAAGCTGGACGTAATAGTTTGGTCACATGAGTTAGATTCAAGAAAGAACTTTGGTGGCCAGCGAAGCCTGGGGCTCAGGACGGAGACCGAGCTCTCAGGCTGCGGGTCCGAGGTCCTGCCGTTCCCTCTGGCCTCAGAACCCAGGCCCCTTTCCTTGGTTTCCCCTCCTGAGTGCTGTGGACACACTGCCTGGGCTTGCACAACAGGCTCCAGTTCCCTGTCCCTCCCGCTAGCTGTGGCTCCTCCATCCTCCGCTGTCTTCCAGAACGATCTCTCTCAAACCACAGCGGCTTACGAAACTGCCGGATCGTTGCTGCCTGAAGAAAACCATTGCCAGTGTCTTTGCAGCCTGGTGTGCCCTGGCTTCCTCAGCTGTCCCGACTTCTCTCTTGGTTGCCCTGTAGCGCAACGCAAGTTTTCACTGTTTTCCCCCAAAGGCCTGTCTGCCCGGGCCTCTGTGTTTCTGACTGGGTTGGCCCCATGCCTGGAATGGCCTTCGAACACTACTTTGTTTTCCTGGGGAAATCCTATTTGTCCCACCTTAACCTTTATTTGGTTTCAGTTCAACAAACATTTGTGGAGGTCTTCCCATGCACTGTGCTAGGGATACACAACACATTGAGACAGCCTTTTTTTTTTTTTTTTTTTTTTAAGGAGCTAATAGCATAAGGAGGCAGTTATACAAATATTGGTTAATATTCCTGTCTACTAGATTTAGGTGTTGAAAATACAATGACAGAGCAGACAGTTATACTTCCTGCCCCCATGAAGGATATATTCTAGTAGGGGAGACAGCTATCAAATTTTAAAAATCAGTCTGGGAGAAGTACTGTGAGAGGGAAAAACAAAACTCTTTGATCTGAGAAAACAAGTGACTTGAAAGAGGAGGAGAATCCGTTTTAGATTAAAAAAAAAAAAAAGGAGGGTCACAGTTGGCCTCTGAGGAGGTGACATGTTTAAAAAGACATTTAAACAAGTAATTACAGTGGAGCATGACAAAGGTTAGTTATCACAGGGGAGGTGAGTCTAGGCCTGTGGTCGGCAAGCTGCGGCTCGCGAGCCACATGCGGCTCTTTGGCCCCTTGAGTGTGGCTCTTCCACAAAATACCACGGCCTGGGCGAGTCTATTTTGAAGACGTGGCGTTAGAAGAAGTTTAAGTTTAAAAAATGTGGCTCTCAAAAGAAATTTCAATCTTTGTACTGTTGATATTTGGCTCTGTTGACTAATGAGTTTGCTGACCACTGTCTAGGAGACCTGAGTGTAGAAATGCAAATGCAAATGAATCGCTCTAATGCGATGTGAGAGATTTGGTGATGGGGATGGAACCAGAGACTTTGATAGTGGGAGGGACACCCAGTTTTCGTTGCCACACAGTGGAAGGGGTTGGTTAGGGGCGCTGGAGGGGCTCTCCATGCAGAAACACGGGGCTTAAAACAATTAGAGTTGTGTTCACAGAATTTACAGTAGTTTGGTATTACTGCGCTTTATAGTGCGTGGAACCCAGAGGCAGGAAATGAGGCCGAGAAGTGGGTGGTCAAACGGGGTCTCTGGAGCTGGAACTGGGATTCTCATGCCCAATATCTAGGTCACGGTTTTCTCTAGAAACCAAAACAAAAACTTTCCGTGCCTCCGTTTCCTCACCTGTAACACTGAGATGATGACATCACCAACGACATCGGGTCATTGTAAGAGGTAAATAAATGAATGCTTACGAAGTGTTTGGAGCCGTGGCTAGCCCATAGCAGGTGCCCACTAAGAGCAGGTGGTGGCGGCGGTTGTGGCTGCCGAGTGGCATGGAGATGAACTTTGACCTGTTGGAGACCCATGGAGGGTGATTGGAGGTGGAATAACTTGGTCATGCTTCTGATTTTCAAGTATCATCTTAGAGCGAGTGGGAGCAAGTGTGTTGGGGAGGAGGGACCGGAATTGTATATTTGTGGCTTCTCTCGCCTCACCTTTCGCTGTCATTCCCTGCATAATTCCTGTTCCTCCGCCTGTGTTCTCACGGTGGCCTTTACTCATTGTATTTTCTAGTTTGTGTTTCTCACACCAGACGGAGTTCCCTCAGGCTGTGAGGGCCTGTGTGTTCCTCTTGCCACGCCAGTGCCAAGAGCAGTGCCCAGCTCCAGCATGCACTGAGCGCAAGGCGTGTTTGTTGAATTCATTTGAAAGGTTTGCTAGGGAGTGGCCCTAATTTATAATCCAGGAGGAAGGCCCTCCCATGGAAAAGTCTGGGCATGCTGCTGCGGGAGGGTGTTCTCATTCTTTCATACGCCAAGTATTTATTGAGTGCCTACTGCACACGGTGCCGTGGAGGATACAGAGATGAATCAGCCGTGGACGCTGCCCTGGGTTGTGTGAACTCTCACAGTCTGAATTGTGGGTGTGAGGGGAAAGGTAAATGACTACTGTTGGGCTTAATGACTCCTAAGCTGAAGCAGTTTAGTTGTATTGGGGTTTTTGTTTAGCTGTGTAATTACTTCGATCAAAGAATCTCAGAATTATTTTTTTTTAAATGATGTCTCATTGGTGGTAGCTTACTTCTCTTGGTTACATTTCATGTTTATATCGTGACAATCTGTTTAGTAGATGGCATGGTATAAAGTTTCTCAGATTTAAATATATGTATATTTATATATATTTATATTGATTTTAGAGAGAAAGGGAGAGGGAGGGAGAGATAGAAACATCAATGATGAGAATCATGGATCGGCTGCTTCCTGCACAGCCCCTATTAGGGATGGAGCCCACAACCTGGACATGTGCCCCGACTGGGAATTGAACTGTGACCTCCTGGTTCATAGGTAGATGCTCAACCACTAAGCTACACCGGCCGTGCTAAAGTTTCTCAGATTTTAATCCTGAGTAGGAGTGATTCTGCCCATGTGAGATTGGGGATGTGTCCTAGTCCTTGGACGAGATTCCTTTCTGAGCTCTTGTTCTTGGATGTACCCCATAATCAGTGTGGAGCATTGTATCTGATTAGTGGTACCTAGTTGCAGGTTTTTATTACAGATGTAGTTTTAAGCTTTTGGTTTTATCTGTCTCTTCTTTCTTACCATATTTCTGCACCTGTAGCCTACCCCACAGACTGCCTTTTTTTTTTTTTTTTTTTAAATAAAGAAAGCAGACTTGTGTTGTGACCGTTTCCAGTTCTTTGCTTAGACCATCTCTAAAGTCCAGGCAACCCTTTCTCTCTTGGCCCAGTGAAGTGCTCCTGATTGACAGTTTGCCTCAGATACTCTCTACTCCAGTGGGCTTGAAACTGCTGGGACCCCTACTGAG
This sequence comes from Cnephaeus nilssonii, assembly GCF_951640355.1. Lineage (NCBI taxonomy): Eukaryota > Metazoa > Chordata > Mammalia > Chiroptera > Vespertilionidae > Cnephaeus > Cnephaeus nilssonii. Next base: position 61,646,164 of record NC_137072.1, on the reverse strand, counting down.
CACTTGGCATTCCCACACCCCTTTGTTCTGTGCCTGCTAGCACACCAGGGCAGGTCCTGGTGCACCCAACCCTCAAATGTGTGTAGATTAGATGAACTGATATGAAAAAAAGCCTAATTGGGTTTGGGAGGGTATTTAAATTACTCAGATTTTTTTAAGGAGCGTGTTTAGCAGTTCTTTTATCTTGGTGAATAGTTGATTTTAAAGCTGATAACTATATTATTCTAAAATATTAAACCTGTCTAAGCAGCTACATTTTAAAGTATCCCTTTAATATGAAAAGATGCTCCATCATGGGTAATAAGAGAGATACAAATGAAAACTAGTACACTAAGCTGTCCTGTCTTGTCTATCAGAGTGGTAAAAACTTACCAACATGCTTTGTTGATGAGACTGCAAGGGGAGGAAAGTTCTGCGTTCAAACATGGCTGGTGGGACGCAAAATGGGGTAACCCTGTGAGGGAGTTTGGCAGGAGCGGGTAGCAGAGTGACATTGGTCTAGCATTTACCCTTTGATCTAGCCAGCTTAATTCTAGGAATTACTCCCAAGACACACTGGCAAAAATAAGAAAAATATATCTGCAGGTTTATGCATTACAGACTACATGGAATAATGAAAGATTGGAAAGAGTCCGGATATTAATAGGGAGTTGGGTTTTTAAAAATCTGGGACTTACACCATGGAGCACTGTACAACTATAAAAGGAAGCGAGGACTCTTCTATTGTGTGATCTCTAAGACATAGTATTTTTAAAAATAAGGTGCTGAATAGTATGTGTAATTATGCTATCTTTTATTTAGTAAAAGAAGGAGAATATGAAAGTGTATACGTATTTGCTAATATTACAAGAATAAGTAACAGAAGAATAAACACAAAAACAGGCGAGGGGACAAAAAGAGAAGCTAGACTTTCCTGAATTTACGTGCTTTGTGGCTCACTTTTGGAACCACTAAATGTTATAAATAATTATAAAACAATTAAATCAAAACGTTAGGCATTCCTTAATAATTGAAAGCTACAGTGAACAAATGAATTTAATAGATTCTCAGGTTGGTGGCTTATAGTTACTGAGAGGAATTACAGGCAGTCCTTGCTTTGTACAGTTCCAGCACCCACACATTTGAGTTATTAACATGGCTTAAATAACACCAGTTCCCCTACGCGGTGGTTCAAATTTCAGTTAGCACAGCAGTTCCGTAAAGTACAAACTTTGCGGCTAGCTCATTACACCACCAATCAATATATAAATAACAGATGGCGCTGTGATCAGTAAGCAATCATGTCACTTCTCCTAAAGCCTGCTGGGGATTGGCCGCGGTCACTTAGTTCCTGCAGAGATAGCAAGCTGTAGTTATGTTGTCCTCTTGTTCCCAATGATAAACCCACGGGGCATTTCACCTAAATGGCTCATCCTCAAAAGAGAGAATTGGCCCACGAAGATGAAAGTGCAGGAAAGAAACAAAAAGCGACAGTGCTGGAAGTGGACTTCTCCTAGGGCCTAAGGGAAGGTATAGAAGAAACGGCTGACTGTGGGGATGTGCAGCCCAGGAACAGAGGGGAGGTGAACTTATGCGCATAAATAAAGAGAAGGGCTGTGATGAGAAGGATGAAGATGTCCCAGAGGAAGTGGTGCCTCAAAAGCATTCCCATTAAGGAGCTGTCGGAGATATTTCGCCACATCGAAAGAGCAAAGGATAAAATGCTGGAAGTCGATCCATACTTAGAAAGGACGACGACAGTTTGCCAAGGCTTAGAAAAGATGTTTGCTTTGTGTCAGAAGTTATGTAATAAGGAGGAAAGCCCTGCTCAAAGAACTTTCAGGAAGAATTTAAACACAGAAATAAAACCTTTTATTTCTCAAGGTGTCTAATGTTCTAAATCACAGCATATTAAAGAAATATTAGTTTTACTATTTTTGTTCATTTCCCTATAAATTGATAACTATGTTATTTGTAGATTATTTATATATAATTTGTTACTTAATTATAACTTTTATATAACATGTTATTTCCCTATAAACTTATATATTTATAACTTAAATGTTTTTAGCGTTTTGACAAAAATTTGTCAAAGACATGGAACAATTATAACTTTCCCCATTGATTATTGTCTTGCAAAGTTTCATCCTGCTCTGACCTTTTTATGGTCCTGCAAAGTGAGGATTAGCTATATGTCAAGTGACTTAAATGACAAAGAAACCTTAACCCTTTGCACTCGCTTGCTTTTTTCTCGATTCCTTTATTCTACTCGGGATTTAATTTTTTAAATACCCCAGATTTTACAAAGCGCGGCAGTAGAATAAAAAACTGGAGTTTCTTTTCATACAAACTTATTTATTTGGATTTTTTTTATATTTCAAATTATTGATACATTCAAAGAGTAATTTTAATCTCAACATCCGAGTGCAAAAGGTTAAACTTCTCAGCAAACATGTTTAATAATGATATAGGTATTACTACATTTGTCAGGAAACATAATTTTCAGTGTAAGAGAAAAGAGATTAAGTAAAAACACTGTCATCCTAAACTTAATTATAAATATCAATGGAAACTAATGATGTATATTACATAGATATAACTATTGTGCATTCTGATGTGATTCAGTGGGATGTGGACAAACCACCTATGAGACAGTCCTTCCAAGAGTTTGGACAGAAATCCATCAGGCTGGTTTGTAGGAAATGCACTGGACTGAGAAACATATTAAAGGACACACCCTATGTGCTACGAGCAAAATCCATAATGTGAGAACTCTACAGAAAATTTTTCCCCCAACAAATCTCAGTAAAAAAAATATGTAACTGTATAAGTTATTGAAAAACCTAATAGACATATTAACCTTGTAATGAAAGAATCCTGTTTGGATATAAGCACACAATTAAATTTGAAGACTAATGAGATATTTGAGGCTACTAACGGAAAATTTTGTTAGTATCTTCTATAATAATAAATGCATAATATGCTAATTAGAATGGACAGCCAAACAACCATCTGGATGTCCTTCCAGACAAAGCTGTGGCAGTGGGGGCCAAGGCAGAGGCAGTTGGGAGTGATCAGGCAGGCAGGTAGAGTGGTTAGGGGCAATGAGGCAGGCAGGCAGAGGCAGTCAGGGGCGATGAGGCAGGCAGGCAAGCAGTTAGGGGTGATCAGGCAGGCAGGCCAGGGGTTAGGGGTGATGAGGCAGGCAGGCAGGCAGGCAGGCAAGTGAGCAGTTAGGACCCAACCGTGCCGTATTGCAAGAGGGATGTCCGACTGCTGGTTTAGGCCCGATCACACAGGGATCCCTGTGGAATCAGGCCTAAGCCAGCAGTCAGACATCCCCCGAGGGGTCCTGGATTGCGAGAGGGTGCAGGCCTGGCTGAGGGACCCTCCACTCCCGTGCACAAATTTCGTGCACCGGGCCTCTAGTTAAACAATAATGAGTATATTAATACTAAAGGGAAAATTTTAGATGGGATAATAGCATTTAAAAAAAAATCTTCATCTTAAAGTCTCTTTAAGTCTGGAAAATCCTGGTACTTGAATTTCTTACCTATTAGGTGTCTTTTCTTTTTCCTTTCTGCTCCCTATGGAATAGCCATGCTCTCCTATTTTCCTTCTCAGAGTCTTCTCCATGCTGTTATGTGCAAGCAGTGGTGCTGCTTGTGGAAAAGGCTCTATTTAATAGGTGCGCCTCTGAGGGCAGAGACGCCAGCGCTCAGGCTGGAAGGCCTGATCGACCACAGGAAGCTGCTCTGTGCTCCCTTCCTGGCCCTCTGCCCCGGCGGAGCAGGGTCTGAACACAACAGTTCTGAACCTTGAGTTGCAGTGATGGGCAACCTTTTGAGCTTGGTGTGTCAAACTTCGCCAAAAAACTGAGCATAACTCGGGTAGTGTGTCACTTTGAGGAAAAAACATTATTTCGCAAATGTTTCATCCTCAGGAGCAGCAAATGTTTCATCCTCGGCATGCGGCCGCCTCAGTGGCCGCGTGTCATCAGAAATGGCTCCGCGTGTCAGTGCTGACACGTGTGTCATAGGTTCGCCATCACTGAGTTAGGGGTTAGCCAGGGGCTTGACAACAAACAGGCCGAGTCAGACGTGGCTGGCTGCCAGCCCTCCCTGTGGAAGTCCTCAGTCCTCAGGAGGTGATAACTGACTATTGTGGAGACCAGGGGCAGTGACCATTGTGGCGCAGTAAGGATTTGGTGCTTCCTTAAGGCTGCACAAGGTGCAGGAGACAGCAGGACCCTAAGCACAGGCACGCACCCCTGCGTTGGTAATATTCAGGGAGCCTTGGTTTAGCCGATGACATCTAAGAGGTGTGAAGGTCACCGAGGCCGTGGGCTCCATCTCCAGAGCGGTACTCCGGAGCTTCTGGAAGCCGCCGGCCCCCAGGAGCAGCTCCAGACTGTCCGCAGACAGGATGCGGTCCACAAGGCGGCGTGTGGGTGGTAACATGCTTTCGAGTGTTATCAAAGTTTATAAAAGCTGGGCTTTAGTACTGCCTGTGGGCGGGGTGGGGCCCTATCTAGAGGGCATGGTGCCAAGGAACTTGCTTCAACTGTGAGGATAATGTAGGAGCCTTAGAAAAATTGTCTGGGCAGAAAATAGTTTTTTTGTTTCTTTATTACTTTATCTTGGTCTCTCAGCTGTGAACCACTTAGTTGAGGTTGTTGCAAATATGTAACCTACATGTATGGCCCCCAGCAAGTCCACATTTGTTAGAGGAGCGAGAGAAATGCTGTGAGTTGAAATGGTTCCAGCCAAGTTAGTTCTTATTCTAAAACCACTTTCCAGCATAACATGATTGACCTAGGTGACACCACCGTCCATGGCAGCGTTACTATTACTCGAGACTCAAGAACATGAACTTACAGCTCTGTAGACTTTTGTTACATCTTTTCTGAAGGATGGAGGTGGTTCAATGGCCTGAGACCTCAGATGGAAAACAGGACAGGAGTTCATGTTTACTTCAAATTGCTTTTTTTTTTTAGAAGTATCCTATGTGTAGTCATTGAAATATAATAGACACTATGCTCTCAGATACTGAATTTTTGTTTTCCGCACTCCCAGCGAAAGCGAAACCACCCAACTATGATAATAAATCACTGTTTGCCTTTTGCAGAAAAGCTGATCTTAAAAAAGTGATGTCAAATTTGGGAGCGCTATGATGAAACACAGCTAAACATCAGGGAGAATGACTTTTCTAGAAAACTATAAAAGCAGTCCTATGATTGATTTTTCAAGGAGGTAACAGTAGCTTCTCCCAGGAGGCTGCCTGGGTTAGTGGTTGAGAGCATGGACCCTGGTCATCGCTCAGTCCCACCACTGACCAGCTGCACCACTTCAAGAAAATTACCCAGCCTCTTGGGCCTCAGGTTTCTTATCTATAAGCAGAGGTGGTAATCCTGTACTTGGCTTAAAGACTCGTGGCAGGAATTAATTTTAATACAAGCGAAGCACGTAGAACAGGGCCGGGTATGTTGTGGGTGCTCAGCAGATGTTCCCAGCTCCGGGCACTCACAAAATAGTCCAGCACCTTGCTTTGCTAGGCTTTGGTATCTAAGACTCTCACTGAATGACTCAAGCATGTGTACTGAGGGAACGTTATCACATTTGGGAGAAAGTAATCTTCCTGTGAATTTCCAATTGGAAATGTAGAGGCCCATTCAGTTGTTAAGCATTTGAAGGCATTGAGCTGGCTTGGAGGTCTTAAGGGCACTAACAAGGTTGTCAGCTGGGAGCAGTTTCCAGCTGAGAGTTCTCACCTTGACCGAGTTCCTAATTGGACTAGCTGGGGAAGCCCCCTCATTTCTGAGAGCTAGACAATACATTCTGTGAACTTAGATGGCTGTAACTTTCTTAAGTGAATCCTTAAACATAATGCTTAAAACTAATTATTTAATTGGCTCAATAACTAATAGATCCTTGATCATGAAAAGGTTTAATTGGTTATTAACCAGTTTTTTTAAAGGTAGATTTGTTATATTTTCAAGGTATTTAGGATTTAGAAAACGGCGTGAACCTTTCTCTGAGTAAGTGCTTAGAAGACAAGGATTGTTAAAATCTCCCCTGTAAGGTTGCACAGGTGTAGAGAGTGAGAGCAGAGTGGAATTTTTGGACACCTTTGATCCAATGTGGAGTCCCTGTCAACCATGACAGTTATGTCAAGTAACAATATGTCCATGGCTGAGGTAATGGGGTGTAACTGGAACGCCCGTGGGAGGGGCCTGGAGTGCTCAAAACCACAAGTCTGGCCGCTTAGATAAGAACTCCATCTGGACACTGATATGAAGGGCTCCTTCGCCCATTGTGGCTGTAGGAACTCAGAGCTTATCCATTTGACGCTCGAGCTTGGCTGTACCAGGGGTCTCGCTTTGACCCAGTGGGACTTCTGCTCCCCTGGGCGAGTGCTGCCATTGTCTCCACCGGTCATGAGACCGACCCTCGCCACTCTATCTGTGGATGCGACAGTGATTGGGACTTAGCTCTGCTCATTCTATCACCTAGCTCCCCCTTTCTGCATGTAACCTGCATGTAATCATATTGGCTTATTGGGGAGGTCTCCCCTAATTAACCCGGCATTGTGGAAAGACACACACGTCTCCTTGGGGGATGCTCACAACAATAGGGCTTTGCATGTAATAGGTGCTTAATAAATGTTGACTGATTTCATTTTCCTTTTTTTTTTTTTTTTTTGCTTTGTGACTTTGATAGGAAGTAGAGCTCATGACAAATACACCTCAAATAAAACTCTACTGACTTTTTGGAGGAGCTCCTCAATCTTCAACTAGAATGTAAAATTTGTACCCCAAATTAGGTTTTGAATGGTTTGGGCTCCATCACTTGCTAGAAGTAAAAACAGCCCCATTTAGGACAGGCCCGGGTATCACAGAAATTGTTACTAGTTGATGCAACTTCTTTTAAGTGTAGGGAGACAAGATCTTCGTGTCATTTATATGCTGCAATAACTGATCATTGTGGCTTGTCTGTATATGTAAAAAAAAAATTTTCCCACAAAAGTAAAAAAAACAACAACCTGCAAAGGCTCTTTGGAAAATATCTCCTCTCTTTTAATTCTTCAATCCTTTCTCTTTTCTTATGTGTTTTCAGGAAAATTTGGGGGGTAGCTTAAAGGGATGGAAAAGCCCCCAACACAGAAAGGACTGCATGGGAACACTGTTGGAGATTACTGTTTTAGGCTGAATGTTGGTCACTTGTCTTTGAGAGTTGAAGGGATTCGTAGGTTCTGTAGATTACAGTGCAGTGCTCTCAGACGTGAAGGGGCGTGTGAATCACCCAGGACGTTTGTTCTGATGTGGAGGCTCTGGACCAGAACCTGAGGTTCTGCCCTTCCAACAAGCCTCCCACGGAAGTGGCTGCCGCCGCCGCCGCCGCCGCCACTTTTGGAGTATTTTCTGTTTGCTGGAATGCCTCACGGCAGAGGCTCTCCACTTGGTGCGCATTAGATCCCCTGAGGACATTTTAAAACACTAAGGCATGGGCCCCTTCCCCGGGGGGTCATTGGCCTGGGGTGTGAGCGGAGTGTCAGGAGTTTATCAGTCTCCCCAGGTGATGTCCTTGTGGAGGCAAGGTTGTGAAGCCTGGAGGACCTGAATTATTTTCATTAGTTCACATCGCTGTGGATATACCTGTCTTCAAAGTGGTGTCCTCTGTGTGTGCTTCAAAGGACTATTTTCTATTCTTTTTAACTTCTTCTTTGGACCCCATGTTTTGAAAGCGTTTCTCTACTCAGCACACTACGTTTGAACAACTTTGTTTCCTTATGTTTGAATTAATCAAACCATAAGCAGTTGCCCGTCAGATTCCTGATCAGCCTGAGCTAACTGGTGTGACCACGCTGAGTTGGCATCAGCTCCAGAGTCCTTCCCACCCTTTTCCATGGGCAAATGTGTGGTTTCTTTGGACTTCTTGAAATGTTGAGAATAGTCCACTGAGCTCTGCTTGCTTCATTTGTGGACCCAGGTCAGAGTCCGTTGATTACGTAGTGAGAGAACCCCGCAGAGAGTTTGGGGTTAGATCGCTCCCTTTAGCTCACGTGTAGGACGAAGGCTTCCAAGCTGCAACTCCGCGGAGTTCTTCCCAGGTCTCTGTTTCCTGCAAACAAGCAAACGTTCCCTTAATCCCATCCAACCTCGAGACTGGATGTACCTGAGAGCTAGGAGCTCCTGGTAGGTAAGGAGTGAAGGTTAAGATATCAGAGACTGAGAAGAGCTGCCATGGTTGGGGTTGGAATAATGGTGGTGGAGAGGAGGGGAAAGGACATTCCAGCAAAGAGAACAGACTCTGCGCAGTGATAGGCGGGCGGCGTGAGGGAAGTGTCTGGCTGGAGGGGGTTGTGAGATGGGGTGGGGAGAGGATGGAGGGAAGATGGTAGAGGAGAAAGCTACTGAAGTTGGGCCAAGCTGGGCAAGGGTATTAGATGTCCCCTGAAGAAATTGGTTTTCATTCTGGAGACAGAGGAAATGCTCATTTTATTTTTGTCCTTTTCGTAAGAGAATAACATTGATGTATATTTTAAAATGGTATATTCTATATTCTGGCAGTAATGTTGAAGGTTGAGTTGGCGGGGAGAGAGTTGGCAAGAGAAATAATTCTTTTGAAGCCATTGTAAAAAGCATGATGATATATGAAGAACCTGAAATAAGTGTGGTGGGAGTTCCATAAAAATGGATACAAAGAAGATTGTATCCTCTTCACCTGAGGGTATGTTTTTATTAGTTTTAGAAAAAGAGGAAGGGGGAGAGAGAGAAACATGGACTAGGGATTGAACCGGCAACCTGGGTCTGTGCCCTGACCAGAACCAAACCCTTGGCCTTTAGGTGCATGGGGCCGTGCCCCAACCAACTGAGCCACATTGGCCAGGGCTACGATTATTTTTAATTTCAAAACGGAATTAGAAGCTGTGAATGGGTACAATATTGACTCTAAATAAGATTTGGTAAATTAAGGATGTTAGCCCTGGAGCAGCAGTTTCTAAACTTTCCTGTACAACAGAATCACCTGGAGGGCTTGTGGGACTAATTGCTGGGCCCCACCCTTGATTGTGTAAGTTTGCATGGGTCCTGAAAATTTGCAAAAGAATGCAGGAAAGAAGCAACACGGGGGGGGGGGGGGGGGGGATAAAACCCTGAGGGATAAATGGAGAACAAACACCAAGTTGGTGGAACTTAAACCCAGCTATATCAATAATTTAAATAAATGACTAAACATTTCTATTACAAGACAGAGATCCTGCAGACAGGGTCTTACTCAATATATTAATGTGTTCACAATAAATACACCATCAAGCAGTAAGGGTAAGAAAGCTAGATGGCACCCAGAATGAAGAGTCCTGTGGAGCTGACCGGAACCCCACCTGCAGCACGTGTTCCAACCCTAGTCAGCCACGCTCAGGGGCGCCCACCCGGCCCAGCTGCACCCAGTCCCCCTGCAGATCCACGAAGGAGAAAAATAGATGTTGATATAATTCCCTTTAAAAACAAGAAAAAGAAAAAGAAAGCTAGATGGCCACATTAGGTTCAAGAGGGCAGAAGGAGCATCAGTGGGTGAGAACTGCAGACAAGCCACTGCTAGCGCCCTGGAGCACAGAACTTCCCGGAGCCCGTCCCTTGCGAGCAGTGGAAGGGGCTGCCTTGCCATGCCAACAGTGGTCTCTGGAGGTAGGCAGACAGGCCAGTCTCGGTAGAGAAAGAGCATGCTTGCCTGGAGAAACGGATTAGATGACCCCTGCTTTCTTTCGGGAGCTGAGATTTTATTTTACAGCCACCTACTCGCTGCATAACGACAGACCACAGTGATTCCGTAAGATAACAATGGAGCTGAAAAATTCCTCTTGCCAAGTGATGTCATAGCCATGGAAATGTCACCGCACAACACATTACTCACGTATGTGTGTGTGTGGTGATGCTGGTGTAAACAAACCCACTGTGCTGCCTGTCGGGTAAAAGCATAGTACAAACAATGTTGTACGGTTCAGAATACTTGATAATGATGATAAATGGCTATGTTACTGGTTTAGGTATTTACTGTACTATATTATTTATCCTTATTGTAGAGTGTATTCTTTCTACTTATTAAAAAATGGTTGCTGTAAAACAGTATTGCCGTGTTTGTACTGGCAGCGGCCTTATACATCTCTTGTTTACCCAGTCTCTTGATCGCATCCTTTTCTCTTGTGCTTGATTTAATCGCATGTTTTATACAAGCACACGCTGTCCGGGCTGGTGTCCTAGGAGCAGTAGGTTATGCCATGGAGCCTCAGAGTGCAGGCGGCTCACCATCTAGGTCTGCGTACGTGCACTCTAGGATGTTCACCCCGTGGCAAAGTTGCCTAAGGACACAATTCTCAGAAGGACACATTTCTCAGAATGTGTCTCCGTCATTAAGTGGCGTGTGACTCCACTTCCTTTTTCACAGTTGTGATTTTCTTTTTTGTGTGTCACTACAAAACCAGGTATGTGTTCATTTCATAGTACTTAGAAAATTCTAAAATGTGCAGAAAAGGTAAGTCATCTGCCAGCATTTTGGTAAAGGGGCCCCGTCAATCTTTTGAATACGCGTATTTAATCAATTCTGAAGAAGGGGGATCATGGCAAGTGCGGTGTATTGCAACAGCTTTGAAAACACTCCCTTATACTGTATTGTGTATTTCCATGCTATTAAATGTGTCTGGAAAACAGGACGGTGAAAGCATGTTCAACCCAGGGAGAGAAAGTAATTAGAGACTAGTTTTATAAATTCAAAACATTTTAAAGGGATGCTTTCTGCGCTCCTGTACTTTTACTAGCTCGAGAGCACTCTGGGGTTTTTGTGGTGATTTATATGTGGAGAAAGAGCCAGGAAAAGGAGTGAGTGCCTGATCTCTAGTTTGGGTGACTGGTGACTGTCGGATAACCAAGGACCCAGGGGAGAGGAGTAGGTTGGATCTGGGGCCAATCAGATTCATGTTGAGTTGGAGTTGCTGGTGGTCACTGCCTGGCCTGAGCCATTTCTCAGTCTGACAGTGTCTCTCTCCCTCGCCCACCTGCCTTTCCTTTTTAAAAGCATCACTACTGCCCCACTCCCTGCACACTCGTTGTTGTGCATACTCCCTGGGTTTGGCTATTCTAAAACTTAAGGGGGCAGATCCAATTTCAAGGGGCTTATTGCTAATCGTTACAGGTACAAACATTATAGAGCTATGGAATTCACATCTTCAGTTAACTGCTTTCGTGTCTCCGTGCCACCCCCTCCCATTCTGCCTTGGGTGATGACATGCTCTCCTTCCTCCGGAGAAACCACCCTTGTGGACCCGAGCAGTGTGCAGGCTGAATGATAGCTTTTTCTGGGCCTCTCTAGTGTGATACACTTTTCACTAATTTATTTATTTATACAACCTCCCAAGTGCCTTTTCACATCCAGGAAAGAGTTTGGGGGCAGCTGAAAAGAACAGACTTGGAGCTGGGTTGGGCTGCAGTGACACTTGGGGAAGTCACTGATGGTACTGTCCAAGACATGGTGTAGACTGAGAGGACAGTGAAGTTTTCTGGTCGTTTCTCTTGGATCCTGTATGTGTGCGCAGAAGGGATTATAACATAAAATGAGTTGCTCCCTAACTAAAGAGGTATTCTGAACGTTCACAGAGGAGAGTTTCAAGGAAGGTGGTCACTGGCCTTACAAAGGAAGGAGGCCATTTGTTTAGAAAGTCCAGCTGGGATGGCTGAAGGAGCCTGAGGCATGGCGTTTAAGGAGCGGAGACTGATACTGGGGGAAACGGCTGATGGTAGAATTGGGTGGGGTAGAGAAAGTAGAAGGTGAGCCTGGAGCTCCTTGTAGTACAGAAAGTAAGGAAGTGCTCAAAAGATAAGTCAGTGACAAAATTGAGCCAGTCAAAGGGACCAGGAGCTAACCTGAAAGAGCTCCCAATGGCCAAGGCCTGGACAACCTGAGCAACAAAATACACCATGCAGTGTTGGATTATAACCCGAAGTATAAAATAATTATCCACGAGTCCATAGTGATACAAATAAGTGATTGACTAAATGAATAACCGGAGAAGAAAACCTTTCTTACACAAGAATTCTAAATAATATGTGTAGACCTACCACCCTACAGGAGGTGAAATACAATCCCCTCCCTCTCTTGAAGGGAAAAACATTGGACAAGCCCAGTTAGAGCGACATTCTACAGGATACCTGGTCTGAATGCAAAGCTGCGAAGGTCCTGAAAAACAAGGGGGGACTGAGAAACTGTCACAGACCCAGGGCAGTGGGTGATGCCCTGGATTGGGTCTTGGAACAGAATGAGGACATTAACAGAGAAACGAATGAAATCAGAATCAAGTCTGGAGTTTAGTTCATAGTAGTAGCCTATGCTGATTTCTCAGTTTGACAAATGACAAATGGTATAGTAAGCTGTGAAAATGGGGGAACTGGCTGGGGAATGCTTTGCAACTTTTCTGTAAATCTAAAAGTATTCCAAAATAAAAAGTCTAAAAAGTGTGTGTGTGAGAGTGTGAGTGTGAATGTGTGTGTGTGTTGGGATGAGGGGTTGAAGGAACTTGAGCTTTTGTAGGCTGAGAATAAGTTATTGGTGTAGATGGGTGGGGGTATTTGGGAGGGGAAGGAGGAATGCTTTATCAGTGCACAATAGAGGGAGATACGGAGAAATGCAGACTAGAAGCAGAGAAAAAGAAGAGGTAAAGAAAGCGTTCAAGTTGGGCAGTAGTCTTTAAACATCTTTGTGCACTCCCAACGGAACGTTGAACAATTGCAAGTCTTCATTCTCAGACTTATCATCTGAGACATAGCAGAGAAAATCTGCCTTCTGATGGCTCTGTCCATCTTATTTCATAATTCTAAGCTAGGTAGGTGCGGCATGGGGTTACCTGGATGTCTATTCCCATTTTCTGATTTGAGCTCCGGCACTCTCCTTCTATATAGAACTGTTCCTTTGGGGCCTTAGAGGTATTTATATCTGGGAGCAGTGTACCCTTTTAAGGTTGATTTGGTTGGGTGAGAGGCCTGCTTTCTTGTTCAGGAATGGAAAGGCAAGCAGGAAGTGAAAGGAAATCCTGAACCCTGGTTTTAGGAAAGGGATTTGGAAATTAAAGACCTGGTGATAGATTTATTTAAAACCTTTGCCCTCATACTTCTTGAGACTTTCCTTGTACCCCATTTTGAAGACCCTGGTAGAGGACTGAGAGGGAGTGAATCTGGAATGTTGCCTGGGGAGAGAGAACTCTCTCAGGACTGCTTTGTGTTGAGGTCACAGCGGAAGGGGAAGGGAGCCGTTCCTTTCCGGTGATGCTTACCGCGCCGTTTTCCCTGCGGCCTGTCCCCTGGGCACTGCTCTTTTTCTCCTCCTCTGTCTCTCCTCCCTTTTCCTGGGTTGATTTATTTGAGATCAGGTCCGAGTGGCAACCTTGAGCACCCTTCTCCTGGTGAAGTGATTTGTGTAGTGTCCTCATTAAACAACATTCCATTGAGACGAAGTGGCAGTTCTCAGTGAGGAGATTTGACCTATGTATATTTTATACCAAAAGTACTCCTAGAGAGTAGACTCACTGAATGAGCGTCACGGCACAAATGTGTACATTGAAGGAGGTATTTTACAGTCCCGATAAGGGCAACCTGTTCACATTTTTAAAAAATAATTAAGGTGAGTTAGATTTTGTCTTCCATCTCTTAAATTTAAAAAAAAGTTTAAAAATGTAAATATATATACATTTTTAAACATATGCCTATCCATATTTTGCCAAATAAATGATGGAGCACTTAAAGATTATTTTCACTCTAGGATAACAATATCTAGTGCACATTTGTGTTAGTAGTTAAGATGTGTTACACATGCCACATACATTGTTGCCACTACATGTGTGTAAGTCACTTATAAAGCTCATTGATTTACTAGTAAAGAGTGAATAAAGCTCTGGCTGATGTGGCTAAGTTGGTTGGGCATTGTCTCGTTCACGGAAAGGTTGCTGGTTCTAATCCCATGCCTGGATTTCAGGCTCTATTCCTGGTAGGGGGCCTGCAGGAGGCAGCCAATTGATGTTCCACTCTCACATCCATGATTCTCTCTCTCTCTCTCTTCCCTCTCTCTAAAAATCAATTTCAAAAAAAAAAATCTTTAAAGAGCTAATAAAAAGGTACTCTTGTGATTCAAGAATCCATTTCAGATAGTAGACTACTCTAAATTCTGCCCTATTTATTAAATTCTTATAAATTCTGCCCTAATTATTAAATCGTGTACCTTCCTCTTTTGGTTTTAGCATACCTGGTTACTGTAGGATTGATGAATTCAGGAAATATAGAGTTGTTAGCACATTTCCACTGTACAGAAAAACTTATTTTATTAGATAGATGATGTTTTGCTGTTATATAACATCTTTCCACTATTTTCATTAGAAAGTCTTCACTGTACTGAGCAATGACTAATATAATCCTAATTTTGTAAAAGGGCGGTGAAGATTGGCAGGTGATCTTACTCTTTATTTTCCAGGTAAGTTGGATGTATTAGTTGGTCCAGTCTGAGCATACTCTAGGGCGCAGGAAGTCTTCCCAAGTCCATAGAGCCTCAGGTCCTTGCTAAGTGGGTTGCAAGGGATCATGAACCACATCAGAGTATAACAGATGCTGTATGTGGTCCTGTATCCTCAAATTTCATCAGAAAGCCAAAGAATTCTGTGCCACCAAAAGGTTAAGAATGTCTTTTTGTTCAGTGTCACTGCTGAACAAGTCTGTGGGTCGGGTACAATGGTGTTTTCAGACACTTGGAAATAATAGCGCCCATGTTTGTATTGCAGTAGTTCTTCAGCCACATATAGTATTCAGTTACAGAATTTCTCCTGCACTTACCTCCAGTATTTTTAGATTTATTGCAAATCTAGTGTAGTCCCACTTCTGTTTCATATTACCCTCACTAATTTACATTACAGATGATCTGGAGAGGCTAGGGAATCTCAGTTGTAATCCTGATCTGCTGTTCATTCCAAATTTCCTTTTGGGTAAATATTTGCTGCATTCTTTCATTTCTTCATAGTATTTAAATAATGTTAGGACAATGGACACAGCTCACAGAGGAAAAATTTAATTTTAAATATTAGTGTTGTTACCATTCTAGCTTGTGGTAAATTGAAAATTTGTGAGTAAATGCTATTATGAAATGTTGTTTCGGCTTACTTATATGTCTGACATCAATTTGTTTAAAGCATAAATGATCATATTTGGTATTTAGAACAGCAAGAGAAAAATGGGAAATGACAAGCAAGACATTTCTGGGAGGAGACTTTTGTCTGAATTTATATACTTTGTTTTCTTAAGGTGGGTTTGTCTCTCTACTATTATAAAAGAATATATATATTCAACAGTATTTTATTGTTCAATAGAGAACTCTTAGGAATGAAAATAAATGCTTCTAACCATGATCCTTAAAATGACTGAGGGATTATGAACCAACACTGAGTCAAAAAGCTCTTAACATTTTCTAAATACACATGATCTAAGTAAGTGGTTCACATATAAGCAGACAAGTATTCGCTGGCGAATTTGTTAAAATGCACATGCCTGGGACCTCACCCCATAAGGATTTTGATTCCGTAGTTCTGGAGTTTATGTTTTTACGCATGTTCCAAGTGATTTGACCACATTTTTGTTAAGGCTGATCTAGGTGCTAAGAGGTTTCATGGTAATAGCTATAATATAACAATATTACCTTTAATATAAGGGAAGCCATGATGAGTGTGGAGAGGTGAGGGAGACATGGAAGTATTGGCAAATGACATGGAATAATTTTTCGCCCCCAAATTCATTGGGAAAAAAACAAACTTATTTCCAAAATTGAAAAAATTAGTAAGAGGAGTGGGTGTTACTTTACATTTATGCAAATGTCTTTACTGTCTAGCTTAACAGAAGACAGCTGGAATCTCATATCTGTTTCTGTATTCCGTTTTAACAGTGTTTTGGTTGAAGTCTATGAAGAAGATTCAGTCTTACAGAGAAAATACCTTTTTTTGATACTATGCCCAAACTCCACCACAAGTCAGTTTCTGAAAGGTTCGTTGCAGTGTGGAATCTGAAATCATATCACTGAGCGTTTTTGTTTTTTTAACTTTGCTACATTAAAATCCATTGGTCTGTCTTGCACTTTCAGTGGGTCTTTTACCCATGAGTGATTTTGTACCATTCAGAAAATATTGGTCACTAAGTCAGGCAGACCTTCTAAAATCCCATTCATTACTGTCCTTATTCATCAGAAAAGTCTTCAAGTATTGGGTGGCAGATGTGAAGTTATCCAAAATGCTTGAAAGCTCAAAACTGGTTGTTGGCAATAAAGACTGTCAGTTGTTTTCCTTGCAGAAACAGACTCACTTTGTTCACTGTGGAGAAAACGACTGCCCAATACCCACGTCAAGGTACCCACATTTTGTCAATTGTGATTTCAAGAGAAAATGGTCGTCCACGAAAAAGCAGCTAGTGCAGCTTGCAACTCCATTACACAAGTGCCTTTTTTCTAGACCCCCATTGTACTCCACTCCGCAGCAGCCGAGTGCTTCCTGTGTACTTCCCATTCTGTCACAAAGAACATCAAAATGACCTGGACTCAGGGGTCAAGATTTAATAAAGTAGTAATTCCTACAGCTTGCTTCCTTAAGGGCTTTCGCGAAGGAAATTGGTGTGTGCCTTTTTTTTTTTCCTTCATTTTTTTATTGCTAATACGCGGTGAAGAAGAATGCAGTGACTACCAGGCCCCTTTGCTGCCACTGCCTTGATTAGCGCTAAGGCGCCAGCAGTTTCCCCACAATTACTTTTGCACCATGAGTGCAAATGTCAGCACAGCGAAAAGACAAATAATGCCTTTGTGTTCTTCTAAAAATAGTTTTGACCTCGGAGAAGGTCGTGGGGACTCTCCAGAGTCCACTGAACCACCATTGGAGATGCATTGGGCCTTTCTCCCACCCCCCAGCCTCCCAACTTTGTATTTTTTTTTTGTGCCAGACATCAACATGTCTGTATTCTAGGGCTTCTTAGTAATACAGTCTGGAGGACCTCTGTGCGATGGGCAACAACTGTCACGATTCTAGCTGGAGTGGGGAGGGCACAGGACAGGCATTCAGTTAAGAATTTCCAGCTCCTTCGTGGTGCTGTGGCCCCCGTGAGTGTTGAAACACAACCTCCCTCCATCTCTACCCAAGGAAGTTTTTTTTCTTTAGGCACAGTTTAAGTTTAAATGCCTTCCCCAGCCTAGGACGCGATTTCGTTTGTATTTCTTATACAGTTCACTCTACTGTTTGTTTGCATCCTCAGTCATTTTTGAAAATTTTGTCAATCCCTTAATTACTTCAAGGACCAAAATGAGTTCGTTTCCTTTGCAATCTGCATGTTGTTAAAAAAAAAAAAAAGAGGGCGTTTTGTAAATATTTGCCTCAATATTAAAGGAAATCAAAACTGAAAGCGGAGCGGAGTAAAACAACTGTGCGTGAGTTGCCCGCTTCCTGACGGCAAGCATTGCAAAGATCACAAAGTAGCGAACATGGTTTTACTGCTGTGGTTTTTATTCCTTGCTCCCTGCAGCCTCTTGGGGCTCGGGATTCAACAAATACAAATTGGAGCTGGAGTTCCGAGCGGCCGGGTACCTTGTGTTCCGGCGGTGTGTTTGTACATTGTTGGACCTGGCAGGAACACTCGTCCCGAAGCCCGCAGGCGGGGCTCCCCGCGAGCGGCCGAGCTGGGCTGCGTCGGCGCCGGTGCTCCGCGCCCCCGCCCGCGCAGCCCAGCCTCCGGCTGGGACCGGCCGAGCGCCATGCCCATTTAAGGAGGAGGGCCGTACCATCAGAACTTTGTTCACGGGGAGGGGGGGTGTCCAGGCGAACTCTGACAACTTTCATTGAGCCCCAAAGATTTCCTTCCCTTTCCAACCCTGGTCTCGTGCTGTTGGGTGGGAGCTGGGAGCGGGTGGGCTTTGGGCGTGGGCCCCTTGCGTGTCCTTTTCCCGAAATAGCCCTGCGGGATCTCACTCGCTTTGGATTCGGACGCGGTGTTCCCCCCCCCCCCCCCCCGCGGCCCGGCCCGAGTGTGGTTGGTCCGCGAGGCCCCAGTGCCCGGATGTCCATCAGGATTAGTGCGAGCCAATGCGCTGGGAGCCGGAGGCTGTGCCGAGGACGCCGGGCTCGGAGCAGGTACTCAGTCCCGCAACCCGGGAGCCGCGCAGGGGAGCCGTCCCCGCCGGGCGCCGGCCAATGGTGAGCGCGGCGCTGGCAGAAGGGCCGCGGGGGGAAGGCGCCGATGGACAGAAGACCTTGAGCTCTAGCGACTGAAGGATGGCAGCCCAGTCCAGGTGAGCCCGGCGCGGGGAGAAACTTTCCCGACGTGTTGGTGGCCGGGGGATTTGAAGGTTGCGGGGGGGAGGGTTGGGGTGCCGCGAAGGGGGTGGGCAGGGAGGGAGGCAGCTTTGTCACCGCTTTCTCATCCTTCCCGAGGCCGGGGGGTCGTTCGTTACTGTCAGAGAAACACAACGGCAGAGAACATCCTAGACAGGTCCTGCCGGGGAGAGCCGAGCCTTGCATTCAAGTTAGGATTAAAGTTAACGAGCTCTCCTCCTCCAAAAACCGTCGTGAATTTCAGAGAAATGAAGTTGATCGACTGTGTCTGCCTTTCCCCAAATGTTCATTGACTTGCTTTGTGCACCTTCCTTGGGTTCTCTTGATTTTTTTTTTTTTTATTCCCCTCTCGTGTCTTGAGCAGAGTTGTATGCACCAATGAATGTAAAACATTTCACCTTGGGGGGTGGAAGTGGGGGTGGGGGTGGGGGGTTGAGAATTTGCCTGGTGAGCGATTGGAAATTTTATTGCGAAAATGTATGATTCCCCATAAAACGACACAGCTTGAATCTGCTGAGCGGGCAGAGGCCGGGATGTGCGGGGCTGGGGAAGGGGAGGATAAGGAGCAGCAGTTGGGGTGTGTGTGGGGGGGACGCTATTGTAGGAGCCTCAAGCTCCGACTTTCCGTGGTTTTTAACTCATTTTGTAATAGCGTTAAAGACGGGTGATGACAAGGCACTAGTGACTATTGTAAGGTTCAACCTGCGGTGGGAGTTCATTTTAGTTGTGACAGCGGTTGGTGCTCAAGGGACACAGGAGTTATGTATATTTATTTTTTTTACCTTTAGATTTACTAGAAAGCAGTTTGGTGTCACAGACTTAAACTATTAAAGAGGGCTCTTCAAGTCAGTATTTGTGGTACAGTGATTTGGGGATATCTTCGAAGGCTAAACCACATTCCATTGCTAAAGACCCAGATGGATCACAGAGAAATAGAGGTTTTGATGGTGAAGTGTGGGTTAGGTGAGACTTCAATAAATTCTTTTCTCTAAGAGATAGACCTTTCGAGGAAGAAAAAGAATTGCTCTACGTAGAGCACCTCTCCTAGGCACTCCCGGCTTTGTATATTTAATCCTCTCCACGCAGTGGTTTAATCTCTTACTGATTGTTCTAGGAAGGAGTTCTTAACTTGGGGCTAAGGAGAGCAACTTGGATGGGAAACCAAAGTTGCCTATTTATTTTTGCTAAGTTCACCTGAAATTTAACTGCCAAAGGGGTCTATGGCACAAAACCTTTGATTAACATGCACCTTGATCTAAGAAATTCAGTAACTGCTCTCTAACAGTGCAATAATACGGAGCTGGGATTTGAATTCAGGTGTGAGTGATTTCAGTGCCTCAGCCCTTAAACTAATTAGGAATAAACGGATTTAATGGCTACAGTGGTTGCCGCAGTGTGCCAGGCACCACGACTTTAATTGGATTACCTCTGACTCTCCTCAGTCACTTAAGAAGGCGAGGGCTTTTATTTTCACATGAGGTCAGTTAAGGAAACTGAGGCCCAGCCAGCCTTTCTTGCTCGAGGTCACACAGGTAGAGCACTTGCTCACTTCCAGGCTGCCTCTTGAACGCTGAGGTGAGGTGTTACAAGGGAGCGGCAAAGCCTCAATAAAATAAAAGCGTGCCAGAAAACAATTTCTGCTAAAAGTGCTTTGCTCCAAGATGTAACCTGAGTTATTAGTGTGGTGGTTCAACCTGTCAGCAGTTGAAATAGGAGGACTGTCCATATTTCACTCTCCTACCTGGCTTTCAGACATGCCCTTGAACTAGGAACAAAGCCACAGGCCTATGATGGGCGCTGGTTTCTTAGCCTGCATACTGGGAGTTTAGCTCACAAATGGTAAATGTCCATTTTCTTCCTTTACATCTGGAATGAGGTCCAAGCTCATTTAGACTCGCTGTTTTGAGGGAGAGTGGGTAACCTTTGAGATCCAAAGAGAGACTATGTGGAGAAGGTTGCAGATAAATTGTGGATTTCAGGGAAACCTCGAAGCTGGGCCAAGTGACCCTGAGTAGTCCTAAGTGAAACTGAGCCATCATCTATGATATATAATCTGGGCTAGTAAAATCTTGCCCATGTGCCACACACTGTATCTGTTTGCTCTTGTAACAAGTAATTTAGATTGCTGGGCTCATTGGACCTAACGATTCATAGTTTGGTTTGTTCTAACCACAGCAGTTTCATTGTGCACTGTTTAAATTTGATTTTTTTTTGAGGAGGTAGGTGGGAACTTAGCTGAAACTGAATTTTGTAGCACTGATGGTGAATAGAGCTGACCCCGGCACTTTTCTCTCATTATTTGGCATTGGTATAAGGTACTATCCTTGATTTGTTACTGATGAGTGGTATATGACTAATTTTTCATGTGTATAGACTAGACAGTGTATTTCTTTTCAATAGTCAGCAAAATATTACCTTACATTTCTTAGTATCCCCCGCATAAGCTGGAAGTACTTTGAATAAGTGAGGGACCTACCTAAGTATTTCTTGGCTTGTGAATCTTTATAAATTGAGGTTGTATATTTTCCTCTTCCTCATTTTAAAACTTAAGAGTAGGAAATTGATCATTTTGTTTGCTTTGTGGTTAATTCCTTCTCTAGAAAAGGAAGACTTATTGTAGAAGGTGAATTGCCTACATTTTAAGAATTAGAATTTGGGTCAGTATTTGAAAACATGGACTATTGGGTTTGAGTTTTCAGAGTGTGGAGAAAGGCACTCACTTAGAAATGCAACATTAGTTACAGCAGGAGAGCACTGTGCCTCACTCTCCGATTAATGTGTTTCTCTGGAACCTGTAAGCACAACAGATACTTGACCCCACTTCCTTGTGGGAATTGTAACAAACTTGCTTTCCCTAATGTGAAATAGTTACAGATTCTGGCTTTTGTTTCCAAATTCTGATTTCAAGCACATGGAGACTATGTTCTTATATTAAGTACACAGTCTGGCATGCCCTCTTTTGAGAACGAATAAGCCTATGATAGGTAGGGGTGGGCATGGAATCCCAGCAGTTTGTAGATCTGTCTTTTTCTGTGAGGATTAGCTTGCTTTTTATTGAGGAGTATGTCGATGGATGCAACAGAAAGGGCTTTGGGTGGTTCCGCATCTCTGCTCACCTCCTCATTGAAGCAACTCCTGAATTCTAGGAAGGAATATGTACATACCTTCAACTACCATCCGGGATTAACTGGTTTTGAAATACACCTTGTGCTACCTGAGGAGCCCTGGCCCACCCCTACCCCGGGGGTGAAAGGTGTGAGGGTGGGAGTGGGGAGATGAACTTGCTTCTTCAGGAGAATAGCATTTGGTGACTGAGAACATCTCAAAAGAGCACTTTCACATTAATAGCGAAAGGAAATTGGGTTGTCCCGGCCAGGTGGCTCAGTTGGTTGGAGCATCGTCCTGCACACCAAAAAGGTTGTGGGTTTGCTTTCTAATAAGGGTCCATACCTAGGTTTCGGTTCAATCCATGTACTGGCACAAACAGGAGGCAACCTACCGATGTTTCTCTCCCTCTCCTCTCCGTCTCCCTCTCCTTACCCTGTACCCCTCTCTCCCTGTCCCTCTCCTCCCTCTCTTTCTAAAATCAATAAGCAATCTTTCCTAGGGTGAGGATTAAAAAAAATAAATTAGGTTTATCAACTCACCCACCATTGTTTGTTTGAATTTGACTTAATGTTAATGTAGCTTAAAACTAAATAAAGCAAAATCAGATTGTTCCCAAGATTATTATGAAGCCGGTTTTTGGTGGCTCTTTTTTATTTTGGTCAGGGAAATTTTGCTATTGCAAAAAAGGCAATGCTGTTAAACTGGTATAGAACCAGTTTTGCTCCGCCTTCTGCCCCCACCCCTGATTTATGAACTACTGATACCATGGAAGAAAATTCCTGAAAGCAGAGAAGCTCTGAATAAATATGAGCAAATTTCAAAGATGATTGCTGTGGTATTTTGGAAAGTACAGTTCAAGGAACTGATTTCAAGAGGGAAATAATTTATGCACTATTTTGACTCAGTGAATGGTTTCATTTTTCCCCTTCTGACACCATTGTATACAGTGTCCTTGACAGAAGAGAAACACAGACAGGTCTCTTAAATGATTTCCTTCTGGTTCATCCTGAGCGCTCAGCTGAGCTTCCTGACTCACAGACTAGAGCTACTTCCACGATAAAGACAGGAAGGAGGATTGAGTCATTTTTTCAGTCAGCTGGTTTATGGAGATGTTCTTTGGCAAAATTAACACAAGTGATTCCTTGAGAGATTTAGGAGATTCTATATACTAGACCATGAAAAGGTATTCAATAGTTGGTTCTATATCTTAAACATTTTTTTTAGTAGTTTATTGACTTTCCAGAGAGAAGGAGGGAGGAAGAGGAGAAGAGAAGAGAGAAGAGAGAGAGAAGAGAAGAGAAGAGAAGAGAAGAGAAGAGAAGAGAAGAGAAGAGAGAGACATCTATGTGAGAGCACATTGATCAATAGATAAGCTGCCTCCTGCATGCCCCTACTGGGGAGCTGCAGACCTGGAATCAAACAGCAACCTTTCAGTGCACAGGACGATGCCCAACCGAGTCACAAGAGAGCCAGGGCTGGTTCTGTTACTTTTGAAAATGAAATTTAGTGAATGCTATATTTAAATAATTTGAATATCAAATATACTTGGTAATAAAAAAAATATCTTAATCATGGATAAGATAAATCTATTCACTCCTCTTGGTGTTATCATTTATTTGTTTTGAGCATCCAAACCTGTGTATTACCTAATGGCTGTAAAATGAAAGCAGGTTAGCTTCATTACTGCTTTGAAGAACAATAGACAACTTGATTGCTTCTAAATATATAAGCCTAGTTTTCTTTTAGCAAATTTCTCCATTTTGTTCATTTTCCAGGGTTGGCAAATATACTTAATTCCAAAATTTCCTGTCTTCTAAAAAGGAAAGGCCTGGGTGAGAGAAAGGACTGCTAGCAACAGGGTATTCTCATTTTCCCTTCGTACTACTTGGAAGTGTGGTCTGCACCTTTTGGACAGCATTTCTTGGCTCAGAATTATAAACATAGCAGGCTTGGGTGTCATGACCTCTTTGTTGTGGCTCACTTACATTTTATTGATAGAGGGTGGGTGCATAACTTTTGCAGTTTAAATAATTACCTGTCTTTTTCACCTATGTGAAAATAATTGGGAGGGTGGGGGAAAGCTAAACTTGTAATATTATACCTCTGCTTCAGGGTGTTCTCAATTCATTTTATTATAAACATAACATTTATTCATTTGCTCAAAATAATTATAGCAAGTAGAATGCACAATAATGTCTTGCTCAAATATAAATGTATCACATGAAATGTAACTTTAGACCTTATTTCTTTATATCTAAGAATAAGATTTATAGCTTTTGGTGGTAATGCCCTGGAAACCCAGAAGTAAAAATTAACTTTAAAATCATCAGGCGCCGACTTTTGACTTTTTGTGTCTTGGTGGTGATCAGTGTTGAGAATTCTTTCTGTGTGCATACTTTTATTTTTACCTATTCACAGTGAGCTAAAGCTTATCCCTATGGCCACACAGCCAACAGACTTAATATTCTGAAAGTCTGGTGAATGTCTGTTTTCTTGTGTTGGTTTATTGGCTTTGTTTTTAATTTAATCAGATTGAACTCCTATCAGATTCTTAAGGCTCTTCCTCAAAGCAGTAATTTGGTGTCAGTTTTAATATATTAAGAAGGAATCCCAAGTGAAACCTTGTGAAAGGGAACTGAAGCAAACAGAAAGGGGGAAGTATGCTGTATTTCTATTGACACCTAAATTGTCTTATATTTCCAAAGGGCACGCACAGTTTGACCACGTTCTGAAAGTACCAAGAATTGTTCCTCCTCTGCATGGCTCAGGATGGTGACCACTTGGAGATCTATAGGCTGTGTGATCCTTTGTTTGGGTGGGCTGGGAGAGCTAAGGATATGGCTCTTGAGTCACTAGCTTACCTTTACTTTATCCAAAAGGATATAGCCCTTCTTTCCAGTATTGCTTACTACTGGATGGCCAGTTAAACAAAAGTAAACTAATATTTTAAGGAGCAGTGTGGTCATCTTAAGTTCAAAGTCGATTAGACTTAAGAATCATCACGTGTGCTTGTTAACATAGTCTGGTCTCCCCCCCTCACTCCACCCCAAGATTCTGATGGACAGGCCCAGGGCAGAGCTTGGGTGGAGCCCTGCTGGCTCTGAGGCAAGGCCTATGTACCACTCTTTGTGAAATGGGGTGTCTTTGAGAGACATATGTAAATTACAATATAGATCGTGCAGTGCACTTACATTTGGTTTTATTGAAATAGACACGAAGTTGGTGAAGGTAGATATCTACCTCTAGAAATTTATGTACCAATTACAAACTGTAAGTTAAAATGACCAATTGCACCGACAGTTAAAAAAATAGAAGGAGAAAGAAGGTATCGAGAAATAATGCCCAATGTTTAATGGTGCAGCACTCTCCTATGACCTGTTTCTTCTCAAGGACCTGGATAGTTCATTTACCCTTTCCTATCTTCTCTGGGCTCCTTCCCAAAACTAACTCCCCTCCCCACCGTTTATCAGGTGGCAGTTGGTTTTGTTCCCAGGGAAAAGTTACAACTGTGAATTGGTCAATTATATCTAAACTTTATGAAACTGAAATGAACGTTTGGTGTTTTGTTTGCTGTGTGTGTGTGTGTGTGTTTGTGTGTGTGTTTGTGTGTGTTTTAAGTACTGTTGTTGAACAAATAATATTCAACTAAAAATTTTAAATGGGATTCCTACTGGGAAGCAAATGTTAAAATTATAGCAGATGTCGGTTCCTGTAACAAAATTCAGGAAACACTTTCTGGTATGTGGGCGTTGTAACTTCAGTTCTTGGAACTTTCCTTCAGGAAACTGTCCTGTCAAAAGCAGAACAGTCAAAAAAAAATATGAAGCACAATTCACAAACTCTGTTGTGCAGTGTAATTAAATTTTGATTTGGTGCATATGTTTGTGCGGCTGTGACAGAGCTGAGACTATCACGTGACTTTTGTCTTGGATAATGTACATCTGGATAACTTGTTAAATTGCTTCTCTCCCCTCCCCCCAGTCTTTGCTTTAAAAATACAGGTGTATCTGATTTACTCTGCATGTGGAAAGTAGTATAAAATTAACCAGTTCCCATTGTTTTGTGCAAAGTATGAAACCTGTTTTCTACTCAGCTTTGCAGAGTTGACTTGTTTTTAGTCTCCTGACTGTAGACATTTCTAAGTAAGATGCCCTTATCTAGTAAGTTAGTAGCTCTGCTACCAAAAATACTGATAAACATTTGAGTCCAAGATACTATGATTTTTTAAAAAATCATATAAAGCAGCAATTTTAAACTGGTGTGCCACAAGAATTTTTAAAATATGCAATGCCTGCTGAGGTGGGGGGCGAGGGCAGGCTAGAAGAGGTCAGGCGGGGGGAGGAAAGTGGAACATATGTAATACTTTCAACAATAAAGATTTTAAAAAAACGTTTGCCAATTTGAATGCAATTAAAAAAACATGCAATACCCGATTATTTAGTCAGGGGCACTGACCTCTTTTTATTTAGATTGTCAAATAAAAAATTGACAGTTAGCCAACACAACACTAGCTGTCCCATGGGAATGAATCAAAATTATATCCTTTATTTTTTGTCAGATCGGTAAAAATATATATATTTTTTGGTGTGCTGCAAAATTTTAGTAATTAGTTTATGTGTGCCATACGATGAAAAGGTTGAAAATTGCTAATTTAAAGGAAAACAGAACCTCTTACTGAGTTAATATGCTGTTTTATTTCTTTATTTTTAATATGCTACATTCGAAATAGCTTTTAAATTCCATTAAAAAGGGATATTTATCGGTACAAAGTCTGGCCAGTAACACAGACCTAAAGCTGTCATATTATTTATTTATGTTTTCTAGTAACCTTGACCTAGCAATTACACTTTTAGGAATTATGTTTTTCTGTTATTCTTTTATGGCCTGTATCACTTCCCCCCTCAGTCCCCTGTTAGAATTAGACCATACTTGTGCTAACTCTCCAATTAAAAAAGCTGTGTAAATATAAAGTTCGTACCACATGGAAAAAATTAGGCAGCAACATTTCTTAATATTAGCTTAATGAAAAAACGAAATGAAACCCAGTATGTTACATTTGTTTCAAAATGAAGTTATACTACCTGAAATATGGGAAAGAATAAGGAGATTAGTATTGGCTGCTTGTCACATCACTTGGTTTTAGGGAAATTCAAACTTAGTTTTTAAATGGGATTGTGCCCAAAAGACAAAAAAAGCTCTAGATTGGAAGTTTTAAATGGTTGAATTTGATGATCACATTATTTTGCCAATAGTATTGATAGAGTGGTGGTTTTTTTTTAACCCTCATGATGGGCCTATTCTTACACAAACACTTTCATCTATTTCTTATTTTAGCAGTCATGTTTTTCTCCAGATAAAGTGAAAATCATTAGGTTTACTTACTGCAGAGTTTAATTTGTAGGTTTAAAAAAAAAATCATGACCGTTTTCATAATAAGCCCAGAATAAAATATGGCTTCTTCATGAGGTCACCCGTATTCTGTGGTGACACCCCTAAAGTATTGGTGTTCTCCATTATTTTTAAAAAGTGGGAGCTGCACCCCTACTCGGTCTTTTTGGTAGCGTGGTAAATGACCCCCTTCTTTTGTTGGGAGTGGGGAGTAGATAGCTTTACTGTCACCCAGATCTTTTATCTCCTATGTTATTTCTTGTTTTTATGAATGTTTCTTCCCAGCCCAGGTTGTTTTTCTTTTTTGACAACTTTGAGGTATATTTTACATGTCAGAAAAGTCACCCATTTCAAGTGTATAGTTCAGTGATTTTTTATTTACTGAGTGGTGCAGCCATAACCATAAATCAGTTTTAGAACATTTTGTCCCACCAGTCCGATCCCCCATGCCCATTTTTAGGTAATCCCTGTTCCCAGCCCCATGCTACTACTAATCTACTTTCTGTCGGTGTGTAAATTTGCCTTTTGTGGGCACTTCACATACATGGAATCTTGTGGTTTCTTGCATAACTTTTTGAGTTTCATCTATGGCATAGCATGTGTAAGTAGCTATGTCCTTTCAATTGCTGGATAGTATTTCATTGTCTAGATATGATAGACGGGTTGTTTCCAGTGTGTTTCTTTTGGGAGGGGGCGTGCATTATAATAGCTGCTATGAACATGTAAGTCTTTGTGTAGACATGTTTTCTTTTTTCTTGGTTAGATAACCTAGGGGTGGAATTGCTGGGTTCTATGATATTTTTATGCTTAACTTTTGAAACCACCAAACTGCTTTCCAAACTACATTGAGTGGCCAGATTATTATGATCTCTGAATGCATAATAATCTGGCTGCTCAGTGTACTTCTCTTGAGTACCTCATTTATTTGATATCAAAGATACTATAAATCGTGCACCTGATCAGTTTTCCCCTTTGCACTGGCTGATAGAAAGCTCAGGGCAAATAGGTGGTTGATCTCCAGCAAAAGTCTAGAATACTTTTGGTACCCATTTGAGATACAAATACACTCAGTGGCCAGATTATTAGGCGTTCAAAGATCATAATCATCTGGCCACTCAGTGTATATGCCCACTGTTTAAACTGACCTAATTAAATCAATTTCTTGTAAGTTATTTATTGTCTTCATACCCAGCTGGGCTGTGGAAGTAGTGGTTCTGAGATATGATCAATTTTGTATTTGATTATTAAAAAATGTGAGCCCCAGCTAGGTGGCTCAGTTGGTTGGAGCATTGTTTTGTACACCAAAAGGTTGCGGGTTGGATTCCCAGTCAGGTCACATACCTAGGTTGCATGTTTGATCCCTGGTTGGGGTGCAAATGGGAGGCAACCTATCAATGTTTCTCACTCACACTGACATTTCTCTCTCTCCCTTCCTCGCTCTTTAAAATCAATAGACATATCCTCAGGTGAGAATTAAAAAAAAAAAAAAGTGACGTTTTAAATTTATATATGACTTAAAAACACAACTTTTTTTTCCCTCATAAAATACCTTCTATAGTATTTCTTAAGTTGGTTAAGCTTTTTGAAGAGGAAACGTATATCAAAGAATGTTTAAAGAAAACCAAATTAAAATTTGAAGTATTGACAATCATGCTGTTGTCAAAATAGCAAACAAAAGTCTCAACCTATAACACATAAATCCCTCAAGTAGCAAAAATATATTAGTAAACATTAATGCTTTATTTCATAACTGCTAAATGACCCTAGAAATTATTTCAGTGTGCTTTTGAATAAAAACATTTAGGTCAAAATTAGCTGTTCTCATTCACTACAACCTCACATTCAAAGATATGTTATCTAAGTGAAGCTTCTGGAAATTATCATTAAAACTTGGGTCCTGCCAGGGGAAGGCGCTGACCATGTGCCCTCAGTTGGCAGTGTGCTTCGGAGCTTCAGGAAAAGGCAGATCTATTTTATGAGCAAAATTAGTTTATGAAGTGCTTTGAAATTGTCTTTGGGTGCACAAGTAATGGTAGTGAAAGCAAAGTATCTTTTCAGCACTTTGTTGCTATTTGCAGAAAAGCTCTGAGGCCTTGGTGAGATGTCTCATCCCCGCTGCCCAGTGTGCTTCAGCTTCGGCCTCGGCGCATTATGGCATGTTATTGCAATTCCCTGCTTCTGGGTATTAACTCACCTACGTAAAGATTATATCAGCATTACCATGGCAAATTCACAGGCATGAGCAGTGCATTAATATTAGCTACCCACGTCATGTATTGAAGAATGCCTCACTGCCTGCTAAGAGCTGGCCAGCCACAGTGCATATAGGTTTCTAAGTTGGTTAAGATAGTGTCTTCCTCCCCACAAGGAGAGGAGCTCATGGTTTGGGGGGTGGGGGAGGAGCAGGAGGCAGACAGAAAATGAGCAAACAAACTGGTCAAGAAAACAACTGACACTTGTGTTAAGTACTCTGACAACAAAACAGGGATTTGTGAGGGAGAATAGGTGTGAGGAACTCGGTCTCACGTGGGCCATGAGGACCTCTGAGGAAGCTGACCTGAGTGGACAAGTCACAGCATGTCAGAGTTGGTTGTCCTTTCAGGATATACATGGAAAGAAGTGACGATGGTGGGAAGGATGACATATTTTTTAAAATATGTATATTTTTATTGAGTTCAGAGAGGAAGGAAGAGGGGGAGAGAGAGAGAGAGAGAAACATCAATCATGAGAGAGAATCATTGATTGGCTGCCTCCTTCACGGCCCCTACTGGGGATCAAGCCTGCAACCTGGGCTTGTGCCCTTGACCGGAATTGAACCCTGGACTCTTCAGTCTACAGGTCGATGCTCTATCCACTGAGCCAAACTGGATAGGGCAAGCATGACATTTTAAAAGGGCAGAACAGATTTTAGGAAATAACCATCATGTGGCAGTTCTTCATAATTAAAAATTTAATTGGTTTTGTGGTTTAATTCTACCAAAACTCAGCTTTGTTCTTTATTTTAAGAAGGCAAAATGAGTTCCATAACAGTATAACTTGAACTTTTAAAATAGAGACTATATTTCCTTTTCTTTTTTTCTATTACAGTTTACATTCAATATTATTTTGTATTCATTGCAGGGGTGCAGCATAGTGGTTAGATAATCATGAGACTCTATTTTCTAGAAGTTAGCCTTAATTAGTGCATAACTGTAAACAAGTTAAGGGAGTGGAAATGTGAGGGAACATTTTTCTTAGTTTGGAAGCCATCAAGTAAGGGATGTGATAGAATTAGAGATTGTCCAGCTCTGTGGGTATAGTCTTAAGGAAGTGGATGAAGGTTTAGACAGTAAGGAGGATATTTAGCTTGGCTATTAAACACCAAGGTTAATTTACACAGCACCCTTTTCCACATGTGAAAGACTGTTTTGGGGAAGCGGGGTGAAATATGGCCTTCATCTCTACAAAAACAGATCTTGCAGAAATAACTTACATGTGTTAGGTTTAGACAAAGCCCAGGAATGAAGTTATCCCTGAGGATAATTAAACGTGAAAACACAGTAGAAGGTAGTGTTATTTTAGTGTTTTTAGAAAGAGAAAAGGGATAATCTTCTACCTTGGATATTTCAGGAAGTAGCAGGTGGTTTAAGGACCTTTTCTCAAGGGATTCTGTGGCTTCTTGAAAAAAAAAACACACCATGATCACAACAAACTAGTACTACAGGAACTGAAAGTTCTCATCTCTGCATGCATCGCAGCGCATTTGATAAACGCTTCAGGGACTGCATTCATTATCATCTCATTTCTTCGTGCCTCTGTTTTACAGTTATTGTCAAATAAACGTATTTGTTATATACCTTTTGTGACATAAGGTATATAATTTTTATGACTGCAGTGTGAACATACAAAAGAAAGTATATTTTCAGGGTAGAGTTACATGTGCATTTCTATGTTAGACCTATATTACGTTATTTCTGTATTTGTCCATTCTGTCGTGTACTGAGAGGTGAATAAATGCCTCATAAAATTAAGTTTCTATTTCTTCTAGTATCTTCTGAAGTTTTTGCTTTACGAATGTTGATGCAATGTGTTTATGCATAAGTATTCATAATTGTTATATCTTTATTATATATATATATATATTTATTGATTGATTGATTGATTTCAGAAAGGAAGGGAGAGAGAGATAGAAATATCAATGATGAGAGAGAATCATTGATTGGCTGCCGCCTGCATACCCCCTACTGGGGATTGAGCCTGCAACCAGGCATGTGCCCTTGACTGGAATCGAACTTGGGACCTTAGAGTCCGAAGGCCGACGCTCTATCCACTGAGCCAAACCAGCTAGGGCTATATCTTTATTTTAAAATTGCTTCTTCCTGAAGTAATTATGTATTGTTCCAAAAGGTTGGCAGTTTTTGTTTTTTGTTCTGATTGTGTGTTTTTTTAGTATTGGTGATTAAAAAAAGATATCTTCAAATCTTTTGTCCATGTGGATTTATTTTTATTTTTTGGTTTAAGAGTGAGGGAAAGGTTTCAGAATTCTCCCCCTTTCCCTCAAAACTAGCCATTAATGTGTTTTAATAAGTGACAGAGCTAGTCTCCCTCCTTTACCAGTGCTTTTAGATTCATGGATATTTTCTCAGGTATATTTTTCAAGATCAACTTGAGTATTTTGTTAAGAACTAGTTGCGTTTTAATAAGGATGACTTCCTAACAAACTTATAAACCTCATCCTGTTTTTCAGAAGTGTTAAAGATTTAAGCAGGATTACCGTGTTCTTTGTAGATTTTCATGGAATGGAAAACAGTAAGTTAGAGTGCCAGGGACTCCTGAATCATAGCAGACACACTTGTTTATCTTGGAGACATTAGGGAAATCCTGTTTGCCTCAGTTTCTCCATAATGAAGTGAAAATGTACATTTGCTCTTGTCATAGATGAGTGTATTATTGATATGAGTGGAATATTTCTGTAGGCAATTTAATCTGGCTTTGGGCAGAGGAGCATTCTGCAGTCTTTGTATCACTGTGGATAGTATCTCACTTTCTAGGAGACTTATTCTTCAGTCACTTTCTCTTAACCATAATGGATATAATTTAGGCTCTTTTAAAAACTTTTTGTAGTTCAGTAAAGCAAGAGCAACAGTAAAAGTTAATTGTAATTAACCATCTTAATTAATCTCAACTTGACTAAACATTTTCTTCATGTTCCTTTTCAGCTTTTTCTTTACACATTAAATATTTTCACATAATTGGGTCATTCTTTGTGTATGTTTCATAAGTGATTGAGGTTGGATTACTTTGGGCTGTTGTGATCTTTGAGGTTGCCATTCTGTTATAAATTTGAAGAGTAACAGAGCTTTCAGATCTTTTATGTGTAAAAATGCCACACTAAGAAGACATTTTTTAAAGTGAAAAATACCCAGATGATATCGAGTGATCAAGGTTTTATTTTATACACTAGAGGCCCAGGGCATGAAATTCGTGCATGGAGGTGTGGGGGAGGGATCCCTCAGCACAGCCTGCACCCTCTCGCAATCTGGGATTCTTCTCACAATCTGGGACTGCTGGCTCCTAACCACTCGCCTGTCTGCCTGATTGCCCTTAACCGCCTCTGCCTTGGCTCTGCTGCCACGGCTTCATCCGGGTCATTCGGCTGTCTGGTCTAATTAGCATATTACACTTGTATTATTATAGATTGTGCTAGGAGCCATGTTATGGTCTGTTCTTGATACTGGTTATGAAAACCACTGAACACCCTATTTATGAGCTTCACTCACTCATATTTAGTCATAAAACTATCATAGTTTCAGAACTAGTATAATCCACAAACTCCTAATAATTGGAAACCCCCAGGATTTTTTCTTTTC
Source organism: Cnephaeus nilssonii (assembly GCF_951640355.1). NCBI lineage: Eukaryota > Metazoa > Chordata > Mammalia > Chiroptera > Vespertilionidae > Cnephaeus > Cnephaeus nilssonii. Next base: position 61,613,456 of record NC_137072.1, on the reverse strand, counting down.
TGTTCACACATATAGGTATATATGTACATGCATGCTCACCCAGAACCCAAACATTGCCTCAGTAGGGCAAGTTGGAATCATACATGCAGACTGAAATCATTATCTTTAACTGTGCTTTTAAATAATTAATTTAAAATTAACTGGTGAAAAATTGCATCCTTTTTGTTATCAGTCTTGTTTTTAAAAAATGATAAGGAAATAACAGATTTTGACAATTTTGTATTTAGACACTTTTTTAAAATATAATTCTTTTAAAAATTGTGCCCAAACTGTAGGACAGCAAGAGCTACTGAAATTATTCATACAGTATATTTGAGGGAAACATTTCTGAATTTTTAAAATATGATTTTTTCACTATTTTCATAGTTGAGCTAGTAGGAGTGGGTGATTATTTCTGTAGGTATTGGGAATTTAAAAAAAACACACAAAAACTTAGATGGTTTACTACTTACTAACTGCTGTTGTTCTTCCCAAAAATGGGTTTGGAGCACAGAAAATGTTTTGCAGAAGCAGCAATGAAAGTGGTGAAGTTTAGGCCTTAGGCTGAGCCCAGAATGGTTCTTCCCTCTTTTGTCAAAATGTCAAACCTTTGGAACAATAATGAATAAAATAGTACAGTTGATGAAAGAATGCATACAAAGAACCAAGCTTGAATAAGAGTTTATCCTATATTTGGAGGGAAGAATAGTATGAGGGATCTTTAGATTTAATAGGAGGAGAATGTAGAAAACAATTCGTTTGGGAATAATTCTGTTGATAAATTTGGGCACTTTGAAGGACAGAGGCTTTATGTATAATTTTGATATATGATAATTATCACTTATTGAGTAGTCTGCTATGTTCTGAGCTGTGAGCTAGGAACTTTACATGTTAGATAGCACTGAATTTTAAGGCAGGGATTGTCACTCCCATTTTGCAGATGAAGAATCTGAGGCTCGTGAAGATTAACTGACCAATGGCCAAAGTTACACAGTCTTCAAGTGACAACTGACATCACAGCCTCCACTAATCTATTCCAGACTTCCATGTAAATGTCTTCTTTTTCTTCATATACCGTATTTTCCGGTGTATAAGACGACTGGGTGTATAGAAGATTTTCCTGGGTTAAAAAGTCGTCTTATACGTCGGAAAATACGGTAATATGCTAATTAGACCAGATAGACTGGACAGATGTCCTTCTGGACATAGCCATGGTGGCGGAGGCCGAGGCAGAGGCGGTTAGGGGTGATCACGCAGGCAGGCAGAAGGGTTAGGGGCGTTCAGGTAGGCAGGCAGGTGAGCAGTTAGGAGCCAGTAGTCCCGGATTGTGAGAGGGTGCAGGCTGGGCTGAGGAACCCCCCCCCTCCTTGCATGAATTTTGTGCACCGGGCCTCTAGTCTATACTAATAAAAGGGTAATATGCTAATTAGACCATACGTCTTCCGGACAAAGCTGCGGGCCTGGCAGCTGTGGCACGCCAGAAGTCCCGCCTCTGCACGTGAGCTGCACAGGAAACACCTTTTCTGACCGCTCATTGGTTAAGCTCACAGTAAGCCACTTGCAGCATTCTTGGTAACTTGGGTAATAAGAATCCAAGAAGGTGATCTAGGGTTTTTCCACCTCACTCCTGGAGGAAAAAACGGAGGTCCACTGCTGAAGGGGCTAAGAAATGTCATATCCTGCCCTATCCGGTTTGGCTCAGTGGATAGAGCCTCGGCCTGCAGACCACATGGTCCCGGTTAAATTATGATCAAGGGCACATACCTAGGTTGCAGGCTCCTCCCTGGCCCAGGCCCAGGTCAGGCCTCATGTTGGAGGCAGCCAATTGATGTGTCCCTCTCGCGTTGATGTTTCTCTTTGTCTTTCCCTCTCTCTTCCACACTCTCTAAAAACCAGTGGGAAAATATCCTCAGGTGAGGGAGGGAGAGAGAGAGAGAGGGAGGGAGGGAGGGAGGGGGGAGGGAGGGAGGGGAGGGAAGGAAGGAAGGAAGGAAGGAAGGAAGGAAGGAAGGAAGGAAGGAAGGAAGGAAAGAAAGGTAATATCCTATAAAAGAGACATCTTGAAATGCCTAAAGAAAGTTGTAATTTTTCCTGGTGAAGGTACTGGAGTCCCTGTTGATGAAAACACCACAGTGGCTGTGAGGTCTGAGGGCTGGCGGCCGGCAGTGGCAGCAGCAGCTGGGTGATGGGGGCAGCACCTTCCCCTGATCGCCTCCCCCAGAGGGAGGCCAGGCTGCGGCTTAGGCCCGCTCCCCGTGGGCAGCGGGCCTAAGCCATCAGTAGGACATCCCCTGAGAGCTCCTGGACTGTGAGATTCTCCCTCCCACCCCCAAGTGCACGAATTTTTATGCACTGGGCCTCTAGTATGTATATAACACAGGATCAGTGTTCCTTGGCTTACTAATAGAGAAAAGGATTGATGGAGAAAGTGGAACATGAGTGTGTGTTACATCTGCCTTTTAACTGCACTGTGACTGTGAAACAGGAAAAGGGAAGGAGAGTAGGGAAACGTGGTATGTGTGAAATTCCTCTCAGGATGAAGAAGTGTGCAGGAGAAATGTGAAGGTGTGTTTCCCAATGCCCAGCACTGGGGAGTGCCTTCTCCCCACCACTTGGGTACACATGAGAAACTGGGGAGAGGCGATGTAGCTAAATGAAGTTGTGGTGTACTTGTAACTCAGGGAACTCCTGTAATACTTGGAAAGGAAGCTATATGTGGGTGGAACCTTCCTGGATAAACCTCCTTCAGGATGCTGCTTCCTTATGAGAAACTCATTTTGGAATGAAACAGACATCCTTCTGCCTCTTCCTTTTTAGTATGAAATGCAAACACCCCATTGCCTCTGCTGCAGGACACCACACTTTTCCTACCGTCCTTGGATTCTCCTTTCTCCTGCTGGTCTCTTACCCTGCTCCATTTGCCGTTGCCTCTAGGGAACCGTTGTACTGTGTTGAATTATCTTACTTTTTCCTTGGGGAGCAGATGGGTGTGGGAAGCCCAGAAAGAACAGGGGGGCAGGTAGAACCCAATGCGGTGCGGCTTTGCCAGCACGTAGACTCCAGCTGTTTACATTTATTAAAAGCTCAAAGTTATTGAACACTACTATGTGCCAGGCACTGGGCCAAGCACTGTGTATACATTAGTTAATTTAATTCTTAACAGGGTCCTAAACCTTTGGTACTATTATCTCCATTTTAGAACAGAGGAAACCAGAGCTTAGAGAGTTTGTGACTTACCCTGTTGGCAATAGCTAGTAGTACAGTCTCAAAGGTTCCTGTCACAAAGATAGCTATTAGGAAAGCTTTCCCTTGTCTGTTTCAACCTGTTCCATTGTGATGGTCGCTGTCTGAGGAGAAAAGTAACACAGTGACTTGGAGAATAGTTCTCATTCTCTATAGCAGTGGCTCTCAACATGGGGGGAGGATTTACCACCACCACACCCCACCCATGGGGATAGTTAGCATTGTCTAAGAACATTGGGTTGTCACAGCTGGGGAGAGGTTGTGCTGCCATCATCTAAGATCCTGCTAAACATCATACAATGCAGGTTAGCCCCTATCACAGGAATTATTGGGCTCAAAGTGTTAATAGTGCCATAGTTGAGGACCCCTGCTCTACAGCTTACCCTAGTTCAGAGGTGTGGGGATATTGGTGTTTCAGAGGACTCCTGTACATTGTAATCAGACTGCAACTCAGTCAGTGCTGGCCCCAGATTTAGTTATTTATCCTGTCTGGGATACAATATGCGCAAAAACGGTGCTGGGTACCTGTGTGGATTACACAGCCCTGTAGAAAAAGGAGAAGTGATCAAAGTTTTCTTAGAAGTTGAGAAAATGGAGGAAACCCTCTGAGTGTGGTGGTGAGGGAAGGATTTGTTAAAATAGATGGAATCAGGGATTGGCAAAGGCTTGGAAGGGTACAAGCTGGGAATTTGGAAAGTGTAAGATCTCAGTATTCTCTTCAGGACTGGAGGTACATCGGGGGACATTTTCAGACTTCTGTTTTCTTACCTACTTGAGTGCTCTCTGTATGTCATACACTTTCACAGGCATTAACTCACTTAATCCTCACCTTAACCTGAGGGAATTTGTACTATTATTTATCACCACCCCCTTTTGATGGCTGGTGTAATTGAGACTCAGATAGGTTAAATGACTTGCCGAAAGGATCACCGATAGGAAGCGGTAGAACCCAGGTTTGAACCCTTCACTAGCTCCAGAGACCATGCTCTCAACAAATTTACTGTGTGGGTAACCAGAATGTTCCATCCTCTTGTGTACTGCTCAGCCTCCTCTCTGCCTTCCCCAAATTCAGCAGAGCCATGGTTGGATACTGACAAATAGCAGTCTCAATTTTGGGGACCTTAAGTGGACATCCGGTTGCTCTGCAGCAGAGGGTGATAGCGGGGTCAGAGGTGAGGAGGGCCCATTAGCAGAGAGCCTTCTGAAGCTGGGAGGAAAGACTTCTGAGTGACAAGAGGCCTTAAGGTATCTGGCAGGGAAGAGGTTGATTGCAGCAGCATTTTGGACTAGTTCAAGGGAGAAAACATGCAGGGAGGAAGATTGCTAGGTATAAGGTAACCACCTATTGTGTTACAGATTCAGTTGTGTAAAATGTGTTTCTGAAATCTGGGCCTTTTGTATATTAGATGCAGTTCAAACTACAAAAACCAGAACCGTAGAACCAGGCCCTCCTTAAAGCCCAAAGCTTTCTGACCTGGTAATTTTGCAGGGAAGGGCTGCAGGAAAAACACTTTGAAATATGAAGAAAGAAATGTGATTCTGGAGGTGGTACTAAATCAGTACATGAAGAAATAGGACAAGAATCAGAGAAGATTACTTTTCCAAAACCTTACAAGTAACCTAGTTCTCAAATAGGAAAAAGCAACTATTTATTTTAAAAGATGAAGATGGGAGGAGGGAAGAGGGAAAGGTAAATTAAGTCTTCTCGGTGGTTGCTAAGGAGATTGTCCTGAGAGCTTTCCAGAAGGGAGCTGAAACTTCCTCCTCCTGCGAGTGTGCATCCACTGGGCCACCTGCAGTTTCTCAGTAGAGCACGGAGCAGAAGCCAGAGCAGGATTTTAAAGGAGTGAGGTAAGGTTTTGCCCAGTGTGCACGCACAGATAACACTCCTGCAGCAGGCACGCATACGCCCACACTGTTTCACTCTGCCAGCGGCAGATGAAATGGTGCTGCGGCTTGCGAGTTCAAGACCGCTCTTGAGCTCCTTTCCTTCCCAAGGTCAGCTGCACTGTTGGATAGAGGAATTTGTGCTTCCAAGTTAATCCTTTCTGATAAAACCTGTAGATTAGCTAGAAGTGTCTAGTTGTGTCTGATGGAAAGGTGGGCAAGTTCCCAGATCCCGCTGTGTTTACTGGTTTATTCTTGTCGGTTATTTTCCCTAGCATTGTGTTATGAAAATTTTCAAATAGTCAGAAAAGTTGAAAGAATTTCACAGCTAAAAGCTTTATTCCCAGGTTATGTTATTAATGCTTTATTATACTTGCACTAGAGGCCCAGTGCACAAATTGATGCATGGGTGGGGTCCGGCTGGCCAACCTGGTGAGGGGGAGGTGCAATCGGTGTTGGGGCCAGCCAGGGGGGGGGGGTGGGCATGGGCGGTTGGCGGGCCGGCCCCACCCCCTGGTTTAACTCCCAGTTGAACTCCCATTCGAGGGAACAATTTGCATATTGGCCTTTTATATAGGAGGATTACCATATACCTGTTCATCTCTTCACTGCTGTATTCACCTCTTCACTGCTGTATTCACCCATTAATCTCTCTTTTGTGCTTCTTACATAAGTTGCAGATATCTGTATGTCATTAAAAGTTAAGTATTTACTTTTTTCCCCTGTTGCCATAAAATTTATGTGCCACGAAATGCATAAGCCTTAGGTGTACTTATAACCTTTTGACAGTGTGTATGTCAGTGTAACCCAAACCCCTATAAAGATATAGAACTAATCTTAGGGTTATTCTTTGGTGTGTATGTGGGACAACGGTTAGAAGATAACTAAATATACACATTTCTGCTTTATTTTTCTCCATTTAAGATGTCATTTCTATTTTTTTTAAATTGTAAGATAAATTGTATGTGCTTGGTAATATCTCATTTTGTAGAGATCATTTAGGTAATTTCTTGAGGTCTCAGGCAAAAAGCTTTGAATTAAGGTACATTTTTGTTTACCCAGGTTGTCTCTTGCTAATAATTCTCTTGGATTGCTTTATTGAGTTTCTTGGATTTTTTACCCTCCTAACATATATTAAATAATGTTTTTTAAAATGGCAGCTCTCATGAGTATTACAAAGTAAGATTTCTTCTTTCTGTGACCAGGGATATGGTGACTGCTTTCTTTAAAACAACCAAAGCCTTCTTTTTAAAATGATTAGAAAACTTGAGTCTGACTCCAAAATCATTAATGATAAATTTTTTTATTTTTGGAATTAGCCCTTCCTCCAGTAAAGACACTTTGTGGGGAGTAGAGACCCCTCTCTGTTCTTTAAGACCTCCTTTTTTTCAGGGAGGGTATAATAGTAATTGCATGTGACAGAATATAACTAAGCCACCCCTGCTACTTTAAGAGTGCAAGTATTAGAGGAATGCTAAGAGAATTGGGTTGCTTTTTCCCAGGGTTATGCTGTGAAGTCTTGAGTAGGGAGGCAGGGTCTCTCCTGAAAGAGGTGGACTTAGATGATGTCGCTTGTCCTGCATGGGTGGGTCAGGGCTCTCGGAGCCTTTCTCTTGGGCCAGGATGAGAGAAGTCTGGGGTGATGGAATGCCATCCCAAGTAACCTGGCAGTGAGTGGATCTGTAGGTAACCAGGGGCCCCAGATGAAGTGAGTGAATTTTAACCCCTCAGGCAAATTATCCTGTTGCATGTTACCTGTTTATTTCTATTCTGTGATCCTGCAGCTTTTGGTAAAGTCTAATGTAAATGTTCCAGCCCTTTCTCAGCTATTGCATTTTTAGGGCATATTGACTCTGATTAGGCCAGAGTTGGAAGCAGCATCCCCTGAGGGCAGAGAGGGGGTAGCAACCTTAATTAGTGCAGAATCTCCTAGGAGGTCTTAAATTCTAATGAATAGACATAAATATGTCTCAGAGGTTCACTCCTCCATGTGAAGATCTCAGTTTAATGTGATCAGTGCTGTCAGCCTGTTTCCTTGCACTGTCAACCTGACAGATGTCCTTTATTTCAATAAAGGTATCAAATATAGCGGTGCAGTCTCTCACCAGACTTCCAAAGAACCCCGGGACATTTGAGGAACAGCAAGTTCTGACCTTTAATAGCAGCCACAGGCTTAATTCTTCATATTTTCCGAAAACCACACCCGCCTGCTGGAGTGGATAGCTCAGGGAAGTTGGATGGACTCGCTGTGCCTTGGGAGTGTTTAATCCCGGAGCTTCTCCTAGTGTTTTCTCGGCTCTGCCATCTCCCTCATGTCCTGTTCTTTTCCATTTATTTCATGCTAAAATTATAAAGATCTGTGGTGTGAAGCCATGATTCCATTGAAGTGTAGCTGGAGCCAGGGACTGGAATGGTTTTTATGCCTCACACATCTCCCCAAATTCTACCAACACACGTTTTTTATTTTATTAAAAATTTTTTTTCTAATCCTCACCTGAGGACATGCTTAGAGAGAGAAGGGGGAAGGGGAACGGAGAGAAACATCAATGTGAGAGAGAACCATTGATTGGTTGCCTTCCATACCTGCCTCTACCGGGATTGGACTTGCAACCCAGCTATGTGCCCTGACTGGGAATGGCAACCTTTTGGCACACAGGATGACACTCAACTACCTGAGCCACTCTGGCCAAGGCCCAACACACTTTCCACAGCCCCTTTGAGGCTGTTGACCTTTAGGCCAGACATTGTATTAGAGATGGGAAAGTTAAGTCTTTTATAGTTATTAGATAACATCATATGGAGAGTGGCACTAGAACCTGAAGGCTGCCAGCTTGGCACACTAGTCATCACACTCTGCATTATGCCAACTTTTGGAATAAGAGAGTAAGGCATTAAAATTAGAGATGAGAATGGAGATTTTTCAACTCCCCACCTGTCAGGACAGCTGATAAGAAAGAAATTTGGTGTTACTGAAACACTGATATATTCCAGCAGGAATTATATCAGAAACAGTCTGCACTGCACTCCTTTAAAATGAAGCACTTCAAAGTGAACTTTAAAATTCACCTTCTATTTCTCTTCCTTAATAATATAAGGCCTAGCCCAGGCTTGACAGACCTTTTCTGGAAAGGGCCAGATGGTAAATATTTTAGGCTTCACCGCCCATGAGTCTTTGTTGCAACTACTCAACTTTGCAGCTATTCAGCTCCTCAGATCTAAGACCAAAGCAGCCATAGACAGCATGTAAACGAATGGGTAGGGCTGTGTGCCAATACATTTTTATTTACACAAAACAGGCAGTTGGGCCAGATTTGGCTCATAGGTCATAGTTTGCCACCCCCTGGTCTAGTCCATTTTTAGGTCAAAATTTAAGTATTGATCAATATTCATTCAAACAGGAATGTTTAACCCCCCCCCCTCCCCCGTCACTGGTAGCCTCACCCTCCATTAACTAATTTTACTTACAAGTCTGAAATTTCTGGACCAAGCAGGTCAGGAAATTAAGAAACAGTTTGGAGTGGGGATGTTCAACTAAATGTTCCTTTTAAATTTATTGCTGAACTTTTTATAATCGTGGAATTTTGAAGGCTGCTTCAGCAAACGGACTGATACATGGAGGTCTTGAAATAGTGTAAAATCGTTTGAATTAGAATGTCAGGCTAGACATTGCACAGTGAGAACCCGTGATGAGTGGGCTGGTGCTCTGTGGGCAGCCAGGCTGTGCTCTTTAGGGCAGTGAGGAGGAAAGAAGGCTTGGGAGGAGCGATCAGTTTTGCTTTGTGATTGCCACAGTTAAGTCCATTTGCATTCTAAACTTTGACTTCCCCACCGTGTTCCTTTTCTAAAATTGACAGTTTTCCACATGCAAACTAATTTGAGATCATTGTTCCAGGCTAGGAAAGTCCACAGACCATTCTCAGGTGATTGCTCTTTTAGACCATAGAGGCTCCAGGCCAGCCCAGTGGAGCTGATGGCTGCAAAAGACTGTCATCCCCACACATTACCAAGGGTTCTTTGGAGAAATTTGAAGTTGGGGGGTGAGGTAAAGTGGGTGCAAACACCCCATGGTGAGTGGTCACTCCTCTGTGACTTTAAAGCTTTGTCAGCAGGGGCATGGGGCCCCTTTCTCTCTTCCAAACTTCTGCTCATCCTTCAAGCTCAGATGTCACCGCTCTTAATTAAATCATCCCAGGCTCCTCCATTTAGACTTCGTGCTTTTTCTCTACTGATTTTTAGCACTTGTAGCCAACCTGTACTACCCCTCCCCCCTTTGTTTGTTTCTCCACTAGATTGTGGGCCTTCCTTAGGTCTAGCACATACAGAGGAGGGCGTCTACTTACTGGAAACAAATAGATGTGAGGCTTAAAATCCTGAATCGGGCTATAGAAAAGTATAGAGACTATTCATGCCCTTAAATAACTTTAAGTGGAATAAATAATATTTATAATCAGTGGCCCTTGTTTAATATAAATTATCAGTATACTTGGTAATTTTGAATGTTTGCTATTGTTTCCTTACAATAGATGTATTAGCCTCTGCTTTGCAAAGAGTTAAAAATGAAAAATTGAAAGCATTATAAAGACACAATCTCTCAAAATCCCAAAGTTTATTTTTTATCTTTTTAAATTAAACTCTCAGATTCCAGTTATAAGTGTTGAAAAAGGTGGAGGAATACTTTATTAAGTTGGATAAGTACCCTTTGTTTTATGCAAGCATACTGCCTGTTGGCAGTGATGGGGAAAAGATAATATATTCTTCATATAAATATTCAGGCTGGGCCAAAATCCAGCCCAAAGAATCCTGACAAGCTTTGTAAGGCTTCATAACACTGCTTAGCAGAGGTCAAAATGAAGGAAGACTTCTCCAGAAAAACAATGACTTACTGTTTAGCTTTCAGGAGTTGCCAGTTATAGTGAGTGGTAGGAGGTGAGCTGGGGTTATGATGAAAATGAGAATATTTAGAAACGTGTAATTGTTGCTTGTTGCCATATAAAATGCCAATATATGTTTCCAGCTTCCTTCTCCTATAACAATCTCCCTGTTCTTCCTACTTGAAATGTCTGTGGGATGAAGTGGAATAGAATAAGAATAATAAGACTGCCTCTACTTTTTATGACATTAAGCATTCTTTCTGTGAAAACAAGTGTGATGTGCAGTTGAGGAGAGATAACTATAAGGATGTAAAGAAAATGCTGATAATTCTGTAAAAACATTATATTGAACAGTTTGTTCTTGCAGTTTGTCTGTTTTGCATAAGATGCAAATAAGATTAGATTTCTGTGTTTTATGTCCATGTGTTTGTTAGAGCCTAAAAAATAACTTTCTCGGCAGTAAAAAGTATGTGTGTGTATAGAAGCTTGTTTCACTATGTTTAAAATATAATTGGCAGTGGTTTCTACTACTAGAGGCGGTGTGTGTTTTTGGGAATGGAGGATCCTTGAATTTAGTTTTAGATATATGCTCCCATAATGGAATGAACTTCATTAAATGGATAGAGGAGGGGCCCTACAATTTTATTTATTTGGTTTGTTCAGTAACTGAAAAATGTGTTGATGGGTCTCTATTCATTCATTTAAAAAAAAGTTTCCTAGTGTTTTCTTCTTTAGAGAAATAAATTGCATCTTACCAGTTTCCTTGTTATCCTTTTATTCCCCACTATTATCAATATACAGACATTGCTTTTCCTTTCATTTTCCAAGTGTAAGCCTTTTCCTGTTGCCTTTTGCTGTTGCAAGTCTAAATGCTGAGCATTTGTTCTGGCTGAAGCTATGCTTGGTGCATTGGCCCAGTTTCAAACGGTTCTTCTTATCGTTTGTGGTGCAATTGGTTCTCTGGAATGTGTGTTAGAAGTTCAGTCAGTGGGAGGGACCCTTCCTTTTGGAACAGTAAATCCTGTACAGGTTTCCAAGCTGTTCTATAGAATATGCTTTATTCAGTTTGTTGTATGGTGGGCATTATCTGGTGCTTAAGCTGTTAAGTGACAAAATCCACTTGGTATGTTTGATTTCTTATGACTATAGAATTAGTCTCTTCTTTAAAACAAACAACCCCTTTTTAAAGAGAGAATGAGAGAGAGAAACATTGATTTGTTGTTCCACTTATTTATGCATTTATAGGTTGCTTCTTGTATGTGCCCTGGTCCAAGGATTGAACCTGTAACCTTGGGGTATCTGGATGACACACTTACCAACTGAGCTACCTGACCAGGGCCTTGAATAATTTCTTGAGAAAAGAATTGCCTCCCCCTCCCCTCTCTTCTTTTAATCTCTTTAGGAACATTGCAGCAGTCTCATGAGACACTAGATGAATTTGGAAATGATTTGTTTTTCTCTTGCTTTATGTATGGCAGTTAAATTTGATGTATTAATCAGTTATTTATAGGATGTTCATAACTGCCTAGTTTTTAAAAAAAAAATACTGTCTTTTGAAAATGCTTCTGTTAACTTCAGATTTTATGATTAAAATAAAAAGAAACCACTACTAGAGTCTCTGCCTCTGTATGCAGAATTCCATCCATTTGACCAATCTCCTGTTAGCCTAATGGGTTAGTATTTCTCAGATAGTGAGGAACAAGACAGAAAAGGTGACCGACCTTCTGCAGATTGTAAATTCTTCCTAGAGGTGAGTGTGGGGAAGCCAGTTTAAACAGATAAATGAATAGCCAAGATAATTTTAGATAGTGATAAAGAGAGATAAAGCAGGGTCAAGTGTTAGACAGCTCCTACTGGTGGGGCAAAGTGGCCAGTTAGCTCTGGGACTTCCCTGAGGAGTTGATTTTTATAACCCGAGATATTAATGATGACATCCTGTAAGGGTGGAGCATCCAGACTGGGATCAGCAGCACCCAGCTTGCACAACTCCAACTATTCCATGTATGCAAAGGCCAGTGTGGCTAGTATTTGAGGGAGGACAGCGGGAGGGGAATATATTGGGGAGGTAGCAATTAAGAAGTGTGCTGGGGATGGGGCCTTATAGGCCAGGCTTCTGAGTTTGAATTTTAAAGGCTAAGGGAAGCCTCTCGAGGGCTTTCAGCAGTGGAAGGAGCCATATAATCAGAGGTGCATTTTATTTTTTTTTAAAAAAATATCTATATATATAAAAGCCTAAGCGACCGTAGCAACCAAAACAACTGAATGGATGACTGAACAGGCTGCGTGGGGTGACCAGGCCGGCAGGGGGCTTAGTGAGGGACAACCAAACGACTGAGCAGTGGGCTTTGTGGGGCGACCAGGCCAGCAGGGGGGGGGGGGCAGTAAGGGGCAACCAGGCTGATAGGGTGGTTAGGGGTGACCAGGCTGGCAGGGGGGGACAGTTGGGGGTGACCAGGCCATCAGGGGGGAGGCAGTTAGGGGTGATCAGGCAGGCAGGAGCCAGTGGTCCCGGATTGGAGAGGGTGCAGGCTGGGCTGAGAGGACCCCCCCCCCCCCGTGCATGAATTTCATGCACCGGGCCTCTAGTATATATATTTTTTTATTGATTTCAGAGAGGAAGGGAGAGGGAGAGAGAGATAGAAACATCAATGATGAAAGAAAATCATCGATCAGCTGCCTCCTGCATGCCCCGCACTGGGGATTGAGCCCCCACCCGGACATGTGCCCTTGACTGGAATCGAACCTGGGACCCTTGAGTCCGAAGGTCGATGCCCTGTCCACTGAGCCAAACCAACTAGGGCCTGAGGTGCATTTTAAAATTACCACTCTAGGTCTTGTAGTTTCTTTGTTTTTCCCCATGATGCATTTCTAGCAGCATGTAGAGATTTTTCATTGTGGGATTTTTGTTATTGAAGTTTTTAAATTTTTGTTTCAATATCTTTTTATTGACTTCAGAGATAGGAAGGGAGAGAGGGATAGAAACATCAATGATGAGAGAGAATCATTGATCGATTGCCTCTTGCATGCCCCCACTGGGGATCGAGCCTAAAACCCGGTCATGTGCCCTGATCAGGAATCGAACTGTGACCTCCTGGTTCATGGTTTGACGCTCAACCACTGAGCCTCACTGGCTAGGCTGAGCTGTTTTAATCCTAGAGACAGTTTATTAATATTGTTCTGAATCTTATTGATTTAAAATTAAATGTGTATTTGCTATAAATGTTGCCACACATTCTTTTCTTTTTGGTATACTTGGGCTTTTATGACTAATAAGTATGACAAACAAGAGTAAAACCTGTAGCATTAGCTGATGAACATACATTGTTATTAGTAAGGTAGCTTTCATGGTTGACCTATGAGAGAGTGATGTCAGCTTCCTTCTGGGTTTGAGTCATTTGATGAGTACAACAGGCTGGTAAAATCAGCTTTAGGTATCAGACAATGAGTCATATTTTATCATCAAATAATAAGACCTGCAGGGTTCAGGAGAATTGTGGGTTGTTTGAAATTGAGTAATGCTTGAATATACAGTTGGCTCTTGAACAATATGGAGATTAGAGGCGCCGACTTTCTGAGCAGTCGAAAATGACTTGTAACTCTTGACTTCCCTAGAATTTAATTGTTCTTTGGTATCTGATGGATTGGTTCCCCGAACCCCTGTGGGTACCAAAATCCACTGGTTCTGAAAGCCTCTATATAAAAAGGGGTAGATCAATACATGGGGTCAGCCTTCTGCATCTGTGGCCTCCCAACCACAAATAAAAAATGGGGCACAAAAAGCCTATCTAATAAAGAGGGAATATGCTAATTGACCTTCACACCATCACAAAGATGGTGGTGCCCACAGCCAATAAGGAGGGGATATGCTAATTTACTGTCAGGCCCTCAAAGATGGCGGCACCCACAGCCACAAGATGGTGGTGCCCAGTCCACTCAGCCCTGCTGGGGCGGCAGCCGCGCACCTGCCTCCGGAGTCCCCCAGTCCCCTCAGCCCCCCAGCCGCACAGGGGGCAAGCCTCAGATGGTGGCTGCCCAGCCACCCAGGGCCGGCCGAGGCTCAGGTAACCAAGGCCAGCTGAGGCTTGCACTGCCGGCAGTGGCAGCAGCAGAGGTGTGATGGGGGCGTTGCCTTCCCCTCATCGCCGGGTCGCCTCCCGCCCCTGAGGGCTCCCGGACTGTGAGAGGGGGCAGGCTGGGGGTGAGGGCCCCCTCCTCCAGTGCATGAATTTTCATGCACCGGGCCTCTACTCTGCATATAAGTGGACTCACATAGTACCAACCTGTGTTGTTGAAGGTTCAACTGTAATAATTTCAGTCAAAAATGTATAGTATTAAGCATCACTTTTTGCTAAGCAGGAATAGTCCTTGCCTTTAAGTAGCTCACAGACCAATAAGGAAAATTGTCCATCTCATATTTGTAAATGTACACATGGACAGATCTGTAAGAACAGATGTATCCCAGAGAAAGAAATCGTTCACAGCAGAAGATGGGAAGTGAGAGTGGAGGTTGAGGCTAGAGGCAGTGGTATTTTGGGAAATTTTGAAAGTCAAGCTAGGAATTCATTAGGGAACTGGCAGAGAAAAGGGCTGTATTTTCCCCAGCTTCCCATGTCCTTGTGCTCAAAGTGTCGAGAGAGATGGCAATGAGTGGACCCTCCAGGAGGGTTAGGTAAGTGGAAGCCAGGTGGTAAAGGGCATTGCTTGGTATACCTACCCTTCAGCTTGAATCCTGTAGGCAGCAGGCAGCTCAGAAAAGTTGTAAATAGGTGAATAACAAAATTAGATTTGTGATTTTTAGAAAGTTTAGAGAGGTAGTGGTGTGGAGCTGGAGAGCCCAGGATAAGGAGCCCGTTGGGGCCATGCTCCAGGTGAGAAGTATACACACAATCCTGTTTGAATTTTGGATGCTTAATCGATTTATTGCCACAATTATTTTTAAAAGCTGAGTACGAATAAAATAAGGCACACTTTTTAAAAACAAACAAACAAAAAAAACTTGCGCTAGCTGGTTTTCCTCAGTGGATAGAGCACCAGCCTGCGGACCAAAGGGTTCCGGGTTTGATTCCGGTCAAGGGCACGTATTGTAGTTGTAGGCTCCTCCCAGACCTGGGCACTGGTCGAGCACATTCAGGAGGCAACCAGTTGATGTGTTTCTCTCACATCCATGTTTTTCTCTCTCTTTCTTCCACTCTCCCTAAAAATCAATGGAAAAATATCCTCAGGCGAGGATTAACAAAAAAATAAAATAAAAATTAAAAGACAAAACTTGCAGCTTGCTTGTCTACATTATTTTTTTAATTTATCTTTATTGTTGAAAGTATTACAGATGTCCCCTCCTCCCCTGTTAACCCCCTCTATCCCACTCCCTCCGTCCCCCCTAACCCCCGCTCCCGCACTATTGTCTGTGTCCATGGGTTATGCATATATGCATATACGTTCATTGGTTAATCTCTTCCCACCTCCCTACATTCTTTGTTAGTCTGTGACCACAGCTTTCTGTAATGATACAGATTTCACCTACCTTAGTATTTATAGATATGTGGTATGGTCCTTCAGGGTCAGGCCCGCTGCGTGTGCGTTAAGGATGGCCTGGTGATGTGTCCAGTGCTCTGGCTGATCCCACTACAGACCAGACTTGCAGGGGAAGAGCCAACAGCTTCTGCCCGTGTTTCTGGTTGGTGCCAAGTGAGCAGTCCAACAGAGAAGGCGGTCAGAGGTAGCTTTGATCACCAGGGACCCTTATAACTAAAGGGGGAGACATAAATAACTAGTCAGGTGGCAGATTTATCTCTAATGAGCCTGTTGCCACTATAAGGGGTAATTTCTGTATGTCCTTTCAAGTAACTGCCAGTAAGTACTTGTCAGCATTTTAGGGAACACTTCTGAGGGACTGGATTTTCTGGAATTTGTCAGTAACATTATGTTCTCATTTCAAGTTACATTAAAAACAAATATTTTTATTAACTCGTAGCTACAGATTGTCAAAGCCTTGAGGTCAAGAGTGATTTTTTTCACTGGTGTACTTTGTGTAATTGTGTCACTTGCATGTTGGCCTTCCTCTGTCAGCACTAGGTTTTTATTCTTAAAATGTGTTTGGACAGTAAGGGACTTGATGTACTGCACATGGGAATGCATTAGCTCATTGGACTGCTTTCCCTCATCCTACTTCGTGGCTGTGTATCCCTACCCACACATTTCCCCCCTCCCCTTTAAGATCAGTTGATGAGGAGGACAGGTTCTTGTGCTTTTCCATCTAGAGGCTAAAAATGCCTCTCAACATATATTTCTATGACCTAGTAAGAGAAACAAAATGGGTTATAGTGAGACTTCTATTAAAAGACAGTAGCGGCTGGTGTTTAAACTTTGGAAGGTAGTCTCTGATGCACTGTTTCATGCAGGTGGGTCAAAAGTTATTATTTAGTAATGACCTAATACTGAGTCCAGGGTCCAAAATCAGTTTCCAGAGGTTCCAGTGAGAGTTACTCCGAAATGAATAACATCGCATATTTCTCTACCTCTGATATTGATGATGTTATATGTATATGAGGCTTTTTGTTTGTTTTTAATTGGAACTTTTAACTACACAGATAATAAATGAAGGCTTTTCTGTGTGAAAAGGTTAAAACAGAATGTTTAAACAAAGCACTCCCTAAAGCACCACACAACTACCAACCTCCTCCAACCCTAATCAGGTACTCCTTGATAGAGTTTTGTAAAGTGTATCCTTTCAGACCTTTGCTCCATAGTAATATGCAATCATTAGTGCCTGGCAGGTTCATTTTGAAAGGTAATTAACACATCTCTTGTTAGAATTTACGCCACATAGAGAAAGTTTGCCCAGGTAGAGTCTGTTTCAATTTAAAACTCATAGTATGCCTTTCAGGTATGTAAAATATCTTAAAGATTGATCTAAGTTTGCAAAACGGAGTCAAATCTGACTATTTCAGTGTTATAATGAGGCTGAGGTCTGAGACAAGCAGAAGTGAGCAGCAGAGCAAGCTGTCACTTTGAGGCGATCCCCTGGGAGCTCCTCCAGGAAGGCAGCTGTGACAGGGTGGTATTTTGTCATTTGACTTGGCTGGTATTTATTTTCTAAATAAAATCAGACAGTGTGTTAGGGTTAAGTCACTGAGTTTTCCCCCTTTATATTGTGTGTGTTGGGTGATGGGGGAAGTCATGAGGATAAAGTCATTGGAAGATTTAGCTGAGTGATTTGTATTATGAGAAGGCCTGTTGTGAATTCTTTCCAGGGAGGGAGAAGTTCTTCATGTTTTTGAAGCAGCATTTCTCTGCCTTCAGACATAGAGCCACTTTGACTTCTTCTGTTTCAATTGTATTTATGAGTCATGCAGTCTAATGACAAAAACTAACTTTGTGCTTTGAAGTACATTGACATTTTTTCATAAAACCCACGGGTGAAAAATGTTCTCTGGATGTTAGGTTGTAGGAATAGAGGAACATGGACACAAAAGGCCAGAAGATGGAGTTAAAAAGCCCACAGGAGTGGCTTCCAAAATAAAAAAGTCACTTGCGCAACCAGTACGAACCCAAGCCTGCTGTCCTTTTGCGACACTCCTGTCACCACTCTCTAACCAGGGTTGCCCAACTTTTGTGAAAGCGTGCAAGTTTTATGTTTTGCTCTCTCCTTTGTATGTTCAGATCAGAATGGCCTAGTGCCGTGGTCAGCAAACTGCGGCTCGCGAGCCACATGCTGCTCTTTGGCCCCTTGAGTGTGGCTCTTCCACAAAATACCACGGCCTGGGCGAGTCTATTTTGAAGAAGTGGCGTTAGAAGAAGTTTAAGTTTAAAAAATTTGGCTCTTAAAAGAAATTTCAATCGTTGTACTGTTGATATTTGGCTCTGTTGACTAATGAGTTTGCCAACCACTGGCCTAGTGCCTCTAAAACAATAAAAAAAAAAGACTCATTCTTGTCCATAATTAATGTGCACTGATGATTTTAAGATTCTCCCCTGCCAATGTCTCTTCCATGCTTCCGAAGATAAATACACAGGAGAAATCACACGCTGTCCTCCAAGAGAGAATTAAATATGTGTGAGTGTACACACACACACACACACACACACACACACACATATATATACACTTATTTTAGACATAAACTTTTAAATGTGAGTTCTAGAGAGACTTGGTCACATCTATCAGAGAAAGGTCTGTGTGAAGTGACCAGTCAAGGGTGATAAATGGGTAGTCAGCTGCGCACAGCCTGCCCTGTGGGCCAGAGTTGCCATGGAAGCGCCAGTGGCATTCGGCGATCCTGCGTGGCTAACCTAGATTAGTCCATGGGCTCCAGCCTGAAGAAGGTGCTTCAGGTGCTTACAGCTTAAGGGTCACAAAGTCAGGATGCTGCCCACATCGCAAGCCCAATGCAGGCCTTCCTGTTACTGTCTTCTCCTCCCTCTGCATGGGTTCTTTCCTTTTTAGTGCAAGGGGCAGAGAAAGGGGAGGCCCACTCTCACTAATCTTTTCAGAGCTCTGATTCTTCACCTTACCACAGTGTTTTCACACATCCTCCCAGAGCATTTGAAAAGCCCCAGTAAATGATCCCTGACAGGTCCCAGCATGGGGCTGACGAAATGACTGCATTCAGGGGCTGAATGGGCAGCTCTGAATTCCTCAGGAGTTTCACCACCTCTCTGAACGCGAGAGCACGCTGGCATGTTTTAGATTTCCAGGCTCCTGTGCTGAGTTACAGAGGGGTGGCATTCCGTCTTCAAAGACATCTGTGGTGCAGTCCACCTTAGTAATGGCGTGGGCATTTGTGTTCTGCAGGGTGAGATGAGTCTCACATGCCACTGCTCTCACCAGGCACTGGAAACTGAAGTCTGTGGTGTCCCCCCTCAGTCTTTCTAGTTCACTTCTTTAAAAAAATGTGGTAGAAGTGGTTTGATGCATTTTGCAGAGATCTTTTTGATGCATTAGTGTTGAACTTTGCAGATGGTGGACAGTTAGTAGTATATGATATTCTCTAAAAGTATTTTCTGTGGTCAGACTTTGCACCCTCCCTTGGGTCACACCAACACGTGAACTTGTTTTGTATGTAGCCTGCTGCTGCAAATCACCACGTGAACTGATGTTTTTGCTCCCCAAGTGGGGACTCCTGGGCTGACCAGAAAGCTGGCATTGAGGCCCTAGGAACATGGCCTTTGTCAGCCAGCCAGACATAATGGGAGCAGAGCCCAGTATCGGGCATATAATGGCTACTTTGGTGCAAGTTTATTTACAGCCTGTCCTTGAAAGAAACTAATGTCAAGAGCCCCTTTGCACATTAGAAATGACTTGTGAATTCAGAGGTTGTTATGGAGTCATTGACCTCATCTGTACATTTTTAAAAAGACTAAAATAAGCATTGTAAGGTCCTGGCTATGTTGCTCAGTTGATTAGAGAATTGTCCCAATACACCAAGGTTGCAGGTTCCTTTCTCGGTCAGGGCATATACAAGAATCAACCAATAAATAAGTGGAAAAACAAATCCCATCATTCTCCCTCCCTCCCTCTTTCCCTCCTTTCCTCTCTTCCTCCCGCCCTCCTTCCTCTCTCTCTAAAATGGATAAATGAAAAAAATTAAGGATTGTAGCATAGTTTTTGTAAGTTGATAAGCAACTTCATGGTGTTGGCCATCCCTCTTATTGAGGTCCTTAGGCAAGGACAGACCTGTGTAGATACATTTAACCAAACATATCTTTTATGCTCTGCGATTGCTCCACTGGCAAGGATACTACCTGGATTGTGGCTGTGTGCCTCTTTGAGACTAAGGATCATAAGGAATTACGAGTGATTGTGAGTTACCACACTTTAGCACGCCTTCTTTGTCGTTGCTTTATTTTGCGCAGCCTGAAAACTCTTTGCACACCACGGTTGAGAACATAAGCTTTGGTGCCAGGCAAACCTGCCTTTGAATTTTTAGATTTACCATCTATTTCCAGATTAATCTGAGCTGTGTTTTTTTTTTTACCTGGGAAATGGAGTTAATAATCCCCCTTTCACAGAGTCCTAGAAATTAAGTAGGACACATTTGATGTGCCTAAATCAGGGCCAGCTGAATAACAGATGCTAAGTGGTGGCAGTCTTGGCCAGGCCGCTGCTGTCATCATTGCTATGGTGTTTTGGTAAGCCTAAAGTGAAACACACAGCCCAGAAAGAGGGTATTCTCTTGTAGTTCTCAGAATCACCTAGAAACTTGTTCAACATCAGATCTACTGACTCAGAAACTTTGGGGGTGGGTCTCTGCAGTCCATGTTTTAACAAGCCCCCTGGTTGATTCTGAGGTGCACTAAAGGTCGATAACCTCTTATCTAATGCAGTGAGTGCTCTGTGGGACTTGTAACTCACTATGTTCCATGTGGGACATTGAGAGAGAGGGTCTGACAAGGCTGATAATGGTGAGAGCAAGAATGCATTTTTTCCTCCACACCAGGGGGGAAAAAAAGCCTTTAATTAAATGAAGCAGTAGTCAACTTGTAATTATTCAATGGTAATTACAGAGTCTGTGAATCGTGTAGGACATTTACTGCTTCCTAAAATCCCCCATTTAAAAATTTTCCATCCACCTTCTCCCTGCTTGCACCTTGTTTTAAAAACAATGATGTGTATGTAGAGGTTGAACAATGGTTTACTCATGCTGTGAATTGTGGTCATGTTTTTTAAAATTTATGTTTCCCCTGATTTCAAAATGGAACTAAAAAAAAAAAAGGAAAATACTCATGAATGTATTTGCCTAGTCATTTTACCAAACCATTTCTTAAACCATTGCAAACTTGGAAATAAGTAAAAGCCCAATAAATCCGAAAACTACCCGGGACAACTGGCAAAACCCTGTTAGAAGGAGAAGTTAGGCAACCCAGAAGAAAGAGCTCACAGCCTACCTTATATAGTCCCGGGATCTGTGGACGGCACTTCCTGTTCTGCCTTCCTCTGCCTGCCCAGGAGGAGCCTTGGGGAGTGAGGCCAATAGGGAGTTGCCCATCAGTGTGGGTGAGAGTGAGTTTCTCTCAAAGTCTAGGCTTCAGAAAACTCATCCTACCAGTGACACTCATGTTCTCTTTACTCACCTGACTACTTTTGGGTTTTTCAGTTGAAGGGGAATGGTGAATAAAGAAAAAAAATAGGTTCAATGTCTGTTTAAAAATTGGCATAGTATTTATTACGTCTACTAATAAAATCCTGGTATGGGTTAAATGTTTTTGTTTTTGTCTTTTTATATTTTTATTGATTTCAGAGAGGAAGGGAGAGGGAGAGAGACAGACAGAAACATCAATGATGAGAGAGAATCATTGATCACCTGTCTCCTGCACGCCCTCAACTGGGGATCGAACCCACCACCTGGCATGTGCCCTTGACCAGAATCAAACCCGGGACCCTTGAGTCCACAGGCCAAAAGCTCTATCCAGTGAGCCAAGCCACTTAGGGCTAAATGCTTTTTTAAACAAATGAAGTAAAACCTTAATTAACCAGAATCCTTAATTTAACAGGACTTCCTCCCTGTGGGAGGCATGATTTTTGAATCACATAGCAAGAAAGCCAGTGTTAGAAATTTTGTAAAATTGGGGTTTTCTCATTATTTCTGTAGCAGTTTTTATTATTTTAGAATGGAAATGTAGAAGTGCATTAGGAACTGATGCTGATTGATTTAGAAATAGTTTAGTAATTTTTAAATCAGTGTAGCTTTTCTTAAAAGATGTGTGTGTGTGGACGTGGCAGGAAAATTAATTGAGGAACCCGAGCAGCCTGATGGTTGAGGTACTTGCTTTTCAATCTGGAACTGAGAATTTTGCCATTTGGGGTTCCCTTTTCTGAGACAAAAGTAGCAGTTACTCAGACGTGGGAAAAACTCTACTTTATAAAGCAGAAGCAAACTGTGTGAACACTCACAAGTGAATAAAGCTTCAGGGACTACACTGTTGTAACCAGCATAGTCTGGAAAGGGGGGCAAAGCTGATGCCTTGGGATCTGGTCCACTACAGGGAGCTTTGGGAAAGAAGCTTGGAGGTCAGGTTGCTCAGAGACAGTTTCATGCCCCACCCTGCCCTGCAAACAAATAGGCTGAAAAGCAAGTTTGAAGGAAAAAAAGAAGTTATTTCCTGATCAGCCCTCTTACTTGGCTGCCATGGTTGTGTGTTAATGTTACATAATTTTTGAGCCAACAAGAGTAATTACCAAAATCATAAAATAATTGTAAGGAATTCTTGAATGGTCATCATGCCCATTGTGCTATTATCCCCCAGAAGCAAGTCTGTGTGACGCACGTAAGATTTCTGACTATTAAAGGCTACTCGCTGTAGCCAATTTCTGGTTGAATTTCTCCTGAACCTTTTCACTATATTGTTCACTTTATAGTTTTAAGAGTTTTCTTAAAATCTTATATTAAGCTATCCATCATCTAGGCAAAGTTTTTTGTGTCTTTTTGTTTTTTCCTAATTGATTTTAGAGAGGAGGGGAGAAAGAAAGAAACATCAATGTGAGAGAAACATCGATTTGTTGCCTTCCATATGTACTCCGACAAGGGATTGAACCCTCCTCCAACGGGATGCCACTCCAGCCAACTGAGCCAATACTGTTCAGGGCTAGGCAAAGTTTTTGATATGATTGTCTAAGCAGATAATTATTTACCACACACCAGTGAATTCATCCAGGTAGCTTAGCCTCTCCTTACCTTCAGATTGTCTTCCAGAGTGAATTTTGTTTTGTTTTGTTAATCCTCACCCAATGATATTTTTTCCATTGATTTTTAGAGAAAATGGAAGGGAGGTAGGGAGGGAGGGAGGCAGGGGAGGAGAAAGAGAAATATTGATGTGAGAGAGACACATAGATTGGTTGCCTTCCGTACATACCCCGACAGGGGCAGAGTTCAAACCTGCAACCCAGGTACATGCCCTAGACCAGGAATCAAACCTGAGATCCTTCCATGTGAGGGCTGATGCTCTATCCACTGGGCAACACTGGCCAGGGCCAGGGTGAATATTTAAAAAAAATCCTCAGTGGATTTGAGGGAGCCTTTAGAGCAGGTGACATTGGAATCACTCCCAGAGATTTTTTTGGTAGCTGAAAATTGGGAGTGTGGGTGCACAGTTGAGAGAGGCAGAGGAAATGTGTGTAATTAGAAGTTCAGGATGTTACTGAGGAGCCAGGGCATAGATTGGTGTGACTAGAATATAGAGGTGGTTTGCAGGAGAATCATACTTCCTAGCTAAGCTGGTCTTGGAAGAATTGGTGGTCTTTCAGTAAAAGGGGGTTTTGTGATAGAGATTAGAGCAAGAGGCTCATCTTTAGAGGGTATGTTTGGGGAATACTGCCAAGTGGGGTGCACGTGGCAGACCTGCTACAAGAGAGTGGGATAATTTCTAGAGTAGATCTGTACTAGACTATGGGGGGATTTTCTTGCCCAAGTAAGGATTTAGAGTTTATTCTGCCCTGGCCGGGTAGCTCACTTGGTTGGAGCATCATCCTGATACACCAAGATTGCACATACAAGAATCAATCAATGAATGCCTAAAAAAGTGGAGTAATAAATTGATGTTTTTCTCTCTTTCTTCCTCCCCTTCTCTCTCTCTCAAATCAATCAATAAAAAATAATAGTTTATTCTGCAGTAGTAAAGAGCCATCAAATGCTTATTGTTTTAAAATATGGATAGTGACATGAGAACCAGGGCCATCTTTAGGATTTCTTTCCATGAGACAAGGCTAAATTAGAGGGACAAGATGTGAAGGACGCAGGAAGACCAGTAAGTAAGCTCTTTCTGGTCAGAGGAAATAAGAGAAGTTATGAGAGAGCAGAGAGACCAGGATATAGGGTCAGGGAGTGTGTCTGACATCACGGCTAGAATTTCTAAAGGTACATAATATTGACAAGACAACTGAATATTTTCCTACTTATTTATTCAAGTAATGTTGGGGGGAAAGATTCAGTAGATACCTAGAAGCAAAGTTGTTCTTATTTTCCTTGTTCTCATATCTCACATGTGTGGGTTGGCGGGAGTAGCTTGTGTTGCTGACATGGGGCAGGCCCACTTTTGGTTTGGGTGCTAGCTAAAACTACAATTTTTGGTTTCCATCTTTGTGTTTTGCTTGTTAGAGAATGCTTTTTAACCTTTTGGTGCCAGGGCTCATGATTCAGGGTCCATTTTTATGTGGTTTAAATAGGGCAATTGGATGATAAGACTTCTCAGTAGGTCTAAAATTGCATTTTCCCATCCTTGGCATTTGAAATGAGAAATAAAAATGATCTCGAGTTTACATGCCAGAACACTCAGTAGAATAGGCTGAGTATAAAGTAAATGCTGTTTTGGGTGCCTGGTAATCTTTTAATTACAAAATGAGCCTTTTGATTTTAATCTTCCAAAATGTGCAATACTGATCCAGGAAAACAACTTTTTTAAAGTTCACATCCTGCTGATTCTTTCAGATGAAAAGCTTCCACCTCTACTCCATAGTTTGCAAGCTGAAAGTAAAAATATCATTAATCTTGTCCCAGCTCCACCACTGCCTATAAAAGACTCGGGTTTGGAGTCAGTCCTGAGCCACGAAGGCAGTCGCCCAGAGTGAATGCTTAGGTTTCTGGAGCCAGAACTGAGGCTGGAGGGCCACAGCCCGTTAACTGAGCCTTAGTTCAGGAGTGACTTATGCTTTCTTAACATCATCTTTCCTGTCATCGCTTCTTCTTGACTTAGCTTGCCTCCCTCAAACATGTACATATGCATAACACAACGCGGATACTGGTAAATTTTACTGTTTTTGTTCTTTTGTGACATCTGAAACAGCTTGTACAATGAAGACAGAAACCTGCTTCGAATTAGAGAGAAGGAAAGACGCAACCAGGAAGCTCACCAAGAGAAAGAGGCATTTTCTGAAAAGATTCCCCTTTTTGGAGAGCCCTACAAGGTATTTATTGTATGCTAGAAAGTCTAATTTATCATCATATTTAACTCTGTGATGAGAGGGAGACTGAACAAGGGCCATGACTCTGAAAATAAGATAATTTATCCTAGGGATTATTTCTGAAAACAAATATGAAAATTCCCTGAACTTTGTTAGTCAAAATTGCCCAAGTTTGTGGTTTCCTTTTGTAATGTTAGTCTTCCATATGTAGTAATATTTGTCCACGACAGGCTTCTCAACAAGGCGTTAGTTTGCATTGCACGTTAAATTCTATGTTGCACATTAAATGGAGGCATTATGTAACATGGCTTATTAAATGTTGGGTTTTCTTAGATTTTCCCCCGCCAGTATCTAACTTTGCTGTTTTCTTTTTTTTCAGACAGAAAAAGGCGATGAGCTATCTAGTCGAATACAGAACATGCTGGGCAACTATGAAGAAGTAAAGGAGTTACTCAGTACCAAGTCTCTCACTCATCACTTGGATGCTTCTGAAAGTAGGCCGGGAAAGCAGAGGTACCCTTTGTTTCCTGAGAAGGGGAGCGGCGTTCCACCGCACTCCTTCCACCCCCGTGTCCATCACCAGCCTGGGAGCACTCCTGCCTCTGGACCACTTCCTGTTGGAAACATGAGCCACAATCAGAAGGTGACACAGCCAAGAATGGAACCAATGCCAAGTCTTCATGTGAAAAGCTATGGCGCCCCGGACAGCCAGCACCTGGCCCAAGATCGCCTTGGTCAGGAGGGGTACAGCTCTAGTCATCGAAGAAACGGTGACCGCAGAGCCGAAGGAGACCACTGTGCTTCGACGGCAGACTCGGCTCCAGAGAGGGAGCTTTCTCCCCTCCTCTCCTCTTTGCCTTCTCCATTACCCCCTTTGTCACCTCTACATTCCAACCAGCAAACTCTTCCCAGGACGCAAGGAAGCAGCAAGGTTCACAGCAGTAACAATAACAACAATAAAGGCTGCTGCCACGCCAAATCTCCCAAGGACCTGGCAGTGAAGATCCGGGACAAAGAGACCCCTAAGGACAGTTTAATGGCAGTCTCCAGCCTTGGAGTGGCCCCTCCCCAGCCACCTTCTCAGTCTTTCCCCCCACCTTCCCTCCCCTCAAAGAGCGTTGCAATGCAGCAGAAGCCCACGGCTTATGTCCGGCCCATGGACGGTCAAGATCAGGCTCCTAGTGAGTCTCCCGAACTGAAACCACTGCCGGAGGATTACCGGCAACAGACCTTTGAAAAAACCGACTTAAAAGTGCCTGCCAAAGCTAAGCTCACCAAGCTGAAAATGCCTTCTCAGTCAGTTGAGGTGAGTGGAATTTCATATCTGGGCCACTGTCCGTGTGCAGAGAGGTTTTAGATGGAAGTTCTGGAGAGTTGGGGGCGGGGTGTCAGTAGCTTTTGAATAAGGAAATTCCTTTTTGCCCTTAGGATATTGTTGACCTACCAGAAATTCAGGTCTAAGATGGAATACTGATTGGCAGATACTGAAATGTGATTTGCAGAGATTAAAAAAAAATCGTTTTATTGAGCCACAATTTACATGCAATAAAATATAGAGATCATGAGAGTGCGGTTCGCTATGTTTTGGAAAGTGTGTACACCTGTATAACCCAATAATGTAGAGGACATTTCTAATATGAGAAAATTTCATAGAATGATTTGGGCCATGTTGCTTTTGTTTTTGTTTGTTTGTTGTTGATTTGTTTCAGGGAACACTGGCTGCTTTAGCACTGTAAAGAAAATAAATTTTTTTGTTTCCTCAGCCCCAGTTAGTTTTTCTTGAGGTCAAAACCATTAAAAAAAAGTCAAAACAAGGCCAAAATGTTGAAAGCAAAGCATTACTTTTTAAAGGTTTGTTCCTTGTAAATTGTTAAGAAACTTTGAAACTAAAGTTCTGTTCTAATGTATTTACTACCTAAGAAAGAAAAGGGGGATGTGTGGTGACATTAGAGTGAGTTGCAAATATAAACAGAATGTTTTTCAACTATGGCTTTTTCAAGTAGCCAAAATACTGTACCTTTTTAAACAAAGAAAAAGTTCCCCTTTCTGCCCTCCCCCACTGGTAAATGGCAGCATTGTGTTTGAATGAGGTGAGTCAGAGAACACATCCCATCACTGAAATTCTAAATTAGTGCTAGTGACTCCAAAATCCAGATCAAGAGAGTAAAGTAAGTGTTTGAAGTGAATTTTTTAAAGTTTATCTGTTAAAGCCTGTGGTTTTGTTACATCTATTGGATAAACATTTTAATGTGCATATCCATTGCTCAAAGTGTGTACCTAGATGGCAGTCTTACATAGTGCTAGAAGGTAAAATTCCTAAAGGTTAAAAAACAGATTCCAGGATCCTTAGCTGGAAAGATAACCCTTATCTTTAAGGAGAAAAAGCTGTTCCTGGGTTTAGAATAGGTTAGGGTTCTGTCTGCAGTTTGCTCTTGAGCGCTAGTGTCTCCAGACGTCTTCTGAATGGGACTTGTTTGGTGGCTGAGGGAAAATGAGAAAGGGGCGAATAAAGCAAATGGTAGAAATGACCAAGTTGGCAGAACCCTGCCTTTAACTCCAACTTATGAAGATTCACCAGAATGAGCCATTTATTGCACATTTTTGTGCTATGATGGGATTTAGGTGAAGGGCGCCAGAATGGAGGCAGGGAAAGATAAAGCAAGGTCCTCCCTCCTCAAAAGGAGGGCCAGTCAGCCTGCCTCATAATTAAGACAGTAAATAACTTAATGGGATTTGCTTTGTTTTATTTGTTAAGTAGGATCTGTTCTATTTTCCTAGTTAAGCGTGCGCGCGCGCGCGCACACACACACACACACACACACACACACACGGGGACAATTTAACATTCATTCTTAAAAAAAAAATCTAGGTAACTAAAAATGGCTTTAAAACAATTTTAAGATAAAATAGCAAATATTTGCATTGTCCACCAAATGCCCAACCAAAAGGCTTTAAGTGCAGGGTAGGATGCCAAAAAAGTACTCGTCTCTGCCCAGGAGACAGAGTACAATTGAGTACAGACTATCTGCTACTAGGTGCTGGAGCAAGTTTCAAGTGTCAGCCGAAAGACAGCAACTCCTGTAAATTCAGCAGTAGGCTTCCCAGTAGCCTTTCAGGAAAGAGGATCCTAGTTTACTTCTTGCTTTCTTGGTAAAAAAAAAAAAAAAAGATAAGCTGAGTTGAGATTTCTCCAAGGTCTTATTTCATACATAATTTCAAATACGGACTATGTTAGATGGCTTTTGCATATTTTCTGAGTGGACATTTGAAATGAACAAAATCCTTCATAAGCTTGGTGATTGGAAAATGGGGTTTTCTTTGCACAAGTGCATGTGCTATCAACAATTGAGTAGAGATAAACTTTTCATCTTTGGCCTTGTTTGCAGTCAGCATTCATTTTAATTCTGCGGCACTCTCTGGTTTCTGCTCAGGGTTCTCTTGTCAGTGGCAGCTTCAGTGCCAGCCCCCTGGGAGGCCTTAGGCAGTGCTGATTGGGGGGTGAAACTGAGGGCTCAGGCAGATGGAGGGCTCAGGATGTCCTTTGTGAGGAGAATGAGGAGCCAAGAGCTTGAATGAAAGGGAAGTAAGTGTGTGATGCAGGGATATTGGTACTTTTCTGGCTAGGTTTTGGATTTGATTTAGCTTTTTAAACTAAAATCTCACATTTCACATACTTAGCATTAATTTTCTGTTCACACACCCAGTTAAAGGTATATTTTTAAGAAAATGTAGGTTGAATTTAAAAATCTCAAATTTACTATTCTGTGACTCCAAGGAAAGCATAGAGATGGGGGACTAAAAACAGGAAGTTAAACACAAAACAAGTGAACTCTGAATATAGAACCAGAATATTAGCAATATCCCGGACTCTCTGTGGTATTGGGACCAAAGGCCAGAATGAGCGGCAGAAGAGGAAGTTGGCTGTTGGTAGAGCTGTGAAGAGGGGTTGGGTAATAAGTGGTTTTTCTTTATTTGCTTAGTTTGTCCAAGGCAAGTCAGAGGAGGTTTTCTTTCTCCGTTTTCTGAATGGGGGGCGGGGGGGGGGGGTGTTGTGGTTTGCTTCACTGCTCTCCCTTCCCCACTGTTTTCTTGAAACAGTGTTTTAAAAAGTGAGCCGAAATGGAAAAGTCATCCGGTCTCTCTGATGTGCCTTTAGACGCAAGCCACATGAGTGTGGTTCCCTCCACTACTTTACACTACTTTCTGTCCTTTCACTTCATGGGAAATACATGGTTTGTATATTTTAGTTGGTTTTCCTAAAAAAATGATGCTTTTCTGGGATAAGTCATTCTTACATTTAAAACTTAATCTTCCCTAAAATCCTAGAGGAAAAAAATTATCAAAAGGTCAATATTCTGACTACATAGAGGCCTGGCCTGCAGGAGTCTGCAACTCGGTTTTCTCTGGGTGTGTCAGTTTAGTTTTGTGTCAACTGGAAGATGTAGAGCAGCTTAACATGACCCATTTGAGGGCAAAGCCAGTGCTGGCTGGTCTCATGCGGGTAACTCCCAGCCTTAGAATTGCACATCAGACATTGCCCTGCCCACGTGGAAGGTTGAGAATCCTTTGTATTTTCCTTTTCTGCCTAAAGGTAACAAAAGAAAGTCAGAGAAAACCACGGCATTCCTGTGTGAGTGTTCTGGAAGGGAGGGAGTGCTGAGAGATACGGGACTTATGAAATAAGCATTTTATTGAAAGGGAGAAATGGAATAAGCCGAGGTATAGCTATTAAATTATATACTGGACTTAGACTATTAGAATTGTAAAGATAAACCTACAGCCCTTTCATTTTGCAAATAAGGCCCAGGAGGGTGAGGCAACTTCATTTTGCTAAACTTTATAGTTAATAGTAGCAGAGCCAGAGCTAGAACTCCCAGTTCTGTGATCTTTGTACTTTTACTTGTCAGCTATGACTGGAAACCACTGGAGGATTTTGAGCAGGGGAGTGATGTTTTTTAAAAGATCATTCTGGTTCCTTGGTGGAGAATGACTTGGAGGGACAAGAGTGGGCAGAAAACAGGGAGAACAGTTAGGGCTGAGCAGTGATGACGGTGGCTTGGAGTTAGGATGGTGGTAGTGGACATAGTGAGAAGTGGACAAGTTCCAGATATGTTTGGCAGGGAACCGATAAGGGCTTTGTGATTGATTGGAGATGGGAAAGGGCCTGAGGTCTCAGGGACAGTAAGGCATCAAGTGAGGCTCTTAGATTATTTATTTATTTATTTGAAAGGTATGGATGGTGGGATACTACTAGCTACTTGGGATGGAGTTGACTTGGGTGGAACAGGGTTGGAATAGACCATGTATTAAGTTTTTGAGATGCCGTTATATATTCTGGTCAGACTTGGCAGTTGGCAATCATAAGTAGTAGACCAGCTCAGAGAAAATGTTAAGACTGGAAATAATAAATTCGGGATGTGTTTGCATGTATGTAGTTAAGGCTTTGGGTGGAAAGAAGTGACCTGTTAGGTCTTCAGAAGCAAAAAGTGGAGATCATCTGGGAAGCTTGAGAATCTGTCCATTAGTGGAAATTACAGGCTTCTGTTTTGTTTTTGTTTGTTTGTTTGTTTTAGGGTTTGAAGTATACATGGCAGTGGTATAATTAGTCTTAATTTATGTCCCAAATAACTCACTGGAATATAGTAGAATTTACTATCAATTTGCCATTGCTTATATGGTCCTACTCTGTTCTGATCCACATGAATCTGACTTTGAGTCCTAGTGGTCTCTGATTTCCACAAAGTATTGCTCTTTTCCTTGTGACCTTTCAGGACATCATTGAGGAATGTTTTCAGCTACCAAATGCTTCTACCTGAATTCCAAGACTGAAGTGTCATCTGCAGCCGGGAATTCCTTGTTGGACCACTTTGACTCATGGCAGCTCTTAAATGGAGCCTTCTGTTTTCAGCCCAGCAGTGTGAAATAATCCACAGTGGGAAACTGTGATAGTGATTCACTTTGCATTTAGGTGCACACACAATCTTCCCTACTTCCATATTTAGCTCTTTTATTATCCTAAACCTCGAAAGAGGAACTGTCCTATTATGAAATGATCTAACCCTGCAGGCAGCTAACTTTTGGTCTGTCAGTGGTGTGTATCCTGCTGGTGCAACAATCAAAATACAATTTGAAGCCCCACTGTCTTCCATATACATCGTCAATTCAGCAACTTTTAACTCAGATAATCTTGAGTACCTACTGTTGGCCAGGCCTAGTGCTGGGGACAGGGGTATAGTGGTGAGCAAAGCCAGGTGGTTCTGGTCCTGTTGGACCTTAACTATCTAGTTAGCAACTGACATTATTCAAATAACCGCTCTGATCAATGTGTAAGAACTTGGACAAGTGCTATAAAGGAATTTACACAGACAAAAGATTGATAAAGGGTACTGTGACTTAACTAAAGGAGGTCAGAGAATTCTCTGAGGAAGTTCTGTTTGAGACATGAACATTGAGAAGAAGTAACGAAAATGAGGGCTTGTCTTGACCGCCCGCACTGCTATGACAAAATACCATGTACTAGGTGTCAATGAACAATGGAAATTTATTTCTCACAGTTCTGCAGGCTGGAAGTCCAAGATCAAGGCACCAGAATGGCCATGTTCTCTTGAGGGGACCCTTTTTCTGGTTTTTAGCTGGTGCCTTCTCATTGTGCCTTCAGATGGGAGAAGGGGTAGGGATCTCTCTGGAACTTCTTTTACACGCACTAAACCCAGTAAGGATGACTCGACCCTCATGACTTAAGCATTTCTCCAAAGCCCCACCTCTGACTATTATTACTTTTGCAGTTTAGGATTTCAACATGAACATAAATATTCATACCATAGCATGCATAGCCGGTGTGTTAGGGGTTAAGCAACATCAGTGTTGCAAGCAGAGGTAACAGTATGTGCCAGTGGCTTACACCACGTGATGTACAGATACCTTTACAACAAGTCCTCTTGGGTTATAAGCCCAGTACTATAGATCAAAGGGAAATTTTGTATTAATTCTGGAACTTGGCAGCACATCATAATCACCTGGGGAAGCCTGTTAAAAATACAAACTGGTAAAAAATAAAAATTCCCTAGGAGACTGATTTGGCAGGTATACAGTAGGCTCAGGGTTCTGTATCTGATTCTCCTGAGATTTGTTCTAGAGCCTGGAAATAAAACTGTTCCAGAAGAGCTGATAACAGGCCACAAGGAGTGAGATAAGGGCCCCTTCCCAGTGGGCCTCGGGCCAAGGATTGCACGAAATTGATGGGGCTTTTGTCCTAAGTTGGACATGAGAGTAGCTTTTGGGAAAAAACCAAGGGAGTAGGACCCCAAACAACACTATTCTCTTTCTCCACAGTTTATGGTTTCCTTTCTTGTGCCCCCAATATTTCTATGTTCACGGGAAAGTAAGATCCTGATACAGCCTTATCTAGCTTTCCTCCATTTTCTAAAAATGTTTTTAGTATATTCATTATAATAGCACATTTAAATTAGATTCCATGAGCTAGCTCATAATTTGGCCAGACCTACATGACTTACATGTTTTGTTAGGAAAATTATAGCAAGGTTATTTGTGTACACAATTAGCTGATGCTGAGTGACTAAAACAGAATACTTCCAGTCTATGAGAAATATTGAATAGTAAGTAGCTTGTATTTGCTTAGAGGCTGGCTAAATTTTTGACCCTAAATATGTAAATATAGAAGTTAAAAATTAGTAGTAGCAAGTGACAATTTATTGCAGAAGCTGCAAACAGCCAGAAGGCTAGATTGGGCCTGTAGACACCTTTGTTTTGCCTATATAGTATGCCTTGCCCCCCACTCCCTTGAGCCAATATTTACAAACTGGAGAATTCTGGTGAAAATTCAAATTTTCAGTTTCACCAGCTAGAGCTGAGTAGAAACTGCCACCTTTTATTTCCTAATCCTGGCAATTTTTTTTTTTTAATTCCTCATTGGAGGTTATGTTTTCATTGATTTTTTTTTTTTTTTTTTTAGAGAGGGAGGAAGGGGGAAGAGAGAAACATGGGTGTGAGAGTTGCCTCCAGTACACACCCTGATGACTGGGGATTGAATCCATAACCTTTTGGGGCACTGGACAACGCTCCAACCAGCTGAGCCAACTGGCCAAGTCGAATCCTGGCAATTTTTTGAGTTTGAAGAAATACTTTAAACTCTGAAGGAAACATTTAAAATATCATAGTCAAAATATGTATTTTTTTAAAAAGCTCTAAAACTGCTAGAAATGAGTTAGTGCAAAGAATAGAATTGCTTATAGTAGCCCAAGAAGAAATCCTACAGTTGAACCTTGGATATCTTTTTTGAGTGGTATTAATTAGAGCTGTTTTCTTTGTACGTTTTACTTTCTATTCCTTCTCAAAATGCCAGAAGTACATTTGGTACCAGGATAAGAAATTCCTGTTCCTCCTTGTTGTTTTCACACTTGAGATGTTTGTGGAGGGTTATTGGATCCCCCCTGGGTCTCTCACATTGTGCCTTTGCCAAGATGTAGACATTCAACTCTTCAGAATCTTTCCCGGCTGTGCACTCTCCCAGGCTCTCACGTAGCCACCCCAGTCATTTTAGCTCTTCTCTAGATTAATTGTTTTTTATTTTGAGCCAACTGATAATCTTCAGGGACAGAAAACCAGATATTCCACCGGGAGTTCTGTGGATGACTTGAGTTTGGTTTTTTGCTGTTTTGGTAGGGGGTGACCAATACTCATGAGATATGAAGCAGAATTCCTTTTAAGAGAGGATTCTGGTTCATGTTACCATAAGTTTATTTTTTGACCTTGTATCTTTCCTCTCCACTTGCCAAGGTCTATTTGAAAATCAGTATTTTCCAAGGTTAACCTTGCTACACGTTCTCATTTTCCAAAAACTTCATAAGCAGCTATTTTTATGTTGATGCTGTTCCTTTCTTTAATTGTTGAAATCACCAGGTTGGCAATCCCCCAGAGATTCAGCATCCACACACACCATTAGTTTTCTCTTGAACTTTATTTAATTCCCTGTTTAAGCTTGGCCTACTTTCCACATTTTTTTTCCCTGACCTTGTGGTAATTTGTCAAGCCCATTCTAATCTCCTTCATCTCTTTGGCTGAAGGGTTTTGAGGTTTAATGTTTTAATCTAGGGGCCTCAGTATTTAAGTAATTAGAGGTCCTATTTCTAGCTGTGTCCCTTAGATAAATCACCTTAGGGGTTTTCTGTTGTTGTGTTGTTTCCATTGCAAATAATAGAACTCTGAAAATTCTATTGGCAAGAATTTGAAGCTTTAAATCGAACTCTGTGATTTAAGAAAGGAAAGCATTCTATGGTTTTCAGCTTTCTTGCAGTCATTCTTAAAAACTCAAGCTTTATGGATTCTCCTTTTCCTTACAGCTCACTTTTTAAAATACTCCACCCTAAAGCAAATATTTGCTATAGCATTTTAGAAAAAAAAATTTTAATAGAATTTAATGCTGTAATTAGAATTTCTTCCAACATTTTTCATGCTTGAGAACATATTAACTGGTGAACAAATTCTTTTGCCAATTAATCTGGAACAGTTCGGTTGTAGAAAAATTCACATTTTTTACATTCTGGGTTTCTGTCTTTTCAGTCAACAAATATTTGAATATCCACTAGTCATAAAGGGTGCTAATGGGAGAGAAAGATACTTGCAAAATGAATTTATTATGTAATGTGAAGAATAAAGTATAACCAGTCTGGAACTGTTGAGCATAGAAAGCTCACACTGTTCTCTTGTTCATTTTCTGGTGGGAGCTGTTCCACATGCTTCATGTGTGTTACCTCATTGACCTCACAACCCTCCCATGTGATAAGCACCACGATTATCGCTTAGTCTTACAGAGCTGCAGCTTTTGTCCGAGCTCACCGAGGCTGCCAGTGCTGGATGCATCCAGATCCAAGTATTCTGGCTCTAGTCCACACCCTTAACTGTGACACCTGCATTATGTTGTCTTTCAAAAGAGGACACTATCCATTTTTTTGAGTTTTCTTTTGAAGTGTCTGGATATTGGCGAGAGGATTAGGGAAAGAAGAGACATGGAGGCAAGACATGGTGAGAAGTCCAGTAGGAGTTCAGGGAAATGGGTAGAGGCAGAGCAGAGCAGTGGGAAGGTGAGTCTGAGTGGTGAAGCCAGTTTCTTAAGTTCTTTAATTGTTTACTGAGTATTTATCCAAAAACTGGAGTCATTAACAAAAAGGAGAAATTACTTTAGCTTTATGGCAGACAGTACATCGTGATGTTACAACTCTGAGATCTTGGGCAAGGAACTTAACCTTGCTGTGCTGTCAGATTATTCATATGGTCTGTGAGGCGACTGGACTTAGGCCTTCTATATAAAGTGCCTAGAACAGTGCTTGGTACATCAGAGCTCAGTAGGTGGTGGTAGGAGTGGCTAGAGTTAAAATTTGAACTGGGCTTAAAGGAAAAGAGTAGGATTTTGACAGAGGGTTATCATAATGAGGAATTAGTGATATTGAGGGTGTAGGGAGATTCTGAATATATTAACTTGTTCATTGGAGTATACTTGAGAAGTGTAGGTGGGATTAGATCTCAGGGACCAGGAATTCCCACTTAAGATGTTCTAGGTCCGTGGTCGGCAAACTGCGGCTCACGAGCCACATGCGGCTCTTTGGCCCCTTGAGTGTGGCACTTCCACAAAATACCACGGCCTGGGCGAGTCTATTTTGAAGAAGTGGCGTTAGAAGAAATTTAAGTTTAAAAAATTTGACTCTCAAAAGAAATTTCAATCGTTGTACTGTTGATATTTGGCTCTGTTGACTAATGAGTTTGCCCACCACTGTTCTAGGTGAATAAAGCCCTAAAATTTAATTTTTATGGTTAAAAATAAGCAAATGAAAAGCCCAGGGAAAGAAAGCATTTGCTTAGGGGTTATCAAACTTTTAAAAACTGGTTTACCAGGACGAGGACACCACTCCCCGCAGTGGTTTCCACTTCCCACCCCTGCCTGATGGCACAGGGGCTGCAAGCTCACTCCTGAAGAGCCGCATTCTCATAGTTTGGCAATCCCTGGTGGAAATGTTTCACTTTATAAAGACGTGTGCACTGGGAAATATTTTACTGCCTCCCCCACCCCTGTTTAATTTCCAAAGCACTTGCTTATTTGTTTCTCTCTCGATTGTCACAGCAACCTTGAGCTTTAGGCAGGGCAGTTGGCACGAATCACCATTTTTTGTGCCATGGAACTGAGTCTCTAAGAAGTCTAATGATTTGAGCTTGTTAATGGCAGAGATGGGGCACAAAACCAGGACCCTTGGCTGCTAGTTCTCATGCCATTTTCTACTACAAAAATTGGTTTCTGTGGAGTAATGATCATTTGTGTAATACTTTTATTTATTTAATTTATTGGGGGTGACATTGGTTCATAAAATTATATAAGTTTGCCCTGGCTGGGTGGCTCAGTTGGTTGGAGCATTATTCCGTATACCAAAAGGTTGCAGGTTCCATTCCCAGTCAGGGCACATATGAGAGGCAATTGCTGTTTCTCTCTCACATTGATGTTTCTCTCTTTCCCCCTTCTCTCTGAAAATCAATAAACATATCCTCAAGTGAGGATTACAACAAAATTATATAGGTTCCAGGTGTACAATTCTATAACACGTCATCTGTATGTTGAATTGTGTGTTCACCACCCGTGTAACACTTATATGTAAAGTGTCAGGAGCTCTCTGTTTCTCTACATGGCCTTGCCTTCATGTCAGCACCTGATAAATCATGCAGCTGTTAGGTGTACAAATGACTCGAATGAGAGGACGGTTAAAACTCAGTTTTGGTAATGGTGGTCATAGGCCTGCTCTGAGGACTTTAACTTTGCGCTAGCTTTTAGAGAATGAGGCCACCAGGTATGTAACTTTCCAGCTCTCTCCAGGTATGATGACTCAAAAAAAAAATTCTTGTCTACACCCACC
This sequence comes from Cnephaeus nilssonii, assembly GCF_951640355.1. Classification (NCBI taxonomy): domain Eukaryota; kingdom Metazoa; phylum Chordata; class Mammalia; order Chiroptera; family Vespertilionidae; genus Cnephaeus; species Cnephaeus nilssonii. Next base: position 61,576,668 of record NC_137072.1, on the reverse strand, counting down.
ACTTAACTTTTCTCTTTGATCTCAGAAAAGGCGCTGCCCTTCCACTGGCACACCATTTTTGGTTACCTTAAACCCATGGTCGGCAAACTGTGACTCGCGAGCCACATGCGGCTCTTTGGCTCCTTGAGTGTGGCTCTTCCACAAAATACCACGACCTGGGCGAGTCTTATTTTGAAGAAGTGGCATTGGAAGAAGTTTAAGTTTAAAAAATTTGGCTCTCAAAAGAAATTTCCATCGTTGTACTGTTGATATTTGGCTCTGTTGACTAATGAGTTTGCCGACCACTGCCTTAAACCTTTCTCCCATCACTTGGCTTTTTTCTAACAATGCATGCAATAGAGTCAGCCTTTCCTAGCTGAATAAACTCTCATTCCTTTGTCTTTCTCAGATCACATCTTTCTTGCTCCCTTCACAGGCAGCGTTCTGGAGACAGGAGGTAAACATTCTGTGCCTGCTCCCTCTCCACGTACTTGCTGAACCCATGCTGGCTGGCTGGCGCCTCCACCACTCCACCTCACTGCGCTGCCGCAGAGCCCCCAGGGCCCCCAGTGGATAAGTCAGGAAATGCTCTTGAGAGTAGCCTGTTGGACCCCTCTGTGGCATTTGACACTTTTGCCCACCGTCCCCTAAACACTGCCCTCCTTTGTTGTCTGGGTTTCTCCTACCACTTGCACATGCCTTAATCTCCTTAGGAGGCTGCCTCCCCTCCCTCCTCAGGGCTCTGCTTTCAACCTTCTTTTCTCCTGTAGCTTTACCTGCTGATTTCATGTGCACTTGGGCTTCAACTGATGACCACCAAGTTTATTTTTCTAGCTTAAAACTCGCAAGTTTTCTGAGCTCTAGATCCTTTTATCCAACTGCCTACTGGACTTTTCTTGTAGATGTTGCACAGGAACTCAAATTCAACCTGCCTACAGTAGATTTAATTATGTTTGCTTTCTCCTGTACCTCCTCACACACAGAATATTCTTCTGGTCATCGGCATCAATTTCTTTCTGTCTTCCACTTTATCCATTTGGTAACCCTACCCTGTGGAGGTTACTTGGTAAGTATCTATTGAAAGCTGCTTTCTCTTTCTTTGCTGCCCCTTCTTTAGTTCCGATTTTTTCCCTTTCTGAAATAACTACAACTTCTTTCTAACCTGTCTTCCTCCCTTTTGTGGAACAGATCTACTACTCTGTTTCACAAAGGAGTGATTTTTATTGTGTGAAAACCTGATCTAGTTTTCCTAGTTTAAGATCCTTGAGCACCTTTTCATTACCTTCGGGATAAAACTCCAGATTAGCTCCAGCTGCCTTTTTTTGTAGTTGTTGGAGAGGGAGAGTGAGAAACATCATTCTGTTGCCTCCCGCATGTGTCCCAACTGGGGATCAATATCTAACCCGACACCTTTTGGTTTGGTGTATGGATGATGCTCCAACCCGTTGACGCTCCAACCCGTTGAGCCACACCGGCCAGGGCCAGTGCCTTCTTGATGAGATTCTTGCCCGTTTCTCCAGGCTTGGGTATGGCCCACCTGTTATGTTATGTTTTCCAGCCCCAGCTGTAGCCACACAGGCTTTTAGAGCTGACTTACTCCTGTGCTCCTGGTGTCCAGACCTCTAGTCTCAGCACTTCCCCTTGGTTTCATCCTCTGTGTCTTTCTCCAGGTGGTAACATTTTGAGGGCAGGATCATTTGTCTCATATGCTTGTTTCCTGTAGCCAAGTGAGGACTGGGGCAGAACCGGGCTTTCCTGCTCAGTTCTCAGCTCCAGGAGTTCTTTCACAATTTGCTTTGATCTGGAGACTGAAAGATAGCCTCTTATCAATGTTTGTCAGAGCAGAGGGGGGGAAATCATTTTGATACAGGACTGAGTTTCCTACTTTGGACACTTGGTTGGAAAGCATGGGCCTTAAATTCAACAGTTTTTTTTTTTTTTTGAAGGAATTGTTTGGCTTACCATTTCCAGCCTAAGTGTTTCCCAGGTCATTTTTAGGCATTGTTGCTTGTGGATTTAAAAATAAGCAGCCTAATCCGATCAGTAGGCATTCTTAGTGGATTTCCAGCCTCATAATTGCTGTGATTTTCAGTATTGAGTTTGGAGATTAATCAGATAGTTTTATGACTAAGAAAATAAGATGCTTTCCTCTGTATTAAGTAAGATACCAGATTTCCTGCAGTAAATTTTGGGGCTTATTAATATTAAGTGGTACATATAATAAAGTTGATGTTAATCTCAAAGGATTCTCAATTTTAAACATTTTGCCATTGAATGAATCATTTTGGGAGAATGAGCCAATCATTTGGCACAGGGGTATTAACTCTTCTAGACCATTTGGGTATCATTAATTGGTATCCTAGTAGCTTAAGAATTATTGACCCTGAAAAATGCCCGTCTGGCAGCTTAGCTTTAATTTTTAGTGAGATTAATAGTCTTCCAGTAAAGGGTAAAACAGAGACACCAGAGTCCTTTATGTGCCTTATATTCTCTCAAGATCCCATTGAACTAGTTGCTAAGAGGAGGGAAAACACTGGTGTGTTGTTCTGAATCTAATTGGGCCCTTTATTATGTTATGACTCACCTACAGTTCACAGATTTATTCCATGCAAGTCATGTAAAATAACTACACTGTGGTTTGTTTTGCTTACTTGGTTCATGTTTTTAGTGATCTGTCAGGCTGTGTTTGCCAATCGCTGAAGTAGGCTTTGGCAGGAGTTGGTGCAGTAAAGAGGAGACATCACAGTACAGCAGAGGCTGCCTCGTACTTTACACTCACCCCCACTTCCCCTCCGAAGGCCAGAGGCCTTTTTAGAATCTCTTTGAGGCAACAGAAGATGTCCATATATACATGGGGCTATGTTTAGCCTTAAAAAGAGACTTTTCTCTCCAAAATGAGCATGCTTCGCAGTCTCTCATTTCCCCGTTCCTCCATTTGGGAGAGAAGAAAGCATGAAGGCCAGCATTGGAGAGTGCTCACCCACAGAGGGGCTGTGGCGTGTATGGTGTGTTGATTTAGTTGCCAGCATCTAAAAGTACTAGATTTCACATTCAAATCTGGATTTTATTTTTTTTTCTTTCTTAAAAACGTGGAAGCTATTGTCTGACCTCTTAGGGCTTGCCCCCGTCCACACTGGGCCTTTCATATTCCCTGCTTGAGTCCTGTAGGTGTCGGTGTTCGCGTCCTGCGAATAATCTGTGAGTTCCTACATCCTTGTGATTATTCCTTCCTTTGGGCAAGTCCAAGGGATGAGAACCAAACATACCAAAGATACTTCTTTTCAGAAGGATTTATAACCAAGCGTGTTTAATGATTGGAGATGGAGTAATGTCACAGAAGAAAGATAAACTTGAAGCATAGAGGTGACTTAAAACTTTTCCTTGCCTTCATTAATGAAGGATTTCTAGTTAGAGTAAAAAGTGATTAATTTTTAAAGAAATTATGTAAAGTAGGTCCTACTTTGTTTTTTTATCTTTTGCCCTTATTTTCAAATATGATGTTTTCCTACAAGCCTATATATGTATGTAATTCAGGCAATTGTTCATATTTTAGTTAAAGAAAAACCCCACAACAACTTTTTGGTTTTCAGATTTTGCCACTACCTAAAACCATGGAACATGTATTTTTACCTCTTGTCACCAAGTGGAAATGTGCTCGGTTAGTTTTCCTATATGTGTAAGAAGGAGGTGGATAATCAGTCCTGCTCTCTTCAGCTCTCAAATACGGTTCTTTTCTAAAAAGGAGTTTGAATTCTGGTAACTGGACTCTGATGTTTCCTATACCTCAGTCCAGTAGCATATCTTTTAATACCTTTTGTTCTAAACCACTTTTCTTGTTTTTATAGCGAATAATAGGAAGTTGGTTTTCAGCACCCATTCAGCAAACAAGAGCTGCTTTCCTTCCTTTGATCTTAGCAACAGACAGGCCCTCGAATAATGTCATTTCGTTCAATGTTGTTTTGTCATAACTTAGTAGGGTATGAGTGTGACTGTTTTGGAGAATTTCCAAACTATTTTTCTTGTTGGATGTCATTTTTCCCCCTCTAGTACTGTCATTGCTGAGAACTTTAATGTGTTAATACTTATTTACAACTAGGGATGAATAATAAGTATGTAATAGAATGTAATCCATGGACCACTGAAAACTATTTGGATGTTGTTGGAGGGAAGGAATCTCGTCCCATGCACCCAAAGGTTGCTGGTTTGGACATATACTCAGGTTGCATATTCCATCCCTAGTTGGGGTTGTGTACAGGAGGCAACTGATCGATGTTTTCCTCTCACATAGATGTTTCCCTCCCTCTTCCCCTCTCCCTTAATCTCTCTTTAAAAAAATCAATTAAAAAACATAAATGTGTGAGTAAATGTCATAGATTCACCTCTTTCCCTTGGCTTAAAACATGAAATTTAGGTAGTTTTACTAGATTTGAATGTTAAGGCTTTAAAGAAATGTAAGTGGGAGGTAATGTTCTTAATGGATAACACTGTGGAGTCAGAATACCTGGGTTCATTTTTCTCCACCTTTAAATGGGACAATTCTACCTGAGCTACAGGGCTGTTGTGAAAATGAAGTGGGATCTCTTTGCCTAGTAAATAGTAGATAGTGGGATGCCCCACCTTCCCTTGACATGCATGACAGTGAGAGCAGATTCACACTGTAGGAAAATTATATGTCTTCCAGTTGTCTTGACTCACTTTACCACTATGTTTAGATGTCACCAGGATACTAAGAAGTGTCCTAATGTTCTGGGTTGGTTTGATGGTGTTTCTCAGTTGTTTTGGTGAAATCATGAATTTCTGTGTTATGGGTTTAATTTCACTCAAATTTTGAAACATGATGCATTTTAAAACAAGAGACTTGAATAAATATTCTGCACCACTAATAAAGAATTGAGTACCTACTGTATTTTCAGGGTTCTAGAATTATATTAATTGGTCTGAGAACTACATGGGGGTAGTTCCAGCTTTCAGTTGTATTTGGGCATCATGACACAAAATGGGGAAAGAAAAAAAAAAAAGATGCTTCTCAACCGCAGATCATATAGTGTTAATTTTGTGGTCTGGTCACAAATCCAGTAATTTGTGAAGGTTTCCTGAACCTGATAGAGGGGATGGATGGTGACACTTGTATAAACTAATAAAGCAGGATGATTTTTTGAGGAAGGAGAGTCAGCCATCCTATTCAGCTTTGGGTTCAAAGAGTATTGATTAGTATGTGAACTTTCAAGAGTATAGGGGCATTAGTCTTTATGTAACTTAATGTGATTTAGGAAGAATACCTACACTAATCTACGAAACCCAGAATTTCATACATTTTATTGCTCAGGTGAGGCCAAATAAAAAAGAGAGTTGATCATAAGGTGATTAAGTTAGTGCAGGTAGTATGACAATATGGCATCACTGTCAAGGTAGTGTCAAAATGACTGAGGTTTGGGTAAAACTATTTTAGACTATATTTTGAGTCATGGAAGAAAATTTTAAAGTTCATTTGGAGATGGAGCAATGTCACAAAAGAAAGATAAGCTTGAAGCGTAGAGGTGACTTAAAACTTTTCCTTGCCTTCACCAATGAAGGACTTCTTCATGTTTGAAGAACTTTCCTCAGTTCAGGACTAAATTTGTCCATTATTTTCTTTTCCCTACTTCTACCCTCTCCAGCCGACTGTTCTTAATATACGTTTTTAATACTGACAGCTTCTACTGCTACTAGTACTACAAATACCATACTGTAGAAAGTTCTCTGAAGTGAGGAATATGTTTTAGTAAGGCTTTTACAGTAATACCCCACTTTTGAAATTTATTTTTGACTGTGCCAGCAGGTTGTTCTGCAAGTTATTATGTGGTGTGCAGGATTTGAAGGAGATTTGGGTTGGACTGTATTTGAACATTTTCAGAGGTGAAAACAGTGCAGGGGTTATAGATTTTTTCCCCTAGAATATCAGAATAGGGTAGAGTATTACTATATGGTAATGTTAAGATGTAGCTGATTTAGATAAGAGTATTACAGCATGTGTTTTATTTTCTGTGCTTGTAGACCTAATGATTATTTACTGACTAGAGGCCCGGTGCACGATATTTGTGCACCGGGGGTGGGGGTGGGGTGTCCCTCAGCCCAGCCTGCACCCTCTCCAATCTGGGACCCCTCCAGGGATGTCCGACAGCTCATTTAGGCCTGATCCCAATCCAGGACTGCTGGCTCCCAAACTGCTTGCCTGCCTGCCTGCCTGATTGCCCCGAACCGCTTCTGCCTGCCAGCCTGATCACCCCCTAACTACTCCTCTGCCAGCCTTATCGACGCCTAACTGCTCCCCTGCTGGCCCAATTGCCCCCAAACTGCCCTCCCCTGTTGGCCTGGTCACCCCCAACTGCCCTCCCCTGCAGGCCTGGTTACCCCCAACTATTCTCCCCTGCAGGCCTGGTTCCCCCCAACTGCCCTCCCCTGCTGGCCTGATCTCCCACAACTGCCCTCCCCTGCCGGTCATCTTGTGGCAGCCATCTTGTGTCCACATGGGGGTGGTCATCTTGTGTGTTGGAGTGACGGTCAATTTGCATATTACCTTTTTATTAGATAGGCGTGGCACTATGGGGTAGCTCATGACATTCATCCTTAGGAGCAAGTTTTATACCAGAAGCCTCAGAATGGAGAAATTCTCAGTATTGCTCTAGTAGTTGATTAAATAACACCCCTGGAGTTTGGCTTTCTAGTGGACCATCATTGCCCTGTAGACCAGTAATTTTTAACCTTTTTCATGTCATGACATACATAAAATAAGTAAAATTCTGTGGAACACCAAAAATATATTTTTTGCTGATCTGACCAAAAAATAGGTATGATTTTGATTCATTTACACTGGACAGCTATTGTATTAGCTGTTGTCATTTTTTAATATGACAATCTAAGGGCAAAGAGGTCAGTGCTCCTGACTAAATAGTCCGGTATTGCATTTTTAAAAATGCTTGTGGCCCACAGGTTGAAAATCACTGCTGTAGACTCTACAGGAATACTTATGAGGAGGGCAGTGTTGAGATGACTGGTTTTGCTTTCCCCTCATAGCTATGTGACTCTTCTCAAGGGAAGCTTTTTGCTCTTCTTTTTGTCCAACGTATGGGTTGGCATGGGGGGTTCCTGTAGAATAGAACCCTCCAGGCTTATCAGCACTGGCCTGGTGGACAGCACCATAGCCCCTGCCTTGGCTCCTTCCATTCTCCTAGTCCCCAGGGCCCAGGATTCCAGCCTCTACAATTCCCTACATTAATTAGTTCAGAATTCATTGGAAACATATTTCAGCCACCAATGTTCAGTAAGGTGATGGCCTCTTTAGGGCTGGAGCGACATTAGCTGTTTCACGGTAAATCAAAGCGAAGTGCAAACAAGGATGCACTATACAGTTATTAAAAGATATGAAATTTGTTGTCCTTCATTCCTTCAGAATTCCCTTCCCCATTCAGAGGAAATTTTCGTAGACAGTCATTAAGTAAAAGTTGTGTTTGAGTGATGAGTTGGAGAAGTGGGAAAATTGAGAATGGAAGAAAGGGGTGGGTGGGGGGGAGACGGAGACTTATGTGTCATGGTAGGATAGTATAATAATAAAAATGATGTCTATATTTCATTAAGGATGTACTGTGTACCTATTGCTTTCACCAAGTCTGGCACTGGGCTTAAGCCTTTTCCATGCAGTGAGCTTAATAGTTGGTGCCTGGCAGAGCCAAGTCTTGAAGCTCATGTGTCGGACTCAGAACCTAGCTAACTCATAAGTACTACCCTGTAAGGCCAGAACCACTGGGGATGACTTGGAGGAACATCTGAGATTTTTGAGAATCCCCCAATTTGCAAAGCATGCTCAAGTTTCTTCCATAAACTCCAATGGAAAGCTTATACTTCACAAGTATTACTGTGTGCTTCTGGGCAAGTAGCGAGTGCTGAACTACAGTGAGAAGTGGGTCCTAGGGTATTGAATTCACATTTGTGACTAAGCAGGATTCCAAATCCATGCATGCTGTAGACTTCGAGGGCTGTTGATAAACCCACAGAGTCAAGGACCTTTTGGGTGTATTTTTAGTGGTCATGAGTATCACCCAGTCTTTTACGCTTCTCTAAGCTCTAGGTAGAGACTTGATGAAAGCAATAGGTCAGCCTTGCCTTTGGAGCTGGAACTCACTTCCTATAGAATGTCTTTGAAAACATGTGTTTCTAATATGTCAAAATTGGTTTGGCCCAAAAGAACAAAAATATCTGCATAGTAAAGTTTGAATGCATTGAGTGTTGTTCAGTACTTAGTTGACTATTATGCTTTTTATGACTCTGATTTTTATTCCCTGTTGATGTGCTAGATAAAAAGTAATTATATAGAGAACATAACTACCCATAAAACATTTTTATTTTATTATGTTAGGGTTTTTTATGCATAAAATTACAGTATTATGAACTGTTTTAGTGTTAATGAGTAATCTCAGGAAAATACCAAGATGACTATATTGAGGGATAATTTAGAAAACTTAAGATCATTTGTTTTAAATTTCATAATGTTGCAGTTACTTTAAAAAGACAATTTTTAAATTGATTTTTTTTTTTTTTTTTTTTTAGAGAGAGAGGAAGGTAGAGGGAGAGAGAGAAACATCAGTGCAAGAGCAAAAAACATTGATAGGAGAGTGAAACATCTATGGGCTGCCTCCTACATGCCCCCTACTGGAGATCAAGCCTGCAACCCGGGCATGTGTCCTGACTGGGAATCAAACTGGCAAACTTTCTGTGCCTGGGATGACTCCCAACCAACTGAACCACACCGGCCAGGGCTGCAATTACCTAAATGAACTTTTTTCCCTCTAGATTTTTTTAGGTTCCTTTGCCATTCATCCATGTGTGGAATGTGTGTGTGTGTGTGTGTGTGTGTGTGTGTGTGTGTGTGTGTGTTTATGAGGTTGGGCTATAATGTAAGCATGAAAATTCCCTTACCTACTCAATGAATAAATTGCCAATATATTTTGTCTTGCTTGTATGTATTTACACATAATACCTAGTGATAGAATTAATTACGTAGAAAATTGTGAATTAAATAGGGTTTTTAGTTCAGGTATAATTGTGCAGATACACTACTTATTAGGTGGGGTTTAATAGGAACTCCCACTGGTGGCTGAAATATTTTGCTTATGTACTATCAGCTGCCTTAAATCCTATAGATTTTTATATCAACCTGTATAAGCAAAGATTAAACCATTTTGGAGTTTTGCAGGGAGAAGGAAGAGTGAAGGATTGCCCATTTCTTAAAGCTGTATGTTTTTCAGCTACGAGCATGGTCTTTGCACAAGTCAAAACTGCCAAAGGGACAGATGTTGCCAATTTCAAATGTACAGGGGGAAGGCAAATATTGCTAAGCAACGGTGTACTAGCGAGAGCATTTTGAGGAGCAGAGCCAGGGGAGTTGTGCCTGGGAGCACTCGTCGTTTCTTGTGGCTCAGTACTAGGGAAGACATTAAAAGTTCTTTCCCGTCAGGGCCGCCATTGCACTCGCCAGCACAAAAGACTGACCTAGTGGCACCGATGAGGGCTGCCAAAGGGATGTATGAATACAGGAAAGCTTGTTTGCCATGTGGGAAGGCAGTAAGACATGCCCACAAAGGTAAGTGCCCCACAGTGTACAGCTGCCCTACAGGAAGTGCCAGGAAGGGCAAGCCTGAGTTCAGGTGGGGACGAAGGCGGCAGGAGCGAGGCCTAAAAAGAAAACCTCTCTCTCCCTCTTTTCCCACTTCTTTTCCCACTTCTTTTCCTCTCTCCTCCTCCCTTTCCTGTATTTCTCCCTCTCCCCTCCTTTTTTCGGTCTTTTCCCTATGGTTAGGGGCTAACATCAAAGAAGGATCAAAACAACCTTTAGTTCCGTGCTGCTGTGTGGGTGACTTTATAAACAAGGTAAATAAGCTTTCCAGCCACAGGTATTCGGCCCCTCCCATGACCCCTCCCTTGGTATACACTTGATAGGGAGCAGACAGGTGGTGTGGTGTGTGGCTTTTTTCTCTCTCTTTCAGCTGCCACTAGAGACTTGGAATACCTCTTGAGGTTTGCATGGTTGTTGGTTTGGATTATGGATTTTTTTCTTTCTCGCTTCCCTGTTTCTCTGTCTCTCTAATGAAATAATGGAGTAAGAGAAAACGTTATCATTTTGTATCTGTACAAAATCACAGCATATATTTTGGAAAATGTGTTTTAAGGAAATTAAGAACTTTTTTTTTTTCTGTCAATCTTTCAAGCTCTGGTCTTGAACTTCTGGGTAAATTGGCAAATGTTGATAGTTTCTTTTGTCTTCCTAGAGTGAAGATGTATGTCGAAGATATTGGCAGTTTAAAAGCTTAAATATGTGGGTGCATACATGTGTGCACTCACTTCCACTCATTTCTGCTCCACCCTCCCCACTCTCCCCTCCTCTCCAGCCCCCTCAACTTTTATTGCTTTGTTGTTGTTTTTTCAGCAAATTTAAAAGATTGCACAGCTCCTACCCAAATATGAGTGGTATTGATTTCTACTGGTCTAGGAATATTTCAAAGTAATATTTCATTCAGTACAGGCATGTGTAGTAGATAACTTTTGATGTTCTTGTAGCTTTATGGTTCTCAATTATTTATTCAGCATAGTTTGTATTTACATAGTCTGCATCTATGTAGGGTGTAAATTTATGTGATGAAAGTCTAATTGGAGAAGATGACAGTGTTTCCATTTTCCTCTCAGAAGATAAAATGTGCTTATTTACTTTAAGGTTAAGCAGTCGTGAATCTTCTGTTAGCCATGAGAGAGCTGAAATTGGGCAGAAATGATGAGAAAAGGGAGAACTTTCCTGTTATTATTTTGCAAACTCTTCCTCGATTGATTGAATTTAGGTTATACCTTTTGGCCTTTTTTTTTTAGTAGGACGTATGTCATAAAATGTCTTGAAGAAACTGTTACTCCCGGACTTAGGAAGCAGTAGAGTTTTCTAGTGGCTTAAATCCCTCACAAGTAATCTATATATATAAAAGCATAAGATGCAGATCGACTGGACAGCAAAACGACTGGTCGCTATGATGCGCACTGACCACCAGGGGGAAGGTGCTCAACGCAGGAGCTTCCCCCACCCCACAGGCCCCAATCACTGGTTTGGGGCCTGCCGGCCAACCTCTTGGTTCCTCCCCCCGGCCAGCAGGCTCCGATTGCTCGATGGGCAATGGGGAACCGGGGGTGGGTAGTGGCAGGGGGTGGGGCCGGCTGCCGGCAGCCAGGGAAAATGGCCCTGATCGCAGGCCAGGCCTAGGGACCGTGCCTGTGCACGAATTTTGTGCACCGGGCCTCTAGTTTATTTTAAAACACAGTGGTCTAGTTAAGTCCAGAAGAAACCAGTTTATTTTGTTCTACAGAAACCTTTTGAGGGAATTTTATTAAGGAAACAACTTTTTGATATTGAGATTACTCTTAAAAGTTTTACCTAAAAGAGACAGTAAAAGAGATTAGACTTACCTGCTCAGGAGCCAGTCTAAAATTTTTCAGGTAGACAGGATTACTGTGGCGATCCTATCTAATAAAGAGGGAATATGCTAATTAAATGTCACACCCTCAAAGATGGCAGCACCCACAGCCAATAAGGGGGCTATGCTAATTGCCACGCCCTCAAAGATGGCAGTGCCCACAGCCACAAGATGGTGGCACCCAGTCCCCTCAGCCCCGCTGGGGTGGCAGGCGCACAGCACAGCCGGGCCCACCCCCAGGCGGGTCCGGCCGCTTCATGCGCCTGCCTCCGGAGTCCCCCAGTCCCCTCAGCCCCCCAGGGCCAGCCCAAGGTGCAGGCAAGCCTTGGGCTGGCCCTACCGCCCAAGGCCGCCTGAGGCTCAGGTAACCAGGGCTGGCCGAGGCTTGCGCTGCTAGCCAGTGGCAGCAGCAGAGGTGTGATGGGGGTGTCGCCTTCCCCTGATCGCCGAGTTGCCTCCTGCCCCTGAGGGCTCCCAGACTGTGAGAGGGGGCAGGCCAGGCTGAGGGACCCCCCCACCTCCAGTGCATGAATTTCCATGCACTGGGCCTCTAGTATGTATATATATATAAAATAAGCAGTAATATATATATATATAATACTGCTTATTTTAACAGATGATTTGGCTGTCTACCAACTAAAGAACTTTAGGTTGAAAGAAGGATCTCTTTTTTTAAATGGCACATGCCCCTCCCTCTCAGCCTTCCATTCCCTCAAACTGGCAATGTGATTATGATAATGTCAGGAAAGTGAAGTAGGCTCCATGAGCATTTTCCCAGTGGGAATGTGCCAGGTGTGTGGAAGTCAGGAGGCTACAGCTGAGATATAATTTACTTCTGCTAGTGTGACCCTTCTATCTTTTAAAGGCAGTTTTCAAGGGGAGTTGCTTTTGTTGCTATTAGAATGATTGCTTCTTTTTTCATGTCTTTTCTCGGACACCTAGATTTTGTATTCTAGAAGAGTTTAGACCGAAAGGGAGAAAACAGGAACTACAGTCAATGGGAGAACATTTGCAAGTTATGACAAATGTGGTTGAGTTATCTATTCCTTAAAACTCTCAAAAAGTTAAGAGTCTTGGGCCAGGGCTCTGGATTAAAGTCAACGAGTATTTTAAAACTTCTTCATTGCAAGTGTGAGGGGAGAAGGGTCAGAGAGTATATTGAGATGGAGAAAAATGCGAGAAGAGCCACTGGCTGCTTCAACTCTTCAAAATGGGCATAAACTCACTATTCTCTACTGTAACTTTTAGAATTTGGATCATATAATCTATGAATGCTCACAGCTTTATGTTCAGCAGGTATTAGAGTACATTTATTTTACAAGCAAAGAAAATTTTCTCATTGGCCCATTTTAATACCTATTTAAAATAAATTCAAGAATAATTTCTTAAATATATATTCTCCTACCCTGCTCCTCATAAAAAATAAATAAAAATACTGGTACCCTGGCTGGTTTGGCTCAGTGGATTGAGTGTCGGCCTGCGGACTGAAGGGTCCCAGGTTCGATTCCGGTCAAGGGCACATGCCTGGGTTGCAGGCTCAATCCCCAGTAGGGGATATGCAGGAGGCAGCTGATCAATGATTCTCTCTCATCATTGATGTTTCTATCGCTCTCTCCCTCTCCCTCTCCCTTCTCTAAAATCAGTAAAAATAATATTAAAAAAATACTGGTGTTTATTGAGTGACTAAATATTTGTTCAAAACTTTGTTATTAATCATATTTTCACTTTTCTTCAGTTCAATGAATCAGTTTATCAGATGAGTCTTGCTGGAAAGCTGATGTAATTTGTCTATACCTTCAGACCAAACTTACATACAAAGACAATGCAGGGGAAAAAAAAAAAGATTTATTAAGTTTACTAGAATAACTGAATCTGATTTTCAATAGATTATAGAAAAGCAAAATAGCCTCTTAAATTTAGGTACTCTTTGATGATAAGATTAAATAAATGACTTATAACCATTCATAACATTATAATATCAAATGAGTTGCGTTTTCCCAGAATGCCCTTTGGCCCTTTTATAGACCCTGGCAAGTAACCTGGTTCTTCGTTATCCAACATTAAAGCCAAAAACAAAAGGAAATTTACTTGTTCAGAATGAAGACAGAAAGGGCAAGACCATCTTTATTTGCCTTCTCTCTTCTGTGTTCATTATAGTATCAGCAATCCCCAGGTTTGAAGCTCAGATGTTTCCTGGGAGTATAGATCCCTCTAGCCTACTGCTTCAGTAATTTCTTTTCTTTCCTGCCCCCTCCTACTCCCCCACCCCGCCCTCCTCCCATTCTGTTTTTTGTTTTTCAAAATCATGGATACCAGGAGACTGACAACCAACACCTAGCCCAGAGGGGACTGTTGAGATGACTGCTGGAATAAGCCCAGGATAAAATCTTTATGTCTTTTCAGACAAAGCGTGGATTAAATGGCTTATCTTTTCATATGGCTTTCAGTTTCTTTCAACCTCATCCAGAAACTGATGGGAAGTTTTTCTTGTGATGCTGTAGTCTTTAGCTTATGCCCAACTCTGGAAAAAAAAAATCCAGAAACCCTATGAAATATAGAATTAAACATGGTTCCTGAACACTGTCCTCAAATTTGATTGACACATGCACTCAAAGAAGGAGCAGCAATACAGGTTTATGTATCTATAAATCTGGTCATGGTTTGCAAAGTAACGTAATAGTGTTATTTTAGACTAAGAACCATCAGTTAATATGATTTTCGAGAAAACACTTATGTGTCTGGCTGTGTATGTGTGTGTGGTCGGGCGCGGGGGGGGGGGGGGGGGGGGCGGAACAGGAGGGAGTGGGACTCAGAGAGAGAGAGGGGCAGGCAGGCAAAGGCTGGATGGGGATGGATAAGCATGGTAGCAAACACCATCAAACTGCAGTTTAACACCTCTGTAGTGATATATTTTAATTCAAAGGACACTCATCCTTTGAAAATTAATGTACCCACTCAAAAATAAAAATCAAATCCCTCCTAAAAAGGAGGTTGTTCCAGTAAGAATTGGTGTGGAAGGGGAGATAAATCATATATATAATTGGGCATTTTGAAAGAACTTGTCAGTTTATCATCACTGGAATGGTACCAATGTCTAGACTTGTTTTTTGTTTTTTAATATATTTTTATTGATTTCAGAGAGGAGGGAGAGGGAGAGAGAGATAGAAACATCAATGAGAGAGAATCATTGATCAGCTGCCTCCTGCACGCCACCACCTAGGGACCTAGGGATCAAGCCTGCAATCCAGGCATGTGTCCTTGACCTGAATCGAACCTGGGACCCTTCAGTCCACAGGCTGACGCTCTATTCACTAAGCTAAACTGGCTAGGGCTAGACTTATTTTTTTATGGTGCCTTTAAAGCAGTGCTTTTTAGCCAGTCTTACTAAATCATTCATGGTTGCTGTGCCCACAGTGGGCTTCATGGGATCTCATGTGATCTTGCATCACGGCACAATATTTTAGAGCCTTAAACCAGTTATTTTCAACCTTTGCCATCTCATGGTATACAAACTAATTACAAAAATTCTGCGGCACACCAAACAATATTCTTTTGCCAATCTGACAAAAAAAAAAAAAAAGAAAAAGATATAATTGTGATACCTTTACACTGAATGGCTATTGTGTTGGCTGTTGTCATTTTTAATTTGACAACCTAAGGGAAAAGATGTCTGAGGGAAATAGTCAGGTATTGAATGTTTTAAAAGATTCTGTGCACACCAGTTGAAAATTGCTGCCTTAGATCACTGAGGATTTCTGAGATCTTATTACGTGGTGAGTGATAATGGTTCACAGCCAGAAGTTAGAAAGTTGATGAATAACTGCGATGAGACATACTTAGTGTCTAACAATGGAAATTTTTTTTACATTTGTTTTTCATCCAGATACTTCGTTTTAAAGTCAGTTTAACCTATCTCAGGTATTCCCTTCACCCTAACTTTTACACCAAGAAGCTACATATTATCATAAATAATATCTAGTGGAAATTTTTTTATATATACATCAGCTCTAAATAGTATTTTTTTTAAATATCTGTTTCATGTGACTCTCAGAAGCATTGCAAATATATTAAAGTTTACACACTCATGTGATCTCAGGAAATATAGTAGTAAATAAATCAAACCAGCCCTTTGATTACTCTCCTTGTATTTGTTTTTAGGTTTATATCAGGTAAGTGTTTGCAATTATATGTGAACAGCTACTCATTGTTCTTATTTTTGTTTATTTAAACCAGATCTTAAGAACAAGCTCCTAGGTTTCATAATTAAAACATACCATCTTTTACTCGACATCAAAACAGAATTAGCAGATAATTTAAGCAGATCAGTTAATACAAATTTGAGCTATTATAAGTATTTATGTAATTTAGAAAAATAATCTGACACTAATTAAAGCAAATCACTTTGCTGATATAAAGAAAACAACTAGAAAGGAACAAACTAATTATTCATATTGACCTTTAAAGTACTGATAGTTCCAAACACTTCCTCCTATATGATGTAAGATTATGTGCAACGATATTCAGGGATGTGTTTTTTTTCTTTTAATTTTTAGATTGTTTTTGCTTTTGTTGGTGAAAAACAAACAAGGAGGTGATATAGTTTGTCTATAAAAGTACAGTTTACATAAAGGTAAAGTTTTAAAATATTAGGGCTAGGAGAGATCCAAGATGGCGGCATAGATAAACATCTGGGCTGCTACCGTCCACAATTTCCAAAACTACAACTAAAAGACAGAATATCTATCACCCAGAACCATGAGAAATCTGGCTGAGCGGAACCTCTACAACTAGACTGAAAGAGACGGGAGCAATCGGGGCACAAACGCTGAAAAACAGGTACAGGGGAGCACGTGTGCAAAAAGGGCTGGCGGCAGAGCCCAGCTGGAGGCGGGCGTTGCTTTCTTCAATCCAAAGAGAGACAAGCCCCCAATCTCTCTGAAATCCAGTTTCTGGGGAGAGACTGGGTTGTCTGCCACCGGGTAGGAGAGTGAGGGTGGCTTGCTAGCAGAGCTGCGTGGAGGTAGAATTGTTGGCGGCACCAGGCGCAAGACGCGGTTGGAGGCGGCTCACTGCCAGCCATCGCTGTTTTCCACGCCCTAGCCTAGTGACGCCCTGAGACTCCGCCCCGCACAATCTACAAACACACCCAAGCTCCTAGCAGCGGCTTTTGCATATGAATGGCCTACTCTATTGCAGTTTAAACTAGTAAACTTGCAACCCGGTACAGACAGCTCCAAAGCCTCCAAGCTCCAAGCAGGGAGGAGAGGACGGCAGTTCTCGCTGTAGCTCCTGCAGGGTGGCCTCAGACAGCAGCTGAACTGCACCCCATTGAAGATTCAGAAGCCAATGCACCTAGTGGTCAGTGTGAGGCACCAGATTTCAACTCCTCACATCCATAAGTGACACATTTGGGAGGCGGACTCAGTGAGCACCAAAGCCCCACTGAAACAAGCCCTGTACCATAAGCGTGTCTCTAGTGCAGCAGTGCTTCCATTATAGACACAGCGGGTCCTCACAGCCAATTGTCCTGGAGGTCATTTCCTCCCAGTGTACCAACAGCAGTCAAGGCTTAACTACATCAAGACTTTGCACTCAGCCAACAAAGGGGTGTACCAAGAGCGACCACCTAGGGTGATTGGGGAAGCTGAGCTACCGGCCCCTATAGGTCACTGACCACACAAAGCCACTCCATCAACACAGGGAGGCAGCCAAAATGCGGAGACACCGAAGCATGTCACGAATAGGAGAGATGGAGGAAGGTAAACTACTGGACAACACAGTGTTCAGAACCACATTTATAAGGTTACTCAAGAATCTTCTAAAAACTGCTGAGAAACTTGAAGAGACCTTCAAGGACCTTAATGAGAATACCAAAAAAATGGAAAAGGACCAGTCAGAAATTAAGCATACACTGTCTGAAATAAAGAATATACAGAAACTCAACTGTAGATCACCGTACCCCAAGAGTCAAACCAAAGATCTGGAATATGAGGAAGCAAAAAACACCCAACCAGAGAGGCGGAAAGAAAGAAGAATCCAAAAGTGTGAGGATAGCGTAAGGAGTCTCTGGGACAACTTCAAGCGTACCAACATCCGAATTTTTGGGGTGCCAGAAGAAGAGAGAGAGCAAGATACTGAAAACCTATTTGAAGAAATAATGACAAAAAACTTCCCCCACCTGGTGAAAGAAATAGACTTACAAGTTCAGGAAGCGCACAGAACCCCAAACCAGAGGAATCCAAAGAGGACCACACCAAGACACATCATAATTAAAATGCCAAGGGCAAAAGACACAGAGAATCTTGAAAGCAGCAAGAGAAAAACAGTTAGTTACCTACAAGGGAGTACCCATACGACTGTCAGCTGATTTCTCAACAGAAACTATGCAGGCCAGACGGGAATGGCAAGAAATATTCAAAGTGATGAATAGCAAGAACCTACAACCAAGATTACTCTACCCTGCAAAGCTATCATTCAGAATTGAAGGTCAGACGAAGAGCTTCACAGACAAGAAAAAGCTAAAGGAGTTCATCACCACCAAACCAGGATTACATGAAATGCTGAAGGGTATTCTTTAAGAAGAGGAAGAAGAATAAAAAGGTAAAGGTAAAAATTATGAACAACAAAAAGACATCAAATACATACCTACCAACAAGTGAATCTAAAAATCAAGTGAATTAAAAATCTGAAGAACAGAATGGACTGGTGAATATAATAGAACCAGGGACATAGAAAGGGAGGGGACAGACAATTCTCAGGGGGAAGGGGTTTGAGGGGTACAGGAAGAGATTGGACAAAAATCTTACACCTATGGATGAAGACAGTGGCGGGGGGTAAGGGTATGGGGTGGGGTGGGGTGGGGAATCAGGTGGAGGGGAGCTATGGGGGGAAAAAAAAGAGGAACACCTGTAATAATCTGAACAATAAAGATTTATTATTAAAAAAAAACTACAGCAAGGTTTATTAACAATTTAGATTGTTGGCAATTGCAGCAATGATTGGGCTAGAAATCTTCAATGTTGTTAAAGAAGAAAGACAAAACTAAACATTCAACTTTGTAAATTAACTTGGTTAATCACGTATATGAGGGAAAAGAATAAGGATCCAAATGTGTTCTTACATTTAATAAAAGATTTACAAATATATATATACTAGCGATCCCGTTGCAGGAAAAATCCTGCAATAGAGTTTCCTGCTGCACTCTACCCCACCCTGCCTGCTCTCCTCCCTTGTCCCCCGCCCCGCGATCTCCACCAGCCCCCCTGCTTTTCTAACTTCTCCACCAGCCCGCTCTCCTTCCTTCTCCCCTGGCCCCGCCTCCGCTCCTCCCTTCTCTCCCGGCCCCGCCTCCGCTCCTCCCTTCTCCCCTGGCCCCGCCTCTGCTCCTCCCTTCTCCCCCGGCCCCGCCTCCGCTCCTCCCTTCTCCCCTGGCCCCGCCTCCGCTCCTCCCTTCTCCCCCGGCCTCGCCTCCGCTCCTCCCTTCTCCCCCGGCCCCGCCCCTTCTCCCCTGGCCCCGCCTGCTCAACTTCCTTCTCCCCTGGCCCCGCCTGCTCTCCTTCCTTCTCCCCCTGGCCCCGCCTCCGCTCCTCCCTTCTCCCCCGGCCCCGCCTCCGCTCCTCCCTTCTCCCCTGGCCCCGCCTCTGCTCCTCCCTTCTCCCCCGGCCTCGCCTCCGCTCCTCCCTTCTCTCCCGGCCCCACCCCTTCTCCCCTGGCCCCGCCTGCTCAACTTCCTTCTCCCCTGGCCCCGCCTGCTCAACTTCCTTCTCCCCCAGCCCCACCTCTGCTTCTCCCTTCTCCTCCCCCCGGCTTGCTTGCTTCTCTGCAGCTTTGCTCCCTTCTGCAGCTCTTGGCTTCTTTCTATGCTGTCACGATATGCAAATTAGCCACCATCTTTGTTTGGATAATTTGCATACTCGTCCTGATTGGTTGGTGGGCGTGGCTTGGCTGGTGGGCGTGGCTTGGGCGTAGCGAAGGTGCGGTCAATTTGCATATTTGTCTATTAGATTTTATATATATATATATTTATTAGGGGTATTAGCTCTCATTCAAAAAAATTTTATTGAATTTATTGGAGTGAAATTGATTAATAAAATTATATAGGTTTCAAGTGTACAATTATATAATACATCATCTATATATTGTATTGTGTGTTTGCCATCCCAAGTCAAGTCTCTTCCATCACCATTTTATCTCCCCTTTATCCTTTTCTACCTCCCCCTACCTCCTTTCTCTTTTTTGTTGTTGTTAATCCTCTCCCCAGGAAATTTTTCCATTGATTTTGTTGTTGTTGGGGAGAGAGTGGAAGAGAGAGGGAAAGACAGAAACATTGATGTGTGAGAAACATATCGATTGATTGCCTCCTGCAGGAGCCCTGACCAGGGCCTTGGCTGGGGAGGAGCCTGCAACCAAGGCACGTGCCCTAGATCGGAATCAAACCCAGGACCCTTTGGTCTGCAGGCCAACACTCTATCCACTGGGCCAAACCAGCTAGGGCTCCTTTCTCATTTTAAATAAGTGAATTGGAGTGCCTGCACATCTTTTAAGCTTCCAGTATTCTCTTTCAGTGTTTATCCTGGAGTATTGCTGGATTGTTTGTCTCAAGGAGACATACTAGTACACCTTTCCTTCACCCAATCCAGCCAAGCATGCCTGAGGTACCTCTCCCACCAGTCATGATCTCATGTAACTGTCACATCTAAAACTTGGCTCTCTGAGAAATTCATGTCCCTACACTGCACTTGGGCAGCTTTTTTTTCCCCCCCAAATTGAGGATTTTTGTGTCCTTAAACATATTCTGTTGAAGGTGTCTGGCGTTTTACAAATGGGAGCAAACACACTGCTTCCAAAACAGAGAAAACATTTCAGAATTCACTTACTCCATAATTACTTTCTGACGAGCTCATGCTTCTGGAAATGCCGTGAGATGACAAAATCAAATTCATTTATTTCATAAATATTACTTGCATATCTGTATTAATCCAGAATTAGCTCCAAGGGCCTTAAGCATTGCCTGGTTGGGTGTTTAATTTTTTGAAGGGATAGTTTAACAAAGTTGGTTTGCAATTTATATAATAATACTATATATTATTATTCTTTAAGAAAACTGTTACAAGTATCTTACTTTTTTTCTAACTTATCTTCCTTCCTTCCTTCCTTCCTTCCTTCCTTCCTTCCTTCCTTCCTTCCTTCCTTCCTTCCTTCCTTCCTTATTTATTTAAAATGTGTACCATGAGTGTGTCCATAAATCTGTCCAGGGATTTTTAAACTTCTTATCCTAAAATTCTGGGCGTGGATACTTGGTAGTTGCCCAAAGGGCATGATACTTCTTAAGTAATACTGCTGGCACCTTTATACCTTTCCAGCCTGGGTAGGCACGCCCAGGCGGTATGAGTGTATTCTTGGAATAGGCCTAGCTATCTAGGTAATTTACTGTGTGTTCACAGAATAAAGTTAATTTTATGTCAAAACCTTGTTGAGGCAGGCGTTCTGGTTTCCTCCTCTAATCCAGCGGTCACCAACTGGTGGTCTGCAGACCACTGGTAGTCCATGAGGTCCAAAAGGTTGGCAACCACACTCTAATCTGTCTCTTGGAAATACTGATTATGGCATCTTAATGCTAAATGCTTAAATTTATTTTTATGGCATTAGCTTTAAAGTGTATTACCTTCTTCCTCAGAATAATCCTAGGAGGCTTTGTGTGTTTCAAATGTGTCTGTTCAGTATTTAAGAGTGACTGATCAAAAGAATCCCCACCCCCGCCCCCCAAAAAAACCACACCCCTCTTTCAAGAACTACATAATCACTGTATAATCTGGGCCAGTCTCGATAGCAGCGTTTCCCAGGAGCACCTCACAGCCTACCAGGACAGGCTAACCTCATCCATGCACAGTGCAGTCTGCCGAATGTTAGAGGGGCAACAGAGTGCTGAGGACGAGGCTGGGTCAGAGGGGTGTGTCCCAGGGAGGAGAAAGTTACATAGAGGAAGTCTAATAGAAACTAAAGCAAACAGGCAGAAGGCATTTAGGTGTATTTTGAGAAAATTTTTATCCCTGTTTTTTTTTAATCTCAACCTAATTTTTGTTTTAACTTATGAATCAATAATGTATTTCGTTATTCCGAATTTAAAAGGTAAAAAGATATACAGTGAAAATCTGCCCTCTCTTCTATCCCCCAGCCACCTAGTTCTACTTCCTAGAAATGATTGGCAGTGTGGGTTTCTAGTTTGTTATTCCCAGTGGTATCATGTGCATAATAAGTAGCTCTACAGACATGTTCTTTTCTCCCTGTTACCTTTTTATTTATAGAAACTAGAGGCCCAGTGCACGAAAATTCATGCACTGGGAAGTGGGGCCCCTCAGCCCAGCCTGCCCCCTCTCACAGTCCAGGAGCCCTCAGGGGATGTCCTACTGACGGCTTAGGCCCACTCCCTGTAGGCCCTGATCTCTCCGGGCCTCCCTGCAGCCTTGGCCGGCTGGCAGGCCCTCTTCTCTCCAGGCCTGCACCATCCGTGGCTTGCCTCACCACGCACACAGTCCCCTCCCGCCCACCTGCACACAGCCTCCTCCTGAGCGGTCGTGACATTATAGCGTCCTGGACAATTTGCATATTACCTCTTTATATATTTAGATGCTGGCTCATACTGCATTTTGGTTTTTTCTCTCCTCCTTAACAGTGTCATAGAGATGATCCCAAATCAACGCATGAAGAACTTCCTCATGCTTTGTCATAGCTGCTCAATATTTCTGTGTAAGTGGCATGTGCCATAGTTCTCTTAGCCAGTTTCCTGTAGATGGGCATTTATTTATTTATTTATTTATTTATCTATTTATCTATTTATTTATAAATATATTTTTATTCATTTCAGAAAGGAAGGCAGAGAGAGAGAGAGGGATAGATAGATAGAGAGAGAGAAACATCAGTGATGACAGAGAATAATTGATTGGCTGCCTCCAACCCAGGCATGTGCCCTTGACCGGAATTGAACCTGGGACCCTTCAGTCCACAGGCCAATGCTCTATCCACTGAGTCAGACCAGCTAGGGCTAGATGGGCGTTTAGATAGTTTCCAGTATCTTCCTATTTGCAAACAAGGCTGAAGTAAACAACCTGTGCACGTGCCTTTTTGTATATATAGGAGTTGGTGTTAGAAGTCAGTTTGCTGGGTCAGAGTATGAGAAATTAAAATTTGGTGACTGTTGCCAAATTGCTGTCTTCAGAAGTTGTGCCACTTGACCCTTCCACCAACCCCAGTGTCGGATGCCTGTTTCCCCACATCTCTCATAGACACAGTATTGTCAGTCCTTTGTTTTTTGTTTTGCCAATCTGATATGTGAAAATAGTTTCTTAGAGTATTTTAATGTTTTTAAGGAGAAAACAATGCAAAACAATTTCCTCTTTGTCCCTAGTATGGTTATTTCCATGTGGTTTGTTAATTAAGATGTAGACTTATAATTCAGACAAGCAACAGTGTTTACTAAGTCTTTGAAGCTCTAAAAATTGGAATTGGAAACTTATTTTCGTATTCTGAGTTCTGAGACTGAACACATAACAGCAAGCAGCGTGCACTTGGTGATTCAACAAGGCGGAACGGTTCTCTGCTTCTACAGAACTTGTAATCTGGAAGCACAGAGATAAAACACGGGGTGCATTGACAGGAAAGTGTGTGCAGCTGCGGGAGCACATGCGGTTTCAGGAGGGAGGGACTCAGGGAAGGCTCAAGTGTCATGCTTGACCTTCATAGCAGCCCTGTGAAGCCATGCGGACTGGTAATGTGCCTTCATCACCATGAGGAAGTAGTCCCAAACAAGTTGAATCTTATCCAGGATTGCAGAGCCAGAACTAGAATCCAAGATCTGCTGGCTTCCTTCCTTAACGTGCTGCCTTTGTGCTCCCTGCAGTTCCTGGTTAGTGATAACTAAGCCTTTTTGAGAATTGCATTGTTATAAAAGTGCTGCTCTATTGAAACTTGAGAGACTTAAAGCACAGTATTGCGAGAGCCTCCTGGTCTCAGTGGTGAGGTCTGTTTCTTCCATCCGGCTGTTTTTAGCTTATTAAAACAAACCATGTCACACTTAGAAGACATTTACTAACATATCTTATTTTGAGTTCATATCTTATTTTCAGTCACTTCCCTATGATTACACAGTGTCATTCCAAGAGGAGTGAGGAATCAGACCAAGGCCAGCATTGCTGCCCTTTCAGGTCTGAAGTTTCTGTACTAAGGGATGTACATAGAGCTATGCGTGCCTTCGCTGCAGTAGCTTTCTCCCCCTGCCAAGCTAATGAAGTTGCATCTTACAATGGATGATACCAAATGGAGGAAATAATAGTATGGAAAGAGTTGAATGCAATATCAAGTACAATATGTGTTCAATAAGTAGCTGCTATTATTTTTTTAATTGATTAATGAGGGTGGGGGGAGAGAGAGAGAGAGAGAGAGAGAGAGAGAGGAGAGAGAGAGAGAGAGAGAAACATCAATATGTTGTTCCACTTATTTATGCATTCATAGGTTGCTTTTTATATATGTGCCCTGATCAGGGACCAAACCCACAACCTGTGTGTATCAGGACAACACTCTAACCAATTGAGCTACCTGGCCAGGGCCACTGCTATTAATTTAAAAAATTGCATAGAATTATGGTTCTTGTGTTAAGGCCATACCTTACTGGGGAAGTGAGGAGACCTCACTTAGTACAGAATCTTCAGACTCGAAAAGGCAGCAATGCTGGCCTTGGTCTGATTCCTCACTCCTCTTGGAAGTGAGGTCTACACACAGGACCCCAGGAGGGGAGCGCTGTCTCCTTTAGGAACCTGGACACTGAGGGTGGGAGACAACAGTGACATGGGTAGTTGTAAATGCCCTGCAAACTAGAACCTTCTGATTCATGCAACATAGGTTTTTGTAGCTGCTTTTTATCTCTTATTCTTTGAGAACATTTTACCTGAAGATCTTCAGCCTAAACTCAGCTGTGCTTCAAGGAGACCGACCCTTTACTCTTTGGCCTCAGTGTTAAAGGGGGGGCCTGAGTGGGAGCGGCAGCACTCAGCTGGAGAGCCAGGGGGAAAGTGGATTTTACAAAGGGATTAGGCCACAATGGTGTGTTGATCCACCCCTCCCTTTTTGGAACGTCTCCTCCCAGTGGCAGACTTGGAGGTGCCAAGGTGTACTTGATTAAACAAGGCAGCCTGTCCTTCCAGATCTTTCTCTGCAAACACATTTGAAATACTTATATTCTAGTTTCATTCTCTGGATTGATTGGGGGAGGAGTAGAGCTATGAGTCTCAGGTAGATGGAACATAAAATGGGCTCCTACTTCTTACCTCCCCTCTTTTAAGTGCAGTCTTAAAATGTATCTTGTACAAGGTCATTACCTCTAATTCTCTTAACTTCAAACAGTTCAGTGTAGATGGGGCGGGTAGAGAAAACTGTAAAGCAAACATGGTAGAATGCCAACATTTGGGGAATTCAAGTGAAGGGTTTGTGGGAATTCCTTTTACTATTTTTTAATTTTTCTCTTTATGAATTTTCTAAAGAAAAAGTTAAATATATATCTTAGCATTTTCCCATGCAAACACACATATTGACCTTATTTGAAGTCTGCACAGCATGCTGCTGGGTGTACTGTAAAGGTCTTTAGCTGGACTCCTGTTGTTGGTTATTGATCATTTCTGGTTATTTGCCATTATAAACAGTGCCGCTTAGAGATCTGTAAATATGATATAATCTCAGGTATTTGAAATGGCATCCCCAAACCCTTTTGAAACACTCCCACTTCCGTAATGGAACTCATAGGAAAGTTTACAGTAAATTAACCAATTAATGCTTAAACCTAAGAACTTATTTAGAACTTTTAATAGGTTATATGGTGACTGTTTAGCAATATGTGTCTTACTCTGATACCAATAAACACTAAGCCAAAGAAAAATTTCTTCATTTTTGGTTCGTCTCATGTAATAAAAATTTAGGCAAAAAACAAATCTTTCAATGACATGAAACATCTTGGTTATGTGTTGACCACTGGAGTAATTATGAAGATTAGAAAGGTTTGTAGTGTCCTTAAGTGTCCTGTAGTAGCTTTTTTACTTCATTCTGTTGGAAGCAGTGGGCAAATCTTTTTTGTCCTAATTCCAACATGCTTCACTTTTTCATTGATAGCCAGAGTTTTCAAAAATAAATTTTTAAAAATTGATTTGAGGGAGAGAGAGAGATTTGTTGTTACACTAATTTTGCATTCATTGGTTGATTCTTGTATGTGCCCTGATGGGGGATCAAGCCTGCAACCTTGATTGCCGCATATTTCATTGGATTCCCCTTCTTATTCCAGCAACAGGTAGGATGAGGGGACTAGTCAGTACAGTCATATGCTCTGTTCTATTAATTCACCTTCAACTTCTAATTATTGTTTTTCCTAATGATGTGTGTGAAAAATTGAGACCATAGAATATAGTTACATTTGACCCTTAGGTCAAAACAGCACTCATTTTGCTAAAATGTTTGGTTACTAATGCTTGATTTAATTTTTAGCCTTCCCTTACTGGTTTTGAAAACAAAAAGTGGGTGAGCAGGTCTAGTTGTTGACATGCAATAATGTCTGAAGGCAGGTCAGGTGGGACCAGCAGATAAAAAGGATATCCATGATTTTTTGGTTATATTCTAATTTCCAGACCCTTTCTCAAAATTAACAACTGCAAACATTTCAAAAAAACCCATTCCATATAATAATACTAGAGGCCCGGTGCATGAAAATTCATGCACTGAAAAGGGGGGGGTCCCCTCAGCCCGGCCTGCCCCCTCTCACAGTATGGGAGCTCTCAGGGGCGGGAGGCAACTTGGTGATCAGGGGAAGGCGACACCTAGTTACCTGAGCCTCGAGTGGCCCTGGGCAGCTGGGCAGCTGCCATCCGAGGCTTGCCTGCACCTCGGGCTGGCCCTGGGTGGCTGAGGGGACTGGAGGACTCTGGAGTCAGGCGCGGAGTGGCTGGGCCTGCCTGAGGGCGGGCCCGGCCTTGCTGTGTACCTGCCACCCCGGTGGGGCTGAGGGGATTGGGCACCTCCATCTTGTGGCTGTGGGCGCTGCCATCTTTGAGGGTGTGGCAGTCAATTAACATATTTCCTCTTTATTGGCCGTGGGTGCCACCATTTTTGCAATGGCGTGAGGGTGAATTAGCATATTCCCTCTTTATTAGATAGGATACAAGCTTTAAAACCTAACCCAGGCAGGTCAGATCGCATTTGAATTTTGACATGCCCATTAGATTCCATTGCAGAACACTGTGAATGTTGTATGTTCTTTTCCTTTTTTTTTTTCTCGTTCCTTAGAATAAACTGGAATAAGGGAAAGAGGTTTATAAAACTCTTAATTCAGGCACTAGCAGCCAGTGCTGTATTAAATTGCACTCAAATTAGGAATAAGAGCCAGGAAAAGAGCCCTTTTCTGTCTCCTCTAGCTGTGAGTCAGATACTGCACCCAATTGCCTAGCAGATCAGTGCTTTCTGCACAGCAGTGACAGCAACGGGAGGGGCTGTGTTGTACGGAACTTGCCCAGGGCACTTGGCTCAGGAATTGACACACATCAGAAGTTACTGTTCCTTTGAAAACCATGAAGTCATGGGTTTTGTTTCATGTCTCTGGTTAAGGAGAGGTTTGGTTTGGGTTTTTCTTTTTTTATATTTAACTTTTCCATTTACTCTGCACTTAAAAATATAAAGACTGTAAAATGATATTTCCTAGACATTGTCTGTGTGGTAGTACTACCAGCAGCAGCCACCGTTTGTTTAGCTGGGAATAAAGAAGAGGTATAAGTAGTGGATCTTTTCTCCAAGACACTAGGTAATCTCTCTCCTTAAGGTCTTCTCTGGGGAAATACTATGTGTGTGTTTGTGTGTGTACGTACACACATATTTGTGTGTATATGTGTATATAATATGCACATAAAAGGTCAAAATGCTGACTTGAGTAGGGCTAGAGGCATTTAGCTTTTTAAAAAAATATATTTTTATTGATTTCAGAGCAGAAGGGAGAGGGAGAGAGCGATAGAAACATCAATGATGAGAGAGAATCACTGATTGGCTGCCTCATGCATGCCCCCCACTGGGGATCGAACCCGGGACCCTTTGGTCCACAGGCCGACGCTCTATCTACTGAACCAAACCAGCTAGGGCGAGACATTTAGCTTTAAAATGAATTTTTGGCAGGTTAAAATATTGCCAAAAAATCTATCCTTAATTGGAGGTTGGCCTCCTGACTGTGTGGGTGTATACTAGTACTAATGTGGGTTCATCCACATCTTCATGTTAATATAGCTTGGCTCACTGGTCAGATGTTGCTATGAAGGAGCAAACTGTGACACTGATTTTATTTCTTTCTTCCTCTACTTTTGTTATATTCGTTATTCCCCTAGATTTAAGAATATACTAATTTTCTTTACTATATACATTTTCCATTGGAAACTTTTGACTTGGAGCCCATAATTAGTACCCCATGATTAAGTCAGGTTACTCTCGTTGTCTTATTTCATCCAGAATGTGTAGTTCCTAATATTTACCTAGTAAAAGGTAGGCCCAAGGTGATTCTACTTAAGAGAGTTGCTGTGTTAATACTTGCTCTACTAATACTCCAGTTGTGTTTTGTTGTTTGTGTGTACTAACTTTTTCTTTTTCCCATTCACTTTCAGCAGACCTACTCCAATGAAGTTCATTGTGTTGAAGAGATTCTGAAGGTGAGTTCATTGTCGCTGTTTCTCACTTGAAGAAATATTTAAGTAGGCAGGCAATGTCCATTGACTTTTGATTGTGAAAAGTTGCCATTCCAAACCCCTTTAAACAGCCCCACCTCCACCCCAAACATCTCCAGAAGCAAAATTAACCAGAGCAGTAACAGAGGGATTCTAGGAACATTATTGAACTCTTTGGTAGATTTTATTAATAAAAATGAAGTCTTCAAACGGCAAGCCTTATGGACCAGAGTTTTGAGATCTCTCTCTCTCCAGTTTTGCTGGTTGTCCATGAACACCCAGGAGAGTTGCCCAATTTTGGGGGGAACTCCCTGCATGGATGCAGTCAGGGAGGCACCAGCTGTTTGGTCTACACCTCTTAGTGGTTCATAGGTGACACCTCATATTGGTATCTTCAGTGAGATAAAATATACAGTTTTTAAAGAGGGAAAAAGAAAAACAGAATCTTTAGACCTTGGAGGAAGTCTTATTCTTTGCTCTTATCGAGTGTGCCATGATCATTTGTGCTGCTTCTACAAATACTACATCATCAAATCCATTATCCATTTGTTCAAGTTTTCTTTCACAAGATTTCTTTCTAGAATTTAGTTCCCGGGAGGGAGGTGGGGAGGGGGTCCCCCTCATGAACCAGCATGCTTTTTATCAGAGAAGAATTATGTAAACGTTACGTTTCCCATTTTGGCTTTAGTTTCCAGGAAATCTAATACTCAGATATAGTAATTGTAATAATTGAGAGTTTTGTTTATTTCTCCTTCTTCTTCTGTGGCTTTTAATTTCCTTCCGTGTAAATTTTAATTATATTCTTGCTTTGTCTTTTACTTTAAGTTTTCTAATTTTTTTTTGGAAGTAAGAAAGAAATTTATCTGGCACATGTACTTATTAATTTATATCTCTACTGCGCACTCTTTTTCCTCAAAATATATGCTTACCAAATTTTTTTTCTTTAATTTTTAATTGTAACATATTAAGTGAGGTGGAGCTGAAACCAGTAATTAAGTATATTGGTTATCTTCTCACTTGTAGGGTTTTAATAAAAGTAGCATCTAACTAGATGTTCAGAAAATATTTTTGTTTTACAATCTTTTGTCCCCTACTCTTGTAGTTAGGATTTTCTTAGAAAAAAAAATACCTTTAAGAAAACATACTTTGTACTGCTAAAAGTGAGAATTTTTTTTTCAACCAGCAAGTAAAATTAGCAATAAATAAGACATTTTTTAAGGAAAGATTTTTTTTTTAATATATATTTTTTTATTTCAGAGAGGAAGGAAGAGGGAGATAGTGTTAGAAGAAACATCAGTGATGAGAGAGAATCATTGATCTGCTGCCTCTTGCATACCCCCTACTGGCGATTGAGCCTGCAACTCTGGCATATGCCCTTGACCAGAATAGAACCTGGGACCCTTCAGTCCACAGGCCGATGCTCTATCCACTGAGCCAAAGCAGCTAGGGCTAAACAAGTTATCTTGATCACATTCCGTTTTATGCTCTCCCTCTGGTATTTCTGAAATTATTTGATCTGAAGAATTATAAAAACAACAAATTACTTAGTTAGAAAATGGCCTTAGCATTTTCTATTTTATTGTTATTTCCAAAGTAAATGAAACATTGTAGATTAGTTGCCTCTGCATATGCCCCATGCTTCTCTTGTTTCAATGTGTGTTACTAGTATACTAGGGGCCCCGTGCACGAATTTGTGCACTTTAACCTTTTGCACTCGGATGTCGAGTGTGACTCGACGCAGTTAGCAACTGTAGCAGCTCGAGAAAAAAGCAAGTGAGTGCAAAGGGTTAAAAGGAACTGTGGGCCGCGAGGCTGTTGTGGGCACAGGGGCGGGTTGCGGCCCATCCTCTGCGCCCCTGCCTGGCCCCTCTGGCCGCAGCCCTTGGTCCCCTCTCTGCCGGCAGCCCTGCTCCTGCTGCCACCGCTCCCACACGCCAACAGCGCCGGTCCCGCTCGCACCCGCTGATGGCGCAGAGTAATTGGGGCCGGTGCCAGGAGCGGGTGTTAGCAGGGCCGGCACCATCAGTGGGTGGACGTGACAGCTGCTGCCTCAATCGTCACTCAGGAGCAGGGGGAGGCAGAGATCGGGGCCAGCAGCTGCCGCTCTCACCCGCTGATGGTGCCAAGTGATCGGGGCCAGTGCCAGGCGCTGACAGCGGGTGCGAGTGCCAGGCAGGATCGTGACACGCGGGAGCAAAGAATTTTTAGTAACCACCAGCGGCTCACCCCGATGACAGCGACCGGTACCCCACATTGGTCTGGTACCCCTGCTCACTATCCCACCGTGGCTGACACCCGCCATGTTCCACATTCTGCTGCCTGCTGCCGACACCTGCCATGTTCCACGCGCGCTCCCTGGTGGTCATCGCACATCATAGCAACCGGTTGTTCCACAGTTCGATCTATTTGCATATTAGGGTTTTATATATAGAGATACTACTGTTGAGTCCTTTATCTAGGATGATGATATTTGACCACCAGATGAACACTTTCAATTTAATCAGCTCACCCATCCTCCCTCTCCTCTCACCCAATATCACATTAAGTTCTTACTTGGAAATACCTGAAAGTAAATGGTTAATATAAGCAACAGGTGCGTATTTTTACTTGGAACTTATAAAATAGAAGCATGTCCTGGCCTAAGGAGGCTAGGCTTTTGTGTAGTGGAAACTTAGTCTGTCCCCTTCTCTTCTCCTCTGATTGTGGCCTCAGTTAAGTCATGTGTCCTCTCTGGGTCTCAGTTTCCTCATTGCTAAAATGAAGGCCCTGGGCTAGTAGATGATCTCCAGGGTTCATTCCAGCTCTCACTGTCTGATGTAGATCCATATGCTTTCTTCTTCCTCATGGTTCCTATTCTTACCTGGTACTAGCAATTTATGAAGGTTGCCAGGAATCCTAACAAATCTTTCTGATGGGCAATAGAGACAGTAAATAGTTTCTAACAGAGAAAACTCAATCATGGAAGATACTCTTTGGTTCTCCAGGGGAAATATTAAGGATGGAAGTGTTTTAATGAAGGGGAAGTGGTAGCCTATAACTTCTCCAGGCTGATGGAGTAAGAACATAGACAGACTCTGATAGAAACCAGGAATTGGTCATGTACAAGGGACCATGTGCAATGTGCCCTTAGTGGGTGAATGGAAATAGCTCAGGTTTGTGTAGCCTCCTGGGGGAATAGTGCAGTACGTGTAGTACTTATGTTAGTGCAGCATTCCATTGACATTGGCACAGTGAGTGGCAACACTGTTTGTTTGTTCCTTCATTCCTTTGCTCAACAAATGTCTATTAATCTTCAAATACTTTTCTAGGCATTGGGGATACCATATGAATAAAAGTCCTTGCTCTCATGGAGGTCATAGTGGGGAAGATGAATATATAATAAAATTCCAGATAGTGATAAGTGGTGTGAGTCCTGTAGCGGCAAATGAACAGATGTAGGCAGAGGAAAGAGTGCAAAAACCTTGAGATGGGAACAGGTTGGCGTGTTACAGAACAAGAACTAGACAGTGTGTCTAGGGCAAAATGAGCGAGGTGGCCTGTCGAGCGGAGATGGCAGCGGTGTCACCCAGAAGGCCAGGACTGAAGCAGTGCCAAGTGTTTTACCCCACTTATGTGATAAGTCATTGCTAAGGCTGGGAGCAAATTCGTGGCCTTGTGATTGTGGGCAGCTTCCTCTCATGGCCCCAGTTCTCTTAAGGCCTAAGTCCCTCTCCTGAGCTAGGCATTCAGGGCAGTGCATACATTCTTTCAGCAAACCACACATTCCAACTGCCTAATTCAGTAGCCAGGACAGCCCTAGGCAGTGACAGTACAATGGGTGTTTTCTGGGAATAATTGGTGACTAACCGTCATAGATTGGAATTCTAAAGAAATTGGAATTTTAAAGAAATTCTAAAGAAATTCTTGGAATTCTAAAGAGATTCTTGGAAGACTTAAGGATGGTACTTGCAAACATCTTCTCAATTAATTATTATGTTTTTACATTGTAGCATTATAATGGTCCCATAGCTTAAAGTATAGTCAAATAAATGAAACAGTAAGGAGCTCTCTTTGGTGCAGTATTGAAGTTCTTCAAAAGCTAGACGATTAATTAAAAGTTGTAATGCTTTTAATTTCAGTGCTTTCTATGCATCATGTATCCAAGCATTTTACATAAGTT
Organism: Cnephaeus nilssonii; assembly: GCF_951640355.1. Classification (NCBI taxonomy): domain Eukaryota; kingdom Metazoa; phylum Chordata; class Mammalia; order Chiroptera; family Vespertilionidae; genus Cnephaeus; species Cnephaeus nilssonii. Next base: position 61,544,311 of record NC_137072.1, on the reverse strand, counting down.
ACCCATAACACTTTGAAAAATAAGTGGTTTTAGTCTACCTGTTATTGCGATCTGAGGCTCAGAGAGCTCCAAGAATGCAGGCTCACCTGGCTGGTGAGGGTAAGTCCACATCAGTTACTCTGCTTATTACTGTGCCAGGCCATTTCTGTCAATTCTGGGGCTGTAGCGACTCAGAGAGTGGCTGTGGGGACAGGCCAAGGGGAGATGCGAACTGAGTTTGGGATTGGAAATAACCTACTAGAGCAGTGGTCGCCAACCTCTCGGACCTCACGGACCACCACTTGGCGACAGCTGTACTAGAGCACCGTGTTCAGCTGTGGTGGGGATCCGTAGGCGATACTGTGGTCATAGGTAGGTCAGCACTTCGAAAAGAATGAAGTGTTGCAGTGCACAATGTGTTACGCAGAGGAGGAGGTATTACAGCCTGGTCTGGCGTGGTCAGCTTGTTGGTAGAGGGTTACCTGTCACTCCTTAAGCCAGTTTGCCACTCAGGTCTAACACACATGATGACATGAGCAAGGGAGCATCCTCTAAAGGAGTCACTCACACATGCTTGTGTCTTTCCACAATGCGAAGTTTATTAGGGAGACCTCCCCAATAAGCCAGCAGAGTTACAGGCAGGTAGAAGTGAGCAGAGCGAGCATCCAGTGCAAAGTCCCGCTCACTGGCGCTGTCTGCAGTGGAGAGGTGCATGTAGGTCTCAAGACAGGCAGCTACAGGGGTGCACCTGTCGGATGGAGTGGGAGGCAGGCAGGGCTCCGTTCGTGACTATGGTACATCAAGCGCCTGGAGGTCGGAGCTCTGAGTTCTTAGAGCCCCGATGGGCAGAGGTCCCACTCCATATCAGTATTCATATGAAGGCCTTGTCCCAGTGCCCAGACTTGTGGTTTTGGCCGTCCCTGTTCCCCAGATCACCTCAGTCGACATAGCTCTTGACATAACTGGCATGGCTGACAGTGACTCCATGTTAGATTGTCAAAAGTGTTCAAAAAGTCCGCTCTGCTCTTGGCCAAAAATGTGGGAATTGGGTTTTTTCTTTTAGACTGGGAAAGCAGGAGGCCCATACCCTGTGCTGTCAGCCACTGGCTTCCTTTCAGTCATTTTGGAGCTCAGTTTTCTCATTGGTAGAAGAGAAGGTTGGAGTTAATGATCCCCCGTGCCACTTTAGCTCTTTGACAAAGTGTGTGTGTGTGTGTGTATGTGTGTGTACATGTACATATTTGTGATTGGACACCTTTAATCTGACATTGTTTTTAGCAAAGTAAAATATAATTCATGAATGTGCTTAGAAAAAAGAATTCATGGCAAGGTAAATATATTAATTTGTAAGATTTACAAACCTTGCCTCTATGAGTAAATAAAAATTAAACTTCTGTCCATGGAAAGGGAGGTAATTTTTTAAGGCTCTCTCCTCCACACTGTCCTTATGTACTAATAGTGTGTATCAGGGAAGGGTCAAATCCATTAAAACTCTCCCAAGAGGAACAAGTGACCTAAATTACTTGTTTGCTTAAGTCAAACAGGAAAGTTCTTCTTCCTTTGAACTTAAATAATTCCAGGAAATGCAAAATAGAAGCTGAGGGAGAAAGAAAGCATTGAGCAGGGGCTCCGCTTTCAGTTACATAAGCTCTGGTAATACCTACACCCGTGTGTACGCTTTACAGTGTTCAGAGTGTTAAGGCCATTCCTGTTCTATGCTCTTGTTTTTCTCCTTCATGCTGATTTTTTTTCTTTTCAGTTTTGTAAGTTGGAGATCTTCAGCTTTTGAACATAGCCCATTAAGTAGGAGATTTTTAAAAAGTAAATGAAATAACTTTTAGTTTTACTTTTTCATTTACCATCAATCCACCCTGCATTGTTTAAACAATTCGCTTCAGTAGCAATGTGTTCTATTTATAATTGGCTTTTTCTTCCTTCCCCAAATCTCTTTTCAGGAAATGACCCATTCGTGGCCACCTCCTCTGACAGCAATACATACGCCCAGTACAGCCGAGCCCTCCAAATTCCCCTTTCCCACCAAGGTAATGCCCTCAGTGCCCCAGGCACTGCACCCATAGTGCAGTCTGAGGATTGCTGTGAGCCAGATTAGTCAACTGCTACTTGTTGAACTCTTTGGCAATTACGTTAAAATTACATTTAATTTGACTTCTAAAGTGCTTCATAATGCTTTCAAACACTTTCTTATCCAAATTGTGTCTAATTTTTTTTATAATAGTAATTGTATAGGGTTTTGTAGCTTATGAAAGCATTCAGTACTTTCCAATAAATCCTCTCATTTGAGTGTCATTCCCTAGAGATAGGAAAACAGAGGTACAGGAAAATAAGTGAGGTGGGTTGTCTGGTTCCTAGTTTAGAATGGAGATATATACATTTATACACATACATACATACATGCATACATACACCTTACACTACTCACATTTCTTAAATTTTCTTAAAGTTTAACATGATCTGCTACACTTGTGCTGGTTTCAGAACAAACAAATCAACAGCTGACAGATGTTTCTGTTGCAGTATTTATGAGCAGTGAAATAACATAAAAATACTACCATTTTTCTTTGGGGGGGGGTTGTACTTTAGGAGAGCCTTCAGAATGCAGAAATACCTTTAAATCTGTGTTCTGTCTAACCTGATATATGCATGCACATTATTAATATATTATAGCCATTCCTTTCCATGGCATTGTTTTCAAAAGAGGTTATATCTTCTCAAATTAGTATTTGCCACATTTGATACTTGACATATTTTCTAATGATAGTTTTTTAAAAAGATGACTCATGTTTAAAGTAAAATATTATATACACTTTGTTTTTAAAAAAATCTTTGCTCAATACTAAAGGAAAAATAAACTAGTAAAAAAGGAGAAGCAATAAAACCTATTTTGTGTAAAACTTAGACTTATCAGTGGTTAATAGATTTAGCCGTGATGCAATCTTAATTTTATAAACCTTAACTGGAGATTTTTCTTTTTCTTTATAGGATTCTCAGCACATCAGTTCTGCAACCCAAAACCAAAGTAAGTAAATATGTGGAACTGATTATTGCACTGGAGAATGAAGCTTGGTTCTTACTGTTTTGATATTAAAGGAAAAAAAAAACATTTATGAAAAATGCCCAGCAGAGATGAGGGGTCCTGTGTTGAAAGAATGGGAACGCAAGACCAATATAAAGCTGCTTTTTAGGTGGAATTTCAGATTGTTGCAAAGAGTTCATGAAGCTGTTTTAGTAAAGTCCTTAACAGATATAATTTGGTATTGCCTGGCATGTGATCAATATCTTGAACAAGATTCTCAAGCATTATAATTTAGGCATTGTATACAAGGGTGGGCAAATATAGGTTTACAGTTGTGATACTCTTGATTTGATAAAGCTATTATAATACTCATAGCCTGCATGTCTTCCCATGTGAACAACTGTAACCCTAGTTTTGCTCACCCCTGTATAGGCCAGGTTGGGATATTTTGTGTGGTTTTTGTATTTCTTTATACAAAAGTAAGAAATTTTTATAAAGAATATAGCACACAGCTTCTTTAGCCCCTCTATATGTATTTGCCATATAATTAAATTTTTAACCCCTTCTATGGATTGTAAATACTTGAAAATTCAGGGAGAAATGGGAAAAAGCTAACTTCATCCATCTCTTCTCTTCATCAGTAATTTTGATAAATTCTTTTTGTCCCAACTACATGCAAGGCATTTCATGCCTTACAAAACTGATTAGGGTATTTGCGATCATTTAGTTCATTAATACTGTGTAGTAGGTGCCCAAGTTCTAAAGTTTTAGTCTTCAAAGAATGGGAACCACAGTAGGTTGTGTGTCGGGAGAGGGACCTCAGAGGTAGATGTTCCATGGAGGTGACTCTTCCTTCATCTTTTCCACCTCATTCTTTTTCATCACTTGCATTTCCCCTCTTGATTTTTCTACCATTTAAATTGGATGTGAGGAGAGTAAAAAGATGAGAAAAGCAAGAAACAGAGCATCCTTCCTAGAGCAAGGCCGGAAAAACTACAGCCTACAAACCCAACCTGTTCTGCAGCTAGTTTTTGTACCGAAGGTTTTATTAGGACACAGCCGTGCCTGCTTATTTATTATTAAGCCACAAGGTGTAGCATGCAAAGTGTAAAATATACGTCTGACCTTCACAGAAAAAGTTTGCTGTCCCCTGCTCTAGCGATACTGAATAAGGTCTTGCAAAGAACTGACCATCTTGCCACAGTGTTATATAAAGTAGCAAGGTAAAATGGACAGAAACCGATGGCTGCTTGGGGAGATTGGGAAATCTTTTTTCTCAGCATCTTGGCAGCTGAGGCAGAGATAGCTAGCTGGTGGGGTGGTGCAGGACTGCAGGTGGGCCGCCAGCTCAGCTGTGGACAGGATTGCGGTGCCCCTGTACCCGCACTTGCTGGCTGCCAGCCATGCAGATTCTGTGCCTCCCACTGGGTTACTCACAGCTTGAGGGCTAGCTCCTGGTTTAGAAAGGCCTACTCATCCTTTAAATGGATTTCCCCTTTTAGCAATAGAGTTGAAGATGGACCGGTAAGTGCTTCCTTGTCCAGGTATGGGTGTCCTCTCGGCCTGTGGACTCATATGGGCCCACTCTTTGTTTCTCTGATGAGAAGTTTCCTGTAGGTCTTGGCTCACCCGGTGTTACCTTGGGGTCTCATTGCTACCACTTGTCTGCTGGTGTTCTGTGGAACCTTGTTACCTTTGGGAGGATGTGGTCTGTGTGGAGCCTGGTTGGAGCCTAAAGGGGTCTAGTTGTGTGTTGGATGAAGAGGGAGTAGAGTTTATATGGATATAGCTTTCAGAAAAGTAAAGTTTGACATGTATTTTTCAAAGTATGCCCAGCAAGAGAATTCAAATGTCTTGAAAGGGATCTTACAGTTTTGTAGAGTTCAGAGAATGAAGTGTAGGGATTTTACTCGTGTGTTCACATCCACGTGTGGGAACATATCTGCCTGCGGGTAACATAGCCTCGTGAGGCTGAGGGCCAGTCAGGATGATTGGACAGGAGTCCCTGCGCATGGCCAGAGGGTGACCCTAGCCCCTCTCATTTGTAGTCCTGGCCCTGACTTTCCAGCTGGAAGGGGAAGCAGTGAAAAAATATTATGTAAGAGCTGCTGCCACCATGAGGATAAAGTGATTAATTGCAAATATTCAGGGGCCCACATGACCTTTGTGAAAAATATCACTCACTCTTGCCTAAAGGCATCCATATTTCCACCCCACTCGAGTCCTGTTTCAGGTCCCTGCTACCTCATGCTCAGACAGAATCAGCAGCTTCTTAACTGGTTTGCTGCCTCAACAGGTGACGTTTCCTGCTCCCTTCTAGGTTAGCCCGGGCTGCACCTCCAGAATACTTCCTGAGGAATAGCTGCATCAAATCCCTGTTTAGACCTTTGGTAGTGTCTCATTGCCCAACAAATAGTCATAACTTCCCACTCTGGCCTTCTGAGCCCTCCAAAACCTGACTTCCACTTGTCTTTCCATGTCCTTCTTCACCGATTCTCACCCCAGCCTCACGCGTTCCAAATCTGTGCCGCTGCTACGCCTCCACTCTGCACCTCGGTTCACAGTGCCTCCTCTGCTTGCAGATCTTCCTCACCCTCCTGCCAGAGTCATTCTGTCGGAATCTCACCCGTCCTTTGTGACACAGCTCATGGGGTTCCCTTTCTGATTTGCCTCCTTTAATCAACCAAGGGGCCATTCTCTTAATTCCTGGGACAGTTACTTTATGATCAATTTGTGTACTTATTCTCACACTGACTAAGGTTGTAGGTATTTGTGCTGTTTGATGTCCCTCAGTCAACTCTAAGCTCATTGAGGACAGGGTCAAGTGCCCTGAACATCTTATCTATGAGACACTCTATAAATAGCTGATGAATATGTAAATTGTGGGGGATGTTGAATAATGGAGGGACCAGAGGGAAGTTTGGCCAAGGACAGAGGCTGTAAATGGAGTGCTAGCAAATGACTGGTAGATACCTGAGGTGAAACCAGGAGGGGGTGAGAGCAGCTCTGCCCTGGTGCTTCCGTCTGAGCCCCCCCCCAGGAGAGTCTCCTGGCATCCTTCCTCTGCTGGCAGTACGGGGCGGCAGGGCCTGCCGCAGGCAGTGCTTTTCAGAGTGCTTTTACTTTGTTTAACTTGGGCAAGCCCTCCCTCTAGAAGTAACATAAATAGTGATGGGATCATGCCCGGTGCAGTGTTTAGCACCCTGGTGGACAGAATTTAAATGTACTGAGTGTTTAGGTGAAAAAGGTGAGGGAACACCAAGAAAGGGAATTTATAAGTAAAAAACTCAAGAATATATGTCACAGTGCTGCTCTAATCATTTTTCCCCTCCCCCATAGAACAATATGATACATCTTCAAAAACCCGCCCTCATTCTCAGCAGGGAACATCGTAAGTAAAATGCTTTTGTTTATTAAAAGTTTTTAATACAACATTGTAATTTCCCATGTAAATATATTGCTTGGATTTTTTTTCTTTTCCTGTTTTCACGTAATGAAGTTCATAAAATACTGCTGCATTGTAGAGGAAAGAAATGACCTACATTTATACTTGGATTAAGTTGTGTTGAAGTGTTAGGCACCATAGGAGAGTTTGATAAGGGGTTTTCTCAAAAGAATGGCATTTGAGCCATAATTTACATATTAACTGGAAAATAGAAGGTTTTAGCTGTATATTTTATTCTTAAGTAGCTTTAGCTTTTGGAAACATCTTGGGGGGTGTGCACAATTTTAGATTTGCTGTCACCTTTTTGGCCTAGTTTTACAGAATGAGTCCTACTGCCCAGCTGTTCTTTATTAAGGCCAAGGAAGTCCAGATATATTTTGGGTTTTTGGAACAATTTAAACTACATAATAAAGATTTTTAAATCAGCATTTTGACCCAGTTTGACATTTCTTGATGATATTGAACTAATAGTTCTTTCTTTTCACACACCTAGAAGTGGTGTTTAGGGACTAAGTGAGAAGGCCTTTCTCTCCTTAGGAATCTAATCAGTTACTAACGATGTGGCCTGGTAGTCTCAGGTTCAGGTTCAGACTCCCATTTTCTGCTATTTTCTGGGCATAATATTTGTTCCATATATTTTGGAAATGGGGACTACTGTGGATTGAATATTTTAAAAACTGTATAGTTGAGATAAAGAGGTAATTTTGTCTTTCTTACCATAACTGAATATGGGACCAAGTTAAATCACCGTTCCCAATTGTCACTATTCACTTGATGCAATTTGTTTTCATTTCTCCATAGCAAAATAAGAAAAAAAGAACAATATAATGAGATATTTAAAAAGTAAATTTATTATAGTTTAAGGGATGGGTATGTGTGTGTGTAATAAAAGATCTATTTCATTTGTGGTACTGGCAGATGGTGAGTTTTTGCTTGTTTTTATTGTCCTGTACTAGAAAAGAAAATTGAACCATAGGTCAGTTATCCTCTCCCCTTTTTTGTTTTTTGCCTTTTCCTTTTTCCCTTTTTGTTTTTTTCTTAAAGAGAAAAAAATTTCCTGGCTCCCAAATTTTGAAGTCTAAAATCACTTTCTTTGATTAATTACATTTAAAGAAGGAGGTTTTTTAAGCCAGTTGGTAGCTGCGTAGAAGATAGAAACCATAGCTCAAGGCCCACAGTTGTAATAGCTGGAACTTCCCCAAGGTGTTTGCACCTTGTGCTCTTTATGATGGCCGGCAGTAGAGCCCTTTGGACCATAAAAGGCCCTGGCAGTGTCTCTGCAGGGCAGTGAGGAAGAGGGAGTTGAAGAGCTTGCCTCTCACTTGACAGTAAGACTAGAAGGGAGGAGCTCTCTTAGGAAGTGAGGGAGTGGAGCAGCTGTGTCCCTGGGCCTGTGAGGAGAGGAAGAAATGAGGCAGATCCAGGCCTAAGAAGTAGCTTCAGGTGGAGCAGATTCCCACCAGTTTCCATCAGCTTCTGGGCTTAGGTAGTTGGTGGGGACTTAATGCTACTCAGAGATGTGGGTAGTTCTGATAAGTGAGCTAAACCACTGAAATCAGAGGTGCCTGGAAGTTTCTAACAGGTACACTTATCTCTTGTGACATATGTAGTGTTCTCCTTATAAAGACTATTAATTTGCTATATATAAAATTAACTAGAAAAGCCTTTTGTCATGACCCTCATTGACCTAGGGAAGGAATGAAAGTAGGGCCTGGTGGAGGCAAAGAGGAGGTGGAGAGTGGTCCAGGAGAGAAATGAGTACTGAGCCTGGGTCGATGAGGGGGGCTGTGTGGTTGTAGTGGTGTGGGGGGTGGAATTGGTGGTATTGGTAAGTACCCAAATGAAATGTACCAGCAGGTTAAAGGAATCACATTCATGGAGACTTGATGAAAGCAGTGTCCCCATTAATTTGTAAAGTGCAGTCATTGTTTCAGATTTAGTACAGTAAACCTCTTAGTGCTCACAGGTTAATTTGATCTGGTGTCAGCATTAGGGTTCTTTGACATGCACTTAAGCTGCTTGAGTGACACATACAGTGCCTGGGAGATGTCTAATGTACTTTGAATGTCAGGAAAGAAATGTTAATTCCAGAGTCATTTGTACTTTGGTTTCAAAAGTCAACCTAGGTCAGAATGCTTTTTCTTTCAGAGTTATTAGTATCTGGGACTCCCTAGAAAAGTGGAATAGGGTGTGTGAAGGAAAAACAGAAGGACCCCGCACTGGAGAATAACTGGAGCCTGTCTTAATTTCTGTCTGTTCAGACCTTGGAGGAGCAGGGGTGCTAGCATGGTGGAGAGGATGTCGGTGGGAAACAAATATGTGCAGAATCCATTGCTTTTATTTTTTGTGGTTGAAGCTCTAGTTCAGGCGTCCTCAAACTACGGCCCGTGGGCCACATGCAGGTGTTTTTGCCGTTTTGTTTTTTTACTTCAAAATAAGATATGTGCAGTGTGCATAGGAATTTGTTCATAGTTTTTTTTAAACTATAGTCCGGCCCTCTAACGGTCTGAGGGACAGTGAACTGGCCCCCTGTTTAAAAAGTTTGAGGACTCCTGCTCTAGTTAGTTCTCAAATGATGAATTCCTTCTGCCAAGCTCTGCAGGGGAGTGATTAGCTAGGATGTTGGTGCTGTTTCCCCTCAGTTTAGGGGAGGAGGTGCATGGCTTTGGAATCCTCTTCTTTCCCAAGGCTTAGGTCTGTGCAGGTCTCAGGGGAAAGTACAGCGTCTTTCCTTTTTTATTAGATCCTTTATATGATCGGGGACAGTTCCCTTTCTGTGCAGCCAGATACAGTTATGGGTATCAATTCTTTGCCAGCCTTTCAGAAGGGATAATCTGTTAATGTTTAAGAAACTATAAAGCAGTCTCTAGATATTATTGTGGCTAACTTTCTTCTCCCTTCCCACCCCTGCCCTGAAATTGCCAAGTCCTTACTAAAAAGTACCCTCCTTTATTTTTCTTGTATCTCTCTCAGAAATCATCAGTGCTTATTTAGACTAAGAGACAGAACTTAGCCATTATAAGCAGTTTGCAGTTTTATTTACGTACATGGGAAGTTTATTTTGAAACGAAGGAAATGTGGTATCTAGACTTAAAGACTGGGATTGGAAGAAGAAAAACAAAAAAAAAAGACTGGGATTGGGATCATCCTGAAAGTTTGATGAGAAGAAATGGTACACAGATAATAAAGGCTGAGAAGAGTCTGATACCTTTTTAAATGAGCCTGAGTTTTCACCTTTTATATTCAAAACATTATTGGGTTTTAAACGAAATCTTTTTAAAGATACTTCTTTTTGTCTTATCTTTAAATGTTAGCTTATGTGAAAGTGTTTTGCCTGGATCCTTTATTTTAATGGCAGCTCTAACTTAGAGTGCTATTTGCTGATAAATATTATGGAAGAAGTGGTAGAAAATCACCTAATGTGCAAAGTTATGAATTATTTGTCACTGAGATCACACCTATCTCCTGTAAATAAGAAACAAACATTTGTGCTATCAGTTATACCTTGGTAGTTCTACATTCAACCTTCAGCATCACAGAGTGTAAGTGAAGACCCCGTTCTAATAATGCTCAGTACTCAATACCAGGTGATGCTAGAAAAGGAAACACCTTGTTTTCACCCTCAACTTATCTGACCAGATGATTGAGGATCCAGGGTTACTGCTGTTCATAAAAATGTTAGTAACCTAGATATATTGGGAAGTGATTTGTTAGGAGAGGTAGAGGTGTAAAATGAAAGAGAATAAGGCAGATAGCTTTTCTTTTAAGTATGTTAATGTTAGCCATGCTGTCGGGAAATGAGTTTGTAGGATTGAGTATTGAAGATTTCTGTTCTTAAATGGAAGCAAACAAAGAGAATAATTCTGTGCATTGTTGTTGTTTTTTTAAATTTGCTTATTTCAGAATTATAGTCACTAGGGTACATTAAACCAATATTTAGAAAACATTGCAACTCCCAATTGTAGAGTCACCTTTTTTCCCATCCGAACTATGCTGTGACTAGCTCATTGTAGGATTATAGAGCCTTGGAATAGTCCGTTTAACTCTTGGACTTTCAACTTTTCTAGACAATATTCTAGGATCTCTTGCAGGACAATGTTTGACTTAACATTGTACATGAGTTCATGCTTGAAACTTCAGTAATGTTGAAGGCATATTCTGATGAGGCCATGTAATGAAGCCTCTTTTAAATAATTATAAAAATACTGCTAAGGAGCTGGATGGATTGTCCTCTTTAGAGTATTCACTTTGGAGCTATACTTTCAAATGATGCAGCTTTGGCTTGTACTACTTTGGAAGCACCCCTTTAGGATAATATATACCCCTATACTTGGTGTAAGAGCAAAGGTCAAGTAAAATGGAAAATAATAATTTTGTTTTATAATAGGTAAGTGTTAAGTAAATGAACCTGTGTGTGTCCTACAAAAGGAAGTCTTCTCATCATTCTTTAATATGCCTTTGACTTCAGTTATATAAATTACTAGAGGCCCGATGCACGAGATTTGTGCACTGAGGCGGGGGATCCTAAGCCTGGCCTGCACCCTCTCGCAGTCCGGGACCCCTTGGGGGATGTCCACCTGCCTGGGATCGGGCCTAAGCCAGCAGTCAGACATTCCTCTTGCAGTCTGGGGCTCTCGCAGTTGGGGACCCCTCGCTCCTTACCACCCACCAGCCAGCTGTGAGCCCCGCTTCTGGCTGAGCGGCGCTCCCCCTGTGAGAGCGCACTGACCACCAGGGGACAACTCCTGCATTGAGTGTCTTCCCTCTGGTGGTCAGTGCTCGTCATAGCGACCGTTCGGTCGATTTGCATGTTACGCTTTTATTATATAGGATTCTCTGGGCTTGGCTCCAGGTGACTTGGAGATATTTTAAAAAATTGCCATTCTCCATTTAGTGCATAATTATCGAACACAGGCTGTGTGTGTACCTAGTGCTGCTTTAGGTACTTGGGGAAACAATGACCAATAAGACAATATTCTTGTCTTCCACATCTTGTAACTAGAGGGTGGCATGTAATACAGACTTGGTGATGTGATAGTGACCGCCTTGGATGTTGGTGATACTTCTGGGAGGGAGGTCAGGAAAGGTCTCTCAGAGGAGGTGACATTGATCTGGAGCCTGAATGGTGAGAGGGAGGCAGGAAATGCTTGCCACCTTTAAAGGAGCTTGATAACTTATGCTGCAAGGAGTAAGGCATTTGAAAACATCAGAAAATCTTACTGGAAGTGACTACTTTGAAGTGGTTCATTTGCATATGCAAAATGTGGTTTAAAGGAGCCCTTAAGGATCTACTTAAGTCTCATTTTTAATCATAACTGCTAATTTACTAAGTGACCCTAGACTAATTTAAACATGGATTGAGTGATTGAATAAAATATGTTTTAAGTTTCTAAGAATCTATTAGGCCTAAACTAATTTGTGCATCCCCAATCCCTCCGCCTCTCAGGTCTTTCCTTGGATGTCATCCCCTTATCAACAGTCTTCCTTAACTACCCATGGAGAAGAGCAACCCACACCTATCTTTTCTTTTTTATACTTTTGTTCCCCTCCATTGAAAAAGGATTAGCTGTTTATCTCCTTCCTCTACACCAGCAATTTTCAACCTTTTTCATCTCATAGCACATATAAACTAGTTACTAAAATTCCGCAGCACACTAAAAAATCTATTTTTGCTGATCTGACTCCCCCTCTCTCCCCCAAAGGTATAATTTTGATTCATTCACACTGGATGGCTGTTGTGTTGGCCTTTTTTTAACATTTGACAATCTAAGGGACAAGAGGTCAGGGCCCCTGACTATACAGTCAGGTATTAACTGTTTTAAAAAATTTTGTGGTACACCTGCTGAAAATCGCTGCTGTAGACTGTAAGTGCCTCAAGAGCAGGGATTTTGTCTGCATAGAATCTCGAGTAGGGCCTGGCATATAATAGTAACTACCCAGAATAAATGTGGAAGGAAAATTATTATACATAAATTTGATTGAATACCTATGAGCAATCTATATGTAGAAGCGCCAAGCGACTGGAATGATGGAACGACCGGAAAGACCAGCTATGACGCACACTGTGGTGGCCAACCAGCCCAATCGGGGCCCTGATTGGCCCCTCCCAACCACCCACAGCCCCTCCCCCACGCCAGCTCAGCCCTAATTGGCCCTCATTGGGGTGGGCAGCCAGACCCCATCCGTGCATGAATTTGTGCACCAGGCCTCTAGTATTTAATAAACATGATTTTCAGCAATAGTTTTTCTAGATTTTGTTTCTAGTCATCCCATATGCCACCCTTGCACTGGTGTCTTTATTTGTCATACTTACTGATTTAATCTTATTTATTAACTTCACATTTTCCCTCATTTATACTCTTACGATTTTTCTCATCCTTATTTGATCTCAGATGATCATCACTTCTTCCTGAGTTTGAATACTCTCTTATACCTTTGATAACAGTTTTTACTTATCAACCATAATAAGTTGAATTACTATATTAAATCATGTGCTGAGTCACTTTCCCCTCTATCTGATTAGTCCATAATCTCCCATAAACCATCTCTCCATGAATTTGAATTCTGCCAACTACTCTCACCCTTAGGAGAGTTCCCCTTATATGTTGTCACAACTGCTTAAGATCTGCTTTTTTATTTTTTCATTTCTTGTATGTGGAGTCCTCTTCATAATTTGTAGCCTCCCATCATCTTGTACAAAGCATTTGTAGTCCTTGTTTCTGCCCTTTATAAAAAAAAAAGGAATCAAAGCCTGATTGAATTGAAAATTTGGGGAATTATGTATCTACTTTGGTGCCCAAACTCTTTCTCTCTCCCTGCAATCCATTGCCTATTCTGTCCCCAAATCAATTTTAGGTTTGTGCAAGTTTATACATTCTTACATGCTCATTAGCAGTTCTGAAAAGCATTACTTTACATACCATTCGAGCACCTAATACCAGGGTTGTAACTTATTAGTTGCTGAGCTTGCTTTCACTTGCTCTTTCCCAAATAAAATGTAGAGCCTGGTCATAGGAAAAGTTAAGCCAAGAAGTTAGTTTATTTAAGTAGTTTTGGGGGTTGCAATTGAGATATTACAGAATATTGGCAGTGAACTCTTTGGCAAGCCCAGTCTTAGAAATAGAAAGGGAATAAAGGCTTGTCTGGTGTGTCTTCACAGTAACAATTGCACTGAGTCACTGAAACATGCCTGCCAGAACCTGTGCCCGGTCTGAGCTTTGCAGAACAGCTGCCAGAAGAACGCATTTGTGCAAGGGGTTTGAGGATTGTAACCTCTTAAGTCAACAGTTTGCCTAACCAGTAGTGGTTAAACCTACACGGTAGTTCAAAGAGTTGCATTACCTGTGCACTTGGCCTCTTTTGAACGGTGCCAAGGTAGGCTGTATGGTGCTATGTGCTCTGAAATAACTGCTTTGTCTTAGAGGTTGAAAGTGAAATTACAGTAGTTATTTGACCAATTTAAAAAGTACGTAAAGTTTAAAGTTTATTGATTTTCATAAAGGAAAAATAGTATATTTCTTTTATTCCCACAGGATAGTTATTTTATTAAATTGTCCTTTTTTTCATAAAGGTTCTTAATTTATTAATCCTCCTGAAAAACCTGCAGTCACCACAGATAAAGTCCCTGAAGAATCTTCGCTCCTTCTGTTGTCATGTCTTGCAAGTCTATATTTGGGTTCATTTTTCTTTGCTTAATCTAAGGAGTCATAAATGGTGCCAAAGCCAGTTGTCTCACCACCACCAAAATGGTCAAATTACAGTAGTTATTTGACCAGTTTAAATAACTACTGAGTCAAAACACAAAGATGACATTTGCTGTGGTCTTGTACATTTTGGCCAATTTTTCCCGAATTTCTGTCTTGGGGACTGTTGCCTTCCCAGAGTGAGGACACCGATGACCATTTGTTTTCGCTGAAGTAGTCATTGGCCGTGAGTTTCCTGATAGTTACTGTGTTGTTCGTGGTGGAGGTTGATCTTCAAGGAGCCAGGGAGGAAAATCCTTTCTCTCTTTCTTGATATTTTCTTTTAAATTGAACTCTTCTCTCTGTGGGCACCGGAACTTAGATTCCATTGCACCAGTTAGTTTTTCTAACTGTTGGGTTCTACGTGAGCTAGAGCAAGTGGATTGGATCCAGTGGAATCGCTTTTGCATCCTGTCTCCAGCATGTACCAGCTTCATGATCTTTTCAGTGGCAGCTCCAAGCTGGTTCTTCATCCTTGGAGTGTGAGGGGATCAGAGTCAGTCCACAGGGTTGTGGGTGAAGGGAGTGCCTGTAAGTCCTGATCACAGTGGAGGTGCATTATGTGGAACTGTTACTCATTCAAAAAAGGGGTGCTATTCATGCAGCCAGCTTTTTAGATAGCCAACCTGCCACATTCTAGATGTAGAAGTTATGACAGTACAAATGACTTGGTCCTGCCCCAGAAAACCTCATAGTTGAGTACATCCTTTGGGCCATGTGTTCTCTTGACCCAGATTTTATTGGTGTGAATGGGATTGGTTCTAAGAGATTTAATTCTTTTTAATGGGTATAAAGGTGCTCACCCAGATGTGCTGTAATTAATTTTGTTATTCTTCACATTCATTGACCAGTTCTTTCACATTTGATTTGTGAAGTATAGTATGGGATGGTATACTAATACCAGTATTCTCGGCCTCAGATATAATTGTGGGACAAGTAGGGGCTTTAGCAGCTGATTTCTTTGAATTTTTCCCCTATCTCTAAAAAATAAAACCTTTACCGGTTGTCAGGTTACATTTTCCCCAACTGTACAGATTTTTAAAAAAATCACAGTGGCATTTGTGATTAATTTTCTAGTTAATGGTTTTTAAGTAACTGTTTTTCTTACTGGAGATGTAATACTTGTTTGTTATCAAAACTTTAGAAATTGTTTTTCTTCCACAGACTAAGAGCATGCTTCTTATGTTAAGCTACCCATCTCCGGTGATGTAAATGTGGTTTCTAGAAGGTTCTGTGGTGACTTTTGGCTGAATTGGCAGATGCTGACAGTATGCTATGTGTGCTGATTCTCATGTCAGATAAATTACACCCGTGAATTTTGATTAAATGAAATGCCCTGTGTAAATCCCTAGTAATTGATAGACCTTGTTGGATCTTACTGGTTCACCATTGCTTTTTGAATGAGTGTTTCTTTGGAGATACCTTTAGCAATCTTCCTTCAGTGGTCACTGTCCCTCCACGCTTAGGTCCTGAGTAAGTTTCGTGTCTGCAAGCTGGTTTTGCAATTGTCTGTCTAACGCTTTGAAGGGGGTAATTTCAGAATCTGGAACAGCATTTTCTTATGGTCCCTTTTATTCCTTAACCACAAGCAGAGCTGAAAGTCATAATGTACACTTTCTGACTTAGTACATCATACATACTTTCTGATTGACTCTAGGAGAATATATCCATGGAAGCTGGGCATTCAGTCGCTAGGCAAACAACTGACAGGGTATTTAGTCCTCTGCTCACAGCAGGAAGCGTGGTTGCATTACATGGTCATTGACGTTTCAGAGAATCAAGACAAATCAATTTTATACAAAACAAACCCAATGACTAAGAAACAAAGAGGTTCATTAACTGTGGTTTTGTTGTTGATGGTTAATATTGAATATAATTTGTCAAGTTTTTTCCTCACATTTATTCCAAAGATATGTCTTTCATTTTTTGCTTGTGTGTACCCCATCCAAGCCACCATTCAGCAATAAACCTGTTGAATAACTTTTTCTTATATACCATTATGGCTGCTACTGCCAAGTCCTACATCTGAGGGCTGTGTTGTCTAGCCTGGCTCACATAGGAATTTAGCTTTCTTTAGATAAATATTGAGTGAGATCTCTATTTACAAGTTAACAGTTTTCATGTTTTTCAGAAACTTATCACAGGATGTTGTTAGTACATTTGGTGGTGAACAGGCTTCCTTGGCAGGAATTACAGTGTTGCATGTAGGTGGTCAGTATGAAAGAGCCAAGTTTTAGCATTTGTTTTCATTAGGAAATACAGTGATTATACCAAGGATTCCCAAAATAAAAATTGTTGGTGAGGTTATGGAAGAGGTATTTTTAGAAATACTGAAGGATTGTAGTCTCTAATATAATTTGCTTTTTGGAGCATAAATAATACTCAAGCAGACTTGGGGTTCTTTTGGTTTTGGTTTTTCACTATAACATTTCCTCAAATAGTCATGCTCATAAATTGGGTGGAGGAAGTAGAGGGAGCTTTTACTGATTCATTCCTTCAATATTTGGGCATCTCCATGGAAGAAGGTAAAAGGGAAGAGATAAAAAGCGGTTAAGATTTGCAAACATGTACAGACTGGAAAATGTTCACTTTTAATGTGTAGCTTCGTTATAAACCACACTGCCTAGAGATGAGTATTAATATAACTGAGCTGAATTTTTATGTTTTTCAGAATGAGAGCTGTAGGTTAAGCATGTTCTAAACGAAGATATTATTTGTATTACTACTCTTTCCACTGATCATTGTTCAAGCAAACGGAAGAGAATCTTTTTGTGGGCATGAACAATGGAGTTCAATATTAATAATGACCTTTGGACAAAAATGTAGGATAACGGCACTCTTTGGTGACTGTTGCCTTGATAGCTTCATACATCTTACTCTACATTTATTTAATTCAGATATAGTTCTTTAAGTAGTTTTTGTTTTCATTGATTGTAGAGAGATGAAGGGAGAGAGAGAGACAGAGAGACATCGATGTGAGAGAGAAATATCACATTGACTGGTTGCCTCCCATACGCATCCTGAATGGGGATCGAACCAGCAACCTGGGTATGTGCCCCGCTGGGAATCAAACCCACCACCTTTTGGTGCACAGGACAATGCTCCAACCAACTGAGCCACACTGGCCAGGGCTCCATATATAGTACTTTTTATAGCACTGTTTTAAGCATTCATCTGCAAATATTCATTCATCTACTCTGAACTCATTTAATGGTTGATCATTTATTCTAGTTGTCAGAGAATATAGAAGGAAATAATTTGAATGTATCCTGTCTTTCTCCTCTCTCTCTCCCTCCCTCCCTCCTTCCTTCTTTCCTTCCTTCCTTCCATCCTATGTACCTACCTACCATATGGACTTGGAACTACCATATGGGGCTGGCAACAACTCCCTGTCGCATGGTAGTTCTGCCTTTGATGCTCAGACATGGGAAAGATTCCATTTTGAGATAGTAAGGAGCTTGGACTGAACTACTTTGTGTTATGATTGTAAAACTTACATTTCCATGAAATAAAGTATTGGATTAATAAAAAAAAAACCTATCCCACCCCCATTTTAATCAGTCAGCATATTTTCTATTTATATGATAAAGGAGTTATTTGAAGTCATTGTAAATCTGCCCTGTCTGTGCCCCGCCCCTTCCAGCATGCTTGAAGATGACCTGCAGCTCAGTGACAGTGAGGACAGTGAGAGCGAGCAAGTAAGTTGTGTGTACCCCGTAACTCCCGGAGTCCTTTGAAATCTGTCTAACTTTTCTGACCTGCTTATCCTAACCTGTTTTTTTTCTTTTCCTCGTCCCCCTCCCCCTTGTGAATGCCTAGACCCCAGAGAAGCCTCCTTCCACAGCTGCACCGCCAAGGTACCGAGTGCGGGTTTCTCCCATCTACACCAATGTTTGCCGTTTTCTACCGAGGGGGCGATTACAGCCTTAACTTCCATAGCTTCTTCACGGGGAAGGAGAGGAGTATCACAGTTAAAAGAAAGCACCTGTTTACTATTTTGGAAGCTTCACTCAGCCTTAGAGAGGTTAACTCTATAAAGGGCAAGAGCCCTATCAGTGTAGGAGAAAAAAAATGTTGAGAGTTTAAAATAAGCCTGAATCACTTTCCTCAGTATTATGTAACCAGTATTTGAAAAGCTACGCCGAAGAGCCCAGTGTTTCTGTGAAAGTAACAGATTTGCTGTATTTTCAAAAATTATAAAGCCAAATTTTTCATGGTGGCTGTTTTCTTAGTCATGAATTTTCTAATTGTTTCTGTGGCTTTTCAAAATGGCCTGCAGTGCATTTCAGGGAGGTGGAAAATGGCACTGTTTTCATTTTGGAAACAGCTTGGCTATATTTTAGAAAACATGCTTTAATTTTTGCAAATGGAAACTAAACCACCTCTGGCATTGAATTTAATAATTTAATATGCCAATACCTGACCTCCACGGAGAGGAAAGAGTTAAATTACACTGTAGCTGTTTCACTCCCTTGAGATGTGGTCATCCATTCAGAGACAGGCTCAGCAATGGAAACCTTCCTCACATACCAGTGACGTGATGGTTAACGTGGAGGAAGCTCGTATAATTTTGCAAGGTCTTACAGAGTCATAAGCTCTGCTCATTTATTTATATTTCATTTTGTTCAGTAACTTCTAGTGGCTTATAATGACTCATATAAAATATGACAAACTAGCCTAACTTAAAAGAGGAGGAAAAGAAAATAGAAAAAAACAAAATGGGGATAAATCGGAGGCAGAAATAACACTAAGTGTATCTCATTCTGATTGTCTGTGGCTTAAGCTCTTCAGCTCCCAGTGTGAAAATGATCACAAACCTGACGCCGCATTTTATCTGAGGAAATTTTCATAGTATAGTGTGTTTGCTTTAAAATAACCTCACCTAGTGGTTTTATTTGTTATAATTTTTAAATTCTACTTTAATACAATTTTATTTAATAAATTTATTATTTAATGTTTTAGGTAGATTTGTAGGCTTTCAAGAGTATAGATATTGATTTATTGATTTGGCTAATTCCATTAAAACTGCAAGATTTAAGATACGTTTTGAAATTCTGTGTATGCCCAGCAGTGTTTTCTCATTAACCCAGAGCTATTGTCCTATTCGTTAAACCTGTAGTAGTTAATCTCTCCTTCAGCCGATAGTTGGAGGTCATCCTAAACCACTTATAAACAATGGCCTACTTCATAATTCTGTCCCAATATGTCGGGCTTGCTTTTGAAGTCACTTTCTAAAGGAAAACCCTATATATTTAATAGTCTTTGGGTATCATACAGTTAGTTCTCATCTAGACAGTAGAGAGATTTTCATGTATTGGCTGTTCTTTCATAAATGAACTTGTTTGGGATATCTGTATATCTGTATATCTATATCTATATATATCTATATCTATATATATGTCAGGAGTCAACAAACTTAAAGGTTCAGAAAGTAAATAGTTTAGGCTTTGTGGGCCATACAGTCTGTGTTAAAGCTAGTCAGCTCTGCTTTTACAGTATAAAAGCAGACAGATAATACAGAAAATAATGGGTGGATGTGTTCCAGTAAAACTTTATTTAGAAAAACAGGCAGCCGGCTCAGGCCATAGTTTATCAACCCCTGACATAAAGCACCAAGCATCTATGTTAAATTAGTGTAGCTTGAAACGCTTTCAGAAGCAAAATTCCACAGGCTTCTCTTTTACATTGTCATCTGATGAGCTATTTTAAGTTTTTTTTGGTTGATTTTTTGAGTCATTGTAGGCCTTTCTCTCAACTGGATGGTATGGTAATTTACTAATGTTGGGTAATACTGAGGCCCTTTCTTCTGAGTACCAGAAAAATGGGCAAAACAGGACACAAGTAGAAAGGGGATCCACCTTGCGTGGTGCCTTCAGATGATCTCTTGGTTGCTTTGCAGCGCTCCGCAGTCCCTTCCAGAAGCAGCAGCAGCGGCCTCAGCACATTCCAGTGGTGCGGAGTCAGAGAGCACCAGTGACTCAGACAGCTCCTCCGACTCGGAGAGCGAGAGCAGCTCAAGTGACAGCGAGGAGAATGAGCCCCAGGACACTCCGGCTCCCGAGGTACCGTGTCCCCTCCAGGAGACCGTCCCAGACGGCAGCATTGGGGGCTGGAGTCTGCCGTAGGCCAGACCAGGAGACTGAGTGGCTCTGTCCCCTGGGGCAGTGCTTCCCTGCTCCTGCTTGTGTAGAACAGGCTGTTTCTATTTACTTGTTTCTTACCAGACATTTGGCGGTGGAGGTTTGGGAGAGAGGTCTTCTCTCTTCTGTTTAAAACGATAGGTTCTTCTCTGTTGTTGCTAGTGTGTTTTGAAGAGCAACTCATTAAGGATGTTTGCACACCCTTTTCTTTTCCCTTCTCTTGAAAAAGAAAACTCATTTTTAGTGGGCCCCTGTTTTAATATTAATGAGATTTCTTTTTGAAATTTCAGGAATGCATGAATTAAGGAAATCAAAAGGAGACAGTGTGCTTTAGCAAAGGGCAGGAGCATGAACTAGAAATAAGTCATCAGAGGTTCTATTTTTGAATCACTAAAAGCCATGCATTAAATGGATGGTGACATGATTTTGCCAGGGCTGTGTTTCTGCGCCCTCTGCCCCATGCAAAACAGGGACAATTGTGTTCGCCTGTCGCCGCCCCCTGGGAAATATTGTAAAGATAAACAGATGAAGTTGAAAAATCTCAAACACCACATGTATCTAGAGGATTTATGCTGCCTCCTGGATTGTCAAGCACAAGAAATTTAGTAACAACTAATGAGGTTGCCAAATGCCCTCAAAACTTGGAGTAGCAATATAAAAATCATGCTGGGGAAGGACACTTAGAGGAAAGGGAAGGCAATTGTGGAAGACCAGCTTGTATAGAGAGAATGATTCTGCATATTTAAGATGGGAATTCTGAAAAATGAGACTTTCTAATTAAGGAAGTGTTCAGGTTCTCAGTATCTGTCTCTGCTGTTTAGAAAGCAAGGCAGTTAGTTCCACTACCGCATTAACCGAATCCATCTGGAGATCATGGAGCGAGAGCCATGTCTGAGGGCAAGGGAGGCTGAAAAAGCTACCGACTGTCATTTTTGTTAGATGTGAGTGTGCGTCTGGCACAGAGTAAGTGCTCAGTAAGTGTGTTTTGGAGTGCATAAACATAGATCAGCATGAACTGCACTTGGAGTGCCTTTCAGGTTTTAGAAACTACTCTCTGTGTTTCTGGGTTCTCTGTTTCCTGTGTGATCTAATTACTGTTGAGGTGATTTTCCTGTGCCCCAGGGAAAAAGATACTGAATATGCTCTGCAGACAAACTATGTGGTTGTTCATGTTAATGTTTAGAAGATCTTTGCTTTGTGTCTTACCTTCTTCAATAAGAAAAATCTGTGTGCTCATTATGTTACTGATAGAACAGAATTCAATTAAGTAATAAAATTCGATTCAAATAAAGTAGAAATGGCACAGATTTGACTGAATAGTTGAAATTTTAAAGAAAGATTAATCTGGTATTTGATTTAATGAAACAATTACGTCTTGTGCTCAAGTGGTTACTGAAATAGAATTAGTCTTAGATAAAAAAATTAATGTTCCCACCCTAACTTATTATAGTTATTTATTTATTAAAATGTTAGTTCATGTCTCCCTTGCTGGTTTGGCTCAGTAGATAGAGCATCGGCCAGCAGACTGAAGGGTCCCAGGTTTGATTCCAGCCAAGGGCACATGCCTGGGTTTCGGGCTCAATCCCCAGTAGGGGGCGTGCAGGAGCCAGCCAATCAATGATTCTCATCATTAATGTTTCTCTCTCTCTCTCCCTCTCCCTTCCTCTCTGAAATCAATAAAAATATATTTAAAACAGTAAAATAAATAAATAAAATGTTAGTTCATGTCTTTTATTCACCCACATTCAATTAGATGTCTTCTGGTTTGTTGAAGCAATAGGTCAGACATTTGCCACAATGATGTCTGTCAACATGGCTGGCCACAGAAACTCCAGTACACATTCCTGCAGGGCACTCCCAACAAAGGCGACTGATTTGACCTTTCTCATCCACCTTTTAAAACACACACACACACACACACACACACACACACACACACACGTATTTTCAGAGAGGAAGGCAGAGGGAGAGGTAGATAGAAACGTCAGTGATGAGAGAAAATTATTGATCGGCTGCCTTCTGGATGGGGCCTGCAGCCCAGGCATGCCCTGACCAAGATTGGAACCGTGCCTTCCTGGTTCATAGGTCAACGCTCAACCACTGAGCCACGCCCCAGTTGGGCCCATCCACCTTTTACAGTACTTCAGGACAGCAGCTTAACCTTCTTTCTCTCATGCTCATTCTTGGGAGTGGTGTAAGAATTCTTCCTTTTCTTACCACCACCACAGAAAAGAGTGGACTCCTTTGGAATGTTGTAGGCAGACAAAATACGTCCACTTCCCGTTGTTTGCCAGTAAAGACCAATCTCCTGATGAGAAGGAATTCCTTATCCTAGACCTTGGCCTTTACATTTTCTGTTGTATCCCAGGGTTTCACCTTGAGAGTGATGGTCTTCTCCATAAGGGTTTTCATGAAAATTTGCATCTTTGCAGCAGTTCCACCACAGATGTCATATGGAAAAAAGTCTGTTTTTTTAAATTACCTTACTAAATAGGTCCATATTTGTACTTTTGTGTTGCTGTGCAAATCTAGCCTTGGTATAATTTGTATGTTATATATTGAGGTTCAGCTTCCCCAGAAATAGTTTGTCTTTGCCTAGATTTTTAAACCTTTAATTTTAACTACTTTTCTTTCCTTTTAAAATAAATGTTTGCATTATTGTAAATCTTCTGTATTAGTTGAGAATAACATGAATTTCATACATAACAGGCCATAGTTACTAGTTATTACTTTATCTTTTTAAAATTCTATTTTTAATGCTGAAAATTTTGCTTTTTATGGCTCGATTTTAAGTTCATTTGATGAAGTAGTTTAGTAATCTTTTGAGAATCTGAAATGCTGTCTGCCTGCCCAGTGAGCTGGTGGGGAACTTGGGGAAAATCAGTGTTTGCTTTACAGTGGGGATCAAAATACAAAATGTGTGAGACACCTCACTTTCTTTCCGGTTCAGTGAAGTTCAGGGGGAAAGAATTATTCTGTTCTCCGTTATTCGGGGATCTTCTTAGTTTTCTAATCTATTCATTGTCCATTTCTTTGGTAGTTTGCTACCTTTGGGTGGTTGCCTGTGAGGTTCTTAACCCTCATTCAACCCTAAAAGGTTGGTAGCTTTCTTTTCACCTCTAGTGTAGCACTGAAGATTCAAACCAATAGCCCTTTAACTCTGAAGCCTTTTTATTTGCTACTACACCATGCTGCTTCTCTCCTTCCTTCTTTGCTTTTCATTGCCTTTTAATTTTTGGGTGCGTACTCCCTCACAACTAGGATGATTTACTTAGAACAGTAGGTGTCTATTGTGCATAGCTCAAAACTTTCTGTTCAAAATCATAATTCACTCTAAAATATATGAACTTTTGCCAGTTGAAAAGTTAGGAGAGGTAAAACATTTATTAAAATGCTGAATGAAATTGATCATATTTTTTTCACTTGCAGTGTTTGGGCTGCTCCAACCCTAGGAGGCTGGAGGTGGGGTATAAGGAGTGGCAGAGGAAAAATGAAAGCTTAAACCTTGATCCTAGCCAGTACTTACATTCTTAAAATTCATTTTAAATCTAGTTTTAATAGATCCCTTATGTAAAAGTTTCCCCCACCCCAATGGCTAAATAATGTCTGATCTGGAAGAAATTCTGTCATCCACTGTACATCTTTATGTCTTTATAAGTAGGTATACAGAAAGGATTGTCCCTGTCCTTTCCCCTCCATCTGGGCACAGTGGCTCAATTTTACCCTGCAATTGGGCCATACGCCTTCTGGGCATTTTAGGACTGCAGTAGAGGAAAATGTGTTTTATTTCTGTAACCAGGACATTCCTTTAGGGACTACTAAATGTATCCAATACTGTCCTGTTTGGGGAGAGAAGGAGCAAATGATATCTATACCAGGATTAACTTTTCTTTTTGGTTCCCGAATAAATACTTTTCTACCAAGCATGTCAGTGACTGGAATGCAGTTGTAAACATAGCCCTGATGAGATCTAGCCATACCTTTCCCAAGAAAGGGTTTGGTTCCTGATGTGATTGGCAAGTGACTCATGCCTTGTCCCCAGCTAACCACTGGTATTAACCACACCCTGAAGTCTTTGCAGGAACTAGTATTTGACAAGCAGATATTGTGTGCTAATCTTTTCTCTACCTTTAACAGTCATCCTGTCTTGCTAGACTATTGAATACAGTTGTAGATTATATGTGACAAAATCCCTGGCACTTAGAGTAGTTTCCTTCTTCCCTCCCTCCCTGCTCTGAAAAATCAAATGTGAGCCTTGGTATAGAGCTGATGTAGGTATTGGGAACTGTAAAGGAGGTATGTTATCCTAAGCAGCAGCATGGGGTAAGCAGAAAAAAGCAGTTATGCAGCTATCTTTCTGCTGAAGTTTGGCCCTATCTAGTTCCTTTCAGGTCTAATCTGTTTCAATCACACTAAGTCCAAACCAAGTACCTGATCATTTCATTACCGAACTTTTTTCTGGTCAAAAAGATTTTACATTATATCCACCTATCTTCCCTGTATTAAGTTCACATGTTTTTATAGAGTTGAATTATTTGGGATATTTCACTTGGGAAAATTGTTAGCAATCTTCCCCGTAAAACATTGTCCACCTATGGATATGGATCTCCTTATCCATAATTGAGTCAGTTAAATCCCATGTGGAATGTCTTTCCCTTAACTTCCTGGTGCATTCATACAAACCACCTGTCAGATGGATCTTAAGGAAAACATGCAGCATGAAATGATGTGCTTCCCTTTAAGAAAAATATAATCGCTGCTCACTCTATTAGATATTAATATTTTTATTCAGCATATTTATGGGCACAGTAATACACCTATCGGAATGCTCAAATTAAAATCTCAATGTACACCACCATGTGTAAGACATAATAGTGGAACTTGGAGATGCAGAGGTCTCTGTCATTCTGTTAATAATATCTAGCACCTAGTTGGAGAGAGAGAATGGGATGCACTAACCATCAGTTAGCAACAGAGATTTATGAGATAACAGATGTCAGGGACTTCTGCTTATTTGTCAAATCAGTTCATAGATAATCAGTCAAATCCCATTGCTCTGAATTGTGTGCTGTGGAGCCTCCCCTATGTGGAACCTCCACAGCACACAATTCAGAGCAATGGGATTTGACTGATTATCTATGAACTCATTAGAAAAATAGGTGGCATTTCAGCTCAGATTGCCTAAAACAAGAAACATAATGCTTGATTTTTAAAGACTTCAAATGGGACTGAAGCTCATCTAATGTGACCTGACTTGACTCTTTTTTTTTAAATGTTGTATTTTATTTATTGATTTGAGAGAGAGAGAAAAACATTAATGTGAGAAAAAAAATCAATTTAGGTTGCCTACTGCATGTGCCCCAACTGGGCATTGAGCCTGCAACCTGGCTATGTGCCCTGACCAGGAATTGAACCTGTGACCTTTCGGTGCAGGGAACAATGGTCAACCAACTGAGCCCTAAGGCCAGGGTGACCTCACCTAACTCTTTTTATCAAGGTGTAAAATTTGAAAATCAACATGTATCTGTGATACAGGGAAACCTTTCACAGATAAATGTTTACAATGTTTTTAAGTAAATATGAGAAATTATATCTAGTTTTGAAGAAAGCAAATATTAGTTGAAAAGTACACTGAGTGGCCAGATTATTATGATCTCTGAATGCATAATAATCTGGCCACTCAGAGTGTGTGTGTGTGTGTGTGTGTGTGTGTGTGTGTATTAGAGGCCCGGTGCATGAATTCGTGCATGGGTGGGATCCGGCCAGCCTGGCCAGGGGGAAGGGACATGGGCAGTTGGCAGGCTGCCTGCTGGTCGAACTCCTGGTCTAGGGGACAATTTGCATATTAGCCTTTTATTATATAGGATTATATAGGATATACACTGAGTGGCCAGATTATTATGCGTTCAGAGATCATAATAATCTGGACACTCAGTGTATATCAAGAAAAGGATAAAGTATGAAACCCATAGATAATCACCAAGACTTAGTTTATGAATTAGCCTTTTTTTGAAAATGCTTGAGAAAAGGATTCTTTGTATTCCCTATTATTTTCTGATAGAATAGTCTACAAACCAAAAATGTGTCAATTCTGTTTAAATTAATACTGTAATTACCATTAGAACAAAATATTTATGTAGCAGAGATTTCTCAGCAGTTGTCTATAGTCTACATTGGTCACTATTTAATGGTCACTATCTACCTAAGCAGAATTCCTGTAGCATTAAACATTTGGAAAATGGTCTTAAGAGTCAATTGTTACAGAATTTGACCTGTAATTTGAGGAGGGTAAAAAGGATCTCAATTCGTAGGTTTGGGATGACAGGATGTAGTATTGAGTAACACAGGGAAGAATTAATCATCTTTGGCCAGTTACCACTTTTCTCTTTTTCCTTGTTTTAGCCCGAGCCTCCTACAACAAACAAATGGCAGCTCGACAACTGGCTGACCAAAGTCAACCAGCCGGCAGCGCCACCAGAGGCCCTGGGGAGTGCAGCGCCCCCACTGCGGCACCCAGACGGGAAGGGCAAGGGTGGTGACGGTGGCCCCACTAGTCACGAGCATTCAGAATCCAAAGACCCTCCCCCGAAAAGCTCCAGCAGAGCAGCCCGGGTCCCTCCCGAAGGCTCCCACACTGGCAAGAGGAGTTGTCAGAAGTCCCCTGCCCAACAGGAGCCGCCACAGAGGCAAACCGTTGGAACCAAACAACCCAAAAAACCTGTCAAGGCCTCTGCCCCTGCAGAATCTCGGGCCAGTTTGCAGGTGGAGAGTGAGCCGGGACTTCCCCACAGCGCCAAGGATCAGCCTTCCAAAGACAAGCCCAAGGTGAAGACGAAAGGGAGGCCGCGTGCTGGAGACAGAGAGCCTAAGCCAGCGGTGCCCACGCCCAGCGAGAAGAAGAGGCACAGGGGCGGGCCCCCAGCCCCCACAAAGGCACTCTCCGGTCCTGAGCCCACGAAGGACAATGTGGAGGACAGGAGCCCTGAGCACTTGGCCCTCGTCCCCCTGACTCACAGCCAGGGCCCCAAGCACGACAACAGCAGTGGTGGCAGGACTAGTGGCTGTCGCCGGGCCGTGGTGGTGCAGGAGGACCCTGGGAAGGACAAACTTCAGGTGCCTTTGAGAGACACCAAGCTGCTCTCCCCGCTCAGGGACACTCCTCCCCTGCAAAGCTTGGTGGTGAAGATAACTCTCGACCTCCTCTCTTGGGTTCCCCAGCCACCTGGGAAGGGGAGTCGCCAGAAGAAACCAGAGGACAAGCAGCCACCGGCAGGGAAGAAGCTGGATTCTGAGAAGAGAAGCTCCGACAACTCAAGCAAGTTGGCCAAAAAGAGAAGGGTGAGTGCGGGGCCTGGCCTTCCCCTGCAGGGTGGCCGGTACCTGCTGTTCTTCACTTAGGGCTGTCTTTGGCCATGACTCTAGCCCTGAGTTGTCTAGGAGAGGCGGGAAGTGTTTGTTCAGATTAGATCCAGGCTTTGCTCCTAAGCCAGGTACTCCTCCATTATAGACCTGGGTACTTGCCACTCCGCAGACGGGCATTACCAGGCACCAGAGCCCTTCAGCAGTCTCACTGGTTTGCAAAAGGAGGAGGCAGTTATTGGAAATGATATTTTATTTTAGGATAATGTAGCATTTGGGGGTGCTTTTTTATTTATTCTGGTAACATTGATATTTACCACTTGGTCCATTCGATTTTGCCCTAGAAATTAAAACCTTACATGAATTGCAGTGTTAATTAGTATTCCAAATTCCTGAAAGCACTGCTATACACTGAAATTTGCTCCTGTAGTATAACCTTTTTGATACTGGTATTACAGCCACATTTTAGCTCATGGCCACATAATACCTCATTAATTTGAACACACCAGATTTAGACTCTGTGCCCTCCATTATTGACTTACTAATAAGCAGAGCATTATTTTAAAAGGTTTTAGAGCTTATTAAGCGGTTAGGACATCCTGTTGAATAATATAGGCTGGAATGGTATCTCGTAAAGTATTAAAAATCTGTCAGTTTCATTTTTTATTACAATTTTTGGAAGTTTCACTTAAAGAATGACATAGTTTTTTAAAAAAAGGAAAAAACAATCTCTGCATTAAGAACCTCAGTTCCATGGACATAACACTATTTTGGACAGTTTCCTTCCTTCCGTTATTCTTCATCATTGAGCTCCTGATAGTTGGTTTTTGCTGCTTCTTGGTGATGAAAGTATGGTGAGTGTTTCCGTCAGTGGCATTCCCATGAAAACCTGCCTAAGACTCAGAGGGAAGGGCACTAGGAAAGCCAGCTCTTCCTGCTGAGGAGTCCAATGGTGCACACTCTACGCTGAGCTGCTTCCTCAGTTGTGGAAGTTGAGCTAAGAATAACAAAGGACACAGCTATGAGGCAGCCTCCTGTCATGTCTGTGATTCAGCCGATTACTCCACTAGTTAAAAATATAACATGACTCTAACAAGTAGTCCGGGTGGCTGTCTTGTCCAGACCCTTGTCAAATGGGACACGAGGGTATTGCCACCATGATTGGAGTGGGCTGAGGTCATGTGCTAATTGGCGGTGTTGTTTCAGCTAGAAGAGGGCATATTTTCTCTCCTGTCCAAGAACCACGAAAACGATGTGTGTTAAAGGTGTGAAACTTGGTGGAGGAAATTGTGGTGGACTTGGCTAGGAAAAGTACCTGTGTTTAATATATCTGAAAAGATTTCAAAAATACACTCATTTACCTCCTCCTCCTGGGAAATCTTTTATCTCCTATCCCCTGCCAAGGTCTTGTCTGGTTTCCAATGCGAACTTTCTGCATTAGCTGGAGTGAGAAGCATTAACTTCTAAAATGCTTACTAACAGGTGGACATGTTGGAAGTGGCAGGCTCCCCAGAGGGTGTTCAGCCCAGTCTGTACTCCGTGCAAATCTGGAAGTGCTGCTCGCAGCCCCAAAAGGCTCTCCGCTCGCCCTGCTGACTATGTGAGCCGTGCCTCCCACAGCCGTGCGCAGCCCTTGGCCGAGCTCCGCGCGGGCAGCTCGTTTATCATGCTGTTGGGAGGATGGAGAAATAATGACCCTCGTCGTAGTCAGGAATGTGCTTCTTTAAAGCCCGGGCCAGCAGCGGAGAGCTCCGCCCGGGAACAGTCTGCCTCTGCTGTGGCAGTGACAGGGCCAGGGCCTGAACCGGTGGTTCCAAGCCCTGGCTGCTCATTGCGGTCACCTGGGGAGCTTGTAGGCCTGGTGGCAGGGTGCCCACCCTCAAACCCCTCACCCCACTGGTATTTTTAAATTCTCAGTTAATCCTAACGCCTATGGGCCCGGGAACCCCTGAAGCAGAGCCTTACTTCAGGGCCAACATTGTACAAAGCCAGTTCTTTCGGTGGAGAAATCCCTCCATGTGCTTTGCTTAGACGCCATGGATCTAACAACCAGGAATCCTTGCTTTAAGTATGTCAACAGTTAAACACATAGAAGCTTTTGGATAAATACATACAAAAATCAGCTCACTGTATACTTATTTCAGGATCAGAGAATCGTGTGTCACTTGGTTTTGCTTCCTGCTGGGTTCCAGGTGTGATTAATATTGAGCATTAGCCTCAGGTCCTTCCCCGTGTGGGCCGGGCTCCCCCTGTCTTGTCAGGATCCCGACTCTGGTCAGAGCATCGGCTGCTCCCGTGGGCCTGGGCCCCGTGGCAGAGGCAGGGCTGTCCTCTCTAGGCTGGGGTGCTATTTCCCAAATTTGGGTGGTGGAGACTTGTTCATGTTCTTCATTCTAAGTGCCATCACTAGAAAAAGCTCTCTGAGGATGTAGTGAGAGCAGTGGGGCAGTGTGCCTGATCGTTCACGTTTGGGGAATTTAGTGTTTTTATTTAAAGGCCCTTTAGGTCTGTTCCGCTCCTGGTGCAAAATTTAGCAAATATTTTTCAGGGGGTGAGCAGACCCTTGAAGCCATTTTAGACTTAAAAGTATGGGAAGATAATCATAGAGTTGCTGGTGATTAACAGCTGTGATGAAGCCACTAGGTGTGGCACCTATACATGTGTGCTCATGGTTCTGTATATGCAATGTTACTCCCTTAAAGGAGCGGGTAGGAAACAATTCACGAGGAAAAGTGTGGGAATTGTGAGGGTTAATAGGCATGAACACACAGTGCTCTCTACATAAACTACCGAAGTTCATCATCCGAGTACAGTTTAGAATTTTAAAAAATACAATCTGTGTTTTTTTTGGCTTAAATAATTTTTAAACCAAGGTTATGTTATTCCAGGTTTGGAAGGAAAATTGAAGTTGAAAAGCTCAATATAATACACAGGCCAGTGCCATTGACAGTGTCTAAAAATGCACTAGCGTGCATGGAGCTTCCTGTGTGAGCTAGACCTTATTCTGACACTTTATAGCTAACTAGAGGCCTGGTGCACAAAATTCATTCATGGGGTGGGGGGGTTCCCCTCAGCCCAGCCTGTACCCTCTCCAATCCGAGACCCCTCGGGGGATGTGTGACTGCCAGTTTAGGCCCGATCCCCCTAAACCTGCAGTTGGACATCCCTCTCACAATCCGGGACCGCTGGCTCCTAACTGCTCACCTGCCTGCCTGATCACCCCTAACTGCCCCCCCTGCCGGCCTGGTCATCCCACACAGCCTGCTGTTCAGTCGTTTGGTCGTCCCTCACTAACCCTCCTGCTGGCCTTGTTGCCACACGCAGCCTGCTGTTTGGTCGTTACTGTTACTGTGACAGTGTCCCAGACAATTTGCATAGTCCTCTATTATTAGTATAGATAGTTAATTTAATTCAGTTGTTGTTGTTTTTTTAATAAATTGCCTTTCAAAAAAATTGCTAGACTGTCTTAGTCATTTCAATAAATAGCAAGGCAGGGAGGTACATTCATCCAGGTCTTTTCCTTTTTCTATATATTCTTTTACTGACCAAGAAGCTTTGACATTTTTGGAAACAAATTTCACTCCCTCATTTATCCAGGTTTTGAGTCCTGGGGAAGGGAAGTTAGGGGATGTGGTGGGGAAATGTGCATTGTTATTGCTTGAGGATGGTTGTTGGTTCAGTCCCCTTCTATCCAAGCTCCAACTGCCCTTTCTTCAGTTGTTTCTCCAGATCAACATTCTCAGTTATCTTTCAAAATCAAGGGTTTGAAAAGTCATTCCTTCTAATTTCCTGAAGCCACTTCAATCTAATTTCTTCATGCTTGTTAGTTACTCTGAAAAGAACATTGTAACCATATGCATGTTAAGACTGTTTTAAGCCATTCTAATGCCTGTGCCTTCCCTCACCAAAAAGAAGAAAGAAAGTGGATTGATTTTCCTTTTCTGTAGTACATATCCCAGAGAGTACAAAACCTGTCTCCTCAGTAAGCTGCCCTCTCTCTTGGTGCTGACTTGGACGTGGCGTTTGCTTGTCATCTTTGTGTTGAACCTCCTGCAGAGACACATCCAGAGAAGTACCTAGATTTCCCATCAGGCTGCTTCTCCACTTCCTTTGCCCCGAGTGCTACCAAGGTCATTTGCTTCCCTGTAGGAGAAAAAGACCATCCTAGAATTTGAGTGCTGAGACCTTACAGGTCACTTGTCCAGGCGCACCTTATATGCTCATGGCCATATAATGACATATGTGGCTGTTTAGTAAAAGCAGCCATGGAGCTCAGGTATGTGGACTCCTCCCAGCCCAGGGGTTTATCGTCTCTTTCATAGTGTCCAGTGAGGAGAGAGTCACAAGGTCATAGTTCAAGAACAGTGTACTGACTGGTGGTTATAATATCCTGGTCTATCCCTCTATTGCTCACACCCTTGTTGCCCCAGTACTCCCCCCACCCCCACCCCCATACTCCTTCTCCACTTCAGTTTCTCTTTCAGATGCCCCTCATCTCCCCATCACAGCCACGCTCCCAAAACATTCTCCTAACACCTTATTAGAAACACTGGTGCCCAAATTGGCGTCAGTTCTGAAAAAGCCACCGTCATTTCCCTGCTACATGCAGGAACCTCGCCCGTGAGCCCGCTGTTGGGCAGCAGCAGGCCGCCCTGCAGCATTCTCTTCCAGAAACCACCTTGGTCTCACGTTCCCAGCTCTTCCTTTTATGGGCTTCTTTCTTTCAGTAATCCATGGCTGCCTGACCCAACAGGTTAAGAAAAGCAAGCAAGTCAGTTCGGACCAGGTTGGCAGCCAGCAGCCTCCTTTTGTTGTAGGTACAGCACCACTGAGACACTTATCCTTCTGGGAAAGGGACCTTCCAACCCCAACCTCAGGCAGGATTCCTGAAATGGAGGCTGATCTGGGCTCAGCCACAGGGCAAAGGAGACTTCTCTTTCCTTTACGAGAGAGTACTTCTCCCTCATCTCATTTCCCAATGGCTCCTTGATCTAGAAAAATCCCAAAGATTCCTTGCCTTCTGCTTTCCACTCCTGAAATTCACGTCTGCGTTTCCTGCCGCCCAGTAGGGCAAGGCTCCCTTCCTACCTCTGTCCACTTAAAGTGGCAGTGCCGGCCTGCTCCCGGGACCTCAGCTGCGAAACCTAGCTTCCATGCCAGGGAACAGATCCTCACTGAGTGCCTGCTCCAGGGAAGCCGCTGGGACTGTTCCAGGCAGAAGACAGGTTCCAAGTGCACACTGGACAGAAATACTAGCCTCAGGCCCACAGGCTCCACTACGGCAAGCAAGCGAAGCGAGCAGTAGGATTTTTGCTTGATTTGGTTTAATGGCTAACTCTCTACCAGCTTACAGAATATTATCAGCTAAGTTCCTTTATGCAAATATAAAGCACATTATTCCAGTAAGTGCCAGCACGGTTGTCAGTGCTAGCCTTGATACTGAGCTTGACCTTAGTCAAAAGGCCGAGAAGCTTAATGCCTCGAAATCAGTACTGCTGATTGCTTGTTTTGGGAGCTGTTCTCTTAAATCACTGATTGGCACAAGCCAGGGTTGTAACAACCAGTTTGTGAGGATTGACTCACTAGGAATCTGATTTCATGTGTGATTTACAGCAGTCCGTGGACCACTGATGGTCCGTGAGTTCCGAAAGGTTGGCAACCGTTGGTCTAGAACAGTGGTCGGCAAACTCATTAGTCAACAGAGCCAAATATCAACAGTACGACGATTGAAATTTCTTTTGAGAGCCAAGTTTTTTAAACTTAAACTTCTTCTAACGCCACTTCTTCAAAATAGACTTGCCCAGGCCCTGGTATTTTGTGGAAGAGCCACACTCAAGGGGCCAAAGAGCCGCATGTGGCTCGCGAGCCGCAGTTTGCCGACCACGGGTCTAGAAGGTCTGTCACTTTGGTTTATAGTTATAGCTAGCAAGTCCTAAGCAGCAGGGAAACATAAAAACAAAAATTAACACTCATTCCATGTCTGGGCTCTGATGTTTTCTTTAGGGTGCAACTGTGTGGAGGGTTTGCCTTGGAAACTTACCCTGTGTGTCATTAACTGCCTAGAAAAACCTTCCGTTGCAAAAAGTATACGTTACTACCTCACATACAATATCTGGGTATTTTAGCAAAATCTGTGATTTTTCCCAGAGATAACTTTTCCGTCTTGCACTGCTTGTAAGGCCTGCTTTGCAGCCTTTAATCTAAAACTCGAGAGAACCCACTAGGTCTGTGAGTGGCAGAGCCTCTGGGCGTGCAGTACGTTAAGTAATGACAAGGGTGCCCCGGTAGTAGGGTTCTCTCTTGACCCAGTCATTTCCCACTTACTCTTTTTTTCTCTGCCAGCCTTGGCTGCCTCTCAGGTGTTAGCATTGTGAACTGTTGCGTGGAGGCCTGCACGCTGTGCCGAGCCCCCACAGGCTTCCTTTCTCCTGAGCTCCGCGCCAGGCTGAAGGCCGCTGGGACACGGCTGGGTGAAATGTCCTATCTTGTTCCAGTTGTGCCTTTAGGACGTGCTTCTTTATGTCACATCTTATCTCCTTATTGGGGATACTTTTTCTCCAGTCTTCTTTACTGAACGGTTATATTTCTGAGGAGCTGATTTGCTATGTCACCTGTACATTTTATAATTCCTCCGTCGCATTGGCTACCTGGGAGTTCAGAGCACCGTGTGCAGATTACCTCTAGAGAAGTGTGCAGAACAGCACAGCCCCCTAAGAAGTAAACTAAACATTTCCAGCATCCACATTAAAGAAAACCAGTTAAATCGCTTTTAATAATTTGTTTTATCAAATATATCCAAATATCACCACTTTAACACTTAATCAAAATGAAAATTGTTACATTTCCCTTTTTACACTAAGTCTTCGAAGTCACAGTGTCTTCAGTCAGGCACTGCTGGGTGCCAGGCTGTCGGGTGGGAGTGTGCCGGACAGGACAGTGCAGAACGGACGGCCTCTGGGGCACACGCCATCCCTTGGATTTAAGTTCTCCCCTGCCCAGACTTTCCCTTCTTAATGTTCTCACTTGTGCGCACACCAAGAGATGAAAAACAAGCGTCTTTAGAAGCCACCTGGAATGAGACAAGAAGTTTTTCCCCAGAGGCTGAGGAAGGGGAACGGAAGCCCTCTCGGCACATCTGTGTGCGTGCAGCCTGCCAGGAGCAGTGTGTGTTTTTGCTACTTCCCCTGCTTTGGAGCAGGGTCAGGCTGCTCTTAGTGTCTGGGCAGAGCTTGGACCTGCGCATCTTAATTTATTCATTTTTCTTGGAGGAAGTCAGCGAACGGGAGAGAGACAGTGGTGAAAACTGGGGCTTCCTGCAGTCAGTGAATTTGAAGAATGTTTTTTTCCTTTAAGGTTTAAGAGAGGATTTCAGGTTTTTAAGGGATTGTCCTAGATTGGCTGGTGGTGTCCCAGATTTCTGTCTCGGTGAACTGACAGTTGGAGGAGTTTAATTCTAAATGCGCATCACAATTACCTGAAGGGCTCGCACCAATCCCTTGACTGTCACTTGCTCGAGAGGTAGTAGCTCCTTCCCAGGGGGCATTGCTGAGCCCAGACCGTGGGCAGGAGGCCACCGTGAAGCCACTGGGTCGACATGTAGACTTTGTGTAAACTTGGTGTGCGTGTTGACAGGTGAGCACAAGCACATAGAAGACTTTTGCCATGAAGAATTCTCTGTTCTCTTAATGTTTCATTATCTCACACTTTAGTTGGTACAAAGGGATGTTTTGAGGTGCTTAACTTGGTGGAATTATATATCCCTTCTCATCACTCTTCCCTCACTAAAATTATATTTACAATTCTTCATTTTCTGTCAAAGTGCTTGAAAAACGTAAGACTATATATGTGGAGAAAGACATAAAGACAGTATTTAAAAAAAAAACACAAACAACTGGTATCTACCTGACTAGGCAGCTCAGTTGGTTGGAATGTCCTGTATACCAAAGGTGGCAGGTCCGAATTTCCTGTCAGGGCACATACCTAGGTATGGGGCGCATATGGAGGCAACCTGTCGATGCTTCTCTCTCCCTCTCCGTCTGTCTCTCCCTCTCTCCCCCCCTGTTTCCCCCCCTTCTCTTTTTCCCCCTCTCTCTCTAAAGATAAATAAAAACATATCCTCCAGTGAGGATTTAAAATTAATAATAATAAACAAAAGAATTGGTATCAATGGAAGAGAAAGTTAGCTGAATCTCAAAACAATTATTCTTATTTGTTGTGCCTTTCTGGTTTTGTCTATAAGCTATCTAGACAGGATTTTTGTAGCCTGTTCCATTTTCAACAATATACTTGTTTTTTTTCATTAGAAGAAAAGCTAAGCTTTAAGTACTCCACTCCTAATTTTATTATGACCAATAAATAAGTGTAGATAAGTGGATGGTTCTTTTGAAAGAAGGGGAGGAACCTTACTCAGAAAATTATCAGTTGTTACTTGATGTGATCTGCATGTTTTATTGATTCTTTTTTATTTAGGAAAGTAGCAATGATGTGTCTACTACAATGAAGTCTACTACTATTCTTCTTATTAGCTATTACTTCGACACCCTCCCCTTCCTGCCTATGAAGAATAGTCCTTCCTGGTGCAAAGCCTGGTCTCTCCACAGGTTACTAATATCCAATCTAGATTGCCTTCCTCCCTCACCCACAACGCACACACACACACACACAGTGTAGGTACTGAGAAGGCTGCTGTGTGTGTATAGACAGATGTCTCCAACAGTCTAATCATTCTCACTGCCTTTGCTGTATATTTTTTCCTATTTTGCCTGTACAGTTATGTTTGTAACAATTTACTTTGTTATATTACTATCATAGGGTGAAGCAGAGAGAGACCATGATAGCAAGAAAGTCAGACTGGAGAAAGAGGTTAAATCACAGCCATCGTCATCCTCCCACAAAGAAGCTTCTAAGACGAAGTGAGTATAGAGATTAGGAGCATACTAGGAAGGCGAGTGAGTCTTCTTGTGTCGGATGTGTGGAGGCATGGAGTGCTACACTTGTTCAGCTCCTTCTGATGATGCGCCGAGTTTGTTTCCATCTGCTTTCGTCACATGGACCTTCTAGGAATTAACAGGTCATTGGGCAGCAAGCTTGGGTTTATCCAATGTATTTCAACAGTGGAAAATCCCCTAAAAACCTGGAATTAATTTCTTTCTAAAGGGATTTTTACATTAAAAATAAGAAAGGTGCTATTATTATCCCTATTTTGCAGAAGTGGAAACTGAGGCACACAGAGAGAAAATGACTTGTCCAAAGTCACAGAAAGTAACTATTATTCTCTGATTTGTTCAAGAAATTACTTCCCAAAATGACGTGGTGCCACAGTGCTTAATGTCCCCATGTCGGAGGGATTTGCGAGAGCAAGGAGTCAGAGTGAAAGCTGAGGCTGGGCTTGCCTGCTTGTCAGAGAGAGGGACAGGTTGGGGAGTAGCTAACGCAGACTGGCTTGTCAAGAGAAGTCAGGACCGCAAGCTTCGAGACGGGTCACATAACTTCATTTATCACTCGGCGATAGGACTGGAGTTTTAAAAGTCCCTGAAATGTGGCCTTGTACAGCAGTGGATTTCACGCTTTGAGATATCCTAGTCTTTGGTCAGCAGCCTTGTGTCCTTTTAACTAAACAACTAAGTTACACGGTCCATGTTCGGCCTTAACTCTGTGTTGTGTGCTGTTTCTCTGCAGAACACCCAGGCCCTCTGAGCCCTCGAAGAAGGAAATGCTTCCCCCCGCAGTTGTGTCATCCTCGTCCTCATCCTCCCAGAAGCCAGCCAAGCCCGCACAAAAGAGGCCGCGGCGGGAAGCACAGCCCTGTGGCCAGGACCCTCCCAGAAGTGCCAGTGGTCCCAAGGGCAGCCATAAGGACTCCCCCGTCCCCAAGCGCAGGAGAGCCGAGGGGCAGGGCTCCGGAAGCTCCACGGAACACAAGGTACGTGGGGGAGCCGCGTTCTGTACATGGCTCTGGTTAAGTCCCCTCATTGGGTAAGTGCCTAACGATGGTACTCCAGAGCTATCACCACTTTTAATGAGGCTGTAATGGGTTTGTGTTTAAAGTTCTACTCTTTAGAGGGAGAGTAAAAGTATATGAACATTTAGGTGTCAGTTTATTCTTAAAGTGATTCAGAAGTGAAATACCCGAATAGATGTTTTGTGTTAATTTTCTGTCAGGTGTTTCGTAGTAAGAAATGGTTACCCTGGTTTGAATATTTGATCTCAGGTACTTTCATTTATTGTAATGGGGGAAAATTATCCACTTGCCTCAAGTACAAGTTCCTCTTTCTGTTAACCTGGGTGTATGTGGTGTGTATGCGTATTGACTAAAAGAAAATGTTACATTTGGCTTTTATCTGTTCTCATGGACAGTTTTGTCCTATATCATTTTGAGTCCCAATACAGTCAAAACGTTAATGTAGCTGGGAAAGTGCCAAACTAAATTTTGCAGTGTTGGACTTCTTTTTGGGGGAACTATTTTGGGCTAATTAAGGGATGGTATGTTTAGGTCAGTGATCCTGAATGTTAGAGTGTGATCTGTAAAATGATTTTTTAAAGGGATCTTCTGGCGATACTGCAAATCCTTTTCCAGTGCCTTCTTTGCCAAATGGTAACTCGAAACCAGGGAAGCCTCCCGTGAAGCTGGACAAGTAAGATTCCAGATGCTCGCTTCTTATCCTTTATGTGCCCGCTTCTCCTCCCCGTCCCTCCTCACTTCCTTTCCTCTTCTTGGCTCCTCCCTCTTCTTTGCCCTCCTTCTCCTCCCATCCTTTTTCACCATCTCAGTCTCCTTCAGTCATCTTGCTCCAGCCTAGTAATTTTAGGTTCATATGACCTACCCTGATCTTTCCTTCTCTTTCAGACAAGCAGATCTCCACATGAAGGAGGCAAAAAAGTTGAAGCAAAAAGCGGAGTTAATGGTCAGTCTTGGTTCTTTATCCATTTGGTAGAATGTCTTCTGATGGAATATTTGTGATCTCATTCTACTGTATTCCATATCACTGAATATAGCAGGGGGTGGGAGAGGGGTGCTGACATTGGCCAAAACAGAAGCAGGATCAGCAGGATCTTAGTGAGGGATAAGGGATTCTTAGTGAAGTTATTTTCTTTGACTCCATTAATTGATCATGGGCAAAGGCACAAAGTACCTAGTCACAAGTCCTATGTCTAAATGAATGGTAGTGTTGTATTTAATACCCGAATGCTTCCTTGTCCCACTCAGTCAATTCTTTGGATATGAAAAATGAGTCCAATTATTGGAAGTCGATCTATTTGTGTTCGCCCTGAGATATTCTGAAAGGTGAGGCAGCCTATTTGCATTCCAAAATGATCTTAAAGTCATTCCAAAATGACTGACCTGAGGGACCAGTAGACCAGTGCCAGTAGATGGAGTTTTAAGGTGAAGGCAGTGACTGCACTTCGGTAAACATGCTTTAAAAAGTGAGCTCTGCCTGTGGCTGTGGGACTTTCTGGAAGGTGAGGTTTTGTTTTTAATCACATACACAATTAAATATGCTTTTGCATCTCTGCTGCAGTCTAATTAAGTAGTATGTGCCCTTTGTCATATTTACACGGAATGTATTCCCCAAGCCTAAGCCCGACACGTACCATATGTTGCACTTCGTACCACCGGAGCAGAGCATGGGTTGCCTTTATTCTCCTACATGCAAATCTAACCGCACACCCTGGAGGCCCACAGGGAACTGAATCAGGTCCGACCAGGGTGGCCATCAAGGCTGTGGCCTGGTGCTCGCAACCCTGGTCTGTGGACTGGCCTCTGGTCTCAGACAGGTTGGGAGGGCTGGGCTGGTCCCGTTTGTTGGGACAAAGGTTGGCGTCCTTACCGTGCGGGGTGCTACAAGGGGGTCAAAGACAAGCCCCTGTGGCCCTGTCTCTAAGGTGACCCTGTGTGGGACGGCCTGAGTTTGAGTCAGAGGACCAGGGCTGGGCCAAGCAGGGGTGTCTTTTCCATCTTCTTCCTTTCAGCATGCCAAGGTTGTTTCTAGGACTGTATGAATCTTTTGAGTTTTGAAAAGGAGTAACTAGTCAGTACTTTGTCAGTTACCTAAAACTTGTCTGGACATTGGGCATTTTAAGCACTAGATTTCCTCATTATTCAAACCAGGAAGTATTCTCTAGGGAACTTTGATTTTGTTTTGCGTTTAGTCTGTACATACACACATCTTCTCCCACAGAAGTTGGCCATACATTCCAGTGTACCCAGAACAGTCCTGATCTATGCCTGTTGAATCCCATTGTAATAGTAATGTCTCATTTTAGTCTCAAAATAGGCCAGTTTGGACAAAAAGCTGAATGCACAGCCTTTTTGTAATATTCTCCTTTAATTGCACAGTGTCTCAAAGATGTCCATTTCTCATTCCAAATAGTCAAGTGCACAACTGAATATAAAGGAGTGCATTTCACTTCTACATTATACTCATTGCTGATAAAGATATTGGAACTCTACCACTTTAACACTGTATCAGGACGCATACAGTTTATCACAGGTGTAATAGATGTGCATCATTAGCCTTACAAAATTATCAGCCCCAAATACCATCTTTATTTACTGATGTCACTATCTTTTTATACGCCACTTGCATCTTTACTGCTTTCATTCTTTCTTTTGGAACATTATCAAATTGAAAGCATTAGCAAAAACTGTAAACTTGCAAA
Organism: Cnephaeus nilssonii; assembly: GCF_951640355.1. Classification (NCBI taxonomy): domain Eukaryota; kingdom Metazoa; phylum Chordata; class Mammalia; order Chiroptera; family Vespertilionidae; genus Cnephaeus; species Cnephaeus nilssonii. The sequence goes on along the minus strand of NC_137072.1, from coordinate 61,503,952 downwards.
TGTGTTAATCAGTTGCTTGTATGACATCGTCCATATGCCGTGTGTTGAGAGAGGTGTGCTCATCACGGACTTAGTTGATTTGTCTGTGTTGCACTTAGTGAGAAGTGTTGTGACAATCACCAATATCTAATTTCGTTTATATTCCCTTTAAGAGACTCTTGGATCAACAATAAAGATTTTTTAGATACAAAAGTAAAGTCAGTTTTGTCCAATTTAAAAATGAGTGAGAGAGGGAGACTGGGGTTTTATCCCTGTTGGCCCAGAGGATAGCCTCATGCACTTAGCCCCGACTTGCAAAGGAGCGTCAGCCACCTGTTGGGCTCTAAGATACATGAAACGATTATTGTTTGACATCACATCTAAGATGCTCCTAAAACATAACGTTTTCTACTTACTGTAAGGTAAAACTTCAACACATACAAAGAAATTGTGTCTGCATTATCCTAGATGTGTAGAGAAATTTCTTTCTCAGAAAAATTATGTAATGAGTAATTAGGGACACTATTAATAACAAAGGGACTATGGATTCATTGCCTTAGTTTGAATATGTGCTTTAAGGTTGTGAGAGCATCATCCTAACACAAAATTGTTTTCTTTTTCCTACTGAATTTTTGTTTTCCTACTAAAAGAACATTTTTAGTAGGTCAGAGCCGACAGGCTTTTAGTCCTGTTGAGCTGGTTTCCTCTCACACTTCTCTGTAGCCATAACTAGACTCTGACAGTGGAGGGATATTACAGTGAAGAATGTGGGTGAGAAACTAAATAAAAGGCTGTCTTTGGCCTAACAGTGACCTGTTCTTCCACAGACGGACAAGGTTGGGAAGGCTTTTAAGTACTTGGAAGCCGTCTTGTCCTTCATTGAGTGTGGGATTGCCATGGAGTCTGAAAGCCCAGTGTCCAAGTCGGCGTCCAAGTCGGCTTTCTCGGTGTACTCTGAAACCGAAGACCTCATTAAGTAAGTGCCCAGTCATGTTGCCATCCTCTTAAGTACTTCTCTTTCCTCACCTTTATTGCCATAATCCACTTGAACCTTAGTATAAAGACAGCTTAATAAAGGGGCGCCTTAAAAAAGTTACTGATCCGAGAACGTTTTTCTTGTTCTGAACTAAAATTATAGTCTAGATGAATGCTAGAACCGGATCCAGCTCCATCATTTGCCAAGTGCACTGTGAAATGCCAAACCTTTCAGGGAGAGGTTGGTTTTTCTAGTTTGGCTTTCTTATCAGACGCCCTCTCGTCTCAGTTTAAGCTCCCGTCTTTATTATCTGCATTTCAATAAGGGACTCAGTCAGGACACACGTCTACTTGGAGTCAAACAGGTGGACAGCCGGAGAAGAGACGTGTCCTCACCTAGTTTTCTCAGTGGCCTAAATTGTTGTTCTAAAGCCTCATTTTTTCTGCATTGCTCTCAGCTTGACGGCTTCAGGAAAAATCAATATAAAACCGAGACAGACATAATGAGATGTCTTTGTGTCAGGGATTTTCCAATTGCTTTTGTTTAACCTGATCTATTTTTATACTTCCCTATAGATTCATCATGTCATTAAAATCCTTCTCAGAACCCACAGCACCAACACAAGAGAAAATATTTGCTGTTTTATGGTGAGTACTTTTTCTGTGTTTACATAGTATCACACTTGCTTTTGTATTTTTTGGTGTGTTTTTTTTTTTTTTTTTTTTTTGCTTTTGTATCTTTTGTTGGTACAAAAAAAGATTTTGAAATTTTTGCTTAGCATGAAAATTACAGTGAAAGGAGATCAATAAAATACTAAGGTCAAGGGGTTAACCCCACTGATAAGTTTTATGAAATGGTACCTACTGCCATTTTACTAATAACTCAGTAATGCTTTGATCTGGTGGCTCAAATGATACCCTTGTATATTTGTGTGTTTCTGATGACTGAGGAGTGCAGTAAGGTTTTTACGATACCCTCCCTCATGTAGAGGAAGCCCAGTGTCTTCGTTAGGCTGTAAAGGGTTCGATGGCTGCTTTCTGACACCCACCTGTTTATGTTCACAGCATGCGTTGTCAGTCCATTTTGAACATGGCGATGTTTCGTTGTAAAAAGGAGAGAGCAATAAAGTATTCTCGTGCTCTTAATGATCACTTCCAGAGTCCTCCCAAAGTTACCCAGGCACCTTCTCCATGCATTGCAAGGTAATGATACGTCTAACTTAGAGTTATCGGTATTGCGTCATTATGTGCCTCTTGCTTTTGCAACCATTTGTGTGCACATCTGACTTTGCCTTTTCGAACGTTGTGTACATCTCTATGCTGGTTTTCTCCTTAACTAGATCATTTGCTTATTTCTACTTTTTGAGGAATATTTTAAATCAAGATATTTGCTGATCGGGTAACATAAAAAGATAATTGTAGAAACTATAGGGTCAAAATGTCAAAACTGGGAGGATCTTTAGGCATGGCTAACACCACAAAACTGGGGGGATCTTTAGGCATGCCTAACACCACAAAACTGGGGGGATCTTTAGGCATGCCTAACACCACAAAACTGGGGGGATCTTTAGGCATGGCTAACACCACAAAACTGGGGGGATATTTAGGCATGGCTAACACCACAAAACTGGGGGGATATTTAGGCATGGCTAACACCACAAAACTGGGGGGATCTTTAGGCATGGCTAACACCACAAAACTGGGGGGATATTTAGGCATGGCTAACACCACAAAACTGGGGGGATCTTTAGGCATGCCTAACACCACAAAACTGGGGGGATCTTTAGGCATGCCTAACACCACAACACAACTAGAGGCAAAGCCAGGAGAACCAGCCAAGGTCCCTTGTCCCTCTGGACATGTCACCTTGGAATTTCCGTGAACAAGAACTTTCCAGAAATATATGCCCTCAACCTTTTCCAGGACCCGTAGCAGTGATATTAAGGACGAACATGATTGTCTCTAGTTAAAATTTCCCCCCACTTTTTGAACTGAAGCTGTTCATCTGTGCCATAAGATACTGGAAACCAATCCTTGTGCAACTGAAGATAGCATTTTCTTCCCTATAGCACTTGCCTAGTACAGGCAGTCCTCGGGTTACGTCGGACTTGACTTACGTCATTTCATGGTTATGTCACCATCTCCCATTAACAGTATTTATAAAAAAAAAAAAAGTTCCCTCATTTCAATGTATGTACATATGTGCTTTATGTTTTTTATTATGTATTTGCCACAAGTAAAGGCCCGGAATTGTTATCTTTCTTTTAAATATTTTTTACTGTTACACTTCATTACTGCTGTGTATGTGCTCCATGTGAGTGACATAGGTACTTATGGAGGTGGGTTCTGACTTACGGCCAAAATTGCGTTATGTCACGCCGTAGGAACGGATCTCCCACGTAACCCGAGGACTGCCTGTATTTTTAATTTGGTTATACTCCTTGAAGTTTCCCAGTTCTGATAGGCTTTGCTATTTTAACTGTCACCTAGAAGACTGTCCCATTTCCCGCACATTCAAAGGAAGAGATTCCCATGTGGCCTCTCTAAAAAAAGTCCTGATTGAGAAGTAACTTCCTGCCTCTGAGATTTTCATGACTCCCTCCTCTGAGGTGGTATTCTAAGCTCATACATGGCCAGTCTCATTATTTGAGGTAACTCTTTTCCCATTTGTCCAGCCAAGGAGCACCTTCTTTGTACCAAACCTTGCTTTAGGTACAGGGGACACAGCAGTAAACAGAAGAGATGAGACTCACTGCCCTCATGGTGCTTCCACTCCCGTCCTATGAATGTCCATTCAGCGGGTGCACTTAGGGCTCAAGCAGCTCAGGGGGCAGGTGGGGCACAGCATGAGGTTACTGCTGCTGATATCTTCCCAGTTTACATCTGTGAGAAGTGACTTCACTTGTGTTTCTCATTGACCCACTCAAAGCACTTGTTAACTTGCATGTGCAGGTATATAGTCAAGAGGGGAGAGTAGAGAGAAGATCATGAATCCCCTGGTACATGATACTCCCTGGTCTCCTCGTAGGCTGTACTACAGTCATTCATTGATTCAGCAGACATTTCTCAAGGGCCTGCTCTTAGCACCTACTCTGCTAAGTGCTACAAATGCAAAGATTAGTAAGAAATGGTCCCTGCCTTCAAGGTGCCTGTGACTCAGGAAAAGGAATAAACAGAAAAGTGTGGAATGTGAGAAATGCAATAGATAAGTTAATAAATAAATGCAAAGAATCACGTTCAGTGGCAGACAGCAAGCCGTGGTGTACCCCCGGTCTGGAAGAGCACCAGGTGAAGAGCAGGTGCTCCGTTCATGGTCACTGAGCCCATGAAAGAGAATGTGTGAGGGGTAAAGACCAGGTTCAGGGGCAGCGGTGTCTTCCCAGGAGAAGTGGGGTGGGGTGGGGTGGGGAGGAAAGGACTCAGGCCTAGGGAAGAGCCGCTGTGAACGGCATGGGGAAGCAGGTTCAGAATACAGACCTGCCCACCTCTTTCTGCGTCTGGTGAGGACACCTGGCCTCCATCCGTTTGGTGGGTCCCATCTCACTGTTTTATAAATTCCCAAACTCCCACTAAAGGTAAAGGATGTCTCTTTGACCTTAAAGAAATGACTGTCCTTTTGGCTGGGACACACTGACACTTTGTGACTTGGCCTACAGTTCCAGTGGCAGGAAATCTGTAACTTGCGGGTTTAGTGATTAACCAGTTCTCTCCGATCTTCCACCTTCCAGAAGCACAGGCGCACCATCCCCTCTCTCTCCAATGCCTTCTGCCAGCTCCGTGGGCTCCCAGGCGAGTGCTGGCAGTGTGGGGGGCAGCGGGATCCCTGCCAGCATCCAAAACATGACATCTTCCTACATCACCATTACTTCCCACATCTTTGCCGCCGTTGACCTGTGGGAACAGGCCGAGGTCCTTACAAGGAAGAATAAAGGTAAGCGGCTCTGTGGTGGTAATTACTGGGGCATGATGGGAATCGTGTTGTTTATAGGTTGGGTTCATTTTTTTGGTACCTGTTCACTCTTCTCACATTCTCTCCATTCCACCTCATAGCCTAGACCCAGTTCTTTTCTGAGCCCCAAAGCATGGGGCTGAATTTCTGTCGCTAGGTCGTAGCAAAATTGAATTGGAAGTGGCGTCAGCACCTTGCCCTTCAGCAGTCCTGGCGCCGTGATCTCAGCCTGGATGAAATGGGAGCACAAGGGCCAGGGAAGTGGAGAAGGAAGGGCGTGGCTGTCCCTGGGCACAGCCAGTGTGAGGTGCGAGGGAGCACAGCCTAGGTACCGAGTTTAACGTTTGTCTTCAGTGTGTGACGAGAGATGGTTGGCGACAGCACAGGCAATGTGGCATAAGTAAGCTTCTTGAAACTTGTGTGAGACGAAGGCCTTGGGGAAACCCGCGGTGTAGGAGACGGTGGGGCACGCTGTAGAGGAACTGTGCGTGCCAGCGCCAGGGTCTACTCTGACGCTTAGATGGAAATGCCAGGTCCGTGCCATTCCATAGTTTTTCCTGGCTGTGGCCACTTAATTCCCTCACAGCCTCTTAGAACTTAATTTCTTAGCAAACTAAAGATGCTTTTTATTGTATTTTATTTTTAAATATATTTTATTAGTTTTTTTTACAGAGAGGAAGGGAGAGGGATAGAGAGTTAGAAACATTGATGAGAGAGAACCATCGATCAGCTATCTCCTGCACACTCCCTACTGGGTATGTGCCCGCAAGCAAGGTACACGCCCTTGACCAGAATTGAACCTGGGACCCTTGAGTCCGCAGGCCAACGCTCTATCCACTGAGCCAAACCGGTTAGGGCTAAAGATGCTTTTTAAACATGTTGGTGTTTTTCTTTCATGCATCTATTGATCCAAAATATTAATCGGGTGTTCTCCAGTGCTGGGCATTGTGGATTCAACCCTAAAACAGAACCCAGTGCCTACCCTTCTAGGCTAGTGGAGCAATGTGGAGAATGAGCGGCCATTACATTCGATTGTGATGTTTTACTGTGATAGATGAAGTACATGCTATTTTGGGGATCGTTTCTGGAACCAACCCAAACAATTGACTTTTTGATGCCGTCTTTATTTTCGTGCATGCAAGTGTGTTTACTTGGTTGTGGTTTTGTTTCGTTTGCAGAGTTTTTTGCTCAGCTCAGCACAAGCGTGTGCACCTTGGCCCTCAACAGCAGTTTGGCGGATCTGGTGCACTACACGAGACAGGGTTTTCAGTGGCTGAAACAAGGAAGCAGAGCACCCTAACGGAGGCCCAGGTTGATTTGATGCCTTGGGAACTATTTTGCACATTGGAAGCCTCAAAAACAGTCCAGACATTTGTCTCATCAGGACAACCAAACTTGAGAAGAGAAGCGCCTGAGAAGGCCAGGTCATTTGTCCGCTTAAACTCTCAAGAATTGTGTGGTCATTGGTTGGGCACGATGGTTATGCAGAAGTAGAGGTGAGGAGGCTGGCTTCAGAGATGATCTTCGCCTTTCCTAACTGAAGGACAGAGTGCAATGTAGCCCAGAAGGGGCATATGAGTGGTCTAGAAACATTTCCGTATTTTTTTAACCAGCAGGATGCGAGTTGCAAATGAAACGAGGAGAAGCAATTTCAACTCTGAACGCAAATTCACGTCATCTCAGCAGCCACACTAGTCCATTCCCAGAAGGAAATATTTTTAACAGTGAATTTTGGTGTAGGGTTTTGTGGATGATTTTTCTTTTCAGTTTTTTGGGGAAATACTTGTTTTGTAAATTCTGTCATCTATAAAACCTAAATTGTGAAGGACTTGCTGTACCCCACTTTCTGCCAGTGCACAGTTGCTTTGATAATACCAAGTATTGTCATAATCTAAAGAATTGGAGGCCCCCCTACCCCCCGCCCCATTTGTCTGAAGTACTGCAGGCTCACCCAGCTCTGATGCCTTCGTGACCGAGTTGGTGTTGACCGATGGGAGCCGTGGGAGGAGCAGGAGCTACAGCACACGGCAGCAGGCGGGACGGCTGTCGTTCCCACCCCTGCTTCAGCATCAGGCAGGCAGCTGCGACCATGTTTGGAATTTTCTGCCCTGGGAAAGGGGGTACCGACATTTCCACAGGACCAGTTGGCTGAAGGGCTTTTTAATTTGTATTTAAGTAGAGCTGGAATTTGAGGTGCTGGTCTGTGGTCTACAGTCATGTGGTAACTCATGCTGTCTAACCAACTCAGTTTTGTCAGTGAACAAAGACAAATGAAATCTACTTAAAGAGGCTATATTTTTCTGCTGCGAATTATTTTATATTTATAGCAAAACTAGACTTTCAGAGCCCTTAATTGTCCAGGGGAAATTTACTCCCTGAAAGGATGTGGAGATTGGGGGGGGGGGGGGGGGTTAATTAGACTTAAGAAAAGCGTCCCAGGCCTTCACTCAGTGTTCTTGTCAGCTCGATTGGACAGGCTGAGGAGGAACCGTGCCTCCCCACAAGTTGCTATTGCCGTCTCCCGGACTTCGCACCGGTGCATTTGAGTGACCTATAATGAGAGAACACATCCGAGCTCCCACTTACCCATAAGCACAGATTTTCTTTATTGTAGACACTTGGAAGGCTATTATTGGAAGCATTATTTTGAGTGCAGTGTTTTTAAAAGCCCATTCTTGTTATCCCTTTTAGAGGTGGAATTTACACACATTAAAGTCGAGGAGTGCTTTTTCTACAATTGGCTTTTCTCCCATCCTGCCCCTCTACATGTTGTTTCCTACCAAGCATGTTTGACGTTTTCCTATTTATTTATTAGTGAAGAAGGGTGTGGATACCACCTTTATTTATACTGAAGAGGAAGGTCCGCATGATGTCTGTAGGAACTTGCTTGGTAATCTGGCAAATGCATGAAGGGGTGTGTCGACGATGGGAGATGCCTGACTTGCTGTGTGAAGCGTGTGACTGTTCCTTACTGTCTACCCAGCCCGTGCTTTTGTCATCACTAACCTGCTGGGGCAGAGGTCTCCTGCCTCGGGTTTGGGTTAAAGCCCGAGGGTTAACAGCAGTAGTAATGTCTGAGCATGGGAACTTCATGTGTGGTCTTGATGTTCTAAAGTAAAGCCTTGGCCCTTTTTAAATGGCTCGCTTAAAAAGCACCCTGTTGTTAAGTGAACAGTAATTGCCTGGTAGGTTGTATGCTGTGACATTGTGTGTCCTTCTCTTATATGTGGGAGACAGGTCCCAGAATCAGGCGTAAGCCATTATTTAGCATCGTCTTTTCTCCCCGTGGCCAGTCCTGCCCCTTCCCTGCACCACTCCCCGGCCCTTTGGAAGGACGTGTTCTCGGGGCAGGTTCTGGTCAGTGCAGACTGCAGGGTAAGTGTGTCTGTCAGCAAGCCACCAGCTCCCTTGACTGGGGAGTTTCCCACGTGATCTGTCAGCCCGTGCTGCAAGGTGGTTGCTGTGTCATAGCCTTATTCTTTGTGGGGGGTTTTCCCCTGACCTTGGTTTTCAAATTTTATCTGTCCCTTGAAAAACAATGATTTTGAAGAGATCAGTTTGTACTGTTTAGATCAGCGGTCGCCATCCGGTGGTCCGCGGACCTCCACGAGGTCCGAGAGGATGGCGCCCGCTGGTTTAGATCATGGACGGAGTAGGCAAAGGTGGCGGCTTGGTGAACCCTTCATGCGCCTCAGTTCCGTTGGCTGTGACAGATGTACGGGAAGGCAGGAGGCTTTGTGAAACATTTGCACTTTTTGCTACATGCTTACATTCCAAAAGGCAAAGTTTGTACTGCGGTAGATAGTTGAAAGGACTGGGTCTAAAATGAAGCCTTTGCATCTGTGAAGTTCTTAAAACAGTAATAGTGCGCACTTCCCAGCGAGGCAAACGGAACGTCCTGAGCGAAGGTTGAGTGAAGTCTTGCCTCTGGCACTACAGCTTCCTGTCTTCATTAGGAAGCGGAAGAACTTGCACTTGTAAAAACGATGACTGTTTCTGCCCTGTCTGGAGAGGATGACTGACCTTGAGGCTTCAGCCAGACTGAGGGTCCTGCTAATCAGTGGGAAACCCTTCACTGAACTCCGCCAGGTGGCCCTGGGTTCAGGATGTGAAAGTGTGGGCACCATGCCCACCGTGGTGAAGAGCCGGGGGTCCAGCAGGCATAGTACCAGGACTGGAACTGCAGCGGGAGGAGGACTTATCTGATCATCTGATTGAATCACAATTGAATGAGAAAGAAAGCATCTGATTTCTTTGAACAAAAGAACCTTTATTTTATAGATGTTTTCACCAAAACGTTTAGCTATTTCCCTTAGACAAATTGGATCACACTTACCTCCCTTGTTCTATATCCTTTAATTCCAGATCTCAGGATATTTAAAAGCTAAAAACCACCCCCTTCTGACAGAGAACTTGCCTTAATCGGTACCTTAAATATTAATGTTAGTAAGATCAGGAGCTTACTATTTTATTATGATTCTTGCTCAATAATTTTTAGCTATAAAAAAACCTCTTAGCTCTGATAGATAAAAGGAGATGTGTGTGTGTGTGTGTGTGTGTGTGTGTGTGTGTGTGTGTGTGTATGTACATACGTACATACACACAATAAGAAGCTGGTTGAATTGGGTATATTTATTGTGCCTTTTGTTGACCACACCTGATTTTGGAATGATGCTGTGTTTGGTTTCCATGGCTTTCGAGATGCTACGTGGGTCTTGGCTCTTCCGCTCCATGAAGTCTGAGGTGTATTGGTTCATCTTAAGGCAAATGAAGCAAATTAGGCTTGATTCCCTGCCACCCACCGCAGAGCCTACCTTTTTCTTAAGGATTTATTTTCCCAGACACTACACAAAATCTTTAAAAACTTTGCCCCTTCATCCATTACGCTCTTTACCACTGATTAGCAGTATTTTAGTCTTGCAAGAATATTAGGGCTTCTTTGAGAAACACAGACGTCGAGACTTGCTCCTGGGAAGTGAGTCGCGCACTGTGGCTGTGGGGCGGGTCGGTTATGGTGGTGCTTGCTCCCCTCCCGTCTCCGGTGGGTTGCCTCTCTTGTTTTTTGGTCCTATCTAGAATTTACGGATGTAAGGTTTTTCCTGTGCCTTTTTTTTTTTACTCTGTCATTTGTTTGTGGGAGGTGGCGTGGCAGGATAGTATGGTAGGGATTTTCCTCCAAACATTGCGAGTGGTATTCCTCCCGTATAAATCTCAAATGTGCAATCTAGTTGTGTTGGTTTCTCAGTGACAGAATGAATTGTGACCACTGGCCATGTTCTTTAGTTTTCACTGATGATGAGTTGACAAGCACCACTTACCACCTTTCTTAAGGTGGCTGTACATTTCCTGTTGTCCTGGAGAAACATCACCCGAGACTCTGTTCCACTGTGCGCCAGGTGCCGGCAGGTACTGCGATGGGCAGAGAAGTGCCTATGTTTCTGTACCCAAGAGGGCAGGAAGGAGACACAGCTCTCTGTGGGCCTAGGGGGGACTCTGTGGGCCTGGAGGGACAAGGGAGAAAGACCACCTGACAGCGAGGCTGGCCATGCCGCAGTCAGGCCGGGAGTGGCTGACCTAGGGAGATATTTGCTTTGCTTAAATGTAGCTGTTTAAGCGATGCTTAACACGGGCAGTATTAACTTCGCCTTTTGTTCAGGCCGTCAACATGTATTGTTAACATTACTGCACATCCCCCTCAGATAACAAGTATACACTGTTCATGTTGGTGTGTGTATGTGTGTGTGTTTATATGCGTGTGTCCCAAATCTTGTTTTAATTTTTTTTTTTCCTGAATGTGATTACGTTTTGGATGATACCTGTGCAGGGTTGCCTTTTTTTATTTATTACCATTATATATTATATTATATTATATTTTTTGCTTTCTTATAACTTTAGAGTAAAGTCAAATCTTGGTATTATTAAAATTGTTTTAAAAATAAATAAATTGTCCAGTTGATAAATGAAGGTCACTGGCCTATCTCTAAAATAATATGTGTGTTTTTCTTTAATTATTGTGGAATAATGTGCCAGCTATGTAGTCCACTCAGTGATTTGTATGTAGGATGGGGAAGCAGCGATGCTCTCAATGGGAAGATGTGCAACCACAGATAAAGGGGACTCCGTGTATTTTATCTCCTTCAGCAATGAAACTGCAACCTGGGGCTTTTGTGAATAAAATTTAGCTGCCTTGTATAGTCCTTTGAAAGAGACATGTGATCTGTGCGGATTCAAGTTTGCTTTCTTTTTTTAGAAGAAAAATTTGCAAAAGATCTTTCCAAAGAGAATGTGCCACAGATCTTTTGTTTGTTCTCTGTAATGAGGATTAATTGCTGTTTAAAAAAAAAGTGTAATTGATTTGTTCACCTTCAAATTCTTTCCTTTTCACAAGAGGATCGAGCTGTAAAAAAACAAAAATTAATAAAAATTTAGAGAAATCATTGTTGAATCATGCTTCCATTTTGTTAGCCAAGGATAGTCTCACATGAAATAATGTACCCTCATTCGCAATATGTGTTTATTGTTAAAATGGGAAAAGTGCGGGCATAGGGTGGCTCATCCTTCTGTTCAGTTTATTTTCAAGATCTTAATCACACATAAATTAGCCGGATATCACAAGTGTGGCTTTTTATCCTAACATCTACTGTCAGGTACACCTAGGGACCAGGTTTGCTTGTTTTCCATTTGTCTGCTGGTAGACCGATTTGTAGAATGCTGGTATTGAGAAGAATCTAAAGGCCTGGCCGGCATGGTTCAGTGGTTGAGTGTCGACATATGAACCAGGAGGTCACGGTTCAATTACCAGCCAGGGCACATGCCCGGGTTGCAGGCTCAATCTCCAGTTGGGGGCATGCAGGAGGCAGCCAATCCATGATTCTCTCTCATCATGGACGTTTCTATCTCTCCCTCTCCCTTCCTCTCTGAAATCAATTTTAAAAAATATTTTTAAAAAAAAGAAAATCTAAAGGCCATCTGGTCTCTCCCCGCCCACTTGGCCGCTGAAGGAAATACTCTACCTCAATGGTTTTATGAAATCAGAAAGGACCTAACTTCCTGAACTTGAGTCCTGGCTCTCCAGCTTGCTGTGTGACCTACCTGGGTCTCCTCTTGTTTACAGACTGTTTATCTGGTATCTACCAAGTAAAAGCAAGGATTGCATTAGGTGGTATATGAAGAGTACTTAGCATCGTGCCTGGCATAAACACTCAGAAACTGCTGGCTCCTTTAGCTTCCTCCCCATCACTGCATCCCAACACCCCAACACCCCAACGCCTGACCCTCCAGCCTCTGAGCACTGAGGAAGGCCTCACTGTCCACCTCTCCCCTTTTACTTTTGTTCTTCCTTCCGTCAGGGTGACTTCTAATGAACAACCGGGGACCCAGCCTGGGCAAGCTTGCATTAAGCTGGCAATAACTGGGAAGTATGCAAAGGTAAGTTGGGGAAAGGGAGTGTTTTAGTCCAGATGAAGCTACAGGGAAGAGATCTCATTTGAAAGATGGGTTATAAAATCTCATCTGGGTTCTCATCTTTTTCACAAAAACTTTGTGTCATATCTTGTTGATTACAAGTTTTTGGTGGTAGTCCATGGTGTGGTGGTACCAGTTTTAACCAACCCCCTTGTTAGACTTTGAGATTATTTCTAATTGGGGATATTCTAAAGAATGCTTCCACAACCATCCCTGAAGCAAACTACTTGAGCAGATTCAATAATATTTTACCTTATTTTCTTTATTTAAATGCATGCGTGATTAAATTTATGCTGAGTTATGGTTTATCCCTAGAAAGTTCAGCATGCATTTCCTAGGACATTTTCCAACACAACCACAATACCCTTACGTCATCTAAGAAAATTTCTCAACATCTAATGTTTAGTCCATATTCAAATTTCTGCCGTTGTCCCCACAAAGCTGTCATAGTTTACTTTTTTGAACTGGAATGCAGTCATTTCATGCATTACATTTAGCTGTTATGTCTCTAATCTTAATCTAGAACAACAACAAAACCCCCTTTTTTTACTACAACGCTCTACATCTTGGATTTCTGTGTTTCCCTGAGTGTTCTTTAATTCATTCCTCAACCTCCTGTGTTTCCTACAACCTGGGTTAGGTCTGCAGGCTTGATTCTATCTGGCAAGAATCCTTCATAGGAGAAGCTGTGTGCTTCATGTATCACATCAGGGGGCACCTAAACCACCCTTAATGATGCTGGTTGAGATATGATCACCAGAACTCTTGTAAACACAGGCTTTTCCCTGTTCCAACAGTCTCTCACTTAGTGGTTTAGCATGCACTGGTAATGCACCCCTTTACCAATCCTCAGCATTGTTTAGAAAATGCAAATGGGAAGAATCGCCCAACTGACAGGTGGGAAATGAAGTCTTCTGATGTTTTCATTTACATTTTATTTCTGTGGTACTGAGTACATTTTTTTGGTTAGGTATCAAGTTGCCGTTTGCAGTGGGTTATGTGGCCAATCCAGTAGGCCCACCTTGAGTGCATGGTGATGTGGGGAAGGTTCTGTTAATGAAGAAAAGGGATGCTATGGAGTAAGAAGAGTAGATGATCCTTCCAGGCTATTCGTCATTTTCCTTTTGATTTATATATTCAGATAGTAACTATGTTGTAAATATTTCTCTCCAAATTGCCTTTTGGTTTTCATCATGGCATTTTTTGACAGTTTTTAAGTAGGTCAACTTCTACCAGTGTCTGTTTTGATGTCTCAAGCAGGTAAGAGCTGTTTCCCAGACGCTGAGTCAGGTTTACTCCAACTGCATAACAGCAGCTCAGAGGTGAGTAGTAATTTCCTGTTGTGTCGTCCTCAGTTGTTTTATAAGCAAGTATTTAGCACTTTTGGAGCCTGAATTATTTAAATACACTTGTCCACTCTGCCAGGGTCGTTGGGAATATCATTGTCACAATCTAGGACATCTAGGTGGCCTTTAGAACCCCCCAGTCCAGTCCAAACAACTTTGAAGCCCAATGGGTCTTAGCGGTTTAGCTGCTGTTTGGCTGTGGTAGGTAACTAGAACCGTCTAGTCGGCTTTGTCTTAGAACCGGACTAGTTCAGTGTTTGTGGTTTCCTTGTTTAAATGTGGCTGGAAGCGACTCGAGCGAGACACCACGGCTCGGGTAATAAAGACCTGTGCTGGAAGTACTTCCTAAACAGATGATTCCATTTTAGATTTAAAAGACTGTGTGCCTGCTCCGGATAAGTGCTTTAAATCACCCTTCTCTGACGGGGGCCCAGTCTTAACGTCTCATTTACCTTTTTTCATGTGTGGGGGGCAGAAAGAATGATGGGCTTGTATTTCCACTGCTAAATATTCCTGGAAACGCATCTAAGCAACAACAACAACAAACACACACACACACACACACACACACACACACACACACACACAAGTACATGCACACATATTTCTACATCTGTGGATACTACATGGGCTTTAGAAAAATGTCTTTACCTCTCCATCTCCATGCTTTTCCATCTTTGTCCTGTAGTCTTCCCAGAAGCCCCTCTTGCAGGTGGACTGGGTTCCGGGATTGTAGCTGAGAACATTACAGGCCTCTCACGGGAGCAAGCAAGTGACCTGGTGGCGCAGTTTTGCAGACACTCCCAAGCTACATACACATGAGAATCATTTTGGTAAATTTTTTTTAAATACTGTTTTCAACCTGATTTACAAATAGTTTAGTTTTTAAAAGAATAAAATGACACAAAAGCATATAGAGCAAAAAGTACAAGGGTAAGTCTACTTCATCCCTCCCTCCCCAGAGTTAACAGCCATTAAGTTTTGTGGGTTTTTAATAATATATTTTTATTGATTTCAGAGAGGAAGAGGGAGGGAAAGATAGAAACATCAATGATGAGAGTCATCATTTGGCTGCCACCTGCCTCCTACTGGGGATGGAGCCTGAAACCCAGGCATGTGCCCTCACCTACTGGTTCATAGGTCGATGCTTAACCACTGAGCCACGCTGCTGGCTAGGTAACAGCCATTAAGTTTGGTGCATCTTCAAGAACTTTTGGGCACTTACCCATTGTTCTCCCCCCGCCCCTCTTATTGCCTACATTTTCACACTGCATTTAGCAATTTGGACCTTTTCTTTTTCTAGCTAAAGGTTTGTAAGTCCTGTTGCTCTGCAAAGAAACAACTTTGTTTCGTTGATTCCTGTTGTTTTTCTATTCATTTTTTCTCTAACCTTTATTTCCTTCCATCTGCTTGCTTTGAATTTAGCTTGCTCCTCTTCTACTTCCTTAAGATCTAGTTAGGTTATTGATCTGAGATCTTTCTTAGTGTATGCACTCATAGTTATAAATAACCCTCTCAGCACTGCGCTCATTGCATCCCCTATGTTTTTCTACGCTGTGTTTTCATCGGCATTTGTCCCAAGGTATTTTCAGATTTCCCTTTGGTTGAAAGCAGTGGAAAAGTGCCTTCCAATAGGTAGGGCTCAGGTTAGGAGGGACCGCGAAACTCAAAGAGCTTGAGACTTTGTGCTATAAGCAGTGTTTATATAAATTTTAAAAACCCAGGTGTTATGGACTACATGTTTGTGTCTCCCCCAAATCCATATGTGACACCCTAAGCCCCAATAGGATGGTCTTAGAGACTGTGATCTTTGGGATGTAATTAAGTTTAGATGCGATCATGCAGGTGGACCCCATGATGAGCTTTGTGTCCTGTATAAGAAGAGCCAGAGACTAGACCCAGAGGGGTCCCTGCCCACCTCCCTCCTCCTTTCCCTCCCCGAACCTGACCATGCCAGCACCTGATATCCAACCCCCCAGCCTCCAGGACTGAGAAATAAATGATCAGTGTTTAAATGCCTCATCGAGGGCACTTGATTACAGCAGTTTCCCAAACTAAGCCATCAGAGAAATGTCTTTCCCCCAGTGTCCAATATAAACATTCTCTTCAGACCATGAATTAGGAAATTGACCAGATATAATAAAAAATATGTTCAAAAGTGTCATCTCCTGCCCTAGCCCGTTTGTCTCAATGGATAGAGCACTGGCCTGCTGACTGAAGGGTCCTGGGTTCGATTCTGGACAAGGACACATACTGTGGTTGCAGGCTCAATCCCCAGCCCTGGTCGGGGCACGTGTGGGAGGCAACCAATCGATGTGTCTCTCAGTCTCTCCCCCGCCCTTCCACTCTAAAAATCAATGGAAAAATATCCTTGGGTGAGGATTACAAAAAAAAGCTCAATCTCCTCCCAGCAAAGACCTCATGCCTAGAGACATTGGGTGCATGCTCTGGGGGCGCAGTCTGAGGCAGCTATGTGATGACTGATGGGAACAAGAAGCAGGAACAAATCCCAAATAATCTAAAGCTACACATAAAGAAACTAGAAAAAGAGGAATAATCAAAACCCAAAGTAAATAGAAGGAAAGATGAATGAAACTAAGCTGGCTCCTTGAAAGAATAAATAAAAATGACAAGCCTTTAGCAAGACTCATCAAGCAAAAAAGGGAACACAAAAATCAAAAGAGAGATTACAATTAACAGGAACATAAAAAAATCACTAAAGAATACTATGAATTATATGCCAGCAAACTGGACAATCTGGAAGAAATGGATGAATTTCTGGAAACACACCAACTTCCAAGACTAAACTAGCAAGAAACTGAGAATCTGAACAAATTACTAGCAATGAAATTGAAGCAATAATCAAAACCCATAGACAAGTATGGTGATGGCTAGGGGCGGGGCTAAGTGGAGGTGGGCAAAGGGGGGGAAATGGGGACATCTGTAATAGTGTAAACAATTAAAAGTTAAAAAAAAAAACTCCCAACAAACTAAAACCCAGGACCAGATGGCTTCACAGGTGAATTCTACCACAAACATTTAAAGAGAAATTAATACCTATCCTCAAACTATTCCAAAAAGTTGAAAAGGAAGAAACACTTCCAAACCCATTCTGTGTGTCCAGCAAAACCCTGATATAAAAACTGCCTAATGAACATAAATACCAATATCTTAAAAAAAAATTTTTTTAAATAGCAAACAGAATTCAACAGTACATTAAAAGGATTATACACCATGATCAAGTGGGATTTATACCAGGGATGCAAATGTGGTTCAACATCTGCAAAACAATGTGATTCAACAAAACAGGATAAAATTACATGATTACCTCAATAATTCATCCATTTATGATTTTAAAAACTTTCAACAAAATGGGTATGGAAGTAACTTAACCTTGACTTGATAAAGGCTACAAATGTATGACAAGCCCATGGCTAACATACTCACTGGTGAAAAGCTGAAAGATTTTCCCCAAGATCAGGAACTAGACAGAATGCCTACTCTTACCACTATTATTCAATACTAGAGGCCCAGTGCACAAAATTTGTGCATGGGAAGGGGGGTTCCCTCAGCACAGCCTTCACCCTCTCCAATCTGGGACCCCTCAGGGGGTGTCCAGCTACTGGTTTAGGCCCGATCCTGGGGATTGGGCCTAAACCAGCAGTTGGACATCCCTCTCACAATCCAGGGCCGCTGGCTCCTAACTGCTCACCTGCCTGCCTGCCTGATCGCCCCTAACTGCCCCTCCTGCCAGCCTGATCACCCCTAACCACCTCTTCCTGCCATCCTGGTCACCCCCAACTGACCCTTCCGCTGGCCTGGTCGCCCCCAAATGCCCCTCCACCCCCGCTGGCCTGGTCGCCCCATGCAGCCTGCTGTTCAGTCATTACTGTTACGGCGTCCTGTACAATTTGCATATTCTTCTATTATTAGTATAGGTAGTATTGTAAGTCTTAGAGGATTCAGACAAAAGAAGTAAAAGGCACTCAAATTGGAAAGGAAGAAGTAAAACCATTTGCAGATGACATGATACTATATATAGACAACCCTAAAAAATCCACCAAAAATTAATAGAATTAATAAAAGAACTCAGTTAAGTGGCAGTATACAAAAGTACAGAAATCTCTCATGTTCCTATACACTAATAACTAATATTCAGAAAAAGATTTTAATAAAATGATACCATTTACAATTACACCAAAAAAGAATAAAATACCTAGGAATAAATTTAACCAAGGAGGTGAAAGACCTGTTCTCTGAAAACTGTAAGACAATGAAGAAAGAAACTGAAGAAGATGCATATAAATGAATGGATATGCCATGCTCATGGGTTGGAAGGATTAATATTAAAATATCGTATTACTCCCCAAAGCAATCTATAAATTCAATGTAATTCCTATCAAAATACCGATGCCATTTTTCAAAGAACTAGAACAAATAATCCCCCAATTTATATGAAGTCACAAAAGCCCATGAATAGCCAAAGCAACCTGAGAAAGTACAAAGTTAGAGCTATCACACTACCTGATTTCAAACTCTACTACAAAGCTAAAATAATCAAACAGTATGGTACTAGCACAAAAACAGACATATCTATATATATAAAAGCCTAAGTGAATGTTTGTTCAACTGTTCAACTGGTAGCTATGACATGCATTGACCACCAGGGGGCAGACGCTCAATACACAGGCATGGAAACATGGAACAGACTGATGAATCTCAGAGGGAAGCGGGAGAGGGAGGGCAGGAAGAGATTAACCAAAGATTTTACATGCATACTAGAGACCTGGTGCATGAATCAGGACGAAACCAGCAGTCTGACATCCCCCGAGGGGTCCCAGATTGCGAGAGGGCACAGGCCAGGCTGAGGGACCCCCACTGGTGCACGAATCCATGCACCAGGCCTCTAATATATCAATGAAACAAAATAGAAAGCCCAGAAATAAACCCTCACTGATATGGTCAACTGATCTACAACAAAGGAGGCAAAAATATACAATGGAATAACGACAGTCACTTCAACAAGTGCTGTTGTGGGAAAACTGGACCACCCTCTTATACCACATACAAAAATAAACTGAAATGGGTAAAGACATAAATTTAAGGCCTGAAAGCATAAAACTCCTAGAAAACACAGGCAGTAAACTACAGGCAGTCCTCGGGTTACGTCGGACTTGGTATACGTTGTTTCGTGGTTACATCGCCACCTTCCATTTATTTATTTAAAAAAAAAAAAAAGTTCTATCTTTTTTATGTATATACATATGTGCTTTATTTTTTTTATTATTTATTTACCACAAGTAAAGGTCAGGAATTGTTATCTTTTAAATTTTTTTTTACTGTTTCACTTCATTAATGCTGTGTATGTGTTCCATGTGAGTGATGTAGGTGGGTTCCGACTTACGGTGAAAATCACATTACGTCATGCCGTAGGAACGGATCTCCGACGTAACCTGAGGACCTACTGTATTTGACATCAGTCTGCGTAGTATATTTATGGAAACGTCCCTTCAAGCAAGAGAAACAAGCAAAAATAAACAAATGGTACACCATCAATCTAAAAAGCTTCTGGACAGTGAAGGAAACTATCGATAAAACAAAAAGACAACCTACCGAATGGGAGAATATATTCCCAAATAATATATCTAATAAGGGGTTGATATCCAAAATATATAAGAAACTCATACAACTCAATAATAAATAAGCTGGTCAAAAATGGGCAGAGGACATGAAAAGAAATTTCTTTAAAGAAAACATACAAAGGCCAACAGCTCTATGAAAACTGTTTGACATCACTCATGAGGAATGCAAATCAAAGCCACATTGAGATGTCACCTCACACCAGTCAGAATGGCTCTTGTCAACAAGTGCTGGTGAGAATGTGGAGAAAAGGAAACCCTCATGCACTGCTGGTGGGATTGCAAATTGGCGCAGCCACTGTGGAAAACAGTATGGAGATGCCTCAAGAAACTAAAAAATAAACTTATTTTTAGATAGGATGCAGCAATTCCACTTCTGGGTATTTAAAGAAAATAAAAACACGAGTTCAAAAAATATATATATGCACCCCTATGTCATTGCAGCCAAGCTGTGACAGCAAGCTAGGTGTCCACTGTAGATGAATAAATAAATATGTAGTACACACACACAAAGGAATATTATGCAGCAATAAAAAGTGAAATCTAGCCCTAACCAGTTTGGCTCAGTGGATAGAGCATTGGCCTACAGACTGAAGGGTCCCAGGTTCAATTCCGGTCAAGGGTATGTACCTTGGTTGTGGGCACATCCCCATTTGGGGGTGTACAGGAGGCAGCTGATCAATGATTCTCTCTCATCAATGTTTCTAACTCTCTATCCCTCTCCCTTCCTCTCTGTAAAAAAATCAATAAAATATATTTAAAATAAAAAGTGAAATCTTGCCATTTGCAACAACATGGATGGACCTAGAGTAGTGATTTACAACCGGTATGCCACAGAATTTTTAAAACATGCCATATCACCCTAGCCGGTTTGCTCAGACTGCAGCCTGAAGGGTTAAGGGTTCAATTCCGGTCAAGGGCAAGTACCTCCATTGTAGGCTCAATCCCTGGCCACCAGAGGCAACCAATCGATGTGTCTCTCACAAAGAACGATGTTTCTCTCCTCCTCCCTTCCACTCTCTGTAAAAATCAATGGAAAATATATCCTTGGGTGGGGATTAACAAAAAATAAAAATAAATAAAACATGTAATACCTGACTATTTTGTTAGGGACACTGACCTCTTTTCCCTTAGATTGTCAAAAAAAAAAAGACAACAGCCAATACGGTGGCTGTCCAGAGTGAATAAATCAAAATCATACCTTTTTTTGGTCAGATCAGCAAAAATATATTTTTTGGTGTGCCACAGAATTTTAATAATTAGTTTATGTGTGCCATAAAATGAAAAAAAGTTGAAAATTTCTGACCTAAAGGGTATTATGCTAAGTAAAACAAGTCAGAGAAGGACAAATACCACATGGCTTCACTTACATGTGTACCATAAAAAAATGTAACAAGCACAACCAGTCTCAGAAACAGAGACGGAACCATTGGCTTCCTGAGGAAGAGGGTGGCAAGATAAATGATAAAGGTGAAAGACAGTCAATAACAGTGTGACAGGTTTGCACAGTGACAGATGGTTACTAGAATTAATGGGGTGATCACATTATAAAAATGCTCAATTAAAAAAAAAACTTTTAACCACTTTTAATAATACTAAGACAATCAGTAAAACTGGATTGTGAGTAGGAATTAGAAAGGCTTTATAAAACGGAACTGGAGAAGTCCTGAGAATCTGCAATCACTAGAAACTGAATGGGGTGGGGTCCTTGTCTGATGATGCCTAACACGACATCCTATAGATTTTCTCCACTCACCCATACTAATCAAGATACTAGTTCACCTCTACTGATTGCTGAAACTGACAGCTTTTTTGTCTTATTTGTATTCTTTTTATGAGGCATGAATTATCCTAATATATAAAAACCCTGGGTCCATCACGACCGGAAGCTCAACCAACCTGAAGTCAGTCCTGCAGTCAGCACTGGATTGCCGTGGCGACCCAGCACTGACTGCTACGGCTGCAGGCGTGGTGACCCAGCACTGACTGCTGAGGGGCTGCGAATCAGGCCTGGAGAGATGCCTGAAGAGAGAAGCAGGGTCTGATCTGTAGCCTCTGTGGCAGCTGTTGATTAGCACTTGCCTCTCTCTTTCTCAGCCCCGCCTTTCTGATCAGGCCCCATTGATAGGCCCAGAGACGCTGACTGGCATAGAAACAGACCAATCAGAACCAAATCTGGGTCAACTGTGAGGAGCCAATGGCTGCTTAGGAGGCGGAGCTTTTGACGCTGACTGGCATAGAAACTGACCAATCAGGACCAAATCTGGGTCAACTGTGAGGAGCCAATGGCTGCCTAGGAGGCGGAGCTTTTGATGCTGACTGGCATAGAAACCGACCAATCAGAACCAAATTGGCTTGCAGGGGAGGGCAGTTGGGGGCCATCAGGCTGGCAGGGGAGGGCAGTTAGGTGTTAACCAGGCCAGCAGGGGAGCAGTTAGAGGGTGATCAGGCTGGCAGGCAGAAGCGGTTAGGGGCAATCAGGCAGGCAGTCAGGCGAGTGGTTAGAAGCCAGCAGTCCCAGATTGTGAGAGGGATGTCTGACTGCCGGTTTAGGCCTGATCCCCTCTAGTTGAATAAATAAAAGTTTAATAAAATATAAAATTAAAATTTAGTGTGATAAACCTTTTAAAGAAAATAGCATAAAACAAAATTTTTAAAGTCATGAACAAGGTAAACTTTAAAGATTAAATTCTCAAAGTTAAAATAGACAACAGCGTGAATTCCCCCAGGGTCCTCCTCTAAGTTGGCGAGTAGAGGGTTAAGACAAAACCTTAGCTCAGAAGCCAGTGACTTGGCAGGCTGAATAGTACTTGGCCCAGCTGGACGCTTGTCACTTTCACAACAGTGCAGACAACACAACCAATCAGAAATCAAAACAGCAATCACTTCTACCTTGTGCAAGTCACCTGAATGTCTGGTGCTATAAAGGAAGCCGCTAGAATATATGCTGTCCTCAAGTCTATGTAGTAAAAATATTAGCAATCTAATATTTCCCTGTTAAATATGATATGTTAGAGAGATACACAGAACTTTCTAAAAAGACCACCCTCTTTTAAAATTATCACCTGGGGCAGGGAGGAGGGATTCTGAGTATTTGTTACCATCATTATTCCAAACAAATTTATAACATTGTCTTCAAATCTGTTTGCAGAACCGGATGGGCAAGCATGGACTCCCTACTTACTTTAAGGTAGTGTTTCTGAGAAGAGGTAAACAATACTGTTCATTTACATAACTTACCAGACTTGCTTCCAAAACAGGATAAAATTTGTCCCTATTTAATAATTCCAATATCTTCCTAAATTGTTTTGACAACAATGGCAAAATCACTGGATTAATCAAAATCTCTTCCTATACCTTAAAAAGCAATGTTTCTTATAGCAACATTTAAAAAGTTCTGATACATGTTAAAAATTATTTTAATCTATCTATATAATAGAGGAATATGCAAATTAGCCAGGATGCCATAACAACACGACCGAACAACAGGGACCTGAGGCTGCATGGCACCTGGCCGGGGCAAGGAACCTCAGGCCACGCCCCTCGCCCCAGCGCCAGGCCAGGGGACCTCAGGCCAAGCCCCCCACCCAGCAGGGCTTGATGGGGGACCTCAGGCAGTGTCCCCTGCCCTGGCGCTGGGCTGGGGGACCTGAGGCTGCGCCCCCGACCCAGAGGGGCTTGACGGGGGTGGGGCCGGCCGGGTCTGGGTCTCCTGCGTTTTCGAAGCGCGTGCAGGTGGTGGGCGGGGACTTTAGGTCCCGTGGTGCACCCCAGACTCTGACAGGAGGGAGATTTTCATATACATTTTACTAATTTTCTTTCATCTCTGTCACTTCTACTATAGAGAAAGGGCAAATAGCAATATTAAAATATTTCCTCTTAATTCCCTTTTATTTTAATGTGCACAAATTTAGTGCACTGGGCCACTAGTCTTAGAATAATTCCGTTTCCCCTCTTCACACCCCATGCTTATTTTGAAGTTGAATAGACTTTCTTCTACCTCTTTATCCACCCTGACTGCTAGCAAGTGGACTGAACCATACTTACCATGGAGTAGAGTTGCTGTGTACCAACATGTCATAGAGATGGCTGGTTCAGCCTTCTTCCTCTGGCCCCCACATGACTGGAGAAGTCAATCAGCCATGTTCAGGTCCATCCTTCATGCTTTCTTCTATTGTGCTCACGCATTTGTGTGTGTGCATATGTATTTGTGTGTATGGGTACATACACATATGTACATGATCATTGTCTAGACATATGTCAGGATGGTAAATGCATTGCACTGAGACATAGGAAGTCAGGAAAACTTCATACATGTACATTCTCTTCACTTTCTAAAAAAGAAGTGAGATATCCTGTTTAAAGCAAAACTTGTAAATTCTTACCTTAAACCACTAAACATTTGATTTCACTACCCCAATTTCCTGAAGTCACATCTCTTTTGCTTCCTTAAGTAGTACACTCCTGGTGGGATTCCTTCTGGAGCTCCCCTTCATCACTATTTCTCATGTGCACTGTGCTCTCTCTACTTGGAACAGAGCCCGGGGGCAGCTGAGAGCCATTCTCCTAAATCTTACCTCTTTCCAGGTATCTTTACAAAGGGTTAGCTCAGAATACCAAAGAGCCACCAGACATCCCACATGTGTGCAATTCATTAAAAAAAAGACTTTACATCCAATTCCACTAGTAAGAACTATTTACTCCTCTGGTTCTGGTTTGAAAGGATGTAGTAGGTTTGAGTGAACACAGCTGTCTCTGGCCCTTTCCTCCCTTTCTTCACAGGCACGAGCCCCTCCGCAGGTGTAAACCCTTACACCCAAAGATCTAAGCGCATGAAGTGGATGAGATCTGAGGCACAAGAGCTTAGTTTGGACTATAATGCACCTTCAGGGATTCAATAAAAGCCATAGCGAACAAGCCAGCTCCTGAGGGTTATTAACGGTGGTAATAAGGAAAACATTTTGAACCCGGGCCTCAAATTGCACTCCGTGTGCTAACCAGTGCAGGCACAAAGGGAAAGGAATGTAAATTTTAACAAGTTTTATTTAGCTTTAGGCTTCTCATTAGTGCCCTTATTCCAAGTGTAATGTGCAGGATGCACCACTAGAGAGCAACCATTCCTTTAAAAAGACTGCAGGAAATGCAATGATTTAAAGCAGTAAGCTATCACTTCACACCCAGGAGAAAGGCTATAGTCAAAGGAAAAGAAGGAAGCGTTGGAGAGAATGAAGAGAAACCAGAAACCTCCTAGTGTACCGATAGGAATATAATTTAGATAGCCACTGTGGATAACTTTGGTATTTTCTTTAAAAGTCTGTTACAACCCAGCAACCCCACTTGCACGAACCTACCCAAGATAAATGAAAACATGTTCACATTGAGACATGTTCATGAACATTCATGGCAGCATAACAGCCCCAAACTGGACACAATCCAAGTGACCAGCCGGTGAATGGATAAACAAAATGTGGTTTATGCATGCACTGGAATACTATTCGGCAATAAAAATACTGCAGTATAGATGAAAATGAGCCTCAAAACATGATGCTAAGTGAAAGCAGCCAGATGCACAAGATAGAGAGTATGATTTCACTTATGAAATACCCAGAAAGCGCACGTTTATAGGAAGAAAGCACATTGATGGTTGCAGGGAGGGGCGAAGTGGAGACCCACTAGAAGGGCTCCTGAGAAGGCTGAAGGGAGGAGGAAAATGTCCGAAATCTGGATTGTCATGATGTTGGCACCACTCCGTAAGTTTACTAAGTCATGAACTGTAAACACAGTGAGTGAATGTCATATAAATCTTACCTCAAAATAAAGATGACTTCCAAATGAGCACACCAAGCTAGAACTGCATGGGGAGTATTGAGAAGCGAAGCGAAACAAAGAGAAGGAAAACTGCAGCCCTGTGTTAGAATGTAACACAAACAGCCCCTGTGTCCTTCAGGCCGAGCTCTGGTTTCCAGGCAGGAAAAAGGATCATTGTTTGCCGACTAGGGGGAAATCGGGGAATTTATGATCAGGTAAAAATGTTATTACTTTTGGCCAGAGGCCAAAACAGAAACTTTTTTTTTTTTTTAAAGAAAGGTTGCAAAGTTTCAAGCAAGCAATTTTTTTCTGAACCTACATCGGTACTCGGGAGTCATATTTATGAAGGGATTAACAACACATCAATGTGCTGAGGACTGTGTGTATAAAATAACTGACACTTGAGACATGGAGGGTAGGAGTGATTGACACATCTATGCCAAGCGATCTTACATTTCATGAATTATCCTTTTACAAACTCCTGAATTTACTCAAAGTTTCAGGTATGAGGAATATCTGGGACCATTCTGCTAAGGTCTACTAGGATACTCAAAGTTTACAGAGGGGTCTTTTGGTACATAAGAGAAAGGGAGGTGAATGTTAAGATAAAACTGCCCTCCCTTTTGGATCTAGATGGTAGTAGCAACGTTCTACTCTTGGGCTTATGAAAGACTAGATAATATGAAGGGCTGTCTATTAATTACTATTAGTTCTTGGATAAACGATAAGACATTTTTTAAATGCTTTACTGAATTCTCAGGAAAACAAGGACACCTCCAAGGCCAATATATGTAAGCCAGAACCTGAGCAGGAG
Source organism: Cnephaeus nilssonii (assembly GCF_951640355.1). Classification (NCBI taxonomy): domain Eukaryota; kingdom Metazoa; phylum Chordata; class Mammalia; order Chiroptera; family Vespertilionidae; genus Cnephaeus; species Cnephaeus nilssonii. The sequence continues at coordinate 61,477,978 of NC_137072.1, read as the reverse complement.
AGGTAGGTAAACAGTTGCTCTGAGGACAACGCCACTATCAGCATGGACCAGCAGTGAAGGCGAGGAGTCACACCTGAGCACCTGAATGAGGCCAGAAGAGAGCTGAAATGTCCCAGGGGCAGTTGCTGGCCTGCAGAAGTGCATGAAAAACCTCTCACAGGGAACATGCCCAACTTAGAACCTCTGGGTTCCCACAGGTTCAACTAAGTCCGAGTTTACAAAATAAAATCCCCAAACTCAGGGAAAACATTCAGCGGAAGTACACAGATTTAGACTCCCAAAGACAAGATACTAGATTTATCAGCCACAGGATATAAAGTATAATGAATATGCCCAAAGAATGAAGGAGATACAAACAAAAAGAATTAAGAATAAGAATCTATCAAATGATCAACCTTATCTAAAAGAAAATGAAATAGGACTTTTGGAAATGAAAAACATAGTAATGGAAATGAAAATTTCAATGATTTAACAGCAGATTACACATAAATGAAGTGAAATTTAGTAAATAGAAAGATCAAGTCCCAGAAAAAGAGAACAAAGGTAATATTCAAAGAGTCCATGGCAGAAAATTTCAAAGCAGAAAACATTACCAATATAAGAAGTACAATGCATACTAGCAGGACAAATACAAAGACACATCTAGACGGCATTACAGTGAAACCACAGATCAGAACAGGCAAAGAGAGAAAAGCAGCAAAGAGAAAAAGGAAATCATCCCAGAGATAGCAGCTGACTTCAAATACAAAGGAAATGGTGACAATGGAATAATTTCAGAATATTGAGAGAAAACTAACTAGAACTAGTTAAACTATCAAGTAAAATTATTAAGAATAACAGTAAGTGCTGTGGTCTCAAAATATGCTGAGTAAACATTAAAAGCATTCTTACCATGCACATGAAGATAATTATGAAATGATGGATGAGTTAATTAACTTGATTGTAATAATCAGTTCACAAAGTATTCATGTCAAATCATCACATCATACACTTTAAACATATACAATTTTGTCAATTATCTATACTAATAAAAGGGTAATATACTAATTAGACCGGGTTGACTGGATATCTTCCAGTCATCTGGTCCTCCTTCCGGACTAAGCCATGGTGGTGGGGCCAAGGCAGAGGTGGTTAGGGGCGATCAGGCCGGCAGGGGAAGGCAATTAGGGGCGATCAGGCAGGCAGGCAGGCAGGCAGGCAGAGGGGTTAGGGGTGATCAGGCAGGCAGGTAGGTGAGTGGTTAGGAGCCAGCAGTCCTGGATTGGAGAGGGTGCAGGCTGGGCTGAGCCCCCCCCCCCCCCATGCACGAATTTCATGCACTGGGCCTCTAGTACTTTCATAAAGCTGAAAAAATTTAAAATATAAAAAAGAATGACAGTAACACAAGGACATTTTCAGATGTAAATGTAATTCACCATATTATCAGATCAAAGTAGAAAAACCATTTTTACCTCAAGATGAAAAAAAGCATTTTATAAAATTCAACCCCTATAACAAAAGCCTAGCAAACTAAAAACAGAAGGAAATGTCCTTGCCCTGATTAAGAGTAGCAAAACCTCATAAGATTCAATATTGCATAGCTGTCCCTCTAGATAATCTATATGTTAAGTGTGATTCTATTTAGTGTGTATTTTTTTTTAATCTCCTGAAGTTACTCTTTCCCCAAAGAACTTAATAAACTAATTCTAATGTTTAAAGAAAGAGCAAAAAATCAAGACCACTCCTTAAGAAAATTAAGGAGGGAAGACTTGCTCTTCCAGATTTCAAGACCTGTAATCAAGTTATAGCAATTAATTACCCCTTTGTTAGACAAATTGACCAATGGAACAGAACAGAAAGTCCCCACATAGATGTTTACTTATGTGGAAATTGGCTATCTAGGTAAGTCCCTGAGGAAAGGATGAATTAGTCACTAAATAGTAGGAATAAAATTGATTTATCTATATAAATTATGTTTTTCCTATCTTGCACTTACACCAATCAATTCCAGGTGGACTAAAGACTTACATGACTTCCTGACTTTTTTAGTGTCTCCATGTTTTATTGAATAACATACAGCTCACTGAGATATCACAAAATAAGCATACCTGTATAACCATCACCCATTGAAGAAAAAAATGTTACCTGCTTCTGGCAAAAACACTCTTACTGATTCCTAACCAGTCCTTTTCTGCTCCCCAAAGTTAACCATCTCCAAAATGTTCTAATATATTGGATTAGTTTTGTCTGTTTTATAAACTTTGTATAAATTGATTCACCCATAAGGTACTACTCGTATTTCTGGGTTATTTTGCTCAATATTACATGTGTGAGGTTCCTCCATATTTTGTGTAGCAATACTTCATGTTCCTGGTTGCACAGTATTCCATTGTATGGCCATACCACTATGTATTTAACAATTTTTTATATTGAGGGAAATTTGAGTTAGTACTATGATTGGTACACAGGTGCATGCATTGCTATTGTGTATACACTGAGATAAGAATTGCAGGAGCACAGGTTCTATTTATGACTTTCTGGCTTTTAGAAGAGATGGTAAGAAATTTCTTAAGACAAAAAAAAAAAAAAAGAATTACACTAGAAACACCAATTAGAAAGGATATATGCACCCCTATGTTCATAGCAGCACAATTCACCATAGCTAAGATTTGGAAACAGCCTAGGTGCCCGTCAGCAGATGACTGGATCAGAAAACTGTGGTACATCTACACAATGGAATACTATGCTGCCATAAAAAAGAAGGAATTCTCATCATTTGCAGCAACCTGGGAGGAATTGGAGAACATTATGTTAAGTGAAATAAGTCAGTCAATGAAAGAAAAATACCACATGATCTCACTCATTTATGGATAATAAAGAACATTATAATCTTGAACAAAAAGATAGATACAGAGACAGTAAAGCATCAAACAGACTGTCAAATTACAAGGGGAAGGTTAGGGAGAGGTGGGGGAGATAAGAGATCAATCAAAGGACTTGTATGCATGCATATAAGCATAACCAATGGATGCAAAACTCTGGGGGGTGGGGGCATATATGGGAGGGGGGTGTGGGGAGGGCAATGGTAAGATATGTACACATATAATACCTTAATAAAAAAATTGGAAAAAAAAATTACATTTGAATATTGCTGGAGGCTAAAACCAACAGTAGTTAGCATAAATGCAAAAAGACCCATTGGAAGGCCAATGGACTTTGATATTCAGCAGGGCTGAAAATCAGCATAATATTGCCCTGCTGTGGGCTCAATGGCTGAAGGCAATTCCCTAACCCAGTGGTCAGCAAACCGTGGCTTGAGTGTTCTAACGCCACTTCTTCAAAATAGACTCGCCCAGGCCGAAAACCAACTTCGGCGCATGGGCCACGAAGTTTCAATCGCACAGTATGTGTGTGTCCGCACGTGGTATTTTGTGGAAGAGCCACACTCAAGGGGCCAAAGAGCAGCATGTGGCTTGCAAGCCACGGTTTGCCGACCACTGCCCTAACCTGATAATCCTTTTACTATTTACTAAACTTTACCTTTGATATGTCTGTATGCATTCCTAAGGGCAAATGTGTGTTCAAGTGAATAAAAGCTGACAGGTCCAGGATTTCAGGGAGCTTCTCCTCTCCATGCCTTCTAAATTCGTATTTCTTGTCTAGTGTTTTCATTTGTGTGCAGCCCCTTCTTCAGATCCTGAACCCTAGCTGTAAAAGCTTGCAATAGAATATGTTAAAATTAACTTTTCTTACAAAAAAATAATAATAATCCACAAGCCACAAACTGGACAAAAGATATATGCAATAAAAATAAATGGAAATATTAGTATACTATAATGAAGAACTCAAGTATATACAAAAAAATATTTTAAAAAAAAACAACAGAAACATGGACAAAAGACATCAAGAAGTATTTCACAGAAGAAACAGGAGTAATAATCATGGAAATATATTCAACCACTAAGGAAAAAACAAGTTAAAACCACAATAAAATATCACTTTATACCTACCAGATTGGCAAGAATTAGGTCTTACAATAGCAAGTAAATGATAAACCATATTGTAAACTGGCACACCATTTTGGAAAATCTTGGCATTACTTACAAAACTGATATAAAGCTGACCAGGCACATAAACCAACTCTACTTCTAGGTATATACTCTAAAAAAAACACTCTTGCACATATGAAATATGAATGTTTCTTATGCTTTCATAAAAGCAAAAAGGAAAAGGAAAACTATATGCAACATAAATTGCAGCTTTACCCCTGAGTGCCACCTACACTAGCATCGCCCTCATCTCCTCCCAGCCACCATCAAGATCATCTACCAGGACCTCATCAGTCAAAAGAGATGTTCTTCCCTATCTACCGGATCTGGGTCATCACACATGGGCTGTGCCTGGAGGTGGAGGACAAGATGGTCAGTAGGACAGAGGGTAACATTGATGGCGTCATTGGTGGAAATGCCTCCACTGAAGGCCCCAAGGGCGAAGGTACCGAAAGCACAGTCATCACTGGTGTTGACAGTGTCATGAACCATCATTTGCAGGAAACCAGCTTCACAAAAGAAGCGAACAGGAAGCACATCAAAGATGACACGAAATCAAACAAAGCGAAACGTGAAGAACAGAGACAGCAAGAGCAAAGCCTCTCATGCTTTTCATCCACATACCAGGACACGACAAATGGGACGGATGGGGTCCTGAGCTCTTCATTTATTTTTACCTTGATTTAGAGTGGAGGCATTGTTTTTAAGGAAAAAGATGCCATGGAGGTTGTCTAAAAATAAAATCATATGAACTAATTTGAGAGAATGCTTCTCAGTTTAATACATTATTTAAATGCATCCTGTATAGTGTTCCTGGAGAAACTCGAGCCTGGTTACACACCACTACAATAAAGCCTAAGACTGTCTTCAGATAACTTCTACAGAGAAAACTACTCTGGGACTGGAATATAAAAAAACAAGGACCAAAAGTCTGAATTCTGAGTTGAAGTGAAGGAAAAGACCATGCTCCCAGCAGAGCCAACATTCGAAGTGGATTCCTTAGCCAGTGATGGGCAACCTTTTGAGCTTGGTGTGTCAAACTTCGCCAAAAAACTGAGCATAACTCGGGTAGTGTGTCACTTTGAGGAAAAAACATTATTTCGCAAATGTTTCATCCTCGGGAGCAGCAAATGTTTCATCCTCGGCATGCGGTCGCCTCAGCGGCCGCGTGTCATCAGAAATGGCTACGCGTGTCAGTGCTGACATGCGTGTCATAGGTTCGCCATCACTGCCTTAAGACTTTTCATCACCTACAAATGGAAATAGTTAACTGGGAGAGATTTCCAAAGAATAAAGAGATACTAATAGTTGCGGGGGTGGGGGGTAGGGGTGGGAGCGGGGGGCGGGATTACAAAAATCAATCTGTTGAATAAAAAGATCAAGTTACATAAGACTATATAACGGTATACTATTTTTTTAAAAGCTCACCAACAAAAGTAAACAATAGGCTACTTAGGGATATATGTACAAAAACAAAAGGAATAATGCAAAGGAATGATTGATTCGGGATACTTACCTCTCAGGGAGAAGGGTAGGCTGGGAATTGGAATTGAGAAGGAACACTCAATGTAGTGTCAATCCTAAAATAAATGTTCTAATTCTTACTTAGGGAGTGGGTATATAGGTTGTGTTATTTTTTTTAGTATACTTGATAACTTCCATGTTGCATATATTTTTATATATGTACCAAATACTACATATAGAAAGACAGTGACAGTGGCTCCCAGAGGCAGATGTAGGGAGTGGGTGAAATGGGTGAAAGAAGTAAAATCTACAGCATTGGGACTACAGTTAATAATACATTATATGTTTGAAAGTTGCTATGGGTGGTAATGGACGTTTAACTAGACTTATTGCTGTGATCACTTCACAATGTACACTTATATTGGAACATTACGTGTACACCTGAAACTAATTTAATGTTATATATCAATAACATCTCAATAAAATAAAAGGAAAGTGACCAAAAAAAGAAATACAGTGACCAGAAATACTTTTATACTGCTAAGAAGAAACTATGAAAAAGAAGAAACTGTGAAAAAGAAAGTCATCTTCATTTAAATGTATATATACACTGAGTGGCCAGATTATTATGATCTCTGAACGCATAATAATCTGGCCACTCAGTGTATATCCTATATAATAAAGGGCTAATATGCAAATTGTCTCCTCAACCAGGAGTTCGACCAGCAGGCAGGCTGGTCAACCGCCCATGTCCCCTCCCCCAGGCCAGGCTGGCCAGACCCCACCGAATTCATGCACCAGGCTTCTAATATATATATATATATATATATATATATATATATATATATATATATATACACACACACACACACACACACACACACACACACACACACACACACACACTAGAGGCCTGGTGCACGAAATTCATGCACGGGGGTGTGTGTCCCTCAGCCCAGCCTGCACCCTCTCCAATCTGGAACCCCTCGAGGGATGTCCGACTGCCCGTTTAGGCCTGATCCTACCGGGACTGCTGGCTCCCAACTGCTCACCTGCCTGCCTTCCTGATTGCCCCTAACCGCTTCTGCCTGCCAGCCTGATCACCCCCTAACCATTCCCCTGCCAGCCTGATTGATACCTAACTGCTCCCCTGCCAGCCTGATTGCCCCTAACTGCCCTCCCCTGCAGGCCTGGTCATTCCTAACTGCCCTCCTCTGAAGGCCTGGTCACCCCAAACTGCCCTCCCCTGCAGGCCTGGTCACCCATAACTGCCCTTCCCTGCAGGCCTGGTTCCCCCCAACTGCCCTTCCATGAAGGCCTGGTCACCCCTAACTGCTCTCCCCTGCAGGCTTGATCGCCCACAACTGCCCTCCCTTGCAGGCCTGGTCCATCCCAACTGCCCTCCCCTGCCGGCCTGATCACCCACAACTTCCCTCCCCTGCTGGCCATCTTGTGGCAGCCATCTTGTGTCCACATGGGGGCAGCCATCTTTGGCCACATGGGGGCAGCCATCTTGTGTGTGGAAGTGATGGTCAATTTGCATATTACTCTTTCATTAGATAGGAGATTTTATATATATATATATATATATATATATATATATATATATATATATATATATAGAGAGAGAGAGAGAGAGAGAGAGAGAGAGAGAGGCCAGATTATTATGTGTTCAGAGATCATAATAATTTGGCCACTCAGTGTATACTACCTTGTGCAAAAAGGGGTAGTTGGTGCTCAGCTGGTATGGCTTAGCAGTTGAGCATCGACCTAGGAACCAAGAGGTCACTGGTTCAATTCCAGATCAGGGCACATACCTGGGTTATGGGCTCGATCCCCAATAGGGGGCGTACAGCAGACAGCTGAATCTCTCTCATCAATGTTTCTTTTTTTAAAAAAATATATTTTATTGATTTTTTACAGAGAGGAAGAGAGAGGGATGAGAGTTAGAAACATCGATCAGCTGCCTCCTGCACACCCCCTACTGGGGATGTGCCCACAACCAAGGTACATGCCCTTGACCGGAATCGAACCTGGGACCCTTGAGTCCACAGGCCGACGCTCTATCCACTGAGCCAAACTGGTTTCGGCCAATGTTTCTATCCCTCTCCCTTCCCCTCTCTCTAAAAATCACTAAAAACATATTTTCAGCCATAAACTGATTAGTCAACCACTGATTAGTTGTGGATTTTTAACTACTCAACACCTTTGAATCTATTTTTTAACTGTAAAATGCAGAATTATTGTGAGATTAAATAACGTTATAATATTTTAAAAATTATTATAAAGTGACTGGTACAGACTATATACTTAAAAATTATACTTATTAATACTTCCCATGACTATTAGTTAAATGTAAGAAATCTCTTATATTCTTCTTTTATTTTTAGAAATCCCTTATATTCTAAAGAGTTTGTTCAGGTAGACTGAATTTAGGCTCAACCATTAAGATAATGGTACAGTGATTTGTTAAAACAGCAACAAAAACCACCAGAATTTTTACATTCAAATAAGGTTTCTCCTCAAAGAAGCTATATACTTCCTTCTTTGAAGTTTCTATTGCTCAGGATAATTTTAGTAATCTTCCACTAAAACTGTTTACTTTTGAAAAAAAATTTTTCCCCAGGGGAGGAAAACATTCTTTGAGGATAGATTTCACCTGTGATAAGCATAAAATACTTTGAATCAGGTCTGATAATAAAATACACAAAGCAATAATCAAGTTAAAACCCTGCTCAAAATTAACATAGGACTATCATGAGACCAGTTCTCTTAGATGACTTACGAATGGACTCTTCAGGCTATTTTTTCAAAGAGGAGTTTCAGAAAAGCTTTTAGCAATGGCACATAGCTAAAAAACAAAACAAAGCAACAAAATTATAGCACCACAAGGTTACTAGTCAGAGGGGCAATGTTATCTTAATACATAAAGAATCTCATTTCTATATAGTACAAGTCTGCAACTGGAGAGAGAATTGCTTAATCAGTCACTAGGGTTAGTGAAATCACTTAAATCAGTTACCTTTAACTTTTGTAAGGGTAACAAAAATCTTATTTTCAGTTAAACAGAGAGGTCCTTTTTATGAGAAAAATATTACAGCCAACCTACTAAATCGATTTGTATTTGAGAGATGGACAATAATTACACCATCTTATATAATAAAACCCTAATATGCAAATGGCCTGGATGGCAGAATGACCGGAGGAACGACCGGTCGCTATGACACGCACTAACCACCAGGGGGCAGACACTCAACACAGGAGCTGCCCCCTGGTGGTCAGTGCACTCCCACAGGGGGAGCATTGCTCAACCAGAAGCCAGGCTCACGGCTAACGAGTGCAGCAGCAGTGGCGGGAGCCTCTCCCACCTCCACTGCAGGTAGGCGGTAAGGGGCGAGGGGTCCCAGAATGCAAGAGCCCCGGACTGCGAGAGGGATGTCTGACTGCTGGCTTAGGCTCGGGGGGATTGGGCCTAAGCTGGCAGGCGGACAGCTCCCAAGGGGGCACAGGCTGGGCTGAGGGACCCCCAACCTCCTGTGCACAAATTTTGTGCACCGGGCCTCTAGTTTTTTATAAGATTCTATAAAAGTAATCAAACAATGAGAAGCAAAGTTATATCGACCTTATAGAAAGTTATACTCATAATAGATACATGCAATATATTTAATCCATAAATAGCACTGATATGACCCCAACTGTTTTATGTTTTATTTCACTACTTAATAGTATTCCAGTACATGGTAATTTATTATTTTGATTTGCTCTAGAGTATTTGCATGTTGATTTGCACAAATTTTTATATGGTTTTAAGAAAATACTAAATTGAAGTTTTTTCCCCGTTAATCCTCACCCAAGGATATTTTTTTCTATTGATTTTTAGAGAGAATGGAAGGGAGGGAGGGTGGGGGAGAAAGAAAGAGACACAGAGAGAGAGACAGAGAGAGAAATATCAATGTGAGAGACATACCAATTGGTTATCTCTTGCATTCTCCCTGACTGGGGCTGAGGATTGAACCTGAAACCCAAGTATGGGCCCTTGACCAGAAATCAAACCCAAGTCCCTTGTGTTCATGGGCCGATGCTCCTACCACTGAGCAACACTGGCCAGGGCTTATAAGTTTTATTGCCACTTACAACTCCACAAAAAGGGGGAAAAAGAGACAGAGCCAATGACATCCCAATAATAATTCTTTAAAAGTCTGATATGAGAAACCACAGAAAACATTAACTGATAAGACATGAATTAGATTCTAAATGCATTCTATACCATATAACAAATAGTGAACAAAAGAACAAAAAAATGTTTCACATTTACCATTTGTAAGAGTAGTTTAAGCAGCTTCAATCATCTCTTTACTAGGCATTTAATAGCATTTTAAGTTCAAAGTACATTTGGGAATTAAAACAATGAATAATACTCCTTAGAGGGAATACAAAATTATTTCAAACATTTAAAAAATAATCAATTAGTTACACAGAATATAGTGAATTTAGTCAAAAACAATATCAAGTAATTTTTTCTTAAAGTGGCAGTGCAATATAGTAAAGCAGTGGTTTTAATGACTAGAAACATATCTTGAAGATATAATATGCAAATTTTCACTGTTTTCCATTCACAATTTCAAAATTTAGCTCCATTTTATATCACTTTTTGGAAGGCGCTATTAATGTCTGAGGTTAAAGTAACAGGCCTCATAATTAAGGAGTCACCTTTGAATCTTTCATCTCTTTATACCTATGAATATAATCATCTTTCAACTGCATGATTCCTTCAGCCCGATCCTCGCTTCATATCTCAAAGAATGTGTGTTTAATAGAGAGACTGTGCATGTTGATTCCACTATTTATCTTTTCATACAACGGTTAGGTCCTTCAAGGCTACGCTGACTGCCACACACAATGGAACGGACAGCCACATGTCCCCTGCACTTCACCTGACTCATCTCATGAGTCGTTCATATTTTATGGCTAGCTGGGGTACCAACTTAGTATGTTAGGTGACTACTGTTTAATAAAAAAGCAGAATTGGAAATGTAACATCTTTGTGTTCCTTATTCTCTACACATATAACAAAGGTAGACTTGTTCAAGAAAAAACATTTTAAATAATCTTAGAAATAAGATCAAATCCCCCTTCACCACAAAATAAACAAAACCAACATATCAGTAGCCATAGCTAGACAATTCGCAAAACCAACTACAAGAACTACAAGAACGCCATTATATGAGAAATGCCGTGGAAGTCAGGTTTTGAGATAGTAAGTGTTGTAGAGTTCAGCATTTGGGGGACTGACTGAAATATGGTTATAGTTACATAAGAGAACCCTGGTTCAGATCCAGCAATGACATGTGAACTTGCCCATAGGCTGATAGAAAAAAAAAACAAAAAAACAGAATAATTTGGGAACTTTTAAATCTGCTTCATGAAAGACTTTTTCTGCTAGCCTGCGCCTTCTTACAATTTTTTCTTTTTATGCGGGGGTGGAGGGGGGGGGGCGTCCATTATACCCAATAGGCAATGGCGTTGTAATGTGGCTTTTTGATCTACTGCACCGACAAGCCTAGGTTGCTTTTTTTTTTTTTTTTTAATCTTCACCTGAAGATAATTTTCCCACTGATTTTTCAGAAAGAGTGAAAAGGATGGGGGTGGGGAGAGGGTAGAGAGAGAGAGAGAAGCATCAATGTGAGAGAGACACGTCAACCAGGGCTGGGAGCAAACTCACAACCCAGGTATGTGCCCTTGACCAGGAATTGAACCCGTGACCCTTCAGTCCGCAGGCGGACATTCTAACCAGCTAGGGCCAGGATGCCATTTAATGAGGACCACCAGAGCTCCTAGGCAATGAACTTCAGGGCTGGCTAGATGGGGTTAGGGTTCTTACTGCCCTGCTTCCTTGTGAACCAGATGACTGATCAGCAGTGAATTATACTGAATTCTAAGGCATGACTTTAGGAGAGCCTAGATGTACCAAACAGCATTCAAATAAAAAACATTCCTCATAAATATTTATACAAATATATACATATAACGAATAGGCCATTTTACAATTCTGGTTTAAACCATGAAGACCTGTTAACAATATCCTGTGTAACAATATCCTGTGTAACAATATCCTGTGTAACAATATCCTGGCTTCAAATTAATGTACAGAAATATTTCCAATTAAATAAATATACCAAAGGGGATTAAATAAAACAAAATATGTAGTTTCAATCTTTCTCTGTTTTTACCAACAATATCTCTTATTGGTAATGATGGACTTGAACTAATCAGTAAACTACAGTCTATAATAGGATACATGTAAAAATGCATTCATTTTCTGATAATAAATTAATCCAGATTCTGTACAGTTACAAACACCAGGATGGTGGCAAACAGCAAAATAGAAAGTTCAAAATCAAATGATTAAATAAAAAAAGTGTTGAACATATTCTCAGGCTCTCTTAAGGTGTATTGACTGGGCACTAGAATAACATCAACTCGAAAGCCTTCCTCTAGTATGTACTCTGGTTCAATTTTTGCTTATTATGAAGAAATTTCTTTTTTTTGTATGAGATGAAAAAATAAAAGTGTACATTTGTTCAGATGGAATCAGTTCAGCTAGGTCTTTGGTGTCCTAACAACTCAAACTGAAATTAAGATCTTATAATACTCCTATAAGCTTTGAGCCAAGTGGCATGCAGAGAGATCAAACATTTGTTTCTACTTCTGTAAATATTCAAAAAAATTTGAGAAATCAACACCCAGAAAAAAGCAAGGCATAAATTCATCAGCACCAAGTAGAATTGCTCTTCAAAAGAAGGTCTCTTCCGTGTCCTGATGTCCTGGTGTTGATGAACAGAGTCTAATCTTCCCTCTAGGAAAAGCCCACTGCCTAAGGTTAATACCTTTAGGCAAAAAAAAAAAAGAAAAAAAAAAAAAAAAGGAAAACTCAGTAAATGACTCTTACATTTTGATTTGTCCACACTTTTTAAAATAGGGATTTCAATGTTTGGCACGACTTTAAACATTTTTCAGAGAAGGTATGGTTTCAGATTAGAATGTCTTTCTTCCCTACTCTATTTGCTAAAGTGGGAAGTATCAAATTTAACTTTATTACTAATAATTCTTTAGCTACTATTCCAAAAGTTGCACTTTGTCACAACACAACAGTTTACATTTCAGCAAGGCTCTAGTAGTAGTTAAAACTGTTCAAAGAGGGTCATACAAAATCCTGGTCATTTTTCCTATCAGATATGATGAAATTGTTGATGGCTGGGACTCAAATCACATGCAGTCAACCACATTGTTGGATCCATGACCTACATCTCGAATTTGGCTAGTTAAACAGGCACAGACAGCTACACCTGCTCCAGCTCTGCAATGAGACACAGATCCAACAAGCTCCCACCTGAAATGAGAGGAAAAAGAATGTTATTTTTAAAATATATATTTTTATTGATTTCAGAGAGAAAGAAAGAGGGAGAGAGAGATAAAAACATCAATGATAAGAGAGAATCATTGATTGGCTGCCTCCCGCATGCCCCCCCTCCCACCCCTTGGGATCGAGCCCACAACCTGGGCATGTGCCCTTGACCAGAATCCAACCCAGGATCCTTTAGTCTGCAGGCCAATGCTCTATGCACTGAGCCAAACCGGCTAGGGCAAAAGAATGTTATCTTAGAACAAAGCATGATTTACTTTATTCAAAACTGCCTATCATGGGACTGGTTTTGGAAGATACCAAGCTTCCTAAGGAAGACAAGATATCCCAAATGTTTTATATTGACCCCATCTAGCAGCATGTTAGCACCGTGAAGTAATCAGTTACTGGAGGATCCCATTAAAGTGTAGAGAAAACAAAGTTACCTATTCAGCACTGGATCAAATGCTTCTACTGTATTTAAGTATGCGTTGCCATTATGACCACCAACTGCAAAGATTTTGCCCATCACTGTTGCGATCCCCACTCCACCCCTGGGAGTGGTAAGTGCTGCTACATAATCCCACTTGTTGCTTCGAGGATCATACCGCTCAACCGAACTCAGAGGAGAATTATCATCAAAACCACCTATATGAAGAAAAAAAAAGTAAAAGCATTACATTTCATAGAAATTAACTGCTAAGTCTTCATTCAATAGCTTCTACAAACCAAATCTTTTAAAAACATTTTAGAAAATGGAAAAAATTTATCTCAAAACCTATTACCACTCCCAACTTCTGTTAGACATACTTTCTAGAATTCATGATAAATGAAATAATATTTTACCTTAATACTAGAATTAAAAATCTTAAAGTAGGAAAAACGAGAGTTCCTGTATCTAAGCAGATAACATAAAAGCAAAAAAAAAAAACCCCAAAAAGCAACAAGAAAAAAACACACAGACATTTATATAATTTTCCCTTAGCTTCCTAGGGGCAAGCAAGACAGCACCGGGATTGCCCTCTGTGTGTACATGTGTGCCTTATATTTTGAATAGTAACAGGGCTTGAGAATAAACTATACTAAGTCATTTGACTCATTTAGATATGTTAAAGTTTTCCAACTACTTCCCTTAATACCATAATTGCCATAGTAATTAGAGATAGTAAACTATGACTGAATTCTTACCAGTTTTTGCCAAAACTACATCTTCATGCATGTCAAACTCGCAGCCCACAGGCCGCATGCCTCATTTATTTGGCCCATGTTAGCTTCTGAGTTTGACATGTTTGCTACACATCATTCTGACAATATCCTATCTAATAAAAGAGTAATATGCAAATTAACCATCACTCCGCCACGCCCACCAGCCAATCAGGAGCAAAGTATGCAAATTAACCCCAACCAAGATGGCTGCGGCCACTGAGCGAGCAGGAGGGAGGCTTGGGTTTCCCTGGCGATGGAGGAAGCCAAGCTTTCCACACACCCTGGCGGGCCCAGGCCTCCACTCAAGGCTACAAAGTTTCAATTATAGAAGATAAATAAATCCCAACATAAATGGCGACAGCCACGGAGCTGGGGAGAGCAGGAGGCTAGGGTTGCCCCCAGCAATGGAGGAAGCCAAGCTTTCTGCCTGCCCTGGCCTGCCTTGGCCTCCGCTTAAGGCTACAAAGTTTCAATTATAGAAGATAAATAAAGCCCAACAGAAATGGCTGCCACCACAGAGCAAGCAGGAGGCTTGGCTCCGCTCCAGGTTACAAAGTTTCAATTGTAGAAGATAAATAAGTCCCAGACACCAGGGCCTCCATTTGGGTCGCCAGGGGGTGTGGCTGGCCTGCAAACCACCACAGGCCCCTCGCCCAGGCCGCCCCAAGTCCCAAGGGAACCCCCACCCTGATCCGGGACACCCTTCAGGGCAAACCAGCTGGCCCCCACCCATGCACCAGGCCTCTATCCTATCTAATAAAAGAGTAATATGCAGATTGACCATCACTCCAACACACAATATGAATGCCCCCATGTGGTCAAAGATCCTGCCCCCATGTGGGACACAAGATGGCCACCACAAGTTGGCCAGCAGAGGAGGGCAGTTGGGAGGGACCAGGCCTGCAAGGGAGGGCAGTTGGGGGCGATTAAGCCTGCAGGGGAGGGCAGTTAGGGGTGACCAGGCCGGCAGAAGAGGGAAGTTGGGGGTGACCGGGCCTGCAGGGAAGGGCAGTTGGGGGGGACCCAGGCCTGCAGGGGAGAGCAGTTGGGGGGGACCAGGCCTGCAGGGGAGGGCAGTTAGGGGTGACCAGGATACAGGGGAGAGCAGTTAGGGGCAAACAGGCTGGCAGGGGAGCAGTTAGGCATCAATCAGGCTGGCAGGGGAGTGGTTAGGGGGTGATCAGGCTGGCAGGCAGAAGAGGTTAGGGGCAATCAGGAAGACAGGCAGGCGAGCAGTTGGGAGCCAGCATTCCTGGAATGTGAGAGGGATGTCCGACTGCCTTTTAGGCTCACTGGAATCGTGCCTAAACGTGCAGTCAGACATTCCTCGAGGGGTCCCAGATTGGAGAGGGTGCAGGCTGGGCTGAGGGACACCCCCCCGTGCACAAATTTTGTGCACCGGGCCTCTAGTTACTTATAATGTTTCTGAGGGTTAGACAAAGACTGTTATTTTAACAGCGCTCTTTCCTTTAAAAATAAACGTGTCTCACCTGGCTGGTGTACCACAGTGGATTGAGCATTGACCCTTGGACCAAGAGGTCCTGGGTTTGATTCCTAGTGAGACACATGCCTGGGTTGCGGGCTCCATCCCCAGTAGGGGGGCCTGCAGGAGGTAGCAGATCAATTATTTGCTCTCATCATTGATATTTTTACCTCTCTCTCCCTTTTCCTTCCTCTCTGAAATCAATCAAAATATTATTTTTTTTTAAAAGAAAAATTTCAAAGCAGAGGAAAAGAGGATGCAATGCTGCAGGCAGTGACTAGCTCTCTGAACTCTTTTCTTCCTTTGTAGAGGAAGGGATTACTGAGTCTAATAGAGCCACCTATTTATTGGGTAACTACAAAGTACCAGATGCAGTTTGAGATGTTGAACATATTTTGCCTTTAATTCTTAAAACAATTGTAAAAGATAGGCATTATTACTCCCATGTCTTGGTCCTTTAAAACCTTAGTATTGGAAGGGAATAGACCAGAAGTAGCATCAGTTATCACTTGGGACTGTTAGAAATACAGAATCTGGGCCCCTCCTTTGCAGTTTAACAATATCTCCATACTATTCACACGCATATTACAGTTTGAGAAAGCACTGTCCTATGGTTCCTTCCAACTCTACAATTCGGTAAGTCAAAAAGCAATAAAAAGATGCCAATACCTATTATGCATATGAAATACCCATTGGTTTGCTTAAAGTAGTCACCATAATTCCCTTGGGATGAGAAAACGTGTCTTAGATCTTTAAAGATTTTTGCAAAGCATATTCATTCAATTTGTGTCCTTAAATGAAAAAATATATATCCTATTTAAATGTAACCCCTTACTTTAGATATACTTGCTACTCCTAGTAAAAATATGGAGCTAGAAGTTTTAAACATGAATGAGGAAGATGTAAACAAAAAAGCATGAATGTGAACCCTAAGAATTCAAAAGTAAACCTTAGGACTGATTCTACTTGAACCTAAATGCAAATAATTTGTGTTATGTTATTTTGTAACACTACTAGATGCCAGGTTCATGAAATTCGTGCATGGGTAGGGTCCCTAGGCCTGGCCGGCAATCAGGGCCAATCGGGGCCTTCCGGCTGCCGGCCAGGGCCTTCCTTCATTTCACGCCACCCCCTGGTGGGTGGTCAGCACACATCATAGCAAGCGATCGAACTCCTGGTCTCCCGGTCAAACTCCCGAGGGGACACTTGGCATATTAGCTTTATACACACACACACACACACACACACACACACACACACACACACACTAGAGGCTATACTATACGAAATTCGTGCATGGGTAGGGTCCCTAGGCCTGGCCTGCAATCAGGGCCCATCTTCCCCGGCTGCTGGCAGCCAGCCCTGCCCTCCACCGCTGATGCTGGTCGCCCTGTGTGTGTAGGCTGACCGGCAGGGTGATCGGGGCCCTGCTCACTTGCACCCGCCTTGGCCTGGCGCCACCCGCATCCACCCCCACCCACCCCTGGTCCCCCATTTCCCATCGGGCGATCAGAGCCTGCCAGCCAGGGGGAGGGACTGAGAGGTTGGCCAGCAGGCCCCCATTGGGCGATCGGGGCCTGTGGGCTGGGGGCAGCCCCTGGTGGTCAGTGCACGTCATAGCGACTGTTCCTTCCACTGTCCGGTTGATTTGCATATTATGCATACATATATATATATATATATAAAAGCATATATATGATTATTGTATATCCTGTAATAAATTAGACCAGAGAAATACTATCCACTCACCAACAACGTATAAACAACCATGGAGATCACTAACTCCATTGCCTGCTCTTCGTTGACCCATCTCTTTAAGTTCTATCCACTTATCCAGATGTGGATCATACCTCTCCACACTAGATAGAGAGGCTACTCCATCATTGCCACCTACTGCATAAACATGGTTCTAAGTAAAGAGAAAATAAAAAACATGTCACATTAGTTTTTTAACTGATTTATACATTATCCTAATGGTAAATCAGAATCTTGAAAGAAAGCAGCATTTCATGAAATAATATGGTGTATAATCAATATGTGCATACTGGAGATATGAATATCCCAGATAATTCCTTATTTGGTTAGGGATGTGATGCAATGCAGTCCAATGAGCAAGGTGCCATATAACTTACCACTAGAGCCACAGAGCCAACTCCTCCACGGGGAGTAATCATTGGTGCCACTGTACTCCACTGATCACATTCTATGTCATATCTCTCCACGTAGTTGAAGCAAGTGTTGTCATCTAACCCTCCAATTGCATAAATTGGGCCTCCTAAGGAGGCTAAGGCAATTCCTCGCCTGCAAAGACAATAAAACACATTTTAGCCTCTGGGTTTGTTTAGAGAAAACAGGTAGCAAATAAAAAAAAATTGTGTTAATACAAGTCATTCATCATGTTAAACTTCAATGTGTCATCCCCCTCACCCCCCAATTATATTTAGATTTATGGAAGCTTCTGAATAGATGGCTACAGGGTTGCCAAACGTGCAAGTCTATGTGAGCAGTGCCCTCTGGAGTTTTATAATGCATAGCCTACACGGATTACTTTAAACTCGTATGAAATAATAAAGTTAAAACCCAACAAAATACTATAAATGAAGTAAAAAACATTCAATAAGTAAAACACAGTTGCATTGAGAGGTTGATAAACTGACAAATGGTTTACTGTGGAGGTAAGAAGTCAATGTCATTTCTAAATTCTTATAATCAGCAGAGCACATTTTGTTGCAGGGTTTCATTATATCACATTAAAAAAACATCAATTTTTATATTACATCCTTTTTATCACATTGCTTTACTTATGTAGGGCATTTATTTCTCTTCTTGGAAAGTAAGAGACTTAGCTCATGTTAAAAACTAATCTGCAGCCTGGCAGGTGTGGCTCGGTGGTTGAGCAATGACCTATGAACCAGGAGGTCAGGGTTTGATTCCAGTCGGGGTACATGCCCAGGTTGCGGACTCGATCCCTAGTAGGGGGTGTGCAGAAAGCAGCCAGTTGATGATTTTCTCTCATTGTTGATATTTCTATCTCTCTCTCCCTCTCACTTCCTCTCTGAAATCAATAAAAATATATTAAAAAAACAACTACTAATTCACAGTAATGATGATCAGAAGAAGATTGCATAGCCTGGCCAGTGCAGCTCAGTGGTTGAGCGTCAACCCATGAACCAAAAGGTCATGGGATCGATGTCTGGTCGGGGCACATACCTGGGTTATGGGCTCGAACCCCTAGCACAGTGGTCGGCAAACTCATTAGTCAACAGAGCGGCAAACCGAGGCTCGCCGACCACTGCCCTAGCAGATCGATAATTATCTCTCATAATTGATGTTTCTCTCTCTCCCTCTCCCTACCTCTCTGAAATCAATAAAAATATATTTAAAAAAACTAAAAAGATTACACAAACTTCTTTAAAAACAATTGCAGCAATCTCTAAAACTATTATGTCACGGACTTGGTATGTACTTTGGATAAAGTAGTGTATCTTATAAATCTCTCCCACCTTGCTTCTTCATCTGTACCCCATTTGAGACAGGAGTAGAAACAGCTGGTATGAGTTACTGTACGTCAAGCACTAAGAACAGTGACTGACCCATATGTAGTGCTATGTATTAGCTATTGTTACTGGTGAGAGCAGCTGTTCTACTGAGTTTCTAACTCTAAGTTTACCAAAAGAGTATCGAAGGAAAGAATTCTTAGGAATAATGTAGTCATTCATTTTGTCATATTAACCTCTTTTCTCTTGAGTATAAAGCAATGGCTTATAAAATACAGCAGGGAGCAGAATACAAGTCAGAAAGTTAAAGAATGAGGGCAATTCTGCATGCTACTGCTTGTTTGACAATAGAGGGGGACACTTGGGAAAAACCCGAGAGTGGTCTCTAGGAGCTGAGAGTAAGCGCTGGCCAACGGCCAGAAAAAATGAGGAAGTCAGTCCTACAATCACAGGAACAGAATTCTATCAATAACTAAGTGACCTTGGGAGCTGTTTCTCCCCCAGAGCCTCCAGGTGAGAACCTAGCCCCGCCTATACCTCGATTTTGGCCTCGTAAGACCCCAAGTGGAAAACCCAGTCAAACCTGCTGGATATCTGACCCATGGAACTGTGAGCCAATAAATGAGTGTTGTTTTGCACGGCTAAGTTTGTGAAGCACAGAAATTGAAAACTAACAGACCTATCACAAGACGAACAAAAATTTCATTCTGTTCACTGTCTTGTTTTACCTAATGCAGAAAAGCACATCACTATACATATCAGATGCTTAGGCCAGGAACCGTCCTCGCCTCTGCCTTAGTTTTCTTTCTAGCTCCCAAGCCTAATTCATCATTAAATCTTGTTGACAGTATCCTTCTGAAATATGTCTTCTTTCCTCTATTCCACCTTCTACTACTTAAGTCCAAGCCACCATTATTTCTTGGCTGAAATATTACAATAATCCTTTTGGTCTCTCAGACTATTTTCACTTTCACTCTGGTCCTTCTCAAATTCCTTCTCCATTTCATATGCAGGGGATTTTAGAAATGAGAAATGTGATTTTCTTGTCCCCTTGCTATTAAAAATTGCGTGCGTGCGTGTGTGTGTGTGTGTGTGTGTGTGTGTGTGTGTGTATTTCAAAACCCACTAGATAAAGTAAATCTTGGCAAACCTGAAAGGCCCTTTCTTTGCCTACTGTTTCAGCCTTATTTCTTGACACTATCCCTTTGATCTCTCACCCAGACTTGACGCCTTTTATGCTCTCTGCTCTACTTCACTTCTGGATTTTCGAAGATTCTTCATCTCTTTCTACCCACCACCACTTAACTAGGCTAAATTATTCTATCCCTTCAGATCTTAGGTTAAGTGGGACTTCGTTAAGATCTTTTCCACTCCCCAGGACCCTTTACTTTCCCTGTGCTCACATTACTACTACCCTTGTAATCATGTCTTTGTATTTTCCCTTCTAGAGTGTAAGCTCTATGGAAGTGGGGCCTTTGGCTGTCTTATTTACTGCTGTATCTTTCAGCACTTGGTATGTCTTACAATGGTCACTTACACGGTGTTTGTTGAATAAATAAATCAACCCCTAGAGAGGCTCTGTTAGGATGAGGAGTTTCAATAAAACCACAGGTTAACCAATACCAGTGTCCATGTTAGTGGAAAGACGAAAAAGAAGAGGGGAAAAGTAAAGAAACCCAGATATTTTATATGTGAATATGATCTTGAAATGCACACTGAAAAAATGATTTGGGGGAATATAAATTGTTAACAAATAATATGACAAAATAACTGCAGTTCTATTATTTTTATAGTTAGATAGCTATTTTAAAGTGCTCAGGGCATATTTTAAAAGATTAAAGAAATTCAACTGCTATTACGCTAGAGAAGTTTCGCTCAATTCTTGGCTAAAAACTAGCCAACTTCCTTATTTTAATTAATGCACTACAATTTAAATATTATTTGTAGTTAGCATGTAACATAAATCAAACCCTATTAAAGTATTAAAATGTCACTTGTAGACAAGTGGGAGATAATAGCATATTTTAAGGTCAGCTTTCTTCCCTAGATTTCTTTCTCCTCATGAGAAAAAAAAGGCTAGAAATCTCTTTTAAAAATAACTCTCACAGTTCCATCTAATCTCTTATACTTATAACACATGAAAAATATTCAGTTAAAAACACTTCATGTTAAATTGATACATAATAGAAAATTAGTTGGCAATGTATCCCATGTGTAATTTAACTTAAAATTGTTTGTTTTGGTAAAAAGCAAATGCTGCTACAGTTTACAAACTATACAAACCATAATGTCTGAAGTTAGGTTTTGTCTGTTGAATACTTATTCAGATAGCCCTTTTTTCTTTCCTTTATCCCATTTTCACTCTGAAACAGAGGCCGAATTACTGTAGTATCTAGGTTTATGTTCCTTGTTAAGCTGTTTTTGAAATCCTCACCCTGTTTGCTGAATTTTAAATTTAAAAAAGAAGAAGAACAAGTAATCCAATTCAAGCTGTAAAAATAAGTTACTTTCTGACATATACATACATAATTCCAGTCACTGGGAGGTATTATATATAGTATGCTCCATTACTATTATATTGATCTATAAATAAATATTCATTCCTTCCTTCTAAAGCACCATACATCTCTTTAAATATCTAGATATTCTCTTAAGTGCTCATGTTTCCAGACCAAAACCCTTCAACAATGTTTTATATGACAGTTTTCAGAACTCTTACTAACCTACTAGTCTGTAGTTACATTTCCAACAAATTTTGTGCACCCCTATCTATATATATTAAAACATAATATGCAAATCAACTGGACAGCGGAATGACCAGTTGCTATGACCTGCACTGACCACCAGGGGGCAGATGCTCAACACAGAAGCTGCCCCCAACCCACAGGCCCCGATCGCCTGATCAGGGCCTGCCAGCCAACCTCTCGGTCCCCTCCCACCGCCAGCAGGCTCCAATTGCCATATGGGGAACAGGGAACCGGGATTGAGTGACGGCGGATGCGGGTGGTGCCAGGCCAAGGTGAGTGCAAGCAAGCGGGGCCCTGACCACCCCACCGGTTGCCCCACACACAGAGGGTGACTGGCATCGGTGGCAGGGGGCAGGGCCAGCTGCCAGCAGCCAGGGAATATGGGCCCTGATCACAGGCCAGGCTTAGAGACCCTATCCATGCACAAATTTCATGCACCAGGCCTCTAGTATACCATAATTATTTTCAAAGTTAAAACATATATTACTCTACAGATAATGTTCACTATAGAACATCCACTCAAAATAAATTTAAAATGATTAAATTAAAATTGTAGAGTCTCATTTTTTTTTATTCCCACACCCCAACTGATATTACATAGCCTACTTTTTGAGACCATAGCTATAGATATAGACAAATCAGCATAAAGAACAGTACAATTACAATCTCCCTTGATCCAAAGGCTTCATTTCTCTTAATGTAGGAAACTATATTATATTCGCTTTTTTCCTTTCTTCCTTTTTTTTTTTTTTAAGAGCTGTGCCTTTAGATTGGTTCAGGTACTTTTTCCATATGAAACAAAATCACAAACCTGACTTCCCACTGTGTTGTACTGGTGTAATTGATTTTTTAAAAACACGTCAAGCAGGTTTTACCTATAACTCTAATTTGAATATTTTTAAGGTTTGCCTCTATATCTAGAGTATGTTTGGTCTACTACATCTTTGAATCCTGATTTTGTCACATATTAGCTATCTTTCCACATTAGAATATCTAAAAATTTGGTTTTCGAGTCATTTAAAAAATTCTGAATGGGCTAGTCAACATTTACTAAGTCATGTTACTAAAAAACCTTCCTCCCCTTTAAAGTGATCCATTTATCAACATATATTTCAATTTACTATAGATGAAGATTTTAACTATTAATACACGTAATGATTAAAAATAATGACTAGAAATTGTGGGATATTCTTTTTATCATGTTAAAATACATAGCTTAGTCCTAAAGCCATTATCTTAATAGGGAAACACCAGGACATTTCCATTAAGATCAGAAACAAGGCAAAAACACCTATCTCTGTCCCTATTCACACTATATTCTATTATTAACCAACACATTTAGAAAAGAAAAACCATTAGAAGCACAAAAATATGTGAAAAAACTGGCAAAAGTTGAATAAGGTCTACAGATTAGTGAACAGTTTTGTATTGATGTTCATTTCCTGGTTTCAATCACTGCACTGTGATGGTTTAAGATGTCAACATTATGGGGTTTGGGTGAAGAGCACACAGCAGGTCTTCTCTGTCTCAGCGCTCCTGGCTTTTGGGGCCAGATAATCTGTGCGGTGGGAGACCTTCCTGTGCATTTACAGGATCTTTAGCAGCACCCTTGGCCTCTCCCAACAAGATGCCAGCGGCCACTCCCCCAACCTCCCTGCCCCCAACCCAGGTTGTGACAACCAACTGTGCTGACCTACCTCTTTGTGTTCATTGATGCCTTCATCATCCATTTATTATTGAGAGGGTCAAACATCTCCATGCTGCCTAAATGCTCATTTCCATCGTGTCCACCCACGGCATACACTTTACCTGCCCAACAGAGAAGTATTTTCATTTGAGTCCAAATAAACTGACAGTTATTTACATGTATAACCAACATATAAATAGAAGAAAATAATTATTTTCCACAAGTATTCTTCTGTTCAGCATTATGATCAAATGTCACTTTTGTAGTTAAATGGAAATAAACGTGAGCTTCTACTTAATAAAATGCCTGGAATGTGCTGTTCCACATGAAGTTTTTTAAATGCTCAAACACTATCCCTCAGGTTTCCCAACTTTTTATTATTTAGTAGATGAAATCATGCTGTTAAAGAATGTTTTGTAAAATGAAAAAAATGCTCTAATGTTACATAAAGAAAATATGAAACAATACAATATGATCAAACTTTTTCTAAATGAAATAAAAGTACACAAAAAATTGGAAAGATTATATATCAAAATGTTAGCTGTGACAGTTGTGGGGTGTTTGGGTTACAGATGATTCTAAAAAAAAATTTACATTCTTATAATCAGAATAAAAGTGATTTTTTAAAAAGTCTCCTAACAATGTATCCATGGTTTTCTGCAATTAATCATTTTCAGTAACTAGTAAAAAAAAAAAATCCAATTTCAATTATAATTAGATGGGTATAGAAAAAAGCTGGTATGTGTTTATTATTTGGGTTCAATAAACATTTTTCTTTAATTTGATTCTTTTGCAAATATAATGCAAAATAGTTTATTTTAACCCCCTTTCTCCCAGATACTCATCTCCTGTAAAGCAACTATATGCAAGTGATTGTACACGGAGCATCAATGGGCATAAAGCAAGTAAATACTCACCACCCAAATATATTACAACATATTTTATCATTTAGCAATTTTCTTATAGAAAGAATTGTCAAAGTTCAAATAGTTTAAAAGAGCATTTATGATCATGTGATGTGATTTAAGACAATAATGAACCCACCTTCCACAGAGATTACACCCACATGTCGCCTTCGACTATTCATTTCTGGTCCAAAGAACCAACTGTTTTTGTTGATAGAATAGCATTCAATACTGCGAAAAGGGTCACCAGATCCACCTCGACCACCCACACAAAACAGCACGCCTAAAGGTAAAGTCACAAAATAGAGGTCAAAATCACAGTTCCCTAATTTAACCCTTTGCACTCGCTTGCTTTTTTCTCGATTCCTTTATTCTAATGCTAACCGTGTCGAGTCACACTCAACATCCGAGTGCAAAAGGTTAAAAAAAAAATTAGTATGGAAAAAATATTTAGGAAGTCAGAATTTTGATTAATGGCAAAGAAAGTGAGTTATTTGGATAGTATTCAATGTTACTACGTTACTAGAAATCTAATTTTCTTTTTGTTTTTCCTCATTTGAATTTCTCGAAGAATAGGATACATTAGCCACCCCCACTTCCTAACATCCCATTACAATATGGTTTAGATCCTCACCCACTAGGTAAAATTGCTTTTGCTAAGGTCATCACAAGATCCAGTGAACTCTTGCTAATTTCGTACTGAACACAACTGCAACACTGATCACTCTGTTTTTTGAGAAACTCCTTAACTCTTGGTTTCCCTAATATCATAGTCTCCTTTTGTGTCTAATCATTTCTTTCCTACGTTTTCCATGTTTTATCCTTAGCCTACTTCTCACATACTTTGTGCTCACACATAAAGTGTATTCCTTTATTTTAAATTCCATCGGTATGATAATGCCTTCCAATCTATATTTCTAAGCCATATTTCCACTTGATGTCCTATGGGCACCCAAACCCAACATGTTCGAAAGAATGTGGCTTCCTCTCTTACCTAACCCTCTTCCTTCCCTAAGGTATCCTTCCTCTCCCTATTTCCACTGCCACTGCCTTCGTGCAGGCCCTCCTCAGCTATGATTACCCAACTACTGCAAAATCCTGTCCTCGCTTATCACTTAGTAGTCTTTTTTGCTTTCAGACTGTCAACAGAGCAATCTAATTAAAAGTTCTTTCAACAGCTTTTCATTATCTACATAAGTAGTGTCTTGCAAATGTTAGCAATGCCACTAAATTGTACGTTTAAAAACAGCAATTTTAATGTTATACAGGCATACCTGTGAGATACTGCATGTCTAGTTCTACAATAAAGCCAGTCACACAAATTTTGTTGGTTTCCCAGTACATATAAATGTTGTTTACATAATACTATATAGTCTATTAAGTATGCAATAGCATTATGTCTAAAAACTGTACACAACTAAATTTAAAAATACTTTATTGCTAAAAAATGCTAACCATCATCTGAGCCTTCAGCAAGTCATAATCTTTTTTTCCTGGTAGAGGGTCTCAATTTTATTTTGCCAAGAAAAAAAAAAAAAAGTGCAATGCCGGCGAAGTGCAATAAAATGTGGTATGCTTACACATTTACCACAATTAACAAGAAACTGAAATTGTAGTGTGGTCCAGAATCACCCCAAAGGCATAAAACACTGACTATGGAGCCCCGAGTTTTTGATTCAGTAGGTCTGTGGTAGGTCCAAGACTGCATTTCAAACAAGTTGCCAAGGGAATGCTGACGCTACTGGTCCAAGGGCCACCACTTCCTTCACACACAGAGAAACTTCCCTACGAGATCAAGCCTTAGCACAGCATAATGGCATGCAGTGCCTACCAGGCGTCCTCAAACTACGGCCCGCGGGCCACATGCGGGTGTTTTTGCCGTTTTGTTTTTTTACTTCAAAATAAGATATGTGCAGTGTGCATAGGAATTTGTTCATAGTTTTTTTTTAAACTATAGTCCGGCCCTCCAACGGTCTGAGGGACAGTGAACTGGCCCCCTGTTTAAAAAGTTTGAGGACCCCTGGTACCCGATCTTCTCCCTCTCTTTCTCTTAAAACTTCAAGCTCCTGCAACATGCGTGTAGTTGCGCTCATCCTCGAAGTGATCTATTATACTGACATTTGTCACCAGAAGATAAGCCAGGTTAAGACTGTGTGCTAAGTGTTTATGCACTAAGAAGGACTAGCACAGTGCCTGGCATATCCTAGGCATTCAGTAAATGTAAAATGAACAGAATACCCCTTTCCCTAACTGGCACCCAGAAAAACATCTATTTATTATTAAAAACTAAGCCTGAGGTTTACTTTTTTATAGAACCTTTTCTGATCTTTGCAAGGTAAAAATAACCACCCTTTTCTTTGTGCTTCCCACTAAGCCTTACGATTGTATCAAAGTATTTGTAATACTTTACATTTATTTATTTACATGTCTATTTCCCTCCATCAGACTGCAAGTACTCTCAGCATTTCTAATGCTCAACCTAGAACCCAGCACGTGGTAGGCACTGAATAAATGTTTGCTGAATGATTACGTAAATGCATGATCAGAACTGCTTGAGCTCTTTTCCAACTAATTCAGTATCTTAGGTCATAGAAATTTAAAGTTGGAAGTGACTTTACAAATCATACAGTCAAAACTGTTTATAAATAAATCGAGGCTTTCAGAGATTAAGAAATCTGCCCAGCCCTAGCTGGTGTGCTCAATGGTTAGTGTCGACTCGTGCACCCAAGGGTTGAGGGTTTGATTCCCAGTGAAGGGCACATACGTGGGTTGCAGGTTCGACCTCGGTCCTGGTGCATGCAGGAGGCAACCAATAGATGTATCTCTCTTACATCGATATTTCTCTCTCGCTCTTTCTCTCTTTCTCTCTCCCTCCCCACCCTTTCTCTCTCCCTCTCTCCTTCTCTCCCCTTCATTCTCGCTAAAAATCAATGGAAAAATATCCTCAGGTGAGAATTAACCAAAAAACAAAAAATAAAAAAAGAAATCTGTCAAAATTATAGATATTTAATGGCACTGATGTAATAATAATGCCAGAATGTAACCCCAATCGTTGATAAGATTTTCTTTAAATGGAAATCAGTATTTCAGCTACACAGTTCACCTATATGACGTGGAAGGAAAGAAAATGAAGAATGAAGCAACAAGATCAGGATGCAAATCCTTTCTCTGCTACTTCTCTATGTGGCCTTGAGCATGCTTTTAGCCTCTCTGATTCTCAGTTTCCTCATCCATAAAATGGAATAACACTAGCTATCTCCTAATGAGGACTGAATCCTTTACTAAAACCTGCTTCATTAAGTTCTTGCAATCATGTAAGGGATAGTGTATATGAGGACTCAGCATATGTTGGGCATATAACCTAGACTGTCAAAATGTTGTCTGAATTCAAATTTAAATCTAAGAATTTCATTAGATACCTTGACATCCTGAAATAGGATTCATAACTAAAAGAAATCTACACTTTAAAATGAGTTTTAGATTCTAACAGTTTAATATGGTCTGTCATAACAAATGTTAAATTTAGTACCTTTCTTTTGATTTCATAAAATGCACAAAACAAGTATTTAAGCATGTGATATATGTCAAGCTCCATGCTTGGCACTATGGATACAAAACTAAATTATATACTTACCTGTCTTAGAAGGGCTCAAAATATATGAAATAAATTTCAATGCAACATAGTAAAATAAAATAAGTGCAAAAGTGTTCTAAAAGTACAAATGTCAGGAACTAATTCTGATGATAAGAATTAGGAAAATCTCAAAATAAGAGGTATTTCAGCAGGCTCTTTAGAGTGTATAAAACTTGTAATGGCTTTATTATTATTATTTTTTCACTGAATGTATTAGGGTGACACTGGTTAATACAATTATATAGGTTTCAGGTGTACAATTCTATAACACAACATTTGTATAGTGTATCATGTAATGGCTTTTTAAAAAACTGGCATGTTGGTAAAACTGTCTGAATCATGTACAGTAAGAATTCATAAATAACCTTATGTGTGAGTTATTACTCTAAGGCAATCAGATACTAATCATCTTACAATCAAGTCTGGGCATACATACCCAACCCTCAAATACAACAAAGATCCTTCCAGCAGAGTTGATAAACGAGTAATTTAATTACCAGCAGTATGCTTCCTTGGTGTAGTCCGAATAGAGTATTCAAAGTCAGGTACTGCTCTGCTACTCAAGTGAAGGTGGTAGTTTCTTGCTTCATCCAATAAATCTCTACATTTTAGGTTTTGCTTGACAATCTGTTCTTTTGCCACAACACCCATAAGGAAATCCACTGGCAACAGCGGCAAACGAACCTAAGATCATGAATAGTTATGGATATAAAATTTAAGTTGTAACTGGATAGCTCACGCTCCACTTTCACTGCAGCATATCACCCTTTTAAAACTCATTTACGTCATGAAGACTTAAAGTACAATGTGCCTCGTTCTAAAGCCATTTCCAGTACTGGTCTACACGAATGAAAACAGATTATATGCTAAATGTATCATCCCCTTTTAAGTACAGATTTAAGAGACTAATAATATTCATTCAATAATATTCATTCAAATTTCTTCCAAAATGGTACTGTCATAATTAGAAGGCCCCTTGCTGCTAAAGAAAAGGCACCATCAAAACAAAACTGCTGTGCTTTGTTATTTTGCCCCTTAAAGCTAAGACTGAACACACGAAAATGTGATCTATTTCTGAAACACACAAACATTCAGATCTTCAACAAATAGGTGCTGTTTTCTTCAAATCAATGACCTTAGAAGATTATATACTAACTCAAGGCTGCATCCTCTCTTTTTGGAGAGGCACTCTCTTCTCCCCTCTTAAAAGCAGCATTGATTTTCCAGTGGAGTAAAGGCATTATCGAGCCAGGCAATACAATTTTGAGTTAAAAGCATGCACTCACAAAGCATCCACACAAAAAGATACAGCTGCAAGATAATGAAACTTTTTGTTTTTGTTGACAAACTTATTTTCAAAGTAATTGTAACGGCTGTTTATTTATCTTCCTAAGTAACCCCTGTTGACAGTAAAAAATAAATGACTAAAATAGAGATACATTTCTGAGATTTAAAAAGTAAAACTGTGGCGAGGGAAGAAAATGGGAAGTGGTATCTTGTAGTTCTTTCCAGAACAAATCTATATGCAGAGAATATTTCTAAATCAAGTGTGACAAATTCAGATTTACTGTTAAATAGTATAATAGGGAAGTTAAGCGTCAAAGCCATTTTCACACTGTTTTACATCAAGTGATAATTTACATCTTTCATGACAAATGAAACATGTTGATTTGCTTCCATATCGTTCATTTCTATGCACAATCTTATTTCAGTCCCTACCTGTGCAAGCGTTTCATCCAGCCATTTGGAATGATGCTGAGGATTGGCAAGAAGCCACTTGATGGCTGCATTGTAGACCTGTTTTTCATTCTCAATATTCAGATCACTGGAGGACAAAAGCTTATGGAGATGCTGGGGTGACACACTTACAAAGTCTTCGCACTCCACTACTTCAGTAAAGTGCTCACAGGCATACTGATCCGCCATGTCCATTAAGTCTATTCGATTGTGACTTTCCGCAAAGGCTCTTACCGCCAAGCAGTTGGAGGGATGAAAATGTAACTTCATGTATTCACAGCAAGCTCTAGCCACCAGTTCAACCTGCAGAATGCAGGCTGCATATAAGAGAGGCTGGACGTTGTCAACAGTCAGAGTGAGCCGTGAAGAGTAGACAAACTTTACCAGGTCTTCTATTGCATCGCCATCAAAATCTCTAATCTCAATCACTGTCTGCTTGGCTTCAGCCATTTCAGAGAGAAACATGGCTCTGAAGTAGGGAATAACGCAAGCCAAAACCAGTTTGTGACAAGAGATTAACTTTGAGCCAACCTGTTCCAAACAAACAAAACGGGACTCAGTTTAATAACACAGCTAGTTTTAGATCAGCATCAAGCTTATGCTATAGCGGGGACAATAACGCCAGACAAATTTAGTGCATTTGTTTTAACAATGTAATGCTTTGGTCACTTACTTTTTTTTTTTTTTTTGAGTTTGCATTTTATTATTTATTTATTTATTTATTTATTTATTTATTTATTTATTTATTTATTTTTAACTATGTGCACGGATTCATGCACATTGAAAGGATATTAATATTAGAAGGTGGCCAGTGGGGTGGGACTGGGCGAGAAGGGCTAGACACACCCTGGAGCCAACCTCCTGCAGTCCCTCCCCGGCCAGCTGGCTGCACCTGGGGTGGCGCCGTGACTTGAAGGGCATCTGCGGAGTGAGCAGGGTACCTCAGGTAGGTGGGGTGCTTTGGCCTGACCTGCGGGGATCAGGCTGAAACCGGCTCTCTGACCTCCCGAGGGGTCCCAGAGTGCAAGAGGGCACTCTGCAAAGTTGCTGTCGTACAGGGTGTGCAATGCAAATGCAAGTGTGCAGTAAACCAGATTCGGGCCCGACAGTGCCCCAGCAACAACATAACCCACGGCTGAAGGTGGACCCACACAGCCCCGCAAGAAATCGGGCTCCCTCCTCTCTGATTTCAGGGTGTGTCATCTGAGAACCCTTGCTGCCAAGTTACTGTGGCTCGGCAGCTCCTATGTTGAGTGTCTGCCTCCTGGTGGTCAGTGCGTGTCATAGCAACTGGTTGGACAGGTGGAGGGACACTTAACATATTAGCCTTTTATATATATACTAGAGGCCCAATGCATGAAATTCATGCAAGGGGCTTGGCTCTCACAGCCCCAGCTGCCTCAGCCAGCCCTCGCAGCCCCGGCTTCGTCGGAAGGTCGTCTGGATGGTTGTTCTGCAGTTCAGTCTAATTAGCATATTAGCTCTTTATTATATAGGATATATAGATTCTTTATTGTTGAAAGTTTTACATATTTCTCCTCTTTCCCCCATTGACCTTTCCCCATGGTCACTTACTTTTAATCTAGGCCAATTTCTTAAAATCAGGTAATTTTCTTCTTCCAAATTAGCCACTTATCTTTTATACATGTATCTATGTATATATAATGTATATACAGTAAACAATGATATATAACACTGTACAAGTTTAAAATATAATGATTTGGCCAAAACCGGTTTGGCTCAGTGGATAGAGCGTCGGCCTGCGGACTGAAAGGTCCCAGGTTCGATTCTGGTCAAGGGCATGTACCTTGGTTGCGGGCACATCCCCAGTAGGGGGTGTGCAGGAGGCAGCTGGTCAATGTTTCTCTCTCATCGATGTTTCTAGCTTTCTATCCCTCTCCCTTCCTCTCTGTAAAAAATCAATAAAATATATTTTAAAAAAATATATAATGATTTGATATATGTATTATAAAATGATTGTCACATAATTACATTCTTTCTTCCCTTATGATGATAAGTTTGAAGACCTTAGCAACTTTCAAATATATATACCATCTAATATTATTAACTAAAGTCATCAAGTCAGGCACTATTTTAAGTACTTTTCATATATTAACTGACTTATTTGATTATATACTATTATTATCCACAATTTATCAGTGAGGAAACTGAAGCACAGAGTAAATAAATCAATATTTAGTAGTATTTAGTATGACTTAACTGAGGTTTTTTCACTTCCTGCTTAAATTATTTTGAAATAATGAAATAATGTAATTAATAATTACATTAATTTTATATAAAAGTAATAAAAACTCTGAAATCTCACCACGTTAATTATTTAAAGATTAGATTGCTTGCAATAGTTTGCCATTACAAATGACATAGTAATGAACTTTGCTGTAATTGAATCTTTGTCCATTTTCCCTATTATTTCCTGCAGATAAATTCTAGAAATGCTGCTTCAAAGAATAGGTACGAAATTTGGATACATTCTGCTAAATTGTCCATTTTTTATCTACCTACAATAGTTGTATTTCTTCTACAATTTTTTTCTATGACGTTTTTCTTATTCACTTGTAAGAACTCATACATTTAGAGTGTTAATCATTTGTTTTATATATACTTTAAACTTTCATTTATTACAGTGTACTTGTAAATTTTATTCCCCCATATATTTTTATATAATCAAATCAATCTTTTCTTTATGATTTCTGCTTTCATACTATGCTTGAAATGGGAGTCATTCTAATATTCGATAAACATTTACTTCATGTCATTTTTTTCTAGTACCTTTTTTGTTTCACAATTCAACTTTTATTTCCATCTGGAAATTTTGGATACTGAGTAGACAGATAGCTTCTTTTTAACCTAGTAGCTATCCAAATTTCCCAGCACTTTATATTGAATAATCAATGAATACAAGTAATAGAATAGTAGTGTTTAAGCAATTTTTCTGTTTTCATGTAGCAGCTGATTATATAATACACTTATAGTTGTATATCATTATTTGGGAACTAATTTTTAAGTAACAAATTCTGAAGAAAAAGGTCTGAGGAGTTTTGCTTATAAATGTTCCTCACCCAACTTTTTTCACTGATTTACAGGAAAAATGAATTAACACATATTTCAATGAACAGATGATCATTTCTGGCACATATGCTATATTTAATTTTTAAAAAGAATTCATTAAAGTAGGATTTAGATTCTATTGAAACTCAAGTTGAATCTTACACTAAAGCAGAAAGCTTGGCATGTTTTTAAATTCACTTCAACCCTAAAATGAGATATAAAATCTGATGTCAAACATTTTCAGAATAGCCTTAAAATATCCCCTTTTTAAAAATTATCTGTACATGTCACCATTGATATTTGGTTTTTAGGCAAATATCTGTAAATCTCACATGATATCTGCTCAATTAAACAACTTGCCAATATTCTCTTACATAACATTACTATACTATAAAATAGAGTTCTATGATTTCCAGATAAACAGTGTTTTAACACTGCTTTTTCACCCAAGCTGTACAAATCAATGGCCCATAAGTTTCATGTTTTTATAATAAGGTTCTGTCTCTCTGTTTTAATTTTAACTTCTTGATCCAAATAAACAAAAACATGGATATTTAATGCACATACACACAAAATCACACCCCTATGTACCCATTAAAATAAATACCCATCTTATCTTTAAAAAGAACTTTAAGTAATATGTATGAAATAGGAACATAAAAAATTTGTCTTTTTATTCATTAATTCTCCTTTGACACTATATACTTTCATTATATTCTTGAAAGTTTATTTCTATATTTTTCTTCTCTGGTACATAAAAAACATTTAATCACAAATTTACAATTAAAAGAAATCAAAGCCTATAGACTACATATTTAAAATTGGGTGAAAAATACATAATCTAAAAAATATAGACATTACTATACGATTTTAAATTATATAAGTACATATTACATTCTGTGTCTTTGATACTAGTGAAATTTCTAATTTATATTCATTTTTATCAGATCAGTGAACATATAAATAATTCAAGATGCTCAGGGGAAAAAACATGCCAAGCTTACAGTTTAGTGAAATACGTAAAATATCAACATTAAAAAAATGTTCCCTGCCCCTGCTCAGTGGTTAGAGTGTTGGCCCTCAGACCAAAGGGTGAAGGGTTCAATTACCGGTCAAGGGCATGTTCCTTGGTTGTGGGTTGTACCCCAGTCCCAGTCAGGGGCATGTGGGAGGCTTCCTCCCTCCCTTCTACTCTGTCTGAAAATCAACAGGAAAAAACTGTGCGATTAAAAAGTAATAATAAGCAGAGTTATGGGTAAGCAACTATTGCACAAAGGAAATTGTTGGGAAAAAATAATAAAATAAAATGTTCCCTTATTTTTAAAAAAATCAATACCAAGTAATTTTCCATAGATTAGCCAATAGGGATCAGAAAACAATGAAACAAAGGCTTTTAGATTGAGA
Source organism: Cnephaeus nilssonii (assembly GCF_951640355.1). Lineage (NCBI taxonomy): Eukaryota > Metazoa > Chordata > Mammalia > Chiroptera > Vespertilionidae > Cnephaeus > Cnephaeus nilssonii. Next base: position 61,443,715 of record NC_137072.1, on the reverse strand, counting down.
AAGCACTTCCCTTTTTTAAAAAATCTTTTTTATTGATTTTTTTAGAGAGAGAAGAAGGGAGAGGGATAGAAAGAGAGAAACATCAATCAGCTGTCTCCTGCACACCCCTCACTGGGAATCGAGCCCACAAACTGGACATATGCCCTGACTGGGAATCATACCTGTGACCTCTTGGTTCATGAGTCAATCCTCAACCACTGAGGCACACCAGCTGGGCAAGCACTTCACTTTCAACACAGGGAGAAACAGGGGAAGTCAAGCATCCTTAATTTTAATAGCTGATTCAACATATAAGTCCAACCAGAAAAACTAAGTAGAACTCTGAAAACATAAATGATCTTTTGGTGAATTATGAGGTAAAATGAATGAAAAATGATATAAAAATAACATTAACTAAACAAAGAACATCAAAAATTCCAGTTTGGCTCAGTGGATAGAGTGCTGGCCTGTGGACTGAGAGGTCCCGGGTTCGATTCCGGTCAAGGGCATGTGCCTTGGTTGCGGGCACATCCCCAGTAGGAGATGTGTAGGAGGCAGCTGAGCGATGTTTCTAACTCTCTATCCCTCTCCCTTCCTCTCTGTAAAAAATCAATAAAATATATTTTAAAAAAATTCCAGTACTATCAAATCTGACTTGTAAAATGAACCTATTTTACATAAGGAAGTCATTTATTTTTCAACTTTTTCTCTCTCCTCCCTCATTCTATATAATAAAAGCATAGTATGCAAATTGTCCCCTCTACCGGGAGTTTGTCTGGGAGTTCGACCAGGGACCGGGCCGGGGAAGGGAGGGAGGCCCCAACCAGCAGTGGCAGCAGGTGGCCAGGGAAAGGAAGGGAGGCTCTGGCTGGTGGTAGCGGCGGTGGCAGGTGGCCGTGGAAAGGGAGGGAGGCCCTGGCTGGCAGCCGGCAGCCACTAGGGACCCTACTAGTGCATGAATTTCATGCAATGGGTCTCTAGTCTATCTATATAAAACCCTACTGCAAATCGACTGAATGGTGGAACGACTGGTTGCTATGACACACACTGACCACCAGGGGGCAGACGCTCAATGCAGGAGCTGCCCCAGCCCACAGGCCCTGACCGGCAGCAGTAGTGGGGGGGGGGGGGGGGGGCGGGGCCGGCGAGTGGGTGGCACCAGGCCAGCCAAGGCAGGTGGGAGCGGGGGCCCCCAATTGCCCTGCAGATTGGCCCTGATCACTGGCTAGGCCTAGGGACCCTACCTGTGCACAAATTTCGTGCACTGGGCCTCCAGTACAATATAATTTACTCTTAAGTAAACAAATACTGTTAACCTTCTAGTATATTTTTCCTTCCAACTTTTTTTCTATGCATTTTGAAACATAACTCAGTTGTCATGAATTTTGTTTCCTAAGTTTCTGAAAAGTTTTGTAAGCTTCATTCTCATTGGCTATACACTATTCTAAACCAGGGGTGGGGAACCTTTTTTCTGCCAAGGGCCATTTAGATATTTATAACATCATTCTTGGGCCATACAAAATTATCAATTTAAAAATTAGCCTGCTAGGAATGTTAGGGAGAGGTGGGGAAGATAAGAGATCAATCAAAGGACTTGTATGCATGCATATAAGCATAACCAATGGACGCAAAACTATGGGGGGTGAGGGCATATATGGGAGCGGGGTGGGGGGGGGCAATGGTAAGATATGTACACATATAATACCTTAATAAAAAAAAATTGGGAAAAAAATAAAAAAATAAAAATAAAATAAAATCTTTAAAGTCCTTTAAAAAAAAATTAGCCTGCTATATTTGGTCAAACATTTAACCCTTTGCACTCACTTGCTTTTTTCTCGATTCCTTTATTCTACTCGGGATTTAATTTTTTAAATACCCCAGATTTTACAAAGCACGGCAGTAGAATAAAAAACTGGAGTTTCTTTTCATACAAACTTATTTATTTGGATTTTTTTATATTTCAAATTATTGATACATTCAAAGAGTAATTTTAATCTCTATAATTTTTCATGGTGTGATATTTCTTGAAACATTCACACACATGAAGACCTGGTTTACATTCACATGTTTCACAAATATAAATCGTCTCTCTTCTTCCTCCTTTGATTTTTCTGTTAGAACAAACAACACAATCTTTGTGTTTTTTGTTAGGGTGAGGTGTGATTATATGTAGCTTTCCATCTAAACGTTGCTCTAAGTTAGTGGATAATAATCTACCCCTGGAAGTTAATGTACCATCTCTGAATTCTCCAACAAGATCATGTACTAGTTTCCTAATAAATTTCATATGCGTTATCGGTTTTTCATTTTTTCTTTTTTGGCATCAGTTGAGACGGCATTTACATTTTACTTGTCCTTTCATGCTAATGAAAACAAGAAAAGATACTGGAAAAATAGACAAAAATCCCCCTTCCTCCCATGGTGAAACTACGTGTCGAGTGTGGCTCGACATACGAGCTGCTACCGATGCTAACTGTGTCCAGTCACACTCGACATCCGAGTGCAAAAGGTTAATTATCTCACCCCTATGCCTTGACAGGGCCAGACCAAATGATTTTGCAGGCCTTATGGCCCCTTGAGCCAGATGTTCCCCACCCCTGTTAAAGAGTGGATGCAAGACACAGTTTATTTAACCGTTCTGATATCAGCCATCAAAAACTGAACGCTTTTCAAAGCTCTTGATACAGACTGTCAAACTGTCCACACACAAAAAAAAATGAACCAATTTACTTATCCAACAGCAGTGTTTGAGAATACCTCCTTCATAAAAATTTAAAAAACAATAAATGTTTTAAATATTCAGTATGTTGATAATTGATTTTAGCTATGTTTAATACTTATTTAAAAATTGGCTATCCTGTGAACTATTCTTTTGCAAACTAGTTGTTTTACATAGGTTCACTTCATTTCTAAGTTTTAATTATATAATTTCATTAACACAGATTGTTAAAAATCTTTTACAAACACCTCAAAAATTTTTTAAATCATTAAAAAAACCTAAAGTATATTAGGTTAAAATGTTTATAATGATGCCACTTAAACAGTCAATGTTTGAGAACTAGACTGAAATAAAAGTGCAGAAGACACACAGTGGAACAGAAAGAACTAAAGACTGGAGGAGGAAAAAACACACCTATGTAACAAAGATTCCTTTCATTATGTGCTTATAAACTACTAGAGGCCAGTGCACGAAATTTGTGTCGGGGGGGGGGGCAGTGGGGTGGGACAGGGAGGGTCCCTCAACCTGGCCTACACACTCTCGCAATCTGGGACCCCTCAGGGGATGTCCAACTGCTGGTTTAGGCCCAATTCCTCTCGAAATCCGGGACTGCTGGCTCCTAACTGCTTGCCTACCTGTCTGCCTGATCGCCCCTAACTGCTTTGCCTGCCCCTAACCGCTCTGCCTGTCCCTAACCACTCTACTTACCTGATCATCCCTAACCATTCTGCCTGCCGACCTGATCGCCCCTAACTGTTCTGCCTGCCTGCCTGATCATCCCTAACCGCTTGTCTGCCTGCCTGCCTGCCTGATCGCCCCAACCACTCTGCCTGCCTGCCTGATCACCCCTAACTGCTCTGCCTGCCTGCCTGCCTGATCACTCCTAACCGCTCTGCCTGCCTGATTGCCCCTAACCTCTCTGCTTGCCTGATCGCCCCTAACTGCTCTGCCTGCCTGCCTGATCATCCCTAACCGCTTGCCTGCCTGCCTGCCTGATCGCCCCAACCACTCGCCTGCCTGCCTGCCTGCTCAGTGCATGTCATAGCGACCAGTCGTTCTGCTGTTAGGTTGATTTGTATATTACCCTTTTATTATATAGGATAATTTTTCAATTTAATCCCTTGTAATTTCATAAAACCTTTTCACGCAAATAGCTACTCTTTTCAATAATTCACCAATTTTAATGAGTTTGAGTAGCCAAAAAAGTGTTTTATTTCCAAGGTCAAGAAGGATTTGACTTTGGGTGGTGGGCCCATGATGCAATGTATAGATAGATCATATATCACAGAGATACACACTTGAAGCCTAAATAATCCTATCAACCAATGTCATCCCAATAAATTTAATTTAAAATTAAAAAAATAAATGGCTACACAGTAAAAAAATAATAAAATAAAAACTAATTAAAAAATTAAAAATCGTTATATTCTATTTATTTCCCATTCATACATTAATATGCTGGATTGGTAATTCATTAAATTCAAATAATGTATTTTACACTTTTTATTTTTGCCAAAGCCAGTGTAGGTAACTGAATATCATACTAAGGTTGAAAATTAGAACTATCATGTGAAATTAAAGCATAATATACCATATAGAACAAAATGTTCCTTCATTAAAATATACGCATTGCTAGATTTCACAGAGCAGAATTACATAATGCTTTTCTTTTCAAAATCCTAGAACCTAGAAATATATAAGGACACTAAAAATTTAAGTAAAGCAAATATAGATCATGTATACACAGTGTAACACTATAATCCTGGACACTCTGGGCCTGAAACTCAAAGTTTATGCTTTCAGTTATAGACTTTTGCTAAGTGTCCCCGATCTGGTTTTCCAAGTATACCCTCAACCCACAACTAAAGAATCTGTCTGATCCGGAACAGAAAGAAAAATCTAAGAGATCCCAAAGTGGCAAATCTTATGTGGAAAATGCCGTATGGATGCATTTAGTGATACGAATTACTAAAATAATTTTAGTACTACACGGAGATAAGAATAGGAGAGTACCTTAAGTGAATAACGAAAAACAATGAGAACACAGGCTCTTCCCCACTACTTGGTCACTTTCCCAGTTTTATTAAAACTGTCTTGTGAGGCAGACTGATATGATTCTATAAAACATAGACAAAGTTTACTAAAGACTTTTTCACCCAACTCTAAATAGACTCTACACACTATCTGTATATAAACAATCTCTCTTAACAGAAAATAGTATTGAAGTAGAGATTAAATTACCAGGATAGGAACTTAAGTAAAACACCAGTGCAAATGAGTAAACAAGCAAGAATTCCCTACTTCTAACCAAAATCAAGAGTAAGTGAATGCATTAACTTTTTAAGTTCACAAATTAAAAGCTTATCTGGTCAATAGCAAGTTGATTTTACTAATAGTAACTATTTGTTATTTTAGAATTCCAGAACTCTCAGAAGTTAAACTAAGAAACAATGACTATCAACATTGAATTAGTATGAGAATTTGATCTTTTGCTAATCTCTCTTTATTTATCCTCCATTATGTTCCTTCCCCTTCAATCAAAAGGATTGAGACTAAAACCATTCTGATTATAACAATAAGTACAGCACCAAAAATTTTCTGATATGGTTATAGAAACCCCCGTTTTTCATAATACTCTGAAGAGACAGGGAAAAGAGAGGAAAAAAAAATACAGTCTGACCTTTAGTGTGACATCACAGAGCTCTCCATTTTCATAAAACCGAAGAAGAGACCCATGAAAGTCTTTCCAAGCTTCCTGTGCCTCAAAGATGAAGGAGTCGTCGCCATCGCCATCACTGATGGAAGATCTGGTCTTCGTTTGCGGGGGCTGCTGCCTTTTCCCCTTTGGGAAGTGATTCCTAAGGCATTTTGTATTCATAGAATCTGAAGCCATTTGCAACACTATTCTTTTAATAGAGCTGTCTTCTCAAACATCCCACTTATTCTCTTGTAAATGGTAGGGCAAAAGCGGAAGGTAGATGCGGCCCACTAAACTTCAGACATTTTCAAAACCCACTCAATGCCATTGTCCAATTTGCTGACACTGAAAAATAAACAAAACACACGTAGAAACAAACTAAAAGAAAAAAAAACAATAATAATTCTAGTTTACCAATATTATATATGTAAAAAGACTATATAAATCAAAAAAGAACAAGTAACTTTGGAGCTCTTATGCTAAATGTCACATGAAGTACCTCAGCAAAATATAGGTGACCCTTGAACAATGTTTTGGATTTTTTGTTAAGTAAGATTGTTTATATACCAATATTGTTCAGAGGATGGATTCAAACCACCATAAATCAAAAGTATTTTCGACTCACAGTTGGAAATGCACAGTTAGGAAACCGTGGTTGAGAATGAGAAAATACTGGGGTTTTGTTGTTGTTGTTTTGATATATTTTTATTGATTTCAGAGAGGAAGGGAGAGAAAGTGAGAGATAGAAACATCAGTGATGAGAGAGAATTGTTGATTAGCTGCCTCCTGCCCGACCCCCCACTGGGGATCGAGCCCACAACACAGGTTTGTGCCCTAAGAATCGAACCATGACCTTCCTGGTTCATAGGTTGACGCTCAACCACTGTACCACACAGGGTGGGTGAGAAAATACTGTTTTGACTGAATCCACAGATGTTAAACCCATGGATACAAAGGACTGACTACAAAAATTTGTATATAAATGGACCAACATAGATCAAAACCACGTTTTGAAGTATCAACTATATTTCGTATCAGTGAAAAAACTCCTTTAAAATCTAATTTGAGCCCTAGCTGGTTTGGCACAGTGGATAGAGCATCAACCTGTGGACTGAAAGGTCCCGGGTTCAATTCCAGTCAAGGGTACAAGCCTGGGTTGCGGGCTCGATCCCCAGTAGGGGTCATGCAGGAAGTAGCTGATCAATGATTCTCTCTCATCACTGTTGTTTCTATCTCTCTCTCCTCTCTCTTCCTCTCTCTGAAGTCAATAAAAATATATATATTTTTTAAAAATCTAATTTGAAAATTCTGGGAAGAAGGTGAAATAGAAAGCATCAGGAATTTGTCTTCCCACCTAGACAACAATTGCAGTGGCAGAATCTGTCTGGTGTAACTATTTTGGAACTCAAGTTTTGAAGGCTGACAACTTTCAAGGAAGACTTGGATGGTAAATCATGGTTAATGTTGGTCAATTTCAGCTCTTAGTACAGTAGCAGCTTTCTATCCACACCCTTAGTCACATGCAGGGATCCATGCATGTGTTCCAGGAGCAGCAGCTTGCACACAATTTGCAGGAGCCATGGTGGGCAAAAGGACCCTGTCCTCCAAATATCAGGAGTCTCTGCTCTGATTGCTGAATGCTGTTTCTGCTCACAGAGATGCAGATAAAAAATAGGCAGACATTTTTGCTGCAACTCCTTCTACTATTGCAAGCCTTTCTCTCTCAACTGGAGTAACTTCCAGGGGATTTGAAAGGCTGGTGTTCTTTCCCCCCTATATTTTATACCTTTTCTCCTTTAGGGAGCAAGACATGAAAGACTAAGATGTTAAACAACTACTGCATATACAAGGAATATTAGACACACCCCGGAAAAGGCTGAAAAAGAACTGAGAGCACCTGAAGGTTACACCTGAGGGTGATCTTCAGCATAGATAACTTATAATAAAGGGGGTGGGGGGTAGGGGGGGAGGGAGGGAAGGAGGGAGGGAGGGAGGGAGGGAGAGAGAGAGAGAGAGAGAGAGAGAGAGAGAGAGAGAGAGAGAGAACAATGACAAAAACTGGCAACCCTTTAAAAAAAGGAAGAATCTGATTTTCAGACTTATATTATTAGATTTAAATGTTCAGTGTTCAAACGCAATAAAACACAAGGCATACATAGAAACAGATATGTATGGCCCATTTAGGGGGGAAAATAAATAAAAAGAAACTGTCTCTGAAAAAGAACTAATGACATTTACACTAGACAAATAATTTAAGACACTATTTTACTGATATTTGAAGAACCAAAGAAAGATGTGGTGAAAGTCATTTGTATGAACAAAACAGAACTATCAATTAAAACGGGGGGTGAGGGGGGAGAAAACACCAGAAAACCTAAAAAGGACTCAGACCGACACTCTATCCACTGAGGCAAACCGGCTGGGGCCTCAGACTATTTTTATAGAGAACAAATCTACTGAGATAAAAATAGTTCTGTTACCTTATTTTATAAATCCCAAGTATTGATTTAGAACCTTGAACTTTGAAAAGACATTTCAAATGAAAAAAACTGACCAATATAAAAGGGGAAAAGGAAAAAAAAAAAAAGATCTGAGAAAAAAAGGCATTACTCTGGTTAGATTCATTCATAAGCTTGTATAACATCACTTGATCCACCTCATACTCTTCAGACCTTGTGACTGTTACTGGAAACTGACCCAGAAACAGAAGTTGGCTTCACATTATAAAGCCCTATAGCCCAGCAATCTAACACTTACAAGGAAAGCAGGGCAGTTTGATACAGCGTACTTCAACCTCTTATTACAAAAATAAACTCAAGCTTAGCACTCCAACCTAATTCTGAAATTCCCCAAATGCAAAGAAGATTAACTTTTAAATATTATAAATTCAAATTATAAATTATAGTCTAATTTAAGACTATAAGATGATTGTAAATTCCATATTCTTTTCTAACCAGCAATACTGAAAGTCAAAATGATCAATTAGGATTTATTATAACTTTATACTCTGTGCTATATAAGAAATATTATACAACACACATACTATGTAAATATCATCTAGTTTGGAAGATAAAATAGTTTTCTTTAGCATTTGGTGTTTTGTTGACAAAAAACACACACACAAAAACATGTCCAACTTTTAGAAAAAATGAACCAAATTATCTTTTAGCATTTCAAAATAATATTCTGAACATGCTGGACTGTATTAGGGTGTCGTTCTCTGCCATACAACCTATTGCCCATCAAGGCGGGGGCGGGGCAGGAGTGGACAGTATCTGCCTAATGATCACGGATGAATCAGTGGTGTGTCATCTTCAGCTCTAAGAAGTAGCACTATTATTCAGGGGACTGGCCAGCACACCATATCATATTTATATCATAAATATCAACCTCTGGTAGAAAACAGGCACTCATGGTGCTTCAAAAATTACCTGTTCACTTTCTTTTCTCAGAAAACTAATGTTAAAAATAATCTGCAAAATATCTAGTAAAAATAAACAAACAAAAACCCTGCCTAAATAACTGAAACTAATGGTTCCTAGAACCTCTAGGGGGAGGATGGTCATACTAGTAAACCCCTTTTGAGCATGGTGAAAGCTGTGAGTCTTCTCCCCAGAAAAGTGCTCTACACACATACACCGAGTTTACACTCCAAGGTTAGAAGACCACTTATGGGCATACCCATAGGTCGGGTTAAGAACCAGCAAGATGACATTACAATTCTGCAGAGCAATGTGTTGTCATTCAATGTAGTGATGCTACTAAAAAGTGCTTTTATGACTCATCACTTTGTAAAAGAAAATGGGTCACTTTTTAACGTATTAATCACTCCATAGGTTCTAGCTATCAAGGATATTGGTTGAAGTTTGCTTTCTAACTATTTGAACTCTTGCAGAAAATAGTTAAGTATAGTTCCGCCCTCCCTACATTGTTCTTACCCATTCAGTTCTATAAATAGAACTATTATGTCCCTAAACAACTTGGAAAAGATGTGATATTGTGTGTTGGAGAATGGGTGTGGCCTATGTCAAAGCCCTGGCCATAGAGACAGTGGCAGAAATATCATCCAATGTGTTTCCTGGGAACATGGGACCCCAGCTCACCAGACTAGAAAATGTGTGGCTCAACCAGGTCTGGTTTTGAACACTGAAAGGTGTGTGTGGGTGTAGGTAACTGCTATTGTTGGAAGCAGTAAAAAGGTTTCATAGATTATTAACTTGCAAATGCTGCAGATTTTTATCTGGAAAGATTGCTAGGAGAAGTGATCTTGCCATCTCACTAAAGGTATGAAATTTATTTTTTTTTTTAATTTCTTCTTTATAATGTTCAATTACAGCAGAGGTCAGCAAAACTTTTATCAAAAGAGCCAGACAAATAAATACCTTACGCTGTCAGGGTAGGTGTTTCTGTCAAAGCGACTTAACTTTAGTGTTTATACAAATCAGCCCTAAACAATATGCAAATAAATGAGCATAACTGTGTTCCAATAAATTTTTATTTATGAACACAGAAAACACACACACACACACACACACACACACACACACACACACACACCCAGCAAGATGAAGCAGAAATTTTCCCAAGGTCCCTTTGACCTTCTTCGATAGTTTTACCTCTGACTCACAGGAATTATGCATAACCAGATAATGAACTCTCTTGTATAACCAGCCCTTAGAAAAAAAAAGTTTTAACGGTATTTACATAACCTGTATTCACGGAAAATAAACTATACTAGCAGCATTTGAAAAAACAGCATGTGACTAATGCTATCAATGAATATTACAGTGCTTACTGTTTATGAAATTATTTCACATATTATGAACATTTTTACCTCCCTTTTACAGCTAAGAAATAGGTTCAGAAAATAACTCACCATGGTCACACAGCCAACAAGGTTAGTCTCTTTAGTTCTTAATATACAAAAATAAATAATTGTCACCCTAGCTGGCTTGGCTCAGTGGATAGAGCGTCAGCCTGTGGACCAAGGGGTCCCAAGTTTGATTCCTGTCAAGTGCATGTACCTTGACTGCAGGCTCCTCCCCGCCCTGGGCCCTGGTCCGGGCTTGTGTAGGAGGCAACCAATTGATGTGTTTCTCTCACATCGACATTTCTTTGTCTTTCCCTCTCTCTTCCACTCTCTCTAAAAATCAATGGAAAATTATCCTCAGGTGAAGATAAAAAAAATTGTTGAAAATTCAAATATAAGAAACCAAAGTTTAAACATCCAATTTTTTTAAAACAGAAAAGCTATGTGTAATTCATTTTTAGGACATTTAGAATATTCTCTTTAATCTTCTAAAAATAACACCCATTTCAATTCTCTACAACTCTTAAAAGTTCTTGACTTGTTTTTAAGGAGTCATTTACCTAAACCCATAGATAGAATGTACACCACCCAGAGTAAGCTGTAATATTAATTCCGGACTTTGAGTGATAACAATGTATCAATGTAGGTTCATCAGTTGTCATAAATTTACCATTCCAGTGTGGGGATTTTGATAGCTGGGGAGATTGTGCATATGTGGGACAGGGCAGAGGGCACATGGGGACAGAATGTATATGAGAAATCTCATTTTTACTATGAACCTAAAACTGCTCTCAATATAAACTCTATTTTGAAAAGGGAATAGGGTGTCAAATTTTATCTACCTTACTTTCTTCTTAACAACGAGAAATGATGTGTGTTTGTGTGTTTTTTTAATTACACTCCCTGACTGAATTTGCAGAACCTGCAATTATTACAGACTATAATATCATCTTAAAAGACAATAACAGTAATCTTATCAAATGCTAAAGAATTAGTAGCTTTAGATGCTAATATGGTAAAGCTGTTACCAGAAAGGGGAGTGACCAGGAGCGGACTAGCCGGTAGTGTGCGGGTTCTTGACTTCGGGCAGGAAAGATTTCACAACACAAGTCCAGGTGATTTGAGAGTGTGTTTATTAAAGCTGGGGACAGTGAGACAAGGAAGGGCTTAGGATAAAGAAGCAACAGGAGAGCCTAGACAGGTCTGCTTTGGCTCACTGGAAGTCAGAGAAAAGGGGGCCGTGGAGACAGGTTCAAGGGATTAGCCTGGGAGAGCGGCCCAGTTGCTGGTCCTGGGGAGTTCTTCAGAGTTTAGGAGATGCTTATCTGTGGGGGAAACAGAGGAGGAAGAAGAGGGGGATGGGGAAGGGAAAGGCACGGGCATGCTCTCCTGGGGGAAAGAGCGAGTACCCTGGGGACCTTCATTTTGAGGGCTTTGAAAGGCTGGGAATTTTGGGGAGGTCTGTGGGAGAATCTCAATAAAATACTCATCAGTTTTATGCTGATGTACCAAAATGAAATTCACTCCCGTAACTTCATCTGTCCTTGGGTATGGCTGGCACAAATGGTACTAACTGGATTTCTCCTGGAGTAAGGGTAATTTAAGCTATTTATACTCCAGTTGGGGAGAAGTGTAAACCATTTACTCTATTTTTTTTTAAGAGTGTTCTTTTTTTAAAATATATTTTTATTGATTTCAGAGAGGACGGGAGAGAGAGAGAGAAACAACGATGAGAGAAAATCATGGATCAGCTGCCTCCTGCACATCTCTTACTGGGAATCGAGTCCACAATCCTGGCATATGCCCTTGGCCGTAATCGAACCTGGGACTCTTCAGTCTGCAGGCTGATGCTCTATCCACTGAGCCAAACTGGCTAGGGCTAAACATTTACTCTTAAGTGTCCCTGGTTTTGGAATATAGGATTTTGAGATTTACTAGATGGCTGTAAACTGGTTGGCTATTTAACCAGCTGTCTCAGTTTTCCTATTCTGCTTGTTCTGGCTTACTGCCTGTCTCAAAGCTAAATGTAATAGTTGAGGTAGAGTATCCTGAAATTTCTTCTTATATTTATACTAGAGGCCCGGTGCATGAAAATTCATGCACTGGATGGGGGGTCCCTCAGCTCGGCCTGCCCCCTCTCACAGTCCAGAAGCCCTCAGGGGCGGGAGGTGACCCAGCAATCAGGGGAAGGTGACGCCCCCATCACACCTCTGCTGCTGCCACTGCCAGCAGCGCAAGCCTTGGCCGGCCCTGGTTACCTGAGCCTCGGGCAGCCCTGGGCAGCTGGGCAGCCGGCATCCTAGGCTTGTCTGTGCCTCGGGCCAGCCCTGGACGGCTGGGGGGCTGAGGGGACGGGGGACTCCAGAGGCAGGCATGTGGAGCCGCCGGACCTGCCTGGGGGTGAGCCCGGCCGTGTCCCATGCCTGCCACCCCAGCAGGGCTCAGGGGACTGGGCACCGCCATCTTGTGGCTGTGGGTGCCGCCATATTTGAGGGCGTGGCAGTCAATTAGCATATTCCCTCCTTATTGGCGGTGGGCACCACCATCTTTGTGAGGGCATGATGGTCAATTAGCATATTCCCTCTTTATTAGATAGGATTCATACTACTTGGTATCTTAAAGGCAATCTATAAAGTGACTAAAAATTTGAAGTGGGTCATGGGTTGACTGAACTAATCCGGGTGGCTGTAAAAAGAGGAAAAGCAACAGCCAATGAAAAACCCCACTGCCAAGCAAAGGTCCTCTGCTCACCCGTCTACCCTCTGGCAGGGTCAAGACATGAGGGAGATGGGGGAAGAGGATTTCCTCGCAGAGTGAGGATGAAGAACACCAAGAGCTGAACAACTATCAACTTATAAGGAGAAAAGTGTGGATGGAAGGAAACAGGGGACGGGGAGGGCACCACATACTAAACCTGACAAGCTCAGCGATGTTACAAACTCAGAGACAGAACGTAACCACATAGTACAGTCTGAAGTGAACACTTTCTAACGAAAAGCAGTTCATGGTGGGTAGTCATGTTCCACGGCGGCATTTTCCCCTGCCAAAGGTCATTTTCACCGTAACTGCGCCTGTCATCTTTTTGCACCTAAGATAACATGTGTGATAACATGCCTTTGGAATATAAAAAAAATTTTCCTTTTTATTTTTTCTGGATCCCTCAAAGCACAACCACCTCTCCAGAGCAGAGACCACAAATCCCCTCATAGTTATTATTATCATGTTAATTGTTAACGTCACTTTCCTCTACCCACCTATGTAAAAGAAGTATGAGTCTCTTTGGTTTACTTTTTACCCACTCCCAGAGAGCTCTCCCACTCCCCCCCCCCTGCCCCCGCACTAATCTATCACCAATGAATTTCATGTAACCCCTGTATGTCTTCCCCTTTGATTCTGATGAGTAAAATAAGGGGTAAAACTGCCACTTTCCAGAGCATTTTCTCAATCCATTGAGATTTTGCTTCCAGGTAACTGTCATCAAGTTGGCTCAATTAAACTCATAAAAATTCTCTACAGATCTGAATGGTTCTTATGTTAACAAAAGCAATACAAGAAAGAAAGAAAAGGTACAACCAGCTGATAAAATACTTCTCAGCCCAAGTTTTTTCAAAAACCTTTTCCCAAGGATTTCTTCCAAAGTGGTGACATTAGTGAAGAGAACCAAAGCTTTGCCTCCCTGAAGCTGCTTTTCAGGGATGTTGATTTTAAGCTGTTTATTAAGAAAACAAGACCTGGAACCTTTGACCCTGCCCCTTTTCCTGCCCAACACATTCAGACAGAGAAATCTGCTTCAGGAAGGATATCTTACAACGTCGCCTTAACCTAAATTGAATTATGTATGGTTTTAAAAAAAAAAAGGGCGGGGGCCTTCAGGCGGACGCCTGTGGGCTAGATACCCCCCACAATGCCGCACTGCTTCTGAGTTGCCTAGCAAGGACTTCCCTGCCCTGTATGTTCTGCTCTCCAGCCACCTGTAAGTAGCCCATTCCCCGCCCCCTTTTTCCTTTGTCCAAAATGTCTTACATACCCAATGTTGCCTGGCTGTCTTTGGAATGTCCGCGCTCGTGTGAATTCCTCAAGCACATATATGAAAAACTCTGATTTTTCTCCTTTCATGTCATTGTTAATTTGACAAGGAGCCCAGCGCAGAAGAACTTAAAAAGATGGGAGAAAAGAATGGATATATTTTAGCCCCCACACTAGCACAGGGAAAAGGGCTAGAGGCGGTGATGCTATTGAAACAGATGAAAAAGGAGAAAAGTTCAATTTTCTACAAAAAGTCACCTGCTTCAACACTGCCTGGTGGGAAAATACAGAAAAGGCTTTGCAAACCCAGGCGCCTGGGAGTGTGCAAACCCAGGGGAGGGCGAGCCGCAGGCTACAACACTCCAACCGTGCAGCCGCGTCAGGCTCCCGCAGAAACCCGCACGCTGATAACGAAGCCCGGGACCCAGAGGAAAGGCAAGCGCTGGCTGGCATCGCCGCGGGCAAACAACTCCGCACTGAGCGGCCGCGTGCGTGGAAAAGGCTGCCGTGTCCGGTGTCACACCCAGAGGTGTCAGGCCACGGCGGGAGGGACACCTGTTGCGGGCAGAAGCCCCCTCTGCCAGCACTGAGGCCGCGCCGCGGGCCGCCCAGGGGCAAGTCTCGCCCCCGCCCCAGGCAGGACCCGCTGGCCCGGGACAGGCCACCTGCCCCGGGGGCAAGTCCCGGCCAGGCCGCTAAGCCCCCAGCCGGCTGCGAGTCCCCGAACTGCAGGGCCGGGAGACAGCCCCCCCGCTCCGCCCCCACAGCGGTTCCCCGGGCGCCTGGCGCCCGCCCCGACCCCTCGCCAGCGCAGCCCGCGCTCCCCGGACCCCGCAGGCACCTGCCTGGCTCTCTGCCTCCGCAAGACCGGCAGGAGCGCGCCGGGGGCGGCCGGCGACGCGGACAGCGCCGAGGCTGGGGCTCCCCTCGGGGAACGCGACCCCGTTCCTCCCGCCAAGGAGGACGCCAGGAAGCGTGCGGCTTTCACGGGCCCAGAGCCTCGGGCTGTGGAGTTCGGTGACTGCTCGCGGGGCTGGCGGCGCCCGATGCCCGAGCCAGGGCGGCGTTAGGGTTTGCAGCTGGGGCGAGCCGGCTCGGCAAGGGCGCGGGGCGCGCACAAAGGCGCGGGGAGCGAGGGGAGCGAGCGCCCAGTTACCTCGGTCCTCGGCTCTGCCCTCCGTTCGCTTCCTTCTGGCCTCGCCGAGACCGCAGCCGCGCCACCGGGTCCCCGCAGCTGCGAGGCACCAGCCGCGCACAGCCAGCCTGACGCGCGCACCCCCCGCGCCGGAGCCCGGCTCCTCCGCCTCAGCCCCCGGAGCGGGGCCGGGGGCGGGGCGAGGAGAGCGCCCCGGGCGGCGCACGGCACTCTGGGAAGTGTGGTTCTAGGGGGCCGCCCCGCGTTCCGGTCGCCCCGCTCGCTCCCGGGCCGCGGGAGTCTCCAGGGACGGGCAGGGTTGTCCTGCCCTGATGTGGCCTGCCGGGGCCTAGCCAAGTCCTCAAAACACATTTTTGGATAGGTTACTGCGCAAATACCTCTGGAGTTGTTCAGTTTCTTCATTTTACTGTCCATGCAAAATGTACTTTATTTGTACATCCACCAGGTTTCCTCATGCGCATGGTGTTCTTAGGGTTTATGCCTTTCAGAAACAAAACAAATACACCAGAAAGGGAAAAAAGGCTTCTATGTTTACTCCTATATCATTGTCTCCACATGCTCCACAAAGGACATGCCAAACAGCTCATGTTTATATATACCCCAGGTTATAAACTTAAGGAAGCAGTGTATTGACCTAAGCATTCTCTGCTACAAACATGAAAGTAAAAGTGATATTGAAGTAAAGGAACTCTTCAATAAAGTCAATGGCGTGTGGGAGGGCAGAGATGAAGAGAAAGCAAAGAAAACATTTTACAAGAGGGTATTCCCCTACATGTGTCTTTTGTTAAAGCAACCTCCAGCTTCTACAACCCTAGGAGTCTAGTTCAGAATAAATTCAATCTGAAGTACATTTATGAATATTAACACATAGGTTTGTATTATGCTAGAAAATAGCTTTTTTTTTACAATAGCATCTTATGTAAAAACCCAAAAGTGACTACTTCCATTTGAAATTTCATTTCTAAAAAAAGAAAACCACTTGTTTTTTACATAGCAGAAGTAGACATAAATAATTCTTAATATTTTAAAATATTTCTCGTCAGAGCATATTTTGCAAATGTAATGCAAACGTCCTTAGAAAAAATAAAGCAACACCAGTTTTAAAGTGCACACACACAAAATATGAAAGTTGTCTGGAAGCATGATATACTACAATGTATATTTCATAAGACCATGTTCTAATAGAATTCTTTTTTTTTTTTTTATAATCTGAACTCTTTTTAGTCAGGTATGCAGTGTTTCCTAAAAATATGTTTATGGAGCAGATCTTTTTCTCTGCTAATTGACTTATGCAAACAATAGAATACTTGTAGTTACTAACTACATTGAAGAAATATACACCATGTTTCCATATTGCTATTAATTATTTGTTCAAGAATATTTATTGAGCATCTACTATATGCCAGACCCTGAGCAAAGAACCGGGAAATACACAGTGAACAAAACTGAAATCCCTGCTCTGATAGAGACTTAATATCTAATAGAGGAGACAGGTATGAGAAATAGATAGGCCTAAAGTGATAAGGATTATAAATTTATTAGGTCATCTGGAGACCCAACGGGCTGAACCCCAAAATGGCACCAGCACCCAGGGATGGGGAATCATCGGTTTTACAGGACTCTAGGCCGCCTTTTTTTGGCATGGAACTCTATGGATGGAAAGTCTGGAGGGGAAAGGTAATGGTCAGCAAGTGGAATATGGTCTTAGCAAGTGGAATGTGGTCTAAGCGAATGGGAATGTCGGGTATGACGTGCTCTAAAGGTCAGTTCCAGGGAAGGGGTATCGATTCAATTATCTGATCAGACCTAACAGTATGCATAGAGTGGCCAGGGGAGGAGGAACATGTAAAGTACACCAATGTAGAGCTATTTGTTGGGAGAGAGGAGTCAGATAAATTTTCTGAAAAGTAAGTGAAATTCTCAAAGCTAATGATAAACTAGGAGGGGGGGGGGTGTCTCCCTAAAAAATGATATATCCACAACAATGCTCTCAAATAATTATTTTTTAAAATATATATCTTACAAAACAAGCTATACCTTGATGTGGTTCAAGATATGCTACCCCAAAATATGACAGCTTGGCATATTGAATATGTTCAACTGAAGGAATTTGATGACAGAAAGAGGAATGTCACTATCTCCCCTCCCACCACCTCTCCCCTTTCCCCCAAATAGGCCATAAAACTCCTAGGTAGAAGGTACTCCCCCTGTACCAGTAAGAAAGACATTCTTATCATGAGAGGGAATTTAGGGCTGAGAAGGCTGTATAAACAAACCTTATTACACTAACCCTTGTCTTCCTAGATACTTCTTTGCCACTTACCCTAGCCCAAACACCTTTGTCTTATCAATTCTTCACAAATTTCTTTCTTTGTCTGAAAGGTATAAAAGCTTCCTGCTCTGGTCACTTCTTTGGGTCTTCATTCTCTTGTGAAAGTTCCCATGTACATGTAAAAATTTAATAAAATTTGTATATTTTTCTCCTGATAATCTGTCTTTGTTAGTTTAAATTTCAGACCCAGCCAGGGACTTTAGGAGGGTTGAAAAAAACTTTTTTTCTCCTTTACAACCTCAACTGAAAGGAAAAAACACATATTTTCTAAATCTGACTAAGAGTATCTGTTAGCTTTTATTCATTGCTCTGTGTCTCCATTTGAGACTCAACAGGACAGGCCCTTAATAAGTAAGGATCTTCCATTAAAAACTCCTTCCTTTCCCTAAAATCCCATAAATTAAAACTGGAAATGATCTGATATCTATTGGCACATTGTTGTACTTTGGTCTGAATAAATTGCACTGTTTTAACCTCAGTCAACAATTGCATTTTAAGTCTTTACCCCTAATCTACCTAATGAAAGAGTAACATGCCAATTGACTGTACCTTCACAAAACCCACCAGCCAATCAGGAGTGAGTATGCAAATCAACCCAACAAAGATGGTGGGTTAATTTGCATACATGGGCGCCAAGTGGCCGGGAGCGGGGCGGGATGCTTGTGTCATCGCCATAGTGACGACGCAGGCTTCCGCACCACCCTAGCCGCTCTGGGCCTCTGGGCAGCATGGGAGGCTCCAGGCTGGAGGGGAAAGGCGGCTCCGGCCAGAGCGAAGGTGGTGCCAGCAGCCAGGTGAAGGAAGGCCCATTCTTGCATGAATCTTCATGCATCGGGCCTCTAGTCCTGGAATAAAAGACTTTATAATAGCCAAAAGAATTTCAGATGTGGCCTATGGAGAGATTTGGAAAGATTAATGAAGAGAACAATTTTATCTTCATTTGCCTTGGAGGCAAAGTTTGCAACTAGAAGGCAGTCCTCTGGACAGCTGCCTATCTATGAAAACTTCCTTAAAGAGCCTCAACACCACCCCTCCCTGTCCAGGTCAGAGTCACTGGCCTGCAGCTAACCTTCCTTCCCATTCCTCTCCTGTCTTATCATGGTTCTCCACAGCCACCCTTCAGTGTGATGCTTCAGCTTCCCTTAACAACAACCACTTCCTGCCTTCTGCCCCACTACAAACTTGTTTTTTCTGGCCTTGGCCCAGTGGCCCCGCTTATGCTATTTTAGTTAGTTTTGGACGGTTCTTTCATCCATTACCCTCACTAGCAATCTGACATAGGTATCTCTAAACATTTCTTTGCTGACCTCTTTTCACTCTCCCTTTGAAATATTTGTATTTCCCTAATTTCTTTCTGCCCTTTGTAATTGCTGTGCTTTCTTCCTCTTTACATGGCTAACTCCTACTCAGCATCCAATACCAATTTAGATACGGTTTTCATCAGGAAGTCCTTCCTGGTTACAGTACCCCTCTATCCTGCGTTAATGCCTCCTACATACGCTTATATTGCAAACTTTTTGTTGTTAATTCTCACCTGAGGATATTTTTTCCCATTTATTTTTAGAGAGAGTGGAAGGTGAAGCCAGAGAGAGAGAGACACACCGATGTGAGAGAGACACAATTGGTTGCCTTCTGCACAAGCCCTGACCAGGCCCAGGAATTGAACCTGCAACCCTTCCCTGTGCGGGCTGATGCCCTATCACTGAGCCGCACCAACCAAGGTTATTACAACCTATTTTTGCCCCTAAGGTAGCACTTATCAGTAAGCATTTTAATTAGTTATCTCCTCTTTCATTTGTCTGAGAGCTTCTTAAATAGAAAGTAGGAGCACAGTACTTGGTATACAACAGCCGTTTAATAAATACTCAGGAGCCCCAAAATGGCTTCAGCAAAAAGGGGCCTGGGAATCAGATGTTTTAGAGGACTCTAGGTGGGCTTTTTCAGCAGGGAATTCTCTGGGTGGGTCCGGGTACTGGGCAAGTCCGGAGGGGAAAGTTACTGGTCTTAGTAAATGGAATGTGGTTCAAACGAAAGGGAATGTTGGTTGCAAAAGGTCAGTTTCCCAAGGGAGGGAGTATCGATTCGATTATTTGATCAGACCTAACAATGGCTAGTTCTCTCCAGAATATCTATAGAAGACAGAATTTGAGTTTAAATGTCGAGTGGAAGGAGAAGGGTGCATCTATGAGCTAGACTAGAGGACTATACTTGAGGATATGTTTCCATAACTGGTATATTGTATTGTTCTTGTTTAGAGTGATTAGAGTTTGGGCCTAGGTGGGTGGATGGAGCTAAAAGAGAAGGTGTCCTTCGTATGGCCACTGCTAGTTCAGTTTGTACACAAAATTCTTTTGAAAATTACTAGTGTTGGTGAGTTTTTTTTTAATTTATCATTTAATCGGAGGTGGTGGTTGTTTTTCCATTTTTAACAGTTCACTTTTGCTGTTCCACCCTGCCCGAGTCAAACGCTTTCCGCTTCCCATGAGGTTGCCTAGACGTGGTGCAGCTTTCAGGCTGCATATGTGGGGAGTGGAATTCTCTCGAGAGCAATTTGTCTCCGTCCCTACCACACTCCAGAAGTGCTGTGACTTCAGTTATCAATAAAACACATGGAGAGGAACTTTGTTTTCCAATCTCTATGTTTGAAATCTGTGTAATACATTTCTGAACAAAATTATATCCCTATGCATGGTAGAAACTGGCACAGTGAAACAAAATACAATTGTGTCTCAATTCCAAAAATAAATTTAAATGCATGATGTTTCATTAAGATAAAGATCTAGCCCTGGCCAGTGTTGTTCAGTGGTTAAAGCATCAGCCTGAGAACCAAAGGGTCATGTGTTTGATTCTGGGTCAAGGGTATGTACCTGGGTTGTAGATTCAATCCCCTGGTCACGTGTGTGTGGGAGGCAACCAATGTGTCTCTCTCACATCGATGTTTCTCTCTTTGTTTTTCCCTTCCACTCTCTCTAAAAATCAGTGGAAAAAAATAATCCTCAGATGAGTATTTTTTAAAAAAGATATTATAAATATTACATTTGGCATTAGCTTTCTGATATCATCTTCACATTCTTCTAATGGAATCTATCTCTGAAAAGTTTATTATTTGATTTTTTAAATTAAAATAAATGCATCATTGCAGATACTGCTAACTGCTTAAACAGTATCTTTTTGCTTCTTCATTAATAAAAGAACTCCAGTGCTTTCGGGAGGTGACTATGTACCTAGATAATAGATTGTTTTTCATCCTCCCTGACAGACTCAATTCTGTCCATGAGATTTAAGTACAGTGTTTCATGGGACTTTGGGGATGGCTGCCTAAAGGGAATTGATTCAGCTGGGAGGTAGCTCTCTTTTCTTCCTTTTTTTTTTTTTTAAGGTTTTTATTTACTTTTAGAGAGAGAGGAAGGAAGATGACAAGAGAGAGAGAAATATCGATGAGAGAGGAACATCATCCATCAGCTGCCTCCTGCACATCCCCCACTGGGGATGGAGCCCGCAACCCAGGCATGAGCCCTGACTGGGAATCTAACCTGCGACTTCTTGGTTCCTGGGTCGATGCTGAGCCACACCAGCCCAGCTCTTCCTTCTTTCTTTTTGGCAGTAATGACTTAGATCTTAGCAGCCGTCTAGGACTCAGAGAGGAAAGGCTGTCTCAGCTGCTGCTCCAACTTGATCATCACCCCAGGGAACACAATACATTCCTCACCACGGCCTTCGGTGGGGCTAGCCACTGTACACTTTCCAACAGTTCCAATAAAAAACATAAAAAGTTATAGAAGGCAGAGGCTGTTCTTCACACATTCTGATAAAAATTTAAAAATAATTGCTTCCAGACTCTTCCCACACTCCCACCTCCAGGTGCTTGATGACCCAACCTTATCTGGATATTCTCTCCACCTGATGTAAAACTGTTCACCTTTGAATCTAACTAACTAAAATCGCTGGTGCATAGTTGTATTTTTCTTTGTCCTCCTGTATATCTGAGCATCCCCTCACTTTCCTAACGTTAGAGCACTGTTTCAAGTCTTCTTGGAACTCTGCTCTCGAGTAAGGTCCTCGGATGGGCCCAGGCAGTGATCGATGATTCTCTCTCACCATTGGAGTTTCTATCTCTCTCTCCCTCTCCTTTCCTCTCTCTGAAATCAATATATATAAAACCTCTTTTCCTAAATCTACAAAGGTTCAAGTCTTCTTTTCATTGACGACTATGAGGTTATTTGAAGGAGGAAGTCACATATATGATGGTGGAAGAATGACTGAGTCACTGATGACCACCGATCCAGCAAAACAATCTCACTATAGGGTTGGAATTTCCAGTTGCAAAAAGGATAATATTTGTCTCTGACAAACAAAATGTGCTGCTTCCAAATTTTGGAACCAGCACAGTGGCCTGCCCCGGCTTGCAGGCTTTCCTTCCTTCCTTCCTAATTAGCACTTTAGGACTGCTCTTTCACTGGGTCAGTGGAGAAAGAAGGCATGGCAGTCAGGAGCCATGAAGAGACCAGCTGATGAAAGCCACTGCTTGAAAGAGATAATCGAGTGTGGAGGAGAGACTGTTCCATGGCATGACGGTTGTCCTCCCCAGGGAGCTGTCCTGGGACCAAATCGGAGATCAGGAGTGCTTCCAGAAAACCACCTCAAAGATCGCAGTTGATGTCCATTCTGACATAAACCCCTCCCCTGCCTCCTGCTCCAAGCTGGATCCTGGAACAGGCCGTTGTCCTGAACTGGTTAAACATGCAATTTCCTATAGCATTCAAATACTAGTGCCCATGACTACCCCCCACCTTATCCCATGTAATTCTCTGGTGTCTAGTAAGTACTTCAGGGATCCACTTTGTCTCGCAGCCTCCCAAGTCGTGCCTTATATGTTAGTTTCCTGTAATAAACTCTACGAAGTACCTTGTTGGAGTGGCCAGCCTCTATCTTCTGCCTTTCCCTGCCCTCCAGTCATGGAGGTAGATTTCCAGTCCTAGGACGTTTCCCTGCGTCTGAGCACACTAACAACCAGGGAAGTAGCAGAGAAGGTATGTGAATTGGCTTCACTGGGCCTTGACCTGTTTGCACAGAGGCTCTAAGACAATGCTTTGAGGTTATCATGTTGCAACCTTTTGAAGATGATGTAATTCTTTTACCTAAATGGTTGCTGACTGTACTCAGCACAACCTAGAACTCATGAACCCATGATCCTTGTACAAATGGTACAGAAAGAGGCTCAATTTTTCAGATTCTCTTTGTAAGTGATTCTCTTTGGGAGTTTATAAGCCAGCATTAAAAAAGAGAAATTGGCCCTGGCCAGTGTTGCTAAGTGGTTAGAGCATTGGCCACACACGGAAGGGTCTTGGGTTTGATTCCTGGTCAAGGGCACGTACCTGGGTTGCAGGTTCGATCTCCGGCCTGGTTGGGGCACGTGTGAGAGGCAACCAAGGATGTGTATCTCTCGTGTCGATGTTTCTCTCTCTCTCTCTCTCTCTCTCTCTCTTCCTTCCTTCCACTGTCTCTAAAAAATCAATGAGAAAAATATCCTCAGGTGAAGATTAACTAAACAAAAAGAGAGAGAGAGAGAGAGAGAGAGAGAGAGAGAGAGAGAGAGATTGTTTTAAAGAAAAAGAGAAATTGTTATAATTACATTTCTTTTTCTAGAAAACAAAACTAGTAAGAAAAACTTTCCATTTCCTCAGAGGCAAAACTGGATTATAGAGTAGAATAGCCTGTTGTTCAGCTTATTTGGAAGGTTTCAGATGCTACTTTTCAGCAGCTGAGACTTGAATCATAGAAACCTCAAGGGTAATTGAGTATGGGCCCGCCTGCTTGAGGTTCCACACAAAGGTACCTTCCTTTACATAGGGAACAGGTGAGGCCAAGGAAAGCTTGTGATAGAAGATACATAATCGCCTTTGCCACATGTTCACTGGCAAGCAGCCATTTACATGTCAGTTCAGTTTTTCAACTTCATTCGGAATATTATCCTCAAGTCTGGAGTACCATTTTCTTTAGAAAAACATAGCTTTAGCTGGTTTGGCTGAGTGGATAGAGCTTCAGCCTGAGGACTGAAGGGTCCCAGGTTCGATTCCAGTCAAGGGCCCATGCCCGGGTTGCGGGCTCTATCCCCAGTAGGAGCGTGCAGGAAGCAGCCAATCAATGATTCTCTCTCATCATTGATCTCTCTCTCTCCCTTTCCCTTCCTTTCTGAAATCAATAAAAAAATGTGTGTGTGTGTGTGTGTGTGTGTGTGTGTGTGTGTATGAAAAACAAAAAAGCAATGTCCGTCTTACCTGCCTCTACTTCTCTCCATGAACATTTTCCTCAAGCTCCGCCAAACATTTTAGTTTTCCGTCCTCTGGGGGAGCCCATTGTCACCCTGTCAGTCTGGCTGCAGGCAGAGAACTCCCAGGACATTTAAGGAGCAATTTAAGGAGAATTCAACAAAGGTGAGGACAGGTTCTAGGAAACACTACAAGGAACAGTGCAGTACACCTAGGCTAGAAAGAGAGCAGTTCCCAGATCTAGCGAGGAGAGAGGAGAGAGGAGAAAGGAGAGAGGAGAGAGGAGAGGCCTGCTGACTATAATTAAGCCCTGATAAAAGAAAGCAGCTGTCTTGGGGTGACCTTGCAAGAAGGGAGCTGAAACAGAAATACCCCAAACTCCCTCTCCTTCTCTTTGACCTCAAGTGACACTCTACCAGAGGAAGTTGCTAGAAGTCCGATTTCAAGGAAGCCTTAAAGGCCAGCCTTTCTGGCACACAGCAGGATAGAGCAGAGTGAAGGGGAATCTAGAGAGATGACGGGAAAGCATTCGGCACACCTGTTATTACATTTTTGCTCATGCCGGGCTTATCATTAAGAACACCCTCCTTTTCATCTGTCATATAATCCTCTGGTCTGGTCTAGGACTTGGTTGTATGACCTATTTTTAAACACAGAAATGCCTCTTTCCTCAGCATTATCATCTGTATCACTGACACTTAATTATATATATTCTTTATTTCCATTTAACTGTTTCATGTGTATATAATAAGTATTCTCTTGTAAACTCTGTGGACCAGAATTTATGACTTACACCTTTTTTTTCCTCCATTTTCACAACACCTAACACTGTTCAGCACAGACCACTTGAAGCAAATTGTAATCTTAATTCCCTTTTTTCTTTTTATCCCTATCCCCTTCCTTCCCCAGAGGAGGCTTATACCTTCATATTATTATGTGGGCACTCAAGGGGAAAGGTAATTTAAAACAGTATTTGAGAGCACAAGAGGTCTAGGCATTAGGGTGTTACGAGCTGTGACAGTGGGGCTGTGCCTGAAGTTGGGCAGAGGAGCATGCAGGTGGGACGGAGGCTTCCATCTGCAGACACTGCAATGCTTCACCTGAGGGTGTTTTCTGTCTTCCTGAGCAGCCTGAGGGCAGGGGAGGTTAGAAGTGCTGGGGAGTTTGCTGTCTCCACTCTCCCCCCCCAAGCACCTCTCAACCAGTGACTGAAAGGACTTGGTGACTAAAAATCACAGCAACATCACCTACCTGGTTAGGGCAATTCCTCTGCACAGTTTCCCAGAATTCCACAGGATGGAGCCCCATCTCCCACGGGGGTCATCTGCATGAAAATGCACCCAAGCTTAATCAGCTCTCTTCCCTGTCTTGCTCTACTTCTATACTGCTGCTGATTGTAGGACTCAGTCACCTCCCTACTGAAATACCGACTTAAGTCCTTCAGGTTTACTGCTATGGCGGAATGGTGTAACACCACCCATGATACTCAACCCACTTGCCGCAGGAATATACAAGGATCTGCTTTGCTTGATATAACTTCTTTGTTCTGATATTTTCCTCTTTCTTTGCTTTCATGACAGCTAAACATATTTTTTATCCACCTGAGAAAAATTACAAAGACATTTTTTTAAAAAACTAAAGGTAAATGTTAAGTGTTGTTTTATCTTGTAAAAGCAACATATGCTTATGATTGAAAAATTAGAAAATAAAGATACTTTTCTGCAAAATTTCTGTTTAACGCCCCCCCCCACCCCCCACATACACACACTTGCTATTGGATTTTTGTCTCTTTTCTGATTAGTTGTTTTAGGAGTAATTTTTAATATTCTAAATAGTAATTCTCTGTTTTTTATATAAGCATTAAGTTTCTTCTTCAGTTTGTGCCTTATCTTCTTATTTTTATAGTGGTTTCTCCACCCCTCCCATTCTTATTTATGTATTTATTTTTTATTATTGAAGGTCAGTGGTTTCTTTTGATAACCAGAAGTTCTTAATTAGAATGTAATACAATTATCAGTGTTTACCTAATGGGTTAAACTTTTTATATCTCCTTTAAGAAACACTTCCCTATTCCAGAGACATAAAGACATTTTCTTCTCAAACTTTTGAGTTTTACCTTATGTATGTATGTATGTATGTATGTATGTGTGTGTGTATTTTCTTGGGAGGGAGAGAGACAGAGAGAGAGAAACTTTGATGTGAAAGACAAACATCAAATTGGTTTCCTCCTGCATGCACCCTGACCAGGGCCTGGTATAGAGCCTGCAACGGAGGTACGTGCCCTTGACCTGAATTGAACCTGAGACCCTTCAGGCTGTGGGCCGACTTTCTATCCACCGATCTAAACCAGCTAGGGCTTACCTTTTATATTTAAATTCTTAGTCTGCCTGAATTAACTTTTTAAAAAATATATATTTTTTATTGATTTCAGAGAGGAAGAGAGAGGGAGAGAGAGATAGAAACATCAATGATGAGAGAGAATCATTGATTGGCTGCCTCCTGCATGCCCCACACTGGGGATCAATCCCGCAACCCTAGCATGTGCCCTTGACCAGAATCGAACCCGTGACCCTTCAGTCCGCAGGCCGATGCTCTATCCATTGAGCCAAACTGGCTATGGCATGAATTAATTTTTATAAATGAAATTGTTATCAGGTTACTACTAATGTCTACATCCTAGCCAGCTTGTAGAAGATACTCAATATTTTCCACCCCTTTTTTCAGTTTTTAATTTAATATTTTAAATAATTGCTTTTTAAAAATGCTTATTTCAAGCTAAATGTATCTTTTAGCAGCACTCCACAATGTGTTCTTTGTCAATGTTTAGATGTTGCCTAAATAACCAAAAGCACAGGCAAGCCAACCATTTGCCACAATCAGCATTCAATTCTTAGATGAATCACTAGATTTAGAATAAGATTAAGTTCTGGGTCCATATTGTAGATTTTGAGATATTTTTAAGAATTTGGCCTGATAAATGAAAAAAATATATATATATAAATAGCCTTGTGTCATCCTTTGAGATGAATTGAATGTGCTATATCTTTTGGGGCGGGAGGGAGGGGTGAGCATGGTTGTTGTAATTTAATCATCATCAGTCACTATCTCTAACTATATTGCAAATCAAGCATTAAAAAATTATGCTCTATATCACCGATAAGGGTTTAATCTCCAACATTTACAGGGAACTCATACAACTTAACAAAAGAAAGATAAACAACCTAATAAAAAAGGCAATGGACCTAACTAGATACTTTTCAAAAGAGGACATAAGGAAGGCCAAGAGACATAGGAAAACATGCTCAAAGTCACTAATCATCCGAGAGATACAAATCAAAATGACAATGCAGTACCATCTCACACCTGTCAGAATGGCAATCATCAACAAATCAAAAAATGACAAGTGCTGGCGAGGATGTGGAGAAAAAGGAACCCTTGTGCACTGCTGGAGGGAATGCAGACTGGTGCAGCCACTGTGGAGAACAGTATGGAGTTTCCTCACAAAACTAAAAATGGAACTCTCATTTGACCCAGTGATCCCACTTCTAGGAATATATCCCAAGAAGCTAGAAACACCAATCAGAAAGGATATATGCACCCCTATGTTCATAGCAGCACAATTTAACATAGCTAAGATTTGGAAACAGCCTAGGTGCCCATCAGCAGATGAGTGGGTTAGAAAATGGTCGTACCTCTACACAATAGAATACTACGCTGCTGTATAAAAGAAGGAATTCGTACCATTTGCAACAGCATGGATGGAACTGGAGAGCATTATGCTAAGCGAAATAAGCCAGTCGGAGAAAGATAAATGTCACAAGATCTCACTCATTTGTGGAATATAATGAACAACATAAACTGATGAACAAAAACAGATCCAGAGACAGAGAAGCATCCATCAGATCGTCAAACCTCAGAGGGAAGGTAGGGGAGGGTAGTGGTAAAGGGGAGAGATCAACCAAAGGATTTGTATGCATGCATACAAGCCTAATGGACACAGACACCAGGGGGATGAGGGCATGAGTGGGGTGGGGGTGGGGGGCCATGGGGAGATAAGGACACATATGTAATACCTTAATCAATAAAGAAAAAATAAAATAAAATAAAAATTATGCTCTATACTTCATGTGGTATATTTAAGTATCACCCCCTTAATGGAATATGGAGAGGAGTGATAAAATACAGTCTCTCTTTTCAGGTTTTTCAAACCCTACTAGCTCTTAATGTGACCTTAGGGAAAGCCAGGCCTGTTCAATGAGTTGGCAGCAGAATTAGGCCCAAACTTGAGTCTTTGGGATAGTGGGGAGGGAGGAAGTGAAGGCACAGTGGTAATGGGTACCTAGTTGTAAAACACTGGAGGCTCCCCCTGCTGGAATGTGTTGTCAAAGGAGCAGAGGGAACGGGAGCTGAAGGAAACAAAGGACTCTCTAAGTTAGCTTTGACACCAGGTTAAAGGGGGGCTTAAAAGGACAGTAGGCGTTCTCCTAGGGTTTTCTGTAGAATTTGTCAGTTTTCCTTTCACCTAAGGACTAGTTGCCTTATAGTAGGAAAGAGCATGGACTTGATTCGTTAATGAGCACCTTACAGGAGCAACCTCAGGAAAGAGCACATTACTTTAGAACACTGATGACTGAACATCAGCGCTCTAAACTTTTCTTCATAGCCTAGACTTGTATTCCCTATGTAATTTTAGAAAGTAATTTAACTTCCCTGTACTGTGTCCTTCTCATTTTAACGTGAAGATGACAATCACAGTCCCAAACACGTTGATAATGGGAGGGTAAACAAGAAGGCAACAGATGGGAAACAAACTTCCAAAGTGCCATAACCACTCATGGCTAAAATTCCAGAACCGGTCGGTCACCGTGTTCCCGGATGAGTGTTGCTTCCCAGGCACTGAGTCAGGCCCCAGTGATACAGTGATAAATAAAGCATGCTCCTCCCCCTCCCAGAACTCAGTTTAACAACCGACTGGGGAAGATGCTATAACAATAACAATAAAACATGGCAAATCCCATGATAATGTCTTGGAAGAGGAACAGAAAAAGCTTCAAAGAAAAGTTGTGTTTGAGCTGGGACTTGAAGGAGGACGTACTTGTCAGTTAGGAGGGAGGCTGTTTGCTGCCCAGCCTTGGCAAAGATGGGTCCCTCATGTGATCATTCAACAAACACATATTGAACACCTACTGCACGCCAAACACTATTCTGGGTACTGGGGATATTTCAATGATCAAAGCAGACAATGATCCCTACCCTTGGAGGTTATGGTCTCATGGGAGGAGACCAGATCACAAGTTAAATATGTAGCAGTCTGAGGTGGTGTGTGCTGTGAAGACAAGGCCGAACAGGGGAGGGAGACGGGTTTTCTCAGCAATAAAAACATTTGGGCTTCAAAGGACACCATAAAGAAAGTAAAAAGACAACTCACAGAATGGGAGAAAATATTTGCAAATCATATATTTGTAAGAGACTTGTATCCAAAGTGTATAAAGAGTATCTACATCCCCACAATAAAAAAACACACAAATAACTCAATTTCTAAATTGGCCATGGACTTGAATAAACGTTTCTCCAAAGAATATATACAAATGGCCAATAAGCACATGGAAAGATGCTTAACATCATTAGTCATTATCAAAATTGCAAATCAAAACCACAGAAGATACCAGTTCACACCCACTAGTATGGCTATAATAAAAAAGATAAACAATAACAAGTGTTGGCAAAAATGTGGAGACGTTGGAATCCTCATACATTGCTGGTAGGAATATAAAATGGTGTAACCAACTTGGAAAACAAGTTTGGCGGTTTCTCAAAAGTTAAAAATAGAGTTATCAAATGTTATCGCAATCCCACTCTTTGGTATTTACCCAAGAGAATTGAAAACTTATGTTTATATAAAAACTTGTAAGTAAATATTCATAACAACATTATTCCTAATAGCCCCAAATGTCCATCATCTGGTAAATGGATAAACAAAATGTGTTATGTTCACACAATAAATATTATTTAGCCATAAAAACAAATAAAGTACTGATACGAGCTATGAAATGGATGAAACTTGAAAATATTATTCTAAGTGAAAGAAATCAGACACAATAGACCACATATTCTATTATTCCATTTACACGGAATACCCAGAACAGACAAATTTATAGAGACCAAGAGTAGATTAGTGGTTGTCAGGGAGTGGGGAGTGACTGGTAGTATGTATAGTTTCTTTGGGCAGTGTTGAAAATGCTCTGGCATTAGATACTGGTGACAGTTGCACAACCTTTTTTAAAAAAATTTTTTTAATGTATTGATTTATTTTAGAGAGAGAAGGGGGGAGAGAGAGAGAAAGAGAGAAGAGGAGAGGCGATATAGGTTTTGTTGTTCCACTTATTGATGTATTCATTGGTTGATTCTTGTGTGTGCCCTGACCAGGGATTGAACTGGCAAACTTGGCAGATCGGGCTGACACTCTAACCAACTGAGCTACCCATTCAGGGCATGGTTGCACAACTTTGTGAATATACCAAAACCATTGAAATATGTATTTAAACAATTAAAATTTTTAAAAAGGAATCATAACCTCAACAGCATTTTAAAGCTGTGGAGTGTTCAAAAATCAAGATTATTGGATTACAGATATTAACTTCTTTTAAAAAAATACATTTTTATTGATTTGAGAGAGAGAGAGAGAGAGAGAGAGAGAGAGAGAGAGAGAGAGAGAAACCTCAATGATGAGAGTGAATCGTTGATCAGCTGCCTCCCTCATGCCCACACTGGGAATGGAGCCCACAACCCGGGCATGTGCCCTGACCAGGAATGGAATAGTGACCTCCTGGTTCATAGGTCAATGCTCAACCACTGAACTACGCCAGCCCAGCCAGATATTAACTTCTTTAGTCCTCATTACAAGCCTATGACATAGTCCTACATTATATCCACTTTTTGGAGGCAGAAACTTGGACTGAGAGAGGCTAAGTAACTTGCCTAAGGTTGCACATGTCAGAAAGGGACAGAGTTGAGGTTTAAAACCGAGCAGTCTGCCAGGGAAGTCTATTCAGCCAGTCCATCATTTGGCTTCTCATTGTGACTATGCAAACCAGGTTCTGAAGGAACTGATAAACAGGAAATAACTTTATACAAAATAACTTATGGTGACAAAAAGTATTGTGCCTTCTAGAGCACATTGAAAACCTGAATCTTTTTAAACAGACAAATAAAATTCAGAAGGATAAAATAAAGTTTTATTTTCCTGAGTTAGGAAAGGTGCTTTCCTGCCACTTACATTTCAGATATTATTGGCAGCACGCTAACCCCAAAGCTTCCAAATTAATTCTCTTTGGAAGGTGTATTTTATCACATCTTTGAGTTCTATTTGCGGCGCTCAATAGAATAAGAATATTCACTTTATTTGGAAGTGGAAGTTGGAAGAAACAGGATGGGGCATTTGGCTTTCATAATTATAACAAGGACTGAGTTTCTTTTAGTGCTGCCAACTCAAGCGGACTCAGTGGTGCTTGTGCTGCAAGCTGCTAACAGTGGGATTCAGTTCACACTGTGAGTCTGGCCGAGGTCCACTTTGTCTCTGCACAGAGGGGAGCACTTCAGAGCAAGCGAGGGCTTATTCTCTGCTGTGCCCAGATTAATCTGCAGTATGTTCACTCGTGTTCATTATTAAGAATCCCAAAGAGAAGGTTGTCTCTTCTCTCAAAGAGAGCTTTTTGTAGAATATGTCTACACCCAATCTAGTCATTGATTATCTTGAAAAACAGCATAATCTTCATGTGAAGTCATAACTTGGGGACACAAGACTAAGGGTAGTGCCTAAGTGCGGGAGATGGCAATGAGTCTGCCTGTTTCCACTCCTGCCCACACAATCCATTGTCCACACCATAGCCAGAAAGAATGAAAACATTGAGATCACAGTATTCTACATTCCTAATAGCTTTCCATTGCATTTAAAACCCAAAGGTCTTATAATGGTCTATAAAGCCCTACAACAAGCATGTCAAACTCAAAGGCTAATACGGGCCAAATAAACAAGGTTTAAGTTTATGTGGGCCACAACAAAACGAAAGCTTCAATTTTCATAGAAACGTAGGTTTATTTCGATAGAGACATACTGAATACAAAGGGCTGAAATAAACGAGTAATTGTTAACATAAAATAAAAGAACATTTTAATAAAAATTAATATATTTTCTTGAACATTGAATTACCAGACACTGCATAACTGCATAAATGAATAAACGTAACACAAATAAACCTACTTTTCTTGTTCTCCGAAAGCAAAATATTTCCTGTTGCGCACACCAAACAAGTCAGTCCAAGACTAATGACGTGGCAATAGGCTGCTAAAATATTCGCTGCTGGTATTAGTGAGAGAAATGGTGCGCCTGAGCATAAGGCACATAAGGGAAATGAATGCAACACGATTATAGTAATCAGTCATTAGCAAATGTTGTAGTTCATTATTAATAATTATGTATAACAGGATATTGTAAAAATTAAGTTACGAAATTTTTATTAAAATGTTTTTTTATATACCGTTATATTGGCTGGGCCGCAAAAATGTTCGTTGTGGGCCGCATGCAGCCTGTGGGCTGCGAGTTTGACATGCTTGCCCTACAAGATCTAGCCCCCCTGGCTGCATATTTGATCTCCTCTCCTGCTTCTAGCTTCTTCAGCAAACAATTACAAAGAAACAAAGAGTTGCAGGGAGAACTATAAGTTTGAAGCAACGTAAGAGACCAATTCTGGTTGGATTCTGCATTGAATAAGACAACTATAAAAAATTATGAGGCAATTGGAGTCACTTGAACATGGAGTGAATATTTGTATTAAGAATTATTGTTAATTTTTCAGGTGCAATATAGTTTTTAAAAAGCGCCCTTTTAAGAGACACATACTAAAATCCAAATAAAATAATATGATATCAAAATAACCTAACATCTGGGGGAGGAGTGTGAAGGTATAAATAAAACAAGATCAGCCATGAGGAGATCATTATTGAGGATGGATGATGAGAACATGGGAGCTTATTATGTAATTCTCTACTTTCCTGAGGGTCCCTGACTTTTCTGCCCAATTGCCATTTCTATTAGTTATCTTCAAACCCAGAACACTATCGGGTTTTTTTTTCTTTATTTATCCTAAAGTTGTATAAAACCCTTTTGATTGAGATTACTGCAAATTTCCACTTGATCACTTTGGTGTTTTCCTAAATTATTCTCACTTTCTCCATTGTGATTCTCCAAAATGCCCCCACAAGCTCAGGCCCTCAGATCTTAATTCAACAGAAGATGTGTTCTACTTTACTTTTTTTAAAAATATATATTTTATTGACTTTTTACAGAGAGGAAAGGAGAGGGACAGAGAGCCAGAAACATCGATGATAGAGAAACATCGACCAGCTGCCTCCTGCACACCCCCCACCGGGGATGTGCCCGCAACCAATGCACATGCCCTTGACTGGAATCGAACCTGGGACCCTTCAGTCCGCAGACCGACGCTCTATCCACTGAGCCAAACCGGTTTCAGCTCTACTTTACTTTTGAAGGCTTAGGTCATTCAGCATGAAACCTCTTTCTTCTTTGCCTTCTAAAAATCTCTTTTACCACATTCTCCTGAATTCACCATGTCTAATTCTTAGATAAGTTTTACTTTGGATTTTTTTTATTTAATTGATCTTCGACTATATTACTTGTCCATTTCAAACATAATTCAGATAGAATAAAATCCAAAATTCAAGGAAAAATATATATCATAAAAAATTATTTTTATATACTTACATATGCAAACATGTATCAAAGATCATAAAAACCTTATGTTTTAAAATATTTTTTTTATCGATTTCAGAAAGAGGAAGGGAGAGGGAGAGAGAGATAGAAACGTCAATGATGAGAGAGAATAATTGATTGGCTGCCTCCTGCATGCCCCCTACTGGGAATTGAGCCTGCAACCCAGGCATGTGCCCTGATTCGGAATTGAACCATGATCTCCTGATTCATGGATTGAAGCTCAACCACTCAGCCACACCTTATGATTTTATATCAGACTTGAGGATAGTCACAGGAGTCTCCGGAAAGAAGAAAACATGTGAGTAACTGCATCTGGAAAAACTCACTAAGAGAACAAAATTAGATTACACAATGAGGAAGGATCTTTAAATTTAAGCTTTATTGTTAAATTGTTTCCACATTAATTTAATTTTTGATTTAGCAATTCTGTGCTAAAGTTGCTATTTTAAGGTTTCTGCACTCATCTAAAACAACAATCCTTTTTCTACTGAAAAGAGAGGAAAGTAAGGCTGTAACTTGTCTTGTGTTCATCTTTGTGTCACCAATACCCAGAACATAATAGATGATCTCAACGTACTAGCTGAATGAATTGATATATGTCTAAACCTAATATTTACCACCTTCTTCCTTTACTCATTTAACAAATATTTATCGACAGCCTATACAAGTGCTAATGAAAGATCTTATCATTTGACCACCCAGGGAAAGTGCTGAAGCCAGAGGAAAATGCACATTTAAAGGTCCTATGGTGGTGCAGACACTTGGTGTGCTGAGAACTAGAAAAAGAAAAAAAAAAGCTTAGCTAGAACGTAGTGACAGAGGGAGAGAGAAGTGGGAGCAGGGCTCAGATATGCAGCCAGGGGCTAGATCTTCAAGGCCTGTATAGATCATTGTCAGGACTGTGTATTTTATGTACAATGGAAAGCCATTAGGAAAGCAGAATATTATGATCTGATTTATTTTTTTTAGCCTCATTCTCATTCTCAGTTCTGTGTAGGCAATAGATTGTAGTGGGACAAACGTGGAAACAGGCAAAGTTCTTGCTGCCTCTAGTACGTAGGCACTGCCCTTGATCTTGTGTCCTTCTGTTCTGACTTTACATGGTGATTTTCCTGAGCTCAAGATAAAGTTGAATCATATACTGTAGAAGAAGGTTATAACAGGGGACTTAAGAATGCTTAGCCTAACACAAAAGTTGGGGGTGACAGAAAACCCAGGAGAGGCAAGAAGAGGTAAAATATAAAGCAAATATTATATTTCTTCCCATTAGTCTTTAATCTGGCTGGATCTCTATAAATCTATGAACAGCCCCAAATATAATTCTGAAGATTTCCTTAGATCATTGATGATAAAGTCCCACTCCAGTATTATTAAGAAGTTCTTAATAATTCAGAGATCATAATAATCTGGCCACTCAGTGTAAATCAGTGAACAATAAACATATGATAAAATAATAATCAGAGAACTGCAAATACTTTGCAAGAGTTTTTTAGTCTCTGGGCCATAATTCAGTGTGTCGAAAAACTAGCAAGGTTTTTGATAAAATGTGAGAGGGGCTGTGAGAATAAACTAAAAGTCATAAGTTAAAACAACATGCTTAAGGTTTATAGGACAAGAGAAAGTTCTAGGAGTAGTAAAAAGCCAGAACATTTTAAAGAATACTACGAAGACTTATTTAATTTAGTAATACTACTTCAGTTAATATTAAATATTCAGAATATTCTAGAGGAGACTATTATAGAATCAAATATTTGATAAATATGCAAGTAAACAACAAAAGAAATATATTTTGACAACACTTTAGATTTGTAATTACACACTGAGTGGCCAGATTATTATGATCTCTGAACGCATAATAATCTGGCCACTCAGTGTATATCCTATATAATAAAAAGATAATATGCAAATTGTACCCTCGACCAGGAGTTCAATCAGCAGGCAGGCCGGCCAACTGCCCATGTCCTCTCCCCCTGGCCAGGCTGGCCGGACCCCACCCATACACTAATTCTAATTGCACTGGGCCTATACACACACACACACACACACACACACACACACACACACACACACACACACACACACTGAGTGGCCAGATTATTATGCATTCAGAGATCATAATAATCTGGCCACTCAGTGTAAATCAGTGAACAATAAACATATGATAAAATAATAATCAGAGAACTGCAAATACTTTGCAAGAGTTTTTTGTTGTTGTTTAGAAAACCACTCATTGACAAAGGTTTAAATGAAATGATAATGCCTATGGTTCATGAAGGTATAGAAAGAAGATACACACAAATGTAATGAAATACCATGCCATGATTAAAAGGAAAGAAGCAGATCCATATATAATGACATGGAGTTATGCCCACAATCTTTTTTTTAAATATATTTTTATTGATTTCAGAGAGGAAGGGAGAGGGAGAGAGAGATGGAAACATCAATGATGAAAGAGAATCATTGATTGGCTGCTTCCTGCACCCCGCCACTGGGAATCGAGCCTGCAACCTGGCTATGTGCCCTGCCCAGGAATCCAACCTGTGACCTCCTGGTTTATAGGTCAATGCTCAACCACTGAGCAATGCCAGCCGGGCCACAATCTATTTTTGAATTAAAAAAAGCTTTGCCAGAATATGATCTTATGTTTGTAAAAATGATAATGGATGCGTATGTATTTGGATTTGCATAGACAATGGCACTTCTCAATGAGGCCTACCCTGGACTCCCTCTTTAAAATTGCACCCCACCCAGTTTGTATTCCTAACGTGCCCTTTTTTTACTTGCCCTGTTTTACTTTTTTTTCTATAACACTTAGCACCTTCTAACATACCACATAATTTCAAAATGTATTATTTGTTCTTTTTCTCTCTTTAAAATGCAAAATCCATGAGAATGAGGATATTACTCTATTTTGTTCATGGATTGTCTAAGAGTCTAGCTTGGACATTGCCTGGCACACAGTAGGTACTCAATAAATATTTGTTAAATAATGAATGAATAGAAAGATTCCAAAGAAGTAAGATTAAGGGGAGGAGAGGTTTTTCTTTATGCTTTATAATTTTTTATTGCTAGAATTTTTTATAGTTATGTTTTACCTTTGTTATTTAAAGTTATATATAACAGAATTACAAATTCTGTCTTTAATACTATGGACAGTCCCAAATATAATTCTGAAGAATTTCCTTGGCCCATTGAGTTATTAGAATCCTACTTTTCACTTTGTAGGAAAATGACAGATGTGTTCAATAGGAGTCACAGCTGTCATTAAGAACCCTGCCTGAGCTCTAGCTCGTTCGGCTAAGTGTCGGCCCATGGTTGCAGGTTCTATTCGATCATATTGATGGTTTTCTCTTTGTCTCTCCCCCTTCTTTCCACTATATCTAAAAATCAATGAAAAAAATACCCTCAGTGAGGATTAACAAAACAAACAAAAAGAATCCTGACTGAGGCCAAACACAGCTTATTATGGAAATGTAGAACCCATGTTTTAGTTGTGTGAACAAAAATTAATTAAATTCTAAATGTCTTTATCCTACATAATAAAAGGGTAATATGTAAATTACCATCACTCCGCTACGCCCACAATTGGGCCAGCGGGAGGCTCAGGGGGCGGGACTCAGGGTGGCTGGGGCGGTGATTGGGCCGGCAGGACGCTGAGCTGTGCTGCGGCACAGAAGGGGCCTCTGGGGCAGCGAGCCGGGCATCTGGAGGCCCCGGCTGACAAGGCGGCACAGGCGGACTGCGCGGCTCCCGGGGGAGGAGTCTGGCGGCGGTTGGGCCACAGGAGCCCGTGGCGGTGTCCGCAGAGGATGCAGGTTTCCACGCAGCCCGGGCAGGGCCGAGGGAGGGCTCATGAGGGAGCCGGAAGGCAGAGGAGGTGGCGGCGGCCCCAGCCTTCCTGGGTGGGAGGAGAAGGCAAGAACCCGGCCTGGGCTCCGGCCTCGGGAGGACCACGCCCCCGCCCCGCCTCGCCCTAGGGGCCCAGGGACTTCGGAGCTGCCGGCCACACCGGGACCCGATCAGCGGACAGACAGCCTACATGTGCATGATTTAATCATGCACTGGGCCTCTAGTCCTATATAAATGTCCATTGATTTACAATCTTCTTGATCATTAGTTCCTTGAGTGCAAGGGTTGAATCTTACTTTAGAGTCCTTTAGGCATAGCTCCAATATCAGCCCTTTCATGAAAATTTCCTGCCTATCTTTTAAGTGATCATTCATTTTTTACACATGTACAGTGAACAGAAAGAACAAACTTTCCAAAATAATCCAGATTTCAAATTCTTGGACCATTTCTCCTCTCATAAAATTTTCAAGATGTCCTAGCAAATCCTG
The DNA here is from genome assembly GCF_951640355.1 of Cnephaeus nilssonii. Lineage (NCBI taxonomy): Eukaryota > Metazoa > Chordata > Mammalia > Chiroptera > Vespertilionidae > Cnephaeus > Cnephaeus nilssonii. Next base: position 61,405,599 of record NC_137072.1, on the reverse strand, counting down.
AATTCAGTATTCAAGCTATTATCTTCTAAATATCTCTGTACTTCCAAGAAGGAGCACAAGCATACTTCATAAATTTTAAAAACAGGAAATAGCATGACATCTTGGAAATAGTGTAAGTATTGCTTTGAAGTAAGACATCTGGAATCCTAAACTTTGTATTTTACTAATAACACCACCTTGAATAACCTCTTTATTTTCTATATAAAACTAAGGATTACAAAACCTAATCTGAAGCAAAGTTGTGAAAACTAAATGAAATTATGAGTCTAGCACATAGAAGATGCTTAATCAGTGCATCTTTTACTATTTATCAAGAAACAGTAATGGAAGTACAGCAGTTTATTCCTATATGACTCAGTTCTTATTTCTCTGTACTGTTATTTAACTTTTCCTATCTGTGTATTTTTTTCTTGCAGACAGGAACATAGCTGTTTAAGGAAGCTGACATTATTAAAAATATTGTTTATTGTGCCAAGAACAGTGATGGGCATAATAAATGATTAGCAACTGAACAAAGCCAGAGAAGATGTTTAGCCTCTGAGTTTGGGCATCAAGAACTAATAGTGAATCATTAATATTAATGATGTCTGTGGAACATCAACAGGTGTACTGTTTATTTATTTTAAAATATATTTTTATTGATTTCAGAGAGGAAGGGAGAGGGAGAGAGAGATGGAAACATCAATTATGAGAATCACTGATTGGCTGCCTCCTGCATGCCCCCTACTGGGGCTTGAGCCCACAATGCAGGCATTTGCCCTTGACCAGAATCAAACCGGAGACTCTCAGTCTGCAGGCTGACTTTGTATCCACTGAGCCAAACCAGCTAGGGCCTGTTTATTAACTAGAGTTATTAAAAACATTTATTCAGTGCCCAATATGTGCCAAGCTTTGTTCTAAACACAAGGGAGGAGTGCAAGTTAAAAAGAAGAAAAATTTCAAATACTGGTTAGCACAGATTAATTGTATACATTTATTTCTCATCCACTTGCTGCAGTTCTGACATGTTTTATATTAAGACCAATTTACTTGACATCATATATGCTTGGCATTGAAAACAGGATAATAATTCTATTTTCAAAAGGAGCATAGTTAACTGTTAGACTCTCTGCCAAAGCAATTTCCCCTCCCTTCCTTTAGCCTCCCCACGAGACAATTGGTTACATTCTCAGCAGATGCTTGCTCAGGAAGTGGGCAGCAAGCCGTGGGCAGCCTGCTCGCTTAATGTTAAGCAAGATCTTTGTGTGTTTTATTATATTAATTAGTGCATTGGCAAGGTCGAATGGAATTTTTAAACCAACAGGGATTTGCTGATCTCTTAATTTGCAGTTTGTGATGGCTCTTTTGTTTTTGTTTTTGTTTAATTCTTCCACTCATTAAACCCTTCCATCTAGCCTGAGCTGTAACTCCTGTGACAGTAGAGCCTTGGGGAATGATGTATGAAGACGCTGGAGGCTGTGGTGAGGAGGGCAAAGGGCATGTTGTGGTACTGGGTTTCCAGTGGGCAGCGGCCCTTATTTTATGCTTGTCAGCATTTAACCCTAGAAGTGAGCTCTGAGAGAGATGATGCCGTGTTGTATGTGCTTTTTAGTGGTGTGTAGAAAAATTCGTCACCTTTTCATTCAAGTTTAGACTACGCAAATAAAAACCACCTGATTTAGACATCCTGGGCCAGCGAAGAGGAGACTGGAGGAAATGCGTCAGAAAGGGATATATTTGTGGATTTGTGTAATTGAGTGTTGAGGGAGATTTCCCTGTTGCCCTTGAATTAATTACTCATCTTCTCTCTCACTGTTTGAGGGCAAAGATGCTGCATATGTTATCTCATCTAATTCTCACCATACCCATTGTGGTTAATAAAAGTCAGTCCAGTCCAGTTTAAGGCTTCATTTTGAAATTCGATATAAATCTTTTTCTATCTCCAGTGCAGGCCTGACCCAGGGCTTTGAGGGGAAAACCACATGGTCAGCTCTCACACCCTTCTGCCCAGCACTTATAAAATGGAGGAAATTGTTCCTACTTAAAATATATTTTGTTGAATACTTGTTTAAATTTTAATGGGTCCTTGGTGGGGGTGGGGAAGAAAGGCAAAGGACTTTGGGCTGAGGAAAATTTGAGAACTAAGGAGTGAATTACTAAATAGGTAGGTGCCTATGGTTAATTTGGCAGAATAATAAAACATCTCATTTTACAACAGGTTTCTTTTATATTTTCTTAAATATCTTATATAATAAAAGCCTAGGTGGCATCGTGTGACATCATCACAAGATGGCCACTGCGATGTTGTCACAAGATGGCCACCACAAGATGGCCACCACAAGATGGCCGGCAGGGGAGGGCACTTGGAGGCAGCCAGGCCTGCAGGGGAGGGCAGTTGGGGGAGACCAGGCCTGCAGGGCAGGACAGTTAGGGACGATCAGGCCGGCAGGGGAGGGCAGTTGGGGGTGACCTGGCTGGCAGGGGAAGGCAGTTGGGGATGATCGGGCCAGCAGGGGAGGGCAGTTGGGGGTGATCAGGACAGCAGAGGAGCAGTGAGGCATCAATCAGGCCAGCAGGGGAGTGGTTAGGGGGCAATTAGGCTGGCAGACAGAAGCGGTTAGGGGCAATCAGACAGGCAGGAAGGCGAATGGTTAGGAGCCAGCAGTCCCGGATTGTGAGAGGGATTTCCTGTGGATCGGGCCTAAACTGGCAGTCAGACATCCCCTGAGGTGTCCCAGATTGGAGAGGGTACAGATCAAGCTGAGGGACACGCATGAATTTCATGCACCAGGCCTCTAGTCTCTATATATAAAAGGCTAAGTGACCGACCGTCTGTCTGTACGACCGTCTGACTGTCCGACTGGCTGGTACATGTGATGCACACTGGCAACTTAAAATAAACATTGACTCGCACATGCACAATACATATAAAGCTCTCGCTGGTGCTAATTGCACACGTGTGTTTCCATCTGTCATTGTTGATTGTGAATTTGGTGAATTTTGGATATACTCGATGGAGGTTTTCACACCTATTTGAGTGATGATTCCATCAATTAAATGGATGATGCTCAAAAGGAAAATTTTCCCATCGAGTTTCTTAATAGTATTACTCCTTCAGGAATGCCATGTCATAAATTAAAATTAAAAGTAGGTTCAATCATCATGCTACTGAGAAATCTTAATAGTAAATGGGGTCTTTGTAATGGTACTAGATTTATTACCAAAAGATTGCGACCTAACATAATCAAAGCTGAAGTATTAACAGAATCTTCAGAAGGAGAGGTTGTTCTGATTCCAAGAATTGATTTGTCCCCATCTGACACTGGCCTCCCATTTAAATTAATTCAAAGACAGTTTCCCCTGATGACAGCCTTTGCGATGACTATTAATAAATCACAAGGACAAACGCTAGAAAGAGTAGGAATATTCCTACCTGAACCCATTTTTGGGCATGGTCAGTTATATGTTGCTTCCTCTGGAATTCGAAGGGTGTATGACATTAAAGTTCAAGTTGTAAATAAAGGGAAATTAAGCAAGCACTCTGAAAGTGCTTTTACTCTTAATGTGGTATACAGGGAAATCCTATCTAATAAAAGAGTAATATGTAAATTGACTGTCACTCCAAGACACAAGATGGCCACCCCCATGTGGTCAAAGATGGCTGTCCCCATGTGGACGCAAGATGGCCGCCACAAGATGGCCTGCAGGGGAGGGAAGTTGTGGGCAGTTAGGGATGACCAGACCAGCAGAGGAGGGCAGTTGGGGGAGACCAGGACAACAAGGGAGGGCAGTTGGAGGGGACCCAGGTCTGCAGGAGAGGGAAGTTGGGGGGACCAGGCCTGCAGGGGAGAGCAGTTGCGGGGGTACCAGGTCTGCAGGAGAGGGCAATTGTAGGTGATCAGGCCAGCAGAGGAGGGCAGTTGGGGGGAACAGGCCTGCAGGGGAGGGCAGTTAGGGGTGACTGGGCCAGCAGAGGAGGGCAGTTGGGAGAGACCAGGCCAGCAGGGGAGGGCAGTTGGGGGGAACCAGGTCTGCAGGGGAGGGCAGTTAGGGGTGACCAGGCCTGCAGGGGAGGGCAGTTAGGGGCAATCGAGCCAGCCGGGGAGCAGTTAGGCATCGATCAGGCAGGCAGAGGAGTGATTAGGGGGTAATCAGGCTGACAGGCAGAAGTGGTTAGGGGCAATCAGGCAGGCAGGCAGGTGAGTGGTTGGGAGCCAGCAGTCTTGGATTGTGAGAGGGATTTCCAATTGCCCATTTAGGCCCGATCCTAATGGGATCAGGCCTAAACAGGTGGTCAGACATCCCTCAAGGGGTCCCAGATTGGAGAGGGTGAAGGCTGGGCTGAGGGACACCTTCCCCACCCCGTGCACGAATTTTGTGCACCGGGCCTCTAGTATTAGAATAAGTTAAATCAATTTATCAGTCATTGTTTTTATCAATGTTGTTGTTATATCATGTTGTTATTGTTTATTAATCAATTTATATGTTATTTTCATATAACATTTTATTAATTTTCTTTCATCTCTGACACTTCTATTATAGATGGGATATTAAAATATTTCTTCTAATTAATTTCCTTTCAATGTGCACAAATGGATGCACTGGGCCACTAGTATTTTGATAAATTCCCAATGGAACAGGTAAATTCATGTAAAAAGATGAATTGGTTCAATGTGGACCCTCAGAAAGAAGATACTCATCAAGAAGGACTCCTGGTGGCTAACAAGGCTCAAATTAACAAAACAAAACAAACAGAGCCTAGCAACCATTTCTACACAGAGACTTCTTCCACAAACTGCACTTTAGGGAGAAAGTACTGAACTACCTGCCTGCAGTGTTCCTGCCAGCTGAGCCAGCCCTTATAAAGGAGTTCCTGGAATCCTATTTCAACCAATAGGACTGAAACTTTCCCTATCCAATTGGACCTGTGCAGCTATATCCCCATCAACATCTTTACCAACCAATCAGAGTTGCACCACCCTGCCCAATCAAGAAGTAACTTTTGGACCAATTGAACTGTGAGTATTTGAAGTCCTCATTTGCATGAGAAAGTCCTCCTTTCTACCAAGAACAAAAGGTTGTGTTTCCCCTGCTGGAGCTGAAACACCTAAGCTGAGACATCAAAGATATCTCCTTGGGCCAGAGTAGAGGAAAGGCAGAGCAGAGCAGAGCTGTTTAGCCAGAGAGATCCCTGGGCCCAGGGTCTTCTCATCCCAGGGCCACCTTGCAGCCAAGCAGCTTCGAAGCCATGCTGTTTCATAACTGAGCTATAACACTATTGAGCTGTTCCATAGCGGTGCTGTTCTCACAGTTGGGCTGTATTACAATTGAGCTGTTTGTACTGAATAAAGTTTCCTTCTTCACTGCACCCCAAACTGGGGATTCCTGTTGTAGTGAGTTGATGCCATCAGTTGACAGTCATAACTGAGCAAGTTCTTCCAAAAAGAATGGAGCTTTTGCTTTTCAAAAGTTACTATTCTTTTTATTTTTTTCTTATTCTTTTTTTTTAATTTAATAAATCTTTATTGTTCAGATTAGTACAATTGTTTCTCATTTTTCCCCCCATATCTCCCCACCACCTGGTTCCCACCCCCCCTCTGCTGTCCTTATCCATAGGTGTATGATTTTTGTCCAGTCTCTTCCCGTACCCCCCACACAGACACCCCTTTCCCCCTGAGAATTATCAATCCACTCCATTCTATGCTTCTGATTCTATTATGTTCACCAGTTTATTCTGTTCCTCAGATTTTTAATTCACTTGACTTTTAGATATACTTGTTGATAGATATGTATTTGTTGTTCATAATTTTTATCTTTACTTTTTTCTTCTTTTTCCTCTTTTTAAAGAATACCTTTCAGCATTTCATATAATACTGGTTTGGTGGTGATGAACTCCTTTAGCTTTTTCTTATCTGTGAAGCTCTTTATCTGACCTTCAATTGTGAATGATAACTTTGCTGGGTAGAGTAATCTTGGTTGTAGGTTCTTGCTATTCATCACTTTGAATATTTCTTGCCACTCCCGTCTGGCCTGCATAGTTTCTGTTGAGAAATCAGCTGATAATCGTATGGGTGGTCTCTTGTAGGTAACTAACTGTTTTTCTCTTGCTGCTTGTAAGATTCTCTCTTTGTCTTTTGCCCTTGGCATTTTAATTATGATGTGTCTTGGTGTGGTCCTCTTTGGATTCCTTTTGTTTGGGGTTCTGTGTGCTTCCTGGACTTGTAAGTCTATTTCTTTCATCAGGTGGGGGAAGTTTTCGGTCATTATTTCTTCAAATAGGTTCTCAGCGTCATTCTCTTTCTCTTCTTCTGGCACCCCCATAATTCAGATGTTGGTACGCTTGAAGTTGTCCCAGAGGCTTCTTACACTATCTTCAACTTTCTGAATTCTCTTCTCTTCTTGCTTCTCTGGAGGAGTGTCCTTTGCCTCTTTGTATTTCAAATCTTTGAGTTGATTCTTGTGTTCCTCTAGTCTGCTGTTGGGTCTCTGTATAATATTTTTTATTTCAGTCAGTGTATATTTAATTTCTAGTTGGTCCTTTTTCATATCCTCGAGGGTCTCATTAAATTTATCGGCCTTTTCCATGAAATTCTTGAAAAACCCTATAACTGTGGTTTTGAACTCTATGTCCATTCATTTGTTCTCCTCCATTTCTTTCGTTTGGGATCTGTTTCCTTGCCTCCTCATTTTCACTGCTTCCTTGAGTTGGTTGGGTAGCTTTGTCCTATTGGTTCAATGGGTCAGCCTCCCAGTTACCTGAGGTGGACACTCTTGGTGTACCCCTTTGTGGACTGTGTGTACAGCCTTGTTGTAGTTAAGTCTTGATTGTTGTTGGTGTCACTGGGAGGAATTGACCTCCAGGCCAATTGGCTGTGAGGACCCGCTGTGTCTATAACAGAAGAATTGCTTTGCTGGTGACACGTTTATGGGGCAGGACTTGTTCCAGTAGGGCTTTGGTGCTCACTGAGTCTGCCTCTTGAATGTGTCCCTTATGAGAGTGGTTGAAATCTGGTGTCGTCTCACACCGACCACTAGATACATTAGTGTCTGGATCTCCAATGGGGTGCAGGTCAGCTACTGTCTGAGGCCCCCCAGCAGGAGCTACAGCAAGATCTACAGTTTTCTCCTCTTTGCTTGGGCGGTTTTGGAGCAGTCTGACTGGAGCTGCAGTTAATTTGGTTAAGCTGACACAGAACAGGCCATTTATATGCAAAAGCTGCTGTGTGGAGCCTGGGAGGGTTTGTAGAATGTGTGGGGTGGGGTCTCAGGGCAGTTCGGGGTCTCAGGGCGTCACTAGGCTAGGGTGTGGCAAACGGCGATGGCTGCTGTCAGCCGTCTCTGCCTTTCTGCGTTTCCAAGTCCCCGCGTCCCGCGCTCCAGCACAGTAAACACTGATTGCTGGGTGCACCTCTGCAAAAAAGTCACTCTCACTTTCTGACCCAATGGCCGAGAGTCCAGCTTCTCCCCATAGGCATCTGGGTCCCCCACGTGTCCCCAGAAACTGGATTTCAGAGTGATCAGGAGCTTGTCTCCCTTCAGGTTGAAGAAAAGCCGCGTGCCCAGTCGCCCGCCACCAGCCGGATTCGCGTGCCTCCGTACCTCAGCTTTTCAGCGTTTGTGCTCCTTTCTCTTCTTAGTTGTAAATCATCCACTCAGCCAGCTTTCCTGTGGTTCTGGGTGGTAGACATTTTGTCTTTTAGTTGTATTTTTGAAATTGTTGTGCGAGGCGGCAGTTTAGTTGTTTAACTTTGCCGCCATCTTGGTTCCTCCTCTTTTTTTTTTTTTAATCTATTTGTAATAGCTGAGGAGTGAATAAAATGATATGCAATCCTATCCTTCTCCCCACCATGAGACCATGGTAGTTGCTTGGGAACCACATGGGGGGAGAGGTGAGATAGTCCCAAAAATAATTTTTTTTTTTTTTAAAGAAAGCTATGAATATAGAGAGTCGTTATTTAAATAATCTATAATAATAAAAGGGTAATTTGCTAATTAGACTGGACATCCTTCCAGATATCCTCCTGGACTAAGCTGGTGGCCAGAAGGAAGCCACCTAGGTCCTGGGTGCCTGCTGGCAGCCAGAGGAGGGAAGCCCGGGTCCCGGGTGCCAGAGGGAAGCTGGTGCTGTCAGCTGGGGGAAGGAAGGCTACTCTTGCATGAATTTTTGTGCATCGGGCCTCTAGTTTGTTATAAAATAGCTAAATTATAAATAAGCACTCAGAATGGCCTCTAAGTTATAAGTTAATCCATCTTGAAAAAAAATCAGGCATTGTATCTAAAATTGATTTATTATATACTATGGAAAACAGTATGGAGGTTCCTCAAAAATAGAACTGCCTTATGACCCAGCAATTTCACTTCTGGGTATATATTCAAAGAAACCTGAAACACTAATTTGAAAGAATATATGCACCCCTATGTTCATTGCAGCATTATTCACAATAGCCAAGATATATGGAAGCAACCCAAGTGCCCATCAAAAGAAAAGTGAATTAAAATCTGTGGTATGTATATATAATAGAATATTACTTGGCCTTAAAAAAATAACAAAATCTTACCATTTGTGACATCATGACTATACCTAGATGGTATTATGCTTAGTGAAATAAGTCAGAGACAGACAAAAACCATATTATTTCACTTACATGTGGAATCTTAAGAATAGTATAAATGAATAAACAAAACAGAAACAGACTTATAGATACAGAAAACAGTCTGATGGTTGCCAGAGGGAGGAGGGGGTTGGTGAAAAAGGTGAAAGGTTTGAGAAATATAGATTGTTAGTTAGAAAACAGTCATTGGGATGTAAAGTACAGCATAGGAAATATAGTCAATAATCATATATAATAAAAGGCTAATATGCAAATCAACTGAACAGGGGAATGACCATTCTTTATGATACACACTGACCACCAGGGGGCAGAAACCCAACACAGGAGCTGCCCCCTGGTGGTGAGTGCGCTCCCACAGGGGGAACACCACTCAGCCAGAAGCCAGGCTCATGGATGGCAAGTGCAGAGGTGGTGGCAGGAACCTCGCCTGCCTCCATGGCAGTGCTAAGGATGTCCAACTGACAGACATACCTTGAGGGCTCCTGGACTGCGAGAGGGCGCAGGCCAGGCTGAGGGACCGCATTCCCCGGTGAATTTCATGCACCGGGCCTCTAGTATTTTAATAACTCTGAATAGTGCCAGGTGATATTGGAAATATGAGGAGGAACACTTTGTAAAGCATATGATTGTCTAACCACTATGCTGTATACCTGAAACTAATAATAAGAAAAGGAAAAACTTCATTATACACTGTTTCTTTTTGCTTTCTCTTTGTGTTTCTTTTTCAAAGGAAATGATGTTTAAAGGGTACATGGCATATTTTTGTTTGTTTGTTTTTATTTCTCAATGCCTTTATTTTGGGATATGAGGGGGAAATCTTATAGGTACACAAGAAAAGGACATTTATGATCACAGATAAAAGTGAAGATAATCTAACCAGAAAGCATTAACACCTGGTAGCTGTTGAACCTGAAGTTCTGAATATGGCATGTTGCAGGGCTGAAAGAATGGTAATTCGTGTTCTTCTTTCTCACCCTCTTTCAACAGAATCCACACCAACCTCCTCATAATCCTTCTCAAGGGCAGCCATGTCCTCAGGGGCCTCAGACAGCTCTCTTTCCTCCATGTCCTCACCCATGTACCAGCGGACAAAGGCACATGGCACACATTAGGTTAAACTTGTGGTCCAGGCCTCAGCAGTAGCTGTGGTGTTGCTCAGCATGTTCACAGCTCACTGTACTTTGGCCAGGTCTCCACCAGATACGACAGTGGGAGGCTGGTAATCAATGCCAACTTTGAAGCCAGTGGGCACCAGTCCACAAACTGGATGGTACGTTTGGTCTTGATGGTGGCAATGGAAGCATTGACATCTTTGGGAACCAGGTCTCCATGATACAGCAGGTGGCAAGCTTTATGTCTTTACTGTGGTGTGAGGTACATTTCACCATCTGGTTGGCTGGCTCAAAGCACGCACCGGTGACCTCTTCTACAGTAAGCTGTTCATGGTGGGCTTTCTCAGCAGAGATGACATATGTGGCCAGAGGGAGGTGGATGCGGGGACAGGTTGGTCTGGAATTCTGTCAGATCAACATTCAGGGCTCCATCAAACCTGAGGGAAGCAGTGATGGAGGACACAGTCTGGATAATAAGGCGGTAAAGGTTAGTGTAGGTTGGGCACTCAATATCAAGTTTTCTACGACAAATGTCGTAGATGGCCTTGTTGTCAACCATGAAGATACAACCAGAGTGCTCCAGAGTGGTGTGGGTGGTGAGCATCGAGTTGTAGGACTCAACTACAACTGTGGAGACCTGGGAGGGTGTGTGTGTGTGGGGGGCCTGGGTAAGTGGAGACCTCTAGCTTGGACTTCTTGCCATAATCGACAGAGAGCCCTCAGGAGGGAGGTGAATCCAGAACCAGTTCCCCCATCAGAGCCTTGGAAAACTAAGAAATACTGAAGGCCTGTGTCCTGGTCAGCCACTTTGTGAATTTGGTCCAAGATGAAGTCAATGCTCTCCTTGCCAATGGTGTAGTGCCCACAGGCATAGTTATTGCAGCATCTTCCTTGATGAGCTGTTCAGGATGAGCTGTTCAGGATGAACTGAAAATCACAGGTTAGGAATCGGATCCAAGTTTTTATAAATAGTAAAGAGGATAATGCTTTCCAAGTTTCAGCAGAACAAATAGAAATCAGTGGGAAGGATCTATGCCGAAACCGGTTTGGCTCAGTGGATAGAGCGTCGGCCTGCGGACTGAAAGGTCCCAGGTTCGATTCCGGTCAAGGGCATGTACATTGGTTGCGGGCACATACCTGGTAGGGGGTGTGCAGGAGGCAGCTGGTCGATGTTTCTCTCTCATCGATGTTTCTAGCTCTCTATCCCTCTCCCTTCCTCTCTGTAAAAAAAGAATAAAATATATTAAAATAAAAAAGAAATCAGTGGGAAGGATCTAGAAAGAAAAACAAAAACACACCAAATTAAATGGCTGGGTGGAAAAAATCAATGACATGTCATAGCATAGTGATAACGGGCAGAGACCCTTTCACCAGCCTGCCAGGGTTCCAATTCCAGCTTTGCTACTTACTAATGTGATATTGGGAAAGCTACTTAACCTCTCTGTGCCTCAGTTTCTTCTAAAATGAGGTAACTGAAAATACCTGAAAGAATTGTTGAGATTGTTTCTTCATAGAGTATTTATAAAATGCTTAGAATAGTGCCTGGCATATGATGAAAGCCATGTAAGTATTTGTTCAATAAATAAATATGACAATTTTCTCATTACCCTGAAACAAATCCATATTTAGATTGCCAGCGTAACTTAGGATGAAGAGACTCTCAGAAGAAATATTTGTAACATATATAAGACCTACTTTTGCATTTTCCCTCTCTTTTCTATTTTCTTCTTTTTCTCAAAAGGGACATTATTTTGATCCATATAATTGTGTGGGAAGGAGAGCGATGATCCAGTCATATGTCTTAGTAAAGCTTATTTTTGTGTGTGAACTTGATTTGGTGGGCACATAATTTGGTTTCCAGCCTTAATGCTTCCACCAGCATTTTTGGATTGGGCCGTAGGGCCATGGGAAGGTTATGGAAGAATTGACCTTGCCAGTGTTCTTATTTTTCTCTCTAGCTCAGATGACTAAAGGGACCAATATGAACAAAGCATGCTCCAAGATTGGTAGTGAGCTCCTCCTCCCCTACCCCAACCCCTCAAAAAAAGCACTAGCATGCTTTCAAAATTTGGAAGTTTTTCATTTTAGATAAGGCTGTAACCAATTTTTATTTTGGAGCAGAAAGCTTCTATTCTTGATAAAAATGTGCTGTTGTTCATCAACATCATTATTTTTGGCTCTGAAGTAATGTTTAGGGAAAAGCATATCTCTGGTTTTCCTTCTGGGAGCAGTTTACTAGATCCCAAGCATGGATTTTAAACTGTGGATTAGTTCTACTAGTAATTTAAAAATACTTTTACTTATTAAAACCCAACACAATTTATAGATTCAATGCAGTCCCCATTAAAATACCAACAGCATATTTCACAGATCTAGAACAAACTCCCCAAACATTCATCTGGAATAAAAGAAGACCCCAAATAGCCATAGCAATCCTGAGAAAGAACAAAGTTGGAGGGCTCTCAATACCAGACATCAAGCTATATTACAAAGCCACGGTTCTCAAAACTGCCTGGTATTGGCACAAGAACAGACATATAGACCAATGGAACAGAACAGAGAACCCAGAAATCAAACCAAGCCATTATGCTCAATTAATATTTAACAAAGGAGGCAAAAGCATACAATGGAGTCAAGACAGTCTCTTCAATAAATAGTGCTGGAAAAATTGGTCAGATACATGCAAAACAATAAAACTAGACCACCAACTTACACCATACACAAAAACAAACTCAAAATGGTTAAAGGACTTAAATGTAAGACAGGAAACCCTAAAAATGTCAGAAGACTCCATAGGCAGCTAAATATCAGACATATGTCATAGCAATACCTTTACCAATACAGCTCCTAGGGCAATGGAAACTAAGGAGAAAATAAACAAATGGGACTACATCAAAACAAAAAGCTTCTGCACAGCAAAAGAAACCATCAACAAAACAACAAGAAAACCCACTGCATGGGAGAACGTATTTGCCAATGCTATCTCAGATAAGGGTTTAATCTTCAAAATTTACAGGGGACTCATACAACTTAACAAAAGGAAGATAAACAATCCAATCAAAAAATGGGCAAAGGACCTAAGTAGACACTTTTCGAAAGTGGACATATAGAAGGCCAAGAGACATATAAAAACATGCTCAAAGTCACTAATCATCTGAGAGATGCAAATAAAAACAACAATGAGGTACCATCTCACACTTGTCATAATGGCTATCATCAACAAATCAACAAATGACAAGTGCTGGCGAGGATGTGGAGAAAAAGGAACCCTCGTGCACTGCTGGTGGGAATGCAGACTGGTGCAGCCACTGTGGAAAACAGTACGGAGTTTCCTCAAAAAATTAAAAATGGAACTCCCATTTGACCCAGTAACCCCACTTCTAGGAATATATCCCAAGAAACTAGAAACATCAATCAGAAAGGATATATGCACCTCTATGTTCAATGCAGCACAATTTACCATTGATAAGATTTGGAAACAGCCTAAGTGCCCAGCAGATGAGTGGATTAGAAAATGGTGGTACATCTACACAATAGAATACTACGCTGCTATAAAAAAGAAGGAATTCTTACCATTTGCAACAGCATGGATGGACATGGAGAGCATTATGCTAAGTGAAATAAGCCAGTCGGAGAAAGATAAATATCACCTGACCTCACTCATATGTGGGACATAATGAACAACATAAACTGATGAACAAAAATAGATCCAGAGACAAGGTAACACTGAACAGACCTTCCAACCTCAGAGAGAAGGTGGGGGGAGGGTAGAGATCAACCAAAGGACTTGTATGCATTCATATTAGCATAACCAATGGACACAGACACTGGGGCAGTGGGGACTTGTCCTGGGGATGGGAGTTGGAGGGGGGTGTCAATTGGGGAAAAGGGAGACATACGTAATACTTTAAACAATAAATAAAAAAACAACCCAGTTTGTTTTCCTAATATCTATTTTCTTATTCTTATTTACGGAGTTACTACACTCAAAACAATTTCAAACCTAATCCTATCTAATAAAGAGAGAATATGCTAATTGACTACCATGCCCTCACAAGATGGTGGTGCCCACAGCCACAGATGGTGGTGCCCAGTCCCCTTAGCCCTGACTCATGCAGCCGGAGTCCCCTAGTCCCCTCAGTCCCGCAGGGGAAGGCAGTTGGGCAATCTGGGTGGCAGGGGAGGGCAGTTGAGGATGGTCATGCCAGCAGAGGAGCAGTTAGGTGTCAATCAGGCTGTCAGGGGAGCGGTTAGAGGGTTATCAGGCTGGCAGGCAGAGTGGTTAGGGGCAATTAGGCAGGCAGGCGAGTAGTTAGGAGCCAGCAGTCCTGGATTGTGAGAGGAATGTCTGACTGCAGGCAGGTGAGTAGTTAGGAGCCAGCAGTCCTGGATTGTGAGAGGAATGTCTGGTTTAGGCCCAATTCCATAGGCAGTCAGACATCCCCCAAGGGGTCCCAGATTGGAGAGGGTGCAGGCTGGGCTGAGGGACCCCGAATTTCATGCACCGGGCCTCTAGTAACTAAATAAAACAATCTCATTAAGAAGGAAGTTTCTGTACTGACAGTTCTCTCTTTGCACAGTACTGTGAGACCATAAAAACAACTCTGCACCCTGGCTGATTTGGCTCAGTGGATAGAGCTTCGGCTCACAGACCGAAGGGTCCCAGGTTTGATTCTGATCAGGGGCACATGCCTGGGTTGTGAGCTTGATCCCTAGTAGGGGGCGTGCAGGAGGCAGCCGATCTATGATTCTCTCTCATCATTGATGTTTCTATCTTTCTCTCCCTCTCCCTTCCTCTCTGAAATCAATAAAAATATATTAAAAAAAAACAAACGGCTGCAAGCTGAAACTATGCAAAAAAATCTGAATATTCAAGCCCTGGCTGGGTGGCTCAGTTGGTTGGAGCATCCTCCTGTACACCAAAAGGTTGCGGGTTTGATTCCCTGTCAGGGCACATATCTAATTTTGGGGTTCAATCCCTGGGCATGTATGGGAGGCAACTGATTAATGTTTCTCTCTCTAAAATCAATAAAAAACATGTCTTTGGGTGAGGATTAAAAAGGAATCTTAATAGTCAATGGGAAGAATTACAATTGTTCTGTGACCTTTTGTCAAAACATTAAGAACTGTCTTATTGTTGGTTATGAATGTATAAGGAAATGAAAAAATGATAAAATTAATATTTTTAGTACTCTATAATTTAAAACATAGACACATTGAAAATTAAAATGTTTATTTGTTAAAAAAAAACTTACCACAAAGAGCCAGTTAGAATAGAGATTAAAGGCTTCAAGCTCTAACCTGCCCCCTTTTCATTCTGGCTGGACATTGCAGACTCAACTTTTGCTGAACACCTGTTCCCCCGCTTTCCCCTCTCAATTTTCTGTAGTTAAGACAAACAAAACTGGTCTCTACCAGATTTGGCAGCCATTTTAACCTAAAAATGATCAACAGGGCCATTATAATAAGTTTACATTATGATTTTGGAACCACTCCGCCTCCTGAATTGCCATGACAGTTCCAAAAGGAAGGAAAGAAAGAAAGAAGAAAGAAAGAAAGAAAGAAAGAAAGAAAGAAAGAAAGAAAGAAAGAAAGAAAGAAAGAAAGAAAGAAAGAAAGAAAGAAATCACTATCTGGAGGTGAGTGACAAGGGCAGCCACATCAGCAGTCACTCCACAAGTGTCAGAAGCTGAGGACCACCCTACCCCTCCCCAACACCCCACCCCCCTTGCCACGCTTAATAATAACCATCTACCCAGATCCCACGGGGACGTCTTGTTCTCTGAGTCCTGCTCTCACTTCTTGAGTGCACTTTCACTTTAATAAATTTACTGTGCTTTGCTGTCCCTTTCTGTCTCGCCCTCGAATTCTTTCTTGTGCACAAGGACCTGGACCCTGCTATCGGGTTGAGGTCTCCCTTGGCCTCCCCAGGTGCCCTCAGCATCATGGGTAGTTTGCATAGTGTTCACCTTCTCATTGTATAACATGACATAGAGAGCATCGTTTTTGTGCCCTGGCTAATTCTCACACTCCAACATTTTATCCTTTGTGCTTTCAGTGCCGTAAAATATCTCTGAGAGTCGCTTTATTGTAAAGTTATTTTGCTGTTGTCATTTCCCCTGGAACATCTTTTTTTTTTAAAAAAATTTCTTTATTGATTAAGGTATTATATATGTGTCCTCATCCCCCCATTACCTTCCCACCCCCCACCCCCAACTCATGCCCTCACCCCCCTGTTGTCTGTAACCACTGGTTAGGCTTATATGCATGCATACAAGTCCTTTGGTTGATCTCTCCCCTTTACCCCCACCCTCCCCTACCTTCCCTCTGAGGTGTGACAGTCTGATCGATGCTTCCCTATCTCTGGATCTGTTTTTGTTCATCAGTTTATGTTGTTCATTATTTCCCATAGATGAGTGAGATCATGTGATATTTATCTTTCTCTGACAGACTTATTTCACTTAGCATAATGCTCTCCAGTTCCATCCATGCTGTTGCAAATGGTAAGAATTCCTTCTTTTTTATGGCAGCACAGTATTCCATTGTGTAGATGTACCATAGTTTTCTAATCCACTAATCTGCTGATGGGCTCCTAGGCTGTTTCCAAATCTTAGCTATGGTAAATTGTGCTGCTGTGAACATAGGGGTGCATATATCCTTTCTGATTGGTGTTTCTAGCTTCTTGGGATATATTCCTAGAAGTGGAATCACTGGGTCAAATGGGAGTTCCATTTTTAGTTTTTTGAGGAATCCCCCGGAACATCTTTATCCTTTTTGTTACAACTGCTTTCCTCATGTATGGTGATAAGTTTGTCTTTACTAAGTTCCTCTGGCTGCATAGTCAACAGTCCCATTTGAATTCCACAGAGAACATTACCACTTTTTGTTTCGTTGCTGTACTTTCATCTTTCTTGGCCAATTGCATGCCTCACAAGTCCGCCCTTCTTCTTGCTAAATATTTCCAATTCTAGCTGACATAACTTTCTCCCAAGATGCTTGTCATTTCCACTTCACTAATAAAGTCCTCCCCATTGGTCAGAGTGTGCCACAGAGTAATTCACGTCTTCTACATGATAAACTGTCAGGCAAGCAGCAAATGCTCAGGTCACTGCTTTTCAGCTGGTTCAAATGGAGCACTTTTATAATTCGCATTATGAAGTCAGCTTCCTTTTTTTCTCTCTCTCTCCAGCGGGCCTGCCATATTAGGGACTCTTTGGAAATGATACTGAAACTGTTTCAAGAACAGAAAAAAATTAGAAGAGGCGAGGATTCAAGTAACTACACTAGGCACAGGTTGGGACTATTCTAGAATCTTTTGCATCGAGTGTTCTTGCTTTGGGTATGTTCCTTGGACATTTATTCTTTCAGGGCTGGAACCTTGGAGAAAGACCTGTCATGCCTTGCATATATCTTGTGTTTATTGAATGTTGCCATTTAGGCCTCTATGGCCATACGTATTGATTTTCCTCTGGATGCCCTCTCTGTACATCTTGGGCCCAGGAGCAAGGTGTGGAGTCCTCCCCTGAGATCATGGGAGCTGCTTCTGCCAGGAGCTGTGCGTGATAAGCAAGGTCCTCACGCCAGGATGGAATGCCAGAGTGGAGTCCAGAAGTAGGGAGCAAAGTTGCTGAACATGCAGAGAGCCAGGAATGACATCTGGAAAGACGTGGGGTTTCTTAGGTGAATGATTTGGACATCGGAACGCCACTTACTGGTTAGAGAGGATATAATGCATGCATGTGTCATCAGTCGCCTTTTACCCTCCGTGGGGGGAGGCGAGGAGGTACTTGAACTTGATTTTTTTCGATAATTTTTTGTTCAGATTACTACTGAAGCAATGTCTTCCCACTGGCCCTGTTTTCCAAATTGTGTTCCCTACCACCTTGTTGCGTCTTCCATGGCAAAAATCCTTTTAATATTAGCACACATGTGGATGTCTTTCCGAATTCCCATTTGCACATAGTCTCAAAGTTGGCATATGAATTTCCTTTTTAACCCTGGCAAGAATTTTGTAACCAGCATAAATGCCCTGATACCTTGGAGTCCATCCCAGTTCCCAATGCTGGGCCCTGCACATGTTATATTAATCACCATCCTTTCTCTGTGTGGGTGGTATATTCTACTAACACGCTGAATCCTCTTCTTCCATCCCTGCTGTCTTCCAAAATGTCCCTAGTTACTGGTAATATGTAGCTTAGACCAGGGTTCCCATATCTCTCACGATCACTAGCCCCATAGAAGCCATTGTGAACCCTGAGAAAGAAGATACTTATGAAAAAGGGGCTTCTGGTGGTTAACTGGGCTCAATTTTTAAAGATGTTTTTACTGATTTTTAGAGAGAGAAGAAGAGAGAGGGATAGAGAGAGAGAAACACTGATGAGAGAGAAACATCAATCAGCTGCCTCCTGCATGCCCCTCTCCCGCAACTCAGGCTTGTGCCCTGACCTGGAATCAAACCAGTGACCTCTTGGTTCCTGGGTCAACACTCAACCACTGAGCCATTCCGGCCAGGCTGTGCTCAAATTTTTTCAAAACAGAGCCTAGCAGCCCTTTCTGCAGAGGGACCCTCTCACCCAAACTGCACTTCAGGAAGAAGCCTGCACTGCACTGCCTGCCTGCACTGTGTCTGCCATCTGAGCCAGCCCTGATAAAGGAGTTCCCGGAATCCTTTTTCAACCAGTAGGACTGAGGCTTTCCCCATCCAGTCAGAGCTGTACGGCTCCTACCCACCAGAGTGGCTCTATTCTGACCCATATTAGGACAGTGCCTTTTGGACCAATTAAACTTTGAAGACTTGGAGTCCTCATTTGCATGAGGACAAACCAATCAGGGACCGGGGGCAGGGACTTCTGCCCATTTAAGGCAGCTCCCCTCTGGCTCTGAGAACACACTTTCCCTTTCCAATGAAGACTGAAGACAGTCTGCCTGGCTGATCTGAAACAGTGAAGATGTCTCCCTGGAGCAGAGCGGAGCCGACCAGCACAGAACAGAGCAGACTGGCACAGAATGGAGCACACCGGGGTAGAGCAAAGCAGGCCAGGGCAGCACAAAGCAGACCAGCAAGGAGCAGAGCAGAGCTGTCTAGCTGGAGAGGGGCCTGGCTCTAGGGTCGCCTGGCCCCAGGGCTGCCCCATAGCTGTGCTGTATCATAATTGAGTTGCACTGAATAAAGTTCCCTTCTTCACTGCACCCCAAATAGGGGATTCCGGTTGGTGTTCAATTGGCACCAATGACCATTGGTTGACACCATTAAGTCTTTAGAAAATGCTTTCTAGGGAGGTGCAGTAGCCTGGGTCTCTGAAACATTCTCCCTTAAATTGCACCTCCTTTAATCCCCACTCCCCACACCCCAGACGAATCACATCCCAGGAGTTTCCCTAACTTCCCTGTGACACTGATGTTGAATTCTGAAGGCCCTCACAACTCATGCTATGTTAGGGTCTATTCTCCTTCCTTCACAAGGAGGCTAACAGTTTGGTAGAACAGTCAGGGGCAAACGTGCTTCTAAAATGATTATTTCATCTTAGATCAAACAGAGTTTTCCACCTTAGTTCAAAGCAGCCTGGATAAATTGGAAAACAAAATGACAAAATAAAACAAAAAACTTATTACCTATATGTCATTTGGGCACCTGGTCCCTCAAAGAGTTGCCTAAGCTTGGCTCAAAACCTTACTGTCATGCTCTGTGAGGGTCCAACAACATGCTTCTCTCTTCTTTTCAGACTCTCTCTCTCATCAGCCCCATGAGATCTTGGAGATGAAATCTCTGTAGTCATTACTTTGTACTCACCAACCTCAAGGCTGCCATGACATTTTCTTGTAGATCTGCGCGAAGAATAGTGGTCTCAGAGAGAAGCCACATGGTAGGGTTTCCTATCCTCTTTCCACCATGCCATTTCCTTCTTTTCTTCCTTTCTCTATTTTTTCCTTTTCAGAAACTACCACAAGACCCATCCCCTTGTCCTACATAGAATATTCTACTCTCATTCAGACCCTCTCAGTTTCTCAGGTTCCAACACACGCAGGTTTGACAAGGCATTTCTGTACAAATACAGCATTCTCCTTGAAGGACATTCGGGTGAATTCAATTTTTCCACTTCATTACACTACAAAAACAGATTTGAAAGGTCCTGCTATGGCGGGAACTGTTGATAGCAATATACTGGGAGGAGGAAGTATTTCATCTTTACTTTTGTAGTCTGTTTCTTTTTTAATTGATTTTTGCCAAATAGCTTCAAATAGCACAAGCTAGAATAATTTTTACAGGCGTCTGAGACAAAGAGATAGTTCACCCTTGACCCACATATTGTTGATTTGATTATGCTTCCTATTTGGGTCTCCTTTCCTTGAGATTCTAATTTGATGCAGAATCTCAGCTAGTGTAATTAACCGATTTTTCTTTATTTCAGCGAGATACACCTTGCCCTCCTCCCTCACCATTCTTCTTATTCCTATCAGTTCATCCCTGTTTAAGCAGGTTGTTTGAAAAGAGGGAGGTGAGGGAAAAGGAGGAGCAGGAGGAGGAGGGGGAGGAAGAAGGAGAAGAGGAAGAGGAAGGAGGAAGGAGCAGAAGAGCTGCTTAATCATTGCTGCTATTTTGCCTTATTTGTTACAAAGGCCGTCTGAAGCCCTGGAGGCCTTCTTTTCCAGTAGAAGACACTGCATATTCTCTGAAAGAAAATTTTAATTTGATACCCATTATTATGCATGATTTTAGTACGTGAAAGAGAGAACAAGCTATTAACTGGGTATATGACCAAGAATAGATTATAAGAAAATGCATTTTCCCCCCATCTCTGTTGTATTATTAATCATTGAGGGGAATACAGGTTTCTTCCTTTTGTTTCTTCCATTATTTCTCTTTCTTTGTGTTTTACTTATTTTGTCAAAATTTAAATGAAGAAATTTGAAGAATGCTTTTTACTTTAAATGCTTAGGGAATTTACAGTTATTTTTCTGGCCTGATATTAAATCTATCCCAGATGGGACTTCAGAGTATTTTGCCCATAGTTTATTTGATAATATAGCAAAAATTGTCCTGTTATAAATTTCTGTTTGATGCACGCTCTTTCTCCCTCTCTCTCTACATATCAGTCTCTCTTGCTCTCTGTTTTCCTTTTTCCAGTTTTATTATCCTTTTTAAATGTTCTACAAATATTTAACATTGTTTCCTTCCACTTTTTTTTTTTTTTTGACACTGGGAATTTTATACTACTTCCCTTTTAGGGAGAAAGGAGACTATGAGTACCAATGGTGCTGCCAAATGACTCAGAGTTCCTTTACAAACACGGCGGCCTGAAAATTAGAAATCAACAGAAGGCAGAGCAGAGCCTTACGCCTACTTAGTGATTTGCTGCAGTAACCATGGCCTAAATAGCGTTAGGCCTTTCTGATTTCTTTTTGTTCCATGGTCAGGGACCTGTGTGGGGAAGCACTGGTCTTGGTTGGAGAGACTGTAAGGAGGAATCTCTGAAAGGTTGGGGGCTTCGAGGGGGACCTTGCCAAAGCTGGCAGACCCTGCCTTGACTTTTCCAAACAAGTCTGAGTCCCTGGGTGTTTTACTGGAATCTTTCTGTTTAGACTTCAAAGCGTCCTTGTTTAAAAGACACTACAGATACATGTGTTTTCTCAGGGATACTTACCCTGCTGGTAGTATCTAATAGTTAATTTTAGTTCAAGCTGTTGTTACAATAAAAGCCTAAGGTCGCAGGCGACCGAGGCTGTCTGGTTTCTTTAGCCAGGCAGTCTCTTAGCCCTCTCTTTCACAGAAACGTGTGTCAGAGTAATCATTCATCCATCGCTCAGGGTCTGCTGGTCAGCCCCGGCAGACCAGCATAGATGACTTACTCCCTTACTCTTCCCTCACATTCCAGGAATGCCTGAACTAGCCCGAGTAGTCCACTTTTTTTTATTTGTCAAATAAAATAGATTTATTGAGCAATTATTTTTATATTTTATTATATGCTGTTTGACAACTGTTCTAAGTCACATCAATTTTTAACCATCTGCCTTTTTACGATTTCATTTAAATTTTTATCAGAGAAATGCATGTGCTCAGATTTTAACAAGGCTTGTTATGAAAAACAGGAATCTTTTCTTTTTTTTTTTTTTTTTATTGAGGTATTATATGTGTACATATCTTACCATTACCCCCCCCACCCCACACCCACACATGCCCTCACCCCCCAGAGTTTTGCGTCCATTGTTTATGCTTATATGCATGCATACAAGTCCTTCGTTTGATTTCTTATCTACCCCCCCCTCCCTAACTTTCCCCCTGTAATTTGAAAGTCTATTTGTTGCTTTAATGTCTCTGTAACTATCTTTTTGTTCATCAGTTTATAATGTTCTTTATTATCCATAAATGAGTGAGATCATGTGGTATTTTTCTTTCATTGACTGGCTTATTTCACTTAGTATAATATTCTCCAATTCCATCCAGGTTGCTGCAAATGATGAGAATTCCTTCTTTTTTTATGGCAGCATAGTATTCCATTGTGTAGATGTACCACAGTTTTCTGATCCAGTCATCTGCTGACGGGCACCTAGGCTGTTTCCAAATCTTAGCTATTGTAAATTGTGCTGCTATGAACATGGGGGTGCATATATCTTTTCTGATTTGTGTTTCTAGTTTCTTTGGATATATTCCCAGGAGTGGGATTACTGGGTCAAATGGGAGTTCCATTTTCAGTTTTTTGAGGAAACTCCATACTGTTCTCCACAGTGGCTGCACCAGTCTGCATTCCCACCAGCAGTGCACGAGGGTTCCTTTTTCTCCGCATCCTCGCCAACACTTGTCGTTTGTTGATTTGTTGATGATAGCCATTCTGACAGGTGTGAGATGGTACCTCATTGTTGTTTTGATTTGCATCTCTCGGATAATAAGTGACTTTGAGCATGTTTTCATGTGTCTCTTGGCCTTCCTTCTGTCTTCTTTTGAAAATATTCTGTTTAGGTCCGTTGCCCATTTTTTTATTGGATCATTTATCTTCCTTTTATTAAGTTGCATAAGCTGCCTGTAGATGTTGGAGATTAAACCTTTATCAGTGCTAGCATTTGCAAATATGTTCTCCCATGCAGTGGGCCTTCTTGTTGTTTTGTTGATGGTTTCTTTTGCTGTAAAAAAGCTTTTTATTTTGATGTAGTCCCATTTGTTAATTTTCTCTTTAGCTTCCATTGCCCTAGGGGCAGTGTCAGTGAAAAAGTTCTTTTGGCATATGTCTGAGATTTTGTTGCCTGTGGATTCCTCTAGTATTTTTATGGTTTCCCGTCTTATGTTTAAGTCCTGTATCCATTTTGAGTTTATTTTTGTGTATGGTGTAAGTTGGTGATCTAGTTTCATTTTTTTGCATGTGTGTGTCCAATTTTCCCAACACCATTTATTGAAGAGACTGTCTTGATTCCATTGTATGTTCATGCCTCCTTTGTCAAATATTAATTGAGCGTAGTGGTTTGGGTCGATATCTGGATTCTCTATTCTGTTCCATTGGTCTATATGTCTGTTCTTGTGCCAGTACCAGGCAGTTTTGAGAACAGTGGCTTTGTAATACAGCTTGAAATCTGGTATTGAGATCCCTCCTACTTTATTCTTCTTTCTAAGGATTGCTGCGGCTATTCGGGGTCTTTTTTTATTCCAGATGAATTTTTGGAGAGTTCTTTCTAGGTCTGTGAAATATGCTGTTGGTATTTTGATGGGGAGTGCATTGAATCTGTAGATTGCTTTGGGTAGTATGGACATTTTAATGATGTTGATTCTACCAATCCATGAACATGGTATGTTCTTCCATCTGTTTACGTCTTCCTCTATCTCTTTTTTCAGTGTCCTGTAGTTTTCCGCGTATAGGTCTTTTACCTCCTTAGTTAAGTTTATTCCTAGGTATCTTAATTTTTTTGGTGCGATGGTAAAAGGGATTTCTTTTTTAGTCTCTTTTTCTTTAAGTTCACTATTGGTGTATAGAAATGCCATAGATTTCTTGGCGTTAATTTTGTATCCCGCTACATTGCCGAATTCATTTATTAAGTCTATTAGTTTTTTGATGGAGTCTTTTGGGTTTTTTACGTACAATATCATGTCATCTGCAAATAAGGACAGCTTCACTTCTTCTTTTCCAATTTGGATGCCTCTTATTTCTTCTTCTTGCCTAATTGCGGTAGCTAATACTTCCAGTACTATGTCAAACAGGAGTGGTGAGAGTGGGCATCCCTGTCTTGTTCCTGTTCTTAGGGGAAATGGTTTTAGTTTTTGCCCATTGAGTATGATGTTTGCTCTTGGTTTATCATATATAGCTTTTATTATGTTGAGGTATGATCCTTCTATTCCCACCTTGTTGAGAGTTTTTATCAAGAAAGGGTGTTGGATTTTGTCAAATGCTTTTTCTGCATCAATTGATATGACTATGTGATTTTTATCTCTCAATTTGTTTATGTGATGTATCACATTTATTGATTTGCGGATATTGTACCATCCTTGCATTCCTGGGATAAATCCTACTTGGTCATGATGTATGATCTTTCTGATGTATTGCTGGAGCCGATTTGCTAGGATTTTGTTGAGGATTTTGGCATCTATGTTCATGAGGGATATTGGTCTGTAATTCTCTTTCATTGTGTTGTCTTTATCTGGTTTTGGTATTAGGGTGATGCTGGCTTCATAGAAGGAGCCTGGAAGTGTTCCTTCCTCTTGAATTTTTTGGAATAGTCTGAGGAGGATAGGTTTTAGTTCTTCCTTGAAAGTATGGTAAAACTCTCCTGTGAAGCCGTCTGGCCCCGGGCTTTTGTTTGCCGGAAGCTTTTTGATGACTGCTTCAATTTCGTCCATAGTTATTGGGCTATTGAGCTGTTTAGATTCTTCCTGATTGAGTTTTGGAAGGTTGTATTTGTCTAGGAATATGTCCATTTCCTCCAGGTTGTCCAGTTTGTTGGAATAGAGTTGTTCGTAGTATTTTGTAACAATCCTTTGTATTTCGTCAGGGTCTGTTGTTATTTCACCTCTTTCATTTCTGATTTTGTTTATTTGGGTCCTCTCTCTTTGCTTCTTGGTGAGCCTGGCTAGAGGTCCATCAATCTTGTTTATCCTTTCAAAGAACCAGCTCTTGGTTTTGTTGATCTTTTGTATTGTTTCTTTGGTCTCTATGTCGTTTATCTCCGCTCTGATCTTTATTATTTCTTTCCTTCTGCTTACACTGGGCTTTTCTTGTTGCTCTCTCTCTAACTCTTTGAGTTGTTTGGTTAGGTAATTTATTACCATTGTTTCTTGTTTTTTGCAGTAGGCTTGTAGAGCTATGAACTTCCCTCTCAGGACTGCTTTCGCTGTGTCCCATAGATTTTGGATTGTTGTGTTTTCATTGTCATTTGTTGCCATGATGTTTTTTATTTCTTCCTTGATGTCTTTGGTAACCCAGTCATGGTTTAATAGCATGCTGTTTAGTCTCCATGTGTTTGATTTCTTTGGGTTGTTTTTATTGTAGTTGATTTCCAGTTTTATGCCACTGTGATCTGAGAAGAAGCTTGATATGATTTCTATCTTCTTGAATTTGGAGAGACTTTGCCTATGTCCTAACATATGGTCTATCTTTGAAAATGTCCCATGTGCACTTGAGAAGAATGTATATTCTGTGGCTTTGGGATGAAATGTTCTGAAGATGTCGATTAATTCCATCTGGTCTAGTGAGTCATTTAGGATTGATGTTTCTTTGCTGATTTTTTGTTTAGAGGATTTGTCCAATGGTGATAGTGGGGTATTGAAGTCTCCTACTATAATTGTATTGCTGTCAATCTCTCCTTTGATATCTTCCAGGAGTTTTTTAATGTATCTTGGTGCTCCTGTGTTGGGTGCATATATGTTTACCAGAGTTATTTCTTCTTGTTGGATTTCTCCTTTTAGTATTATGAAGTGGCCTTCATTATCTCTTGTTATGTCCTTCACTTTGAGATCTAATTTGTCAGATATAAGTATTGCTACCCCAGCTTTTTTTTCATTTCCATTCGCCTGGAAAACCTTTTTCCATCCCTTTACTCTCAGTCTGTATGCGTCCTTTTTTTTGAGGTGGGTTTCCTGTAGACAGCAGATATATGGGTTTTGTTTTCTTATCCAATCTGTTACCCTGTGTCTTTTGATTGGGGCATTCAATCCATTTACATTTAAAGTTATTATTGATAGGCACTTATTTGTCACCATTTTTATTCTATACCCCTGTGTTCCTTCTTTGCTTCCTATTTCTTTCTTTCTTTCTTTCTTTCTTTCTTTCTTTCTTTCTTTTTTTTTTTTTTTTTACAGCAGACCCTTTAGCATTTCTTTCATTGCTGGTTTGGTGGTGATAAACTCCCTTAGCCCTTTTTTGTCTGTGAAGCTCCTGATTTCACCTTCAATTTTGATTGATAGCCTTGCTGGGTACAGTATTCTTGGATTGAGACCCTTCCTTTGCATGACTTTGTATATTTCATTCCATTCCCTTCTGGCTTGATGAGTTTCTGTTGAGAAATCAGTTGCTAGTCTGATGGGGGTTCCTTTGTATGTAACTGTCTGTCTCTCTCTGGCCGCTTTTAAGATTCTTACTTTGTCGTTGGTGTTTGCCAACTTAATTATAATGTGCCTTGGCGTCGGTCTTTTGGGGTTCATTTTGCTTGGAACTCTGTGAGCTTCTTGGATTTGTGTGAGTTTTTTCTTCCCTATATCAAGGGAGTTTTCTGTTATTATTTCTTCTAACAGGTTTTCTATTCCTTGCTCCGTTTCCTTTCCTTCTGGTACCCCTATTATCCTTATGTTGTTTTGTTTTGTGTTATCCCGAAGTTCCCTTAGGCTCTCCTCATGCTTTCTAATTTTTGTTTCTAGAAGCTGTTGTAATTGGGTATTTTTTTCCATCTTGTCTTCTAGCTCACTTATGCGGTCCTCTGCTTCTTCTAGTCTACTCTTGATGCTTTCTATTGAGTTCTTTACAGCAGCGATGTCATTTTTCATTTCTTCTTGCTTCTTCTTCATTTCCTCTTGGTTCTTACTCATATTGTCGAATTTGTCTTCCATCCTTTTCAGCCACCTTATGACCATTTCTCTGAATTCTTTCTCTGATAGGTTGTTTGCCTCTAGTTCGTTTACTTCCTTTTCTGGTGATGCCTGCTTCTCTTTCCTGGGGGGGCTAATTCTTTGTTTCCCCATGGTCTCTCTTCTCCGGATGTCTGGTTATATAGTTCTCTCTCTCCGGCGTTGATTTAAAGGTACAAAATACAACACAACCAGGCACAACACACAAGGCACTAAACAGAATTGTATTCACGATATTAATAACCTCCAATAAAGGTAACCACCAGAGAAAGCCAAATTAGGGAATAGGAGTGGAAGAGGGAGAGTAAAAAGAAAGAACAAAAAAAAAAAAAAAAAAGAGTGTGAATCTGAACTTGGGAGAAGAGCAGTAAGAAAAAAGAAAAGAAAAATGAGTAAGAGAGGCAAGAACAATACTAAGAGAGAAAAGGGGAACAAACTATATATATGGGGAGTAGACTCCACTAGAACAACCACTAAACCCAGCAAATTCCAGCAACACGAGCCTGGAGATTAATACCAACTGCAACAGCAACTCTTATCAAGTGAGGCAAGAGAAAACAAAAGTAATAAACAAAAACAAAAACAAAGCAAACAATAGAACCAAACAAACAAACAAAAAGTATAATCAAAACAATCTCATAAAAAAAGCATAAAAATTCAATCTAATCAACATTCAAGCAAACAACAACAAAAGGCCAGAGAGAAAAATAATTTTTTTAAGGGGAAAGGTTAGGAGAGTGATGGCAAAATGTTAGCGTTGAGATAGGGTAAGGGAAAGATGCAAATAGAATGTAGGACACTAATCCCAAAATAAAAGAAAGAGAAAATCTAATGACATTTAAAAAAAAAAAAAAGTAAAATAATAGCAATAATAATGCTGATTGAAAATAAAAATGTAATAATTAAAAAGTTGAAAATCGAGGAAAAAGGAAAAAAAATTTTTTTTCTTAAGTAAAGATGCAAAAAATGAAAATAAAAAAATTAGAATAAAAAAATTGAAAAAAAAATTGAAAAAAGAATTAAAAATTAAAAAATAGGAAGACTAAAATGTGCAGTAGCGGCTGTCATTCACTTCCTCTTTTATTCTGTTTGGTATGCCTGTTTCCCAGTCTGGGCGGTATTTCAGTTCAGCTTCGTTCCTCAGCTCCTCCGTGTTGTAAGCCAATCCTGCTTTTTAAGCCGGCCGTGTCTTAATTTCTCGTATTTATTTTTGATTACACCAGAGACAATTAGCGTTTCAGCCCCTGGGTGGCAGTGTTTCTGAATTGACTTCTGGGCCTCTCTAGCTTTTTTTTTTTTTTTTTCCCTCTATGGCACTCACTACCGGTTTGTGGAGGTGTGTGCCTCACAGCTGCCTCTCCGATGGTCACACCCAGCTCTGTTCCCAGGTTCCGAAAAAAACAACTTCCCCTGCAGTCTTTCAGGGTTTTTCCACCTGGGCTTTCCTATGCGTTGGGCTTAGTAAGCAGAGTCGGAAAGAGCCCAAGTGTGCGGACAGTGGGTCTGTGCGCCAGACTAAGGAGCCCGCACTCCTTTGAAAATTCTTAGTCTGATCCTCCTCATCAGATTAAAATGAGTTGATTTTAAGAGGAC
Source organism: Cnephaeus nilssonii (assembly GCF_951640355.1). NCBI lineage: Eukaryota > Metazoa > Chordata > Mammalia > Chiroptera > Vespertilionidae > Cnephaeus > Cnephaeus nilssonii. The sequence continues at coordinate 61,377,265 of NC_137072.1, read as the reverse complement.
ACTTCAGTTAGCAACTCAGAGTACCCCCTTCCACATTCACGGATCACGGCAGCTCCAACTGCCGCTGGTTTTTCTAGGCACAGACCTCCCGGTTCCCGCCGGTCCCGCGGCTCGCGCGCTTCCCTCCCACCGCGGGGATTAGAAACCACACCTTATTTCAGGCGAAATCTGACCTTTCCGTGGTACAGTGAAGAGTTCCTTTGAATCCGAATGTTTGCGCCGATAGGGGACCGGTGTTCTGGTGCTCGCAGCTGTTCAGTGTTTGCAGTTGTCGCGGAAAGTCAGGTTTCCAATAAAATCCTCCTTTCCTTGCAAGATGGCGAGGCGCCCGGTGAGCCCGCAGCTCCGGGAGGGAACCCAGCCCCTGTCAATGCTGTCTCTATGTGGTCTCCACTTATGTCCTTGGTTATCAGAGTTCTCTCCAACTAGTCTTCAATTGATTTTTCAGGAAGTTTTTCTGTATTTTAGTTGTAATTCCAGTTTGGTCCTGGGAGAGTGTCAGTGTAGCTTCCACTTAATCCGCTGCCATCTTGGAAATCAAAACAGGAATCTTTTCACCAGAAGAAACATTTACTTGTTTCCACAAGTTCTTTGGGTATTTAGTTCTAAATAACATGTTCATATTACTTTTTTTCTCTCTCTAATTTTACATATTCCTAATTACTTCCTACAAATTAGCCATCTTACACTCCCAATAGCTCCTCTCTAAACTTGCACAGTCTTCCAGCCTTTATCCTTTCAGTACAGTTATATGATCCTTTTTAGAGGAAATTGGCCCATATATAGCTGTAGATTCAGTGTGTCCCCTGAAGAAGTAAGTTCAAGATCTCCCCACATTGCCATCTTGGTCTGGAACCCCACAATCCTTTTTAACTAAGTAAATATTCAGAGTTTACATTATTATGACTGTGTAAGTATTATTCACAAGTGAGCCATGTAATGTACTATGATTATTTCCCTTTCCTATACAATTTTCCCCTGCATTAATAATTGCCTTTTTTTTTAGCTTATTCTTTTTTTATCCACCCATCCTTTATTAGTTTACTGGGGGCCCAGTGCATGAAATTTGTGCACTGGGGGGGGGGAGTCCCTCAGCCCAACCTGCCCCCTCTCACAGACTGGGAGCCCTCAGGGGATGTCCTACTGATGGCTTAGGCCCACTCCCCAAGGGGAGCAGTCTAAAGCCACAGTCTGAACTCCCTCTACAGGAGGCGACCGGGCTGATCAGGGGAAGGTGCCAGCCCCATCACCCTGCTGCTGCAGCCACTGCCAGCCACTGCAGCTGCCAAAGTGTTTTCATCAACACGGACTCCAGTCCCTTCACCATGAAAAAATGACAACTTTCTTTAGGCGTTTTTAAGATGTGTCTTTCATAGGATATGACGTTTCTTTCTTTCTTTCTTTCTTTCCTTTCTTTCTTTCTTTCTTTCTTTCTTTCTTTCTTTCTTTCTTTCTTTCTTTCTTTCTTTCTTTCTTTCTTTCTTTCTTTCTCCTTCCTTCCTTCCTTCCTTCCTTCCTTCCTTCCTTCCTTCCTTCCTTCCTTCCTTCCTTCCTTTCTTTCTTTCCTCACCTGAGGATATGTTTCCATTGATTTTTAGAGAGTGTGGAAGAGAGAGGGAAAGACAGATAGACATTTATGTAACTTGAACTGGAGATAATCCAGGAGGTTATGTAATCTAATTTGATCCTTTTATAAGTGAGGAAGCTGAGGTTCCAGGATGGCTAGCTTGAATTAGATTAGGTAGCTATAGAGAAGACTATAAAAATAAAAGGCACATCTCCCTAATTCTGAGGTTGACCAGTCATCCCTAGACAGAAAAAGGAAAAACAAAAACTTGAGTGGTCAGATTGGCTCTAAGGTTAAGTGGGAATTCTTATCTATTTGGGGGAAGGATGTGATGTCCAGTATAGATTAAGACTTTCCCAATATTTTCAGGCTCAGCATTTTATTTTTATTTTTTTCAAATCCTCACCTGTACATACCCTGGACTGGGAATTGAACCCGTGACCCTTCAGAGCTCCAGGGTGACAGCAAGGGCTCAGAGAAAGGCTTTATGGTATGTCATTGGAGGGTGGGTTTCTTGCCATAGTCAGGATTTCTTTATCCCACAAAAGAGCAAGCCATTGGTCCTAGTTTAGGACCACAATGGTTGACATAAGGAGTTGTCTTCCTCTTTCACCCCAAGACAATGTAAGCCTCTGATTTTTGTGTGACCTTCAGAAGCAGCCCTATTAATGGCTGCAAACCTGTTGAAAAGTAGGTTCAGAGATAAGATTAACTTCATTCAAATGACAAAAGTTTTCAAACTTAGAGTCATAGTAGTGATTGCCTGATGTTGGTGAATTGTAGCAAGCTTTTTAGAAAAATGCCAAGAACTAAATTCAGAATCCCTACAGCATTCATTCCATCATCCACCTTCCCACAGGTTGGGCTCCACCTCTACGGTTCCTCTGGGTTCCTGCTCACTCCTGCTGTGTTCACAGCTATTTCAAGTCCTTCAACAATGCCTGCTACACAGGATTGCTGGGGGATTGAATGGCAAACTGTGCCTTGTATGTGGTTAACATACAATAAAAAGAACTGATTGCCATTCTGTCAGTCTAATATCCAAGAAGCATTACTTCACCATAATGGTTAAGGCCAAAGTTCATTCAAGTGCTGATTTCAGACAACTGTGTTAAGAGCCAAAACATGTTATAAAACGTGGCAAGTTATTAGTGCACTTTGAACCTCGGTTATCTCATTGAAGTTTCACTATCGGCTTTCTCCCAGCCTTTCTCCTCACGGTTCCACTGGGCAAACTGGAAAAGGTATAACTTAACTAAAAGAATGAGTTAGAAGCTGACTGTACAGACTCCTAGTGTCATTCTCATAGACTAGAGGCCCCATGCACAAAATTCTTGCAAGGGCCTTGGCCCTGGCTCCCGTCTGCCACCGCTGCGGCCAGGGGCCTCTGCTGCCTCTGCCTTGGCCCCCTGCCCACTGCGGCTTTGTCCAGAAGGAAGGACGTCTGGAAGGATGTCTGGTCTAATTAGCATATAGCATATTACACTTTTATTATTATTGATACTCTAGTAGGGTGCTACTACAGTCTGACAAATGTATGGAGAGGAATTGAAGTCACAGTATTCAAACGTAATGATGATTTCGAAGCAGGCATTTTTACTGAGATGTGTCTTTACTTCAACTAAATGTTGAACATAGTCCAACAGTAATTGCATTTTGATTCTCTATATTAGAGGAAGGTAGTTGATGGACAAAAGGAAGACATTTATGTAGGAATGATACCTTCTGAAATTCTCTTATATGGTATAGAATCTATAGAATAACCTTCCTTAAACAGACTGTCATATGGTGATTAGAATCTGCAGTGGCATTGATATTACTTGTTCAACAAGTCAAGTGTTTAAGATAGCACCTGACACATGTTGAATAAATATTAATTCCTGCTTATAAAATGGATAAAAATCTGTTACCATGAAGTGTCTGAACCTAAATGTGGTTCGTTTGCTACATTTCACAGGGATCGGTTACTCAGGTTTATGTTTCCTGAGTATGAACTTTCTGATATAAGTATGTTCTTTACTTCATGTGTCTAACACAGTCTTGAAAATATTTTTAATATAAATGCAACAAACCTACTTATTTTTTCAATTTATAAGTCTGAACTTATATTACCATCTCACTGAGTCTCACATCTGAGACATTTCCAGACACTAAAAAACAAAACAAAAAAACCCCAAGACCTTTGAGTACATAATCCATTTTCCTTTCAGTTGAAGATTAAACCATGGTTTAGTCAAAACACAAAGATGGAAACACCACAAGTTTAAGTTTGATCCATTTATTATTACTGTCACTTATGCGTACATTCTTGCATTTCTCTACCTGAAATCCCAATGATGGTTTTTTTATTTGCAACATGTGTCCACTTCCAGTTTCCCTGTGCTGAAATGTTTGTCACTGAAATATGAGGTATTTCTCAGGAAACAGGGGTGATGTGTAGGACAAAATATTTGAACATTTCTTACATCACATAAAAATTCCTTGTGCAATGCTACTAGATATAGTCCTTCATTATATTTAAAGAGCTTAAGATTTCCATTTTATGTACAATAGGGAAAAGAAACATGTGAATTATATAAAAGTTAAGTGTAATTAAAAATAAAAATATATCTTAAACATTTATAGTACAAATTTTGCAAAGCCTTCAGATGAGCCACACAATCAGAAATTATTGTAAAATTGCTTTTGTTCTTTTCCTCCATTTTCCACAAGGCAATTGCTCAGATATTTCTCTCTTTGTATTACATGAAATTAGCTTTCAGCCAAAGAACAGTGATAATAAATGAGGACCGCCAGAGCCTCAAAAGGTGATATTGAAGAAAAAAAAAGATAAGAAAAGCAGAAGTCCAAACATTAAAATTCTGATTAACATTGGATGAAATCAACTTAAACCTGATAAATCAATTTCCAAAAAACCAAGCACTTATTCTCCTTTACTTTTATATCCAATAACTGCATCAAACCTAACATTGATCTTCCGTTTTAAAACTGCCAGGAAACGCTCAGGAAGCATCCTAAAAGAAAGATATATAAATATAATTAGGAAATTAATATCAAGTGCATTTTTAAGATATCTTCTCTTAAAATGCTTGTGTTTATCATGCATCATGTCCATGTTCATTTGAAACAAGGTTAAGATTTTAACACATAGTCACTACTATATGTTCTTTCCAAGTAAATCCATTTTCTTTTCATAAGGAAAAGAAAGGTTTAATTCTTTAGAGTAGAAGTGACTTGAAATATTTGTTTTAAAAAATAAATATACTCTATATTTTTCAAAAGATCTGTGAGAGGAGGTGTATAGAACTCAATAGTTGAGATGCTAAAGACTTTATTAAAACACACACACACACACACCTGACATTGGAAAAGAAGTGAGAATAGGAACTAATTTTATACTTTATAATCCAGTATATTATCAAAATGGCCCACTAAGAGACTGGGGAAGTAGAACTGCTCAATAAAATGCAGACAATACACTTGGTTTTCAGCATAATGCTGAACAAGTTATTTTAACTTTTGAGTTTAAATTCCTCACATGAAATGAAAAAATGAACACCTACCCCACAGTGTTACTTGAAGAGTCAATGTGTTAATATAAAATGCCTTACACACAGTGATAGACATCTAGTAGGACTAATTTTTTTCTCCCCACTCTATAGTTAAGAATATTTAGGAAAAGGTCACATTCCAATGAGTCTGAGAGAAACTAAAGAGACTATGTAAGTCAGTGTAACTATATACAGACATCTGCCTGGATGGCATTCAAATACAGTTTGGAAATTGAGCACACTGAACATTCACAGTCAGAGAGGAAAATCAGGCAATGGTAACAATGGTAATCTCTCTCTCTCTATATAAAAACCTAAGCGACCATTGCAACCTAACGGAAGACTGAACAGGCTGCCTGGGGCGAGTAGGACAGTAGGGGGGTTAGTGAGGGGCGACCAAACGACCGAGCAGCAGGCTGCGTGGGGCGACCAGGCCGGCAGGGGGGTTAGTGAGGGGCGACCGAACGACTGAACAGCAGACTGCGTGGGGCAACCAGACCCACAGTGGGGGAAGTTGGGGGCGACCAGGCCGCCAGAGGGGGGCAGTGAGGGGTGGCCAGGCTGGTGGGGGGGGCAGTTGGGGGCCACCAGGCTGGCAGGGGGGCAGTAAGGGGTGACCAAGCCGGTGGGGGGGCAGTTAGGGGTGACCAGGCCATCAGGGTGGGGCAGTTGCGGGGAACCAGGCCAGCGGGGGGGGGGGGTAGTAAGGCGTGACCACACTGGCAGAGGGGGCAGTTAGGGGCGACCAGGCTGGCAGGGGGGGCAGTTGGGGGCGACAAGGCCAGAAAGAGGGGCAGTAAGGGGTGACCAGGCCAGCGGTGGGGTGAACAGTTGGGGGCAACTAGGCTGGCAGGGGGGCAGTTGGGTGACCAGGCCAGCAGGGGGGTAGTTAGGGGTGATCAGGTAGGCAGGCAAGTGAGCAGTTAGGAGCCAGTAGTCCCGGATTGTGAGAGGGATGTCTGACTGCCGGTTTAGGCCCGATCCCCCGGATCTGGCCTAAACCGGCAGTCAGACATCCCCCGAGGCGTCCTGGATTGGATAGGGTGCAGGCTGGTCTGAGGGGACTCCTCCCCCATGCACGAATTTCGTGCACCCAGCCTCTAGTTATAATAGTAACAGTGATAGATAACATTTATTGAGTACTTTTAGGGTACTAAATACTTTAAATGCCTTATTTTATTTATTCCTCATAGCCCTATAAGTCTTATTGTTGTCTCCCTATGACAGATGAAGAAACTGAGCTTCAAAGAAGTTAGATAACTCATCCATGTTCATGTTGCAAGCAAGTCACACAAACACAGCTTCGCCTAACTCCAGAGCGAAAACCCTGAGTCTCTGTGTTAAAGGTTTAGGAAACAGAATTAACTTATTCAATCAGCAAACATTCTGATGCTGGAATGTGTCTACCGACTCTTCCAAGTGCAGGGGATATAGTGAGGAAAACAGGCCAAATTCCTTCCCTCACAGAGTTATATTCTAAAGCATTGTAATCACTGAGTGCCTGCTTCGGTGATGTGACAAGTCGAAGGCTAACACCTCAGAGGTTTTAACTTGTTTACCCACCAAGGAGATGCTCCGGCTTGACTACCGCAACCTCTAAAGTATGTTCAATAATAGTCCCTTAGCATAAGGGACTAAAAACCCGACATCTGCCCTAATGCTTTTGCTCTCTTACATTTTTTTCAGTCTCTAGGTCTGTAGCTCTCAAAGTATGATCTTTGAACCAACGGCTTGTGCCAATTGCCTGTTAAAATACAGATTTCTGGGTCCCACCTCAAACATCCTATATTAAAATCTCAAGAGGTGAGGAATCTAGTTTTTAAATATATATGATATTTTAAATTTTATTTTAGAGAGAGAGGAAAGAAACATCAATCGGCAGCCTTCTGCACGTCGTCTACTGGGGATCGAGCCCACAAGCTGGGCATGTGCCCTCACCAGAATCAAACTAGTGACCTTCTGGTGCACCGACCAGGGCAGGAATCCATTTTTTAAATTGACTTCCCTAGTGATCCCAATGCCCTAATCATGAGGGAGAAGCTAGACCTAGGAACAGGAAGAGCTTTGTTTTGTTTTTAACTTTAGGCGCCTCTTCCGTTTCCCCTCATTACCTGACCAGCCTCTCTGTCACACAGCTTTCCCAGATGAGTGATGAGACAATGTGTTATGATGAGGCATTTTTTTAAACCAGTGCTTTCCAATCCTGACGCTGCATTAGGATCACTGGGCAAGTTGTACCTCTGACACCAGGCCACACTCCAGACCAATTAACTCAGCGTCTTGGGGAGCAGGTCTCAGGCACTAGCATGTTTAACCCTTTGCACTTGCTTGATTTTTTCTTAATTCCTTTATTCTAATGCTAACCGTGTCGAGTCAGATAACTGACTTCTTTCACTTCTTTTGACATCCAAGTGCAAAAGGTTAAAACTCCCAGGTGAATTCCAATGTGCACCAAAGTTGAGAGCTACTGGTCTACAGAAATGCTTCTAAATCGAATATGCATACAGATCACCTGTGGATCTTATTAAAATGCAAATTCTGATCCAGGAGATCAGGAGAGTCTGTATTTCTAACAAGCTCCCAGGTGATGCGGATGCTGCTGGCCCTGGACCACATCGGAGGCAGCAAGGCTCGAGGACCTCTACAATTCCTTAGCAATTCCTGTGCTTCAGTATGATTTTGCACAAAATGAGAGCTCAATGATTATCTGCTCTATATTTAAGTGAATATATAAAACTTAACTTATGGTTTCCTCCAATATCATTGTCCTATCATTCCATTATGTACTAATGTTTACAAACGGTCTTTCTTCATATTTATTCACTTATAAGACTTCCAAAATATTAAAAAAAATTAAATACATAAAAATGTAAAGAAATTTCTTTAAAAAAAAAACACGTAAAAACTGGTGGAAATTATTCAGTTCATTTACCCAATTGCTATACTAATCTTGCTTCAATCACTAACAAATGTAGTTTAAAAACTGATGGATTCTTTAAACCTATTATTTTTGTTAACTTAATTCCATTTCATTGTACTTTACAAAGATTTGGTCTTAAATCTGAGTAAAAACATGTAGGATGAATATTCATAATGCTGGCAAACATAACTGTTGCTTACCTCTCCAGCACTGTTATAAGCTTTATTGAAGATGGAACAAAAATCATCTTCTGGTCAGTCAGGACTCCCTTCATCAGCTTGCTCACCACTTCCTCAGGTTCCAGGGTGGGTCCCAAACTGAAATCAGAAGCAAATCATTTCACGGAGGCTTCAGCTTTAGTTTAGTGCTAAACAAATACTTTATGTTACTAGAGGAACCGTAACCTAACTGACTTGCGGCATCTAGCCCATCCTAAGTATTCAAAGATGGTAGCTGCTTTGGCACTAATAACAACAACCATTTACATGGTGTTTATCATGTACTGCCCACTGTGCTAAGCATTTTCCACAGGTTATCTCCTTGAAATTTTATAGCACCCTATGAAGGAGAGACTATAGTCCCTATTATGCAAATGAGGAGTATAAAGGTAACTAAGACTCAAAAAATAATTTAGCTAGATTAAGACTGATAAATTCACTTTTAAATCTTTAGAAGCTTTGGGAAAGAAGTCAGACACCATTATGCAAGTGTTATTATATACTAAGATGTTTTAGTGAATAAATTCTAAAGTGTCAAGGAATTAAAATACAGGAATGTGGTCTCTCGCCCAGTGGGGTGAGCTGGGCCCTCCCTGGAGAAGAAACCCGGGTCCCCCAAGATATGTGATCAGTGCTGGGGCCCCGCCAGCAGGCGAGGGGATCCCAAGGCAGGTGCTGGGCGTGGAGGCCACGGGGGCATAGGCTACCAAGGAGACAGAACTGAACCTCACAGCACCCTGCTTGGCCCCGGAGGATGGCTGGTTAGCCAGAGACGGGTAAGATTCCTCAGGGAAGGAACAACCTAAGACAGGCACAGTCGCAGAGGGGCCATCAGGAGAGAACTTGGGGGTCAACAGAGGTGGGGCACAGACCCTCACCCCCCCAACTTTGCAGGGGCCTGAACCCTCACCCCTTCTGAGGGAAGTCTCCTGCCCCCATGGCTGCTTAACTTTCCATGCCCAGCTCAAATCGGGACTCGGGTAACAGACAGAGACTTGGCCGACAGCAGCTGCTTTCTCACTGCAACAAGAATTGTTTGAGTTGTCTTGAACCCATGGTGTGGGGAAGTGGGTTTTTGATATCTAAATCCAGCCTACCACCAGGAATTCTCAGGGCCTACTCAAGAAGGCAAATAATCCTTTCCACTAATATTTACAGGGTAAAATAAGATTGTTGTTAGAGTAATAAATTTGACAGTAAAATAGTAGTCAAGTTTTCAGGCTAATTTAAATTGGCTAATTGAAATAAGCAAATATTCTAGAAAAATTAATTGTACTGGACAAAAAGCCGTTCCTAAAGTGTTAACTAAAATTTTTATTGGTAGTTCATCTCATGATAAAATTGCGTAACATGTAATGAACCTAAAGCAGTCATATTATAGTGCAAAAAATTAAAAGCTATCAAGACTACATTATAAAATTTTCAAAAGCCTCCTAATATTTAAATCAAAAAAGGGAGTATAGTAGAATATCATGTAAGGAAAAATATCCTGTAAGTAAATTACATCTAGAAAATTTGTACTTTAGAAAATTAATTGTAATGCTAATAGCAAGACACCCATGAAAAACACACATGGTGTCAAAACAAGCCAGAGGAAAATCATTTGGGCAAAAAATGAAAAAGGATCCCAAGTCAATTTTATAGAAAATATCCCTTTATTAACTTTTGGTCGAGAATATGTTTGTATATTTTCAGGAAACAACTCTGAGACCATGTGGATTCCGGCAACAGAGAGGAATTGACAGGACTACTCCAGCCATGAAGACAGAAAAGAAGCAGTCCAGAGATGGAAGATGCTGACGTCACCTTGCCATACTAGCAGTCAGCAGCTGTGCATCACTGCAGGTTGCCCAGGACCAAACCAGAGAGGGTCGGACCTGCATTACCACCATTTCTCCACCAGCCAGAACTGAAATATCATCGCTGACATGTACACATAAGAATCTGTTTGACACTGAAATTGGGTCTCAAAAGAACTGTTGGCCCAGAAAGAAACTCACTACAGACTGATTCATTTGCCTTTCAGCATAACCATTATTGCTTGTCTCATTTTTGGTTCTTATAAGTATATTTCTAGTAGGACATGAAAATGATGAACAACATAGATTGATGAACAAGAACAGACACAGAGACAAGGAGGCATGGATCAGACTGTCAGACCTCAGAGGGTGGGTAGGGGAGGGTGGGGATAAAGCGGAGAAATCAACCAAAGGACTTGTGTGCATACATATGAGCCTAACCAGTGGTCAAGGACAACAGGGGGGTGGGGGCATGCGTGGGGAGGGGTATGGGATGGAAATGGGGGGATGACGACAAATATGTGATACCTTAATCAATAAAGAAATTTAGAAAAAAAAATACAGGAATGTGTCCGGCTCTAGGTCCTTGATGTCTATATGAAACACTAATATGGCTTTGATGATCTAACTTCACCACTTTATTAGGTCTTTGTTTCATTTCCGGTGTTGTTACTTAGTTCCATGTTACATCTTCACTGTGTAATCAATCACCCTGGTATATGTTCTACTGAGTAGCATGCAATCCCTAAAAAGTGACCTTTGTTATCTGGGTGTTAGAATAAATGCACGCAGGATGGAGTTGCACAAGAGTTGGTCCTGAGTTTTTAACATCTTACTAATGATTTAGATAAAAAGATACATAATTAAATAAACTTCTAAAATTTGCCAATGTCACCAAACTGGGTGACTAACATTTTGGGGAAGCAGTTGTTAAATTTTGTGATTAGTTAAGAGAAGTGAGACAAAAAGAATTGGATGAGATTCCTTATGAACAAATACAGAATAGGTCATTCAGAGAGATTACATATGCAGTAAAGTAAAGGTGGGACAAATGAGAAAAGTAGTATTATACCCAGCCGGTGTGGCTCAGTGGTTGAGCATTGACCTATGAACCAGGAGGTTGTGGGCTTGATCCATAGTAGGGGCATGCAGGAGGCAGACTATCAATGATTCTCTCTCATCATTGATGTTTCTATCACAGGGGAGCGGGCCTAAGCCACAGTCTGGCCTCCCTCTGTGGAAGGCAACCGGGCGATCAGGGGAAGGCACCACTCCCATCACCCCGCTGCTGCTGCCACTGCCAGCCACCAGCCCTCCTCGGCCCTTGCAGCCACCACGGCTTTGTCCAGAGGACGTCTGGAAGACATCTGGTCTATCCAGTCTAATTAGCATATTACCCTTTTATTAGTATAGACTAGAGGCCTGGTGCACAACATTCATGCACTTGGGGAAGGGGTCCCTCAGCCTGGCCTGCACTCTCTCACAGTCTGGGAGCCCTCAGGGGATGTCCGACTGATGGCTTAGGGGAGTGGGCCTAAGCCAGCAGTCGAACATCCTCAACACTGCCTTGGAGGTGGGAGAGGCTCCCGCCACTGCCGCTGTGCTCACCAGCCATGAGCCCAGCTTCTGGTGTACTGACCACCAGGGGGCAGCTCCTGCATAGAGCGTCTGCTCCCTGGTGGTCAGTGCACATCATGGCCATTGGTCGTTCCAAGGTTCCTTCAATTTACATATTAGCCTTTTGTTATATAAGATTGCACTAGTAGAGCTTTGCCAGAAGAGGGCACCCCAGCCCAGACCTACTGACACCGAACCTGCATTCAGAAGATCTGTGGGGAAACTCAGAGGCACATTCAATTCTAAGCTTTGTGCAGCCCTGTTCTGGGGGCAAGGGTAAAAAATCCAATTATAATTTTTAAATATATGCTGTCTGTTTTTAACTGCTGAAAGACAGTCTGAGTGAGGAAAACTTGGCTCAAATATATTATTTTAGTACTTAAATTCTGAAAATAATGGAGGAAATTGCCAAATTCTATACTTGGGTATGATCCCTCTTCCTTTGACACCCCCTTTCAGTTTTAGCGAACTATTTTAATTAATTTTTATTGAGACATAATTGAAACATCACACGGTGTAAGTTTAAGGTGTACTACGTGTTGATTTGATATAGTTACATATTGCAGTATGATTATCACCATAGCATGAGCATAATTATGTCATGTCACATAATTATTATTTCTTTTTTTGTGGTGGGAACAGTTAAGATCCAACTTCTTAGCAACTCTGAAGTTTTTAATACAGTACTGTCTATAAACATAGTGCTGAGGGAAGTGAGCAGTTTACTTACTGTTTCTAGAAACCCGTGTGTAATATATGCTAGTTACATACAATTTAGACATTTAATCTGTACATAGGGAAATGTCTAGAAGGATGTTCATCAAAATGTTGAGTAGTTTCCACTGGATAGAAGGTTTTAAGAAATTTTAAAACAAAACTTTCCTATTTGTACATTCCTGTATGTTGGAATTTTAAAAAAGTATACATTATGTTTACCAAGACATTAAAGCTATTCCCAAATATAGAAAACATTAAAATCAACCTCAGAGCAGATCCTTACAATTTTACTTTTTAACCAAGGAAACATCATGGTCTGGTGCTCAATTTGGTAGATTAGCTCTAGATTACCAAAGGAAAGTGTTTTTCACAGTGTGGTCCTCATTTATCTCCATCAGAATGGCCTATGAAGCTTGTTAAACATACACAGTCCCAATTCCCCATCCCAACTACTAACTGCCCCATCCCAACCAAACCGAATAAAAATCAGCATCCCTGGGGGTGGGGCCTCTACATGGTTCCCAAGCACTCGTGTTGAAATGTGTGTCTACTTAAGTCTAAGAACCGCTGCTTAGGGGAAGGGAAAAGGGAGGATTAGCAGGTTCACCTGGGTCATTCATATGAACACTCGTATACATTCTCTCCCTCTCTGTCTCTACACCTGTTCTCACACAATCTACAGAAGCTGAAATTGAGACGAGCTAAGGGCATTGAATACCAGGTATTTAAAGGATTAAAATACTTAAGAAACCCCACAGAATGGCTCATTCTCACGTAATCGCCAACCCTTTTATCTCCATTTCTGTCTCAGTTTACCTGGTACTTGGGTTTTTGATGAAGCCGGTGTTTATGAAATTAGGGCAGAGACATGACGTTTTGACTCCGGTTCTTCCTAAGGCCGCCAGTTCTTCAGTCAGAGCTCGGTGAAATCCCACCGCAGCAAACTTGCTGGAACTGGAAATACACAGAGAGAGGTCGCTGTATCTTCAAGAAATAATTCAAGAAAGCGGCTGCTTCTATTTAATTCGGAGATCTGTTTTCCTTAGTTAAGGGTGGTCCCCTGCCGAGAAGCGTGGGCAGCACCGGGATCTCAAAAACACCCAGCCCAGACCTACGGACACAGAACCTGCATTCAGAAGATCCTTGGGGAAACTGAGGCACATTCAAGTCTAAGAAGCACTGACAGGCCTGGCAGGTGTGGCTCGGTGCTTGAGCGTCGACCTAGGAACCAGGAGGTCACAGTTCCATCCCTGGTCAGGGCACATGCCCCATTTGAGGGCTCAATTCCCAGTGGGGTACATGCAGGAAGCAGCTGATCAATGATTCTCTCCCATCACTGATGTTTCTGTCTCCCTCTCCCTCTCCCTTCCTCTCTGAAATCAATAAAAAAAAGAAAAAAAGGAAGCACTGACTGCACCCCAACACCATTTATCAGAGTGACATCTGAGTAGATTTAAATGTTTTGTTAGGAAAATTGGTAGGGTGCTTGTTTTGTTGTTGCTGTTTCCGTAAAATTTAATGACACTGTAGGCTACTCATTATTTAATATGTTCATGAAATTCATTGGAAAATTTTCCTGCCTAAGTTCTTTTCTTCCTTTAAGTCTCAGCTTGACTTCCTCAAAGAGGTCCTTCCTAACCCCTGGTCTAAATTATTTCCCCATTATATAATAATCTTCAGTTTTCCATCAGAGCATATTTGGAAAGAGAAAGGACATTAACCATATTTTAAGTGGACATTATGCTTCCAGTTAGGTGTTTAGAAAAACAATTTTATTGAGATATAAATTCACCTACCATATAGATCCATTTAAAGTGTACAATTCAATAGTTATTAGAATATAACATTAATTTTAAAAAACTATGTGAAAAATATATATAACAAAATTTGAAATTTTAACCAATTTAAAGTGTGCGAAGTTCAGTCGCATTATCAGATAGATTATTCTTCTAGAAATCTATATGGATTAGCAATTATGTAAAGTAGCTCTAAATTCTTATAAATTAACCCGTGCTTTGGGAAATACAACGCTGTGGAAAGTTCTCTTTAATTTTATTGATTTTTAGAGAGGAAAGGGGAGGGAGGGAAGGGAGAACAAAGAAAAAGAGATAGAGAGATGTGAGAGAGAAACATCGATCATTTGCTTCACACACCCCGACCAGGGATTGAACCTGCAACCTGGGTATGCGCTCTGACTGGGAATGGAACCTACACCTTTGGGTGTACGGGACGACGCTCCAACCAACTGAACCACACTGGCTGGGGAACCTCTTTTTTTTGAAGCTTAGACAAATATTTAAGGCTTAAAAAGAAAGATTGCTAGATTCAATTATATAAAATGTAAATCTTCTGTACCTTGAAAAATAAAACAAGCAAAACTAATCATGAATAAGATAGATTACTACATGCCAGACACTGTTCTCAGTTATTCAGATGCATTGTTTTCATTTAATCCTCACAAAAACTCGATGAAATAGATACTATAATGATCCCCATTTACAGAAAAGGAAACTGAGGCACAGGAGAGGGATACAGAACTTGCCCAAAGACACAGAGTGGTAGAATCAGGCTTTAAATCTGGGCAATAAACCAGGCCTCTATATGATATACTCTAAACTTTGCTGGCTCCCAACCAAGTTAAGAGGTAAATAAGCTGGTAAAGCATTTGCAACATATACAACAAGGATAAGGGTTGATATATGGCAACTTTTAGAAATGAATAAGACAATATTCTAATGGACAAATGGCTAAAGAGCATTAGCAGAAAATACACAGAATGAAAACACCAATAGATATACTCATATTAAAATGTTATTTTTAGGAATAATTAATACAAATTACAAAATAAAACAAGAGAGAATTTTTGCCTAGCAGTAATGTTAAAGATATGAGAACATTTTTATTTGCTTGAATTGTTTTTCCACATACAGAATATTTTTTATTTTATATGACTGAACTAGCCATCTTTTCTTTTTAAGCCTTCAACATATGTCTAAGTTTAAAAAGAAAAACTGACAGAGAACTTTCTATTTCCCAAAGCACAGTGTTAGTTGGCAGCCTTTTTGGAAGACAATTTGGCAAAAGGTATCAAATTCATTAAAATATGCCATGCTCTTAGATCCGGTAATTTCTCTTTTAAGTATCCTTAGGACATAATCAATCATATTTCTAAAGGTTTATTCAAGGATAGTCCCTGGGATACATAGTTCATTAAGGCAAACAGTTAAAAACAATATTTAATTAATTAAATTAATTAATTTAGGTAACACTGACTTATACCATTATGGAAGTTTAGGTATGCAACATTATCAACATTATCAACATCTGTATAGACTATACTCAGTGCTTATCACCAAAGTCTAGTTTCCATCCGTAACCATACAATTGACCCCCTTTACCTGTTTCACCCTCCTTCCACCTTCTCCTCCTCTGGTAACCACCAATCTGTTGTCTGCCTTGATGTTCTTGTGCGTGGAAATAATTTTAAACATCTATAGTGGACAGCTGTTGTTTTTGCTCATTGGCTTTCATATTCCCTTATTCTGCAATGTCATTCTGATTTTGCCTACCCATTCAGAACCTTTTTTTAAAAAAATATATTTTATTGATTTTTTTACAGAGAGGAAGAGAGAGGGATAGAGAGTTAGAAACATCAATCAGCTGCCTCTTGCACACCCCCTACTGGGGATGTGCCCGCAACCAAGGTACATGCCCTTGACCGGAATCGAACCTGGGACCCTTGAGTCCGCAGGCCGATGCTCTATCCACTGAGCCAAACCGGTTTCGGCCATTCAGAACCTTTTAAGGCATCACTGGGAAGTCAGGCCTCTCCCAACCTGCTGGACTCGGAGTTGAATGGATGCTCCACTGGAACTGCTGGGAGCTATCTTGCCAAAAAGAAGGAAAGCCTGCCTGAGACTTGCATCACAGAGGGGAAAAAATTCCTCTTTGGCCTGAGCCAGGTTAAGTTTTGTGTTCCTTGCAACTGAAAGAGTCCAGGCACAGCACCTTCGTGATGGCAAAAACATCGGGGAAGGAGCCTGGACCCTTATACTTTGCAGAGGAGAGTAGACCTGTTAACTCAGACATTTTGTGTGACAGAGAAGTAATCTATCTTGCTGAAATCACTTTTATTTTGAGCCATTCTATTTCCTCTGTTGAACTGATAATCTAATTAAACAAATGGTCACCAAAAATAGTAACACATTTTAATTAGATTTTGACAGGATGCTGGGGAAAGAGCAGCGGAAGATGATAATCAGGTGAGAGGAACTACAACCAGGTTCTGAGTAGAGAGTACCTCCCTGAGTTTTCCAATGAAAAAATGAAATCAGTCTAATGAAAAATACAATCCTCTCAACAATAAAGAAAAAAATATAAAAAATATGTTCATGTTAAAAAAAAGAGTCCAGACAAACGGACCCAACAATAATGGATAAATTAAATAAACAGTTGCATACCATGCAGAAATTGAAAATGATGTAGCACATATACATTTATTAACAGGCAAAAAGCTCATTTTAAATTTTTTAAAAAGCAAGATCATGTATGTAGATTTTTTCAATGTATGACTATATATCTGCATGTAAAATGCCCTAATCAGGTCGGTGTGCTCAGTGGTTGAGCATTGACCCGTGAACCAGGAGGTCTCAGTTTGATTCCTGGTCAGGACACAAGCCCAGGTTTCAAGCTAGATACCCAACAGGGGAGGGGGCATGCAGGAGGCAGCCGATCAGTGATTCTTTCTCATTGATGTTTCTATCTCTCTCTCCTTTCCTCTCCCTGAAATCAATAAAAACATATTTAAAATAAATAAATAAAGTGCCCTAAAAAATTATAACAAATGCTTACCAAGGTTTTTTTCTGCATGGTGAAATTATCAGCAAATTTTCTTTTTTCTTTTACTGAAGTGTATTTTCTCATTTTTTTAAAAGTGAATCAAGAATGCAGGAATATATTAAAACTCAGAGTTAATGATCTTGAATGTGTTAAAATAATTTTATGGTTTTGAACTTTAGGTTGAGTGCATTTTTTTCTGCACTTTGTAACAGTATATCAAATTTCTTATTCTTAGTAATCTGAATTAATATTTCTTATTCCAAATTATCCTTCATAATAAAAAGGCAATATGCAAATAACCATCACTCCGCTATGCCCACGACTGGGCGGTGGGAGGCTGGGGGGCGGGACTCGGGGTGGCATATCCGGCCATTGAGAGGCGGGGGACTCCCGCCCTTCCCCCCCCCTCCCCCCCCCCCCCCCCCCGCCTCTCAACGGCTGGATTGGCGGCCGCTGAGGGGGGCTGCCTCGGACACTCTGGACACCCAGCTCCGCTGCCATCGGAGGCGGGGAGCCAGTTGTCCGCACCCGGGTGCTCCCCTTCGTCAGCGCCTCAAGCCCCAGCAGCAGCGGTAGCGGCTGGGGATGAGCTGGGGATCCCAACAGCCTGGCAGCTCAGTGGCGGCGGCGGAGGCAGCATTGGGCCTGGGGACTGGCGAACAGGCAGAAGATGGCCCTGATCGCAGGAGGCTAGGCCTAGGGACCCTACCCGCACGATTGAATCGTGCGCTGGGCCTCTAGTTTTTTAAATAACATTTTATTAC
Source organism: Cnephaeus nilssonii (assembly GCF_951640355.1). Classification (NCBI taxonomy): domain Eukaryota; kingdom Metazoa; phylum Chordata; class Mammalia; order Chiroptera; family Vespertilionidae; genus Cnephaeus; species Cnephaeus nilssonii. Next base: position 61,359,273 of record NC_137072.1, on the reverse strand, counting down.
AAGCTAATGACCAGAACTCAGTTTTACCTTGTCTTCCCATATTGCTAACTTTCATGCTTATAAATTGGCTGTTTGAATTGACAAGATGTATTAGCCAGAGTTTTGTGGCACCAAATTGCTTTCTTTTTAAAAATCAAGACACTTTTGGACAAAACACTTAGGAAGCAGCAAAGGAACATAATCAAAGGATTAACCTCTCTCATCATGAATCCAGTTTTTCTTTTTTTTTTTTAAATATATTTTTTTGATTTTTCACAGAGAGGAAGAGAGGGATAGAGAGTTACAAACATCGATGAGAGAGAAACATCGATCAGCTGCCTTTTGCACACCCACCCCCTACTGGGGATGTGCCCGCAACCAAGTTACATGCCCTTGACCGGAATCGAACCTGGGACCCTTGAGTCCGCAGGCCGATGCTCTATCCACTGAGCCAAACCGGTTTTGGCATGAATTCAGTTTTTCCATCTTGCTTTTTTACACATTAATTATTAAAACTATTGAACTATAAATCCAAAAGAAATTGACTTTTTTTTTCTAATATAGGAGATTAGAGCTGTAATAGATTATTTTGCCATGGCTGCAGCAACTCAGGATAATGATAGCTGAAGGCTGGATTACAGGGCCTAAAACAGGTAATTCTAGGTCCCCTCTTATTTCATTCTAACAAATAGGAGCAGAGTATATATGATTCATTCCACTAGGGCAAAGCATTTTGGAAGCTAAAATGAGAGGTATGTAAACAGAGAAGTGGAATTGGAACAGAAAATCAATAGGTACTCTCCTGTTATCAAACACTTGCAGAATTCCAGATACTATGCTAAGTGCATGACATTACATGATTTAAACTTTACAGCATCCTGATGAGTTAGTTAGTTGCTATGGTTAGCATTGTGTTATGGATGAGAAAAATTACGCATATATAAGTTGAGTAGCTTGCCAAAGATCACATAAGGTTAGTTAAGTGATTAAGCCAAGATTTCAAACATCATTACTCATAGTAATCATGCCCTGTAAACAACGCAAATGTCTATCAACAGTGGATAATAAATTATTATTTACTTATATGATGCAATACTAGATGGGCATGAAAGTGATTAAACTACAGCTGCCAACAACAGCATGGATAAATGTTACAAACATAGTGTGCTTCCATGTATATAAAGATCAAAAATAGGCAAAATAATTAATGGTATAACAAGTCAATATAGGCGTTTCCTCTGGGAAGGAAAGAGGAATTGGTGATTGGGAAGAGGAACTTCTGTAAAGTTCTCTTTTTGACCTGCATGGAGGTTAAATAGCTGCGTCCACTTTGCAGTAACTCATTGAGCGGTACACTCATGATTTCTGCATTTTGATAGGTGTATGTTATACTTCAGTTTATGTTTTAAAAAGCAGCATCTCAGTTTAACCGCCCAATCGGTGATAACAACAACTGATAAACATTGTGTTCTGCTGGGTGAAGTCTTCCGTGTGTCTCTGGTGAAAGCTCTGCCATTGATCTGATATTGTGCAAAAACCAGAGCCGAGTGAATTTTAGATAATTGTGGTCAGTAAGGATCACAGGCTGCAGCTCAGGCCCGTGAGAGCGGAGGGTCCACACAGGAGTCCTGGGAGGGCAAGCACAGCCCAGGTCTGTCCCAAAGATGCAAGTGTACAAACCACCTGTGTAGCTGCAACCCCGCCTTTTAGCCCAAATGGTGCCTCTGTGTGAATTAGAACAGGCCACTTCTCTCCTCAAGCTGGTTTACTGCCTATGCATCTGGAAAATCATTCAAGTGTAAAAGGACCTGAATGTGAGCAGCGCCCCCTAGAATGTGCAGCGCACAATCTGCACAGCGGGGTTTGTTGCTCCGGCTGCGACAATACCTGATAAGGACCTTTACTTCTGTTGACAGCACCATCACTAGTCACCACGATAAATCTGTTTCTCGCACAAAGCACATTCTCGCTTGACTTTCACGGTAAACCTCAGTGGTAGAACCAGCTCAGAATCAGAAGAACTACAATGTTTACTGTGGCAAGGGAAGGAGGAAGCGCAACAGGGTTGACGGCCCTGTTACGTTCTCTAATTAGCTGGGACTAAGACGGAATTTGGCAGAGCAGGGGGAAGTCATGTGCTAGCCTAGCAGCAGCACCTGCAACTGCCTTTCATCAAGGAAGTAAATGCATATACAATTGTGTTAGCCCTTGATGGTAGGGGCCAATCTCCTAACTTAAACTTACTCCGAAAGAGACAAGACAAGGACTATAGATCTGTTCTGTGACTGCTTCAGCAGTTATTTCATCTTTAAAAAAAAAACAAAACACAACTCAATCCATGTCTATATTTATTTTTAAAACTATTATAAAACAAATAAATGGTCAGAAAGGAAGAAAGAAAACAAAAAGAATAAAATAAAAATCATTTTTATTGCCATTACCTAAGAATAACCACTCTCTAGGTGTGGTTAGATAATGGTTTGGTATATAGCTTTGCAAACTTACGTATTAATTTTTTTGTTGTTAAGCCTCACCCAATGACATTTTTTCCATTGATTTTTTTTTTTAAGAGAGTGAAAGGGAGGAAGGGAAGAAAGAGAGAGAGAGGTGGGCGGGGGGAGAGAGAAACATTGATGTTGACAGAATCACATCAATTGGTTGCCTCCCATACACTCCCTGACCCCTGACGGGGGCTGGGGATCAACCTGCAACCCAGCCACGTGCCCCTGACTGGGAATCGAACCCGAGAGCCTTTGGTGCTTGGGCTGACACTCTAACTACTTATTTTCACCAGCCAGGGCTAAAATTATTAATATTAATTCTGTTCATGGTATTGCTCTTATTTTATAATCTCTTGCTGCTAAAAGAGATAACCAGTGATCGCGGACAACAGGGGGGTGGGGGCATGCGTGTGGAGGGGTTTGGGATGGGAATGGGGGGGGGCGGTGAGGACAAATATGTGATACCTTAATCAATAAAGTAATTAAACAAAAATAAAAGAGATAAGAAATGTTGAAGCAGTTGGCTTCTAATTGGATAACTTCCCTGTAACCACCTCTAGAGTGGTCAACATAGTAGGGGAATTAATGGTTGATAATGTTGTTGCAAAGCTAAGCATAGCAACCAATGAAAAACCATGTTCACTTACCAATAAGCCATTAAAAAGGGAACTGTAGTATGCCCAGCTGCTGAAGCCACAGTGACAATATGGCCATGATTATTCCTCATCATCGCTGGAAGAAATGCCTTGGTGGTCTAGCAGTAGTTATTATAAAACAGAAAAATAAATTATTTCTGATTTGCAGACCTATTGGGAATATTTTGAAACAAAGATACATTCTGTTAACATTGTTTCTGAAATAAATTAAAATACCTAGATTAATTGCCAAATGTGGCAACATAAGGCAATTGGATAGGAAAATTAAGGTAAACCTTGGAAACTGAAAACTTTAAGAATCCATCTCATTTAAATTGTGAACAACTTATGTCTACTCGTCCTCCACCTTTTTTTGTTAATGATATATTCTATCTTAATGTGAAATTGTTAGGAAAGCGTTTGCCATAAAAATATTGAAGTGAAAAGCAATCTTCCAATAGTCACTGAATTATGCACACAATATTTACTGAGCATCTATTATATGATGGGGATTCAGAAACAGGTAAGACAATACCTTATATTCCAAAAGAGGCAGAAAGATAAGCAAATTCCTAAGTCATAAAAATATACATAGGTGTCAACAACTTGGGAATGTTAACATAACATAATACTGCATTTTTACCAACTAACTCCAATATTCTTTTGAGATTACTCATCCCAAACTCACATCCAAGAAAACATTCAGGGGCCCTTGAAGGAACTGGCTATTTGGGCAGTAGACTCCTCAGAAACTGTGTGTGTGTGTGTTTAAGACCTTGAATGGTGAGTTTCATAATAAAGTTTGCATTTGGGGCCAGGATATAACGGGAGGCCTGTGTCTCATGAGACTCAAAAAACAAACTGGGTTCCCCTTTTACAGAACCACTGAAGATAACTCAGAGTATCCCTAATCTCTTCTTCATCTTTAAACAGACAGAGACATAAGAATCTAGCTTAGAATGAAAACATAAATACCACCTGAGGTTTATTACTATTTATTATTATTAATATTTTTTGAGGGGGGAGGAAAAATAACTGATGAAATTTGGTTGTAGCAAAAAGAAAAATGATCTCGCCCCAGCTGGTTTTGCTCAGTGGATAGAGCATCAGCCTGAGGACTGAAGGGTCCCAAGTTCGATTCCGGCCAGGGGCACGTGCCCAGGTTGTGGGCTCGATCCCCAGTAGGGGGCATGCAGGAGGCAGCCAATCAATGATCCTCTCTCATCATTGATGTTTCTATCTCTGTTCCTCTCTGAAATAAATAAAAAATATATTTTAAAAAAAAAAGAAAAGAAAGATGATCATTTTGTATATTATCCCTGGTACCTAGCAAAAACTTTAGTATTGAGTTGATATGTCCTTATCTCTAATGAAAGCTTCACTTTAAACTTAATCTTCGAGTCTTACAATAAGACTCAAAGAAATTGTAAAAGAAATCATACTTACCCAGAAATGTGCAAGTACATTAACCTCAAAAGTCTTTTCAATTTGAGGGTCTTGTGTAGCAAACAAATCTGACGTATAGACCACACCGGCATTATTTACCAGAATACTAACATCTCCAACTTCTGTCTTCACCTTTAAAAATAAGAAAAATATCTGCATCATTTAGAAGTTTGCAGGTAGGTTTGCATGCAATGATTACTTTTAAAAGTGTGTCTTTTCTTTGATTAGCTGTGGGGGGGGGGGGGGGCGGGGAATGTAGTTTTGAATCTATGTGCCAACATGAAAAAAAAAAAAAAGAGAGAGAACCTTTTAATCTTAGGTACTTAATTTCAAAATAACCCTGCTTGTACATTTTCTTTTGCAATTTAGTCTCTTGACTTTGCTCTATTGATTATAGCTCAGGAGGCATTTGGCTAACAAAAACATAACTAGTGACAAATAAGCAGCTTTATTTTTAAAATACTACTTTAAAAGGTTTAAGAAAAAAAAGGTTAATTAATTGGCAAGTGCAGGGACTCTTATGAGGAACTCTGTAAAACTGATTACACCATTAAACTAACTATATCCTCTATTTATTTTTATGGTCACTCCATTCTCTTGCTCCCCAACCTTTCTCCATGAGGTTGCAGTAGACTTAAGGGCTAGCAATCCAAGAGTATCTTATTCTATATTTCAGGCTGCTTGGTGGGTGGAACCCGAGGGCAACAATGCATTTTGTTATACATTGTGCTCCAAACAAATGCAAGCCTCTATTAATAGAGCTGTCATTATTTAGATAGTGCTGTGGTGTCCTGGGGGACTGAGGGGCAGGTGGCAACTAGCCTATTAAAAGCTTTCATATATGTAATTGCTATGCATTTTACAGAACTTCACTATATCATTGAACTCTCACATGATTCTATGAGATAGCAACTCTTTGAATGCTCATTTTCATGAGAAACATGAAACCCAGAATGGCTCACTTTCTTGCCAAAGGTCACATGGAGTTGGGGCTCTCCCAGATTTACTGACCTCAGAGACCAGGACACATCTCAAACCTCAAACAGAGGGGAAGTCAGGAGGGTGAGGCCCATCACCATCCCAGAAGGACATCAGTTCCTCAGCCAGACTGAGTTTCATCAGGTTGTATTAAATTATTAGAGTCAAGCTAAGTTATTTTGGTCCTTAACAACACATTTTTGTTCCTATATCCACATCTCTAGCACAATAGGAAAATTGTTGTTTAGAATAATGCCCCTACGTTATGAGAGAAACAGGACATTTTCTGTGATTGAATTGATGAAGCTGCTGTAATGCCTCCAAATTACCATGACTCAAAATATAAATTACTGTTTCATATTGCCAAAGTATTTGCTCAGACCCTCTGACCCTTCCGTCATCCTTCCCATCGTCACCCATTGTCTTCCCCCAGGATGAGAATACCGATTTGAACATTTCTTAATAATGAAAGTGAGCCGAGAGCTTTATTGTCTAGGTGGCATAAAAGTGTCCTGATATCAAAACAGCCACATCAAAATAGCTACTTCAAAATATCTGGTAATCATATGTCATTGTGCATACTCTGTTCAAGCACACAGTTAGTTCATCTTAGAACAATTTCAATGAAAACACTGTGCTTAAAATAACATGGAATTGTTTCAAATAATAAAGTTATCTTTCCCAGAAAAGCCTATTCTCAAATGAGTCTGGAAATGAGTGTGTTCCAGTTAGGTACTAATCCCCTTAATATTGGCTGATAACAAAATTATATAGATTATATTGGTGATTCTATTATTGTTAGCAGCGGTAGCTAGATGTTCATAAAGGTAAGAAGCAAAAGGGATCAGAACATTATTCAGCCCAAAAAACCAGGGAGCTGATACGGGCCATAAGCCTGCTTGCTTCACCAGGAAGTTACAGCTTCACACACTCCCCAGGGCTCCACCCTAGGAGACCGAATATCCCAAGCAGGCCCCCATTTCCCCTGGGAACATTATAACACTAACAACTAATTCTTACCAAGCGACTACTGAGCACCAGGTATTGTTCTAATAACTTTACGTCATTAATTCATTTAATCCCCATAACAACCCTATGAGGTAGGGACTGCTGTGATCCCCATTTTATAACTGAGGAAAGTTAGGCACAAAGAGGTTGGGTAACTTGCCCAAGGTGATAAAGCCAGTATTAACTGGAATAGCACTCATTTCTATGAAGGAAAATCGTTATTAATGTAAGTAAACTAGTTATTGTGAGGAATACAGATGTTTCTTACCCAAAGGCCTTGATCTTACCATACCCCCTTCCCGGAAGGCCACTTCCCAACCACTAGCCTGGGTAATGTCTACCGATTCTACTGACCTAGCGAAGGCCTAACCAACAATAGAGGCATCAGCTGGAAATAAAAGATTAGAATTTAAAATAGAAGTTAAAGATGTCCTCAAACCTAAAATTCCAGAGGTTCTCAAGTCTTGGCGGAACCAGACTCTTTATACGGTACTGAATCAGAATATCCAGGGGTGAGGTCCAGGAAGGTCTATTTTAAGGAATTTGCCCAGGTAATTCTACTGGCCTTCCTGCTGTTACCACATTTAGTTAACAAGCATATTCATCAATGTGTTCAGAAGAAACCCCATTATATATATAGCACAGCTCAGTTATGTATAGAAGAGGCAAATACTGCTCTATAGAAACAGATTGGTCTATGCTCAAAGCCTGATAAGCAGTTATCCTATCTTTCTAACTGAGTTCTTTGACTGGAGTTCAGAAGACTCTGTTAGTGATTCTGCGGCGTCATCCAAGGATTTACCTGTATCAGAATCAGATGGTGAGGTGTGGGTGCAAGGGTACTAAACATGCAAATTCCTGGGCCCAGCCCTCGACCCACTGAAAGAAAACTTCTGGGGTGCCTTTTTTTTTTCTTTCTTTTAAACAAGCTGCCTGGAAGATTTTGGAACACATTAAAGTCTGGAACCTCAGTTCTGGGCTTTAGTTCTGGGTCTGCCCACTAGCTAGCTGTACAAGCCTTGGGCAAATCACCAACTTCTGTTAGTTTGTCTGCATCATGACTGGGCCATCTCCAAAATCCCTCCCAGCCCTGACACAAGATGATTCTAACCAAATGTGAAATGTCACCTTCTTCGCCGAACTGTAAATATCTTCTCGGTTGCTGCAGTCTACCACAAAGGCATGCGCCTGCGCACCCAGCTTCCTGCATTCAGCAGCTGTTTCCTCAATTCCATGCTAGGAAAAGCAACAAAGAGGCAGGAGAACACAATAATGGTGAGCGAATTATATCAACAGCTGAAAATAATTAAGGGGAGTCAGATTCTTTGAACTGGGATTGGGCAAGAATTCAACTGACACATTTTTGACAATGCTTTGCAGAGCTTCTTTTAGTTGGAAGTGAATTGAAAGCAAGCTTTGAAAAATAAGATAAAAATCTTAAAATACTAATTTTGTATTATTAATTTTATATTGGGAATGCATGTATAATTGGGAATGCATATATGAGTGTATATTCCATATTAGACTTTAAAAAATAACACTAAGCTTTTTTTTTCTCTGTCACTAAAAGCTACTCATGACCGTCAATTTTCTGGCTGCAAAATAAATAAGGAGTTAACTATAATTCATTCATTCATTCATTCACTCATTCCCTCCAACATTTTAATGTGTAGGTCATATTCATGGTGCTTAGAAGAACCTTATGGACACAAATATGAATGAGTCAGAGTCCTAACCTCAGTGAGCTCAGTGTTGTAGAAAGAAAAATAAAATAAGTATAATATTTTGGTAGGACCATACGAAATCGTTATTTAAAAATTTTTTTTTGTTAATCCTCACCCAAGGATATTTTTTCCCATTGATTTTTAGAGAATGGAAAGAAGAGGGGGAGGAAGGGAGGAGAAGGGAGGGAAAGAGAGAGAGAAGGATAGAGAGAGAGAAACATGGATATGAGAGAGGCACATCGTGCCCAATCCAGGCTGGGGATTGAACCTGCAAATAAGGTACTTTCTCTTGACCCAGAATCAAACCCGCAACGCTTTGGTGTGTGGGCTGATGCTCTAACCACTGAACCATGCCAACCAGGGTGAAACTGTTATTGTTTTAGAATAAAGGATTGAATATTGGCAGTTTCATATGGTTCAAACTAATATATTGTGATAAGTATATTAACAGAGCTACAAAGAGTTACAGGAACACAGAGAAGGGTCATGCAGTACAATTCTAGAAGAGGAGGTACCTGAGGTGGGTCTTAAGACTGAGCAGAACAGCTATGCAAAGAGAGGGCAGGGCATGCCAGGCAGAGTGTAAGTAAAGGAGAAAGATCCTCTGGGGAAGCATTAGGAGATTGGTGATGCTGGGTCATAAAGTTCAAGGCCAGGGGGAGTCCAAATTAAAGGGCATTATATGTCATAGTAAGTGTGCACTATTTGGCATATAGCGTGTGCCAAACCCTGTGCTTTGTGTGCAATATCTGATGTAATCCTTCCAGCCCTCTAAGGCAAGTACTATTATTTTCTCCATTTTTCAGAAAAGGAACCTAAAGCTCTAGGGAGGTGGTCGGCAAACCGCCGCTCGCGAGCCACATGCAGCTTTTTGGCCCCTTGAGTGTGGCTCTTCCACAAAATATCATGGCCTGGGCGAGTCTATTTTGAAGAAGTGGCGTTAGAAGAAGTTTAAGTTTAAAAAATTTGGCTCTCAAAAGAAATTTCAATCGTTGTACTGTTGATATTTGGCTCTGTTGACTAATGAGTTTGCCGACCACTGCTCTAGGGAGTTACCCAGGGTATTGGGTAAATTATCCAAGAAGAAGTAGAGAGGTCAGATGAGTCTGACCACACCCTACCAGACACTTCCTTCACAGCACCAGACTAGGCTGGACCTAGTTTGTATTTTTCATTGCATATGTAATTATTTAATGTCTATTTTCCTTACTATAGTGAAGGCATCTGACCCTGTCTCCTGTTTGCCCTGTGTTCCTAAAATCTAGGCAACAGATACTCAGGAAGTACTTGTTGATTGCTCTCTCAATTACCCACGCACTGGGTTGGGCTTGCCGATCATCTAACTTCACATCCCATGAATTCTTGTTTACATCATTGTAACTGATGTGTAAGGTATGGCATTTCAGGCCAGCAGGTGCTTCCAGGAGCCTCTTTGTACATCCATCACTAGCCAAGTAAAAGGTAAGATTTTAGCCCTGGCCCGTGTGGCTCAGTTAGTTGAGCATCCTCCCATGCACCATGAGGTCACAGCAGGCCCGCGGGCCGATCCGCAGTAGGGAGCGTGCTGGAAGCAGCAGATCCAGGTTTCTCTCCCTCTCCCTTCCTCTCACAAATCAGCAAAAACATTTTTTTTTTTGAAGAAAAAAAAATAAGATTCTAAGTCCCCCTCTCTTCCTTAAGCCTATACCTATTCTGGTAAAAATTACATTAAAGTTTTTCTTTTTTGTTGTTTTTAACTAAAATGTGATTTTTTAAAAAAAGTACGCTTGTAAATTACTGTGGCATAGTAATGTTGCTTTCTGTTGGGTATCTTAAACCCTCTTATCTCAGTTAACTGCAAGTAGGATTTTTTTCTTAATGGATACAACCCTCTTACTCTTTTGTTATACTAGCTAAAACTATTACTTTTTCCATATGATTAAGACTGAGGGATCAGTGAAATCAAGTTGAGGAGGAAATTACAAATTGCTTTCAGGGCAAAAGTGAGGATAAATTTACAATGTCAAATGAGCAGCAACTGAGAATCTTATCCTCTCGGTCCATGTATCACATGATCATAAACACATTAATTAATCCGTGTTGCCCCCATCTACAACTTGGCAATAGTAGTTTTTTCTACCTCCTCCTTTACAGCTACGCTGTACGGGGTTGCTGCCTGCAACATGCACCCATGCCCACAGCTTAAAGGTACCAGAAAGGAAAACAGTAAAGCACCACGATTACCTTATTTATATCCCACAGAACCAGCTTGCTTTTAAGCTTGGCAAATTCATAGGCAGTCAGTCTCCCGATTCCGTGCCCAGCTCCCGTAATCAGGACGATTTCTCCAGTGACTGACTTCCTCTTCTTAGGAATGAAAGACTTCAGGAGAGATTCTAAGACGAAGATGAGCAGTAAGGGCAGAAGCAGGAGGCAGCCCAGGACGAATTTTATCATTTTTGTTGCTGCGAGGATTTGGTATGTTTACCAATCACTCTAAGTTGCTGAAGGGGAAGTGCGAGGGTTGTTCCGTCTAACCCTATGGAGAGACGAAGCCAGAGCAAGGAAGGGCTTCTTTATCAAACAGAAACAAACAACTCTGAAACCGTTCCTTCCGCGGGGCTGGGCCTGGGGAGGTCCTTCGCAATTGGCTCGGGCTGCGTGCAGCGCGGAGCGAGTGCTCGCTGGCTCGGGAATCTGGGAGGGACAAAGTCCGGAGGAGAGCAAAAGCCAAAGTCGTCTTTCACCCACTCCCTCCTGATCCCCCGAGCCGACCTCGGAGGGTTCGTTGCCGCCTGTTTTCCTAAATTGGATACATTCCTCTTAAAGTTGCGAGGGTAATTGATAGTGTCCGCAGCCCAGATGCTTCTTTGGAACTCGATGGCTGCCCATTACCACTCGTTAGTGATGCAAATATCGCTGTCTGTCTTAAAGGAACCTGGGAGAGGGCCCGCTGTCCTGCTCCCGGCTGAGAAATGAGGCTACATCATATTTTAGTTTGAGCTGAGCACGATTTTTGGAGGACAGAGGATTTCTTGGGACAACAATAATCAAGACCCAGGAAATACCTGATCATATTAATGGGGATTGTTTCCATAAGGAAGAGCTGTATATTTGGATAACCCTTTTCACTCAACCTATTAGAATTTGTGGAAAAAAACAACCATATGTTACCTTTTAGGAATTGTGTATTTATCCAGGTTAATAAGTCACTGCCTACAGAATGGGTAATAAACTAGAAAGAAAATTTTTGCCTCAAAATTGTAATTTTTGGTTTAGTAGCCTATATATGGGAGTATTCCATATGTAACTGGTGATTTATTGATTTATTTTTAAATCCTAGTGATTGGTTATTGAAAGAAAAGACCAAACCCTGGGCTTGTGTGCAGTAAGAGCTTAATGTCTCTTGCATATGTTTTTTTTTCAATTCAGTTTTTGACAGTAATTTTATTGGGACTTTTTGCAATACATTAGAGTCTCTTCTTAGGAAGAGACTTTTGTCGGGAGGGGAACGAATGGTGACCCTTTTATATTTAAGAGGCAGGAAAATCGCAAGAAATGGAAGTTCACAAGGAATGCAGGCTCCCTCCTCTTCCTTCGCAGCCCCACGCTGTGAGAGGGCGGAAGGGGCTGTGACAGTCCTGCTGAGGCAGAACATCCGGGAGTTCTTGGAAGTTCTGAATCTCATCGGCACCTCTTTCTTATGGCCCCAAATCCAGGTTTACAAAAGCACATGCCTATCTATAGAAAGTTTAGAGAGCTTTTTTTCTGCATCTGTTATTTCATTTGATGTTCAAAAAGCCTTCTAGGAAGTACAGAAAAAATTTTTTTTCTCCTTATTTTATAAACGAATAAATCAGTTAGACTGACTGTTAAAGCTCCCACAGCAAGTAAAACTGTGAAGCTAGACACAGGGTGAGTGTTTATCAAACTTTTTTTTGCCCAATTCCTATAGGAAGAAACCACGTTTTCCATGGTGACCTAGTATATGTATGTGTTTGCTTTTGTATATGTTAACTTTACAATAGATCTTGAGACTCAGACTTTTTTTTTCTATTAAAAATGTTTATTAAGTAAAAACTGGGTAGTTTTCACTCACTAAGTTGACCAAGGAAAGAATCCAAGAAACATTCATACCTGAAGCCCAAATGTGTATGTGATTCACCTCCCTGAGCATGTGTTCTAATTTGTAAAGCTGGGATGCTACTAGTACTTACTATACAGGATGCTTGTGAAGTCCAAAAACGTTAACATAAAGCACAGTACATTATCTACTGTTCAACTCTATATAAATTATCATTAACACTAATATAATTATAATCTGAATGGTTTTGTGAGTGATGATTAGCTACTGATCTGATACAGTGGTAAAGTACATGACTTTATTACAGTATATTTGTGGTTTTAAAAAATACCTTCTACCCTGGCTGGTGTTCCCAGTGGCAGTGGTTAGAACATCTGCCCTCACACTGAAGGGTCTTGGGTTCAATTCCCTGTCAAGGGCACCTACTTGGGTTGCAGGTTTCATCCCTGGCACGGATGGGGGGGAGGGATGCAGGGGGGTTTTGCAGGAGGCAATCAATGTGTCTCTCTCACATCAGTGGTTCTCTCTCTCCCCCCTTTCTTCCCTCTCTTCCACTTTCTAAAAATCAATGAAAATATATCCTTGGGTAAGGATTTAATAAAAGGAAGAGAAAAAAATTTTAAAATACCTTTCATTAGGAGAGTTTAACATGTTTTATATGTGGAACATCTTAATTTCATGCTTCCTTCCCACCTGTTTAAGTGGCATTAAAAAGAATAAGGGGTTCCTCAATAATGTTTTGAGCACTTACTATGTATGGCCAGGCATTATGCTGAATGTTCACATAACCTACACGAGTCATTTTATCCTGTCAATAACCTTAAGCAGTAGGCTCAGTTAGGAACTCTGTCACATGAATGAAGAAATAAAGGATTAAGAGAAATTCAGCAAATCATCTGAGGTCATAGTATAAATGGCAGAGCTGAATTTAAGCCTAGGCCAATATGACTGTGCTAGATTGCCTTCTTTCTTAGGGCAAAAAAGAAAAACTAATCCAGTTCTAAATCACTGTGAAAATCCAAAAGAATCAAAACTCCCACTATTCATAACTCCAACAGCATTCATAAAACCTCCCTCTCATGTGATTAGGCCACTTAACTGACTAATTAGCAGGTAATAGAGTGCAGTTGTTAAAACAATGAGTTTTAATTCCTATCAAGGGTTTTATTAGCTACTAGAGGCCAGGTGCATGAAATTTGTGCACTTAGGGGGGAGCCCTCAGGGAATGTCTGGGAGCAGGCCTAAGCCGGCAGTCAGAAATCCTTAGCCCTGCAGTTGGAGGCAGGAGAGGCTCCTGCCACTGCCGCTGTGCTCACCAGCCGTGAGCCTGGCTTCTGGCTGAGGTGTGCTCCCCCTGTGGGAGCACACTGACCAGCAGGGGCAACTCCTGCGTGGAGCGTCTGCCTCCTGGTGGTCAGTGTGCATCATCACAACTGGTCATTCCACCATTCGGTCAATTTGCATATTACCCTTTTATTATATAGATGTGATATCTGGTTAATTAATTACCCTCACCTGAGGTCTTAGTTACTTCATCTGTAAAATGGATATAATAATAGCTTGGGGTGGGGGGAGTGGTAAGAGATCAACCAAAGGACTTGTATGCATGCATATAAGCAAACCAATAGACACAGATACAGATACTAGAGGGGTGAGGGCATGTGTGGGGGAGATGGGGGTGGATGGGGGGAGGCTAATGGGGGGCAAGGACACATATGTAATACTATATGCAGTACTTTAACCAAAACAAAAATAAATAAATAGAAATACTGCTAAAAATGCTAAAAAAACAAAACAAAACAAAACAAAAAACCAACCAAACAAAAAAATAACAGCTTGGTTTAGTAAGTGAGATATTTAAACAGCACAGAGCATGTCATCTTACATTAAAATGCACCTAATGAATGGTAGCTATTACCATAGCTGAACTGGTCTTCTGTAAGGTTGTGGCTCTATAGAATCCTAGTGGATTCAAGACAAAAGGCCACCCTACTTAGCAATTGCACAAGCTGTTCTTCTCCCCATTACTCTAAAAAACGCTAAGGCAGCACATCCAGAGTGATTGCTGAAGGAGGTACTTCAGAGTTCTGTCATCCTGGGATAGAAGCCCCCACGCTTGGCTCTGTAGTCTGGATTTGAGAGCTGGAGGGAGTTTGATGTTAGCTTGTCCGGCCACATCTGGTTTTTCTTTTTTCCAAGCAATGAATCTATGAATTCAAAGTAATGAATATATCTGGTTTAAAAATGATTCAGCAGGGCAGATATTAAAAACGCACAGTCTGACTTTTGTCTGACTCTTCAAATCAACGACTTTTAGTCCATTTAGCTGTCTATTACAGAGGTGACTTAAGAGCCTCTAATAAAGGCTTAGAGTGCCATGTCCTGATTAATCAGTAGTAGACATTATCAATCAGTTTTCTCCTGTAACAGCTGAGGTTGTAGCTTACTCTTCCCCTAATTCCCTCCTCCCTCTAAAAGGGTGTCTCAAAAAATGTATACAGGTTGTACACACTTTAACAGCTGATAGCTCAATTGATGTTTCCTTTCAGATTTAACCCATTGGAATTAATAATTATTCAAAGAGTGTATACATTTTTGGGACACCCTATATATTCCCAATATAATTATGTCATTTTCTTTGCTACTTTTATATGGTTATATTTTAAACGTTTACACTTTTTATGTCTTATTCTAGCAACTACCTGCTGAAATTATTGGCTTCAAATTTATCTATCTATTTATTTATTTAAAATACATCCTTATTGATTTCAGAGAGGAAGGGAGAGGAAGAGAGAGATAAAAACATCAATGATCAGAGAGAATCATTAATCGGCTGCCTCTTGCATACCCGCTATGAGGGATCAGCCCACAACCCAGGCATGTGCCCTTGACTGGAATCAAACCTGTGACTCTTCAGTCTGCAGGCTGATGATCTATCCACTGAGCCAAACCAGCTAGGGCAGCTCTGATTTTATAAGAGTAGGGTATGCCCTATTCTTTTCCTTAGCTGTCCATTTCTATGTTCCAGCTCCTGTTTTCTGCACATTTAATTTCACAATGCCAGGACTGATAATATGGACTTCCTATTTTGTAACTGCAACATCTCCTGTGCTTGGTCTATGGGTTGATTCTGAAAGCTGAGAGTCAACAAATAGAGTTCATATTCTTGGGACTAGCTACAGTAGCCTTCCTCAGCACGATGCTGCTTATTAGGCTGGACCAGAGGAAATCACTGTCATCTCGAAACTGTTCATTGGCCTTTATGAAGCTTAAGGCAGCATAGTGTTAGAGCAAGAGCTCTGCAGTTAAGGTGGAATTCTAGCCCCGTTACACTCTAGATGCGAGAATTTGGACAAGTCATTTATACTCGTTGTGCCTCAGTTTCCTTATTTATAAAATATCAGTAAGTACCTGTAGGATTGTCAGGAGGATTGAAAGAGTTAGCATTTATAGAGTATTTAGAAAAATGCTGGCCCATTGAAAGTATATGAATTTTCCAAAAAAAAAAAAAAATCAAAGACTGGCTTGGCTGGTGTGGTTCCGTGGTTGAGTGTCAACCTATGAACCAGGAGGTCATGGCTCGATTTCCAGTCAAGGCATATGCCCAGATTGCAGGCTCAATCCCCAGTGTGGGGGGAAGAGGGGGTGCAGGAGGCAGCTGATCAATGATTCTCTCTCATCATTAATGTTTCTATCTTTCTCTCACTCTCTCTTCCTCTCTGAAATCAATAAAAATATATTTAAAAAAATCAAAGACTGGTTTTCTCATCTAAGAGGAAAATCTGGAGGTAACTAATGCTGCAAAAAGTTGTTCCAACCAAGTTATTCTGTGCCATGGACCCTTGTTTTTCTTGGAAGATTTTTTAGCTGTTATAAGATTTTGTTATTTAAGGGACCTAAGTTCAGATGTTCCCATTTTCTCTATTTAGGATTGAACAAAGATACAATTAAGCTCTCCTGTTATTTTCTCCCATAATCTGCTTTATCCCACATTTTCTCATTTTGAAGGCTATGTTAAATGAAGCAAAGGTCCTTATTACAAACTGCACTGCAAAATAAAATGCACAAACTATCATTTTTGAAAGTAGGTGAAGATCCATTTAGAAATCTCAGGCCATAGGTTCATTTTTTAATTCAGTAATTCATTTATTGAAAAACAAAGAATTTTATATAATTTCTTGGTTAAATTTTTGAATTATTTTTTGATTTAAACATAAACATTAAAAATTATCCATAAAAATGGTCCTGTTCTAAAACAAACGAATAAAAGAAAATGCCGTTATTATACTGCATAAAGGCTGAAAGGAATTCTTCCTTTTTTTTTTTTTTTTTGAATTCTTTCTTTTCTTTATTCCCTTAAGAAACTCTTTTAGTGTCTATTCTTCCAAACAAAATTGAGGGATTATTATCAATTCTATTTAATTCAGTTCAACAAATGTTATTAAACATTCTGTGTGCAAGGCACCATGAGGGATATGAAGCACAGTTTTCTGCCACTTAACAACATTGTTAGGCGATTTCACCACTGTGCAAATATCATGGAATGCACTTACCCAAACGTACTGTACTCCTATGCTACATAATATAGCCTATTGCTCCTAGGTTACAAGCCTGTACAGCATGTGATTGTACAAAACAACATGAAATGAAATCAAGTACGACAGAAAATGATGCAATCAAGAGACTGTAAACATGAGACTGCTGCCAGAGCAACACAGCACACTGTTACAGCAAACATTTAATCAGTAGAAAGAATGCACATTTAGTCAGTAGAAAGAATACACATTTAATAAGTAGAAAGAATACACACTAAAAGTAACAATAGAAAGTATAGAACAGTACGTATATAAATCAGTAATATGGTCATTTATTATCATTATCAAGTATTATGCACTGCACGTGATTGTATGTGCTATACTTTTATACAACTGGCAACACAGTAGTTGTGTTCACACCAGCATCACCACAAACATGAGAGTAATCCATTGGTCCTACAACATTTAAGACAGATGCAAGGACATTTTCTGTTACGTGTATTTTACCCCAATGAAATAATGAAAAGAGACAATTACGATGTCACTAGATGATAGGAATTTCAGCTCCATTATAATCTTTTGAGGCCACCATTTTATATTTGGTCCATCATAGAACAGAACTTTATACAGTGCATGACTATAGAGAAAAATACATCTATCTCCTTAGGATTCTGCAATCTAAGAGAGCACAGACCAATACATTACTCTGGGGAAACAAACAAATATTTGAATAGAAACTGAAAGAACAAAGTGCTGTGAGAACTTAAGGGATTTAGGAATGGTTGACTGGAGGATTGGATTTGAGTTGTGTCTAGAGGGTGTGTAGGATTCTAACAGGCAGGGTAAGGCATTGGGAGGGGCATTTCAATCCTCTCCTAAATCCAACTAGGGAAAATAATTGTGTTGTTCCATGTAATAAATCTTCATTTTCAAATATTGCATTCTATTTTGTTTAAGATCATTACACTGTTTTAAATCCATTCAATATCAAGTTGACTTGCTTCACCAACAACCTAGCAGACTGAAGGAAGTGTATTGATATTGGAAAAGAAAGTGTATTGATATTCCAATCTGGAATTTTTAAAAACTGTGCTTCATTACCTATTAATGGGTCAAGGAATTGATTGTGTTATGAAATCAATTTAGAGGGACATACCAGTGTTAAAAAATATGTAATATAAAGAAAATAGGAGAAACCAAGATGGCGGCATAGGTAAACACCTGAAATTGCTGCTTTGCACAACCACTTCAAAACTACAACTAAAAGACAAAACGGACATCATCCAGAACCATGGGAAGGCTGGCTGAGTGGAAATTCTACAACTAGAAGGAAAGAGAAAAGCTCACTGAGACTAAGAGGAGGTGCGGAAGTAAAGTGCAGAGGTACAAAGGCGAGCGTGGAAATGGCTGGCAACTGAGGACGCAGTTGTCTTTTTCAATCAGGAGGGAGACACAAGCTCCCGAATGCTCTGAACTCCAGTTCCGGGTGAGACTCTGGGGACCCGGACTCATACGGGGAGAAACTGGACTGTCTGGCATGGGGCAGAACTCGAGGGCGGCTTTCTCTCAGAGGTGCTAGCAGCTATTCCAAGGGACACTGAGACCCAGGGCCTCTTAGGGCAGGGCTGAGGATGAGCCACTGCTGTTTGCGCTGCCCTGTTGATTCCCTGAGACCCCGCCTCACCCAAACTGTTTGGAGAGACTTTTGCATATGAATGGCCGGGCTCTTTGCAATCTAAGATTATCTAACAAACTGAAGCTGGGTCAGAGACCCCCGAAGCCGCCAAAAGAAGGACCAAGGCCCCACAGTAGCTTGCATTGCTTCACAGCTGGGCCTTATCTGGGCACCTCCAAACCCCAAACAAAAAGGAGGAATCTGAAGATCTCTCTGTAGCTCCTGCTGGGTGGTCCTAGACAGTGGCCGACCTTGCACCTCCTTGGAGATCCAAGAGCCAGTGTATCCAGTGGTCAGAGTGAGACCATACCAGATTACAACTCTTCACATCCATAAGAGACACATTCAAGGGGCAGACTCAGTGAGCACCAAAGCCCTACTGAAGCAAGTCCTGCCCCATAAGGGTGTCTCCTGCGCAACAGATCTTTCAGTGTAAGCACAGCTGATTCTCACAGCCAATTGGCCTGGAGGTCAATTCTTCCCAGTGATATCAACAGCAATCAAAGGTTAACTACAACAAGACTGTGCACACTGCCCACAAAGGGGTGCACCAAGAGTGTCCACCTCAGGTAACTGGGGAGGCTGAGCCACTGGGCCCTATAGGACACCTAGCACACAAAGCCACTCTGTCAACACAGGGAAGCAGCCAAAATGCAGAGACAAAGAAACAGTCACAAATGACAGAAATGGAGAAAAGCAAACTACTGGATTGGGAGTTCAAAACCACGGTTATAAGGTTTTTCAAGAATCTTCTAGAAACTTCCAATAAATTTAGTGAGACCCTCAAGGATATGAAAAAGGACCAACTAGAAATTAAGCATACACTGACTGAAATAAAGAATAATATACAGAGATCCAACAGCAGACTAGAAGATCCCAAGAATCAAGTAAAATATTTGAAATACAAAGAAGCAAAAAACACCCAACCAGAAAAGCTAAAAGAGAAAAGAATCCAAAAATATGAAGATAGTGTAAGGAACCTCTGAGACAACTTCAAGCGTACCAACATCCGAATTATGGGGGTGCCAGAAGAAGACAGAGAGCAAGATATTGAAAACCTATTTGAAGAAATAATGACAGAAAACTTCCCCCACCTGGTGAAAGAAATAGACATACAAGTCCAGGAAGCGCAGAGAACCCCAAACAAAAGGAATCCAAAGAGGACCACACCAAGACACATCATAATTAAAATACCAAGAGCAAAAGACAAAGAGAGAATATTAAAAGCAGCAAGAGAAAAACAGTTATCTGCAAGGGAGTACCCATACGATTATCAGCAGATTTCTCAACAGAAACTATGCAGGCCAGAAGGGAGTGGCAAGAAATATTCAAAGGGATGAGTAGCAAGAACCTACAACCAAGATTACTCTACCCAGCAAAGCTATCATTCAGAATTGAAGGGCAGATAAAGAGCTTCACAGATAAGAAAAAGCTAAAGGAGTTCATATACCGCCAAACCAGTATTATATGAAATGCTGAAGGGTATTCTTTAAGAAGAGGAAGAAGAAGAAAAAGGCAAAGATAAAAATTATGAACAACAAATACATATCTATCAACAAGTGAATCTAAAAATCAAGTGAATAAAAAATCTGATGAACAGAATAAACTGGTGAATATAATAGAATCAGGGGCATAGAAAGGGAGTGGACTGACAATTCTCAAGGGGGAAGGGGTGTGGGGGTGTGGGAAGAGACTGGACAAAAATTGTACACCTATGGATGAGTACGGGGGCGTAGGGGTAAGGGCAGAGGGTGGGGTGAGAACCAGGTGGAGGGGAGCTGTGGGGGGAAAAAGAGGAACAACTGTAATAATCTGAACAATAAAGATTTATTTTTAAAAAAGTAAAGAAAATACCATATGGTATAGTTCTGGGTAAGTATTCTGGTGAAACTTTTATATCAGTTTCATAGAGGTAGATGGGGTGGAGGAGTGTGTGTGTCTCTCTGTGTGTTTGTGTGTATGTGCACCTGTTTATACTAGTTACTTGAGAGCCAACAGAGCAAAATGCTAAGAGAATAGACTGGAGCCAGATTACCTGAAGTTGAACCCTTGCTCAAATAATTACTGTCTGTGTCCTTGTGCAAGTTACATAATTATTTCATTTTAGTTTCCTTGTCTGTAAGAGGAAAGCTGATTTAGTGTCTAATTGTGATTATTGTGAAAATTAAGTGAAACAGTATTTATAAAATGCTCCTAATAGAACTTGATACATGGTAAACTGTACACGTGTGACAAGAGTCTTAGGCAAACATTTTGAAAGCCACTATTTTAATTAACTTTAAATTAACCCAAATCCTTTTTTGTTTCAGAAGCACTTAAAGGAAACTAAATTTCATTTATTGTACTTCCCATGAACCTATTTTTTTAGTAAAGAATAATATTTATTTAGCACAATGTAATTTATAACAGGAACATTGAAAATTAGTGTTTTATTTCTCTGGAGTTTTTTTGTGGCTTAAAATAAGCATTTTGTTTTATTTTTATTTTTTAAATAAATCTTTATTGTTCAGATTATTACAGTTGTTCCTCTTTCCCCCCGCCCATAGTTCCCACCCCACCCCTTACCCTTACCCCCCTCCCCACCACAATGTCCTCATCCATAGGTGTATGATTTTTGTCCAATCTCTTCCCGCACCTCCCATACCC
Organism: Cnephaeus nilssonii; assembly: GCF_951640355.1. Taxonomy (NCBI): domain Eukaryota; kingdom Metazoa; phylum Chordata; class Mammalia; order Chiroptera; family Vespertilionidae; genus Cnephaeus; species Cnephaeus nilssonii. The sequence goes on along the minus strand of NC_137072.1, from coordinate 61,338,083 downwards.
CTTCCCCCCAAGAATTGTCAGTCCACTCGCTTTCTATGCCTCTGATTCTATTATATTCACCAGTTTATTCTGTTCATCAGATTTTTTTATTCACTTGATTTTTAAATTTACTAGTTGATAGATATGTATTTGTTGTCACTTTGTTGTTCATAATTTTTTTAATATATATTTTATTGATTTTTCACAGAGAGGAAGGGAGAGAGATAGAGCTAGAAACATTGATGAGAGAGAAACATCGATCAGCTGCCTCCTGCACACACCCCACTGGGGATGCACCCGCAACCCAGGCACATGCCCCCGACCGGAATCGAACCTGGGACCCTTCAGTCCGCAGGCTGACGCTCTATCCACTGAGCCAAACCGGTTTCGGCCATAATTTTTATCTTTACCTTTTTTTTTCTCTTCTTAGAGAATACCCTTCAGCATTTCATATAATACTGGTTTGGTGGTGATGAACTCCTTTAGCTTTTTCTTGTCCTGAAGCTCTTTATCAGACCTTCAATTCTACCTGATAGCTTTACTGGGTAGAGTAATCTTGGTTGTAGGTTCTTGCTACTCATCCCTTTGAATATTTCTTGCCACTCCCTTCTGGCCTGCATGCATAGTTTCTGTTGAGAAATCTGCTGACAGTCGTATGGGTATTCCCTTGTAGGTAACTAACTGTTTTTCTCTTGCTGCTTTTAAGATTCTCTCTTTGTCTTTTGCCCTTGGCATTTTAATTATGATGTGTCTTGGTGTGGTCCTCTTTGGATTCCTCTTTTGGGGGTTCTCTGCGCTTCCTGGACTTGTAAATCTAGGGGAAGTTTTCTGTCATTATTTCTTCAAATAGGTTTTCAATATCTTGCTCTCTGTCTTCTTCTGGTACCCCCATAATTCGGATGTTGGTACGCTTGAAGTTGTCCCAGAGGCTCCTTACACTATCTTCATATTCTTGGATTCTTTTTTCTTTTTGCTTTTCTGGTTCGCTGTTTTTTGCTTTTTCATATTTTAAATCTTTGACTTGATTCTTGGGATCCTCTAGTCTGCTGTTGGATCTCTGTATATTATTTTTTATTTCAGTCAGTTTATGCTTAATTTCTAGTTGGTCCTTTTTCATATCTTCGAGGGTCTCACTAAATTTATTGGAAGTTTCTAGAAGATTCTTGAAAAACCTTATAATCGTGGTTTTGAACTCTATATCCAGTAGTTTGCTTTCCTCCATTTTTTTTTTTTCATTTGTGACATGTTTCTTTGTCTCTGCATTTTGGCTGCTTCCCTGAGTTGACAGAGTGGATTTGTGTGCTAGGTGTCCTATAGGGCCCAGTGGCTCAGCCTCCCCAGTTACCTGAGGTGGACACTCTTGGTGCACCCCTTTGTGGACTGTGTGCACTGTCTTGTTGTAGTTAAGCCTTGATTGTTGTTGGTATCACTGGGAAGAATTGACCTCCAGGCCAATTGGCTGTGAGAATCAGCTGTGACTACACTGAAAGATCTGTTGCGCAGGAGACACGCTTATGGGGCAAGACTTGCTTCAGTGGGGCTTTGGTGCTCACTGAGTCTGCCCCTTGAATGTGTCTCTTATGGATGTGAAGAGTTGTAATCTGGTATGGTCTCACTCTGACCACTGGATACACTGGCTCTTGGATCTCCAAGGAGGTGCAAGGTCGGCCACTGTCTGGGACCGCCCAGCAGGAGCTACAGAGAGATCTTCAGATTCCTCCTCTTTGTTTGGGGTTTGGAGGTGCCCAGATGAGGCCCACCTGTGAAGCAAGGCCACTGCTGCAGGGCTTTGGCATTCTTTTGAATGTTCTGGGTCTCTCTGACCCAGCTGCAATTTGTTAGGTTTTAGGTTGCAAAAGGACAGGGCATTCATATGCAAAGGCCAATGGGCATAGCTTGGATGGGGTTGTAAATTGGGTGAGGTGGGGTGTCTGGGAATCACCAGGGCAGAGTAAACAGCAATGCCTTCCAGTCAGCCCTGAAACAGAGAAGCCCCTGGTTCTCTGCGCCCCGAGCCCCTGTGCAGGAACAATGATCACTGCGAGCACCTCTGAAAGTTGCCCTTGCATTCCTGCCCCGATGCCAGACAGTCCAGTTTCTCCCCGTATGTCCCTGGGTCCCCCAGAGTCTCGCCCGGATCTGGAGTTCAGAGCAAGCGGGAGCTTGTATCTCCTTCCCAGTAAAAGAGCAGCACATCCAGGTGCCAGCACTTTCCGTGCCTGCTCACCTCTTACCAGTCTCAATGACTTTCTTCATCTCTCTAGTTGTGGATCTTCCACTCAGCCAGCTTTCCAGCGGTTCTGGGTGGCAGTTGTTCTGCCGTTTAGTTGTGGTTTTGATGTGGTTTTGAGAGGCAGCAAGTATAGGTGATTACCTATGCTGCCATCTTGGTTCTCTCCCCATGAATCTATTGACTCTATTAGCCAAACTTTATTTACCCAGATGTTTTATTTTTTTTAAACATTTTTTTGTAATATTCTTTTGCCTTTTTTTTAATTTCAAGAAAAACAATTTAAAATATAATAATGTTACATGCAATAAACATAAATATTTCAAGGAAAATGATCTTAGATATAATAATGTTACATGTAATAAACATTAATATCTCAAGAAAATTTATTTTAAATATAATTTTACTCAGATGTTTTAGTTATTTCCTTTTCAGTATTGTACTCGGCTGTTTCAAATCAGTGCAACTACGATTTTTGAGGATCTTCTCTGTGCTAGGCACATACATCTCTTTCTGAAGACTCCTTCTCTATTTCTGACTCCTTCACCAAATTCTCTTTTACTTCTATTTCAACTCAATTCAGCAAGCATTTGAGTTTCTGTATGTGCAAATCAGCAGGTGTGGAAATATTAATACTTAGAAGAAGCAAACAGTCCAATGGGTGAAACACATTTGCAAAATGATGAATGCTGAACAGTGTAGAAAGTACTATGGAGACTAAGACTGGGGTCAATGGAAGCTCCCAGAAAGGAGTAGTCGCTCCTCCCTATGCCAGCTAGGGAATGCATCACAGGAAAATTAAATAGGAGTTAGCACATGAATGCACAGGAAGAGAAGGGAGAGCGCTTGTAGCAGGTGGTACTGGCTGTGCAAGGACAAGATGAGTATGACATGGCATGTTCTGGGAACCATGTAAGACTCCAAGGGGGAATAGACAGAGGAGATGGACTGAGGCCAAGTCTTGGAGGGCTTTCTATGTTAAAGACTAGCATATGATATTATCCATTTGGATATCAGGAGCATTGATACATTTTAAACAGTAGGGTAACATGATTGAATCGTTCATTCATGTAACAAATAACTACACACTGCCCTTGTGCCAATGACTGAGATAGGTTCTGGGTTTAGAGGGGTCGTGCGACACCGTAGCAGTGGTTAAGAGCACTGATTTTGGAGCCACATTTCTAGGGTTGGAATTCTGGCTCTACTGTTAGTAGCTTCATGACTTGGATAAGTTAGTCAATACCTCTGTTCCTCATTTTCCTCATCTGTAAAATACAGATAAGAATAAAATCAAACTTTCAGGACTGCTGTGAGGATAAGTTTATTAAGATACAGAAAACACTTAGACAAGTTTTCCATCATTATTATTGTTACAATTTTTAATAAAAACACTCACTGTCTGTCCTTTCGAATCTCTTATCCTAGTGGGGAGTGTAGAAAATGAAGTAATAATTCATATGAAAATATAATTACAAATCTGCTATTATAAAAATTATATGAAAGAATCAAGAGAGTAACAGGGAGGCTGGATGGATGCCTTCTTTATTTAGGGTGGCCAGAGGATACTGAATCTGAAGAATCAGTCAAACACTCTTTTCTCTAGAGATTTAGCCCAAGCCCATAACTTCAATTTCCACCTCTCTGTGATTGTGTCTTAGTCTGTTCAGGTTGTTGTAACAGAATATCGGGTGGCTTATAAACAACAGAAATGTATTTCTCACAGTTCTGGAGGCTGGTAAGTCTAAGATCCAGGTGCCAGCAGATTTTGTATCTGGTGAAAACCTGCATTCTGGTTCAGAGATGGCTGTCTTCTCTCTGTGTCCTCACATGTCAGGAGGGCTGAGGGAGCTGTTTTGTAAGGTCTCTACTCCCATTCAGGAGGACTCTGCTGTCACGATGTAATCACCTTTCAAAGGCTCCAACTCCAAGTACCATCACGCTGGCTATCAGATTTCAACCTATGAATGTGGGAACACACAAATATTCGATCTGTATCACAATGACTCAGGGATGTACTGCTCTGGACTTGACCTTTCTCCTGAACTTTATACCTTTTATCCAACTTCCTGTTGCACATTAATCCCTTAAGTTCTCTCACAACCACAAGCTCTAACTAAACTCTATCTTCTTAAAGACTAAGGAAAATGTCATTCCAACAACTTATTTTCCATTCATATTTTTTGCACAAATTCTAAAATGTGTAATAGCCAAATATAGACACAACAACATAGGAGCTATGAAAAAATATGGAAAAACAAAGTCATCTAGTTAAAAAAAGGACTACTTTATCCAAAGGTTAATTTCATTATGTAACTATATAAGCTTACTCCTGTTCCTGGGTTTAGGAGGCCTCAAGTATGAGAGAGTAGAGAAGTGGCTTGATGTAATGTCCTGTCTTTAAAATATTTCATGGCAGGAGCCATAGAAATAAATATGTTTTGTACTGCAAGTCACACATATGTGCAAGTGCAAAGGCCCTGAGGCAGGATGTGCCTGGCATGTTTGAGTGAAACACATATGGCATTTGAAGTCAGACTGGCCTCAGCTTTCTGACCCTGCACATACCAGTCAAGGCCTAGGACAAAGAACTAAATATTCATTTCTAGGTGTTTTTTTTTTTGGTTTTATATTTTTAGCTTGGGGACAATTAGATTTTAAAAATAATTTTTAAACTTCATGCTTCAATTAATTAATGTTAAACTATGTCGTTGGGAATTTATATATATATGAAAGGCTAAGCAACCAGCCGACCAGCCACCAGCCGACTGGCAGGTGGATATGACGTGCACTGACCACCAGGGCACAGCTCAATGCAGGAGCTGTTGAGCTACAGCAACTTTGCAGAGTGTCCTCTTGCATTCTGGGACCCTTTGGGGGATGTCGGAGAGCTGGTTTCGGCCCGATCCCTGCAGGCCAGGTCGAAAGACCCCACCTGCCAGAGGGACCCTGCTCACTCCGCAGATGCTGGGGAGGGACCATGGGAGGTTGGCTCCAGGGTGTGTCCGGCCCTTCTCGCCCAGTCCCGCCCCACCGGCCACCTTCTAATTAATTTCCTTTCAATGTGCATGAATGCGTGCACTCGGGCACTAGTATTAAATATAATTAATCATATTGATGTTTAATATGCTTCAACCCCACTCTCTCCCCACCCAGATCTCTCACATGATCCTGGAGGTCCTGGTTATCCAGGCCTCTGTTTTGCCCTCTGGTCCATTTTAACCCTCAGGTGAGAGTCAGTTACTTAAGGCCCAGTGAATCCCAGTAGGTTCATTTGTGACAGGAATACCATAACTCTAGTGTGTTCAGTGCACCTCCTCCCTGGGAAACTGTTTGAAAGAGGTGCTTACTTTGTGGCAGGTTTGTTTAAAACTCATCTCTTTATTCTCTAATCACACCTAATGTTGAGGGTAGAGCAGGCGCATATCTTTCATTCAGTCTTCAGCGTTTTCATTGTAAATATTTGGTAGTGTAAGTGATTAAAGAAATATATTTAAATGATTTTCTTAAGAATAGGGCAGCAAATAACATTTGAATAGTATCTGGGAAGATAACCAAAATTTTATTCTTTTTTAAAAATAGTACATTTTTATTAACCTGGAAGAGTAAATCTAATTCAGTGCCTTATAGTATAAAGGTGATTCGACTATGTTGATTGAATCAAAGAAAGGAGGGTCAAATATGCACAAAAGGTAATAATTTTTAAGAATAATTTCCACCGTAGTGGAAAGTTTCAGCAAACAGTGATCTAGAAATCTGATGGCCAGTAAGAAAACACCCTATAAGGAAATTACCTAAGTTTGTGCTCTGAGGAAAGTATATCAACAAATTCATCAATGGGATTATAAAGTTGTCAAACCAAATATATGTTAAAGCAGTTGGTCTGGATATATAAACTTCTTTTTTGCCTCATAAATGAGACTTGAATTTGAATCTCAATTTCTTATCTAAGAACTTACATACATTATGCAAACTGTACAAGTTTTAATCCTGGATTTAAAAAAATATATATGTTTTATTGATTTTAGAGAGGAAGGAAGAGGAAAGAGAAATAACAATGACAGAGAATCATTGATTGGCTGCCTCCTGCATGCCTCCCACTGGGGATTGAATCTGCAACCCCAGGCCTGTGCCTTGACCTGGAATTGAATTGTGTCCTCCTGGTTCATGGGTCAACGCTTAGCAGTGAGGCCACGCCGGCCAGGCTAATCCAGGATTTGATAAAGGCTGGGGTTTACACTCTGCACCAGAATTTAAGGCTGATTTTAATCCAATTTACCTATCGTTTTATGTAATTCAGTGACTCAGTGTATATCTTGTACTGAGAGAAAGAGGTTCAGAATCTTTCCTATAATCACCTCCTTTGTTTTGTTCTTACTTGTTTTCCTCTTCAGGCTACTGTGGATATTCATTAAACCTTGATTCATTTAACAGGAAAATATCCCTCTATAGAAAGAAAAGAAAGTAAATGAAAGAGCGTACAGGGTTATTTGTCCTTGGTTGTAACCCTGAGAATTACAGTGAATTTGCTTAATTCAATTCCTCTTTCCCACTGTTGAGCAGTCTACTTCATTGTAAACAAAAGCACTCAACACTATTCCATTCTGTCGCCTTATTCTCCGCAGCCTTCCAAGCCTCAAAGGGATACACCTTTGATTTTTCCTGGAGCTGCCAGGGCCCTTTGTCTTAGGATCTCTTCCAGTTGAATGTTAGGAATCTATTTAATGTGCCTTAACAACCTACCTGCCAGTGCTAACCTTTAAGAGTTCACTGCTCTTTCATAAACCTTGACTCTACATCCTCTGAGAACTGCCAAATCTACCACTATTGTGCAACGGTTAAAAAGAGTTACACGTTGGAGACCAATGTGCAGAGAAGAGAGTAGATGAAGGCCAACAAATGACAGTTTGGTCTTGTATTCTGTTCTATTTACCACCCATGCCCAGGGTTGTATCCATAATCTTGATAAATATGGTAAGTACATCACATCCCAATCTCAGCCAGAGCCTCCCACACTCTTGCCACCAGCCATCTCCTGCCAACTCCCCCACGAGAATGCACCCACTACAGCAGCTACTTGACTGGTGTCCTTCAGTCAGCTGGCTTATCCTCTTCCAGATTACCCCACTGAGTCTCCCCGCCCCTCTACTCAGCTTTGATCCAAGCGCCTTCATTGTAATCAATTATCGATTCTCACTCCTTCTATTATTAGACTTTAATGAGACCCAGCCCTTATTAAACTCTGTTGTTTTCTACAATATGCTTGCACCAAGAAGCTGAGTACTTCTGGGAAAATAATATGTTAAAAAAACAACAAGATAACAGGCCCAAAATTTAGTCAATTATGTTAAATCCCACAGAGACTTAACACCTAACTTAATTATAGTTTCAGCCTCTCCCAGGAATGGAATCTTAACCCAGTCAATCTGAATTACCCGGTCAGCACTAGTGAGGTAATCTACCGGATAGAGGCCTCCTACCCCACAAAGAAGGTGACTTGGCCACAACCAATCTGCTTTTTGCCAGTAGCATAACTTCTTTGTCCCACTCCCTTCTGCTTAAAACGTCTTTCATTTGTACAGCATCTCAGACCTCTTTTCTATCTGCTAAATGGGAGGCTGCCCGATTCATGATCATTAAATAAAACCAATTAAGATCTTTAAAATTTACTCAGTTGAATTTTATTTTTTTCACAAAACAAATCAATAGCCTCAACCATGCAGAGAGAATTTGTGAGCACACATTTCATCTGGGTGTGAAGTCCTGGGAGGGAATTTCCTTTGATGCTTCTTTCCCACTCTGGGGAAGAGACCCCATCTCACATTGTCCTCACTGCAAACTGCCTATGCTCCCTTTCCTACCCTTACTCTCAGCTGGTGAACCTATCTCAATGGAGAAACACAGAAGCAATCACAAGGAATGTCTTCATTGTCCAACTATCGATCAATCACACTCTCTGCGCCTGATCCTAGGCTTCTGCCTCCTCTCCCGTTCCTCTGATGGAGGTCCCTGCTCCTGTGTCATCGTCAGGGAAACTCCCCTACCAGGCACTGAATCCCATCCCTTTCTGCCGCTCCTGCCCTTCCAGGGTTTGGAAGAACTTCCCTTCTGCAATTACCTCCTCTTCCTCCTATTGGAGCTGATTTTTAAATGGCAAATAGTTCTCTGCCTGTAAAGAGGGCCTCCTCCAGAGCCCTGGGGGTCAGCTCTGTGATGTTCTTACTAAATAATTTTCTAGCCATCGATGAGGAAACATTTTTCTGCTATATTAAGTAATGAGCTTCTGTGAATTAAACAGACTAAAAATAAGTAAGTAAGTAAATAAATAAATAAAACAAAACAACCCACCCCCCCCCTCACACACACACACACACACACACACACACACACACACACACACAGGTTAGCAAGAGAAAAGACAGGAATCCACAGAAAAATGTGATTCAAAGAGAAGGGTAGAAATAGGGGCTTATATACCACTAGAGGCCCAGTGCACAAAATTTGTGCACAGGGTGGGGGTTGTCCCTCAGCCCAGCCTGTACCCTCTCCAATCTGGGACCCCTCAAGTGATGTCCACCTGGCTGTTTAGGCCTGATCCCACTGGCTGGCAGGCAGAAGCGGTTAGGGGCAATCAGGCAGGCAGGCAGGCAAGCAGTTGGGAGCCAGAAGTCCTGGATTGTGAGAGGGATGTCTGACTGCCCATTTAGGCCTGATCCCACCGGATGGCAGGCAAAAGCGGTTAGGGGCAATCAGGAAGGCAGGCAGGCGAGCAGTTGGGAGCCAGAAGTCCTGGATTGTGAGAGGGATGTCCGACTGCCCGTTTAGGCCTGATCCCAGTGGGATCCTGGTGGGAGCCAGGACTGCTGGCTCCCAACTGCTCGCCTGCCTGTCTGCCTGATTGCCCCTAACCACTTCTGCCTGCCAGCCTGATCACCCCCTAACCACTCCCCTGCCAGCCTGATCGACACCTAACTGCTTCCCTGCTGGCCCAGTCGCCCCCAACTGCTCTCCCCTGCAGGCTGGTCCTCCCCAACTCCCCTCCCCTGCAGGCCTGGTCCTCCCCAACTGCCCTCCCCTGTAGGCCTGGTCCTCCCCAACTGCCCTCCCCTGTAGGCCTGGTCACCCCTAACTGCCCTCCCCTGCAGGCCTGGTTGCTCCCAACTGCCCTCCCCTGCCGGCCTGGTCCCCCCCAACTGCCCTCCCCTGCAGGCCTAGTCCCCCCAATTGCTCTCCTCTGCTGGCCCTGTCACCCCTTATTGCCCTCCCCTGCAGGCCCGGTCACCCCTAACTGCCCTCCCCTGCCAGCCATCTTGTGGCAGCCATCTTGTGACCACATGGGAGTGGACATCTTTGACCACATGAGAGTGGCCATCTTGTGTATTGGAGTGACAGTCAATTTGCATATTACCTCTTTATTAGATAAGATTTTAAGAGGGAAAGGGGTGTGAGAGGATACTCCTGGGTAAACAAATGAGTTTTAGGTGAAACAAATAGGACCTTAGGAAAATACATGAGGGATGTGATAGTTTTGTGACAATCTTCCCTCGTTGTGAAACTCCCAAAACTCCAGGTGAGAAGATTTATGACTATTGGGTTTTGAAGGAGGCTCTGGTTTTTAGTAGATAAGGGAGTTCATTAAAAAAGCCTTTTTTGGTTTGGCTCAGTGGATAGAGCGTTGGCCTGTGGACTGAAAGGTCCCAGGTTCGATTCCGGTCAAGGGCATGTACCTTGGTTGCCGGCACATCCCCAGTGGGGGGTGTGCAGGAGGCAGCTGATCGATGTTTCTCTCTCATCGATGTTTCTAACTCTATAACCCTCTCCCTTCCTCTCTGTAAAAAAAAAAAAAAAAGAAAAAAGAAAAAAAAAGCCTTTTGTGCCCTGGCCTGTGTGGCTCGATTGGGCATCCTTCCGTGCACCGACAGGTTGATAGTTCAATTCCTGGTCCAAGCACATGCCTAGTTGAGGGTTCAATCCCCAGTAGGGGACGTACAGGAAGCAGCTGATGGATGTTTCCCTCTCACATCAATGTTTCTCTTTCCCTCTCTAAAAATCTTAAAAACAAACAAACAAACAAACAAAACTGCAACAACCAAAAATCTAAGGCAATGGGAATAAAGTGTGGACTTAAAAAAAAAAAAAAAAAAGGCCTTTTGTTCTCAAGTGCTTTCAACTTAACACTTTTTATGCTACAGTGGCATATTCTGGACCCCTTCTTAGCCCTGAGAAATGGACCACTCCATTTCTTAACTCCTCTTCATAGGAGCCAGAGGGCTATTTGAAAAATGAAGATTAGATCACCAGTCTTCTGATTAATTCACGCAGGCTTCTCATTGCACTTAGAATAAAATCCAAACGCCTGTCCTCTTCTACAAGGCTCTCTATGATGCAGTCTCCACATGCCTCCCTGTTCACATTAATCCCTCTATCATCAGCACACCTGGGTCTTCTGTAGGAACTAAACACAGAACCTGATTTCTTTGAGATTTATGGACAGTGGACATAAACGATATTCTTTGGGACAAATGCGTAAGAGACAACAAACCAAGGAAGATTTAATAACGTAATAACATTGGGAAGGTCATTTGAAAATTGTTCCCTGAGTGTGCTAAAGGCTGTCTTCATGGCATGATATTAATGCAGCCTCCTTGAGTCACCTCGTCAGTTGACTTCCCAGGGTCAGCAGCTTGGTATTTACAAGGGCCAATTAACATGCCAGGAGCTGATAGTCAACAGCAAGGAGTCTCTGCCTTGGAAGGCACAGTGCTGCTCCAGAGCCCTAGGGGTTTTGTTCTGTGAACTCCACAAAAGTTCCTCATCCATCCTGGATAACTCTTGCCCAACAGATCTACAGGGCAATAAGGACCAAGAAATAGGCAAGCTCGGAGCATAGCCTGGACCTGACATACAGCACTCAAAACTGGCGGCATTCTGAGTTCACCAAGGAAGCTGCCAGGGGGTATTTCCAACAGCTGTCGTTACGTATATGCCCCCTGCAAACCCCAAAGGGACACTGTCCTTCTTTCTCAGTGTGGAGGTATAAAGTACAACCTTTGCTTAGAATTTTACCACCACCTAGATTCTACAATTAATGTTTACTACATCACATTTTTAACTCATTCATCCATATATTGTTACCTTTTAAAAATCTGCAGACATGAGACTAGCACATAATAATGCATAATATCTAATGATAACATTTTAATGTGTTACAGGTAAAATAAAACGATATAACCATGCACTTTTTGAATGTGGATTCCTCAGAGTGACTACCAGTAATTTGTCTATTTTCCCCAAATAGGCCTCACATGGAAATGGGGGTGGGGAGAGGGGTAGGGGTTGAGTGCGGTGCTTGTGATTGTGAGGTTCCCATACATGTCCTGGGGTGAGAAGGGAGGGGGACAAATGGCCAGGGTCTTGGGTCTCATGAATGAACCCTAGTCTCTGCTTCAGTATAACTTTAACCAGGACAGAAAAAGCTTGATGGCATGAATGGGGAATCCTGTCTGGTGTTTCCTTCAGAGGGAAGAATATTGGGGCCTTTCTCCAAAATTGGTAGACAATGTCCACATGGGACTGATTTGGGCTTAGGGAAAGAATATGAACTGAAGTTCCCCTACCCTCTCATAGTGAACCTGCCACAATAGCCATATATTCCTAGCTCTTAAATGCAATATCTGGAGTTTTATGTTTTTCCATGTGCTAGTATGGCACTTTAACTTATCCCCTCATTAAACACTAATGTCCCCCTTTGGACATTGTCTCCTAGTAATCCTAGCCCAAAGCTACAAAGAGAATTCCAGCTTTCTGACAAGCTGTTGAATGTTCCACACATAATCTCAATAAATATTCCAATGGCTGGGGTCCAGTGGGCTACCAAAACTTTACTAATGAAACCTGTGTTGAGACTAATTAGAGACTTGGCCATTAAAGTGATTTACATTTGAAAAGGGCACACAGATTCTGAAAGGGGAGGAGAGGGTCTCTTCAGAGAGGGAATTAAACTTCTTTTAATTTATAACTTGCCCATTTAATTTATATTTGACCAGTGGTATATAGGTCAAGTGGCTGAATCAGTGAGCTAGCAGTCTGCCAAATCCCTTTAGCAAGCTATACATAAAGATGGAATAATCAACTATATTAAAATGAATTTTTTGTACCAAAAAGGAAAGTCTTTTAGGAATGCCACTGTATTTAGAAATTCTTGTGCATTTTTTTTTTTAAGGAAAACCTATGATGGCCTAAACGCCCACTCTAAATAGTTGTGCCATTTTACATTCTTACCAGTATTTGTGTTGACCTTTTCCCCTCTACCCCTGTTAATATTAGGTGAAAGTGACCTGTTCCTTCTGATAAATTCAAGTTAATTCTTAAAAGCAAACAAGTAAATAAGAGAGTGAATTCAATATAGAAGATACCTGCAGGAAGCCACAGCTTTCCCAATACTGTCATAAGAGTGCACCAAGGTATATGGAAGGCCGATGGACCATGAGATAGTGATGGCTCGAAGCCATTTTCTGACCTGATAGCCTCAAAGGAAATGTTTACTGAACCTTACTGATCTTTATTGACCTTAGAGACAGTCTGTCTGCTACCTGTTTGCCGTGCTTTACTGAGGGCAAGATGTGTATCTAAAATGGAATAAAAAGCAGGTAAGGCCAGGTTTCAGTGTGCCTCTCCTAGAGAGAGGTCTCCACCTGGCCCCCCATGCCTTCTAAATTCATATTTCTTGTCTAGTGTTTTCATTTGTGCGTCAGCCCCTTTTTCAGATCCTGAACCCCCACCACAAAAGGTTGTGGCAGATGCCCAACCCAAACTAGTAACAAATGAAATGTATATACACTTCAATCGATAGAAGAAATGGGAGGTGGAAAGATAGGGATAATTATGGAGCTAAGTCCAGATAGCTCTTCTATCCTTCCTTGCAGCATTGCTACCTATGCAGTAGTTTTTGATTTGATGTAATTCCATGTTTTTAAGTTCTTTCTCTAGCAATAAATATTGATTACAGGCTATTTATGTAACCTTATGGAACTCACTGAAAGGGAAAAAGTCACTGGCATAAAATGTGGGGGAAAAATGTGTTTTGTTCTTTAACTAGCCATGAAATAAATTTTGTTTCTTCCACATAACAACTCTAACAGAATATCAATGAAAACTTTGGGAAACACTTATTTTCAACTACAAAAGAACATTATTTGAAATCTCTTTCATGAAACACGTAGTAACATTTGCAAAGGTCTCCTTGAACAACTTTCTTGTTTAATTAATAACCCAATAGTCAAGAAGGCCTTCTTTTTTATAAATGTTCTATTAGGGAATGATTTTTCTTTTGGGCTTTTTGAATGTCCTGATCACGTGCAGTCCCATCCTGTAACGATGATTGAGAACTTGCTTGGCTCTTTGTACAATAGACTACATTTGATTCTTGTTTCCTGCCTCGCTGATGCAAGCTACATTACAGATATGTATGTTATTTAGCTATAGCTGCACTATAAGTTGTGAGGACAGTTATTGCATGGACTCTATTGCATAGAGTGTGGTTGGGAAGACTTTTAGGGAAACCTCTGCAGGGGTCTCACTGTGGTAGTTCTATATCTCTTTGAATAGTCCTGTAGCTTTACTAGTATAGTAGATTCTCTAATGAAAGGAACAGGTAGGGAAGACAGAACTTGATTTACTGAGCACTTATATGTGCCAGATATCCTGCTAGAAGGACTGCATAAGGATTTTTATACTTCTCTCCATTTATGTCTAAGGCTCCTCATCTTCCTTCAGATCTCAAGTATTACTTTTTAAGTGGAGCTTTCCGAACTTGACCATATCTCCCTATCATAATTCTCAGAGCGTCAGAAACCTCCCTTCTTAACATTGATCATAGTTACAATTGGACATTTATTTGTGTGATTATTCCTACCAATGTTTTTCTCCCCACCCAGGCTGTAGATTCATGAGGGCAGTGCTCTTGATTGGTTTTGCTCATCATTGTATCTGCAGCACCTACCACAGTACTTACATGCATCAGGTGTTTAAAAAATATTTATTGACCAAATGTCTGGTTAAGAATTTGAGTGTATAGTCAGACAGACTTAAATTCGAGTCCTGATGGAGTAGGCTGAATAATGACCCCAAAGAAAATCAGGTCCTAAACCCTGGAACCTGTAATGTTACCTAACGTAGAAAGGGATCTTTGCAGATGTAATTAAGGTCCTAGATTATATGATGATCATGAAATTAAATCACAAGTATCCTTATAAGAGAGAGTCAAAGAGAATTGACACAAACAGAAATGGGGAAGGCAGTGTGACTGCTGGGAGTGATGCAAAGCACTGTGGCCACAGCCATGGTACACCAGCGGCCACCAGAAGCTGGAGCAGGAAGGAAAGGATAGTTCCCAAGAGCCTCCAGGAGTGTGTGCCTGATGACAACCTGACTTGTCATAATAAACTGAATTAAAAGTTCTGGTCACCAGAACTGTGAGAGAATAAATTTCTATTGTTTTTCACTACTAAGTTTGTGGTAATTTGTTACAGCAGCCCTGGGAAATACATGCACCTGACTTTACAAATTATTAGATAGGCTGTGTGTTCCTGGGCAAGTTATTTAACTTCTGGAGTCTATCTGCATCTCTAAAGTAGGGACAATTACATGAGCCCTCAGGATTAAATGTGGTAATCGGTGTAAAGAATAATTGTTACAATTTTTGTTAAGACATTTAACAAAAGTTATCTTCTTTAATTCTCATAGCTCTAGGGTGTTGAGTACCCTATGTCCTCATTTTACAGGTGAGGAAAGAGGCACGGGAAGGTAAATAATTAGTACAAGTTACATGGTCAAAGTAAAAAAATATTATGAGAATAATACTTTTGAAATATTTTTAGATGTGTTTTTTTAATATTCTGTGTATCTTATTGCCCTGGGACACCCCATCCCTTGACATAATGGTTTCAGTGTTTCAACGGGAAGAACAGATATGAATTAGAACAAAGAAGTGACTTGTCAAATGGGAATTCTGCGTCTCTGGCACAGGATTAATCTTGAAAGCTAGGCTTTGTCAAGGGAAACAGGGTTTTAATTTTCCTTCAATATGCATTAGCTTATTAAGAAACAGAACTGGTGGGTATGAAGTCTCCTATGGTTGACAGAATACAAAACATATGAACAAAATCCTTGCCATAAGGGAACAGAGAAGGAAGTTGGTTACTTCTGACCAGAGGATTATGGGAAAGAAGTGAAGGGATGGCAGTAGTGAAGAAAGTCAGAAGCTAGTTAACCTCACTTTCCACTCCAACCTCTGCCCCGTTGTTGCTGTTTATCCAGTTCTAACTTAGAGTATCTACCTCTCTATGTTGTGAGGAATAAAGCTTGGGGAGTTTTAATGGCTTTTCATTGCACTTGGGATAAACTCCTAATTCCTTACCATGACCTTGAAGACCTTATATGATTTGGCTCTTGTGCCGAGATTTTTACATAAAATAAACCCAACCATAGTAGCGTAGCCAAATAAGGGCTCTCTTCCCACCTCTCATTAGCCCAGAAGCCATAAAAGACTCCAGGCTCCTTCTTGCACTCTATTCTGCCATCCATGTGTGTGGCTGGTCTTTATGGTCTCAACATAGCTGCTCCTTCTCTAGGAATTGTGCCCTCATTTTCAGCAGGAATAAAGGAGGAAGGGGAAATGGTAAAGGGTTAATAGTTTCTGCCAAACAAGCCAGTCTCTTTCCACCGGGAAAATAATAGCCTTTCTAGACACCCACACAGTAAGCTTCACCTTCCATTCAGGAGGGTCAGGAAGGGTCATATGGCCCCTTGAGCTGCAGGGAGCACAGGGAGATAATTTTTTAATTGGACACATTTCTACATAGGACAGGGAAGAAGGGAGAATGGGTAAATGGGTATGGGGAAGCAGTGAATTGTGTCTGCCATGCTTCATCACAGATCATGCCCCCAGCTTTCTACTGTGCTTTAGCATATTGACTTTCCCATTCCTTGATTATGGCCAAGCTCTTTCCAACCACAGAGATGTTGCACTTAGAGTCCTCTCGGCCTGGAATGCTCTTTCCCCAGCTTTTCCAATGGCTGGCAGTGTCACGTCTTTAGGTATCTCTCAAATGGGACCTCCTCAGAAAAGCCTTCTCTGACTCCCCTCCCCTGTAACCCGCAGTCACTGCTGCCTGTTATTCTTTTCCACAGAAAGTTGTCTGTTTCCTTCATAGCATTTCTCCTAATCTGCAGTTCCTAGTATACTTACTTATAGTTGATGTCCCTCCCCTAGAAAGTAAGCTTCATGAGAGCAGGACCTTATCCATCTTGTTCACAACTGCATTCCTGGCACCTAGGGCAGTGCTTGGTAAACAGTAAGTAATCAGTAAATATTTGTTGTGTCCTATATAATAAAAGGCTAATATGCAAATTGTCCCCTCAACTGGGAGTTCGACCAAGGGGCGGGACTGACCAACCGCCTGAGGCCCCTCCCCAATTGGGGGTGGGGCCGGCCAGCCAATCTCCCCTGTCCCCTCCCCTCAGCTGGTCTGGCTCTATCGGCCCCGATTGGGGCAGGCTGGCTGGACGCCACCCATGCATGAATTTGTGCACCGGGCCTCTAGTAATAAAATACTAGTAAATGGAAAAAGGGGAACAGTTGGAATTCTTACCCTTATTTTTAGCATACATATCAATTTCAGTAATCACATACACTGTTTTCCTATTTAAAAATACATATTTCTCAGCATTTTGCTTTTCTCAGCAACTATTATAAGATGCCCTTCTTAAAGTTGGTATGTGGCTTCTAAATAAAAAATAAATTAAAAACAAAAGCCCTCACTTAAATTCTGATGACACCCATTTAATTTGGGATGTGAGTAAATGGACAGTTATATAAAACAGTAAATATTTTGGTTCTGTCAAAGAGTGGACTGCAGCAAATACTCACTGGATAAGTTCTAGCAGACCTGAGAGTACAGTCTGTGAGGGGAGGAATCGAGGAGACCCAGCTGTCTGAACCAATAGTGTTGCAGTTCCGTGCCATGGAGTTGGTTTTGTTTGCATAGTTATGTGGGTTTTTAAACTAAGTCCACTCCAACCTCCCTTAAGGAATGTAGAGTTAGAAGACAAGGGTTCAAAGACGTTTCCATAACTCCTTTCTGTTTTTCCCATTCTTTGAACAGATGTTTTGTAACCCACTGCCTTACCTCTCTCCTCCCTAATGTCAGCAGACTTTAAAATAAGCTGAACCTTTTATTTTTTTAAAAATATGTTTTTTATTGACTTTAGAGAGAGATATAGGAAGGGAGAGACACCCCCTATACTGACTGGGAATTGAACAGGTGACCTTTTGGTGCATGGGAGGACATTCAACCAACTGAGCCATAATGGCCAGGGTGAAATGAGCTGAACTTTTAAAACAGAACCTACCTAATACCTTTCCATCTGAAGCAGAGGTTGATGGTTGTTGACAACACTGACATCAACATCTATCTGACCAGAGAAAGCCAAATTCAGATATTTTTTTAAAAGCAAGCTTTTATTTTATATAAAAGTAAGTACACCTTACCTAATAATAGAGAAACATGTAAATTGACCATACCTCCGCTATGCCCCCAGCCAATCAGAGTGAGTATGCAAATTAACCCAACAAAGAGGCGGTTAATTTGCATACATACCTGGGTTCTGGGAACCTCATTGGCACCCAGGTCACTCACAGCCGGCCATCGGGCGGAGGCTTTAGGCTTGGGAAGGGGCTGAGCCTGGAATCGGAGGGAAGGAGGAAATAATCAATGGAAACATATCCTCAGGTGAGGATAAAAAGAAAAAATAAAGAAATGTCATATCCTATGAAAGACACATCTTGAAAATGCTTAAAGGAAGTTGTCATTTTTTCATGGTGAAGGGACTGGAGTCTGTGTTGATGAAAACACCTTGGCGGCTGCGGTGACTGGCAGTGGCTGCAGCAGCGGGGTGATAGGGTTGGCGCCTTCCCCTGATCAGCCCAGTCACCTCCCGAAAAGGGAGGCCAGACTGCGGCGTAGGTCCACTCCCAACGGAGAGCGGGCCTAAGCCATCAGTAAGACATCCCCTGAGGGCTCCCAGTATGTGAGAGGGGGCAGGCTGGGCTGAGGGACCCCCGACCCCCAGTGCATGAATATCATGCACCAGGCCCCTAGTCATAATAATAAAAGGCCAAGAGACGTCATAACCAAAACTACCAAACCACCGGTCACCAGGAGGTGCATGGAGCACCTCTCGGCCATAACGACCTAACAACCAGTTGCTATGACGCCCACTGTGGCCAGTGAACCAGCTGGATCAGGGGGTGGGGCCAGCGGCCAACCTAGAGGCCCCTCCCCCCTGTCTGCCTGCCCCTAATAGGACTCTCCCACCCTGATCAACAGCCAGGCTGGCCACCCCCCAGTTGGGCCCCCACCACCCTAATCAGCCTGCAGCCCCTCCCCTTGGCCAGCCCTGTCCCTGATCTCAACCCCACCTCAATAGGAGGCAGGGCTGGCTGGCCAACCTCCTGCAGCCCCTCCCCACTGCCGGCCATGCCCCCTATGGGCCCCCACCACCCTGATCGGCCCACAGCCCCTCCCCCTGGCCAGCCAAGCCCCTGATTGCCCCCCAACCCCGATCAGGGGCAGCCAGCCAACCACCCATGGCCCCTCCCCCAGGCTGCTGGCCCCAATTGGCACCCCCCACCTACCCCATTTGGGGGCGGGCCGGCCACCTCAACACCCACAGCTCCTCCCCATGGCCGCCCTCCCACCATCTCCTCCTCCCGACAAACTCAGCCCTGATCTGCCCTGATTGGGGCCAGGCTGGCCAGACCCCACCCGTCCACGAATTCCTACACTGGGCCTCTAGTTTAATAATAATACTTGACTACCCAAAATAACTATCAAAGATAAAGCTGTTTGCTAGGTAAAGCTGTAAAGACACATTTAATTCAGTAATACTACTGCATGAACTGAATTCAACTTCCCTGAAACAGAAGGCTGGAGGCATTTTAAAGGGTGGAGTGTGCCAAGGGAAAGGCACTGAGGGGTGTTATGGGGGTGGGTGGATGAGGTCATCTGGGTTTGTTAATTGGCGCTTATTGGTGGAGAAACAAATTTCTATTTTTAAAGCAGGAGGCAGTTGTGCAAGTTGAAGAAAGGTGCCACTTAAGTTGGACCCTTATCCTTCCACCGGGCTGGGAGATAGTACAGAACCATATCCCCTGAATGTTTGCTTTTCAAAAGGGCTCTCAGGTCCTTGAGTAAACAGTTCTGGGTGGTCGATTACATCACAAAAGGCAGAGAAAGGATTTATAATAGCAAGCTTTCTAAACCTGCCAATCGCCAGGTTTTGCATGGAATAAACAATAAATTCTCCTGGCAGCGTTGAGATTTCTGAGGCTGGCATTTTAAGCGGGGACGTGGAGGGTGTGGGCGGGTTTTGTTGCTGTGATCCTCCTAGGACACCCTTAAGCTGCTAGATGCCACACTAGTTTGGTCAAGTCTCCAGGCGCATTGGTTTAGATGGAGTCGTTACATGACAAGAGTTCTGCAGTCTTCTGAGCTGTACTTCTTAGTTTGATTAACCTGGCTTTTAAAATAGTGAAGGTTTCATAACGTCTTTGTCTATGACACACCATTGTAACATCTCATCATGTACTTAAAAGTTAAATGTTTGCCACATTCATAAGATAAACCCCTGGTTACTAGTTGCTTTTCCAAATTTCAGTTTGGCAGTTTATCTGATTTTCTTTTTTAAGGGGATCTTTTTTATTCACTTTAGAGAGGGAGGGAGAGCACCAGTCGGTGGCCTCCGGTGCGCACCCCGCCCGGGAGGGAACCCGAGACCCAGGTGTGCGTCCTGACCCGGATGGAGCCCGCGACCTTCCGGTGCTGGGACGACCGTCCAACTAACCGAGCCGCCGGCCGGGCCGTGGGTCTAACTCCTGCCTGGGCGTTGCCCCTTCGATCCTGCTCCGGGCTGAGCGCCCATTTCACAGATGGCGTACTCCTCCGGTTCGTCAGGATCGCCCCGGGCAATGCGCTGCCAAACGTAGCAAGTGCAGCGAATAACTGGTTAAAAAAGGAAGAGAAGAGCGACGGCTCCGCTGATTGCATCCCTTGCCTACCTCCCTTCCCTGGGACCGCTTACTCAGATCCGACCAGGACGCGCGTGACTCAGTGCATCAGCGGTGTGTAATCCTTCCACCCCCCCCGCCCCCACAAAAGGACAACAAACTTCTCCTAACCCCCTCTCTTCCTTCCTCTCTTCCCTCTCCAGTTCCTCGCCTTCTTTCACTCTCGCTAGTCCCCTCCACCGCGCCCCCACCACGCCTGCGCGGAGTGGGAGATCTGCGAAGGCCCGCGCGCGACGCAGCCCGGACGGCCTTTGCTTTGCGGCAAAGCCGTAAAGCGCCGCCACGCACCGGCGGTCCCGGTTCCGGCTGGCTGTTTCCCGGACTGCGGGGGCTGGGAGCTTCGGCGTCCTTGGCCGGTCTGGCTACTCTCACCCACTGGGGAAGCGCTGGACTGTTATTTTGGGAGGGGTCCTGGTCCCCTTGTGTTTATGAGATTAGACCTAGCTACTCCCTCTCGGGAACGGGAGGGCGGCCGGGTCCTAGTGCCCGCTGGCTCCCCGGGGCCCGGGGCTGCGGGGTGGGCGGAGGCTGCGGCCCACGCTAAGAGCGACCTCGCCGCGTGAAGCCGTCCGCGGGCGCTGATGGCCGGACGCCTCTTGGGGAAGACTTTAGCCACCGTGTCTCTCTCTGTGGCCTTGGCCTCTGTGACGGTCAAGTCCTCGGGCTTTTGCAGCATCCCGGAGTGCAGGTATCCCGCCCCCGACCCCACCTCGTGCTGGCTCCTCCCCAGTCCTTATGTTGCCGGTGGGAACCAGCTTGGAAGGGCTGGCGGATTCTATAGGCTTTGCTTGCGTCTCGGATTTTTTTAGTCACATAGAGACACGCTTTCAAAAAGGCTCAGAATGTTTTTATCTGCCCTTTGAAGGAAGCTGGTGCCATCCTTCCTAAGTCACCAACGTTGTTGTCCTCAGAGAGTTTAAATAGCACTTGTTCGGGTGTGGTGCTGTCCTGTGCTATTTTCTTCTGGTTAACACTTAAAAACATTGTTATTAAAATGAATACATGCATATAGTTTAAATGTGTGGCCAGTATAATTGGTGTCAAATGAAGAGCGAAAGTTGTCATTCTTCCTCTAAACCTCATTGTAGATAATGTAGGTATTAGCTGCCTCTTTCTTGATTTGTCAACTCTGGATAAATTTAGGGATTTCTTGTGTCTCACACTGCCTCCTATTTTTATTTTCCCCTTTTCAGGATTTTATTCTTCGAGTCCATTGTTCAGGAAACACACAATGGTTACTGAATTATTCATTCAAACTTAAGATCTGTGCATTCCGTTAGTCATCTCTATGGGATTGTAAATTTTGACAAGAACCTTTTCTTACGCTACTCTTTATGGAAGCCTTTTCTTATTTTATGAACATAAAAACGTTTTGAAACTATAAAAATGATAAAAAATTACCTTCTTTTTCCTGAATTATCTGTCTGTTTTGGGTAAGTGGTTCTGTTACCATTTGGTTCTTTTTCCTTTTTTTTTTTCTTCTCAAACATCTGGTGGACACTGGTTATCCATCTATATTTACATGAATATTTCAAATATACAGTAAAATGTAGATAATAAGCATTGTTTTCTCTACATGGGAGGACTGATTGAGTATTGCCACCATGTACCAGGGTGCCTAGACTGGAAGGTTTCAGTGTGTGTGCGCAGGTAGGTGGACAGGCTGGGAAACTCCCTCTTACCCTTTTCCCTGGGGTCTATGCTAGTGGAGCAACTTATTTGCTGAGCATAGCTGCTTTAACTTTACTTCCTCAGTGTGTTGTAGAAATAGTAAGCCCAAGTTTCTATTGTGCTAACACCAACATTCATAATAAAAGACCTAGTTCTTAATTTTTTTTAACTTTTGGCGTTATCCTAATGTAACGGTTGCTGACTTTTTGTTTGAAGGGTAGGCAGGGAAGGGGACTGATTTTCATGGTTACTGTCCCACTGTCCACTTAGGACATTTGGACCCACTTATTTCAATCTTGAAACCTCTCAGGGTCCTCTTGTAGGAATGGCATTTTTTCCTCACCCTTTTGTGAATATTCTCAAATCTAATTTGCTCTACTTTGGTTTGTAGGTCAGTATCATTCCACCTACTTGGAATCTTTCTGAAATTGGTTGAAATCTCTCCTTCACTTGGTGGTGTCCTATTCTCTCTTCTTGCTGTGGATGTTGTTGCCTTTTACCAGTACACATTTGTCTATCTCTTCAATGGGATTTGGGGAGGGAAAGAATAAACATCTATGTTCTCTGGAAGTCACTAATGCTGCTTTTTGATAGATGCCACTAGAATAATGTAAAATTGCTTGGCCGTTATTCTTCATTTTTATAATGCTGGGAATCCTAGGTGAAGCAGAGTATATCTAAAACCTGTGACTGCTTACTGGCTTGGAAGAAAAATCCAAAAGTTAAGCCAACAAGTATGTGTTGAGTATCAGGTATCTTATATTGCAAGGCATCCTGGAAGAGACAAAAGAAATTTAGCATCTAGAATTTTACTGCGCTTTAATAATTTGGGTAAATCCAGAAAGTCATAGTTTTGTAGTTGGTTTTTAAAAAAGTATATTTTTTTATTGATTTCAGACAGGAAGTGAGAGGGAGAGAGAGAAACATTAATGATGAGAGAGAAACATTCATTGGCTGTCTCCCCTCCTAGTGGAGTTTGAGCCGGCAACCCCAGGCATGTGCCCTGAATGGGAATTGAACCATGACCTCCTGGTTCATAGGTTTACGTTCAACCACTGAACCACACTGGCTGGGCTGTAGTTGGTTTTTGTGGTTTGACTAGAAAGTTGCAAATGCCTATTTCTAGAGAAAAAAAAAAGATAGTATATAAAGATGTGAGTGCTTCCAAATTTTCCATTGGTATTTATCAGCAATGTATGGAGAATGGTATATATTTTATTCCTGTGAATACATGTAAATATATATGTGAGTTGAAAATGAAATGGAGATGATATAGCATAATCTTAAGAGCCTAGAATTGGGACCAAGCTTGCCTGGGATTGGATCCTGATCCTGTTATCAGTTTTGTGACCTTGATAAACTTCATTAGCTTCTCTGGGCCTTGGTGGTCTTATTTCTAAAATAAGGTTAATAATATCTAACCTTAGAATTGGGAGGATAAAATGAGTTAATGTATTATAGCATAAGAAGAGTGTCTTGCACATAGCTTATACTATGCATATTTAGTTATTGGTGTTGCAATTTGCTTTATCTCAAAGTACTGCATCAATATTGCATTTCTTCAAGTTTGACTGTTTTTAGGAATTGGTTTTTGCTTTGTAAAATGAGCTTTATCAGCTACTTAATTCCCATTTGCTTGGTCAAATATATTTTTTTGTACCTATTCAGTAATCTAATAAAATAACGGAGGCTGCATATATGTATATCATATATAGGATGCCTCCCCCCGCCCCAAATGTGTACACACTTTGAATAATTACAAAGGCAGTATTTATTAAAATACAGTTCATTTTCAAAATTGAGCTATCAGCGGTTAAAGTGTGTATATGCTTGTTCTGATTCCTTTCAGTGTATCACATTTAAACAGCAGATATACTCTAAGTACTTCTTACTGTGGTAAGATACATAGTTTTTGAATTTTTGCTGTTTTTCTTGAAAAATTAAGTATCTTTGGAAAAGTAAATAATCAAGTGTGTAAGTTTATTTTGTCAGTGTGGGAACAGATTTGTGGAATTGCACATGCTTGTTGCTAAAGCAGGGAACAAAGAACCTCATACTTAGAAAACATTTTTGGTACTTTGTTAGGATAGAGTGGAACAAGGGCACTGTTTCCTGTTGAGCATCTCATTAAGACCCTTGACTTTTTTCTTACCTTACTAAACCATGAAAAAACCCTCTTAATTTTGTAATAGAATTGAGTTAAAGACTAGAACTTCATATGTAAAATTTTGCTTTTCTGAATGTACATGCCTGATATGTATTTGCATGCATGTATGCTCATTTTTATTGAGTATGGGTTTAAGGTGTGTGATGAAGATCTTATTTTGAATGTTCGTTATTCAGATTTCCAAAACTATGGCAATTTAGGCAAGCAAAACTCACCATAACATGAAAATAATGGGGTGGGGGGAAAGAAAATAACCTATCACTTTATTTTTCCTTAAGGATTTTTTAATCCATCCCAAGGATATGTCTATTGATGTGAGAGAGAGACAGAGACAGAGAGAGAGAGAGAGAGAGAAGAGAGAAAAGAGAAGAGAAACATTGATGAGAGAGAGAAACATCCATCGGTTGCTTCCCCCATGGGCCCCAACCAGGGATCCAACCTGCAACCTAGGTATTTGCCATGACTGGGAATTGAACTCGAAACCTTTTGTTGTACAGGACCACTCTCGAAGCAACTGAGCCACCAGGACTGAATCTACCACTTTGAATAAAATTAGTCACCTTACACTTTGAAGAGCCCCTCCGGGGTTATTAACTTTTTTATAGGTCAGGCTTCCCTGATTATTGGGTGTTTGACAATACTCCACAGATGCAAACCGAGTGCAAAATGAAATAGCAGTTGTTTCAAAGTCTTTAAATAAGATGAGAGAGAACAACTTGAATAGCACGTAATGGTATAGACAACCAAGAATTGGAAAGAATTAAAACAGTTAATAAAAAAGAAAAGACAGTTTGGCAGTTTCTCACAAAATTTACCATATGATCCAGCAGTTGCCCTCTTTGGTATTTACACAAATGAATTGAAAACTTAATGTTCACGCAAAACTTGCACACTGATGTTTATAGCTGCTTTATTCATAATTGTCAGAACTTAGAAGCAACCAAGATGTCCTTCAGTAGGTGTATGGATAAATAAACCTGTATACCTGGACAATGGAATATTGTTCAGTTCTAAAAAGAAAGGAGCTGTTAAACCATGGAGGAGGTTTGGATGCACATTACCAAATTAAAGTAACCATGCTACGACATTCTGGAAAAGGCAAAATGAAGAAAGTAAAAACATTCATGGCTGCCAAGGGTTGGAGTTGGGATCAGATAGCAATGAACTGGTAGAGCTCAGGATTTTTTAGGCCAGTGAAACTACTTTGTATGATACTATAATGGCTGGTACATATCATTATATATGTGTCCAAACCAATAGGATATATAACACCAAGAGTAAATTCTAATGTAAACTCTAGACTTTGGGGGACAATGATGTGAATGTAGGTGATCTATTGAAACAAATAGTGTCGGGAGGCTCTGTGTGTGTTGGGGGTGGGGGTGGGGCTCTGTACTTTCCACTCAGTTTTGCTCTTCACTTACATTTGCTCTTAAAAAAAAAAAAGTCTTACATTTGCTGTAAACAATAAAGTCCATTAAAAAAACAAAAGGGCAGATAGTAACCTTGGCTGCTTGCTTCAGTTCAGAGACAGGTACATGGAAAATAAACAATTGATCTTGTTAAAAGAGAAGGTTGAGAAAGGATAGTGTTTTAAGAAAGAATGATTTGAGTATCACAGGATTAAAGGAGGTGTGGGGACCCTATTCAGAGTATGCCAGATGCTCGAGGCCAATTAGAATGCGGAGGCCCTATTCAGAGTACGCAAGATGTTCAAAGCCACTCTGAGCATGGGAATCATAATCAGGGTGTCCAAAGGCTATACGCAGATGCAAGAACGCAAAAATCTATGCACTGTGCAAGCGTGCCCTTCTATAATCCAGATGACTGATATCACTATTTGGAAAGAAGCCTCTTTTGTCTAAGTAGTATAAAGTTGTTACTGACCAGTCAGTACAAGGCTGCATTATCTGCTGGGTACAGAGGCAGCATGCGGCTACTCAGATAATGGCTGTAGGAACAGGCTGCTGCTACTATGTAGGAAAGATGTATTGTTACCTAGCTGGTGTTCAGCTACCTACTGTATAGGACTTTGCTTAAAGAACTGTTTTGTTTAGTGGCTCCTTGTTAGCAATGGCTACTTGGGCTACATGGCCACTGGCTTCTACAATAAAGATTCTCTTATAAACCCACAACTTCTCATGGCTTCTTCGTCTACCACCCAGTGTTCAAGAAGGTCCAGCCCCTGGCAGAGGGGCTCAGACCCGACTATTAGTAGTAGGGCAGGATCAGGACCTGTTCTTCCAATAGTGGCGCAGCAAGTAGAGAATAAAGGAGGAACTTGCTCTGTCAGGAGGTCTTGGGAAAATTTTGATGAAGGCTTCTAATATTTTGGCCAAAATTACCCCCTATGATTTGTGATTTGTGAAGGTAAAAAGAAAAGATTGTATTATGAAGTTATACGAATTTGTTGAAAACAAAATATTTAATTCTGTTCTAAAACTTAGTGTGTGTGTGTGTATATATATGTATATGTATATACATACATTTATATATATATGTATATGTATGTATATGGTTATAACCTAGCTTATTTAACTATTTTAAAATTTTATTTTTAAAGATGAAGTCCTAATCAAGCTCCTTTTCACTAATTAAAACAAAAATTTGGTCTCTTTATAGCACATAAGCTTGAGCTACAACACACATGCTCCCTGTTCTCCATTTGCTTAAAATCAGGTGGCACCCTAATAAATGTAAAATCCCAATTGTGGCAATTCCATGAAAAGTATAATGGAGTTCTGATAGCACACAGCAGGGGAAACTTACTTCTCCTAGGGAGTTAGGGAGGAAGACTACCCTGAGGAAGTGAACCTTGATCTGAAGGATGGCAGAAATAACAGCGTGTGGCTTTCCATATTGGGAGGGAACATGGGAGTTTTTATGTACGTACTGGGTCAGCATGGCAAAATCATAAAGAGTTGAAGAGGAGTGTGGTAGGGAGTCCTTGAAGGTCAGGTTAAGAATTTTAATATTTCTTCATGCAAATACAATGACATACATTGACCAAATACATAAATATGATCCCTCATTTCACCTTTTTGGTGTGTTTGAGTAGTCTCTCTCTCTGCTTGTTTTTCTCCTTTGTCTTCTGTTTTCTTTCGTATCTCTTTTTCCAGTCTTTTTCCCTTTTCTCTCCCCTTTTCCCCTTTTCTGCCACCCCCTTTTTTCCCCTCACCTTTTGTTCCCCCTCAACTTCCTTTTTCCTTCCTCTTCTTTTCCTACTCCCTCCACTTTTCCTCACCTCTTCCCTTTTCCTTTGTCTCATATCTGTACTATATTCTCTAATCCACATTTAGAACCTGATGATATAGATCCTTTTACATTTTTCTCATTCTCATATAATAAATAGTATAGACGTTTGTAGTAGGCAAGATTTAAACAATAAAGTCCAGGCGGTTGGGGGGGGGTGTGGGGGAGTGGACCAGGCCTGCAGGGGAGGGCAGTTGGGGGGGACCAGGCTCCCCAAAGATGTCCACAATCCCTGAAACCTGGGCATATGTTGCCTTACATGGCAAAAGAGATTTTATAGATGTGAGTAGGAGTAAGGACTTTGAGAAGGGATGAGTATGCTGGGTTATCTAGGTGAGCCCAGTTTAACCATGAGTCTAAAAATGGAGAAGTGTTCCCAAGTGGACAGAGAGGGCTATCACTACTGAAAAAGGGTCAGAGAAAAATTTGGTTGTTGTTGGCTTTGAGGACTAAGAAAGGGGAACATGAACCACAGAAGGGGTGGCCTCTAGAATCTGGGAAAGGCACAGAAAAGGCCTCTAGAATATCTGTAAAGGGATGCAGCGCAGTCAGTATGCTATGTCGGGGCAACCAGGTCGGCAGGGGAGGGCAGTTAGGGGCAGTCACGCTGGCAGAGGAGCAGTTAGACGTCAATCAGGCTGGCCGGGGAGTGGTTAGGGGGTGATCAGGCCTGCAGGCAGAAGCGGTTAGGGCAGTGGTTCTCAACCTTTCTAATGCCGCGACCCTTTAATACAGTTCCTCATGTTGTGGTGACCCCCAACCATAAAATTATTTTCGTTGCTACTTCATAACTGTAATTTTGCTACTGTTGCTAATGACCCACAGGTTGAGAACTGCTAGCAGGGTCCCCTAAGACTATCGGAAAACACAGATATTTACATTACGATTCATAACAGTAGCAAAATTACAGTTATGAAGTAGCAACGAAAATAATTTTAAGGTATTAAGGACAGATTGGTATTATGAGAGCAGGGGAATGGAGTGTGATCACTTTACCATGTTCTCAAAATTCCCTTTTCCACTTCAGATCTCCTAATTTAGGGTCATTAGGAATTTTAATCTTTATTTTAAGAATAATGAGGAGGACACATGAAACATTTTTGTATATGCTGTAAAATAAAGGCTACAGTTGAGTTTTTGTCTATATTATCTAATTACTAGAGGCCTGGTGCACGAATTTGTGCACAGGAGGGGTCCCTTGGGGTGGCCTGTGGGGATCAGGCTGAAACCCGCAGTCCAATGCCTCCTGCAGCTCCTACTTGTCCCTCCTGCTCATCCTGGCCCCACTGCGCCAGCCATGGGCTCACACCCTATCAGTCCCTATCTGGAGAGCCTCGCACTGCTGCAGCAGCACTTGCCAGCCCTGAGCCCTGCATCTGGCACCCTCCTGAGGGGAGTGGCCAGCAGGATCAGGTCAAAACCGGCTCTCTGACATTCCCCGAGGGGTCCTGCACCAAAAGGGTGCAGGCCAGGCCAAGAGACCCCACCAGTGCACAATCAGGGCCAGGGAGGGACCGTGGGAGGATTCCAGGGTGTGTCTGTTCCATCTCACTGAGTCCCAATCAGCCAGACCCTAGCAGCAAGCTAACCTACCGGTCCGAGCATCTGCCCCCTGGTGGTCAGTGCATGTCATAGTGAGCAGTTGAGCTGCCTTAGCACATCATTAGCATATTATGCTTTGATTGGTTGAATAGTTGACCGGATGACCAGACACTTAGCATATTAGGTTTTTATTATATAGGATTTCAGATTTATACCTCTTAATTTTATTTTAAATTTTAATCACAGTCTGAATTTTAAGAATTATTATATTACTTCATGTACAATGTAGGAATCTTATTACAGTATATTTATATTTTCTAGTTATTCCTCCTTTGTGCTATTTTTGCCATACATTTTACACATGTGTCTTAGATTGTAGACTGCTCCTAAAACACTTATTTCTTCATGTATACTTAATCTTCTTTTACATTTGTTTTTATGGTTGAATTTTCATAATACTAGTGTGTGTAGAGGACTGATGCACGAAATTTGTGCAAGGGGCTCGGCCCTCGCAGCTGCGACTTGCCTTGGCCCTCGCAGCCCTGGCTTTCTCCGGAATTTTGTCCGGAATGTTGTCTGGAAGGTCATTCGGCCATCTGGTCTAATTAGCATATTATGCTTTTATTATTATAGATACATATATATTTATTTATTTAAAATATTTTTCTTTTTCCCCTCTCCCAGAAGCTCATTTTCATCGTGTGGGTTTCATCTTAACTCCAACATCATGTCTGGTTCTAATGGTGCCAAAGAGAATTCCCACAAGAAGGCTCGGACATCTCCTTATCCAGGTTCAAAAGTTCAACGCAGCCAGGTTCCTAATGAGAAAGTAGGCTGGCTTGTTGAGTGGCAAGACTATAATCCTGTGGAATACACTGCAGTCTCTGTCTTGGCTGGACCTAGGTGGGCAGATCCTCAGATAAGGTGAGCAAATTAGCTGGCATTAGCTGGGTTGTAAGACTGTTAGAGAAAGTAATGGTTGTATTTGTAAATTATCATTTTGACAGCTGAACTGTTTTTATCTAGTGCTTGATTTTATTATAACTTAGTTTCCACATTTGCTTGAGTTCTTGCCAAAGCTAGATACTCCATGTTCATTTATTTTTTGGGGGCTTTCTATGATGATCATTCTAAATGGGTGTATTTTGCTACTGAGTATTTTGTTTTATGAAATGACAAGTAGTGTCTGTTTTCATTTGTTCTGTCTTGGTTATCAATAGAACATCTTTTGTGGTTGTTTTCCAACATAGCTAGACTTGTATTTGAAGAGGTGAAAATATTTTTCAGAAATATTTTCCAAATTACTAAGAATGGGGTGATGATAAAATTAGAGCAGTGTTGAAAAAAATAGAAAAGGGATTGATAAAGGAGAGAAGGAGGAAAGTAAAATAATTGAGCAAAAAATGCTTTGACTAAAGTCATTAAAGTGCTACATTGACTCATATTTTTTATATTCCTTTTAATAAATACAATGATAAGTTTTAAAAAAAATGGCTACCTGTGATCTAGGCACTGCACTAAATGTTTTATAAGCATTATTTTATTTTATTCTTATAAGTATTCTGGAAGGCAAACAGGGTTATTATTTCTACTTTATAGAAAAACAAGCTAGTTTTGGGACCCTTTTATATATTTGATTTAATGGGTGAATTTATTGTAAATCATAGTCTTCTTGAGACATCATTTAGTCTTAAGTAAAAAGTTTTGCTAGTTGGGTAGATCCAGTATTAGTTCATTAGGTTGTTAAACTTTACCACGGACTTATTGCTGTCATTTGATTTTGACCCACAGTTTCCTTATTTTATCCAAAGATGTGTTTGTAACTTTGTAATAGTACTTGGATTATGAATTAATTATGAAGCTCACCTGTGGAAAAATTATTAGCTTTAAATAGTTCCCATTTCCCGGATTTTAGAGAATGCACATAAATACACATTATGCACAATTAAAATTAATGACATTGGCAGGGGTGCTATATAGTGTAAATAGAAGAAGATCTAATACATTTTCTTATTTTTCACTCAATTTTTTAACATTTGAATATATATCACCATCTAAATTGAGCTTTATTACTAAGATTAGTGGCCCCATGCATGAAATTCGTGCATAGGAGAGGGGTTTCTGCAACTCAGCCTGCACCCTCTCCAATCGGGGAACCCTTGGGGGATCCCCCACAGGGATAAGGCCTAAACTGGCAGTCAGACATCCCTCTCGCACTATGGGACTGTTGGCTCCTAACCGCTCACCTGCCTGCCTGCCTGATCACCCCTAACTGCCTCTGCCTGCTTGCCTGATTGCCCCCAACCCCTCTCCCTGCCTGCCTGATCACCCCTAACTTCCTGCCTGCCTGCCTGATTGCCCCTAACTGCCCTCCCCTGCCAGCCTGATCTCACCCCTAACTCCCTCTGCCTGCTTGCCTGATTGCCCCCAACCCCTCTGCCTGCCTGCCTGATCACCCCTAACCTCCCTGCCTGATTGCCCCTAACTGCCCTCCCCTGCCAGCCTGATCTCGCCCCCAACTGCCCTCCCCGGCTGGCCTGATCGCCCCTAACTGCCTCTGCCTCAGCCCCCACCACCATGGGTTTGTACAGAAGGAAGTTGGATATCTGGAAGATGGCCGGTTGACCTGGCCTAATTAGCATATTTACCCTTTTATTAGTATAGATAGATTATATAGGATAGGATTGTTTAAATGGGGAGCGGGGAGCCTTTTTCAGCAGGAGGAGATGCTCTTGACAGACAAAAATACATAATCCCTATATCTGGACTGATAGTCAGCCATATGCACTATACTGCCAAACCAGTCATTAAAAAATTGAAGCACTTTCTTACACCTTACACTAAACAGCTGTTGCCCTTAAAACCCCTTCTCAGCCCCCACCTTAGATTCTGACTTCACAGTTCACCCAGAT
Source organism: Cnephaeus nilssonii (assembly GCF_951640355.1). Taxonomy (NCBI): domain Eukaryota; kingdom Metazoa; phylum Chordata; class Mammalia; order Chiroptera; family Vespertilionidae; genus Cnephaeus; species Cnephaeus nilssonii. Next base: position 61,306,203 of record NC_137072.1, on the reverse strand, counting down.
TAGGTTCTGATTGGTCGTTTTCTATACCAGTCGGCGTCAGAAGCTCTGCCTCATAGGCAGCTATTGGCTCCTTGCAGTTCACTCATATTTGGTCCTGATTGGTCAGTTTCTATGCCAGTCAGCGTCAAAAGCCCCACCTCCTAGGCAGCCATTGGCTTCTCACATTTCACCCAGATTTGGTTCTGATTGGTCAGTTCCTATGCCAGTCAGCGTCTCCAGGCCTATCTCCAGCCAGATCAGAAAGGCAGAGCTGATCCACAGCCACCCCAGGCTGCTGGCAAGCAGGCTGAACTGCTAATCTCTCGGAGAGAGAGAGGCATGGCTGCTGGCGAGGCCTGGAGAGAGAGAGAAGCAGGGTCTGATCCGAAGCCTCGAGGCTGTGGATCAGACCCTGCTTCTCTCTCTTGGGGCCTCACCAGCAGCTTCAATATCCCCTGATCAGCCCTGTCTGTATCTCTCCTCAAATGTCAGCAGTTAAGCCCGCTCGCCAGTCCCCGCCCACCAAAGACTGCTACATGCGGGCCTGGCGTTCAGAAGAGCCTTCGGTCATTACGGATGCTGAGTTTTTATATATTAGGATTAATGCTTTAATAATTAAATTTGTGCTTTTTAAAAATTTTAATGGTGTATTTCTGGAGTCCCAAGAGCATTGTAATTCTGGTTTTATAATTTCATAATTTTAACCACTTAATTCTTTTTATTTGTGCGTTAGATGGAAGATTGGTTAGAAGTCTTAAGAAAATGTTTGGATTATTCAAACTGGAAATTATTCCCAAAACAGAGCACAAATATTCTGTGCTCACTTACTGGAATTAAAGCAAGAAAAAAGTGAAACTTATGTCAGAACTAGAGGCCCGTTGCATGAAATTCGTGCACCGGGGGGTCACCCAGCCCAGCCTGCGCCCTCTCCAATCTGGGATCCCTCGGGGGATCGGGCCTAAACCGGCAGTCAAACATCCCTCTCACAATCTGGGACTGCTCCCTCCCAACCGCTCGCCTGCCTGCTTGCCTGATTGCCCCTAACTGCTTCTGCCTGCCAGCCTGGTCACCCCCTAACCACTCCCCTGCCAGCCTGATTGACGCCTAACGGCTCCCCGGCTGGCCCGATTGCCCCCAACTGCCCTCCCCTGCTAGCCCAATTGCCCCCAAATACCCTTCCCTTCAGGCCTGGTCACCCCCAACTGCCATTCCCTGTAAGCCTGGTCCCCCCCCCCCCAACTGCCCTCCCCTGCCAGCGTGATAGCCTCCAACTGCCCTCCCCTGCAGGCCTGGTCCCCCGCAACTGCCCTCCCTTGCCGGCCTGATCTCACCCCCAACGGCTCTCCCCTGATGGCCTGATCTCACCCCCAGCTGCTCTCCCCTGACGGCCTAATCGCCCTCAACTGCCCTTCCTTACCGACCTGATTGCCCCTAACAACCTCTGCCTGCCTGATCACCCCTAATTGCCCTCCCCTGCAGGCCTGATCTTGCCCCCAACTGCCCTCCTCTGCCGGCCAATTTGGTACTGATTGGTTGGTTTCTATGCCAGTCAGCCTCAAAAGCTTTGCCTCCTAGGCAGCCATTGCTCCTCACAGTTGACCCAGATTTGGTTCTGATTGGTCAGTTTCTATGCCAGTTAGTGTCAAAAGCTCCGCCTCCTAGGCAGCCATTGGCTTCTCACAGTTGACCCAGATTTGGTTCTAATTGGTCAGTTTCTATGCCAGTCAGTGTCTCTGGGTCTATCAATGGGGCCTGATCAGAAAGGCGGGGCTGATCAGCAGCCCCGGTGGAGGCCTGGAGAGAAATGGAGGCGCAGCTGCGGACCAAGCCCGGAAAGAAAGAGGCAGGTGCTGATCAACAGCTGCCACAGAGGCTATGGATCAGACCCTGCTTCTCTCTTAAGGCCTCTGTCCGGGCCTGATTCGCAGCCCCCTCAGCAGTCAATGCTGGGTCACCGCGCCTGCAGCCGCAGCAGTCAGTGCTGGGTCGCCACGGCAACCCAGCGCTGACTACAGGACTGATTTGCGGTTGGTCGAGCCTCCTGGTCGTTGTGGATGTGACGGACCCAGGGTTTTTATATATTAGGATTGTCCAGAAACTATCCACTGCTCTGCAACTCTTTATTCACTGACAGTGCAATTATGTCAATGATTTCATAATGGAGAGGAAAGTAGTTTACTTATATCCATTTTTAAAATGTTTTTGTTGAGGTCTTGCATAAATGCAGTAAAGTACACATTTCTTAAGTGTACAGGTGTAGCTCAGTTAAATTTTATGTTTATGTAGCTCTGTAACTAATACCCAGATTAAGATCTAGAACATTTTTAGCATCCCTATTTTAATTTACATTATATTTGTTATGAAGCTTGTGGGGTAAATTCACTGTTTGGTGGGTTTACTTTGATAAAAATTACAGCTAGTGTACATTTGAAGAAATTAGAGACATCAAGATATCAGAAGGAATCTTACTTTTAGAACCACATAGAAATCATTAATTGCCATAATTTGCCCACAGACAATTCCTTCTTACTAATAGTAATATAGACTTTTTGTAGCACATGGGAGGAAGTCCAGTTCTTTTGCCATGAGTCCTTCCCAGTTTGATTATGTTACACATCCTTGTATTGAAAAGTGTTTTGGTTAACAGATTTTTTTTTCTCACAAAATGTTTTGAAGGGGTCAGGTAGATTTATAAATGAAAACTAAGCCTTAACATTTTTAATTTCAGGGATACTACTTATTATAAATAACAGATTGGCATTATTAAGATGTTGGTAGTACTGGACTATTATTTCTTATTTTGCATTGTTATTCTCGTTACAGTGAAAGTAATTTTTCTCCCAAGTTTAATGAAAAAGATGGGCATGTTGAGAGAAAGAGCCAGAATGGCCGGTATGAGATTGAAAACGGAAGACCTAGGTAGGTACTGGGAATGGAACTTTTTATAATAGTGGGTCTTCAAAAGGTAGAAAATATAATGAACAGTTATGAAGTGTTTGTATGTGCCAGACATTGTACAAAAGAATTTACATATGTGATCTAATTAAATTGTTGCAATAACTCTGTGGGTGGATATTTCTAGTTCCATTTACAAATAAAGAGAGAGAATGTAAGTGATTTGCATATAGTTCATAAGTGGCAGAGGCAGGATCTGAGTGCATCTTTTTGTAACTCAACCTTGAAAGTAGAAATAATTGAATAAGTTAACAGAGAAAGGATTGAAAATTGTATGTTTAGTAGTTATTTATTAAATGTGATAATGCCTTAAAGTAAGAATTATCCAAACATAAGAGTAAAAATAAAAATAACCCAATAATGTAATATCAAAAACCCTTGTATACTTTTAAAAAGGATTTTCCTTCACAATTCCAAAAATTTCCATTTCCTTAAGAAGTCATTATAAAAGTTTAGAAGATGTAAAAATCAGCACGTCCCAAATTAATCAAAGGGAGGTTCACAGTTTCGTAATCATGGTTCTCACGACTTGCAAAAATGTTGCAATTTATATTCTTAGTCTCTCTAGGACAAGGAAAGTAAGCAACCTGGTCCTTTAGTTTTGCTAAATTCTTTTTTTGGTCATAACTTACTCACCTTTGTATGTTACTGTATCTTTTTAAAGTCAAACTTTCCTTGTATTTGACTTATTCCTTAGGTTCTTTCCTTGGTAAAATATATTAAAAGACTAGAGGCCCGGTGCATGAAATTCATGCACGGGGGTGTGTGTCCCTCAGCCCAGCCTGCACCCTCTCCAATCTGGGACCCCTCGAGGGATGTCCGACTGCCCATTTAGGCCTGCTGGGACAGTTGGACATCCCTCTCACAATCCAAGACTGCTGGCTCCCAACTGCTCGCCTGCCTGCCTTCCTGATTGCCCCTAACCGCTTCTTCCTGCCAGCCTGATCACCCCCTAACCACTCCCCTGCCAGCCTGATCAATGCCTAACTGCTCCCCGGCTGGCCCGATTGCCCCCAACTGCCCTCCCCTACTGGCCTGGTCCCCCCCAACTGCTCTCCCCTGCAGGCCTGGGTCCCCCCCAACTGCCCTTCCCTGCAGGCCCGGTTGCCCCAACTTTCCTCCTCTGCCAGCCTGGTCACCCCTAACTGCCCTCCCCTGCAGGCTTGATCGCCCCCAACTGCCCTCCCTTCAGGCCTGGTCCCTCCCTCTTATATTGTAGAACAGCTTTGGAAATGATCCAGCTCCTGGATCAAGTCCAGAGCTGAAGACATGCACAAAGGAAAGTTAAATAACAATCCATGTAAGGCAATATATGTGCTTTCAGTACAGATATGTGATAGTGCTACTGAATTAGGGAGGGGATACTATTTTCCTTTTATTGATCTTACTACCTTTTATTGAGTCATATCAAGTTAGGTTAAAAAAGATGAACCCATTCAGTTGATTTTGTTTTTCCCCCCAGAAATCCTGCAGGACGCACAGGGTTGGTTGGCCGAGGGCTTTTGGGGCGATGGGGCCCAAATCATGCTGCAGATCCAATCATAACCAGGTAAGAACTAAAAAACATTTCAGTAGCAGAGAACTAAGTTATTGGAAAAATACAGATTATAACCATGTGTTTACATATACAGATATAAGTCTATGCACATACGTATACATGTATTGTTTGTATATACTAGTATACATCTTTATATGTGTTTGTATATGTACACATACAAACATATATACATATGTACACGCATAAAATCTATATGTTAAAAGGACTTTATGTAAAATTACAGTGATATGATACAAGTGTGAAGCTGTAGTTAGTTGTATGACTAGGTTAGGCATTATCTAAACAAAGTTAATTCATCAGGATACTTACTGAGCATCTATTTGTTTTCAGAATTGAGTAGGTGCTTTGGAGGATATATAAAAGTATAACAGTTCTAGATTTCAGCTCCCTGTCATCGAAGAGCTATGGCTTCATTTGCAAGGTGGAAGATATGAAATAAGAAAACATGTCTAAGTAAGATAGGTAATACAGGATGCTTTAGAGAATTAGAAGATTGCATGTGGGCAGGATGATGGTAAACCAGTGTACCCGAGAATGGCATTATGAAGGAGATAGATTAGAGCTGAACTTGAGTCCTGGATGGGGGACAGGAGGAGGCCTAAGAAAAAGCCTTGTAGTAATACTTATTTGAGTATTGAGACACAGTGAAAAGACCAGCATGGTTAGATTCTTGTAGGAGAATAGTGAATGGTAAATTAAACTTAAAATTAACTTTTATGCAATTCTCTTGTGGAGAATATTAAGTGCCAGAGTTAAGAAGTGTGAACTGGAGACATTGAAGGTTTCATAACAGGGAAAAGGTGCTCTCTTTCCGATGCAGATCTATCTGGTAAGCTAAATCATATACTGAAGGTCCCTTGGTGAGCGGAAATCAGAATAAAAAAGATGAGTCTAATGTTTAGATGGACTTAGCATAAGCCTCCATAGAAATCATGTTTCCAACACATCTGGAATTTTCTGTCATCTCTGTCATCCTTAAAATTTTTTATTTTTTTATTTTTAGGATTTCTTCACTGACCAACTCCCTTCTCACATGTAGTTTTTACTTTTCTCCTTTAAGTAATGCAGATAACCTCAATATTCTTACTTTTTTAGTTTTGATATTTTAAGGGCCTTTCTCCCAGGATACTTTGTTTTTCTCTCATCTGAGATATAATAATGATTTCATAATTTAACTCTAGGAAAGCAGCTTATTTTTCTTATTTTCAGGTTATCGGAAAGGGTACCAATACTCACCCAATCTGATTCTTTTACTTGACCTTTCTATTACTCTGCCAAAAGGGATCTTACTCTTAGTCCTTTATACTGCACCTCAGTTTTATCTTTTATCTATCCATTTACCTATCTTCCACCCATCCAGTTATTCATCCATCCATCCATCCATCTATCCACCCAGCCACTCAGCCACCCACTCATCTAACTACCTACCTATCTACTCCTGGATCAAGTGCAGAGATGATTGAACCCAAAACCTGTCAACATACCTATCTATTCATCTAATTTACTTTAGAAAATACAGTTTAAATGCGATATGAAGAGTTAATATATTGTTATTAATGAATATAAGTAAAATAATGTAAGTATTAATGGCAGTATTGGTTTCTTTCTAATTTTGGTGAGGCTTGTTAAAAGCAGGAAGGTGTGAAACATTTGAAGGAGGAATGCTAGTAAGGGGACAAGAAGCAGCAAAGGAAGCCAGAGAATTGAAAGTTAGCCTCTAATTAGCTTATTTATCTGTAGTAGACCAAATATGAGCTCTGATTAAACATGGCGATTGTATGTCATGTCTTTTGAAATATAGACTTTATGAGCATAACTCTGTCATTACACAGATGAGAGAACTGAAGCCTTAGAGATGATGGTCCAGGCTATAAAAGAGCCCACAAGTGGTGGCATCTAGCTTTCAGCTGTACTCATAGGTTGATGTTCTTTGCTGTGTCAGTAATGTATATATTAAAGGATGAGTTCCTCTAGATAGAGGAGTGGTTGTGGGAAGGCAAGGAAGCAAAGAATGAAAGATGTTGAAAAATCAATAAGACTAAACAAATTATTAAAAACATAGCTCTACTCTAGGTATTTTGCTAGGTGTTACTAGATTTTCCATTTGTTTCTCACAAAATTCCTCAAAGTAGATATTAACACATCTGTTTTGTATACCTGAATGGAGACTCACTGAGGATAAGTGACTTGCCTAAATCTTGTAGATCTGAAATTTGAATCGGGTATTTGGCTGTAAATATTGTGCTTTCTCTCTTTTTTTAAATCCTCACCTGAGGATATGGTGGTTTGTTTTTTAATTGATTTTTTTTTTTTTTTTTTTAGAGAGAGGAAAGGAGAGAGAGAGAGAGAGTCATCGACGTGAGAAACACTGATCTGTTGCCTTCCGTAAGTGTCCCTATCAGTGATTGAACCCAAAACCTAGGTATGTGCCCTGATCCAGAATTGAACCTGCAACTTTTTGGTATACAGGACGACATTCTAACCAACTGAGCTACCTGGCCAGGGCTACATTCAGTTTCTTAAACACATTTTATTTATTTTTTTTTATCCAGTGAAAGATATTATAAATAAGTAATTTTTTTTTTTTAAATCGACAGACTGGGGACTCTGTGTTGAACACATCATTTTATTTTACTACTTCATTTCTCCCTTGTGATTTGTCTGTCTGGCATCCTTAAAAACAGATGTTGTGACCTGGTGATGTGGCTCAGTGTTTGAGTGTCAAACTATGAACCTGGAGGTCATGGTTTGATTCCTGGTCAGGGCACATGCCTGGGTTGTGGGCTCGATCCCCAGTGGGAGGTGTGCAGGAGGCAGCTGATCAGTGATTCTCATCATTGATGTTTCTATCTTTTCCTCTCCTTTCCTCTCTGAAATCAATAAAAATATATATTTTAAAATGTTCTAACCTGTAGAGAATTTAAAAAACAAAAACAAACGGATTTTGTCTTCTTGTACCAATTATTCATTCATTTCTAGTTACTATACTTATCAAACTGTGACCGTGGCTTATAGTTTATTCACTTACATGTACTAGGTGTACTTGGTAATGCGGATTTTGTTCAATAGATGGAGTTACACATATGTTGATATATGTGCAATTTGATATGTATGCTATTTTGTTGTATTAGACAACAAGCTTCAAAACTTCATATGTCAAATTTGCTGAAGGTGTTAACAGCATAGATATTTTTACGCTTAAAAATGTTGGATTTCATGCCAAAGAAAGAGCATTTGTGGGAAGTTATAATTCATTACTTTATCTTGAAGAAAAGTGCTGCTGAATACTTCGGGAAGCTTATGGTGAACATGCTCCATCTCAAGATACTTGTGAACGCTGGTTTAAACGCTTTAAAAATGATGATTTCGATGTGAAAGACAAAGAACGCCCAGGTCAACCGAAAAAGTTTGAAGACCAACAATTACAAGCATTATTGGATGAAGATGCGTGTTAAACTCAAAAACAACTTGCAGAGAGATTAAACGTTGCTCAGCAAACAATTTCTGATCATTTACAAGCAATGGGAAAGATTTTAAAGGAAGGAAAATGGGTGCCACATCAACTGAACGAAAGACAAATGGAAAACAGAAAAGTCATCAGTAAAATGTTGCTTCAATGGCATGAAAGAAAGTCTTTTTTTAAATCGAATTGTGACTGGCGATGAAAAGTGGATTTATTTTGAGAATCCCAAATGCACAAAATCATGGGTTACTCCAGGTCAACCATCAACATCGACTCCAAGGCCAAATCGCTTCGGAAAGAAGACAATACTCTGTGTTTGGTGGGGTCGGGAAGGTGTAGTGTATTATGAGCTTCTAAAACCAGGTGAAACCGTTAATACTGATCACTACCGACAACAAATAATCAATTTGAACCACGCTTTAATTGTGAAACGACCAGAATGTTCCAGAAGACACGGCAAAGTAATTTTGCTTCATGATGATGCACCATCACACACTTCAAAACCAGTTAAAGACACATTAAAAGATCTTGCCTGGGAAGTATTAACCCACCCGCCGTATTCACCAGACCTTGCTCCTTCAGATTACCACTTGTTCCTCTCGATGGCACATGCACTTTCTGAGCAGCACTTCAAAACAAACGAAGAAGTGGAAAATTGGGTCTCTGAATGGTTTGCCTCAAAACAAGAAAAGTTCTATTGGGATGGTATCCACAAATTACCTGAAAGATGGGGAAATGTGTAGCTAGCGTTGGACATTACTTTAAAGCACTTTTGATATTTCTCTTGAAATTATCATGTTTTCTTTGATTACAAAATCCATCATTATTAACTGGTACACCTAGTATAGCTCCATTGCTAGACTATCAGTTCTTCCAGGGGAGGAATTATAGGTGAGATATGATAGTCAGCCACTATATAAAGAAATTTGGAAACTTATATCTAATCTAGTTTATTTCATTGAGTCTCCTGCAGAGCAATGATCAGATCATAGGTTTCTTTTTTAGTTTAGTATTAGAAGTTCAAAATCTTTCTCTTTGCCTAAGAGAGTTATTAGAATAATTTTTGAAATTGGGTGGAGGGAGGTAAATGTGGTGGGGGTAGGACAGGGGAAGTGGGGAGATTTATCAATATTTCTGGGGAAGAGGCTGTGGTTAGAAAAAGTGCATTCTGAAATTAACATAGCCTTGATACTATTTAAAAACACCATATGCAATTCAATTCAAAACTTAAAATTAAACTAAGGATAGAGTGAGATGTTTTTTAAATAAAAAAGGGGCATAAAGATTGAGAAGCACTACTTTTGAGAACAGATAAATCTGTATCATATAATCTGCTTTTCTGATACCACAGAGTGAACTATAAAAAGCAAATATTACCAGATCTTTTACACTACTTGTAATTCTTAAAAAGGGTCTGTGGACTTCAAAAAAAACCCAAACTTCTGTAATCCTTCCTGTAATTTCTGTCTTGGTTTTAAACTTATTTTTGGTTGTATTTTAGTACTGTAAAAACTTTATATTTTTAATATTCATTATGAAAGTAGACATATTTCTAATACAAAATATTTTTTTGGTAAAAAAAGCTGATTTGAGGTAAATTTATGTGTACTCTGTTATAAAGAGAAATACATCTTTATAACTTTGACTCAAGCTTGTGCTAGAACCTTGGCTTTTGTGCTAAATTAGTTATGATCTTACATTACTATTTACAGGTGGAAAAGGGATAAAAGTGGAAATAAAATCACCCACCCCATTTCTGGAAAAAACATCTTACAGTTTGTTGCAATCAAAAGGAAAGACTGTGGAGAATGGGCAATTCCAGGGGTGAGCATTAAAATTAAATCAAATTAATGTTTTAAGTTCTGTTTAGTTTTATTTGCTTTATTTACCACAAGATCATTGTGTATGGACCTTTTCTACTCTACCTATCCTCCATTCCTCACCACTTCAGTTAGTAATTCTTTTGTCATTCATCACTGCAATGAAGTGTCATTGTCAGTAACAACTCTGGGATAATAAGTACAACAAGGCAGTTAGAATCTGAGTCTGAATCGGAACCCCTTGGGAAAGGATAGGGACTTCGGCGTTGGACCTAGGCTCATTTCCTGGTCTTTCCACTTTGAGCTGCGTGATATGGAGTTCTGACCTCATCTTTATAATGAAGATCATCTTATCTACTTAATAGGATTACTAGAAATAGCATGCAGAGCAGTGGGTATAAAGTAGGTACTCACTAATGTTGGGTCCCATCTCAGAAATCAACCCATACTCCAAGCCCAAGATAAGATTTTTAGCATTTTTTTTTGTTGAATTGTGATAACTTTAGAAATAGTAAACTAGATAATTTTTATTACTTAATAATTCTTATAGTTTTAAAAATTTCCATATCAGCAGGAAGAGTGTACTTTGACTTCATATCAGTGGTATATATGTAAAAAAGAAATATATATATAAGTATTTTTTTTAAAAATATATTTTTACTGATTTTTAGAGAGGAAGGGAAAGGGAGAGAGAGATAGGAACATCAAAGATGAGAGAGAATCATTGATTGGCTGCCTCCTGCACACCCCACACTGGGGATTGAGCCTGCGAGCCTGCAACCGGGCATGTGCCCTGACCAGGAATTGAACCATGACATCCTGGTTCATAGGTTGACATTCAGCCACTGAGCCACCCCGGCAGGGCCCAGTGGCATACTTTAAGTGGCTTTTAAAAAATGTATATATGTATGGCAGAGAGTTTTATATTTAATGCCCTAATGTTAAATGGAGATAGTTTTACAAGAGGATGACTTTTTATACACATACCACTATTTGCAAGAATTGTTTTTTCTTTGTAAGATAAAAATGGAATGGAAATGAGTATCTCAGCTAACTGTGATAAAAGCCTAGCCAAGTAGTAAAACTTTGCTCATACTGAGTACAAAATGCAATAATGATTTCATCATAGGATTTTATATTTTTACTAGAGGCCTGGTGCACGAAATTCGTGCACTGGGGTGGGGTAGTGTCCCTCAGCCCAACCTGCACCCTCTCCAATCTGGGATCCCTTTCACAATCCAGGACTGCTGGCTCCCAACTGCTCGCCTGCCTGCCTGATTGCCCCTAACTGCTTCTGCCTGCCAGCCTGATCACCCCCTAACCACTCCCCTGCCAGCCCGATCATCCCCAACTGCCCTCCCCTGACAACCTGTTCACCCCCAAATGCCCTCCCCTGCATATTCCCTCTTTATTAGATAGGTTTTTTTCTTTAACATATTGGACAGCCCTAACTGGTTTGGCTAGGTGGATGGAGCATCGGCCTGCAGACTCAAGGGTCCCAGGTTCGATTCCAGTCAAGGGCATGTACCTTGGTTGGGGGCATATACCCAGTGGGGAGTGTGCAGGAGGCAGCTGATCAATGTTTCTCTCTCATAGATGTTTCTAGCTCTTTATCCCTTTTCCTTCCTCTCCGTAAAAAAATCAATAAAATATATTTTTAAAAAAAGAAACATTTAAGATTCCTCCATATCTGCCTGGCTGGTATGACTCAGTGGTTGAGATCCCAGGCTGCCACAGCTGGGAGGGGATCGTGCCATGCAGGTGCGTGCCCCTGCCAGGCTGAGACCCCAGCCCAGGCTCCCGCCGCTGGCAGGGGATCGCGCTGGGGGGATGCACACTCCTGCCAGGCTGAGACCCCAGCCCAGGCTCCCGCCGCTGGCAGGGGATCGCGCTGGGGGGATGCACACTCCTGCCAGGCTGAGACCCCAGCCCAGGCTGCTGCTACTGGCAGCGGATCACGCCGTGGGGGTGTGCACCCCTGCCAGGCTGAGACCCCAGGCTGCAACTGCTGGGAGGGGATCGGGCCATGGGGAGTGATTTTGTTTTTGTGTTTTATAAAGGGTCAGGAGGGCCTCTGGGCAGCATTCCACCAGGCCGCTTGCTCTGCAGGCTCTCAGCGGCAGCCCTCCCTGAGACTTGGAGACTCCGGTGGGGCTGAGAGGACTGGGTGCTGCCATCTTGTGGCTATGGGTGCCGCCATTTTGTCGCCGAGTGACGGTTAATTTGCATACTACTCTTTTATTAGATAGGATTCTCATTTGAAATTCCAATTAGTCAGGGAATTATTGCCACTGATATCATTTTGAGAATCATTCATCTAATCAGTATATTTTGTTTGCTAACAATGCAGACATTGAGGATGCAACAGAGCAACATGAACAAACATCCCTTCCTCTTGGTGCTCACATTCTAGTGGGGGAGACAGATAATATAAGATAAATAACTAATTATACTGGTATCTTAGAAGGTGATACATTTTAAGGAAGGGGACTAGGACGTGTTTGAGATTTTGCCATTTTAGACAGAGAGGTTAGAGAAGGTCTCCCTGAGAAGACCTTTAGTAAAGATTTGAAGGAGGTGAATGTGTGAATTATGTGGATATCTGGGGAAAAGCATCTTGGACAGAAGTAATATAGCAAGTGCAAAGTCCCTAAGATGAGAGTATGTCTGATATGTCTTAGGAACATTGAAGAAGTCAGTGTGGCTGGAATGGAATGAATGATGGGGAAAGTATCAACTTTCTGTATTCTTCCTTGCCTCCAGGCCTTCCTTCCTTAGCTGGAAAGGAGTCTGATTCGCTCAGTTTACCATAGGCTAACCTTGGACCAATTACTGTGGTCAAATATATCTGTGATACCCTGATAGGCTGCTTCTACTAGAAACACATGGTTTAGGGAAGAATATATGACAGAAGAATAGGGATCCTGTTTATGGGCAGATTGACCAGTAAAGGTACATGCATCACTCAGTAAATATTTGTTGGATAAATTAATGCTTATTACTTTTCTTCCTTTTTTTCTTTTTAAAATGTGGCCTTAGGGGATGGTGGACCCAGGAGAGAAGATTAGTGCTACACTGAAGAGAGAATTTGGCGAGGAAGCTCTCAACTCCTTACAGAAATCCAGTGCTGAAAAAAGAAAATTAGAGGAACAGTTGCACAAACTCTTCAGCCAGGAACATCTAGTGGTAAGAAATGGTGGTTCCCAGGAAGAAGTTAGTCCTGTGCATTAGTGAGACTTACTTAAAGTTCACCTAGAAATCTGGTAGATCATTCTCTGAATAAAGTGAAATATTGTATGTTTGTAATACCTGTTCATAAAACAACTTAAAATTGTAGTAGGTCTACACTGTAAATAGATTTCTTTTTATAGCCCAACTTTAGTTTGATTACATCATCTATATATATAAAAGGCTAATATGCAAAGTGTCCCTGAGGGAGTTCAACCAGGAGATCGGGAGTTCGATCGCTCTCTATGACGTGTGCTGACCACCATGGGGTGGCGTGGAACGAAAGAAGGCCCCAGCCAGCAGTCGGAAGGAAGGCTCCAATCGACCCTGATCCCTGGCCAGGCCTAGGGACCCTACCTGTGCATGAATTTCGTGCACTGGGCCTCTAGTTTATTATAATACATTTTTTTCTGTTAGTATTTGTTCAGACTAGATATGAGCTAATTGTAATACTGAGCTCACCCACCCAACAGAAAACATTAAATTTTTTTTTGCATGAATTCAGCTCTTTTGAAAGGACATTTACATTTGAAATTATGTTGTTCAGAGTTTCTATGGTTTATAACCATTTAAATAACACGTCTGTTTTGTCTACATATCCTTTGTAAAAATTTAAAAATCACTTATAAGGTATATGTACACTAAAAATAAGGAAAAGGACCGATTTTCTTTTTTTTGTTGGCTTTTTTTATTGCTTTGTTTTCTTTTTAGAATTAGGATTTCTTAATTATTTATCTTATCATCCAGTTCACATTTGTGTTAGATAGCTAGATCCAAATCTTTTCATGTATTAATAGTTTAAATATTAGTCTTTACTAACTTTACTTATATACCTCATTTAACAGATACTTAAATTATAAAGACTTTAAAAAAAAAACATATGGCCCAAATATTATTGTTACTAAATTTTGAAATTAGAATCTGAGATGTTGAGGGTTTTGTGAATTTTAAAGCTGCCTCAAAGGTTCTTGAGAATATTGTTCTTTGGGAAATTTAAAATAAGCATAAGGAATGCTATATTAAAGATGTTATGGTATTTATATTTATTTTTTTATTGTGGTAAAAAACACATAATTTACCTTCTTAACCACTTTAAGTGAACAGTTATGTTAATTATATGCACATTTCTTTGGAACAGGATATTTACATTGCTGATTTTAATGACAGTAACACGCTTCTGCTCTACCCATTCCTGTTTCACCCTACACTATTTTTTTTTGTCTGCCTCCTTTTAAAAATAGATATATAAGGGATATGTTGATGATCCTCGGAACACTGATAACGCATGGATGGAGACAGAAGCTGTGAACTACCATGATGAAACAGGTAATTTTACTTATGTTTATTAAACTGACTGGGTTAGAGGATCAGGCTAAGTCCAGCAGCCTACTAAGGCACAATTAAATCTGGACTATTTTAGTAACTTAAGCCAATCAACTGCTAACTATGGGATTATATTTAAAATTGTTGATATTAAAAGAATACATAGAAGAAAGCCTTGCCCCAGCTGGTTTGGCTCAGTGGATAGAGCATCAGCCTGTGGACTGAAGGGTCCCAGATTCGATTCCGGTCAAGGGTACATACCTCAGTTGCAGGCTCTATCACCAGCCCTGGTGTGGGAGGCAGGCAATTAATGTGTCTCTCTCACATTGATTTTTCTCTCTCTTTGTCTCTTCCCCTCCCTTCCACTTTCCCTACAAAAAATAAGTCAATAGAAAAATATCCTCAGATGAGGATTAGCAACAACAACAAAAAAGAAAGCCTTAAAAGTATTTTCTTTAATCCATTGGTAGTACATAAAATTAAGACAGAATTTATGGACTAAAATTATGTGCCTTAAAGTTATTAAATTGTATAGTGTGAGTCCATTTGCATAAAATAAAAAACAAAAGCAACTGGAGATTTGGGTAGAAAGTATGGCTAGGATAAAAGAAATGGGATTTATATCTGTCTTACTGTTTGAAATAATTTTATAACAAGTGTGTGTCAACATAAACATTATTCAAACCTGTGGAGAATTTTTGTGAGTTTATCTGAGCCAAACTGTCAACAATTGCCAGAAAGCAAAGTCTTAGCGAATTGAAAAAATGCTCTGGGAAAACGGCAGTTTTGCACTGTTTCATACATTACTATCAAAAGAGGAGTTGTAAGTGGATTACATGAATTTTGTTGGTTATAGATTAGGGATGTGGGAGAAAGCAAAATGGGGGAAACCTCTAGGTGAGAGCACTTATTTTTAATTTATTAATGTAATTGATAAATATTTTCTTTTATGGTTTTTTATTTGGTGTCATACTTAGAAAAGTCCACTTACCCTAAGACTATAAAACAAGTCACCAGTAATTTTTTTTTTTTACATTTAAACCCCTAATTGCTCTGGAATTTATTTTGATACAAGGTTTCATGCTTATTTAGTATGAATTTTATTTTAGGATAATACTCTTACTTTCTAAAGAGAAAAGCTTTCTTACTGGTACCTCCACTTAAAATTTAGAAACCTGGTTAAAATTTGGGCATTTGGAAAATTTGGAATATCCTAGTTTTTAATTCACTTGGCCACCTAAGACGATGTTTGTTTACTTATTTTTAGTAAGAATTCTTGAAGATACAGTTATGCTGAAAAAGAAATGAATTGCTTTTTCTTGGTGATGTTTTTTCTTTGGTAACCAGGTGAGATAATGGATAACCTCACCCTCGAAGCTGGAGATGATGCTGGAAAAGTGAAGTGGGTGGACATCAGTGATAAACTCAAGCTTTATGCTAGTCACTCTCAATTCATCAAACTTGTGGCAGAGAAACGAGATGCACACTGGAGTGAGGACTCTGAAACTGACTGCCGTGGGTTGTAGCTCACAGCCTCATGCAAGCCAAAGGCCAACAAAGGAGCATTTACTGCAAAGAAGGCAATATCACAGAACTCAAACGAGCAAGCCGGGTTGGTAACTTGGAAATTATTTTATTCACTTTTAAAACGATTTTTTTTCATTTAGAAGGTTTTACATCAGAATAAAATTAGTAAATATGGTGAAATATAACATGGTATTTTCTGCTTTCCAGTCAAAAGAAATATAAAAAATCATATTTTATATATATTCAATTTAAGCATGCTTTTAACCAAATTTAAACAGCTTCGATGCTCTGAAGAATTGTAATCTGAATAAAGATAAATCTCTGGTGAGCCCTGACTTCTGCTTTCCATCTGGTTCTTGGTTGTCAGTTTTGTTTTGTTTTCCATTCCCCTTGCTCTTCTGTGGTCTGAAGGGTGTTCCTGCCCCATCAGGCTCCTTTAGGGGGAGCACCACCACCATGCAACCTGGGTTATCTTTTAGCTATTGGCTCACATCTTGCTTTACATGATCTTGTTGAAGATGATTTAAAAAAATGGAAGCTTTATTCTTATCTTTAGAGCCTTCAGTTTTATGAGGAAATTTCAGCCCTCTTTTAGTTAATAAAGATCAATAAATAAGAGCTGATGTTCTCATTTTGAAAAATTCTGAAGTAAAAATATGTCCAGCCTGACCAGTGTGGCTCAGTAGTTGAGCATCAACCTATGAACCAGGAGGTCAGGGTTTGATTCCCGGTCAGGGCACATGCCCGCATTGCAGGCTCGATCCCCATTGCAGGCTTAATCCCCAGTGTGGGCATACAGGAGGCAGCCAATCAATGATTCTCTCTCATCATTGATGTTTCTCTCTCTCTCCCTCTCC
This sequence comes from Cnephaeus nilssonii, assembly GCF_951640355.1. Lineage (NCBI taxonomy): Eukaryota > Metazoa > Chordata > Mammalia > Chiroptera > Vespertilionidae > Cnephaeus > Cnephaeus nilssonii. The sequence goes on along the minus strand of NC_137072.1, from coordinate 61,289,493 downwards.
CTTTCTCTCTGAAATCAATAAAAATATATTTAAAAAAATATGTCCAGGACATTAGTAATTTGATTTAATATATTTATTTTACTCTACTGTAACTGCATGTTATAAATGCATTAAAATAGATGTTAAAAAGGAACTGAAGTCAGACAGAGGGAAGTCTTTGGGGGGTCAGTGCTTTTGTTAGGTTAGGCATATTAAGGATTGAAATAGGCTTTTGAGGGAATCAATGTTAATATAATTCCCAGAGAAAAGGAAAAGAGATGGTGTTTTGGATGCTCTTAGGAGCAGGGAGGAGGGAAGAAAACAACACTGCCTTGTCCCATGATATCAACTCCTGCCAACCTGAAGGGTCTGTCTCAATTCCATCTTCATTCCAGTTGGACTACAAATGGGCATTTGATGGAAAGGAGGTTTAGGGGTAGAGACATGGTGGTTGTCTTTTCTTTAGACCAGGTGCGGGGAACCTTTTTTCTGCCGAAGTCCATTTGGATATTTATAACATCATTTGCTTAATCTAATTCACTTAATATAAATTGATGTTGCTATGGAAAAAGCTCCTAGATTTATTGTATTTCAAGTCCCACCTTCGTTTGCCTTGGCAGGGCCAGACCAAATGATTTCGCAGGCCTTATGTGGCCGATGGGCCGGATGACACCCCCCCCCCCCCCCCCCCCCCCGCCGCCCTTCCCCGCTGCTTAAGACATTTGAAAACAGTATTAGGCTTACTCTGTAGCTAGAGGACAGAACTAGGGCTCAGGTAAATCACAAAGTTTGGGATCCTCCCTCCTCCCCGATTTAGTGTCAAAACTCATTTGGTGGTAAAACTGGACTGATCTGACTGACGGGAAGCTTTTTCTCCTCGAGTGTGACTGTCAGTTTTGCTGAGAAACATTAGAATGTTTGGTTTCCAGATGTTTGCCTTGAACCCCCCTGGAAGAGTTATAAGGTTTATGTACAGTATTAATTTTCTAAAATTCATAAAATCCTGGTCACTGGGTATGTAATAAGGGACTTGTGCCTGAAAAGGATGACATTCTCATCGATGAGGGATAGGATGACCTGCTCCCAGCATGAAATAGTCTGATTCTACTTTTACTGTTTGGCAGGAAGGAATTGCTTCTTTCTGGCACTATATAGAATTCTCTAAAATTGAAATGGCTTACAAAAGCTCTTGAGAAAGTTTGAGCAATTTCCTCAAGAATGGCATTTACTTATGTATAATAGTGTTTTATTGTTTTTAAAGATTTCTTATTGATTTTTTTTAGAGAAGAGAGGAAGGTAGAGTAAAATATTGATGTGAAAGCAAAACATCAATCGTCAGCTTCCTGCATGCCCCCCACTGGGGATAGAGCCTGCAACCCGTCCTGATCGGGAATCGAACTGGCAACTTTTTAGTGCACAGGATGACACCCAACCAACTGAGCCATACCAGCCAGGGCTGTTAAACAGTTTTGATACATTTAAACTGACATTAGTAAAGATACTAGGTTATATTAAAACTTTATTTATTTAAAGAATTACTAAAGCACATGGTCTACAGAGAAATTCTTTGTGGCACTTTGTAGTTTTCACTGGAACATTTACAAAGTTTGCGAAAAGATAAAACTGCTACTATAAATTATAGATAGGTTCTAAGTAGATAATCTTCTGGTAACTGAGTATCCAGCACCATCTATAGTAAAGACCAGATTAAAATTTTAGTTTAAGACATTTCTGAAGGAATATCCACTCCTATATCACTAAGCAATATTGGTTGTGTATTTTGATTTTTTAAATTTTAGATATAAGGAATACTTTTGTTTTTTAGAGACATTTAAATAAATAGTAATAATAGATGCCATTGATCGAATCTACACTATATCACTTAATCCTCACAACAGTCCTTCGAAGTTAGGTAGTATTATTCCCATTTCACAGATGAAAATGGTATTTAGAAAGGGTGCCCCAGGTTTATTCACTAAGGGATAGAACTAGGATTTGAATCCTGGTCTGCCTGGTTCAAAACTTACTCTCCATCTACCATATTCCCAACTAAGGTTAGGAAGCTTTTGTGATTTGTTACTTTAATTATGCAGTTTGGAAGATTATCTGTTACCTAGCAGTAATGTTACCCAGATGTAATACAGTTACGGTTTGTGACTTAAAATTAAAGGCCATATCTGATTTGACTAGCATTGTTGAAATGGTTTGCATAATTTGGCCCAAAAGCAATTTATTTCATAATATCGAATGATTAACCTAAGGATAATTAGTGTTTGTCTTGCCAGCAGGTATTCTTGAGATTAGAAAGCATTTTAAACTCAAATGGAAGCATATGCTAAACTTACATAAGAGCATAACTATCTAAAAATCTAAATATTTGGTAGCTAAAGAGGGAACTTGAAAATTCTAACCACATTTAGAGGCTAAATGCTACGTTGTCTTACAGTATAAGGACTTAAGTGATTGGTATATGTGAAGTTTAACAAACTGATTTTAAAATATATACTTTGAAGAAATCATTTGTATTAATTTGATTTTTTTACATCTACTTATATTATTAATTTACCAATACATACACAATCTGAAGCTATTAAACTCTTAAGTTAAAAATACTGAAAATGTATAATAATGCTAGAAAGGAGATTTCACTAACCTTATATAACTTGTGGCATAGTAGTGAGAGAATTATTACTGAAAAAATAAATGATACAGATTATAGTTATTTATATGAAGGTAGTTTTTGCCATAATTTCTTCTTCACCTCTACCCACATCTCCCATATTAGTCTTATTTTATTGCTGATGGATTAGTATTGGTATAACCTTGTATATTAGGAGGTAGAGAATAATGTGATTTATTATACCTAAATGCTGATACATTGAGTCCTCATTTGTCTTTTCTGCAACACAGACTTAATTCCTCCCACTTGGCCCCTGATGGCCTGATAAGAATATTAAAAGTGGTAGGAGCCTTAGCCAGTTTGGCTCGGGATAGAACGTCAGCCTGCTCAAGGGCACGGACCTTAGTTGCATTGATCTCCAGTCCTGGTTAGGCCCATGAAGGAGGCAACCAATCCATGTGTCTCTCTCACATTGATGTTTCTCTCTCTCTCTCTGTCTCTCCCCCTGCCTTCCACTCTCTTTAAAAAATCAATGAAAAAATATCCTCGGGTGAGGCTTACTGCCGGGAACCAATTCCAGCATGTAATAATTACCAGAGTTCCATCAAAAGGTTGGTGAAGCTTGGGCAGCTCAACAAGGGTGAGCCACATATGTAGTTTACCTGTTGGAAACGGCTAAATGGCACTTCCCCCAAACCTGAATAGGATTGTTAACTGCCAGACAGCTCAGGGCATTTTATTGCCTCCTGTTGGCCAAACACCTGAACAGCTGTAGGCTATTCCCCAAACTGACAATGCTTTTGTAACCCTACCCTTTGAAATATGTATCTCCACCTTGCCTTAGGACAAATTGTGTTTAATAAATACCACGGGGTCCTAGACAAGGAAAGAGTCTTTAGCTCCTTCTAGCTGAAGATCCTCTGACCCCCCAATGCCTTTCAAAATTATCTTTTGTCTCCGGACTCTTTAATCATCTATGCGCAGCCCCTTTCTCCAGAATGCTGAACCTTTTGTAAGGTTGGTAAAAGAACCCTGGCATTATGACGCCCAAATGAGGGACGCCAACACTTAACAACAACAAAAAAGTGGTAGGAAACACTAAATAAGCACTCTAGGGCAGTGACACTTGTTAGAAGTAAAACGGGTGAAATCCAATTCCTTTCTCAAGATTGGAATTGAGAGTATTTTGATTCATAGAATTCTCTCTAGGTAGCTTAATACTGTATATAATTTTAATTGACATTAATTCAGATATTTACAAAAGGGATACACCTTTCTGGTCTCTGTTTTTTGTATATATTTTAAATGAAGCAAACTTGGGTGAGACTCAAAGTGGAGTCTCCAGGTTTGCAGCCTTTCCACCCAGTGAGCTGATGCTCGTGTGTGAAGGAGAGGTGCCTCCTTGCCATCGGGCATTCCGAGGTTTGGTAATTTCACAGCAGGCTTTGCTCACTGCTGACGTAATTGTCCACAAGACAACAGTATGCTTGAAGTAAAATTTACTGATTAGAATTGCTTTTTTTTTCTTTTTTACTGATTGAAATTTCTTAACCGAATATTGCATATATTCTTGTAAAAGGAAATTTTGTTAAATACCATGGGCATTATAAAAAGAATACCTTTTTAGTCCTGCAGAAATTAAGATATAAAGATCTTGGAGGAAATTGAATTTATAATTCATGAGCTCCAATTTGTGTAGATCAGTTGGGTTTGATTCTGCCATATGTTTTCATGGTTCTCAAGAATATGCTTACCTTTTCCGAAGTTAAATGTCACTTACTTTTATCAGTATAATCATAGAAATGAAGCCTTACCCCAAGTAACCCCTAAAAATAAAAAAATAAAAAAATATTATCTTAAATGTATTAAGTAGATTTTTAGTTTATAATAGCTTAAAAATTAATATGAACTTACCAGGAGTTGGTTCAAAATAGAACTGATTAACTGTGAGAGAAGAAAAATCAATGATCAGTGCTATCATAGATTTATTTTTAACTTAGTATATATATAAGTTAAAATATTTTCTATATGAAAATGTTTTTAATGAAAAATTAATTTCTTTTTACTGCTTAATTTTTTATTTGCATGATGTAAGATTTTTAAATGAATATGCAATATCTAGATTCAAATTATCTTAATTCTGTCAACTATAATAAAAAAGTGGAGAAATTGGTTAAAAAAATGTCACTTGTAATACCAGAAACAGTTTAATATCTTGGCTATTTAGTGACTTGCTTGTTTCACTTAATACTGTTGGTACTAATAAACAGAAAAAAAACCCTGAACAATAAAAAATAAATTCCCTTAATTCACAGAACTATTTTCCTGTAACTGCCTTGTAACTGTATTGACTATATCTAAAAGGTAGAAAATGGATGTGAATGGTTAATAAACCCACTGTGTACACTTCCATACAAGTGCTTGCTTATATTACGCAAATTCCCTGTGTGAAGGATACTGAACCGACATTTTCGGACAACTATGAGTACTTGGCACTGAGGTTTTGCTTACACAACCAGTTTCACTGGAAAAGTATTGCTTTGTCACTTCCACATGGTCCTTCTGTTTTCAGAGGCTGGCAGCTTGCTCACAGACCATTGGCCTTTTGACCGACAAGGCAAAGCTGCCAGGTTCGGCACTGTCTTGACTTGTTCTTGACCTGAGTATCGGTTGTTCTCTTAAGATGCTTTTTCCTGCTCCCTGACTTAACTAGGATCACTGGGAGAAAAAAAGATTATGACCATGAAAATATGGCAGTTTCTATAAATTATTCTGTCAGGATTCTTTCCAGGATGGGTTGTGGCCAACAGTGCTTTAAAAAATTTCAGAAAAAAACAAAATATAAATAGGTATTAAGAGTTCAGATCTAGGTAAATTGAATGAGTCATGTATCTGAGGAGTCAATATTTTCACTGGAGGGGACCTTGGAGCCAAATACATACTAGTACATTTATCCAAGGTCATGTAGATAATTTAATTGTAACAATGAGATTAGAATTTAGACTTTCAAATCATAGGCCAGTGGTCTTTTAGCCATGTTTTGATGGAAAGATGAACTTGCTAATTTTTATAATAACTTGCTAATTTTTGTAATTACCAATAATTAGTCATTGAAGGCAGTTTCTTAAAACATTTTTAGTTATAAATATGCCAGATTTTTTTTTTCCTTTTGGAGTTAGACAGTAATGCTGCTTAAACAGAATGGATTATGGGAAGAGCACTTAGGTATTTGAACTCAAAAGGCTTAGGTTCTTATTGAGTTGGTTGGGCTCAGAGCTACCTGTTTGACCTTAAAGTTTCTGGGACACTTCAATATTCTTCAAGATGGTAGATTTTAAATAGTCTATATTGAAGGATCCTGGAAATTTTATCTTATAATTTAGGCCTAACTTTCTGACATTATTACAAAATACGGCATGTCCCTGATTCTAAGGTACCATAATTATAAAATGCACCATTTGGTTAGAGCATTTTGAAGAAAAAGGAGATTCTAGATGAAATCTAGTATCTGCTGTGATATGTGTCTTGGTTTCAGAAAATGTTTAAGTGTGAAAAGTATTTTTTAGTCCAGGACATAGAATTTTTTAATATCTTTTGTAACTCCACGTATTTATCCAGTGTTTCTGTAAACTAAGATTCTGATTAACTTATTGTATCAATAAAAGGCCTCCTTAAAAAAGTTGAATGATGTGCAATTCAGTAAAAAATTATCTGTTGGGATTTAGACTTGATAATATTTAATGTATTTATGTTTATGCTAATGCTTTGTTAGAAGAAGTCTGTTTCACCTCTCCTAAAGCAGCTTATTCTGTGACTATTTAGTCTTATGACTCTTCAGTTTCACGCTCATCAATAAGAGATGAGGTTGTTTTGTTATCTGTAGTTTGGATTAATTGAGTAAATGAATGTAGAACTGTTTGCAGGCATTGAGAATGTTTTTTTGTTTTTGAATTTAATAGCCATGCTTTATTTAATTTCCAAATGAATTGGAATAATAAAGATAGTAATTTTCATGATTAAGTGGTTCATCATATGTAGGATATTGAATGTAATCCTATCTAATAAAAGAGTAATATGCAAATTGGCAGTACCTCTGCTATGCCCACCAGCCAGTCAGGAGTGAGTATGCAAATTAACCCAATCAAGATGGCTGCAGCCACAAAGCGAGCAGGAGGCTTGGGTTTCCCCGGCAATAGAGGAAGCCAAGCTTTCCGCACACCCTGGCCGGCCCTGACTCCACTCAGGGCTACAAAGTTTCAATTATAGAAGATAAATAAATCCCAACAAAAATGGCGGCAGCCACGGAGCTGGAGAGAGCAGGAGGCTTTAGTTGCCCATGGCAATGGAGGAAGCCAAGCTTCCGCAGCCCTGGCCTGCCTTGGCTTCTGCTCAAGTCTACAAAGTTTCAATTATAGAAGATAAATAAATCCCAACAAAAATGGCTGCGGCTGCGGAGCAAGCAGGAGGCTTGGCTCCGCTCAAGGCTACAAAGTTTCAATTATAGAAGATAAATAAATCCCAGATACCAGGGCCTCCGCTTGGGTCACCTGGGGGCGTGGCCGGCCTGCAAACCACCACAGGCCCCTCGCCCAGGCTGCCCCATGCCCCAAGGGAACCCCCATCCTGATCCGGGACACCCTTCAGGGAAAACCAGCCGGCCCCACCTGTGCATCAGGCCTCTATCCTCCTATCTAATAAAAGTAATATGCAGATTGACCATCACTCCAACACACAAGATGGCTGCCCCCATGTGGTCAAAGATGGCTGCCCCCATGTAGACACAAGATGGCTGCAACAGGATGGCCAGCAGGGGAGGGCAGTTGGGAGGGACCAGGCCTGCAAGGGAGAGTAGTTGGGGGTAATCAAGCCTGCAGGGAAGGGCAGTTAGGGGTGACCAGGCTGGCAGAGGAGGGAAGTTGGGGGCAACTGGGCCTGCAGGGAAGGGCAATTGGGTGGGACTCAGGCCTGCAGGGGAGAGCAGTTGGGAGGGACCAGGCCTGCAGGGGAGGGCAGTTAGGGGTGACCAAGCCTGCAGGGGAGGCAGTTAGGGGCAAACCGTCTGGCAGGGGAGCAGATAGGCATCAATCAGGCTGGCAAGGGAGTGGTTAGGGGTGATCAGGCTGGCAGGCAGAAGCGGTTAGGGGCAATCAGGAAGGCAGGCAGGCAAACAGTTGGGAACCAGCAGTCCTGGATTGTGAGGGGGATGTCCTACTGGGATTGGGTCTAAACGGGCAGTCGGACATCCCTTGAGGGGTCCCAGATTGGAGTGGGTGCAGGCTGGGCTGAGGGACATACCCCCACCCCCGTGCATGAATTTCGTGCACTGGGGCTCTAGTCTATATATATATATAACCCTAATATGCAAATAGACCAAATGGCAGAACAACCGAACAACCAGTCATTATAATGTGCGCTGACCACCAGGGGGTGCGCACAGAATGTGGTGGGTGTCAGTAGCAGGCGGCAGAATGCGGAACATGGCAGGCATTGGCCACGGTGGGATGGAGGAGCCTGTGAGTGGGGGCACCAGACCAAGGCTGGTTGCTGTCATTGGGGTGAGCCTCTGGTGGTTATTGAAAATTCTTTGCTCCCACGTGCTGCGGTCCTGCTGGGTGCTCCCACCTGCTGCCAGCGCTGGCCCTGCTCGCAACCACTGCCGGCGCCAGAGCCACCGCTCGCATCTGCTGTGAGCATCCCTGAGGGCTTCTCCACCTCCCCCTGCTCCTGAGGGGCGGTTGGGGAAGCAGCCACCACTCGCACCTGCTGACAGCGCTGGCCCCAATCGCTCCACGCCGTCAGTGGGTGGGAGCGGCGGTGGTGGGAGCAGGGCTGCCGGCAGACGGGACCAGGGGCTGAGGTGGGAGGGGCCGGGCAGGGGCGCAGAGGATGGGCCAAGACCCGCCCCTGTGCCCACCGCAGTCTTGCGGCCCACAGTTCCTTTCAAGGTGCACGAATTCGTGCAATGGGCCCCTAGTATTGTTATAAACTTTATGGATTAACAGGCTAGAATATATTTACCGCTATAATGTCATTAGGTGGCAGGACCTAAAATAAAGGAAACAATCAAGTAATTGAGGTGTGATTCAGCATTTAATCTTTTTTATGTTATACATTTTACTGTATATTAGCTTGATTAAATGAAAACATGCTTTTTAGAATTCTTAGCATTACTAAAATTATGTCTTTGAAATTCATATTCACTAATATTTTAAGTAAGTCCCCATAGCCAACTCCCCATTTTCTTTTGTGAGCTCCAGATGTAGTAGGGACTTTTAGGGAAGATCATTAAACTTATGCTTACTGGGTTGGGAAAAGGCTATATTTGGGGATTACTTCTTCATGAAAGAAAACTTTAAAGTCATTCCCTATGACTTTAGGAAAGATTGCTGTTATGTACACAACTTATTTTTTGGTTTGTGACTGAGTCAGTCGTCACTTGTAATTATTCCTCATTCAATACAATCCCTTCAAAAGCAAAATTTAAACAATCCTTTACACCATGACCATAACCTTAAATTTAGTTCGAAGGCTTCTAGAACAGATTCCATTTTAATAAGAATGTATTTTCCTTCCACTAATGGCAGATGTAAGCATAAAATTTAAGAGGTAAAATGGACTTTATAAATAATTTTCACTATTTCAAGAAAGTAAGGCTCAAAGTGATATGGTTAGCTAGTTAATTATTAATAACAGGAAAGAGGCAAAAGGGAGGCCAGATATTATAGGTGTGGTCATTTGGGCAGCTTCAACAGGAAGCTGCAACCTTACACTCCCCAGGAGCCCCCGCCCATTCCCTGCAGCTTCCTGGGGGAAGGGACTGGACAAAGGGGAAGATGGGCACTTGTGAAGTGAGTTGGGGTAATAGGGAAAGTACTTGCCTGTCAATCTAGCCTGGGGAACCATGGATTGGCCAGAGTGGGCAGGACCACTGCAAGCCTGCCAAAATTTGGGAATACATAACCCCTAGACCAAGCGTGTCAAATTCACAGCCCGTGGGCTGCATGCCTCATTTATTTGGCCCGTGTTAGCCTTTGAGTTTGACATGCTCGCCCTAGACCAGTGGTCGGCAAACTCATTAGTCAACAGAGCCAAATATCAACAGTACAGCGATTGAAATTTCTTTTGAGAGCCAAATTTTTTAAACTTAAACTTCTTCTAATGCCACTTCTTCAAAATAGACTCGCCGAGGCCGTGGTATTTTGTGGAAGAGCCACACTCAAGGGGCCAAAGAGCCGCATGTGGCTCCCGAGCCGCAGTTTGCCGACCACAGCCCCAAACAAAGGAACTAGTGCTCTTGGCTCTCGGTGCTTAGCTTTCTCTTGGTTCTCTGGTTCCTTTGGCTTTGCTCCTGCCTGTGTTTTCTTTGTAGCCATGTGGCCCCGAGGACCCCACATGCAATGGACTGATGGACTGCAGAGGGGAACAAACTCAGCTCTGGCCTGATGCTGGACTGGACCTGTGCTCCAACAGGGAGCGGAACTGTGGACTCTGGCTCTTAATTCTGCTGTGCTGTAGCCACAGCTACCCTTCTTCCTTGCAGGGGATGAAAGGAAATGAGACCTTGGAAACTCCGGGGTTTGATTCCACGGAAATAAAGCTTTCTACAAACCTCATCCTCCCGTTCGAGTCTCAGAAAATTCCTTTTCTGGGGATATCCCAAGAAGCCCACTCCCACTAGCAACCGGTGGAGATGAAGACCTCTCCCCACCGGCAACAAAAGGAGTTTGAGATTACTCCAAGGTACTAAATGGCAGAGCTCGCATTCCCAGGTTGACTTCAAGTGCTTTTTCTACTGGTCTCCTAGTTCCCTCTACATAATCAAGAAAATTTCAGGTCTTAGATAGTTCAGTTTTTAAGAGTATGTGAGATTTGTACATTAAAGGACTCAAGTCAGACAAAGTATCAATAACTAATGATCCCTGTAAGAGAATAATAACCATTAATTCTGGTATCAAATTCTCCTCTGATTAAATTGAAATAATTTTCAAGTTTTGTATTCATTTAAATACTTTTTAAAAGGGAACTTTAAGTATAATTACCTGATTTGGATTATACGGAAAAGGAAAAGGAAGAGGAATTGGAATCTACAAAAAAAAAAAAAAAGAGAGAAAAAGAAAAAAAGTGAGTTGTGAATAAAATAAAATGTGAACATTTTGCTTTGGCTTTTTTTCTCACTTATGCATTCATTTACTCATCCATCCAGTCATCCATCCATCCAGTAATTATGGAGCAATTATGTGCTCTCAGAGAGCCCACCTTCTAATTGGTGGAGGTTAGATTCTAAATCTTCATAATTTTTTTCTTTCAAGAGGTATGCTTATTTTGCTTAATTAGTCAAAGCTAAAGCCCAAGAATCTGTTCCATATGTTGATAATTCTTGCAAATCTATCAGTTTCTCTACAGTTCATTATTTGCCTGATATTTTTTTTTTCTTGTTCAGCCATTTCATATAGGAAGAGGACAACAATAAGTCTTCCCTCTTCAGATCTTGGCAATTTTAATCTCCATAAGCACAGCCACTAAAATCTATTCCTAGGAGAAAAATGTGGCAATGGGAAACTGCCTGATAGTTAAGACTATTCTGCCACCTGGTGGAAGGAAGAGTTTCCATTTCAAATACCAGTGTGGTTTTTTTTGGTGTGTTTTTTTTTTTGCCATGTAGATTTACACGTAATTTAATAATAGAGATTATTTAGACATCATCTCTATAATTTTATATAGAGATTCCTATATTCTAAACCAAGACTTTAGAATTTTGTATTAATTTAAAACAAATCTGAATGTCAGCCCAGAAAGGGGAACAATGCACCTAGATTTGACTAGAATAAAAACAATTAGCAATTCATTAAAATGTAAGTACTTAGAAATTTAGTGGCTAAGATTCAGTTAGGACATGTGAAAATGTTTTAAAAGAATGTTCCAGTCAGGACTGTAACTTCGGTGACAAATTTCCAAAAGCCTACTTGAAGTTGAGAAGTAAACCATTTGAAATTAAATACCAGCAAAGGGAAGGTGTTTGTTATATTTAGATATAAAAACAATTATACAAAATCATATTTATGTTTTAAACATATTTTTAGGTGATAAGCAAGATGTTAAGCAAGATGCTATTGTAAAATTTGTGTGAACTTTCCAAAACATCATTGCTTAAATACTGTCCACATTTAACGTTTCCAACCTGTGTTGCAGCCCCATTGTACTGGTCATTCTTTCCCCAAATTGCAAAGCCCTTCTTAGGTCTGTCCCAAGCCCTTGCCGTTCCCTCTGCCTCACCCACTTCTCATACTGGCTCAGATACCATCTCCCTGTGAATGAAGTCTTTGATCCACAGCCTAAGTCAGCTTTGCATTTGCATCTAGATGCACTTATCAAATCCCAGTGTTTTTTTATTTATGAATTTCTCTTCCTCATCAGACTGTGAACTTATACTTTTTTGTATTTTCAGCCCTCACTATAGACCCCATTAGATAATAGACACTCAATAAATATTAACCGAATGAATGCTGTTTGTGTCAATAAAAGTATTACATACAGAATAAAGGCAATTTTATTATGTATTTAGCATTGTTCTGACCTTTATTAAAAAGTGTTAGAAGAATTCAGATATTAGGAAGATGAGAGAAGGTCAAATAAGAAGAGCAAGCCAATTATATTGCTTGACCTGTGAGAAAAACTTAGGGAGAGCTGGAAAAAATACTGTAGCAAAAAGAAAGCAACAAAGTGACTAAGAAAAAGAAAAAGAACGGGTCTTATAGAAAGAGGTTAGTATTCTCTTCATGGAGAGTAACTAGCCTCATCATAGTTTAAGTAACTCAGTATAAATACTTTCTTGATGGAAAGAGGAGGGGCCACTGAAGATTTGGGGGGACGTTTGCTGGTCCCTTGTCACTCCACCACAAGCTATGAGAGGAGGGGAGAGTGAGTAGCTGATGCCTGGCAACCTTGAAAGCTTCACATTTCCCTATTAAAATTTGGAAATTTTTATCATCATCATCATCATCATCATCATCATCATCATCATCATCCAACTAATAAATATTCTTCACAATTTGAGATTTCCCAAATCCATACTTACCGGGGGCAGTTGTGGAGGTGGGAAAAATGGGATCTGAGGAAAAAATGGTAGTCCTTGGGGTGGGTAAAAGCTAAATCTCTGTAAGAAGAAACACGATGTCAGTGATTGCAGACAATTGCAAACTTTTAAAATGATGAACATGTCCTTTGAAAATACAACTAGAGGTTTACCTGACCACTGGAACTGCCTCCAGATTGTTCGAGCTTGTAAAACAATAACAGCAATGAGGTGAATCAACATATGTGGCAAAACTTCACTCATTACAAAGAGATTTTATTCTGATTGAGGGTAGGTAACAAGCTGCTACTGAGCATTATGCTCATCAGTAATGTAGCTTCACCTCTGAAATAAAACACGGCTGAGTATCTAATAAGGAAAAGTTGAATTAATTCTGCCCAGTGATCAGAATGGAAATAAGTTTCCTCAGATTAATTAATACTACATGCCTCTTTTTCTTTGAATCAACAATGTTTTCAGCATTTGGAAGTTCAAAGTGAAGGGAGTATGGAAGTGTAAGTTTAAATTTGGTATCCCCAAACACAAATTTTGAAAGCTCCTTCACTTTTTCGAAAACCCCTCTGTTAAAAAAATGTGCAGGGAAAAGGGTTTCTTGCCTACTTGGTGTCCTACATATTCAGACTAATAGACACAGGTTAGACTCATAGATCTCACTTGTATTGATGTAGAAAGCATGGCTATAGTCAACCTGAGACAGTTTGTGGTAAGGGTATCCTTCATAATAAAAGCGTAGTATGCAAATTGTCCCCTGGACAGGGAGGTCGTCCAAGAGTTTGACCAGAGGGCGGGGCCGGCCAGGGGAAGGGAGGGAGGCCCCTCCTGGCAGCCGGCAGCCGCTAGGGACCCTACCAGTGCACGAATTTTGTGCACTGGGCCTCTAGTTATAAATGAAACTCAATTCAAACTGTGCAATTAAGACCTAGGTCATGCCCTAGCCAGTTTGGCTCAGCGGATAGAGCATCGGCCTGTGGACCAAAGGGTCCCAGGTTCGATTCTGGTCAAGGGCATGTACCTCAGTTGCAGGCTCCTCCCAGGCCCAGGCCCTGGTCAGGGCTTGTGCAGGAGGCAACCAATCGATGTATGTCTCTCACATGGATATTTCTCTCTCTGTCTTTCCCTCTCTCTTCCACTCTCTCTAAAAATCAATGCAAAGATATCCTTGAGTGAGATTAAAAAAAAAAAAGAAGACCTAGGTCACTGCAGAATATAGTATTTGTTCTCACTTGTTAAGTTTATTTGAGAGTTTCCTATGCTCCAATTAGGACTCTTCAGTGCTCCTGCATTTTTATCATTCTCTCCAGGTTCTGAGGTAGCTCTTATAGCTCACTTTACAGACAGGGAAGCCATGGATTCCTTCCTTGCTCAAGGTCATGCACTTAGCAAATGGCACCATGCAGCTGGGATTTGTATTGGGAAGACCCTTACGCTGAGGGAAAAACAGGATGTGTCTGGGTCTACAACATTGCAGGACTCCACGTTTCTCTTTTGAGAAATGAGAACATATAGGAAATGCTTTCTAGCCCAGAAATACTGTCTCTAGAATGGAAGTGGAGTGGACAACTGGTGGGGAGTACTCACAGGGATGGGCAGAGCAGTGGCAGTGCTCAAAAGGCCAGCCAGGATGAGAAATTTCATTCTGAGGGAGGAGTCTGGAATGGAAGGGTTAGGTCCTAACCGTTAGGAGATCATTTTCAGTTTTGTTTGTTTGTTTGTTTGTTTGCCTACCTCCTATTCCCATTGTAATGAATTAGTTAGAGGTGTTGAAATCGTGGTCAGGCTAACTTCTGCCTCTAGATTCAGGCTTTGTAAGCCTAGACCATGCTTTAAATGCATTGAATGCCTTTAGATGAGACACATTCTCTGGTTCATAGCATTGCATTCCTACTCTTCCTCATAATCTATACTGTTCGGTCCCTGAAGTTATTTGAATTTGTTATCTCTACCCACAGATCTTCAAACACCAGTGTTATATCATGCTTAGTATTGGGGATGTACCATTACTGGCTCAAATGAGATTCCTTATGTAATATACAAATAAATCCACCTTGAGCTTCTACGAACGCTGTGAGACTCACCATGGTCTGGATGCTGTTACTGACAATTATAATTTCTCAAGAAGGAAAGGATCTGGAAAGAATCTTGTAAGGCATAATGGGTTGGCAGACAATAAGTACAATAAGAGTAGATTCCATAAAGCAAATCAATGTCGTCTTTACTGGCTAGTTGATTCAGAAAGCAAACCTTTTTATGGTCCTCAATCACACTTAATTTAAATAAACTTACCTTGTGAGTTTCCAGCCAAATCACTGAACTCTAGAATTGAATTTTGGAAGAAAAAGAAACTTTATCACGTTCTTATTAAGACTTGTCCCCAGCATCTGAAGCAAGATATACCTCTTTATATATAAGTCACTCTTCAACTATTTTATATGTATTTGAAACTGAAATCAGATTTAACTTTGTGCCATTTTATTTTGACTGAATTTAAGCAACTTATCCCCCTTTCCCTCTTTTTCCACATCTCTCCTTTATATTTTTCTTCCTTAGATTCAAACCCTTGAATTTCTTTTTTCTTTTGTCAACTGAAACTATTAGAAGTCATTAAATTCACCAACACAAGAATATCTTACATTCTTTTACCTAGTGCAATAGAATCAACCCAAATGACACTGTATGTCTTTTTAAAAAATTACCTTTGCTTCAAATGGTCCTCGGAGCAAGAATTCAAGGAGCAGTGTGATCTCCTAGTATCTCTATGCCCAACTAGTATTTAAGCTGTACTACTAATGCCTTCATGGGTATGGGCAATATGAGTCATAAAATTCAAAGCTAAAGTGAATAATTGTTTCCAGACTAGAAACTCCAACTCATAAAGTCTCTCAATTGCACAGAGATAGGATTAAAGACTGATTACTGAGAAAATAACTTCATCCCCTTGGTTGGGATTAGGGTAATGTCTTTATCACAACCCACAATTAAAAACTGTGACCACCAAGAATATTAAAGTGCTTCTACAATATGTCATTTAGGGCAGTGATACACATGGGAGCCTGAACAGATAGAAAATGTTAAGCTTCTAAAATGTTATATTTTTAGATTATATTTTTCATTTCAAAATAAAACATTTTTAGTAAATATTTAGGCAGTGTCTTCAGTATTAAAATCACTTTTCACTATTCTAAAACAGGCAAAACATTTAAAATGATAATTTAGGTCTAATTAATACCACTGAATAAAATTTCACTGTTCCCAGCAAACTCACAAATAGAAACTTATTTTGTAATTAGTTAAGATCTCTCATGACATTTCTTTAGAGCTATATACAAAAACATTCTAAATTTGGGATAATTTCTAAAATTATTTCCCTCGTTGGAAAAATCTAATAAATAATAATTAAATGTTGACTAATCAAATTGAACTTAATTATTTAGACATGACATGGTGTGATGTGCTCTGGTTAAGAACAAGTGATTCACTGAGCTAAGAAAAGAGATAAATAAAAATTTGAAGTTAATCAGAGAAGATTATTCTGATAAAAACAAACTCTGCCATAAGTATCCTTCAGATGAAGTTTTCTTAGGGGCACATACTCTCAGTGACAATCAGAGATAAAGCTCTCTTATCAACAACAAACTTCTGATTGTTGAAAGAAATAATCAGAGATAATTGCATTGATGTCTTTTCTTTCATGTAAGAAAATATGTAAAAAACTATTTTATTTTCTTTCAAATATTTAGAGTAAGGGTGTCAAGGTCTTTCAGATCCTAGAAAACGCTATTATGGTGTCTTTTATATTTTTGCAATCTAGATTTTACTGTTTTAATAGTTACCAGAAAAGAGCTCAAATGAGAATACACCTTCTCTTAGGACAAATTTTCTTGCTTTCAATTTACAGTAGTGATATTTACCTCTGACTCTGTTGGGCATCAAGGCAATTCAGGAATCTCCACTGTCGGTGTTATCTTTGCACTATTTTGAGGACATGAAATGTGTAGAATTTTTACAGGGCCACCCTCTCTCCCAACACACATGGACACCTGCATAAAAGCTATAATTAGTTGCATCAAGCAGTGCACAATCGTCTACATTTTTAATTGAATCGATAAAGAACACTTGAATTCAATTGTTCCTCCTGTTTAAACTTACATTATGACAAAGAACATTCATGAGCAACTACCACTTAACAACTGAACATTTGTTTCCCATAGGAAACATCTCTCCTAACCACGTTCACACTTTTATTTTATTTTTTTAATTAATAGGGTCTAGGAAGCACAATTATAATTTGATATGAAGCATGAGCCCTGGTTGATCTTTCACATATAGTTGTTTAAATAAATGACTGGAAAAAAACTTGAACAAGTACTTGGATTTCTATGGATTTTTATTAGGGTATTAAAACATGGAAAATAATACACATTCACAACAAAAGGGCATTGTTGCATTTTCTCGACATGCACATGATATTACAGACAAAAGGACGTATCTCATAAATTGATACAGTGTGATGAGTTAAACTCCTGCTTACAAACAGCATACAGTATTTTTCATATATCAACTTCACTTAATGTTAAAGTTTTATTTCCAACGTCAATGTTAAATGGCTGGTGCATATACAGTTATCAAGCAATTACTCTCATTGTCTTCTCAGACATGCAAACATTCTGCTAAATATAAATCTACACGTATCACAGCTGCATGGATTTCAGAAGTGGTCAGCATAGAGGAGGATGCTGGGAAGTTTGAGTTCTTTCAGATCTTAATTCAAAACAGGAGGTTTTCATCTATGTCTTCTGTAAAAAAGCAAAAACAAAACAAAGCACATTTTTAGGAAGTAGTCCGAGTAGTACTAGAAACAACGTTGGAGCTGAAGGATTAGAACAATTATTAATAAGGCAGCACGATGGTTCTCAGCCCGGGGAGGGCATCAGTCACCTGTAACACTTAAAAAAATATATAATTTCAGGCTTCATGCCTGGCTTCCTGAATCAGAACCCCCAAGGGTGGGCCGGTGGCGTGTGTACATTTAGAAAGCTCTGCAGGTAGTTCTGATGGAGGGTTGAGAACCACTGATAGAGGACATTGAAGGGGGGCCCAGCCAAGTATACTAATCTGTAAGGGTTGTTAAAATATAATGGAAATAAGTAGAGGTACAGTGACAAATCAAATTTCCAATCAAGTAATTGGGAAAGAACTTGTTGCTGCAACTATGGAAGAAGACAGCATCCTCAGGGGGCTATTAGACTGCCCCTTACCAGTATGGTCCTCCCTCCCTCAGTAATTGCTGCAGACTAAGCTACTACCCTGTCTGGGGCACCAGGTAATTCTCCTGCCCAATATAAATCTTCCTCTCACTCCAAGAGTGGGAAAAATGATGAGTTTGGTATATTTCTTTCGAGCACTGGCTTCATTTGTAAAATTGGGATAATAGTCTCATTACTTATAAACTAATTTATGTCCTATATAATAAAAGCCTACTATGCTAAGTGTCCAGTTGTCTGGTCGGCTGTTCAACCAATCAAAGCATAATATGCTAATGATATGCTAAAGCTGCTCAACTGCTCTCTATGATGTGCACTGACCACCGGGGGGGCAGACAGTTGACCGGTTGACCAGTCGCTATGACATGCACTGACCACCAGGGGGCAGGCGCTCCAACCAGTAGGTTAGCTTGCTGCTGGGGTCTGGCCAGTCAGGACTGAGCCAGATGGGCCGGACATGCCTTAGAGCCCTCCAGTGTTCCCTCCCCAGCGGGCCAACCTCCCGTGACCCTCCCAGCCTGGTGGAGCCCCTCAGCCTGGCCTGTGCCCTCTCACAATCCGGGACCCCTCGGGGGATGTTGTAGAGCCAGTTGTGGCCCAATCCCGCAGGCCAGGCCAAAGGATTCCACTGGTGCATGAATTTGTGCACCGGGCCTCTAGTTTGTTTATATTCTTGCATATATCTTGAATAGGTTTCTAATATACTTGAATATATTTATTTTTCTTTTCCCTAATGTAACTGCCCTAGTTCAAGGTCTCATCAACTCTTGCCTAAATCTACCACATCATCTTCTCAACTGCTCTTTGGCTTCTCCACAATGCAACCAAAAGAATCTTCCTTAAATATAAATCCAATGAAATCACTCCCTGTTTAAAACACTTTGGTGAGCCTCCAGGATTCCTAGGGTGATGTCTTTAACTAGCTTAGTAGGACCTGCATGATCTGACTTGTTTACCCTATTAGTCCCACTAGGAAGGCTTTCCTAAAGATTAGTGTGGATATATGTCAATAAGCATACATACACATGTTATGTCCTGGGCAGTAAATAAGTAATACTCCACCACCTCCTAAATGAACCCCTTTTTGGACACAGAAGGAAAATGAGACCTGCGGGGGATGAGTGGCATACCCTAATTCCCATAGCCAGTTAATGACAGAGCTGGAATATTTGAGCACATTTAGTTCACATCAAAGGCCATTAAAATTCAGGAAAACCCTGGCTAAAATGATCGTGTCCTTCTGTTGATTTCTCAGCCCAGAGGGAAGGAAGGATATACTTACAAACTGAGACACATTTGTTTTGCTTTCCCTATCTGTATCCCAAAGCAGTAACTTGTTTACTGGCTCTGACTGAATGTTTCATATCTGCTTTATTGGCTTACTGTGTGATAATTCTTTCCCTTCTTCATAATAACGTAATCACAGCCAAACCACACTGAACAAACAAGACCATTAGGAGCTTTGCAGCCACTGGACTTTAAGCTCTTCCTGCTCCTCCCAGACAACCGCCCAGCCCAGAGCCTGAGGGAGCCTACATGCTGAACAGTGGCCACAGTTTCCCTAAATAAATGGTCTCTGTTCATATTCATCTTTTGCTTCCTCCTTTAAAATCAAGTGCCATCTAAAAGAGCATACACAAGTACGTCCTGCCCCAGCCACGTTATTCCCTCTCCAGAATGGTGGGGTGGCAGGGACACACACACACACACACACACACACACACCTCAATGTGAGAGAGAAACATCAGTTGGCTGTCTTTCACACGTGCCCCAACCGGGAATCAAACCTGCAAATTTTTGATGCACAGGACGATGTCAACTAACTAAGCCACTCTGGCCAGGCTAGGGTGATTTGTTATCCAGCAACAGACAACTAATACACAGAACTAGATGCTTACAAAAATATACATTCTTTGCTCATTACGGTTGTGCTTCTTTCACAGAATACTATTGTAGAGAAAAAGAACTAATACTTTCTGCTTGCCTATTTATCAATAAACTAGAGGCCTGATGCACAAAATTCGTGCATGGGGCGGGGTGTCCCTCAGCCTGGCCTGCACCTTCTCACAATCCGGGACCCCTCATTCCTAAATGCCTGCCTGCTCGCTCCTAACCCCCCACCTGCTCACTCCTTACCGCTTGGCTCACTGCTCCTTAGTGCTGCCGCAGAGGCGGGAGAGGCTCCTGCTACTGCCGCTGCACTCACCAGCTGTGAGCCCGACTTCTGGCTGAGTGGTGCTCCCGCTGTGGGAGCACACTGACCACCAGGGGGCAGCTTCTGCATTGAGCACCTGCCTCCTGGTGGTCAGTGTGCATCATAGCGACCAGTTGTTCTGGTCGTTCCACCTTCAGGGTCGCTGGGCTTTTTTATATATAGATAACTAATTCATCATATTCTCAGCTCTTTCTAATTTCAAGGCATTATACATGTGCATAAAGACTACTTTGAAAGTGAAGTTCACACGAGTTACCTCTTTTGGGGAATTTCTGACCTTTGAGGAACTTAATTTACTGCTTGGTCATATGTTATTCTACATGTATGTTGTGAATATATGTATAAAACCTCAGCCTTAAGGATTTAATCTTCACTGTTCATTTACATTGTAAGCAGTTTTGATTTTCTATTTTTAAATACATCTTTCAGCCCTAGCCGGTTTGGCTCAGTGGATAGAGCCTTGGCCTGCAGACTGAAGGGTCTCGCGTTCGATTCCAGTTAAGGGCACATACCTCAGTTGCAGGCTCCTCCCCGGCCTGGGCCCTAGTTTGGGGCACGTGCAGGAGGCAACCCATCGATGTGTTTTTCTCACATCGATGTTTCTCTCTGTCTCTCCCTCTCTCTTCCACTCTCTCTAAAAATCAATGGAAAAATATCCTCAGGTGAGGATTAACAACAACAAATTATTCAAATTTTGATTATTAAAAACATGCTTGCTCATAAAAATCAACTCTAACTTAGGAAAAGAAAAGGAAGTAGATTAAGGCATAACCTAGCAAAACAAATGTGTAAATTTCAAGTCCTCCACTGTGGGAATAAAGAAAAAAAGCCCTTAATTTTATTTTTGTCACTGAAGATGAAGTAATGGGTCACTTTTGGGTTAAAGGAATACTATTGGGATATAACTTGTGATGTAAGACCCAGCTCTTGTTGGTGTGTTGGTAATGAATCCTGAGATTCTTCTGATGTCTCCCATCGGCAAAAGCAGGCTGGCTATTTTACTCTTCACATATGATTTTTTAAAAGTTTGGTCCAGCCTGGCTGGCATGGCTCAGTGGTTGAGCGTTGATGTATGAACCAGGAGGTCATTGTTTGATTCCCAGTAAGAGCAAATGTATGGGTTGTGGGCTCGATCCCCAGTGTGGGACGTGCAGGAGGCAGCTGATCAGTGATTCTCTCCCATCATTGATGTTTCTATCTCTCTCTCCCTCTCCCTTCCTCTCTGACATCAATTATATATGTAATACCCAGGTTAAGAAAGGGTATACAATCCTCTTCTCAGAAGGGCAGCCTTCTGAGATTCACCACAACTCTCTGGATTCACATCATTTTCTTAGGCTTAACCAACTGCTGAGACCTCAATGCAGGTATCCTCTAAATATTCACACTTGCTACTCTTTGAGTATCATAAAGGGAGTCAAAGATAACCTTGCCAGGAGAGTTCTTTCTCTGAAGAAGCCCTGCCTGGGATGCTGCCACCTTGCAGTTTCTAGGTTTCGATTTGAACACACAGCAGGACGTCTCTATGAGGGTCACAGGGCTTAGGTTTGTCTGGAGAATGATGATGAGCTTACCTTCTTTAATTCCAAAGCAGTGGCCCCACTCCTTCAGGGTGATGTGCTTATCCTTGTTGGGGTCACACTCATCAAAGAAGCGAGTGATGCAGTGTTCCATGGGCACCAGAGATGCCCGCAAAGGAGCGAGCTCCGAATGTGTCAAGACCCTGCAATGAAGTTCATGGCAGCCTGTTAGCTGAGTAGCTTGTGTGTGAAAGGTAACTCTTAGAATCACCATGGGCATTTTTTCTTCCACAAGACTGCTGACTATGCCAAATGAATAGTACGCTCATGAGAAGTTGCAAATGAAATAAACTATCTTTGGGTAAGACAGACAGCTTTTGGGGTGTCAATTCTTAAGGTTTTCTTTTTCATTGAAAACTGCTCTCCCACCATTCTAAATTTGTAGGGGTGCACCCCAGCGATCATGTTTCTGCAACCTGGACATACCTAATTGTTCCAGATGCAGCACTTGACCCACGTTGGGCCAATCAGATTATCTTGGGACTTTAGGATCAAGAATGAGAGAATTAGCAGAGTCTCAGTGGGAAACGTGTGAACTTGGGAGCTGGGGTGTGGCCATAATCTATTGTTTTCAAAGCAGTTTTGTGTTTAAGCACCAAACCACATTTATTTGACATTTCAGTCTTCTAGACTGGAACTGGGAAATTCCCTAAATCTGTTTAGAATTCTCTTTGTCAAGATAACTAGACATTATATCAGGAAAGTGACCTAGTCACGGGAAGGTAAAGAGTTTTTACCTGTCCATAGGATGTTGGTCAAGTTCACTAAACTGCCAGTGTACAGGATACACATACATGTGGTAGTTTTTCTTAAAGTCCCTTAAGAGAAGGTCAATGGAATGGTCCCCAGCCAAGAGTCTCTTTTCATCCAGGTAAATTTTCTTGACCTGGAATTAGGAAGGGAGAAAGATCATCAGAGAAATGTAATCAAATTATCACTTGCTAAAGCTTACTTGAAGAACAATGTAATAGCATGACAGGAAATCAAGCCCAGGCCATTGTATGAGACCACATGAAATGCCTTCTAATCAACAACAGCCTTTCTTTTTTCTACATAGAATAACAGCCAACATTAAAACAACTTAAATTTTCAGAAGAAATTTGTCCTTTTCGATTTTTCTCTTTTAACTAAGTAATGTTTACTGCATTCCTTAAAACTATGAGAAGATTTTAATGAAAGGGCTAAACTGACTTAGGCAAGACTGTTGATCAGTGAGGGAAAAGCCCACTCTTCCCCCAGTGGCATACTCCATTCTTAATCCTCAGGGTATTGCCATCCACTGCCTGCTCAGGCTCAGTCTAGCCCTAGTGTGATACTGTTTGTCCACCCTACCTGAAATTTCTGTTTTGTGTCTAATGCTCTCAAGGCTCTCTGTGATGATGTATGAATGAGAGAGGATAGAAGTTATTTTGGGGCAATGCGTGCAAAACTCCTAGCTTGTGGCGTTACCCATTATTTCACTGAGTAATTGGAAGCAATCAGAACAGAACTTCTAACCATTCCCATGACCACATCTACCACCTTCCCTCCTTATTAGTTGCATGAACTTCTGTGCTCCTAATCTAAGCCCTCCCCTCACTGATGCCCGGAGCCCACCTCTCCTCATCTACTCAACATAACCTATGGCAGTTGGGCATCTTTCCTTCTTCACTGGGTTATTTCCAGAAACACAGGAGATCCTCCACCATCTCCCACTGGGAGGTGGAACTCTTAAACTTACACCCGCCTCCAGCTTCCACCCTGTTTCACTGTTTTCCTTTGCAGAAAAATCTCTTGAAAATATTGTTTATACTTGCTGCTTCCATATCCTTCCTCTGATTCTATTTTGAACTCTGTCCACTAAAGCTTTTCTCCTCTCCATTCTGCATTAACAGCTCTTGTCAAGGTCAACTATGATCGCCACATGCCATATCAATGGCCAACTCTTAGTCCTCCTCTTACAACCTATAAACAGCTTTGACACAGTTTAGGCACACCCATCTTCTTGTTTTATTTTTTCTTCATAGCACATTCCATCTCACCTGGCATATTTTATATATATGTTTATATATTTGCATGTATGTTCATATTTGCATATGTAAATATATACACAAATCATATATTTAAATACACATGCACATATACACTTACTTGTTAAGAGTCTGTCTTTTTGCCTAGAATGTAAGCTCATGAAGGCAGATAGCTTTGTTTTGTTTATTGCTGTATCTCCAGCACATAAATCAATTCCAGCTACTGGAATAAATTTTTCCTGGGAACTTCTGGAATCAATATTCTGCACATTTTAATCTTAATATATTACTGACATTGTGAGTAACGAATTCTCTTATACCATAAATCTATGTCTGGCCCGTGAGGGCAAAAAGACATTTAGGTTTAAATAATATGTCTGGGCATGAATATATAAATGCTGAATTGAGGTTCAGCTTGCTTAAACAGAGGTTGCTCCAGGTCTGAGTTAGGAAGCTCTCCCTCAGGCTACTGCCCTTTGCATAGGAATGGGGTGGTTTAGCATGTCCCATACCTTGTGGCATGAATGGTCACCGCTACTATTCCATATGTGCTAACCAGATTGGGGAGGCAAAGTGGGCTTTTGCTATCTGCCCAGGGAGGTCACCCCCTCCCCACCTCTGTCCTGACACCTTTTTTCCTCAGGCCTTCTGGACAGACGGCCTGTGTATAACTTACTTTATTTCTCTGCTTCTCATTTAAATATCCATCATGTTCAGGGTTAGGCTCATAAAGTTGCATGAGGATATTCTTGAGCCAGTCTCTCATTCTTAGAGGGAACTGAGTCACCTCAAAGTCCGTACAAGCAGGAATAGCTGTTTCAAGAAGAAAGTAAATCGATGTTAACCTTTGGGTCTTACTCCTGTCCTATGGCAAGTCCTCATAACAGGAAGCGTGATGACTGACAGCATCCTCACGGCCCAACCACCACAACGTGGCCCTTAACCCTGGCGGCACAACAGCATTGCCCTGGGTGTTTAAAACACATATCAGATGCCAGCTTCCATCCAAAGGAATTCTGATTTGGTTGCTCTGGGGTGGAGCCTGGCATCAGGATGTTTCACAAGCTCCAAAGGTAACGTAGATGTGCAGCCAGGGCTGAGAAGCACTTCTCCAGAACTGGAGATCTGGGCTTTAGAGGTGGAGGACATGCGCTGTTTATTAGGGGAAAAGAGAAAAAGGTAGAAGTTAGCTCTTACTGTGGTCACAATGGAATACTTTGAAATCTCAGTGGCTTAAAGGAACCAACATTTGTTTTTTCAGTTCTGTTGAGATATAATTGACATACAACACTGCATACATTTAAAGTGTGCAGAGGAAGGACTTGACATACATATATTGTGAGATGATTCCACAGTAAGTTTAGTTAATATCCATCATGATGTCACATAGTTACAAAAAAAATTTTTTTTTTTTTTACTTGTGATGAGAACTTTCAGGATTTACTCTCTTAGCAAGTTTCAAATATACCAGCCAGTGGTATTAACTATATAGTCAACATCACATCGAAGGTTTATTTCTTGAGACTACTGCAAGTCCAGCACAAGCTGGCAGGAGGGCTCTCTGCTCAGCGCAGGCTCTCTGGGCCTCAGCGCCATGGAGACTCCACCCTCTCCACACAGGGAAAAGAGCGCGTGGAGAACCACACAGCAGTTCTGAAATGCTGCTGTCCAGAAGGCACATGGATGACTTTTGCTCAGATTTCCTTGGACAAAGCAACCGATATGGGTACATCTAAAATCAAGGGGCCTGAGACGCTTAATCCTCTCCTGGGTATAGAAGGAGAGGAGAACCGGAAATATTAGTGAGCACTGCTGATGTGGAGAATCACTTAGCGATGAGGGGATCCAAAGACAATTGAGAATATCCTGGGAAAGGAAGATGATTAAAAAAAAACATACAAAAAACTTCTGGAAGAATATGTTGTCATGAAAGTTCTTGGCAGGGGCTTAACTTGACTAGGGAAAAGGACAAATAATTTAGCAAAATTCCAATGATTCATCTCAATTATTAAGTGGATAGCATTGTATAGTGGTTCTGAACCCTAGCCACACATTAGAATTGTCTAGGTTACTTTAAAAACAAATGGAAAAAAAAAAAAAAGCCAAGGTTCCAACCCAGTTCAATAAAAATGAAATCTCTTATGCTTAAAGCCTGGGCATTCTGCTTTTTCTTCTCCTTCTCCTCCTCCTCCTCCCCCTCCTCCTCCTCCTCCTCCTCCTCCTCCTCCTCCTCCTCCTCCTCCTCCTCCTCCTCCTCCTCCTCCTCCTCCTCCTCCTCCTCCTCCTCCTCCTCCTTCTTCTTCTTCTTCTTCTTCTTCTTCTTCTTCTTCTTCTTCTTCTTCTTCTTCTTCTTCTTCTTCTTCTTCTTTTTGTAGTCTCCCAGGTTGGTTTTAATGTGCAGCCTGGGTTCAGAACTATATTAGCTTTCTCCTGTTTGCATATGTATGAGCACATGTAAGTGTGTTGTTCAGATATGCACAGATCCACCCCCAACCCTCTCCGCAATGGTGGCTGGCAGCAGTGATGGACTCTTACATTTGCAGGCTCCGAAATAATCCAGCTGCAGTTGGTGCCCCTTCTTGGTCCCCTCCAGTCTGCACTTAGTAGCAAACAGATGGCAGGAGCTAGCATAGGTCTGATTGTCAGTGCCACAAACCTAGGAAAGACAAGCATGAGAAAAAACTCGTGTCTCTGAATGCTCATTGGGAAAACGCTCGGCTCCTTCACGCTCACTGTGCTGTGCCCACAGGTGGTCAGGTAGGTGAGGCTATTAAAATTATAACTATCCCATTTGGCACAAAAATGTTAACTAAATTATACCAATGGTGATGACTATTTAACTTTAGATAAGCTCAGTAGAATGAAACTGAAGATGTTCCAAGGATAGAGTGAATTTTAAAGTGATTTCTATAGATCAGTGCCATTATTACCTTTCCAGGGCACAGTTGAAATTCTTTGATTTTGCTGCCATTTGTTCCTACTTAATATTAATTCAAATATTAGATGATAACCTGGGCTTTTACCTTTTTTTTTTTTTTACAAAAAATTTCAATAGCTTCTTTCATTTAAATCACTAGTTGGTGTGCCTTAGAGACCAGTTTGTAGAATACTTACTTGGTCAAGGAGTTTTGTAGGAGGACAAGTCATTGGGTCTTGGCAAACACAGTGGGGTTTTCCCTGTGGGTCAGCCTTACACATGTGTCCTCTTTTACACTGGAAGTTCATGCAAGCATCTAAGAGAAAAGTTTGGACAGGGTAAGCTAAATTGGATATATAAACTCAAATTCACCCAGATAATTAGCTCCATTTGCATTAATAAGAGAAAATTTGGGAAAACTTCAGAGACCATTTTAATGTTAATTTTCAGGTCAGGTCCTCCGGTATAAACGATGTTACACAATAGTCTAGAATTTTCTATACACTTTGGCTCGGAAATTTAGGAAAAACAAACAGCTCTGTTGGCCCACCTGCAAGAGTCGTAGTCTGAAGTCTGTAGTGCAATTTTGTGCAAGTTATTTAGAAGTTAAATAAGCCATGAGAATTTTGTTGTGTTGAAATTAAAAATATTTATGATTGGGAATTAGGTTTTAATTAAATATGGGATCTAAATTTCCTAGTAAGTTATGGATTTCAGAATCAAGAAGGTAGAATTAATTCCTCTCAGAAGCAAAAGGATTTAGATAAAATGAATTCTAGCTTTCACAGTAGTATTGCAACAGGACTTCCATTTGGTAAACACATGTACTCATAGCTGTACTCATAGCTGTCCCCCTCATCTGTAGGGGATACCTTCCAAGACCCTCAGTGGATGCTTGAAACCATGGATAGTACTAAACACGTTATACTATTTTTTTTCTTATACATACATATCTATGGTAAAGTATAATTTATAAACTAAGCATTGTGAAGTAGCTTTAAGCTACTAGTGACTTTCTGACTATATGCCTGGGGGGAGATCATTGGTTTTGGGAGAGCCGGGATCATCGTGATGATATTGATGGTTGGATGTCAGGAGCAGATGTTAATCATTGGAAAAATTTAATATTTTTGGACTGATGTTGACTGCAGATAGCTGAAACAGTGGGAAGCAAAACTGTGAATGGGGTAGACTACTGTATATCAAATGTGGGCAAGAGAATGTCTACAACAGGCCCTGACCAGGTAGTCAGTTGGTTAGAGCATCACCTGCCTGATATGCCAAGGTTTTGGGTTAGATCCCTGATATGCACTTACAAGAAGCAACCAATGAATGCATAAATAAGTGGAACAACAAATTGATGTTTCTCTCTCTCTCTTCATCTCTCTCTCTCTCAAATCAATTTTAAAAAAGAGGGAGAGAATGTCTACAATTTATGAGAGCATTTCCTTGGGGAGAACTGCGGGGAGGAGAATTCTGTGCAGTAGTCACAAATAAAGGGATGGGGATAGCCCAATGTAGCTGATTCCATCTCTTCCTTGATATAGTCACAAACAGCCCATACTCACCAACATCGTATACCCTAATGTTGCCTTCAGTTGAACTTTCATCTTCATTCAGTGAGCTCTCTGCTTTTTTGGCCTTTATAATAACAAGAGGAGAAGTTTAAGTCTATTGGAAAGCTGTTACCTATTTTATATTTCTGATGTACATACATTCACTGAGCTTTTCATATCCAAATCACGTCAGATCTCAAAAAGAGACACCAGTCACAACTGTGGAAATAGACAGCAATCCTTTGAGAACAGGAGCTATTTCTTTATCTTCCTCAACTGGATTCATGCTTTATCTCTGGGGATTACGCAATAAAAGTTGGAACTAACTAACATCAGGAGCAAAGTTGGAACCTCCCCTTGGGATTTGGGAAAACAGTAGAAATATAATATCATCGTGCAATTCTGTGGGTAAGACATGTTACCTCAGTAATCTCTGTGAAGCTGCTGGTAAAGGTTTCTTACAGCTTCTAAAGTGTAAGAAAATTCCTCTCTTAGAATGACAGCAGAGTTCTCAGAAATCGAGGTTATTGACCTTGCCCACCAAAAGCTGTCAAAACTTCCTGGTGGATGGCTGCCAAGGTTTTGCACTGAAGCTCCAAATGATTAAACAACCAAATAACAATATGCTTCCCCCTACCCCACTCTCACTCTGCTGTCTCCCAATTAACATTTTGTGCCTGTTTGCTTCATAAAGTTGTAGCTGAAGTCTTTGTTCTTCATCTTTATAATTAAACTAGAGGCCCGGTGCATGAAATTTGTGCATGGGGAGGTAGGGGTCCCCTCAGCCCAGCCTGTACCCTCTCCAATCTGGGACCCTTCAGGGGATGTCCGACTGCCAGTTTAGGCCCGATCCCGGGAATTGGGCCTAAACTGGCAGTTGGACATCCCTCTCACAATCCGGGACTGCTGGCTCCTGCCTGCCTGCCTGATTGCCCCCAACTGCCCTGGCCTGGTCACCACTGGCCTGGTCGCCCCCAACTCCCCCACCCCCCGCCCCCCTGCCAGCCTGGTCACCCCCAACTGCGTGCACCCCCTCTCCCCCACTGGCCTGGTCACCCCACACAACCTGCTATTCAGTCATTTGGTCATCCCTCACTAACCCCGCCTGCCTGCCTGGTTGCCCCACGCAGCCTGCTGTTCAGTCATTTGGTCGTCCTTCACTAATCCCCCTGCCAGCCTTGTTGCTCTACACAGCCTGTGTTCAGTTGCCCGTCCAGTTGTTTCAGTTGTGACGGCCCCTGGCTTTTTATATATTAGGATCAACAAACATTGCTGGATCTCCTGTTATGTTAGAGGCATTTTGCTAGACATTGGTAATTCAACTTGATGTTATCTGACACCTACCTGCCCTCAAGGCATTAGAGCAGCAGTTGTCGGTGTCTCCCACCCCTTATACCTGTCAGAGTTTACCATTCTAGTTAGCTCCAGGGACTTTCAACAGCCAGCATCTGTGTCTTTGTGGCTTCAAAACTATGGAATTCTATTTAGCCTGCTCAAAGAACAGACTGTAAATTGTAGGGAATTAACACCCCTCCTGGCAATTCTAAGCCTGTAAAATCAGGTACCTTTGATTAGCTTCCTTTCCTTTCCTATGTCCCTTCTCCACTCCTCTTTGTTCCCTGAACTTCTAAACAAAACAAAACAAAACAAAACAAAAACAACAACCCCTGCCCACCCCACCCACCCCCCAAAAAAATCTGCACTAAGATTCAAGGTCTGCTTCTAGGGGAACCAAAATAAAATAGTCATTTTCAGCCTAATAATGGAGATGCAGAGAGAAATAAGAAACTGCAATATATTTAGTAATGTCCTGATAGAGATAAGCATAGGAGACTGGGAAAGCACAGAGAAAGGTCATGGCTATTTCTTGATAAAGCTAACTGCTTTATCAGACAAGCATCACTGTAAATAATCTCACCCCTTCGGCTTCTCCAGGTTCACTGGCATCTACATTCTCATTCTCATGAGCTCTTTCTCTTTGCTCCTCATGTTTGATGTGATAGTTATTGGAAGTAGCTCTTTCAGCCTCCTGGAAGGCCTCGCTTGGGATGAAGTAGTCGTCACTTGCACTGTGTCTGGGGCCATCATCACCACCATCAGCAGCAGGCTCTACGACTAAAGCCTCAGAAACAGTCTTTTTCTCCATCTCCTCAGGGTTGCTGATAACTTCAAGGCCAGCTTTTCCCTCTTGGCTCTGCCACTCAGTATCCTGATTGTGCTTAATGATTTTTGATGCAGGTTCCTCTTCCATTTCTTCATTGGAGTTATCCTCTTCTTGTTCTTGGTGATCCTGCTCAAATTCATCTGTCTGCATCTTGCTTACTTGAGTTGGTTGACTGGACTCTTCCAAAATATCATCAGATTGGGTAGTGTCTTCTTCAGGCTTGCTGTTAGAATGCTCCTGGGGAGATTCTCCCTCCTTTTCTTGGTTATCATTGTGGGTGCCAACTTCACTTGGCTCTATGCTCGTCCCTTCCTCTTCTCCATTTGAAATGTTTGGATCCTGCTCTTGGTTTTCTTCATCACCTAGGTCTTCACCATGTTTGCTGCTCCTGTTTAACTGAGGATGTGAATCAGTTATAAGCTGTTCTTGGTTTTCCTCTGTCTTTGTGATACTTTCTTGTCGGTTAGAATATACAGTGGAACTAACATCAGGAGCAAGGAAATCAATATTCTCTGGGAGTTTTTCCTTTTGAGGCTCACTCATATCTTCTTTTAGGTCCAATGCACCTTCAGTGAGTGCATCCTCTAAATTCTCACTTAAGTCACTTTCACTTTCCTCTTGATCCTGTAATCCCTGATCTGCTGACTGGTCATGATTTTTCTCCTTTAACTTTTGTACTGAAGATTTTTCAGCCTTAAAAGAAAAATGTTTATTTTGAAACAAATGGTAATTTGTTATATACATCACATTTACAATTCATAAAGCCAACATTTAATATTTATTATTCTTTGTTAATATAATGACATGTAAACTTACATTTATAATGTTCTTCATATTCTATAGCTACAAGTTTTACCTGAATTTGAATTTTGTGAAATGAAACAATTACATAGCACCTCAATTGAAGGAGTAAAACTCATTAATTCTCACAATTCTTCTAGTGATCAGAGGCAATTGATATGATATAAAAAATTAAACTGAGATGAGAATGAAATAATCCCTTTGCCATGCTTTGAAATGGAAACCTTTGGAGAATTTGGAAATTAGCATAACTATGTGACTTTTACCTTATTGTTGGGTTGCTCTTCTACAGATACTATAGTTTCCTTTTCATCTTCTGCATCTTCAGCCCCTAAAATGGGCACCGTAGTGTCGCCAGGTGTTACTAACAGTTCAGCCTTTTGAATGGAACTCAAGGACTCTGCAGTTGGTTGGGAATGGTCAGATAGGAACCTTGCATTTGTCTGAAAATTAAAAAATTGGTTTGTGTTATTCATGTACAGATGTTAATGTTTAAAATTTTTAGTCTTTTATTGTTATTACTAGAGGCTCGGTGCATGGGATTCATGCACCAGGGGGGGAGGTTGGAGGGATGGGGGGGCGTGGCCTGTGGGGATTGGCCCACTGTGGGAGCGCTGCTCATCCTGGTCAGCCGAGTGGCTGTGGACTCCCCCTCTCTGAGTGGCTGCTCCCTCTGTGGGAGCAAACTGACTACCAGGGGGCAGCTCCTGTGTTGAGTGTCTGCCCCCTGGTGGTCAGTGCGCATCATAGTGACTGGTTGACTGGTCATTATGGTCGTTCTACCGTTTGGCCACTGGGCTTTTTAAAAAAATATATATTTTTATTGATTTCAGAGAGAAAGGGAGAGGGAGAGAGAGATAGAAACATCAATGATGAGAATCATTGATCAGCTGCCTCCTGCACGCCCCCTACTGGGGATCCAGCTGCAACCTGGAGCATGTGCCCTTGACTGTAATTGAACCTAGGACCCTTCAGTCTGCAGGCCAATGCTCTATCCACTGAGCCAAACTGGCTAGGGCTGGGCTTTTATTATATAGGATTATTAGTGGCAATACACTTCATTTCAAAAATAAATTAAAAGATATTCTCTAGAATTTATAAGGATACAAGCAAATGTCCAGAATATAATCTTAAGTGAAAACAGAATCCCAATAATGTTTAAGAAAAAGTTATACATGTAGAGACTCGGTGAAAATAGAGTTTCAATAATAATGAATTTTGAGTTTTGGAATTACTTTCTGTGTTTTTCAAACTTTTACAAAGCAATTGTACTTTATAATGTTGAAAAATATTGTTTGTTTAGCAGAAAGTTGAGGTTAAATTAAGTTAACCATAGGGTATAGCATTGTACATTTGCTTAAGTTAATTACTCACTGATAATTAGCAGAAAGGCTATAAACCTTTTATTCAATATTTGTTTACTTCCTTAACATTATCAGCCTATATCCATCAAGAAATCCTTTAATAAAAATAATTTAATGTCAACTAATTAAAAAACTGTGGAACAGAACACCAAGTCTAGTAGGGAAGAGTAGCTAAGGCATATTATTTCCACTAGATGGATGGCTCTGTCTACTTCTAGCAAGATTGGAGGCATGCTCTGGCCAGTGTGCACAGTGGTTAGAGCACTGGCACATGCACTGAAGGATTTAGGTTCAATTCCTGGTCAAGACCATGTACCTGGGTTGCAAGTTTTATCCCTGGCCCTGGTAGAAGTGCATGCAGGAGGCAGACAATGGATGTGTCTCTCTCACCTCAGTGTTTCTCTTTCTCTCTCTCCCTCCCTCTCTACCTTCCACTCTCTCTAAAAATCAATGGAAAAAATGTCATTGGGTGAGAATCAACAACAACAACAAAAACAGATCAGAGGTCAGAAGCCTGATTGGAGAAGTTGAGATAAGACAGCTCCCTTCAAGTCTTGACTCACCTATTTACTATCTATCTGTGGTTTTGTTCCTCTTTAACCTGTCATCTCTCAAGGTGAAGTGAGCAGAAATATCAGGATAAGGTCAAGTGCCCATCAGTAGATGAATGGATGAAAAATTTGTGGGACATTTGTTCTATGGAATACCATGCAGCTATAAAAAAGAGGGATCTCTTACCCTTTAGGACAGCATGGATGGACCTGGAAAATATTATGCTAGGTAAAAAAAGCCAAATTGAGAAAGAAAAATATCACATGATCTTACTTATTTGTGGGATCCAATGAACAAAATGAATTGACCAACAAAATAAGACCCAAAGCAGGGAGGCATGGAACAGACTGACATACCTTGATGTGGGGTTGAGGGGATGAGAAGAGATAAACCAAAGAACTTATATACTTACTAGAGGCCCAGTGCACAAAATTTGTGCATGGGGTGGGGGGACTCCCTCAGCCCAGCCTGCACCCTCTCGCAATCTGGGACCCCTCTGGGGATGTCCGACTGCCAGTTTAGGCCCAATCCCTGGATTGGGCCTAAACTGGCAGTCGGACATCCCTCTCGCAATCCTGGACTGCTGGCTCCTAACCGCTGGCCTGCCTGCCTGCCTGCCTGCCTGCCTGATCGCCCCTAACCACTTGCCTGCCTGCCTGATCGCCCCTAACTGCCTCTGCCTCGGCCCCCGCCACCGCAGCTTCGTCTGGAAGGA
This sequence comes from Cnephaeus nilssonii, assembly GCF_951640355.1. Lineage (NCBI taxonomy): Eukaryota > Metazoa > Chordata > Mammalia > Chiroptera > Vespertilionidae > Cnephaeus > Cnephaeus nilssonii. Next base: position 61,255,667 of record NC_137072.1, on the reverse strand, counting down.
CGTCTGGAATGATGTCCGGAAGGTCGTTTGGCTATCCAGTCTAATTAGCATATTATGTTTTTATTATTATAGATATGCATAGCCCATAGACACGGGCAATAGGGTAGTGAAGACCTGGAGGGGGGATAGGGCCTGGGAAGAGGGGGACAAGAGGGAGAAAATGGGAGATATCTGTAATACTATCAACAATAAAAAATACATAAAAAAGATAAGGTCGTGTACATTAAAAAAATTTATAAATTTTAAGGAGTTACCTAAGTGAAAAATTACTATGGCTAGTAGCAATAGCATGCAGTGGTAATAATACAAAGTGTCTGATATCTTAGGTAGGTAGTCGCCATGAGTCTTTATTAAAGAGATGCTGTGGACATTCAGATGTCAGATCAGGTGTAAGTATAAGAGTCAGATTCCATTTGGATGGACTCATCTTTGTTCCATTAGCAGGTCCTGCAGTGCTGATTGTGCAATATAAAGAAAGGGTGGGAGTACAGGATTTATTTTAGATTTGGTTTGCTCTCCTGCTTCTTATTATCTTTTCAACTAAGAAGAAGGATAATATGTTTTAAAATTTCCAAAGAAGCTATTTGTAAGAGGGAAAAGGAGAAAGAATGGCAGCCAGTTGGCAAGTTGCCGGCAGGGGCATCAGGTAGGCCCAGGCTGGAGGAGATTTTAGGGTTATTAGAGGAGGACGGCTCCTCCTCCCTGCTCAGCTTCCTCTTCAATTTCCCTCCTCCAAATGGAGGAGGTGCACAAGAACACGGCTGCTTATTTTTTTCAGAAGTTTCTTGAAAATGAAGTGGTTTTTTCCTTATGTTCACATCTACATTTTAAACAACGTACCCTCTGGATATCTGCACGGAATCTTGTAACCACACAGAATCCACCCACTGACTTCTGGAGAACTCAGGCAGCAGGGGGAAATGAGACAAGATTTCTAACAGATAGAGCTATGAGAAGGTATTTTGAGCGTTTCCTAGGTCTGTGTGATAAACAAGTTGTCCTAAAAAAGAAACATCTGGAATGTGTCTCTATGCAGGCAGGTCATTCAAACACTTCTTTCAAAGGCGCTTTGGATGCCTGTCTGCATAGCGGCAACCGCTTCAAGAGCAAAGCACATTTTCAGGGGAAAACACTGGTTCTGTGGAGCCCCTTTCCGTGCTGGACGTAATTTATCCCTTGTTTGTAATTTCCGAGGACAATGCATAATTTCAGCTGGAGTAGCTCCACACTATTTAAACATGACTCTTGGCAGTGGTCATACATTCTGTTTCCTCAGAACTGCCCGGTCTGGTGGCATGGCGTTGGTCTTAGCTGACACATCTGTCAGTCAGAAGCTATCCACTAGCTGGCATCGCATCTGAGAGGGAGGGACAGCAGGGACAACAGATAAACTGCTTTGTCTGTTTAAAGGAGCCCTATTCCTCCATTTGGTGAAAAAGAAAAAAAATACACAAATCCTTTCGTTTGGTTAAGGATGGATGATATGGTTCTTTGGGGACATTCAAATTGTCATCAGCCATGGAGATATATATATATAGCATGCAGTGGTAATCTTAATATATATATATATATATCTTTTATTTTTCACATTATTTTGAGGCTGCTGATATGTCTCAAAGGATTTGATTTGTACAGCTGATTTATTGCTGTGTGAATGGAGGGGCCAGTATATGTGACTGAAAAAAAAGATGTTTTAGTCCTGTCTATTTTCAGTGTGTTTATTTGAATAAACCCTTAAGGACGAGTTAAGAACTGATTTGTGGTTACCGTACCATTTCCTGTCCCTAACCCCTTGGTTCCTATTTTTATTACAGACTCAGCATTTCTCATCCAGGTTGTATTTGACCTTGGAGAAAATGCTGCTGGAGAGCGTGGCTGTGCCCTCCACCATTTCTCATACAAATTCCTTAAATTTCTCATGCTAATGTGATGAGCTTCCTTAGGAGAATTTATTTCTTCCTGTGCTTTATCGTATTTGGGCATATTTCCTGACTAATAAACTGATAATCAGCATTTTCAGCTACATACCAGTATATAAGGCATCTTATAGAATCTGTTAGTTCTGAAAGAAATATATATTTTTAACGTACCATATCTCAATTTCCCTAATCATCCATTCCTCACTTGGGCAAAAAATATGTAATGTGACTAAAACAAACAAAAAAGTTGTAAGCCACCACATAAGAACATTTTCTTTTAAAAAAATTGCCTTTATTTATTTATTTATTTATTTATTTATTTATTGAGATTGATGTGAAAGAGAAACATCAATCAGCAGCCTCCTGCCCCTTGCCAGGGACTGAACCCGAAACCCGGGCATATGTCCTGACCAGGAATTAAACTGGTGACCTCTCGGTGTGTGGGATGACCCTCAAACAACTGAGCCACATCGGCCAGGGAAAGAACTTTTTCTTTTAAATGGAGGATTTCTAAACTAATATCAGGAGGAAGAGATGTAATAACAGAAAAAAAAAATTTACCGGGATTGCTGCTGCAGTTCCCAAAATGTACAGGAAAAAAAGCACAGTCTTCATGCTTCCAAGACCTGTGAACCAAGAAGAGAATTAGTAGTGGTGGGTAAAGTTTCCTTATGTGTGAGAAAGGCTAAAAGATAATCTTAGCAAATATTGAGCTTGATACCACCGTCCTTTGTATTTACAGGTGATTGCTGTCTTTGTGGACTAACATGTCTGCAAAGACAGATTAGTGACAGTTTTGACCCAACTGTGCCCCTGTGAGGACTCCTTGAGTTTTTGGCCCAGCTGTATTGGTGGAAACTGTCTGTGCTTATGACTGTGTGTCCCTGAATGAAAGCTCTACCCAAATCTTGGGTCTTAAGACTTGCGAGTATTCAAAGGGAAGTCAGCAGTCACAAAGAGAAGTACTAGGGTGTAAAAAAAAATCTCTTTGGTGATAAAGAAACCCACACATTCAGTGAAGAGTTTTAGGCATGAGACATTGTACTGCACTCAAGGGGCCACCAATGTTCACCTAATTTAGAGGTTTCACATTGGCAACCTGTGAGTTGGTGGTGGCCTGCGAATGGGTTTGGTTTGGTAGGCACTGTGTATTTTAAATTCGCATTTAAAACTCTGGAGATTTCATGTAAAAGATCCACCTACGCAGTTTCTCTTGATCTACTGGCCCTCCTGGTAACAGCAGGGTCTCCTGGCGACAGTTGGCTAGATCGGAGTAGAGACTGCCCTGTACGAGGGACGCTGTCATTTGTATCTGGTCTGTTTCACTTTGGTTATTTGCTTGCATTTTTGAGTTCGGCTAATTCCAAACTAACTTTTTCAGTTTAGAGATGAGACAAGTGAAACAAACAGGCTAAGTAAGTTGGCCTCTAGGTGAACTCTCTTAAAAGGAGTGGGCTGTCTACAATTTCTTGCACCGTATCCTTAAACCTGGTAATCTGAACTCTGACTGAGATTAACGATACAGTTTTTAATCGCTAACAGAGATTTTCTATCTCCAAAACTCCCAGAAATAGTAGGCAACTCTTTTAAATTACTTCTTGCAATCATAGTTTTATACGTACATGCATTACAGAGCTTTAAATGACACTTTGAGGTTTAAAATATCCATTTAAGCTAACATGCTTAAATGGATATTTAAAAGAAGGTGTGAGGGATGGGAGTGGGGTGGAGGGGATTGATGGGGGAAAATAGAAGGACATCTGTAATACTTTCAACAATAAAGATAAATTTAAAAATATATATGCATATGTTTTATCTGTCCCATTTAATCAAAAGAGATTTTTGTTTCTTCATCTGATTTATATTTTTCTTACTTACTAGAGGCCCGGTGCATGAAATTCATGCACGGGGGTGTGTGTGTCCCTCAGCCCAGCCTGAACCCTCTCCAATCTGGGACCCCTAGAGGGATGTCCGACTGCCTGTTTAGGCCCGATCCCTGGTCCCCTTGAGGGATGTCTGACCGCCCATTTAGGCCCGATCCCCTGGGGTTCGGGCCTAAATGGCGGTCGGACATCCCTCTCACAATCCAGGACTGCTGGCTCCCAACCACTCACCTGCCTCTGCCTGATTGCCCCTAACTGCTTCTGCCTGCCAACCTGATCACCCCCTAACAACTCCCCTGCCAGCCTGATCGACACCTAATTGCTCCCCGGCCGGTCTGATTGCCCCTAACTGCCCTGCCCTGCAGGCCTGACCCCCCAACTGCCTCCCCTGCTGGCCTGGTCCCCCCCAACTGCCCTCCCCTGCAGGCCTGGTCCCTCCCAACTGCCCTACCATGGAGGCCTGGTCTCCCCCAACTGCCCTCCTCTGCAGGCCTGGGTCCCCCCCCCACCAAGTGTCCTGCACTGCAGGCCTGGTCCCCCCCCAACTGCCCTCCACTGCAGGGCTGGTACCCCCCCCCTCAACTGCCCTCCCCTGCAGGCCTGGTCCCCCCAACTGCTCTCCCCTGCAGGCCTGACCCCCCAACTGCCCTCCCCTGCTGGCCTGGTCCCCCCCCAACTGCCCTCCCCTGCAGGCCTGGTCCCTCCCAACTGCCCTACCATGGAGGCCTGGTCTCTCCCAACTGCCCTCCTCTGCAGGCCTGGGTCCACCCCCCCCCCCGCCAAGCGTCCTCCACTGCAGGCCTGGTCCCCCCCCCCAACTGCCCTCCACTGCAGGCCTGGTACCCCCCCTCAACTGCCCTCCCCTACAGGCCTGGTCCCCCACAACTGTCCTCCCCTGCTGGCCCGGTCACCCTTAACTGCCCTCGCTGCTGGCCTGATCGCCCACAACTGCCTTCCCCTGCAGGCCTAGTCCCCCACCCCCCCCCACCCCTCAACTGCCCTCCTCTGCAGGCCTGGTCCCTCCCAACTGCCCTACCATGGAGGCCTGGTCTCTCCCAACTGCCCTCCTCTGCAGGCCTGGGTCCACCCCCCCCCCCCCCGCCAAGCGTCCTCCACTGCAGGCCTGGTCCCCCCCCCCCAACTGCCCTCCACTGCAGGCCTGGTACCCCCCCCCCCCAACTGTCCTCCCCTACAGTTCTGGTCCCCCCCAACTGCCCTCCCCTGCTGACCTGGTCTCTCCCAACTGCCCTCCTCTGCCAGCCTGGTCACCCCTAACTGCCCTCCCTGCTTGCCTGATGACCCACAACTACCCTCCCCTGAAGACCTGGTCCCCCCCCAACTGTCCTCCCCTGCAGGCCTTGGTCCCCCCCAACTGCCCTCCCTTGCTGGCCTGGTCAACCCTAACTGCCCACAACTGCCCTCCCCTGCTGGGCATCTTGTGGTGGCCATCTTTGACCACATGGAGGCAGCCATGTTGTGTCTTAGAGTGATGGTCAATTTGCATATCACTCTTTTATTAGATAGGATTATTCATATTTATTTATTTATTTTAGGAAGCATAGGAATTACTACAGGTATTTGGTTCTAACTTCATTAGCAAATGTTTAAAAATGTATTTTTATTGCCCTACCTGGTTGGCTCAGTGGATAGAGTATCAACCCACAGACTGAAGGGTCCTGGGTTTGATTCTGGTCAAGGGCACATATCTTGGTTACAGACTTGATCCCTGGTCCTGGTCAGGGCACGTGCAATTGATGTGTCTTTCTCACATCAATGTTTCTCTCTCTCTGTTTCCTTTTCTCCCTTCTACTCTCTCTGAAAATCAGTGGAAAAATATTCTTGGATGTGGATTAACAACAACAACAACAAAATATGTATTTTTTATTGATTTCAGAGAGGAAAGGAGAAGGGAAAGAGATAGAAACCTCAATGATGAGAGAGAATCATTGATCAACTACCTCTTGCATGCCCCTGACTGGGAATTGAGCCTGCAATCCATGCATGTGCCCTGACCAGGAATTGAACCATGACCTCTGGTTCATAAGTTGATCAGCTCAACCATTGAGCTACACAAGCTAGACAGCAAATAAAGTTCTTTTTGAAGAAAAGGAGGTTGTAGGTATGAGCACAGACTTTTTATCACATCAGAAACAAATTAGAACTCATTCTCATCTATCCCACTATTTGAACATCAAGAGGTAGACCTGGACTAGGGAATAGTGCTTTGGAAGGATGGAGAGAAAAGCTGCACATAGAAGGTAATTTGGGATAGAGTATGGAGGAAAAACTCAAATCATGTATAACCTTAAATAATAATCCATTCTAGTTTTAGTAAAAATAACATGTATTCCACTTGGAGATTTTAATTCCTCTAAGGGCCACCTCTGAAAATGACTACTCATTACTTAAATAGAAATTCAGAGTACTAAGGGTGAAATGTGTGTTACATCATTTATACCTTTAAATAAACATTATGTAGAACTAGTAATGGTGTATAACAGATACCAGATTATATTATCAAAGTGCCTTGGGTTTATCAAACAGATTTATAACTGGGATATTATCTTATTTGATCATTTAAACAACTTCATTGATATAGTAGATGAACAGACCTAGAAAGGTTATTATAGGTCACACTCAAGGTCAAAGAGCTGTTAAGAAGAGGAATTGGACTGGAACCCAGTTTCCTGGCTCCTGTTCTGGTACTCTCCCCGCTCACTTGTAAATAAATATCTCCATTTACCTCTTTCAGAAAGATGTTGGGAAGGAGAAAAACAACAAATACCCCCAAACCAGTATTGGAAGAAATTCAGAGTTCACTTTGAATTAAGGAGTTCCAAGCATTTTAAGGTTTAAGGTTTTTGCCTATGTGGCAAATAAATATTTTTCTGTGTTGGGGAAAAAAAGGCTGATCATAGAAGACTGGCTGGGTTATTTGATAGCAAAAGTCCCTTTCAATAATGCTTTTTAGTCTAAACAAGGCCTTTGCATAGAAATGAAATTTCCCTTGAGTGAAGAACATGTCTAAATAAAAGCTTGTAGCATGTTAGAAATGGTCTTTGGGAAAGTTATGTACGAGGATAGGCCAGTGAAAGACTTAATAGGAGGAAATGGCAATATTAAGGTGAGAGGTGGTCAGAGCATTGAATTTTGGCTGTGGTCTTGGAAATGGAGAAGAGAAAAATAGATTCAGTTTGTATTGGCCCCTGAGAGCCAATTATTAGATTTTCAGGAATTTAGTTGACTATTAAATGAAGCCATTATTAAAAACTAGAGGCCCAGTGCACGAAATTCATGCATGGGGGTGAGGTGTCCCTTAGCCTGGCCTGCACCCTCTCCAATCTGGGACCCTTCGGGGGATGTCCGACTGCCTGCAGGAATTGGGCCTAAACCAGCAGTCAGACATCCCTCTCGCAATCTGGGACCGCTGGCTCCTAACCACTTACCTGCTTGCCTGCCTGATCGCCCCTAACCACTCTGCCTGCACCGGCCTGCTTGCCCCCAACTGCCCCTCCCTGCTGGCCTGCTCACCCCAACTGCCCCCCCGCCCCCGTGCCAGCCTGCTCGCCCCCAACTGGTCCCCCTGCCAGCCTGCTCACCCCCAACTGCCCCCTCCCCGCCAGCCTGATCACCCCCAACTGCCCTCCCCTCCTGGCCTGATCACCCTTAACCACCTCTGCCTCGGCCCTGCCACCATGGCTTTGTCTGGAAGGTCTCCTGGTATAATTAGCATATTACCCTTTTATTAGTATAGATTAAATTATACACACATATACTTAAATTAATAATATCAAACAAAAGAAATAAATACTCAAAACACATCACTTCACACTTATGCTGCATTTTACTGTTACTTACTCTTATGGTTATTTATGCCTGTTGAATCTGTAGGTGGAAATACTATATAATGTGCTACTGGGCATCTGTTCCCAATTTTGCTCAGTGATGTCATGCTAGTAGTTTGAAATTATCCATAGTGGGAGGATTATACCATGAAATCATCAAATGCTGCTCAATTTCTCTCCAGCCTTCCCCAAAGCTGATTGCTAAACATTCATCAGCATGTTGAGTTGTACACTTGAAATCTGTATGGTTTTGTTAACTAAGGTCACTCAAATAATCTCAATTAAAAAATATTTACCAGCATATCACTGGAAAATATTTAAAAGCAGAACAGATAAGATTTAATAACCAATTGGATATTGTTGGAAGAAGAGAAGGAAGTCTTAGGCTATCACATTTCTAATTTGGGCAAATGGGTAAATGATAGTATTAATCACTAAGATAAGGAATTATAAGAGGAGGATCAGGTTTTGAATTAGTTTTGGACTTCTTGAATTTTAGTAGAGATATACTTGAATAAGTGAGTCTACAGGTAAGCACTGAGCTGGGGGTTAAAGATATACTTTGGGTGCTATGGGCATGAGAAGCTATATAATGAGTGGAGCAGAGGGCAGGGGCCAGAAGCCTGGTGAATAAAGACCATTAGGTCCATTAGGTCCATAGGATGGGAAGAGCTAAAGACACAAAGGATGAGAGACAGGAGTTTCACATAAGAAAAAGAGTGTTAAATGTCCCAGAGAGGTCAAAGTAAACAAAGCCAGGAAATTATCCACTGCCTTGGGAATTACAGAGGTTATTGGAGAGTGGTGGGAGAGTAGTTTTGGTGCAGTAGTGTTGGTGTAGCCAATCTGTAGTGACTGAGGAGTAGATAGTGATGAAGTAAAAACAGTGGGTGTGAAGATGATTGTCTATGAAAGAAAGGAGAGTAAGGGGAAAGTGTGATCACAGGCAAATTTTATTTGTATTAAAATGTAGTCATCCAAGTGTTTTTTTATGCTTAGGGGAAAGCAAAAGAAACCCAAATGAGCCCAGCTGGCATGGCTCAGTGGTTAAACATCGACCTATGAACTAGGAGGTCAGGGTCTGATTCCCCATCAGGGCACATGCCCCGGTTGTGGGCTCCAGCCCCAGTGTGGGGTGTGCAGAAGGCAGCCGTTCAGTGACTCTCTCTCATTATTGATGTTTCTATCTCTCTCTCCTTCTCCTTTCCTCTCTGAAATCAATAAAAATATATTAAAAACAAGAAAAAAAGAAACCCAAATGAGAAGATACAGGAGAAGAGAGGAAATGTGGTAAGCAATGATTGTCCCAGTGACCCACAACTCCTGGGCTGCATGCCCTGGACTTTGGCCTTGGCCTTGTGACTTGTTTCAGCCAATGGGACATTAGCAAGCATGGTGCCAGCAGAGGCTTGGCAAGCACTTGCACACTAGAATTTTTCCTCCTGTGAGAGCCATCCACCATGCTATAAAAAAGCTTGGACTACCGACTAGCTCAATCGTTTAATGATAAGCAACCATGCAGAGAGAACTCTGGAGGATGAGAGACCATCTGGGATAGCTCAGCCTCAGCCTCAGCTGAGCTCCCAGCTTGCTGGAGCCACATGAGTAATTCCAGACAAAATCAACAGAAGAACCACCCAGTTGAGTCCAGTACAGACTACAGAATCATGTGCAAATAAGGGAGTTGGTTTTAAGCCATTTAACCTGGAGGTGGATTGTTATGCAGGAATAGATATCTGAAATAGGGGAAAACAGAGAAGTTGCCTGAATCATTGTGTAGCTAATATTGCACAGCAATTCATGACATAGGCTCTGAAACAGGACTTCCTAGATGCTAATACTTAATTTGCATAATCCTGAGTAAATTATTTCGTTTTTTTTAAGCCTCAGTTCTTTACCTGTACAGTGATGATGAAGATAAAGTGAGGTGATAGAATCTCAGTAAGCCCTTGATAAATATTTGCTGGTCTAATGTTAAAGCACAGGTGGAAGGTTTAACTCTAAAGAGAAGGAGGGATTTTTTTCTTTCGTTCTTTCTTTTATTTTTCTCAGAAAAATATAGAGAAAAGCTTAACTGTAAGGATGTGTTGAGACAAGGCCCCAGGGATATAAATTCATCCAGTCAGACATGGCTACTCCTGCCTTATATTTATACTAGAGGCCCAGTGCACGAAATTCGTGCACGGAGGGGGGTTGTCCCTCAGCCCAGCCTGTACCCTCTCCAATCTGGGACCCCTTGAGGGATGTCCGACTGCCCGTTTAGGCCCGGTGGGATCGGGCCTAAACGGACAGTCAGACATCCCTCTCACAATCCACGACTGCTGGCTCCCAACTGCTTGCCTGCCTGCCTTCCTGATTGCCCCTAACCACTTCTGCCTGCCAGCCTGATCACCCCCTAACCACTCTGCTGCCAGCCTGTTTGCCCCCAACTTCCCTCCTCTGCCGGCCTGGTCACCCCTAACTGCCCTCTCCTGCAGGGTTGATCACCTCCAACTTCCCTCCCTTGCAGGCCTGGTCCTTCTCAACTGCCCTCCCTTGCAGGCCGGGTGCCTCCCAACTGCCCTCTCCTGCTGGCCATCTTGTGGTGGCCATCTTGTGTCCACATGGGGGCAGGATCTTTGACCACATGGGGGCAGCTATATTGTGTGTTGGAGTGATGGTCAATCTGCATATTACTCTTTTATTAGATAGGATAGAGGCCTGGTACAGGGGTGAGGGCCAGCTGGTTTGCCCTGAAGGGTGTCCCAGATCAGGTGGGGGTTCCCTTGGGGCGTGGGGCGGCCTGAGCGAGGGGCCTGTGGTGGTTTGCAGGCCGGCCACGCCCCCTGGCAACCCAAGGGGAGGCCCTGGTATCTGGAATTTATTTTCCTTCTACAATTGAAACTTTGTAGCCTGGAGCGGAGCCAAGCCTGGGGCTCCCTCTGAGGCTGGCAGCCATTTCTGTTGGGGTTATAATTGAAACTTTGTTGCCTTAAGCGGGTGGGCCCGGCCAGGGTGTGCAGAAAGCTTTGCTTCCCCTGTTGCTGGCGGCAACCCTGGCCTGCTCTCTCAAGCTCTAATCTGCCGCCATTTGTTTGAATTTATTTACCTTCTATAATTGAAACTTTGTAGCTTGAGTGGAGGCTTAGGCCTGGCAAGGGCAGGCGGAAAGCTTGGCTTCCTCTGTTACCTAGGAAACCTTGCTCTCTGTGGCTGTAGCCATCTTGGTTTGGGTTAATTTGCATGCTCGCGCTGATTGGCTTGTGGGCGTGGCTTGCGGGTGTGTCGGAGGTATGGTCAATTTGCATATTTGTCTATTATTAGGTAGGATAGTATTCTATAGTTTATAAAATATTTTCTTATATGCTGTCTCATTTGATCCAATAAGAAAAGGAGCGTAGATAACATTTAAGGAAGAAACTGAAGTTTGGAGAAGGTAAATTTTTACTTGGCTCAGGGTGCAAGGGTACGAGGTGAGCAAGAACTAGACCGCACACTTTGGACTCAGAGCCCAGGGTTCTCACATGGTTCAGCAGAACATGCTGCAGACTAGAACTTAGAGGTTTTGGCTTTGGGCCCTGGCTTTGCTAAGTACTAAATGCTACTTTGAGCGATCACTTAATGTCTCCAAACCTCATCTATAGAAAAGGAATGACAATTCCTTCCAGTGTCTAAGGAGCCATTGAGATGGGGAAGTTCTTTGTAAACTCTGAAGTAACATCCTATCCTATCTAATAAAAGAGAAACATGCAAATTGACTGCATCTCTGCTATGCCCACCAGCCACGCCCACCAACCAATCAGGAGCGAGTTTGCAAATTAACCCAAACAAGGTGGTGGTTAATTTGCATATCCAGGCGCAGAGCGAAGACTGAAGACAGTGTAGAAGGAAGCCAAGCGCTGCAGAAGGGAGCGAAGCTGTGGAGAAGCAAGCAAGCGGGGTGGCAGAGAAGGGAGGGAAGCAGGCGGGCGGGGGAGAAGGGAAGGAAGCAGACTGCCACAGGAAGTCCTATTGCAGGAATCTTCCTGCAACGGGCCTCTAGTCTAATATAAAAGAGTAATATGCAAATTGACCATCACTCCAACACACAAGATTGCTGCCCCCATGTGGTCAAAGATGGCTGCCCCCATGTGGACACAAGATGGCCACCACAAGATGGCCAGCAGGGGAGGGAAGTTGGGAGGGACCAGGCCTACAAGGGAGGGCAGTTGTGGGCAATCAGGCCTGCAGGGGAGGGCAGTTAGGAGTGACCAGGCCTGCAGGGAAGGGCAGTTAGGGGAAAAACAGGCTGGCAGGGGAGTGGTTAGGGGGTGATCAGGCTGGCAGGCAGAAGCAGTTAGGGGCAATCAGGAAGGCAGGCAGGTGAGCAGTTGGGAGCCAGCAGTCCTGGATTATGAGAGGGATGTCCGACTGCCCTTTTAGGCCCGATCCCAGTAGGGTAGTTGGACATCCCTCGAAGGGTCCCAGATTGGAGAGGGTGCAGGCTGGGCTGAGGGACTCCTCTCCTCCCCCCCCCCCCCCCCCCCCCGTACACAGATTTCGTGCACCGGGCCTCTAGTAAACATATAAGTGATGATTATTCCATTGCTCTGCCTGGTGCCTCTCATCAGTACTATTACTATAGTCATCTATGCCATGTATTAAGTGATAAGGGAAATGAACCTTTAGTGTTCCCTTACTTTTTCTCCTCTCTCCTTTCATGTCTTCTTCCCCTTTTGGGATTTCAAGCTGCCCAGGCCTCCTAGTTACATAATATTTTCACACTTAATCCACTCATTAAACAAACTCACTTGTCTTATATTTCATGCATTTAAATTCCATTTTTTATATGCATCTCATCTATACCTAGAAGATAAGAATGTTCCTGAATTAATGTCTTTCTAGTCTCAGGTAAGAGGTATTTTCACCATGGCTTTAGCCCAAAGGAGCTACTAGATAGAATGCTGAGAATCTTGGCATAGCTGTGGGAGAGACACATCAAGACATACAAAAAGTATAGGGTTTGTCCTATGACCTTCAGTGGCCAGATGTGCAGGGTTTTTTGAGAGTCAACCCCAACATTTTCTGCATGGTCCCTGATCATTTACTGTGTCCCAGGATGGAACTATTTTCAGGGGTCTCATGTTTATTTATATTTCCCTCTGGTAATTGAAAACAAGACTTAAAGACAGAATATGGTTGTCATTTAGAATGATCCAAGTGGGAAACTACCTCAAGTTTTCAATTATAAAGCAGATGCCTGTGCTGCATTTTTTAAGATAAGACCCTGTGGAACAATCCAGTACCTATAATGTAGAAGGCCTTGAGTTTCACATTGTCCTTCAAACCAGTCACTGGGCATTTGTGTCTCATGAGTTAATTGTATTTGCCACACACATTGATATAATTAATTCCCCGGCCTTTAGCTTCTTATTTTAAGAATTGAACAAATGTGCTGGGAAACAAGAGATATTTTGAAAACAACTGTTATACTGATGTCTACAAGGAGGCTTAATTAGCTGATGCTTGCAAAGTACTTGGAAAATGAAATCCATGATGTTCTTGCTAAGTATGATATAATTTATTCTTGGATTAGTAAAAAGTCATATACAGCATGTCCCCCAAAATGTATACACACTTTAACAGCTGATAGCTCAATTTTGAAAATGAAATGTATTTTAATAAACACTGCATTTATACGTTTTTTTTGGGACACCCTATATTTCAAGACATTAAAATTTGGTGTGCACTTTCTATAAAAGCAGATTGTTATTTCTGCAGAAAGAGCAAATAAAATTCTAGGAGAAAAATGCAAAAATTAGACTTATTTATTTATTTATTTATTTATTTATTTATTTATTTATTTACTTTTGGTTAATCCTCACCTGAGGATATTTTTCTATTGATCTTTTAGAGAGAGTGGAAGAGAGGGAAAGACAGAAAGAAACATAAATGTGAGAGGAACACATCAACTGGTTGCCTCCTGCATGCCATAGTACACGCCCTTGACCAGAATTGAACCTGTGACTCTTCAGTCTGTAGGCCAAACTGTCTAGGGCAAAAATTAGATACATTTCAAAATACAGAGTTATTATCCCTAAAGGCTTAAATATGCAGTGTTTATGTGAAATTAGATAAATACTATTTTGCCCAAATGTATGAGCTTATTAAAGGCAGCAGCATAGCTGAAAGAACACTTGGTATAGAACTGGAAGATCTAAGTTCCAGACCAGATCTACCTTCAGTCAGCCAAGAGACTTTGGGCAAATGACTGGTTTCTTTACCCACAAAACAGGAAAATGATAGTACATTTCCTATTTATTTTTAGGGTTGTTTTCAGGGACACTCTCAAACACCTCTCTTTCTCTAGCTCAGGGGAAATTTGTACATTCTCCTCTTCTATAATGTGTAATTGAAGGATTACTTTAATTATATTGAGAGGATCCCCATGACTTATCTTTGGCAAGACTGTGCAATAGCCATGTTTCCACACTTCTTCCTCATGCCTTTCAGAATTCCTCATCTTAGTGTACTGCTCACCACTACTGACCTCGCTGGGTCCCATTTCACAACTCCGTATGGAATGTGTGCACGGAGGCACACTCTGTTCTCTCCCTCAGGCATTTGCTAACCCTTCAGAAAGTCTCCACCACACCCTGCCCTGTGGTGTAGAGGAAGAAATTATTTTGGTTATATTTATTTTTCTTTGCTCAAATCGTATTATGGTATATGTCCTCTCATTTCCTCTTTATCTGTGAAGGCAGGGTTTTCTCATATTTACATTTATTTATTCCTCCCTCTCTCCTTTTTGCGCATTCTTTGGGGTACAGACATTTGAGTATGGCCAGACATGGATGTACTACGAAACTAAAAAGTGTCAGGTCTCACCTGGTACAAGCTCTTTACAAAGCCCTGCACTTGATTTTGATTTTTTCCTATTTTTTAAAAAAGAGGACCCCACACATTGTGTAAATGTCCTGTTTATAAATGCCGAGTCCACTACTGAGTAAGGCTCACCTGAAGGCCTGTAGCATTTGCTGCAGGACTTAATATCTGAATGATTTTCTGCACAGTATTAATAGCATGACAACTCAGTTTGAAGCCTACCTTATCACTGAAATGGCCAGAAACATGAATCTTATTCTTTTTCTGCCATTAGCTCTCCTCTCTACCCCCTAATTTATGTTATTCTCTACCTCCCTGGAATTTCTTTTCCCTGAATGCCAGGTTCTTAGCTTTCTCCTCTGACTGCTCTTATTTGAATTTCCCTTATTTCTTAAACTCTGCCGACATAAAATGAAACCTCTTTGGATTCGGTGGAAATTGTCTCTCTTCTTCTTCTTCTTTTTTTTAAAATTAAATATATTTTTAATGGTTTCAGAGAGGAAGGGAGAGGGAGAGAGGGAGAGAGATAGAAACATCAATGATGAGAGAGAATCATTGATGGGCTGCCTCCTGCACACCCCCCACTGGGAATTGAGCCTGCAACCCTGGTATGTGCCCTTGACCGGAATCAAACCCTGGACCTTTCAGTCCACAGGCTGACGCTCTATCCACTGAGCCAAACCAGCCAGGGCGTCTCTTCTTTTGTTAATAGAGCAAGATGGTTGTTAAGTTCTGCTAAAGTTGGGAGAGGAATCTCAAGTGCTTTCAGCTCTTTGAATGCATGAAGAATTATTTACTGGGGTAGTTGTCTCCCAGGATTAAGAAAAAACAGCAAATCATTCCTAAGAACAGTTCCAAGTAGCCTCATTCTCATGGTGTTGGGACCCATGGGAACAATGGTGGGCTTTGATGAGTAGTTCTTGCGTGAACCACTAATGAAAGCACTCAGTCCAGGCAGCAGTCCCTCCAGGATTCAGCACGTGGTGGGCACTTCTCATTTGTATTGGTGAGGGGCAGCACATTGAAGAGGAGAAACAATCCGGTGCCCAGTGGTGCAATGTTACTCATTACCTGCCTTTTCCGAAAGAAGCAAAAACAATAAACCCTATTGGATCTCGTGGCTGGGGATTGAATAATTCTTTGAAAATAGGTTGGAAAACCTAAGCTTATTTATGCCTCAGAGGGGTAGTGCTAGAAAATTCATTAGCACAAGGAGAGGACACAGCTGGCCTGCAGCTGGGAATCCTGTCTCTCCCACATGGGGAAGAGAGTTTTTTTCTCTGAATATCTAGATATTTTTCATTTGTTCCCCCAGATTCACTCCACATCCACTTCTCCAGCCTTATCCATCCTGAGCGGTCCCAGGGACTGTGTGAATTGCATAGTCAGGTTCTCATGCCTGAAGGTTTATGTTGGGCTTGGCCAGTGGGGAGATATTTGAGGAAAGGAGGAGATTAAATCAGAATATGTATTTTCCCAGCTCCTTCTCTGTGACTGAGTCCCTCTCCTGAAGGTCACAGCCCCTCTCAGTGACTTCCACACAACATTTTCTGTCTGGGTTCAGAAAATGCTCCCATCCCTGGATCCTACAAGCTTAACTCTTACTAGCCTGTTCCTACAGCCCCTTGTACCTGCTCCATATCCTGCCTACACCTTGGTAAATAATCCTTTAGTTACATTCTCTTTCAATCCCTATTTTTTTTTTTTTGGTCTGGATCTATCATTTCCTTGTTGAGACCTGGACCAATACCACCCTTAATTCAAAGTTTAGGATTCATGGGTTTGAATATTTTCAGATCTCCTGCCAACAAAGCTGCCCCCCTGCTCCTCAGTGCTGCCCTGTTTCCAGTCTTTCTATAGTTGCTGTGGGACCTATCTGGAACCTTAGAGATGGTATCAAAATTGTTTTAAGACAAAGGCATTTGAGAATTCAACAGATGCAAAAGGAAGTTTTTTAGAGCTTCCCTTGTCCGACTAAAAGTAGGAACTTCTGAGAAGTGAGAACTGCCATAAATTTCCTTTGGAATGACATCTACTCCCAGGAACGAGAACACACGAGTAAACCTATGAATCTCTTTACAGGGGAACTTTATGACTCAGAACAATACAAAAAGACCATTTATACCTCTACAGAAAAATATCACAGACTCTCTTATCTCCCATTTGGTCTAAACATCCATTTGTATTTCCTAAAGAAATAGTTTTGTTTTTCCCACAGGAGCCATTTCTCCTCCTTCCCTTTTCCCTACTAAGTTAGATATATAAGCATCTAACTTTAACAGTTTAGGGAGTTAGTGCTTTTGTTGGCTCCTATGGGCATATGAGTAGGTCATTTTCTTCTGTTAACCTGTCTCTTGTCAGTTTAATTTGCAGGGCCCAATTACTGAACATAAGAGGGTAGAGGAGAACGTTTTTCCTTACCTACATTGCCTTAGTGGGTGCACATTTTTCTTTTACAATGGAGCATACCAGGCCTCATCTTTGGGGAAATCAAAAGCTATAAGGTATTAAAATGTGATCAGCACTCAGTGAAGATGATTTCACTGATAGAATCACAAGATTTGAAGGTGCTTGGAATTAAAGAGATTTAGAAGGAAAGATGGGCAACAGCTCTGAGAGCATTTTGTGTTGGAACAAGGCATGCTTCACTCTGTGGTACTCCCATTTCTCCTTTCATGCAGTCCTCTGCAGTATGAGAAAATGACTCAGCACAGAATGTTATGACACTGGATTAATCTGGAACCTTGGGAAGTAAATTAGTCTCTCTGTTCTTTTCTCTTCCCACCCCAGAGGGAACCCAATTCATTAGCTCAGTTTGACTGAACATTTTAAACATTGCTCTAAAAGTACTGGGTTTGGGTGGTTAGTCTTAGAACATGTAGAAATTTGTATCTAATCAAAAGTAGTCTAACTAGCTAAATTGAAACAAAGCTGTATTTTGGGTAAATAATACTATGCAAGGCAATCTGTTGTTAATTCTTTTTGGACAATGACTAATTTATTTTCATGGCACTAAAATGTGCACACCACATTTAAAAACTAGGCTATGGATCCCTAGAGATATCAGCCCTGTTATCAAAATGTTGGGAAGCTTAAGGGGAATCAGCCACCTCCAGCCATGACCACAACCTCAGACCTTACTGTGGTTATCATCCACACACACAGGATTTGAGAAAAATAAAACAACAAAGAACCAAACATAGAGTAAGCATGGGCTAGAAATTGTTTTCAGATCATAACAGACATTAATTAGATGTTTTTATCAGTGAGCTGATGCTGGTACTCCACCCCCTACTTCTCCCATGCCTTTCTAAGAAGCTACTAAATGCAAGATCACTAGGAGTACCAAGCTTTAACCCAAAACCTTCTCCAATTAAAACAAATATTCTAGTATTCCTCTACCTATATTTTAAGAAATTACTGAAGGGGGATTCCAAAATGGCGGTGGAGTAAGTGGAAGCTACACTGACACATTCACAGGCCCAAACTGGAATTACAGCTAAAATACAGAGAAAGCATCCTGAATAATCAACTGAAGACTAGCTGGAAAGAACTCTGATAACCAAGGAGCGAAAGTGGAGACCACATAGAAACTGGTAGGGAAGGCAGAGGCATGAAAGGCCTGGCTGGACTCCCACAGATAGTAGCTCAAGTTCTGTAGGGATATCTCAGCTGTGGGGGGTTCCCACTGAGAACTCTGGTGTCTAAACCCCAACCTGGGTTCCCCAGCCCAGAGCACCAGAACTAAGAAAGGTGCCCACAGAACATCTGGCTGTGAAAAGCAGCAGGGTTGCAGCCTGCCAGAGAGAGATGGCTGGAAATGCATGTGGCCTCTTAAAGGGCCATGGCAGAAAATTTCATGTGCAGCCACTCACCTTAGGTCCAGCAGAGAGAGGACATAGTGAACTGGAGCTGTGTGAACAGAAGCCAGGGTTGCAGGCTCTGGGGTTAGAGCTTGGAAGGTGGACACACTGGTTTACTGTGCCAAGTCATTTCCTCATACTGCAGAGGACATCTTTCTGACCTTTACTATCTAGGCATCTTTTGCCTGGGGGTGAGGGGGAAGCAATTGCCCACCCTATTGGAAAAACCCTTGCCCCACTCTGTGGAGTTTCTGCGGCCCATCAAGAGACTGGGAATAACAACCAGCCAGCAGGCAGAAGCAATTGCCCTACCCTGTTGGGAAATCTCCCACTTCATTCTGTGGTTGATAGCCTGAGGCTAATCAGGACTGAATAACAACCAGACTATAGGCAGAGGCAGTTCTCTGGAGGCTTTGAGTCTTTGCCTGATCTAATCTGGGGCCCAGGGCTAGGACAAGCAGACCTTGGTGTACATCTTGGTCCTTTCCAAAGGCACCCAGCCCTAGCAGAGGGAGTCAAGAGCTGTGGATTGCTGATTGCTCCAAACAGGGTACTCAGGAACAGCCTCTGACATTGGGAATCAGAGAAGATCTACCTAATATATAGACACAAACCCAAACAGGCAGCCAAAATGGGGAGATAAAAAAAAAAATCCAAAATGAAAGAACAAGAGAATTCTCCAGAAGAAGAGCTAAATGAAATGGAGATAAGAACTTTATCAGACATAGAGTTCAGAATAATGATGGCAAGGATGCTCAATAGCATGAGAAAAGATATAGTAACTATGAAGAATGACATAGCACCAATAAAAAACAATGGAAGGAATACACAGAAGATTAAGGGAAGCCAAGGATTGGATCAATGAATTAAAAGACAGGATAGAAAAAAATCGCTCAATCAGAGAACCAAAAAAGAAAACAACAATTAAAAACAGGACAACTTAAGGAAGCTGTGGGACAACATGAAATATAACAATAATTGCATCATAGGAGTACTAGAAAGAGAAGAAAGTGAGCAAGGAATAGAGAATGTGTTTGAAGAAATAATGGCAGAAAACATCCCTAACCTGGTGAAAGAAAAGGTCACACAAGTTCAGGAGGCACAGAGAGTTCCAAGCAAGAAGAACTCAAACAGGCCCACACTCAGACACATCATAATTAAAATGCCAAAAATTAAAGATAAAGAGAGAATCTTAAAGGCAGCAAGTGAAAGCAGTTTGTTACCTACAAAAGAGCTCCAGTAGTCTATCAGCTGATTTTTCATCAGAAACTCTTCAGGCCAAAAGGGAATGATATGAACTATTCAAGGAAATGAAAAAACAAGGATTTGAAACCAATATTACTATATCCAGCAAGGTTATCATTCAAAATAGATGGTGAAATAAGAGCTTCCCAGGCAAAAAAAGCTAAATGAGTTTATCACCACCAAACCAGCACTGCAAGAAATGCTAAGAGACTGCTGTAATGAGGAGAGAGAGAGAGAGAGAGAGAGAGAGAGAGAGAGAAAGAGAGAGAGAGAGAGAGAGAGAGAGACTTAGGCATACAGAATTAAAATGGCAATAAATAAGTACCCATCAATAATAATCTTAAATGTAAATGGATTAAATACTCCAATCAAAAGACATAGGGTAGTTGAATGGATACAAAATCATTACCCAAATATATATGTGTCTACAAGAGAAACATCTCAGAACAAAAGACTCACACAGGATGAGAGTGAAGGGATGGAAAAAAGTTTTCCATGCAAATGAAAAAAAAAAAAAAAAGCTGGGGTAGCAATGCTCATATCTGGCAAAAATAGACTTCAAAATGAAGGCCATTACAAGAGACAATAAAGGTCACTACATAATACTAAAGGGATTAATCCAACAAGAGGACATAACCCAGGTAAATATATATGCGCCCAATATAGGAGCATCTAAATATATAAAAAAAATCTGGAGGACATTAAGGGAGAGATAGACAGCAATACAGTCATAGTAGGGAACTTTAACACCCCACTGACTTCACTGGATAGATCTTCCAGACAAAAAATTAACAAGGAGACAGTGACTCTAACTGACACACTGGATCGGATGGATTTAATTGACATTTATAGAACATTTCACCCCAAAGCAACAGAAAATACATTCTTCTCAAGTGCACATGGGTCATTCACAAAGATAGACCACTTGTTAGGACACAAAACAAGTCTCTACAAATTCAAGAAGACTGAAATCATATCAAGCATCTTCTTAGATTCCAATGGAATGAAATTAAAAATCAACTACAGTAAAAACACTCAAAAACATTCAAACACATGGAGGCTAAATAGCATGTTCTGAAACAATGAATGGGTTACCACTGAGATCCAGAAAAAAATTAAAAAATTACTGGAAACAAATAAAGATGAACACACAACAACCCCAAATCTCTGGGATATAGCAGTCCTGAGAGGGAAGTTCATAGCACTACAAGCCTACCTCAAAAAACAAGAAAAATTAATAATAAACTTTTTAACCCTACAATTTCAAGACTTAGAAGAGAACAATAAAAAAAAAGTCCAGAGTGTCAGGCCAGTGTTGCCCAGTAGTTGAGCATTGACCTTTGAACCAGGAAGTCATGGTTTAATTCTCAATCAGGGCACACGCCCAGGTTGTGGGCTCAATCCTCAATGTGTGGCAAGCAGGAGGCAGCCTATTCTCTTTCATCATTGATATTTCTATCTCTCTCTCCCTCTACCTTACTCTATGAAATCAATAAAAATATATATTTAAAAAACAAAAGAAAGAAAAACCCAGAGTAAGTAGAAGGAAGGAAATAATAAAGATTAGAACAGAAATAAATGAACTAGAGACTAAAAAGACAAAAGATCATTGAAACCAAAACCTGGCTCTTTGAAAAGATAAACAAGATTAATGAACTGTTAGCTAGGCTCATCAAGAAACAAGCAGAGAAGACCCAAATAAATAAAATGAGAATGAAAGCAGAGAAGTAATAACTGACACTACAGAAATACAAAGAATTGTAAGAAAATACTGTGAGCAACTATATGCCAACAAGCTGGACAATGTGGATGAAATGAACAAATTCCTAGAAAAATACAATCTTCCTAAACTGAATCGGGAAGAATGAGAAAACCTGAATAGCCCAATAACAATAGATAAAATTGAAGCAGTAATAAAAAAACTCCCAGCAAACAAAAACCCTAGTTCGGACAGCTCCACAGGGTAGTTTTACCAAACATTCAATAAACTAACACCTATCCTCCTGAAACTATCCCAAAAAATCCAAGAGGAAGAAACACTTCCAACCTCTATTTATGAGGCCAGGATTATCCAAATTCCAAAACCAGATAAACACACTACAAATAAAGAGAATTACAAGCCAATATCCCCGATGAACATAGATGCTAACATTCTCAACAAAACATTAGCAAATAGGATCCAGCAATATATTAAAAAGATCATACACCATGACCAAATGGGATTTATTCCAGGGATGCAAGGCTAGTACAATATTTGCAAATCAATAAATGTGATATATCACATAAACAAACTGAAAGACAAAAATAACATTATCATATCAATAGATGCAGAAAAAGTAAAATTCAACAACCATTTTTGATAAAAAGCATCAACAAAGTGGGAATAGAGGGAACACATCTCAATATAATAAAGGCCATATATGACAAACCTACAGCGAACATCATACTCAATGGGCAAAAACTAAAACCACTTCCTCTAAGGACAGGAACAAGACAGGGATGTCCACTTTTAACACTCTTATTCAACATAGCACTGGAAGTGCTAGCCATAGCGACCAGACAGGAAAAATACATAAAAGGCATCCAAATTGAAAAGGAGGAAGTAAAATTCTCATTATTCACAGATGACATGATATTGTACATAGAAAACCCTAAAGAAGCTACCAAAAGACTAGATTTAATAAATGAATTTGGCAATATAGCAGGATACAAAATTAACACCCAGAAATCGATGGCATTTTTATACACCAATGATGAATTCTCAGAAAGAGAAACTAAACAAATAATCCCATTTATCATTGCAACAAAAAAATTAAGATACTTAGGAATAAACTTAACCAAGGAGGCAAAAGACCTGTACTCAGAAAACTATAGGACATTGAAAAAAGAGACAGAGGAAGATATAAACAAGTGGAAGAATATACCATGTTCATGGATTGCTAGAATTAATATCATTAAAATGTCCATACTACTCAAAGCAATCTACAGATTCCACGCAATCCCTATAAAATTACCAAAACCATATTTCACAGATCTAAACTCCAAAAATTTATATGGAACCAAAAAAGACCCCAAATAGCTGCAGCAATCTTGAGAAAGAAGAACAAAATTGGAGGGATCACAGTACCAGATATTAAGTTATACTACAAAGCCACTGTAATTACAACAGCCTGTTACTAGCACAAGAACAGGCATATAGATCAATAGAACAGAAAAGAGACTTCAGAAATTGACCTAAGCCATTAAGGACAATTAATATTTGACAAAGGAGGCAAGAGCATACAATGGAGTCAATATAGTCTCTTCAATAAATGGTGCTGGGAAAATTGGACAAATGAATATAAAAATAAATGAAACTAGACCACCAACTTATACCAAACACAAGAATAAACTAAAAATAGGTGAAAGACTTAAATGTAAGACGTGAAACCATAAAAACCCTAGAAGAAACCATAGGCAATAAAATCTCAGATATCTCTCATAGCAATATGTTTTCAGATACATCTCCTAGAGCAAAGGAAACTAAGGAGAAAATAAACAAATGGGACTACCTGGAAATACAAGGCTTCTGTACAGCAAAAGAACCACCAACAAAAATGAAAAGGGGGTCCATTGTATGGGAGAACATATTTGGCAACATATTTGTCAAAACATATTTTATAAAGGGTTAATATTCAAAATATGTAAGGAACTCATACAACTTAAAAGGAAGACAAACAATCCAGTTAAAAAATGGGCAAAGGACCTAAATAGACACTTTTCCAAAGTGGACATATAGATAGCCAAGAGACTTGTGAAAAAATGTTCAAAGTCATTGATCATCAGAGTGATGCAAATTAAAATTACAATGAGGTACATACCATCTCACACCTGTCAGAATGGCTACCATCAAGAAATCAATAGGAATGCAGACTGATGCAGCCACTGTGGAGAACAGTTTGGAGTTTCCTCAAAAAACTAAAAATGGAACTCCCATTTGACCCAGTGATCCCACTTCTAGGAATATACTCCAAGAAACTAGAAACACCAATCAGAAAGGATATATGCACCCCTATGTTCATAGCAGCACAATTTACAACAACTAAGATTTGGAAACAGCCTAAGTGTCCATCAGCAGATGACTGGATTAAAAAACTGTGGTATATCTACACAATGGAATACTATGCTGCTGTGAAAAGGAAGGAACTTCTACTATTTGCAGCAGCATGGATGGACCTGGAGAGCATTATGCTAAGTGAAATAACTCAGTCAGAGAAAGATAAATATCACATGATCTCACTCATTTGTGGAATATAATGAACAACATAAACTGGTGAACAAAAACAGATCCAGAGATAGAGAAGCATCGATCATACTGTCAAACCTCAGAGGGAAGGCTGAGAGGGTGGGGAGAAGGGAGAGATATCAACCAAAGGACTTGTATTCATGCATAACTGATGGACACAGACACTAGGGGGGGTGAGGGCTCAAGTGGGGATGGGTTAGGGGGGGCAATGGGGGAATCAGGACACATATGTAATAGCTTAATCATTAAAGAGGAAAAATATATAAAAAAAGAAAGAAACCAACAAATGATAAGTGCTGGCGAGGATGTGGAGAAAAGGGAACCCTAGTACACTGCTGGTGGGAATGCAGACTGGTACAGCCACTATGCAAAACATAATGGAGTTCCCTCAAAAAATTAAAAATGGAACTTCCACTTGACCCAGTGATCCCACTTCTAGGAATATATTGTAAGAAACCCAAAACACCAATGAGAAAGAATGTATGCAACCCTATGTTAATAGGAGCACAATTTACAATAGTTAAGATCTGGAAACAACCCAAGTGCTCAATAGTAGATGAGTGGACAAAAAAATCTGTGGTATATTTACATGGAATACTATGCAGCTGTAAAAAAGAAGGATCTCTTACCCTTTGAGATAGCATGGGGGGAACTGGAGAGTATTGTGCTAAGCAAAATAGGCCAGTCAGAGAAAGACAAGTATCATATGATCTCACTCACATGTGGAATCTAAAGAACAAAAGAAACTGATGGACAAAATTGATCCAGAGATAGAAGCATGGAACAGACTGTCAAATCTCAGAGGAAAGGTGGGGGTGGGTGGGTGTGTAGAGATCAATCAAAGAACTTGTATGTATATATGTATAACCCATGGACACAGACAATAGGGTGGTAAAGGCCTAAGGCAGGGGTTGGAGGTGGGCTAGAAGCAAAGGGGGAAAGGGGGGCATAGATCATACTTTCTACAATAAAGCTTTTTTTTTTTTAAAAAAGAAATTACTGAAAAGTTTTCCTAGAAAGAGCTTACATTGCACCCCACTATGAAGTCCTCATTGTGTGCTAGAATTGGGGATCAGGTAAGAAAAAAGAGGGAAAGAAAAAAGAGGGAAAGAAGACACCTGGGGTTTAGCCTTTGTGTTTTGTTTCGTCTGAATTCCAGTAGAATGCTGTGTTGCTTTAGAGTTAGCTCAAAGTTGTTTGGTCTCTATAAAAGGTTGGCGAATTCTCTTGATTTAACTTGAGAGTTAAAAAATGATTCCAATGGATTAATCTGGGAGGAAAACCAAGATGGCGGCATAGGTAATCACCTGTACTTGCTGCCTCTCACAACCACATCAAAACTACAACTAAAAGACAAAACAATGATCATCCAAAACCATGGTAAAGCTGGCTGAGTGGAAGTTCTACAACTAGAAGGAAAGAAAAAAGTGCATTGAGACTGATAGGAGGTGTGGAGGTGCGAAGGTGTGGAGGCGCGCGTGATACGGGCTGGCAACTGGGTGCGTTGTTGTTGTTTTTTTCAATTGGGAGGGAGATACAAGCTCCCGATTGCTCTGAACTCCAGGTCCTGGCGAGACTCTGGGACCCAGACTCATACAGGGAGAAACTGGACTGTCTGGCATCGGGACAGGAATGTGAGGGTGGCTTTCTCTCAGAAGTGCTTGCAGGGGTCATTGTTCCTGTGCAGGGGTGCGAGACGCGGAGATGCGGGGACCTCTCTGCTGCAGGGCTGACTGGCAGCCATTGCTGTTTGCTCCACCCTGGTGATTCCCTGAGACCCCACCCCACACAATTTACAACTCCACCCAAGCTGTGCGCAGTGGCTTTTGCATATGAATGGCCTGCCCTTTTGCAGCTTAAAACATAACAAACTGCAGCTGGGTCAGAGCACTCCAAAGCTTCAAAAAGAAGGCCCAAGGCCTGGCAGCAGCAGCTTGCCTTGTTTCACAGCTGGGCCTTGTCTGAGCACTTCCAAACTCCAAACAAAGAGGAGGAATCTGCAGATCTCTCTGTAGCTCCTGCTGGGTGGCCTCAGGTAGTGGCTGACTTTGCACCTCCTTGGAGATCCAAGAGCCAGTGTACCCAGTGGTCAGTGTGAGACCATACCAGATTACAACTCTTCACATCCATACACAACACACTCAAGGGGCAGACTCAGTGAGAACCAAATCCCCACTGAAGCAAGTCCTGCCCCATAAGGGTGTCTCCAGCACAGCAGTTCTTCCATTGTAGACACAGCTGGTCCTCACAGCCAATTGGCCTGGAGTTCAATTCCTCCCAGTGATACCAACAGAAATCAAAGCTTAACTACAACAAGACTGTGCACCCAACCCACAAAGTGGTGCACCAAGAATGTCCACCTCAGGTGATTGGGGAGGCTGAGCCACTGGGCCCTATAGGACACCTAGCACACAAGGCCACTCTATCAACACAGGGAAGCAGCCAAAATGCGAAGACAAAGAAACAGGTCACAAATGAAAGAAATGGAGGAAAGCAAACTACTGGATATAGAGTTCAAAACCACAGTTATAACGTTACTCAAGAATCTTCTAGAAACATCCAAGGAACTTAGTGAGACCTTTAAGGATCTTAGTGAGAATGCCCCCCCCCCAAAAAATGGAAAAGGACCAGTCAGAAATTAAGTATACACTGACTGAAATAAATAATAATATACAGAAATTCAACAGTAGACTAGAGGATCCCAAGAATCAAGTCAAAGATTTGAAATATGAGGAAGCAAAAAACACCCAACCAGAAGAGCAAAAAGAAAAAAGAATCCAAAATATGAAGATAGTGTAAGGAGCTTCTGGGACAACTTCAAGTGTACCAACATCCGAATTATGGGGGTGCCACAAGAAGACAGAGAGCAAAATATTGAAAACCTATTTGAAGAAATAATGACAGAAAACTTCCCCTACCTGGTGAAAGAAATAGACTTACAAGTCCAGGAAGCGCAGAGAACCCCAAACAAAAGGAATCCAAAGAGGACCACACCAAGACACATCATAATTAAAATGCCAAGGGCAAAAGACAAAGAGAGAATCTCAAAAACAGCAAGAGAAAACCAGTTAGTTACTACAAGGGAGTACCCATACGATTGTCAGCTGATTTCTCAACAGAAACTATGCAGGCCAGAAGGGAGTGGCAAGAAATATTCAAAGTGATGAATACCAAAAACCTACAACCAAGAATACTCTACCCAGCAAAGCTATCATGTAGAATTGAAGGTCCGATAAAGAGCTTCACAGACAAGAAAAAGCAAAAGGAGTTCATAACCACCAAACCAGTATTATATGAAATGCTGAAGGGTATTCTTTAAGAAGAGGAAGAAAAAAAAAGGTAAAGATAAAAATTATGAACAACAAAGTGACAACAAATACATATCTATCAACAAGTGAATCTAAAAATCAAGTGAATAAAAAATCTGATGAACAGAATAAACTGGTGAATATAATAGAATAGGGGCATAGAAAGTGAGTGGACTGACAATTCTCAGGGGGAAGGGGGTGTGGGGAGTACGGGAAGAGATTGGACAAAAATCGTACACCTATGGATGAGGACAGTGGGGGGGGGGGGTAACGCCATGGGGTAGGGTGGGAACTGGGTGGAGGGGAGCTATTGGGGGGAAAAAGAGGAACTTCTGTAATAATCTGAACAATAAAGATTTATTAACAAAAATGATTCCAATGTGCTAAGAGAGTGTGAAGATCTGACCACACCACGTCTTAAAAGCAGTCACAGGTTTTCACTAACCCCTAATCAAGATTCAATTTTTCTGACTTTTGTAGATCTCAGGCCACCTTCCTATGGGGTCCCTATCATTTTATATGAATGATTAGGTAACACAAGTTGAATCAAGTATTTAAAAATGCTTTGCTTTCAGAGCTATTTGAGGGTCACTCTCAATGGTAGAGTCTTATCCCTCTTTATTTACTTTTATTAACAGTACAGGCATAGCACCTTTATTAAACCTTGGATAAACTTCATCCTATTAAAACAACAACAACAATAAAATAAAACATTTACCACTTCTCACTCTACTCATAAATAATGTATTAGTTGACTGAATGCTCCTTCTAAAAATTTTGCCCATTTTTTTTTGGGGGGGGGATAAGCTACAACTCTGGGTTTCATACCTATTCAGTAGATTACAATGATTGCATAGCGGTGATAGAGATTTGATTAGAATGCAGTTAGTAACTTTATTGCTTCAGCAATTATAGGCTTATGCTATGTCCTTGTAAAATATGTTTCCATAAATGACTATTTTGATAACTGTCTCCATTTTTCTCAATTCGGTGTTAGAGATTTTGGGAGACACCTCTCCTAGCAGCACTGCATTTCTTCATTATCCTCAAGCAAGCAGATTGGCTGAGAGGGTGGCTCAGAACATTAAAGATGTCAGAAACAGATTATAGGAGGCTTTAATAACTCACTACCTTTTTTTCTTGTCTAACACTACATTCCAACTTCAATAAGAGAAGTTATCTGACTGAATAAAAAATGGGTGTGCAGAGAGTGGTTCAGAATTTGTTTTGCCCATCAAATAAATCCTTGAAAAATCCCCAGAAAAATTCTGCATTAGATATGAAAATATTCTTCCTTCTTATGGGAGTGGGGGTAGTAATAGATCATGACCATTGTTTCCAAGCCAAGCAAGCCAAGGTCACGGCAACCTTTCTGTCTAGTTGCTTCAGAGGGAAAGTAGAACACAGGCACATCCTCTGCTTGAAACCTCTTTGTTTTGCTTCCTTTTACATCAAAAGGATTGGCTCTCACCATGGGAGAGGTTGTAATTGGATTTCACCATGACAGGAGGTTGTAATTAGATTTCTCAGCAGGCCTACAAGTTCTGTCCCTGGAAAAATAAGGAAAGGGGCCCGGATATTTTTCCTGTAGCTGGAGAGGTAGCCCAGGCAAGCCTGCAGAGATTGGTCTGAAAGGCACAGGCAGAAAGGGCTATGCGTGTGTCCAGCACCTCCAAGACGGAGTGCATGGCCCTTCAGGTGGGGGTAGGAAAGCCGTGCATGTAAGAGCAAATATTCCTTGGACATTGCATTTGGTAGGGAACATAAGATATTTCTGTGAATGAAACCCTCTGATTTCTGGTGTCCTAAAATTTCTATCTCCCAGAGAAAGGGAGGGCACTTAAAGTTTGGAACACCCCAGAACAGTGGTTCTCAACCTTTCTAATGCCGCGACCCTTTAATACAATTCCTCATGTTGTGGTGACCCCCAACCATAAAATTATTTTCGTTGCTACTTCATAACTGTAATTTTGCTACTGTTAATGAATCGTAATGTAAATATCTGTGTTTTCTGATGGTCTTAGGCTCTATAGCAGCGGTTCTCAACCTGTGGATCTTAGGCTCTACAGCAGGGGTTCACGACCCACAGGTTGAGAACCGCTAGCAGGGTCGCCTAAGGCCATCGGGAAACACAGATATTTACATTACGATTCATAACAGTAGCAAAATTACAGTGATGAAGTAGCAACGAAAATAATTTTATGGTTGGGGGTCACCACAACATGAGGAACTGTATTAAAGATTCGCGGCATTAGAAAGGTTGAGAACCACTGCCCTAGAACCGTGGTCGGCAAACTGCGGCTCGCGAGCCACATGTGGCTCGCGAGCCATGGTTTGCCGCTCTGTTGACTAATGAGTTTGCCGACCACTGACCTAGTCTCTCGATTCCAATAATTACAGGCTGTTGTTGTTCCTTGTGATTAAGCCCCTATCCCAGTGGTCGGCAAACTCAGTCAACAGAGCGGCAAACCGCGGCTCGAGAGCCGCAGTTTGTCGACCACTGCCCTAGAACATCACTCTCCATCTGGAGTTAGAAGTGAATTTGTACACAAAAACCCAGAATAGGCTTTGGATAATCTGGTTCATTTTGAGTTCTTATTTGTCATTGGTTTCATTTTAGTTTCTATAATAGTTTCTAGAAGTTTAAATTAGAATAAGATTAGGTCAGAGTAGATTTTTGTACTTTTTAGTCAGTTTCTATAGCTTTTAAAGAACATTAATATAATTAATTTAGACCATTAATTTAAATTTACGTTTAATATGGTAAATGTTATTTTTGAAGTTCCTCGTGTTACCTTGCCACTGAAATCTACTTACCCTAACCATCTGTCTCCACGGAGCACTTTGTATCTCACTATACCTCTCCTCTCTTTTTACCTTCCTTCTCTTTCCCTTTCTCTCAAGCATTTAACAAGCAGTCTGACCACTGAACTTGAGTGGCCATCCATGCCTCCAAAGGGAGGAACAGGCTTGGGGACTATTGTTTTCCCTGTCTGTATTGGCCATATCAATGACTCCAGGACATTTCAGTGCTGGGGGTTATCTCTCCAAGTCCTTCTAACTGAATTTTCTTCATTTTGCCTGAGTTCCTCTCCAGTCATTGGCTCCTTGGTGGGCAACCTCAGCCAAACTTAACAAGTCCTCCTCTTCTTCTGGACCAAGGAAACTTGCTTCTGCATGTTTGGTTTTCAAGGCAGATGGGTAGTACTTGATTGTTCACCCTATCTGGTCTCAAGGTGAAAGACATACCACATACCCTAGAAGAAGGAGAGGTTTCCCCCATTATTTTATTTTTCTTCTTACTATTGGCATATCACTTCCTGGAGTATGTACATTCACACTTCCAAGTAAAGACAGGTATCTTCTGTTGAATTCATTTTTATCAGAGGAAGCCTGTAGGCTTCTATTTTTAGTAATTATTATAACTATGAAAAAATTTCCTTTCAGGGAAATGTAGTAAACAAAATGATTATTGTAAGTGCTTCATAGTCAGACTCAAACAGACCATTCTCCTTCACCCTGTCTTTATATGATAGCCAAAGCCTTTGGTATCAGAGAGAAAATCCTTTAGTCTTATTTTGGCTAACATATACCTGTTATTACCTGATCTGGAGTTAACACTGATGCTTTAGGGCTTTTAAAATATTAATGAGTCTCTTGGGAGAGCTCTACAGCTTGGAGTTAAAGTCATCTGAAGGATTAAAAAAAGATGCTCTTCTATTTCGAGTTCTCGGTTGAATCACCACTGTCTGACATCAAGATGTCCAGCCCTGTGCATGTATATAATATACTCAAAGTACAGACTTTTCTGGAGCTCTGACCTTCCTTCTTCCTAACTGAACTTTTCACCATGTGGGTCTGAGCTAGTGTTAAACATGGGTCATGCCTATAGGAACTTTAACTCTAACCAGAATTCAACAAAGATACACATCAAATCAAGGAGAGGATAAACACCTATAGTACTCAGGTAAGAGGACATTATGGGGAGTTGCTGGGGATCTGCATTTCTCACTGCTCTGCCCCTTGTGCAGAGGAGCTGACCTTCTCCTGTTTGTTCCTGGAATAGGCCATGACCCCTCCTACTGCAGGGTCTTTGTGCAAAGTGTTTGCCCTCTCGGAATCCTCCTGCCAGCATCCACTCACCTCAACTACCACCATCCAACATCCACACACACCCACACCACAGAGGCAACCTTATTTAACCTTTGGATCAAGGAAAGTCATCACTGACCTTGAGCAGAGGTCAGGCTCTTCATATACTGTCTTAGAACGAAAGTGCTTTGCCTTCTTAGCACTTACTTCAGTGTATAGTTATATACAATGCACATTAAATATAATTTGAAAAATTTCACCCCCTAAAATCATGCTATAAAAAGAGGGATTTGTTTTATGTTCCAGTAATTCTGAGGTCTCTCAGATTAAAGGCCATTTTCTCAATTACTTCATTTTGAACAACAAAGTACCATTTCATGGAAACAGCCTAAGATGATCTCTAATAATGCTTATTTTTGTTCTTAAGACGGTCACCATGACAATAAAAAAGGATATAAAGATATTAAAAGCAGATTAGTAATTATTCTTGAGGTATGACTTCATTGCAAATGTTGAAACTGAACAATTTTAGAAAGCCACACTTTACAGACTACAGTGGATTCAAATAAGCCCTTTTAAAGAGCACTGGTAAAAGCAGCAGAGTAAGCAATTACATATAGAGATCCTCACCAGAGAATGAGAATTCCTGCTTGGGGATCCAATGTGCAGCATCAGCAGCTTTTTAAGACATATTCTATAAACAACATTCAGAGGATTGATGACACCCTTGCGTGAAACAAGTACAGAGTGGATCCAGTGAACAAGGCACTGATTTACAGATGCATATGGAAAGCTTTAACAAAATTATTTCATGAAATACGAGAATGTTAATTAGGATGAGAAGAATCTTCTTTACTCTTTATAAATGTAAAAAAAACACCACATTTCTTTTTTTTCTCTTTGGGAATTCAGCGGTTCACATTTATACAATAACTGGAGGCCCGGTGCATGAAATTTGTGCATGGGAGGTGGGGTGTTTCCTCAGCCCAGCCTGCATCCTCTCCAATCTGGGACCCCTCGAGGGATGTCTGAGTGCCAGTTTAGGTGGGATTGGGCTTAAACTGGCTGTCGGACATCCCTCTCACAATCCAGGACCACCGCTCCTAACCGTTCACCTGCCTGCCTGCCTGATCACCCATAACTGCCTCTGCCTGCCTGCCTGATTGCCCCAACCGCTCTCCCATGCTGGCCTGATTGCCCCTAACTGCTCTCCCCTGCTGGCCTGATCACCCTAACTGCTCTTCCCTGATGGCCTGATTGACTCTAACCACCTCTGCCTGTCTGCCTGATCGCCCCTAACTGCCTCTGCCTGGGCCACACCACCATGGCTTTGTCCGGAAGGACATCCGGAAGATGTCTGGTCTATCCAATCTAGTTAGCATATTATCCATTTATTAGCATAGATCAGTGATGGGCAACCTTTTGAGCTTGGTGTGTCAAACTTCGCCAAAATACTGAGCATAACTCGGGTAGTGTGTCACTTTGAGGAAAAAACTAACTCCAAGACTCTAGTCGCAAATGTTTCATCCTCAGGAGCAGCAAATGTTTCATCCTCAGCATGCTGCCGCGTGTCATCAGAAATGGCTATGCGTGTCAGTGCTGATACGTGTGTCATAGGTTCGCCATCACTGGCATAGATACTTATGAGGCTTTCATTTATTCCTGGGAGATTCCAACTTGAAAAAAGCCATTCTTATTAGAGTTAGACCTCATGATGAAAAATATTAAAAGAACTACTACACTCTGAGCAGTTAAAGTCATTATTTCAGTTACTCTTACAGTCTTAAGAATTTTCTGTTATCTCCATTTAATAATTAGGGGGAACTGAAGCTTGTCAAGCTTAACAGCCAGCCATTACCACTGGTCAGATACTGTAATAAGAGCCTTACATACACTATCTCATTCAATTCCCAAGATAATTGTATGACTATTGTTATCATCTCTATTTTACATATTAGAAAATGGAGGCAAAGAGTGGATACAATAAACAAACTAGGAAGTATGAGTGCCAGGCCGCCTGCCCCAGAATCCCCCTAGATAACCACCATACTATTACACATTGTGAAGTTGGGAGGAGGCAGTGGGAACTGGGAAAATGGATTTATTCTGGGTGTGAAGTATGTGCTATGAAGTGAGGTCATTTTTCTTTCTCTTTCATTGCCTTCCCAGTTGTTTTTCCCTTGCACTCCACAGTTAACTGGCCACCGTTTTAGTAGTTTCCTTGTTCATTTTCTTAACATCTATTCATTGAATCTTTAAAGGAAACATTTAACTACTGCAATCGGTATACATAACATGGTTGCATAATAGGAAGGAAACAAGCCAGGACTAGAGGCTGCATTTCTAAAGAAGGATTTTAAAGCAGGCGAAGAGTTGTTTCACAGAGTGGTCACGAAACTCGAGTCTCTCCATACCCTTTCATTGCTATGACGACAGGCTGCTCCTGCTACATGTAGCCAGAAAAAGCAGCTGACATTTCAATGACAGGAACATAGGGGAGAGGTTTACAAAAACAAAAACCAAACCCTCTGGTTTGAATTTCAGTTAGAGAGGAAAACTACCCCTTAGAGCAAGTCAAAACCCCTATTCTTGCCTTTAGAAAAGATAAGAAAGGAGAAATGCTGGGGGCCTTCTCCCCTGTCCAAGTGGGCCAATAGAAGAGAATTAACTGCAAAGCAGCATTTCTTCTCACTCTCCCTAATGGCAATCCGAAACAGAAACCTCTTTGGTTTCATTTGACTTGGCCATTAAGAATCAGCTAATTGATGAAGCATAAAGACTCACAGTTATACATGCTTCACGTTGAGGCCCCCAGGGGAATACAGTAGTGTCAGATTTTTTTCTCTCTCATTTCTTTGGGTAAAAAAAAAGATAATTAATTTAAAGAATATTTCTTTCTTGACCCCCAGTTTTACTACCAGAAAAATCATTGCAAGTGCATAACCAAACACTGTGTGTTTAGTACTCTGCCAGGAGCTATATTTAGCATTAAAAAATTCATTTAATTCCTACAACAACCCAAGTTGTGGGTTGTATTATCACTATTTGCTTCATAAACGGGCAACCTGAGTCTTGGAGGTGTGATGTGACTGCCAAGCTCACATCACAACCTGTAAGAGGCAGAGTCAGGATTCAAATTCAAGAGTGTTAGACTCTGAACCCATGCTCTGTCCACGCTGCTGTGCTGACTCTGAGGCAGAAACGTGGCATTGACATTTTATTACACAGCAAAGCTTGTCCGTATAAGGAAGAAACCCCGAGGGAAAACCTGGTGCAAATTCCCTTTCCACAGAGTTCCAATCAGGACTTGTAGGTAGGCTAGTGCTTTAATAATAGCTATGATCAATTGATTACTTCATATGTACCAGGAGTAGCTGTTTTCTTCACTAAATTATTACAACATGTTTCTGAGGTGGCAGCTAATGTTATGACCCCCATTTCCACAAATGAGGGAACTGAGGTGCAAAGAGTCCTTTGTCCAGAGCCTGGTAAAGCCCAGATGTAAACCAGGTCGGTATGCTCCCAGAGTCCATGATCTTATCCACTTTATTATACCACCTACCTACAGTCGCTCTGTTCTCCAGAATTCTGTCTACCTTTAAAAAAAAATATATATATATATATATATATATTTCAGAGAGGAAGGGAGAGGGAAAGAGAGATAGAAACATCAATGGTGAGAGGGAATCATTGATTGGCTGCCTCCTGCATGCCTCCTACTGGGGATCGATCCCATAACCCGGGCCTGTGCCCTTGACTAGAATCAAACCCAGGACCCTTCCATCCGCAGGCCAACGCTCTATCTACTGAGCCAAACCGGATAGGGCTGTCTACCTTTTGATGCCCAAGACACAAACCAGGCTAGCCCCAGGTGGACCACCTTTGCAGACTCAGCTTTTGGGGGAAGATGCCCTGTGGGCCCTGCATGAATGAGATTCTGGCCTAGTTAGGCACCTCTTGGGCAGCCAGGTCTACTGGGGAAATTCTCCTGGATTTATGGGGCCCCCTTCTCCTTCGCTAAGGGTTGTTGCAGAATGATATGTGAGGTTAAAGGGCACCTGAAGTCTTTTAACAACACTTGTTTATATTCTTGGTGAAAAAAGATTCCCAACATGTTCTGAACATTGTGCTAAACTTCCCTAAAATAGCAGTGTTTGCGCACTTACAAATCAATTGAATAAAAAATAACACCCAGTCAAGAGGAAAATAAAATGAATAATTTTTTTGGAGACGTCCAGATACATCACTATTCATTTTATTTTTGTCATTGCTATTTATTATTTTTACTTAGATGATAAGTGAAACTGCTCATGAGAAACTATTGGGGATTATATCCCAAAGGACCTGGAAAGGAAATCCAATACTCTAATTGCTAAATGGCTGCATAGACATTTCCTGAAAGAAAAAAGGCAAGATTTATTAATAACATGTACATATTCTTTTCCAAAATGTGGAAAGCAGCATTAGTTGATTGGATGATAAGTAGATGAAACCCATGGCTTTGCTTTGCTAGATCTTGTTCAATGAAGAGAAATATGTACTTAAATCTTTCCCAAGATGGGTGTCCTTTTTTTTTTAATAGTCCTAGTTAACAATGTTTCATAACCATCAAGGTTTAGCTGTGAACTGAAAAAGCTGGTATCCATGAGAAAGGGGCAATTAAAATAAAAAATAAAAAAGACTCTGCTGCGTTGGACCGAGGGAACATTTCTATTCAGTGTGCTTCGGCCCTGGGCCAGAGGAGAGCTCAGCTACAATGCCAAGGTGACATATTTAACCTCTTTGCCGATTAAAGGCCGTATGTGAGAGATACTCTTTCTGCAGTACCTCTTGGTTATACTATCAGCAGTATCGATCGGCAGCTGAAAGCGTGGTTTTCTCCTGCAGGGTGACCTCTAATACCGGGAGGAATGAATGAGCATGACTTGCATTTTAATTTTTATTTTAGAAGATAGAGCCAGAAATGATAGTACCTTACAATATAAGAGTTATCATAACCTCTTTAGCTCTTTAAGTCCCCTCCCTCTTTTTCCCCTTCTTAAATAAGACATCCTTGGGAATTAGAGAAATTTTATGTTATGTGTGTAAACGTCTTAAAAATGAGAGAAGGAGACAAGAGACAATTTGTCATAAAACTATAAGAGTGAATCAGGAAAGGAAAAATAGTCACAAAAATAATCAAGGATGAATATAGTATTAGGGATTTTTATACCTTTTGGAAAAGCACAATGTTCCATTTCTACATTGCTGATAAGTACAGACTGGGGCAATGGTGGTGATGAGTAACTTCATATGATTTAGATATAAAAAATGCACAAATTTCTTTGATTTGAAAGTTTTTTAAAAGACTTTCATTATGATTTATTTAGTATAATTAGTGAAGTATTTCTACAAAACACAGCTCAGGGTTCAGACTTAACCAAGATCTGAATGCAACTCTAGCTGACAACAATTCTACATTTGTATTCTTGCTCTATACTAAAACCATCATTTATTAGTACTTGCTATTTAATCTTGGAGAAGAAAAGAAAACATGAATACAAGAGTTAAAATTCCCTATTAAGTAGCTTTTCTATAAATCAAACAAAAGTTTTAAATAAATAAATGAATGGCTTTGTATTAGGCAGAAATCTTAGATATCTTCATCAGATCATGCAAATCAGTTAAGCACATGCAATTAGATGATACAGTAAACTTATTAAAATTTACCTTCAGGTAGGCGGCTGGACTCAGAGCCTTGGCAGAAAATGGAAGTTGAATCCCCTCTTTGCACACAGCCAGGGAATAAAAGTTTGACAAATTCCCAATACTCTTTAAATCTCTTCCCTCATTAGCTTTGCTTCTTTGCACAGACACACATTTGAGACTATTGGAGTTGAAATTCTGCTGCTCTATCAACTAGTCAGGGTCTGAGGTGACGGACCAGTTAGGAGGGTGGCACCGGGCTGGCGTATTTCAGACTGTCATCGTTTTTGTTGCAGATTCCTGCAGTTCTCTGGCAGGCTGGCCTCTCGCGAGGGAGCGATGAGCTTTATGAGCAGTGCAAACCAACGGGGAGAGAGTTAACAGTCTTCCCCTCAAGCTCTTGTTCTCAGAAGCTCATAACTTGGCCAGAATATAAGCGCTTGGCTCTTTATGCATTTTTCCCCCCTCCAAACAGCTCTAAAAGGTTTTATAAGCAGGATCCCTTTTTAGGGGATTTTTATTTTAAGACTTTGAAAAGAAACTCCATGCTGTTTTTTCTTCCTAAAGGAAATTAAGGGTGGGGGTTAAGGAAGGAGAGAAGAATTGTAGCAGATGCATTTCCACATTGCTTAATTGGAAATTATTCTCAGGAAAACAGTCTGAATTTTAATAATAGCAGGGTACTTGAGATACTTTAACCTTTCTGTAAATGACCTTCAGAAATTTACGTATGTATAGAGCACCACTCCTATTACAGATCGCTTGTATGCCGGTCCACAAATGTTGCAGGTCATAAACTATTCTTCCCCAACACAACTCCCTACTGAAATCCCTTCTATAATGATTGATTTATAAGAAGGATTTTCCCCATAAATAGTCATGCATTTATTTTTGATTTGACATTCTTGTTATTTATATATGAGTCTGAGCTCCTCTACTGCTACTTCTACATGCTCTATACATTGTGCTAACATTTTTATTGTTGTTAATCCTCAACGGAGGATATTTCCCATTGATTTTTAGTGAGAGTGGAATGAAAGGGGAGAGACAGAGAGAAACATTGGTGTGAGAGAGACACATCGATTGGTTGTCTCATGTACTCACCCAACCAGGGCCAGGGATGGAGCCTGCAATTGAGGTATGTGCCCTTGAAAGAAATTGAACCCGGGACCCTTCGGTCCGTGGGCCGACACTCTATCCACTGAGCCAAACCTGCTAGGGCTGTGCTAACATTTAAAAAATATATATTTTTATTGATTTCAGAGAGGAAGGGAGAGGGGAGAGAAATAGAAACATCAATGATGAGAGAAAATCATTGATTGGCTGCCTCCTTCACACCCCTTACTGGGGATTGAGCCCTAAACCCGGGCATATGTCCTCGACCAGAATCGAACCTGGGACCCTTCAGTATGCAGGCCACCACTCTATCCACTGAACCAAATCGGCTGGGGCTGCTAACATTTTTTTAATGCATTATTGCAGTTGGTCCTCACAATCTATATGAGGTATTACTATGTTCCCACTTGAGGGAAGTGTGTATAGTGGTAAATAAAGTATGCATGCTTTGAGGCCACACATCCTGGGTTTGCATCCTGGCTTAACCACTTCCTAACTGTATGACCTCAGGCAAAGTATATAACCTTTCTGAGCTTTAGCAATTTATCTATAGCATGGGGCTGTGTTGAGTTATTCAACCTCCAGGCTATAATACCTCCTGAGTGAGCCATGAGCTCGTTGAGGGTAGAAATGTGACCCTTCTCTATTCTCCATGTGCCTAGCACAGTGCTTTGCCTACTGTAAGTGCTTCATCAACATGGAGTAAATGATTGTAATGTAATTTAATTTAGATTTCTGCATTTATGCCAAAGTCAGGCCAAAAGCAAACCAACAACAAAAATAAATAAAAATCCCACTTCTAGTTATAGGTAAATCTGCCTTCAACAATTGTCTCTAAGCACGTTACAAACCTTTGCCCTGTTTAGTTTTCAGAACACCACAAGAGAAAGGTAACAAGAATTATCTCTCTTTTGCAGTTGGGGAAATTTGGGAGCAGAGGAAACTGGGCAATTTGCCCAGGAACTGAAAACAAGTCATGGCGCAGCTGGGAAGAGTCTCACGTCTCTAGAATCAGGATGACTTGTTTCAAGCTGCCTTTCCAGGCACAGGATGAAATGACGCGATGTCCTTTTGCCTCAGACAATGGGATGTTTTTCCTCAGCCAAGGTCTGGGGTGTGGACATTCTCTAAGTCTCCTTAGAGAAAAGATCAAAGGGGTAGGCTGTGTTTGACTTTGTTTCTCTGCCTCTGTGCACATCTGGGTCTGAGAAGTGAGGGAGACATAGACACCATTTCTCCAACACTCCTGAGGGCCACGGGTGTGTGGGACTATTGCAGGGTATGCAGGACAAGTATTTCTCAAGATTATGCCCCGTTTAGCTAAAGGAAATGTTTTCTTGGACCCACAATGTCAACTCCTTATTCTAATACCATTCCCCGCTTATTAGAGACTAGAGGCCCAGTGCATGAAATTTGTGCACGGGGGTGGGAGGGTGTCCCTCAGCCCAGCCTGCACCCTCTCCAATCTGGGACCCCTCCAGGGATGTCCGACTGCTTGTTTAGGCCCGATCCTGGTAGGATCGGGCCTAAACGGGTAGTGGGACATCCCTCTCACAATCCAGGACTGCTGGCTCCCAACTGCTCGCCTTCCTTCCTTCCTGATTGCCCCTAACCGCTTCTTCCTGCCAGCCTGATCACACCCTAACCACTCCCCTGCCAGCCTATTGATGCTTAACTGCTCCCCCTGCCAGCCTGATTGCCCCTAACTGCCCTCCTCTGCAGGCTTGATCGCCCCCAACTGCCCTTCCCTGCAGGCCCTGTTGCCCCTAACTTCCCTCCTCTGCCAGCCTGGTCACCCCTAATTGCCCTCCCCTGCAGGCTTGATCGCCCCCAACTGCCCTCCCTTGCAGGCCTGGTCCCTCCCAACAGCCCTCCCCTGCTGGCCATCTTGTGGTGGCCATCTTGTGTCCATATGGGGGGCAGCCATCTTGTGTGTTGGAGTGATGGTCAATTTGCATATTACTCTTTTATTAGATAGGATAGAGGCCTGGTGCACAGGTGGAGGCCAGCTGGTTTGCCCTGAAGGGTGTCCCGGGTCAGGGTGGGGGTTCCCTTAAGGCGTGGGGTGGCCTGGGTGAGGAGCCTGTGGTGGTTTGCAGGCTGGCCATGCACCCCCCGATGACCCAAGTGGAGGCCCTGGTATCTGGGATTTATTTATCTTCTATAATTAAAATTTTGTAGCCTTGAGTGGAAGCCAGGACAGGCCAGGGCAGGCGGAAAGCTTGGCTTCCTCCATTGCCAGGGGCAACCCAAGCCTCCTGCTCTCTCCAGCTCCGTGGCTGCTGCCATTTTTGTTGGGATTTATTTATCTTCTATAATTGAAACTTTGTAGCCTTGAGCGGAGTCCAGGGCTGGCCAGGGTGTGTAGGAAGCTTGTCTTTCTCCATTGCCGGGGAAACCCAAGCCTCCTGCTCGCTCCATGGCTGCAACTATCTTGGTTGGGTTAATTTGCATACTCACTCCTGATTGGCTGGTGGGCGTGGCTTGTGGGTGTAGCGGAGGTATGGTCAATTTGCATATTACTCTTTTATTAGATAGGATATTTCTGTGAGATTTATTTTAGGTGATTTATTTAGGTCAATGAGAATATAGAGAAAGTTTTAGCTAGAGGGCAATGGAAAAAAGATTTGACGGACAATATTTTTTTCTAATACAAAAATTGGTATTTTATGTTTCTATGAAGTGATCGAAATGAAATTTCTTATAGAAATTTATGTTAACATAAAAAAGAATTTGGTTAGAGCAAACTGGATTTATCTCTTAAATGTAACTATGTACCTAGAGAGTTCATTTGTAGGTGGCAGAGCTTGAGAATTTCAACTCTCTTTTACTGAATGTTTTCTCTAGATCTTACTAACCTACAACACAATGAAAATGATTCACTGTATTTATTTTTTTCACTGTATTGTTTATAAATAGAAAATAGAATATTTTTAAAAATCCTATCCCCCAGGATATGTTTTTCATCACCAATAGAGAGAGAAAAGGAGAGAGAGAGAGAGAGAGAGAGAGAGAGAGAGAGAGAGAAAGAGAGACATAGATGAGAGAGAAGCATTGATCAGAACCAAACTCACAATCTTTTTGTGTATGGGATGATGCTCAGACCAACTGAGCCACCTGGCCAGGGCAAAGCAATTTTGAAACAATAAAAGGACCTTGAATCCACAATGTCTTTTAAGTATGGTTTTATTTTGGGAATGTTCATGGGCAAATATCCAAACTCTTATTGTTTCTTGCAGCTGTGCTTTATAAAATACAGCTCATGAAGCTGAGGACAATAAACCTACAACAATACTCACTTAGCAAATAAAGTTGTAGCTCAGATTTAGAAGCTTATCCAGTGTCTAAATGTGATGGGAGAACTTAAACTAATAAAGAACTTGTTACATTACTGCATGTGAACTGACCTATATAACATCAGTATTGGGGAGAAGGGTTTAATAAAAGTCAACATCAAAGCTTATATGTTTTTTAACCTTCTAGTGCTATGAGTCCCTTTGAGAGTTTGTTGAAAGCTGTGGGTAAGCTCCTAAAGCCCAGCTATGAACCTCTGCACTCACGGGTTCCATGAAGTTAAGATCTTCTGATTCAAGTGAAGGACTAGAGAACTCAAGAATCAATCCTCAAGCATCAAATGAGGCTTTTTGTTATTCGTAGCACAAGTTTCTGGGTGACATAAGAGAAATATCATTATTCCTGTCTGTTAAGGGTGTAAGTGACAAGGCGTATATTCCTTGTCAGAAGGAGGCATGGCTCCCTGGGAGTAGTGGAAAGCCCCAGGAGGTAGTGAGTACAGAGGAAGGAAAGTTGCAATGAAAATAGTGTTGATAATTATCTTGGCCAGGAGCCGGCATGTAGGACCCTCCTCACTTACACCATGTATTAGTTTTCTACAGATACCATAACAAAATACCACACTGCGGGTGGCTAACATAACAGAAATTATTTTCTCACAGTTCTAGAGGCTAGAAGTCCAAGATCAAGATGCTAGCTGAGTTGGTTTCTCCCCAGACTTCTTTCCTCTGCTTGCAGGTGGCTGTCTTCTCACATGGCCTTTTCTGTGTGCTCATGCATCCCTGGTGTCTCTTCCTCTTTTTATAAGAACACAAGTCCTATTAGATTAGAGCTCCAATTTATGACCTAATTTAATCTTAATTACCTCTTTAAAGGCTCTATCTCCAAATTCAGTCACATTGGGGGTTAAGGCTTCAACATGTAGAATTTTGGGATGGTGGTGGGGGATACACAATTCAGTTCATAGACCTATAGGAAGGACCCTCCTCCTCGCTTACACCATGGGCTAGTTTGCTAGGGCTACTATAACAAAATACCACTCACTGGTAACTTAGATAACAGACACTTATTTCTCACAGTTCTGGAGGTTAGAAGTTCAACATCAAGATGTTGGCAGGT
Organism: Cnephaeus nilssonii; assembly: GCF_951640355.1. NCBI lineage: Eukaryota > Metazoa > Chordata > Mammalia > Chiroptera > Vespertilionidae > Cnephaeus > Cnephaeus nilssonii. The sequence continues at coordinate 61,213,170 of NC_137072.1, read as the reverse complement.
TTGGTTTCTTCTGAGGCCTCTCTCCTTGGTTTGTAGATGACTGCCTTCTCCATGTTTTCACATGGTCTTTATTCTGTGTGTGCCTGTAGCCTAAGCTCTTCTAAGAACATCAGTCATATCTGTTGACTTAATTTAAAGGTCCTATCTCCAAATATAGTCAAACTAGAAACCCGTTGCACGAAGTTTCGTGCAATAGACTTTCACCTGGCTGCCGGCAGCAGTTTTCCGCCAGCACCAGTTTTCCTCTGGCCACCCGCCGATCAGAGCGCCTCCCGCCAGCGCGATCGGCTACCCCGAGAGGAACTCCGATCCGGGGAGGCGCTCCGATCAGCGGGTGGCCAGAGGAAAACTGGTGCTGGCGGAAAACTGCTGCCAGCAGCCACGCAATCGGCCACCACCAGCGTCTTCCGCCGGCCTCATGGGTCCTTCCGCAGTGTTGGCCTAACGGCCGGTGGGAGGAGCGGGAGTCGGGGACTCGCAAGTCCCCGCCCCCCGCTCCTACCGCCAGCCAATCGGCCACCCTGAGTCCCGCCCCCCGCGCCTCCAGCCAGCCCAATTGTGGGCGTAGCGGAGTGATGCAATTTGCATATTCCCTTTTTATTATGTAGGATTCTGAGATACTGGGATTAGGACTTTAAGATATGAATTTTGGGGAAACACTATTCAGTCCATAACAGGAATCATTCTTCATTTTCCTTGAAGAATAACACATGTTTGTAGCCATAATAAATTTTGGAAGTCTGACAGCCTTTATTTCATTCTGTCTCTCTTCCTGCTGGTATAACATTCTGAAGAAACTTGTGGGTCTCCTGTGCACTCTATAGGGGTCCAAACCATCAGAAAAGAGGGTTCTCCACAGCTCTTTCTAAATAAATCCATTTGTATTTCTGGCTTCTGTTGAGAAGGTTGACTGGATCCATGGGTCACATTCACAAGCCTAGGTAGCAGAAAGTTGTCCAGCTATACCCTTGATGTTCTTCCCAGAGCATTTTTCTTTTTTCTTTTTCTTTTTGCTATCTGAAGGCTGAGAATTTTCAAAATCATTAAGTTCTGGTTCATTTTTCCTTAGTAGCTTCTTCCTCCACTTACCTCTTCCCTCTCATATCTACACTAATAAAACAGAAACATGCAAATTGACCATACCTCCACCACACCCACCAGCCAATCAGAGAGAGTATGCAAATTAACCCAACAAAGATGGCAGTGGCCATGGAGCTGGAGCAAGCAGGAGGCCTGGGTTGCCCCCAGCGATGGAGGAAGACAAACTTCCCACCTGCCCTGGCCGGCCCTGGCCTCCACTCAAGGCTACAAAGTTTCAATTATAGAAGATAAATAAATCCCAGATACCTGCTTCCAGTGGGCCCTGGCCTCTGCTCAAGGAGGCGCTGAAAAAAAAAAAAGAAAAAAAAAGGAGGGGCTGGGAGCCATCAGCCCCTCACCCAGGCTGGCCAGGCACCCCAGCAGGGACCCCCACCATGAAGGGAGTGTGGTGAGCCTGAAAATGGCCCTCAGCCCCTCACCCAGGTTGGCCACTTCCCCCCAGTGGGGACCCTCACCCCATGGGGGCGTGGCCGGCCTGCAAACCACCACAGGCCCCTCACCCAGGCCAACCCACACCCCAAAGGACCCCCCACCTTGATCCAGGACACCCTTCAGGGCAAACCAGCTTGCCCCCACCCGTGCACCAGGCCTCTATCTATACTAATAAAAGGGTAATATGCTAATTAGACTGGGAGACCTTCCAGGAGAACTTCCAGACGTTCTTCAGGACAAAGCCATGGTGGCAGGGCCGAGGTAGAGGCAGTTAGAGGCCAAGAGGGGAGGGCAGTTGTGGGTGATCAGGCCAGGATGGGATGGCAGTTGTGAGTGATCAGGCTGGTGGGGGGCAGGGCCATTGAGGGTAAGCAGACCAACAGGGGGGCCAGTCGGGGGCGAGCAGGACATCACTGAGGGTCAGTTGGAGGTGATCAGGACAGTGCGGGGGGGGGGGCAGTTTGGAGTGAGCAGGCCAGCAGGGGGGAAGTTGGGGGTGAGCAGGCCAGTGGGGAGGAAGGTGGGGGTGAGCAGGCCAGCGGGGGGGGGGGCAGTTGGGGGCGAGCACACTGGCATGGGGGGCAGTTGGGGGTGATCAGGCTGGTGGGGGAGCATTTGGGGGCAAGCAGGTTGGCAGTGGGGGGGCAGTTGGGGGCGAGCAGGCTGGCAGGCAGAGTGGTTAGGGGCAATCAGTCAGGCAGTCAGGCAGGTGAGCATTTAGGAGCCAGCAGTCCCATATTGCGAGAGGGATGTCCAACTGCCAGTTTAGGCCCGATCCCTGTAAACCGGCAGTAGGAATTCCTTCGAGGGGTCCCAGATTGGAGAGGGTGCAGGCCAGGCTGAGGGACAATACCCCCCCCTTGCATGAATTTCGTGCACCGGGCCTCTAGTTTTACTATAAACAGCAAGGGAAAACAGGCTCTGCCTCCCATACTTTGTTTGGAAATCTCCTTAGCTCAATATTCAGGTTCATCACTTACAAGTTTTGCTTTCCACCCAACAGTAGAAGATAATTAAGCAAAGTTCCTGCTAATTTATAACAAGGGTTGCCTTTTCTCTAGTGTCCAGGAACATGTCCATCATTTCCTCTGAGACCTCACCAGAATTACCTTTAACATTTATATTTCTATCAACTTTTTGTTCATGATAATATATGTATTCTCTAAGAAAGAAGATTTCTCTATGGTTCTCAATTCTTTCTAAGCCCTTTCCAGAATCTCCTTTAATGTTCACATTTCTACCAACAATCTCTTTAAGGAAATCTAGATTTTTTCTATCATATGCCTCAAAATTCTTCCAACTACTACCCATTATCTAATTCCAAAACCACTTCCACATTTTTGGGAATTTGGTATAGCAGTGCCATTTATCAGTATAAAAACTTCTATTAGTTCCTAACAGTTGCCAGAATAAATAACCAAAAATTGAGTGGCTTAAAACAATAGGAATTTATTTTCTCAAGGTGCTAGGGGCTAGGAATCTGAAATCAGCAGGCACAGGCTCCTTAAGAATGCTTTAGGGAATAATCCTTCCTTACCTCTTCCTGGCTTCTGGTGGCTTCCAACAATCTCTGGCATTCCTTGGTTTGTAGCTGTATCATTCTAATCTCTACCTTTGTCATCACATGGCTTTCTCCCCCCCTGTGTCACCTCTGAATCTCTCTGTCCTATTTTCCTAGAAGCACACCAGTAATTGAATCTATGGCCCATCCTCATCCAGTATGACTTTATCTTAATTACATCTGCAAAGACCCTATTTCCAAATAAGGTTCCATTCACAGGTACCCAGGGTTTGAAACTTGAACATACCTTTCTGAGGGACACATTTCAATCCACTACAAGGTTAAGTTGCAGATTTGACTCTAAACTTCTAGTTGACCAAAGGAATGAGGTAAATATGATTAGTGGTAGAATTCATAATGTAAAAAAAATTCAGAAAAAACATACAAGACACTAGGTAAAACAGCAAATGGAACCCTTACAGCATCCTTGCAATATCATGTTTCTTTTAGATGTTTCCTACAGCATCCCTTGGTGGATAGGTAATGAAAAAGGGCTGAAGTGCAATTAAGTAAAGACATTTTGTGAGAGAGTGACAAAAGATCTGTGATATTTGTTCTTCAATATTGACTTAAGCAAAACTCAAAAACAAACAAACAAAAAACACACAACAACATATCACACCAAAAACAACAACAACAACAAACCCAAAAAACTAACTGCTATTTGTAGTAATTCTGATCTTTGGTTTATGGGTTCAGTTTGAACCTAGTTGTTCCAGCTAAAAAAGTTATGTGTAGGGATATACTATATATCAGGGGTCCTCAAACTTTTTAAACAGGCGGCCAGTTCACTGTCACTCAGACCGTTGGAGGGCCGGACTATAGTTTAAAAAAAAACTATGAACAAATTCCTATGCACACTGCACATATCTTATTTTGAAGTAAAAAAACAAAATGGCAAAAACACCTGCATGTGGCCCGCGGGCCATAGTTTGAGGACGCCTGCAATATATATATATATATATATATATATATATATATATATATATATATATATATATATATATATATATATAGTATATCCAGTGCTTTAATTCAGAATTGATCAATTCTAAATTGAAGGACATTAGGAGTTGAAGTTCAATGTCTGCCATTTTCTTGTACCTTCAATCTTTTTTGCTTACCTCCCTATCAGGTGCCAGATTAACAAAGTATATTCAGCAGGCCTAATAGGATCGTGCTAATCACTGATGCCACTGAATGCTGCCAGAAATAAATTCTACTACCTGGTAATCTAAATTACACCAATCAAGCCCTTGGAAGACAGAACCCGTGTTCAAAATCCTTTTCTCTGGAAGACGAGAATTGATGATTCAGAGAGCAATTCCCAGCTCTGAGACTTTCTAGCTGTGTGACCTTAGGCAAATACCTAACCTCTCTGTGTCTCCATGTCTTATCTGTCAAATGAGGATGATACTAATATCTACTTCATAGGGTCATTTTGAGGAAAAAAGGTGATATTTGCATAGTGCTTTGTCCAACCATGATTGGATTAGGGTTTAATAAATAATGATGATGATGATGATGATGACGATGAAGGCCACCAATATGGAAGCCGAATGTTGCTGGAGATTGTCATGGAGCCTTCTGTAATAGACATTAGAACGCCTCCTCTTTTCACATATACTCTGAGGGATGATGACTTTCATGCAGGGAAATGAAACACATCCTTTTAGTCAAGCTCTGTAAACACAGCAGCTGCTCACATCAATCCCAGGAGTCCTATGTCCCTGTCTTTTCTCAGACAGAACCCTCATTGAGTTTGGGAAAACAGGGGTGGGCTACACACTAGCAATGTGAACTGTGTAGCTGCTCTCTTGTTCTGACCTTACCTTGGGAGAGACTTTGAGCCCAATCCATCAAATTGCCTGGTGTGCCGATCTCTTGTCCAAGTGAGCTGCAGCTGGACCTCTTCATATTTCTGTGCATTTGACCTGAAGGATGTGCCTCGTTTACCAAGACCGGAGTTTATATTCAGGCCTTCTCCCGGGTGAGGTCACTTTGCAGTTGCTAGCCAAAAGCTGCCCCACTCCAAATCTGTCTGATGTTTTCTTGGCTCCAGTGTTAAGTTCCCAGAGCAAGATGTTTTAGACTAAGAAGGACTGTTTGTGTGATGAAGCAATCCTACTCTGGAGATTTGTTCCAGTGGTGGTGCTTTCTTCTAGGTTTTGAGCAACAGCATTTGTATTTTTTGTAAATATTTCAGTTGTGAAAGAGCCCTGGGCGTGTTATAGAGATTTCGTGTGATCTGGATGTACATGTGAGAGCTGGTGATACTATGCTGAAGCTCTAGCTATAGCAAATGGAAGGAGAACCAGGCTAGGACTGGTTAGAATTTACGCTGGCATTAATGGGCTGGCCACTCAAATGGAGACAATGTGAACAATTTGTACCATGTCTGTTCTCTCTAGTATTTCTCAAAAATTTATTTCATTATCACTTTCCCAAGGGGGTTTTGAATATTTTTTTCCTGTCCCCACCCTCACCCCACTCCAAGAAGTTGTAATACTACAGATATTCTGTATATCCATTTATGTACTATATCTATAACTGTATTACATATACATTTAAAAAATAATAGGATTTTTCACCCCTCCCAAGAACCAATTTTGTCCCCTTGACTAATGAGCCTCACCAATTGACTGAAACACAACTCACACATAAAAATGTGCAGATTACTGTGGTGTAATCAATTACTGTGGGTGGAGAAACTTAGTCAAAAATGTGTCCCTATTGAACTCTATAAAATACTTGTAATAGTATTCATTACTCCAAAAAGTTTATGAAGGAACAAGTTGGAATAACCTTTTGAAAACATTATAGTTGCTTTTCTGAGGACATGCAATATTTTCATAATTATAAGTTTTTCATCTTGTTAGCACTTCTCATGTTGTGTGTTAATAGTTGAGATTCAGCAAAAATAGCAAGACAAATATCTCCTGCACATGCTTGCAATAGCTTCTCACTGCCTACCAAGTCAATTCTAAACTCATGAGCCAGGCATTTAAGGCCATCTGCCACTGTATGAATTATCTTTTCTTCACTCTTTCCTTGCTTTGCAATTTTCTGCCTGATGCTTTTGATTGGTAGTTCCCTCTGCCTGTAACCTTCATCCTTAAATCCTATCAATTTTCCAAGGTCTGACATAGATGTATTCTTTCTAAGAAGCCTTCTCTGCTACCTCTGATAGGAGGTTATTCTTTTTCTGAATGTCAAATATATATATATATATATATATATATATATATATATATATATATATATCCTATCTAATAAAAGAGTAACATGCAAATTGACCATACCGCTGCTACACCCACAAACCTCGCCGACCAGCCAATCAGGAGTGAGTATGCAAATTAACCCAACTAAGATGGCTGTGGCCACAGAGAGAGCAGGAGGCTTGGGTTTCCCCGGCAATGAAGGGAGCCAAGCTTTCTGCCTGCTCTGGCCTGCCTTGGCCTCCACTTAAGGCTACAAAGTTTCAATTATAGAAGATAAATAAATCCCAGATACCAGGGCCTCCACTTGGGTCACCGGGGGGTGTGGCCATCCTGCAAACCACCACAGGCCCCTCGCCCAGGCCGCCCCATGCCCCAAGGGAACCCCCACCCTGATCCGGGACACTCTTCAGGGCAAACAAGCTGGCCCCCACCCATGCACCAGGCCTCTATCCTATCTAATCCTATCTAATAAAAGAATAATATGCAAATTGACTGTCACTCCAACACACAAGATGGCTGCCCCATGTGGTCAAAGATGACTGCCCCATGTGGATACAAGTTGGCTGCCACAAGATGGCCAGCAGGAGAGGGCAGTTGGGAGGGACCAGGCCTGCAAGGTAGGGCAGTTGGGGGTAATCAAGCCTGCAGGGGAGGGCAGTTAGGGGTGACCAGGCTGGCAGAGGAGGGAAGTTGGAGGCGACCGGGCCTGCAGGGAAGGGCAGTTGGGGGGAACCAGGCCTGCAGGGGAAGGCAGTTAGGGGTGACCAGGCCTGCAGTGGAGGGCAGTTAGGGGTGACCAGGCGTGCAGGGGAGGGCAGTTAGGGGTGATCAGGCCAGCAGGGGAGGGCAGTTGGGGGCGATCAGGCTGGCAGGGGAGCAGTTAGGCATCAATCAGGCTGGCAGGGGAGTGGTTAGGTGTCAATCAGGCCTGCAGGGGAGCGGTTAGGTGACAATCAGGCAGCAAGGCAGGCAAGTGGTTAGGAGCCAGCAGTCTGGATTGTGAGAGGGATGCCTGACTGCCAGAATGCCCTGTGGGATCGAGCCTAAACCGGCAGTTGGGGATCCCCCAAGGGGTCCCAGATTGGAGAGAGTGCAGGCTGGGCTGAGGGACACCCCTACAGTGCATGAATCTCATGCACCAGGCCTCTAGTATATATATAATTTATCTTTACTGTTGAGAGTATTACAGATGTCTCCCAATGACCCCTTCCATCCAGTTCCTGCTCCACCCCAGGCCTTCACCATTGGGTTATGCATATAATTAGCATATATTTTTAAATGTTAAAGATGTAATTGGCTTTATTGACCAATTTATGAATTGGGCAGCATTCCATTGAGCAAGTAGAAAGGAGCTTCAAAGAGCTACAGAAAAAGAAAGGTGTTTAAAGGTGGAACAAGTAAGTAAAAAACTTAAAAAAAGATTGTTTCTGGAGAGGTCACCTCATTTGGGGGGACAATGGGATCTATTAGGCAGATTACCTCACTGATGTAGACCAGAAAATTCCAGATTAACCACTTAAGATGACATTCCTGGGAGAGGCTGAAACTGAAATCAGGTTAGGTATTAGCATTAGATCTTGGTTTCAATAGCATATTTTAAAAAATAATTTTTATTGTAGTAAAATACATATAAGATGAAATGTACCACCATATGCGTTTTAAGTGTACAGTTCAGTGATATTAAATACATTCATGACATTGTGCAACCATCAGCAAGCACTACCTAGCTTTATAACTCTTCATCTTGTAAAACTGGAACTTGTACCCATTAGACAATAACCCCCATTTCCTCCCTCCCCTCAAAGCTGGCAACAAGGTTTCTATTTCTGTCCCTATGATTTTGACTATTCTAAGCATCTCATATGAGTGCAACCATACAATATTTGTCTTTTTGTGACTGACTTATTTTACTTAGCATAATGTCATCCATGTTGTAGCATGCGTCAGAATTCCTTTCCTTTTTAAGACTGAAAAACATCCCATTGTATGCATATACCACATTTTGTTTATTCACAGTGACAGATAGCATCTGTCAATGGACATTGTATTGCTTCTACATTTTAGCTATTGTAAGTAATTGCTATGAACATGATGTACAAATGTTTCTCTGAGACCCTGTTTTCAATTCTTTTGGGTATATACCCAGGAAGGGTATTGCTGGGCCATATGGTAATTCTATTTTAAGTGTTTTTGGGAATAGTTATATTGTTTCCCACAGAGGCTGTAGCATTTACATTCTCTGCAACAGTGCACAAGCGTTTCAATTTCTCCTTATCCTTGCCAACATCTGTTATTTTTTGGATTTTTTTATGATAGCCATTCTAATGGATGCTACAGGAGCTGAGCAGGGTTTTTGAGGATGGAACATTGTGGACCTCACTCATTCATAGGGTCACCAGGAGTTGGAGCTGACTCAATGGCACAGAATGCACACCCACACCCACATGGTCTGAAGTGAATAGCATATTTTTTTAGGAAGTGCTCAGAGCACCTGACCCAGAGTAAGTGCTATGTCCATATTAGTCCTGCACTAGAATGTACTGACTCAGAAAAAACAGCACGTCATCTGTCGCCCTTCACCTCTTATCTCTGGCTTTGTCCTGTGTCGTAGGGAAATAACAAATTAATTCAATTTGGGGGGTATTTATCACTTTCATCCTGTAATAGAGTTATATTATACAGGTTACCGCTCCCCTATGAGATAGTATTTTAAAACTGGGATTATTTCTTATGTAACCTTGCTTTCCTTCAGTGATAATTACTCAGTAAATATATGTAAAATGAGCATTTTGTGACTGTTGATTGCTTCATCCACCAGATCATTCCTTCCCACACTCTCCAAAAGTTTCAGATCTACTGGTGTGCTAGTTGAAGGGCACAGATTGAGAGAAGGCCAATTGAATGAAGGAAGGGTAATGTGCAAGGGATGGTCAGGTCTCTCATGTGTTTGCATCAAAACTTCCACCAGCTTTAGGTCAAATGTTGAGCTTTGTACACATTGATAATTGCGAATTTAATACAACACCTATTGACCCTTGTTTTAAGATGCTGTTAAACATCATGCCAGTTTTCTAAAAAAAAAAAAAAAAAATTGGTCTCACCTTCTAGAGAACTAAAAAATAAATGATTCTCAGGTTACCCAACCTGAAAGACGAAATCTGCTCATTTGCCTGTTTGTGTGTGCAAGCCAGAAAACTGTAACGTGGCCACAGGAGGGCAGTGTGAACCAAGGTCTCCTTTCACAAATGAATGGAACCCATCAGTCATTCTCTCTCCAGCTGAATGCATGTTCTACTCTGAACAACAGTCAATTGAACAATCATCCCTCTTCCAGCTGATTGTCAAAGGATGAATGTGGGTTTGCCCTTTAAGTGTTCGCAGAGAATATAACCTTCAGCTCTCCGCTGTCCAATCACACCATAAACCCAACTGGAAGAAGTATTTATGCAGGAGCGCCTGGAGGACATGCAGTCCCTCTTCCTCAATTTCGCTAACGTTATTTTACTTCTGCATCAGAACCCAGAGAAAACTGAGTTCTCTGATCACCTTGCTTCCCTCCATTTAGAATTGTTTATATTGAATGGCAACTTGGCATGTTGTCATAGGCCTCTGTTGAGGGATGATGTAAAAAACAGCTGTTTGAAATGTATTATATCAATATAAGGATGTGGTCTACAAACTCACACAGTGTTATGCTTTTGAGGAGCCAAGTTTGCTCGAAACTCAGAATGAAGGAAAAGCTGTTTGCTTTTACTTAAGACTTTGTAAATACCTTAACTTAATTATCATGCTCATCTCTTTTCTTTGCCTGCTGGGAGGCTTTTGTTATTCAACTGATATTCACGGAGTGGCCATCACATGTCAGGCATTGAAGGAGGTAGGATGGGGCACACGAAGGGAGGATTACTGTCTTCACGAAACCTCCATTTTGGTGGGAGAGACAGATCGATATTCCTTAATCACTCAGATGAATGTGTAAACTACAAACTGAGAAGTGCTGTTGAAGAGAGGAAGCTTCGTACCAGCAGAGTGCAAAACAGCAGGTCTGGACTTACTTGGAAAAAGTGCCCTTTGAAGCCAAGGATGAGTAGGAGTTACCTGAGAGACAGGGTGGGGCACGAGCATTCCAGACCAGAAGGGGACAGCACCATCGTGCACCTGGAAGAAGAATTCCGGGGGGCGGGGGGGGTGGGGGTGGGGCTGGCTGGAGTGCAGAGGAAGATAGAGGTTTGGGGCCAGGCTGAGAGGACTGCGAGGTGTTGGCGGCTGTACATGCGTTTCTGCTTGCTAATCTCACCCAGGCTTTTGTTTTACCCTCTATCTCTCGTCTGTGTTATCCTTTCAAATAACTCTACTTTTGTGGAACAGATGGTATAGAAATTAAAAGTTATTATTCCAAGTTGCATCACAAATCGACTCCATCAGACATTTACATGAAAAACAATTTCACACACACACACCCCCAAGGCTCGTCCAAGGTCCCTGCTGCGGACACAGGTGGGCTGCCCGCTGCGGGTGAGCCCACGCGCTGGAGAACGCAGGCCGGCTTCGCTCTGCGGGCTGGTGTTATTTTGCTCTGCGGGCTGGTGTTATTCTTCCTCGGCAGCACGTCAGGGTCCAGAGGCAGAGAATGCTTCCTAGAAGACAGATTTGTTGACAATTTCGAAATAGCCGGCCTCCGGTTCTGTAAAAACAGTATGGCCAGCTGCCTCTTCAAAGCACTTCAGGAACAAAAAGGCCAGGTGAATAAGAAGGCAGTGTTTTATAGTTGCTTTTCTGATTATAAATCTCCCTTCTGCCAGCTTTGCTGAGGATTAGAACGTGCTGGTTAAAGATTCCTAGTGGAAACCTGGGTGGTTAGCTGTTCCTTCCTTCATCTATGGCCCCTGTTATTGATATAGAGGTAAACCAAGGCATTAATGGGAACAAAAACAAAAACAAAACAACAAAACAAAAACTACAAAAAACATATCAACTTTGCTTACCTTTCCTAATCAGGAAAAGGTCTATTTCTGAGCCTTTACTCGGTGTGGTAAAACATGTTTCATTTAACAGAAGGCGGGGAAAGGAAGACAGAAAAACTGAATTGGAGATACCAATTAAAGCAGTTACAAATAGGATTACCACATTCTCTCTTAGCTAGACTGAGCCACTTCCTAAGCCTCAAAGCACACCAGACACATTGCTGCCGCAGGACTCTAGCACTGGCTGCTCCCGCTCCCTGGAATTCTCTTCCTCCGTACAGCCGCAAGTTAAGTTGCTCACCTACTTCTAGTTTTTGATTGAATGTTACCTTCTCAATGAGACTCACTTTGATCATCCTATTTAAAATTGATGACATACTTGAGCTTCCAATGCCTTTTACCCTATTCCAGAACTTGATAATTTATGACCCTTTGTGCAAATAAAGTTTTATTGGAACACAACCATTGACATTTGTTAATGTTTTGACTATAGCTGATTTTGCCCTACAACAGCAGAGTTGAGAGACAGTGTGGCCTGCAAAGTGCATGGTGGGTCTTCAATAAGAATTTGCTGAATGAATGAATGAATAAATGGATGGATGAATATAAAGTGTTCTGCAGAGATCAGACAGTTAGTTATAGTCCATTATTATTTCAATATATCTACAACTTTTCAAAAGCGGAGGATATGCATCATACCAGCATATATTCTCAACCTAACATGTAGAGAGTTGTGAATATCACAAGACTTTCTCAGCGACTGCAAGGAGCATGCTCTTGTAAGTTTGCCTCTGAGCCTTATATACCTCTTACCTCTCCTAGAACACCCACATGATTCTAAAATAAACACTAGAGGAAAAGGCTTTTTTTTTTTTTTCGAAAGTAAACATCTTTTGCAGCTCTAAGACACTGCTTTTGTTGGGAAGTGCTATTTTCATGTACAGACAGAGGAATGACTATTTTTACATTACAGCCAGACAAGACTTAACTTTCAAGCTAAATGAGTAGGTGTGTTTTCAAACTATGTCTTTATTTTATCTAAAAGAAGAGGGGAAATGGATAGGCTCACCTTTTGACCAAGGAAATAAAAGCTTCAGCCTTCCAGTTCCTCAGCAATTGAGAACATTTTTTTCATATGGGTTACATGTCTTGATCTCATCAACAAACACTCATTTATATAAAGTAGTCTCATTGATTGATGCAAAATATCCACATAGTCACTGCAAAAGCATTAAGGTTGGATTGTCTCTAAGCAGAATTCTGAAATTTATTTTTTATGTCTGCTGACTTTTAATCCCCACTTCTGTGGTCGCTTTCAAAAGCACAGAGATATCAGCCTCCTTATTGTTTTTAGGTAGTTTGTGAGGGTGAGCATGAGCCAAGAGTGATGTATGGCACAGCAGGGCCAACCCATGACAGCCAGCCTCAACTGGGTGACTGTGCATTTCACAAAGTCTGGAGACACTTAGCTGGGCCCGACTGGGAAGGTGCTACTGACGTCTTCATGGTACTTGGTATCACCAGCAATGCCGCTAAACATCCTACAATGCCTAGGGTAGGTCCTCCCTCCCCCCTTACATTTGATAAGTATTTTATTTGGTCTAAAATGTTAGTAGTGCCAAGGTTGAGAAACTCTGCCCTAAAATATAGTTAACATTTCCCCGTTTCCTTTCGAAGCCATTTGCTTTCTTGTTGCCTTGGTGATGTCATCACATGCAATCTAGGGTTAAGGATCAGGGCCCATTTCTTTCTCCAGTGGGAGGAGATAATGACCATAAGGCACCTTAAAGCATTCAAAGTCCCAAAGGAAAACAATTGTTACCATTTACTAAGAGAGAATGATATGTCTCTGGATTTCATGGCTGTATTGTCTCAGGGCTGCTTTTTAAAAGTTCAAATAATTTAGGAAAGCCAAAAACCTAGATGTTAGCTGTCCCTTTGTGAGGTCAGAGAAAGGCCACAGAACACAGGATGCAGAAATCCATGTAAACGAATCTGCAGCTGACATGCCTGCTCTTCTTTGTCTCTTTGTGGCCGTCCTATTCCAGTGTTTCTTTTCTCTGTCCTTGTCCCCAGCCTCCCCGGCTTCTTTCTCCCCTCGAAGGATAGCTTTGCTCAAACCTCTCATTCCTTCTCCCTTAATTCTCTGGTATTTCATCAACTTTCTTTTGTTACTCAAGCATTCCCTTGGAGTCTCACTCTTCACCCAATAGTTTATCAGCATTTTTTTTCTGAATAAATACAGTGCTCTTACAAGGTGAATAAAATGTTCTTCTTCTAAATATAAATATGAATATAAATATAAATATAAATATAAATATAAATATAAATATAAATATAAATATAGATATAAATATTTATCCTTGAATGTTTAATAATTTTATGCCATCTAGCCCATCTCAGTTCAGTAATGGCTAAATAGTAATTAATACAAAATGAAAACCAGAGGAAAAAAATCACTTCATGGAATTATTTATTTGGGGCAGAAAAGAGAACCTTCTGGCTTTAAACTAGGTTCCTAATGTCTAAGACACCTAAGTCCTCAAACTATATATATATTTTTTTTTGGAAAAAACCTGTGTTAGTTTGCTTTTTAATTTTATATAAGTCTTGGGTTATGGGGCATAAGGCTGGCATGGTGGCTGTGGCTGCTACATAAATGGAAGACCCAAATGGTAAGGCTTAGGGATGGACCCTCCTATCTTGTAACTATCATCATCTCTCACAAGAGTGTATGCCAACTAAAAGAATATATCGTAAGATGGAATAGTGTGCATGTCTACATAGGTGTCTGATGGATTTTAGAGGAGGTTAGTGATTAAGATGTAGCACAAAGCTCTTATACTCAGCAAGCTGGAGACACTTTAGATGTAGAAGATTGAGTTGGATAGGTTATTGGTCCTTCCCATTAGGTTATTTCTTAGCTTTTTATATGTTTTCTTAAAAAAGGAGAGATAGTCTATCTGTATCAATTAAATTCAAGAGAAAATGTAATTTACTTTCCATCTGCACTCAAATTTGAGACAAAGACTCAAACAAAGTCTTTGTCTTGGCCTACAAGGTCTAGAAGCCATGGCTGCTACTATCTCGCTGACTCATTTCCTACTACTCTCCAGTCGCTCACTCACTCACTCACTCTGTTCCACACTCTGGCCTCCTTGCTGCTCCTCAAACCCTTCTGACACCTTCTGGCCTGGGACCTTTATACTTGCTTTTTCTTATGCCTCAAATGTTCTTTCCTAGTTTGTCCATTTGGCTAACTATCTCCCAACCTCAAGTCTTTGTTCCAATTTCTCCTCAGTGAGACCTGTTTTAACCATGCCATTTAATATTGCAAACCACAGCTTTCCATTTTCCCCTTAGCTCTCTTGATTCTTCTTCCTGGTTCAACATTTCTTCTTCTTTTTTTTAATATAATAATAATAATAATAATAATAATAATAATTATTATTTAACAACCTAAGTAATTTACTCGTTTATAATGCATTGTGTTTATTTTCTGGCTTCTCCTGCTAGGATGTAAGCTCCTGAATGGTAGGAAATTGATCTGTTTTGCTCACTAACATTGCTCAAGAGCCTAGAACAGTGCCTGGCTCACAGTAGCCATTCCAGACATATTTGTTGACTAAGTGAAAGGTTGGTTAAGCACAGGCAGGGACAGAGCACCTTAGTTAGGGCAGGGGCTTTAAGGAAGATGCCATTCAACAAGGACAGAAAGAAGACAAACAGCCTTGCTAGAGGGTATCTGAAAATGCTTGGTTATAGGCACTCATAAACAGCTATCTCCAGGGTATTTTAGGAGTGTGTGTGTGTGTGAGAGAGAGAGGGGCAAGAGGAGGGGAGAGAGAGAAAGAGTGAGAGAGAGAGGAGAAGGCATTGCAATGGTATTGCTAAGAAACTTCCCATCACTCACTTGACCTCTCAGACCTTATACTCACTTTTGTGCTTGTACTTGCAGCACACCATCTGGTTTTATTTTTATAGCCAGACAAAGATGACAAACTCAAGATATCTCTGGATATAACCAGGGCCACAATGAGACAAAACAAAACTTCATTTTTACCAGACACAAGACAAAGATGAGTCATCAGACAAAACAAATGTACTTTTCCAAACCCACCTGTTCCCCCTTGGGAAGTTGTTTTAACTCGATATTCCAGTAGTGCTGGCTGAATTAGGAGACAGAATGGAAATGTTATTAGAAGAAGATAACGTCACATTAGTTTATGCTCTCTTCCCCAGCATGAGGATGCTCCCCGTGAGCACAGCTCTGAGCACAGCTCTGTATTAATTTGGAGGGTAGGAATCAGACTGCCTGGGATCTGTTAGTTAACAGCTGTGTGACCTAAGGAGTATTATCTAATCCTTTTAACCCTCTGTTTCCCCATCTGTAAATAGTACCATGAGACCACTGTGAGGATAAAATGAACTAATATAGATGTAAAGCACAGTGCCTTCATAAAGAGTATCTCTTGGGCATGCCCTACTATAATATAGGTAGGCAGACTGCCTATATTAAAATTCTGGCTTTACTACTTAATGTGACATGCAACTTGGGGCAAGATGCTATACCTCACCTTCCTTCAGCTTTATTTTCAAGAGGCAAATTGTTTGTCTCAAAAGATTGTTATGAGGATCCAAAAAAATAGTTTTGGCAAACAACTTAGGAAAGACCTAACACATAACAAGTGAGGAAAAAAAGGCACTTAAATTATCCATACTTGCCAATATAATTACTACTATTACTATTATTATGAGAAGGCTGGGAAAAACAACAACAACCCCTAAACTTTATTCTCAAGAAGACATCTGTTTACAGTTTTTAAAAACACTTTTCCTCACCTTCTTATCTATATTCCTTTGTTTAGCACTCAGGTATAATCACTTATCATTAGAAATTGGTCAATGCTATTGAGATACTAAAGTATGGGGATACCTTTCAGATTCTTGACTCTAGAAGCACTCATGGAATTTCTTGTATTGTCCTTTGAACAGCATATTTGAGGGCAAAAGACTTTGTTTTCCAGTTTATTTCATTTCTACTTGGGCTTGGTGACCCACTGAAAATAATGGAAGAGATAAGAAGCTGGATATAATTAAAGAATAATTAACTGGTTACTGTGGGAGAGATTATGAGTTGTCTACCAATATCTATTTTTGTCCTTCTTTCTGTAATGTTAAAACTGTTGGTTCATAGCTGGGCACTCTGCTTTTTAGCTCAAGACTCTATTTCCCAGATTCACTTGCAGCTAGCTATTCCTTTATCTCCCAGATTCTCTTGCAGCTAGCAGCTAGCTATTTCTTTATGACTAAGTTCTTGACAACAGAGGTGATATATGTCTCTTCCAGGTTATACCCTTAAAGAAGTGGGTAATGCATACTCCTTTTCTTTTCTTTCTTCTGACTACTTGGGATGAAGATATGACGGAGGGCACAGAGCAGCCATTTTAGACCCAGAGATGGAAGGTTCTTAAAGAGAATGGCAGAGATCATCATTCCTGGACCTTTATGTACAAGACAGCAATATACTTTTATTTTGCATTAGCCACTAGATTTTGGGATCTCTTAGCCTGCAACAAATACAGTCAAATTAATTCAATAAAAATGACATTCTACTCAACCACAATCATAAAGGAAGACAATTTCAAACAGTCTTAATATAATAAAGACAGGTTCAGAAAGGAAATACATCAGCCTTTGAGGAAGATAAATTTAAATTCAAGAGATCAAATAAAAATTTGAACTTTAAAGCAGTTTCCAAGTCTTTTTTTTTTTTTTTTTCACATTTTGTACCGTAATGAAAGCCCTGCTCTAGGAATCAGAATAACTCAGTTATATTTTCAATGTTATCAATTACCAGAGATCTTTTGGATTTGTGGTTAGATGCCATTTCATATGGTTAGAATTCAGACAAGTATCAATGTGATTATCTAAATAATTTATATTCAGTCCATAGATAGAGTGATGTAGACACTAAAGTATAACAGACCCTAACATTTAGGATAAAAGATAAGTATATTAAAACTAGAGGCCCAGTGCATGAAATTTGTGCATGGGGGGTCCCTCAGCCAGGCCAGCACCCTCTCCAATCCAGGACCCCTCAGGGGATGTCCGACTGCCTCTCACAATCCAGGACCGCTGGCTCCTAATCGCTCACCTGCCTGCTTGCCTGATCACCCCTAACCACCTCTGCCTGCTTGCCTGATCACCCCTAACTCCTCTCCTAATAGCCTGATTACCCCTGACTGCTCCCCTGCTGGCCTGATCGCCCCTAACTGCCTCTGCCTCGCCCTGAACCTGGGACCCGGGCTTCATTCCCTCTGGCCGGCTGCAGGCACCCAGGACCCAGGCTGGCTTCACCCAGGCCGCAGCAGCAGGCACCTGGGACTGCGGGGCGGGTGGCTTGTCCCTCTCCCGGGCTGCAGCCTGTCTGCTCCCCATTCCTCTCTTGCGAGCTCATTTATGCCTAGCTGGTCCCCATTCCCTTCTCCCCAGTGTTGAGGGTCTGAGCCATTACAGCGTAATGGTGTGAGGGCATGACGACTATTTGCATATTAGTTCTTTATTATATAGGATGCCAGCAAGAGGTCAATATAAACACAGCAGGGAATGACGTGCTCAAGACTTGCAAGTTTGAATTATTTATTGTGAGCATGTACTGCTTTTATATTTAAAACAACATATATATTTATATAAATATATATAAAATTACATGGTAAGGTTTCAATTGATTATCTACAAGTTTAGAATTAGCCTGCAATTTAGAGGTAGATTGCTGCTCCATAAGAGTAAGCCCAAGCATCCTCAGGAAGTTAGCATGTTAAAATATAGTACATGAAAACTAGTCAGTACATCTGGGAATTCTCACGATAACCGAAGTTGAAAGAAGCAGGCCCATGGTGCAATGTTAAATCCAAATGGAGGTAAGTGACCCTGCTGTAGAAAGGGATTAAAAGTGGGTCTTTTGGTTAGCCTGGTCATGGCCAAAGCATGATTGCATGGTACAGGCTGTGATTGTGATTCACGGGGGAGTATCTAAAGAGAAGGGAGCCTCTATCAGGCTAGCATGGTGTCATAACAATGCCTGCAGGAATGTCCATGCCCTGTGCTTTCCTTCTGTAAGCCTTTGCACTGAGAGTGGGCTCTTGGGTAGACCCCCCATGTCAGAGGAAATAATACCATCTCTGTAGGCCAGGTTTGTCTGATATTGTTATACCTGACATTCTGGCCTGTACATAAATCTCTTAGGAGTTTGTTTGGTATGGTTCAATACTTGTAATCCTTCTATCTCTAGGTCAATGAATTAAATAAAGTTTTTAAACCTTTAGAGTTGAGACCAGATCACTCAGTAAAAGCCATCCATTGAGATTTCATCTGAAATAGCTATCTTTGGGTTCATATAACCACTTGTATTTTTGCGCTAATTTTATATTTTATTTTTATTTATTTTTTAAAAATTAATTTATGTATATTAAACACTTTTTATTTATTTAATTTTTTAAAATATATTTTATTGATTTTTTACAGAGAGGAAGGGAGAGAGATAGAGAGTTAGAAACATCGATGAGAGAGAAACATCGATCAGCTGCCTCCTGCACACCCCCTACTGGGGATGTGCCCACAACCAAGGTACGTGCCCCTGACTGGAATCGAACCTGGGACCTTTCAGTCCGCAGGCTGACGCTCTATCCACTGAGCCAAACCAGTTTCGGCTAATTTTATATTTTAGAAACATGATTTTTTATTATTTGAGCAGTTCTCAATTTCAGTTGAGCATATAAAGAAAGGAAAGGTTATACTGATCTTGAAAATAGATGATTACCGCACTACACACCAATTAACCTGGGGGAAAATACTTATAATACAGAATGCTGACAAGAATGCAGAGAAATTGGATCACTCATATATTCCTGGTTAAAATGCAAAATAGGGCAAGTACTCTGAAAAATAGTTTGACAGTTTCTTATATAATTAAGCATATACTTATCATACAACCTAGCAGTTGCCCCAATGGACATTTATCCTGGAAAAATGAAAACATGTTCACACAAAAACCTGTACACAAATGTTCTCAAAGCTTTACTTATAATAGACCTAATTGGAAACAACATAAATGCCCTTAAAAAGGTGAATGGATAAATAAACTGAGGTAAATCTATGCAATGGAAAATTACTCTGAAATACAAAGAAATCAACTACTGATTGTTGGATCAACTATTGTTGATGGGTTCTTTCTAGAAGTCATTTAAAACTAGCAGTTAGGTAGTAACACAGTGATTTTTAAAATCTGAGATCCAGTTAGGCAAGACCAGACATCAGCTTGGATGGATCCCAGGGCATTATGCTAAGTAAAAAAAGCCAGTCTCAAAAGATTACATGTTGTTTGATTTCATGGATATCACATTATTGAGATAGGAAAATTATAGGGACCACATTAGCAGAGAACAGATCAATGGTTGCTAGGAGTTAGAAATGGGGATGGAAGGAAGGTGTGGCTATAAAGGAGGATATCATGAGGGTGTTCCTTTGTGGTCACAGAATGTATTTGTGATAAGATTTCATAGAACTATATGAAACAAGGAGCGCATGTGAAAACGAGTGGATTTTGAGTAAAGTCTGTAGTCTACTTCAGTGATTTTCAACCGGTGCGCCGCAAGAATTTTTAAAACATACAATACCTGACTTTTTAGTCAGGGGCACTGATCTCTTTTCCCTTAGATTGTGAAGTAAAAAAATGACAATACAACAATAGTTGTCCAGTGTGAATGAATCAAGATTATATCTATTTATTTTGTCAGATTGACAAAAAATATAACATACTTTTTGGTGTGCCACAGAATTTTAGTAATTAGTTTATGTGTGCCATGAGATGAGAAAGATGGAAGTCGCTAGTGTACTTAATAGTGTTTCTGGTTTTGATAATGCACTTTAGTTCTGTAAGAAGCTACTTTTGGGGCAAAGGTTTCATAGGACCTCTCTACTATTTTTGTAACTTCTTGTGAATCTATAATTATTTTAAAATAAAAGAATTAAAAATAGTGATTACATTAGCTCACCAACTATGACAGCTTATTTTTAATCTGTTTATTTTATTTTATGAGGAGGGATATACTGTTTTAATCAGAACAGTTCGGCTTTTATCTGTCTTTCCCTCTAGGAAGATTTATTCTGAATAGAGAATTTCTGTGATAAAGTTTGAAAACCACTTCTAAAAGGTTGTGGTTTTCAAACTTTTTGAGACAATCAAAATCAAATCATGTGCAGTAGTTTAGTTTTTAATCAAGAAAAAGAGGCGTGGTATGCTTTAGAAGGCATTTTGGTTATTTATTATAACAGAGGGTTACAGATTTCAAGGGAAGTGATTACAAGTGACCACATATTTTAGACATGGTGTCAGAACTGGTTTGTTATAAAATTACAGCTGCTAATGTTAACCATAGCTTATATACTGCTTGCTGCAGTGCAGGGAAATGAAATTGTTGATGGATTCTTCCTAGAAGTCTTTAAAAAAGCAGTTAGCTAGTAGCGGCAGTGATGTTTAAAATCCGAGATTGTTTAGGCAAGACCAGACAGATATAAAACTCCTTAGCTTAGCACAGAATTTGTTGCCAACATAAACTGTATCTTTGTACACATTCAAAAAAATTTATTTGCTGTCACAAAATTTTGTCCGCAGTCAGAGATTTTGGACAGCAGACAACTTGAGGTGGCCGTCACCCACTCCATGTAGGAGTGTTTCTTGCAGCATCTGTGGAGGCAAAGCTTTCCCGGTAGGATCTGACCAGAGGTGGTTGGACCCTTGGCTCTCCGGGCCCCACATATCTACCCAGAGCCCCAGCAAGTCTCTTCTTCCGGTGACCGAGGCCTGATGACGGGTCCTTCGACGGGACCTCTGAGTAATTACAGGTTGGCCTTGTGGTTGTCTTCCAGGAAATGGCAAGTACCGCTTGCCCTAGTGTGTCCCCGCAGACTGCACTCGGGGACAACAGGAAGCAAATGCCATGTAAGGACATCCTGTAGCAGCTGTGGACAACCGAAAGGTGGACATGTTCTCTGTCAGCAGCGCCATTTGCCCTTCCTCAGTCAGTTTGAGGCTTATCATGAAGTGAAACTTGTGTTTCTACAGTGATCTTCAAAAGGACCTACGTGAACTTTCACACTAGAATTGGGAAGACTTGATTTTGACCTTCCTCTACTTACAGTGGCTCTGAGAATGTTTTTGTAGCTTTTTCAACACTATTATTTTACTGCCAAGGCTCCTGGAAAGTTCTTCAAAGAGTTTCTCTGCTTTCACCATTTATTTGAGAGAACAGTAGCTTCATTAGCCTGTGGCCAAAAACAAATTTTAAAAATATAACCAGGGTTATTCCCAGGGTTAAACTTATCAGTTGCAGAAATCCAACTTCTCTTTGAACTGTTAAATTTGGATGTGTAATGTGAAATTGGAGCAGGAGAACAGGAAGTCTGTTGTTTGTGGGGAGACAAGTCAGACAGGATCTTCTCAGGTGTCCTCACCGTCTATTGCTCTTGGCTACTTGTCCTGTTTTCCTACCACAGGAGGAAACTTGAGGGAGTTGCAATGTGAAAAGAGGCCATAGCAGGAAAAGCTTTGGAACGCCCTGGAATACTATGTGGCCATTAACAATGAATTAGAGCTAATCCGAATGATTTTCAGGAATTTCCACACATTATTGTTGAGGAAAGAAAAAACAAGATGCAGGAGAGTGTGGTGCTTTATGGAGCACTCAGCATTGGTCTCTCTTGCTTGCAGGTTGAACATTAGGCAGGGGCAGTAGCTAAATCAGCATTGGTGAATAGGAGCATAGGCTGGGCACATGCAAAGCCTCTCTCCCTGACACAAAGCTACTTCCTCCATGTTCCCATTGTGCTAGCAGTGGGTGGCTGACGACAGAGGATGGCTAATGTCCACTGGCCCAGTCACTTTTGTCTAACTGGTTGTTTGGTACCCCTTCCCTGTTGGTGCTCTTGGGTGAGTGTTTACATGTATCACATATATTATGAAGCTTCTCAGACCTCGTGCTCAATCTCTAATGTTCACTATATGCCTGTTTCCCAGACTTCCTTTTTCCTGATATTCTAATTTTTCTTTTTTTTTAGAATGAGTCGAACAGTGTCTCTCCAAAATTCATGCCTACCTAGAACCTCAAAATGTAACTTTATTTGGAATTATTGTCTTTGTAGATGTAATTCGGCACATACCCAGGTTGCAGGCTTGATCCATCCCCAGTAGGGGGTGTGCAGGAGGCAGCCAATCAATGACTCTCTCATCATTGATGTTTCTATCACTCTCTCCCTCTCACTTCCTCTCTGGAATCAATAAAAAATATTTTTTAAAAAGGATAATTTACAGGGATTCAACAGTAGAGTAGAGGGTTCTGAGAATGAAATCAATGATTTGATATATGAGGAAGCAAAAACACTCAATCAGAAAAGCAAAAAAAAAAAAAAAAAGAATTAAAAAGAAATGAAGATAGTGTAAGGAGCCTCTGGGAGAAATTCAAGCATACCAACATTCACATTATGGAGGTGCCAGAAGGTGAAGAGAGAGAGCAAGATATTGAAACCTACTTGAAGAAATAATGACAGAAAACTTCCCCCACCTGGTGAAAGAAATAGACTTACACATCTAGGAAGCGCAGAGTCCTAAACAAGAGGAGCCCAAAGAGGCCCACACAAAGACACATCATAATTAAAATGACAAAGGTTAAAGACAAAGAAAGAATCTTAAAAGCAGCAAGAAAAAAGCAGTTAGTTACCTGCAAGGGAGCACAGCTGATTTCTCAACAGAATTCAGCTGATTTCTCAACAGAATCTTTCAGGCCAGAGGGATTAGCAAGAAATATCCAAAGTGATGAGTAATAAGGATCTACAACCAAGATTACTCTACCCAGCAAAGATCTCATTTAGAATTGAAGGTCAGATAAAGAGCTTTACAGATAAGAAAAAGCTGAAGGAGTTCATCATCACCAAACTAGCATTACATAAAACATTGAAGTGTATTCTTGAAGAAGAAGAAGAAGAAGAAGAAGAAGAAGAAGAAGAAGAAGAAGAAGAAGAAAAATATGAACAACAAAATGGCAATAAATACAAATCTCTCCACAATTGAATCTAAAATTAAAACTAAATAAGGAATCTAATGAACACAATAAACTGATGAATAAAATAGAATAAGAGGCATGGAAAAATGGAATACACTGATGAATTTTATGGGGAAGAGAGGAGGGGGGATGGGAAGAGTTTAACCAAAGATCTAATATGCATATATGCATTATCTATGGACACAGATAATAGGGTGGTGAAGGCATGGGGCAAGGTGGGAACCATGTGGAGAGAGGCACAGAGGAGAAAATGGGGAACATCTGTAATACTCTAACAATAAAGGTTAAAAAAAATAGTAGTATTGCTCAATGAAATGCCAAGGATCCTCAATGCCTCAACTTAAGAATCATTGAATTAGAATCTGTTATAAATATCATTATTTGATCCTCTTTAATAATAGTTCCATTTTGCTGACATTGTTTGTTTCCAATATATTGAAATTGAAACTGGACAAAAATAGTTAGAAAAATGTTTAATTAGCATAAAAGTATCTTCTTTGATCTTTCTGTGTGTATTTTTAAAAATTTTATTGAATTTTCAATAGTTTATCAATTTATTTAATGCTTTCTACATGCCAGGAACTATTTTAAGCATGTTGTATGTATTATTCATTTAATGTTCACAGAATCCCAATGATATATTCATTAGTATTTCCACTTACAAATGGGGAAACTAAGGCATAGGTTTCTGCAACTAATAAGTACAGTGCTGGATTGTCAAAGTTGTCTAACTCCTGAGCTTGTGGCTTTACTTCATTTGCAATACTGTCTTCAGTAAATACCAACACAATTAATGGAATAATGTCCTAATATTGTCCTACAGTAATGAAACTAGAACACAGAAAACACTTTTTTCTCACAGAAAAGTGCAGAAGTTCTTATTGACCCATATTTGAAAGTTTTTTTGCTAAAATACTTAGGAAAAACTTGCTGCCTTGAATATTCAAGGTCTTCCAAGTTCATGATTATCTGCTCATAAATGCTAGGAGAAAAGATGATTCATTGCTGCTTAAATTAAAGTACAGCAGCTTCTTAGCAAAAACAACCCCGGGTTAGTTGATGACTAAATCTAAATGCCACATAGAATATGACTTTTTATTTTTAGGGGTCCCAGGAAGCAAAGATATCCAGGTACAAGCACATTACCAACTCTCAGTGGGATTTGCCAGACAGCATAAACTAAGCATTTTATTTTGAGTATAAAGAACTTGGTCTTTTTGCCCTACAAATGTCACACCATTTGCTTTCATACCATGTCCTTTTGTCTGTGGTTATTACTTCCTTCTAAAGTACATGGATAGAAACTTTTGCTTGTATGAAGGAAGCTTTTCCAAACTCCTATTTCCTTTTCTTACCACATTCCATAGTAAAACAATAATTAAAAAAAATCTCAAGTTGTCTTTCCTCTTTCTACAGCTATTTTAGTATTTCCAGGACTTGAAAACACACACACACACACACACACACACACACACACACACACACACACACAATCACCATCTCTTAAAAAACAGTCTTGTGAGCTTATAATTTCTCTGTTCGGCAGTTTTTCCCCTCAAGTGCTGTAACCAAGTTACCTGTCAGGGCATAAGCGAGATAGGCTGTTTACTATTAGTTAAACTCCAGGTCATTCTTTTTTGACTTAAAACAGTTTCTGGTTTCCCTCCCATTGGTGCTGTGAAACTTACAATGCCCCGACATTAAGAAGTGGGTGCCAAGGGCAATGTAGATATTGCAGATTTTGTTTTGAAACAACAATTTGACAAAAAACACTAACCTTGTGACACATGCTCACCTATTCCATCGTGTTAAAACAATGCTGGGGACCCTGTCAGGTGATTTCACAACCCGTAGTTAGGGATGGCCCACCCACTCTTTGTAAGGTAATGTGGCACCCTTAGCATCTCAGGATGGGGGCTTTCAACGGGTCCGAACATCAGAACTACTCGTGGAACTTTTCATAAGTACAAATGCCGGGTCTCATGTAGGACCCACTAAATCAGAATATCCAGGGAGTCATGAGGCAAGTTTCAGGAACTTTCGCTTGACAGCTATAGGAGTGCAATTGGACTGGGGGAGTGGCTAGAATGGGTTAATTTGTCACTGAGAAGTGAGATAAGTGAAGTGCAGGGGTGGATCCAGATTTTGTGAAGCCTAAAGCTTGTATAATTTTGGAATTCTTTTAAAGAAAAATAATACAAAATTAGGTAAGAAAAATAAGTGTTTTTGTAGAATGAGCAAATAATCACAACAAATTACAAAATTTAAAAAGCATACACATTTCACAAACATAGAAAATTCCTCAAAATATTTTTATTAATTAATGCCTTACATGGCTCTTGAATTCTTTTTATTTTACATTTATTCAATTCATAGTCTGGCTTATATTTAGAGAGAAGAGAACAACTATATGGTCTCTCCTTTGGCATAGTTGATTGAAGTTTATTACTTATTGATGATGGTTGAGAAAACTTTCTTCTAGCTTCCCAACTTGCTATTGAAATATCATGTAAAATTTTTAGATTGCTGTCTGTATTAGTTTTCCAGGGCTGCCCTAACAGAATAGCACAGACTGTGTGGCTTAAACAACAAACATTTATTTTCTCACAGTTCTGGAGGCTGAAAGTCCAAGCTCAAGATGCAAGCAGGTTTGGTTTCTCCTGAGGCCTCTCCCCTTGGCTCACAGATGGTCACTTTCTTGCTATGACCACATATGGCTGCACCTCTGTCTTTGTTGTCTGTGTCCTAATTTCCTTTCCTTATTGACACACCAGTCAGGTTGGATTAGGGCCCACCCCAAGGACCCCATTTTAACTCAGTTACTTCTTTAAAGGCCATATCTCCAAATACAGTCACATTCAGTGGTGCTGAGGGTCAGGGTTTCAACAGATGGATTTTGAAGGGTCTCAAATCAGCCCATAACATTGTCAAATTTGGAAAAAAAGATCTCTCAAATTTCCTTCATTCATGAGTATAAAGATGTCAGTATATTAAACTTTTCCCCGTGTAATGATTAATTGTAAATACTCTGAGTTGGTGACACATTAAACTAGTTGGTGTCTATATCTTAATTATATTGATTTATTGTTATATCTTTGTAGATGTCAAATCAGCAAAAAGAAAATTGAAAACATTTTCCAATGATTTACTTTTTCTCATTACTTAGTTTTTTAGGCCATCTAAGTGTCTACTAGTTACTTATATTTGAAATTTATCACTTTCTCTTAATTAATTTTTGCTTTTGGTATAATCTGAAAAGGATATTACAGTTCCCTTCTCAACATTGGATTTATTTCAATGTATTTCATTCTCATCTTTACTGCTTTTGTGTTATAGTCAATTAATTTTTATTTTATACTTTTCTTTAGGTATAGATCAAATGAATTTAAATTATAAAAGAAGTTATGCCTTATATAAAAACCAAATTAGAAGATTGTAATTTCTCACTGTTTTAAAAAAACAAGCTAAATTTCTTGCTATTCTCATTTAAAAAAAAATGATGTATGGCCCCCACTGGGTGGCTCAACTTGTTGGCATATTGTCCCGTGCACCAAAAGGTTGTGAGTTTGATTCCCTTTTAGGGCACATACCTAGGCTACAGGTTCAATCCCGGGTCAGGGCGTCTTTGGGAGGCAACTGATCTATGTTTCTCACTCACATAGATGTGTTTCTCTCTCTCTCTCTCCCTCCCCCCTCCCTTTCTCTAAAATTCAATAAGAACATATCCTCCAGTGAGGATTTGACATAAATAATGTATGGTGTTTTTTAAAATTGTATATACTGCATCATTGAGTATATAATCTTGACAGGAAAGAACTTCTGCTTTGAGAAGATATAGATGAGACCTGAATCCCCCACTACCGTTTTGCATGTCTGATGTTAGAAGCCCTTTTACAGACTAATTTCTGCCTCCTTTCATTTCAGCCCTTGCTTCTCAATGGCGACCCACATGCCTCTGGGCCCGAGGTCTCTTAACTGGCTCTGACCCTGCAGCTTCCAGAGGCCAGGTGAGCTGGCTCCACGGTGTTAGCGGTATATCTGGAGCCATTTCTCCACGGGGACAGCTAACAATAACTCCACTCTGCACAGAAACCAGTGTGAACCACCTAACTATCCCAGTCAGCTCAAAATGAATGTATCCCCATTTCACCTTTTATTTTAACTAGACTCCAAAAGTGCCTGTGGCCATGCAGCATCGGTGGACATCAGGGAAGTCAGAGGGGAAAGAAAAAACGAAGTCTTCACTGATTGTGGTTAAGACCTCTCACTTTTGCGTGTTTCAGAAAATCATATGACCACATGAACATATTGTTAGGGCCCCTCCCAGGGTTCTGAACTTTAAGCTTGATTGTCTTCATGGAAATCAACGCCATTTGAGATTTCCATCTAGTACCATGGTTCCCAAGCACCTGTCTTCGAGTCAGTGCCAGTCCATGACAAAGGTTTCAATACTATATGATGAAATGAAAAGGATAGAGACAGTGATACACACACACACACACACACACACACACACACACTGAGTGGCCAGATTATTATGCGTTCAGAGATCATAATAATCTGGCCACTCAGTATATATATCACTAGGGTTGTCTACTGTTCTCTTTTGAGAAAGACTGTAATTTTTAAATGAGAGTATATTCTTCCTATGGATTTGGTGTTAAAATATGCTTCCTTATTTGAAATATGTGGTGACAATAGAGAGTAAAAGGTAAGGTTTGTAAACTTATGTCAGTCCTTTTGCCTTCTGGGTAGATGGCTTCACTTTCTGCATGTATGATCAGGGGGAGGGAGAGAAATGGAAGACTGCACAGGACAATTCAAGGGCAAGCTTAGACGTGCATTTGTCTCTTTTGCACACATTCTTTTAACCAGAGCTCAGTCCCATGGATCCACTCCAGATGCATGAACAGCTGGAAACTGTGTGCCCAGGAAGAGAATGCATGGGTGAAGGTAGCATTTTCTCTATCACACCATCTTTTCTCAGATTCTAATAAAGTTTTAAGCAGAAGTAAGAAGTGATCATGTTTTTAGGCCTCTTGTCTGTTTCATTACCTTTTACCACATGCAATGACAACCTCAACACCTGGTGTATTTGCTTTCTACTGTGATCTACCAAATTATCACAAATTTAATGGCTTAACACAACACTAAGTTATTATCTCTCAGTTCTATGGCATGGCTGGATTCTCTGCTCAGGGTACTACAAACAAAAATCAAGTGTTGGCAGGAATGTGTGCTTTTCTGGGGGTTCTGAGGAAGAGCATACTTCTGAGCACATTCAGGTTGCTGGCAGAATTCAGTTCCTGGCAGCGGTAGGACTGAGGTTCCCATTTTCTTGCGGCTTCCTCCCTCTGCAAGTCAGCAACGGTGCACTGATCACTTCTTATGCTTTCAATGTCTCTGCCCTGGCCCCACTCTGACTCTTAAGGGCTCAGGTAGTTGCCTTGGGCCCACCCAAATTATCTAAGATAATTTCCCTACTTTAAGGTCAACTGAGTCATAACCTTAATTATACATGCAAAGTCATTTTTTTTTTTTTTTTGCCATGTAAGGTAACCTATTCATGGGTGTAACACCGGGGGTCAAAGGTCACAGGGGCCAATATTTTACCTGCCACACTTAGTATCCCCCAGGGATAGCCTTCCTTCTCTTTTTATTCATTTTCCAAATGCACTAGATTCCAACACCCCTGACCCCTCCTAGCACCTTGCCAGCCTTGCAGCCTGAGGTTCCGAATGTCACCAGGTTTTATCCTCTGTCCAATTACAGGTGCATGCAGAGGAGTGGGCTGGTGTGCCTCACCATGGGCCGGGTCGGGTCTGAAGGGGTGGGGAGGGGTCTGGTGCTGTAAATGGTGTAAGACACTGCTGAGCTTGATTCTTCCCTATTTTAAAAAACAAATGGGCCATGCTATGAAGTGGGTACATTTTCAGTTTCACTCTCATTCTTATCCTAACCCATGGGACCATGAAATTAAATAAAAAGAAAAGATCCCAAGATAAAAATGATTTTTCTAATACTAGAAAAGACTATTTCTGGAATTCTTAAAAAAAATAACAAACTCATTTTTCATATACATTCATATCCCAGGAGGTCTCCAGAAACCTGCAAACCTCAGTCCAAAGTATAGAATACCATTAGCTTTTCTCCTCTTTCCAAGTGCGGGCGTATGCATAAGTAAGTACACTGGGTACGCACTTCTGGCATACCTCGAAGCAAGCTGATTGCCAATATACGGGGCTTGTAGGCAAGAACAGCTTGTTACATGCTCCTTTGTAACTCTCAGGGAGCTTTTCAAGTTGCTATGAACATACTAAAATTGGATAATGTGTAGTGTTACCACTGCAATTTACAAGCAAATAAAATTGAAAAAAAATCATAAAATGAGGCCCGTGTGTGTTAGAAAAGCTATCAAGACCAGAAAAATAGCAGATTCACGCCACGTATATGGACAGTAGTTTTACTTGTTATGTCTACACTCCAGCATGACTTGTTGTAAAAGGGTCTTTTCTGTGTTCTGTGCCACTAGTTTATATGTTTTAAGATAGCATCACATAAACTTCTTCCCATAAAAATAGTATTTTCATAGAAAAACAGTGTTTTTATAGACCGATAATTATAATTTCTGCATTGTTTTTCAAAACTAGACACACCATTTGACTCAAAGTTAGAGATTTATCTCAAGGTAAACACACAAAACTCTAGCAGGAGTATCTGAGTGCCACTGATATAGTCAAATGGGCCACATCATATAGAGAAATATTTATTACAATCGTGTTGAGTGGCAATGTAACTCTCTGAGATTTTTGCTTTTCATTAAATTGTCTTAGGATTCTATCAATATAATGAAGGTGCTTATTTTAAAAATAATTTATTGTGAAATAGTCCCAAACTTATAGGACAGTTGCCAGAACAGATAAAAGAATCGCTAGATCCCTTTCACCCAGATTCCTCGAATGTTATTATTTTACTTCATGTGCTGCATCACCCACACTCATTATCATTAGTCTGTTTCTGAATCTTTGCAGATTAACTGCAGAAATGATGTCCATCACCCCTAGATACTCCCATGTGTATTTCCTAAAAGTTATGACACCCTCATATAAAACAACCCACAGCTCTCCAAATAATCATGTCAATGTTGATAAAATACAGCTGTCTAACCCTAAGACCCCATTCAAATTTTGACAAACGGTTCTTTTCCTTTTTGATTCAGGATCCTATCCAGGAAAATGAGCTGTACTCAGCTCTTATCTTTTAAGACACCTTCAATTTGGAATAGTTCTCACTCCTTGTATAAAAAAAATTTTTAAAAATTGATTTCAGAGAGAGGAAGGGAGAGGATGAGAGAGATAGAAACATTAAAGATGAGAGAGAATCATCAATTGGTTGCCTCCTGCACACTTCCTACTGGGGATCAAGCCTGCAACCGGGCATGTGTCCTGACCAGAAATTGAATTGTGATCTCCTGGTTTATGGGTTGACGCTTGCCATTGAGCCACACCAGCCAGGTAGTTCCCACTCCGTATCTGCCTTTCACATGCCTGACAGTTTTAAAAAGCGGAAGCCTTACATTCCATAGGATGATCTCCACTGGGATCCATTTCTCTGTTCTCATAACCAGATGACCAGACTCAGGCCACCCATTGTCGGCAAGTGTACCACTGGAATGACGCTGTGCTCTTCTCAGTGCCTCGTATCAGGGGGCACCTGATGCTAACCCATCCTACTGCTGCTGGCGTTGACCTCGACCACTTGGCATGTTGCTCTCCACCAGATTTTTCCACCTTAAAGTCCTCACTTTCCCATTTGCTGTTAATTAATAGTTGGGATATATATGAGGGGGGTTATTTGGACATTTTGCTAATATCCTGTACCTCATCAAATATATGCCCACATCTTCAACAACCATTGATAATTTCTCTCTCAATTAACCTCCTTTACAATGGTTGCAAGATGGATATTCTCTATTTTCTACATTTCACAGTTGAAATATTGTAAGGAAAAAATGTTATCTTCCACTCTAATTATTCCTTTATTTATTTACTAGGTGTACTGGCAAATAATGAGGATTTTGTAATCAAAGAAAACACGATAATTTCAAGAGAAACATCAAAAGTGCTTTATTCAAAGTAATGTCCATCACTAGCTACACATTTCCCCATCTTTCAGGTAATTTGTGGATATCGTCCCAATAGAACTTTCCTTGTTTTGAGACAAAGCATTCAGAGACCCAATTTTCCACTTCTTCGTATGTTTTGAAGTGCTGCTCAAAAGTGCATGTGCCATCGAGAGGAACAAGTGGAAATCTGAAGGAGCAAGGTCTGGTGAATACAGTGGGTGGGATACTACTTCCCAGGCAAGATCTTTTAACGTGTCTTTAACTGGTTTTGAAGTGTGTGATGGTGCATCATCATGAAGCAAAATTACTTTGCTGTGTCTTCAGGAACATTCTGGTTGTTTTATGATCAAAGCGTGGTTCAAATTGATCATTTGTTGTCAATTGCGATCAGTATTAACAGTTTCACCTGGTTTTACACCACACCTTCCTGATCCCACCAAACCCAGACCATTGTCTTCTTTCCAAAGTGATTTGGCCTTGCAGTCAATGTTGATGGTTGACCTGGATCAACCCATGATTTTGTGCATTTGGGATTCTCAAAATAAATCCACTTTTCATCGCCAGTCACAATTCCATGCAAAAAAGACTTTCTTTCATGCCATTGAAGCAATATTTTACTGATGACTTTTCGGTTTTCCATTTGTCTTTCATTCCATTGATGTGGTACCAATTTTCCTTCCTTTAAAATCTTTCCCATTGCTTGTAAACAATCGGAAATTGTTTGCTGAGCAACGTTTAATCTTTCTGCAAGTTGTTTTTGAGTTTGACATGCATCTTCGTCTAATAATGCTTGTAATTGTTGGTCTTCAAACTTTTTCGGTTGACCTGGACGTTCTTTGTCTTTCACATCGAAATCATCACTTTTAAAGTGTTTAATCCAGTGTTCACAAGTATCTTGAAATGAAACATGTTCATCATAAGCTTCCCAAAGTATTCAGCAGAACTTTTCTCCAAAATAAAGTAATGAATTATAACTTCCCGCAAATGCTCTTTTTTTTTTGGCACAAAATTCGACATTTTTAAGCGTAAAAATATCTATGATGTTAACATCTTCAGAAAATTTGACATATGAAGTTTTGAAGCTTGCTGTCAATACAATAAAATAGCATACATATCAAATCGCATATATATCAACATATGTGTAACTTCATCTATTGAAAAAAATCTGCATTATTAACTGGTAAACCTAGTACAGTGGTCTGCAAACTCATTAGTCAACAGAGCCAAATATCAACAGTACAACGATTGAAATTTCTTTTGAGAGCCGAAATCTGACTTCTGTGCATGGGCCACGAACTTTCAATCGCACTGTACATGCGCGAACGCACGTGGTATTTTGTGGAAGAGCCACACACAAGGGACCAAAGAGCCGCATGTGGCTCGCGAGCCACAGTTTGCCGACCACTGACCTAGTATATCTGTAGGGACTCATGGATTCCTATTTCATTATTGGTTGTAATTTGTTACTACCATTATTTTGATGTTCAAATTTGTTCCCACATTGGCCAGTGGGAGTCCTTTCAGGCTGGTCCCTGTGCCCCTGTGGCATGACCCCATCATTCTTTGAGTATTTATGTGCTTTCTGACACAAAAAGACATTGCAGGCTCATCTTATATTTTACTAGGGGCCCAGTGCATGAATTGCGCACCTTGAAAGGAACTGTGGGATGCGAGGCTGCGGTGGGCACAGTGGCAGGTCTTGGCCCATCCTCCATGCTCCTGCCCGGCCCCTCCCACCATGGCCCCCAGACCCTTGTCTGCCGGCAAGCCTGCTCCCACTGCCGCTGTTTCCATGTGCTGATGGCACCAGCACTGGCAGCGGGTGTGAGCGGGGCCAGGGTGGGCAGCAGGTGCAAGGGCCAGGTGGGACCACGGCATGTGGGAGCAAAGAATTTTCAGTAACCACCAGAGGCTCATCCCGATGACAGCGACCAGCGCCTCACCTTGGTCTGGCAACCCCACTCACCTGCTCCACCATTCTGCCATGGCTGATGCCCACCATGTTCTGCGCCCAGCCCTGGTGGTCAGTGCATGTCATAGCGACCGGTTGTTTGGTTGTTCCGCCTTTTGGTCTATTTGCATATTAGGGTTTTATATATATAGATTTGCCTCAGTCCTAGAATCAGCCATTTCTCAAGGAGATTTGATATTTTTCCTCCCAGAGGAGAATGGTATTTAGAACTCAAAATCTGGATATTTGGTATACTCATTACTATTGGGGTATCATTGTTCCTGGGCTTTCTTAGTAGACAGAGTTAGGATTATATAAGCATGGATATAAATACACATACATCTATAAGTATTTCTATTCCTATCTTTATATCTATATACACTGAGTGGCCAGATTATTATGATCTCTGAACGCATAATAACCTGGCCACTCAGTGTGTATCCTATATAATAAAAGGCTAATATGCAAATTGTCCCCTCGACTAGGAGTTCGACCAGCAAGCAGGTCGGTCAACTGCCCATGTCCCCTCCCCCTGGCCAGGCTGGCTGGACCCCACCCATGCACAAATTCATGCACTGGGCCTCTAATATATATATATATATATATATATATATATATATATATATATATATATATACATACACACACACACACTGAGTGGCCAGATTATTATGAGTTCAGAGATCATAATAATCTGGCCACTCAGTGTATATAAAAGCCTAAGTGACTGTTACTACTGGAACGGCCAACCCGTTAACTAGTGGCTATAATGCTCACTGACCACAAGGGGGCAGGTGCTCATTGCAGGAGCTGCCCCCTGGTGGTCAGTGCGCTCCCATAGCCAACCTCCCACGGCCAGCCAACCTCCCGGGGTCCCTCCCCCTGATAGGCCTCGATCACTGTCCAGGCCAAGGGACCTCACCCATGCACAAATTGGCACACCGGGCCTCTAGTATGTATTATAAAATCATTAACTCACATTGTCACCTCTGATTTTAATCCCATATCTCAAGTTGCTTTCTAGCCCTCCTTTTTTCCATGATGTAAATACCTCCTAACCAGCTGGTGTCCTGCAACTAAATTAAATTATGACACTATCTATCTGAAGTTAGCATCTACTCCCACAAGCTAAAGGCTCAACTTCATAAGACTGCCCCCATCTCAAGGTCAAGGCCTCCCTTACTTCTGGCTGACAGACTATAAATCAGGGTTCCTCATGTCTCCCTACTTAGGTTTGATAATATGCTATCACTGCTCACAGAACTTAGGAAGTCATTTTACTTACTGGTTTGTTATAAAGGATACAACTCAGAAGCAGCAAAATGGAAGAGATGCATTCATTGGGCAAGGTATGGGGAGGGGGTAAGGGAATGGAGCCTCCATGCCCACTGGGTGTACCACCCTCCCAGCACTTGGGATTTGTAAGACGTTTCAATGAAAATCTCATTCGATAATAGAATGAGCATTTCAATTAAGTCAGGCAATTGTAGAGCAGGCACCTCATTCATCTAGTTCAGCTCTTCTATTTCAAAATAAGAAAATTGAGGCCAAGGGAACTGAAACGACTGTTGCTGTGGCACCTGCATCTATTCATGTAGGTGAGACCTTAAGTGGAAAGGAGAAGAAAACTGACATTTAAGTGACTGTTTGGGGGCAGACACCATGCCGAAAGAGTTTATATTCACGATCCTGTTTTACTTCCTAAGAATTCTTGCAGGTATTATCTCCATTTCACATCCGAGGAAATTAAAGCTTGTCACAAGCCATGAAATTAGTAATAGAGCCTGGGTTCAAACTCCTGTGATTCCAGGAGCAATTAGCTTTCTATAATCCACTATAAACAATAAATATTACACTGTAACTCAAATACACATGCAAAGTGAAACAAACCTTTAAAAAATATATTTACTGTGTGTGGTGTCCTATTCTATTCTTTCATCACAAAAACACTGATATTGATTTTATGATCTATTAATGGGTTGTGACCTACACCTGAGTGGCCAGATTACTATGCGTTCAGAGATCATAATAATCTGGCCACTCAGTTTAAATTCAAAAAACACAGCATGGTATTTTCCCTTTCCTATTAATTATATTAATATTTTTGAAGACCCTTTCTCTTCAAAGCTTTATCAGATCTTACATACCAACAGTAAAAGGGATACTATCTAGCTAGTCTTTGCTTATTTAAATTCGTAGTAGCTCATGCAAAACATTGTAGCTTAATTCTTCCTGTGGCCTTAGACATTTTAGCTTCTTTCTCTCTCTTTCCCTCCCTTCTTTCTTCCCTCCCGACCCTCCCCCCCGCCGACTTACCACATCCCTGTGAAGGGGAAGATACAACATTAAAACTGAACCCTGTTATTTTCTGAACTGATGGGTGGTTTGTTATTTGAGGAGAGTCTAAGCTCATGTCTATAACAGGCAATCGTAGGCAAGTTATCCACTGATTTACATTTGGCTTAAAACCCTCTCTGAGTGGGTGTTTGGGTGGTAGTAGTGGTGGAGTTGGGCTGTGTATCACTTACCCTGGCAATACTCCATGGGACAGAGTGTGCTTGGGTGGCCTGGCATTCCTAACCCATTTCCTGGTGGGTGCCATGATGTGCCCATTGGAGTCACCTATATCATCCATTCACAATTCTTTCTTGAGTGATGGGAATTAGGGACTTGAATTTCTTGGCCCACTGTGGGATTGCTTTTAGAACCCAGTAACACCATGGGTCTGTCAGTGCTTATGCTAGATTTTAATTATGATTGGCATCGATAATCATCTGGGTTTCAGGAACTGCATCAAACACTTCACACCCATCATCATTATTGAATCCTCATAGCAGCCCTGTGATGGGGATGTAGTTATATCATTGCACATCAGCAAAAGACTAGGTTGGCAGGTGACTTTTGTTCAGTAGGCACTTAGAAGGGAGGGGAGGGTTGAATCAGAAAATGTAATGAGGAAGGAAGCGGTAGAGATGAAGTTTACACACACACACACACACACACACACACACACACACACACACCAAAAATAAAAATTTTGCTGTTCAAGTTAAGCCTGCCTTGCTTTCTTCCTTTTTCTGACCTTGTTTGTCTGCAAGAGGATAAAGTATTGCATTGTAAAAATCTTTATTTGTGGAGGAATGATTTTCAGTTAGTGTTGCCAAATAAAAGATTTAAGCACCAATTACTGTGGTAGAAAACTAGCATAAATTGCCAACTTTTTGTGATGATTGAGAAGAGGTGAGTACAGGACATTTAAGTCATCCGCACAAAGTCAATACGGAAAGCAGAAACAATCATTAAAATCCAGGCTATGCCCTCTGTATTCAGGACATCTGGCAACCTGATCCCAACCATGTCTCTGGCCCTGCTTCTCTGTGACCTTCCCCGTCATGCTCAGGGCTTCAGGGTTTTCAAAGGGGAGTGGCCCCAGGTGAGGCTGGATAGTGGAAGAAGTTCCCAGCCAGATGAAAGAGTCACTCAGAGGTTTGCATCTAGCCCCAGCTGGGTGGTTCTGCTGGCTGGAGCATCGTCCTACACACCAAAAAGGTTGTGGGTTCGATCCTAGG
Source organism: Cnephaeus nilssonii (assembly GCF_951640355.1). Classification (NCBI taxonomy): domain Eukaryota; kingdom Metazoa; phylum Chordata; class Mammalia; order Chiroptera; family Vespertilionidae; genus Cnephaeus; species Cnephaeus nilssonii. Next base: position 61,176,127 of record NC_137072.1, on the reverse strand, counting down.
TCAGGTCAGGGTGTGTATGGGAGGCAACCATCAATGTTTTTCTCTCTCTCTCTTTTTCTCTCTCATCAGTAAAAACATATCCTTGGGTGAGGATTTTAAAGAAAGTTTGAATCTAAGTAGTGGCGTGATTAGATGTGCATTTTAGAAAGATCACTCAGGCATCGGTGTGAGAGGTTTAGGAACAGGGCCCAGAGACCGGAAACAGGTAAATCTGTTAGGAGTCAAAACACTCAGTCGGAGCGAAAGAATGAGGGCCATTATATTTCGTTTTCACTAAAGATTAGTAAGTTACTTATAGTATTGAATAAAATACCTGTCAAAGTTTGGGGGTCTTATTTAAAAGGCATCACTTTGCCAATAATCCTAGGACAATTTGGTCAGTGACAAAGGACTCGGACTTAGTGAAAAACCATGAAATTAATAATAGCTCCCCCTATAAGGAGTTATGTGTGTGTGTGCTGGGCACTGAGCAGTGTTCCATGTATTACCATCACAGTGTCATTAAGAAGGAAGCAGTTAATTCAGCGCAGTGGCTAAGAGTCAGGTTCTAAGGTCAGAATTCTGGGTTTCAAATCTGGGTTCTGTCACTTAATGGTTGTGCCATTTTGGGATGCAGTTTCTTTATCTCTATGATGTAGATAACTGTGTTATCATGTGTGATCATTTTAAGGATGATGAGATAATAAGCTTAGATTGTTGTGTATATATAAGTGCTCAATAAGTTAACTATTATAACACAATTATACAGATGAGAACTGAATCTTAGACGAGGTCACACAGTAAGTGACAGGTAGGTGTTGACCCAGATATATTTGACTTCAAAGTCTCTAATCTTAATTATTACTCTCCAATAGCTCTCAATATCTAAGACACAGTTTTCAAAAAAATATATATGCAAATGAAAAGAGAACAGTTGAAGTATTCCTTTTTTCAAAGGAAGAAAAGATTATGTGGTCTAGTAACTGTTGTATTTTCAGTCATAATAAGACAATGGAAGCTAAGACTGCCCCAAAGACATGTCTGTTACTTGAGGTTCAATTATAATGTCTTTTTAAAATAAAGAGATTTCAAAGATATTATGCTAACTGTAGACTTGAGGGAAATGGAATAAGAAAATCTAGAAGAAATGGTTGCCACTTAAAAAACAACGATGGTTGCTTTTCTTCAAAAAAATAATATAATATCTGTTTTCCCAATTGCACTGGCATTAATTCAACAGTGGACAATTGAATTGAAGGTGTGTTTTTTCCCCTCCTTTTTTTTTGTTAATCCTCACCAGAGGATATTTTTCCATTGATTTTTTTTTTTTTTTTTTTTAAAGAGAGTGGAAGGGAGAGTGAGAGACAGAGAGAGAAACATTGATGTGAGAGAGCCAAACCGGCTAGGGCTGAGTTGAAGGTTTTTGCCTTTTAAGCTTTCACCAATCAAAGACGCCCGGCTGGGATGTTATACATCTGCCCCCACAGAGAAGCACATGCCTTCTGCTGGTTTGTGAACCAATTTGAGTCAACTTGAAATACTCTGAGTTGGAACATTCTCTCAGGGTCTGTGCTGCTATTGTTATTCTTGCCTTAGTTTTCGCATTTGGCTCAGCTACTGTTTATCCAAATTTAAGAAAACAGGAAGGCAGATAGTTCAAAGTCATGGTAATAGAGTAGCCACTAGGTTGAGTTCCATTCCAAATTCTTTCCTTAGGGACAGAATAACAATCTTAATTGAGGGTTTTTAGATAACTTGTTTAGTTGCTAAATTGATATAGATATTTGAATACAGATCTTAAATTTTGGTTTCCATAATCAATTGAGGTCTATGTTTCCTTTTGGGGAGCCCTTATTAAAGCCATAGTTTTAACTTATCAATTTACAGGATTTGAAATGATTTAATTACTTTTTCTCTGTAACAGCTTTATTGAGGTGTAATTGACAATAAACTGTACAGATTTAAAGTGTACAATTTGATGTTTTGACATATATATACACCTATGAAACCATCACCCCAATTAAGACAATGACAAGTAACCATAAAAATTTCCTCATAACCCTTTATAATCTCTTCCTTCCATGCCTCCCCCCATCCAGGCCCCTTGAAGCCACTGATTTATCTTCTTTTACTATAGATTAAAATGTATAGCATGCAGAATTTTCTTTTATTCTCACTTGAGGATATGTTTTTATTTATTTATTAGAGGCCTGGTGCATGAAAATTCATGCAATGGAGGGAGGTCCCTCAGCTCGGCCTGCCCCCTCTACAGTCTGGGAGCCCTCGGGGGCAGGAGGTGACCCGGCAATCAGGGGAAGGCGATGCCCCATCACACCTCTGCTGCTGCCACTGCCGGCAGCACAAGCCTTGGCCGGCCCTGGTTACCTGAGCCTCGGGCGGCCCTGGGCAGCTGGGCATCCACCATCCGAGGCTTGTCTGCACCTCAGGCCAGCCCTGGGCGCCTGGGGCGCCATTATCTTGTGGCTGTGGGCGCGGCCATCTTTGCGAGGGCATGATGGTCAATTAGCATATTCCCTCTTTATTAGATAGGATTTTTGAGAGAGAGAGAGAGAGAGTGAGAGAGAGAGAGAGAGAGAGAGAGAGAGAGAGAGAGAGGGAGAGAAAGGAAGAGAAAGAGAAAGACATCGATTGGTTGCTTCCAGCACAAGCCCTGACTGGGGTAAAACCCAAAACCTGGGTATGTGCCCTGACTGGGAATTGAACCTCCTTTTGGTGTATTGGACGAATCTCCAACCAACTGAGCCACCCAGCCAGGGCCCATTTTTTTTGAGTGAGCTTTGGTTGTTTCACACAATCTATCCATTTCATGAGTTATTGAATTTATTGGCATAATGTTGTTCATAGTATTCTCTTTTTAATCTTTTAATGTCTATAAAACCTGCAGAATTTTCATCTCTTATTCTTATATTAATAATTATGTCTTCTCTCTTATTTATCTGATTAACTAGGCCAGAGTCTTATAAATTTTATTGAGCTTCTCAAAACAACAACAACCACCAGAACAAAACAAAAACCCAGATTTTGGTTTCATTGATTTTCTTTATTTAATTTTTTTTTTTTTTTTACTGATTTCAGTTTTGATCTTTATTATTTCATTTCTTTTGCTTAATTTGAATTTAAGTTTTTTTCTTATTTTGGTAGTGTCTTAAGGTGGAAGGTGAAGTCATTGTTTCGAAACCTTTTTCTTTTCTAATACAAGAATTTAGTGCTATACATTTCTCCCTACAAACTGCTTTAGTGACGTCTGCAATTTTTGATAAATTATTTGGTTTCTCCTTTCACCCATTGATTATTTAGAACTGTGCTATTTAGCTTCCAAATATTTGGGCTTTCCGGATATCTTTCTGTTACTGACTTCTAATTTAATTCTATTGTGATCAGTAAACATACTTTGTATGACTCCCATCCTTTTAGATTTATTGAGATTTGTTTTGGGACCTAGAATAAGGTCTATCTTAGTAAATGTTCCACCTATACTTGAAAAGAATGTTTAATCTGCTATTGGGTAGAGTGTTCAACAAATGTCAATTGGATCATGTTGGTTGATATTTCTTTTTAAAACTTGTTATCTGTACTGGTTTTTCTATCTACTAATTCTATCAGTTATTGAAACTCTGACTATAACTCATGTTCATTCAAATTAAAGAAAAGGAAGGCAGGCATAGTTCACTAACCTCCACTGTTGTCTGTGTGAGACTGAGGGTGTTGTGTTAATCCCACGAATAACCTAAGACTTCTTAAAACTTGGTTAGATCTTTTAAGCCACCCACATAAACATGCTGTCTAAATAAAAACAAAATGCTTGCTATGAAAACAGTTTCAAGGCAAATCCTCTTTCCATTCTCCTACTCCCCTCCAACTTTACTGCTTTCCCTGTAATAGTCTTCTATTTAATTCTGTAGTTATTCTGTACTACAGTTGGGTAGTAATATATTAGTGGCCGAACGTGGTTCATATCTTTTGATGTTATAATGTACAAAAATATCAGATTATTCATGAAAATTTTCAACAAGTTCATGGAAAGACATAGATTGTCAAGTTTTTAAACTTACATATTGGAGAAATGGTTTAGAGATTACAGTACCTGCATCATAGCACATGTCTGGGGCTCAAGACAATGCTGAGTTCAAGTACCAAAACTTTCTGCTGGAAATATGACCTGGTTTTCTATTTTGTTTTCCACAGCTGACAGAAAACAGGTCATTGAGAGCTCAAACTTTTGTCTGTACATCCTTTTGCACATCTAAGCATCTCACAATAAATTTTGGTATTTTAAATAATCTATTTTAAAAACTCAGTTTGAATAATAAATTGATACATTTTAAAACTTCACGTCAGTGTCTGGGTCAGAGAGAATTTATGGAGTTACTATTTATAGATTGTTAAAGACACCTCTCAGAGCAATATCAAGGCTGTTGTGTGTGGACATTTCTGGGATTATAGCACAGAAACTTTAATACCCACCTCAGGAATGACAGGGATCTTAAATAGGCAGTCATATTTACTAAAGAAACCTAGAGTTTTCTTAGATTGCCAACCTTAGTAAGACAAGAAATGTCAGGGTGACAGAACTTAAGTGGCTCTTTTCAGATATGTTACACTGATTCTCTATATTTAAAATGCAAAACAGCCTCCCAAAGCTATTTAATTAAGTGAAAGTAAGTCTAGTCCTTTTGGAACCAAATGGTTCAGTGAGCAAATGCATATCAGCAAGTGGAGGGAGAGGAGGAAGTTATTATGTGTTTCACAGACACGGTGACATGCTATAACCCTATATCAGGGATCCTAAACAGTGATTGGTGGAGAAAATTATCAAACTGAGTTTAAATTTCGGCAGGTACGAAATTATCATGCAAAAGTCTAGGACAGTGTGCCACTCAGTCTCCAAAGAAAAAGATAAGAAACCCTGGATTTTCAAAGTCCCTTTGAAGGCTTTTAAGGTAAGACAAAACATCCTCTTTACTCAGAACCAACAGATACCTTTAGAAAAAAATTTGAATTTCAGAGAAGCCAACTAGATTTTAAGACGTGAATAACCCTGTATGATTAGATTTTTCCCCTCCTCTTTTGACTTGTCAAATCAAGAGTTTGTATGAAAAGATCTCGAGAAATTATGTGGTAAGGAATACTGATTCCATCTAGCAAAATATTGCATTACTGAAGAGTAGGTTTTTATTTAAAAAAATAGCCAGTGTTAAAATACCAGTTGTGAATAGAAAGAATATATGTAAGATGAAGCAAATATTTTAAATCCAAAATCTTAACAACAGAATGAGTGATTAGAATATTTTATGTATAACTCACTAAAGTGTCATTACTGTTATTTTTATTCAGAAAACCCAGTTTTGAGAACCTTGAGCCTAGTTAAATAAATTTTTTTAGTCTCAATGCAATGTAAGATGTGATGGGATTGAATGAAAAAGAAAAGAAACAATCTCTCCCGTTTTTATTTATTATTATTTTTAAAATTATTATTATTATTTTTAATTCTCACTCAAGGATATGTTTTTATTGATTTTCAGAGAGAAAGGAAGGGAGAGAGTTAGAAACATTGATGTGAGAAGCATCTATCACTCATCTCCTGCATGCGCCCTGACTGGGGATCAAACCTGCAACCTAGGTATGTGCCCTGACTGGGAATCGAATCCACAAACTTTTGGTGTATGGAACAATGCTCCAACCAACTGAGCCACCTGGCCAGGGCTCTTCCTCTTTTAAATAGTAACAATAGTAACATTTAAACACTGACTATGTTAAAAAATAAACATGAATTTGATGTAACACATTATGTTATATTTATTTCAAAGTTTGTCTAATCAACTCAGTGATAGGGCCCATGTCTGTCTTTTAGGGCTCCATATCTGGCTCACATTAGATCTTCAAATGCTTGTTGAATTAATGAATGGATCTCAGTTTACATATAACTTCTTGGTCCCTAAAAAAAAAAATCAATGTTTAACCTAAAAAATTAATTTTTTGCCAGTTGACATTAGGGCTTTAAGAGCTATACTAAAAACACTTCTACTCAGAATAGCTAGAGATTCTGACCTCTGTCAGACTTCTCCATTTTACAAGATGGTAGCTTTGAAAAAAGAAAGATACATTACTAACAAATTGGCAAACTGAGGTGGAAATTTGATCATTATTTGGTGCTTTGGTTAGTTTCGATAAGAAATTAGATAAGGCAGATTTTAAAAATTCAGCTTGGGCTTTCAAACAGGGCTTTAATTAGGCTTTGCTTTTCACTTAAAAAAAGTTGTCCAAAATAACTAGGTAAAATTTCTAAATCTCATTTAATTTGTGACATGAACTAATCTGGAGGGGGTACACATAATTCTTAAGACTCTGTTCTCAGGCTGACAAAATTAAGGGCATTTCTTTTTCTTCTTTTTAAAAAATATATTTTTATTTATTTCAGAGAGGAAGGGAGAGGGGGAGAGATAGAAACATCAATGATGAGAGAGAATCAGTGATCGGCTGCCTCCCGTACGTCCCCTATTGGGGATTGAGCCTGCAACCTGAGTATATGCCCTTGACCAGAATCAAACCCGGGACCCTTGGGTCCACAGGCTGACGCTCTATCCACTGAACTAAACTGGCTAGGGCGAGGCCATTTCTATAGGAGTCTTTCGAGCCATTGACCTACATGGGGAAACAGCTGAACATCAGCATGCATCATTCAATTGTTCTGGAGTGGATATGAAAGGGAGCTAATGTGGTCAGATTTCTGGATTGCAGTTTAGAAACGGGCTGCACATAACCCTGGCCTTCACTACCGGTACCTTTCCAGGACACCATGGGCCCTCCAAATCACCGTGTAGACTGGCCTTCGGCAGACTCTCTGTAATAAGTAGGGTTGAGACTGCAAAGCAGAGTATAACTCCTGCTTACTAAACAGCTGCCCTTCCACATCCATGCCCAGAGCTCTGCATTAGACTTGTCCTGAGGTCACCTCGGCCTCGCTTTCCATCTGCAGCATTTTGGAAGGAGGTCTTGGCTTTCTGCTGAGCGGCTACAAGAGTCAGCACTTTCTTTCCCTCTCTCAGTAGCTCTGAAACTGTGTCCTCTCTCCTGTGAAGAAATGCCAATGACGCTATGGCAGTTGGTGTTCACTGATGCTTTATGATCTTTCCACTATCAACATTAAGTCCAATAAAGGCCATTTTATAACATGCAGCATTAGAAACTATAAACCCAGTTGGAGTTCATGAAATAGGAGCAAAACTCTCCTTTCCTTTCTACAGTAATGGAAGCATTACATCAAGCAATCCAATTTGCAATAAGTGGGAATTTAAATTTTTGATTCACATGGACTATCATGTGCCTATTCCAATGTATCAAAATGTATAGTTGACCATTTCTGAATGTAAATTCTAACAGGAGTAAAGGGTCATATGTTTATAAGTCCCTCATAGTAATCGCTATCATTTATTAAGAGATTGCTCCATATTAAGAGATTGCTCCATACTCAGGGCAGTGCCAAGTATTGCTTATATTAGTAAGTATTTATTCATCAACAATATTCGGAAAAGGTCTTTTTCTGTGCTCTGTGTTGGACTACAGGGATTACCAATACATGCTCCCGGGTCTCGGGAGCTCTCAGTAGGGCAGGAGAAGGTGCAAGGAGCCAGGCTGTTTTTAAACAGCACAATAAACACCGAGAGGCTCTCTGTATACTTTTCTTAATTGTCTGGCTGAAGTGTTTTTTATTCACCTCCAGTTTTGAAAATCTGACAATTTCTGTAATTATGTTTTCTGTGTACGTCATCTGGAACTCCTCATCTACAGAAATTGGATCTCCGTGATCATTTTCTGAATTCATTAACTGTTTTAATAAATTTAGGTTTTTAGCTTTGAAAAAAAAAAAAAAACAACAACCACCAAAAGCAGTACAATGGGCTACCAGGGAGGTGTGCAGAAGCTGCTGTGTGTAAAAAAGAGACACTAAGCACCCTCAGAAATGGAGCCGTAGAAGGCTTCTCAGAGAAGATTTTTCTGCTAAGATGGCTGGGGCAATCCTGCAGGGCAGGCATTATTATTATCCCAGATGGAGGAAACAAGGCTGAGTAAAGGGCTTACATTTCTCAAACTCACACAGCAAGTAGCAAAGGTAGAATTCGAACCCAGGTCTCTAAATCCAAACTCTATGTTCTTTCCATGAGCCTAGGCCCCCTCGCGCCTGTCCCTTACAGTCTGGCAGCATCCAAATGTATGAATCGAGAGAGGGGACGATAAGTGCTTCATCTTTTAAACGCAATCTTAGTACAATTAGTTAATACTTGATTAAAACTATTCAGAAGAGACAGATATCATTACCATTAAGAACAGCAGAAGGACACTAATTATGGTTATGACTTTGTGGCTATATGGCTGTTCCCCTTCACTGGCAGAGGCAAACAAGTCCAGATGGTTCCATTGGTGATGGGCCTGAGGATGCCTGTACATCTCCACGACCACGCCAGGGATGCTCTGAACACGGAGTCTTGGCAGCCACCTTCTCGTGCTCGATAAATACTTCTTGCCTGAGAAAAAGGCAAATGCTTACAAACCAGGTGACCCATTACTGAGGTTATTACCTTTTGTTCTGTAAGTAATGTTGTGCTGTTCTCTTTTTTAAACAGCCATTAACGAATATTTCTGAAGAAAATGAAGATAATCATATGTTTTTGCATTTGGGCAGCAGGATGGGCCATTCCGGTAAGTATGCCATCCTCAGGAAACCTCTGTACTTGGCTATCTCTTTTAACCTAACAAAAATATAGAAGACTTTGCAGATAAGCTGAGCCTAAACATCTAGATTTGCATGAAAGACTTGACAGGCTATCTCTGGGGGTCTCAACAAAACCAAACATGACTCCAAGTTCATGCCCCTATTCCTCCAATCAAAATTCATGCTGCTCAGAAGGATTCTTATTTAAAAATCATTCTGATCAATTTACATTCAATCCCCAGAAATCATGAAGATTTCGTTCATCTTTGCTCATGTGCTCTGAAACTGCACTCTAATATCAATGAAACCTGTATTGTTTAAAGTTTTCAAGAAAGAAAAATAGCATTTTTTTTTAACATAGGGGAAAACTAACATTTTTACTCAGAGTTATTTTTTATATGTTCACTGTAGAAAATTTGGGAATATACAAACCACACCAACAAAGAAAAATTAAGAAAATTCAACCGTTTGTAATTTTATTAGCCAGCTGCTATGGTTAACATTTTTTATATGTTTTCATAATACCAAATGCTTTGGTATTGATGTAGTTGAGAATTTTCTCAATTATTTCAAATGTGCTCCTGAGGACACATAGTCTACTACTTTTTTTTTTTTTTATGAACTGGCTCTGGTCATACCAACTATCCTCCTGGGGGTTTTGGCCAGGATTATACTTAGGGTAGGTCTTGTACTTTGCAAGAGGCTTATTGTAGAGAAATACCCAAGATCTATCTTTTCATCTTTAGAATAGACTGTTCCTCTTCTATAGTTGAGACGAATGGTCTGGTTAATTCTTCAATAAAATTGGTAACACCGTTGTGAAAACTATCTGTATGCCAGTTTAAATTCCACATAAACCCTGTAAAAAGTCATTTCTCTTTTCCACCTGATTAGAGCATATGTTGGCCTTTGTGTTATATCTCTCCCCCGCTTCATTTAGGGAAAAATGTGTGTGTCTGTGTATGGGAATGCACGCAAAATAAGAATGTTTTTGATTTTCATAGGTTCCTCAAATCAGGCCATTGGAGAGACATGCTGTTGGCCAATCTGTGAATTTAAGTCTTCCAGCAAAATTAAAAGTGCCAATACAGGTATAGGGTATAAAATGTGTTTCTAAGTTATTTTTAGATTCCATTACCTTCCAAAAAAATTGATGCTCAGCTTTTCAGTTTCACAATGATATTCACAATTTATTTTGAATTGTTTCTTTTTCAGGATGAGTTATATGCTAATGATACCACCAAAGAAAGTGGTGCCCCCATGCATGAAAATGAAATGGGAAGGCAACAGTATACCAAAGATGGTTACCAAGTAGCAGGAGATGGCTCTGAGTGGGCAGGAGTAGGAGGGAAAAGTTTTTCTACACATTCCATGTCAGTAAATGGAGAGGGGCATCCTGAGGATCAGAATGAGGGCACAGAAAACCCAGAAACATATGGTCATGATGGAATACATGGTATTAGGGGACAAGCAAGCACTATTGACATGACTGGAGCAGCAAATGGGAGCCATGTTAATGGAAATACTGATGAGAATTCTAAAAATGGGGATGTTGGAGATGCAAGTCAGAGGGAGAATGCCACTGTTGTTGACGAAGATGAACATCAAGCATCTGGAAGCAGTAAGAGTACAGGCCAGGAGGATGACATAAATGGGAATTCTTGTACGAATGAGGGTGATACAAGTGCAATAACACCTCAGAAAGGAGGTGAGAGAAATGGTCATGAGGAGGCCGGGGTAACACCAGGGGGAAGCGGAGCTGGCAATAGAGAAGATGCTGGCCTCGATAATTCTGATGGGAGTCCTAGTGGAGATGGAACAGATGAGGGGGAGGACAAGGGCTCTGGTGATAATGAAGGTGAAGAAACGGGAAATGGAAAAGATGGCACTGATAACAGCCAGGGCCAGGGGGGCCAGGGTCCTGGAAAAGAAGAGGACAATGATAATAGCTTAGGTAAAAATTCAATTAGCAGTGAAGATGATGGCCCTGAGGACAAAGAAGATCCCCATGACATGGATGGAGACAATGCCTCCGAGAGTGAGGAGGATTCCGATAGTATCCTAGAAAAAGATGATAGCCAAAGAATAGAGGACATCCACAAAACCAATCACAGAGAAAACAATGGTGTGGATAATGGAATTACCAAAGAATCAGAGACAAGCACGAATGGGAAGAGCCAAGATAAGGTTAGTTTATGAAGTTGATTTTTTAAATAGCAATTTAAATTCTCTCTTCCACCCAACTAATGGTAGCACAAAAAAAATAATCATGACAAGCATTCATGTATTTTCGTACCTAAATTACTTGAATATCTGATGGGAAAGCCAGAGTTCTTACTAGATTTTGATATACAACAATTTTTTTTATATTTTATTGATTTTTTACAGAGAGGAAGGGAGAGGGATAGAGAGTTAGAAACACTGATGAGAGAGAAACATCGATCAGCTGCCTCCTGCACACCTCCCACTGGGGATGTGCCCACAACCAAGGTACATGCCCTTGATCGGAATCGAACCTTGGACCTTTCAGTCCTCAGGTCGACGCTCTATCCACTGAGCCAAACCGGTTAGGCAATATACAACAGTTTTAAAAAATGAAACATTTCTAAAAATTTGGTTAAAATTCTAGAACAGTCTTAAGCTAAATAATGTCTGCACCATAAAAGTTCCTACTGGGTGAAATATGTGGGTGGGTTGTTATATAACCCAAGCACTTTCAAGTACTGAATCCAGCACATTTTCACAAACAGATGTTTCTGAAGTACTAGAAGCTGACTTTCTGTTTCACTGGTCACTTTTCTCAGTGTTCCTCAGACCAATGCAATTTTGCAGTATAACATTCATTAATTACCCATTCTTTTATCCATTCTTCCATAGCGAATAGAAATTGAAGGTCCAAGCAGTGGCAATAGAAACAATATTACCAACAAAGCTGGGAAAATCATCGGCGATAAAGAGAGTAAAGGTCAACATGGAGTGATTGTGGGCAACGGAAATGTCCAGACACAAGGGGAGACTGACAACATGCAAGAACCTGGCCAGAAGTCAGAACCTGCAAATAAGGTTGAACATGGCCAAACAGGTAGTGAGAGTAACAGTGATGGCTATGATAGTTATGAGTTTGATGATGAATCCATGCAAGGAGATGATCCCAACAGCAGTGATGAGTCTAATGGCAGTGATGATGCCAATTCTGAAGGTGACAATGACAGCAATAGCCGAGGAGATGCATCGTATAACTCTGATGAATCAAAAGATAATGACAATGACAGTGATTCAAAAGGAGAAGGAGATGAGGACAGTGACAACACATCAGATGCTAGTGATAGTGACAGTAATGGCAATGGTAACAATGGGAGTGATGACAGCGAATCAGACAGCAGCAAAGATAAATCAGACAGCAGTGACAGCAGTGACAGCAGTGACAGCAGTGACAGCAGTGACAGCAGTGACAGTAGTGACAGTAGTGACAGCAGTGATACTAGTGACAGCAGTGACAGCAGTGACAGCAGTGATAGCAGTGACAGTAGTGATAGCAGTGACAGCAGTGACAGCAGTGACAGTAGTGACAGCAGTGATAGCAGTGACAGCAGTGACAGTAGTGACAGCAGTGACAGCAGTGACAGCAGTGATAACAGTGACAGTAGTGATAGCAGTGACAGCAGTGATAGTAGTGACAGCAGTGACAGTAGTGACAGCAGTGACAGCAGTGACAGTAGCGACAGCAGTGACAGTAGTGATAGCAGTGACAGCAGTGACAGCAGTGACAGTAGTGACAGTAGTGACAGCAGTGACAGCAAATCAGATAGCAGCAACAGTAGTGACAGCAGTGACAGTAGTGACAGCAGTGACAGCAGCGACAGTAGTGACAGCAGCAACAGCAGTGACAGCAGTGACAGTAGTGATAGCAGTGACAGCAGTGACAGCAGTGACAGCAGTGACAGCAAATCAGATAGCAGCAACAGTAGTGACAGCAGTGACAGCAGCGACAGCAGTGACAGCAGTGACAGCAGCGACAGCAGTGACAGCAGTGACAGTAGTGACAGCAGTGACAGTAGTGACAGCAGTGACAGCAAATCAGATAGCAGCAACAGTAGTGACAGCAGTGACAGCAGCGACAGCAGTGACAGTAGTGACAGCAGTGACAGCAGTGATAGTAGTGACAGCAGCGACAGTAGTGACAGCAAATCAGATAGCAGTGATAGTAGTGACAGCAGTGATAGCAGTGACAGCAGCAACAGCAGTGACAGCAGCAACAGCAGTGACAGCAGTGACAGCAGTGACAGTAGTGACAGCAGTGACAGTAGTGACAGCAGTGACAGCAGTGACAGCAAATCAGATAGCAGCAACAGTAGTGACAGCAGTGACAGCAGCGACAGCAGTGACAGCAGTGACAGTAGTGACAGCAGTGACAGCAGCGACAGCAGTGACAGTAGTGACAGCAGTGAAAGCAATGAAAGCAGCAACAGTGCATCTGACAGTAGTGATGAGAGTGACAGCAAGAGCAAGTCTCCTAATGGCAACAACAATGGAAGTGATAGTGACAGTGATAGTGAGAGTGAAGGCAGTGACAGTAATCACTCAACCAGCGATGATTAGAATGAACAAAAACCCCACAAGATTTCTTGTGTGAAAAGTTTGGTGAGTGATAGGAAATAAAGACTTCCAAGAAAGTAAGGAGAAGGGAGAAAGAAACAGAAGACATGTAAACAACCACAGAATTAAGCCAAACGGATGGATTCAGTCCAACTCCCAGCTCCCTCAGAGAGAATCTGAATGTGTGACCTTTGGTACATGCGTGTTAAAATATATTCTGAAAAGATTTTGCTAAAGGTGTACATCTAAACATAAAATAACAATCAAAGTATCATTTAATACTTCATACAGAAATCTCAAGTAATCACGTACTACATGATAACTTCAATTCAAATGCCAAGTGCTTTAGAATGTGGCAAGCAAACACTTCTTATAAACAGCTTGTGACTTTGCCTTACTCTTTTGAGTAATTATATTTTCTGAATAGATGGTCTGCTCACTGCTGAGTAAAGGATGCTGTTACTATACCCACCTTGACTACTAATTCTTTACTTATTCCAAGAAATGCACTTGTAACATGAAAAAAAGAAAAGCAGCAATATTTTAACCTTTTGGGGAATAATCTTTGTAATTATTGAAGAGAGTAATTCTAAGTTAGGGAAATTCTAAAGAGTGTTAGAGAGGAATCGAGAGGCTGATTTAAATAAAACCTGATACTTAGTATTACATTCCTGCAAACCACTGGAAATTTAGCACAAAGTCCCTAAAGCTACTGACAAAACTGGTGCTGTGCTTAGAACAGTGTCTTGCCTCCACTAGCCCCTTTCCAAATAGCAATAAGTAAATGAAGCCAAGAATGGACGTTGGGTGGGGTAGAGTGGGGAGGGATGGTGGTGTTCAATTTTGAACTTTATTAACTGAAATCAGTTGTCTTCTGCCTCAATCTCACAAAGTCAAACTTGGTTCACATTTCCCTTTTAAACCCCCACAAACCAAAACTTCTAGATCAGACCTTGAGACTCTCTTCTCACTGTTAATCTCTTTAATAAAAGCCAATAGTTGCTGGTGGGTAGTGTTTGGAAACTACTCTTTATTATTATTATTTGAGTCTTATATGTAGCTAAAATCTGAGCATGGATCTTCAGCCTTTTCATGAATGAGGGTAATTTTTAGTTTTGGGATGAAGCCCAAATGCCTGAATGTGAGGATCTTAAAAATGTATGAGCCTAGACCCGTGGTCGGCAAACTGCGGCTCGCGAGCCACATGCGGCTCTTTGGCCCCTTGCGTGTGGCTCTTCCACGAAATACCACGGCCTGGGCAAGTCTATTTTGAAGAAGTGGCGTTAGAAGAAGTTTAAGTTTAAAAAATTTGGCTCTCAAAAGAAATTTCAATCGTTATACTGTTGATATTTGGCTCTGTTGACTAATGAGTTTGCCGACCACCGGCCTAGACTGTCATATTTCATAGGGTGGAGATATACTTTATTACTCAAACTAGGACACTTTTGAGAGTAAAAGGGGTGCTATCAATAATTACTTGGGGACAGGGGGTGTAAATTGGACTGTCCAGGGACACTGGAGATACAATGAACATAGCCGTAAAACTTTAGGGTATATTTTTAAGATTTAGTAGCGATGATTTTTCATTTCCCTCTCTTTCCACGTAGGCAATTATTTTAGGTTGCTCTACTTCAAAGTTAAACATCTATATGGGGGAGTTTTGGATGCAACCTTTTAAATGTTAATTTTCAACCAGGCATTAGTTGACAATTTATGCTCTAAGATTAGGCGTATTTTACACAAAGAGTTTCAGTAGGTTGTTTTTTCTGCCTCCTTCCTCCCATATGCAAGAGTTTCTTAGTTAAGAGATCAATACAGCAAGGAATATTTCTGAAGGCTTTCAAACACTGCTACTCATAAACTACTTGATAGCTCAAAAAACTGTGAAATTTTAGTTTTCAATATATGCCAATCATGTAAGTCACTTCAAACTTCTTTTGTGAAAGTATGCTCTAGGTTTTGAATTAAAAAATGTATGAAGTGCGGCTTCTAGTGTTTGTCCCATCTATTTCAAAAGGTTGTGATGAGCACTCAGTCAGGCAATGGATGTGAAACTCTTAGTAAGCTGTACAAGATATGTAAATGACAGATAATGAATTTTGGTGTTATAATAAACATCTGTTTATATGATTGTCCTCAAGGAAATCTTCCTTTATCTTAATGAGTTTGCGTAACATGTTTAAAAATTAACTTTAAAATAAATATATATCTTTATTGATTTCAGAGAGGAAGGGAGAAGGAGAGAGAGAAATATCAATGACGCGAGAGAATTATTGACTGGGAATTGAACTGTGACCTCCCGGATTATAGGTCAACACTCAACCACTGAACCACACTGGCCAGGCAAAAATGAACTACTTTTAATTGAAAAAGTAATATATGTATATACACAAAATAAAAATTCAAACACTATGAAAAGGTATACAAAAATATTAAATCTACACAGTCCTAGACTCCCAGTCCTCTATTTCTCTTCCCTAGAGGCAATTCCCATTACTAATATCCTGTTGAACTCTCCAAAAATACTTTATACACATATGAGCATATATGTTCCCTTTTTAAAACACATGGAAGTCTACTATACACAATGTACTTTTTAACCTAAGAATGTACCTTGAATAAAACACAGATTGATAATCTGTGTTGCATTTCATTCTATGAACTGCCATAAGTATTTAATCTCTGCCTATTTTTCCATTACTTTCTGAGCCATTCATGGAGGGAACTCTTTAGGCGTCACCGGAGTCTAATAGCCCAAGCTGGCTACATTTTCAGCCAGTTTTAATAAAGATTTCATCTTAAGAAGTGTTTCTGGGGGTGGAAGATGTTCAGAACTTAAAGCTGATGCCAGAAACAGTGAAGGAAGATTATGATCCTGATTTTCTTATGTAATAATATTGGCATCAGCCTCTGGACCTTTGAGGCAAAAGTGGAGACACTTTAAAAGAATGTCTCAAGAGTAGATCCTTTGTACACAGGAAGTCTGGTGTTAGAAAACACAATTGGTTTGGGGTCATTTTTCTGGAATAAAGTTTAATAAGCTATCTGCTAATATTGTCCATGAGAGTAATTTTTTAAACTGCAGATTATCACTAAATTTTTAAAAATATATTTTTATTGATTTCAGAGAGGAAAGGAGAGGGAAAAAGAAAGAGATAGAAACATCGATGATGAGAGAGAATCTTTGATCAGCTGCCTTCTGCACACCCCCTACTAGGGATTGAGCCCACAACCTATGCATGTGCCCTTGACCAGAATCAAACCTGGGAACCTCAGTCTGAAGGGCTACACTCTATACACTGAACCAAACCAGCTAGGGCTTGTCACTCATTTAGTAAGTACTGATATCAGTTTAGTGACTTATCACCAACATTTTATAAAATGAAATAATAAAAAAAGAAAATCATAGTGCATCAGATGTAGTGTTTTGTGAAACTTGACATTTATCTCTATATACATACTAGAGGCCCGGTGCATGAAATTCTTACAGGGGAGGGGGGTACCCTCAGCCCAGCCTGCACCCTCTCCAATCCGGGACCTCTCGGGGGATGTCCGATTGCCAGGTTAGGCCTGATCCCAGGATCGGGCCTAAACTGGCAGTCGGCTATCCCTCTCACAATCATGGACCGTAGGCTCCTAATCACTCACCTGCCTGCCTGCCTGGTCACCCCTAACTGCCCCCCCCCCCGCCGGCCTGGTGGCCCCCAACTGCCCCCCCCTGTCGGCCTGGTCGCCCCACACAGCCTGCTGTTCAGTTGTTTGGTCGTCCCTCACTAACCCCCCTGCCAGCCTGGTTGTAGGCAGCCATCTTGTGAGGGTGTGATGGCAATTTGCATATTACCTCTTTATTATATAGGCTATACACACATCTGTCTAAGTATGCTTATACTAGGACGTGATGTAAAATGTCATTCTGACTGTTGGTTGTCATAAAAAGATTTGACTGCCATTGGTTTGGTAAAGCATTATTATTGCTAGTAATCATTTCATATTTACTTTTCACATGCACATTTCTCCATACAGCTAAGTTTCTTTCCCTCTTTGAAGCAGTGTTTAAAAAATAAAAGAAACATAGGAGTAGTGGTGTATGTATAGAGAGTGATGCAAGAGTGGTGGTGGGATGGGTTTCTGGATTGATTTGTGCTGCAGTAAAGGAGGCAAGGTAACATTTTTATCTTTTGAGCTGGCTCTCAGAGGTCATCTTGACCCTGACCCTGGAATTTCTTCCACACCTTCTTATACCACAAATAAGGAAAGGTAGTAAGGGTGTGTGTTTTGTTTTGTTTATATAAAATCTATTTCTTAAAACAGATTCTAAAAAGATAACCTTCAGAGAGTCATACCTCACCATATAAATACATGTAAAGTTATTAACTGGGATGGAATTTCCCAGAATTCAAACTTGCTTTATGGTTTGTAATGGAAGTTTTGAAAAACTTTAGACCAAAATAACCTGGAACAATTTTCCTCTCCCTAAAAGGAGCAGGAACAAAATGGAATAGTTCAGTCATAGATGAAAATATCATTGTGTTCTCACAGGGATCCATTGACTGCTGCTCACAGGCAAATCCTCTAGAGAAAGAAACAAGTCAACAATACAATGTTCCCAAACTCTCGGCTCTGAATAGAGATCTTAGGTTCACATGCTAAAAAAGGGATAAAAAAAGGAAAAAAAAAAGATAATTCCTATGGGGCACTCACGTAGCTCAGGAAAATGGTCTAGTCCAGTGGTCGGCAAACTCATTAGTCAACAGAGCCAAATATCAACAGTACAACGATTGAAATTTCTTTTGAGTGCCAAATTTTTTAAACTTAAACTTCTTCTAACGCCACTTCTTCAAAATAGACTTGCCCAGGCCGTGGTATTTTGTGGAAGAGCCACACTCAAGGGGCCAAAGAGCCGCATGTGGCTCGCGAGCCGCAGTTTGCCGACCACGGATCTAGTCTAAAGATCACTAACACATTAGACTTCACGTGTTTTCCATTAGTTGGCAAGTCCGCTCTAGCACGAAGCACTGCATTTACAGAGTGCTGTATCCCAGCTCCCTCCTTCACTTCCAAGTCCATTATTTTGGGCGTTGCCATTGGATATACCCCTCCTTCCTTGACCCTTTCCCTCTTTTTCTCTCTAGTATTTTTTCTCTTTCAAGAGATGAAGAAATGTCTGGGGAGGAAATGCTTTGTCCTTTGCAGAATTTACTTCCCAGGCATCTCCCTGGGTGAGGCCCAGGAAGACCCCCCAGGCAGAGGTTGCTGTGTTGAGCTTCCTTTTTCCAGCTCCTATATTGCAAACAACCAGCTGGGTCCCAGCTCTTGCCTCCCTAGTACTCTCCTTAATTGAAACCACTGAATGTTTCCTTGCCACTCTAGTTCCACCTCCCTATCCTCAGACCAATCTGAGGTGGAGGCAGATACTCAGGCTCTCACAGACCAACACTTTACTTCTTGTCTTATTCTAATAGCCTGATTCTAGAAGGTTGACTCTTACCTTGTCCCCACATGACAATCCCCCTTGATCTTTCTAACTGGGCTTCCACATGGCTTCCTCATCTCTCTGTAGTGTACTGATTAGAATTTTCCCAGCCCAGCCAGCCTGCGAGGACCAGGAGCAAACCTGTTGTCTGACACATTCAGGCTTATTGATGCAACCCAAGGAAGGAGATTGTGCAATAGAGCAACCTCGGGCATCTCAGCAAACAAAGGAAAAGACAGAACTACTACAGGGTTTTGGGAAAGGGTGGAATTTAGATAATATTTAAAAGTGTTTGAAAGGTTCAAAGCAAAGCAAGCTATGGCTAAAGGGGTCAACCTCAGGTTTGGACTATGAAGTAGATGCAGGTTCCTGCGTCCTTGGAGAGTGCCAAGTGAAGATGGATGTGGAATGCTGTAGCCCCAGATCCCTTATCTGACTCTCTGTTCCTAGGTTATACGTTGAGAATGGTTCTCTGTGTCAAAGTACCTTAGACCCTCCAAGCAAATGTGAGGTGTTTTATGTTTACTGATATTTAAAAAAGCAAAATATCGGATAATCTACGGTTTTAGAGAATAAAGCTTCCAGTAATTTATAAATCTTAGGTTCACATGCTAAAAAAGGGATAAAAAAAGGAAAAAAAAAAGATAATTCCTATGGGGCAAAGTAGGGGGTTGTTATGACACTATACAGCTTCAGTGTCCTTGGGAGAGATATCTTCTGTTAAGTTTGCAGCTAACTGTGAGTCCACTCTGATAAATGGTGGGGAGATTTTTACTCTCTCAGTAGGAGCTCATTTTTATTTTCTCAGGAAGTATGTTTCTGCTAAAACCAAGACTCTGCTTATCTTGCTGGTCTTTTTCCCTAATTCTGGCAGAATTCCCAGATGTCCACCTGCTCTTTGAATATTGCCCATTCCAGCATCTGTTGGACTTTGCATTACTCCCATAAATTGTGTTTCTGTCTTGCTGATTACTCTCTATACCCTGAAAACACATTGTCATTTCCTCTTCGTGCCAGTGTTCTGAACACAGATTTTCCCCTGTTTAAACCTGAGCATGGCATAACTTTTCCACTGCCATTTCTCACCTGTCTCATGTAGACCGGGAGGTCCATGTTCTATCTCCGTCCTATCTATTTCATTCTGCTACTAGGAGCTCATCCCTAATTGGTCAAGTTCTGGTATTTAATAGTTACCATCTCTAAATTGAACTTGAGTCCTCTTCTAAATTTCTAGGTTGTTGTGCACTGATTTCATAGATTTTTTTTTTTTTCCCAGGAGTCTCTCTGACTCTGGGTTTTTGGTTTGTTGACATATTTCTCCTCACCTTTTGTGGTTTGTCTGAAGGACAGTTAAGAGCCTGATGTTTATACTGGGTTCTGGGCTTTATCTTTTGGCCAAACTCAAATATTCACCTGTCATTATCTGCCAATTGTTGGGACTGAATTTCATTTTGAAGAAGATAAATGAGTAATGTAGCCAGTTTGTTCAACCAAAGAATCTTATCCATTCGAACTAGACCTAAGACAAACAAGATAAGAACATTCTCTCCCTCCCCGCAAAATATGAACAATCAGAAACAGAAAAATAAATCCACAATAGTCTTCATGGTTCTACATTTTAGACAGTGAAAGCCTGATATCTAGAATCAAAATGGTCATTGATAGGTAAGTTTATCTTAGACTTATCAGGTAGGTAAACAACAGCTCAATAATATTGGGGCTGTGTATAGATAAATTTGGTCACATGTTTTCTTTCTTGTTTTAATTACCTATTTTCAGAGCAGTGTTTGATGGAGAAATGTTCCCTTCTGTGGCTAGAGCTTTGGCAACATGATTGCTAATTCTAACTTATTAGAGCTCTTGAAACATTTTTTTCAACCTACATATGTTTATAATATTGGTATCAATGCTAATCAAAGTGTGACCAGTGGAATAGTTACAGCCTATAAACAATTTGTTAGGGTTCAGAAATAGAGAAATTGAGAGTAAACATTTATAATCTTTATAGCAACTTGACACTGCATGAAATTCAAGCGTGATAATTTTTCTAGTAATTCATTTTCATTGTATTTGTATAAGCAGAAATTCAGGAAATGTGTGGGAATGGATACTTAGGGTGGGGAGTAATGGTAGAAGGAACATAAACTTGGATCAGGCCGAATTTATTGATATGTGCTCGCTAAGTAGAGAATCTGCATGTAATGTTGCAGCTGGATGGCTAGAAAGGGCTCTAAGGGCTTGGTTGATTGGTTGACTGAAACATGGACCAAAGGTGGCTGTTAGTGAGTGAAATGGAAATGTTTGGCTCTCCTTGGTTTGATGTAGCGGAAGGGATTCAAAAACTTAAGGAGATTGGGATGCTGGAGTGGTGTCATTTAAGACGCATTTACCTACTCCGGGAGGGTCCAGCAGACACAGCTTTCATCTATACTCGGAGAAAGAAACTTGTTCTTCTCTGAAGGCCAGACCTTACATGAGAACCAGAGGCATTCAATTTGAAAACCTAAATGCAATAACGGTAATGGATCTTGGAGGCAGGGTCCAAGTGACTGTCCTCAACTGCCAAAGACAAGTTGGTGTGGTTACTGTAATGGACAGCAGAGTCAAAACAGTAATCAGAATAGTCTGACTTGCATAGACTGGTGGCATTGCCTAGTTAATCATGGTGTTCCTAGAACTGAAATAGATGGTGAGCTTACTAAATTCTTACTTTCTAGGTACAAGCAGAAAAGTTCTACATCAAGTGAACAAAAGTCCAACTCAAATAAAAACAGAGACGTGCATACAGTCCCTCAATCAATTCCCAGACTTGAGACACAGTGTGTAGGTCCTGCACCTCTTGAATGAAGGGGAGACCAGATTCCCTTTAGGAAAAACCCCAGTATACTACCAAAAATTTATACCACTAATATTTCTCCCAAAGAAATCTATGACATTTCATGAGGGAAACCATACATCAACGCAGGAAAAGAAATAATTGGACCTGTAGGGGCTACTGGACACTGGCTCCAAACTGACACTAATTCTAGGAGACCCAGAATGTCACTGTGGCCTGCCAGACAGAGTAGGGGCTTATGGAAGTCAAATGATCAATGGACTTTTTAGCTCAGTTCCATCTCATGGTGGGTCCACTGGGT
Organism: Cnephaeus nilssonii; assembly: GCF_951640355.1. Classification (NCBI taxonomy): domain Eukaryota; kingdom Metazoa; phylum Chordata; class Mammalia; order Chiroptera; family Vespertilionidae; genus Cnephaeus; species Cnephaeus nilssonii. The sequence continues at coordinate 61,154,211 of NC_137072.1, read as the reverse complement.
CCTTAAACCCATCTGTGGTTATTTCCTCAGTTGCAGAATACATAATTGGAGTAGACATACTTAATAGTTGGTAGTATATACATACTGATTTCCTGACCTGTGGAGTGAGGGCTATTATGGTGAGAAAGGTCAAGTAGAAGCATTAAAATTGACTATACCTAGGAAAATACTAAATAAAAAATGAGGCTGCATTCCTGGAGGGTTTACAGAGATTAATGCCATCATCAGGGACTTGAAAGAGTCAAGGGTGGTGATTCCCACCACATCCCCATTCAACTCCCCTATTTGTCCTGAACAGAAAACAGATGGATATTGAAGAATGACAGTGGATTGCTGTAAATTTAACGAGGTGGTGATTCCTACTGCAGCTGCTATACCAGATGTGGTTTAATGCTTGACCAAATTAACACATCCACTGGTATCTGGTATGCAGCATTGCTCTGTCCATAAAGATGACCAGAAGCAGTTTCCTTGCAGCTGGTTAGGCCAGCAATATACCTTCACCTACTACCTTCACTGTACCTATAAACTCTCCAGCCCAATGTCATAATGTAGTTTACAGGGATCTTGATTGCCTTGCCATTTCAGAAGGTATCATACTGGTCCATGGCATTGATGCATGGATGACACTGTGCTGACTGGGCAAGGTGAGCAAGAAGAAGCAACTGATCTAGATTATTGGAAAGACATTTGTGTATCAGAGGGTGGGAAATAAAGCTTACTAAAATTCAGGGGCCTTACAAAAATTCAAGACCTCAGTGGAATTTCTAGGGGTTCTGTGGTGTGGGGCATGGTGAAATGTCCCTTCTAAGATGAAAGATAAGCTGTTTCATCTGGCCCTTCTTATAATCAAGAAAGAGGCATAATGGTTAGTGGGCCTCTTTGGATTTTGGAGGAAATATATTCCTTATTTGAGAGTGTTCCTCTTGCCCATTTACTGACTGACCCAAAAAGCTGCTAGTTTTGAGTGGGACTGAGAAGAAGAGGAACTCTTCAACAGGTCCACGTTATTTTGCAAGTTGCTCTCCCACTTGGACCATATGATCCAGCAGATCCAATGGAGATTAAAGTGTCAGTAGCAGATAGGGATGCTGTTTGGTGCCTTTTGCGGGCTCCTATAGGAGAATTTCAGTGTAGGCCTTTAGGATATCATCTGAAGATAACTACCAGTACCTTCTTTTTGACAAAGAACTCCAGGCCTGTTACTGAGCCTTTATAGAGGCTGAAGACTTGACCATGAGTTACCAAGTGCCCTGAGCTTCCCATCATGAACTGAATGTTTTCTGAACCATGAAACCATAAAGTTAGGTATGCATGACAATACTCCATCATCAAATGGGAGTGGTGTATATGTGATTGGGCATGAGCCCTGAAGGAAAAAGTAAGTTACATAAAGGAGTGTAACATACTGATCCAAATTTCTATGATTTCCACTCCCACTACATTACCTCCTCTCTCCCAGCCTATACCTGTCCTCATGGGGCATTCCTTATGATCAGTTAACGAGGCGGAGAAGACTAAGGGCTGGTTTACAATGGAACAATGTTTCCAGTGACCTGGACGTTCTACAGATCATGCAGGTACCACCCAAAAGTGGCAGCTGCCTGCCTGCAGTCTCTTACTGGGATGTCCCTTAAGGGGAGCGGTGAAGGTAAATCCTCCCAATGGGCAGGACTTTGGGCAGTGCACCTTGTTGTTCACTTTGTTTGTAAAGAGAACATATGTGTGGCTATATACCAGTTCGTGGGCCATAGCAATGGTTTGGCTGGTTGGATGGAAGAGGTATGCGGATATATCTACCTGAGTGGCCCCAAATCATGAAGATATTTGTGTCCCATGTGAATGCTTACCAAGGGTGATACCAGAGAGGAGGATTTTAACAATCAAATGCATGGAATTGCCTACTCTGTGGATATCAGTCAGCCTCCTTCCCCAGCTACCCTTGTCATAGCCCAATGGACTCATGACAAAGTGAACATGGTGGCAGAGGTTATGCACGGCCTCAGCAACATGGACTCCCACTCAAGGGCTAACCTGGACTTGGCCACCACTGAGTGCCCAATCTGCCAGGAACACAGACTAATATTGAGCCCGCATATGGCCCCATCCCCAGAGTAATCAGCCAGCTCCTTCTATTATGGAACGGGCAGTATTTTGTTATGACTGGAATAGACACTTACTCTGGATATGGATTTGCATTGTCTGCATGCAATACTTCTGCCAAAACTACCATCTATGGATTTATAGAATGCCTTATCCACAGTCATGGTATTCCACATAGCATTGCCTCTGATCAGGGAATTCAACTCACACACACACACACACACACACACACACACACACACACACACACAAGAAGTGCTACAATGGAATTCACTGGTCTTACCATGTTCCCCACCACCCTGAAGTAGTTGGCTTGATAAGAGTTGTGTGGAATGGCCTTTGGAAGACTTAGTTACATACTTTGTAGGGCTGGGGCAGGATTCTACAGAAAGCTGCATGTGCTTTGAATCAGTATCCAATAATGGTGATGTTTCTATGATAACCAGGATTCATGAGTCTAGGAAACAAAGAGGTGGAAATGGTAGCAGCATCACTCATTATTATCTCCAGTGACCCATCAGCAACATTTTTGCTTTCTATACGTGTGACTTTATGCATTGTTGGCCTAGAGGTCTTAGTTCCAGGAGGAAGAATGACTCCATCAGGAGATACAACAATGGTTCCATTTAATGGAAGTTAATTCTGCCACCTGGCCATTTGGGCCTCTTCCTTATGCTCCTGAAACAACAGGCAAAGAAGGGAGTTGCAGTGTTGGCTGAGGTGACTGATCATGATTACTAGTAGGAAATTGAACTATTACTCCACTATGGAGATAAACAAGAGCATGTCTGAAACTCAAGAGATCTATTAGGGTGTCAGTATTACCGTGCCCTGTGATAAAGGTCAATGGAAAACTACAGCCACCTAATCCAGGCAGGACTACAGATGGTCCAAACACTTCAGGAATGAAGGTTTGGGAGACCCAACCAGGTAATGAACCACAACTAGCTTACTGAAGGCAAAGAATGGGTAGTAGAAAAAGGTAGTTATAAATACCAGCTGTGACCACGTGACCAGTTACAGAAATGAAGACTGTAATTGCCATGAGTATTTTCTCCTTATTTTGTTATGAATATACTTATGTAATAACAAAGCAAATATCTTTGTTTTCCATCTTCTCTTATTTCCTTATCATGTAACTTAAGATGTATTGACTTTATATAACTACTTAAATATTTTAAATTTTGTGTCATGGGACTTCTTGGCCGCTGTAATCATGTGAGACTACTCCTGTAACACAGCTCCTCTTATATATCTTTCTCTATATATCCTGTTGGTTCCGTTTGTCTGGTGAACACTTACTAATACAACAGGTGGCAAGGAGGGAATTCTGAGTAAGATGAACCACTGACTAAAAGCATAATGTATTAAGGGTTGGAATAAATAGATGCATATGCCTGAAGTATAGAATTCATAGAAAAGTTATAAAAAAGATGAGATGGAGAGATAAAAAGGAAGTACTGTAGGACAGTGCTGGTTGCTTTATTTTGACTGTTTTCTTTCTTTTTTTTAACATAAAACAGCAATTTCAAATGGTTCTACTTAATTAATAATAAATATGAGGTTGGACAAACCTATTCACTTCTTAAAATTACACAAAGAAAAAAATATTATATTTTTACAAAGGTTCTCAAAGGAGTCTGTCTGGCCCTAATGATATTATCAGACAATAAAAAGAGAAGTTATTAGGGCCACCTAGAGAAAGAAGAGAGAAGGAAGTTGAAGAGTAGAAGAACAAAATGCAAAAATTTTAAAAGTTAAAATTTATTCATTAGGGGAGAAGTAGCATTAGAAAAGATTATTGAAAATAGGATTAGAAAATATAGTAAAATGAGCACATAGAGCACAACTGATATTTATGTATGCATTTTTATTTGTTTAGGAAAAGAACCTAGTAGACTAATAGATATTCTATTGGTAAAAGAAGGAAGATTTTTCGGCCTACTTTCAATGAAAATATAGAAAAGCTTTGAGAGGATTAAAAATTTTCATATCTGTATTTAAGTAGACATCTCTAATTTGGTTCAGGTGGATTCTTAAACATACAGATCAAATAAAAAACTGAGGACATGATAATATCACATAAAAGTTAATGCATATCTAAGTGAAGTGTTTACCTGTCTATGTAATAATTATTGTTGTCAAAGGTGTTAGTGATTATTATGCTCCCTCTCATCAAATTCAGATACCCCAGAGTGGCAAAACACAGTTGATGTAACTGCTATGTGAGTAAAAAAATCCATTTTACCACCACCTTTCTTATTATTCTTTGTCATATTGATGATGAATTTGTGAGTATTTTGTACATATAAATTAAAATTAGAGAAATATAATGCATGCATAATCTAGTTTGCCAAAATTACATTCTTTTTAAAAATATATTTTTATTGATTTCAGAGAAGAAGGGAGAGGGAGAGAGAGATAAAAACACCAATGATGAGAGAGAATCACTGATCAGCTGCCTCCTGCATGCCCCACACTGGGGATTGAGCCTGCAATCTGGGCATGTGCCCTGACCAGGAATTGAACCGTGACCTCTTGGTTCATAGGTCAACATTCAACCACTGAGCCATGCCAGCCAGGCCAAAATTACATTCTTTATTAGCAAAGTGAAATAATTATGACTAAAAGTAAGAATAAAGTATTTGAGAGGAAATATGCTCTACAATTCTACATCCATGTTTGTGTCCAGAACCAACACTATATATGTGTCATTTCATAGTATCTGAGATGCTTTGACACCATCACTTTATTGATCTTATTAAATGGTATTAACAAAGGTTTTCACACATCTCTGTCATGATTGCCACTGGTCTGTCACAGACAGTCAGATGCATCTTAAGAGACTTTTACTTTAAAATTGAGCTACTCTTTTCCAGACTAATCTTTTTCATTTTACAAATTGAGAGTTGACTCTTTTGGAATCCTTTCATTGGCTCATGGAAGTCTTTAGAAAGGAAGGCTCAAGTAGGACAACTTGGAGAACTGATGCTATAATTCTATTCTAAGCATTATTTTAGGTTGGCAAAGAAAAACAATGGACATGATGTATTCAGAATTATTCTTTTTTATTCTATTACCAATTTTATCCAAGATCAGAATATCCTGAGGTTTCCAGATTGGAAAAGATTCAATTTCTGTGGTAGACTGAAATCAATCTTTTTCAAATAACTCAGTTGCCGAATTGTAAATTCCCAAACAATCTCCAAATAGCCAGTTTCAATTTTTAAATGTTCTTACAAATAGGAAAGTTAAAAATATTTTTATCCACTCCCAAACCTCAAAACAAAGAATTAATTTAACTTCCATTATGGAGAAGAGATAAGAAAACATTTATAAAAACTAAAAAAATTTCTGAAATAAAAAAATTTACAATTCCTTGTTGGCTTAAGATTAGAATGGTAAAATTACTTTACTAGTATAAGCTCACAGAAGAGCTATTTTTAATGATCATATTCAATGTTAATTTTCTAAAAACAGAAAATTCATCTTAAAGACTTTTTATTATGAAATATAATATACATACCCCAAAGCATTAAACAATTGCACAACTTTAACAAACCTTATAAAGCAAATGCTTGTGTAGGCACTAATTAGGAGTTTTACATATTATTTTGTTTTTGGTATCATGAATGCATAAACTCATGGATTTAAACATATTTGATATGTGACTTGTTTTTAAAAAACATATTTTAAAACTTTTATTGTAAAAATAACTGCAGATACAAAATTCCTCAAAATGAATCTATAGCTGAATGAATTATTATAAGGTGAATATGCTTGTAATCATCATCCAGCTCAACAAGTAGAACATTGCCAGTCACCCCAGAAACCCTTCATGTGCTCCATCCCAACTAAACAATTTTTATGTCCCCAAAAGTAATAACTGAATTGCGCAGAAATCACTTCCCTGATTTTTAAAGAGTTTTACCACCAAGTGTGCAAACCTAAAACAATAACCTAGTCTTGCCCATTGAAAAACAATTTCTATGTATTTTAAGTCTCAAAATCATTTGCTACACTTCTATTTCTTCTTTTTCTTTTCCTAATAATTAATCTGTTGAAGACTCTTCAGTATTTGAATTGTAGAGCTTCCCACAATCTATATTTTACTGATTACACACATGGTGCAATTTCAAATACTTCTCTGTTATCTGTATTTCCTCCAACTTGGCAGCTGGATCCAGACATTTAATTGCCTTGGATTTGCTCTGTTTGGCCTACTATAGGTGATATTGTGTTGTTTTGTCAAGAAGCATATAGTTTGGTTGTCTCTCTTTTTTGTGAGTCAATGATGTGCAGTACCCAGATTACTTAATTAGGGGTTGCAAAATGGTGAACTCTATCATTTTCTTTTAATATGTTAATTGGAACTTTATAAAGATTTGTTTTCTTTCATCTCTAATTTGGTTCAGTTTTTATGGGACTGGACATATGCCTCATTGTTTTCCTTTATTTACAATATTTATACATAATATGAATTGGACCCTGTGATCATCCTAAGGTGACCAATTAGTGTTTTATTTTTTATTTTATTATTATAAACTATGAATTTAAAATAATTTGATAGTGCAAGATTAATTAACAGAAGCCTCATTTAAATTGGAGTTGGGAGGGCTTTATGGGAGCTCTCATGCTCTACTGCTCATCACCAATTACTCCAAACATGAGAAGACATATTTTCCACCTCCAACAGGAAGATGTTTTCTACTCTGCTACTCAAGCAGGAAGAAGGATCTTCCTGTCAGGCAACCATTCAGCCAATTAAAGACTATATTACAACTCAGCCAATGAAAAGCCAATACACTTCCAATGGGCTTTCCTATCTAATAATAGACAAATATGCAAATTGGCCATACCTCCGACACACCCACAAGCCACGGCCACAAGCCATGCCCACCATCCAATCAGAGCGAGTATGCAAATTAACCCAAACCAAGATGGCTACAGCCACAGAGAGCAAGGTTTCCTAGGTAACAGAGGAAGCCAAGCTTTCTGCCAGCCGTTGCAGGCCTAAGCCTCCACTCAAGCTACAAAGTTTCAATTATAGAAGGTAAACAAATTCAAACAAATGGCGGCAGAATGGAGCTTGAGAGAGCAGGCCAGGGTTGCCGCCGGCAACAGGGGAAGCAAAGCTTTCCGCACACTCTGGCCGGGCCCACCCGCTTAAGGCAACAAAGTTTCAATTATAACCCCAACACAAATGGCTGCAGGCCTCGGAGGGAGCCCCAGGCTTGGCTCTGCTCCAGGCTACAAAGTTTCAATTGTAGAAGGAAAATAAATTCCAGATACCAGGGCCTCCGCTTGCGTTGCCAGGGGGCATGACCCACCTGCAAATCACCACAGGCCCACCGCTCAGGCCGCCCCACGCCCCAAGGGAACCCCACCCTGATCAGGGACACCCTTCAGGGCAAACCAGCTGGCCCCCACCCCTGTACCAGGCCTCTATCCTATCTAATAAAAGAGTACTATGCAGATTGATCATCTCTGCAACACACAATATAGCTGCCCCCATGTGGTCAAAGATCCTGCCCCCATGTGGACACAAGATGGCCACCACAAGATGGCCAGCAGGAGAGGGCAGTTGGGAGGCACCCGGCCTGCAAGGGAGGGCAGTTGTGAGGGACCAGGCTTGCAAGGGAGGGCAGTTGAGAGGGACCAGGCTTGCAAGGGAGGGCAGTTGAGAAGGACCAGGCCTGCAAGGGAGGGCAGTTGGAGGTGATCAACCCTGCAGGAGAGGGCAGTTAGGGGTAACCAGGTCGGCAGAGGAGGGAAGTTGGGGGCAAACAGGCTGGCAGCAGAGTGGTTAGGGGGTGATCAGGCTGGCAGGCAGAAGCGGTTAGGGGCAATCAGGAAGGCAGGCAGGCAAGCAGTTGGGAGCCAGCAGTCCTGGATTGTGAGAGGGATGTCCCACTGCCCGTTTAGGCCCGATCCCTTGAGGGGTCCCAGATTGGAGAGGGTACAGGCTGGCTGAGGGACAACCCCCCTCAGTGCACGAATTTCGTGCACAGGGCCTCTAGTTTGTTTATAATAGCCCATCTATCTGGGCTTCCCCTTTTCTCCATAAAAGAACATTTATCTCCTTTGTTCTTAGGACTTGTGTGTAGTTTGCCATTTGACCACATATTTAAAATAGCAATTCTTTGTTTTTCCCAAATAAAAGCATTTTGCTGGAGAAATACTTGGATGTACAGGTATTTGTGTAAGGTCAGCTACAGGTTTCAGTCTGTTGTAACTAGAATAAGTCCTCGCTTAACATCTGTCAGTAGGTTCTTCAACTTTAAATGAAATGACATATAATGAAACCAATTTTACTGTAGGCTAATTGATATAAACAGAAGTTACGTTCCTACACCACCCCATCAACATTATAATGAATTAATGTTGAATGAAATATTGTTCAAGTATCTGCTGTATTATCTATTTTAAAGATTACATCGTCTCATCTTTGGTAGTGAAGGCCTATTTAGGTTGGCTGCTGAGTCTCTTGATAGCTTTCCTGTAATCTGGTATATGAGGATGTGCCAGACTTACCTTGTATATTTCTTGCCACAAACCTGGAATCAACTAAATTCCCCAAAGACCCTAGGCACTAGGGTGCTAAGGACACCAACTATTATTGTGTTTGTCATTGTTTTTAGATGTCTATAGGGACAGAGTTAAGAAATACATGGTATGTGTATGTGTGTGTGTGTGTGTGTGTGTGTGTGTGTGTGTGTGTGTGTGTGTGGTTTATACAATTCCGGTGAAATTTCTTATTCTTTCCATTTAAATTCAGGATTACAGGATTCTTAACTTTCTCTCTACTGTATCAAATCTGTATCTCCTTTCTTCCACATTGAGAATTCTAATTCTCAAGGACACATTGGTTACAAGGAAAAAAATAATTTATAATTACTAATTTACTTTACCCCACAAATAACACAAAAACCATTTTCAAAATAACAATATTATCATCATTGGGAAATTTGAAGTTCTTTATTAATATGTGTTTTTCAATCTCCTCATCTTTTAAAAAAGTTGTACTATATCTATGTTAAATATATACCATTACATACTATACTCTCTTTTTTAGCCTAATTTAATTTTATTTCTACAAGTAACTCTGTTTAATGCTTACTACCTATTCTTATGTCAATATCTTTCTAGTCATTTTGGTTGTCTGAAGCTTATTCTCTAGTAGATTCTCCAGAAAGTTTTGAGAAAACTATATTCCCTGAGTACTGCATGTCGGTTATAGTCTGTTTGAGTTCTTTATACTTAAAAGTTAATTTTGCTGACTATAAAATCCTTGATTCACATTTTTTACCTTGAATGTCTTAAATATGTTATTCCATATTCTTGTGGCATAAAACATTGTTGTCAAGAGGTCTTAGGGTGATTTACTTTCTTTTCCTTGTAAGTCACTTGCTCCTCTTGCCTACAAGCCAAAAGGATTATTTTCTTTATCTTTCATTGGATTATGTTTTGGAGTTTATTGGTATAACCTGTCATGTAGTGTGGTAACCAGTCTTCAAAATGGCCTCAACATTTTCTCTGCTCCTTATACTGTATACTAGAGGCCTAGTGCATGAAATTTGTGCATGGGGTAGGGGAGTGTCCCTCAGCCCAGCCTGCACCCACTCCAATCTGGGACATCCCTCTCACAATCCAGGACTGCTGGCTCCCAACCACTCGCCTGCCTACCTGCCTGCCTGATTGCCCCTAACCCTTCTGCCTGCCACCCTGATCACCCCTAACCACTCCCCTGTCAGCCTGATTGACACCTAACTGCTCCCCTGCCAGCCCGATTGCCCTAACTGCCCTCCCCTGTTGGCCTGATCACCCCTAACTTCCCTCCCCTGATGGCCTGGCCCCCCCAACTGCCATCCCCTGCAGGCCTGGTCCCCCTCCCCAACTGCCCACCCTTGCATGCCTGGTCCCTCCCAACTGCCCTCCCCTGCTGGCCATCTTGTGGTGGCCATCTTGTGTCCACATGGGGGTGGCCATCTTTGATCACTTGGGGGCAACCATCTTGTGTGTTGAAGTGATGGTCAATTTGCATATTACCTCTTTATTAGATAGGATTCATTCTGTTCCTCATATCAAAAGGTAGGGAGTATTTTTTCTTCTGAATTTGGGATGCTGTGTGACTGATTTGACCAGTTGAATGTGGAGAAAGTGACATTCCCAGCCACCTAGTGAGAAAACCAAGCTACAGAAGAAGCCATGTGAAGGAGAACAGAAATGATCAGAATAACAGCTCCTGCTGAACCCCCAGATAACAATCATGTGAGAGAGCTATTTTGAATATTCTACTCCAGATGAGTCTCCAAACTTATAGCTCCCGTTATAAGAGATAATAAAACGATCATTGTTTTAGGATACAAAGTATAGGAATGGTTTTTAATACAGCATTAGGTAAATAAACATTTAGTTTGCTGTAAATGTTGTCCATGGTTTTTAATTTTGTTATCTAGTTGCTTTATCTGTTTGTATTTAGGGCTTTGGAGAGATGCTAAAACCATGTCCTGTTATACCCTCTGCCAAAATCTTCCCAGAATCTGCTCTGACATAAGATTATAAGGTTCTTCTAGGATAGACCTCACTCAAGGCCTATGAAACCACTAGGAAGTGTAATTCAGAACCAGAACAGATCATAGGGAATTTATAGCTTCCCCATGTGAGCTTGGTTTTCTAATCGGCTTTAGAAGGAAATAAATTCCTTTCTCCTCAGTTTCTGGCCCCTAATTCCTTGCCGTTCAAATCGAATAAATTAAGAATCCTTACAGCCCTGGCCAGTGTGCTTGATGGTTGGAGCATCAGCCTGAGTACCAAAGTGTCGCAAGTTCAATTCCCCATCAAGAGCTCATGCCTGGGTTTCAGGTTTGATCCCCAGCCTGGTGGGGGCAGATGTAGGAGGAAACTGATCGACATGCCTCTCTCAAGTCGATGTTTCTCTCTCTCCCTTCCACTCTTTCTAAACATCAATGAAAAAATATCTTCTGGTAAGGATTAACAACAACAACAACAACAGAATCCATATGTTTGTATTAGTTTTCTGGATAAAATTGGGCACCCAATTCTCTAGAACCAGATTGGTAAGAGTATCAGATAAAATTTCCAACAATCAAAAAACTTTAAAAAAAAATCAGAGTGAGTCATGTGGGTACTACATAATTTGACCCATAATTTCTAAGCCAATCAGTTCAGTCCTTTATAAAAGTATTTATGGAGCAATTATGACCCAGGAACTAGATATTAGGGCACTGGGTATGCACCAGTAAGCAAAACAAATATCCCCAATCTTGAGGAACTTAAATTCTAGTGATTTACAGTTTTTAAATATTTGTTCACTGATTGTCCTATTGTATCTTCAGCAGGCTCCTTTGAAGTGCCAACTCCACTTTCAGAACCCTACAACAAATACACTCCCTGAAGAGTCTTGATAAGTAGCATTTTATCCTTTTCATTACATTTTCAGTGATGATAGAGAGTCCATTGGAAATTGGTTTCTTTATCAGGGGTGGGGAACGTCCGGCCCATAGGCCCTATTAGGCCCACAAAATCACTTGGTCTGGCCCTGCCAAGGCATTAGGAGTGAGTTAATTAAATGTTTGACTAAATATAGCAGGCTAATTTTTAAGTTGATAATTTTGTATGGCCCATGAATAATGTTATAAATACCCAAATGGCCCTTGGCAGAGAAAAGGTTCCCCACCCCTGCTTTAGAAGCTACCCAGTTAGTCTTCTCCTTAAGCCAACTCTGATTTCAAAGAGTCACCAGAGTTAAAACCAAAATATGGCAAGCAGTTAGGGGAAATAATGAGTTATTTAGATTTAAATTACTTTTGGTTAACAACAAAAGTTACTTAGGGTGGTGCTTTAACATTTCCAGTCAGCGCAGAATTCTGTAACTGGATACTTCATTAATTAGTAAAAAATTTGGATCTGTATGTATATATGGGGGAAGGGAAATGAGAGAAAAAGCAGATGAGTAGTAGAGGTGGTTAAAAGGAAAAGAAGGAAATGAATGCAAGTCTGTATTTTCAACACCAACAATTTAGGCAAGTCTAGTATTTTAGTAGGTTCTCCTTGTACAACCTGGTAATGTACATTAACAGGAAACTTTCTACCCACTCCTTGACTCTCCTTTTCCCATCCTTGTGTCTGCTGGGATCTATCAGTGGGTGGAAGATATTGTCATTGTTTATAATGTTCATAAGACTGCATGGATGTGAATGACATATATTTAGAAATCAAAATAAAGCTTTAGGAAGATCTTCAATTTAATGGAAACTAGTATAGTCATTTGGGAACCACAAAAGCTTTTTAGGGAAAATCTGCCTCTGCAGGCTGGAGGAAGTGTGGGTGTGCTGGAGTCCCAGTGACACCTTGTGATGTCAGTCACCCCCAGCCCGAGGTTGATTGGCTATGAAGAGCTGAAGCAGAGTTTAAATTCCTGCACCATCAGAGAAGTGTTCAGAACATCAACAGAAGAGTGGTTTTGTTGGGCATCAATTTCCTTTGTGAGAACTTTAGCCTGATCATCGAGATTTTTTGGGACAAATCTTTGTGAACTGAAGACGGTAAGACATTTTCATGGTTTAATTTTTAAAAAATGACTTCTGCTGTGTTGTTTGAAAATTATTAAATATGTGTACATGTTGAGAGGCATGCTATATGGAGAAAGATGGGGAAAACTGTGCCTTGGGTAAAAATGACTCTCATTTTTTGTGTGCCTGTTGTTTATGCCATAGTAAACGATGATATTAAAATGACATAAGTCAATAGAGCCAGGTGTTTTTCTCAGTGTACTTTAATCAGATCTCTGCATAGTACTTTTGAAAAGGTTTACAGAACAGGAGGGCAGGTGGAAAGTAATTCAGAAGTTTAGCTTTAATTAACAAATCAAACTTTTATATCTATGTTTCATGGATATAGTGAGGTTCATTACCTATAAGACATTATGAAAGAATCTAAAGTAGACTGACAGGATTTTCAAAATATGGTGTCTGAAGTGAAAAACCATTTAATGCTATTCATCTATAGAGCATCCAATAAAATTCATTATGAACTGAGTAACTGAAATAAACCAAGAGTGTGATAATTATAATGCTTTTGTATTGTTTAGCTGGGTATTTATAGTAACATGATGCCTTGCATACTGTCAGAATTCAGTAAATGTTGAATACTATTGTCTTTTTAAGACATTTTCCAACCAAAGGATTTGTATGCATGCATATGAGCATAACCAATGGACACAGACAGTAGGGGGTTGACAGCATGTGCTGGGGGGTGGGAGTGGCCTGGGAGAGGTCAATGAGGGGAAAAGGAGACTCATGTAATACTTTAAACAATAAAGAATTTCAATTAAAAATAATAATAAATGACAGCTTTTAACTGGTGAAAAAAAAACATTTTCTAGTGCAGAATACTCCTGTCCATATGTATTTTTTAAAATATATTTTTACTGAGTTCAGAAAGGAAGGGAAAGGGAGAGAGAGAGAGAGAAACATCAATGATGAGAGAGAATCATTGATCCACTGGCCCCTGCGCACTCCCTACTGGGGATCGAGCTCCCAACTTGGGCATGTGCCCTTGACCAGAATTGAACCTGGGACCCTTCAGTCCACAGGCTGATGCTCTATCCACTGAGCCAAACCAGCTAGGGCTCCATATGTATTTTTATTTGCTGCATTTAATCCACTTGATCTGTGTTGGAAGTCTCCATGATGAAGAGCAGGGGCTATGGTGAGGCAATGCATTCTGGGTGACATATAGAAGATTCCATGTGTCATAGCAACACTTCTAGAAACCTGTCTTTTTCAAGAGCAATAACCTCTGGTAAACCATACATTCTGTTTAATTGATGGCCAAGTAGACTATTTTACTTTGATATGGTTGGTTACAACATGTGAACAGTTTTCTAAAGGGCATTAGTCAGTCTACTAACCTAACCCAAAATGGTGATGTGGACCAATGTGCCTCAGATGCTTAGAGGTCTTCCAAATCTATATCTAATTTTGGGAACCTAAAAGTTATTAAACTGTGGTTGAAGGCATATGACATGGGATTGATTGTAATTGATTTCAAGATAATTATAATTGGAGAGATGGGGAGATTTTTATTGATTTATTGGTTTGTTTTTCTGAATTCCTGATAGAATTAATATCCTGGTCAAACTGCACTTTATTTTCAAAGAGTAATAATCAAAAAAATTCTAGCTAATGTTCTGATTAGTTGGGTTCTGGGTAATTTTCCTCTTATAAGACCAGCTTATTATTGTTATTATACTCTATTGCACTCTCAGCACCTGGAATAGTGTCTGGCACATAAGAGGTACCCACAAATATTTGTTGACTACCAATGAAGGGATAAAGTGTTCATTAGTATTACTAAGAACAACCAATGTAAGCCAAAACCAAGCAAATTAAGCATGATAAATTGAGTCAGTGATTTTTCAAGCTCTTCTTTCCTTCTTTTGGCCTATCCTTTCACTGTAAAGTATGTAAATTCAGTGAATTAAGATATATACTTTAGAAGTGAACATTAACTTTGAGGAAATTTCAGAACAAGTTTCCTTACTTGAGAGCACAAAGAAGTTTAGGCTATACTTGAGGGTAGCCAGAGGGAGAAGGAACTACAATTGCCCTCTTCAGATCCTAATTATTTTCTATCTTTTCAGCTCTGGGAAAACAATTAATGAAGGTTGAAAGTCTCTAATACATACACTGCCTTCCAAACAGGTGGAACTCAAATTGAGGTTGTTGATTTCCTTTTGTTCCATGCTCTTATGATAGAATAATAGGGTATACGATGTAGGAGTGACATTTAGCAATCACTGAAGAAGAATTTGAGGTTCTGGATTAATATCTTTCAGGCTTGTAGCTATTTTGCTAATTTATTACTCAGAATAGGACTATTGCATATGTGATTGTAGTCTGTGTAGGGTGGCAGCAAAAAAGCTTATAAAAGTCTGGAATTCTCATTTGAAAATACATTTCACAAAAGTAATATTTAAAATAAATAAACAACAGTAATTAAAGAAGATATTTCTTTTTAAAAATATATAGTTTTTATTGATTTCAGAGAGAAAGGGAGAGGGAGAAAGAGATAGAAACAGCAATGATGAGAGAGAATCATTGATCGGCTACCTCCTGCATGCTCCCTACTGGGGATCAAGCCCACAACCCAGGCAAGTGCTCTGACTAGAATCGAACCATGACCTCCTGGTTCATAGGTTAATGCTCAACCATTGAGTCATACCAGCTGAGCAAGATCTGACTTTCTTTAATGCTTGATGGCAGGTGATATTCTTTGGGAGGCAATGTCAGGTCTCTCAGGACCCCAGGGTATATTTTATTCTACTTTATCAGACCTCCATTTGGGAAATTATTACTTTAGGTCAGGATGTTAATGGCATTTCTAGAAGCATAAGCATATTAGTGCATCTTGTGTTTCATGATAGTCCATTCCTGAGAAACTTGACTACTGGAAGCATATATTTCCTTTGTAAAAAAAAAAAAAAAGCACACCCATACATTCATTGGTGTAGAGCACCTCCTCATTTTTATTGTTGTTGTTCTTTTTTTTTTGGTTATTTGGATAAGAGAGAAAAGAAAACACAAGAAGAGAACTTAGTATTCATTGGCCTTTTATCAAGGCTGGAATATTTTCTCGTTTTCAGAGCATCAGATCACCACCCTATTCAAATTTCATTTTGAAAATTAAAATGGTGAGCAGCTTACTTTTCATTTGACCTGTGAAGCCAAAACCATTGGCATGCAGTTATTTTGAGAGTATCATATTTGGGGGGAACTTTCCTTTCCTTAAGAAATAAACCTAAGAACTTAAAAAAATGTTTTGAGTGTGGAAACAAAAGGGAAGTGTAGAGGAGGTAAATTCTACTCTCTTAGGGACTTCTGCTGGGCCTAAGAATTTAACTGACTTAAGACAGAGTGTCAGGAAAAAAGCATACAAGTTTTATTAAAATTTTTACATGTACATGGGAGCCTTCAAAAGAGAATGAAAACCTGAAGTGATGAGCAAAGAAAGCTGTTATACCTTTTAGACAACAAAACAATACATTTGTGAAGAATTGACAAGAAAGGGTTTGGGGCTATGGGCAGTAAATTGTGTAGAAGAGACTGGGAAGATAAGGGTTAGTTTAACAAGGCTTGTTTGTGCCTTGAGTTAAGATGCCTTCTTTCCTTATGGTTCTGAGAAGATCACTCACATGGAAGTTTGAGCTCCTATTTTCAGGAAGAAAAAGGTGGACCAGTGTGCCCTTCTTGCATCTGCTGTTTCTCAAATGCCTTTAGCTCAAAATAAGTTTCATGTCAAAGAGGCGTATTTGGGGATGAGATATTCTGCTTTCCTTCAGAAGTAATATCTTGCTGAATTAGGCTTGTTTTAGGTGCAGTTAAATATTTTCATATTTTCTCAGTTGATATTAGGCAAAGGATTTAAAAAATTTAAATAATATCAAAATACAATATGACCTATACGGAATTAGGATAAAGAAAATAGCACACATTAAGGATGGCAATGTTGAAGAGGAATAATGCTCGTGACAGAAAATGAGAGGCCCTGCTGGACCGCTTGAGCCGTATGAACACAGAAATGAGGGATATGCTCAGCCTCCTATTTTAGGATTTCTATTGTTTTCTTGAATAAATTGAAAAAGAGGATGAAATGACTTCTCAAGCCCAATGCTTCAGACATTATTTAGCATATCCAGACATTTTGAGCAGTGTACACTTATTTTCTCAGATCAAGGGTTAAAATCACCTAGAGTACCTTAGAAACAAACTTCATGCCTATTCCCCCCCCAGTGAAGTGTTACTTACTCAGCAGCGGGATTTGTGCATTGGTATACCTTCAAATCTCCCCAGAGAAACTAAGGAACAGCCAAGGTTGAGAATCTCTGCCTTTGATCTTTTGTCACTAATAAGGCATATATTTAACATTTGAAAAAACAAATAGACAATAGTGAAGTCTGCAACAAACTTGCAGGATTTTTTTTTTGCAAAATGTATGGAAGTCCATCTGACCAGTTTGTTAGGGCAAATGACTTTCCTTTTAAATCATTTCAGTAACTCTTTAGCATCTAGTACTTTTATTTTTAGATATAGAACAAATTGCTTTCCAAGTTACCAGTTCTTGAGGTGTGAAATGAAGCCTCCAGGAAAATGCAGTTTGATTTGGCCTGTTTCTTGGAGCATGATTCACAAGTGCATCCAAGCCTTAGACTTCCCGAGAGCCTTCAGTACTGTGAATGACACTTAAAAGAATTGAGCATATTCATGTAGAATGTGTGACTAAATGTAGCACAGGAGATATTACGAGCTTTCTGGAGCTGTGATATGAAGCCTGCCTTAGTGCACTTCTTGCAGATCATGAAAAAAAAGGCAAAACTGATATATTTTGTGTAGACATTATTATGAGGTTATATGCGACTGAAAAGCCACTTTGTGTGTGTGTGTGAGTGTGTGTGTGTGTAGTCAAATGCCCACCAGCTATCAATGGTATCCATAAATATAGTTTTTTTGTGGGGGGAATATATTTGTCAGGTTGCTCTGCTATATCACGTTGCATAATTATTATGAAAAGTGAATGGTCAGAAATTTCTTTATTCCTTTTTCTTTAAATTTCGCTTCATTTATCATATTTTAGGTATTAATGAAGAAGTATTATAGACCTCCTCATTGAAAAGTTTTCAATTTATCTCTTAGCAGTAAGGTTTATTTTAAACAGCTTTATTGAGATATAATTCACATATATATACTTTACCTATTTGAAGTGTACACTTTAATAGTTTTTAACATATTCCCAGATCTGTAAAACTGTCACTGAAATCAACATTAGAACATTGTCATCACTTCCAAATTCACCTCTTAGCTGTCATACCCAACTCCTGGCCAAGCACTTATCTACTTTTTGTCCCTATAGATTTGTCTGTTTGGGATATTTCCTTTGAATGGAATTTTACAATATGTGGTCTTTTGTGTCTGGCTCTTTTTCACTCAGTGTAATGTTTTCAAGGTTCATCTACTTTGTAGCATGTATCAGTAATTCATTCCCTTTTAGGACTGAATTATATTCCATTGTATGGATCAAGTACATTTTATTTATCCATTTATCAGTTGATGGACATTTGGATGAGTTGTGTATCTGTGTGTGTGTGTGTGTGTGTGTGTGTGTGTGTGTGTGTGTGTGCATGTGATGAATTATATCTTAAATAGGAAGAAACTGTTAAAAAGTCGTAGCTCCTATATTTTTGTAGCCTGGAGAAAAACATCTGTCTTTCATCACAGGTGGAGGTGTCACACCCAGCTATGAAGACCAGCATTCTGCTTATGTTCCTTTGGGGGTTGTCCTGTGCTCTTCCAGTAAGTATCAGGAGAGGGATATCTGGGGGAAACACACACACACACACACACACACACACACACACACACACACAACACCTTTTATACCTAAAACTTCACAATGTTCACTGGCTATGAGCCAAGGTGGCTGTGTATGTTCCAGTTAGATGAAAACAGTAGTTTCTTAGGAAGCTGCTTTCTTTAAAATATCATCTGAGTTATTCTTTATGAGCCACCATTCATATAGCCACAAGTCTCAATTTTCTTCCTCATAAGCAGTGGCTCTCAACGTGCATCCCTAGACCAGCAGCATCAGCATCAACTAGCACTTTGTTAGAAAGGTACATTCTTGGGTCCTACCGCAGACCTGCTGAGCCAGAGTCCAGGGATGGGACACAGCAATGTGTTTTAGCAGGTCTCCAGGTGATTCCGTTGCTTGCTAAAATTTGACTATCACTGTTCCTAATTAAGTAAAGTGTTAATAGCTGCTGCCTTGGAAATTTCTCTGTGGGCTGACCGTGTGAACTTAATTTTCTAGGTAGCCAGGTATCAACATACTGAATCTGAGAGCTCCGAAGAATGGAAGGTGAGTAGAAATATTTTTATTTTAATATATTATTAGTATAACCAAAATCATCTCCACTGTAAATGTTGAAACTGTTAATGATTTAATGAACACATCAATAACTTACGACATAGGTAGTAAGAGCTATAATTTCTAGTTCACATAAGGAAATTTAGTTCATATAATGCTTCAATTCCAACTTACTAGTATAATTTGGCAAGGAAGCCTTTTTTCCTTTGGCTTTATTTTCATAATGGATGTGTATCGTAGTGCAAGGGGATGGTGACAATGAACCAAGACTGCCCTTGGAGGAGTACGACTAGAAATGTGTCTTACCAGATGTCTGGGTAGGCAGAGGGTCAAGTCTTAGAAAGTGAGAAAAGAAAGAATGAGAGGGTACTAGAGTCTCTGGAAGGAAAGCTAATGTTGGTTGAGTGTCGACTCCGAGCAACCTGATAGTTACTAACTCTCAGTAACTCAAGAACCATTTCCAGGCATGGTTCTGTGTGCTTTGCATGTATTAACTTCCTCAATCTTCACAGCACCCAATAAACGAGGTGTATTTTATTCTCGTTTTACAAATGGGAGCCCTGAGACAGAGTCACCTCGTCTGTCTGGGCTATACACTTAATAAGTGTTTAGAGCCAGACTTTGAACCCAGGTCACTCTGGCTCCAGAATCCACATTCTTTACCAGGGTGTTCCATCCCTGTCAGGAAGGTGCCAGGTCTAGGAGGGCAGTAGGTTCTCAAGATTGGAACTACGAGTAAGGGCTAAGACTTAATGCTAATTGAGAGTGTTTTGTTCATTATCGTGTTTCCTGCTGTGTATGATGCAGCTTGGGCACGATGCTATTAGTGGTAGGAAGATAATGCCAGAGGCCTGAGATGGGGCCCTGCCCCTCCCTGAGGCTGGAAAGGACATTGCAGGATCCTTTCTGGTAATTTACCTCAGACATGTCTGTAGGCTAGTTTATTTAAAAGCAGCCACTGTAGATCCTTTCACTCCTTCAATCAGACACTCCACGAGTACTACAAACATGCTGTGTTCTCAAACCCAGTCTTGGTATGAGAAGAACTCCAATGTCTGGCTCCTTCCACCCCTTAATTTCAAATAACTGGAGCAGAGTCTGTCATTGTGCCTGCCTGCAGTGTCACAGGGCAAAGACTTAACTAGTAAATGAGTGTCGCTCCTTCTTCCGAAGAGCTACCAGTATCTCCAGCCTAGCACTGCTGATAAGCCCTGTTGATAGCTCCTCCCTGCTCTACCTTGTCTTCACACCCATCTCTCAGCAGCTTTGAGCCTCATGGGATTTTGGGATTTTGCCTTGCTCAAGGGGAAGGAGAAGAATAGGTGGAGAAAGGGCATCAGAAGTGACGCAGGCATCTTTAGAGTTCTTAGAAGATTAAAGAAAGTTAAATAAATCAGAACTATGAGTAATTGTCAGATTTAGAATTTGTGTTTTATTTTGTGACCTTATGTGACGAGAAAGATTTAATGGCTTTCTCTGTTCAGTTTTGTCTACTACTGAATTTTATAAAGTAGGTGTTCTCAATGGATCATTACTTTAGTTTATATCATATTGAACAGTTCTCACTATGTTTCTATAGGCACTAGCTGAATTCATCCTCATAGAAATCATGTGGAGTAAGCACAGTGGTTGCTAATATTCTTAATTTATGAATAAGAAAATGATATCAAACATGGGAAGTGAATTGTCCAAATTCACATAGAGTGACCAACCACTGAAATTTGCTTGAGACTTAGGGGTTTCCTGGGACACATGAATTTCAGTGCTAACACCAAGATGTTGGTTTTCAGAGCTAAAACCCAAACCAAGTCACTAATTGAGACTTAAATCTGGGTCCTGAATTCCTGCGGTGTTTTTCCTATCTTACGTTTCCTCTAGGTTGTCCAAACAACCCATTTCCAAGAAAGTAAAATTTTCTCTAAGTACCAGATATACAGAAATCTTCCAGGTCTTTTATATCATAAGATTTTTCTCAGGCCATCAGTCATCTCACACTCATTTTTTAGCTATTTCATCATAAAATGTCATTATTAGTCATGTAAATTCAAAATATATACCAAGAAACTTTAAAAGAATTACATAAAAGTATTCTAAATATTTGTGATGGCATGAATCATCTGTGAAGGTGTAACTTGTTTTCCTTCCTTTTTTACAGGGTCATTTGGCTCAGACACAAACACCACCATTGGTAACTATCTCGTTTATTTGTTGTCATAAACATCTCATAAAGTAACTTTAACACTCTTCCCATCACCTCAGGCCATTTGGAAAGTTGTAAACCCAAACCACAAGCAATTTATGTGCATCATATTTTTTCCTTTCCTCAGGAATTACTAAACAACTTTTTTTTTTCCCTTTTAGGAGAGTAGTGAGTCATCAGAAGAAAGTAAAGTTAGCTCAGAGGAGCAGGTAATTAAACAGACCTTTCTTAACTTTTCAGACTGTTTAGGAATGGAAGGAAATGATGTTAGATTAAATTACCTGGCAACTGTTCTAAATATAATATTTTCTAACTATTGGTTATGCTGACTAAAAAGTCCCATAAAATAAGAAGGGAAAAATGAGTGGGAGAATTCAGATGTGCACATGCTGTTCATTCCATATTTGTCACTGGAGCCAGATTATAGACATTGTGGCCCTAAATATCCCTCTAGTTAAAAAGAACACACACACACACACACACACACACACACACACACACACACACACTGGTCAGAGACTAGTTAGACAAGCAATAGTTCACTCGTTAATTAAAAATGCTGCTTTTACAATTAGAGCAGTTCAGATTGGGTAGAGAAAAGTGTTCTGGCTAACATGACATGAAGTGCCGGCTGGGCCTGGAGACCTCCTTCATGTCAGGACTCTGTTAAGGAGAGAATAGGAGAGCCCTGAGGAAAATGGAATGAAACAGGGGCTTCAGAAATGACTTTCTCTTTAAAATAGTTGTGGTCCTGGGATTGAGAAAAGTTGACTTAGCTTATATCTCTTTAATAAAAAAATACCTGTCTTTCTTCTCCTTTTCCTCCTCTCCCTTCATTTCCCTAAGACTAAATGTCATTACTTCCTTAGCTATTCTATCATTTCTGACCAAACTGAACCCAATGGGGCTCCAGAGATTCCAGGAACCAGGTTTTTCTCTGCAGTTTTGACCCATGTTTCATTTTATACTCGACTGCAGTTGCAAGATGAATTATTAGGCTTTGTACCACTATTGACTAAAGGTTTTTCAGAGGAACATTCAAGAAATTTATAAGCACAGAACTGGGAAAATGCTCTTTTCTGCAGATGCAGTGATTTATTACCCTAGTGGTCTCTGTGCTTACGCGAGGGTAACAGTCTCTGCTTGAGGAGGGTGCCATAGGTGCCTGATGAGGTATGGAAAGCTAAACAGATGTTTGGTTCCAGCATATCAGTGTAAACTAGCGATGGAAAGAGATCTCATCATTTTGTACTCCCGACTGGAAACTCAGACATTGATCAGTAGGAACATGTAGAAAAAAAGGAAAAAAATTAGCAAGAATGTTCTAATATAGACTATGACAAAGAGCAGATTTTCCAGACCTCAATGATGATGACTCACTATCCTTCCTTATCTGTGTAGAGCATCCCATTGTTTTACTTATGGGGATAATCTGTGTGAGCTCTTAGAACTAAGCTGCCTGGGCAGTCACGCTATTGCAGTCTTCTAGCTGAACCTTTCACTGGCATAATAAGATATAAACATGGTTTGAATGAGATAGATACCTTATTGCAATATTTTACTTTCATTTTAGCTAAAGGTTTCATCCTCCTGCCCTAATATATCCACCCCCTCTCCCCAATTGATTAGAAAAAAAATTGGGGTCTTTTACAAATCATTCAGTATTTTAAAAAATTCTGTCTTAAACCAAATATTTTGGTGAGTGAGCATTATAAACCAACTCTTTACAAAAAAATTCTCTGAGAGTTTTATTTAAGGAATCATACTTCAATATAATTTGAGGTTCATAAATGTGATTCAATAAAGTTTTTGAGAATTTTTTGCAGCATGAGTGAATTATCTTACCTAATAATATTCAAACATGTAAATTGACCATACCCCTGCTACGCCCACAGCCAATCAGAGTGACTATGCAAATTATCCCAACAAAGATGGTGGGTTATTTGCATACGCAGGCACGGAGTGGCCTGGAGGGGTGGGACATCTGGTATGAGGGGGAGGGGAGACAGCGGAGGGAGCTAAAGGAGCAGTGCTCCCGACAGAAGTGAGGACTTGCCGGCTCCTGGTTGGGCCAGGAACAGGGACTTGCAGGCTCCCGGGCGGCTGGGATTGAAGCCAGGGGAAGGAAGGCCTATTCTTGCATGAATATCATGCAACGGGCCTCTAGTGTTTATATAAAATGGAAAGACTTGAGTTTTACCTCTCCTTCCTTCCTTTTGAACCTTTGATAGAAATGTTATGGAGCAGTAAAATTGACCATGGTTTAGATGAGGGATACAGGAAGAAGAAAACAGAAAGAACCTAGAAGGATACTAGATAACACAAACCCTCTATATCACCTCCTAAAGTACTGACCATGTCTGTTAACCTCAAACTCCAGGTAAATGAAGACCCAAGTGACAGTGCCGAATCAGAGGAAGGCCTGCACCTTGCGGATCATCCATATGCTCATAGGCCAGCTGGTGGCTTTTCTAGGAATGGAGGAAAAGAAGGAGCTGATAAAGATGATGATGAAGATGACAGTGGAGATGACACCTTTGGTGATGAGGACAATGGTCCAGGACCTGAAGAGACACAAGGAGGAAATTCTAGACTCGATAGTAATGAAGACTCAGCAGATGCCACACAGTCCAGGGAAGATAGTGCCTCTCATGGGGAAGACAGTGGCCAAGATACCACCAGCGAGAGCAGGGACGTTGACAAGGAGAGTGAGAGTGAGGAGCACTGGGTGGGAGGTGGCAGTGAGGGAGATAGCAGCCATGGGGATGGATCTGAGTTTGATGATGAAGGAATGCAGAGTGATGATCCAGACACCATCAAGAGTGAGAGAAGCCACTCCAGAATGAGCAGCGCCAGTGTCAAATCAAAAGAATCAAAAGGAAATAGTGACAAGCAAGCCAACACTCAGGATTCAGGTGAGAGCCAATCAGTGGAGAATCCCGGTAGGAAATTTTTCAGAAAGTCCCGCATTTCTGCGGAAGATGACAGAGGTGATCTTGGCAATAGCCGAGAAGAAGTAAAAAGTGACTCCACAGAAAACACCAACTCCAAAGAAGCTGGCCTCAGCCAATCCAGGGAAAACAGCAAGAGTGAAGCTCAAGAAGATAGTGAGGACAATCAGTCCCAGGAAAATAGCCAAAATGAACAAGACCCCAGTAGTGAGTCTAGTCAAGAGGTTGACCTGCCATCTCAAGAAACCAGTAGTGAATCTCAGGAAGAGGTATTGAGTAAGTCCAGGGGTGACAACCCAGATAATACCTCCAGTCACTCAGAAGATCAGGACAACAGTGACTCCACTGAAGAGGACAGCTTGAGCACACCCTCCAGTTCAGAAAGCACATCCAGAGAGGAGCAAGCTGATAGTGAATCCAATGAGAGCCTCCAATCCTCGGAGGAAAGCCCAGAGTCCACTGAGGATGAGAACAGCTCTAGCCAGGAGGGCCTCCAGTCTCACAGTGCCTCCACAGAGAGCCAGAGCCAGGAGAGCCAGAGCGATGAGAGCCAGTCTGAGGAAGATGACAGCAGTGATTCTCAGGACAGCAGCAAATCACCAGAAGATAGCAACTCCACTGAGAGCAAGTCAAGCAGTGAGGAAGATGGCCAGTCAAAAAACACTGAGATAGAAAGCAGAAAATTAACAGTTGATGCTTATCACAACAAACCCATTGGGGATCAGGACGACAATGACTGCCAAGATGGCTATTAGCATCAGCTTTCCTAAGAAGTGGCTCTCAGGTTAAGGAGTCTTAGAGTTTGGAGAGTAGGGAAAGAATTATAACTATAACTTATTGATGCTTATATCAGACCGATAACTGAAGGCCACTTCTTTCTGAAAGGAATTGCTGGACATTGTATTTGTTTCTAGGGTGTCACCAACCATAAAGGTTTACATAAGTTGCAATGACACCAGAACACACTCAATGAAACTGGAAGCAAGGAAAGATGTGCATTATAGCTTCACAGCTGAAATAGTTCCTAACTCATGAACCTAACAAACAGTTATTGAAATTCTATTATGTACCAAGCACTGTGCTAGGTGCTAGGGACATTAAGAAGCTCAAGGCTTGTTTCTTGCTCCTGAGGAGCTTATAGGAGGATAAATAAAGCTAAAAAGCTAAAGAGGAATACATATGAGGGAAACAAAAATGATTGCAATACTATGTGGTGAGTGCTATAACAGAGGTATGAACAAAATTTATGAGAGCATAAAAGAGGGCAACCAACTTTGCCTTGGAGAATCAGGGAGGGGAGGGCTTCACAGCAGAGAAGAGCCTGGATCAGACCGTTTCATAGGATTTCTTCATTGAAGATGAGAGAATTTCATTTATTCTTGAGCTAAGCAATAGTAAATCCTATATGATGGAATGTTTAGTTTGTGAAAGCACTTTCAAGTTATGAACCAGTGTGAGATGTTTGGATTAACAAAACTTTTTTTCAACTAATTTATCATTTTTGACACTTTTTTGTGGCACTCCCATGAACATCACCTCATTGACTACTGGTGATGATGTGGAGGACTGGATGGGGAGAGTGGGAGAAGAAGAGTCCTCTTTAAAAAGATAACTTTTAGCTTTATTTATTTTTTCTAAAATCAGTCTATGTGCAATGCTAGAAAAGCTGTCTTCTGAGTGCTTTACATATGTTGCACATAACAAAATTGTATCTCTAGAATTCAATTGATTTTTGCCAAATTCCCTTTGAAATGTTACCTCAACATAAAATATTTGTTTTGTAATAAAGATGATAATATTCCAAAGTATGTGCTTATTTTTTTATAGTGATATTATTAGGCTGTCTTTATACTAAACAACTCTTCCTTTAAAACATCACAAAATAGTTTATTTCTTTCTTCCATTAAAATGAAAAATTTTCTTAAATTATTTTTTAAATTAAATTTTATTTATAATTCAGGCAGCATTTTGATAAAATTACTTTACATGTTGCTTATAATATGCCACTGAATATACCTGTTATAGACAAGGAAAAAGAAAACAAATTCTCAACTTTTCATGAGGCCATGCCAAAGGGTTGCAGTGTTTGAATATAACATTAGTTCTTGCTGGTCTTTTAGATTTGACTTTTAAATAAACTCTGGGAATTATAGGGACATATTCCTTATATTTTTATTTCTTTGGAGAAACTTACTTCACTTCAGCACTTCTACTTTCTGAGTGTGCTTTCAGCCACATTTCTACTTAGAGTACATGGACATTTCTCTACAAATTTATTAAAAGAACCAAGAAGACTTCCTAACTTTGAGTCTGACCCTTCTCATTTTTCACTGTTCCCTCACATTGTCAAAGCAGTGGAGCAGTGGTCACTTGGGGAGATCATATATGTATACACACACGCATACATACACAGGATGGAGTAAAAGTAAATATACAGTTGTCTCAAAAATGATACAATTATTAATAAATAATAATAATAAAACAATAAACTCTGTGTTTCATGTACTGACAAATATATGTACATATATACATTTACATAAATACAGGGTGTCCCAAAAAATGTATAACCACATTTTTCTAATAGCTCAATTGACGTTTCTTTCTTTTCAGATTTAACCCATTGGAATCAATAATTATTCAAAGTGTGTATGCATTTTTTTGGGACATCCTGTATATATAATTTTTTCTTAATCCTCCCCCTTGAGATTTTCATTCAGCACACCTGGAGTGAAACTCAGAGTTCTGTGTTTTTTAAATGGATCCGGGAAGATTCTGATGTATACATTTGGATTCCCTGACCCTATGAACTAATTATCTGGTTCTATTAACCTAAAGTTCTGGCCAACCCACAGGTTTTTCTCAGGAGACCTGCTTCATGCTCAGACTTCTGGGTGCCTTACCTCACCCAGATGATTGTATGGAATGAACACCTAATCCAAAGGGAATTGCCCTCTAGGCTGGCCAGCAGCATCAGAGCAAGCATGTTGCAAAGGCCCTACCAAAACACAAATGATAGTGGATTGAAGTCTAATCTTCACTCTCTGGAAATTTGGATATTGAGAGAGGGAGAAGCTAGAAAGTGGTCTGAACAAAAACAGGTGGGAAAACACCGAGAGGCAGAATAAAGAGAGAACACAGGAGAACAAAACTGAAAATCATTGAGCTCTGGATGCTGAGGGGCAAAATCATAATCCTCTTATTCTCACGCTTGGTTCTGGACTCTCTTATTGCCCCAGACCTTCCAGACTTCCTGTGACATCCTTCCTCATAAGTGCTAATTGTACCTTATAACACATCCAACTTGCTTGAGGCAGACTGAGTCAGTCTTTGGTCCCTGCAACAAAAAGCCCAATGAAGTCAGACTCATAAACTTAGCCAGTGTTTTGAAGTCACATAACTCCTTAACCAAATTAACTCACAGGACATTTAGAAGGAAAAACAATGATAAGAATTTCAGCTATGTTCATGATAGAAATAATCTTAAGCAGATGTGGGGAAGTTTTCTTTTAAGTTTCTATCAACTCATTTTATGTACTAGGTATAGATTTTGGTCCATCTTGTGATTAGAAGTGGTATAGAAATATTATCCAAAGGAAAGCTAGCTGGGTGGGCTTGGTCTTGAGCTTTAAAGATGTAGAAGTTTCCTCATGGAGGCCCTCATTGAAGTCTACAGTCGATGGGTCTACTTGGGAAGACAAATCACAATTAGAAACCAAATTTTAATTTATAAAATTTGGGAAATAAGAATTACAAGTCTATAAGGTGAGCATAAATGAGAACAGGGAGAATTATGTGACATGAATGCTTAATAGCATTGGGCTAAAATAAGATAATGAATCTACGATACTCCATGGGAAATCTTACAGTTGGAGCTTAAATGCTAGAAACCTGACTCCTCCTTTCTTAGAAAGCGCTCACAAGATCCATCATCAAGTCTTGGCTTAGTGACCCTTAGTTTTCAAGCTTATTAGGGCTAATTCACTCTTGGTTAAATGGCCCACACTTTCTTTACATTGAACAGCACAGTCAGTTTGGTTTTTGTGGAGTCCTGCTGGCCTGGAAGCCATTTTTTCTTTTCCAGGTGATTTTGCATATATATGCAGATCTTAAAATGTAGTTTCTAAATAATAATCTTAGTTTATTTCTTCTAGTATTTGGATAAGTTGGGCAGTCTCTGCAGCTCCCAAATAAATACAAATTGGTAGGTTTGCAATATAAGGCCTTTCTTATGTTGAGGTATGTTGAATCTATTCCCACTGTTATTTTTTCATAAATAGGTGCTGGGTTTTTGTAAAATGTTTTTTCTATATCTATTGATATGATCTCATGACTTTCATCTTTCCTTTTGTTTATGTGGTATATCACATTAATTAATTTGCAGATATTGTACCAACCTTGCAACCTAGGAGTCATTCCCACTTGATAAATGGTGTATAATTTTTTAATGTATTGCTAAATTCAGTTTAATAATATTTTGTAGAAGATTTTTGGATCTGTGTTAATCAGGGATATTGGCCTATAATTTTCTTTCTTTGTAGTGTCTTTATCTGGTTTTATAATTAAGATAATGCTAAATGCATTAAATGAGGTTAGAATTCTTTCCTCCTTTTGAATTTTTTGGATGAGAGGATAGATGTGAGTTCTTTGAATGTTTGCTAAAATTCACCCCTGAAGCCATCTGCTCTAGCACTTTTGTTCGTTGGAAATTTTTAGATTACTGCTTCGATTTTGTTGGTCAGATTTTCTGTTTCTTCTTGATTCAGTTTTGGTAGATTGTATGTTTCTAGGAATTTATCCATTTCTTCCAGTTTATCCAATTTATTTATTTATAGTTGTTCATAATATTTTCTTACACTCCCTTGTATTTCTGTGGTATCAGTTATTATTTTTCCTCTTTCATTTCTGATTTTATTTATTTGGATCCTATCTCTTTTTTTTTCTTGATGAGCCAATCTAGTTTATCTTTTCAAAGAACCAGCTCTTGGTTTCATTGAACCTTTGTATTATTTTTTTAGAATCTATTTTATTTACACTGTGAACTTTATTATTTCCTTCCTTCTACTCACTTTGGGCTTTGTTTGCTGTGTCCTATGGATTTGGGGTTGTTGTGCATAAACTTGTAATTTAGTGGAGAAATTTATTCTTAATTCCCTCAAAGTTTCCCATGAAGATATATATAAGACCAAAGATTACTATAAACAATTTTTAAAAAAGAAATACCATGGTGATGTTGAAAAAACTAGCAATACTGATGTCCAAAAAGGGAAGCTTATACTAAAGCCTTTAGCAAACATGATTTAAGGTACAGCAAAACTGATTCAGTCACTGATATTGCCACAAAGCAGTGAACACTGTGGCTATTACTACTGATCCCACTGGTAATTACTCTAGATTCTGTCAATAGCACTAGTACTACAATAACACTGGTTCTACTGATCCTAGTTGTCACTGCTGCCAGAGACCATTCTCTATGTACCTTGCTTCACTGTATCACAGTTCTCAATTCAAAATCTGTGGTAGATGCATAAAGTTGGCAGAGCTTGTAGTAGGTATCCATGCACTAGTTACAAAGGATCCTAGAAAGTATATTTTCAGCTTCTGTATCACAAGATAAATTTTGTCTCTCACCCAAACATACAAGGAGGTAATATATGTACCATATGTAGGAAGGAAGTTCAGATGCTGGGTGAGCAAAATGATTGTAAAGTGTCCCACTTATGTGAGGAAAATCCATGTCCATGCCAAAAGAAGGAACAGCATTAATACCATGGGAATGATGAAGTCAACTTCCATGGCTGTGGGTGTGATCCATGTTGGTGAAGATGAGAGAAGTAATATCAAGGGCATGCATTGGAATACCAAGGAATTCTTACAGGGAGCAGAGGGGCCTTGAAATAAGAGAAAGAGAGATGATATTTATTAAACAATCAGCCTGCTCCAGATCCTGTGCTACGTGTCTCACCTTGGGCCAGAGTTCTAGGAATTCCACTGATGGAGATAGAGATTAGAGATTTCATCTATATGTTCTCAGGCTGCTGTGGAAGACAGGGAGAAAAATCTCTCATTAAATATAGTCAAGGCACCCCAAAACTAAGCTTAATGAGGGAAGGTATATTTAACCCCCCCCCTAAAATGATTTGTTCAATTTTTTATATAGAGAAGCCCAAATATATTTTCATCAGATTCTCAAAGGAGTCCATGACTAGGCTTCTGGAATCTATTCAATTAAATAAAGGAAATAACATTGATAATCATAATATCTGCCGACCTTGTTTGGTGGAACTATTGTATTCGGGGAAAACCCAGGTCAGTGTGGATGAATAGACTTGGGAATATAGCATAGCATGTTTCATATTATATGCATTACTTGCATATTATAGCTATATACAAAGGAAGAGGGTTAATCATAGAATGTTTTTGATCAAATGAATATAAATTTTAAACTTTTCAAATGTTAATAGGACACATAATGAAAGTAAATGTTCTCAAAATAAAAATTTAAACCTATAGTTCCTTTGTATTCTAAGTATATTTAGATTTTGGGTTGTATGTAGATGTTGTAGAGAATGATCCCTAATATTTATTCTACTGTTATTTGTATTAGTGATAGAAATCTTTGGGTAGGGTCCATGACTGGCCAGATGCAGACTTCATTTCCCAGGCTTCCTTGCAATAGGCACACATATGAGCTGAAGTGGCATGCTCTGCCTCTTTCTTTTCCTCTTCCCATTGACAGGAAAGTAGCAACAATTGTACCGAAAGGTACCCTTCTCTTGGCTATTTCATGAGAGAGAAATGAACTTCAATTTTATTTAATTCACCGTATTTTGGGGTGTTTTTCTTACAGCAACTTAATCTACATTATCACTAACACATGTATATATGTGCATATTAAGTCTATATAAGTACAATTTAGAGTTCTTATCAGAAACACTGAGGAATATGCTCTTTATTTATTAATTGAGGAAAATGTGTTCTTCAATTGTGCTCTCACATAATTTTTGCATACTCAGTAGTCTTTAGTTATCTAGATGAAGTTGATTTTTAGACTGTGAATTACTAATGAGGTATACAAAAAAGACACAAAAGAATCAGCTAAAATGAATGAAATATTTAGCCTTTGCAAATATGAGACTTGGAGAGAATTCCCCAGCATATATATTATTCTTTGGGAAAAAGTATGTTGTGCCAACTGCTAGATACCATTTAGGAAATTTCTATGTTGAGGACTAAAATTGTTGGTCAGAATTTCAAGTTGTGATGATTATTTAAGTACAATATGCAAATCGGCCTGTTATGAATGAATGCAATGAAAATGAGGTACGAATGTTAGCTTGCTTTCATTCCATTGTAAGCTGTCGAATAGCACCCGGTTCTCAGCCCTGGCTGCACATCCCCTAAGGAGCTTTAAAAAAAAAAAAGTCTTTGCCCAGGCTGCCTCAGAGATTCTGATTTAATTAGTCTGGGTTTGGGCTTCGGCACTGGTAGGTTTTAAAAGGCCCGGGTAATCCTGAAGTGTAGCCAGCATTGAGAACTCCCGCTATAGTAGAACAGTTAGTTCTAGAAACGTTGGGCCATCCTTGAGTCCAAGGTCTGGCTTCAATTTTGGAGATAAAACGCTAAGCAAACTCTGATCCCATTTTGTATGACGAGTTGAATTCTTCTGTCAGGCACACAGGCGTGGCTGCTTCCTCTGCCAGCACGTAAAGAGGCCCAGCATTTGAGTAACTGCAGCATTTAGCTCTCATCATCTCCTGGAGGGTGATGAGTTAAGACATAACAAGTCATCAAAAAAATATGCGAGGATATTTTTGCTGTTTGGTAGAAAAGGTCAGTCAGAATATAGCATCTCTGAGTTTTGCTCTCATTGGCTTTCTATCAGCATCTGTCTTGTCCTCAAAATAAACCTTACTTAAGCTCGTGAATGGTTTCCCTCTGTCCTTGCACTGCGACTCAACAGATGGAAGAAATTATAGCAGGAGCAGCAGCTACAGACTGTAGAGCCCATGGTTAGACACACAAAACAGAAAGCCTGGCTTTCCTTTGTCAGGAGATCGTAACTATTATTTTAAGCAACTGCATATAAATGCAGTGTTTGGTCAGAGACTTTATTGTGTAACTGATATGAAAGAGACCATTACCATCCTTTTCTGTAACACAAGCCACCCTTAGAAATTGTAGGTCTAGCAGATTGTCTGGATGTCCCCTGTGGGGTAGGGAGTGTGCAGGAAGTCTGACTGTGACCTTGATGTTGGGCCCACATCCACCCCCACCCCAAAGAGAACTTCAAAGCTCCCTCATCTCCTTCCTGGGGTGGGGTGTTTCCCTACCCCGTCTTGCCACCTTCACTCCCCAGTCAATACCAAGCTATGACAATAAATAGCGCATTTACATAGGTGGAGAAAGGACAAACCTTGCTCTGCTTTAAAATGGCAACACTATTAGTAAGAGGAAGGTTTTTAAAAATATATATCTTGTTGATTTTTTTACAGAGAGGAAGGGAGAGGGATAGAGAGTTAGAAACATCGATCAGCAGCCTCTTGCACACCCCCTACTGGGGATGTGCCCACAACCCAGGTACACGCCCTTGACTGGAATTGAACCTGGGACCCTTCAGTCCGCAGGCCGACGCTCTATCCACTGAGCCAAACCGGTCTGGGAAGTAAGAGGAAGTTTTGTTTGTCCTTTAGATGTTTCACTCTGAGGGTGGAGGTCAAAATGCCATTGTCCTTTATCCTGCCTTATTCAGGACTTAAAGATATGCATTATCCTCTACTTTTTTCTGCTGCAGCTTCACTAAGGGGATAACACAATGGAACTGGTGACCCCAAGGGGATGAGAAAAGACTCAAATAATGGAGGGGATAAAAGGAGGGAAGAAAGAGGAAGACCAGAGAGAAGGGACCCCCTCATGCCCATGGGAATTGCGTTCCATATAGGCTAATAATTGCTTTGAGGGACAAAGTGAAGAGCTATTTGTATTCTTCCCTGGAAATTGTATGTGTGTGTTTGAAGGGGTAGTGTTAAGATTTTCTTTCTGGGAGTATATCATACCTTCCCATCTTCTCAGATATTAAGGAGAAGATTGAGGTGGGGGGGTCACAGCAAGTCTGAGCGATTTTGGCAAATTAACATCTGATACACATAAGGTAAGAGGCTAAGGGAAGGTCCTATACAAGAAAGTGGGACAGGATGCTTCAGACGTTGGCCCAAACTAGCTTCATGAGGTTCAGAATCTGATACAGAGCGAGGGTACCAGAGGAAAGGTGAGTGTTCGCCACACCCCAGTTCACCCTGACAGGATTTAGCATGAAGAGTTCCAGCAGTGGATGCACAGCATGACCTCGGGCCACCACTCTGTGCCCATGCATATTTTTCTATAGTTGCAATTATAGAGATTTTTAATTTTCTCATCTAACTTACACATTTATTTTGTTAATCCTCACCCAAGGATATTTTTCCATTGATTTTTTTAGAGAGAGGGAAAGACAGAGAGAAACATCGATGTGAGAGAAACATACTGATTGGTTGCCTCCTGCACGCACCCCAGCCAGGGCCGGGGCTGGAGAGAAGCCTGCAACCAAAGTACAAGCTCTTGACCAGAATTGAACCCAGGACCCTTTGGTCTGCAGGCTGATGCTCTATCCACTGAGTCAAACTGGCTAGGGCTAACTTACACATTTTTAATGTTTTACAACTTCAAAGTTATAATAAATTAATTACTTGCACATATTCTTTTTCCTTTTATTATTTAAAATGAAGCAAAAAGGAACTTTATGCAAATATTGTTTTGCTACTTATCAACCTTAGATTATTCACTCTAAATTTACTCAAGAAGAGACCATCCATTATCAAGAACAGCAATGACAAATCGTCCCTTAGGCAAAATGCCTTTTAATTTAACTACATGCATTTTTCCAACAAGTCTGAATGGAGAATCAAATGTGTCTTTTTAACCTCTTCTATTGCAAAACACATTTAAGTAGGCTAGAATTGCTTGATATAATGTTGGTAATTTAATGGTACTGGCTAGAGTAAAAATGTAAATAATTCAGAGAACAGTAATTGCGATCACTGCAGCATTTCAAAAGCTATAATCAGTAATATCATTATGACTTAAAAGATAAGAGTCATCATTAAGCACAACTGTAATTTATGTACATTTGTTTTTAAAAAGCAGGATTCTTTCCTTTTTCATTGAGAAACTCACATGTTATTAGTTCTTTTTTTATTATTGTTTAAAGTATTACATATACTATTACATATGTCTCCTTTTTTTCCCCCATTGACCTCCCCTGGGCCACCCTACCCCCTGGCACATGCCCTCACCCCCCTAGTGTCTGTGTCCATTGGTTATGCTTATATGCATGCATACAAGTCTTTTGGTTGATCTCTACCCCCTCCCCAACCCTTCCCTGCATTCCCATTGAAATTTGACAGTCTGTTCGATGCTTCTCTGTCTCTGTATCTATTTTTGTTCATCAGTTTATTATGTGCATTATATTCCACAAATGAGTGAGATCATGTGATATTTATCTTTCTCTGACTGGCTTATTTTCACTTAGCATAATGCTCTTCAGGTCCATCCATGCTGTTGGGAATGGTATGATTTCTTTCTTTTTTACAGCAGCGTAGTATTTCATTGTATAGATGTAGCACAGCTTTTTACTCCACTCATCTGCTGATGGGCACTTAGGCTGTTTCCAAATCTTAGCTATTTAGGCTGTCTCCAAATCTTAGCTATTGTAAATTGTGCTGCTATGAACATAGGGGTGCATATGGCATATGTCCTTCCTGATTGGTGTTTCTGGTTTCTTGGGATATATTCCTAGAAGTAGGATCACTGGGTTAAATGGAAGTTCCATTTTTAATTTTTTGAGGAAACTCCATAATGTTCTCCACAGTGGCTGCACCAGTCTGCATTCCCGCCAGCAGTGCACAAGGGTTCCTTTTCTCTGCATCCTCACCAGCACTTTTCCTTTTTTGATTTGTTGATGATAGCATTCTGACAGGTGTAAGATGGTATCTCATTGTCGTTTTGATTTGCATCTCTAGGGTGATTAGAGACTTAGAGCATGTTTTCATATGTGTCTTGGCCTTGTGTATGTCAACCTTCGAAAGATGTTTATTTAAGACCTTTGCCCAATTTTTTACTGGATTGTTTTATCTTCTTTTTGTTAAGATGTGTAAGTTCCCGATAAATTTTGGAGATTAGACCCTTATCATATATAACATTGGCAAATATGTTCTCCCATGTAGTGGGCTTTCTTGTTGTTTTGTTGATGGTTTCTTTTGCTGTGCAAAAGAAAAAGTAGGATTCTAAAAGACGGCTTTGAACCCTGAAGTTTCAGAATACTTGAATAGAAAATCCAGCTCTGTTACTTCTATAACCCCCAGCAGGTGGCAATGTTGCTCGCTGTTGTGGTCCCTGAGAGACTGGAAAAGTCTGGAATTCAGAGCACAGGTGGCTGGTCAACCTGTTAGAAATGTGGCCAGATATTGAGTTAGAGAGATGCAGCCACTCGTTTGCCACTAATAACCTTTCAAATTATTTCTTACAGTGCAGTTAGCTTTACTTATGGAAAACAATCTCCCTCCACCCCCAACCCATGTCACCTCTCCCTACATCTGTACATTGATTCTTTTTTGATTATTGAAGAAATCTTAATTCCTTAAACTGAAAATGTACCTGTTAGTGGCATGCGGGATGGATAAAAATAGGGAGAAATGAGAAGCAGAGACAACAATTAGGAGAATCCCATAGTGTTTTAGTTAGGACGATTTAAATTATTGAAGGAATTTAAAAGACAATCACTGTCAGGAAACCAAAGGATTGGAGTGCGGAGCAGAGGCCTAAGGGATGAGGTAACTGAGGAAGATGGCCAGGACCACATCTCTGCTTCTGATTTTGTCTCTTCTCCTGCCCGTGTTCTTGATTCTCTCTCCCTCTTTGAAGGCAGTGCTCTCACTTTCTTCAGTGCACATGGGAGAAGCATGGCCTACCCCTACGTTTTCTGCCACAGAAACTAGTTTTTTTTAAAATCAGTTCTCGGGAAAGATTTGATTGGCCTAGTTTGGCCCACCACCTGGTCCCAATGGAATAGGAATAAGTTGTGCAAAATGGATGTGCCCTGTCCATGCAGACAGGAGAAGCAGGTCAGTTCCTGGAATATGGGGGTGGGGGCCAGGGCTGCACAGACATGAAAGAGTACATAGGGAGGCCTAGGCATAGGTAAGGGTGTTCTGTGCCATGGTGATGTTAAGGAAATAATGAAAAGGGGCACAGATAGGAGAGGTTTGGGGGAAATAATTTGTAGGACATGGAGAATGATTAGATATAAGATGAAAGGAAGCATAAAAAACCCTTAAACTGAAATAATTAGAAACAAGAAAATAGAAAAGGTGGAGATACGGGGGGAGGTGATGAACACAATGACTTGATGATCTAGATCAGTGGTTCTCAACCTTTCTAATGCCGCGACCCTTTAATACAGTTCCTTATGTTGTGGCGACCCCCAACCATAAAATTATTTTCGTTGCTACTTCATAACTGTAATTTTGCTACTGTTATGAATCATAATGCAAATATCTGTGTTTTCCGATGGTCTTAGGCTCTACAGCAGTGGTTCTCAACCTGTGGGTCTTAGGCTCTACAGCAGTGGTTCTCAACCTGAGGGTCGTGACCCACAGGTTGAGAACCGCTAGCAGGGTCACCTAAGACCATCGGAAAACACAGATATTTACATTACGATTCATAACAGTAGCAAAATTACAGTTATGAAGTAACAACGAAAATAATTTTATGGTTGGGGGTCACCACAACATGAGGAACTGTATTAAAGGGTCGCGGCATTAGAAAGGTTGAGAACCACTGATCTAGATCATTTTGAACTGCAGATTAGAATATAAGTGAGGAAGGATTTTAATTTAGTTCTTATATTCTCAGATTAATAACTCAGTAAATTGCTTGAATTTTTGGATCTTTATTATTGTAGAACCAGTTCTGAAACAGCTTCCTTCTTCTGGCAGAAGCACCATAGTGAATCCCATAATCTTAAAAAGAACCCAATAGAGGCATTGATCCTTTCAGGAGCATTAGTTCTTTTTATGAAGCATTGAAAATATAATGAAGTTATGATTTCAGTGCAAATATTCTGCTTTTTCCCCTGCATAACAATAGGCGGCATGGAGGACTAAACCACCCCCAGTTCCTTGCCATGTGGGTCTCTCCATAGGGCAGCTTACAACATGACAGCGGGTTTTCATCGAGAGAGCAAGCAAGAAAGAGTGAGCAAGATGGAAGTCCCAGCCTTATAACTGAACCTCAGAAGTGATACCCTATCACAGTTGCTCTCTTCTGTTCGTTGAAAGCAAGCTACTTGACTCAGCTCAAACTCAAGGGGAGGGGATTATTCAAGGCCATGATTATATGAAGGTAAGGATCGTTTGGGGCCACCTTACAATTTTGCTGTCCCTGTAGCATATGCTGATAATAACTAAAAATAAAGAAGGTGACAAAGAAGGGATATTTGAGAAATTGTGTTTAGATATATTTTACCTATTTTCATTTTTAGATTTTTGTGTTGGTATGTGTGTATGCTTAGGTAGAGAAAAGCAAGCAAGCAAATTGTGTGCAGCATGCATTAGGGGACCTATAACAACCATTCCACATTTTATGTCCTTTATGTCTCTGTTTCTCTCCTACATCTCTGCCCTCCCTTTCCATACTCTTAGGAGATGACTTTATTCTACTATGCAAAGAAAATAGAAACCAGCCAGGGAAATCTTCATTTTTCATTGCCATCTACCTCCATCTTTATCCTTACTGTCATCCCTGTGATCCAAGGACTACACACAGCTTGTCCAAGGCTGAGCCATCTGCCTGTGCTGTATACCCTTCTACCTTCTCAGGAACCACATTTCAACATGTTTTCCTGTCCCTATCTTCTATGGCTCTTTTCTATGGGCACAGGGGCATGTTCAAAAATTTAAAACCACCTTTAAAAGACAGGAAGCTAACTTTCCCTCTGCCCTGAGTAACGCTTTGGCTAGTACCATCTCTCACCTCACCCCTTTACAACCATGCTTTCTGAAACAATTGTTGATTTTCTTTTTCCGTATTTTTTAAACTTTCAATTCCTCTTTAACTCACTGCAATATGATCTGTACCTGTCCCCCATCTTTTAACAAAATATATATTTTTATTGATTTCAGAGAGGAAGGGAGAGGGAGAGAGAGATAGAAACGTCAATGATGAGAGAGAATCATTGATTGGCTGCCTCCTGCACATTCCCCACTGGGGATCAAACTCACAACCTGAGTATGTGCCCTGACCAGGAATCAAACTGTGACCTCCTGGTTCATAGGTCGATGCTCAACCACTGAGCCATGCTGGCTGGGCCCATCTCCCATCTTTAAGAATAACAAAATGACTTCTCTTGATCCCACTTACTCTGCCAACTAACCATTTCTTTGCTCCTCTTTGTAACAAAACACAATTTCAAATCTGTCTTTTAAACTCACCTTAAACGGGATGTTGCCTCTCACCCATACTGAATGACATTATTAAATCTGATGGCCAAATCTCATTCCTCAGCCTGCTGGACTTGATGGTAGCATTTGACAGGGTTGATCACTAGCTCCCTCATGATCCATTTTCTTCACTTGATTTTAAGGCTACCACACTCACTGGTTTTTTCCTACCTCATGGACCACCTTGTCCAAGTGCTTCTGTTGGTTCTTCCTCTTTGCCCCAGGCCCTATCTTTGGAGGTCCCCAGGGCCCAGTCCTTAGTCATCTTCTCTTCCACATCCACACACACTTCCTTGATGAGCTCCCCCTGTCTTATGGCTGTAAATACCCTGGGTGTGACTGTAGCTTTTGCATTATATCTATAGTCCATATCTCTCCCCTTGATCTATATTTATGTACCAACTGCCTAGTCACCTCCTCCACTAGGACATTTGACAGCTTATCACACTTTAAGTGAACACCATATTTCTGCTCCTCCCAAACTTGTTTTATCCGCATTCTCCCTCACTCAATTGATGGCATGTCCATATTTCTAGTTCCTCAGGCCAAAAGCATTGACTCCTCTCTTTCTCTCACTCTCTTCTGATCCATCAGAAAATCCTGCTGGAAATTTGAGAAAATATCTAGAAGCCACTCTCTCACTCCTCACACCTTTGCCACCTGGTCTGACCAGCATCTCTTACCTGGATGATTGTAGTAGCCTCCTAATTTGATGTCTTTCTTTCCACCCTGCACCTATCATCCCCTCCCCCAAAGTTTATTCTCCAGTGTAAACCTTTTAAAAAAAAAATCACATCATGTCATTCCTCTTCTCAAAACCTTCCAGTGGCTTGCCATTTTGCATAAAGTGAAAGTCGGAATTCTTACAGTAACCCACAAGGTCTTAGATGACCTGAAATGTTTGACCTCATCTCCTATTGCTTTCTCCTTGCTTGCACTACTTCAGCCATTCTGGCTTCCTTACTATTTCTTATATATGCCAGGCACGTTTAGAGCCTTTCCATGAGCTATTTCCTCTGTCTGAAATGCTCTTCCAAAATCTTCATGGCTCACCCCCTTATCTCTTTCAAGTGTTTGTTTAAATGTCACCTGTCAATGAGACCTACCTGGACCATCCTCCTCCATGCCCTCCTGTTGCCATCCCTACTTTTTGTCCTACTTATTTTTTCCATAACACTTTTATCAAATTTACTTCTTACTTGGTTAACACATTTATTGTTTATTGCTGAGAGTGTAAGCTTCATGATGAGAGTGCCTCAATGTAGGCAAGGTGTTCATTAAATGCATTTTGAATGCATGTTATTTAACATGGTCACCAAAAATCTAATTTACAAAGCCAATTGCCCATTTCATTTTTAATTTTACTACTTAACATTAAGATGACAGACCTCTCCTTATTTTATGACATTTCCCCCTCTCTAGTAACTTGTTTCCTTCCTGCCTGACTAGTCCTCACTGTTCTTTTATGGGCTCTTCAATACAGGTGTGTCCTGATGTTGTCCTTGATGCTATACTCCCCCCTTCACAATCTTATCCACACACATATGCTTCAACTATCATTACATTTCTTCAGCCTTGCTATTTCTCTAATGTCCTACAAGGCATCATTTCTTGAATCTTTCACAACCATCTCATCCTTAATGAACTCAATCTGAACTCATCAACTGAGACCTGCTCTTCCTCTTTTTTCTTGTCTCTGTGAATAGCATCATCATTCACATAGTTGTCCAAGTTGGAAACCTACAGATTATTCTCTATTACTTTTTTCCTTTACACTCCCTATGGAATCTAAGTGATCACATAGTCATGCCAGATGTACATTCTAAATATTATGTAGTATGTCATTCCACCATTGCAATGATGTTCAAACCATGCAATGATGAAACTTTCTTGTGCCCTGTCCTCTGAGCTGCTGCCAGAGAGGTCTTTCTAACAGCCAAGTCTGATGGTGCTTTTCTTTACTTAACATCCTTGAGTGGCTTAATTTGCATAGCCTACCAAGCCCCTGCCTGCAGTCCCTCTTCTTTCCTTACCTGTCCTTGAACATCCTTTTTTGATGAATTAACCTGCTATCGCTCAAATTTGCCATATGTTTCTCAGTTTTGTGCCTTTACACAGGCTATGCTCTGTGCTGGAAGCACTGTTTCTCACTTTGTGGTTTTCCACGGACTATTTTCTGATCTTAAGGCACACTTCCTCCTCTTCTTCTCTTAGCAAAGTCTCCCACATCTTTCAAAAGTCATCTTAGTCATCTCTTCGTCTATGAAGTTTTCTCTGAATTTCTTTTTCAAGTAAAGCTAAGTGCTCTATTTTTTTTATTCCTATAGTATTGTAGTCTTTATGGGAATTGCTGTTTACATATATGTCTATCTTTAGAGACTTTTAGGGCTATAATTATGTGTCCCTCATCATTGTATTCCCACTACCCAACACAATGCTTCACATACAGTAGGTGATTAATCAATTTCAGAGTAAAGAAAGAAGGAAGGAAACACCACACACTTTGGAAAATTATTGTGCTAGTTCAGCCTCCACCCAGAAAGCTTCTTAAAGAGTATAAGTTGAAAATTAATGGAAAAGAGCAAAAGAATATCTGTAACAATTATTTTATTACAAGATTTCTTATGATAAATCATAAGATCCTAGTCTACTTCTTATAAAGGTAGGATGGTCAATTGGTCAGTCATATGTGATAGTTGGACTCTTTCTTAAATGTGTATAAACCTCTCCCCCACCATTTAATTAATGATCAAAACATATGTATCTGTCTTTAGTTCAGCAACATCAAATCTCTACCCTCCAAGTTCTTAGATTAGATAAAGAAATATTGACTTGAAATCTCTGCTAATTCTTAACAGTGGGTATGTAGTTCATTAATTTTTTCTAGATCTTCTACTTTACTCTCCTCCCAAACAAGATCATACCTATCCTATGAAATTTGACTGTATAGTTTGACCTTCATCAAATCACTTTTACTGAATGCATTTAGAAAAGTTAGATGAAATAGTTATGTGAGATGACACTCACTATTATATCTATTGTAGAGAATTTGTGAAGGAAGTAATCTCCTATAGTCCCTCTCATGATGATCCACAGAGAAACTGCTTTGTTTTATTACTTGCAAATGCTTTGTCTCTTGGGAAACCAATTTATTTTAATCTCATCCACTCTGAATCCTGTAACCAATAACATTTTATCCTCTTTTCTGCTACCAGAAAGTTTAGACATATCTGAGGCTCAACTTTAATAAGTACGTAATAATTTATGACTGAGATTTTTTAATGTACTAATCTTATAATTGGTTCATTTTCCTATCCTTATTTCCTCCACACTCAGATTTGCTCATCCATTTAGTTTCCTCCCACTTGTGTATATTGCTAAACTGACTCAAACCCTTTTATAGTAATAAAATAGGGCTAAAATAGTTTAAATGAAAATACAACTATCTCATTGGGACTTCATGGTTCTTTTAGGGAAAAAATAATCCACTACATACTTCAAATGAATATAGATTTTTTTTCAGCAGCCAGGAATTGCAAGGCACATGGGGTAGAAATTTATTTATCTAGGGCCGTGGTTGGCAAACTGCGGCTTGCGAGCCACATGCGGCTCTTTGGCCCCTTAAGTGTGGCTCTTCCACAAAATGCCACGACCTGGGCGAGTCTATTTTGAAGAAGTGGCGTTAGAAGTTTAAGTTTAAAAAATTTGGCTCTCCAAAGAAATTTCAATCGTTGTACTGTTGATATTTGGTTCTGTTGACTAATGAGTTAGCCGACCACTCATCTACGGTATCGTCTCAATTAAATATTCCCAGCATTTTGATATTTCATCTCTAAGAACAATAACCTTACAATGACTTGGTAGAACATGTAAAGTACAGCCCTGTTCTTTACAAACTCTCTTGCAAGTCATGCTGTACCAGCCAGATTACCAACGTGTCACTGCACTCATCCACTGTGATTTTTCTCTGTGCTGTGAGGACAGAGGATTGTAATACTGGATGCTCCTTTGCATTCTGGCAGACAGTCACTGTTATTATATGAGATGCACCATAACCATTTGTTCTTCTGTTATTGGACTGTTATGATCAAGAAAAGAAAAGAATGCTCATAAAACAAAGGTTTTGACAAAAATTCCATAGTTTGGATGATTCTGGTGGTTAGATTCCTGGATAAGTGATCCTCTTCTGTACCTCCACCAATTAATGAAATAACATTTATTGCATATGCAGTATTCTAGGTGCTTTACATGTCCTTACACATTTTTAAATTTAATTATTACAATTAATTAGTGAAATACTATTATTTTCTTTGCTCTGGATTAAGAAATTGAAGTTCAAAGGAGAAAGAAATATATTTTCCTTTTACCCATTAATCAAAGGATAATGACTTTGGGTATTGAATTTCAAATTATGTAACCCCAGAATCATCTTCTTTCCACAACACACTATCCCAGCAGGTAGCAGATAGCCACTCACTCAAGAGTTTAACTGAAAAGAAGGAGGTAAAGAGATTACCTACAGAGGTATGGGCAGGGCTAGGGACCCCAAAAGGATGGTGAGGTACCTAGGAACTAGTGATAGTGTCACACTTAGGTCTGAAAGCTTCAAGGGAGAGAATTATGTTACCAGAGCCCAATGAGATGCTGAGCAACCTGCTAATGTGTTTTATTTGTTCTTTATGTACTTGCTTATACACACCTGGTCTCATATGCCATCTTCATGTAATAACATAATGATGCTATACAAGTCCAACTTTATGATTTGTGAGATAAATAACATGTCTTTTTTATTGCCGCATGAGACAAGGATTTTCTTTAAGGACATCATAGAGACATTCTGATTCTTCCCCAAACCTTTTTGTTGATGGGTAAAACTATAAGTTTATCTTTTTTAAAAAAAATCAAAGCTCTCCAAGACAGTCAGAAGTAGCTATAACACCCTCATAGATAAGTCATTATCATGGAAGCAATAAATGCCCAGCTACTTGCTCTCCTAAGCCTTGTTTTCTACTGGTATTCTGACCTTTGCTACAACTGATGGTAATTGGAGTTAACAAATGCCTTTGCATGTCATAAGTTACCTATGGCATATTTCTTCTATTAAGAAGATTATCTGAAGCTCATGGCAAACAACCCAGAATCTTTTTTGAAGGTCTATTTCCTGGGATCATGCCAGTACCAATCACTATATCAGGCAGAGTTCAAGGAAGACACAGATGGCACCATTAAAAAGGTGAAAATGAAGACAACATACTGAAAGGATTGTTTACAGAGGTATGGGCAGGGATAAAATACAAGGAATGGTGAGTTAGGTTTTTGCAGCAGTGAGAAGTTGTTACAGTTCGCAGACCTGAAGGGTTAAGAAAAGGGTATATCATCAACAAGTCAACAAAAAACAAGTGCTGGCGAGGATGTGGAGAAAAGAGAACCCTCGTGCACTGCTGGTGGAAATGCAGACTGGTGCAGCCACTGTGGAAAACAGTATGGAGTTTCCTCAAAAAGTTAAAAATGGAACTCCCATTTGACCCAGTAATCCCACTTCTAATATCCCAAGAAATCAGAAAGGATAGATGCACCCTTATGTTCACAGCAGTACAATTTACAATAGCTAAGATTTGGAGGCAGCCTAAGTGCCCATCAACAGATGAGTGATTAAAAAACAGTGGTACATCTACACAATGGAATACTAAGCTGCTATAAAAAAGAAAAAAAAAAACTCTTACCATTCACAACAGCATGGATGAACATGGAGAGCCTTATGCTAAGCGAAATAAGCTAATCAGAGAAAGATAAATATCGCATGATTGAACTCATTTGTGGAATATAAATAGATCCAGAACAAAAATAGATCCAGAGACATAGAAGCATCAAACAGACCATGAAACCTTAGAGGGAAGGCAGGGGAGGCGGGGTAAGAGATCAACCAAAGGACTTGTATGCATGCTTATAAGCATAACCAATAGACAGACACTAGGGGAGTGAGGGCATGTGCTGGGGGTGGGAGGGCCGGGAAGGGGTCGATGGGGGGAAAAGGAGACATATGTAATACTTTAAACAATAAAAAAAGAAAAGCGTATAGTGTTGTGAAGCCTGGGAAAAGGTTGAGCTCTGGGAAGAGAGACTGTCTGACATGGTATGCTAACAGGTTTTGGCGACCACTGCTGAAACCACAGAAGACAGAGAGGGAGTGGGCAGA
The DNA here is from genome assembly GCF_951640355.1 of Cnephaeus nilssonii. Lineage (NCBI taxonomy): Eukaryota > Metazoa > Chordata > Mammalia > Chiroptera > Vespertilionidae > Cnephaeus > Cnephaeus nilssonii. The sequence continues at coordinate 61,109,283 of NC_137072.1, read as the reverse complement.
TTAGCACCCTGACCTCTTTCTCCTCCCATCTGATCTCTTGATTGGTCAAACCCAGAGGGGAGGGAGATAAGCGATATAGAAACTATATTAATTACAGGTAACTCATCCAGGTAAAAGGAAATGGAGAATATGGCTGCTTGAAATATTTTGCTAAGGCACAACTTCCATTATATATATTACACATTAATTATGTACTAGTAGAATAATATTTTAGTCATATTCTCAAACTATTAAACCTCTTTATATTTTCATTAAAATCTATTAAAGTTTTTTTGTTAAAAATCTGCAATATTGATATATTAATGCAATTTTTAAGGATAATACAGAATGAACAGGTGTGGGAAAGGAAATATATATTCTGAAGCTCTAGGGAAATATATATTTTAAAATGATATTTGATCAACTTAGAACTCCGAATTAAATAGTCTGACTATAGTTTGACCTTTTTACTTTAACTTCCTTTAGGGGAAATCTTAGGAGAACATTTGCATTTTTGTAATTACGTGAAAGTAATGCTTTGACAAGCATAAATGAATATAAAACAACTTGAAAGGTTTCACATTGCACTTAAAATGCTCATAAGTTTAAGGTAGTCAGATATACTAGTTGGGGTAAAAACATGTTTTGAATTTAATTTCTATTTGGAAAACACTTCAAGAAGGTTTTCCTCTGTAATCCAACAAAACCACTTGAAACAATAGTAGTTATAACAGCTTATTGCAAGTATCTCTTTAAGTCTCTCATCTAAATATAGAGCAATGTTGTTTTCCTTTAACCTTGACTGATACATTTTGATGAGGTGGAGAGAAAGATTAATTTGAAAAAGATTAAAGAGAAAATGAATGTCTGGGGTAGCCACGAGTCTCAGATAGATGAAGAGAAAGCATGAACTCCTTTTTCGTATTTCCATTTTATAAATATAAAGATTATTTTCATATCTATAAAATAATGTCTATAAAAAGGATAGATCAATTGGGAAATTTCTGAATTGCATTTATCATCCAATACTTCAGTATTTGTGGCATAACTTGAAACACTGACATTATCTTACCCAGCCATAAAATAAAAACACTGAGCATAAAAAAGGTATGCTATTAGAAACTATGGCAAACCTGTTCTTACTCCCCCCTTCTTTTAAGATAACTAAGCCCTAAAACTTCCCAAATCAATTTAAAAATTTTACATATTCCAAGTGCCTTACTACTTCTAATGTTATATCCAAAGCCTAATCCTTTATGTTTTTAGTTTATTTACATTTTCACATATTATTATCTGTCCCCAGACATATTTTTATAATTTTTAATGAAAATCTTGGTTGAGAAAGGATAACAAATACAAAACTTAAGAGTAAAAATGGCTTTTATTAAAGTGTACATTACATAGAGTAAATCAAATTTCAAATTTATTTTGAACACCTTTTCTATGCATATTTACCAGCATATATAATCTTTTGTTAGCTTTCTGTGTAAGTCCTTTGCCCATTAATTTTATTGGGTTGCTTATGTTATTGAGTTGTAAGAAATATATACAATACATATGGGGGATAAATGGTGATGGAAAAAAATAAAATAAAGAAATATAATGTATAATACATTATCATTTATATTCTGGATACAAATTTTTATCTGATATATGTCTTGAGAATATTTTCTTATCTTTTCATATTTTAACACTATCTTTTAATGATAATAAGTCTCAAAGTCAAGTAATGTAAGTTTTTCAATTTTGCTCTTTTATTACAAGATTGTTTAAATTATTCCAGATAATTTATATTTCCATATATAGTTTAGAATCAGCTGGAACTTTGATTGGGATTGCATTGAGTCTATAGATTAATTTGGGGAGATTTAACACCAGTATCTTGTGTCTGCTTTTTATAACCCACTAACATGAAATATCTTTTTTATTTTTAAGAACTTTAATTTCTCTCAGCAGTGTTTCATAGCTTTTGGCCAAGAGTTTTCTTTTCTTTTTTGGAGTTTTAAATATTATTTTTATTATTACTATTTTCAGGAGAAAAAAATGATCCCAAATTTTCTTTTAAGTTTTTTTTTCTAATAAGAAAGTGAAAATATAAAGTTTATTTCTCTTTAGTCTTCTTTTAATTAATTATTTCAATAACATGCAATATCTAGACTTGCCAAATCAACTATATAATAACTTCTTCTTTCTATTTTTATCAACATATTATCTGAAAACAGATATCAGAAAATATTCACTTGTTGAATGAATAAAAGAATAATGTTGAATGAAAGTTACATGTGTATATATATATATATATATATATATATATATATATATATATATATTTCAATAGATAATTTATAAAGAAATACAAGGTTCCAAGAAATAAAGCTATAAACAGCTAATATGTTAAGTAAATATTTTTGAAAGAGGACAAGAAACCTCACATATTTGGAGAATGGTATCAAGATACAAAAATATTTTAGTAGCTTAAAATAAGAATTTAAATATAATAAAGGAGATTTATATCAGGTCTAAATATGAAATTCTACACTCAAGTTCAAAGACTCTGTCATATAAATGCAGACCTAAGTATATTAATATTGTTGGGAGTTTGTTGATGGTGACCATATATAAGTCTGCTGTGTTGACTTAAACATTTTATAGATACCTAGCACATATGATTGGAAGACATTTTCAATAAAAGGAGAGGGTATTCCTTGTGGATCTGCATTGGCATGTTGTGTTAAAATATGAAAATTACTTTTTAAGAGGGGTATTGAAAATCAAACCATATTTTGAATGTAAGTTGATGGAAAAGATCTGAAAACTCTTACAAGAAAATGAGTTGAAGGCCTATAGGATATTATACTAAGAAGGGAAAGCTTGGGCAGTGCACGCATGAATTCAAATACTTTTATAGTTGTTACCAGATTGTTTTATGCAACCAGATTGTTTAATTTTCTCTGTAAGTCAGAACCTCCAAACTTTTAAAGGGTAGTTAATTAAATTATCCAAAGTTGATAAAGCTTCATATGTAATTAGTTGAGGAGCTCCTGATTTGAGTGGAAGGTTAAACTAGATGACTCTGTTAGCCATTTATTAAGCAATTATTTATTGTGCTAGATGTTGAAAAAAATTTTTTAAAAAGATAACTGATCATTAACAGTATGTAACTAAATTTTAATTGATTAAAATGTTTCTTATAGCCATTTAATACATATACATCCTATATAATAAAAGCCTAATATGCAAATTGTCCCTCGACTGGGAGTTTGACCAGGAGTTCCACTGCTTGCTGTGATGTGCACTGACCACCAGAGGGCAGTGCAGAACATGGCAGGTGTTGGTGATGTGGTGCTGGCAGTGGGTGGCAGTGGGTGGCAGTGGAGGTGCTGCTGGCCCCGATGGGCCCCGATGAGAGTGGGACCATGGTGGGATGGTGGAGCAGGTGAGCAGGTGGTGCCTGGCCAACGTGGGTGCAAGTGGGGCCCAACTGCCCCACTGATTGCCCCACAGATGGAGACCAGTGGCAGCAGTTGGGGGGGGGGGGGGCGGGGCTACTGCCCAGCTCCCAGGCGCTGAGGGAGCCAGGCAGGGGCCCAATGACTCGTCGGCCAGGCCTAGGGACCGCACCTGTGTATGAATTTCATGCACCGAGCTTCCAGTTTTATAATAAACTTGTGATAATTATTATAATGTTACATATATAAAATAGTGTTGAGCTTACTCCCCTATGTTTTCTTCTAGGAGTTTTAGGGTTTTAGATCTCTCATGTAAATCTTTAATCCATTTCACATTAATTTTTATGAGTGATATAGACTAGAGGCTCAGTTTTACCATATTTTCTGGCGCATAAGATGACTTTTTAACCCAGGAAAATCTTCTCAAAAGTCGGGGGTCGTCTTATACGCTGGGTATCATATTATAGGGTGGGTATATCCCAAACTCTATATTTTAACTGGAAAAGTTGGGAGTCGTCTTATATGCCCAGTCGTCTTATACACCGGAAAATACAGTAATTCTTTTCATGCGGATATCCAGTTTTCCCACTATCATTTATTGAATAGGTTATCCTTTTCCCATTGTGTGCTCATGGTACCCTTGTAAAAAATTAGTTGACTGTGTAAGTGTGGATTTATTTCTGGACTCTTTATTTGGTTCCATTGATCTATATGGTATTCAGTTTCAATACCATACTGTTTTGATTACTATAGCTTTGCAAAATAGTTTGAAATCAGAAAGAGTGATGCCCCAGCTTTGTTTTTCTTTCAAAGATTGCTTTAGATATTTGTGGTTCCATACAAATTTTAGGAGTGTTTGTTCTATTTCTGTGAAAAAATGCCATTGGAATTTTGATAGGGATTGCCTTGAATCTGTAGATTGGTTTGGGTAGTATGAATATTTTACAAAATTATTTTTTTCAATCCATGAGCATATAATATCTTTCCATTTATTTTTATCTCCTTCAATTTCTTTCTTCAGTGTCTTATAGTTTTTAGTGTACAGATCTTTCATATTCTTAGTTAAATATATTCTGAAGTATTTTATTATTTTTGATGCTATTATAAATGGTATACTTTGTCTGAAATTAAAATAGCTATTACAACTTTCTTATGATTAATATTTCATGGTATATCTTTTTTCCCCCAACCTTTTGCTTTTAACCTATTTATGTCTTTATATTTGCTGAGAATTGCTTGAAAACAATACTTGGATCTTGCTTCTCTGTCTTTTAGTTCGTTGTTTAGTTCTTTTATATTTATATTTAGTTCTTTTATATCTAATACATTTATTGATATGGCTAGATTTAAGTCTACCATCTTACTGTTTGTTTTCTATTTGCTCCATATATCCTGTTTCTTCTTACATCTTTTAAATTATTTCCTAACTTTATACTTCTCTTCTCTTCGGGCTTATTATCTCATTGTTTTATTTCTGTGGTGGTTTCTTTAGAGGTTATAATATGCACCCTTAATCTATTATAGTATACATTGAATTAATGTAACACTTCACATATAATGTAAAACCATATATAAATATACTTCCATTTGCCTTCTCTCCTTTGTACTATTTTCATATATTTTAATTCTATATGTTATAAATTCCACAACACATTATCATTTATGCTTCAAATACTTAATTGCTTTAAAAAATTAAGACAGTAGAAAAATATATATAGTTCTCTTTATTAATTCATGTAAATTTTAGTTTCCACTCAGTATAACTTCCCTTTAACCTGAATACATTTATTTAACATTTCTTCTGGTGCAGATCATCGCTTTTGTTATCTAAAATATCTTTATTGATTGAGTTTTGAAGAAATTGTTTGCTTGATTTAAATTCTAAATTTGTAATTTATTTCTTATTTAACATTTAAAACTGAATTCCATTGTTTTCTAGCTTATATTGTTTCTGATGAGAAAAATATTTTTGATAATATTTGGGATTTCTTTGACTATTATTTCTTTTAACTTTCTTTTTCCCTGATAAAATCTCTCTTCTTCTGGGACTTCTATTCCACACATGTTAAATGACTTTATAATACTCCACAGGTCATTGAATCTCTGTTCATTTTTTTGTGTGTGTCAGTCTTTTTTACTTTCTGTGCTTCAGTTTGCATAGTTTCTATTTTCCTGTCTTTAAGATCTTTTCTTTTGGAATATCTGGAGTGCTGCTAAGCTCAATTTATCAATTTTTAAAAAAATTTAGACATTTTTAATTCTACAATTTTTAATTTGCTTTCCTCTTTCTTTTTTAGTTTCCTTTTCTTTGCTGAGATCCTTTTCCTTGCAATTCTTCATCTGTTCATTCATGAATTCATCTTTGCCTTTAAATTTTTTACCATATTTATAATAGCTGCCTAAAGTCTTTGCTAACTCCAATATGTCAGTCATCTTTAGGTCTATTTCTATTGTCTTTTCCATTTCTGATTTTAGTCACATTTTTCTGATTTTTCATATGCCTGGTATTTCTTATTTTTATGCCAAACCATGGAATGCTATGTGGATGAGATTCTGGATCTGTATTTCTAGAAAAACTTGAGTTTTATTCTGGCAGAGAATTACTTTACTGGCAGCTCAGAATGTTTCTCCTGAGTCTTGGGTTTAAGCTTTGTTAGAGTAGGTCTAGAGTATTCCTTATGTTAGGGCTAAAGTAGTACCACTCCTAAATCATGACTTTTCTGGGGCTTCAACCCTGGTTGTTGGCATACCATTGTCTCCCAGCACTGTGCATTCTCTGGCATTTCCATTCAGCTCATAGTCCCAAAATAGCTGCTTTTTATTAGGCCTCTCAGTTTTTCTTGTGTTTTTTTTGTTTTGTTTGTTTGTGTTTTTTTTTTGTTTGTTTGTTTTTTTAATTCTCACCTGAGGACATGCTTAGAGAGAGGAAGGGGGAGAGGAAGAGGAAGAGGGAGAGGGAGAGAGAGAGAGAGAGAGAGAGAGAGAGAGAGAGAGAGAGAGAGAAGAAATCTGTTGTCTTTTGTAGGTGCCCAAACTGGGGATTGAACCTGAAACCCCGATACATGCCTTGAATAGAACCAGCAACCTTTGGATGCGCGGGTCAACACTCCAACCAACTGAGCCACTCTGGCCTGGTAGGCCGCTCAGTTTTACCACATGCATACACAGGTGTTTAGTCAGACTGAAGAGGACACTGATGCCGATTTCTGTAGTTTCTTCTCTGCTAAATTCCTTTACATCTGGCACCCTGAAATACAAATCCCAGTCCCACACTTTAATCTCTGTTTCACATGGCTGACAAGACTACTGCTTTTTGCTTGGGCCTTATTTCCCTGGGCCACAGTTGGATATTGCTCTTAGGTAGCAAACCAGGGTGAACATGGTGTTCGCCTGTGCTTCATAGCTCTGAGTATCACAGCTCTGAGCTGCCTGTTGACCAAAACATGAAAAGAACTGCTTCACCATTTTTTCCAGTTTCATAGTTGTTAATAATGGGAAAATAAATATAATACCTATTTCTTCAATCATGGCTACAGCCAGTGTCAGGAGTTTAAAAACTCAGTTCCTTTCTTGCTTAGTAAATGGTCAATGTCCTCCAAGGCATAAGTTATTTGGTGACTGGATAATATCCTCCAATCACAGAAACATATATTTATTGAGCAGTTTCTTATGCCAGGCCTTATATTATATACTTACATACATTTTCTCATTTAATATTGACAATAAATCAATGCTGTATGGGTATTCCTATTAACTCCACTTTAGAATCCATATTTTAAGAGTCTATATACGATGAATGGTAAAGCCAGGAATTAAACCCAGGATGGTAACTCCAGAGCAAACTCTGAAAAACCATGCTAGCTTAATTGCTCTACTCTTAAACAAACTGTTTATACAACTAAAGCTGTTCTTCCAAATGAAAGTTACTTATTTATTTTCTATAATGGAAAATCCAGCAATTTCCATGGTTAATGTATGTAATAGTGATTCCCTCCTCTAGGGCAAGGTGATATCTTATCCACAGGTGTACTAGTATATTTGCCTAACAATGCACTTGGCACAAGAAAGGTGTTCAAAGATGCTGTGTTAGCTTTTTAGGGCTTTCAACAGATTGCCAGAAAGTGGATATAAACAGAAATTTATTTTGTCAAATTTCTGGAGGCCAGAAATCTGAGATGAAGGCTCCAGGGGAGAATCCTTGCTTGCCTCTTCCAGCTTCTGGTGGCCCCTGGACCTCCTGGGTTTGGTCTGTATAACTCCAATCTCTGCTTCCATCTTCACATGGCCGCTGCTCTTCTCTCTCTGTGTGTCCTCTGTTCTGTTCCTGATAAGGACACTTGTCATTGAATTTAGGGCCCACCAGAGCAATTCAAGATGATCTCATCTCAAGATCCTAACTACATCTGCAAAGACCTTTCTTTCTTCCTTTTTGAAAAAAAAAAAAGATTTATCTTTATTGTTGAAAGTATTACAGATGTCCCCTTCTTTCCCCAATGACCCCCCTCCACCCCAACCCTGTACCTGGCCCCCCAGGCCTTCACCATACTATTGTGTGCCCAGGGGTTATGCATATATGCATATGAGTTCTTTGCTTAATCTTTTTCCACTCTGCTTCCCTCCTTCCCTCTGAGATAGCTTAGTTTGCTCCATGCTTCTATATCTCTGGATCTATTTTGTTCATCAGTTTATTTTGTTCATTAGATTCCACATATGAGTGAGATCATGTGATACTTGTCTTTCTCTGTCTGGCTTATTTCACTTAGCATAATACTCTCCAGGTTCCCCCAAGCAGTCTCAAAGGGTAAGGGATCCTTTTTTTTCCTCACAGCTGCACAGTATGCCATTGTATAAATGTACCATAGGTATTTTATCCACTCATCTACTGATGGGCACTTGGGCTGTTTCCAGATCTTAGCTATTGTAAATAGAGCTTCGATGAACATGGGGTGCATATATTCTTTCTGATTGGTGTTTCAGGATTCTTAGGATATAGTCTTAGAAATGGGATCACTGGGTAAAATGGCAGTTCCATTTTTAATTCTTTAAGGAAACTCCCAAAATGAAGCCACATTCACAGGTTCTGGATGGACATATATTTTGAAGGGGGCCACAATTCAACTCACTAAAAATGCTTTTTAAATGAATTAGTAAATGAATGACAGGAGAAAAAAAAACTATGTATACATTGTTTGCATGCACAAAAGATGAGGACAGGAAATACTGCCTTGTTTTTACATTTTTATCTTTTACCTTCTATTTTTAAGTTCACTTTGTAGATAATATGTCATGCTTGTTGCTCTTTGCATGTTAAATAATAAAGCAATTCAGAAATTGTTAAATTTTTTATTGAGAAAAAAAAGAGAGAACTCATGGACATGGACAATAGTATAGTGATGGCAGCTGGGAGAGACGTGGGTGGAGGTAGGAGAGGGTATAGAGGGGATAAATGGTGCTGAAAAAATTGTTAAAAATTTTTTAAGATTGCTAAATCAAAAGACACATTTAGGAAAACTATACAATCATTCTAACTGTACTTCTTTCTTTGCTGATATGACTTAGTTTGCCTAAAAAGTATGTTTAACAAATCTGTTTCATACGTGGCCTTTTTCTCTCTCCTAGAGTTAAGACATAGGTTGAAAAGTTACCACACAAATAGAAAAAGTGTTTTCAAATAGGCATTTCTACATATAGTCACATTACTCTTTCCCTCAAAACACAGTCTACTTTAAGAAACAGGACTTGTGAGATTGAAAGCTGTTTCTTTTTGTAGAGTTATATTTGTATATTTTCATAAACAGAACAGGTTGGGAAGTTAGAGGCCTAGAAAAATATAATAAAAAAATCCAGATTTATTTTGTGTTTGGTTTTAATATAGTCATTTTCTCTTTCCACTTTCAATGACTGAAAGATTTAATTTGAGTAATGCCACAGGAATGTGGTTTCAGGGAGAAAAAATGTTCAAATATCCACCTCCCTATTCCTCACTTTAAAAAAAGAATAATTTGCTATAATATATATTGAAATGTTTTCTTCTTCTTCTTCTTCTTCTTTTTTTTTTTTTTTTTTTTTTTTTTTGCTGGCATTTGTGTTGTTTCTCATTTAAATAAATAAATAGAAACTTATATACAGTTCTCAAAGGAGGACTCTAAGCAAAAAACAATTGTTCTTTTGATGTCTCAAAATAATAGCACCACCACATTTTGTTTTGAAAATAATAATAAATTAATGTGTTAAGGTTGTTTTTGTCTGTCAATACATATTTTTTTTAATATCATTATTTCTTGAGAATTCAGATTGAATTTTTTCCTGAGAAGTTCATAGATCTCTATAAATAGCAAATTGGAAACATTGGGGCACCTAACTCCAAGCCTTTGGTTTGGGGACACATGAGCAGCTGGGACTTTAGAACGCTACGGTCAGCTCCTAAGAAGGCAACAGACAGGGAAAGGAGGTGTACACAAATGCCGTAGGCATACTCTCTCTATTAAGTTCTGAGCAAGAGTGATGGGCCACAGATCACCTTCTCTCTTTCCCTGTATCCCCTAAAAGTTGTGCAAGGTCCCTTTATAATGGTCCCTTTTTGTTGTTGTTAATCCTCACCTGAGGGTATTTTTTCACTTGATTTTTAGAGAGGTTGGAAAGGAGGGAGGGGTGGGGGAGAGAGAGAGAGAAACATTGATCTGAAACACATCAATGGGTTGCCTCCCACCTGGGATCAAACCTGCAACCCAGGCATGCAGCCTTGACTGAGAATCAGTCCTGGGACCCTTTGGTGTGTGGCCAATGCTCTAATCACTAAACAATGCCAGCCAGGGCTATAATAGTCACTTTTTATATATTCACCCTTCTTTATTCCTAAGGTTGCTCTGGTTCATCTACTAAACCCAAGAGTGACAACCAGTCTGTTGCCACTTGTTCCTCTTGTTTTTGTGGCAGACATCACTAATTGATCATGATATTCTGTATTGCTGAGCCTAGCCTAGGTTTAGTCTCAAACACAAGGCTTCATGTAACCATGTACTTGTTTAGAAGTTGTACAAGAGACAAAACCGTTGCCATTCCTGCCCTACTCCGTGAAAAGGGGTCCTTATAGCCTGCCTAGCTCTTGCCAAACTTCTCCTCCTCTTCCTTCCTATATTTTCCTGCTACTAATAAGGGTCCTGCTAGAATCACAGTGCCACCACCTGTCTGGCTTTAAGTAGTGCCTGCTGCTTGGGTTGGAGTCCCTAATACAGAACTACCTGGATCAGATATGAGATTACCACACCTTTTAGCTACTGTATCCTAATTCCATGTCAGGGTAAGCCTCTGCATCCTTCTGTCCCTGGCCTTCCTGGCCTGGCTTCTGCTACATTTCCAGTGACTGGGATTCCTGAGATGCAGAAACATTTTGTTCCAACAGGACTCCTGCTAAAGTACCCAAAGATTAGATCCACTTATTTTATTTATAACTAGAGGCCCAGTGCACAAAATTCATTCACTTGGCAGGGTGGGGGTGTGTGTCCCTCAGCCCGGCCGGCACCCTCTCACAGTCTGGGAGCCCTCATGAGCCCAGCTTCTGGCTGAGTGACGCTCCCCCCATGGGATCGAGCTGAAACCAGCTCTCTGACATTTCCTTAGGGGTCCTGGATTTCAAGAGGGCATAGGCCAAGCTGAGGGACTCCACCAGTGCACAATCAGGGCTGGGGAGAGACGTGGAAGGTTGGCCAGCCAGGGTGGGATCCTGGGAGGATTCCAGGGCATGTCTGGCCCATCTCACGCAATCCTGATCAGCCGGATCTCAGCAGCAAGCTAACCTACCAGTCAGAGTGTCTGCCCTCAGGTGGTCAGTGCATGTCACAGCGACTGGTCAACCGTCTGGCCCCTGGTGGTCAGTGCATGTCATAGCCAGCAGTTGAGCTGCCTTAGCATATCATTAGCATATTATGCTTTGATTGGCTGAATGGCCGACCAGTCGACCAAACACTTAGCATATTAGACTTTTATTATATTAGGAATACTAGAGGCCCAGTGCACGAAATTTGTGCATGGGGGAGGGGTGTCCCTCAGCCTGGCCTGCATCCTTTCCAATCTGGGACCCCTTGGGGGATGTCTGACTGCCGGTTTAGGCCTGATCGGGATCAAGCCTAAACCATCAGTCAGACATCCCTCTCACAATCTGGAACCATTGGCTCCTAACTGTTTGCCTGCCTGCCAGCCTGATCGCCCTCTAACTGCTCCCCTGCCAGCCTGATTGACATCTAACTGCCCTCTCCTACTGGCCTGATCACCCACAACTGCCCTCCCCTGCAAGCCCAATGGTCCCCAACTGCCCTCCCCTGCCAGCCCGATGGCTCCCAACTGCCCTCTCCTGCTGGCCTGATCACCCACAACTGCCCTCCTCTGCCAGCCTGATAGCCCACAACTGCCCTCCCCTATGCCGTGACCTGCCTCCTCAAATGGGACCCACATACTCTACACTGCATGGAGCCACAGGACCCCCAGGCCTCACTACGTGGAGTGGCCGCTGGGCCCCAACTCTGCTGTGCATGCAGCCATCTTGCAGTGGCCATCTTGTGATGATGTTGCGCATGAGGGCCCGAGGACCACCTAGGCTTTTATTAGTATAGACTAGAGACCTAGTGCACAAATTCATGCATGGGTGGGGTACCTTGACCTGGCCAGCAATCAGGGTTGGTTGAGGCTATCTTGCCTAGTCCCGGTCCCTCCCCCTGGCCGGTCAACCCTGATTGGGCTAATCAGGCCAGCTGACCATGGGGAGGGACCACGGGAGGTTGGCTGGTGTGGAAGGTTGGCTGTGGGAATGCACTGACCACCAAGGGGCAGCTCCTGCATTGAGCATCTACTCCCTGTGGCCAGTGCATGTCATAGCAACCATTTGACCGGTTGTTCGGTCCACCAGTTGTAACAGTCGCTTAGGCTTTTATATATATAGACTAGAGGCCCGACGCATGAAATTTGTGCAAAAGTAGGCTTTCCTTCCCCCAGCTGCCAGCACCAGCTTCCCTCCAGCACCTGGGACCCAGGATTCCCTCCAGCTGCCAGCACAAGGGACCCGGGCTTCCCTCTGGCTGCCGGCACCCAGGACCTGGGCTTCCCTCAGAGAGGGAGGCCCCGCCCACCGGCTGCAGCCTGCTGGTCAGTGGCTTGGGCCTCCCTCTGCAGGGCGATCATAGGCGATGGCCGGGCCCCTGACCAATCGCATCGCACCTGCCTTGGCTGGCCTGGCACCAGTGGGTGTCTTAGTGTGGTCCCAAATGGTCATCTGGATGGTAGTTCCGCTGTTCAGCTGTTCAGTCGATTTGCATATTACGCTTTTATTATATAGGACTAGAGGACCGGTGCACGAAATTCATGCATGAGGGTGTGTCCCTCAGCCCAGCCTGCACCGACTCCAATCTGGTGGGATCGGGCCTAAACGGGCAGTTGGACATCTCTCTCACAATCCAGGACTGCTGGCTCCCAGCCACTCGCCTGCCTCTGCCTGATTGCCCCTAACCGCTTCTGCCTGCCAGCCTGATCACCCCCTAATCCAGTGATGGTGAATCTATGACACGCATGTCAGCACTGACACGTGTAGCCATTTCTGATGACACGCGGCCGCTGAGGCGGTAGCATGTCGAGGATGAAACATTTGCTGCTCCTGAGGATGAAACATTTGCGACTCCAAGACTCTTGTCGCAAATGTTTCATCCTCCCCTGTTAGACACTCTGTGCCGGAGGTCTGTAGGTCAAAACAACAGAAGTCCGGCACAGAGCATCTAGTTCTGGGACTTCCGGTTAAGCCGGGATCTTTGCCCTCACTTCCGCCGGCAGAGCAGGGAGCAGCGGAATGCAGTGGGGGACGCATCTCTGGGGGCCCTGCCATTACCAGTAACTAAATAACAGTTAACCACAGCAACCATTATCTACTGTTCTGGGGTGTCATGGATTTCTAATCCATCATTACTGAGATAAGTGAGGGGGAGGCTGGGAGAGGTGAGGGTTTGTGGCGTGCTATGGGTGCCATTTCCTGCCATTAGAAATAGCGGCAGCCATTTTAATTCACATAAGAAATACCATCTTGACCCATAGTGCAGACTCCATTTCACCACTATTACTGTTGTGCATCCTTATTAACCCCTATTTCTGCTTATTAACCCTGCCCTTTCCTAAAAGACAGTTATATGCACCATTTTGTGGTTAGTTAGGCTAGTTAACCCCTAATTGCCTGCAGGCCTAACAAGCTATCTATAATTCTATCTTCTGTCACTGCCCCCCTGATGGAGAACCCAAAAAATAAAAAACTAAGGTTAAGTAAAGGAAGTGGTAGTAGCAGTGGCCGACCCTTTCAAGAGACATGGACTGAGATGTATGGCTTTATAGAAAAAAATGGCAGATCATTTTGCATTCTATGTACTGAAATGGTAGTAAGCAGAATGTGGAATATAAATAGACATTTTGAAACTAATCATTCCCACCTCTTGGAAAAAAGTGAGGATGAAAGGAAGGAATACATTTCCAGACAGCTACACCTTTATAAGAACCAATCTAATACCATCCTTAAATTTATGAAAGGCTCTACAAATTTAACATCTGCAAGTTTGAGCATTGCTCACTCTATAGCTCAGCATGGAAAAGCACTCAGTGAGGGAGAATTTATTAAAGAAACTCTCCTAAGATGTGCACCAGTTCTATTTCACGATATGCAGAATAAAGATGCAATTATTAAGAGAATATCTGAGTTACCACTCAGTAGAAATATCAGAAAAGACTGAATAATGAGACTGAACACAAACGTACAACATCAATTAAAGAGAGACATAAGGAAGTGTAAATATTTTTCCATCTCTCTTGATGAAACTACTGATGTCACATCACATGCTCAGTTGGCCATTATTGGTCGATATTCTGATGGTCTTACAATTAGAGAAGAGTTGATAAAGTTAGTATCAGTGTCAACAAGTAAATCAGGAAACGAAATATGTAAGGTTGTTATACAAACATTTCGTGACCTAAGCATTGATATCTCTAAAGTTGTGTCAGTGACGACAGATGGGGCACCAAATATGGTGGGGAAAAAAGCCGGATTTGTCAAATTGTTTACAGAAGCTATTGGACATCCGATTGTGCCTTTTCATTGTATTATCCATCAGGAGGCTTTATGTGCCAATCAGGATTCACCGACTTAAACGACTTAATGTCAGTTGTTACAAAAATAGTTAATTTAATAGCTGCTCGCCCCCTTCACAAGCGAGAATTTTCGGCACTTTTACTGGAGGTTGATTCCACCTACAGTGGACTGCTGATGTACAATAATGTAAGATGGCTGAGCGGAGGCAAAGTTCTTGAGCGCTTTGTGGAGTGCTTTGAAGAAATTAAGGTATTTCTTGACGATAAGGATCTGGGAAACTTTCCTCAGCTTAATGATGATAAGTGGGTCAACACCCTGATGTTTTTTACAGATCTCGCTGTTCATATTAATGAACTGAACTTAAAGTTACAAGGTTTTGACAAAAGTATTGACGTTATGCTTTTGAAAGTAAAGTTAAAATTTTCAAGCGAGATGTAGAAACTAAAACTTACAAGTATTTTCCTCGAGTAACAAAGTATTTTGAGAAGGCCAGTGCAGCTGTACAAAATGAAATGGAACACTTGCATATGAAGTACCAGCATGTTTTAGACTTGTTACTTGACCAGTTTAGTGATAGATTTAGTCAATTTAGAAGTCTAGAACAGACCATGAAAATAATTAAGTATCCTGATGTAGTAGTCTACAGTAGTTTGGAATTAAATGGTTTCCAATGGATGCAAATTGATGATTTGGAGATGCAACTTGCAGAATTTCAAGACAGTATCTGGGCTCAGGTGTTTGTCGACTTGAGGTCAAAGCTTGAGAATCTGGAAAGGTGCCACTTGGAGAATCAAGAGGAGTGCCACTACGAACAGGAAATTTGGAGTGCCTGGAACCGACTACCAGACACTTTTAGCACCCTGAAAAATATAGCAATGGCTTTACTTACAATTTTTCCCTCTACATACTTTTGTAAGGCCTTATTCTCAGCGTTAAATAATATCAAAACCAACAAAAGAAACAGATTGACAGATGAAGTTAGTAGCACTTGCTTGGGTCTGAAGTGTACAAAATACCAACCTTCAATTGAAGATTTAGCCAATGAAATTCAGCAACAAAAAAGTCACTAATAGGCAGCTTAGTTAAAGAATTCCCCCTCCCCCTCACTTATCTTAGTTCACAGCACCCCACACAAGCTAAATAATATGAAGACCAACAAAAGAAACCGACTGATGGATGAACAAAGAAGTCACTAAGCAGGTAAGTTAAATATTTAGTTTTTGGTTTATTAAATACAATTATATATAACAATTATACATTTATGTTATTTAAACTATAAATATCGCGAAATAATGTTTTTTCTTCAAAGTGACACACTACCTGAGTTATGCTCAGTTTTTGGCAAAGTTTGACACACCAAGCTCAAAAGGTTGCCCATCACTGCCCTAACCACTCCCCTGCCAGCCTGATCGACGCCTAACTGCTCCCCGGCTGGCCCAATTGCCCCTAACTGCCCTCCCCTGCCAGTCTGGTTGCCCCTAACTATCCTCCCCTGCAGGCCTGGTTGCCCCCAACTGCCCTCCCCTGCTGGCCCGGTCACCCCTATCTGCCCTCCCCTGCAGGTCTGGCCCCCCCTTAACTGCCCTCCCCTGTTGGCCCGGTCACACCTAACTGCCCTCCCCTGTTGGCCCGGTCACACCTAACTACCCTCCCCTGCAGGCCTGGTTCCCCCCAACTTCCCTCCACTGCAGGCCTGGTCCCCCACCAACTGCCCCCCACTGCAGGCCTGGTCCCCCTCGCCCCCCCAACTACCATCCCCTGCAGGCCTGGTCACCCCTAACTGCCCTCCCTGCTGGCCTGATCACCCACAACTGCCCTTGCTTGCAGGCCTGGTCCCCCCCCAACTGACCTCCCCTGCAGACCTAGTCCCCCCCAACTGACCTCCCCTGCAGACCTAGTTCCCCCTAACTGCCCTCCCTGCTGGCCTGGTCTCCCCCAACTGCCCTTCTTTGCAGGCCTGGTCACCTCTAACTGCCCTCCCTGCTGGCCTGATCGCCCACAACTGCCCTTGCTTGCAGGCCTGGTCCCCCCCAACTGACCTCCCCTGCAGACCTAGTCCCCCCCAACTGACCTCCCCTGCAGACCTGGTCCCCCCCAACTGCCCTCTCCTGCAGGCCTGGTCCCCCCCAACTGCCCTCCCTTGCAGGCCTGGGTCCCCCCCAACTGCCCTCCCCTGCTGGTCTAGTCCCTCCCAACTGTCCTCCCCTGCCAGCCTGGTCACCCCTAACTGCCCTCCCCTGCAGGCTTGATCACCCCCAACTGCCCTCCCTTGCAGGCCTGGTCCCTCTCAAATGCCCTCCCCTGCTGGCCATCTTGTGGCGGCCATCTTGTGTCCACATGGGGGCAGCCATCTTTGACCACATGGGGGTTGCCATCTTGGGTCTTGGAGTGACGGTCAATTTGCATATTACTATTTTATTAGATAGGATGAGTTTTTGCTAGGATTAAATGCAGTAATTTTATGAGGTGCTTGCCATGGTTCCTAGCATATAATAATCACTCAATTAATATTAGCTACTATAAGTGTATTGATATCATAATCATCATAACTTCTATTGGGATCTCCATGTCAATTCCAGAAAGACTTCCAAAATAATTAGGAACATGTTTTAAGTCTCAGAAACTCTCTGGCCACAAATGGACCCAGGGACAACCATACTCAACAGTTATTCAGTTTGGAGCCTGTAGCAAATAATAATGAGAGCTGCCATTTACTGATTTTTTTTCTAAACGCCAAGCACTTTTTACCTATTGTCTTACTTGACCCCCACAGCAACCAAGTTGGGTGGGAATTATAATTCCCATTTTATTGATGAGAAAATGGAGGGTTGTAGAATCTTATGCCCAACAAAATAGATGGTAAAAGTGAATGCTAAAGGACATTTTATCTGGTAGGTGCTGCCTGAACACAGGCCCAGAGTTTGGTGAGGAAACTGTCGAAGAGAAACAAGAGGCTATGGCTTGACTGGCCTTTAGAGTATATAAGGAAGGGTTGTGGGGTAAGGTATATGATGGAGGCCTGTAAATACTGTAGGAGGGTATAATGGTGTCATTGGGTAATTGAGAGGGATCATAGGAGGTTTTTGAAATAATATAATCAGAACTGTGTCTTGTATCCACTCCTCCCCTCAATTACACAGCAAGTCCATTGAATTTTAAATCATGTTTTTATACTTCTTTCATATTTCCTCAGATTTCAGCACAAGCCTGGACACAAAGAGTATTTGATAAATAGCCAAATGATGAGTAAGAAGCAAACTATACATAAGAGTTCTGTTATATAATATGCTATTTATGAACTTTCATGTCTATTAGAATTAAATTTTTTTAAATTGCAGTCTAATTAGATAGCATGATGGTTTTTTAAAAAAAAATAGCCTATTTTCTCTCTGAATCACTATTGCTCTGAAAATAATGTAACAAGTGTTAACTTCATCTTCAAATATTTATTTTAAAGTTTTAAATGAACCACATATAAAAATGCAATATTTATTATATTAACTTCCTTTTTTTCAATTATAGATTTAAAAATTTGGTGTTTACAGAAACATGTTTTCTCAAATCTTATCAAGTACCTAAAAAATCTTTTGCTAAAGCGTCATTTTTCTATTTTCCTTTTCTTTAAGAAGTGTGACACACTCACTTTTAATGTTATAAAAAAAAAAGGTCAGTGAGAGAGGATGTTTCATAAAGCCAAATCACCAGAACTGGCAGTTTAGACATAACCAGAAAGTCCAGGAAAATCAACGATTCATACTCTTAACTCCTGGCATGAATGCCTGATGAAGCACTCAGGCTATTCAAAGACCATGAAAACAAACTAACAGAAAGACCCTCTCCAATTCCCTTCCTGACTCCCTCGCTGGAACTACATACATCTTCCCAAGATCAAGAATGAAGAGCTGAAAGACAGAAAAGGTTTAGGTATTATTGTCTACAAACGAGTTTCTTTGTGGAAGGCACTTTTGTATATGTGTGTGGGAAGGGTCCTTTCATTGGAGATTTTGTGTGGTGAAGGTCGTAGAGGTCATGTATTTGACCCATGATCCTATGGTCAGCCTCTGCTTGCTCCGATGCAAAGGAAGGACTTGAGGGAAGTGCTCCACACACTATAGAAGCCGGTGGTGTGTTTATAATTTTTTTTTACCTGAAGTAAAAATGTGCCTTTCTTGGACTAACTTTCTTACTACTGGTTAGTTGTAAAATATGTATCAGGTAAATTGAACTTCCACCCAGATAATACTTTAAAAGCAACAAATAACTATAGAGATGTTTGGAACATTTATTTATAACTATGGAACTCTTCTTCACAAAAACGCAAAGTTCCCTCAGGGGAGGTCAATGGGATGTTTGGCTCTACCCTATTGACCAGCAAGATTTAGCAGGTTGTGCTGTTTGTGAGTATATTCTTTTTTTTAGGGAAACTATGAGTTTATTCTTAAAATGCCGTCAATATTTCTTGCTTCTTTTTGTTTGTCCAACTATCCTTGTTGCTTGTATAGGAGAGTACTGTGTATACAGAGAGTTTTCTCTACTTGAGAAATTGTTTGGTCTACTCTTCTGGGAAAATAATTACAGTGTCCAATACAGATATTAACATTGGCGACATCGAGCCCTGTAGCAACGCAGGGTCAGGAGAGATTTGTTTGAGCTGAACTCATCGCATAAAAGACTATTTAGTTTTTTTCAACACTCAGAAAGAACTATAGTTGTAAAGTGAGTCAACATCCTGCAACATCCCACAATATATCAGACGGAGACTTTATATTTTCTTTCTTGCATGTGGTACTGTCTATAGTGTTTCCCTTCTTTCTAAATCTGCTCTTCCCAGACAGAGTTGGTCTAGAAGTTGTTTGTACTGAGTGGTTTTGAGGAGGGGTTAAGAATAGCAAGTGCAAGTACATTATTATTATTTTCATCCCTCTCTTCAAAAAAAAAAAATTCCACACACTGTATGCATTTGCTTTTATGAAGTAAAAATGGTAATTCCCGGTAGAACTGCATTGTGGAGGATGGGAAACAGATGCTTTGGTCAGGCTCAGGGGCTGACTATAGCATAACATGGAAACACAAAAGAAGGAGAAAGCAATTGCATCACACTCTGACTTTAATGAGCTGATTGACCAGATGGCGTGTACACACCTCGTTTTGTTAACACAAAGCTGACCACATCTCCCACTGCTATAAAGAGTCAGGGAACATTTTAATATAACTGATTTATCCTGTTCTTGTGTTTTGACTCTACACTTTGGTATGGAGATTGGTATCATGAGGAGGTACCCGTTCATTTAGGTAGAGAAAAGCGAAGTCTGAAAGGAATGACTGAATAATACCCAATCGTCAGATTGTAACCATGTCCCTACAGCCAAGCCCTCTCTTAATTGCCACCACTCCCTGCTCCTCCCCACCCTTCCCTTTAGGACTAGCTTCTCTTTCCACAGTTGCTTAAGATACTAACCATAAGAGTCTTAAGACTCAATAAATTTGAGACATATTCTTGACTCAATAACCCGTGACTTGTCACTCCACAATCTTAGGGAAACTATAGATAATATCTTAACATAGTGTTTGTTCTTCCTTGTAGAAAAAAGTAAAAAGAAAATGATCCCGAGGCAATGCTGTACAGAAAATGTTTGCAGAAAAGAATGAGACCATCCCTGGATCATTCCATGGCATCTCCAAGTCTGCATTCTGAGATCTCATCAAGGAACTGGAAACCATGGGCATTTATTCTAACTCCCACTCCCACTCCTGGTTTGGTGCTTAAAAACCCCTAACTCAGTCCAATGAGCAAGATGGATTTGAAGCATCTTGAAGCCACCATCTTCTCTATTAGCATTTTCTTGATCAATAAACCTTTCTTTGCTCCAAACTCTGATATTTGGAATTTTGGCTTTGTGAAGTGTTGGGCTCAGGAACTGGACTTTGGTACCAAGATCATGACTTTGTTTCAAATACAGCAAAATCTCTTTAAAGTTTTCGTGGTGTGGGAATGTCATGTATCTTAGGATGAGTGCACCCAGAGCAGATCTAGAGAAAAAGATCTGAGTGCAAGTGGCTTATTGGGAAGTGACCCCAGGAAGCAGAGGTAGGAAAATAGAAAATTTAGACAGGAAAGGGAAGGGAGCCAATAATAAGGTACTGACGCAGGTAATCTGGTTCAGTTCCTCTGAGGAACGCTGGGAAACAATGTAGAATAGGCTCAGAGTTATCCAAGAAGCCAGGAAGAAGGGGTTGGAGGAGGATTTACCAACAAGCTTTTATCCTTCCCTGATTGAGGACTACCTTGAGGGACATTAACTCCCCAGTACTTCCGGCTTTCCTTGAGCATGCGTGGAACGTGCTCCTGAAGCCCAGAAGACCCCCAGGAAGAGAGTTGCATTGCCTTTGGCTTCTATGGGAATCAGAGACATTATGGCTTATGAACAGATAATGCCTATCACAGAATGCTAATAACTTATTTACCCAATGATAGATCCTCCCTTCCCCCAACTGGTGGGCAGAGTTATGACTTAACCGGTGGCTGCCGCTGGGACATCCCCGAGACATTGAACCACCAATCAGCACCTGCCGAGTGCCCTGGGCCCCACCCCTTCCCATTCCGCCCTGGGCCCTACCCCTTCCTGTTCCTCCCCTCAAAAGGCGTGTTCACTGCTGCACGTGTTGCTGCTCTCCCAGTCTGAGAGTCAGCCCGGCTGGGTCCTTCTTCTCCTCCTTCTCCTCTAATCCTGGTTTTTCTACCTCCTCCTTAATGAATCTCGCTCGTTAGTATGGAATAAACCTCCTCTTTTAACATGCCTTGGTCTCCAACTCCCGTTTCCTGCGCCTCGAACCTTACACCCAAGAAGATTAAAAAGCAAATGGATATACTGATACAAATAAATGAACCAGTAAATTGAAATTTTGCTGAGGTATGTTATATTACATGCTTTTGATATAGCTTATTAACAAATACTTGTTAATTACAAAAGGAAAAAGAGTAATGCTACAGTGCAGAAGCCTGGCAAACCACCTGAATCAAGTGATCAAAGTTACTATGATGAGTTATGAGACAAATCAAAACCTTATGCCACTTGATAAATGCAATGAGAATACAGCATCACTTCTATGATGTTGCTGCTGAAGAAGTAAGAGCTGAAGGAACATCAGACAAAGTCAACTTGAAAGATATTCTATATGTAACCTGCTCTGTAACCTTTAACATTGTTAAGGTCATGAAAGTCAAGGAAAGACTAAAGAACTGTTCCAGATTAAAGGTATCTACAGAAGTATGACAACTAAATCTAACATTTACCCACTCCCCTTCCCTTTTAAAAGGTGCTCCTCGATGGTGGGCAGTCCCATATAGAGCATCATTACACCGTTAGGTAAGTAATAACTATTGAGCCAAATTGGGCACCAGGTATTAGTGCTCCAGCTGAACACACTTTGAATGGTGACAGAAAAATTCCAGATGCTACTAATCATGCTGAGAATGAATTCTCTTACCAAGTGTCTGTGTATAACAGCTGAGAGAATTCATGCCTATTCTTAAGGCAGGTTAGAAGAATGGAAAGGAGAGATTATGAGGAATACTATAGTAGATTCCTGAATTTAAAGTTGCAAGAATTTCTGTCAACATCTTTTGCAAAAACAACAAATAAACAAGTACCGCTCCCCCTCCCCCCGAAATCACCACATCCTACAATTGTCCTTTTATACTAAGGACATTAATATGTGAGGAGGGTTCTTAATATAGCTAATAATAAGGGGAGATTCCTTAATTTTCTTATAGAAACAATAGTGCTGCCAGTGCCTAGCATGATGCTCCTTTGCATATATGCAGTTGAGCCAAATAGAACAGGAAAGCAACAAGTAGTAATTATAATCCATTAAGATGATGAGAAATGCCCTCCAATGATTCCCAATTGTTAGAATACAAATTCAGATCTGTGGTTTTTGAGGAGAATGAAATTCTGAGAAAATCTTTAAGATCCTTCTTGCTTCTGACAATTAAGTAGTCTTATTAGTAGACTAGAGTGCTTTAAAATTAATTTCCCTGCTGAATTGACAAAGACCTCTATTAATTAATTTTTAATTGATTAAATAAGTATTTATGAATTGCCATCCATGTCTGCCTACTACCATTATTCTAAACACATTATAAGAAGCTACACCATTTTGAGTGGACCAGTTAAATGGAGGGTGACTCTATATAAAATTCCTCTACCTGTTCTAATAACACTGGCTACAACATTACTACAACAACTTAACAACTGAGCACATGTAATTTTGTCTACTTAGCATCTGTTTCCAAGAATCATCCCTTACATGCCTCTCCCCATTCACATGATTGCTATCCCATTCCTGCACTATGACTCTTGGTCATAGTTGATTGGTTTATTGAGAGTCATGTGACCCTATCTGTCTCTTCCTCAGCAACTGCAAGAGTAAAAGAAAGGTGGTTAGATCTATAACTTATAAAACTCAATGGTGTCACTGGCTACATTTTTTTTTTTAATGTAGATTGGGAAACAGAAAGTGGGATGTAGAGGGAAAGACAAATGAAGCTCACTTACAGAGATGGACAGAAAAGAGAGAGAATTTGAACAATTTTGAGTTCCTGCCTTTGGTTTGTTCTTGAAACCCAGTTGCATTTCTGTCTTTGAGCTTTATCAGTTCAACTAACATTACTTTAATCAATCTCTCATTTGCTATTTAAAGAGTTATATAGATTTGGTTAACTTATTTGCAACCAAAAAGTACCAATTAGAAACTGATAAAAACTGCAGATTCCACCCAGGAGTCTACAGAATGCTGGTCTTCCTCGAGATGTTACTAGGTGGTCCACCAAGCAAATATTTGTCACATAATTATGAAAACTGCCATTTACTTTCTCCCTTTTGGAGTTTCATGTTGAATATTAGCATATCAAACACACTGAATAGTCTTACAATCAAGAATCCAGTAATTTTGTTTATTGTGTTGTTTACCAAATTTAGCTGACCACATTTTACTTTTTATAAAAAACACAGACTTGGGAATGGTGCTACAGACAATACCATGACAAATTTTCATATTTCAATAAGATCGAGAAAAAAAGTAAATTGATCATTATATGTTGAGCATGTAATGAGAAAAACCTTAGGATAATTTGGAATAGTGTTTGATTGTTAATCTTAATAATGCACAGTTTCTGGGTTAAGATAGAGTATCTAAGCATATCCTATATAATAAATAGCTAATATTCAAATGGACGTCACGCCATAACTCTCAGACACTCAACACTGGGGAGAGAGGAATGGAGACCAGCCAGGCACAAATGAGCCAGGTGCCAGTGGCTGCATCTGCACCTGTGGCCTGGGAGAGGGACAAGCCTTATGCCCCATGGTCCCAGGTGCCAGCAGCTGTGTCTGTGCCTGCAGCCTGGGAAAGGGACAATCTGCACACCCCACAGTCCTCGTGGTCCTGGGCGACAGTGGCTGCGCCTGTGGCCTGGGAGAGGGACAAGCCGCCCACCTCACGGTCCCGGGCCCCAGCACCTGCGGCTGTGGCCTGGGTGAAGCTGCCTACCCACTGTCCCCTGCGGCTGCGGCCGGCCCGGTTGAAGCCAGCCCGGGTCCTGGGTGCCTGAGGCCGGCCAGAGGAGGGAATCCTGGGTCCCTGGTGTGGGGCAAGGCAGAGGCAGTTAGGGGTGATCAGGCCAGCAGGGGAGCAGTTAGGGGCTATCAGGCCAGTAAGGGAGCAGTTAGGGGTGACCAGGAAGGGAGGCAGAGGTGGTTAGGGGAGATCAGGCAGGCAGGCAGAGGTGGTTAGGGGAAATCAGGCAGGCAGGCAGAGGGGTTAGACATGATTAGGCAGGCAGGCAGGCAAGCAGTTAGGAGTCAGCGGTCCGAGATTGTGAGAAGCAATCGGATATCCCCCAAGGGGTCCCGGATTGGAGAGGGTGCAGGCCAGATTGAGGGACCCCCCCATGCATGAATTTCATGCACCGGGCCTCTAGTTAGTAATATAAATGACAATTCATGGGACATATTTAGATATTAAAGTCAACCTACTAACTTCAAATATTTTAGATATTTATCCCCTTAAAATTATCAAGCTAATTAAAAATATTGTTACCTATTCATTGAAGTAATTCTTAGGCACTTTTTCTTACCTATGCTGGTAGCATATGTTCTCTTGAAAGTAGGAAAGTTAATATCCAACTTGCCTTTTTGGATGTGTCTTAACTGTTTAAGCTATGCTCTTGCTTACTACAATGGACTTTACAGCACTCTCAAATGTCTAATGAATTTTCAAAATCTCCAATCATTTATTCACTTTGGCCTGGAAAGTCCTCATCATGTATCTTTCAAAGCTCCACCCAAATATAACTTTCCTGTAGAGGGCCCCCTGGGAAGACACATGGACATTCTTTAGATTGCTGAGCCCAAGATATTTGACAGAGTCATATTAGTTGCACCCCGCCCCAGGAGTGCGGAGGTGTTGTCATTTCCTGGCTTACCTTTGTCTAGGTTCCGGAAGAGGGCTTTGAGATGTGGGAACCAGTCTAGCACCAGAAGAGGAAATGAAATAGACCTGGGCCCTCCCAAGCTCCTTTAATCTTAAGTTTTCCAGTGAACCCCCCTTGTATATGGGAGTATAAATAAATGTGCTGTGTGGCTCAGGGAGTCGTCTGTCTCTCCAGCAGAAGAGGTCAGCGACCCACCCGGCACCCAGCTTGCATCTACTTCTGTGTCTCTTTATTTCTATATTTCTCAATCCCTGGACGCCTCTATCAAGAACCAGTTTCATCTCTCTCCGTGCTGGCCACGGAAAAGGGAGATCCCCGCCGCATCAGGCCCCCGCATAGTGACGCCCAACGAGAGGCAAGAGGCAAGGGATCGCTCCTAGAAGTGTGCGCGCACCACAGACTTAAGGTAAGGAGTGGATTGTTGTAAAATTTGAATTAGCCGGGTGTAAAACGTGGGTAATCCTTCTAAATGCCTTAAACTATGCTCATAGCTCAAAGATGCTGTTAAGCATAGTCAGATTCTTGATTTCTTTCTTAAGTTTTGTTGATGAAACCTGGAAAAAGGTTAGAAAGCAGTTGTGTGACCAATACTCAGCAAAAGTCCAGAAAAAAATTCCTATTTTAATTGGTGATGGCCTTGATTCAGCACAGGAGAGCTTAATAATGTCTATGTGGGGTGCAGTGGAAGGGTGCAAGTCTCTAAGAATACCATCTGCACCTCCTCTGCCTCCATGTGTAAACTACTTGTAACCAGGTAGAAAAGGATAAAAGGAACTTCTCAGCAATTGCCAATAATTCTTTTATCTTAAAACTCTTTTTCTTTCCTTAAAAAATAAAAATATATAAAAATTGCAAAAGTAAAAAAAAAATAAAAACAATAGATGCCAGAAACTTCATTACTGAAACTTCCCCTGAAGAAACAAGGAGGTGGGGGAAAGGCCACTTTGAGAGGCCTCATCTTTGCCATCTTTATTTATTTTCCAGCTAATGACTTAAAGCTTTTACAAATTCATAAATGCATCTGGGATTTCTGTGCACATGTAAAGGGAAAAGGCCAGTTTAAAAACGAGTGCGCATAGTTTTGAGCTGAACTTGACTTTTTGCTGTGTGCAGAATAAAAACCCGAGACTGTTCTGGCCTTAAAAATGGCGAAGATGAACCGGAGAAAGAAATACAGACCAGTTTCCCAAGACATATAAAGTAACTCTTGAAATTTCCCGCCAGAGGCAAGTAAATAGCAGGAAGTAGATAGCCAAGTTTACATATGAATGGCTGAGAGTTTGCTTCTTGACTTCCCCAGCAGGAAAATTTTGACCATTTTGAAATTTAGAGGCTGGTCCAGGCCTATCGGCTGGAAATTTAAAAGAACTTGGAAGTTTACTAAATCAAATGATAAATTTAAATGATCTAAATGTATTGAATTGTTATAATACTGAAATGTTGATCTGAGTATGCATTGCATGAAACCTAGAGGTCAGAATTGAAGCTCTTAATTGATTATGTCTTGTATTTATTCTTAGAAATATAAAGTGTTATTGTGTTATTAATCTAGGACATGCTAAAAATATTTGACTGGCCAGCTCTAAAAAGTTTAAATTTGATTTATTAAGATAATTATAAAAAAGTATTATAATCTTTAAATCATATACGGATATATATATATATTTGATGGTTTTTTTACCATGTTAAAATTTCAAGGTCTTAACAGAGATGATTCTTGGAAAGCTCCAAGGGCCCGGAGTAATACAAGAAATTTATCCTCTCTTCTTAAAGGAAATCCTTTTTAAAAAAGACCTAATATACTTGAAATTGCATGGAAAGCCTTATCAAATAAAAATTAATAAATATACTTTAAATGTTATGAAGGTTTTGGCCCCCAAAATGGCAAAACGGAGTAACTAAATAATTGACAGCCAGTTTGAAATTGGATTGCCATGGCCTAGAGCAAAGGATATCCTTACATGATATTTTTCTACAATGTCATTATAATTTTTGATATTTTACAACAGCATATACCAAACAAACTTACAAACTAATTCTTTGAATGATTGGCAGCAATTTAAAAAGGACATGAAAGGATTTAATCCCTTCCACTGTGTGGAAGGCCCCCTTGGGAAGGCAATTGAGCATTCTATATTGGTCCTTTTTGCCAAGAGGGACCCTCCCACAGCTGTTGCCTGAGTTTTCAGTTCATGCTGAGGTTGAAGCCTCGTGATGGCTGGTACCATGGATCTGTCTCTCGCACAATGGCATGAGCTGGGCCCTCCATGGAGAAGAAACCTGGGTTCCCCAAGATATGTGGATCAATGCCAGGGCCCAGCAGGCGAGGGGATCCCAAGGCAGGTGCTGGGCATGGAGGCCATAGGGGCATAGGCTACCAAGGAGACAGAACTGAACCTCACATCACCCTGCTTGGCCCCGGAGGATGGCTGGTTAGTCAAAGACGGGTAAGATTCCTCAAGGGAGGAACAACCTAAGACAGGCACAGTCACAAGGGGCCATCAGGAGAGAATTTGGGGGTCAACAGAGGTGGGGCACAGAACCTCACCCCCCCAACATTGCAGGGGCCTGAACACTCACCCCTTCTGAGGGAGGTCTCCTGCCCCATGGCTGCTTCGCGCTTCCCATGCCCAGCTCAGATCGGGACCCAGGCAACATACAGAGACTTGGCCCAGCTCAGATCGGAAAAAGACCCATATAACAGAGAGACATGGCCCAGCTTGGATTGGGACCCAGGCAACAGAGAGTTGGCCCATGGCAGCTGCCCTATGTCTAAATCCAGCCTAAATCCAGGAATGCTCAGGGCTTTCTCAAGGATACAAATAAACCTTTCCATTAACATTTACAGGATAAACTAAGATTGTTGTTTAGAGTATTAAAATTTTAACAGTAAAATAGTCAAATTTTCAGATTAATTTAAATTGGCTAAATAGAATAATTGAATATTCAAGAAAATTTAATTGTGCAAAAGGCTGTTCGTAAAGTATTAACTAAAATTTCTATTGGTAGTTCATTTCATGGTAAAATTACTTAACATGTAATGAACCTAAAAGCAGTCATATTTTTGTGCAAAAAAAAAAAATTAAAACTTAAAGTGATCAAGACTGCATTATAAAAATTTTGCAAAAGCCTCCTAATAATTAAATCAAAAACAAAGGGGGGATAGTGGAAAAATATTATGTAAGGAAAATATCCAGAAAAATTTTACTTTGAAAACTAATTTTCATTTATAATACTAAGAGCAGGATACCTATGAAAAAAACACACTTGGTATCAGAATAAGCCAAAGGAAAATCATTTGGGGCAAAAAATGAAAAGGATCCCAAGTCAAATCTATAGAAAGGATTCTTTTACTAACTTTTGGTCGAGAATATGTTTGTATATTTTCAGAAAACAACTCCAAGACCATGTGGATTCCTGCAGGAGAGGAGTTGTCAGGTCTGCTCCAACCATGAAGACAAGAGGAGAAACAGTCGAGGGATGGAAGACGCTGATGACACCTTGCCATGCTAGCAGTCAGCAGCAGTGCGTCACTGCAGGATGCCCAGGACCAAACCAGAGATGGTCGGGCCTGCATCGCCACCATTTGTCCACCATCCAGATATCATTATTGACATGTACACATGAGGAATTATTGGACATTGAAATTGGGACTCAAACATTTTTCATTCTTATTTCTGGTCTGTAAATGCAAAGATTTTTATTAAAAAATTAAAAATGGGGGAGATGTAGAGGGCCCCCTGGGAAGACACATGGACATTCTTTAGATTGCTGAGCCCAAGATATTTGACAGAGTCATATTAGTTGCACCCCGCCCCAGGAGTGTGGAGGTGTTGTCAGTTCCTGGCTTACCTTTGTCCAGGTTCCGGAAGAGGGCTTTGAGATGTGGGAACCAGTCTAGCACCAGAAGAGGAAATGAAATAGACCTGGGCCCTCCCAAGCTCCTTTAATCTTAAGTTTTCCAGTGAACCCCCCTTGTATATGGGAGTATAAATAAATGTGCTGTGTGGCTCAGGGAGTCGTCTGTCTCTCCAGCAGAAGAGGTCAGCGACCCACCCGGCACCCAGCTTGCATCTACTTCTGTGTCTCTTTATTTCTATATTTCTCAATCCCTGGACGCCTCTATCAAGAACCAGTTTCATCTCTCTCCGTGCTGGCCACGGAAAAGGGAGATCCCCGCCGCATCAGGCCCCCGCACTTTCCCTCTGATCTCCTTCTCAAACCACTAATAGCCCTTATCAAACATTATTAAGCTGGTATAAATCCTTCTCCCCCACTAAATTGTGAATTCAAGAGGTCAACAACTAAGCCATGTTTGCTTGAGTAACATGTAGGGTTTAGTGAATTTTCTACTGTAATTAAATTTAGAGTATTCTATATTCAATCCTTTTTCTTTCTTTTTTTTTAAAAATATATTTTATTGATTTTTTACAGAGAGGAAGAGAGAGGGACAGAGAGTTAGAAACATCGATGATAGAGAAACATCGATCAGCTGCCTCTTGCACACCCCCTATGGGGGATGTGCCCACAACCAAGGTACATGCCCTTGACCGGAATCGAACCTGGGACCCTTGAGTCCGAAGGCCGACGCTCTATCCACTGAGCCAAACCGGTTTCGGCTATTCAATCCTTTTTCTAATTAAAATTGACATCCTCCTGTGGCTTGAGTTAATGAGCTCTGTGAAAGGCATTAAATAAAAGTCTAACCCTCACAAAGGTCCTTCATCTAAAGTTTGAGGCCATTTGGAGATCTAATTTACAATAGTTTGTTAAAGCCTGGCCATAAAACATTGAGGACGCTCAATATATAAATCTTCTAGAGACAATAGGGTTGCTTAGGGATGCAGAGGTTTGGCCTTACAATAATACTTTTTGTCATGGATGTAGAACCTAAAATTTGACAACAATATAACAGTAACAACACAGTACCCATGGCAGGTACTATGTTAAAGACTTACATGTGTTTATTCATACAAACTCAAAACTAATCCATGAGATAATAACTATTATTATCCTTCCTATTTAAAGGAGAGGAAACTGAGGCACACAGAGGTTTAGTAGCTTGTCCAATGTTACACATATTGTGAGTAGTAGAACCAGAATTCATCTTCTAGATTCATCTTGTGGTCAAAATAGAGCCAGTAAATGCCATGGTGTGGGGGTTTGAGAATTAGACTACATATGCCCAATTCTAAGAGCTGCATGGTTTGGGGTAATATATTATTTTCTTTCTGTGTCTCATCTCTAAAAATATCTTGTAGCAGTTTTCAGAGTAGAGATTACTTTTAGGTTGAGAAAGCCATGTCCTGTATGCAAGGCTTGAGTTTTTTTGCAATACAGCTCCCTTAAAACTGTAGTCAGCTGCTTGTTTATCTTATTTTCAGAACACAGACCAGCATTCTGCAGGCTCCTTGATGGGTAAACTATTTGGACCCGTCCAAGCTATCACATGATGCAGGTCAAAGATCAGCCGCAGCAGTTAGCTCACTGGCAGCCATGTACATAGCTGAGTGGTGACAACGAATTCCTCTCATTGCAAACCCTCCTTTAGGACGGCTTGCAGAACGATAATTAATTTTATTATAGCTTGGATTCTTCCTCTAAACCATTATTTTTTCAATAAAATATACTGCCTCAGGTGCTCATTTTTATAATAACTACCTCTTTTGTTTCCAGGTGTTTCAGAACCTGGCAATTATACCTTTCTTTTAGGCAGAAAAGTTCAAGACTACTAGGAAAATGGAAGGTATTTTCTGTCTTCAACCATGTACCTCCAAGTTCAAGAAATAAGCTGAGCCTTATTTTCTTTTGTTTTTAAAAAAAGTGTACAACTTGACATGGTGAGGGGTGAAGGTGTTATGAAGAAGAAGTTTCCAAAGCTGGTGAAATGTTAGATTTGGGAAGCTTTTAAATATACTTAGTCTGGAGCCTCATAAAAGACCTCCTAAAACAAAACATACAGGCAAGGGGCTTGGAATGTCTATCTTTAAAAAGCATCCCACCAGCCTTAGATCTGAGATCTGGCAACTCCATGGGAGGAGACCCTAAAACACCACAGCCTGTCCCAGCAGAGCGGCGAGCCCAGGCCCCATGGGATGGCGCACGGACTGTGTGGACCACGGTGAGTGGGGCCTGTGCTGCCAAGAGGCTGCAGCTCCGTAGGCCACTGTGCCCCACAAGGCTAGGATCGGACACGCTAGGCAGCCCTTATTTTTTACGGATACTTTGATAGAAGTATGTTCAGGGACATCAATTTATGGTTGGGTGGCTTTAGGGATTGAATGGATTGGAAAGAGAAAGAAATTAAGGACACAGAGAAAGAGACAGAATATAAGAAAAACGATTCTTTGAAGAGAACCTATTTATTTCAGACAATTGCAAGAGAGTAAATGTGAGAATCCTGGTTGCAATTAACTAAAGAAGCACATAGGTGGCAGGAAAGAAACATTGTGTAGACTGTTTCCAAAGAACAGTACTGTCTGGTCATTTTCCAGCAGAGGGGAGAGATGCATTAGATACAGAGCATTGCAAATTTTGCTTATTTGAAGTGTGTGTGTGTGTGTGTGTGTGTGTGTGTGTACACGCGTGCGCACACTACCCAGATGTTTATAATTAGGCAAGAATGCCTATGTTTCTGGTGGGGGGTGTCTAAAGCAGGATTCTGTGTGTGTGTGTGTGTGTGTGTGTGTGTGTGTGTGTGTGTGTGTATCTGATTCATATTATATCACTGAAGAGCATTTTTATGGAAAGACTAGAGTAAGGATGAACAAATTTATGCTTAATACTATGCAACTACTGAAGCAAGACAAGCTTGAGGAAAACAGCGTGGAATGAAGTTTTTGATTCTTTATCACATTGAGATTGCCAGTGAACCCCAGAAGCTAGGAGAAAGGCATGGAGCAGATTCTCCTTCATATTCCTCAGAAGGAACCAGCTCCGTGAACACTTTGATCTTGGACTTTCAGCCTCCAAAATAATTCCAGCCTCTGCGACAATGAGTTCTGTTGTTTAAGCCACTCAGTTAATGGTATTTTGTTCTGGCAGCCCTAGCAAGCAATCTGGGCTATGGAAAAATAGAGGAGAAAGGGGGTATTAGAAATCCTTACCTCACACCATTTTTCATAGAGGGAATCCAAGAGGTAAAAAGTTATGTTCTTGACCATCCCACCCCCTGCTAGGAAACACTGAGCTTTGTCCTCTCTGCCTTCCCCCAGCACTTTGTAGGCATCTCCACAACAGCTCCCACCACGTTGTACTGACCGATTTGTTTCCGTCTCCATTTATCTCACCAGACTGGGAGCATCTTAAGGGCAAAGACCATCCATTCTCCTTTATATTTATTAATTTCTAGCACTAATTCCAGCACAGAAGTACTCAACACACACTGATTATACAAGTAAATGGAGAATGTGTATAATGCAGTGAGAATTCGATGTATTCAAGCTTTCTATGGTCTTATAATTAATATAATTTGATGTGGATGATATCCATAATTTTCCATGAAACAGGGTGTCAGCAGCTGCCTCTTAGGTGGGCACGGCACTCACCGTGGGACAGACTTCCTGGGCAGCACAGGCTGGCTGTGGGGAACACAGTCTCTGAGCCTATATTGCCAGCCATGTGAGGCTTGTGCCTGTTTCCCAGTCTGAAAGCCAGCGATGACAATAGCACTGCCTACCCCACCGTGTTGTTTTGGGAGTTAAATGAGCTGGTAATACATGCAACAAATGCTTCTAATGGTGCCACGCATAGAGAAGGCACTCAAAGAGGCACAACTATTGTTACTGTAGTAAAGACGCACTTGAGACTTCTAAATACTCTATTGAATGTCTACTATGGGTCTAAGCCACTGTGGATAAAATAGGAGTACAGATTTGTTCTCACTGCTCATTGAGCTGACAGCCTGATGCGGAAAGCAGAGGGTAATAAATAATTACAAAACAAGTAAATAGTTCAATAATTATTATTGCTGTGAAGGGGAGGTGCCCATTACTCTGAGACCATGAATGGGAGATATGATTGGTTGGCAGGGTTAGGAGTAAGGAACTAAGATCTGAGGTGTGACTGGGAATTGTCTAGTGAAGATGTGAAGAATAGCATTCCAGGCTGAAAGAGCAGACATGCGAAGGCCCTGAGGCAGTAGGGGCTTTGCTGGCTTAAGTAAGGGAAAGGGGGGCAGTGTATCTGGGGAAGAGAAAGTGAGAGAAGCATGGTTTAAGACGAGGTTGTGTAAAATCACAGCAGCCAGCTCCCAAAGAACTGGCACAATGGAACCGGTGTGAGGCCTTGGGGGTGAGTTGTAGGGAACAACATGGTCCGTTTCAGTTTGAAAATCATTCAGGTGCAGTGCAGAGAATGATGAAGGGGGGAGGGGGTGCTGAGTGAATGCTGTAGATCCCCTTCAAGGGAGAGATGATGGTAGTGTGGGCTAAAGTGGTTGTAGTAGAAAGGGAGAGAAGCAACGGGTCAAAGATGGGTGGTGATGGAGGGGGCTGTCAAGGACCAGCAGCAGGATGCTGGCTTGTACTGTGATTAGAAAGGGTCCTGCTCACCGAGACAGGGCATACTAAGGAGGGCTCTGGGGAAGATTATGAGTATGATTTTGAATATACTGAGTATTAAGTGTCTTGAGGCATTCAAGTGAAAATGTCTCATGGTCTGTTGGGCATACGGGTTCATGGTGCAGAAACGAGTAATGTAAACATGAGGTGATCAGGCATCCATTGTCCAGAGGGAAAGATGCAACAGAGTGAGCATTTTGTGGCCTGCCAAAACCTCGTGGAATGCAGATTTAGTCCCTGGGAAAGGATGGACCAACTGGCCTAGTGCAACATACTTTCTTCCTTTACAATTTCTATTTTGAGTCCCCAATCCACTGGGTGGCCTGGACTTAACCACAGCCAGTCATACACCTAGAAATTTCTCCAGAGCTGTGTCTAAATGGGGGGCCTGAGTGGTGCCAGGTCCCTTGTGGGAGGCACATGATCCTCAATATCATCTGTCCCAAACATGTCAAACTCAAAGGCTAACACGGACCAAATAAATGAGGCATGCAGCCCACCGGCCACGAGTTTGACCCGCCCCCTACACAGTCGCCCATTGACACATTGCTTCTCTCTGTAGTCCTCAGTCGTCAATCCATCAGGTAGGAATGAGATGTCCATGATCTCTTCAGGTATAGTAATTCTTTTTGTTTCTTTTTGCTTGGTCTGCAGCACAGGAATCTAAGTCTTTGGCTCAGTGGACCTGAACTCAACAGGCAGCCCTTCCCTCTTGCCACCTCATCAGGACTCTACTATGGAAAATAGGTGGCACCCGCCCTCTCTCCCAGGGGCCTCAAATCTCTGGAGTCTTCCCACCTCACCTGAGCTCTAAACCAGGAAGTGGGAAACAGAGTTTCTCACTTAGTCTCTTCAAAGTTTCTCCAGGATCCTGTCATCTTTCAGATACTCTATAAAATGGATGGGAAAAAGGCTCAGCTCTCCATTTCCAACCACAATTTCATTTCCCTTAATAGAACTCCAGCTCTCTTCCTTCCATGTGGCTTGTGGAATAGTCTTCAAATATACCTTTGTCTATACCAGAATTACTCTTGTTTCTCCTTAGGGTTTTGGCTTTTGAAAACCAAAGCAAAAAGACTCCTTTTTTTCCCCCTTGTACCTCATGTTCCTTTCCCCAAGGAAACAAGTTCAGAGCTTAGCTCCTCAAAAAGAAGGAAAAGAAGGAAAATATGAAACACAAGATAAATATATTTTTAAAAATCTTCATGCCACACTTGAGTGAAAGTTCCCTTTCACTAGATCAGTGGTCGGCAAACTGTGGCTCGCGAGCCACATGTGGCTCTTTGGCCCCTTGAGTGTGGCTCTTCCACAAAATACCATGCGCGGGCGCGCACATACAGTGCGATTGAAACTACGTGGCCCATGCGCAGAAGTCGGTTTTCGGCTCTCAAAAGAAATTTCAATTGTTGTACTGTTGATATTTGGCTCTGTTGACTAATGAGTTTGCCAACCACTGCACTAGATGATTTTATAATCAGATTAAATTGTATAGGCTCTCAAGCCACATTCAACTCTTTGGCCCCTTGAGTGTGGCTAGGTGTTAGAACCACTTCTTCAAAATAGACTTGCCCAGGCCGAAAACCGACTTCTGCACATGGGTCACGAAGTTTCTATCGCACTGTACGTGCGCGCCCGCACATGGTATTTTGTGGAAGAGCCATACTCAAGGGGCCAAAGAGCCGCATGTGGCTCGCGAGCCGCTGTTTGCTGACCACTGGTATAGGTTATAATGGGAAATGTGTTACATAATTAATCATATGACTAGAAAGATACTGCATTTACAAATCCTTAGGACTCTTCAATTATTTGCATAGATCTCTTGTGGGCTGAATGATGTCCCCTTAAAATTCATATGTTGATGGCCTAATCCCTGATGTGATGGTATTCAGAGATGCAGTTTTGGGGAAGTAACTAGGTTTAGAAGAGTCCATGAGGATGGGGCCCATGATAGGATTAGTGCCCTTATAAGAAAAGACACTGCAGAGTTTACTACCTTTCTCTCTGCCTGTGTGCACCGAGAAAGCTCCTGTGAGGTCACAGTGAGGAGGTGGTGCTCTACAACCCAAGGAGAGAGTTCTCACCAAACACTGACCCTGCTGACAGGTGGATCATAGACTTCCAATCCCCATAATCTGAGAAATAAATTCCTGTTGTTTAAGCCACCCAGTCTATGGTCATTTTTTTATGGTAGCCGGAGCTGACTAAAAATAAAACCTCAAATGGTATGAAGTTTTCATTGTATTTAATTTTGTTGGGATTCTATGAGGCAAATAACAAAAACTGCAAAATTCTCTAAAATTATTGGCATTAAAATGATTGTTTTCTTGCCCAGAAAGGCCTATAAGACTGTATTCCAGTCATATTTTATAATATATTGTGTGTTTTTTTCCATTCCAAGAGCCAGTAGGAGCTACTTATTGGTTTTCAGCATTGATATGGGAGATAAAGTTTGAATGTCATAAAGAAGAATTAAAAGCATCACCACATGTTAGTTATGCTCTTGGAAGAAGAATAAAGATTTTAGGGGAAAAAACAGTTTGACTGAATTTTCATGATGCTAAGAAATATTTACCCCTTATGCTATCTAACCTACTAAAATATATATTTCCCTAAGTACATAAGAGAAAAACAAACTGATCATCAGAGTTTTAAGGTCATAAGAGTTTAACTAGAACACATCAATATTCTTAGTTCAGGGGGGTAGCCCTTCTGAAATTACCCTTCAGAACTTGGGATATGATGGACTGTTAACAACGTGAAACTAAGTTAAAGATGTTTTAGTTAATC
Source organism: Cnephaeus nilssonii (assembly GCF_951640355.1). Lineage (NCBI taxonomy): Eukaryota > Metazoa > Chordata > Mammalia > Chiroptera > Vespertilionidae > Cnephaeus > Cnephaeus nilssonii. The sequence goes on along the minus strand of NC_137072.1, from coordinate 61,072,899 downwards.
ATATAGGTACATAGTGAAGGTGTCTGCAGGAAAAAGGTAAGGGAATAATGTAAATATTTGATTGTGGCCTAATTTCTTTGGAGTCTTTTAACTTATCTAGAGTTGATAATCCACTACAATGCTCACTATTCAATGCTCTGATGCTAAACTTAGGTGGAAAGCTGGCTTTTGATGTCACCATGTGCTAGTATGTGAAGTAAAAATGAATTTGCTCATTAAAAGAGTGTATGAACAGTATTCATGATGTTTTCTATTATTAATTATAATATTTTTCCAAAATAAACAAACTTTAATTGAAAGTAGATGGGAACTGATATTCTAGTGTTCTGTAAGTTCTTTCCCAGACGTAACATATCCTTAACTATTTGATTTTATGGAAGAACTCAACATAGGTTAACATAAATTTATAAAATCCCCTAATAGTTAATTGAACAAAAAAAATTTTCAGATTCTTAATTAATTGGCATCTGCATCTTTGCATTCTTTAGTGCATTTACATTACTTCCATCATCAAACATCTCTAATTGATTTTTCTAAAATTCTTCCTAACATCTAAACATCTTTTGACATAATGCTACTGACCACACCTATAGGTCAATCATTACTCTAATCTATATCAAGAAGGGACATGGGCCTTAAAAATAACTCTAGCTAAAAAATCCAGTGCCCAACCATGGAAAAGAAAATATATTTATTATTGGCTAACTAACTAAGATCATAGACATCTTTAGCTCTTGGTTTTTAGGCTTGTTACTTTTTCCTTTTATTGGGTCAAATATATAAATTTTTTAGCCAATAAGAAAACCATGTTTTGATTTTTTAACTCAGAAATAAGTTCCCAGGAAGATAAAGATAACTCATTAACTTTGTGGCATTCTATGGAAAAGAAACTGTGGGTTACCCAAACTCTGTCGTGAATCTCTGGCCAGCCACAAAGTCAATCTTGGCAAATGGATAGAACATGCATTTCCAAGTTTTCCAAATAAAGACAGCTGGTGCCTTGCGTTTTAAAGGCCACTGGGTATATTTCTAAAGAAATAAAACAAAAACAATACAGCAATAAAAAAAAAAAAAACTAACCTGAATTTAATTACAGCAGCTGTCAAATTCAAAGATGTAAACTGGCATATTCTTTTCTTCAGTTCACGTATTATAACTTTTAACTACTCTATTTAGGTAACTACTCTTAATTTTTTAAATCTCTATAACTAGAATATAAGCTCCACAAAACAGTGTCTGTCTAGACCAATGTTTTATTTCCAGTGTTAGTAGAGTAGCTGGTACATGACAAATAGGCCTATTAACTCCATGTTCTCCTTTTATCCTCACCGGATGGGACTGTCATTTTATAAAGTGCTCCAGGAAAGTTAAAGCACAAAGAATTTCAAATTTGAACATTGACATGAAATCAGCATTTCCCCCTTTTCACCCAAAAATAATCCAAAAGAAACAAAGTGAACAGTAAACAATGTCACAAAGGAGGAAATTAGGAGAAGATAATACAGTGAGAGAACTAATTGACGATAGGATCCAGTTGCTATAGACTTCAGAAAAAAACCCTGCATATTTTACACTTTGCAAAATTGTTCTGAGCACACAGATGTGCAAAAACAATATCCCTTGCTTGCAAGGATGTAGGGATGGGCAAGAGATGGAAGCTGGGGATCCCAACTAGCTTACTTCATTCCAGATGCAGAACAAGTATGGCTGAAGGAAATGTCACTTAGACAAGCCAGGTTTCTAAGAAGCAGTGTTTCTCTATGGCAGCGGGAAGAACACAACACCTGTATTGTGAAGGAAAAAAATACTGCCTATTCCAACTATTTGGGAAATAGTAAAGGCTACATAAACTTTCTCATAAATCCCTAGATTACAGGGAAAACCCCAAATAACATGGAAATAGTCCCTCTCTTCTACCTCTCTCAAAAATTTCCTTCAAAGAGCTGGTTCAGAACTAACAAATAAACAAACAGAAACCTTAAATATTGAATTATTGAAAAGAATCAGTAAGGAATCTATACAAAAGTTCTACAAGGAAAAAATGAAAATGCAAAGAAGATGGCAGGTGAAGAGCACTCATCAGAATACTGTTGCCTTGGATCAGATAAATGTTGTGAACAAATATTTTGCCATCAGTTTAAACAAATGTGATTGCCTTTATCGAATGAGATACAAAATATACGTAAAAACCCATAAAAGAACTCAGGAAAAAAGGAAAAGAAAAATAATTATCACAAAAAAATAAGGCAAAACTAAAAGGACCTTAAAAAGGGGGATTCCGTAGACAGCACAGCAAGTGACATAGAAGATATAAATGAGAAAAGAAGCACACTGAACCAAAAATAGAGTTTAAAATGATTAGAGACTAAAATAAATCTAGAAAATAGGCAATAGAGCCTCAAGCCAGGTGTATATAGAAGGAAATGTACAGAAAACAAGGGAACAGTAGCAATGAGTCTGAGGCAGGAGCATGCTTGACATTTTCAAGGATGACAAGAAGGTGGTATGACTGTGTGAGTGCGCAGAGAGTGATAGGAGAGGATGGAGAGACAAATAATTTAGAACACTAGAGGTTATTGTAAAGACTAAATTGCTCTCTAAGAAAGGCGAATAATCATTTGGAGGGTTTTAGGCAGAGAACTGACATATTCTGGCATTTTCCCCAATCTATCATAGAGTATAAATCTATCATAAAGTAAAAGAAGGTATTCAGTGAAAAGTTCCCTTCTAACTTCTAAGCCTATTTGTCTACTACCCTAGAAACCTCTGTTAATACTTTCTTGTGAATTGTGTCAGGGCTTCTCTTTTTTAAAACTTTTATTATTGAGAGTATTATTGAGGTCCCTCTTCTTTTCCCCCCAAAAACGCCCTCCACTAACTTCCTATTCTGCCACAGGCCCTCACCACCTTATTATCTATATCCATAGGTAATGCATATATGCATATAAGTTCTTTGGCTAATCTCTTCCTGGCCTCCCTCCCCTCTTCCCTTTGAGATTCGTCAGTCTCTTCCATGTTTCAATTCCTCTGGTTCTATTTTATTCATCAGTTTATTTTGTTCATTAAATTCCTTGTTGTTTTATTTTTATTTTTATATTCAATGTTGATAGATATGCATTCATTGCCATTTTATTGTTCATATTTTTTTATCTTTTATTTATTCTTCTTCCTCTTCTTAAAGAATACCCTTCAACATTTCATGTAATACTGGTTTAGTGGTGGTGAACTCCTTTATCTTTTTCTTGTCTGTGAAGCTCTTTATCTGACCTTCAATTCTAAAGTAAAGAATTGCTTTGCTGGGTAGAGTAATCTTGGTTGTAGGTCCTTGCTTTTCATCACTTTGACTATTTCTTGCCACTCCCTTCTGGCCTGCATAGTTTCTGTTGCGAAATCAGCTGATAGTCATATGGGCACTCCCTTGTAGGTAACTAACTGCCTTTCTCTTGCGGCTTTTAAGATTCTCTTTTTTACTTTAACTTTGGTATTTTAATTATGACTTGTCTTGGTGTGGACCTTTTTGGGTTCATCTTGTTTGAGGTTCCGTGCTTCCTGACTTGTATGTCTAATTCTTTCACCAGGTTAGGGAAGTTTTCTGTCATTGTTTTTTCAAATAGGTTTTCAATTTCTTTTTCCCTCTCTTCTACTTCCCTATGATGTGAATGTTGGTTTGAAGTTGTCCCAGAGGCTCCTTACACTGTCTTCATAGTTTTGAATTTTTTTCTTTTTGCTCTTCTGATTGGGTGTTTTGTTTGTTTGTTTGTTTGTTTTTGTTTTTTTGCTTCCTTATATTCCAAATTCTTGATTTGATTCTCAGTGTCCTCTACTCTACTGTTGATCCCCTATAAATTATTCTTTATTTCAGTTAGTGTATCCTTCATTTCTGACTGGTCGTTTTTTATCTTGTTGATGTTTTCACAGAGTTCCTTGAAGTTCTTACTAAATTCTTTGAAGTTCTAATTAATTTCCTAGAGCATCCTTATAACTATTGTTTTGAACTCTGTATCTGGCAGTTTTCTTGCTTCCATTTAATTTATTCTTTTTTTCTGGAGATTTCTCCTATTCTTTAATTTGTGACATATTTCGTTGTCTCTGCATTTTGGCTGCTTCCCTATGTATTAGGTAGATCTGTTATGTTTCTATGTATTAGGTAGATCTGTTATGCTTCCTGGACTTGGTAGAGCTGCTTTGTGTAGCAGGTGTCCTGTAAGGCCCAGTGGCTTAGCCTCTCCAGTCACCTGAGGTGGGAACTTCAGGTGAACTCCCATGTGAGATGGGTGCACTGTCCTATTGTAGTTGAGCCTTGATTTACATTGGCATCACTGGACAATTGGTTGTAAGGATTGGCTGTGACTCTAGCTGAAGAGCTGCTGTGCAGGAGCCATGCCTATGGAGCAAGACTTGCTTCAGTGGGGCTTTGGTGCTCACCAAGTCTGCCCCTTTAGTGTGTCATTCATAGATGTGGTAGGGTTGTAATCCAGTGTGGTTGAAGTTGACCACCAGGGAATACTGGCTCTGGGGTTTCTTGGGAGGTACAAAGTCAGACTTTGCCTGTATCATGTACGGGGCTATCCAGCATGAGTTACAAAGCAATCTGAAGACAGCTGCTATTTGTGTTGAGCTTGGAGGTGCCCAGGAGAGGCCAAACAGTGAATGAGTGTGGGCTGTTGCTAGTGCTGGGCCTGGGGCCATTTTTTGAGAGGTATGGGGCATGCAGATGCCAGCTGTTGCTTGTTTGAAGGATTTTAGGAAAGTCCAAAACATGAGTCAAGAGAGCTAGTTGTATGGAAAAGCCATTGGAAATGGCTTGGATGAGCCTGCAAGTAGGGAGGGCATGGTCTCAAGGAATCACCAGGACCAGTCAAAAAGTGTGAGCCAGGTTGATGGAGATTGAGATATGGTGCAGCCTGTCAGCTCTGTGTTGGGAAGAGCTCAACAAATGAACATTGGCCTCTGCCAGAACTTCTGTCTGTGAGAAAGCTGCCCCTCCAGCTGTCATCCTGGTTCCAGACAAATTTGTTTCTCCCCAAATGTTCCAAGTTCTTTTCAAGCTGTTTCCCCAAAGCTAGAGTTCAAAGGGAGTGAGTCCAAGTAAGTCTCTGTGGGGTCCCTTTAAGAGGAACTGCCTGAGACTTCTCCAGCCTCCGTGTCACTCAGCCTCATTCCCCACTGTTTTTTACAGCCAGAAGTTGTGGGGACTTCTCTTCCTGGCACTGGAACCCTGGGCTAAAGGGGCCTGGTGTGGGGCAGGGACCCGTCGCTCCTCAGGGAAACCTCCACAATCAAGATATCCCTCTCGATTTTAAACTGCCATATATGGGTGTGGGGACAGCCTGTTCTGCGATTCTGCCCCATATATCCACCCCTCCTAATAGTCTTGATGTGCTTTTTCTTTAATACCTTAGTTGTAGGACTTTCATTCAACTAGATTTCAGGTGTTCTGATGATGGTTGTTCTGTTTTTAGTTGCAAATTTTGATGTGATTGTGGGAGGCAGTGAGTACCATGTTTACCTACATGGCCATCATGACCAGAAGCCAGAGCTTCTTTATGCATATGCAAGTATACACAGAACATTACTGTTATTTCTATCCTTCCTTTTTACACAAAGGGTAGGACTTATGCAAGAGTATTCTGCCCTGTGCCTTTTTTATTGAAAAAAAAATCTTGTTATATCTATACTAATAAAAGGGTATCATGCTAATTAGACTGGACATCTTCTGGACATCCTTCTGGACAAAGCCACGGTGGCGGGGCCTAGGCCAAGGTGGTTAGGGGCAATCAGGTCAGCAGGGGAGAGCAGTTAAGGGGATCAGGCCAGCAGGGGAGAGCAGTTAGGGGGATCAAGCCATCAGGGGAGAGCAGTTAGGCAGTTAGGGGGATAAGGCTGGCAGGGGAGAGCAGTTAGGGGGATCAGGCAAGCAGGCAGAGTGGTTAGGGGTGATCAGGCAGGCAGGCAGGTGAGCAGTTAGGAGCCAGCGGTCCCAGATTGTGAGAGGGATGTCCGACTGCTGGTTTAGGCCTGATCCCACAGGGGTCCCAAGAAGTCCGGGATTGGAGAAGGTGCAGGCCAGGCTGAGGCCGTCCCCGCCCCCTATGCACAAATTTCATGCACCGGGCCTCTAGTATAAAATAACCAAAAATGTACATGTCAGTACACAGAGTTAAAGGTGAATTCTCAAGGAATGCATAGATCTAACTTATCTAACTGATGTTCTATTGATGGTCATTTGCAAACAGTAATGCACTAAGAAATGTGTACATCATTCCAAATGTGTGAGTATATCTGCAAGACAAACTTGCAGAAGTGAAATTGCTTAGTTAAAGGGCATATTCATTTGTTACTTCGTTAGATTCTGAAAAGTTGTAATAATTTAGACTTTCACCATCAATGAATAAGGTTAACTATGATCTCATAGCCTCTGCCACCTCAAAATATTGTTTTAATGGTAACAGCTTTTTTTTTTCTGTGTCAGGAACAGCTGTAAGCATGTTACACAAATTTACATATTCAATCCTTAAAATATTCTCGTTATGAGGTAGGTAAGTTATGATTCCTGTTTTACTCATGAGGCAACTAAAGGACAAAGAGTCAAGAAATGTTTTCAAAACCTCCCAATTAGTAGGGCTCAGACATATGTAGTCTGGCTTCCGACACAGGCTTCTAAACCAATACTTCACAGAGACTAATAAAATTTTACACTTTTGCCAATGTAAGAGGTGAAAATTGTACCTGTTTATTTTTTAATTTCTCTTAAGAATCCGTTTATATGCTTAAGAGTCAAATTATAATTTACTTTCTCTGAACTTCTCATTCATATCATTTACCAATGTTGTAATGTGACTTTATTGATTTATAGAAGCTTTTTAATAAAGGAGATAGACCATTGTCTGTGATAAGAGTGGCAAATATTTCCCACAAGTTGTACCTTATTTTTTAATTTACTTAGTATACTTTTTTTATTCACATGTAAGCTTCTGATTTATATGTCATCAGTATGGTGTCAGAGAGAGGTTTTTTGAAATAGTGTGGGAAAAACTGCTTGTGTATGCACTATTGGGGATAATACAGTAGAGCAAGAAATTTTTGAATTAGGAGATAGGTGAGGATTTCTGGAGTGGTGCCTTGAGTAGGTAAGACAGGTGGATTTTAATGCACATCACAGGAAGTTCATCTATAGTGACATATAGATGCAGAGTACATGGGGACCTGCTAGTATGTGGGCTGGGAAGGGTGCTGGAAGGCTGTGCCAGTTTTCTTTTAAATGTTTTTTTTTTTTAGTTAATTGTCAAAGCAGGTCATCAGCTGAGAGTGTGGATCAGGAAAGACGTAATATAGTAGCTAGCAGAGACAGAGGGAATAAATAATTAGACAAACATAGTATGGCTGAGAGGCAGCATTAGCAAGCCCCTTGAAATTCATGGTCATGATGATGAAGCAAGACCAGTGTGGTTTTTCTCTGGCCATGGTTAGTTGAACAGATCCATGGGCAGAATAGGCAGAAAAGTGGATTTAATCAGAGTTGTGGTTCCACATACTAGTTCAACTAGGCAGGGGTAGGGGGCAATTATATACAACATGTAGATTAAAATGATGGAGCACGGGACTTACGCTGTGTAAGGAGGAACAGTGTAAAGGCAGATTTAAAGAATTGTTGAGATGGAGTATTGGAGAAAATGAGCTGAAAATCTAAGGGATGATGGTCAAATAATGAGATCCATAAAACAGGGCTTATAAAGGAACTGTAGTTAGTGAGAATGAATAATAATAAGACCTGCACACTGACCATGAAAGTGTCTGAGGCATATGTAGAACAAAAGCTTTGACATTTTTTTTCTCTCTAAACCCTAATGAAGAAGGGAAAGGAAAAATCAAACAGAACAGATAACAGTACATGAAATACATCAACAAAAATTTGGTATACAGAAAGCAAAGGGATCAGAGGGGGAAATGGTATACAAAACAACCAGCACAAAAAGAAACCAAAATGAAAAAAAAAAAATTATGAGACTTATAAGAGGCATACCTAAAGCAGAGGGATACCAAAATGTTGGAAAATAAAAATTGAAAAGTATTTACAATGCCAACATAATCAAGAAAGAAAACTGGTAAAACAGTACTAATATCAGAGAAAGTAAACTAAGCTGAAAACCTTTACAGACATAAAGAAGGTTATCATAATAAAAATACTGCCTATCATGAAGATGCAACAGCTGTACATGTGTATGGATCTAGTAACATAACCTAAAATAAAACAATTTTTAAAATGACAGAACTTAAAAATAAATGAATTTATATTTTAGTAGAAGATTTAAACACAATTCTCTCAGTAACTGATAAAATAGACAAAAGAATAAGGATTTAGAATATTTGAATAGCATGCTTAACAAATGTAGCATAATTAATATATATATATATATATATACATATATATATATATATATATATATATATATATATATATATATATCTACACTAATAAAAGAGAAACATGCAAATTGACCGTCCCTCCGCTGCGCCCACCAGCCAATCAGGAGTGAGTTTGCAAATCAACCCAACAAAGATGGAAGTTAATTTGCATATGCAGGCACGGAGTGAAGACTGAAGACAGCGTAGAAGGAAGCCAAGCGCTGCAGAAGGGAGCGAAGTGGCGGAGAAGGGAGCGAGGCAACTGAGATGGGAGGGATCAAGGCAGCAGAGAAGGGAGCTTCGCTCAGGTCGCAGGAAGCCCTATTCTTGCAGGAATAGGCCCAAGGAAGCCCTATTCGTGCAGGAATCTTCCTGCAACAGGCCTCTAGTGTATATGACACTGTACCAAACAACCCTAGAAGAGATGATCTTATCAAGTGTACAAGGATCATTTATCAAAAACAACCAAATGTTGGACATAAAGTAATTCTCAACACATTTCAAAGGATTGAAGTCAAAGTACTATTTCTGATTATGGTGGAAATTAGCTAGAAATAAAAATAAAAATAAAATTTGGAAACATCTATACCTTTGAAATTAAGCAATATATTTCTAAATAATCCATCAAAGAAAATATCATAATAAAACCAATAAAATATTAACTGGAAAGTAATGAAGATACTATTTATTAGAACTTATGACATACAGCTAAAGCTGTGCTTAGAGAGAAACTTATAGCCTTAGGTTTATTTTACAGAAAACAAGAAAGACTAAAAATTAATGATCTATCTCAAGAAGGTGAAAAATGACTATGAAATGTAAGCTAATGGAAATAGAAAAAGGAAATAATAAAAATATGATCAGAAATCAAGAAAATAGAAAGCAAATATAAGATTCAAATGATCAATTACCAGCAAGTATTCTTTACATTAAATTACAAGGTTGACTTGTTGCTCTAGAAGAGTCTCTTAAACTTTATAAATATCTAGAATGACAAATATGTGGATTCCTTAATTCAAAACATGAGTAATACAGGTTTAATTATCTTTATAATTTCTATCTTTAATGTTAAATTTCCCAAAGTTTAAAATATGCATATGCCCTAAAAATGAGCAATTAGGTCACTCCAAATAATTTTTGAGTTTGTTTTTTTCTATGAAAATATTGTTAGGTTTTCTCTCAGCACTCTGGCTTGTTGTCTGGGTGTTTTTAAAGTACCAGGGATATCAATCAGGGTGCTACTAGATCCTTGTTTGATAAACTGGTGGGTGAACCCTTTTACAGTTGCTATATCAGTGACTCCACACACAAAGGAAAAGCTGGGTACATTACCTATTCCCTCAGATTTGAATAATTTTATTCCCAATTTTCAAGTAAAGTTCATCTGAAATCCACATTTAGTGGCTACACACTTAATTAAAGTTTATATTTCATTGATTCTTAAGATATGTAAATGTATTTCTATTCACTGGCTAAAAATCATTAGTGGAATTCTGAATTATTTCCTTTTTTCCTGACTTGTTGAAGCACACATCTCTTAATATTAGAATGTCTGATTGGATTCTGCAAATCTTAGGCTGTGTCTGCATCTATTCATAGCACACAGCAACTAGCAATTTATTCAGTGTGAGGAATTGGAATGCTCTGTGCACAATGATGGCTCACATAACAGTATTTTATTTCTTTGTGACATGCCATATTCCTAGCAAGTCACGACGACCCTTACTTTTTTAGTTCTTACTCCTCCAGGACAGCAATAACTAAAAAGAATTAAACCATTGGGTGGTCGCGCAAGTACTGACCTCAGAATTTGACCCAGAAGTTGGGTGTCACATCATGAAAAAATAAACACACCCCATCGTTGTTGACACTAATTGTGTCCTTCACTTCTGTTTTCTCAGAAGTAAAGCCAAGAGTGAAATTGCTATGAAGAACAAGCTCCTTCTCATCACTGGGGGTGGCCTCTTTAGTACAGGGTTGAAGGCCAGTTCTAGTCTGGTGTGGGATAAGTGCACGTGGCCAAAGTCTGTGCTATTCCTAGTGTGTGGAGAAGGAGGGCGAGGTAATCTCCTGGGACATCTAGCATCTATGACTCAGCAGCAAATCTGTTTGCAAAAGTTAAGAGAACATAGAATATGAAAAAAATAGGCAAGAGGAGACGCGATGGCATTACTCAGAATTTTCTTTGATGACACAGTCATCTATGACGTCATCACCTAACAGTTTTGTATAGTTCCAGATTTATATTAGTAAATTACTAGAGGCCTGGTGCATGAATCTGTGCATGGGTGGGGTCCCTCAGGATGGCCTGAAGATCGGGGCCTAGCTTGTGCCCCCAGCCTCACAACCCTGCAGCCCCGCCTGGAGCCCTGCCTTGGCCTGGTGCCGCCCCTTCACCTGCTCCACCATCTTGCCTGTGGGTCGATTGATAAGGGCCCCCCCCCCACTCCCTCAGCACCTAGGAGCCAGGTGGCAGCCACCCCCCATCCCACCATCTGCAGGGTGATCAAGCCCCTACTCACACCCACCTTGGCCTGATGCCGCCCGCTCACCTGCTCCACCATCCAGCCACCAACCCACTGCCATCAGGGCCCATCAGGGCTGTCAGCGCCTCCACTGCCGCCCGCTGCCAATGCCGTGTCACTGACACCTGCCATATTTTATGCTGCCCCATGGTGGTCAGCGCACGTCATAATGAGTTGTCAAACTCCCAGTCGAACTCTCGGTCGAATGATGGCCTGAGGGGACAATTTGCATATTAGGCTTTTATTATATAGAATTAACTTTTTAAACACTTAATCAGAGTTGGACTACTGATTAGAAAAATATGGTATTGGTCAGTCACCAGCAGAGTAAGTCTGAGCAGCAGGCCCATTTAACTCTCCTCCACCAACTTCACTTGGAACAAGATTGATATTTAGACTTTCATACACCTTGGACTGGCCTTATGGACTTGTGGCCTGAGCAGGGCCTCATGTTTAAAAGGTCCCTGTGCTTACAAGTCCCTGGCTATCCTTGTCTTGAAATTCTTAATAATTATTACTGGGCCCTGCAAATTATGAAGGCTGTCCTGTATATACCATCTATTTGCTTTTACTTCTTAATTTGTTCTATTTAGGTGAGAAAGAGGAATGTTGTTTACTGAGTAGCTCCTCAAAATCCCAATATATTAAATCATATGAAGAGGGAGATTTTTAAATAAGTCACAATTTATGGAATTGCATTATTATACCATGCAATACAGAAACTAAGTATATTAATTGAACTATTAGCAAAACAAGGAAAATGTGATAAAGTTTGATTAATAACTACTCTCGAATAAGATGTTACTCATAGCCAAAAACATTAAACAAAGACACAGGGAAATTGAATATCCCTTTAGTAGAGATTTACTTTTTTTTTTCTATACATCTATGGAGCATTTACAAAAATCAGTTGTGTGCTTAGTTACAAAAAAATGTTTTAAGCTTAAAAACATGGGAATTTATAGCTTACATTTGACTAGTACAAACCAATAAAATTATAAATAAATAATGAAACAGGCTCCACCAAAAATTGAGGTGAATTAAAGAATTAAATGGGGGAAAAGAATAATACAAATCTTACAGGAAAATTCAAGAGACTCAATATCAATCTATAGATGATGGAGTGCTTATTTATTAAAGTTGGAAAAAAGAAAAACACCTATTTTAAAAAAAATAAAAACAAATAAACAATGGATTGGGAGAAAATAACATAAAGACGAAGTGTAGGTAGCTATTACAAAATGGCCCAGTAAAAGATATGCAATAGAAAAAATAGCCAAGAAGTATGTACATGAACGAATAATAAACACAAGTATCCCACAAATATAGAAAGATACTTCAACTAGTAGTTAGTAAGATACAGATGAATGAATAGTGAATATTATTGCACACCTACAAAGATGTAATAAAAATGGTTCTCTAAGAACTACTAGTTCTCTAAGAACTATTACAGGCAGGCAGGTAATAAAGCAGGCAGGCAGGTAATAAAGCAGGCAAGCAGGTAATAAAGCATTGCTATTGCTTTATTGAAAAGTGGTCTGAAAACATGTTGAAATTTAAAAAAATAAGTTATATTCTTTGATTCAATACCACTCCTGGGAATCCCATATAAATCAAGCCAGTAGCATATAATAACATGTGTTTAAGGAAGCCTATAGTAGCTTCATCAATAGTAGACAGAGAATATCTCTATAGTAGAGCCAGGGTGTAACAACTGATCATGACCAAAAGCTGACCATCCGAAGTCAGAGCTGGGTTGCCATGGTGACACACTGCTGACTACTGAGGCTGCAGGCCCGGTGACCCAGCAGTGACTGCTGAGAGGGCTGTGAATCAGGCTCAGAAAGAGACCTGAAGAGAGAAGCAGGGGCTGATCTGTAGCATGTGTGGCAACTTTTGACCAGCACTTGCCTCTATCTTTCCCTCCAAGCCTGGCCAGCAGCCCTGCCTCCATTTCTCTTTGAGTCTCCACCGGGGCTGCTGATCAGCCCTGCCTTTCTGATCAGGCCCTGTTGGGGGATGTCTGACTGTTGGTTTAGGCCCAATTGGGATCAGGCCTAAACCGGCAGTCAGACATCCCTCTCGCAATCTAGGACCGCTGACTCCTAACTGCTCACCTGCCTGCCTGCCTGATCGCCCCTAACTGCCTCTGTCTGCCTGATCTTGCCCCCAAAGGCCCTCCCCTGTTGATAGGCCCAGAGACTCTGACTGGCATAGAAACTGACCAATCAGAACCAAATCTGGGTCAACTGTGAGGAGCCAATAGCTGCCTAGGAGGTGGAGCTTTTGACACTGACTGGCATAGAAACTGACCAATTAGAACCAAATTGGCCAGCAGAGGAGGGCAGTTGGGGGAAACCAGGCCAGCTAGGCAAGGGCAATGGGGGTTGAGATCAAGTCAACAGGGGAGGGCCTTTGGAGGCAAGATCAGGCAGGCAGAGGCAGTTAGGGGCAATCAGGCAGGCAGGCAGATGAGCAGTTAGGAGTCAGTGGTCCCAGATTGTGAGAGGGATGTCTGACTGCCGGTTTAGGCCTGATCCCGATTGGGCCTAAACCGGCAGTCAGACATCCCCCAAGGGGTCCCGATTGGAGAGGGTGCAGGCTGGGCTGAGGGAACTGCCCCCCTCCATGCATGAATTTCGTGCACCAGACCACTAGTATACTAATAAAAGGGTAATATGCTAATTAGACCGGGTCAACCGGACATCTTCTGGTCATCCTGACTTCCTTCTGGACAAAGCCACAGTGGCGGGGGCCAAGGCAGAGGCAGTTATGGGTGATCAGGCCGGCAGGGGAGGGCAGTTAGGGGCAATCAGGCAGGCAGGTAGAGGGGTTAGGGACAATCAGGCAGGCAGGCAGGTAAGTGGTTAGGAGCCAGTGGTCCCAGATTGCAAGAGAGATGTCTGACTGCTGGTTTAGCCCTGATCCTTGTGGGATCGGGCCTAAACTGGTAGTTGAACATCCCCCAAGGGATCCTGGATTGGAGAGGGTGCAGACCAAGCTGAGGGACCCTCACCCCTCCGTGCATGAATTTCATGCACTTGGCCTCTAGTCTATAAAAATAAAAGCATAATATGCTAATTAGACAAGATGTCCTTTCAGACATCTTTCTGGATGACCTTCCATACGAAGCCACAATGGCTGAGGCAGCAGTGATGGCGGGGGCCAAGCCCTTTGCATGAATTTTGTGTATTGGGCCTCTAGTAAATAAATAAATTGAAACATAGTGAATGACCATCAATTGTAGTATAAATTATGTCATAATCACACCATGTGATATTTACTTTTAAATTTATTTAAAATATGTTTTTATTGATTTTAGAGAGAGAGAGAGGAAGGGAGAGAGAGAAACATTGATCAGCCAGGCATGTGCCCTGACCAAGAATCAAATCGACCTCTTGGTACATGAGTCAATGCTCAACCACCGAGCAACACCGGCCAGGCATAACAAAATAAATCAGAGATAAACAATTGACTCGAAGAGATGGATATTCATGAGGTATTTGTTGTTGAGTAAAATGTATAAAATGGGTGTTTATATACATATTCATTGTATAACAATTTTTAAAGGAAAAGTGATAAGAAAAATTTACATGCATTCTATAGTAGATAAATGTCAGTATTTAATTCTGTGACCATGTGAAGAAATGGAAGTATACACGCTAGTTGTTATGAATGAGAATGATATGTGTGGGAGAGGGTCTAGCAGGTTGTGAGTGTGAGGAAAAGGAAAAAGAAGAACAAAAAATGCAAAACAAAATGAAAACCAAACAACTTACTTAACCAGCATTTATAATACAATATCCATTGATGTAAAATTATTACCATATATAACAAATAAAAAGAAAATAATTAGAAGACCAGAGCCTACTGCCCACATGCAGGTCTTCCAAAAGAAATTCCAACTCTAGAGATCACGACATTAAATCCACCTGGGAATGGTCCTAGCTTCTGCCTCATTTCTTTTTTCTGAGTTTTTTGTTCCAACATAAGCTGATTTGAATTTCCACATGGGTAGGAAAGGGCAGTACCTCCAGGAAGGTGGAAATAGCATGAGTGCAAAAAAAAAGGCACAAAGTGCTTAATGGTATGAAGTTTCCCTTTTTTGGGATAATGAACTACAGAGAGGTGATGGTTGTACCAAATACCACTGAATTGTACAATTTAAATGGTTAATAAAAAAGGCAAGAAGAATGGTTATGGGCAAATATATTCTGGGGTGCTATTTCTGAACCTAATTCAAGATATGTAGACAGCTGTTTACCTTTGATATCCAGTTCTTGAATCTTCCAAAAATATTAACTCACCTTCATTGGCACAAACCATAGTCAAATGATTAAAAGACATATAATCATCTCTTCACCATTAATGTATTCAGCTGATAGATCCTCAATATTCCAGGATACTGCCAATGGATATTGTATTATAAATGCTGGTTAAGTAAGTTGTTTGGTTTTTGTTTTGTTTTGCATTTTTTGTTCTTCTTTTTCCTTTTCCTCACACTCACAACCTGCTAGCCCCTCTGTGATATAAACTCCTCACTCATCTTCTTCTGAAAAGCCATTCTTTAGCACAATTGCCTTGAACCCAGAAGCATCTTTTTCTGGCACTTAAATTGGCCCTCTAGTTCAAGACATATACTGGCACTCCTGGTGATCAGATATCCAGAGAGACCTATGGGAATAAGTACAGACTTTAGATGTGTGTATGTGTGTGTGTGTGTGTGTGTGTGTGTGAATGTGTGTGTATGTGTGTGTGTGTGTGTGTGTGTGTGTGTGAGAGAGAGAGAGAGAGAGAGAGAGAGAGAGAGAGAGAGAGACAGAGAGAGATCATATCTGTGACTACTGATAGTTTTTAAAAATGACCTTGTTTGTACTTTACTAGGGAATCAACTCAGCACAGCAGCTATAGAAATTTATGCTCAGAATTGACGTCTCCCACCTATAGACTCCTCAGTTATCTTATGTTAGTCCAAAATCCATAAGTTGGCCTCCTTGCAACTCAAGAATTTATGTTAGGTGCATGTCCAGTGTTGGAACTGGAGTTGGGTTTGGGCAAACATGGTACATGCAAGCTGAACATAAGGAAGAACAGCAACCAAAAATCTTATGGAGCAAGATGGTTTGCAGTGAGGACAGCAGAACAGACAGAAGAAGAGAAATCACTTTTTATGGGAAGAGAGACAAAGATTGAGTCAGAGAGACAGGGAGGCTGTCCCCAATATTCCATTTTTCTCTGTATTGTTCTACAGCTCCATTTGGAAGGTAGCTTGAGAGGATTTTTGTTCCTTGAAAACAAATGATGTCTACCCTTACAGACACTTTGTTTTCTACATCTGTCAGACAGACTATGCCAAGTTCAACCCGTTGGACAATATTGGCCAGCACTTTCTCAACTAAATCATGTATTTATGTTATATAACTTTTGAAATGTGTCTATTTAGTATTTTCTCTCGAGACTGTAAGGTCCAAATGGCATCCTTTATTTTTTTTTAAGCCCTTGAATATCAACCTAGAACTCTCTGACCATATTCATGGTAGATTATCTCTAGACTAGAGGCCTGGTGCACAAATTTGTGCACCAGTGGGGTCCCTCAGCCTGGCCTGCGGGATTGGGCTGAAACTGGCTCTCCAACATCCCCCAATGGGTCCTGGATTGCAAGAGGGCACAGGCCAGGCCAAGGGATCCCACCAGTACACGATAAGGGCAGGGGAGGGACGCAGGAGGTTGGTCAGCCTGGGAGGAACCATTGGAGGGCTCCAGGGCATGTCTGGCTCATCTTGCTCAGTCCCACTCGGCCGGACCCCAGCAGCAAGCTAACCTACCGGTCGGAGCATCTGCCCCCAGTGGTCAGTGCATGTCATAGCAACTGATCGACCGGTAGACTGTCTGCCCTCTGGTGGTCAGTGTACATCATAGCGAGCGGTTGAATGTCCTTGGTATATCATTAGCATATTACGCTTTGGTTGGTTGAACAGACAACTGGACGACTGGACACTTACATATTGGGCTTTTATTATATAGGATACTTGTTGAATGAATAAACACAGGAATAACTATTAGTCTTCAGAAACATGATAATAGCAAGAAGCTCTAGAGTCTTTAGGCACTCAGAAAGGATAAGAAATGGGAGAGGAGGAAGCCCAAATATTGCTGTTATTTCTGCCAAGATTCAAAGAAGGACCAGGAGAATGGGCCAACAGAATGAGCCACCCCTGAGGCCCAAAGAGGAGGCAAGCAGGAGTGGTCTTCCAGTACCTCACGTCTCCTCACTCAATCCCCGCTTCTGACCTGCCATTGACATTGAGAGGGCACCAAAATAAAACCAAGCAGAAATATCTAATTATATTTACATTTTAAAGGCAGGGGAAAATATCTTTGCAGAGCCAAACATTGTTTACTGGTAACCTTACTACCTGCAATCTAAAAGACATAACATTAGTTTATTTTGTTTTGTTTGCTTTGCTTATTTCTGGAACTGTGGTTTCTCTTTAGAATAGCTCCAGGGTGGAAACATGTGAATATCCTGAGTTATTAAAACAACCACCACAGTCTTCACATTCAAGTGTGGAAAATATAAAAGATGACTCCTATTTCATCAAACTAGGAAAATAATATTTGGGGGAAGAAAATAGAAGAAAGAAGTCTCTACACACTTGTAAGAAATGCCTAAGAATGATCCAACCCTCTGCTCTTCAAAGTTTGGGCATCTGAAGGGAAGCAACATGGGGGCCACACCTTCATTTGGATAAATATATGGTTTTAAGACACTAAGCTACTCATTTACAGGTTTCTGCTTAAATTTTCAACCACAGTTTAAGCACAAAACTTTGTGGTTTATGAGTTAACAAGATGCAACCAAGAAAACATTGGTCCATGGGGTGTTGCTCTTGAGATCCTTAGAAACGTCAGAATGTAGTGTCCCCCCTTCCCCACAAAGTGACCCTTTGGGTTTGAAAGACATTGGTTTGCTAATGGTTGGTTTCAGACTGCAGTATTCCACAAACTGGTTTGTTCTTTTTCTATGGTCTGTGAATGATATGCCTCAAGGAATGGTGGCTGATACTCTTTTCATTTTCCTCCCTAATTTTCTCACTAAAATGTTTAATTAGTGAAAAGCCAATATATTTATAGATATAATAAAGCAGTAAAGGACAGACTGTCTTAAATATATGCACGTTATATTTAGATACACACATATATATTTAAAGGATACTTTACATTCACATACATATGATTCAGAAAATAAACTGTTACATTTCCTTATGGTATGATAAAAGTGAAGTGATATATGAAAAACAAATTATTTGAGATGGTTCAAGATAAAAGGAATACATTATGCAAAAATCATAAAGTAATGTTTAATGTTACATTTAGGTAATTTAAGATCCAAGAAGTAAGATTTATTGTAGAATTACAATAGTAGACACTCTCTATGCACTATCTTATTCCTCATAAGGACTTTAAAATAGGTATTAAGATCCCTATATTAAAAAATTGGAAACTGAGGCTAATAGAAACTAAAATGAGTTTTAGTTTTAATAAAAGATATATAAATAGTTATGTCAACAATTTATAAATTCACTATTTGCTCTTATAACATTATTTAAAGATGACAATGCTGTAAACATTAGTGGCAACATTTTGAATGACAAGACTAATGCTCTGGAATCAACTTTAGTTTCCAAAATTCTTAATAGAAAATCCTAAATCAGGAGTAAATGGAGGCTGAAATGAAACATCCTGGAGTCAGGAGAACAAAGGAAAAGGTAATGTACTTCAATGGGCTATAAAGCTATGAAAATAACTATGAAATTATTATTGATATAAACAAAAATAATTCAATAAAAAAGTTAATTTAAATTGAGAGTAGAACTGTTTTACTATATCATACAAGATCCAATTAATAGGTACTATCAGTACTATGTAAGTGAAAATGTAATCAATAATTTTTGGTTACTCCTAAAATGCTTTATACATTTCCTATGCTGTCAAAGTTAAAACAAGAAGTAAAATCTTCATACAAATTCTCAGGAGATATATTTTCCAAGCCTAGACTATAGTGCCAGCAGTGTTTTTTGGACCTTGATACAAGTGCAAAGAAAATTTTCATATTTCAACTTTCATTTAATAACAACAAAAATTCATTCAACTGAATTTTAATGGAAGCAATTGAGAAGCATCCATTTACTTTTCAATTGAAAGTGATTAATCTGCAATGTAATGACAGGCTAAAATGCAAATATAAAGTGATAAATCTAATAGAATTCTATAAATGCCTTCCAAGTGATAAATATGCTCAATTAAATTTACATGCTTATGGATTGATCAGTACTTGGTAGGACCTATGTGTGTAAAAAGACATTTTCAAAGATGAAATATGCAAAATCTCATCTCATTAACAGATGAACCTTTGCAATCAATTTCAATGATCAAGACCACTAACGTTGACCATTTTACAACTTCTAAGGGAAGGATGTGTAATTTTACTGCAGAAAAAAAGACGTAATTTACATTGATTTAGATATTAAGAGGTAATTTCTTATTTAATCTGAAGTTTTTGTTCTTTTATTAAAGTATTTTGTATATCTATAATAATAAAAGCATAATATACTAATTAGACTGGACAGCCAAATGACCTTCCAGACGTCATTCCGGACATCCTTCCAGATGAAGCCTCTGTGGCAAGGGCCGAGGCAGAGGAGGTTAGGGGCAATCAGGCAGGCAGGCAGGGGTTTGGGGTGATCAGGCAGGCAGGCGAGTGGTTAAGGGCAATGAGGCAGGCAGGCAGTGGTTAAGGGCAATGAGGCAGGCAGGCAGGCAGGCAAGCGGTTAAGAGCCAGCAGTCCCGGATTGCGAGAGGGTGCAGGCTGGGCTGAGGGATCCCCCTCCAGTGTACAAATTTCATGCACTGGGCCTCTAGTTATTAAATAATGTGTTAGGTTTAGTATAACCATTCTTTTACTGTTTTTATTTATTTTTTGTCCAATTTGTTTTATCTTCCTTTATCTCTCTCTTTTTTTTTTACTTCTTTTGGATCAATCAAGTATTTTTCTATGATCCTATTTTTCTCATCTATAACTTTGTTAGTTATATAATCTTTTGACATTTGCTAAGTGGTCACCCAAGTAAATGTGTCTCCTTGACCTATTAAAATTTGGTACTTTCACCCCTTCCCAGACAATATCAGGACCTTGTAATGCTTTACATGCATTTATTCCTTGTCCCTCTTTTGTACTTTGGTTATCATACATTTTTATTTTACACATATTTTGAACTTTATAAGACTTTGTCATTATAGTCACTATTAATTGGGTTTATTCATGTATTTACCCTTTCCATTGCACTTTATTACTTCCTGTATTTCCATCTTTTCTTCCTAGTTAATTGTCATTCTTCTGTTGGGACTGAGGTATCCATCCCCAAGTAGTCAGAAGTGTTGCTTGCTGATGAAAGGAGTGTTTAGGGGTAAAAAGGGCAGGTTTAGGGAGTTTTAGGAATTAGGGCATTCATGGGGGAGAACTGCAGGGCTGGAAAGCTGGGAGCCCCCAGAAGGCATACATTCACAGAGTAAGGGGTCTGGGAGCTGCCAAAAGCTATACATTTACAGAATAAAGGGAGAGAAAGCTACTCATCCACAGAATAAAAAGGAAGGCCACAGGGAATAGAAAAACAAAAGGGGAAAAAAAGAGGGGAACCCCACATGGGGTTCAAGCTCTGAAGCTGCTATAGTGACCAATCAGAGGGGATATCAGGACACAAGGAACTGCAGCCTTTATAAACCTTAGAAAAGAGGGACTTAGTGGGTCTCTTCCCCTCCCCACATGAGCGTCTGTGCTTGTTTCCCAATAAATTTCCACCTTTTCCTATACCACCTTTTGTCTGTGACTTCAATCTACTAATCCACCTGGACAAGAACCCGGGAAATCACCTTTGCATCCTGCCCAGAGGGAAAACCACACATTCCAGTTGAATTTCCATGTTTCACTGACAGTTCACATGGCGTCCCTAGGCAGGAATGGCTCTCAGCTGAAGGAAACTGCTCATCTAAACCTACCCCCACTGCTAAGGGCAGCCCACATTGAAATACTGGTCATCAAAAGCGGGAGGACAAAGGCTTAGGCCCCTTGCCTTAATTCCAGAAAACCCTGAAGGACCCTGGCTGAGAGCTCTGTTTTAATACTGAGTTACAGCTCAACTTCTCCATCTCCCCAATTCTGCTTTTTTCCTCCACTTCAAAGTGTTATCCCAGGAAGCACTCCCCTCTTATGTCCTACATGTAAGTCTCCATGGGGGCGTGGGCAGTCTAGGTCATCCTAAAAGCACGTCTTTAATTTATTGCCATTAATTGTCTCATGGCCCACACTTGCTCTTAATAACTCTTGATTTTGAATTCAGAGCTTTTTCAAAAGAAATGTTAATAACTCTTGCTTTCTATTCAAATTGATCCTAATTTCAATCTTCTGTGAGTTCCTTAGAATTTTTTATGGTCTGAATGGCACCTTTCTCCCCCTCACACTTTTATTTATTTACTTTTCAAAAAGTGTAAGTCCACAGTATCACATAAATTCTGTGTTCAATGGCTGTGGAATTTGGCATAAACCATGCCATTGTTTCCATGGCAAATTACTCTGGCTGTGTTTATTTTTTCCTCTGGGAGTCACTTTGTTGTTCCTTGTACATGTAAGCACATTCCTTGCCTGGATAGAATTCAGCCCCCAATGCAGTTGGGCGGAAGGGCTCATAGCTGAGGTGAGGTCACTATGGTGTGGAGCCCTTGGTGTGTTCTGTTGTTTCCCCTGGTTATAGACACTATTAAATGCATTGCACTGGCCCTTGTCCATCCCTTTTATACTCTGACTAGAGGCCCGGTGCACAGATTCGTGCACCTGTGGGGTCCCTCAGCCTGGCCTGCACCCTTTCACAATCAGCGACCCCTCGGGGATTGGGCCAAAACCGACAGTCTGACATCCCCAAGGGATGTAGTAGTGCACAAAGCAGCAGGCGGCTGGGGAGGATCCCGAGCCTGGGACGGACGCCGTGCTGCTCCAGCTCATCTCATGCCACTGTGCTTGCCATCGCTGCTCAGTAGCGCTGCCTTGGAGGCAGGAAAGGCTCGCGCCATCGCAGCTGCGCTTGCCAGCCATGAACCTGGCTTCTGGCACCCATTGGTCAGCTGAGTGGCACTCCTGCTGTGGGAGCGCACTGACCACCAAGGGGCAGCTCCTGCATTGAGCGTCTGCCTCCTAGTGGTCAGTGTGCATCATAGCGAGCAGTCGACCAATCGTTCGGTCGACCAGTAGTTCGGTCACTTAGGCATTTATGTATATAGATTCTACTCAAGACAGTCACTTAGTTAAAGTATCAATGTTCTAACTTCATTATGGCTAAATTTTAAAATTAATCATGTCGTATGTCCATAAAAAGATGGGTACACCAGTGTTCACCACAGTTTTTTTTCATGACCAAAAAAAATTGGAAACAAACTAAATGCCCATCAACAGGAGTATGAATAACCAAATTGTGGTTTTTATTTATATAATGGAATACTACTCATCAATAAAAATAGTAAACTACTGGTACATGCACCAAAATGGATGTGCATAAAAGTATGATGCTCAGCAAAGAAGTCAGACACAAAAGATTTACTATACAATTTCATTTCTGTGAAGTTCAGCAGAAGGCAAAACTAATCTATGGGGTAAAAATCAGAATGGTGAAAGAAAAGATATTTCACAGAAATAGAGTCCAGAAAATGTAACTCATTGTCCTGGCTGATGAAAGAACACCATTACACATTCTGCTCCAGGACACAACAGCTCTTATTTTTCTCAGACATGTTTTGAAAAACTATAGTGCTCAGAAATCTAGATGTACAATTTGCATCAATTTCAATTTTCATCATTATTCTGCTGAGAATGATTAAGTCTTGTGAATCAGTAATACACTACCTTATCAACTTGGGATTGATGTCTTCATCTGAGTGGATCTATAGGATTAAGATTGTACAATGCAATGGAAATTCTTTACATTATTCATGATCAAGGGCATTTATAAAACATACCATTTGTGATATGGGTTTATAAAGAGTAAATTATAGTTATTGACATGTAGAGATTACTTCATGAGTTTTAAAATGTCTTTTGCATATTATAAAGTGAGTGCCAATTGACAAATTAGCCAACACTAAATCCAGTTATAAATTCAATAAAATAGTTATAGCAAGTGTAAGTAAAAGGGCATGGAGAATAATAAAGAGGCAGTAATGGACTATTATTGCTTAGCAAGAATGTTTTAGAAAATTGTAATTAAAAAATTTCTTGGGGGACAAATGGCTAGATTGTGTTAACCAAACTATAAAAATATGAATTTTATTTTAGTAAACAAATAAGGCAAAATTTTTTCTCCCACTGGTGTTATGGAAAAACTTTGTCAAGCTCTGAATTTTGTGTGCCTTGCAGAGTAAGGTGTTTAATTTCTCCATTAGATCCATCTTTTTCTGTCACCATCTTTGCTCCTACCCTCAGCCCAGCTACCCCAACTTCCCTTGCTACTATGCCTGTAACTTCTCCATGGTTTCTTCAGCTGGAGAGTGGGCCCCTTGTAATCCAATGCCTCATCTGATACATCCTGCTGCCTTCTCTGCAGTCCTTTCGATTTGGTTGTTCTAAAGTAACCCGCTCTTTTGCGAGGTTACCCTCTAGTCCTGAATATAATGTACTACCAAATTTAAAATATTCAAATCCATAGGGAACTTCTGTCTCTCATGGTGGCCAGCACTCCTTCCACCACAAAGACCAATGCTGGTTTCTCATGGGTGGCAGCTTCTCACAGTTTGACACTGTAGCACCCAAAGAAGCAAAGACTCTGCCCATTTACCTTAATAAAGTATGAACTTGAATATGGAGCAGGAGGTTTTGAGCTTTTACAGGAAAACATAATTACAAGGAGGACTTGGCTCTGGTTTTCAATCTGCCTGAAATTGTAGGCAAGTCCCTAGAACCCCTCCCCTCCCCCGCCAATGTGAGGCCACAGGACCGAGGGAGGACATCACCTCCCGATGCCAGCTCATCAAATTTAAAGAAACACAAAGAGTTCCCTGTGTTTTAAAAGATTTTTTCTGACATTGTAGAATTAAATGGCAAAATGTGAGTTTTAATGGGCTCTCTAGTCTACCATACCACAATTGTACTATTTTCCTTATGTAACTATGAAAATATTAAATCTGGCCTATTTTGGCTGTTATGTAATTTTATATTTATACTAAGGAAAAACTCTTTCTAGGTGTTTAGACATTTCGATCTACAAGTGCAAAACCCCCCATTTTTTACATATAGATGTTATTCCTCCAAAAGAGAGACTTTGCCAGTCATCAGGAAAAAATAGGCATTTCAACATTTTTGATGGTGATAGTGATGATAGTGACAAAGGTTATATTTTCCAGAGCTGTTAAATTTCTTGCTTAATCTGATTTATTTCTGACTTGTCCTACCATTTAACTTGTCATAACTTTATTCCATCTGATTTTATTATAAATTATTTACTTTTGTTTTTAGATTTTTAAGAATTGAGGAGAGATATGTCATCTCA
This sequence comes from Cnephaeus nilssonii, assembly GCF_951640355.1. Classification (NCBI taxonomy): domain Eukaryota; kingdom Metazoa; phylum Chordata; class Mammalia; order Chiroptera; family Vespertilionidae; genus Cnephaeus; species Cnephaeus nilssonii. Next base: position 61,048,378 of record NC_137072.1, on the reverse strand, counting down.
TCTTTTGCCTTTAAGCATGGTTGTGCCTGCAGAATATAAAGATATAGACAATCATCTTGAGTTTAAAAATCCCTCTGAGAAATGCATTTCATAAGCATTTAAAAATTTAAATCTACCTGCAGCTAATATAATATGGTATCTCAACTATAATTGAAAAATAAAAAAATAAAAATTAAATATTGAATCTAAGTGGCTGATATTTTATTCTTTGGGGTTGTGGATAGGGTAAGGAAGAGGAAGGAACTTATGTCCCTACCTCAAATTCTGGTATAGAAGGAAGATCCCGCTTCAGTAGCAAGGAACACATTCAACAAAATTAGTCATTCAGTTAGTTACCCAATATTTAATAAGTTCTTTCTAAATGTGCAGTATCATGAAAGCAAGACAGAATCATTTGGGAATGGAGAAAAGCAAAGAACTAACTAGAACAGTGGTCGGCAAACTCATTAGTCAACAGAGCGGCAAACCGCGGCTTGAGAGCCTCAGTTTGCCGACCACTGAACTAGAACATATCAAAAGGGTTTGGGAAAAGCATCTAAAACTAGAAGTTTTTAGGTCAGAGGATCTAGATGAATGCCTAGTTGGAAGGGGTGCAGTTCGGGAGCGAGCTGCAATAAAATGAGACTTACATATAGAGATTATTTTTCTATTAAGAGAGAAACTTGTTTGGAATGTGCTAGGCCAGAAGTATCCCTAAGAATCCACACTAGATATGTTTAAGCAGAAAACAAACAAACTGAATCCAACAAATGTCCACCAAGGGACCAGCTGGCCTCAGATGTCCAATGACTATTGTAACTTCTACAGTTGGTGCAGTGGAGTGAGCCATATCACACAGAATTACAACAGACCACAAGTAAAGACTGGCAGTGATTTGTTTCTTTGCGGAATCACAAACTGTTATTATTGCAGGTCATTGCAGAAGGTCCAGGGCAATGGAAAACCCAAGGAACACCAAAAATACAACCCCAGCTAGTAACTAACAGACTATATTTGTCAGTGGTGGAATCCCTAAAATGATGATTTCTGAGAACACACTTCTTAGTTCTTCACTAAAGAATGTGCTGATATGATAAAATATTAGGCATTTTAACACTACAAAGTAAACACTCATGAAACATTCAGGTTATTCACAAGCTAAGTGAATAATTAGGCAATAGCATGAAATAGGAGATTCTCTGCTACTGTATTCTGGTAAGTAAAAATTTGTTTTTAGCTGAAAACACAGAAAGGGTTAAAGAAAATCATTAAATAAAGAGCAAGATAAAAATTATCCCTCAGTCTGCCCACATGTAGAAAAGAGTTTTGTTTGTTTTTCCTCAACTGTGGCTGGTGTAGATATAAACATGAAGGCCTTCCCTTTGCAATTCTTAGATATTACAATGGTTTGTGGCCCTTTAAAGCTCAATTCTGTTCAACAAAATCTTATTCCATAGTATTAAATGTCTCTCCTTAGGGATATATTCAACTTAATTTTTCTCCTTAGTGGGCAATAATGGAAAAAAAAAAGGTTAAGAAACACTGTGATAGATGGTCTTTTACTCATTCATTCTTAGTCAACTATTATTTCAAGAATATTTATTGAATAAATGCCCTATGTCAAGTTCTATGGTGAGTGGACGTGTAACACAAGTAAGATCCTGTCTCTGTGCTTAACAACTCTTAATCTATCCAGAGGGCACGAAAGATGAGCAGTAGTGGCAACAGAGAAGGATCAGTGCTATAGGAGTGCTTTGGAAATATAGAGAAGAAGTACTCATCCAAGGTGGGATTGGAATCAGGACAAGCTTCCTGAAGGATGTGACTTTAGAACTGAGTCCTAAATGACAGAGTTAGACAATGAGATCATGTACAAGCTCTGAGAAAAAGATATGGGGTGCAGGGAAGGAAATGGACTATGTCAATGTGACTTGAGCTTAGTGTGAGGCAGGAAGTGTAAGAGGTAGGAATGGAGTCATATGTAAGAGTCAGATTCTGTCTATGCAACTCTGAAAGGTTTAAATTTTATCCTGACAGTATTAGAATCATGGAGGATTTTAAGCAGAGATTGAATATATATTATTGTTTTTTTTTTACATTTTATTTTAAATTCTTTATTGTTGAAAGTACTACTAGGTGTACCGGTTAATAATGCAGATTTTTTTCAATAGATGGAGTTACACATATGTTGATATATATGTGATTTGACATGTATGCTATTTTGTTGTATTGACAACAAGCTTCAAAACTTCATATGTCAAATTTTCTGAAGATGTTAACATCATAGATATTTTTACACTTAAAAATGTCAAATTTCATGCCAAAAAAAGAGCATTTGCGGGAAGTTTTAATTCATTACTTTATTTTGAAGAAAAGTGCTGCTGAAAGTTATCTTATACTTTGGGAAGCTTATGGTGAACATGCTCCATCTCAAGATACTTGAGAACGCTGGTTTAAACGCTTTAAAAGTGACGATTTTGATGTGAAAGACAAAGAACATCCAGGTCACCCGAAAAAATTTGCAAGACCAACAATTACAAGCATTATTGAATGAAGATGCATGTCAAACTCAAAAACAACTTGCAGAAAGATTAAACGTTGCTCAGCAAACAATTTCCGATTGTTTACAAGCAATGGGAAAGATTTTAAAGGAAGGAAAATTGGTACATCAATGGAATGAAAGACAAATGGAAAGCCGAAAAGTCATCAGTAAAATGTTGCTTCAACGGCACAAAAGAAAGTCTTTTTTGCATCGCATTGTGACTGGCGATGAAAAGTGGATTTATTCTGAGAATCCCAAATGCACAAAATCATGGGTTGATCCAGGTCAACTGACTGCAAGGCCAAATTCCTTCAGAAAAAAGACAATGCTCTGCGTTTGGTGATATTAGAAAGGTGTGGTGTATCGTGAGCTTCTAAAACCAGGTGAAACCATTAATACTGATTGCTACCTACAACACATAATCAATTTGAACCACGCTTTGATCATGAAACCACCAGAATGTGCCAGAAGACACGGCAAAGTAATTTTGCTTCATGATGATGCACCATCAGACATTTCAAAACCAGTTAAAGACCTGTTAAAAGATCTTGCCTGGGAAGTATTAACCCACCCGCTGTGCTGTATTCACCAGACCTTGCTTCTTCAGATTACCACTTGTTCCGATGGATGGCACACGCACTTTTTGAGCAGCACTTCAAAACATACGAAGTAGAAAATTGGGTCTCTGATAGGTTTTCCTCAAAACAAGAAAAGTTTTATTGGGACAAATCCACAAATTCCCTGAAAGATGGGGGAAATGTGTAGCTAGCGATGGACATTACTTTAAATAAAGCACTTTTGATGTTTCTCTTGAAATTATCGTTTTTTTCTTTTATTATAAAATCCACCATTATTAACAGGTACACCTGGTACATATGTCCCCCCCGCCCCATTGACCTCTCCAAGCCTGCCACCATCCCCCAGCCCAGGCCTTCATCCCTCCTATTGTCTGTGTTCATTGGTTATACTTATATGCATACAAATTCTTTGGTTGATCCCTTACTGTGCCTCCTCCCACCCCGCAACCACAGCACACCCTCCCCTGCCTTCCCTCTGAGGTTTGACTGTTCAAAGTTTCTACATCTCTGGATCTATTTTTGCTCATCAGTTTACATTGCTCATTATATTCCACAAATGAGTGAGATCATGTGATACTTATCTTTGACTGGCTTATTTCACTTAGCATAATGCTCTGCAGGTCCATCCACACTGTTGCAAGTGATAAGAACTCTTTTTTTTACAGAAGTGTAGTATTCCATTGTGTAGATGTACCATAGTTTTTTAATCCACTCATCTGCTGATGGGCACTTAGGCTGTTTCCAAATCTTAGCTATTGTAAATTGTGCTACTATGAACATAAGGGTGCATATATTCTTTCTGGTTGGTGTTTCACATTTTTAAAAAAGAAAACATATTATTGGTGTTTTAGAAAGCTTATTTTGACCATAGTGTGTAAAACAGATTGGAGAGGAAGATGTAAAGATATCCTTGTAAATAACAGTGAGACAAGAGTAACCTCAAGTAATAAAACTTGTAGTGGAGGTGGATATATATAAGATTCAATGAATATAGAACTGACAGGATTACACTGATGTAGGGTGGTAAGGGACAGATAGAGATAAGGATGGCATCCAGATTTTTAGCATGAGCAACTAAACAAACAGACAAAAAGAAGAAGGCAGGGCAGTTGGGAAGTTGAGATAATTTTGGAACTTCCAAGTGGAGATTTCCACAATAAGTTTTATATACAACCCTGAATTGCAGGAGGAAAATCTGTGTATCTATATGTAAAAAAAGATAAGTAAGTGAAGTAATGGGAATAAAAAACATAATCCAGAGACAATCTGAAGAATAAGGACAGATCCCTGAAAATATAAACATCTAAAAGACAGCTGGAGACCTCTCAGTATATATCTGAAGATACCCAAAACACTAATTCGAAAAAATGTATGCACCCCTATGTTCATTTCAGCCTATCTACAATACAGCCAATCTACGGAAGCAACCCAAATGCCCATCAATAGACAAGTGGATAAAAAAGCTGTACATATATACAATAGATTATATTACTTGGGCATAAAAAATAATGAAATTTTAGCATTTTCAACAGCATGGATGTACCTTATTTCATGCTAAGTGAAATAAGTCAGCCAGAGAAAGACAAATACCATATGACTTCACATATATGTGGAGCCTAAATAACAATATAAATGAACAAACAAAACAGAAACAGACTCATAGATACAGAAAACATGCTGATGATTGCCAGTGGGGAGGAGGATTGGGGGACTAGGTGAAAAAGGTGAAGGGACTGAGAAGTACAGATTGGTAGTTACAAAATAGCCATGGGGATGTAAAGTAGAGCATAGGAAATATAGTCAATAATTTATATAATAAAAGCCTAAGCAGCCTTTATGGCAGAATGACCGGAACGACTGGTCGCTATGATGCGCACTGACCACCAGGGGCAGACGCTCAACGCTGCCCCCTTATGGTCAGTGCTCTCCCACAGGGGGAGTGGGCCACTCAGCCAGAAGCTGGGTTTATGGCTGGTGAGCACAGCGGTGGTGGCGGGAACCTCTCCCGCCTCTGTGGCAGCGCTAAGGAGCAGCGAGCCAAGAGCGGTAAGGAGCGAGCAGGTGGGAGGTAAGGAGAAAGGGATCCTGGATTGCGAGAAGGATGTCCAACTGCCAGCTTAGGCCTGATCCCCCCAGAAGCTGGGTAGGGTAAGGAAAAGCCCACAGGCAGACATCCCCCAAGGGATCCTGGACTGGGAGAGTGTGCAAGCTGGGCTGAGGGACCCCCCTCCAGTGCACGAGTTTTGTGCACTGGGCCTCTAGTATTGTAATAACTATGGATGGTGTCAGTTGGGTACTGGAAATATCAGGGAGAACACTTTGTAAAGCATATGATAATCTAACCACTATGCTGTATACCTGAAACTAATATAAAACAATATTGAATGTAAATTATAATTGAAAAAAAACTTAATGTTAAAAATATAAAAGGCAGCTGGAAAAAGGGTAGTACATAAAAGCAATTGAGAAATAACAGGCAGGGAAGGAAGAGAAAACCAAAGAATGTAGCACCATGCATGTGGCAGGTAGCTAGAGTTTTTGCAAAAGGAGGAATCAGTCCATGGCACCTACTACTATAAACATCACCTAGAAAAGTGACTGAAAAGTGTTCATTTCAGTTAACAGGCAAGAACTCATTGCTCAACCAGAATGAAGTCATTGGTAACCTTTATGAGATAAGTTTCCACAAAGTTATGGGGCCAAAGGCCACATTTCAGTGGGTTGAAAAATGAATGGAAGTTGAAGAAATTGGGTCATTAAATGTTGACAACTCTTAAGAAACTTGGCCGTCAAGAAGAAGAGAGAACTATATAAGTAGCTGGGTGGGAGTGTATTTGAAGTGGGGTTTTTATTTATTTGTTTTATGAAAGAGACTTGAAAATTAAATGCCAATGAAAGAAGGCCAACAGGGAGAAGTAGATGATAACATAGAGAAGTAAAGTCCCTGGGAAGGCTATAGAGAGATCCAACCAGGTTTAACTAAAGAAGATTTGGAAGGAGAAAAACAGATTTAGGATCTTTCCCTTGGAGATAGGAACCACTTCCAGAGAATAGTCTGTAAGTACTCTGCTCTTAGATCAACTCTCTGCTAACAGCAGTGAATGTTCATCTTTGCCTCCTCTTTCAAAAAGGATAAAAAAAAATTTGATGGATATATCTTACTAATGTTCACCTGATGTCAGATTCTATGAGAACTGTCAGTCTCATGTAAATAACTATAGATGTGGTTTCCATGATTCCATATACAGTAATTTAAATAGATACAGGCCTTGCCTTCCAGAAACTCACAATAAAAAACAGATGACATGGACACATAGCCACCACCACCACTACCACACGAGGACACAATATTACAGTAAGAGAACATGATAGTTCTTAAATAAGAACTTATATTAGGTACAAGTTTAGTATTTGCTATTTCTGGCTATGGAATGCATGAACGTTTTGCTGGGAAGCTGGGTAGGGTAAGGAAAAGCGTTACTTGACTTTTATATAAACAGGAGAGGCCTGGGAGGGAAGAGAGGAGTGAGAGCTTGACTAGATTATAAACTCTGAGGGGGGGAAATATGTCTCTCTTTTTTAAAATCTTTAATTTATTTTTTCTTTTTATTGAATTTATTGGGGTGACACTGGTTAACAAAATTATATAATTTTCAGGTTTATGATTCTACATCATCTGTACACTGTACTGTGTGTTCATTATTCCAAGTCAAGACTCCATTGGAATGCTACTCAGCCATACAAAAGAAGGAAATCTCCTTTGCGACAGCATGGATGCCCCTGGAGAGTATTATGCTAAGTGAAATAAGCCAGTCAGAGAAAGATAAGTACCATATTTCACTCATATGTGGAATCTAATGAACTTACAAGCAAAATAGTGACAGACTCATAGATGGGGAGAAGGCTAACAGCTGTTGAGGGTAGGGGAGGTGGAGGGATTGAACAAAAAAGAATAAAAAAAGAGAAAAAAAATTCATGGACATGGATAACAGTGTGGAATACAGATTGGTGCAGCCACTGTAGAAAGCAGTATGGAATTACCTAAAAAAATTTACAAATGGTATTGCCTTATGACCCAGCAATTCCACTTCTGGGAATTTATCTGAAGATACCTGAAGCACTAATTCGAAAGAATATATGCACCCCTATATTCATTGCAGTGGTATTTACCATAGCCAAGGTTTGGAAGCAGCCCAAATATCCATCAGTAGATGAGTGCATAAAAAAATCTGTCTCTTGTTTCCTCCACCACCCGGGCTTACAAGAGCTTAATTTGTGATAGCAATTGACTGACTATATGAAGTCCTAAATCCAGAGAGTTATTGATAGAAAAACTAGGCAAACATTGAACAAGTAAGCCTGTATGGAAGGCAAATGTATACTGCAACTCAGAGTAGGGGTGTAAAACCTTAGGCTGGCTAGAAAAGGTTTCCAGTGATGGGCTTATCAAAGAGCAAGCAGGCTGACGGTGAGACATCTTAGGAGAAGAATACTGTAGGGGTGAGGATTGATGCCCAACCTTTGGGCTTCAGAGAGAAAAAGTGGATGTAGAAGGCATGAGAGAAACTGTATAAGGGTTTATTAATAAATAGAATGCTGGTATAGCCAAGATTTTAGCATTTTTTTCTGATAAATAAGAGGAAATTTTGTCATTTATTCCATAAAATTCTTGATTATTGCAGTTTCCATTAAGATCTGCAAAATGTTTTAAAGTGTCTATATTTTTGACTTGACTATTTATAAGTCTTCTATAGAGCATATTGAAATGTATTCTCGTAGGCAGGAAGTAATAAATAATATTGGAAAGGAAAGCTGGGGTCAGATGTTTTAGGTTGAGAAAATTAAGCTAGTAAAAGACAGCACCAGGACTTTGCCTCAATATTTGATTCTAAATCCTGTCATCACAGAATTGTTTAGAAGGGGAGATAGGCAACCTGCCCATGATTGTAATGTTACTATTGTAACATGGCAAGAAGTAATGAGGACTTGAACAAACAGAGGCAACAAGAAAGAAGGGAGAAAGTTGGATCCCAAAGAAACTGTGGACGTGGTATTAATAGGGTTTGACAACTGAGTACATGTGGCAGGTAAGAAAGAGGGATAGATCTCGAGTGTGAGTGTTTTCTCCAGAAATGACTTATCGCAAAGCGCAACTTGGTTGTGGCATGCCACTGAGACAAATGTGTATTCAAATGCCATCTAGGAGAACTAACCCATGACAACATGCTTAAATAAACATGACAATTATGATAATGAGATTGCAACAAAAAAAAATGTTGTTGGGACAGCCTTTGATTATAGTGAAAGCAGAATCAGTAAAGATCTGTGGCTTTCTTTCTCTAGCACTACTCCTTAGAAAGAATGTTCCAATGATTAAGCATGAATAAATCTAGTCAATTTATAGGTAGAGCTTGATTGGATTAGCTAGAGGGTTGTTAGTAAGGATATATCAGGCTTAAATAAATTACAGAAAATAAAAGGTTATAGAATATTAAAAATTGAAAAACTTTTGGAGATCACTTAGTTCAATCATTTCATTAAAAAACTATGTTATTTCAAACATATAAGTTATTTCAAACAAAGTAAAAGCATAGTATCATGAATCCCCATTAAACGATTACCGATTTAATTATTATTAATTTACTAGAGGCCCGGTGCACGAAATTCGTGCACGGGGGGGGGGGGGGGCAGCGGGGAGTGTGTCCCTCAGCCTGGCCTGCACCCTCTCCAATCTGGGACCCCTCATGGGATTACCAGCAGTTGGACATCCCTCTCACAATTCAGAACTGCTGGCTCCTAACCGCTCACCTGCCTGCCTGATTGCCCCTAACTGCTCCCCTGCTGGCTTGATTGCCCCTAACTACCTCTGCCTCGGCCCACACCTGGTACCCAGGATTCCCTCCTCCAGCTGACCACAGGCACCCAGGATCCGGGCTTCCTTCCCTCTGTTCAGCCATAGGCGCCCAGGCTGGCTGCAGCCTCAGGGGATGGTGGACAGGGGGCTTCGCCTGTGCTGCAGCTGCAAGTGCTGGCGCCCAGGACCGCAGGGTGGGCGGCTTCTTTGTCTCCCAGGCCACAGCCAGCCGCAGGTACTGGTGCCCAGGCCCGCAGGGTGGGCGGCTTCTCTGTCTCCCAGGCCACAGCCAGCCGCAGGTACTGGTGCCCAGGACCGCAGGGTGAGCGGCTTCTCTGTCTCCCAGGCCACAGCCAGCCACAGGTACTGGTGCCCAGGACTGCAGGTTGGGCGGATTCTCCATCTACCATGCTATAGCCAGCTGCAGGTGCTGGCACCTGGACTGCAGGGTGGGCGGCTTCTCTGTCTCCCAAGCCACAGCCAGCTGCAGTTACTGGTGCCCAGGACCGCAGGGTGAGCGGCTTCTCCATCTCCCGGGCTGCAGCCAGCCTCAGGTACTGGGGCCCGGTTTCTCCATCTCCCCCAGGACGTGGGGTGGGTGGACATGGGGTGGGCAGCTTCTCCAGCTGGCTGTAGCCTGGGATCATAGGGCAAGCAGCTTCTTCGTCTCCCAGATCGCATCCACCCTCAGGTGCTGGCACCCGGTTTCTTGTCTCCCCCAGGACGTGGGGAGGGCGGACCTGAGGCTTCTGAGGCTGGCTGCAGCCTGGGATCATGGGGCAGGCGGCTTCTTGGTCTCTGTGGCTGCAGCCAGCCTCAGGCGCTGCCGCCTGACTTCTCCAACTCCCAGAGACCTGGAGAGGCTGGGGGGCGGGGCTGCCGCCATGTTTTCAGTTTAATTGCATACTCACTCAGATTAGATGGTGGGCGTGGCTGGGGCATGGCTGGTGGGCGTGGCTTGTGAGTGTAGCGGAGTGATGATTTGCATATTACTCTATTATTAGATAGACTATTATTAGATAGATGAGCAAGTCCCTTTCAAAAGGAGGTTCTCCATCTTGGTTTCTGAATATGACAGCAACCTCGGTTACACGGGGAGACTTATATCTACCTGGGTCACTGTTACGATCATATTTAATCGCCATAGTTACCTCTGTGGGAGCTATACCTTTTGCTGCTGCTTCAGATTGGGCTTCCTTTTCTACCTCATGTAGCATCTTGTACGATTTTGTTAATTCATTTATTTCATGCATGAGGTTATTGATGTTGATCATGAGTCTTTCTGAGCAGTCCTGGTTTTCTGGCATTGCTAATCGTTTACTGGTAGCTTCGGCTGTATCCAAAATATAGAGTTGAGCAAACTTCCGAGAAACACCATCTGAAGGATGTAAAGTTCCAGTACGGTGATAAACTTGTCCGTGTATTCTAAAACAGTATGGCCCATACCCTGATGGCGATGCAATATTTGCACCCATGGAAGCAAAAGTAAAAGAACTATTTATGGAACGAATATTTTCCATGAAATTTTTACTGTCAGAATCTTCGTTTGTCATTAATCTTTTTAAATATGCTGGGTATTCTGGAAAATCTATGTCATTTGGACAGACTTTACCTTTGCTACAACATCGAGTAAATTTTCCATCAGATGGTTTTTCATCAGAGAAATTTAGTGATAGGCAAAATTGGCATCTAATAGTCATTGCACCACAACTATGTTCTAGAATTGCATCCTCATGTACTCCATTTTTTATGAGAAGGCAGATCCTACCAGTATTGGCAGTACTTGTTAATGACTGTTCTTTGCACATATTCTGTCTACACTGCCGCCTTCTTTCAAGTTCAGAGGCACGTTGATCTTTAGACATTTTTTGTCGATGACGCCGGCTTCTTTCAGCTTCAGAGTGACGTTTTGCCAATAGCTGCTCTTCAGATACATTCTGTTGCAGTTGCCGCCTTCTTTTAAGATCAGAAGCACGTTGGTCTTCAGACATTTTCTGTCGATAACGATGGCTTCTTTCGGCTGCAGAGCTACCTTGTTTCAATAGTAGATGTTTAGACATAGTCCCACCTCCCTGCTGTCAGGTGAATGCGAGTCCTGGCTGTCAGGTGGCAGGGAGCTATCTGACCAACGGTCAATTCTCTAAGGGTGGGACTTCCTCCTCCCTGCTGTCAGATGGCTGTCAGGCCACTGAGAGCTGTCTGACCAATGGGTGATTCTGGCTGAATCGGTGGGGGTGGGACTTCCTCCTCCCTGCTGTCAGAGTCTGGGCCAGCACAAAGTGGGACACAGCATCAAGTCCCCCTGCACCAGAAGACCCAGAGTCAACTCCCCGCCCACTTGTGTGTCCCCTGAAAGTAACATCCAGCTTCATGGAGGGGCTAACAGGCCCAGACATGCCAGAGACTGGGGAGCAATGAGGCTGGATCTGCCACTGGAGTAGGTGGATCCAGCCTGTCCACTTGGTCCCCACGACCCCTGGCCTGGCCCATAGGCCCAAACATTCCAGCCTCCCTGCTTAGCCCCAGACACTACAGAGGTCACAGAGCAGCCATGCTCGATCTGCTACTCCAGTGGGCGCATCCCACATGACCCCTGGCCAGACACCTCAGGCGCCTCCCAGCTGCACAACCCAGTCACAGGCCGCTGGCGGGCGGCTGCGGCGAGGACCGGCCTGTGCGTGGGGCTGGATCTTTGACAGCCGCACGCCGGCCGCACACCCCGGCCGATGGCGGGCGGCGGCGGCGGTGAGGACCGGCCTGTGCATGGGGCTGGATCTTAGCCAGCCACACGCCAGCCGAACACCCCGGCCGGTGGCGGGCGGCGAGGACCGGCCTGTGCGTGGGGCTGGATCTTTGACAGCTGCACGCTGGCCGCACACCCCGGCCGATGGCGGGCGGCGGCGGCGGCGGCGTGGACCGGCCTGTGCTGGGGCTGGATCATTGCCAGCCGCATGCTGGCCGCACACCCCGGCCGATGGTGGGCGGCAGCGGCGGCGTGGACCGGCCTGTGCATGGGGCTGGATCTTAGCCAGCCGCACGCCGGCCGCACACCCCGGCCGATGGCGGGCGGCGGCGAGGACCCGCTGGTGCGTGGGGCTGGATCTTAGCCAGCCGCACGCCGGCTGCACACCCCGGCCGATGGCGGGCGGCGGCGGCGGCGGCGAGGACCGGCCTGTGCGTGGGGCTGGATCTTTGACAGCTGCACGCCGGCCGCACACCCCGGCCGATGGCGGGCGGCGGCGGCGGCGAGGACCGGCCTGTGCATGGGGCTGGATCTTAGCCAGCCGCACGCCAGCCGAACACCCCGGCCGGTGGCGGGCGGCGAGGACCGGCCTGTGCGTGGGGCTGGATCTTTGCCAGCCGCACGCTGGCCGCACACCCCGGCCGGTGGCGGGCGGCGAGGACCGGCCTGTGCATGGGGCTGGATCTTAGCCAGCCGCACGCCGGCCGCACACCCCGGCCGGTGGCGGGCGGCGAGGACCGGCCTGTGCGTGGGGCTGGATCTTTGCCAGCCGCACGCTGGCCGCACACCCCGGTCGATGGCGGGAGGCGGCGGCGTGGACCGGCTGGTGCGTGGGGCTGGATCATTGCCAGCCGCATGCTGGCCGCACACCCCGGCCGATGGCGGGCGGCGGCGGCGTGGACCGGCTGGTGCGTGGGGCTGGATCTTAGCCAGCCGCACGCCGGCCGCACACCCCGGCCGATGGCGGGCGGCGGCGGCGGCGAGGACCGGCCTGTGCGTGGGGCTGGATCATTGATAGCCGCACGCCAGCCGCACACCCCGGCCGGTGGCGGGCGGCGAGACCGGCCTGTGCGTGGGGCTGGATCATTGCCAGCCGCATGCTGGCCGCACACCCCGGCCGATGGCGGGCGGCGGCGGCGGCGGCGGCTGCGAGGACCGGCCTGTGCGTGGGGCTGGATCTTTGACAGCTGCACGCCGGCTGCACACCCCGGCCGATGGCGGGCGGCGGCGGCGGTGAGGACCGGCCTCTGCATGGGGCTGGATCTTAGCCAGCCGCACGCTGGCCGCACACCCCGGCCGATGGCGGGCGGCGAGACCGGCCTGTGCGTGGGGCTGGATCTTTGACAGCTGCACGCCGGCTGCACACCCCGGCCAATGGCGGGCGGCGGTGGCGGTGAGGACCGGCCTCTGCATGGGGCTGGATCTTAGCCAGCCCCACGCCGGCCGCACACCCCGGCCGATGGCGGGCGGCGGCGGCGGCGGCGAGGACGGGCCTGTGTGTGGGGCTGGATCTTAGCCAGCGGCACACCGGCCGCACACCCCGGCCGATGGCGGGCGGCGGCGGCGGCGAGGACCGGCCTGTGCGTGGGGCTGGATCTTTGCTAGCCGCACTCTGGCCGCACACCCCGGCCGATGGCGGGTGGCGAGGACCGGCCGGTACGTGGGGCTTGATCATTTGCATAGGAGCGCGAGTGCCTCCCAGCCGGACTGGGGGACTCTGGCGGGGCTGAGAGCACTGGGCGCCGCCATTTTGTGGCTATGGGCGCCGCCATTTTTGTAGCGGAGTGACGTCTAATTTGCATATTACCCTTTTATTATATAGGATGGCCAATCTTGTTTCATCTTTCCCCACCCCAGATAATTGTTTCATCTATAAATATTGTAGTATTGTGGCAGGATAGTAAGAAGCTAGGAAAGTTCCTGGACAAGTGAAATAGGAAAACTGAAACAAAAAAATTAAACAAAGCCAAACAGTTTGGGCAGCTTGCAGCCCACTTGTAAATCACAAGACTTTATCTTCCTTAACTAAGGACACCCTGAGAGCAAATGGTGAACCACTCCTCCCTAACCAGAGGATACAGGACAGTGGGGGTGGGGGGTGGGGGGAAAGAAGGGGGAACTTTATCTCATTCATTGAACCAAGAAGTCAGAAGTCTTGGGACTTGCCAAGATAACAAAAAAATTGCGAAGTGTTCTCATAAATTCTGGGAAAAGGCACAACAAAGTAGAAGGGGGACCTTGAAATCGAGTTTGTTACCCAAGATATCCGGCAGAAGAACCTTGAAACTTGTAGACAGAAAAGTATAAAATCCCTAAACCTTTACCAGGTATGGTGCTCAGACTAGCTGGGTGCCCACCTGTGCTATATGCTAAGTGCATTTTTAACAAATTTGTCTGCCTTGCTTCCTTAATAAATTCAGTTGCTTTGCTATAATGCTGCTGTCTGTCACTCTTCTGAAATCTATCTTATGAGAGGAGGGGACAGCCCTCTCCCTCCAACTCAGGCAGTTGTCTGCTAACAGTATGAATCTCTAAAAGGTAAGAATTCTGTTCGAATACATAATAATATCATCATATCTACAAAATTAACGTAATTTATCAATACTATAAAACATTTGGTGAGCAGTCAACATTTCTCCAATTGTTTCATAATTTCTCTAGATATGTCCCTAAGGTCATTTTAATCTATTGTTTCCTTTTTAAAAATTTTTTTTCTCCTGCTAATAAAATCGAAAAATAGAAGCCAGATACTATGTCTTACAAAGTTTCCCACATTCTGGATTTTGCTGGATGCATCCCAGTGGTGTCATTTCACACATCCTTGTGTTCCCTGTAATTCCTCTAACCAGAGGCATCATCAGATTCAAGTTTGATTGTTTGGCAAGAATGTATCACGGGTGATGGAGGCACACAATGGCTGCTTTTTTCTGGTGTGAAAACTGCTTATTTTTAAAAGATGAATTAAAATAGAAACCTTGGGGTGGGTAAGTGGTTAACACAGCAGTAGAACCAAGAGCAAAACCCCAGTCTTATGGTAGTCAGCACGCTACGCCTTTCATTATATAACAAACTGTTAACAATTTGCTGAGTGATTATAGTACACCAATTACTCTGCTAGGTTTGTGTGAGATAGGGCCCCAGCATTCATAAAATTACCCAAGCCACAAATCCAGAATAGATCCTAGGCTTCTCCACTTTCCTTACTGTTATTAAGTCCTATTAATTTTATTTATTTAACATCTCTCTCAGTTGCTGAATGCTTTCCACCCCCACTGCTACTGCTTTAGTTCAGACCTTTATCATTGCTTTTTAAAATGATAAAGGTCTGAATAGCTTCTGGAGGCTCCTCTCCTTCATAACGATACTGTGTTTTTTAGCCCAGTTCTGACTTGAAAACAAAATATTGTTTGCAAGCTGCAATATTAAATATATTATTATTCTGCTTTAACCCTTCAGTATTCCTCATTTCCATGATGGAGTCCATACTCCTTAGTGCAACCTATAGCCCCATTCCATCCGCTAGTCTTTGCCTATCCAATCACTGTCATTAGTCACTACTTTCACTCACTCTATTCCAATCTATTGAATTAACAAAGGTTTCTGAATGTGCCAATAAGGACATGTAGTGATTAAAAGTAGACTCTAGAATTTGATCCCTAGATTCTCCCATTTATTAGCTGTGAAACCCAGGGTATACTTACCACCACTGTGACTCACGTACCTCACCTATCAAATGGGAATCATTTCATAGACATTTTCTGTGTGAAGGATAAGAGAAATAGTCCAAGTGAAAGAAATAGCATGAAAGCACTCAGCAAATGCTAGGTGGTGCTTATGTTGTTCATACATTTCCATGTCTTTTAAACCCATTCCCAAGAATGCTTTCCTAGCATTTGATAACCTAGCAAATTCCTATTCTGAAGTCAGGACGCAGCTCCACTGTTCTTTTGTCATTTAGAATTAAACCTCCCCGTTTCTGCAGCAAAATATCTTGTAGGTAGTTTGACTGCTATGTCCTAGTACTGTAAGTCTGTCTCTCTGCATAACAGTAAACATCTTAAAGACGGGGACCAGGTCTTTCTTATATTTGGCTCTCTATGTCCTGGTACATTGAGTCTCCATTACCCTGGTTCAGGACAATAAGTGGAAGGCTCAATAATTTAAAGTTTGGTAAGCTGACCAAACTTGATGGGGTTGAATGAAATCAAAAGGGCCTATCTAAATTCTCTTTTTATGAGTCTATATTTTCCAGGCAACTTTCTGAAATAAAAGATGACTTATTCAAAACATCTGTGGCAGGTTAATAAGAAGCTAGAATGTTCCTTGGCAAGAGTAATGAGGAAATTGAGACAGATAGTTAAACAAATGGTTGAGCAATTAACAGACAGCTAATAAATTGCAAGATTTTATCTTCCCTAACCAAGGACATCTAGGAGCAAATGGTTTACATCTCTCCTCTCCAACCAGAGAGTGACTAGCTTAAATCACCCTAGTAAGGGAGACAGATAACAGAGACCCAATTGGTGTCATTAGTGCCAGCCAAAACCCAGAATGGATGAAGTCAAGGGAACAAATAACACAAAAACCAATTAGAACCAGACAAATCCAAGATAAAAATAAAGCTGACCAGAAAATTATCCCAACCGCCCTCCTCTCCCATATGCTCATTTTTATTCATCAGCCTATTAAAGGACACATGGAAAGCTGATGAATATTCTGTTGAGACTTGATCCTGATACCTCCCCTAAAATTCCTGCCTATTTTATTCATCAGCCTATTAAAGGACACAGTGGAAAGCTGATGAATATTCTGTTGAGACTTGATCCTGATACATCCCCTAAAATTCCTGCCTTTAGAAAACAGATAAAAACTCTTAAGACAAAGGATGCTCTCCCTTGAGCATGCATGTCCCCTCCTTCTTTGATTTCTTTCTCTTAAGCTCTAAGGGTTCCCAAGAGACTTGCAACCAGGGAGCATCGGGCAGCGGCACTTCATCCTGGGCTAACCCCCTGAACCTGTCTCCAAGGGCCCTCTTTTTGCCTCTGTAACTTGTTTCCTGAGTCCATGCAGCCCAGCGTGGCTCACTTCTGTTTCTATGACTTTCATTCTGAAAGAGCCAAGGCAGGCCCTGGTCAGTGTGGCTTTGTTGGTTGGAGCATCATCCAATATATCAAAAGGTTTCGGTTTGATTCCTGCTTGGGGCACATTATTGGGTTGCTGGTTCAATCTCCCATCAAGGCATGTATGGAGAGCAGACAATCAGTGGTATCTCTCACATCAATGTCTCTCTCTCTCTCTCTCTCTCTCTCTCTCTCTCTCTCTCTCTCTCTCATCAATAAGCATATCCTTGGGTGAGGATTGAAAAAAAAAAAAGAAAGAACCAAGACAACTCCACCTAGGCTCACTCCTATTGCTGTGATCTTGCCTCTTCTATCCTAAGCCCTTCCTTTGTTTCACTGTCCCTAGCTTTAATAAGCATATTCTCAAAATCACCTTGACTCATGTCTTGAAATCTTCCATGCATGAAGTCAAGAACCTACACATTTCAGGCTGTGCTGGGGAAGACCTGCCTCATCCCAGTCCCATCCCATCTAACAAGGTGACTGGCACATAATTAAAAAATAATATTTATTGCCTGGCTGGAGTGACTCACTTGGTTGAGTGTTGTCCTGTGCACCAAAAGGTTGCTGGTTCGATTCCCAATCAGAGCACATACTTAGGTTGTGGGTTCCATCCTTGGTAGGGTAAGTATGGAAGGCAAAAAAAAAATCAATGTTTTCTCTCTCACATTGATGTTTCTCTCTCTCTCTCTCTCTCTCTCTCTCTCTCTCTCTCTCTCTCTCTCCCCCCTTGGGTGAGGATTTATATATATATATATATATATATATATATATATATCATATATAATAAAAGGCTAATATGCAAATAGACAAGACGGTGGAATGACTGGTCACTATGATGCGCACTGACCACTAGGGGGCAGATGCTCAACACAGGAGCTGCCCCCTGGTGGTCAGTGCACTCCCACAGGGGGAGCGCTGCTCAGCCAGAAACTGGGCTCATGTCTGGCAAGTGCAGTGGTGGTGGTGAGAGCCTCTCCTGCCTCTGCAGCAGCACTAAGGATTTGCAACTACTGGCTTCCCACGGGGAGTGGGCCTAAGCCGTCAGTCGGACATCCCTTGAGGGCTCCTGGACTATGAGAGGGCACAGACTGGGCTGAGGGACCCCCCTCCCAAGTGCATTAATTTTGTGCACCAGACCTCTAAAAAATATATATATTAATTTTTGGTTTCTCAGGTAGAATAAAATTACTTGGGGAAGAATAAAATTACTGGACAAGGAGAATATATAAGCTATTTAACTAAATTTCCCTTTGAAAATTAAAAACATAAGCACTTTAGTTTATCAATTAGTCCTTTGTGTGTTCAGTTTTCATGAATCATTTCGGTAACAACTGATCACATTTGCCAGCTTTAATCCTATTTTTCTATATACATAAAACATTAAGTAGGAAAATGAACAGAAAAACTATACAGAAGCCCAAGGAAAAAAATTTTGGTTACATTGCTTCTGCAATAAGAAAGGACCACATAAATAACTAATCTAAGAGCTTTATTTTACAAAACAAAAACTGAAACCTTCCTATCAGTAGGATGATTCTTAAAAGTTTAAACTTTTATATTCAGTGATATTTTAGCAAATATATCTTATAAATCCTGACATTTAATTATATTGATATTTAACTCATGAAGCAGTGAAGCATATTTCAGGAAAATATAAGATAATATAAAATATTGTTATTCAGCTCTTTATTATTTAATTGTTTTTACTAAACTAATAATGTAGGACTGTATTTGATGACTAAGTTTTTTTCCTTTCAACATAGTAAACACTTGTATAATTATGACATTTTTAAATGGTTAAATGTTTTGCTATTTTCATTCAAATCCAGTATATTATATATATTCAGAAGGCAAACTATTCATCTTCATCTAACCCTTCAATTAAATTCCACAATGCAAACTTCTTGGCACTAGAACTATGTTTCATGTTTATTCAACTGAGCCTGTGTCTTGAAAAAGTGTTGATGTTTGGGGGTTTTCTGGTGAGAATCCACATTCTGACATCACCTTGACCGTGACAGTGATTGGCTGTTGGAAGGCAAAGAAGAGTTTATAGCCAGCAAGGGCAAGTGAATGAGTGAGTGAGAGAGCAGTGGAAATACTCAATCTGTGTCACTCACTCCTGTGAGCCTGCCTCTTCATTCCAGGACTGCAAACGGGTAAGATTTAATATGACAGCTTCATCATCCTAAAAATCAAACAGTCCATGTTTTACGTTTCTGGACTTGGCTTTAAATTTTATAATTTAAATGTTGATATTATTGAACTGTATAGAATGACTATGTAATTTAATACTTGTTTACCATTAAATTAGTACCTCAGATTTTAGATTTTTTTCCAA
Organism: Cnephaeus nilssonii; assembly: GCF_951640355.1. NCBI lineage: Eukaryota > Metazoa > Chordata > Mammalia > Chiroptera > Vespertilionidae > Cnephaeus > Cnephaeus nilssonii. Next base: position 61,029,218 of record NC_137072.1, on the reverse strand, counting down.
AAGACTGAGTTTATTAACTAGACAATTATGCTTCCTACTTTCTCTCTCTGCATCGCATAGATAAGTGTTTATTTCCTCATTCTGAGACATTCAAGACAACCTGAGTGAATTCTATTTTGCATTTGCTAGTCTGCCTCGTTGTATGCAGATCACCCCATAAATTATGCCTAATTAGCATTTCCATTATATAAAATATTTTCAATACATTATATATTCAGTTTCAAAGTGTTACTATCCTATAGCTCTGAAATCAGCATGGAAAAATATTTAGTACTAGAGAAATAGATGATATTGGTGGTTTATCATACTTTTTCCAATAAAAACTTGTAATCAGAGTCACAAAACTATCCTTTAAGAATATTTAAATTGTCATCTGGGTTATTATGGTCCATATAGATGTCTTTGCTTTTGCTAAATCACAAAGTAAATAAAATGAGATTTATGTAGGCAGCCAATTGCCGCCTACCTGAATCACTCGGTTCTTTTCATATTACCCCTGCTATGTTTTCATATAGTTATTTTTATGGTTTGTTCTAAGAAATTTATGTAATAAAAACTCTTTCTACAGTCCTATGTATTTAACTTTTTATCTCTTTAAGATATTATTAATATCCCAACACTTTTCCATAAAGCTACAGAACAACACTCTTTCTGTTTTTGTTTTTTTGTGTGTTTTTTTGTTGTTGTTTTTTTGCCGGGGGTGCAGGGGGCGGGGGCTGGATTATAGCTGGAAAAGTTCAAAGTATTATTCAGAGCACCCCAAGAACAATGCAAGCTTCTTAAACAGATGAACCCCCATCAGGGGCAAGACCTCTTTATCCAGTGTGACCACCAAGAGCTTTTACTGAAGTAGGAGGACTGTGAGGAAATGTGTAGGCATCAAAATCAAAGACCCACTCTGCCACAAATAGAATGTGGCTAAGGACCCAACAAGCTTCTTCAGGCCTCAAACCTTTCCTGATGTAATGTTTGTTTTTAGCGTGAGATACTCAGAACGGATGCAATAAATCTTGTGAATGGTGACAAAATGCAAAATCAACCTCCATGGTACAGTATATACATGGGTTTTATACATTTTAAATGTCACTTTTCCAAGTGTGTTTATGGGAAATTGCCATCACCATTACATATTGCTTCTACAATGTAGCAAAGCTGTCACTCTGATAGAGAAAGCACTCACGGTTAAATGTGTATGTCAGTGCAGGTGGGTGGGTGTTAGTAGGCTGTCAGCTAACTTGATACACCCTCTATTAAACTGGATTTTATCAAATACAATAAAATTAAGATAGGATTTCACTAACTCTTTTCCCTTTACTTAAGAGGATTCCATGTGGAACTGAAATCTTTGTATGGCTACAAACCCCAAGACTGTTCAGGAACTATTCCCACTCTGAGAGTGGCATCTTCAATTCTTCCCTGACCCCGGAAAACCCCTGATCTACCCCATGACAAACTCCCATACTAGTGACGGAAAGCTTAAATGGAGCTGGAGAAAAACCTAATTTAAGGACATTTGCCCCTGATATTTTAAGGTGAAACTCTGATGAACTCTTCCCGTAGAAACATCCTTAGACTAAACATCCAAAATGCTATTGGTGCAACATGCTATGAGAACAGTATTTCACATATTATGGATCACTCCACACACACACAAATACCAAGTATTCTAGAATATTCATAGGAAAATGGTCTCAATTTTACAAATGACATTTTAGTTCAAAAGCTACATAGAAGTTGGAAACACCTGTAGAATCATTGGCATAGAAACAATCATTTAAATGTATTCAATGTTTGCTTTGTTTTTAATTATAAAGAAAAGAAACAGATCCCATAACCACACTAACAATTCAATTCACTTAGCTGGTACTCCTGTGTCAGTGATATTAGGAGGCCTCCGAGCCCCAATGTGCCGTATGCTAAGCGTTCACAGCCTTTGAGGTGATGAGATGGTCTTCTAGTGACAGGTCATAGCACATAGGTTAAGACCAAATATGGAACTCAAGATTATTTACAGGTGGGCAAACTCAGTCTTCTATCCCTTAAATAAGAGGAACAATTTTTAAACAAAAGCAGAAATTTGGTCATAATTACTCAAAACTATAATTGGGGAGAAATAAAAACAAATTAAATACTTCATCATCTAGTATGAGCAAAAAAATGCACTTTTATTTTTAATATTTGTTAACTTTACCACTTCATTAATTCCAGAGGCAATCACCAAAATGAAGACTGCTTTAATTTTGCTCAGCATTTTGGGAATGGCCTGTGCTTTCTCAGTAAGTTCTCTATTAAAAACCTATATTTATTTCCATTTTTATCTTTTTTTATGTCAAAGAGAGGATATGTAATAATTAAATATTTTTTAAACAGATGAAAAATTTTCACCGAAGAGCCAAATTAGAGGATTCTGAAGAAAATGGGGTAATTAATTTTAGCATACTTCCTTGGCCTGACTACACTTACTGTGGATGTATTTGCAATTAAACATGAATATAATAACATTTGTTTTGTTTATGCAGGTTTTTAAGTACCTACCACGGTATTATCTTTACAAGCATGCCTACTTTTATCCTCCTCTAAAACGATTTCCAGTTCAGGTAAGTATAAAAACTAATTTTTATTTTTACCCATTTCAATTGAAAGAGAATCAAATTTAACTATGTAACACTGAATTAAACTCTCACTGAAACTCAGCCAGAAAGATCACTTACTACAAAAAGTTTGTTTTTAACATAATAAAATAAAATGTATCCTCAGTTCTCTTTTAAAGCAGTGATATACCAAACAGAGTAAAATCATTTGGGTCCAGTCTAGAATATAGTAAAAGCAAATACCTTGACATATTGAATTCAGGTATTTTGGCTAACTCACTGACAAAAGTGGACAATTTCATCAGTTGTTCATAAGTAAGTCAATGAAAAGGCCATTAATCATTATGTTATAGTTAATTCAATATCATCATAGAGTTGTTTTACATCCAATAATTTTAGAATCCTTTAATTGGTAGAAAAAATTGACTTTATAAACAGTAGAGACCATTTAAAAAGAAATTTTTGATAATCAATGGTGAGTGCTGAGGATTTTTTTAACCTTTGACCTGTGTAGGTCACTGGAGCAATAAATATGTCCCACGTTGGAGCATAATTATTGTAATGACTCAAGAACTGCAGAGAAAAGAGAGACATTCATGAAGTAAACCAACATGCTTATGAGAAAAACAAAACATTCTTGAAAACAAAAAGAAAAATAGCCAAACTAAAAATAAAAAGTTTCTATTTTTATTGGATTACCTGTGAAGAGGGCCTTTGAAAACTGGAGGGTGTGGTGTTGATTTTAAATACACAACAAACCAGAATTGCACTATTTTTATTCCTATACAGTTTGGCTTGAGGGTACCAATTATGCACCATTTGACTCAGGACTCCTGAGACACTAAAAGCAGTCAATATACTGAAAACAATGCCTCAGCACAGTGGCTTGGCACAGCATTCTACCATATGTTGGGCCAACCCATCTCTAACTCATACAATGATAGGAAGTGATCATTTTAAAGTATTTCTAGCACCATAATAATTATAGGGAATGTGTGTGGACAAAGAAATATGAACACAAATGATACAAGAGCTGTGGGTTTTCAGAATTGTCTTCCATTCTTTGGTTCACCTCAAGCCCATAAATAAACATTGTTCATTTGAAAGTTTGCTTCGTTTTCTTTCTTAAATAAAACAGAAATGATAATAAATTCAACTTTCTGAGTAGCTCCTCAACTTCCTAAAATATCAGGTACTTAAAGATATTCACACCTAGAAATTTATATATACGGTCCAATTAAAATATCTGTACTGAAATGATATTAGGAGAAGTTTTATTTTTCATTGATAGACTCTAAGTATATCTTTAATATACAAAATTTCCACAAATTATCTGCAAATTGGTCCATCTCAACTAATTGAGAATATGTAAGTAAGATAGTTGTTTTTTAAAAAGAATCCAATAAAATATACCTCCCAATTTAACACTCTTACATAGTATTTATGATATACTCTTCTATTTTGCAGTTTGACTTTCAAGACTTTTTTTTTACATGTCTACTTATATATTTTTCATAGCTCTTTATTATTTATTCTCTTAAGTCTATTAAGTATTTAGTGCCCAGATTTTCACTCCACAATGGATTCAGAAGTATTGACTTTGAAATTTGTGTTTATTTAAACAAATATGTTTATATATAATTATTTCTAAAATACCAACTTGTATGAAATATACTATAGCAAAGCTATTAAAAGTCTACCATATCTTATCTATTGGTGCACTATAGAAATCAAAATATAAATAAAGTCACATCTTAGGCATTTTTAATTGAGGAAATTGCTTTTTTATGCTTTTTATGATTCAATTGATATTTTATTAGTGTGTAAACACTTAGAGGGCAGGAACATTATCTTATATATCTTAATAGGGGCTCGGTGAACGAAATTTGTGCACTCAGGGGGGTTCCCTTAGCTCGACCTGCGCCCTCTCACAGTCCAGGAGCCCTCAGGGGATGTCCGACTGACGGCTTAGGCCTGCTCCCCACAGTTGGACATCCTTAGCACTGCTGCAGAGGTGGGAGAGGCTCCTGACACTGGTGCGCTTGCCAGCCATGAGCAGGGCTTCTGGCTGAGCCGCACTCCCCCTGTGGGAGCGCACTGACCACCAGGGGCAGCTCCTGCGTTGAGCGAGATCAGGCTGAAACCTGCTCTCTGACATCCCCCGAGGGGTCCCTGATTGTGAGAGGGTGCAGGCTAGGCTGAGGGACCCCATTGGTGCACAATCAGGGCTGGGGAGGGATGTGGGAGGTTGACCATCCAGGGAGAGACCGCAGAAGGGCTCCAGGGTGTGTCCGGCTGGTCTCAGTCCTGATTAGCCGGACCCCAGCAGCAAGCTTACCTACTGGTCGGAGCATCTTCCCCCTGGTGGTCAGTGCACATCATAGTGACTGGTCAACCGGTAGATTGACTGCCCTCTGGTGGTCAGTGCACGTCATAGCGAGTGGTTGAGCAGCCTTAGCATATCATTAGCATATTATGTTTTGATTGGTTGAATGGACAACTGCACAACTGGACACTTAGCATATTAGGCTTTTATTATATAGGATATTGAACTCATCTCAGCTATCACAGTGCTCAATACAGGGAAACTGTCCATATTTCCAACCTCATCTCTTGTTATGACCCTCATTCTCAGTGCAATGCCTGGAATATATACTTGGGGATTGAATAGATTGAGTGATAGAAGTTAGAAGGAGTAATGGTTTAAAAAAAAGTATACACACACACACACACACACACACACACACACACACACACACTCTTTTGGAAAGTCCATAGGATTTAGTGACAAATTGTAATAGGAATAAATGAAAGATAGGAAATGAAGGAAAAGCCCAGGATTCAAGGCATTACATTCAGTTTCACAATTGTTCTCACTGTAGATATTAATTGAAGAGGATGTGGTTGGAGTAGGAAGAAAGCTAGACATGAGAAAGTTTGGAAAATGATGAAATGCTCCCACTGAAGCAAAATATGCTGTCCTCTCTATATAATTTAACAAATAAAAGTAGTTCAAATATAATATCTTTCTTTATTTACTCTCTGGGCTGGGAAAGGAACAACCATTAAGGTCATGGCAGTGGAAGAGCAGGTCTAATTATTCTCTTTTCCACCAAGGTTATTCTTGGCTCAAGGGGACAAGCATTCCCTTTCCTTGGGTGGAAGGTGTGGCCACCTGAGGAATAAGCCCAGCAGGATGGCCCCAAGTAGGACTGGATCTGGACTGTTTCCTAAAATCTGATTTCTAACCTGGAGGTTCTTCTGCAGCTATATTTTCTAAGGCCCATGGAATTTAACTGAGTCAGAATCAAAATTAACATTTGCAAAGTAGAAAATGACAGAATCCTAAGTCGGGTATCCATTTGTGTACCTGCTGCCATTAAAAGTTGTGGCACAGAAAGAAGGAAACTTCAATTGGATTAAAACTGGGAGAAAGATGAAGAATCATCTTAAAGGCTCTGAAAGCAAAAGTTTAGATTTGCATTTTTCTGTAAACAGTAGCAAAGCTCGTTAATTTATAATTATATTTGTATACCAGATTCCTTGGTTCAATTTATTCTCATTCAATATTGAGCTCTATAGAGGGATGGTACTCTAAAATCTTGTAAATGAATTAATCTTTCTCTTACATAACTTTCAGTATATAGGGTTGCCAAAGTAGGTGTATAGCAGTGAGTATGCAAAAGAGATTATTCTTATGTTATTATTTATTTATTGTTATGTTATTTTTTATATTACAACTATAAACCTACTTTTTCCCATCCCTGTATACATATTACAATTTTAGGTATTAGTTTTAGATAGAAAGATATTAAAATTATATGCAAATTTAATTTCAAGTGAAATTCTAATTTAAACTCACCAGGAAAACGAATTACTTAAGAGAATCACTTTATAATAAACCTAATCATCATTTTATTCATATTTTATAAAGAAAATAAAATAATGTGATCTATGCCTAGCCCAAGATTTGCCTTGAACTAGTTGATGTGACAACCATTCTGGGCTTCAGATTCCTTCTTTGTAAAAAAGAGAAATTGGACCAGATAATCCTCTTGGTCTCTTAGAGCTAAGCAATTTTGTGATTCATTGCTCTAGTTTTTACATACAAAGTGTTTTTAACAGATTATCTGTGCTTTGAGGTTAAAAATGGAGTATCTCATATATATCTTGATCATTGTAAAATACCTTTTCCTCTCTAACCTAATTTTATTTGTGCCCAATCTCCTATCTTTTTCACATTAGCATGAGAACTGTTCTAAGTAAATAAATGTAAATCTACATATTTAATCACATGTGTATGAATTCATGTGTATATTTTTTTAGAACAGTGACTCATCTGAAGAAAATGGAGATGGTGATAGCTCAGAAGAGGAGGAAGAGGAAGAGGTAAGAAATGTCTGCAGTTTTTTTCATAACAAACCAGGCAGCACAAAAGCAAATAGGAAACTAGTTTACTGTAGTAGGGACTCAGCAAACAGCCATGGCCAGCTTACCAACTGCCCACAGTCTTCTATTTTGGACAAGTAAAATGTTACTTAAATTAGAATAAACTAAAATGACCTGTTTAAAACTATTGCAGTTTGGGGTTAAAGTGACCTGTACACAAAACCAAAAGTGCCCTCATTTTAAGTGGAAGAAGTCTGAATTCTGATAAAAATGAAAGAATTATTTATATTTAAGTGGATAGAGCATGATGGTAAATGACAAGTGTATAATAGCTATAAACTCAGTGAAATGCTTATTTTAATGACTAAACTTAATTTACTAAGTGAGTAGTAGATGAAAACTAATCTTATATCCTCTGCACTACAGTGTTATTGTGATTCATCAGCCTTTCTTGACCCACCAAAGTAGCATTGTTCTTTTTAATAGGAATTTCATGTCTTTTTTGATTAATGACAAAATTCATGTTTTTACAGAAATGCAAATACTCAAGATGTAAAAATGTCTTCCGATATCGTACTAAAAATCACTATAGTCATGGCTAAAATTTACCTATATATCTTGGAAATTGTGCTAACATGCTTATAATTGACACTTTTCCCCAAGGAAATGTACTAATTAGGTACATTTTCCTGGGTTGTCAATTATAGCAATCCACTGGTTTGGGAACCTTCTAAGTTCAGGTATTCATAGGTGCTATTTATGGATGGACAATGACAGTACAAAATGGATCATGAATTAATGTCTGTTAATCTTGAAAACAAAACAGTGTAGGAACTTTTAAAATGACAAATAATTAGTTTAATTTTTTTAAAACTGTAAAACTAACATTTCCAGTACAGTAATTTACCCTACTAGCTTAAAGGAAGGCCTTAACAAGAATGCCAAGCCAGTACCAGGAAAAATGCCACCTACTAAATCCCACAAATTTCTGCCTGTATCCAACATAGTAATCTTACACAAGAACTAAGCTAGGATAATCCACTTAACTACAGCTGTTTGCTGTACAGTGATTGTCAAATTGCCTTGCCAGCTACTTTTCTCAACTAGATTATGTACCTTTTGGCTCTTCACTTGTAATGGTGGTTGGGGATGGAGGAAGAATAGGACTCCTTTACGACTCTGATGCAATCACACACACTCAAAAATTTGCCAACAACCTCTGAACATATATGATCCTCAGAGAAATTACCTTTAAACTCCCCATGACCCAGGAAACTTAGAGACCATAGGTTTCATTCCTCTTTAGGGAGAAATGGTGCAGTACTCTTTTCTGTATCTCCTTGTCTTGCATAGCACCGTTTCTTATACATATATGGCGCCCAGTAATTTTTGGTGGTTTGGTTTTGAACCTTCAGAGGAATAAATGCTTCAAAGATCATTCACTAAAACTTATCATTGAAAAGTGGATGAAAAAAAAAAAACTTGCAGTCTTCCATTGTAAAGAGATTCTCCAAGCACTTTGCCCCTGTTTCTTCCCTACAAGTTCATTGGCCATTCAGATTAAACACAGTCTTCAGGAATTGTATTCACATGAGAAGGTGTGTAGGTATATTTTCTATTTGGTAAACAAATATTATTTTCCACTTCTAAACTATCCAATCTCAATAACTATAAAATCTCTGTTAAAATACAATATACTTAACACAATTATCATGAGTATGAAATTTCAAAAACTGAACACACAAGTGTAACCAGCACTCATATAAAAAAGCAGCACATGCTTTGAGCTCCATTCCATTCATTAACCAACACCCACCAAGGGCAACTGCTATTTTGACTCCTAACAGATTGTTTTTTATCTTTCTGTGTATTGTATGCATATATGGAATCACACAGCAAATACTCTTTTGTGTGTGGCCTGTTCTACTTTCAACTTCAAAGACTGATTCCTATTGTTCTATAGTTGTAAATTATTCCTTCTCATTGTTAGTATTTCGTTATGTTAATGTACCACAATGTATTATTCTTCTGTTTATGGGCATTTGGGTAGTTTCTATGAACATTCTAGTATTCCCTCTGGTGAACATATGCATTCATATCTGGTTGCCAATTTACCTGGAAGTGAAATTTCTAAATCAAAAGGCTATGCATGTGTTCAACCTGAGTAGATTCAACTAAACAGGTGTATCAATGTGAACTCCCACTGTCAGTAGGAGGGTTCTCACCAACACTTTTTCTTTCAGTCATTTTAGCATTCTAGTGGGTTAATAATACTTTTTAAAGCACAAGTAACTGCTAATTTTTCTATCCAATTAGATATTTGAAGGCTAATGCCCATCAATAACAGACTGGTCTAATTTCCTTTTTAACTTATCATAGCAGGACATCCTCAAATAAAATATCTAGGAAAAGAAAAGGTGTTGTAGGAGAAAATGTAAATGTCCATAAATCAGGAGTTTGGGCCTATATTCATGACCCTGCCACTAGTTAACTGCTGTCTATTGACCTCATATGAGACACTTATTCCATTGGACCTCAGATTTTTCACCTGTGAAATGAGGGTACAGGACCCAACTTGTATATCTTCTTACTCTAAGGATCATCCCTCCTCCACACCTGAAAGATTTTGTTTGTTGGATTAAAACGTAAACATGAAAAAATAAATAAACAGTATGGTGTTTGTGGGCTATTTAACACAATTAGCTTGGAGGCTATTTTGGGGTTGACTCTAGTATTCCCAAGAGTTTACTGAAACAGTGGGATTTATAAATTTTCTGAAGCAAACATATTTATTTTTATATTTAAATATGTTTTTATTGATTTTAGAGAGAGGAAGGGAGACAGAGAGAGAGAGAGAGAGAGAGAGAGAGAGAGAGATAAAAACATCAATGATGAGAGAATCATTGATGGGTTGCCTCCTACATGCCCCCTACTGGGGATTGAGCCCACAACCTGAGCATGTGCCCTGACCAGGAATTGAACTAAGATCACTTGGTTCCTGGGTCGATGCTCAACCACTGAGCCACACCTGCCGAGCAAACATATTCTTTTTTAATAATAAGGCAGACTAAATCTGAGTTTTGTTTGTGTGTTTTTCAAGTCTTAAAATATAGGATCCCTAGTTAAAGTAATCCTAATATCACAGTATCTTTAAAAATACATTAAAATAAATTCAATTTTCCAAGACTTAAAGTAAATAAATTCTATAGAAATGAATTCCTGATTTTTAATATTAGCTATGAAATATTTTGTGAAATTAACTCAATTAACAAACAGTTACCTAACAACATGGAGTAAAGGAAAAAGACTAAAATGTTAAGAGATTATAATAAGCATTCATTTGAGGAGAGGTAATTTTTAAAAAACATATTCATGCATAGCATAATATATTACTAAGGGTTTCTTGAAGTGTCTAGTTTCCTCATTGCACAGAAAAACTGATTGCATGTCAAATTCCTGACATCTTTTGAATACTGCATATGGCACAGAACTGGCTTACATATTGGCAGATAGATTTTGAATTAAATATATCCTTTTTATTTTAATAAACTTGAAAACTAATGAGATGTATTCACTTCTTTTGGTAATAAATAAGACATGCTATCAATTTTTTTGAAAGGAGTTGGTTTATATAAAAAAAATTCCCTTTGAAAAATATATGTTAGTTGTCATGTGGACAACTCAGATAAATTCTAACCATCATCAAAAACTTCAAAGGCTCAGCTTTTTGAGTTAGAAAGATATAGTTTCATCACTTACCATGAGAACTTAAGCAAGTTTTTTAGCTTTTCTGAGCTCAATTTCTTTTTCTAAAGAGTAAGAGTAATAATCCTACCTTACAGTGCTGCTATAAAGAACAAAAGAAAAATAGGTATAAAGTTCTCAGCTAATTTGTCAGCAAGTATAAGAGTTAATTTATTACCATGTTGTAGTAGTTTCTAATAAGAATTTTTAAATTTTAATTATTTAAATCAAATATTTTTAATCAACTTAAATTTAATCAACTTAAATTATATTACTTCAATTAATGAAAAAGACTTTAACTGTGGGACTTTAAGAGCCTAAATCCTGTATGTTGTGATACCATATAGAAAGATATGCTGAAATTTTTATACAAATATTTTTGAATTAATTAAATAGAATGTAAAAATATCTAAAACACACTATAGTGAGGTACATAGTATGTGGTAACTTTGAGTTGAGTTATAAAAAGTTAGATGTGCAAATGGCATAAGAGGAAGCAGAATTATCAACATTGGGTGATGAGCTGGCTATGGAATGCAAAGTTTTTTCCACAACAGTGGTTCATGACTCCAACAAATCTTGAATTATCTTCTGGCTAAAATAACTTTTTTTTGCTTTGGACATTTCTACCAGGAGAATTCAAATGAAGAAGCAAACAATGAAGAGTCTAATGAAGATGAAGAATCCGAGGCTGAGAACTCCACCCTTTCTGCTACGACACCTGGCTATGGAGAGGAGACCACGCCTGGAACGGGAAATGCAGGCCTAGCTGCGATCCAACTTCCCAAGAAGGTAATAATTTATCCCAATGTTAAATATGACCTCATTCCTCCACTGAAGCCTAAGGTTATCCTGACACTATGTACAGAGAATTCTGTATTGTCTTTTTAACTCACCGAGAAAGCAAGAGCAGATATAATATTCTGGTTTACAAATAAGGAAAGATCTTTTTCCATGCAAGTTCTCTTCCCATGTTATTACAGTGACTTTTATTTTATAACAGAAGGTTAAGGACAAGCATCTTAGCAATGGATTAAAGGTCTTGAGAGATGCCATTACATTTCAGGGAACAGGATTCAAGACAGAAAGTGAGTAGCAAAGCTATATAAAGCGTCTCCCACAGAGAAAGTTCTTTTATCAAGTACATTTTTCTCCTTCAAAACATAGAGACAAAGGCCCTAATTCTGAATTTTTAAAGTCCCCACCAATCTTTTGGTAAGTTAAATTGGCTTCAATTCAGAATTACACCTAGAATAAGGCTGTCAATACAGTCTGTGTTGAATAAAATGATGGCCTTTTTTACATTTTTTCATGCCTAGATTTGGATTTTTTCAAATTTTCCCTTCCAGGCTGGAGATGTAGGAAAGAAGGCTACAAAAAAGGAGGAAAGTGAAGAGGAAGAAGAGGAGGAAGAGGAAGAGGAAGAAAATGAAAATGAAGAAAACGAAGCAGAAGTGGATGAAAATGGGCAAAGCGTAAATGGCACTAGCACCAACAGCACAGACGTAGACAATGGCAATGGCAGCAGCGGCGGAGACAATGGAGAAGAAGAAGAGGAAGAAGAACAGGCAGAAGGAACCACAGTGGCTGGAGAGCAGGACAATGGCGGGTTTGAACCCACCACTCCACCACAGGAGGTCTATGGGACCACCCCCCCACCACCGGGGGAAACCACTACCACTGAATATGAGGGGGAGTATGAACAAACAGGCACCAATGAATATGACAATGGATATGAAGTCTATGAAAATGAGAATGCGGAACCTCGAGGGGATAATTACCGAGCCTATGAGGATGAGTACAGCTACTATAAAGGGCGTGGCTATGATAGCTATGATGGTCAAAATTACTACTACCACCAGTGAAGGCCCCGCCTGGGATGAATTCATCCATTTTGGTGTTTCATAGGGCTACAGTTTTCAATGTTCAACTCAGGAAGGTGCAATGTAACACATGTGCATATAATAATGTGGAATGGTGCTACTGTTCCAAAGTGATTTTCTGTAATTGCTTCTGCAAGTAATGGGCTTCATGCTGCTTTCCCCTGGTATGCTATTGAGAGGTCATTGTAGATCAGGGTCATTTGTCAAGTGGTAAACCAATCCATGAGATCGAGTTCAATTGAATGTTTTTAAGTTGTAGTTCTATAAGTTCTATAAGTAGTATTTTTATCGTGTTTGCTCTATGACTGCTAAAACATACTTTTTGTGCAAGAAGTGCTTCTAAGAAAAAACTCATTGACATTAGCGGCACTGTATACAATAAATGTGTAATTCATTAATCATACTACCTATCCAACACTGTATAGTTTAATTATCATCCTCATGTATTTTTATGTGACCTGTATGTATATTCTATTATGGGTTTTATCACAAATAAAAATGCAATCCTTCAAATGTGTTATATGAAGAAAAGTGAGAGATTCGGAATGAAAAAAAAATGTGAGGCAAGTAGGGGGACAATTCAGCTAAAAGGATAAAAGCTTATTTCCACTATAATTTAAAATTCAGAAAAACTATAAACATTTTCTTATAGATAAATCAATTTATCTAAAATTTTGACATGCTATGGTCAGGGTTGGCCATATACATCAGGGGGAATAAATGGCTTTTATTAGGGTTATCAGATTTAACAAAATAAAAAATATGATGCCTTTAAAAAATTGAATTGTAGGTAAACAATGAATAATTGTTAGTATAAGTATGTTCCATGGGATATTTGGCCTTTGTGAACTATTTGGACCATACTTATACTAAATGATTCATTGTTGCCTGAAATTCAAATTTAATAGAATGTTCTGTGTTATATCTGGCAACCCTACTCATATTTAATTTGCTTTAAGGTGTGGTAGGGAGTAGGGTAGGGTATAAAACTCTTACACACACACACACTACACACACACACACACACACACACACACACACACACACAGAGTTGATATGCAAACCCTTAACTGCTATTTATGCTTTAATCTAACCCTAAAAACAAATTTCTAATGGGAGTAGTAAAGGAAAGTAGGTAGTGGTAAGAAGCAAGAAGACAAAAATTTATTCATCTTTTTATTTAGTCATGTATAAGGTGCTTTGAGCATCTACTATGGAGCAGGACAATGTTTAGACTTGGAGTATATGAAAACAAAGAATCCTGTGCTCAAAGTGATTTCAGACAGATAGCTAACAGTTGTAAGGCATTACAGGCATCAATTCATTGTCTTCTCACTTTTTATTTTGAAAAATACAAAGCTTTCAGAAAAATTGGAAGACTAGTACATGAGCACTCTTATTATACCTTTCAACTAGATCTACCAAGGGTTAACACTTTGCAATATTTATGTTATTTCTTTCTGTCTATTTCTGTGTGTCTGTCCTCATATACATATGTATATATACTTCTTTTCCAAATGATTAGAGTGATTGTAGATATCATGACATTATGACTCTTCACCCTAAATACTTTAAAATTTCGTGTAAGAATAAGGGATGCATATACAAAATCACAATACTGTTCTCTTTCCCAAGAAATTTAACATAGATGTAATATTTTCTAATATACAATCTATATTCAAATTTTCCCAATTATTACAATAATTTCCTTTACTGCTAATTTTTTAATTCTTGCAACACTCTATCAGGCACAAAGAAGTTACCTGTGAAATTTATTTATTTATTAATACCCCGAAGTTATTCATTTTTATATAGCAAAATTGGTTCATCTTTTCCTTCATGGTTTCTTCCTTTGCTTTTGACTCATGTAATGTGGGTAACCATTATCCTACCTCAGGGATTTGAGCTAGCTCACTCCCATCCCTGAGTGCAGAATGATAACTATTCTACAACATTGCTCCAAGCAGCTAAGTGTCTCCTTTAGACTAGTGGGGTTTGTTAAGAGAACTGTGGCAAAGTATTTCTTAGAGTAGGCAATGCCAGCCAGCAGAGGGAAGATTCATGGCCTACCCCCAGACACCAGCATGAGTAGGCAGTCAGATGTTGGAGTCTGTAGACAACCAACTTCCCAAGGGCCTAGATGGAAGCAACATAAAGTTCTTAGATGAAGACAAAGGGGTGGGCTGGTGAAAGCTATGATTTAACACAGTTCCTGGGCACCCCAACAATGCCTCTGTCAGTAGTTCTTTCAATCATACCTGCAAAATCTTCTGTATGGAAGCCCCCCTCTTGAAATATTTATCCTACTTAGGGTCACAGAGTCTTAGCCTCCTTCTGTCATCCTAGCTAGCTAGGCTTGCTGGCCTCTTGCTCCAAATTCTCTTTAACTTTCCCTACTAAAGCTCAATTTTCTGTATTCCCCCATTGATGACCTATTTGCAAGAAATTTGATGAGAATTCAAAATATTCGAAAAGAAAAGAGAACATTTTTATTCTTCCAAGATAATCCTTCCCCTGAGAGTGAATCAAATGACTTTTTCTAATGGAGGAAAGATTAAGAATGAAGTAAGCTATGCTCATAGCATCTCTTCAGGCTGCTTATCCTTTCTTCCTCCAGATGGAATCACAAAGCACTTTGCTAAGACTCGGGCCGGAGCGCACTCAGGCCTTGTCCGTGTGTCTTTCTGGGAACAGGTCAGGTTGTCAGGAAGTGCAGCAGAGCTCCTCCCCTACATACCTCTTCCAGATTCCAAAGCTTGGGAGGCTTCTGAGTGTCCTGGGCCATTCTAAAGGAGGCTGGCCACACAGGGGAGTTGGCATGAGAGAAAAAAAAAGGTCTTAGCGAATAAAGAGGATTACTTCTCTGAGTTGAGCCATGGCAGACATACAGGCCCTTGCCAGGCAATAGTGTGCGGAGAGGCTTCTCAGCACAGGCCTCGCCATGGGGTGGATGTCTGTGTGTATTAGCATGGCCACAGGGCAGCTGCTCCTCAGGATGACTCTGTCCCTCTCCCTGTGGTCACCCTAGGTCCTGTTCCCTCATTTTAAGTCCCTCTTATTTCCTTCAACATGACGCCTCAATCAATATCCTCCCCAGGTGGTAACCTGGGGTGTGTGTGTGCATATTTAATTTATGGGAAACAATGAATAACCCCCCTCCATTTCAATTTATTATGTGACATAAATTCTATACCCTGCTTCTTTCATGGCTAACTCTGTGAATGTCCTACCACCCTTTCTTCTCTTTACAAAATTTTCGCCTTGAAAAGCTAAAGCTTTGTCTTTCAAAATGATTGCGTCTATTGAGAGTTCCAAGGGCCTATTTCAGAACCAAAGAACCAAATGCTGACTTTCTTTCCATTTGTATTTCTCTTATAAAACAAAACAAAATAAAACACAATCCATCTCTAGGCAAAGTGAATCATTCTGAATGATGAGAAATTAAAGTGAGAGAAAAGCAGAAAAATAAATACTCTTTTAAGAGGATAATCCAATATCAAGAAATTTTAGTCTCACTTAGAAAAAGAATCAATATTAATTAAAAGGAAACAATGAAGCAATCACTTGAATGTTTTGTTTCACCAAATGCAAATATTTTTAAATATTTTCTACCCTTAGATTTTGAAAATACTTAGTGGGTTAAAATCTCATTAATTTGATTTGTTGGTCTAAGACTAAAAGTTCCCATGCAAATTACATTCCATTATATTCTGTTCTTTCTCAGGATATTCCCCCCTTGAATTTCACAACACCCAGGGTCCGAGAAAGTAAGCCCTCCATCAATGTGTACACAACTTGTCTTACAATACAAATTCAACCTTCACTATTTTAGTCAGAGGTAATCAAACTTTCTCTGTACAGCAAAAGTCAGCAAACTTTTTCTGTAAAGGACAAGATAGTAATTTTTTTGGTTTTGCAGGCCATATGGTTTCTGTCACAACTACTCAAATCAGTCATTGCAACAAAAGCAGCCATAGGTACTAGGCAAACAAATTGGCTTGGCTGTGTTCCAATAAAACTTTATTTGCAAAAACAAATGATGAGTCAGATTTGGCCCACAGGCTATAGTTTGCTGAATCCTGATTTAGATGATTGACTAAAGTCATTACTATGAAGAACTGATTAATTTAAAATTTTAGCTGTTTAATCACTTAGGATATAAACAAAGGATCAGTGAACTCATTACCTTTCTCTTCTTCCAATTTGAAACTTGATCCTTTGTTTTAAACTCTATAAAAATCAGTAAAATTTCTGGTGTTTGATAACAGTAACCAGTGAGTGATCTCCTTTTTGCAAATACTTAATAAAATGCTCTCTATAGTTCCTTAGCCTAAATGCATCAAAGTATTATCTTTGATAAGTAATATTGAGGATAACTTTTTCACTATACTAATTATCTTTTGAACTTTTATGGAAAGATATTATCAGGTAAGTCTCAACCTTTAGCCAGCTGAGAGAAAGCTTGATCTTGATTCTAGCTGTGGGATGGCTACCTAAAGACTGCACAACATAAACCATTACTTATTCTGTGTAGACTGGGTTATCATCAAATCTAGTATCGTGATAGTAAATTCTGAGTCAACTTGACTGAGGCAAGGGGTGCCCAAATTAAACATTATTTCAGGATGTGTCTGTGAGAGCATTTCTGGATAAGATTAGCATTTGAATAGTGGACCACAGTAAAGTTGATTGCCCTCAACAATATGGGTAATCATCATTTAACCCATTGAGGCCTGAATAGACAAAGGGCCTCAGAAAGAAAGAGGCCTCCTGAGAAAGGACAGAATATAACAAATATAATTTGCATAAAAACTTTTATTCTTAGCCCAACAAATCCAGTTAATGAGTTTTTAACCCACTGAGTATGCTAGGTCTTAAGCCATCATGTAGGAAGTTCAGCCTATTGTGCTGAAGAGAGATGTCACATGAAGAAGCACCGAGGTACCATCTTGGATGTGCAGCCTGGTCAAGTCTAGAAATAACTTTTACACCTGCCCCTCTCTGACTGTCTGAAATGAGAGATTCTGAGTGAGGACCTTGCAGCTGAGCCAAGTCAAACCATAAAACCTTGAGAAATAACAATAAATTGGTGTGTTTTTAATATAGATAGATAGATAGATGATAGATAGATAGATAGATAGATAGATAGATAGATAGATAGATAGATTATTGTATTGATTTCAGAGAGGAAGGGAGAGGGAGAGAGCGATAGAAAAATCAATGATGAGAGAGAATAATTGATTGGCTGCCTCATGCACATCCCCCACTGGGGATCAAGCCTGCAACCTATGCATATGCCCTGACCAGGATCTAACCATGACCTCCTGGTTCATGGTTCGGCTCTCAACCACTGAGCTATGCCAGCCAGGCAAATTGGTGTTGTAAACCACTAAGTTTTGTGGTAGTTCATTACATAGCAATAGATAACTGGAACAGGAACTGACAAGCATAGAGAAAATCTGAGTTCATGAGAATTAAGAAAATCATGAGAGAAGAGCTAAAATAAAATAACAATGCAGATAAACATGAAGTTAAAAACTTAGAAGACTAGACATGCTCCAATTTAGTAGGAAAACATCAGTATGTGTCCAGTGCAATGAATAACTAGCTGGCAAATGTAGTCATATTTTGTGTTCTAAGGAGAAGAGTCTTGGTTTCAAAAGACAAAGCGCTGCCTCTGAAAAAGACTGTTTTGAGAATGAGAGATATTTCCCCCTTGAGGTCACACAACAAAGTTTTGTAGCCACTTCCAGCAGTGTCACCATGTCCTGAAGGAAAGGGTTGGTATCATAATTACATTTTAACTACATCCTCTGAGTTACATTTGAAGGTGTAATAAGACATCTTTCTAATATAAAAATAAAATGAAATTATATTGACATGTCTTCTCTTTGCTGGTAATAGCGGAACAAGTAAACAAATAGCCTAGAGAAAAGAACACAGCTAGCTTCACGCTGTTCCATGACCCTCCGTGGTTCCGTATCTGGCTGGAATTTTTATGTACTTCTGTTGAAATTCCCAAATACTGAGGGAGGAAAAAAAAAACCCTAAAAATAAAAATAATTTTGGGGTAGATGAGAAAGCTGGTTGTAAGTGATGTTTTAGGGAAAAAAAATGACCTTTTAAAAACTTAGAATGAATATTGATACTTATGAATGAACATATTTAAAACAGAAACATTTTCTTCTGCTAAAAACAGGGCGAGACTCCCAGCACACCCCACTCTGGGATCAGCGGGGAATAAATGCTTCTGTGAAACGCCTGAAGCCTTGACAAAGCTTTAAAGGTCTTTATGGGAAAGAGGAGACTGTTCAACAATGGCCCCTCTTCTCCACTCACAACACTGTAACGATTCCCCCACTGGTTCAGAAGGGGAAATGCTGTATATTTGTTGGGTATGTAAATTACAAGATGGAGAGTTATTTTATGTCAAAACACATGAAAATATATAAAGAATGTGTTTATGTCTACCTGCCTAATATGATACAGAGAAATGTGTTATCTAATAGTGTTAAGAATAAGTTGGAAAAGAGGATTAAAAGATTGCTTACAATGTTAAGTTTTAAAAAATGTAAATCAAAGCAACTGGGCCTAGTATAGTGAAATACAGAGGATTTGGATGGAAGGTTCCAGAAATAGACGGGAAAAGAAAAGAAAACAACAACAACAACAACATAAACAAGTCCTTACTGCTGGATGAGGGTTTAATAGCTAAAACTTGTATTGTAGCTTGCTAGTTAGCTATATTTTAATGATTGTTCTCACTTGAGTTAAGGGTAAGAAATGAAAAAGCCACCACAGAATGAAACATGTTCCATGAACGGCTTTTTTATCAAAAATCTCTTGGAGGAGCTACTCTACACGTCAGCCTGGCCCAGGAAAGCCAGGCCAAAGCACCATCGCTGGAGATGTCTGTACCTGAACCATGAACCAAGAACCAGAGAAAGTTCAAGTGTCCATTTCTTGCCCTTTTGTATTGCTTCCTAGTTTTGTTTTATTTTGTTTTGCTTTCTAGTTAAATTGAGATGGTGTAAAGATAGATAACCTTTTTTTATAGAACCCTGATCTTTATCTTTGTTTATTGGTTCCTAAGAAATTTACAGCAAAACTGCACAAAAACTTTAGAAAATTTATGCTGAGTTTTTGAAGCTCAAGCTCAACCCAAGATATAAGCTACCAGAGGGTTGAAGTAACACCTCACCTTCACAGAACTTGAACAAATGATCGTACTCAGGTTTTTCTTCCTAGCGTTTCTTCTCTGTAACCTTCCAGTCAGAATAGGGTTTTGTTTGGTTTGGTTTTGCTTTGTGTTTGTTTGTTTTTCTTTTGTCAATTGTAGGTTCTAAATTTACTATAAGGCTTAAGTTGAATTTCTTTTTTAGCTTTGAATTCATTTTAGCTTTGAGAGCATATATATTTAGCTACTGCCAGTTACTCCTTGGTGGGACTAGTAGCTACATGAAATTTTTTCTTTTAAAAATTTCTCTCATAGAACACAGCTTAATCTAGATTGAACTAGATGCTTTCCCATGATTTATCAGGATTGGGGAACCTTTTTTTGTGCCAAGGGCCATTTGGATATTTATAACATCAGTCTCAGGCCATACAAAATTATCAGCTTAAAAATTAACCTGCTATATTTGGTCAAACATTTAATTAACTCACTCCTAACACCTTGGCTGGGCCAGACCAAATGATTTCAAGGGCCTTATACGGCCCGAGAGTCAGACGTTCCCCATCCCTGACTTAAATGAAGGGGAAATCTCTTTCATACACACTAAAGTTCTTTGGGGAAAAGGAAAAACAAAGGAAAAGCAATATCTGAAACTATAAATTAATATCAGTGAAAAAAACAACAAAATTTTCCAAGGCTGTACCATGTATGAAGCACATATCAGGTGTCTACTCTCTCTGGATCATTCAAAAGTACAAAGTTAGTATTATGGAACAATGTACAACCATAAAACATTGCATGACTTGCTAATTGTTATAGGCATTCCTGAATTATTCATTGCTTTAATGGAATGTGAAAATGAGCATTTTTGTGGTATTCACATCTGGCTACTGTTTAGATAGCTATATTTTTCTGTTCAGTCTTATGGTTCACTGAGCACTCTTTCTTGTTGTCTTTTTTCTTTCCATTTCCTTGTTAGTCTCTTTCTGCATCCTTTGCACTTTGCTGAAATTCTGGTCATTAATATTTATGATGTCTAGAGAAATAGCTCTTAAATGTGAACTCTATTATATTTTTCACTACGGCATTGTTTTTTCCTCTTATCAAGTAAGTTGTAGAAGACGACCTCGTGGGAAAACAGAGGACAGAAAGAGACACAGAAGGATGTCATCTGAATTTAATGATAGGAAGACTGGGTGGGATGGATAGCTATTATTTATTTATCATTTAATTTAGAATTAGGTGCTGGACTAAGCACCGTGTAGACACTTGTTAATTTAATGTTTATGCTGACTTTATGAGACAGTATTGTGTCGTGGTTTTCAAACCTCACTTCAGAGTCAGATTGCCTGATTACAAATTCTGGCTTTTTATACGTGCTAGATATGTGACCCTAAGCAAGTCACTTTACTGCTTTATGCCTCATCACTAAAATCAGGGTGATAATAGCAGCACCTGCAGTATAGAGCTCTTATAAACATTAAATGAGTTAATGCACCTTGTTTATTTATTTATTTATTTATTTATTTATTTATTTATTTATTTATTTACTAGAGGCCCAGTGCACGAAATTTATGCACAGTGGGGGGTGTCCTTCAGCCCAGCATGTACCCTCTCCAATCTGGGACCCCTCTCACAACCCAGGACTGCTGGCTCCCAACTGCTTGCCTGCTTGACTGCCCCTAACTGCTTCTGCCTGCCAGCCTGATCACCCCCTAACCACTCCCCTGCCAGCCTGATCAATGCCTAACTGCTCCCGTGCCAGCCCAATTGCCCCTAACTGCCCTCCCCTGCTGGCCTGGTTGCCCCCAACTGTCCTCCCCTGCAGGCCCGGTCACCCCTAACTGCCTTCCTCTGCTGGCCTGATCGCCCACAATGATGACAGAGAATTATTGATCGGCTGCCTCCTGCATGCCCCCTACTGGGGATGGAGCCTGTAACCCAGGCATGTGACCTGGACCAGAATTGAACCCGGGACCCTTCAGTCCGCAGGCCAACACGCTAGCCACTGAGCCAAACTGGTTAGGGCAATGTACCACATTTAGAATAGTGCTTGGACCAGAGTAACCACTCAATGAAAATTTAGCTTATTACTATGCTCCCCCTGTTTTCAGATGGCAAACTTGAGTCTTACAGAAGCTCAATTTAGTTGCTTAAGCAACTGACCCAGCAAGTCAGTACTAGAACTCAGGTAAGTTTGATTCTAAATATAATTAAGTTGAAGGTTTCCATTATCAATGACAATGTTTAAATACTCCGAAATCCATGGTTGAATGATTGAGAGTCAACAGTGGCCCTAGCTCAATAGCTCAAATTTTAGTCCCAGCAAGTGTTTTAAAGACCAGGTCCAGCCACTCAGAAGAGGAGCTTCAGAATTTGGATGAAGCAAAAACAGGGATTAGCCTGAACTAGAAAAGACACCATTCTCTCAGCTACAGCTGTCCAAGGGCTATTTGTTTGTTTCATTTCTTTCTCTTTGTCTAAACAGGAAGTTAGGGGAAATTGGGAGTTTATACTTAACTCTCATTAGATAGCATTTAGATCTGTTAAAATTGTGTTTATTGGTAGTTCTCATCACTTGGTATGTCATAAAGAACACTTGTTATCTTTTATTGATGTTTCACATAGGTTCCTAATATAAGTTACCCCTCAAGGTATTATAATATTTTTAGACTGACTGGAACCTCTTGAACTATTGCAATTATGATTTTGACAAGCAGATTGGGCAAAACAGAAGAGCAGGCAATTGTCCTAGAAAAGCATATTCCAATATGGTATACTGTGTCCACCTACTCAGAAAGTCAACATCCCCAATTGACCACTTTATAACATTCATATTCAAACCCAAACTGGCAATATTTCCCCCCAGACCACTTCTGCAGTTTCCCCAATATCACTAAAAGGCAGCTTTATCCTTCCAGTTGCTCAAAACAAAAAACTTGGTAACATCCTTCATTCTTGATTTTCTCTCACGACCCACATCTCATGCATCAGCAAATTCTACTGCCTTTACTTTCAAAATACATTCAGAACATAACCACTTCTCCCCACCCCTTCTGCTACCACTCTGGTTCACGTCCCAATCAGCTCTTCCTCACATTACCCAGAGAGCTTCCCAGCCAGTCTCTGCCTATTCCTACCTCATCTGCTCCCTCAGTTACTCCGCTGCCCCAAACCTCCAAGGGCTTCCTTCTCCTGCCAAAGCTTTGCAATGACCCATAGTCCCTTTATTATCTGCCACCTGATGCCTTTCTGACCTCATTTCCTGTTATTCCCCTTGTCAGTCCCTTCAGCTAAGCTGACCTCTTCTCTGTTTCTGGAAGAAGCGAGCAGGCTCTTGCCTCTGAGCCCTCCTCGTCCTCTTCCTTCTGCCTAGAATGCTCTTCCCTTGGATAGTCATACGTCTCTAGGTCTTTACTTAAAAGTCACCTCTCAATGAGCCCTTCCCAGGATTCCCTATCTAAAATTTTAACCTAGTGTCCCCACCCCCTTCCTGCAATGTTTTTTCTTCTTAGACTAAGTCTGTGTCACTGTATAACTTACTATATTTTACTTATTTATTCTGTGTATTATCTGTCTCCCCACCAGATTATAAACTCTATGAAGACAGGGATTTTTTTTCTCCTTTGTTCATGCTGTTTCCCCAATGACTGCCACACAACAGGAACTCAACATTTTTCTTAAGTGTTACTGAATTTAATTCAGACAAAATTGAAATTATAAACGTTCTACATAAAATGATTGCTAAAATGTTTTCCATTTTTAAACTTGTTAGTTATTCAGTCAGTCTTAATCAATCATTTTGAAATCAATTTTAATGATCTGACAATATGATATACCAAGCTGAGGTATTTATATTTTCTGTTTATCCCACTTTCTGGAACATTTGATAGCAGCTTTCCACCGCAAAAACATTTTTAGATTAAAATTACTTTGCCCCCTATGGTTATCTGTGGGCACTGGTAACAAATTGTTTTTGCTAGTGCTAAGTGAGACAATGCTGATTGGCCATTGGGAACTCTAACAAACTTTAAATTTCAGCAAAATGCCAGAAACTGCTAATCCTGAAGAAGAAGGCAGGTATTCTGAAGCTAAAGGATACCAGGTAACTTGGCTTTCTTGATAGCTTTATAATGAAATTGTTTACATTTTCAGGACGCATGCCAACCAGGTAGAGAGATGACTTTTGAAACTAAATGCAAATTGAAGGTATTCTCTATTGAGCACAACTGTGTAATATTTAGTTCTTTGTTTTATACAACAGAAAGTACATTACCAAGCTCTAGAAATTAATAGCTAAAACTGATGGCAATTTCTTCTTTGATTTGACTGTCAGCATTATCAAGATTCACAATAACTCAAAGACCCTAATAGTACTCCATCCCTTCAGTTATAAACCAGGATAAGAATAATGTGATTTTATTCATACTTTCCAACCTCATCTGTGTTGGTATCATCTGGATGGATATTTCTCAGCATTAAGTCATTTAATAAGTGACTTGTATTGTCCTGATCTGTAAAACGCTTAGATGGCTACATTACAGATAGAATTAAGGTTCTTAAAATTATATTAATTTTGAAGAGAATAGCCTAGAATTTTAGAATATATTTAATAGTTATATGTATTTCTTCAAATAAAAGGTGTTTTTAACCCTGAAATGTTTAAAGATTACAAAAGTATTTAGATTATTTTTCCCATTAAAAGTGCTTTTCCCCAAGTATTCTCAAAGAGTGGTATACATTTTTTTATTCTCATATTGGTTGTTATATGTCTGTGTGGTAGTTAGTAACATACTTAATGTTTATTAAAATCAACAGATTAGTAACTCAATGCTATGTTGACTTTATTTTCAATCTAATGGCCACTTGACTTCAGTGAACTAACTAGATCCTTTTAGTATATTTACAAAGGATAAACATGTACCTTCATCCATAGCTAAATGATAACGTTTTTTTTTAAATTTATTGTTGGCAGTATTACAGATGCCCCTCATTTCCCCGCTTTGCCCCCTTCACCCAGGTCCTGCCCCACCCCAGGTCTTCCCCATACTATTGTCTGTGTCCATGGGTTATGCATATATGCATGTATGTTCTTTGGTTAATCTCTTCCCATCGCCTCTACCCCCCTTTTTACTGAAATTTGTCATTCTGTTCCATTATATGTTAATGTTTTAAACATAGTTTTGTTGAGCCCAATATCAAATATTATTTGCCTTTAAATCAACTATATATATAGATTTCTCTGTAGTAAATAAAAGAATGAAAACATTCCAAGTGGCATAAAGTTTTGATTAAGAATACTGGCTCTCTGGCTACATTGCCAGCTATTAATCCCAGTTCTGCCCCTTAAAGCTTGGGAATTCTGGGACAAGTTACTTGACTTTCTGTGTCTATTTCCTAACCTATAAAACAGGAATAGTAAATGCCACCTAACTCATAGGGATATTCTGAGGCTTTATTAATTGAATATGTGTAAAATTTTTAGAATAGTGCTTGGCTCATTTTAGTATTAATAAATGTTAGCTATTAATATAAATATTACATCAATTGTTTCACTCTCCAGCCCATGGACGGATACTAAATCAGATACATTGCTAATGAATATAAGAACATATATTGGGGAACCAGCCTGGTAGCAGACAAAATTATATTCCTCACCATGGAGACTGCTACCCTGGGAAATCATTTAAAGAGTATGTGATAAGCTGCTATACTAAACTTAATGTTATTATGAATTATATAATTAATTAAATTAAATGATCTCTCTAAAGACAAAAGGAACAAGTTTAGGCTGACAATAGAACAAATAAATAAGTCTATAAAATTCATTTATATGAACTGACTTCATGGCCTTACTAATATTGGACACCCCTAGCCTGTTTGGCTCAGTGGATAAAGCATCAGCCTGCAGACCAAAGCGTCCTGGGTTGGATTCCGGTCAAGAGCATGTACCTTGGTTGCAGGCTCCTCCCCAGCCCCGGCCCTGGTCGGGGTTTATGCAGGAAGCAACCAATCGATGTGCTTCTCTCACATGGATATTTTTCTCTGCCTTTCCCTCTGTCTTCCACTTTCTAAAAATCAGTGGAAAAATACCCTCAGGTGAGAATTAAAAAATAAAAATTAAAAAAAATAATATTGGACAATTTTCATTTTCACATGGAATAATTAGACATATGAAAGCACTTTCATTAAAGTATCCACACTTGGGTATAAGTAAATTATACATAGTTTGTTGTTTTTTAATTTAAAAAGGACTTCTAGGGGAAGGGTGTTTGAATATACTTTTGTATTGTATTTATTCTTAGAACTGCAGTTTGTAATTCGCAATGCTTTAGGGTAAAATATATTGTCTTTTTACAGAGATTCTCAAAGATGCAAATTGTCTGCTTGGGACTGCTTCTATCCCATCTGACCTGGGCAGCACCAGTAAGCATTTCTGATTTTAGTTATGTGTCATAAAACCTATCCCTCTTTTTATCTATTTTTCTCTTAAGCAATGTCTTTTCAAATTAGTAACGCTTACCTACTTCAGTGATAATGAAGCAAAAAGAAAGCATCCAGCACTAGACACCGAAGCCTACCACCAAGGAGGCCTTCAACGAACATGTGCTGAATTTCAACATGTCCACACGTTGCCTCTTAGGAAACACCGAAAAGAGTACTTTTGAGAAAACTAAGAGCCAGCCACAGTGTTTGAAATCAGCTAACACTAATGAGAAAAGGCTCAGAGACCCAAATTACTACATGTCAAAAGAACTTTTCAATGTCTTACTAAAAACAGGGGGAAAATGACGAATACTTTAAGGCTAAACAACTAGATTTTGTAAATATATGGCAACACAAAAGGAGCAGAGCTTTCCTGTCATTCTTGTAACACCTCGACACTGTGAGATCCTGGTGATGATTTTCTCTTCATCAGTGAGGCTAAAGATGGGAGGCAGTGCCCCCAAGCTTACCCCAAACCAAGCTCCAATTTCCTTTGTGTCTCTTTTCCCCTCTGATTCACCCAGATGAGTACTCAGGATGTGACTAAATTATCTTGTGAAAATGCTGAGTGTTACCGATATTTTCTGCAATGCAGACACAGTGCCAATTAGATAATGTCTGGAAAGCATCCTAACTTCCCAGAGTAACCTTTCAGTTGGAGAACCATGGAAACCAGCAGTCATTCTGTTGCCAGAAGTACTTAAATATAGGTCCTGAGCGAGTGGGTGACCAGTTGGGTAACCCACTGACAAGCATGAACCGTGTCATCGGAAGAGGACAGCAGAAGTTGAGGAAAGCTTGTCCCCTCTCAGCTGACAGCCTCTAGCAGTCCTGTGGGGGTCGTGCGGCTTAAAATAGACATCTGCCAGGCCCAATTCACAGGGCGGCCGCAAGGCATGATGGAGGTCAAGTGGGTCTTGCTGACCCAGCTCAGTCCCACCAGCCCAGGAAGAATCTATTTTGAGCAACACAGTCCAAGGAACAGCGGGAGTGGCACTCTCCAACCATTTTCCAGTAAATGCGCTGTGTCAACATCAATCCAGTGACCACTGGTCAAAAGCAGGTGCCAGAGTTCCTCCCCAGTGGGAGACAATGCCATCTCCATCCCAGGGCCACATTCAAGCCCGGGAGAGCTGCCAAGTGGGTATAGAGGGAAATGGGAGGGGTGCAAATTTCAAATGAAAGAGGATTTGCAAAGACATTAGAAACAAAATTTGGAATTTGGCTAAATATGATGTTTTCTCCCAGATATATAGATTCTATTTGAGCATTTATCTAAATCAGTTAATAATAGTTTGGTGTTACCAGAAACTGGTATATATGGAGTCATTTGCATATGTTTTGGAACTAGAATCCAGATTCAAATAGTAGGGGAGGGAAAAAAAAATTCTCGACTCTCCTAGGGTCCCTGGCTAGGTCTGAAAATTAACTGACAAAGATGTGTTAACAGGAGAAAAGCATACAAGTTTTATTGAATTTTTATATGTACTGGGAGCCTTCATAAGAGAATGAAAACCTGAAGAAGTGACCGGGGCAGGAAGCTTTTATTTTAACTTTTAGACAAAGAAACAATAAGTTTGTGAAGCATTGATGAGACAAAAAGGTTTGGGCTATGGGTAGTCCAGCTAGGGCTAGGGAGTCCTTATCTTCCTCAAGTAAGAACATTAGGGTTAGCTTTGCTTGCACATTCCTCAGGTGTGGTCTCTGGACTGGTAAAAGTCTGTCTGCAGTAAAAGGAGAATTTATTTCCTGCCTTTAGACAGAGGAGGAGGAACGTTTTCTCCTTACTACTTTTTAATTGCCTTCAGCTCAAAATAAATTTTATGTCAAAGAGGCATATTTGGGAGCCATGTTCTGGTTTCCTTCAAAAACAAAATTTAAAAATGGAAGAACAGAAAAGCATTGATTATTGGGCCATGTAATTTAATTAATATTCATCAATATGCAATTGACTCTATAGACTTTGTGATAAGTTACTCTGTTATAAGCTCAGGATTTATGATTGTGAACTATATTAAGGTACTCTGTACTATCAAGTATGCTTTTAATACATGTGCATGTGTTACGCTCTCTAAGATGATGCCAAATACCACAAACTGTCATTTCTTTTTAAAATTAATATCTAATTTTTATGTTTTATCTTTCCTGTAGCCCCATTTCCAGATTTGTTTTCACTGTTTTGGTATTTTTGGAGAAATGATGCAAAGATCTAAATGTAAATGCACAAGGTCATTTAAGAACCAACATAAAAAAGGCAATAAAAATGATAAAATATGCCTGAAAGTACTTAATATAAAGTATAGGAACATTACCTCTTGTTAATAAATACGTTTTTCCCACATATCAGGCCATTTAGCAATGTACTATTTTAACCCTGGGACTTAGAGGCAGAGGCTTTAGGTCAAAATATCTCCTTAACTTGTACTAGTGCTACCACTGTGCAGGCAATTCTGTTTCTCTACCTCCTTTCTCACAGGGATTATTATGGGAATCAGATGAGATTATTTACATGAAAGTAGTTTACAAACTGTATAGTGCTATATAAATATAAGGTGTCATCGGCAAACTATTTTTTCCGTACAAATGTGTGCTTTTATTTTTATGGGCAAGAGTTGTTCTTTTATTTTCTATCATAGATAGATTTCTGAGACTAGACGTATTGAGTAGAAAGGACTGCATTTTTTCCCTAGATATTGCCGTATTTTCTTCCCCAAATGCTATACATCTTCATATTCTCACCACCGATATGTATCATACTACCCTTCCCTCTAGATCCCCATTCATTGAGTATAAAATTATATATCATTATTTCTTTAATGTGTATTTCTCTGACTTTTAAAAGTTGGATTATAATTGACATATGATATTACATTAGTTTCAAGTTTACAACATAGTGATTCAATACTTTTATACATTATAAAGTGATCGCCACGAGAAGACTGTCCCCATACAAAGTTATTACAATATTATTGTCTATGTTCCCTAGGCTCTACATTACATGTCCCTGACTTACTTTATAACTGGAAGTTTGTACCTCTCAATTCCCTTTACTTCTATTGCCGTCCCTCTACCTCCTCCCTTCGGGCAGCCACCAGTTCGTCCTCAGTATCGATAATTGGCTAACTTTTGTTGTTTCTAGAATGGAATGGCCTGTCAAGCAGATCTGCCTTAGAGCTCAGCCAATAGAGCACTTTTACTAAAGTTTTGAGTTTATTTCTAAGATGATTTCGTCAGTCAAGGTCTAGTCAGGAAAATGAAATTCGTGACAGGGATTTCAGTAAGGAGGGTTCTATTTGGAGACTAGTTATCAAGTCCAGGATGAACAGAAAGGGCCAGCCAAGGGTGATGAAGCAACATGAAGACTGCCTTGGGCTGGAGGAACAAGGAAGGAGGTGGTGGGCCCAGTCCTGGAGGTATCAGGAACTAGGACCACAAAGAGATGCCTCCACTCCTAGAGATGCAGCCCAAACAGGAAGTACACACCTTAGCTCCTCCTTCTACCCTTCCGTCTCAGGTGGGGCTCCCATCAGCCAAGCCCAGACTGGAGCCAGATGGCAAAGGAACTCAGCAAATGGCATGTGTAGGGATCACCACAGAGAGAGCAGAAATACGGTATCTGAAAGCACGCAGGATAACTGCTCATATCTGATTGCTGCGAAACACAGAATCCCAAGGCTTAGTCAGGCATAATACTCTTTCCCTTAAGGGTTTTCTCTTTTACACGGCGGACACCACCATGATGCCCATTTCCCCTTCAGCATACACAGTCAGTCACAAACCAGTCCCACCCATTGGCTCCTCTTGCTACATCTGAGATAACTTAGGAATTTCAGAAATAAATAAGAAAATAAAAATACCGAGACTAAAAGAATTGGTATGACTGTGGCTTCCACGGCGAGCTTGCTCCAGGATGCTCAGGCCTTCTTCTGCATGCTCTCCTGTGACACCTAAATTTTACCCTAAAAACTTGGAGCAAGATGCCTGGGTCTATGTCTTTTTAGTTTCTGGCCTTTCTCTAATAGCTACCTCTTACCTCCCCTCCCCCCCCCCCCCCCCCCCCGGGTACCCTCAAGATATTTTGACACTTTCATGTCAGATCAAGAGAAGTATTTTGTCCCAATCTGCAGGTTACCCCATTTTCCTTGCCCTGAAAGAAATATCTGCCCAGGTGACTGGCGTGATAAAGTCCCATCCTCGGGTGTGGTACCTCCCCTTCCGTGCAGGGCTGTGGTTTTACTCTTGCAAGATAACCAGCGGCAGCCTATCTGAACTCACAAAGCCATTACTGAATTTTTTTAATGTATTTTTTATAGATTTCAGAGAGGAAGGGAGAGGGAGGGAGAGAAATATCAATGATGAGAGAGAATCATTGATCGGCTGCCTCCTGCACACACACCCCGCCTGGGGATCGAGCCCACAACCAGGCATGTGCCCTGACCAGGAATCGAACCGTGACCTCCTGGTTCACAGGTTGACGCTCAGCCACTGAGCCACACTGGCCAGGCACCATTACTGAGTTTATGCAACTAATGCACAGTGTCCTCCCCAGCCTGGCGTGGATGTCGTTCTGTAATGGCGATGGCAGTGCCTCCCTGTGGGGGAGGGTGCGGGCACCCGCTGGTGGCACTGAGACCAATATTAACGTGGCGAGTGTAGCCATCCTTTCCTGGTCAGGATGGTTTCCCACATTGAGTGGTACAACCCAGTGAGAGAAAAAGAAAAGGTTTGCTATTGGGATGTTTGGTGAAGTTTTATTTCTTGTTTCCTTTCAGACGGTTCAACCACAGGCTGAGAAAACTAGGCAAGACTGTGCGGAAGAACAGAGGGTAAACAGAGTTATTCCTCTCAAATAAATCCACTTCAAGTCTGTAAAGGAAAAAGTCCGTCAGAGGAAATTTTTAACTGTCAAAAATAGTCTTGTGTTCTTAGGATGAAAGTACAAAAACATACACCCTCACTTCGGCACTTTAATTCTGTCACAATGTGTGACAGAAAAGAGAAAAGCATTCCAAAGGAAGATTTATCTTCAATATGATTTCTTCTTTCAGAGGGATAAGCGAGTAAAAATTCTGGGATATTGTTATTAGCAAACACCATCTTCCCCCACATGTACAGGAGGACAGAGCAATAAATGAGGGAGAAAACAAAGGAAAGAGCATGAATGAGCCTTAACGGGGAGCTCTGTTTACAGGGAGTGGGTTTCCGATGCATCCAGAAAGTTAAACAAGCGCCCTCCGCTTTCAGGTCACCAAATGGCAGCTGACTCCCGCCTGCCAGGCTTCTGGCAATCTCAGAAAACTCCGTCCCAACAGCTAACAATGTTCTGCTCTCTGTCTCGGTTGAAAATTACAAAAGGCAAAAACTGCAAATCTAAGAGCCTGGATATTCATGCTGCGAGTTTTGCCAATTTGACATCAGACATGTATACTGGAAAATCTGCTTTTCTTCTAATCCCCCTGCCCCCTCCCACCTGGAAACACTTCCCGGTGCTCCATTTCCACTGAAATGCGGTCATCAAATGGATACACCCGGGAGAGAGGGCAGTTGATAGTCATCCGTAAGGAAAACGGATTTAAAGACACGCAGAAAAGGAAGGGGCAGGCTGCTAGTATCCTCAGGGACTGGTGGACATACGCCCTCCTGTGGTTATAGGAAGAACTGCCATTTGTTAAAAGAATTAGACTTCACCCAAATTTTAAAATATCTGTACTATCAAAAAGAGAGCCAGGAAAGCATCGAACAGACTGTCAAATTACAGCGGGAAGGTTGGGGAGTGTTGAGGGGGCGGGAAGAGATCAACCGAAGGACTTGTATGCATGCATATAAGCACAATCAATGGACACAAGACACATGAGGGCATGCGACAGAGGGTAGGGGAGGCTGGGGGAAGGTCAATGGGGGGGGGGGGAAATGAGATATATGTACTACTATGTGTAATACTTTAAACAATAAAATAAAATTTAAAAAAAGAAAAAAAGAGAGAGCCAGGAAACGTCTTAGTCAGAGACAAACCCATCTTAATAGAATGTTGTGTTTTTGTAGATCACCTACAAGGGTCACCATGAGAAACATGGGTACTATCTTTTCAAGTATGTTTACACACCACCTGGGAGGAAAAATCAAACGAACATGAAGGTAAGCTGAATTTCTGAGTGATGATCCTTGTCAGGAGTCAAACTTGGACGAATTCTAGGCAGACAGAGTTGACTCTTCTCCTGCTCTGGGGTTTTGGGCTGCGGCTGGTGCCTCGGTCCTTCCCTCATACCCCAGGCTCCTCAGCCGGCTCTGCTGTGGGGCTCTGTGTTCCAGAGTCTTCCTGACACAGGGGGGCCACCCCAGGCCCTGGCCCAAACCTTGCCCTCCTTCAGGACCTGTCGAGCCAGCTGTGGTACTGGTGGACCCCGGACACCCATGAATTTTTTTTTTTTTTTTTTGGCTTATTGCTTCTGATTAATGTTCGGTGTTTTGTAGGGAGGTTTTCTGGGCATATTCTGCTATTCGCTCTAACGGTGATGATTAGAGGTCATTTTGGCCTAAAGAGTGACACATTCTATTGTCCCTTAAATTCATTCCACAGAGGACACCATCTGTGTCAGGATGTTCAGAAGAGGAAGAATAAGGGCCTTGTCACTGGAAGGGAACAATAACTCCTTCATTCAGTTCCTTCTGGTAAATTCGTTGGCCGAGGAGCTGGGCCCAGCTTAAAATGCCATCAGCCAAAAGGACTACTTACTTTTTCCCAAATCTGGCTTCATTTCCCATGAAAGTGGTAGTTTCCCTTCAGAATGTTGTTTTGTTCTGCTTGATATTCTGCAGATGCATCTCTAAGACTAACTTCCTGTTAAACTATGTATTGAGCACTTCCTACTGTGCAAGATACTATGTGAAATAAAATGATTGAGAGAACTTAATTCTCTCTCTCTCCAGGATGTTAGAATTATAAAGGAAACAAATGGCTCTTACAAAAATCATTAACCCAAGACAGAATGTACAAAGTGCTACATAAGAGGTACTCAAAATAGCATGCTTTTTGGGCTTGGATTAGAAAAAGATTAGTTCCTAATCGGGTGTTCAGGGGAAAGTACATAATGGGAGTAAATGAGCTGTGGAAGATGAGTAGGATTTGAGCAAGCAAGTGGCTGGGAGAGGCCACATCCATGAAAAGAATAATATGAGTGAAGGTGTACAGGTAGAAAAACAGAGCAGAGGAAAGCAGACCAGCCAGCTAACACAGAGATCATCACATAGTCAACAGTTAACACAAGCAATTGCAAAAATAATTGAGCACCATGTAAAACAATTTAAAAGTTGTTTTATGTTTTCACTCATAAAAGAACTCTGTTCAGTCTTTAGTAAAATGCACAGAATTCATTAGTATATATGCTACTGTTTTAAAATCGGTAAAAGCACTAAATGTAAAATAAAACTTCCCACTTCAGAATACAGAGGGGAAAATGTTAAGAAGGAATTATTATAATCTAATGATTTTCTAATGCACCTGCTTAAACTCAAAAGAACAATTAGCAATAAGCAAACGAACTTGATTGCCAGGGGAAATATAAATGTCCATGTAAAACTTTCCAAGATTTAATGTCTTAAAATAAGTCACATGTTTAAAATACTTCTTACTTGCCTGGCTGGCGTGGCTCGGTGGTTGAGCTTTGACCTATGAACCAGGAGTTCGCAGTTCGATTCCCGGTCAGGACATATGCCCGGGTTGTGGGCTCGATCCCCAGTGGGAGATGTGCAGTAGGCAGCCGAGCAATGATTCTCTCAAATCATTAATGTTTTTATCTCTCTCCCTCTCCCTTCCTCTCTGAAATCAATAAAACTATATATTAAAAAAATAAAATAAAATACTTCTTACTTAAAAACAACTCACTATAAAGTTTTTTCTATTATGTATTTTTTGCTCATTGTAAACTCTTATTTTCAGAATATACTGGCCAAATGAAATATTAGTGAATAATGATGTTATAACTCCTCAAATAAATCATTTCATATTAGCTCTTAACAATACCACAAGTTGGAACTTTTGTATATTGCATATTAGCCAGCTTCATAATAGTGGGCATGTCCATAAACCATTTTTATCTTGAGATTCAAGTGTGAGCTGATGCAACAATTTCCTCACTGCTTCAAACATTTATAAGGTACCTGTATAAAAACTGGCAGTCCTTCAAGTAGAACAGTACTATGTTTGAGAGAGAGAGAGACAGACAGAGAGAGAGAGAGAGAGAGAGAGAGAGAGAAGAATATGAGAATAGGAGAGAGAATAGTTTTAAAAATATGAACTAAGAATGATTAGATTTTTAAAAGTTAACATAAAATAATCACTTTATGTTAAAAATTACACTTTACCAGGAAGAAAGAAACAAAGACAATATCGCTCTTCACCTTTCTGGCAAGAGAAGAAGTCAAGAGCCAGCACTTAAAGAAAACATTGCCCAAGAGAGAGAGAAAGACTTGTCCCTCCTTGTAGTTGATAAAAATAACCAAATTAGTAAATCCCCAAATCTTTTTGAAACTAGACAGACAACGAATGAAGACTACAGTATTAGTCACAAAGATAATGCCCACAATGACCTACAGATGCCCATTTACCCCGAATCCACTGGGAATAATGGGTCTGAGGATGGAGACGATGTTCTCAGCGAACTTCATGACCAAGAAGAATATGATGCAGCTCTCACCAGGAATAATACACAACTTATAATGGCGCCAGGAGCTGTGATTAAACCATTAGGAGACGAAAATAAAGATACCAAACCTAGGAATGTTCCAAACAAAATTCTAGCAAGTGCAAACCATGCTAAAGCCCCCTCAAAAGGTAAGAAGAATCATCAAAGAGATCCGCAAGCCTCCAATATCCCAGCCAAAGGCAAAAGCACGCACCACATCCAGTACAACACTGACTATCTAAAACAGCTCCCCAAACTCAAAAAAATCCCCAGTGATTTCGAAGGCAGCGGTTATCCAGATCTTCACGAGAAGGGGGACAATCTCTCTCCTTTCAGTGGAGATGGCCAACCTTTGAAGGACGTTTCAGGTAAAGGAGAAGCTATGGATCCTGACCCAGAGGGCGCAGGTATTCCCACAGAGCTTTCCGGCCCGGGGGACGCAGAGACAATTAACCCCGAAGCAGGAGGCCCGGGTTACAACGACATCCCAGAGGGAGCAGAAGATGGCAGAAGTGCCGTTCGAACCCGGGATGAAACAGCACGAGAGGCAGACACCGCTGATGTCAGCCTCGTGGGGGGCAGCAACGACATCATAGGGAGCACCAATTTCAAGGAACTCCCCGGAAAAGAAGGAAACAGAGTGGATGCCGGTGGCCAAAATGCTCACCAAGGGCAAGTGGAGTTTCATTACCCCCATGTACCCTCAAAAGAGAAAAGAAAAGAAGGCGGTCGTGATGTTGCTGAAAATACTGATTATAATGAAATTCCGAGAAATGGCAAAGGGGGGAGTAGGAAAGGAACAGAACCATCTAACAGGAATCAAGTGGCCTCGAGTGAAAAGCAAAGATTTCCTAGTAAGAGCAAAAGTCCGGGCCAGCTCATCCCTCCTCAGGGTCTTGATAATGACATTAAAAGTGAAATAGATTCCCATAGTGACCCCGATAATGAGGGGACTATACCCACACACAGTGGGAGAAATCAGTATGGACCCCACAGACAGAACAGCTCCCCCTGGGGTGAGGGTCTGCCACAGAGAAAGGGCCCCTGGGCTCATAGAAAATCCCATCCCAACAGGAGGTTCCGGCCCCCCAGAAAGCACGACAGCAGTGAGTCATCTGACAGCACCAGTTCCAGTGAGAGCGAGGGAGACTAGGCCACTAGGAATTCCCAGCAGGATCAAGTTCAAATCCCCAGACATCCCTGACTTGACCATGAAGGAGAGCCGCCAGATAGCGGACCAGGTAAAGTGAAGAAGGACAGGGCAGGGAACTGAGGAAGTCTAGAAACTCAGCCTCCTGGGCAGAACTGTGGCTATTTTTATGGTCATGGTATGAAATTCTATTGAAAGTTACGATGCTTTATGAAATTCTATTTGAAAGTTATGACGCTTTTTTAAGGAAAAAAAATCATTAAGGATTTATGCAATAGGTAGCATATGAATAGGTGTCATTTAAAAATAGTTTGTGAATGTCAAGCATTTCATGTTGTTGCTCTGTAGATATGAAAATAAACAATATCTCTCATATTGTAATCTGTAATAAATGATCAATAAGAAAAGTCTGTTGGCTCTGGCGATTCATTTCAGAGACAAGACTAGTCCCGCGCCTGGCAAAGGCGGTGCTGTGAAGTCAATCTGCTGAATAAAGCTGGCGAGCGAGCATGCCCGCATCCCTCTGCCCTCGTCCCTCTTGGCCTAAGCCAGCATTTCCCTCTTCCCTGAAGTCCCTCTGCTATGGTAAACACCCTGCTGCTCAGCCTGCTCACTCTCCTCTGCTGCACAGTCCCAGCTCCTCAGAAGGCAAATTTTATTTCCAGAAACAAATCACCATGTTATCACGTCTACCTCACTTCCACACAAAGAGAAAAAGAACCTGAAAGAAATGATAAGTGAACCTGAAAACAAAGATTATCTTTTTCCCCTAATTTATTCTCCATCTTCCAAGCATAACAGAAATCAGTATCAATGGCAAGATTTAACATATCACCCAGTAAATTAGCGTCAGAATTCCAGAATAAACTATTCCTAGTAATTTTTTTGAATAAAAGACTATTTGGTGCATGCGCGCGCACACACACACACACACACACACACACACACACACACAAAACTAGAGGCAATTAATGAAGTGAAGAAAATTGTATCTGAATTTAAATTGCACATACATGGATTGAAGTAAACCTGCTACTTATATCCCAGATTATGTCAGACTGATACATGTGAATGGTCTGAACACATGAAAAACACTTGGCGTTTTAAAGGGGGGGGAAATGAACTTCTAGAGAAAACGAATGTTTTCTTTGTGTTTATAGGCAGAACCTTCCACAGGCCGTCTGTCCTCGTCTGCTATCTAGTGGAGAAACTGCATTTCAGCCCTCTGGTCAGATATTATTTCCTCTCTCCCAGCTTGAGTGTTCATGCATATTTATTCACATTTTCTCCATCCTTTTAAGGGAAATTCAATGTTTCAAAATCTGCAGTGCATTACTGTGGGCCTCGGGCAGGAGTCCAACCTGGAAGGCGCCGAGACCTGGAAGCCCCGCCGGCCGGCCGGCTCGGGTCTAGGCTTCAGCTACACCCAGTCTCAGCCATTATGCTGCACGAGCTTTGCTCTTTTTTATTTTTTTTTAAATAAACATGCATTTCCAAAATAGGGCAGGAAATTTCAGCCTCACCAAGCTGCCTTATAAGTGGTGACTGACATGGGCATAGCCTGCCACCTTGTGCCCAAAAAGAAAAGATCCCTCTGGCTGAGGCACTTATTTCTAGGCCTGCTACCCCTCCCAGTCCCACCCTCCTAGAGTTCTCTGCTTATGAACATCTACCTCGACTTTACAGCCCTAAATAATCTGCTCTTGATAACTCCAGCCTGTCGGGGCAATATACTATCTGATTCTGTTTGACATAATATTCAGCTCAGTTGAAAAACATTTACTGAATGATCCCATTTGATAAAATTCCGTGGGGATCAAAAGAAGAGAAAAGATGCTTGTAGCCCTTGTTGAGATGACATTTTAGTAAAAAAAAAAAAAAACACCTATGCCTAACCAACGGTTAAGTTCAACAGGGGATTGGGGCATACGTGGGGAGGGGTGTGGGATGGGAATGGGGGGATGAGGACAAATATGTGACACCTTAATCAATAAAGAAATTAAAAAAAAACACACCTAAAACAGATACCTGGTAGACTGTGGTAAGTTCAACAATAGAAATAGAAATAACGTGACTATAGGAGCTCTGAGGAAAGAGAGAAACTCCAGCTAAAGGAAACAGGGTAAAACCCATTTTCCTTAAGGTATTACACATTCAGAGGGGGTGCAAAAAGCAAGTCCCAACAGGCAAATGAGGGCTTGACAGTCAGTGACCTTAAACGATACTACAGATATTTCAGAGCTTAAGAGGGGTCCCTCCAGCCAGAGGGTGGGGAAGTGGTGGTGGGTGAGATGGGTGGGAGTTGGAAGGCAGAACACTAGCAGTAAGGACACCCAAAGGGCTACTGCCATCACCTAGAAGAAACAACAGTGTCTCCTCACTCAGTCTTTAGCACCGGCTTTGAACTAAGTAGGCACACAAGATCACATTCATTTCAAACACACTCTCACGTTTTCCCAGAAGCAAGCACAC
Source organism: Cnephaeus nilssonii (assembly GCF_951640355.1). NCBI lineage: Eukaryota > Metazoa > Chordata > Mammalia > Chiroptera > Vespertilionidae > Cnephaeus > Cnephaeus nilssonii. The sequence goes on along the minus strand of NC_137072.1, from coordinate 60,990,648 downwards.
ACACATCTCAAAGACACTACGGTGGGTCCGCAGAAGCCTAAGATTCAGAATCAACTCCTAATAAGGTAAACTCTGCCAGTCAAGATATTGATACTTACAATTAGGTGTTAAAATATAGCATTAGTTGGCCTGAAGGAAAAGGAGAGAAACAGATGGGTCTAGATGAAAGTCCTGGAAAGGAAATTGGGAGCAGAAGGGAAGGAGTGGGGAATAAAGGATTAGAAAAAACTTATGAGGAAATCCGGAGATAAAGGAGAACAAAATTCCAATACAATTTCACGGCCAGAAACCCAGATGAGGAAAAAATAAAAATGGTGAGTGGATTCACACACCTACAAGAAAATCTACATGAACATATGTGGTTTACACTTGAGATAAGAAGGACAAGAAGAGCTGCAATTGACCTTGTTTAATTAAATGAACAATACTTAATACATTCCTGGGGATTGTGGAGAACAGCATATATGCTCCCTACTTAGGAATATGGTTATTGATATATTTGAATTTTAAGTAGATTATTACTATTGTTAGGTTAATAGGTTAGAATTTAAAGAATTTTAATTTAAAAATAAAATAGAGAAGCCTCTGAAAGATGTCACAGAGACAAAGAAGAAATAAAAATAAAGAAAACTGCTAATGAAAATAATATAATACCAGATAGAGAGACATATAAAATATAAGACAAAAACTATCTTATGATTTTATATTAGAATATTTCTATAAAGTAGTAGTCTTCTGGAAACATAAATCTTAAAGTATCTTAAAACCTGAATATATTACTAACCATAAAAGAAACTGGAAAATGTAATTTTAAAAATTACCTATCAAAAATTCCTCAGGCCCAAACAGTTTTACTAGCATGTTCTTCCATACTTTCAACAAATAGAAAGTTGGCATGATACATGCACTGTGCTTTGTTTTAGAAATAGTGGGGAAAATGGAAAGCTGTCCACTTCATTTTATGAAGCTTAGATGACTTTGATATCAAACCTTCAAAAAAAAAAGAATGAAATAAGAAACTATAATACAAACTTCACTTAAGCACATAGATTAAAAAAACCCAAGCAAATGTAAATGCAAAACTACTTTTAAAGAGTCCTTCACTATGATGAAAAAGAGTTTATCCTAGAAGCACGAAAGTGGTTTAATATTATGAAATATAGTCCTATAATACATCACATCAGTAACTCCACTACCATCATAAGAAATGACAACATCATTCATTCAACAAATATTTGAGCTCAGTTGAGATCAGTTGACTGTTTATGTGCCAGGTACTGTCACAGGTGCTGAGGATGCCCTCGTGGAACTTACATGGGAATGGGGGAAAGATAGGCAGTGTATAGGCACAAAGAAAAGAGTATGTTAGATGGTGATAAAAGTTGTAAATAAAAAGAAAGCAGGGAAAGTTGGTAGGAATTGCCATTTTAAAGAGGATGATCAAAGAAGGCTGCACTGAGTTGACATTCGAGCAGAATCCCGAGAAAGACAAGGAAGCTAGCTATGTGGATCTGAAGGACAGAAGCATTCCAGGCAGAATTAGCAACAAGTGTAAAGGCCCTGGGGCCACATCTTGGTGTACTGAGGACAGCAGGGAAGCCAAGATGGTTTGAGTGCATATGCAAGGGGGGTGGGGTGGTAGATCTGATCAAATCCAAGTAATAGAAGCAAAGAAGACAGAGCCTTGTTGACTAAGGAATGAGATGAAAGAAAGAAAGAAAGAAAGAAAGAAAGAAAGAAAGAAAGAAAGAAAGAAAGAAAGAAAGAAAGAAAGAAAGAAAGAAAGGAAGAAGAAAAAACTAACTCACAACATGGTAGAGAGACATGCCATAAGCAGTGATGCTGTTGCATGGTAGGTGCTAGGGCACCAAGGGGGAGCCACTAACTCAGCTGGGACTTGTGGGTGGGATGGTCAGGGAATGATGGTCTAAGCTGAGTCATGAAGAACATGTAGAGCCAGGTAGGCAAAGGGGCATGTAGGAGGCAGTTGATCGATGATTCCCTCTAATCACTGATGTTTATATATCTCTCTCCTTCTCCCTTCTTCTCTGAAATCAATAAAAATATATATTTTTAAAAAGAAATACATGCAAACTGATTACTCTCACATGCTTTCAATAACTGATAGATGACCAAGTGAAACTGCATAATCCCTGTGAAACCCTCTGTTGGAGAGTCAGAGTGGCTTCACAGAGGCTTGGGGAGGTCTGAGGGAAGCTTTCACCCACACGTTCTCCATTATCATGGATCCTTCCACTCTCCCTCCCCTTGTTATAAAACATGTTGGCCTCCCTCGAGGGGCCCTTCCTCGAAGGAGCTCATTCCTTTTAGTCATCCGGGTCTGTGAAGACAACACCAACACTGAACAGGTCACAAAAGCTGACCTTGTAGGACACCACAGACCCACGGATTATTGCTCACAAATTCTGCTAGCTGAAAATTGTGTCAACAAGGAACAGTCTCCGAGAACCCAAACCTGGGGGCAACATGAGGCAGCAAACACATCTCAAATCAGCCCATTGTGACCTCTGCTCCTTTTGCACTTTCAACTCTTGCTCCTTTGGTTCCTTCTTTCCTTGTCACACGTTCTGTTCATTCACAGGAGTACTCTGCAGTCATATCCTGTCAGAATGACTGATTTGTACGTGACCTGACGGCTCACCACAGCTCTACAGCCACCACATCATTTTCCACATGGGCGTGAACTGGGGAAACCGCAGCTACATACTCAGAACAAGTTCTGTTTTGAAAGAGCCTGATTAAAGGTCCATGTTTGAAGGGTGTCTTATAAGTTCACTTGAAATAATTATTTTCATTATGTGTTGATAGAGGTAACCCACAAGGTCACACTGTCTCTTTGTCATAGACTGAAAACATTCTCACATTCCAGGTTAACACAGCAAAAGATCTGGCCATAAATCTAGAGCAGCTATTTTCAACCGGTGTGCCGCAAGAATTTTTAAAACATGCAATATCTGACTATTTAGTCAGGGGCACTGACCTGTTTTCCCTTAGATTGTCAAATAAAAAAATATGACAACAGCATTGACCTATGAGCCAGGAGGTCATGGTTGCATTCCCAGTCAGTGCACATTCCCCAGGCTGTGGGCTCCATCCCCAGTAGGGGGCGTGCAGGAGGCAGCCAATTAATGATTCTCTCTCTCATTGATATTTCTATCTCTACCTCTCCCTTCCTCCTGAAATCAATAATTTTTTTAAAAAAATGACAACAGCCAAAACAACAATAGCCGTTTGGTGTGAACAAATCAAAATTATGCCTATTTTTGTCATATTGGCAAAAAATATATAATTTTTGGTATGCCATAGAATTTTAGTAATTAGTTTATATGTCATGAGTTGAAAAAGGTTGAAAATCGCTGGTCTAGAGGACACCTAGGATTGATGGATTTGAAAGTCACTGGGAAGATACCCAGGCTAGTGATTTCAAATTTTGATTTGTACTAAAGTAACTTGAGGAACCTATTAAAATGAAGATCCCTCTGCCCCGTTCATGGCCTATATCACAAATATTACTCTATCTACTCACTGATACAGTATTTCCAAGATCAACTCCAAACCACTTGCATCAGAATCACTTCTTTGCTAAAAAACATAGTTTGCTTTCTTCACATAATCCATCTGGGCTTTCAGCATCTATAGAACGATTCATTCTTTTTAATCTTCTACAGAATTTCACTGCTTGGGTTTACTATCATTTTTAGCCACACTCTATTGATGAATATTTAACTAAGTTTTAGTAAATGTTATTAAAACCAGTGTAACAATAAAACATCTTTGGCTGTGTGTCTTTGGGTATAGCCATCGGGTGTATTTTAGCAGATACATATTCCTGAAACCAGGTTCTTAAGCATGTAGGTCAATGCTGCATTTTACATAAATTTGCCTCTGTGACACTTCACCCCCTCCCTACACACACACACACACACACACACACACACACACACACACACACACTCAATATGCCCACAGGGCAGTTCATTTCAAACACTGGTGGTAGACTAAGTGAGGTAGAGTCCTCTGGAATTTTTTAAAATTAAGCAGGACCTCTGGAGCCCCGTCTTCAAAGATTCTGATTCCAGCCTCAGGGGGGTCCCAGGAATCCAAAGTTTGGGAAACTTCCAGGTGCTGCAAATGCACAGCCAGGTTCGAGAATCACCGCCCTGTGACCCTATTCAAGAGCCTCTAACGTTAAAAACCAGAAAACAGTCACTAGATGGCAATCTTGCTTACTTTTCTTTAAGTACTGAAAAAATTAAGCAGAGCACTTGAGAGACAGCGAGAGAGAGTGAGAGAGAGAGAGAGAGAGAGAGAGAGAGAGAGAGAGAGATGATGATGACTTATAGAAAGATAGATTAATAGATAGATGATAGATAGATAGATAGATAGATAGATAGATAGATAGATAGATATAGATAGATAATAGATAGACAGAGTGAATGAGAAAAAGTCTTTCTTCCTTCATGATTACATTTGGAGACATTATCTCCCCATAGGAAGTCTTTTTTTTTTAAGGCACAAACAGGTGCTTCTCTTTTATAATCCCCACACCCCATTACTTTTGAACACCATAATAAAAAACAAGGGCTCTTTTGTTTGAATAATAATCCCCCTGGAAAATTTTAATCCAGCTCTTGTTTGCACACATCTCTCCTATAAAACCCTAAATTTCCTGTTTCCTCAGATAATAGCTGAAATTTATCATAACTAAAAATATCTCCTTCCTTTCTTAGTAATGTCTGGATCTCATTAAAGCCAACACTAGCTGTGCTCTGTTTTGTGAGGCTAAACCTCTTGACATTAACACCACCATTTCCCCCTGATTCTGCCTACAGAGGTGTATGGATTCATGGAAGGAACCTCAGGAGTCCTCTCGTCCAGGGCACCTAACGCAGGATCACTTTCTCTTATCCCTTTCTTCTAGCCGGTCACTTCGCCACTGCTTACTTATACTAACAGGCAGCTCACTGTCTTGCACTTTTGTTTCTAGGCAGAATGATTCATTCTTTTTCCACATGACATCTTTCATGCTCTCTACCCTTCTCCTCATCAAAGGAAACATTTTTCAATGACCTTTCATGTGGCCTGTCATCATGCTCGTCACCTCCAATTCCTGTCTACATATTGTCCACACATCTCAGCACACAGTGTGACACTTACCTCCCTTACTCTGGCCACTCACTCCTGTTAATGTAGTCCAGGATGGTGTCAGATTCCTTAACATCTGCAACATTCTTGTGCCAGTGCTTGGCCCAAAATACAGGCTGAATTAATATCAGTTTTCTTTGCTTCTCATTTAATTTAAAATTATACACATACCACCCTCTGTCTGTATTTTGTTTGCTTATTGCTTGCTCCTTAAAAACCAGTATTCGACCAGCTCTGCCCTTAGTCCTACATAATTTATTTTCTGAATTAAAATGCATAGTGTAATATTTGTAATACTATTTGATCGAGGTTTTTTGAATCCTCATTTCAGGATCCTATACAAAACTCCCCGTTTTTGAGATTTAAACATATTGTTATCGTCTAGGCCTTCATCCCAGCTGTTTGTAAGAATGTTGAACAGAGCGGAGGCAGGGATGGTGCCCTGCTGCAGGCCCTGTTGGCTCCACCGCATTCTTCAGCATTCTCTAAATCTATAAGCCCAGTGATGCTATTGAAATCAGGGTAGCGACAAAACTATACAAAAATTGTGAGGCTGTAGATTTAATAAAATAATATCATCTCTCACCATTTCTTTTTAGCATCCTACTGGAAGTCCTTACTAATGCAATATGGCAACAACAACAACAAAAAAGTGGGAGTGGGTAGACATACTGGGAAGGAAGATATAAAACTGATTTTGTCCACAGATGACATGATCACCTACATAGAAAATGCAAAAGAATAAATGAAACAAAAAAATAAACAAAAACAACCTGGAACTAATAAGCAAGGTAGTAAGCTTGCAGAAAGAAAGTTAATATACAAAAGTCAACTGCTTTCCTATATACCAACAAAGAACAAGCGGAATTTGAAATAAAAAACACAATAGCATTTACATTAGAAGACCCCAAAATTAAGTACTTGGGTATAAATCTAACAAAATATATAAAAGATAAAAGATCTATATGAGGAAAACTATAAAATTCTGAGGAGCAAACTAAAAAAACTAAATAAATGAAGAAATATTCCCTGTTCACGGATAGGAAGACTCAATATTGTCAAGATGTAAGTTTTTCATAACTTGATCTGTAGATTCAATGCAATCCCAATCAAAGTCCCAGAAAGTTATTTTAGGGGTATTAATAAGCTGGTCCTAAAGTTTACATGGAGAGGCAAAATACCCGGAAGAACGAACACAATATTGGAGAAGAACCAAGTTGGGAGATTGACACTACCTGACTTCAAGACTAACTACTAAGCGGCAGTGTGGCATTGGTGAAGAGACAGACCAATAGATCAGTGGAACAGAATAGAGGGCACAGAAATGGGCCTACATAAACATAGTCAACCGATCTTTGACAAAAGAACAAAGACCATGCAATGAAGCAAAGATAGTCTCTTCAACAAATTAACAATTGAGCACCCACAGTAAAAAAAAAAGAATCTAAACACAGACCTTACACCCTTCTCAAACACTAACTTAAAATGGATCATCGACCTAAATATAAATGCAAACTATAAAGCTACTGAAAGATAACATTGGAACAAACCTAGATGATCTTAGGTATAGTGATGACTTTTTAGATACAACACCAAAAGCACAATATACAAAAGGAAGAATTGATAAGCTCTACTTCATTAAAATTAAAAATTTGTGCTCTGCAAAAGACAAGGTCAAAAGAATTAGGAGACAAGTCACAGATCTGGAGAAAATATTTATAAAAGACACATCTGATAAAGGACTGTTTTCCAAAATACACAAAGAACTCTAAAATTCAACATAAGAAAACAAGCAACCTAACTAAAAAAAAAAGGGGGGGGAGGGGTGGTCAAAGACCTTAACAGACATCTCACTGAAGAAGATATACAAATGGCAAGTAAGCATATGAAAAGTTGCTCCACACCAAAAGTTATCAGGAAATGCAAGTTAAAACCACAATGAAATACCACTACATACATAGTAGTCAAAATCCATACACTGACAACACCAAATGCTGGCTATTTGACTTTTCATTCATTGCTGGTAGAAATGCAAAATGGTACCGTCCCTTAGGAAGATAGTTTGGCAGTATCTTACAAAACTAATAATACAATTGTTATAGAATCCAGCTATCACTCTCCTTAGTATTAACCCCAAAAAGTTGAAAACATGTCCACATAAAAACCTGCACAGGGTTGTTTATAGCAACTTTATTCCTAATTGTCAAAACTTGGAAGCAACCAAGATATCCTTCAGTGGGTGAATGGCTAAATAAACTATGATACATCCAGACAATGGAAAATTACTCATGGAGGAAACTTAAGTTCATATTACTAAATGAAAGAAGCAATCTGGAAAGTCTGTGTGCTATATGATCCCAACTAGATAACATTCTAGGAAATTCAAAAGTATAGAAATAATACATAGATCATTGTGAGGGGTGAATAAGAAGAGCAAAGAGGACTTTTAGGCAGTTAACAAATTCTGTATGATGTATAATTATGGATATACATCATTATACATTTGTCCAAACCCATAAATGTACTCCAAAGGTGAACTATGGACTTTGAGTGATTATAATGTGTCCATATAGGTTCATCCTTGGTAACAAAGGTACCATTTGGTGAATGATATTGATAATGGGGAAGGCTATACATGTATGGGGCAGAGGTACCTAGTATATGGTAAATCTCTGTAGTTTTCTCTCAAGTTTATTGTGAACCTAAACTTGGTCTTTTTTATATTTTTTTTTAAAAAAAAAGCTTTTAAAAATGCACACTTGCCCAACTTCCAATTCTAGAACTTCACATTCTTGCCTTAAGTCTCTCTTTTGCCACAGGAGTCTGCTTTACCACCAAAACTGGCTGAACATGCCAGGAAATTAATGCCCATCCAGAAGCAGCTGTCAATCAGCAACTGATAGGAGTTGGAGTATAAATACCCCAGTTTCCTCGCCCTTTGGCTAGAATAACTCTGAGGCTTTTTTTTTTTTTTATGGAATATGACCCTGACAGAATTTCCCTGTCAGGGTCATATTCCATTTGCCCATGAAGTTTCTGGCTTGATAATGAATTCTTTATTGGATTTATTCATTTCTTTGTCTCACTTCCCCATTTCCTTACCTTCATTTCCACCTTCTTCAAAATAAAACATAACAAACAAAATATAACAACTAAAACATCTACTACTACTACTTGGATCCTTTCTCAAAGCCTGATTCTGGTGCAACTGAAACTAAAAAAAATACCTATTAGACACCCAAAAGGCAATATCATATAAGCAGATGGACACTGGGTCTCTGAGATTTATGGAAAGACTGGGCTCGGGATATAACTTTGGGAGTCATCAGCATATGGACAGTTTGGGAGTCGTGGTGTGAATGAGATCATCAAGGGAGTAAGTGAAACAGAAAAGCCATCTAAGAAAAGGTTGGAACCCTTGGTCACACTAAAGTTTAGAAGAAAACTAAGGTGGAACCAGCAAACATGCCGGGATGAAGTAGCCAAGAATGTCAGAGAAAACTCAAGCAAATGAAGAAAGAATTTCCAGGAATTAAAAAGTATTGATTCCTGGGTCCCACTGCAGATCAAAAGGAGCAGCATTTCTGTTGGTTCACAGAGGAAATTTGCATTTCTGAAGGCTTTTCAGATATTCCTTAAGCATAATAAGGTTCAAGAAACATGAACTCTTAGAATCCTATCTTCCCCCCCCCTTTTTTTGGGGGGGGGGAGGGGTGGAGGGAGTATTTTAGGTAGAATGGTCCAGATAAGCTTTTATTCTTTCTTGGTAAGTTCACAACAGAAAAAAAAAAATTGATTTCTCAAAAGCTCATATTGCTACCTAAGCAAACTGTGCCCTTGTAATTAGAGGTGATATAAATGCACAATTTTGAATGTGCTGACTATGCTTTTTCTTTTCTTTCTTTTCTTTTTTTTTCTTTATTTTGAGTTGTGGTTATCCTGAGTTGATGATGTTAGTTGCTAGGGGTTTCACATTCCTGAGCTGGATCATTAACCCAAAAGAGGTCTATAAAATTTTTAATTCTTTTGAAAATATAAAATCAGATGCAAGGTTTTAGCTTTACTTCAGTTCTACAGATAATTGTTTGCACTTATGATTAATAATTATACTAATGAAACTGATTTTCTTTATTGTCAGCACTTATGCATCCAAGTGAAATCTTTTTGACATAGTCATCTTGGGAAGCTATATGCCACTGTAGTCGCAGCTGGTCCCCACAGCCAATTGGCCTGGGGGTCAATTCCTCCCAGTGACACCAGCAGCAATTAAGGCTCAACTACAACAAGACTGTGCACACAGCCCACAAAGGGGTGTACCTAGAGTGTCCACCTTAGGTGATTGGGGAGGCTTAACCACTGGGCCATATAGGACACCTAGTACACAAGGCCACTCTATCAACTCAAGGAAACTTAGCAGCTCTACCAAATACATAGAAACAAACACAGGGAAGCAACCAAAATGTAGAGACAAAGAAACATGTCACAATGAAAAAAATGGAAGAAAGCAAACTACTGGGTATAGAGTTCAAAACCACAGTTATAAGATTACTCAAGGTTAATCTTCTAGAAACCTCCAAAGGACTTAGTGAGACTTTTAAAGATCTTAGTGAGAATGCCAAAAAAAATGGAAAAGGACCAGTCAGAAATTAAGTATACACTGACTGAAATAAAGAATAATATAGAGGGATTCAACAGTAGACTAGATAATCCAGAGAATCAAATCAACAATTTGAAATATGAGGAAGCAAAAAACACCTAACCAGAAGAGCAAAAAGAAAATAGATTCAAAAAATAAGAAGATAGTGTAAGGAGCCTCTGGGACAACTTCAAGCATACCAACATCCGAATTATGGGGGTGCCAGAAGAAGAGAGAGAGCAAGATATTGAAAACCTATTTGAAAAAAAATAATGACAGAAAACTTCCCCTACCTGGTGAAAGAAATAGAATTACAAGTCCAGGAAGTGCACAGAACCCCAAACAAGAGAAACCCAAAGAGGACCACACCAAGACACATCATAATTAAATGCCAAGGGATAAAGACAAAGAGAAAATCTTAAAATCAGCAAGAAAAAAGCAGCTAGTTACCTACAAGGGTGTGTCTATATGACTGTCAGCTGCTTTTTCAACAGAAAGTATGCAGGCCAGAAGGGAGTGGCAAGAAATATTCAAAGTGATGAACAGCAAGGACCTAAAACCAAGATTACGCTACTCAGCAAAGCTATCATTTAGAATTGAAGATTAGACAAAGAGCTTCACAGACAAGAAAAAGCAAAGGAGTTCATCACCACCAAACCAGTATTATATGAAATGCTGAAGGGTATTCTTTAAGAAGAGGAAGAAGAAGAAAAAGATTTAAAAAAATATGAAAAACAAAATGGCAACAAATACATATCTATCAACAATTGAATCTAAAAATCAAACGAATAAGAAATCTAATGAACAGAATAAACTAGTGGATACAATAGAATCAGAGGCATGGAAATGGAACAGACTGATGATTCTCAGAGGGAAGGGGGTTGGGGGCGCGGGAAGAGATTAGACAAAGATCTTATATGCATGTATGCATTACCTATGGACACGGACAATAGGGTGGCAAGGGCCTGGAGCAGGGCGGGAACCAGGTGGAGGGAGATAATGCGGGGGTGGGGGGGACATCTGTAATAATCTCAACAATAAAGATTTTTTAAAAAAAAGAATGCTTGCAACAAAATATTATGATACAGGTTTAAGTTGAACAGGATCACATAGGAGAAAATTCTCAAAAGGTGTGCTATTACTGATAGAATAAAAAACTGGAGACCCAGAGAGAGACAAGACCAGCCACATAATTTGCAAAGCCTACTACAAAGGAACAGGCAGACATCTAGTTCAGCAAGCAGGGAACGGTGTTGTTGAAGGTTCTGAATTACAAAGCTCCTCCTTCCCGCATGTCTCATCTGCTCCAGCATGTGCTCTAAAGTCTCATCAGACTTCACTTAAAAACCCAAGTTCAAAAATGATTGCTAAGGATTTCAAGATGGCAAGGGCGAGCGATAAACCAAGTGTGGGCCCCTTCTTCCGAGTGTGGGGTCTGTGACAGCACAGGCCGCCCGCTCATGGAGCTAGCCCTGCAGAGATCACTGCCATCAGTAGCTACCAGTTTCCACTGGTGCATATGGAAGTTACAGCTTAGCCTGGGCCTGTGTTGCTCAGTGATTAGAGCATTGTCCTGTGCACAGAAGGGTCTCGGGTTCAATTCCTGGTCAGGGCATATACCAGGTTCCGGGTTTGATCCCTGGTCAGGGTATGTACAAGAGGCAATCGATTGATGTTTCTCTCTCTCTCTCTCTCTCTCTCTCTCTCTCTCTCAGTGTGTGTGTCTCTCTCTATCTCTCTCATCAATGAAAATCACATCCTTGGGTGAAGATTTAAAAAAAAGTTACAACTATCTTTACCTATTTTTCCTTGCTATGAAAACTTCACATATTATTAATATTTGTTTCCTTGTAGGTAAACAAATGAGAAGAAGATTCAGATGCCAAGAAGAAGTGTACTAATTAGGGCAACATAAGCAAGACCTCTGCAGTGGGTGAGAGGCAGGGGAGCACATGGAGATGGCGCCTCCCTGGCAGGCTTCCTGTACAGCCAGTAAGCCCAGGACATGGCAGCTCGTTTTACCTCAAGTTCAATCAAAACAACATTTCCCCTGTAGGTGGGTTTCAGCAAACATCCTAAAGGCCACTTTATACAAAACTTCATGGAAACACATGAAGTAGGACAAAACTAGCACCACTCCTACCCACTCTCTGTCCCACCTCATTTCCTCTCTTCCTGTGGCTGCCACGTCTAATTCAATAGACAGGCACAAAAATACTAGTACTGGCTATTAAACAACTGGAGGTTAATTTATATTCTCATCATGTTCTAGGTTGTTGCTAAAACACACACGGGTGAATTAAAGGAGTTTACTAGCTCTAACACTGAGTTTCTTTAATTCCCTGAAGCAGTTTCATGATCTAATCTCTCCAATGCTAATTTCTTCCTGGCAGAAAACCACTTAGTTCTTTTCTATCTCCTATACTTTTATTATAACACTAAGCATGAGATGAATTACATATTGAATAAAGTTTAACTATATATCATAACTGATGCATAGTTTGATGCCGCCACACAAACAAGTGTAATTCTAGAATGTATAGAGATTACTTATAAATGTCCCCCCACCCCAAATGCATCCTATTTTAAATGTAAATTTTAACATCGATGCATTTTCCTAACTACCCTGGTATAGGATAATTTACAGTGTTACTCAAATCTGGTATATGCCAATGGTGAGAGTATTAGAATGAGGTTCCTATGTTTCTAATCCAGTAATTTGCAGGCCCATTTAGGGTACATTACAGATTTCATTAAATTGTTTTGAGATACTTTCTGAAATCCTTGAGTTTTTAAACAAAACAAACTTTAATTGATATTAACTCATAGTATCAGGAGCAAGTGGGAATACGAAATCCACTGTTAAAATGAGATCTTCCTTCCATTCCACATACTCCTTCTGTCACTACTCCAATCATATCAGTAGCCTCTAAATTGAGGTTGTGCCGGCTCTATTACCTCAGAACTTAGGCTTAAGCAATAGAGAACAATATTTATTGTGTGAGGGAAACAGCAATTACGAAAATGAAATTTATATAATATAATGAAATTTTCGCATTACCCTGAGGAAGAAACTCTTAGACAAATGAGTTGAACTTTCCGTGGAGCTTTTCAGACAGAGGAGAAGAAGGCAAATTAGTGCAGGAAGAAATGAGAACAGTAAGGACTGAAATTTCCCCAAAGTGAGCATGAGGTAAAGGACTTTCCAGTCACAGTGAAAATAGAATTTGCTGACAAGGTCATGATCACATCAGACAACTCACAACTGGGAAAAGAAATTTACAAAAAAACACTTATTTTTAACTACACAATTGGAATAGTTCCAAACTATGTCTGGGAAGTGCCTGCCTGCCCTTGACCATTATATTGCTCTCTTTTCTTATGTCTCTCACTCCTTTACCAACACTCATATGTCAACTTAAGGGTAGCAGATATGAGGGATCTAAAAAGCCTCAATCTTCCCCTGATCCCCCCCAAAAAACACACACACAAATAACACTCATAGTAGCAGAGCAGAAAGGTGATTGCCAAAGGCCATAGTGAGGGAGAAATGGGGAGTTGCTCTTTGATGGGTATAAAGTTTCAGTTATGCAAGGTGAGTTCTAGAGATCTGCTGTACAACATCATGCCTATAGTTATCAACACTGTATTGTGCACTAAATATTTTTAAAGGGTAAATCTATGTTAAATGTTCTTATTACAATTAAAAAATTAAAAAAAGACAGTAAGGCTTGGCAGTCAGCATGGCTCAGTGGTTGAGGATCAACCTATTACCTGGAGGTCAGGGTTTGATTCCTGGTCAAGGTACATGCCCAGGTTGTGGGCTCGATCCCCAGTGTGGGTCATGCGGGAGACAGCTGATCAATGATTTTCTCTCATCATTGATGTTTCTATCTCTCTCTCCCTCTCCCTTAGTCTCTGAAATAAATAAAAATATATATATTTTTTAAAGGCAATAAGGAAGCACTCAATTGCATTTAATTTTAGTCATCATTTGTTCCTTTCACTTGTATATTGATTAGATGATTCCAGTGGTTGTCATTGATAAGGCATTCCTTATTAAGTACACTGGAATACCTGTGCTCCTGTTTTAATGCACAAGCCCCATGCCTTTCTGACTTTTGGGGTCTGGCATTCTTTTTGAGAAGTGTAGCTTGGTATTTGTATTGTAATCCATTTAACAAACATCCTCAGACTTTAGTGCAGTAACCTTCCCTGACAACCAGAAGGCTTTTATAATACAATGAATAATTTTGAGAAAACATCCAGATAGTGGGAGATGGGCCATATTACCATATTCATTTTAAGGAAGATTCTATTACTAGTATTTTCAGCCAGTGAATGGAACGAGGAAGACTTCACCTTATTTCCTAAGAATGACATTGATTTGCGGCAAGGTCTCTGAAGAACCACTTCTCTACACCATTAGAGGAAGGACATAGCTCCTTCCTCAGGCCAAGGAAATACTTAGGGTGCCTGACTCCTTTTAGGTACTCTGACACTGGATCTTTGGACTCCCTGGACTGGTGACATTCATGTAGGAGGGGTTCAAAGTTGCCCAAAGCATAATTTAATGCTTTTCAGCCAGCTCTAAAGGACTGAAACACACTCCCTAGAGACCATTCAGCCTCAATGACTTCCAGGATAATTAAATAAAACCCATAACCCAAATAAAGTCCAGGGTTCATGAGATCCAGTCTGTTCAGTGCTGCTTTCAAGAAACACAATGAACTGTTGTGGCTTCTAAATAATATGGGCTTAGAGGGTTATATTATTGGAGGGGTTATATTATTCTCACTAGAGAACCTATGATAGTGACATTCTTGTAGCATTTCACATATGATTGAAAAAGCATGAATTATTCATCTCAAAGAATTGACTTTCTTGATGCCACCACACAAACAAGTGTAATTCTAGTCCTTACTTGCTTCTTTAGACCAGTGTCAAAGGGAATTCTATTCACAAACTCATTCATATTTTTTAAATTGCCTTTCCCCATTTCTGTTGCGTTCAAGTCTTCTTCTTCCTAGAGCTCCTAGGTCTTTCTTGCCACACTCCCTGAATGTTTTCCCTGAAGCCCACTGTCTTACTAGCTCAGTGCTTTCTTTCTGTGTCTTCTCATTTGTTTTTCTATACATAGTCAATCTGACCTTTTAATTCACAGCCTCTCCCCACCGTACCTTCTTCGCTGGCCTTTGCTTTCCCAATTACCCTAGTTTACCTCAGTGTTTCTCAACCTTTTATGATTGCCTCCCCCCAAGGACACTTTTTGAGACATATTCTTCCTAACTCCTTCCCTCCCGTGAAATTTGAATGCCACGAATACACCGTACATTTGCTTGCATGGTATGTAAATATCTGCACTGTAAACATAAAAAAGTATGTTTTTTTCATGCTCCCTCCCCCTAAAAACCAACCCCTTCCTTGGGGGCAATATCATCTCAGCTGAGAATGTCTGGTCTACAAGAGGTGGGACAGCAGAGGAGAGTAAGCACGGATGGCAAGTATTTTCGTGAGAGTTCCAATTCTACTCCCTTTTTGCCTACTTTTTAGTCACTTGGGTGCACACTCCAGCCAGTGCCAGTCCTAAGCAAAACTGTGTAATCTGGCCTCCCTTCTTAGCTTCTATCTTCTCTTGTTTTCCCTGGGTAACTAGTGGCTTGATGCACTTTATTCAAAATTATTCTTACTCCTGCACCCAATAAACTTTCAGGCACTTAGGATCTCAGCCCTTAGCCGTGAAATAAAACCTGCTAATCTGCATGTGAAAGACTCATCTAAAAAAACCTGATGTATTACTCCTCTGAAAATCACTTTATTTTAAAAACATTCCTCCCTCAAAATGGAAACTAATCTCCCTACAGAAATTAAGTTTTGCTAGCAAGGATTCCTGATGGCAAAATGAAGAGTCCTAACATTTCCCAATACCTAAGCTATGTTGTGAGCTATGCTTGCTTACTGGGACTGAAAAGGATTCCTGATGGCAAAATGAAGGGTCCTGAGCTCAAAAACCAAGGTGTGGAGCGAAAAGACTAGGATGGTGATGGGGCGTCCTGTGCAAATAGGACTGGATGCAAAAGGGTCGCGTGCAACAGAAGAGTAATGACCCAGGCCTAAAAGAATCCTTCCATGCCACAGCCTGTAAATACAGGCAGCCACAGCCTGGTGTGGGAGAAGGTACCACTAGAGCATGAGCTCACCCTTCTCCATTCCTTTCTCAATGGATAGTTTCTGCTCTGCTTCAGGAACTCAGCCTTATTCTATTGGCATGAACAGCACTGGGCAGAAGAACGTTGGTTTGGGTTCCCAACATGGAAGGGTGGGTAACAAGTCCAATTGCAACTACATAGACACAGAAATTTCATAAAAACAATACCATGTAGAATATATACTCTGATACAGTCTATTTAATTGTATTTCTTGAAATTATAGTTGTGACTCACTAAATTGTTCTCTTGACCCAGCAGTGGGCTGTGACCTGCAGTTTGAAGAGTAAAGGGGAGATGTTGAGTGTACTTGTGGGTTTGAAACAGAGATGTGATGTTGAACAGCAGCTAAGTGATTTAGCCTCTGTGGGCTTTAGTGTTCTTTAAGACAGGAGTGACTCTAATACTTATCTAGAAAGATTGGGGGTGGGGACTAAATAAATAACTCATCCAAAGCTCTTTGTTCAGCATAAGTCACATAGTACGTGTTAATAACTATTAGCTCTTATTTTTCACTCTTTGAATTCCTTGGAGAAACTTGGAAGAAAAAGTTATGTGAATGTAAAATAAGATGCCTATATTTTACTCACTGTGCACTTAATTATGTTCTGTAATTTTATGCCCTTATTTCATTCAATAATTTTTTAAAATATTTTATTCATTTTTAGAGAGAGAGGAAGAGAGAGGGAAAGAAATTTCAATTTGAGAGGGAAACATCAATGAGCTGCCTCCTGCATGCCCCCTACTGGGAATTGAGCCCCAAACCAGGCATGTACCCTGACCCAGAATCAAATTGGCAACCTTTCAGTGCACAGGACCATGTCCAACCAACTGAGCCACACTGGCCAGGGCTTATTCAATAATTTTTATATGCCTATAAATGCTGTTTGCCAGGCTGTGTTATGAACTTCCTATGCTGGGATGGCTCATAAGGCTTTTCTTCTACTACATGTAGCACCTAGCCCAGAGCTGAGGTTCAAATACTATTAAAGTTCTCATCCAGCTACTCTTTAGCAAATGATTTCTTATAACATGTAATGGAAAGGAAAATGTAAAATAGATTGGAGAGTAGGGAAAGAAGAAAGTATTTGCAATTTATGCATTGCCTCCAACAATGGCCAAAATTTATGTTAAAAGAAGACTTAGTTTTTATTACTGTAATATGGAACTTTTCCCAAACAGTAACTTAAAAGAAACATGAGAACCTCAAATTATAGAATCATGGTTTTTTTTGAGAAGTGCCACTTAGAGTGAAACGTCTTATGAAAACAAGTACTCTTTACTTGCTTTGCCCTCATAAATCAGGAAGCGGTATTCCAAACTGATGTAGGAAAACAGTGAAAAGCAGTTTCTTAAGATTACAAAACTCTTTATTACAAAACTCTATATTCAGAGATCTAACAAGATTACTCCCTAGGGAAGAATCTGACACTGTATTATATTAAAAGATGCATTTTTATGAGAGCACTTTATACAAATAATAATAATAAGATAGATTGTAAAATAAAGCTGCTCTAAATAATGCCAGAAAGAATAAAACAAATAATTATTCATTGAAAACCTAAACTAAAAACCAGGGAGGATTAAAAGAGTTAAGGTGCTCAAGAAGTTAACATCTGCTTGGCAACCAAGATAAATGCATGTAAACTTCATTAGCAAAATGAGTTAAAATATTATGTTGAGGAATTAATAATAATTAACCCAGAGGGATGTATGGCTAATTGAACAATGCATGACTACTTGTACGAGGGAAGTAAAGAGTGCTGAGGATAAAGATAATGAGGGAGAACTTTCTAGAGTGAAATTTAAGACTTGACACCAACTGCTCTCCCTACTTGCCCTTGTAGAAAAGGACTCGTACAACCTGTCTAAACCAGAACATGCCCTTGCCAGGAGTTAGTTAAATGGTTACTGAGAATTCACTAAGGGTTCACTATGAATTCAACCCTTGCCTAGACCTAGGATATAATAGGGCAATAAAATGTTTGAAAATTCAGATGACTTCCGTTGTCTATAAATTGGAGTAGAATTATATATTTTACAATCTGTGGATGCCACACTGGCATCCATTTAGGATCCACACAACTCCCTCCCTTTTTAAATATAGTAGCTGTGTATTTAGGATTTGGGGTTAGACTCGCTAAAATATGACACAAGTCTTTCCTGATGGATACCTCAGAACACCCAGTTATAATTATGTAAACACTGAAAAAATGTCACAAAGGAAGTGAGAGGTTTACATATTAAAATGAACACTAGCATTACCAATGGTACGCAAATATAATTTAATTCTATTCTAAGAAAATGTTCAAGACTTATTCCAATTGTTTCTGCCAAATGTTGCTCTCACTTTGTGCTAGAATTTTTAAGAGTAGAAAGGTCTCAAGGAAATTTTGTGTTTTATATTACTGAGGAAGATGATTCTCTGTTAATAATTATCCCCTGGTGACATCCGGAAGCTTGACAAAAATAATGAGGACAACAAGACTAGTGATTAAGCATTATTATATTAGTTTTTCAATTTATTCGCCTTTGATCAAGCTTTCAGCAAACTTCCTGAAGTTGACAACCACAGCAACACATCAAAGAGGAAATTATTTAGAAAAATATCAAACCCAGTGCTAGGGAGGATAATTTGTAGTTAAATATAGTACATATGTACTTAAAATTACTTTAAATATCCTTAGAAATATTAACAGTTTGACAAACTAATCAACTAATAATTTTTGGCCTTGGAGTAAACCTATCTTTCAATTTTCTTTCTTAATTTAGTTATTTACTTTGGCGATTCAGAGTAAAATCACAGATGAAGAAGAAGCATCCGCCCTTTGAAGGTCTAAGCAAACACTGTGTGTGTGCGTGTGGTGTGTGTGTGTGTGCCTACTGTGAGTCCACACTGAGAGAGTCAACAACCAGATGCTCTGGGCAACAGATCTTGTATTCACAAAGCATATGCCACAGAAGGATGTCAGAAAGATGTTCCTCTAATTGAACGCACAGGTATACCCCAACTGTGCCCTTTAATTGAAAATCTAGGAAGATGAGTTGAAAAATCTGAACCAAAGGTGGGACAAGTATTAAAAGACTAGGAATAAATTAGCCAATTAAAAATGTACTCTGGTCAGATTATACCTGTACCTTGACTGGATGAGGAAGAATGAAGACAATGAGGTTGTTTCCTTTGTAAAAAAAAAAACAAACAAGCAAACAAAAGACCATAGAGACAGTGGCAGTAACTTCAAAAATTTGAAGAACTAATTTGTATTAAGAAAACATATTGTCTATTTTTATAGAGAGAGAAGCCCTTATAAGTGGAAATTAGAAGAAAGATTTCAGCTTAGTAGAAAGAACTTTTCCATTAGAGTACAACTGATTTCATAAATTAGCAAATTCCTCCCCACCTCTCTCTATAGATTTAAGCAAAGAATGCATGTCTCTCAGGGAATACCAAAGTGGTGATGGAAACTTTCATTGGAGGTGCTACGAATCTGAAATTCTAAGCATAAAGTTTCATATTTCAAGTCTCATTAAGTCTTGGCAACACAATCTGTAACTTTTAATCAAGTGAAGGTTCTGGAACTCATAGAAGTGGAGAAAATTTAATACAGGATTATGGGATAGTAAAAGTCTTACAGGAAATTGCAAATACTTATTATGCCAATTCCTGGATAATAAGGAGATGTTTGTAATAAAAAAGAAAGCGCTAAATATCTAAATACAAGCATGATTATACTTACTGGCTGGTTTATTTTTTAAAAATACGTTATTTTGTCCTTCTTTTGAAATCTAAAAATACCCTGCTCCTTGAATGAATATATTACGTTATTTAGACATAATAGTGAAGGAACCAGTAGGCTTTACTTTGGTTTTAAAAAACAAAACAAAACACTGCTTTTGCCAGTTCAAAATATGGAAAATTGTAAGCAGTACTGTTGGTTGCACTAATCATAAGACTTAGTGCTTCTATTTTTCCCCTTCTCTGCACACTGCTTAGACTTGTTGCTTTCCTTTGCTAAATATAACTGGCTTCCTGCTATTTTCACAGCCAACTGGAGAATTTCATTAGGAAGGTGGAAAGCTAACATTGTCACTCCAATGAATAAGTAGTCAGCTGATATCTCTCCTTGCTCCAGTGGAAAATTTACAAGGACTAGAGGTACTGAAAGACAGAATGGAGCTTCATTAAAACAGCCAATTAGTGCAATAAGCAAAAGGCAAAGGCAACAGCCTTCTTCTCCCACCGTTTTCCCTTGGTAGGGAGGTGTTAGATTGGTTAAGGGTACAAAAGGGGATTGTCATTTCTTGCTCAAACCTGGCTCCAAGGATGGTTTCATGCCTGTAGCCTTATAAACTATGATTAGCAACCCCTCTTCCCTGGCTCTATGCATTTCACTCAGTCTCTCTTCCACTGTAAGTTTTCAGTGATGTCTCATTGCCTGCAGAATAAAATCTAGACCCCAAAAACAGCCTTCAAGGTCCAGATATATCTTTCTAACAATATCTGCATTTCCCCCTACATGAATCCTTCATGCTAGCCAAAGTAGTCTATACACCTTTGACTGAGAAAACCTTTGCATCTCTGTCATCTTTGTCTTTTTGTTTAATCTTTATTGTTGAAAGTATTACAGATGTCTCCTTTCTTTCCTCCCCGCCATTGACTCCCTCCACCCCATCCACCCTCCCCAGACCTTCCCCGCACTATTGTCTGTCTATGGACTATGGATATCCTATCTAAGAAGGAATATGCAAATTGACCATCACCCCATCACAAAGATGGCGATGCCCATGGCCACAAGATGGCAGTGCTCAATCCTCTCAGCCCCGCCGGAGTCCCCCAGTCCTTTTAGCCCTCACCGGTGTGAGGGGCAAGCAGGCTCCCGCAGAGAGCAGACAGCAGGGCCTGCAGTGGTGTGGAGCAGGCAGGTCCACAGAGAGCAGAGAACCATGGGGAGCAGGCCTAAGCCATTAGCAGGACATCCCCTGAGGGCTCCCAGATTGGAGAGGGTGCAGGTTGGGCTGAGGGACGCTCCCCCCCACCCCTAGTATGCATATAAGTTCATTGGTTAATCTCTTCCTGCCCCTCCCCTTCCCTCTGAAATATGGAGTGCCAATCTAACCTGTCCCAACTATTGTGATGTGTCAAAGTCTAGCTCAAATATCCCCATCTCATCTCTGATCATTCTCCAACTAGAACTCACTCTATCACTTACATGATATTGTGCCCTAAGCCAGTGTTCTGAGCTCCTTTCATCTGACATGGATCATTGATCCAAGGAGCTACGGTTACTAATTGCTACCCATTGTCATTGGTTAATTATGTTCAGGATTAAAAGTGAGACTATCCCTCATGATTTAACAATTGCCAACCACAAGATCCTGCATGTTAATTAAGTGTCCTTACAGAAATAGTGAACCCACATCAAATTCTTTCCTCCATCTTATCTAAAACTACAAATGACTTTATTAGATTTTATTTTTAAATAATACAGTATTACTTTTTAAATTGTAGAATTGCATATAGTTGATAGTAATAGAATTCCATTTTCCACCTGACTACAAAAGCTGAGCTCACAGATTAAGAACTCTCTATATTAGTACATAGAGATTTACTTAATACTGTGTCAAAATTGCATAGCAGTTCATAATATCAATATAAAACTACTTAATTACTCTTCTGCTAAAGAAAATCGAGAGGGTTTTTCCTCAAATTTTTATTACAAATAGTACTTTAATAAATAATTATTCAGTTATGCTTGGAAATTTATGGAAATTATTTATGGGATAAATTTCCTAGAAGTGGAATTTCTACCTCATAGGGTTTTCTGCATTTTTAATTTTGAGAGGATTTTGCCAAATAATACTTAAAAAAAAATGCCAACTCTCCAACCAATCTTACCTAATAAAAGAGAAACATGCAAATTAACCATCACTCCACTATGCCCACAGTCAATCAGAGTGAGTATGCAAATTAACCCAACAAAGATGGAGGTTAATTTGCATATGCAGGTGCAGAGCGGAGTGAAGCCTGCTATGTGGGGAAGGGGGACGGCAGAGGGAGCTACTGGAGTGGTGCTCCAGACAGAAGCGAGGAGGTGCCTGCTCCCGGGCAGCCAGGGAGCGGGGATGTGCGGGCTCCCAGGCGGCCGGGGAGTGGGGACTTGCTGGGTCCTGGGCGGCTGGGAGTGAAGCCAGGAGAAGGAAGGCCTATTCTTGCATGAATATCATGCAATGGGCCTCTAGTAATCTACAATTGCTGTGGTGTTTACTAGTCAACCTGATTAATTCATGAACTTTTCTTATTACTATAAAAATACTAATGCAACATATTATTAAGAAGACACATATTAACTAATTTGGTTCTTATATTCTAGAAACACGTAACTTAATTCTAAGCCCATGCAGAAGTGTCAAGAAACTTGTTAGTAAATATCTGTTAACATAAATTCAAAGTTGTATTTGATGATTTGTGAAAACCTGATAATCCCTTTGTGACTAAAGAAAAATGAATAGGGCCTTGATTCTTATGAGGAGAAGGAAGAGTAGGACATAAGTCATTCCATTGCTAAAGGGAGATTAAAAGTCAGTGAAATAAATGTAATACCATTTTGCAACCCTAGTAAATTAATAGATCTGGACAGTCATCATTAATCCCTGCTAACAACACAAAAGAGAAATAGCCAGATATTATGTACCTGTTGTTGAAAGTACACAAAACCACTTAGGAAATAGTTTTCACAAAAACAAACAAACACCCAAATCTGAATCTGACAAAGATCCAGAGTCTAGATCTATCAGTTCTCAGAAAACACAGAAACATACTAGACAATAATGCCACAAAGACACAATTAGCATCCTGGCTGGTGTGGCTCAGTGGATAGAGTGTCGGCCTGTGGACCAAAGGGTTAGATTCTGGTCAAGGGCACGTATATTGGTGTAGGCTCCTCCCTGGCCCAGGCCAAGTTGGGGCTCATTCATGTTTCACTCACGTGGATGTTTCTCTCTGTCTTTCCCTCTCTCTTTCACTCTCTCTAAAAGATCAATGGAAAAATATCCATGGGTGAGGATTGACAAAAAACAAAATAAAACACACACACACACAATCAACAACACCAGACAAATGACCCATTTTTCAAACAAACTACAGAGAGGCAGAGAAGAGAGAAAGAAAGAGAACCTATAGATTAAGAGACTTACAGAGGTTTGTAGGCCGTATCTGGATCCTGATTCAAACAAACTGTAAAAATAAAAGAGTAGCAAAATTTTAATGTTGACTATATAGTTCATGAAATTAATAAATAATTGTTACATTCAGGTATGATAATGGTATTGTAGTTATTTTTACAAAATTCTTTATCTTTTAGAAATACACAGTGAGTAATTATAAATGAAATAACATGATGCCTGGAACATCCTTCAAACTACCCTGTGTGGAAACAGAAGTGAGCAGAAATAATGAGAAAAGAAGATTGGCTAAAAGTTTGTTAATTGTTGAAGCTGGTTGAGAGTTACATGGAAGTTCATTGTAACACCCTCTGTATTTTCTATATATTTGAAATTTTCTACAATCAAACATTTAAAAATAGAAAAAGGTCTGCATTAAGGTGTTTTGTATATTTTTTTTCTAACTACTAAGACCCATATAAAGAACATGGCTTTAGGAAATCTGAAAGCTCCTACATGATGGCCACAAGCTCACTAAATGCCCAGAGGCTCCATTCCAGGCCCTCTCCCTGTGAGTTTAGGCAAGAGCAAGCTCAGGAGCCAGGTGGTATGGAAAACATACTTACAAGTGTGTTCATGAGCCAAATGAAAGCTATAATTTAAGGGAAGGAACGAACAGTCCTCTTTTGCTTTCAAAATGTTTTTGAACTTAGAAAGAGGCATGTATAGCGCTCCAACACAAACGTGTAATCTTTGGCCCAGACAAATGGATGCTCTTGTGGACAATGACAATGTAGAATTTGTCATCTCGTTCACATGGGATTTCTTCGGTTACACCATCTCACCACATCCTTCCTTAAGGGGCCCTCTTTTTCCTCTTCTACTTTATGCCTGCTTCACCCATCTCCAACTTGTACCAAAGGAAAGAAAACATACTATTTTCTTTTCCCAGCTATTCAAACATAACACTGCAAGAAATTCCCTTTTTTGTTGTTTTTATTATTATTAAACTTATTGGGGTGAAATTGGTTAGTAGGTTTCAAGTGTACATTGAAATTACTTTTAAAATAGGTAATGCATTGGATTACTTCTGACCAATCTTGTTTAATAATCAAATCTTTACTGCAAAGTCTAGACTGACTAGTTTATCAGACAACTAAAAATAGTGCCTCTCTACAAGGTTACCAGAGCATTCCACTGTTTGTTTATTGTTTTTTTAAACCCAGCATAGTGTGCTTCAAACTCTTCAAAAGGTGGCTTTAATTTCCATTTGGTCATCATATTGCACCTTCGACTTCTCCATTTCATTATGTACTAGAGGCCCGGTGCACAAAATTCGTGCACTGCGGGGGGTGTCCCTCAGCCCATCCTGCACCCTCTCCAATCTGGGCCATCCCTCTCGCAATCTGGGACTGCTGGCTCCCATCCGCTCACCTACCTTCCAGCCTGATCACACCCTAACCACTCCCCTGCCAGCCTGATTAATGCCTAACTGCTCCCTGCCGGCCTGATTGCCCCCAAGTGCCCTCCCCTGCAGGCCTGGTCACCCCCAATTGCCCTCCCTGCTGGCCTGGTTGCCCCTAACTGCCCTTCCCTGCCGGCCATCTTGTGGTAGCCATCTTTGACCACATGGGGGCAGCCATCTTGTTTGAAGGTGTGAGGGTCAATTTGCATATTATCTCTTTATTATATAGGACATGTAGAGTTCATTAATAAGTATATGAGTTAAAGCCCAGAAAATGTGCTATAAATCTGTGAAAACTCAGAAGATATTCCAAAGATAGGGTGGGGTCATGGAATGTAACCGTGAGTAGAACATGCTGGTGTAACAAATAATCTTCCCACAAAGTAATTTATAGTCTCCACTTTCATGCATTTTAATATATAATTCTTCCTATTGGTGAATAGTGTGAAAATATTACTTCAATCTTAATGCAAAATTTTTAACAATTATAATTTGCTTGGTTATCTAGACTACTCTGTACACACCACTACCTGACTATTCCTCTAAAATAACAAATCTATCAATTTAGTCTCCTGTTCAAGAATCTACCTTAGAAAGCTGGAACACACACCAACACATTAAAATACCTAAAAAAATCAGCAGTAAAGGAAACTGTTTAGCACAGCCTTTCTTAAACTTTTCTGCCCCTTGTGAGATTTGTTAACATCCTAAGAACACACTTGGGACTTGGGACTCTCCATCTCAATCATTTTAGGAATACTTTGTATTAAGGAAAAACTAAGTGAAATGAATAGCATAGAAGAGTAAGCTATATCTTTGAAGATTTTCATACGACTTTCATTTTTAAAAAGAATACATAGAACATTCTCTTCTGGGAGAATGGAATAGTCATATTTTTCCCTACTCTTCCCACTAGTACAACCAAACACTTTGGACATTATATATAAAACTAGAGGCCCAGTGCACCAATTCGTGCACAGGTAGGGTCCTACAGGGTGGCCTGCGGGGATCAGGCAGAAACCAGCAGTCCAACATTGCCTGCCACTACTGCCTGCTGCTCTCACACATCCCAGTCCCGCTGCACCTGCTGCAGGCTCGCACCTAGTCAATTGCGATCAGGAGAGGCTCATGCTGCCACAGTGGCACTCACCAGCCATAAGCCCTGCATCTGGCGCACGTCCCAAGGGGGTGAGGGGACCCTAGACACAATCGGCCCTCCAGCCCTCCAGGTGGGCAGTGGGATGCCCTTGCCAGCCCCTGATCCTTTCCGCTGATGTTCATGCCGGTTTTCGGGAGCCACCTGGCAGATGCTTTTATATTGTTTCTTCCTTGTGGAGCATCTAGGGAAGGGAAGCAGCTGCAGTGCCCAAGGCCAAGTTCCAGGAGGCCGGCAGCGCTGTAGGGATTGTGCTGGCGGCACAGGTATTGGTACCTGGCTCATTCTCTGGAGACTGGACCTGCAGGACTACTGAGGGAGTGAGTGGCTTCTGCCTGGCTGGTGGGCAACCAGATGGGTCAGTCAGCTGACTGGTGCTCTGCGTTGAGCATCTGCTCCTTGGTGATCTATGCATGTCATAGTGACCAGTCGACCAGTTGTTCGGTTGCTTAGGCATATATATATATATTAGAGGCCTAGTGCACGAAATTTGTGCATGGGAGGGTGTGTGTCCCTCAGCCCATCCTGCACCCTCTCCAATCTGGGACCCCTCGAGGGACATCCCTCTCACAATCCAGGACTGCTGGCTCCCAACTGCTCACCTGCCTGCCTTCCTGATTGCCCCTAACTGCTTCTGCCTGCCAGCCTGATCACCTCCTAACCACTCCCCTGCCAGCCTGATAGATGCTTAACTGCTCCCCTGCCAGCCCAGTTGCCCCCAACTGCCCTCCCCTGCCAGCCCGGTCACCCCTAACTGCCCTCCCCTGCTGGCCTGGTCACCCCTAACTGCTCTCCCCTGCTGGCCTGGAACCCCCAACTTCCCTCCCCTGCAGGCCTGGTTGCCCCCAACTGCCCTCCCCTGCCAGCCTGGCCCCTCCCAACTGCCTTCCCCTACAGGCCTGGACCCCCACAACTCTCCTCCCCTGCAGGTCTGGTTGCCCACCAATACCATGGAATACTACTCAACAATAAAAAGAACAAGCTATAGATATAATCTCCAGAGAATTAAACTGAATGAAAAAAACAATCCCAAAGTTTATATACTATATGATTTCATTTACATAACATCTTGAAATGACAAAATTATAGAAATGGAGAGTAGATTAGTGATTGTCAAGGGTTACAAAGAGGGTGCAATTTGGAAAGTAGGGGGTGTGGCTATAAAAGGGCAACATGAGGGATCTTTAGAGTGATAGAAATGTTCTGTATCTTAACTATATCAATGTCAATATTTTGGTTGTGATTCTACAGTTTTGCAAGATGTTATCATTGGGGAAAACTAAGTAAAGAGCATATGGGATCTCTCTGTATTATTGCTTACAACTGCCTGTTAGCATACAATTATCTCAAAATAAAAAAGTTTAATTTTTAAGAATCTGCATTTAAAGATAATTTTGAGACTTAGTAATTGGAAAACTAAATTTATTCTGTTAATGTTAATTAAGAAAAAAAATAATAAATTTTAATTCAAGGAATTTGCATTTCTACTCAATGAAACATAAAATATAGCAACTCATGAGACTAGTTTATTCCATGTTCCTTGGAAAAGAGTTAAAATATAACTATGAATTGTAATGAAATAAATAATATATTCCATGATATTAACTTCTATTACTAAGAGTTCAAGATCCTAAATGGTCATATTTATATTAGTCAGGTATTTGTTAAAGTAAATACAAGAGGTTGACTAGGTTAGAGTTAACAGTTTGGGGTAGAAATTTAAGATAGAGAATAATGGTTGCTATATGTCAGTCACATTGCTAAGATCTAGAGGCAACCCATAAATCATTACATGAATCATTTTCTAATATATTATAAAATTATTTTATGAGTCCTGGCATTTTGTGTGTGTATATATATATATATATATATATATAGAGAGAGAGAGAGAGAGAGAGAGAGGGTTTGAGATGTGTTATATAGAGATATCTATGTATAATTAGATATAGATAAAACACATCACAAATACATTTAAATAATAAGATACTTAAATTATCTTATTATTTAATAATAATAGATACTAATAGCTGTCCCGTGTGAATGAATACAAATTATACCTATTTTTTTGTCAGATAGGCAAAAAAATATATAATTTGGTGTGAGGCAGAATTTTAGTAGTTTTTGTGTGCCATGAGATGAAAAAGGTTGAACTTCACTGCACTAAACACTATTACATGGGCAAATAATACTTTAAATGTGTAAATTTCGTATTTAAATGGTATTTAAAATCACATTTTAAATGTGTAAACATTGAACATTTTCAAATGGCTTCTGAATCTGTTGTGTTATGGACTCTACAGAATGATCTTATATGAGTTCAGAAGTATAGACATTATATAGACATTATTCTTTTTCTACTTTACACATTAGGAATTGAAGTGGCAAAGGTTAATGACTTTCCCATATCAGGCTGAAGTCAGGGCCAGAAGCCAAGTCCCCAATTTCCTGGGCTGGAGCTGGGTTTCATAACATCACGCTCCCTCTGGTGTCCCTGTAAAACAACAAGGTCATTACAGCCCCAGCAGTCGTCCCAGGAAAATCCTCACCAGCCTCAGGAAGTGGCCTGGGGCAGGGAGGAGGGGGTGACACAGCTGTGACTCAGAGCTGACTGGAGTCCAGGAAGGCAGGGAAACCCACCCTTCAGGTGAGGCAATAAACCACATCCTTGACTATTTGTGTGAACATTGGGGAGAGTTTCCCTAGCACCTTCCTCAAGAATTCTTCTTTGGCCTAAACTTGCCATTTGGGGTTGAAGCAAAATACTTCTCTGAGAACTTTAACTAGATACCCTTTTCTTGACTGCTTGACCTGCCAGTGCTTCTCAGGCCTGCACACCTTACAGTGCCCCTCTGTGCCCTGGAGGAGGCAATCCTTCCAGGACGTTGACACTATTCACAGTAGCAAAAGTCAGGTAATAAGAATAATAACTTAAGAAAGATAAAGCGAATAAACGAAACAGAGAAGAAGCATTAGCTTGTTCTGTGACAGGCATTAGGCTAAGTTCTTCACATGGATTACTTCATTTAACCCTCGTGACAGGCTGTGAGGTAGGTGCCATTCTCACCTTCATTTTGCAGATGAGAAAACTGAGGTTTAGAGAGGCTGGGTAATTTGCCTAATGTCATACGGCTTGTAAGTGGCAGAACCAAGATTTGAATGCAGGTGTTCTCAAAATATTGACTCTGCTGGGTGTGACATCATTTGGTCACCCAGCAGTTACATTCGTATTGAGAAAGTGAACAATTTGTGACCCTTATCAGGTAAAATTACTGCTAGTATTCTTAATACTAAAAGTCATAGTTGACATTGATTGAACGCTGTGCGTCAAGCACTGGGTGAAAGCCTTACACGTGTTATTCCATTTCATCTTTGCAACAATTTTATAAGGCAGGTATTGTTACAGCAAACAGGAAAACTTCCACGCAGAGAGGTTAAGTCACTTGTTCCAGGTCACAGAGTAAAAGATTGGTTTAATTTGGGAAGTATAATTATAGTACTATCAAGTGAAAATATAATAATAAACAAAATTTTAAAAGGGGAAACTGTCCCAAGTTTGCCCATACAAGCATTTCTATTCAAGGGTATTGTGTTCTAAACTAGCTAAGTGAATTAGCTCTTGACAAATCCCGAGGACAAACCTAATGAGAATCATTTATGAAACATTTCAACAGGAAAAGTTCAGTGTCACATATACAGTCAAGGACAAATGACTCTACAAAGTACCCATTGATAGCAAATGTTGCCCATATCCCCTTAGCACATCATATTTTACATTGTAATTTGTTCTTTACTTAAAAATACTAGAAAGTCATCTCATATACTCATAGGCAAAAGAAAATAACCTGAATATTTCATAATGTACTAGAGGCCTGGTACACAAATTTGTGCACTGGTGGGGTCCAGCTGGCCCACCTCGGTGGGGGCCAATCAGGGGCAGGGCCAGCCGGGTTGAGGGGCCACAGTCATTCTGGTCATTTCGGTCATTCCAACATTTGGTTGCTGGGCTTTTATTATATAGGATTACCGCTAAAGTATTAACCTTGCCTAAAGGAGCAACAAAGAAAAACAGACTTTCAATTATGTTTGAGTGTTGAGATCCTCAGAGCCTGCACTTCAATATACTTTTGAAAGAAGCAGGAGAAATATTAAATGTCCAATCCTTTTTTATTGCTCCAGGTGGTTGGGAGACTTTCTCTTTGGGAAAAGACTGGTTTGGCACAAACTTTAATAGGTCTTTTGGTTTTGCAGAAGTGAACACCAAGTCCTTCTGCTGGGGGAGAAGTGAGGGAATGAGGAGCCTTCCTGTAGGAAGCAGTCTTCGGTGTGGGCTCTGCAACCCAGCAATGATCATGATGAGGGTGAAGATGACAACTCGAGGGCATGGACAGACAATTCCCCCTTGGAGTGGGGAACCTGAGACACCAGAGTAGAGACGCACCCATCTGGAATGGTACCGGGCCTGCATGTGGGGCATAGAGATAGATGGCCCTGTGCAAAGGTATGAGCTGCTAAATGTTACACACATCTTGGACTTATATCTATTGATATCTAATGTAGAGTGGCATGGTGTTCTTTCTTTTCTGCCTTATAATTTCCCTCTTTAAATTATGAGACTTTTGAAAAGTTTTTCTCAAAACTTGGGGGAAGTCAAGATGTGGCTCATGTTCACATTTAGGGGAAATCTGTAAATAATCTATAAGGGGAGAAGAAAAGAAGACTGGGAGGTCAGTTATCAGATGGTTAGCAGTGATCTATGGGAAATGGCCAGGAAGCCAATAATGGGCAGAACAGAGATACCAAGAAGAAAAAAAAGAAAGAAACTGATAAAATGACTGGATTCCTATAATCATACTTGATGGAAGCATGGACTATATGTGCATTAAACAGATTCTTTTTTTGTTTTTAATCTTCACCCAAGGATATGTTTTTATTGATCAGGGATCAAACCCACGACCTTTTAGTGTAAGGGACAATGTTTCAACTAACTAAGCCACCCAGCCAGGGCTAAACAGAAGATTTTTGAGGGCACTTTAGATAGGTTTACTTATTTTTTGCTCTCTTAAAAGATTTCAAATTACTTTTATCATGAACAAGTAGTCACTAATGGCTTTACTATAGACACACAGTTGCCTTGAGGAAAACAGGGTAGAAGATACTAGTAAGAACATGTGGTTCCAAGTTAGAAAGCCCTGGGTTTGCATCCCATTCTGGCCTTTATTTACCAGTAAGTCTCTCTGAACCTCCATTTCATCATCAGCATGAGAATAATCATACCAAATCTTACGTAATTGTCGAGATGAAATTAGTAATATATATTAAGTGGCAGAGAATTTTGTTTTAAGTTAGAAATTTAACAAAAAACTAAGCAACTAGTGAAAAGGCAAATATTTTAAAAAGCAGGATTTGCTGAGGGAGCCCTGACAATCATTCATTCAGTTCGGTAACATGATATCTCACCAAGAACAGTTGTATTTGGAAAACCTCTATTTCCTGTAAGAATGAGTGTCCAGTGATGTCCTTCATTTTGCTAAAATATATATTCTGTATTTGATGACTATTTCTTATTAGACACTAGGAAATAAGGAACAGTCCTCTCAAAAATAAAGAACAGTCGAGTGTCCCTTTCTGCTTGGTTACCATTCACTTTTAAGGTTTTTTTTGTTTTTTGTTTTTTAAAAAGGCTTCTCTTCAAAGACATTAAGGAAAATAAGGTGTCTGTGAATCTTACGTTGGTCAAGCATACCTGCTTAGATATCTAAGTCCAGAATCATAGGTGTATGTTTTTTAAGTAAATTAATCTTGCACAGGCCATCACTTCATTTTGACACATCAACTTAAAGGATAAAGAGCCATAAAAACTATCTTCTCACTAGGAATTGAATTGTGTTAAAAGGAAATATAAAGTTAGAGTAGGGGCATATCTTTTTAACAATCTTTTTTTTTTTTAATTGATGGTAAGATCTTGCCTGGCCTACACACTTTCCAAAGAAGACAGAAAGCTGCCCACACACAAAACTAACAGTTTAAAATTCCTACCTCCTTTTTCCTCATCCAGGCTTAAAATATTACCAGTATTAATTTCAGTTCTCTGCCTGGTCATTAAATCACAAACCACACTGGCTTGTGAGAAATAAAGAAAAGAGTTATTATTCCAGTCCAACTAGACAGTCCCACAAACAGCTCTATAAAAGTCAACTAAATTGTGATTTTTCATTTCCTCATGAGTTGGAAGAAAAAGATTCTAACTATCCAACTATACAAGTTAGGAGTGGGAATTATCAATTAGAAAAGTAAA
Source organism: Cnephaeus nilssonii (assembly GCF_951640355.1). Taxonomy (NCBI): domain Eukaryota; kingdom Metazoa; phylum Chordata; class Mammalia; order Chiroptera; family Vespertilionidae; genus Cnephaeus; species Cnephaeus nilssonii. The sequence continues at coordinate 60,958,563 of NC_137072.1, read as the reverse complement.
CAGAATTTACTTGAAAGAGATAAAGAATAGCAGAGAAAGTATTACCTGAGTTGGTAAACATTTGTCAACTTTTCCCCTTCCAGTGAGAGTACAATACTTTTACCAAGAAAGTTTTTTGAGTAGAACTATTCATATTTTTAAATAGAGCATATAAATATGCATTTAATTTATTGCCATATTCCTTAAACACACAAAGACAAATGCAAACCCTAGAGTTTAACATTTCCTTATTACCATAATAGATATTTGGATGGTAACTAAGTAGCTATTTACTCAGATTCAGCACACTTCCAAAAAACAGTAATTCACAGATGAGAATATGCAGTCAAGAAGATTATGTATTATTTAGAACTAGGGACCCAGTGCACGAATCCATGCACCTTGAAAGGAACTGTGGGCCACGAGGCTGTGGTGGGCACAGGAGTGGGTCTCAGCTCATCCTCTGTGCCCCCGCCCAGCCCCTCCCACCACAGCCCTCTGGTCCTCTGTATGCCAGCAGCCCTGCTCCCACCGCCACCGCTCCCACATGCTGACAGCACCGAGCGATCAGGACTGGCACTGGGCGCCAGCAGCAGGTGAGAGCAACAGCTCCAGTGCCGGCTGTGGGTGTGAGTGGGGCCAGCGCTGGCAGTGGCTCTGGCACCGGCATGGGGGTATGAGCGGGGCAGTCACCAGCAGCAGGTGCAAGAGGCGGCTGCCGGCCCTGATCGCCCCTCAGGAGCAGGGGGAGGTAGAGAAGCACTGAGAGGCAATCAGGGCTTGTAGCCGCTGCTCACACCTGCTGCTGGCACCAAGCAATTGGGGCTGGTGTCAGACGCTGGCAGCAGGTGCAAGTGGCTGCTCTGGCACTGGCAGCGGGTCTGAGCGGGGTTGGCACCAGCAGCAGGTACAAGTGCCAGACAGGACCATGACGCACGGGAGCAAAGAATTTTTAGTAACCTCCAGAGGCTCACCCCGATGACAGCGACCGGTGCCCCGCCTTGGTCTGGCGTCCCTGCTCACCTGCTCCACCATCCTGCCATGGCTGAAGCAGGCCATGTTCCGTGCTCTGTCGCCTGCTGCTGATGCCTGCCATGTTCCTCGAGGTCCCTGATGGTCAGTGCACATCGTAGTGACTGGTTGTTGGTTATTCCACCATTCGGTCTACTTGCATATTAGGGTTTTTACATATAGATAATTTTTAAAGGATTCCTTTTCCTTTCCCCAGCCCCCAGGCAATTCCCAGAGCATTGTTGAAATGCTTTACTCCTGGGTTATCTTCCTGTTCTGAGGTCTGTCCTATTACCTATTTTTAAGTCTGCAATGGTCCTTGCCACCTTATTAAATTAATTGAAAAATCTTTAATCTGACATTTAAAGCCATCCATGTACTTAGTCAATATGGCTTTTAATCTCAATTCTTGTTATGAGTATCTCATCCTGTACCAAGCTATTCCCTAAAAATGCCCACCCACTGTCTTCACTCATAGTAGTCCCTTTATCTACAATGTCTTCCTTCCCCAACAATGGAAAGGCATTTCTATTAATCTTTTTCTGTATTTTCCAAATGTTCTCCATAAACATGTATGTCTTGATTCTAGCAAGTGTGCCAAACTCTTTTATTAGGTCTTTTGTCGGTTTTCTATAGAGTATATACATTTTATAATAATTTTTTTTCCAAAAAATAATAGTAATGCGCATTTGCATACTGCTAGAACAGACAGGAGCTGCTCTAAATGCTTCATGGAGGTAAACTCGTTTACTCTTCCTGAAGTACGTTTTTATTTTTAACCTTGGTTCACAGATAAAGAAAGCTACACACATAAAAATAAAATAACTTGTGAGAAGAATGGACAGGGATTCTCTGTCAGTTAGTCTAGTTCAAGTGTTTCACATTCTTAACTTTAGAGCATATATTTGTTTTTATAAAGAAGGGCCATGGACAAGAGAAGCAAGATGGTGGTCTAGGTAAATGCCTCCCACAATCACATCAAAATTACAACTAAAATATAGAACAACCATCATTCAGAACTGTCTGAAAGCTGGCTGAATGGAAGTCCTACAAGTAGAGAAGTAAGGAAGAAAGCACATTGAAATTGGTAGGAGCAGTGGAAGGCTGGTCTGACACCCAAGTGTGGTGTTTTTTGAATCGGGAGGGATTTCTTGGCTATGGAGGCATCTTGTGAGGAGCAAGGGGTCCCAGCTCCATACCAGATCCCCCATTCAGGGTCCCAGGGCTGGGAAGAGAAGCCCCTGTAACTTTGGGCCATAAAAATCAGTGGGGATTGTGGCTGAGTGACATGTAGGCTGCTGGAGATCCAGGCAATTCCTCCTAAAGGACTGTTGCATGAACTTACTCAGACTGGCTCCCCCTGAGAGCCAACACTGGGGCAATGGCTTGGGGGATCCAGGGACATACAGGGAGAAACTGTGTTGTCTGGCATCAGAGCAAGAACTAGGGGGCAGCTTTCTCCCAGACTGGGGTGCTTGTAGGGGTCATTGTTTCTATGCTGAAACCTCCCCTGTTGCAGAGCTGACTGGCAGCCATATCTGAGTTTCCATCAGCCTAGCTCACACTATTTGCTCTGCCCTGGTGATTCTCTGAGACCCCATCCCATCCAATTTCTCAGCCCCTCCCATGCTGTTTGCAGTGGCTTTTCCATATGAATGGCTCAGGCTTCAGACTTTCCTAAAATCTTTCAAACAAGCAGCACTTGTCATCAGTGTGCCCCATACCTATCAATAAGAGGCCCAAGATAGCTTTGCCTTTCCTGGACACTTCGAAGCACAACACAAGTAGCAGCCTTCTGCAGATTGCACTGTAGCTCATGCCAGTTGGCCCCAGGCAGTGGCTGACTTTGCACCTCCTGGGAGGCTCGAGAGCCAGTGCACACAGTGACAGCTTCGGACTATACCAGATTACAACTCTATATACCCATGAGCAACACACTCAAAGGACATACTCAGTGAGCACCAAAGCTCCACTGAAGCAAGTCCTGCTCCATAGCGGTGTCTCCTGCAAAGCAGCTTTTCCGTTGTAGATGCAGCTGGTCCTCACAGCCAATTGGCCTGGAGGTCAATTCCTCCCAGTGACACCAATAGCAATCAAGGCTCAACTACAACAAGACTGTCCACACAGCACACACAGGAGCATACCTAGAGTGCCTGTTCTGGTGAATGGGGAGGCTGAGCCACTGGGCCCTACAGGACACCTACTATACAAGGCCACTCTACCAAATCCAGAAGACAAAGAAGGGGGTATAGCTCAGTGGTAGAGCATTTGACTGCAGAAGACAAAGAAGCTCTACCTAATACATAAAAACAAACACAAGGAAGCAGCCAAAATGTGGAGACAAAAACATATGTCACAACTGGAAAAACACACACACAGAAGAAATCTCCAGAAAAAGAACCAAATTAAATGGAAGCAAGCAAATTACTGGATACAGAGTTCCAAACAATGGTCATAAGGTTGCTAGAGGATTTTAATGAGAGCTTCAAGGGACTTAGTGAAAAATTTAAGAACCTTAGTGAGAACATCAGAGACATGAAAAAGACCCAGTCAGAAATTAAGCATTCACTAACTGAAATACAGAATAATTTACAGGGATTCAACAGTAGAGTAGAGGATGCAGAAAATCAAATCAACAATTTGGAATATAAGGGAGCAAAAAGCATCCAATAAGAAGAGGGAAAAAAGAAAAAAGAATCCAAAAATTTGAAGATAGTGTAAGGAGCCTCAGGGACAACTTCAAGTGTACCAACATTGGCATTATGGGGATGCCAGAAGGAGAAGAGAGAGAACAAGATATTGAAAACCTTTTTGAAGAAATAATGACAGAAAACTTCCCCTACCTGGTGAAAGAAATAGATTTATAAATCCAGGAAGCCCCGAGTCCCAAACAAGAGAAACCCAAAGAGGCCCATACCAAGACACCTAACTAAAATGTCAAAGGTTAAAGACAAAGAGAGAATTTTAAAAGCAGCAAGAGAAAAACAGTGAAGAAGAAGAAGAAGAAGAAGAAGAAGAAGAAGAAGAAGAAGAAGAAGAAGAAGAAGAAGGAGGAGGAGGAGGAGGAGGAGGAGGAGGAGGAGGAGGAGGAGGAGGAGGAGGAGGAGGAGGAGGAGGAGGAGAAGGAGAAGGAGAAGGAGAAGGAGAAGGAGAAGGAGAAGGAGAAGGAGAAGGAGAAGGAGAAGGAGAAGGAGAAGGAGAAGGAGAAGGAGAAGGAGAAGGAGAAGGAGAAGGAGAAGGAGAAGGGATAAAAAATAAGAAAGATAAAATGACAATAAATACATATCTATCAATAATCGAATAAAAATCAAAATAAACAAACAAGGAATCTAATTTAAAAAATAAACTGATGAATAAAATAGAACTAGAGGCATGGAAACATGGAACAGAGTGATGAATCTCACAGGAAAGGGGAGCGGGGGAGCGGGAAGAGATTAACCAAAGAATTTATATGCAAGTGGAGTGGGGCAATGGGGGGCAAAAGGAGGACATCTGTAATACTCTCAATAATAAAGATTTTAAAAAGAAGAGGAAGAAGAAGAAGGGCCGCAGAGTCGGAGAGACCTGGGTATGCGTCCTGGGGTGTTTGATTTGGGAAAGTTACTACCTCTTCATGCTTCAATGTATTCATCAGGAAATAAGGTGAACAACAGCTACTTTACAGAGTTTGTCTAAGGATTCAGTGAGAAAGTATATGATAGCATCTTGTACTGTATAACACAGAAATAGTAGCTACTGATATTATTCCCCCTTCTCCCCAAAGTTCCTTGTCTGTCTGTTTCTGTTGAAATCCCACCCATCTGTCACTAAACTCTATATTTTTTCTTGGTATTATTATTTTCTTGCCAGCCCGTTTTGTGGCTCTAGTCTGCTCTTCCCTGCTAGACTGAATCCTCCTTGGGTACAGAAACTATATACCTCATTTATCTTGGCTTCCCCACAGCAGTACTTTGTCTTACACACAGAACCTGCTGGCAGGTTGTTATATCTGAAAGAACTTTCCAAATCATGGGTTGTAAAACATATAAGCGTATCTGAGTCTGGCTTGTTTAGAAAACCATGCACTCATCTCAGAACCATCAATTTCCGTATAGGCAATTCTGCAAGACACCTGGCTTGCTTTCCATTTTCACCTCTGTAGGCATTCATCTGGTCTAATTACAGCAAACCCTTTGTATGCTCTACATGCAAATTACCAATTAGCTTCTAGTTTTAAAAAAGTAGTCCCTGGTTATTTTATGTGAACATGGGTTAATCAGAGCAACCTGACTCGTTTTCATTCACATATCACAGTGGCAATGGTGAAGGGAAATAAAAACAGGGAAGCTCTGTTGAAACCCCTGTAAAAGGAAGAGAGGCTGTCTCCTCTGAGTGGCGCAGCCTGCGCTGCATCACACCCGGGGAGGCTGATTCATTTCCTCTCCTCCCCGCCATCACAATGCACCTCCGAAGCCCTCTCTTCTTTCTGCACCTCTCGCTGAACCCCACCACTCTTTTCACTGGTTCAGTGACTCACAGAGAGATCACCCGCCCAGCCAGGAAGAAAGTCTAAAGTAGGAGAAGAAGAAATATGCTTTTTTTAAAAAAAAAAAATTAGAGAAAAAATAAACAGAGCTCTCCATTGGAATGTTTGTACGATTATTAATAGAGCTGATTGAACCATATAATAATGTTTTTGAAAAAGTTCTTACTGAGGTATAACATATATACTGTAAAGTGCACAAATCGTAAGTATGGAACTCCTGAATTTTACATATATATGTAGGTACGTGTGTGTTTGTAAAAGCCATGCAATTCCACCCAGATCAAAAGATAATGACTTCCAGCACCCCAGGGTACCCATACCCCTTCCCAGTCAACAAACACCATCTGCTCCCACGGAGGTAACTACTCTGACTTCCCTCACCACAGATTCGTTCCCTGTTCTTGGCTTCTTGTCATTGGAATCTAGCATACACTCCTTTGTGCCTGGCTTCTCCACTCAGCCTTTTGTCTGTGAAATTCATTTGATTGTGTGTGTAGCAGCAGTTTGTTCTTTTTTTATTGCTATTTATTATTCCACATTATGAACTTTGTGAATAAAGCTGGTATTAGGAATGCAGTGCTGTAAACATTCTTGAACGTATTTTGGTAAATATCCTAGAACCATTCAATAGCCTTTTGCCTGATCTTCCTACTTCTACATTAGTTGTCACCATCCCAGGAAATTCCCTCAGTCAGCCCGGACCCTGGCTGCCCAAGAGCTCTCAGTGATCGATCCCTCAAGAGTCAAGACTATAGAGAGCCTTACGACTCCAAACCAGGCTTTCAAGGGCCTCCTGATTTGGTCACATCTTACCTCTTCAGCCTTATTTCCTGTATAATTTCAAAATTTATTACCTCCTGCAGTTTCCAGCCAAAACACATAGCTCACCTTTGTCCACATGCACCCAAACTTTTGATTGTGAGCATACCAATCCCTCCCTATCCAGAAAGTACTTTCTCACCAATTATAAATTAAGAATAAATATTTGATTTTAAAAAGTTGCTTGCCTCAGATTATTTTAAAGACATTTTCTTGCTCTGGCTGGGTGGCTCAATTGGTTGGAGCATTGTCCCATAAACCAGAAGGCGGCAGGTTCAATTTCCAGTCAGGGCACATACCTAGGTTTCAAGTTCAGTCCCTGGTTGGGGCGTGTATGGGAAGCATCTGATCGTTTCTCTCTCACATTGATGTTTCTCTCTCACATTGATGTTTCTCTCTCACATTGATGTCTCTCTCTCTCTCTCTCTCTCTCTCTCTCTCTTTCACTCTCTCTCTCTTCCTTTCTCTAAAAAAATCAATAAACATATCCTCAGGTGAGGATTTAAAAAAAGACATTTCCTGATTTGATATGATAAAGAGGTTATAAAAAGTAACAAAAAAATGGAATTTTCCATTCAGCTTGGAGGAATTTTGCACACAGGTTAAGGTTAGGGGCTTTGAGGAATACTGGTTCTGTCACTTCCTAACTATGTGACCTTAAGTAAGATATTTAACTTTCCTAAGACTCAGTTTTCCCACCTAAAAAATGGAAGCAAAACCTTCCTAACAGGATTGTTTTAAAGAATGAATGAAATATTACATAAAAATTACTTGAATATAGTAACAGGCACAAAGGAAGCACAATAAATAGTACTTGTTATTACTAATAAAGAAGCTGTATGTCATAGAGACTAAGAGAAACACATGGGCACCCAATTGCCTGGGTTCAAATCCCAGCTCTGCCACTTACTGGCTGTAAGATATGGGCACATTGCTAAACAAACTGTGCCACCGTTGCCTCATCTGTAAAATGATGTTTAAAATAATACCTTCTTCCAAGGGCTATTGGAAGGTTCAAAGAATTAATATATATAAAGCACTGTATCTGGAACACAGTAACTGGTATACATCTCAGCTACTGGTAGTACTGCTATTATTTTTTTCAACAACTACTAATATTAATCTCATTAACAGAACATTAGCATTCTGATGGAGTTGAAGTCTTGATAGACGAGGAAAAGACTAAGGGAGATTAACCTAGAGATATTTTTATAGGGGTCATTCCAAATGAGAGAGAAAATTCTGTAGAACAGTGGATGGACCCAAAAGTACCAATGGTTTGAACGAAGTATGGCCAAGAAAACATGTTAACAGTATCGTGGGACCTACATGACAGAGCTGCCAGTGTCCAAGGTGAATTCATGATTTGAAATAGGCATCTTTGAGGGTGTTTGTTTCTCACTGACCAGCAGAGCTGCCCATTGTGTCTAATAATTCACGCTGATGCCACCTGCGTGGCTTGAGATTCATTAGCAACTTGATCTCTAGAGCTTGGTCATCTCAGGAAAATAGGGCTCCTTAACACTAGCCTCCAAGGCATCCCAGAGTAATCCACATTTCCTGAAGACAAATAATAAGTTAATAAGAGATAGAGGCTAGAGTTTAGTGTCTTTGGTGAGTAAAATGATTCTTTAGTTTATTATTTCACTCCCATTTCACAAATTAGTAAGCAGAGGCAAGAACAAGTGAAATAACTTGCCTATGAACAAATATCTCAGAAACAACAAAAACAATGTATAAATCTACAAACTTGAATCCAGGGCCTATACAAGTCCCACACGAAGAACAAACTTTTTAATTTTTTAGTTGGCAGGGATTTCTTACTAGTAACTTTCAACAGATTAAACTCAAGAGAAAAATAGGTTCAAATAACAAATTCCTCAGTTTTATACTCAGTGAACTAAAAAGAGCTATCCTTTCGGTGGGTCTCTCTGGGGTACAGCCAACAAGAAATGGAGAGGGGAAGAGGGGGTACAGGAGCAATTTTTTCCCTGCCTTTCATGGAAAGCTAAATTTCTGATGAGAATAGATAGAATGGACATCTCAGTGTTAAGAAACAGAGGAAATGGTGGTCACTGAAGTCTCTAGGTGATTTACAGGTACTTTTAGGGTCCTACTGTCATATATGTGCCCCAAGAATCCTTCTAGATCCCATTTCTCCTTCTGTGTCTCCTACTTTACCAAATTTTTTGATTTTACGGAATCCTTTTTTGGGGGGGTGGGGAGTAGAATCACATTAATATTTCCTTTTCAAAATATCTCCAATAATCCTATATAATAAAGAGCTAATATGTAAATGATTGTCACGCCCTCATGCCATCACACCATAACGGCTCAGACACTCAACACTGGGGAGAGAGGAATGGGGACCAGCCAGGCTAAGACCCAGGAGAGGAACAAGCCACTGGCCCCATGGTTCTGGGCACCAGCGCCTGCGGCTGCAGCCCAGGAGAGGGACAAGTCGCCCGCCCCACGGTCCTGGGAACCTACGGCTGTGGCCCGGGCAAAGCCGCCCACCCACGGTCCCCTGCAGCTGCGGCCAGCCTGGGCGAAGCCGGCCCAGGTCCTGGATGCCTGTGGCTGGCCAGAGGGAGGGAATCCTGGGTCCCAGGTGTGGGGCGAGGCAAAAGAAGTTAGGGGAGATCGGGCCAGTAGGGGAGCAGTTAGGGGTGATCAGGCATGCAGGCAGAGGGGTTAGGGACAATCAGGCAGGCAGGCAAGCAAGCAGTTAGGAGCCAGCAGTCCCGGATTGTGAGAGGCAGTTGTATATCTCCTGAGGGGTCCCAGATTGGAGAGGGTGCAGGTCAGGCTGAGGGACACCCCCCACCCCTGCCATGCATGAATTTCATGCACTGGGCCTCTAGTGTTGATATAAAATAGATAGCACTATAAATAATTATACATATGGAAACATTGCTTCTTTTGATATTTTCAAACATACTAAAATTTACTTTTCTTTGGTTAAACTTTGGATTATTCTCTATACGTATTCTGATTTAGAGTAATACCTGAAAAGTATTCTTGACTATCTAACTGTGTGAATTCTACGGAATCATTTTTAACACAAAAATTTTGAGTTGTTTGAGTTGGTAAAGAGAGATTTGAAGTGTCCCATTTTTTAAAGTTGTAAACTGCTTTAGAGTTGTAAACTGCCTTAATAAACCCTGCTATGACTTACAAATGTTACAACAAAATTTCCTTTTAACATGTCTAAGGAACTGTATTTATTCGTAAATACAGTGGGAAGAGTATTTTGTGTGGAAGTGAGTAAAGCAAGTTGAGGACATGCTTATTTCAATTGCTTGTGGGTGGAGATGGTCTCATTACCACCTCTCCTTTATTTGGTAGGAAGTACTTCATGGAGGAAGGGGGAGTGTACTGAAGGAAAGGAAGAGTTAGAATAAAACTATTCAATGGATTCTGTTTTAAATATTAGTTAGCGCTCCTGATTGTCTTGGACATAAACACTAATACAGACAGAAAACAGGAAAGACAACTAAACAGAAAGACCACAGAAAACTAAACACTCCCCAAACTGTACCATGTTCAAGAAAAGTGGGAAGAGTATTTTGTGTGGAGGTGAGTGAAGCAAGTTGAGGACATACTTATTGCAACCAGTTGCTTGTGGGTGGAGATGGCCTCATTACCACCTCTCCTTTATTTGGTAGGAAGTACTTCATGGAGGGAGGTGGAGTGTAAGGAAGGAAAGGAAGAGTTAGAAGAAAACTATTCAAGGAATAAAGTGTCACTGAGAATAAAGAAGAGAGAGGATGATTATTGTTTTGTAGAAAAAGAACTCTCAGATTGCTTCAGAAAACAAAGGGGTTGGACAACTTCGATGTGGAAACAACACTTCTCTGTAGGATCTCATTCTTCCTGCATTGACTACTCCTAATCCAGGGCTTTATCCCTTTTATGATATTGGCATTTTTTGAGTCAATTAATCAATTTCCATTGACTATTATTCCAAAGTCCACTCCTGGATGAAACTCCCTCACTGTGTTTAATATTAAAGAATGATCATTTCCGCCAACATTAAAATCTCTCTCCTGAATTAACATTTTCTGTATACATATAGGCAACACCTGTTGCATGATTTTCTATTCTCAGCTTTCATTTACATGCAATGAAGCACTCTCTTCCCAAAAATGTTAAGTTCATGAAGTCAAAGAGCAACCGTTGTGTTTCTCTGTTGAATCCCCGTTATACCTGTTCCATTCACATTGCACATAGTAAATATTGGTAGAATAGATTTATAAATCCAAATGGTATATATATATGCCTTTCAATGAAAACCCTAATATTTTGCATTCTATTTTTACAAATGTTGTTGTACTTAGTATTTCAGCCTATTGTTCTGAAAAACAGATTACACTGAAATGCATGAGTTTACCTAGGGAGGGAGTTCAATAAATAAACCTGAAATTATCCTTCTTGGTCATGATTAACACACCAAAACTTGTGTGTGTGTAATTAAGACACATGTAGTACCATATGACCCAACAATCCTACTCTTGGGTATATACCCAAAAAACTCGAAATCATTTATACGTACCGATATACGCACCCCTATGTTCACTGCAGCATTATTCACAGTGGCCAAGTGTTGGAAACAGCCAAAGTGCCCTACAATAGAGGACTGGATAAAGAAGATGTGGTATATATAGACAATGTAGTACTACACAGCCATAAGAAAGGATGAAATAACGTCATTTACAACAACATGGATAGACCTTGAGAACATTATGCGAAGTGAATAAGTCAAACAGAGAAAGCTAAGAACTATATGATTTAACTCATATGTGGAATATAAAACTGAAACTTATGAACACCAACAGCAGTGTGGCACTTGCCAGAGGAGGAGGGTGGGGGAAGAAAAGACACATGTAGTATCAAAAATACTTCAAGTTCCTTTTGCAAAGATACTTTTTTTCCACTGAGGAAAGAAAATGTGTAGTCTAATTTCAAAACAGAGAAGTGGAAATTTGCTAGAATGGGGCATTCATTATTGCAAAATGTTCACTACCTCTTCAAACTGTTCTGCTGTTGAGAGATGACCAGAAAGCATACACTCTGAGCTATAAATATCCTCAGAGAACCATGGAGCATCTGCTTTTAATTTGTGCTTGGGTGGCTTATACATCAGACAGGAAAACATCCCTGCTTTTAAGAGGTTTGAACAAATGCCATAGAGTAAGTCCCCATTTTTGAATGTTTGTTGTCATTTTGGTTAGTGAACTCCATCTACCAAAACAAAAAGTAACAGGATGCTTCATAGGGCTCCTCCTTTGGCCTTGGACTTTAATGTTTAAAGAAAGACAAGGGGCGGGAGGCAAACATTTTTGCCTGCTCTGCCACACAGATATGTTTTTAACTGATGATTCAGAAAATATTTGCAACACTTATGTATGCAAACCATGTGGTCTTTATATATCTATTGAATTTTGGAATGAATTTAGCCTTAGTTTTGTTTCCTACTTACCCATTCATGGTTACTATTGTATTTTAGGGTTTTGCCTGTTTTATATTTAACTTCACACAGCACCCATTAAGCTGATTAATGTTCCATTTGATCATTTTTATGAGTAAATGTATTAACAGCTTAAGAAAAGGAGATAACTATGGTTGGATCTAAAAGTTAGGCAGAAGCTGCCACTTAATGTTTAAAAAAAGGGGGGGTCAAAAAGGCAGGTAAACCATGCATATTTTCAAAGCCTCTCTCAGTCCTTAGTTCTTCAATTCTTCCCCATTTATGTCTTCCACATTTACACTGTGTAAGTCATAAATGTTGCAAGAACCCAAATCTTCAACAGGAGGTCAGAGAACATAAATATTACTGTGAAGTGGGCAAATAGAGTCTTGGGAGAGTTTGGGCTTAATCTGAACCTTAAAGAATAGAGAGATTTGGGTATGTAAAAGGAGGTGAAAGACATTAGCTTCAGATGTGAAAGACAAAAATGAGCTTGTATCAGAGAACCATCCCTTCAACAGGGCTGAGGACATGAGGGCCTGCTTGTTCAGGTTCTTGAGAAGCTTATCTCTGAAAGCTCTTTTGTTATCTACCTGAAGTTCTTGACTCTTGCTGGAGGACCCCCATATATATTTTTTTTTCACTAGAGCAAAAAACAGCTCTGAATGGCTAGTATGAGGTAATACAATGGCATAGCATTTAGGTTTCTTAGATAGTTTTTAGGCAATGCACGTTTTGGAAATGTAGCTGTGGCTGAGCTCTTTGTCTAGTCTTTTAGTGCACTGTGTTAAAAAGAAAAAAAAAGGTGGTACATCTGTATATCTGCATAATTAGTGATGACTTTCAACCTTTATTTCAGATATGTATGTCAATAGGACAGAATGAAGGAGACATGGATATGAGGTCATGAAAAAGATACTTTCCTAAACACCACGTAACGTAAAATTTCAAATGGTTTTGCCATATTCAAAGCCAATTCATTTGAAAGGCTTTGTGACTATTCCAATGATGCTTCCTCAGTAGCAAATCTTCCATCCCTGCCATCTTCTCTCTGCATCTATATCTTCCCTTTCTTGTATGCTGACCCCTCCATGCCTAAACCAGTGCATCTTCTCTTATTTTGTTCCTCTTTCTGCTCTATCCCTGTCTTATCTATTAGCCCCATGCCTGTCCCAGCATTTAGGAAATGCATAATAGGGGTGGAGGATACATTGCTTGAAACTGAAGAGATATATTAAATTATGATGTAAGAAGAGGATGCAGTAAAATAGAGATCAGAGACATTGGAGAAATAAAAATGTGTAAACTGAACATCGACCACAACCAAACAATACTTTGCCTATAAAGGGGTAGCTAGGAAAATGATTAGAACATATCAAATGACACAGGGAAAGCAGTACATACACGAGAACCCATGGTGGGAGGTATTAAAATTATAAACTAGATATTATAAAAAGTATTGATAAGGAATATTCAGATTCTCCTCCCTGCTCCCAATACCAATTGAATCCTAATTTATTAGGCCAGTTTCTATCCATTTCCTCTGAAGTCAATCTATCTCTGCCAAACTCTTTCCTAGTCTTTTGGAATACAAAATTGGAGGACACTGCAATGCTGACCGAAGACTACAGAATCCAAGAGTCAAGAGGAAGGGAAAGACCTAGCAAGAGAGGGGTCAGTGGGTTTGGCAAATAGAATCTGGAGTGTCCAAAAGTATGAGATGTGAAAGATTGACTATCCAAGAACTATTCCCAAAGGGAAGTAGATCGTATATATTTTAATGCTTTTCAAGATATAAATTGAATACCTTTTTAAACATGGTTGGGTGAGAATCATGCTCCTTAGACTGGACCACATGTAATGGCTTTAATAAGGTTACATAAAAAGATACAGCTCATACATTGCGGTAGGCCTATAGGCTATGAGGTACCCACATATGCTTTCTCACAGGGCAAGCATGCAAGTGATGTTGTTGCGAGCCGGCATGGAAATGGGCCCTCTGTTCATTACCCAGTCTGTGAGTGGAGATTCATAGGCACAATCAACACCCCCAGCTGCTGTAGGTGCTTTGAAGTCTATGGAAGCCACCAGGGCAGAACCTAAGACTAGAGATTACAGTGTCAATGGCACCAAGTCACCTGTTTCTCTTCGTTGGTGAGCTCACTCAACCTTAGTCAGGGAAAACTGTATGCACACATATGCCTGCTTTTCTGAGATTCTCAACATGCTTCTCTCAAGCCACCTCTTCTGCTCATATGAGAAATGAAGGGAATTTGTTGTACCCAGTCCACCTGGAAGGCACCTTTCACTGGGGCATATTGTCTGATTATGTTCATGGGCTGCCACATCATTGATCATGAACAAGAGGTGGAACTATAAAGTAATAAGGTTATTTTATCACTCAGACATTGAAATGCAAGTGAAAGTTAATGTTTTACTTTCAGAAGGTCACTATGGGTAATCTATATTTAATCCAAAAATGCTGACCTTGTTCCAACCATTTCTGAAATAACTTCTGGAAGTAACATTCAGAGCTATTTTATGAGCACACAAGAAAGTGTCATTTTATAGTTACACCTCATTAATTATATTTGGTTGCACTGACTTTCAGTCCTTTTCAATATCAAATTCATCCTCAGGGTATGGAAATTGCTCTCAAAAAGTATATTCAAAGTATGAGAAACAGTTCCGAGTGCAATTGAAAAGGGGGAGTTCAATCCTGTTTTAAGCACCGTTAACCTCATTTAAATAAATGAATCATCTCTCTTGAAGACTAATTCTAAAGAGGGAAATAACAAAAATACATTTTTATTGATATGTAATTCATACACCATAAAATCTCCTGAAAGCATAAAATTAAGTAGTTTTTAGTATATTCATAAGATCATATAACCATCACCACTAATGTTAGGACATTTTCATCACCTCAAAAAGAACCCCCCAAAACCCATTAGCAATCATTCCCTACTTCGCATTCCTCAGCCCCCATAACCAACCATCTGCTTTCTGTCTCTATGGATTTTCTCTAGCTGGACATTTCATACACATGTAATCATAAAATACATATTTCTTTGTCATCTTAAAGTCAGTCTCCAGTGGAAATAATGCCTGTTTTATTCCTTTAATGTCAAGAAGAAACAGTCTCCCGAATAAGTTTTTATATAGAAATGCAAGCAGCATAGCAGTTCATAATCAGACAGAAACTTTTATCCCTAGATGTCCATATCATTTAAGAATATTTATTAAGTAATCCGTGCTAAATAGTTATTAAGAGTTTTAATTCCAAAGAGAAAACTGTGCTGAACTTTATTCAGTGACAAAGCATATCCGGGGCAGAATACAAACAAGTTTTCTGATTCCTAGATTGAAATCTATTGTTGTAATATATTCCTTAAATAAGACAAAGAGTCAATGGCTCCACCAAGGATTTCTTTACAATTATTCTTATTTATAGTCATTTTTCATCAGATCTCCCTTGTGGTGACATTTACAAGATAGTTGGCCAGGAGAGAGAATAGAGTTGAGAACACAATGTTCAAAAATAAAAATAAAAGATAAATGCCACCAAAAAGAACACAAAGGAAAAAAAGAAAGAAAGAAAGATAAATGCCAGGAATAACTAATATTTTAATGGAGAGATCACATCACAGACTCACAATCCCATCCTGAGAAAATAAAAATATCTTAATTTCCAAAAAGTAAGAGAATTTTTAAATACAAGTCATTATATTTTCAAAAGGAATCAGAACTAAAATGCTGCCCATATATTGTGGTATATCAACAAGGAAATTGTCATTTGAATCTTCTCTCCTCTCTCTCCCCTCCTCCTCCTTCCCTCCACTCCTTTCTCCCACAGTCATTGGATACTTAGTACATTCATCCGCACTGTGATGTGGCCAGAAATAAGTCACCAGAAACAAGTCAGACATGGCCTTTGATCTCTTAGCACCTTCAATATTACAGAGAAGACATATTAAACAACTAGTTCCAAGTTTGAAGCAATAATAAAACAGAGGTACAGGAAAATCTATTTTTCACACAAATGACCATAAGTAATCTTGGTTTAAGTGATTATTAAGATCGTCAGTCTCTGCACCTTACATAATAAATAGCCCATCTCTTCTTCTGAGAAGACATCTAATGGTTGCCAATCACATTTAAAAAAGTTCTTGTAGCTGTAGTCCAGTAATCATAGGCAGGATTAGATTGACTGCTAGCTTTGTTCAGCAGTTATTTTCACTATTTCTGAATCTTTAGTCATTTAAGAGCCCAACTGACTCTTTTTCTATCCAAACCAGAGACATTTACATTTTTCTAAATTTCTTTACACTTGAAACTGTTAACATACACTTTTATTCTAAAACTAGAGACCCGGTGCATGAAATTCATGCATGGGGGGGGGGGGGGTTCCCTCAGCCTGGCCTGCACCCTCTCCAAACTGGGGAGGGCAGTTGGGGGCAATTGGACCAGCAGAGGAGCAGTTAGGCATCGATTAGGCTGGCAGGAAAGTGGTCAGGGGGTGATCAGGCTGGCAGGCAGGCGAGCGGTTGGGAGCCAGTAGTCCCGGATTATGAGAGGGATGTCCGACTGCTGGTTTAGGCCCGATCCCACATTCCGGCAGTAGGACATCCCTATCACAATCTGGGACCGCTGGCTTCCAACCACTCGCCTGCCTGCCTGCCTGCCTGCCTGCCTGCCTGCCTGCCTGATTGCCCCTAACTCCCCCTGCCTACCTGCCTGATCGCCCATAATTGTCTCTGCCTGCCAGCCTAATTGCTGCCTAACTGCCCTCCCCTGCCAGCCTGATCACCCCCAACTGCCCTCCCCTGCCGACCTTATCTCGCCTCTAACTGCTTACTTCCCTGCCGGCCTGATCGCTCCTAACTGTCTCTGCCTCAGCCCCCACCACCATGGCTTTGTCCGAAAGGAAGTCAGATATCCGGAAGATGTCCAGTCAACCCAGTCTAATTAGCATATTACCCTTTTATTAGTATAGATATTTCCAGCTAAAAAAGCTTTGGTAGAATGAGGTGCCAGTATACAGTATATAAGGCCCTCTATTGGTCATCTAGGGCTGCCATAACAAAACCCCACAAACTGGTGACTTAGAATAACAGATATGTATTACCTTACAGTTCTGGAGGCAAGAAGTCTGAAATGAAGGTATAGGCATGGCCAGTTTCCCTCTGGCACCTTTAGGTGAGGACCCTCCCTTGCTTTTTCCTAGACTCTGGTGGTTGCTGCCAATCTTTAGTGACTTAGAGGTGCATCATTCCCACCCTGCATCTTCACATGGCCATCTTCCCTCTGCTCATGTTTGTCTGTGTCCAAATTTCCCCTTTTTATAAAGACACCAGTCATATTGGATTAAGGCCCACCCCAATGATCTCCTTTCAACTTGATGACCTTTGGAATGGCCTGTCTCCAAATAGGGTCACATTGTAAGGTACTGGAAGTTAAGGCTTCAACATAACAATTCAGCCCATACCAGCTCCCAAGCAAAATGATACATTCTTTATTAATGATTGTAATAAATAACTGACTTATTGAACTACTCCACTCTGTACTGTGAAAGTCACTTTTTAAAATCAATCTACAAATTAAGGGAGGCTATGTATTATCTTTTCTGCAAGTAGAGTTTTTCTCCATTAGCATTAAGAAGAGTCCTAAAGAGATTAATAAGAATTCTTAGGTCAAAGGTTTTAAAAATGTTCGTGGAATTTTCCATCACTTTGAAAAGATCCCAACAATAGTGGAAAATTCATAAAGGAACATTGGTATGCCACAGAATTCGATTTGTATTCTTATCACGACCTTATGTCTTTATATCCAAGTGACTTCAGCACCTTGCTATGATGAGAAAGGCACAGTGAGGCATTGGGGAATGTGAAGTAAACTTTACTATGAGGAAGAATAATAGCAAATATTTATCTAGTTCAGTCCTGTGTGACTGGTGTACTAGGCAGTGTGAGGAAGCTAAGTTAAACATGACATGGGCCTACCTTTAAGTTTATCTCCCTAAAAGAAGAAATAAGATGAATATTAAAATACCTATAACATGAGATTTTTTTTAAAAAACACAGGAGACAAAAATTGATTCCAGTGGAGAAAAATGGAGTAGAACTTTTAAACAGAAATGTCACAAATGGGATAGTGGCGATTAAAATACTTGTTTTAAGTATTACTTGCTGTTTTTAAGTTATTGAAATAGTAGTAACTTTGTGATGTAATACTGTAACTTAGGTTTTTAACTGGAATCGTATATACCCAAATGATGATAGATGGCATTAAATTTTGAATTGAACAAAGATGCACTCCTTTTGAAAATATTTCCATTTCCTCCTAATCCTCAAGAGAACAAAGAAAATGACAATGGACAAAGCAAGGATCCTATTGCTAGGTGAGTTACACTCTAGTCCAAGAACCAGAGTGTAACTATGGCAGTATTTCAATTTATTTAAGTTATTACAAATCAGCTTTTTCATCTATAAATAATGAACTAAAGGAGATAAAGACAAACCAGATACTTTCTTTGAAATATAACTAGAGTCTGCTATCATTTGAACACCTTCAAACACACATTTGTATACTTCCAGATCAACAAAAGTTAGTCACAATCTATCTTCAAAGTTATCAAACAAGAAATGGAGTTAATGGATAACTTCTGTTTGAATCAACATATACCTAGAGCCTCGCCATTTCCCCACTAGTGCAAGGTCAGAAAGAGCTTTACACAAGTAACTCAACATTAATATTAACAAACTCTATTGTTAAAGGATTTAAAAAAAAACACTTTTAAATCATATATTTACTTTCTTCATTTTTATTTGGTATTAGCTTTTTAAACAATCATTTATTTTAATAATTTCTATCTACTGATATAAAGTGGAAGTAGTGGTGCCTAGGCTGAAAGGTAGGCAAGAGCCTGATTGGAAAAGTCACAAGGAGACGCTACAGAAGAATTCCGAGCAGAAGTGCAGCACCGTCAGAGCTTAAGGAACGGTGGCATGATGACAATCCAGAGAACAGCAAGGTAAGAAATGCAGAGACCAAATGGAGTGGCTCCACTGAGACTTTTATCTGAACCACACCCAGTAATGCACTGGAGAGTGATGCTCAAGAAATTGACTGGGCTACGCCGAGAAAACAAGCTCATGCACGAGGGGCAAGTCTGCATTACCAGTGAGCTTGTCTTTGGTCCGTTTCCACCTTGCCCCCTGTCCCCATGCCCCAAATGAGAACATTCCTTTTTCAAAAGTTTTGTTGTTGAACATTTTGATTGAGCTGCCCTCTTAAAATTTTACTTGTACATATCACTGGCTCCTCCAATTCAACATGTTTAGTTAAAAGCTAACTCATCATTCCCAACCACAGCCTGTACACACATTCCTCCTGTATTCCCTATCTCGGCTGTGACAGCTTCATCTTCCCCAGCACCCAGATGAAAATGTCAGTCTTCCCTTTGCCTTACTAGGTGGTCCACCATGTCCTGTATAACCTACCTTCTAAGAATCTCCAGAAACTGCCCCTGTTTTCCATCCCCATTTGAAATCAAGGCTCTTATTACCTTTGTTGGCCTGGACGATCATTTAAAATGGATTTCATTGCTTCTTTGCATCTCTTCCTCCTCTCAATAATCCACTTCCCATCCTGCTATCAAAACGGTTTTCCTAACATTCAAATATGATCTCATCATGGCCCTGCTTTAAATCATTGAATGCATCTTCACTGTCTTCAAGATGGAGGAAAAACTTCTTGCTGTGAGTTACAAGGTCATTTAGGATCCAGCCCTGGCCTCCACCTGGAGTTTTCTCTCCTCCTGTGTTCCCATGCATGCTTCGCTGCCAAACTGCCATCTTGTAGTATCCCGAACAGGCCTTGCTCTCTAACAGCCTTTGGCATGCTATTCCCTTGCCTAGAATGCCTTTCTCTGCATTCCCCTCTATATCAGCTTCTTATTGCTGCTGTAATGAAACATCATCACAAACTTAACGATTTAAGGCAACACTAATTTATTCTTTTATGATCTGGAGACCAGAAATAAGACATCAGTCTCACTGCACTAAAGTCAAGGTGTCAGAGGATTAATTCCTTCTAGGGGCCCTGGGGAAGTATCCATTTCCTTTCCTTTCCTGGAGACCACATGCATTCCTTGGCTGGTTGCCCCTTCCTTGCACATTACTTGGACTCCTTGCTTCCATTGTCCCATCTCCTCTCTGTTATCAAATTTCCCTCTGCCTTTTTAAAATAAAGACATTTAGGATGACATCCAGGATATTCTTACCATCTCAAGATCCTATATTTAATCCCATCTGCAAAATCCCTTTGACCATGGAAGGTAACATTCACAGATTCCAATGATTAGGACTTAGATACCTTTGAGGCCATTATTCAGTCTATCACACCTACCTTTTTTGACCTCATCCTTTCCAGAAACCACTTAAACATTTTCTCTCTTCTGGGAATTTTTCCTTTCTTACTATTGCCCCCCATAAGTACCTCCAATTACCCCCCTACTGGGTATCTCACTAAGGTGATCAACTGTATGGGATTGTCTGGGACATAAGACTTTCAATGCTAAAACCAGAAAACTGCTAGGCAAATCAGGATGACTCAGTTATCCTAAGTCCTCACCTTTCTTCCTATATCACACTTATCACATGGGATTATAATTTATAATTTTCAGTTCTCTTGTGTTTCTTCTTTGCTGGGCTATGGGCAGGAATATGCTTCTTTGGGACTTAGGACGTTCATGCCTCAGTTTTTGGCATGGTAGAGGCTCCCCATAAGTGAATGGATGTTGATGGAGTTTGTGAAGCAGCCCTACAAAGCAGACAATCTAGGCAAAATGGAAAAGTTCCATCCTGGAGTAGAATAAAAACAAAACACTAAACACCAGTATGTTCTCCTGTATATTTTTCTTTTCTTTCTCATCTGCACTTGAAAATCTGAGTTGAACTAGACACAGTTCTTTGCAAGAATCCAAATGTTCACAGTGTTTTACAGAACACACTGTCTTGGAACAAACAGTCTCTACTATTTATAGGTGATTGCTTCACCACTTTCTTGTCTTGCCTGTTTCTTGAATGCCCCTTGCCATAAACAAAGCCAATTGAAATAGATTTTTGGCCAGGTTCTGGGAGTTCTTATAACATTTCTTTATTCTCTAAAATTCTGATAAAACTGACTCATTCTGGGAATTTAAATCATGAATGCCACAGCACCTGGAGCACCAGCCCAGTGACTCAACTTTTTATCACTTCTAGTTACCCTCTGGTCAACTTTGTTTCCGTCTGGAAGTGTCCTTGGGCAAAGGTGCCCCAACCTAGCCAGCACAGCCAGCGTTAATGGGAATGTAACTGAGGTAAACATTGAAAAGTAAGATTCAGACAAAGACATCACCTAGGCAGAGCCATTGTTTATACAGTCCTGCTTGAGAGAAAGTCATTTCTGTTGCTCAACAGTGAATACTTCTGCGTCCTGATACCAAGTGTGTCTAATTGCTCCTGAACAACAATATGAAGGGAAACCCTGCACAGGGTAAAAGAATGGGGACAAGAATTAATTAAATAACACATCTTCTGTTGACCATATTTTTATGGGAGAGAAAGTAGAAAATTAAAACCTGTTTATGTCACATAAGCAAAAACAGAAGCTATGTAAAAAGATGAGACATTCCTGATGAATGGGAAAATAAAACTTGGAACTTTTAAACACTATTAATTAACATGTTATCAATAAACTAGAGGCCTGGTGCACGGATTCGTGCACTGGTGGGGTCCCTCGGCGTGGCCTGCGGGGATCGGGCTGAAACCAGCAGTCCAACACCACCTGCCACTCCTGCCTGCCACTCCTGCTCATCCCGGCCCCACTGTGCCTGCCGCTGTGGTCTCTGGGCTGCAGCAGCCAGCTGTGAGCCTTGTGTCTGGCGCTGGTCGGTCAGGTGAGCGGCACTCCTGCTGTGGGAGCGCACTGACCACCGGGGGCCAGCTCCTGCATTGAGCATCTGCCCCCTGATGGTCAGTGCATGTCACAGCTACTGGCCGGTTGTCCAGTCCTCTAGTCATCTGGAGAGAGAGAGAGAGAGAGAGACTTAGGCTTTTATATATATAGATAACTAGATTGATAACGATAAGCTTTGCCTTTTACATGGAATAAAATCAGATCACCAAAAGTGAAGAATTCTGCACAGACACAATTTGAGGGAAATATTTGGAAGACCCCAAAGATATAATGCTGTAGCTAAAAGTACATATATTTTTAGTTTAGAAAAAATACCTTAAACTCTACTTAAGGTTTATAAATCTTTTCTCTAATGTATGATAGGTGGGAAAACTTTTAATGATTCTCCTCAAGAATATTACATCTGCCTGGTCAGTGTGGCTCAGTTGTTGAGTGTCAATCTGTGAACCAGGAGGTCAAGGTTCAATTCCCAGTCAGGGCACATTCTCAGGTTTCGGGCTTGATCTCCAGTAGGGGGTGTGCAGGAGGCAGCTGATCAATGATTCTCTCTCATCATTGATATTTCTATTTCGCTCTCTCTCTCTCTCCCCTCTCCCTTTCTCTCAGAAGTCAATAAAAATATACTTTTAAAAAAGAATATTATATCTCAGTGAGTTAATTTGAATTCTTCCTGAATAGGTATAATCCACAAAGGGTTATGACAGATGAGTGACTGCTCTACCCAAATGCAGCCACCGAATCCCTGATTTGAATCCTGGTTACAGAGCTCTTTATATTTACCCATTATTTGCTTATAAGAAAATTACCATAGTTATAATTTCACCTGTACACCCACTGAATAGTAATCTGTCAAAAGACTACTGATGGTTTTTGCTACATTGTGAGTGGCAAGGCTGAGTGTTAAAACCAGCTATATAGGGAAAACCAGTGCTGTCCATTCATGAGGACATTACGCTTCTGAAAAGGAAAAGGAAATGTCCCCTCTCCCTTTCCATAGGCTCTGGCTTTCGGGTTACCCTACTCCACCAGATTGAAATAAACAATAGAGAATAGTGAACTGCTTTAGATAATCTCTTTTATTTAAGCTTGAAAGAAATTGAAAGGCTCAACCAAGGTCATGTTAAATGTTAACTTCTACCAGGAATTGAGGCTGAAAGGTTCACCAGCAGAACGGGGTAGTTTTGTTTTATAAATCCACAGTCAACTGGCCTCTATCATGTTTACAGAATGCCAGGTGGCATTAATAATTCAAAATGGCTACACATCTACAACTAGTTTCCTTGTCTTCATAATATTTTGTGTTTTCTTTTTATTTTTTTTATTTCTAACTCTTTAACTAAGTGAGCATTTCACTTTTCTGAGTCTCTAATATCTTAGAGTTCTAGAATTTTCGAGTTGAAAAGGATCATCTAGCCAGTGGCTCCTAGAATTTTTTAAATTATGCTAACTAGCAAAAGTTTCCCAAATTTGGTAATTTTAAACTTGTGAACTTTGTAATTTATCTGGTGCAGAAAAAAACAACACAGGACAAACAACTACCAACTATCATCATCATCATTTTATAAAACAAAGGATATGTTCCCCATAAAAGAAAATAGGACATCATCTACAGTGGGAATGAGAGAGAAATATATTTACATAAGTTTTGTTATCTGAAAAGCTTACCAACTTGTTTTCTCTTTTAATCACAGATGGGTAGAACTTTATCCAAATGGAATCTGATATCATTCCAGCGCCCAACCTTCAACTGAAGAAATGAAAACTTGGGGTCACTTGACCAAGATCACTGTATAAGTTAAGGTTCTCCAGAGAAAGAGAATCAATTGGCTATACATACATATCTGAAGAGAAATATTTATTTTAAGGAATTGCTTATATGATTGTAAGGAATGGCAAGTCCAAAATATATAGAGTTGGCCAGCAATCTTGAGTCAAAAGGTTCAAAATTCAAGCAGAATTTCTATGTTGCAACCTTAAGACAATTCTTCTTTCTTCAGGAAACCTCAGTCTTTGAACTTAAAGCTTTCAAAGGATTGAATGAGGCTCACCCATATTACAGAGGGTAATATGCTTTATTTAAAGTCAACTGATTGTAAATTTTAATCACATCTAAAAAATACCAGAAACATCTAGACTGGTGTTTGACCAAATAACTGGACAATATAATCTAGCAATGTTGACACAAAAATAGTAATCATCACAGACATAGAGTTGATTAGTTTTGGATGGTGAGGTCTTCTGATTTCCTATGCAGTAGTCCCCCCATATCTGTGGTTTTACTTTTTCCTATTTCAGTTACCCCCAGTGAACCACCATCAAAAAACATTAAAAGGAAAATTCCAGAAATAAACAACTTATAAATTGTGCACCATTCTAAGTTGTGTGATGAAATCTTGCACTGTCCCACTCTGTCCAGCTCAGTGCATGAACTGTACACTTGTCCACTGAACCCACACTGTATATGCTACTCACAGGTTAGTCTGTAGCTGTATCATCAGAAGGTCAATAGTAGCCTAACACTACATAATGCCTACATCATTCACCCCTCTTTATCTCATCACGTAGGGATTGTATCATCTCACATCACCATAAGAAGTGTGAGCACAGTACAATAAGGTATTTTGAGAAAGAGACCACAGTCATATAACTTTTAATACAGTATCTAATCTAATAATAGACAAATATGCAAATTGACTGCACCTTCGCTACGCCCAAACCAACCAAGCCACGCCCACCAACCAATCAGGACGAATATGCAAATTATCCCAACAAAGATGGCGGGTAATTTGCATATCACGACAGCGTAGAAAGAAGCCAAGAGCTGCAGAAGGGAGCAAAGCTGCAGAGAAGCAAGCAAGCCGGGGGGGGGGGGAGGGAGGGAGGAGAAGGGAGGAGCGGAGGCGGGGCCGGGGGAGAAGGAAGTTGAGCAGGCGGGGCCGGGGGAGAAGGGGCGGGGCCGGGGGAGAAGGGAGGAGCGGAGGCGGGGCCAGGGGAGAAGGGAGGAGCGGAGGCGGGGCCAGGGGAGAAGGAAGGAGAGCGGGCTGGCGGAGAAGTTAGAAAAGCAGGGGGGCTGGCAGAGATCGCGGGGCGGGGGACAAGGGAGGAGAGCAGGCAGGGTGGGGTAGAGTGCAGCAGGAAACCCTATTGCAGGATTTTTCCTGCAACGGGAACGCTAGTATTGTTATAATTGTATTTTTATTATTTGTGATTAATCTCTTACTATGTCCAATTTATAAATTAAACTTCATTACATGTATGTACATATGTATAGGAAAAAATAGTATATACAGAGTTCAGTACTATCTGAAGTTTCAGGCATCCACTGGGGAATGATTGTAGTATGTATTCTATCTTATGTCTCTCTCCAACCCCAAATAAAGCAATGCTTTTTTTTTTTAATTTTGTTTTGAGAGAGAGAATCAATGTGAGAGAGAAACAGTGATTGGTAGCCTCCTGTATGCTCCCCAATCAAGGGTCAAACCCAAAACTTTGCAGGGCACAGGATAATGCTTCAACCAACTGAACCACACTAGCCAGGGCAATGTGTTTTGTTTTGTTTTTTGGTTTTGTGTGTGTGTGTGTATGTGTTTGTTTTTTGTATATACCATTCATGGTAATTTAGAGGATTAAGTGAGATTATTTATGTTTTTTATTCTAGATCTGAAATGATTATAAATTAGGATTATAGTTCCATAATTCTGTACATCCCTATATACAAAAGCAAAGTAATGATGTTAGGCAATGAATTTTATCAAAATTGCAGATGATGCAAAATCAATGCTTTAAAATTATTTCACAATAAAGTTAATTAAAAGGCATTATGCAAATCTCGATGGAAATAATTATCTCAAAAAAGAAAAAATATATAAAAATACTTATTTCTAGTTAAAAGATTCAAAGACATTATTCCAAAACAACAATGGTTTTATCTGATGGTAACATTATATATATTTTTCCTTTGTAATTTTCTTAGAGTTTTTAGTCTTTTTAACAATGTTCATGTATTAACTTACTGTAGTTAAGACTCAACTACACTCAACTACATTTTTAAACCTAAAGAATAAAAATAAGTCCAATATTATGTTTGTGCAACTATGTTATGCCAACATACTCTTAAATTGTTTCTAAATAACACAGACATATCCATTTGAATAAGTTGACGTTTTCATTTTGGTTTAATCTTGGTTAACTGGTTTGATAAACATCCAAACCACATGCCAATGTGTAAACTCATTGACCCACATGACCTTGTTCTTACAATTTAAATAAAGTGTATAATTGTATTTCACAAACATTGAGAAGCAATAACTTTGGAAAGGGGGGAGCAACATCCTTGCCAACATTTATAGAAAATGCATGTGCTAGAAATTATAATGACAAAAAAAAGAACCTGATGTCAAACATTTCAGCAAATTACACTCTGCAGTCTAGAAACACTTCCACTGGAGGAGACCATTAATATGAGCAGATGTGTGTTTTTGTTTCTACAATGCAATGTAGGCAGATTATTATAAGTGTATGCAATTATGTGCATTTTTAACAGTTACATGTGAATAATAAGTATGAAGACTGTTTTTAAGTTAATAGAACTGAGAAACCAGGTAGAAAATCATGTATTTTATTTTATTTCACATGAGTAAGTTTTTAAAAGAAAATGAAAAGCTAAAACAAATGAAGAATTTACAGAAGAGAAAAATGGAATTAACAGTGTCCAATTCTGTTCTGATTTCATCTGATATTAAAGAGCAAACAGATGCCTGGCCCTGTTAATAGAACTTTGGATCACAGTAATGAACAGCCTCCATGAGAATTATAAGGGTTGGTTTTCTTAAAGTATTATTCATTTCATTTTAAATTTTATCATAAAACTAGAGGCCCAGTGCATGAATTCGTGTACAGGTGGGGTCCCCCAGCATGGCCTGCAGGGATCGGCTGAAACTGGCAGTCCAACATCCCCCGAGGGATGTAGTAGTGCATGAAGCGGCTGGCAGCTGGGGAGGAGCCCAAGCCTGGGCCAGGCGCCGTGCCACTCCGCTCATCCAGGCCCCACTGTGCCTGACACCGCCACTCGGTAGGCTTGCTGCCCCCACAGCTGTGCTTGCCAGCCGTGAGCCCAGCATCTGGCGCCCGTTGGTCAACTAAGTGGCACTCCTGCTGTGGGAGCGCACTGACCCCCAGGGGACAGCTCCTGCGTTGAGCATCTGTCCCCTGGTGGTCAGTGTGTGTCATAGCGACTGGTCGATCAGTCAGCTGGTCAAAGGGTTGATTAGGCTTTTACATATATAGATTATATGAAAATAAATAAAGGACATAAGAATAAAGTACAATAATGTAACAGTTGGGATGATCTGCGCTGCAAGGTTCCAAAACCCAACCCAAACTGGCTTAAGGAAAAAAAGAATTTATTGGTTAATATAACTTAAAACATCAAGGGGAGTATTAGCTTCAATTGTGGCTAAATCCAGGAACCCATATGATGTCACTAAGGCCTGGTCTTTATCTCTTGAATTTGCTCCTCTCCATTTTTAATTGTGCTACTTAAAATTTTCAGTTGCATACAACAAACACCAACTATGGCTAATTTAAGCACACACACAAAATGATCAAAGGATTTTAGCTAGCTCATAGTATTTTCAGAAAGACCTCAGAACCAGATTTGGAGACTTGTAGTCAGAAACATACCCCGAATAACATTAAGACCTGAGACACCAATGCCAGAACAACGAGATCCAACAGTTCTAATCCCAGGCACTGGGTGTGCCTGCTAGAACCATTGCTTTTATAAAATTTTTAAAGAATAGTTTATTGATTTTTAGAGAGAGAGGAAGAGAGAGAGAAACAAAAAACAAAGATGTGAGAGCACAACACTGATTGGCTGCCTTCAGCACGCCCCCCACCAGGGATGGAACCTGCAACCCAGGCATGTGCCCTTGATCAGGAATTGAACTAGCAATCTCCAGGTGCACAAGATGACACCCAACCTACTGAGCCACATTGGCCAGGATCAGAACCATTGCTATTGATGCTTCCAGAAATGGGATACAGCTGCCACTGGCTTCTCAGAATGGAGGCCTTCTTTTTGCTTCATTGGCTCCTGAATAAAAATCTGACAAGAGTGATTCTGATTGGTAAAAGCTAGAACACACCTATCTTGAGGCAAGGAAGACTAAGAAGAGAAGGTAAGAATCCAGCTTTTACAGAGGAAGGTGATCTAATAAATTGGGGAACTCTTCAATGTAGGAAAGTTGTTCAAAGATTCTGAGTGGCCAAAAAGAATAACAAGTATAAGCCACGGCTTTTTCCCTTGGACATTATGTGCTGCCAACTAGCTGCCAGCAGCCCCAGAGTTACATCTTCCCAGGTCCGTATCCTATGAAGGAAATGCCTGTGCTTTTCCCTGTAGACCTGGCAAAACCCTTGTCTCCCACTGACTCTGATAATGTTTCATGCCCAACTCTGTACCAAGCATGTGGTCAAGGGAATGTGGCACTTTGATTGGCTGACACTGAATCACATGCCCTCCCCTGGAGCTGGAGGTGAAGTCAACTCTACCTGAAGCATTTCAAGTTCTTGTTCTGATAATACATATAAACCTTGTATATATTACATTATATATATAAACCCTATGCTGTATATTATTATTACCCCCATTTTGAAAATGAAGAGACACGGGATGGTAAGTAATTTGGTCAGAGCTAGATAGTTGCATGAGTAGAATAACTGGGATTTGTACCCAGATAGTCTGGCTCCAGAACCCATCCTCTTAACTACAGACTATAGATTCTATGGAGAGGGAGTTACCTGTTATTGGTGATCTTTAAGGAGAATCTTGATTACCACGAGTGAGGGAGATGTGAATGGTATTTTGTTATTTAAAATATGACTGACCACCTTTCTCTCAGCTGCCTGTGGAGAAGCGCCCCGAGAAGAACGTACGATTATCCCTCTGTGGCCCAGCAGTGTGGTTCTGGTGCCTGGGAGTAGGTCAGATGGAGGGGATTGTGTGACCCATCTTTCCCAGGCTGGCCTAGCTCGTCAAGATGTTCTAAGTTCCTGCAAGGAAACCTGCTTCTGGAAGAGTGTGGCCAGCCTGGGTGTTAGCAGCGTTCCCCACTACAAAAATTGTCCTGGGATGCCTATGGGCCAATGGATACCCGGGTCAACATTTCTAAGCCGCTTCTGGAGTACAGAGCTGCTCAGAGATCTGCTGCCTGTAGTCAAAAATGCTTTGCTAACCTGGCTGACCAGCCACTCATTCCCCTTTCATACCCACGGGATGCCACGGCAGAGGCACAAAGCCTCGGCAAGCCTCTTGCACAAATGTATTAGTCACAACAAAAATTGTATTAGTCACAAATGTATTAGTCACAATACAAATTGCACCTGAAAGACAGTGCAATACCAACGAAATTTTATTGTCAGTCTCCACATTTGGCTGTCTCAAGTTTTACTTTTTTTCCTAAACCATTATCGTCATGTTAAACACTGAGCCCAAGTTAGTGATGTTTATACGTGCTATGAGACAGACATTGCTGACCTCTACCCCAAAATCATGGCCGTCCCCTGCTTCCAGCTGGCAGAGCGCTGCTCCTGTGACACAGGCTGGAAATGTCAGGTTCGGTTGTTTCTGCTATAAACACCATTACTGGGAATCCTTGTTTTCTGTATGATTAGGAATAACAGAATCAATAGGGAAAATGGAGCTAAAAATAATTAAAATCTGTGCAACTTTTGGCAAGATCATTAACAATAATCGAAATGGGTATTTCAGAATATAATATTTAAGAATACAGCCCTAGGCAGGCAGCTCAGCATGGCTGAGGCTACTGGGAATATAATAAAAATGCATAAAAACAACATGGACCTCACATCGGCCATGTTGTTTCAGCTCTCAACCCACAGCATGCTCCATATACCTGGAAGATGTGTCCCACAGATTACTGCTTTTCTTAATAGTACAATTCCAGAGGACCAGCACACACTTAATAAAGCATCAAGATTAGGCTGCAAAGCAGTTTGTTAGTCAAAATAAAAAGACTGAACAGGGAGATGATCCCTTGAGTAATTAATTAGACAAAGAACTAGAAGATGCCACCAATCCTACTCATAAAAATGTCCTGGCCAGTGTTGCCAAATGGTTGGAACATCAGCCCATGCACTAAGGAGTGGTGGGTCCAATTTCTGGTCAAGGGCACACACGTGGGTTGTAGGTTCAATCCCTGTCCTCAGTTGGGGTGTGTGCCGGAGGCAAACAATAGATGTTTCTCGTTTCTCTCTCTCTCTCTCTCTCTCTCTCTCTCTCTCTCTCTCTCTCTCTCTCCCTCTCTTTGTCTTTCTCTCTCTCCTTCCCTCCCTCCCTTCCACTCTCTCTAAAAATCAATGGAAAAAATATCCTTGGGTGAGGATTAACAAAACAAACAAAATACTACTACTAGTAATAAAACATTTTAAGAACTTTCTTCATCCACCAGAGGCCTTGTTCTCAAATCCAGGAAATCATCATTGACAGAAGAGTAATTTAATCTACTTTTGTTATATAGTAAGTCTTTTCCCCCAAAGTTAAAGGTGAGTGATCATAAATATATATGACTTCAGCACTCCCCAATCTCTCTAATATTCATTTATGGTTCATACCTTTTTCTCTAAATACATTATACTTTAACCAAGGTTATTTTTTAAATAAAACAATATAGAAAACATTATGGAGTTCTGAGCCAGTGAGGTTACTAATAAAATGGGCATAGAATTGGAACCTGCCACAAGGTTAGAGCTGTATCAAGCTGGGGGTTAGAGGTGCCTCTCTGGGGAGGGTGTCCCTGGGTACAGACACTCATTTTCAATTTTCTTTTTAAAAAGTTAACATGGCTCCTGCCTGTACTGCTAAAGGATTTTACCTTTCCTATGGAGGTTATTAATTCTCTTCTGCTATGCTGCTATAAGTGCTCCTTTGCTATGCCAACACAATTTCCACATTATACTGTTTGTTTATTCTCCTGTTTGCCCATGTGCTGCACTGCTTCACTTCTTGACAATGGGTGTTGTAGCAGAACAAACAGACTGTCCTCGCTCTTTCAGCCCTCCTTGCAGCTGAGAATGGCCACAGGACCTGGTTTCATCTAATGAGCTCAGGAGACTGCTGAGATTGCCCTAAGCAGAACCCCATGCCTCCCTTCCCTACTTTTGCACGTTCTCACATGAGGATACAGCACTTGGAGTAACTGCTACAATTTAATAACCATGAAGAGAGACATTGCTGTCACACTAAAGATGGTAAAGAAGTAATAAACAGGCTGGGTCCTTGAAGACACCATCAAGACCCTGAAACAGCCCAGGAACTACTTATCTCCAGCAATAATTTTTAAGCCACTTTTGTCATACTCTTTACTGGAAGCTGAAAGCACACCAATCCCCTCGCTTGCATTTCCTATAGAGCACTCACATACCCGCTGGATTCAGCTCCTAGGACTGCTGTAACAGAATACCACAGACTAGGTGCCTTAAGCAACAGAAATTTAAAGTCCAGAATCAGGGTGAGGGCAGAGTTGGTTCCTTCTGAGATCTGAGATAGAAGGAGCTGCCCCGGGCCTCTCTCTTTGGCTTGTAGATGGCTATCTTCTCCTTATGGCTCTTCACATCGTCTTCCCTCTGTGCCAGGCTCTGTGTCCAAATGTCCCCGACTTAGAAATACACCCCAAGGTCCTCATTTAACCTGGTTACCTCGGCCGACACTATCTCAAAATAAGTCCCATCCCGAAGTACCAAAGGTTGGGACTTGAATATGAATTTGGGGGAGACACTATTCATTCCATTATACCCACATAATACCCTTGAAATATGGCGGAATTTATTCCTCTTTCACATCTCTTTGTGAGATGTCAGTTACACAAGTTCACAATCCCTTACCTGACACCCTGAGGTCAAAGGGAAATTCAGAATTTTCTCGATTTATATACAGTGCCATTATGTTTATAAAATTGAGAAAATTCTAACCATATATATATATATAATATTCCAGAAGGGTCTGGAGCAATACCCCATAATCAATCATATAAACAACTAGTATTACATGAGAGAAAGTATATGAAGAATTTCACAGTAATTCAGGTCAGAATTTCTCACCAAAGGAGTTAGAAAAGATATTTTATTTTCATTATTTTTAAATTTTAGAATGCAGATAAGGTATTTGGGACCTGAGTTGGATGCTCTTTATCACATAGAACCTTCTTTAGCCAAGTTAAGTCTGTCCATCCTTGTTTCCCTGAGCCTTTTGTTCCTCTCCTTTCTTGTCACTGGTCATCCCAGTGTTTATTTTTGTTGTTGTTAATCCTCACCCGAGGATATGTTTTTCTATTGATTTTTAGAGAGAGTAGAAGGGAGGGAGGGAGAAAGGGGGGAGAGAGAGAAATACTGATGTGAGAGAGATGCGTTGATTAGTTGCCTTCGGCACACACCCTGACTGGGCACAGGGATTGAACCTGCAACCCAAGTACGTGCCCTTGAATGGGAATCGAACCTGAGACCCTGCGGTACATGGGCTGAGGCTTTCACTATTGAGTCATACTGGTCAGGGCCCAGTGCCTACTTTTTTTTTTTCTTTTTTTCCTCGACCTGGACTAGTTTTATAGAAATAGTTTACTTTTCATGTTGACAGCATAACTAATCTTTATAAGACAATTTAAATCGCCCTGACTGGTTTGGCTCAGTGGATAGAGCATCAGCCTGCAGACTGAAGGGTCCCAGGTTCGATTCCGGTCAAGAGCATGTACCTTGGTTGTGAGCACATCCCCAGCGGGGGGTGTGCAGGAGCTGGCTGTTCGATGTTTCTAACTCTCTATCCCTCTCCCTTCCTCTCTATAAAAAATAAATAAAAATATATATTTTAAAAAAAGACAATTTAAATGGACACATCTCTACATCCCTTATTATCTTTAATAAAAAATCCATTGCCTTTTCTCAAAGCCTAAGAATTGCTTCTGAATTTTGTCCACACGGCCAGGGCTTCAACAAAATGAGAAACTCACATTCAATCTGTAAATACCCCACATTTATTCATTCATTCGACAATTATTTTTCAAGCACCTATCATGAGAGAGGAACTGTTCTAGGCAGTTGGTATGCACTAACGAACAAAGCAGAAAAAGATTCCTGTATCCCTGGGGCATGTATTCCAGGAAGGAAGGAAGCAGGATATGAAGACTTCCAAAAACTCTTTTCAATGCCATGAATTAATTGAGTTAGCAGAACCCAACATAGCTAGGACATGGAATTCAAGAAGCAATTACATTCAATAATTTATAAGTCCAATTCTCAGAACCTGTTAAGATATTCATGTGGTAGGAATTTATTCTGGGTCACTGCCACTTAGGAAGTTTCTGTATTGCTCACAACCAAAGGAATCAATGTTTTCAGTCTATCATTCTCCAGCGCCCATTGAATTTCTGCAAGG
This sequence comes from Cnephaeus nilssonii, assembly GCF_951640355.1. NCBI lineage: Eukaryota > Metazoa > Chordata > Mammalia > Chiroptera > Vespertilionidae > Cnephaeus > Cnephaeus nilssonii. The sequence goes on along the minus strand of NC_137072.1, from coordinate 60,925,350 downwards.
GAAAAATAATCATTCTAGGTGCCTGTTGAAATGCGTTTCCTAGGACCGTCCCTCACACAGTCTGATTAATGTGCAACCAAGGTTATTCTTATTAAGTACATGATGCTGAGAATCAAACTTTGAATCTTCTTCCAATTGTTGTTTCCCTCTAAGATAACTACTAATACATATTAAACTGTATTTCCTGGAGGGAGGCCAGAGTTGCCTTTTTGCCCCCACACTACAGCATTAGAGCCCATGATTAATTTCTTGCCATGAAATGCAAATACTTTATAGCACTTTTTTCTCATCTGTGGCATCTATTCTCAATCCCTGATGCTAATAAGGGGAAGATGGATTTCCACCCAATCAGCTTTTAATGGAAATAGCATCTTAGTCTTAAAAAGAACAAAGCACCAGGCCCCGGCTGCGTGGCTCAGTTGGTTGGAGCGTTGTACCATACACCAAAAGGTTGCCAGTAAGGTTTGTTTCCCGATAGGGGCACATACCCAGGTTGCAGGTTTGATCCCCATTCGGGGTGTGAAAGGGAAGCAACTAATCAATGTTTCTCTCTCCCTCTCTCTCTCAAAAACTATTTTTAAAAAAATCAATAAATATATCCTCCAGGAGGATAAAAGAAAAAGAGTAAAGTACCAGGTTGACTGATGATGTTCACTGGAGAATTCTATCATTTAAAGAAGAATTTACACCAATTCCTCCCACATTCTTCAAAAAATATTGAAGAGAAGGGAACACATCCAAACTCATTCAAAGAAGCCAGAATCACACTGATACCAAAGCCACCACAGGCACTACAAGAAACAAACAAACAAATTACAGATCAACTAGAGACCCAGTGCACGGGTGGGGTCCAGCCGTCCGCCCCAATGGGCTGATCGGGGCCAGGCCGGGGAGGGGTGGAGAAGGGGGAGGAGAGAGGGGCCACAGGAGGTTGGCAGGGCCGGCCAGGGGAAGGGGCCGAGGGAAGTTGGGAGGGGCCCATCAGGCCCCTGATTGGGCCAGTTGGCCACTGCAGTGCACATCATAGTGACCAGTCGTTCTGGTCATTCTGATCGTTCCAGTCGCTTGGCTTTTATATATCTAAACTAGCGTTCCCGTTGCAGGAAAAATCCTGCAATAGGGTTTCCTGCTGCACTCTACCCCGCCCTGCCTGCTCTCCTCCCTTGTCCCCCGCCCCGCGTTCTCCGCCAGCCCCCCTGCTTTTCTAACTTCTCCTCCAGCCCACTCTCCTTCCTTCTCCCCTGGCCCCTCCTCCGCTCCTCCCTTCTCCCCCGGCCCGCCTTCTCTGCCAGCCCACCTGCTTTTCCCTTCTCCCCCGGCCCTGCCCCTGCTCCCCCGGCCCCGCCCTTTCTCCCCCGGCCCCGCCTGCTCAACTTCCTTCTCCCCCGGCCCCGCCTCCGCTCCTCCCTTCTCCTCCCCCCGGCTTGCTTGCTTCTCTGCAGCTTTGCTCCCTTCTGCAGCTCTTGGCTTCTTTCTAGGCTGTCTTGATATGCAAATTAGCCGCCATCTTTGTTGGGTAATTTGCATATTCATCCTGATTGGTTGGTGGGCGTGGCTTGGCTGGTGGGCGTGGCTTGGGCATAGCGAAGGTGCGGTCAATTTGCATATTTGTCTATTATTAGATAGGATATCTCCTGTGAATATACATGCAAAAAAAATTCTCAACATTATACCAGCAAGTCAAGTTCAGCAACATATTAAAATGACTATAAACAATGACAAGGTGGAATTTTGCCTTGGAATGTGAGGATGGTTCAACACCGCCTTTACAGTATGAGGGAAAGACTACATGATCATCACAATAGATACAGAAAGATATTTGACAAAATTCAATGCCTTTTCATGATTAAAAAGACATCAATAAACTAGAAATAGGATAAAACTTCCACAACATGATAAAGGCTGTATATGAAAAAACCCACAGTTAACATGAAGCTCAGTGGTAAAAGACTGAATCCTTTTCCCTTAAAACCACAAATGAGATCAAGATGCTTTATCACTTTTATCACTTTTATTCAACGTGGTAAATCCACAACTATTTATATATTTTATTGTTGGTTAATAAAATAGCTTCAATAAAATAAGTTTTTAAAACATTTTTATTAAAATTATTTTTATTACATAGAAAAAATTTATTTTGTAAATAATTTTAATAGGAAGTATTTTATACATCTTCTAATATAATAAAATTCACTTGTTAGGCAATAAGTATCTCAAATATTATGTAATTTTAATTACTTTTAGTTCCACCATTTCTCTTTCAAAAATATTCTAGTTCGGATAAAAAATTACTTGGTAACCCTAGTCATAAATATTCCCATCTTCAATTATAGTAGATAGTGCCAAATTTTTTCCCAAGATGATTGGTATATGAAAGTTCCAGTAGCTTGGAGCAACTGATCTTTTTATTGTCATTCTTTTCTAAGTTTGTAGTGATATGTCATTATAGTTCTGATTTGCATTTCTAGATTACTAATAAGTTAAACATCTTCTCCTACTCATGATCATTAAGATACTCTTAATTATCTTGTAGAAACATTATTGTTCTTTTCCTTTAAATCTACAATACAACTGAGATACATTTTTATATATAGTGTATGAGTCTGGTATCATTTTGTTTTTCAGCTTGATACTCAATTGTAGCATTACTTTTTTTTTTTTACTTGTCTTTTCCCTGTAATGCCACAGTAGTTGTAACTCAGATGTCTTAATATAAGTCTGTTTGGGGACTGTATGTTCATTTCATTCATGTATATGTAAATTTTTGCACCAATAACACATTGTCACTTTACAGTCAGTCTATCTAATAAAGCAAGTCCTTCCTCCTTATTTTTGCTCATGAGTATATGTAACCTGTGCCCTCAGAATTTCCATATGTATCTTAGAGTCATCTTTTCAATTCTACCAAACACCCTCTTTGAAATAATAATAATGTGGCTGATAATGGCAATGTCAACTAGTTTGATTCCATGAGTTTATGATACTCCATTGATTATCTTTGAAGGACACTAAGAAACCAACCCATTATCTTTCTTTCTTCTTTTTAGCTTTATTTAGAATGTTTTTTAGAATGTTTTTTCTTTATTGATTAAGGTATTACATGTGTCCTTATTGCCCCATTCCCCCCACCACCTCCCCACTTATGCCCTCACCCCCCCTGTTGTCCGTGTCCATTGGTTAGGCTTATATGCATGCATACAAGTCCTTTGGTTGATCTCTCCTTTACCCGCACCCTCTCCTACCTTCCTTCTGAGGTTTGATGGTCGAATCGATGTTTCTCTGTCTCTGGATCTGTTTTTGTTCATCAATTTATGTTGTTCATTATATTCCATAAATAAGTGAGATCATATGATATTTATCTTTCTCTGACTAGCTTATTTCGCTTAGCATAATGCTCTCCAGTTCCATCCTTCTTTTTTTACCGCAGCGTAGTATTCCATTGAGTAAATGTAACACCATTTTTTAATCCACTCATCTGCTGATGGGCACTTGGGCTGTTTCCAAATATTAGCTATGGTAAATTGTGCTGCTATGAACATGGGGGTGCATATATTCTTTCTGGTTGGTGTTTCTATGGATATATTCCTAGAAGTGAGATCACTAGGTCAAATGGGAGTTCCATTATTAGTTTTTTGAGGAAACTCCATACTGTTTTCCACAGTGGCTGCACCAGTCTGCATTCCCACCAGCAGTGCACGAGGGTTCCTTTTTCTCCACATCTTCGCCAGCACTTGTCATTAGTTGGTTTGTTGATGATAGCCATTCTGACAGGTGTGAGATGGACCTGCATTTGCTTAGTGGGAAGGTTTCTGTCAAGTCAAGCAGTTCCTAAGCAACAGTGACTATGTGCCACACTTGTATAGGTCCATTGTTGTTTGGTAAGTAAATCATTGTTTGGTAAGCAAACAGCAAGCTCAAATGGATTTTGGCAATTTATTATCATGACACAGCAGGCAGCATGAGCCCCTTCCTCCAACTCCCAAGAGAGTGATAAAGAGGCTGGCCCAAGTGGCCACTACACACACAATGACTTGTGTCACAGCTGAGGGAATATTGACCTTAGGAAACACTATCTTTTTAAGGGGCTGCTAGCAAACCTGACCAAACTTTGCAGGGAGACATTATTTTCCTGGTCAGGAAATAAATCTGCCCTCTGATCTCTTTCTACAGAGAGACACTATTCATAGCTTCCAAAAACGTCCTTGTAAAGATAACCTTGCTGTAGAAAGCCTTGGAGAATCTCCCCCTACAATTTCAGTTACATAACTATTCAGATTCCTATCTCTTGTCATGTTTGTTTTCATTTGTGAGTTTTTGAAAGAGTTTCTCTGTCTCTTTTCAAATCAATTTGCATAAAATTATTCATAACACCTGAATGTCTGCAGAATTTATATGTTTTATTCGAGATAGTGGTTATTTATATTATCTCTCTTTTTTCTCAACTAGTTTTTCTAGAGGTTTATAAATGTTACTAGAGGCCCGATGCATGAAGATTCGTGCAAGAATGGGCTGTCCTTCCCCTGGCTGCCAGCACTGACTTTGCTCTGGCCAGAGCCGCCTTTCTGCCTTCGCTCCAGCCCAGAGCCTCCCTTTCCACCTTCCCATGCTGCCCAGAGGCCCAGCACTGACTGCTGAGGGGCCTGCGAATCAGGGCCATAGAGAGGCCTGAAGAGAGAGGCAGGGACTGATCCGTTGCTTCTGAGGCAGCTTTTGATCAGCTCTTGCCTCTCTCTTTCTCTCCCAGTCTGGCCAGAAGCCGTGCCTCCATTTCTCTCCAGGCCTCCACCAGGGCTGCTGATCAGCCCCACCTTTCTGATCATGCCCCATTGGTAGGCCCAGAGACATTGACTGGCATAGGAACTGACCAATCAGAACCAAATATGGGTGCTGTGAAGAACCAATAGCTGCCTAGGAGGCGGAGCTTTTGATGTTGATTGGCATAGGAACCAACCAATCAGAACCAAATGTGGGTGCTGAGGGGAGCCAATGGCTGCCTAGAAGGCGGAGCTTCTGATGCTGACTGGCATAGAAACCAACCAATCAGAACCAAATCTGGGTGCTGTGGGAGCCAATGGCTGCCTAGGAGGCAAGAGGTTTTGACGCTGACTGGCATACAAACCAACCAATCAGAACCAAATTGGCCAGAAGAGGAGGGCAGTTGGGGATGAGATCAGGCCTGCAGGGGAGGGCAGTTGGAGGCAACCAGACCAGCAGGGGAGGGCAGTAAGGGGTGATCAGGCTGGCAGGCAGAGGCAATTAGGGGTGATTGGGCAGATAGGCAGGTGAGCAGTTAGGAGCCAGCAGTCCAAGATTGCGAGAGAGATCTCCCCAATTGGACAGGGTGCAGGCTGTGCTGAGGGAACTCCCCTCCCCCCGCCGGGCCTCTAGTATGCATATAAATTCTTTAGTTAATATCTTCATGTCCCCCCATCCCCTTTCCTCTGAGATTCATCAGTCTGTTCCATGTTTCCATGCCTCTGGTTCTATTTTATTCATCAGTTTATTTTGTTCATTAGATTCCTTGTTTGTTTATAGATTCAATTGTTGATAGATACATATTTATTGCCATTGTATTGTTCATATTTCTTCTTCTTCTTTTTCTTCTTCTTCTTCTTCTTCTTCTTCTTCTTCTTCTTCTTCTTCTTCTTCTTCTTCTCTTCCTTTTCTTCTTCTTCATCAAGAATACCCTTCAGCATTTCTTATAATACTGGATTGGTAGTGATGAACTCCTTTAGCTTCTTCTTGCTGGGAAGCTCTTTATCTGACCTTCAATTCTAAATGAGAGCTTTGCTGTGTAGAGTAATCTTGGTTATAGGTTCTTGTCTTTTTTATCACTTTGAATATTTCTTGCCAATCACTTCTGGCCTACAAAGTTTCTGTTGAGAAATCAGCTGACAGTCTTATGGGTGCTTTCTTGTAGGTAACTAACTACCAACATTTGCATTATGGGGGTGCCAGAAGAAGAAAAAAAGAGAGGAAGATATTGAAAACCTAGTTGAAGAAATAATGACAGAAAACTACCCCTACCTGGTGAAAGAAATAGACTTACAAATCCAGGAAGCACAGAGTCTCAAATAAGATGAACCCAAAGAGGCCCACACCAAGATACATCAATTAAAATGCCAAAGGTTAAAGACAAAGAGAGAATTTTAAAACCAGCAAGAGAAAAGCAGTTGTTTCTATCAATTTTGATAAGCCAAGTTATTTTAGCATGCAATAGTAAAGTCTTCTTATAGCTTTACTAGAGGCCAGGTGCATGAAAATTCATGCACTGGAGGGGGTGTCCCTCAGCCCGGCCTGCCTCTTCTCACAGTCCAGGAGCCCTCAGGGGCAGGAGGCGACCCAGCGATCAGGAGAAGGTGATGCCCCATCACACCTCTGCTGCTCCCACTGATTACCTGAGCCTCGGGAGGCCCTGGGCAGCTAGGCATCCACCATCCGAGGCTTGCCTGCATCTCAGGCCGGCTCTGGATGGCTGGGGGGCTTAGGTGACTGGGGGATTCTGGAGGCAGGCATGGGGCTGAGAGGACTGGGCACTGCCATCTTGTGGCTGTGGGCACCACCATCTTTGAGGGCGTGGCAGTCAATTAGCATATTTCCTCCTTATTGGCTGTGGGCACCGCCATCTTTGAGGGTGGGGTAGTCAATTAGCATATTTCCTCCTTATTGGCTGTGGGCGCTGCCCTCTTTGTGATGGTGTGAGGGTCAATTAGCATATTCCATATTTATGAGATAGGATTACTAAATTCCTTTGGGAAAATAACTTTATTCTTACAACTTTTCTAGTTCTAAGCACCTTTCCTCATTGGAACATCTGTATTCCTCAGTTTTTTATACTTTAAGACTTATTAGAAATGTAACTTACCAACTACAGCAGTGCACATTGTATTGGAAGTAATAGGATAACTATCAAACCCCTTTAGAAATTATTTGAAGCTGGACAGAAGAAATCCATAATAGGCTTAAAAATGTTTAAACACTTCCACCAGAATAGTCAGACTGGCGAAAATAATATATGACTTGACCAGAGAAATAAAAAATTGCCATACATATACTTGAAAAAAAAGAATAAGACTTTCACAAAACCGAATAAGCCACACATAAGAACAAAATCTAGAAGATGCTAATACAAACATACTAGCTCTTTTTTCTCTACTTGCAAAATAATTCATTAATAAAATTGTTCTGCTAACATAATATCTATCACTAAAGATTTAATTCAATGTTTACCTACTGTGTTCCAGGAAATACATGTTCTATTTGATGTTAATAGGAATCTCATAAAAGTACAGTAATTCCACTTAACAAAAAAGACACATTCTCAAAAATGCATCATTAGTTGATTTCATCATTGTACAAACATCAGAGTGTACTTACACAAAGTTAGATGGTATAGCCTACTACATACCTAGGCTATACGCTATACTACCATTACAGATATGGTCCATCGTTGATTAAAATATTGTGAAGTATGTGACTGCATTTTCTATACTAATCATTTTGGGAAGATGTGATATTAAAGGCCCTGGGAAGTCTACAGTAAAGAGACATGCTTAATTCAGTATTTAACAGCAATTTTGACCACCAAATCATGGAACACTTCTAACATCTTATTGAATTATTCAACACAAATAGTAATTTAACATCAGAAAACAATCATTTCCAAACTCAAAATGGGCTAGGAAGATAGGAGAACGACATTATTGTTCCAGGAGTTTGGAGTCTGATGTAAGTTGGGCATTTCTCTCTCATGGCATTTCATTTTCCATGGCATTTTTATACTCAGGAAATCAAATGGACCCTTCCTTGTATGTGGATATCAGAAGAAGCAGGAGCTGACTTTGTCACTAATAATTGTAAAACCTCAAAAAATTTAAAACCTCTGAGCATCTATTACAAAACTTAAAACCTAGTTATCAAGAAATTCACATTCTAATAAGAAAGGAGATAGAAAGATAGATAGGATTTTATAGATATAAAAATAAATAATAGGATTTTATAGATATAAAAATAAATAGATCCAGAGGCATGGAAGCATGGAACAGAGTGACAAATCTCAGAGGGAAGGGGTGGGGGGCAGGAAGAGATTAACCCAAGAACTTTTATATGCACTAGGGGCCCTGTGCACAAATTTGTGCACCTTGAAAGGAACGTGGGCTGTGAGGCTGCAGTGGGCACAGGGGCGGTTCCAGGCCCATCCTCCATGCCCCCACCCTGCCCCTCCCACCTCAGTCCCCAGTCCCTGGTCTGCCAGCAGCCCCACTCCCACCACCACCACTCCCACGCACTGATAGCCTGGCCCTGCTCACCCCAGCTGTCAGTGCAGAGTGATTAGAGCCAGCGCCAGCAGTGGTTGAGAGTGGGGCTGGCGCCGTCAGCGAGTACAAGCGGCGGCTGCTGCCCAGATCGCTCCTCAGGAGCAAGGGGGCGTGGAGAAGCTTTCAGGGGTGATCAGGACCAGCAGCCGCTGCTGACACCTGCTGATGGCGCCGAGCTATCAAGACCAGTGCTGGGCACCAGCAGAGGGTGTGAGCAGCAGCTCTGGTGCTGGCTGTGGGTACAAGCGGGGCTGGCACTAGCAGTGGGTGCAAGCAGCGGCTGCTGGCCCCGATCACCCCTCAGGAGCAGGAGGAGGTGGAGAAGTCCTGAGGGGTGATCGGGTCCAGCGCCAGGCGCCAGCAGCTGGTGCAAGTGCCTGGCAGGACCACAGCACACGGGAGCAAAGAATTTTCAGTAACCACCAGAGGCTTGCCCCAATGACAGCACCCAGTGCCCAGCCTTGGTCTAGCACCCCCACTCACCTGCTCCACCATCCCTCCATGACCGATGCCCACCATGTTCCGAGCTCTGCCACATGCTGCCAACACCCACCATGGTCAGCGCACATCATAGTGACTAGTTGTTCGGTTGTTCAGTTGTTCCACCATTCCGTCTATTTTCATATTAGGGTTTTATATAAATAAATAACCCATGTACACAGACAATAGTGCAGTGAAAGCCTGGGGGTGGAGGTAAGATAAAGGGGGTTATTGGGGGTAAAAGGGGACAGCTGTAATACTTTCAACAATAAAGATATATAAAAAGAAAAATAAATAAACAAGATAATATTAGTAAATGGTAAGTTCTATGAAAAGAATTAATATAGGATACTGTGATAATGTTTGGATAACTACTTTTGATTGACTTGCTAGAGAAAAACTCTGAGGAGATGACATTTAAACGGATATTTGAACTATAGGCTGGCAGATCTTTAGGATGATGATCTCAGACAAAGCAGTGAGGGAACTTAAAGTTTCTGAGTACAATGGATGAGGGGGAAAGTGATAAGAGATCAGCTTGGAGTAGGAGGCAGAAACCAGATCAAGTATGGCTTTGCACACCATGCTATTTGGGTTTTATTTTAAGTACCATAAAAAGCCACTGGAATGTTCCAAACATGGAAGTTAACCGGATCTACCCAACGTATGTCATAGAAGAGTTGTAAAGATCAAATGAAGTATTATATAGGAATTAGTCAGGGTCCCAGCAGGATATAATCAGACCAGGTAATTTGAGAAGAATTTTTAGGAGACTATTTGCCACAAATAGGTTTTATGGAACAAACTAGAAATAGTTTAGTACTCATGGCTACTAATCAAGGCAACCCATTACCTCCTAAGACTGAAGGGAGTGGCTATCCAAACCTAGAAGAGGAAGTTATGAGGAGAATGCCAAATTAAAAGAGTTGCAGCCTTCAGGAAGTAAGCACAGCCAACCTGTAGCTCTACAGGAAGTAAATACAGCCAACCTGCAGCTCTATAGGAAGTAAGCACAGCCAACCTGCAGCTCTACAGGAAGTAAGCACAGCCAACCTGCAGCTCTACAGGAAGTAAATACAGCCAACCTGCAGCTCTATAGGAAGTAAGCACAGCCAACCTGCAGCTCTACAGGAAGTAAGCACAGCCAACTTGCAGCTCTACAGGAAGTAAACAGCCAACCTGCAGCTCTATAGGAAGTAAGCACTGCCAACCTGCAGCTCTATAGGAAGTAAGCACAGCCAACCTGCAGCTCTATAGGAAGTAAACACAGCCAACCTGCAGCTCTATAGGAAGTAAACAGCCAACCTGCAGCTCTATAGGAAGTAAGCACAGCCAACCTGCAGCTCTACAAAAGGAATGGACCACAACTCACTCTTCTCTACCTCCAACTGGCTGACTCTTTTTGCCTCTCAGCATTCATTCTTGCCCTTTGCCTAGGTGAAAAATTGTGTCCCAAATGAACCATATCATCAAGGTCAATTTAGCCATGTCATCTCTTGCAACCTAAAATGTTAAGCACCAGCTGTGCTCTTTATAAAAGGAGTGAGAGGAAACATGGGGAAAAGAAACAATTGTCATAAGACAAAGCTGTTCTGTAACTGGTCTCTGCTTCTGTAACTGATCACTAAGCCTAAGCTGTTAGCCTAAGCTGTGACCTACTTCCAATCCCCATTCCATATTTTCCTTATTCTCTTAAAGCACATTGGTGGGATGGGTTCTTCATCTGGTTGCCTGAATCAAAGCTTTAGTCTTATATGAGCTGAGTCCTTTGGTGGTTCTATCTTGACCATTGCCATAGTTTCTATTTCCAAGGGCCATAGGTAATAGAGTCCTAAGTAGCTAAGAGCCCCACTTGGGTTCCAGAAATAGTCTTCCTCATGCCCACTGTATAGCAATGACTCAATTTCCCCTTGGTAATCAGAATTATCACCCCAGCCAGTACAATAACCTGTCTATACTTCATTAGCCTAAAATGGCCAGTGGGCAGTCTTCCCTTCTAAATCAGTGAAACTATTATTACATTCCCAAACTAATGGATGTCTTCTTCCAGCACTATAAACCTACTCAGGCCAAGGTTACAGGAAAATTTCCCCAAATAAATATTTCGTAAAATACTTGGAAAGTTCACTCTCACCTCCAGCACTGGGAAAGATGGCACCTTTTATTGGCCACTGGTTAAATATACTGCATCCTGTAGATAGCACCTGTCCTCATAGGCTTTATCTATGGGTGGTGCCAAAAGTGAGCCTTCAGATGCCATTCAATGGTTCCAGGAAATGTGCCTGAACATCATGAATTGTGTCATATTGAGAGCTCAACAATGGTCTCTGCTATAGGCTGATTAGACACACAGTGATGGTGTTGACAAATCAGCCTTGGTGACAGTGTGCCCATGTTGGTAAGCCTTATGCATAGCCTCCATTCTTGCTATCATACCTACTGTACACTGAGTGGCCAGATTATTATGATCTCTGAACGCATAATAATCTGGCCACTCAGTATATATATATATATATATATATATATATATATATATATATATATTAGAGGCCTGGTGCATAAATGCATTAATTCATGCATGGGTGGGGTCCGGCCAGCCTGGCCAGTGGGAGGGGACATGAGCGGTTGTCCGGCCTGCCTGCTGGTTGAACTCTTGGTCAAGGGGACAATTTGCATATTAGCCTTTTATTATATAGTATATACACTGAGTGGCCAGATTATTATGTGTTCAGAGATCATAATAATCTGGCCACTCAGTGTATATTCCTCCATTGACCAATCATATGAATGGTTAGAAAAAGAGAGGCTGACTGACATCCCTAGGAGTGATAATCTTACCACTCAATTATTAAAAGCACTTGTTTACTACTGGAATACCCTCTAATGGGTATTTATATGGGACACATTCTCCCACCCTGCCCATGCTGAGAGTCCTATCCACATACCTCACCTCCATATTGTCACCAATCTTCCTATTTTATTCTTTCCAAAACCTTAACTGCTGCCCTATCCAGTGTATGGAAATCCATACTTCAGGTTATTTCTCCTTTCACAGTAAGTGGACAACCAGATGATTGCCCAAAGTTCTGCCCATGAAAAAATTTCTTTTATCACTGTGCCACCCTAAGTGAGGCTGTAACTTAGCAGCTATCCATTTCTGTTTGATGCCCACATGCTATCCATTCATAAACTATGTCCATTCTTTTTTCCCATCCTTCATCCTGGTCAAAGAGAATTACCCATGAGACTATAGGTCTACTCTGAGGAAAAGGCAGGAAAGCAGTAAGAGTAGCTTCCCTGGGGGGTTATGCTGTTTATTTGTGCCTTCTGACTTTTCTTGGACATGTCTCATATATATCACTTTCACTTTACACTAGAATTTTTTGTACATTTCTAAATTTATGATGCAGGGATTACATAACACCCAGTTCACAATGAGCAGTTAGGGTCACATTCACTAACATTCAAAGGCCTGGTGTTCAGTCTTTGCCAGGCCAAGTAGCAAGCTAAAAGGTGTTTTTCAAGTGGAGAATAGCTGTCAGAAGAGACCAAGTTTTCCAAACACCTAAAGGTCTGCACTGTGAGCTTGCCAGAAGCTCTGTACAACCTCTCTGTCTGAATCAAATGTTTAACACCATTGGGTCTCATAGGTCATAACCATGAGCAGCACCGACTTGCTGAAAAGCCTTGGTTGTTTTTCTTGCTTTAAACTCTACTCAAAACTGTCAGCATTATAGATTTTTCACCCAATGGTAGGACCAGCAATCCATTATGTGGTATATGCAGCCTCCCAGATCCAAAGAAACTTGCAAAATATTTGCCTCCTTCTTTATAATGTGCCATGCAAGGTGCAGAAACTTACTTCTCAATTCAGAAGAGCTATTACCAATATAACCAGGGTGACTGGGTACCTAGAAAGCTCTCCTATGTGACAGATCCTTGAAATTGGCAGGTTTTTCACTCACTCCCTGGCATATGTGTATCTGATGAAGGCATGTAGGTGGTTGATAGCTCCTGCTCACTGGGTCCAATTAACATAATTTCATCAAAGTAATGCACTAGCATAATGTGCTGCAGAATACCAAGATGATCAAGTTCCGTCCAAAACACATTATAACAGAGATGAAGTTGAGTTGATATAGATAGTCCTTAGGCAAATCAGTATGCTGCTCTCCCTGCTACTTGAGACAAACTAAGTCTTATTAACTTAGCTGACAGAGTTGTCAAGAAGCATTTACTAGCTCAATAGCTCTACACCAGGCCAGGGGCTATGTTTATACGCTGCTCTGGTGAAGATACAACACCCAGAACTGTAATTGCAACTGCATTACCATCTTATTATGTCTTTGATAATCTAGAGCTATTGATAAATGGTAAAATAAAATAAAATCTTTATTAATTCCCTCCACTGCTAAATGAACTCATTTTAACAAAAGACTGAGAAAGTCGTTTCCTCAAATAGAAATTATACCTGGCCTCTCTTTTCTGAATGCTGGACTCTCTTGCCCAGGGAGGTGTTAATGTTTTGTGGAGTTCAGGGCTAGAATAGGAAGAAAGTAAATTGTCCAATTAGTGGTTGGTGGGGGATCTTGGGCTTTGAGGTTAAAGGGGGCTGTGGTCTCACTCCAGGAAAGTTGGATTCCATGAGTTTAAAAGGATGGGTTTAAAATTTTCATAAGAAGCAGAGCTCTGTATCCTACTCAGACAAGCACCCTTAGAAATTGCCAGCCAGACCCAGACCTCTGAATAGAGTGGCAGCATGAATCAGAATCAAGACAGTAAGCACCCTCACCTCATGCAGTGAAGGTACTGATGGCCACACTTGGCAAAGAGAAGCCAGTGGAGTTGCCCACTTGAGAATGTTCATAAGAGCTTGAACAATGCCTGGCCGGCATGGCTCAGTGGTTGAGTATTGACCTATGAACCAGGAGATCACGGTTCAAATCCTGGTCAGGGCACATGCCCAGGTTGCAGGCTCGATCCCCAGTAGGGGGCATGCAGGAGGCAGCCAATCAATGATTCCCTCACATCATTGATGTTTCTATCTCCCTCTCCCTTCCTTTCTGAAATCAATAAAAATATTTTTAATAATAATAATAAATTTCTAAAAGAACTTGAACAAGTATTTCAGTGGTGACAAGAATAGACCCATACCAGGGGATGATTCTTGTACAATCCCAAGAGAGAAGAAAGAAAAGTCCATGAAAAAGTATTGGATTTGGATGCAGGCGTCCTGTGGCTGAGACAAATTACATTTATTCAGTAAGATTCTTAAAGATATTTTTGTTCTAGTGTATGTTTATAAAGCACGCCAAAGTCTTGAAATAAAAGTACACAGAATGCTGAAGCCTAGCCATATTCTAACATGAGTGCAAACCTGTGGAGGCTGATGCAGAAGTGAACTTAAAGAGACCACCCTTCATTTCCTTCTCTGCAAGTCTGTCATTCTTGCTTTCACACTGCTTCCTCGCAAGTCTTTTCATAATAGTCTTAACAGTCAGACCAACATACCACCTTGTCTGAAGGGCCCTACTGTAGAAAGACTGCACTTAAAGAAGTTGCTGCCTGGCTCCTCATATCTTTCTGATAGAAAGTCAACAAAATCTTATTTTAACAAGAACTAAAACTAAAATTTTTGTGTAAGGTTTTCACAAGAAATATTTCTTTAAAATCACCCTTACTATAAAAATAGTGCTGCTCACTGCATCAGTTCTTAATTAAATGCAGACTTCTCAACACACTTAGGAAAGTAGAATAATTTGACGAAGGTCTACGGCTTTTTACATTATTCTAGCCTTGGCACAACAAAAGCCTTCTCTGCTTGCTTCTTCCCAGTTGCATAATGGCTGAAAAACTACCAAGACATTTTTCTACAGCCTGAAGTTGGAAGCTATGTTTCACTGGATTTTTAAAACAGTCTTAAAAATGCCCAACATTACATCTTTTTGGCAAAGTGAATGATTCCATTAGCAAAACAAATGGCACCTTATTTAACTCAATACATATTACATTTGAAATCTATCTGCCTGTCCACACTCTCTTCCTAGGGCTTGCAATAATACAAATCCATAGAGAATTTTTCTTGTTCTGTACAAATGAATACTTAGCACAAGCATATAAAAATGTAGAATTTTCCCAAAAAATAATTCTGTAAAAAGTGTTTTATTTAAATTGTACTTCAAGATACTCATGGGAACCCAAAACATGTAAATCATGGCCACAAACTATTCAAGATCCATGGCCTTCCACAAAAATATGAAAACCTGGTGTCAGCATCATCACATGGTATGTTGGGATATTCAGACATTTAAAAGAAAAAGGGAGGCCCTGGCTGGTTTTGCTCAGTGGACAGAGCATTGGCACAAGGACTGAAGGGTCCCGGGTTTGATTCTGGTCCAGGGCACGTACCGAGGTCGCAGACTAGGGAGGCAACTGATCAATGTGTCTCTCTTACATTGATGTTTCTCTCTCTCTCTTTCCCCCTCACTTCCCTTCCCCCCCCCCCAAAAAAAAAAGGAAAAGAAAAGGGGGGACTGGAAATGCCAAAATAACCTTTGTAAACATAGTCTCTATAATTTACTCCTATTTTTTTTTTTCACTTTTCCACTTGTGGCCTAATAATGGATGTAACAGGGCCTGGACACATCATTCACCAACATGACAGGTGAAGGTTTTTCCATCAACATGAGCTCATACAGCATCCAGCAGGAGCTCACCACTTTCTACGTCTATGATCTTTCCCAAAAAATTTTATTTTAAACTATTAAAATATTTTACTCTGTGACTTCTGCTGATCATAAATGTTTGAGACATCTGGAAATAGCATTATCTAGGGTATTTTCCAGAAAAGCTGGAGATCCAGTCCTGGGCACCTCTAAGACATGTTTGTTTCTTAATACATGTATAGCTTTTGTGAGGAGTCACTAGTCCAGGCTGGGCCTCTGGGACACCAACGCATTTAAACTGCCCATAAGCGAAGGGTATTTCTCCCAGACCTATAGCCAACGTTGAAAACTTTTCTCGTTTTCCGTCAGCCCAAATTTGAAGGACTTTATATTGCAAGTGGAAAAGTACCACTAAAAACAGCACAATGGAAAACACTGGCAGAGGAACTTCTGAGTCTCCTACTACTAAGGGAACGGAGTGACCAGAGGTAAAACGTGATCCGGTAGGACATTTCTATAATTGCTTTAATTAAATGAACTTAAATTGGTGAAACATGTTAGAATCAGAACCAGATGCATCAACCCTGGCCTTTCTACCAAGAAATGAGATCCTCAACGTTTACTTTGGTGCTAACAATAAAAAATGTACCTTCAGTAGACGGATACAGGCTACTTCCTGCTTTTCAGTTCTCTTCTCTGCAGTACTTTTGTTAAAAAGTGCAGTGTGTTATTATCTTTGTTTTTAATATAGTTTATTTAATTGTAACTTTACATAATTTAATTTTTAGTAATAGCTGTGCTTAATAACCAGTTTGCAAAATTTGTGGAAATGGAACGATCAACTCTCATGAACCAGTGGGAGTCAGCTTCAGCACATCGCTGTCCACGCCATCCTGTTTTTACATTATAACAGCTCTTAGTATGATGGATTTCAATGGTTTGCTTGTCTGTCTTCCCTGATAGGCTTTGTACCTGATGAAGAAAGACTCCTCCACCCTTGCTAGTGAGCCATCACCATGGCCGCCATAAAATATGCATTGTATAAACAAGTGAAATGGAAAAATGCATGTCATGGGTATCAGGGCTGGGTCACTTTCAGCCCTTCCCTGGGAGGCATGCCAAAGTCACACAGTAAGAAGAGCACCTGGGACATGAGATATTGTCACAGCCGTCTCTGGACATTACAATCTGCAACACAGAAGAACAACACAGGTATGCTACACACAGATAAAACATCACTGTCGTTTTTTGTTTTGTTTTAAATATATTTTATTGATTTTTTTACATAGAGGAAGGGAGAGGCATAGAGTTAGAAACATCGATCAGCTGCCTCCTGCACACCCCCCACTGGGGATGTGCCCACAACCAAGGTAGATGCCCTTGACTGGAATCGAACCTGGGACCCTTCAATCTGCAGGCTGACGCTCTATCCACTGAGCCAAACCGGTTAGGGCCATCACTGTCGTTTTTAAGCTGTTTCAGTAATGATCACATTCACTGAGCCTTTACTTACCGGCACTTGCTAAGTGCTTTACATGCCTTATTATTTAATCTTCATAACATTTCCTTAAGATTAGAGACAACGAATTTCTCTATTTTCCAGAGGAGGAAACCAAGTTTCAGATAAATTAAAGTAACTTGTGGGAAGTCTCTGCCAACTCTAAAGTATCATTAAAATACAATGAAACTTTAATAAACAAAAACAATAAAAAAATATCCAATTGATAAAAATGAAGAGTTCTTACATAATTAAAAATTACATAATTAGAAAAATAGAAATAATAAAAAACATTTATTTTTATGTTTTATTGTTTTGTTTTAATAAAATCCTGCCCAGAAATGATGTGATGTGTTGATAACTAATCCTTCCAGCATCCTCACTTTTACATCTATAGGCAGGTATCATGATAATAGGTATTTAGAATAATAAAATCACTTTTCAAAAACCTCCATTAGCTACAACTCCCCCATTTCCTGAGCACTGGAATTAGCCATGGTTTCCCCTTAACTTTATTTGACGTAGACATTCTCATCAGCGTTTTTTATTCCAATGATCATACAACATAAAAATAAGTGGAAAATATAGAGAAACTGGACCTTTCACTCTAACTGATAAACGGTTTTAGGGAGATAATTAATCATATTTCTTTATTCTGTTGAACTTTTACTTTGGGGAGTTCTGTTAGAGAACCATGCCCATGAAAAGGGAATTTAATATTTCTAGCCCAGTCTACTCTTATCCTTAGGATAATATGTACAGGAAGAACAATTCATAGGAAAACATTTTGTTCAGAAAGTACTCTCTCCTTGTATCCAAACTGCCTGAAGTATAAAAATCATCATGTGGACTTTGACATGTTATCCAACTTTACTATTTCTTATAAAATTTTCAGTGTAAGCAGTGAATCATTTCAGCACATGATACCTAGAATTTCTGAAACAAACATTAACTTAAATGGAACTCCAAGTCTGGGGAGTGGGAATATCTTTAAGACTTGGGCTTTCTTAGTAAAAGAAAAATCAGATGAATCCTTGATCATGTACTACTTTCTACGTCTGGGAAATAACAGCAATATAAAGGTAATGTTTATGTGAGAGCACAATCAGCAGTAATATTTATATTGGCAACAAGTTATGGGATGATCTATAGGAGATATATCATCTCATTAGCAGAATTCATTGGATCCTCATTTGTTTATACTGTATCACTATTTTATCTCAACAAATTGCATAGTGATCAATTAAAATCCTCACTGTGCCACTTACCCATTGTACAGCCCTGGGAATAGTACTGTGCATTTTCATGCCTCCATTTTCTTATTAGTACAATGAGAATGATAAGATACTTCTCCCATAAAATTGTCAGGTCATTTAAGCGTTCAGTAAAAATTTACTACTGGATTATATTGTGTTTCTCTTTCCCACCATGATTAGTAAAGAAAAAAGGGAATTCAGAAGAACCAAATAATATCATCAAGTAGTTAACTTGAATACCTATAACACAGTTATTTCTTACAGAGAGGTAGATCCAAAAATTCTACTCCTATTAACATTTAACTGGGCCTTAATGATACATGCTAAAAAATGCATAAAAGACAATATCATCACAATCAAGGGTTTTGTTCCTGAACCACCCTTCTCCCTGTCTATGTTTATTTCCTTTGGCCCCTAAGGCCATCTTGTTTTAGTCTCTTAACTTGCCTACTAGGCTTTTCATCTTGCTTCACCTTTTGAACTATTTCTTGGTTCATGAATATTGCAATTCTTTCTCAAAATGTTCACTAGCTTGTTGCTTCCCAGAATGATGCCTCAATAATTTGCTCTCCTTTGGCATTGACCCAGGACTCCTTCCTTTCCGTGTCTCCCACCAACTGCTGTGCACGTCCTTCCTCCTGCTGTGTGTGACTCCCCTGACGGGCATGACTCACTTCTCTCCTTGCCTAAACAGGACATTGTCAACATGTAAACTGACATCAATGAGGGTTGAGAGGAAAAATGCAAAATTAATAAGAGTAATCTCAAAGGATTATGAAATTAGGGATAATCCCCCCACCCAACATTTTTTAATTTTTAAAAAGGAAAAAAGGAGCATAAATAAGGATAGACCTTTCAGTATCCAAATATTTTAAGACAAAGAATGTAGAGAATTCCAAATTCTTGTGAGAGTTTAAAAAGCAGAAGTCTCATATCTGCCATTCTGTGCAGTGAAAAGAGCAGGAACATTAGGACCTGCCAGACCTGGGTCAAATTCATATTCTGTCACTAAATAACATGAGACTAAGGCCTTAACAGAGGCCTTTACCTCTAACCTCTCATCTATATAATATGTTTAATAATGCCTGCCTTGCAGGATAGTTGTAAAGATGAGAGATAATGTAGATCAATTAGCTCATAAAGATTGCTCGAGTAAGTGCTGAGTGTGCCCTTGGATTGAAAAGGAAGTCCCCCAAAGAATTGAAGGAGGAGCTGTGAGGATGGGAAAAATTGGGAAAGGAGAGGTATCGAGAGACAGGTACGTTCTTTTGGCTTACCAAAATAAGGTAACAGTTATGCACTGGATATCTTTTGCTTAAAAAATATCCTGAGACTGATATATTAGCAGCTGACCAGATATTTTCTCTCCTTTCTGAATTAATACCTCTATGAGTTCTTATTGTAATTCAAGTGAGTAAACTCAAGAGACAATACATGAGTTTGAAGAGGGAAAAACCAAGCATCTCAGACAACTTTCACCCATTCAATAGTTCTGAAGGAAGTTCGGGGCAAAGAGAATATATCATGACATTTGTCCTTTTTATGCACAAAAATTAATGTACTTCTACCATAGAATTTATATATATTATAGGAGAAATTGTCATTTTAAAACTTTCACCTGAGTTACATATTGCTAAAAAATGAGTTCAAAAGTAAATATAATTTTGTTTTAAACATACACAGAGGTATTTAATGGCAAATACAGGTGCTCTGCTTTAGAAATGGAACTGAAATTTGGGAATTGGAGGCTGGCAATGGAACAGAAGAAGAGAAAGAACTTGGAAGAAGTTATGGACTAAATTGTGTCCCGTCTAAATCCACATGTTGAAGCCTTAAACCCCAGTACCTCAGACTGTGACTACATTTCAAGATAGGGCCTTTAAAGAGGTATTTGAATTATAATGTGTTAGGATGTCCATATAAGAAGAGGAGATAAAGACACAGAACAGGAATGCAATGCACACAGTGAGGAAAGGCCACGTGAGGACACAGGGAAGACAGCCATCTGCAAACCAAACAGAGAGGCCTGCAAAGAAAACAAACCTGCCAGCACCTTGATTGTGGATTTCTGGCCTTTGGAACTGGGAGACAATACATTTCTGTTGTTTAAGCCCAGTCTGTGGTATTTTGTTATGGCAACCCTAGCAAACTAATACAACAGATCACAGGGGAAAGGCAGGGGAGGGTGAGGCAGTGACCAGAAGTGAAGGCAGCAAGCCTAAGGAGAGACAGTCTGTAAGAAATGGTGGCTGGATGGCCCATGGAGGTCATGGTAGGACCATGATGGCTATTATTAAATTTTAACTTTTGGCTTATAGTCAGTAATACTGTGACTCCACTTTACAACTTGGAAACTTCAATATATTCTACTAAATACAAATGCCCTGTGTTGATATTTTGGTCAATGAAGGAATCAGGTTAGTTAGTGTTCAGAGTGGAGCAAAGTAATTTGGAAAAAGGACTGCAGTTGCAAGAATTGAGAGGGAGGTAAAAACTAAAAACTTAACATGTACAAAATACCAGAGCAAGAGGAGAGTATGAAAGACCTGAAGATATCCAAGCAGTTGCCACTGGGATTGCTGGTATAACCAGACAGGACTGAACGAATGCCCTGTAAAAAGGTTAGTTACCGCCCTTAAGGGCCCAAAGAATTTTGGAGTGCCTGGAAAGTGAATCTTAAGTAGATACAAAGAAAGAAAAATGTCAAATAGGTAGTTGTCATTTGGTCTATTACTTTACACTGAAGGCATTAATACAATACAATTACACAGAACCACTGCAACTGAGCTCAGATTCCTTCTAAAAAGTTCCAATGAAATAAATCATCAATATTGTGCTAATTTAATATTAGCTGAAAACAAGAGATTAGGGATGTGTATGGCATCAGTACTCCTAAATTTAATAGCAAGTAACCTTATTAGACTAGTGTCTCAATATACATCTTTGTCTTGATAGATTGGCATTATATATATAAATATATATAATAAGTATATATATATATATATATATATATATATATATATATATATATATATAAAGAGCCAGGGTCCATAAAAACCAAGGCTCCACCGAACACAGGAAGTCAGTGCTGGGTTGCCGGAGTGACCCAGAACTGACTGCAGCTGGTGCCAGTGCCGTGACTCAGCACTGACTGCCTAGGGGGCTGTGGATCAGGCCCAGAGAGAGGCCTGAGAGAGAGAGACAGGGTCTGATCCCCAGCCTCCGTGGCAGCTGTTGACCAGCCATTGCCTCTCTCTTTCTCTCCCGGCTTCACCAGCAGCCGCGCTTCTGTTTCTCTCTGGACCACCTCAGGGGCTACTGATCAGCCCCGCCTCTTTGATCAGGCCCAGAGATAGGCCCGGAGACCCTGACTGGCATAGAAACTGGCCAATTAGAACCAAATCTGGGTGAAGTGCCAGGAGCCAATGGCTGCCTAGGAGGCGGAGCTTTTGACGCTGACTGACATAGAAACTGACCAATTAGAACCAAATCTGGGTGAAGTGCGAGTTGTCAATGGCTGCCTAAGAGGCAGAGCTTTTGACGCTGACTGGCATAGAAACCAACCAATCAGAACCTAATCTGGGTGAACTGTGAAGGCAGAACCTGAGGTGGAGGCTGAGGAGGGGTTTTAAGGGCAACAGCTGTTTGGTGTAAGGTGTAACAAAGCAGTTCAATTTTTTCATGACTGGTTTGGTAGTATAGTGCATATGGCTGACTATCAGTCCAGATATAGGGATTATGTGTTTTTGTCTGCCAAGAGCATCTCCTCCTGCTGAAAAAGACTCTCCCCCCGCCTCCCATTTAAGCAATCCTATCCTATATAATCTATACTACTAAAAGGGTAATACGCTAATTAGACCAGGTCGACCGGCCATCTTCTGGATGTCCAACTCCCTTCCAGACAAAGCCATGGTGGTGGGGGCTGAGGCAGAAGCAGTAGGGGTGATCAGGCTGGCAGGGAGGGCAGTTGGGGGCAAGATCAGGTCGGCAGGGGAGGGCAGTTGGGGGCAACAAGGCCAGCAGGGGAGGGCAGTTAGGGGCGATGAGGCAGGCAGAGGCAATTAGGGGCGATGAGACAGGCAGGCAGATGAGCGGTTAGAAGCCAGCAGTCCCAGATTGCAAGAGGGATGCCCCCTGGGATCAGGCCTAAACCAGTGGTTGGACATCCCCCAAGGGGTCCCCAATTGGAAAGGGTGCAGGCTGGGATGAGGGACCCCCCGCCCCCCGTGCACAAATTTCATGCACCGGGCCCGTAGTCCTATATAATAAAAGGCTAATATGCAAATCGACCAAACAGTGGAACGACTGGTCGCTATGATGCACACTGACCACCAGGGGTCAGATGCTCAATGCAGGAGCTGCCCCCTGGTGGTCAGTGTGCTCCCACAGGGAGAACAGAAGCCCTGAGCCGGGCTCATGGCTGGCGAGCACAGTGGCTGTGGCGGGAGCCTCTCCCGCCTCCACATCAGCGCTAAGGATGTCCAACTGCCTGCTTAGGCCCACTCCCGGGGGGAGTGGGCCTAAGCTGTCAGTCGGACATACCCTGAGGGCTCCCAGACTGTGAGAGGGTGTAGGCCAGGCTGAGCGACCCCGCCCCCCCCTCCCGAGTGCACGAATCTTGTGCACTAGGCCTCTAGTCAATGTTAAAGATACTTAGTACTAATGTTAAAGATACTGGAAAGGATGGAAGTAGACTGAAAAGATTCTTTGTTGGATAGTCTAAATACTTCAGGACCTCTAAAACACACTTAACTGTCTTATCTAACATACAAAAGAAATTACTGTGGAACAGGGCTACTTCTTTTTTTTAGCCAGCTAAATAATGACATATAACAATGATAGAATTTACCATCTAGTGGCCAGTTTTTGAAGAATGAATTTTTAAAATATTATTGAATTTTGCCTCTAGTAATTACTATTCCAAACAGTTAACTTGGGAGGGGGGAGAAAGGTTCACATATCAAATTTTTTATAATTGTAGTCTTTGTCAGTTTCAGTTAGGCTTTCCAGTGTAATTCCCAACATCAAAGATAAGGATTTGGATTATGCAATTTTTGTCATTTCAGCAAAATGTACACATGTGCTGTGGTGAGGGTTTCATCCTCCTAAGGCTATGCTTATGGGCGAGGGAAAAATAAAGTTCCCCATTCCCCAATGAATAAACTGTCATTATCGTTTGGTCATAGCAGACCTTTCTGGGCTTCTGTTTTACTATTTAAACAGGAAGTCAAAGAGACAAGAGCTTTCTTCCCAAACCTAACTTCACATATTTGAAAAAAGCTGCATGAACTAGAACCAAAAATAACTGCTCGATGCCTTCTTCTTTAGCTCCAAGTTACTTTCCAAACAGGAAGCAAACTATGTGGCTTATATTTTACCAAGGAGCACGCTATATTTTACAAAGGAGCATATTTCACAAAGGAGAATTTTCTAAAAAGGCAAAAATAAGTGTTCATAACGGCTGAATTTGAATAGATATTTTGACGACACTATGAACACAATCCACTATTTAGTTACCAACCAGCAGTTGGTTACATATAGTATTTCTTTAGTTATAAAAATAATTAAATTAATTACACCATAATATTAAAATATTTTTGCCACTTTATAGTTGTATTTCTTTTAGTGCTAATTTTTTATTTTTTTAAATCATACAGTAAAATTGATCTCTTTTTAAAGGTTACAGTTCTGTGCTTTTTAACACATGTAGAGGCTCATGTAGTCACTGTCAACACAATCAGGAGGCAGAACAGTTCCATCACTCCCAAAATACTTTTTTTTCTATAGTCACAACCTTACCTCTTCCCTTACCCCCACTCCTAACCCTTGGCATTCACTGATCTGTTCTCCATCACTATTGTATTGCCTTTTCAAGAATGTCTTGTAAGTGGACTCATACAGAATGTACCCTTTTTTAAATTGAATGTATTGGGGTGACATTGGTTCAAAAAACCATACAGGGTTCAAGTTTATAACTCAATAAAACATCATCACCCCAAGCAGAGACTCCAAATAGCCTCAGCAATCTGGAGAAAGAAGAACAAAGTTGGAGGTATTACACTACCTGATATCCTATCTAATAAAAGAGTAATATGCAAATTGACCATTACTCCAACACACAAGATGGCTGCCCCCATGTGGTCAAAGATGGCTGCCCCCATGTGGACACAAGATGGCCACCACAAGATGGCCATCAGGGGAGGGCAGTTGGAAGAAACTAGGCCTGCAAGGGAGGGCAGTTGGGGGCGATCAAGCCTGCAGGGGAGGGCAGTTAGGGGTGACCAGGCCGGCAGAGGAAGGAAGTTGGGGACGATGGGGCCTGCAGGGGAGAGCAGTTGGGGAAGACCAGGTCTGCAGGGGAGGGCAGTTAGAGATGACCAGGCCTGCAGGGGAGGGCAGTTAGGGGCAAACAGGCTGGCAGGGGAGCAGTTAGGCATCAATCAGGCTGGCAGGGAAGTGGTTAGGGGGTGATCAGACTGGCAGGCAGAAGCAGTTAAGGGCAATCAGGAAGGCAGGCAGGCGAGCAGTTGGGAGCCAGCAGTCCTGGATTGTGAGAGGGATGTCCGACTGCCCGTTTAGGCCCAATCCTGGTAGGGCAGTCAGACATCCCTTGAGGGTTCCCAGATTGGAGAGGGCAGGCTAGGCTGAGTAACACAACCCCCCGTGCACGAATTTCGTGCACTGGGCCTCTAGTCAAACTATATAAGGCCATTGTAATCAAAACAGCCTGGTATTGGCACAAGAACAGACATATAGATCAATGGAACAGAACAGAGAGCCCAGAAATAAACTCATGCCGTTATGGTCAATTAGCATTTAAGAAAGGTGACAAGAACATACAATAGAGTAAAGACAGTGACTTCAATAAATGGTTTTGGGAAAATTGGACAGGTACATGCAAAAAGATGAAACTAGACCACCAATTTATACCATATAGAAGAATAAACCCAACATGGATTAAAAATGTAAATCACAAAACCATAAAAAATCATAGAAGAAAACATAGGCAGTAACATCTCAGACATCTCTCGAAGCAATATTTAAAAATCACTCAGTTAATGAAATTAGAGGTAGTTGTCAGGGTCTCTCTCTTTCCTTTTTTTTTTTCTTTTTTTCCTTTTTTAAGTAGGAGTGGGTGGTGGGATGACCAACAGTTTAACTAGATGGTTTGGGACTTGGAAGAAACATAATTGAAAAATTAAGGACAAAGAAATTTGGGGAAGAGCTATTTGGATGGACCTATCTGAATGACCAAAAATTGTGATGATATTTGTGTCTCAGGTGATGCTAGCAGAGGAGGATTTTAATAATGAAATAGATAGAATGACCTGTACTGTGGATACCAGTCAGCCTCTTTCCCTGCCCCCACCATTGTCACCCAAAGGGCTGGTGAACAAAGTGACCATGGTGACAGGGATGGAGGTTATGCATGGGCCCAGTGACATGAACTGTCACTCACCCAGGAGACCTGACTAGAGCCACCACTGAGTGCTTGGTCTACCAGCAGCAGAGACCAACACTGAGCCTCCTTATGGCACCATTTCCCATGGTGATCAGCCAGCTACCTGGTGGCAGGTTTATTACACTGAACACTTCCATTATGGAATGAGCAATGTTTTGTCCATTGGAATAGACATTTATTTTGGGCATGAATTTGCCTTCCCCAAGGCTCTGTTTTGCTGTGGAACATTCACTAAGTTCCAGTCAAACTGGCCTACGTTCAGTTCCTCAGTACACACCCTACATCCTCTCTTTTCTTGGTGACTTT
Organism: Cnephaeus nilssonii; assembly: GCF_951640355.1. Taxonomy (NCBI): domain Eukaryota; kingdom Metazoa; phylum Chordata; class Mammalia; order Chiroptera; family Vespertilionidae; genus Cnephaeus; species Cnephaeus nilssonii. Next base: position 60,899,365 of record NC_137072.1, on the reverse strand, counting down.
GCACATGCTCTCCAGTCTCTCTGGAACATTCTTTTCCCCCTGCTTTTATAGCCAGTTTTTGCTCATTCTTTAGGTCTTAGCTTATATATCACTGCTTCAAAGAGGGCTTCCTTGACCACACTATCAAAATAATTTATAAAATCCATTTATTTAGATTTATTTTTATAATCTTTTTTTCTCCCAGTCTCATATAACTGAGAGGAAGAACAGCTGTTAATTACCATGACAAGGAGCATATTTAAAGTGCTTTGGTCATTGGGTGGAGAGGAACAGTACTTCTTTTGGGATCACCCAGAAAAGTTTTGCAGGAGAGGTTCCCCGCCCCCCACCCCCACACTTCCACTACAGTGGAAAAGATGGCATTCCTTCTTATACGTACACTAGAGGCCCGGTGCACAAATTTGTGCACAGGTGGGGTCCCTCTGGGTGACCTGCAGGGATCGGGCCGAAACCCACAGTCCAATGCCGCCTGCAGCTCCTACTTGCCGCTTCCACTCATCCCGGCCCCACTGTGCTTGCCATGGGCTCGCGCCCAGTCAGTCCCAATTGGGAGAGGCTGCTGCAGCAGCACTCACCAGCCATGAGCCCTGCATCTGGCACCCTCCCAAGGGGAGTGGCCTGTGGGATTGGGCTGAAACCGGCTCTCTGACATCCCCTGACAGGTGCCTGATTGCGAGAGGGCACAGGCCAGGCTGAGGGACCCCACCGGTGCACAATCGGCTAGGGAGGGACCGTGGGAAGGCCCCAGGGCATGTCCAGCCCATCTCGCTCAGTTCCTGACCGACCGGACCCCAGCAGCAAGCTAACCTACCGGTCAGAGTATCTGGCCCCTGGTGGTCAGTGCACGTCATAGTGACTGGTTGACCAGTTGACTGTCTTCCCCCTGGTGGTCAGTGCACGTCATAGCGAGCAGTTGAGCAGCCTTAGCATATCATTCGCATATTACGCTTTGATTGGTTTTTCAGTTGTTCTGTCATTTGGTCTATTTGCCTATTACCCTTTTATTATATAGGATAGTTTATTCAACTGCTGTGAACATTCAGGAAAAAGGGAATAGTTGTCCCATTGAGTCCCACTTCCTCTCCTCTATTAGTTTTGTGCTACTGAGTCTCTTTTGTCACAATTCACTGCCCTCACTATGTTCATTTTTCTCCCCTTCTGCTCATGAACTAGTGACTTAAAAGAAGTTGTGATTAACCACATTTTCCTTGGTAGCTCTGAGCCCTTCATCCTTCTGTTTTTAAAATGATACAGTCTCATGGAAGGAGGGAGTCCAGGAGCTATGATATAGCACCAATTCCACAGATTATATAAATAAAACCAGGAGAAAGACGGTGAGCTGGCCTTTGGAGCCCCCCGCCCATCTCCCTTTAGGCCTAGGCACATAATGGGCATTCACTCTCATTGCTCTGACTCTCAACCATGTGATCTTCTCTCTAGTTCTGAAAAAGTTACCCTATAGTCATCTTTAATAAATGATTTGTGCTCCCACTGAACACTTGAGAAGGTGAGGGCATTAAACTAGTCAAAGGCCACACACAGGCATTTTCAAATACTAAGGAAGAAGGATTGGTGTCCAAACAAGGCTTGTGTGTGGCATAAAGTGCCGCAGGTAGAACAATGGATTCACTATGAAGAAGAATTGCTCAACACTTACGAGCTCAAATCACATTGATGCATTTCCTATCTTTTCCTAGAAGAATCATGTGGTCAGTCCCACACTGGCATTAAACTTGTTCCAGCCAGATGAGTCAGGAGAGATGGGAAACCAACTTATTTGAGTCAACAAATGTTAACTTGGTTCTGGAGGGGATCAGTAGGATCTTAAATTCTCTAAAAGTATGTGCATGGTTATTTACATTTTCCTAAACCTAAATGCATTCATTCATAATAAAGCCATTTTGCTATTTTTCAATTAAGTCTTTTGTTACCAGAATTTTTATACGGGATATCCTGCATGGACCCTCTCAATCATCAAAATCATTATAGCAGGACTAAGTCAGAGCCTACTACAAAATTAGGGTCCCAAAATGTTAGTGACAGAGGGAGAGAGGGAGAGGAGGGGAAGGAAGGAGAGGAGAAAGAGGAGAGGAGAGGAGAGGAGAGGAGAGGAGAGGAGAGGAGAGGAGAGGAGAGGAGAGGAGAGGAGAGGAGAGGAGAGGAGAGGAGAGGAGAGGAGAGGAGAGGAGAGGAGAGGAGAGGAGAGGAGAGATAGGACGGAAGGAAGACAGAGAGAGAAAGTTCATATCAATTGTTTTCTATCTAAACTATTTTTTAAAGTTTCATTTACACTTTTCTTGGAAAAGGTGACGTTGCCCAATTAAGACATGTGCTTATTTTCCTAAACAGCTCATAATTTTCCATCTACAAAAAAAAAAAAAAAAGTCATTTGACTTCAGTAAGCTAAAACTCTCAGGAAACAGAGTGAATGCAAGCTGAAAGTTAACCACAGTTTCAGACCTAATTATTTCCCAATATGTTGTCCATCTAAATGCAGTGACTTTAGTTTGCTGCAGATTTCCCAATCCCAGTTATTCTGCTTACTTTGCTGCCATAAATGCAGCCGCATTTCCCTTCAACCTGTATGTGCAGAATGTGCCTGAAGAAAGGAATTTTATTTTTTTATTGATTTTCTCTTGCTGCCCATTTGTCAAATCTCCCAGCTGTCATTATGCAGCTTTTTTCTCTTCACCTTTGCTTGTGAGATAGAGTAAGTTATAAACCAGCATGATTTCTTACGTTTAATATGGTATATAACTTTATGCATTCGTCTAACGTATATTTCCCACACTTTGAATTTAACACAGGCTCTAAAATCATAGGTATCATTTTGAGCAATTATAATATTTAATCTTTACTGGGTGCTTACTAAGTTTTAGATCTGGCCTAAGTTTTATATCCATGAGCAAATTTAACCTTCACAATGAGATTCTGAAGGAGGAGCTGTTTCTGTATCTATTTTCCAAAGGAGGCCTCACAAGGTTAACCAACTTGCTCCAAGTGCCTCATTAAGGACGTGAGCAAAGCAGCATTTAAACGGAGGCAGCCTGGCCACAAAGCCCTCGCTCTTTAGGGTAATGGTAAATGTATAACTATATAATGTTGGGACTTTTAAGAAAGGCCTTGTCTTCTTTGTACTTGATGCCAGAAAGCAGTGAGTGCCTCTGTAACTTACACAAATCCTAATTCAAAGATTGACCTTTCCTAACAGGTCAGCTAATAAAGCCCCTAACTCACAAGGTTGTAAGTAAATGTCTGCAGGAAGGCATTAAAAAATAATAAATTGTCTTTTTTTTTCTATTACAGTTGCATTCAGTATTATTCTGTATAAATATACAGATGTACAGCATAGTGGCTAGACAATCATGTACTTTACAGAGTGGTCCCCCTGATATTTCAAGTACCCAGTTGGCCCCATACATAATTATTAGGATATTATTGACTATATTCCCTATACTGTACTTCATATCTCTGTGACTATTCTATAACTGCCAACATTTACTTCTTAATCCCTTCACCTTTTTCACCCAGCCCCCAACCCCTCCCTCTATCCACCATCAGTCTGTTCTCAGTATCTATGAGTAAGGCATTTACACCTGCATAGACCAAGGCCACGTCACTACCTCCTACCCTCCATCAGGTTTGTGCTGTTGCTGCCCATTTGTCAAGCTCACTGCTTTCACTATGAAATACTTCCCTTTCCTTTGCTGGCAAACTAAGCGTTCGCTGGGAGGTTGAGATGATTAATATTTTCAATGTATATTAAAAACTTCATTTTTATATTTACTATGATTCATTATTTTGATCCTGGTTCAATTCCCAGTCAGAGCACATACCTGGGTTGTAGGCTCAATTCTCAGTGGGGTACATGCAGAAGGCAGCTGATCAATGATTCTCTCTCATCACTGATGTTTTTCTCTCTCTCTCTCCCCCTTCCTCTCTGAAATCAATAAAAATATAAAAACATAAATAAATCCCCTTTTAATCAAAGTTATTATCCTTCTCTTAAAGAGATTAGCTATATTATCTGATCCTATGTCAGTGATGGCGAACCTATGACACGCGTGTCAGCACTGACACGTGTAGCCATTACTGATGACACGCGGCCGCTGAGGCGGCCGCATGCCGAGGATGAAACATTTGCGAAATAATGTTTTTTCCTCAAAGTGACACACTACCCAAGTTATGCTCAGTTTTTTGGCGAAGTTTGACACACCATGCTCAAAAGGTTGCCCATCACTGTCCTATGTCATCTTTATTTCCTTTCTCCTCTCTCTAAGCTTCTTTCTTTTCCCATCTCATTCTTCCTTTTTTATTCTCTTTTCCCTTACATATTTATGTAAGAACTAGAGGCCTGGTGCACGAAATTCATGCATGGGTGGAGTACCTAGGCCTGGCCGGCCATCAGGGCTGATCAGGTTCCCCACCTCCCCACCTCCTCCTTCCCTTGCTGCCCACACACTGCCACCACACAGTTCCCCACCTCCCCGCCTCCTCCATCCTCCTTCCCTCACCACCCGCATCCACCTCCACCCACCTCCAGTTCCCTATCCCAGCCCAGGGCCTGGTCCAGATCAGGCAATCAGGACCTGCCAGCCAGGGGGAGGAGCCAACTGCCACCAAGGTGGGTGGGCAGTGGGCCAATTGGGGCCTGCCAGCGGCGGGGAGCTATAGAGGGTGGGACTCTGGAGGTTGGCCAATGGCCCCAAGGAGGGAGCCTGCCCTCGGCCCCCCTGGGAAAGGAGCCATGTTCACCACCACCCACCCTGGTTCCCCATCCCAGCCCCGGGGCCCAGCCCCGATCAGGAGATCGGGGCCTGCTGTCCAGGGAGAGGGACCGGGATGTTGGCCGGCAGGCTCCATTGGCAATCGGGGCCTACAGGCTGGGGGCAGCTCCTGCATTGAGTGTCTGCCCCCTGGTAGTCAGTGTGCATCATAGCGACTAGTTGTTCTGGTCCTTCCAGTTGTTCTGTTGTAATGGTCACTTAGGCTTTTATGTATTAGACTAGAGGCCCAGTGCACGAATTCGTGCATGGGTGGGCTCCAGCTGGCCTTGCCCCAATCAGGGCTGGGCCTGTCAGGAGGAGGAGATGGCAGGAGGTTGGCCAGCCAGCGTGCCCCGATTGGGGCTCGATCAGGGCCGGGCCGGCTGGGGGAAGGGGCCGCAGGTGATTGGCTGGGGGGCTCTGCCCCCGATTGGGGTTGGGGGGCCAATTGGGGGCAGGGCCGGCCATGAGGAGGGGCTGTGGGAGGTGGGCCAGCCTGCCCCACCCCCAAATGGGGTGAGGGTGCTGATCGGAGGCCAGCAGCCTGGGGGAGGGGCCATGGGTGGTTGACTGGCCGACCCTGCCCCTGATGGGATGGGGGGGCCGATCTGGGGTGGGGCTGGGTGGGGGGAGGGGCTGCAGGAGGTTGGCTGCCCAGCCCCACCCCCTATTGGGGTGGGGGTGTGCGATCAGGGGCAGGCAGCCGGGGGGAGGGGCTGCAGGCCTAACATGGTGGGGTGGGCTGATCAGGGGCAGGGCTGGCTGGGGGGATGAAGAGAGGGGGCATTTGGCAGGTGGCCCTGCTCTTGATCAAGGTGGGAGAGTCTGATCAGGGGCAGGAAGGCAGGGGGGAGGGGCCGCAAGGTTGGCTGGCCGGCCACACCCCCTGATGGGCAGTTCACCGGCCACAGTGGGCATCATAGCAACTGGTCATTATGGTCGTTATGGCCATTAGGGTCACTGGCTTTTTATATATACAGATTATTGTTCTAAAAATGATAGCACCTCGTCTTCATTAGAAAAAAGGAAATTGTCTGAGTTCACTGAGAAAATAAAGGAAATCTTGATTTGGGGCTAAGTGCAGGTTCATGTCAAACGTTCTTGGGAATCATCTGCTCTGGAAGACCCTGAGCAGTCTCTGATCCTTGAAACAGAGTGTGTGTGCTAAAGGAAATGTTGTTCATTGGTTTATTGGAAATTCCCTGAAGACTAGGTCAATGAGAGAAAAATATGGATCCTCGGTTTCCTGATATTTTCCTTAAAAAATCCTATGTTCTCTGTATTGAGCAAAGTCTATCCAGAAAACTAGAAACCTTCAAGTACATATAACAGCAAGAATTTAACACAGGGAACTGACAACATAGGAGGTGAGAGATCTGAAAAGCTAGAAAGGCACCGTGAATCAACAACATCAGTTAGACACTGCCCTCTGTAAATCAGAGGAGGGAAAGGGAATGGCACTAGAGATCAGAGCCTGAGGTCTGCAAGCGAGAGCTGGGGTCATGAAGAAGGCACAGGCACTGTCAGAGATGCAGCCCACGCAGAGAGAGAGGAGAAATACTTAGCTGGCTTACCGTTCTTCCTGCCCGCCTATCTCCTGTAAGGGCCATTCATTAACTGAAACTAGCCAAAAGGGAGATGAAATGGGGTCTTGGGAATGCAGCCTACAGGGCCATTCCCTCCAATCCAGAGCCGAGCAAGGAGAATGGGATCTGACAGGGATCAGGCCCTGGATGGTACACTCCCTTTGTCTCTTCCACTTTTCTGTGGCTACACATAATCATCTTTTCCCCACCAGAGAGCTGTTTATTACTACACTAGAGGCCCGGTGCACAAAAATTCATGCACTGGGGGGCAGTCCCTCAGCCCGGCCTGCCCCCTCTCACAGTCTGGGAGGCCTCAGGGGATGTCCCACTGCAGTCTGGCCTCCCTCTGCAGGAGGCGACCGGGCCCATCAGGGGAAGGCACCACCCCCAACACCCCCACCGCTGCTGCTGCCTCTGGCCTCCCTCTGAAGGAGCAGCCACCACGGCTGCTGGCCCTCACAGCCGCTGCAGCTTTGTCCGGAAGGACATCTGGTCTATCTGGTCTAATTAGCATATTACCCTTTTATTAGGATAGATGCCACTAAGTCAGCTCCAACTCCTGATGACTTAATGAACAAATGATGTTGCAATGACCTGTCAACAGTCCTGCTCATGTTTATGGCTTCTTGTATGGAGTCAATCCATCTCACATTTGGTCTTCCTCTTTTTACCGCCTCCTATTTTTCTCAGCATTATTGTCTTTTGCAAAGAATCCTGCCTTCTCACAATGTGCCTGAAGTAGGACAACTTCAGTTCTGTCATCTTTGCCTCTAGGGATGTTTCAGGCTTAATTTGCCCTAGGATCCACTCGTTCATCTTTCTGGTGGTCGAGGCTATCCATAGAGCTCTCTTCCAATGCTGTATTTCAAATGAGTGAATCTTAAAATAGGGAACTTTAAAACTCATGCAGTAACTGGTCTTGGGAATTCAGCCTAGGGCCATTCCCTCCAATCCAGGGCTGAGCAAGGAGAATGGGAAGACTGGATCCAATTATGTTATACTAGAGGCCTGGTGCACAAAATTCTTACATGGAGGGGGGGGGTCCCTCACCCTGGCCTGCACCCTCTCCTATCCGGTACCCCTTAGGGGATGTCCAACTGCCGGTTTAGGCCCAATCCCACAGCAATCCAGAACCACTGGCTCCTAACCACTCGCCTGCCTGCCTGCCTGATCTCCCTTAACTGCCTCTGCCTGCCTGCCTGACCGCCCCTAACTGCCCTCTCCTGCCAGCCTGATCGCCCCTAACCACCTCTGCCCCCGCCACTGTGGCTTTGTCCAAAAGGACGTCCGGAAGATATCCGGTCTAATTAGCATATTACCCTTTTATTGGTATAGATCACCAGGATAAGCTTCAAGGAATAATGCGTTTAAAACTGCAAAAACCAAATCTGTTAAATCAATGTACAAAGGACCTTGACACAAAGCTTTATCTCTGGGACATTTATTGAAATTTAGTTCCACACTATTTCCTTATTGAGTTTTGCTTTTCTATTTTTCTAGAATATAGTCATAAAGTCAAATTTGGCAAACTTATACTGGTTAATCATATTCTGCAAAATTATATTACTTCTTTATATTTCCACAGAGATATTTCAATGACTATTTCAGAAGAAGAAAAAAGAAACTGATGAACAAAAATAGAGCCAGAGGGAAAAAAGATTCTAGAATATAATAGAAGTAATCCTGTTATTTGCAGATTTTTAATATTTCCTACAACTTTTGTGATATACTATTTAAGTACAGTTTTGGTAATATTATTATACTTAAAATTATTTTATTCTTGAAATATTAATGTTTATTGCATGTAATATTATTATATGTAAGATCATTTTTCTTGAATAATTGGTGTTTATTGCATGTAACATTATCATATTTAAAATCATTTTTCTTGAGATATTAATGTTTATTGCATGTAACATTATTACATTTAAGATCATTTTTCTTGAAATATTAAGGTTTACTTCATGTAACATTTTATTTAAAGTCGTTTTTCATGAAATAATAAAAAACTGAAAAAAAAAGAAAAGGTAATGACGACTCATAAAATAATTCATTATTCAAACTCTAAAACTAATTTTTTAATTTTCAATTTTCAAAAATATTCTTGTTTTAAGCATCCATTATAGATTATAATGTTTAATACCACCCAAAAGCCACTAAAGTTTGAGAGCTAATAAGAGATATTTACAACAATTTAATCTGTTTTTACCAGATTTTATACATCTTACCATTAGTCACCCCCCTCAAAAAAAATAAAATAAAAATCCTATAGCAAGTACCAGCAAAAAGACTCCATTTTTGAAGGTGAAATTGGAAGCTTATTTGATTTTGTATCTGCCTCACACTGCACAGGCATTCATCAGTATTAGTGGAATGAGAAGAATGAAGATCCTGAGGTATTATAGATGCAAATTAAATAGGGACGGATCCTTTTAAAATTTAATTTTATTATGTAATCCTTCTGCTCACAAACATACACCATGCACTGGTGTGTGTTTTTTATTGCCATAGTATAGCATTCCAGATAGAATACAAAGTATCTAGTTAAATGTATTTTAGATAACCAAACGGACAATTTTTTAGTATAAGAATGTCCCAAATATTCAATGTATAAAAAGATTTGCATATGTAAGACATACTTATACTAAAACATTATTCATCAATGTGAGAGAGATAATTGACTGGTTGCCTTCTGCACTTTCCCTGACTGGGGCCAGGGATCGAACCTGCAACCAGGATATGTTCCCTTAACCGGGAATCGAACCCGAGACCCTTCAGTCCTCGGGCTGATGCTCTAACTACTGAGCTAAACTGACCAGAGGTATTTCATGAATTTTTGTTTGAAAAAAACCTGCACATCATTTGTGTGAAGAAAAGATGTGTTCACACGTACCTAGCAAAGTCGGATAAAAGTTTAACTGATTTTATTTCCTGGTCCTAGTCCTCCTGCTCACTTAGTTAAAACCCAGGATAAAAGATAGGACCACAAGATATAATATCTTTTTCCCAATTTTACAAAAATATTATGAAAGTAAACTATGTTTTATGAAAATAAACTTCCTATGTGTAGTATTCCTACCCTTCTTCTTAAAAAGGAAAAATAAAGTGTTTTTCATTAATTACCAGTCAAAAATTATGATATTTAAATGAAAGTATATCTTCTTTATCCTTTTAAATTCAGAATACTATCATCTCTAAGATACAAACTGGATTCCTAAGACATCAAGCTTGCTGAAGCAAGATGTATGTTTGAAACCTTACTAGAGGTTAAGACACCACAACGTTACTTGTGTCTGAACCAATTCCACAGAAACAAAAATAAAGGAAAACCCTGTCTGAGAGGCTTTGGCATTGTCTAAAAGCAGGAAAAGACCACTTTCCTGATCCAGCCTCCACTTCCTCCCCAGACAAGTGGGTGTACCAGCCCTGCTGATATGCCACGCATGACCTCCTTTCCTGCTTTCACTGAGACCTCTGGCTAACCCCCTGGCCAAGCTATGAGCCACAAACCAAAGACCACCACGGGCTGGGGAATATCAACGAAATATACAGGAAAGGGTCAAAACACCAGCTCCCAACCATAAACCGTTTCCAACCTAACCTACTGCTTCCTCTAATTATGGTCATCTCCATATTAGGAACCATGGTGGAGTATTTTAAAATCAAGTTTCCTAGAATATACCACCCACACAATATTTGATCTGGTAAAGGCAACCTAGACTATAATTAATCCGTAAACACATTCCTACAAGGAGACAGAAGTCATCCAAGACCTTCAAAGAACATGGCTTTAGGTTCTCAATACAAGGGTGGGCTAAAAGGTAGGTTTACAGTTGTTTGTATGTAAAATAATACAATAATTAATAAATAATAATAATACAAGAATAAACTCTGTGTTTTGTATACTCATAGCTGTAAACCTACTTTTGCCCACTCCTGTATAACTAGATGGGTTGGTTTTAACTTCATCTCTACCTGCCCCTTAGTGTACAGGCCAAAAAGTAGAAGGTGCTCTAAAAGACAGGTGGCTCGCTTAATGAGAAAAAGTGAATGATGCTACATGAATGATCAGAAGTTCCAAGATGGGGGCTTATTCTTTATTGAGAGATAGCTATAGTCTCTCTCTTCTCAGAGGCATGCTAACTTAACAATATTTAATGTACTTTGTGGTATAGTCAAGATAAAGTCAGGTTCCCTGATTTCCTACATTGAACACTAACTATCTACTAAAACATGTACCAAAGCTAATTCTCTTCTGGTAAAAGTGATAAAAACAAGAACAGAGGACCAAGAGAAAACTGCTACCCCAATCACTTACAATATCTACTGATACTCCTTTTGGACTAAAATATTATACACCATCTCCTTTGGAATTAAGTGAGTCACATACTTATTGTATAAAATGATCAACTTCAATTTGAACATAATAGTTATTTCACATGGACTAATTCAGGGTTTTAGGAATGAGGAAGCAAAAATAAATAGAAAATTCTCAATATAGATAGAAATTCTAATGTAGAAATTATATATATAAAGTTATAGAACCACAATGTAAATCCAGTCTCATAAATCTAGTGATCTGGAACATAGATGCTAATAATCAGAAATTATGGAGTTAGCATTATTATGTGTAAGGAGTTGCATTAAGGTAACACCTGCTCATAACAGATATCAGGAACTTAAAGTAATAGAGCACATTTCTAGTTTACATAATATCCAATATCAGAGCTACTGGTCAGCAGACAGTTCGAGCTATCTCCTCCTTGGGTCTCTGCCCTCCAAAAATATGTCCCAGTCTTCTCTATTCAGCCAAAAGGTAAGGAAAAAGAATGTAAAGGAGGCACACTTGGGTTTTAAGCAGTTCAGCCTAGAAATGAAACAAACCTTACTTTAGTTCACATTCTATTGGCAAGAACTAGTCACAGGGTCACACACAGATGCAAGGGAGGCTGGGAAATGTAGTTGTAGCTGGGAAGCCACTTCCCAACAACTACTCTAAAGAAGATGAGTCTTTGGTGTACAGCAGCAATACCTGCCACAATAATTATGATTGGTGCCATAAGAAATCCAAATGTAGTAAGACATAAGGTTAACTAGAAAATACACTTTTGTCTAGATATATGGTACTTGTTAAAATAGGATAAGCAATTCACTTGAAGTTTAGCTAATTAAGACAATGTATACTTTAGGTCATTATATATATCAAGTATGAAGCTAGTGATATTAACCCACAATCAGTAATGATGCATTTTGAATTGGTGATTCATAGTAGTGTGAGATTAGTAGAGATGTATTATCATTTTCTGACACTGTATAGCTCATAACGATAGCATGACATTAGCTGGGTGGCATATGTGGAAAAATAAAGCTTTGTATTTTTATTAGCTTTATGTGGAAAAATAAAGCTTTATATTTTTATTAGCTTTGAACCTGTTAAAAAATTATTCACTCTCTTTACAGGCTTTCCTATCAATATTATTATAACTGATAGCTTTTGTTTCTGATTACTTGTGGTTTGTTTTTTTTCAACCAAGTTTGGTCAAAGTTGGATGCTTTTAATTCACACCTTAGAAGTTAGTCTCATTAGCTCCTCTTCTGTATTGCATTACAGCACCTTCTTGGAAGCTTTTCATACTAAGATGGAGAGAACTAGCCATTCCCTCCAGTGGGCCTCTACTAACCCTGTAAATATATACTCAAAAGTTTTTGCAAGGAGTGAATTAAATCATGTATATAGAAGTGACTGCACAGTAAATGGTTTCTATTATACGTAATTACCTAAAACATTGAGATGATAATACTGAATTCATATAGTTGTTAGGAAAAGTAGGCATAATGCATATCTTAAATCTAGCAGATGTTCCATGTAAACAAACAGCTAACCATTTTTATTGTTATTATTTTTAATATATCTCCTTTTAACAAGCAAAGGCAGAAGTTCTGGATTTCTTCTCTGCTACCACAGAAAAGGCATATGCCAAAGGCATGAAAATTACAAGAAATTATTTCTTAAGGCGGAAAAAAATAGCAGAAACTTGTTTTGCATAAAATGGGTGAAAATAAGACAATCTGGTCATAAACTTTGATTCTAAATAATTATTGAACAATTTCATCACATAGAAAGTAAAATTAATAGGTTATCTAGACCAGTCATATTTACAGGTGCTTGGAAATGAAGAGGATGCAAGAGCAAGAATGAAAAACCTAAAAACATCTCCACATTATAAAGAAGCCTGATATTCCTGATCTGTTTGGCAATGAAATTGTCTCCTAAAACCACAGGCAACCTTTGCCAGGAAAGAAACAAGCCAACCTTTTCTGTAGTCACTTTCTCCTTAATTTCCCACTCTTGCTATAACTGAATCTGAAAGAAATTATACTGAGAAAAACTCTAGAAAATCCATATTTGGGGAAGTAGTGATAAAAAATTCTCAGAACATCAAAGATTGACTTATTAGAGTCACATGATATAAGTGACTTCCCTCCTATCCTATATAATAAAAGCTTAATATGCTAAGTGTCCAGTTGTCTGGTCAGCCATTCAATCAATCAATCAAAGGGTAATATGCTAATGATATGCTAAGGCCACTCAACCCCTCACTATGACATGCACTGACCACCAGGGGGCAGATGCTCTGACCCGTAGGTTAGCTTGCTGCTGGGATCCGGCTGATTGGGACTGAGCAAGATGGGCCGGACTCACCCTGGAGCCCTCCTGCAGTCACTCCCAGGCTGGCCAACCTCCCGTGTCCCTCCCTGGCCCCAATTGTGCACTGGTGGGGTCTTCGGCCTGGCCTGTGCCCTCTCACAATCTGGGCTGAGCCCCCCCCCCCCCCCCCCGCCAAGTGCACAAATTTTGTGCACTAGGCCTCTAGTCTTTTAATAAAAGGGTTTTATTTTTACTAATACTATTATAATAATGTTCATTTTTATTTGATTTAAAATATAGCCAAAACCACATGACCATTTACTTAAAAATATCTTAAGGACTCAACTTTTGCCCTAGCCAGTTTGGCTCAGTGGATAGAGCATCGGCCTGCTGACTGAAAGGTCCCAGGTTCAATTCCGGTCAAGGGCACATGCCCAGGTTGTGGGCTCGATCCCCAGTAGGGGGTGTGCAGGAGGCAATTGATCAAGATTCTCTCATCATTAATGTTTCTATCTCTCTCTCCCTCACCTTTCCTCTCTGAAATCAATAAAAATATATATTTTTTAAAAGACTCAACTTTTACTTGACTGCTGATCTACTAGAGAGTCTGTGTCAAAATCTATATTTCTGGGTTTTAATCTGAATTTCTCAATGCTATCTGTATTTCTGAAACCTGTTTGCTCTTCCTGTTGCAATATAAACATTTTATTCCTTGTGGATTTTTTTTAAATCAGAGAACTTTAGAGTTGAAACTGATGTTAAAAATAACCTAGATTAACTCTATCAAGAAACCTGAGAAACCAGGCAAGTTAAAGGGCTTGCCAGAATGCCACAGTAAGAGGAGAAGATCCTGGCTCTTCAGATTCAGCAATGGTGTTTTTTATTTTATTCATTTAGTTTTTTTGTAGTCCTCACTGGAGGATATTTTTCCATTGATTTTATAAAAAGTGGAAGAGAGGGATAGAACCTGCAACTTAGGTATGTGCCCTTGATCAGGAATTGAACCCAAGACGCTTTAGTTAGGCCAGCGCTCTAACCACTTAGTGACACCGGCCAGGGCATCGATAGTTATTTTTTAAATGTGTATATAAATTGTTCAGAGGATCCAGCAGTTGCTCCTGCTCCCTGAGCCAATACAGCCAGTACATCCACTGGGCATACATTCAGGACCCCAGTACATTCCTGAAACCACAGATAGTCCTGAACCCAAAATACCACATGATCTCACTCATTTATGGATAATAAAGAAAATTATAAACTGTTGAACATAAAGATAGATACAGAGACAGTAAAGCATCAAATAGACTGTCAAATTACAGCGGGAAAGTTAGGGAGAGGTGGGGGAGATAAGAGATTAACCGAAGGACTTGTATGCATGCATATAAGCATAACCAATGGACACAAAACTCCGGGGGGTGAGGACATGTATGGGAGTGGAGTGGGGGAAGGGGGCAATGGTAAGATATGTACACATATAATACCTTAATTAAAAAATGAAAAAAAAGATTAACATCTAATAATAAAATAGAACAATTATAAAAACACCTATATCATAAAAGGCCTGTGGTCATGATGCTGTAACGGCAGAACAACCAAACAACCTGTCACCAGGAGGTGCTGGAGCACCTCTGGGGCCCTCCCCCACCCCCATCCCCACCCTCACCCCGAGGCGCCAGCAGCATCAGCAGAGTGTTGTGGGGAGCCAGCAGCATCTGCGGAGCATTGTGGGGCACCGGCAGTGTCCATGGAGCGTCATGGGGCACCAGCAGCATCCGCGGAATATGTGAGGTGTCTCGGGGCGGGGTGCTGGCAGCGTCCACAGAGTGTGTGAGGCATCACGGGGTGGCAGACTCGGCCCTGATGGCAGGCTAGGCCTAGGGGACCCTACATGCGCACAATTTAATCATGCGCTGGGCCTCTAGTATTATAATAAAAGTCTGTAAACGTGGTTTCTCTCTCAAAATATCTCAATGTACTGTATGCACCCTTTCACGTGAAGGAATCACTTTAAGGCTTCTCTTTGGCACATCCAAATTGCCAGTATCATTACTCTGGCTTTCAGGATATTATTAGGGACATAAAGGTTTCGAGAACACAAGCACAATAGGTCAACAGTGGCTCGGATAACCCCGGTGGCTACTAAGTGACTTAAAGGTAAAGAGGGTACACAGTGGGGAGACGTTGGACAAAGGGGTGAGTCACGTCCTGGGTGGGATGGGGTGGGACTTGCGAGATTTCATCATGCTACTCAGAATGGCGCACATTTTTATACTTACAATTTATTTGTTTTGGAATTTGCCCTTACCATGTTTGGACTGTGGTGGACCGTGGGTAACTGAAACTGCAAAAAGTGAAACTGCAGGTAAGGGGACAATGTAAATGCAGGTGTTACCTGTAGCACCACAGGATCAAGCATTATTAAAGTACTGCTCCTTCACTCACTTGTTCCCCAATATTTACTGAATGCCCAGTAGGAAAGTGTGGATGCAAAGCAGGGAGTTTACTTATTAGTGTTAGGAGACAAGCATGTACAGGCAATAAAGTACCATAATTGCTGTGCTAGATTATGGGCAGGGTACTTAGGAGCACAAATGTGGGAGTGGTTATTTCTATTTAGGTATTTGTTGTTGTTTATTTAAATACTAGAGGCCCGTTGCACGAAGAGATTTGTGCAATAGGCCTTCCTTCCCTTGGCTTCCAGCACCGGTTTTCCTCCCGCACCTGGGACCCAGGCCTTTGCTTCAGCTGGAGTTTGCCTTCTTCGTCTTCGCTGCAGACTCTGGAGTCTGCAGTCTTCGTCTTCACTGTGGCCAGAGTGCCGCTCCTGTAGATACCTTCGCCCCCCACCCTCCCTCTCATAGCAGGCGTCCTGCCCCGCCCAGGCACTCTGCACCTGGAGCAGCTGGGCAGCTGCCACCTTTCTCCTTCTAATTTGCATATTCCCTCCTGATTGGCTGGTGGACATAGTGGAGTGATGGTTAATTTGCATGTTTCTCTTTAATTAATGTAGATATTTTTATGATTTCAGAGAGGAAGGGAGAGGGAGAGGGAGAGAGAGAGATAGAAACATCAATGATGAGAGAGAACCATTGATCGGCTGCCTCCTGCATGCCCCTCACTGGGGATCAAGCCCGCAACCCAGGCACATGATGGACCAGAATCAAACCCGGGACTGTGTGCACGCATGCTCTATCCACTGAGCCAAACCAGCCAGGGCTCTATTTAGGTTTTTAAAAATAGGTGTAATAGGGGATGCCTTGATGCTTGATGTGAACTAAGTCTGAAAAGGTGTAAAAATAGTTCACAGGCAGGTGTGGATGGGGCTGGAGGGATATTTTAGACATGGAGGCCTGCAATGTGAGCAAAGGTGTGGAGAACTGAAATTTCCTGGCATCTCGGGGAGCTCCCAGTAGCTAGGTGCTTGTTTCATGAAGTACAAAGAGGGGAGTTGGTGAAAGATAAGGCTGGCCAGACGAAGGATGCCAGTCCTCATATTCTGTAAAAAAACAGCTTTCACCTTGACGCACAGGAATATTGCCTGAAGCTCTCAGATGTAATCCATTCTGCCTGATAGCAACTTCTAATAGGACCTAGAGGAGAAGTTTAATTTGGGGCTTTATAAAAGCAACAGAAAATAATCATCAAGAATGACACAACTTAATAAGAAATATAAATTTTATTATAGAGCTAAATTTTTTCATTACTGCATAAATAATTGTTGGCACATAAACTGCTAACTTACACTGCATTGAAGAATTCAAACATTAAAGAATTCAAGCTTTAATTACTAATTATTTTAAATAGTATTTTTTAAAACGTAAGTGTTTTACCATGGAATAGGGGCATTAACATGAGGTATCCCTTAATAGGAATTGGCAAAAACAATAACCCTTAGCCAAGTGTGGCTAGAAAATATGATTTAGCTACTTGTTTTCTTTTTTTAATTTTTACAAGTGTTCATTTGAGCCAAACTGAAGACCTATGCTGAGGAGGAATATCTCAAATGCTGCTTCTTCTGTTGTCAAGTTTTTGTCTTCTTTCTTCTGTTCTGCACTAAAATGGTCACTTTTTCATACAACTTTATAAGTGATTCTCTACAAAAACCACTCAACATCAGATTTTTAAAAAAATCTTCATTGTTGAAAGTATTACATATGTCCCCTTTTCCCCCCATTGACCTCTTCTAGCCCGCTCCTAACCCCTCCCCAGGCCTTCACCACCCTATTGTCTGTGTCCATGGGTTATGCATATATGCACACAAGGTCTTTGGTTGATCTCTTCCCACCACCCACTCACCCCCACCTTCCCTCTGAGATTCGACAGTCTGTTCCATGCTTCTATGTCTCTGAATCTATTTCAACCTCAGATTTTAAAGATAAATTCTCATAAACTGATTTCAAAGAGTGCTTTTCTCCCTTCAAATACATTCTTCAAAATGCCTGTCACTGGTTGATTAGTGTGGCAAATGTGTTTTCCACGCTAAAGGGGCCCGCAGCTGATAGGCTTTCTATGTGTACCAACATCTCTGCAGCTTTCCACCTCCTTTCGTTGACTCCTCTCTGATTTCAGGCTCCTGGATTGTTGCCCATGTTGCTGCATAGAGAGGTCTATGCTACTGTGATTGACTTGGGATGGGAAAAGAGCTTTCCTGTTTGAGTACAATCCCAAAATACCCTTCAACTCCAGTGTAGACACCAGGTCTATCTAATCTCACCTCTTAACCTCATTGGCTATACAAGTTCCAAATTTCTTAGTTAATTGCCATGAATAAATGGGTTCCATGAGGGTAAGAATGATGTTATTTTAAGAAATAAAAAATTGTTTACATCTCCTCTAGGGAATCTATCATTTAAAAAGTGCTAATGTCCTCAGAGTTAGTGATAATACTTTAAAAAAGAAACACTGCTGTGTTCTTGAGTACTTAGGTATCAACAAGTAATTTAGGGATTCAAGCATGGTGCCCATGCATTGTACTGATAAGCAAGAACTATATGCTCAGAATTCATTGTTATAGCTAGAGAATGAAATGGCTAATCATTAAGAATTTTCCTGGCTGGCATGGCTCAGTGGTTGAGCATTGACCTGTGAACCAGGAGGTCACGGTTTGATTGTGAGTCAGAGCACATGCCCGGGTTGTGAGCTCAATCCTCAGTAAGGGTCGTGCAGAAGGCAGCTGATCAATGATTCTCTCTCATCATTAATGTTTCAATCTCTCTCTCCCTCTCTCTTCCTCTCTGAAATCAATAAAAATATTTTTAAAACAATTTATTGAATACTTATTTAATCTATAACAATTCTATGGGTCTAAAACAAAAATGTTTGTTTGTTTTAAGTGAAACTAATGTGTGCTGAAAGTAAGACCACTTTTCAGGAGCTGAATTTTGTTGACCAAGTTATTGAGCAATTAAATAAAAAGTTTTCTGATGGTTCTTTTTTATATTTTTAAAATGTTCTAACGTCATGTCTAAACTTAAAAATAGCACCCTCTTATCTTCCACCCTTGCTCCCCTCCCTCTAATAAATAATGCCCCTCTTCCCCAAGCTGCAAATGATGAACACTGTGGGAGGCTGCTAATTGTCGGTGATAGGTTGGTGATGGTATCAGGAGATCATCTTTCTCTGAACCTTAATTCAGGGGGAAAAATAATTACTCACAGAGATGAAAGATTTGAAATAGTTGATTATACATCACCAAGTAAAATGTAATTGTAAATATCCAAATAAACTAGAAGTCAGTAAGAAAGCCTTCCAAAACAGTGGCATCTGGGCACTTAAATTTTCCTAAGATGTAGGAATTTTCATGCAATTCAAGAAAAAATGTAATGTTCTTAAATGTTTTCATAAGACCTCGTATAGTGTCTATATTTTATTATCACAAGCCACTCTTTATTCCACTTTACAACTACTTTTTTCTTACCACATACTAGATCTGCAGGAAATTTGATCATTTTGACCTTTGGATTTTAACAATCAAGCGTCAGCCTAATCAAGAAAGGAAATAGTGTGGAAATGTTACAGATCAAGCCTCTCTGGTTCAAATCATTTAAAATGTTAATTCTGACAGTTGGAAAATCTTACTCAGAAAAAAGTGTGTCAGCAGCATGTATGATTACAAAACCTAAGAAGCCCGAGCCTCTTCCAAAGTCAGAATGACACACTACCCATTTCATACTTTACAGAACTGCCTCTATTGTAAATCGCTTTATCTTCTCATCTCTGAAGCTTGCCAGACACATTCTTTAACCATGAATTCACATTTCTTTACTCTGAAGGACACCTCGGGATCTGTAACCTTTGGAGTGAGTGTGGGAAGTGGGGAAGGAGACAATAGCGTCCACCTGGGGTTGCGGAATGAAGGCAGCCACAGAGCAGAACAAGAATGCTTTGGTTCTCTTGGTCTCTGCGTTCCCTGTTTCTGTTGGGAAATATTTACTCACCTGAAATTCCAAGAAATGAAAGGCCCCTTAGCTGCTTTAGAGTTCTGTCATTAAATACATGACTGTTCTATCCTGCCAGTGAAAACTAACAGAGCCAGATTGGGGTCTGAAGTCCTTTTCAGAAATGCTGCCATCGTGTGGCACTTCGGAGACATACCCGACCGGAAGAGTCCCAGGCTGGGTCATATGGTTCATCTCAGATGGCTGGGCTCCAGCAACATCTATTCCTATAACTCTCTAAGTTCATATTAACTCATTTCCGTGGGCACAGGGTAAACCATTGCGAGTCCTTTGGAAATCTTGTTGTTTTTAGAACTGGTGAACTTCCCCCTACTAAATTGACAATATGACTAACTTATGTGGTCAATGTGTCTAAAGAGAAAAAAACAACAATAATTTTTAAAAGCAGAAATAAGAAGTCTGTTTTGCAATTTTATAACCTGCATGTCATATTTTATAGAGATAGCTGCCATCTGAATTATTAAAATGTAGGCTTAGAACCCACAAATCAATAATATCAATTCATTTGGAATGCATCCCATTTAAAAGATACATATTTCCCCAACACCCACCAAATGTCCATACAACCTAAGGATTAGTTATACTGCTAACACTGCAAGAAATTATTTAATCCATATTTATATTAAAAGCAATATTCAGTAAAGAGAAGCTGACACCTTAGGTATAACTAATATTAAAAGGGATCATTTATCTTTAATCTCACTTCACACACGAATCTTACAATGACGATAGGAGGTAAATGAACAATGCAATTTCCTTTTCACAGCTGAGAAAGCTAAATGGAGAGATTGAGTACATAATTTAAAGACAATATTAAATATTTTGAATGGACTCCGAGCTCTGTTAATTTCTTTTCCAATATTCAGACTCCATTTGTGATTTTTCTTTCACTCAAATACCTTTTAAATACCCAGAAAAGTGTTAAATATGTATTTTTTACATTTTCTTATTAAGTCATCAACTTCATATATCCTGAGAGAAAAACTAGAAAAAGATGATTCAGAAATCTAACCCATTCCTTTAAAGGCGTGTAAATTAAACTAGTGATGCACACAATTTAAAGGTCTTACATCAAGTCTTATTCTAATAACCCATTTCATCTAAAGACACTGCAAATCACGAAGACTTGCTGCTCCTACATTTCAGTCACAGTTTACACACACAGTGTTTAAAATATGCATATCATATGTGCCACGTAATTTTGTTTTCCACAGACTAATTTATTTAATCCTCTAAAACCCCTATGAGCTAGGTAACAGTATGTGCGTGTGACAGATGAGGAGGCAGGTGTAGGTCGGCTGAGGTCACACAGCTATTGAGTGGCAGAGTGGGATTCAAAGCCGCTCTCTGGCTCCCAAAGCAGCACTCTCAAGCAATCACCCTGCTCTCGGAAACCACTTTATTCTGTAGCATCTAAAGCAAAGTGCCTCTCTTTCATGTAACAAGTTATCAGATTAATCACCTCTAATCAATTCAAACTGTGCAACAAAAATCCACGTCCTTGTAAGGTCATTGTAAGTCCAACTTCGTGAGCACGAACATGGACTTTCATGTCTCTAATGCCATTTGTCTAAATGACAGGCTGCTTCATACTTGACATCACGAAACCAAGCCAGACTAAAGGATGGAGGGAGGATATCTGAGACCTTTGTTCGCCTGAACAACAGCCTTGCAGCTCTTAAATAAATAACAATGGCGGGGCAAATTTAGTTGCACGTATTACCTTAATCTCTTTTTTAAACTGAAATAAACCCCATTCTATTTCATTTTATTTGGGACTGGTTTTATATTAACAGTTTTTCTTCTAATTCAGAAATTATAAAGTCTTTGTAAGAACTAGTCATTTCCCCCCTTTTTTAATGGGACTCCAAGGTGCCCTTTCATGATGCTGAATGTCATTCCCATAAATGAAAATGCCAGTTAATGATATTGTAGAGAAGTAATGTTTTAACTCTGGAGTGTGTGTGTGTGTGTGTGTGTACCACAAAACCAGAGGGGGAAGTGTGGGAGCAAGTGGGTTGGGCAGTGGCAAAAAACCTCATGACACATCTCTCCGCCTCTCTGTGTTGGGGGCGGGGGGGATGTGTCTGGAGCAGCATTTAAATACTGGAAGGTCCTGGTTGTCAGCAGCAAGAGGAGGAGACAAGGAGTGCAGCACCATCTGGACTGGACTCTCCTCTCAGACCAGTGGCAGCCTTCTCAGCCAGCAGCAGACCAAGGTAAGCCTGCAGTGTGCTATCCTGCTGCTGCTGTCCTATCCGTTCAGTTCCGTTCATGGGGAAGGTCAAGTTGTAAGGAAAAGAGCATCACTGTAATGCTTTTTATCATATTTAAATTGTTTTAGTCTTTTGAATAAGCCTGCTAGCTACATAGCAGATCTCCTGCAGACCAGCTATTTTGAAAGCCAGTCAATATAAAACCTAAAAATCCTTCCATTCAGTCCTCAAAAGAAATGATACTATCTCTTCCAATTAGAAAAAAAAGAAAAAGGTACAATTCTGTGCCCCTGTGGGATGATTATACCCATATCATTTTAAATGGATAGGTGATTGTGGAGGCATTTCAAAGGAAAAGGATCTTCAGTGCTAATGTAAGCTAATGAGAATGCTGTTTTTAATTATTTGACTTACACTTTTTTCAAGGGGAAAAAAATTTCTGAATATTTTTTACTTCCCTGTATTTACCTATTAAAATTTTCACCAAAAACCTGTATGACATTATGCAGACTTACTGCAAATAACAAAGCTGTTGATTGTTTTCAATGTTTCCTTTTTTGTTTCAAATTTCTAGAATAACTTATTTTCTAGAATAACTAATTTTAGAAATAGCTTTGTTGCACCGAAGTACCACCTTTTTAATAATTTAAGTTAAAAATCACATTTGAAATGCATGCTGAAAAAATGGAGAAAGCAAATTTCTTTCATAGTTTTATTTTATTGCTCTTTGTGTTTTTCTTCTCTGAAAAGTAAAAGTCTCACACTATCTAATTATTTTAATTAAATTACTGTTAGTCTGTGTTTAGGTTTAGATAGCTGGCAATGTCAGGAACTAATGGTGTGATCTCTGCAACTCTAAATTTAAAAGTTGAATAAATATAGACTTGTAAACTTCCTCTCTCCCTTGCCCAATAGGGAAAGAGAGAATAGAGGTAGCATTACAAATATTAAATCAAAAGGACCATAATATTAAAAAGAAAAAATTCCTCTGGGAAGTAGAAAATATTCTACAGCAAATGTATTTTATTTGTGATTATTTTGTAATATGGTAGAATAATAAGGTATCACTGTTTTAACCTGTGAAGAGGTCAAATATTCATTACAAAATATTTTGCAGGAAAAATCACCACCATGAGAACTGCAGTGATTTTCTTCTGCTTCTTAGCCATCACTTATGCCTTTCCAGTGAGTACAGCTGAATGAATCTTAAGGAAAATTTCTCAAAATCAGTTAATTGGATGCCCCCAGGTGCTGGGCACACATTCACGTTGTAATCTTTCTTCATCTTTTCTGTTTCAAAGGTTAAACATGCTGATTCTGGCAGCTCTGAAGAAAGGCAGGTAAGCATCTTTTAGATTTAGAATAGAATTAAATTATTTATGCAGCTGTTTCAAGAAGCACTACAAACGTATCTGTTGCAATTTTACTTCTTATCAGAGCCAAGACTTTTAATTTATAAGTAATTGACTGCCTGTCAACTTAGGCTAGTGCCATGCCCAGTATAATTTTTAACAAATATGTGTTCCACACACTGAACTAGATTTTTTGTATACTAAAATAGTGTTCTATGCCATTATTACTTGTGTAAAATTAGTTCTCTGAAGTTGCATGATTTTTTTTCCCCACAAGTCAACATACTGTTCTAGAAGTAGAAAATCCCACCCTTGTTTTTACTTAGTGGAAGGCTTAATTTAAAATGCGCCTCATGTATTAGACAGTTTACATAACTGCAATATTCACAGTATGTCCTAAGATATTTGCCAAGAAGCCCATTATAAAAAGAAAGTCTATTATGCTATTTGTATCTATTAGGCTTGTCAGCTGACTTTAGATCACAGTTCTCTAACCAAACATAAGACCAAATCAAACTCTTTATTATAATTATTTGACCAGAGCCATAGAGGTACCTGCCCCTCCACAATAGGTGAAACTGTGCCAGGCAAACAACAAATGGGCATTGTCCCGAGGAGCCTGGACAAAAAGACACAGGGTTCAATTCAGACGAGCAGAATAAAGGCCAATATAGAGTTTCCTGGAGTCACTGTAATTAGATTGCTTAATGAAGATACTAAGAGAGGTATTGTTGCATGTGGTTGAGTGTGCAAGTATGTGTGCGTAGGTGTGTCTGTTTTCCAAGTGATTTAAGAACACAAGTATTGTTTGAATTACAACAATAAGCCAGAAAAATTAACATTTTTCAGAGAAGAGAGAGGTCACACAATTTGAAGCAAAAAACAATAATGTCTTTTTAATAAAAAACATGCATGACACATGAAGCCATGGCAGTATAAGTTATTAAATGATATTTAGGAGATGAGTGAAGAGCTCAACCTTCTAGAATCCTAGACATGAGACCTAGTAGGAAATATGGGAAGTCTATAAGGAGACACCTCTGAAGATGAACACTGGTTATCTGTGAGGGTTACAATTACTGGATGGATTTTAGTCTATTTTGCTTGGTTTTATTTTCTTCATATTACTTTTATAAATTATAAATTTAACCTATAAATACATTCTCCCTAAACCTGTATTACATGTATCATCAGAAAATAGACATATTTGTAAAATATATAGTATAACATATTTCTATATAATACTTACATAAATGTATTTTTTAAAGAAAGAGGGAAACTTTGAGTTCATCTAGACCAGTAGTTTTTCGTACCTTTTTAAAGCAAAACTTTCATAGAAGCCCAACCTGAAGCTGCTTTGGCTACAGCCAGCCATGGAGAAGTGCAAAGTGATGACTGGTTTCCTCCCTTCTCTTCTCCCCCCAAACCCCCAACCACCTTGGTGGCCACAGAAAGACCTCTATGGAACCCTCAGGGTTCTCGTTCTCATTGACTTCCATGAGCAATACAGCCCATCAGATGACATGCATTCAGAGCAATTTCCCTCCTCTGTACTAGCATATCATCATCATTGTTCAAATAAATAACTGGGCTGAAAAGCAGAGGACATTCCATTCATGTCTTTGGCTCCCTAGAACAATAGAACTTTGGTGAGATGATGTTAATATTTTTTTACTCACTGTCCACTAAGATAGCCACTAGACTCGTGAGGCTATTAAACATTTAAAATGTAGCTAGTGCAACCAACAAACTGAAATTTTCACTGAATTTTAATTAAATTTAAATAGCCACATAGTAGAGGAGACCTTGAAGATCAATGCTCACTAAGGGCACCTCTGTTTTAGTTGTACTTTATCTGAGAGGAAATTTCAGCTAGAAAACATAGAATAGGAGAGCACAGTGTTAAGATCAGCGTGGAGAGCCAGTGTGATGGATTTGAACCTTGACTCTTAACTTCACTGTGGCTTAGTTTCTCCTGATCTGCAACATGGAAACAAGAATGATACCTATCTCATAGGGGGTTGAGAGGATTAAATGAATGAAAACATGTAAATCACTTTGGAAGGGTGCCTGACCCACAAGTAAGTGCTTTGTAAGAGTTTATTAAATGAATCTGCAAGAAAAAATTAGTTAGAAAAGGGGTATCTAAGGCTCTGGTTGAATATATACATGCATATTACTCTTATCCATCAGTATTGGTGAAGTATAGTTGTTTTTTAAGTATATCACTTAGAGATCTTTATGTTTCTTTTTTAAAATAATGACAAATATGCAACTTTTTTTGTAGCTTTACAACAAACACCCAGATGCTGTAGCCACATGGCTAAAGCCTGACCCATCTCAGAAGCAGAATCTCCTAGCACCACAGGTATTTTTAAATTTAATTATTTTTAAAAATTATATGTCTTGCAATTAAAGAACAACAACAAAACAGATATAGCCACCAACCAGACCACTGGGCTGGTTAAGTAGGTCCCCATGCCTGTTAGCAAATGCAAGCTTAGGACACCAACTAATCTGACATGTTGACTCTTTCCCCTTTAAGTCATTCACCAACAAAGCTGAAAAATAAGACCTGCTTTGGATGGAAAGGGCTAGCTTTTGAATAAAAAGGTTAAGCATGTATGCTATATACTGATATGCCTTTCCTTCTTCAGAATACTGTATCCTCTGAAGAAACTGATGACTTCAAACAAGAGGTGAGTTCTCACTTTGAATCAGAGGCCCACCATGCCATGGAGAGACAAAGAAGCCACTCTTTCTCCTAATGACATTACCTGAGTTTGATTCTAACAAAATTCTGTGAACAAATTTTCCAGTAAAATATGTATTTACTAAATGCCAGAAATACCAGATTTTTTCTGATAAGTTTAGTGTGGCAGGAAATGTTTACTAATGTCTGTTATTTGAAATACTGAGCCTCTTGCAATTGATTTAAGGTATTTTATAGATGTCTTATCTAATGTCTAACACACATCTAATAAATACCTGTAAACCCAAGATTTTGCCTCTAGGTATATTTCTGTTCCTAACATAATGGTTTTTTTGGTAACTATTATTAGGGCTGTTAATGAGGACTTTTTATTAGGACTAGTAATATATTTGCTAAGCAAAGAAATGTTTGTTTTCCTTAAGATTCCGTTTGAATATACTAAGATTTCCTAGCAAGCTAAGTTAGATAAATGACCCAGTATATTTGCTAGTTGGAATTTAATAGACATTAACTGGCTAATTCAATTGACAGATCTGAGCTGCATTTTATACACATGCGTAACAGTCACTTTTTGATGATTCATGATAATAAGGAGGTAATTTTAGTTTTTGCTGCATGATGATGTTCTGATATCCTGAGAATTTTCATTTTTAATACAAAAAATAATCTCACAAAAATTATGTGTCTGTATTTATTGCATTATTAAATTTGGCCTATTAAATAATGTCTAATGTGAACCAGAAAAAACATTATCAATATAAATATTATACTCATATATCTTACTTGAAAATATCTAGAAAAATAATTTTTATGGGAAATCAAGAAAAATACTTTAATTATGATTCCATTTATCCTTGTTAAAAAAGAAATTGGAAGGTGCTCACTTTAGCTCTTAAAAGCCATTGAGTGCATTGTTGTGGATGCAGAGATATTGAAACTAAATAAAAGAAAGACAGTAAAAGACTAATGCACTATAAAGGCTAAGGGAAAATTAAAACACTTACACTAATTTTTCTGGCCATCTTGGTTTTTAGACTCTCCCAAGTAAGTCCAATGAAAGCCAGGACCACACAGATGATGTGGATGATGATGATGACGAAGATCATGTGGATAGCCAAGACTCCATCGACTCAAATGACTCAGATGACGATGATCATACTGATGACCCTGACACTTCTGACGAGTCTCACCATTCTGATGAATCTGACGAACTGGTCACTGATTTTCCCACTGACTTTCCTGGAACCCCTTTTGTCACTCCCGCTGTCCCTACAATAGACACAAATGATGGCCGAGGTGATAGTGTGGCTTATGGACTGAGGTTAAAATCTAAGAAGTTACACAGATCTGGAGTCCAGGTAAGCCCTTTAACAGACATATTGGATGGTTATGATTGAAGCCCAATTCCATGAACCAGAGTCTGCATATTCACTTATTCATTCATGCATTTATTCATTCAGCAAGCATTATTATTACTTTATGACCATTGAATATGAGACCTTTTTCTGTTAGTGGTTTTTTTTAAATATATTTAAGTCCACATAATTTCTCTCTAATTTTGTCTCTCAATCACAATGCTATTTTTCCTCAAATTCTGATGGTAAAGCATTTATCCTATTCACTTTTTTTAAAATATATATTTTATTGATTTTTCACAGAGAGGAAGGGAGAGGGATAGAGAGCTAGAAACATCGATGAGAGAGAAACATCGACCAGCTGCCTCCTGCACACCCCCTACCGAGGATGTGCCCACAACCAATGTACATGCCCTTGACCGGAATCGAACCTGGGACCCCTCAGTCCGCAGGCCGACGCTCTATCCACTGAGCCAAACTGGTTTCGGCATTCACTTTTTTTTTTTTAGATTAAAAGGAGACTTCGAAAAACAGCAATTACTTGTACAATACAATGGTCACATTTTGAAGTTAAATACCTAAGAGGAATGGTAGAGTTGCAAATTACACTGAATCTATAGTCAAAAGATCTGGATTTGATAACATAGCCACCCCTCACTTTACTTTTTAACTTTCAATTCACGTTTCCTTTACGTAAAACAGAGATAAGGAGGCCTACCTCATAGGTTTCATCACATATATCATTGATGTACCTATTACATCAAAGGAGATAACACATGAAAGGGCTTGGTGAAATATAAAGTAACATGCTGGTATTTTATTTTTTTTTTACTTCAGCCAAATTTAGACAGTTTTCAGTATAAATTGGCCTAAAAGTTTGAGAGCAGGAAAGAATTACAGTGTGCCTTTTCCTGGCTGTCATTTAATTCTTCTTCCATTTGTGCTGTGATTCAGTATCCTGATGCTACAGAGGAAGACCTTACGTCACACATGGAAAGCGATGAGATGGATGATGCACACAGGGCCATCCTTGTTGCCCAGGGCCTGCCCGTGGCTTCTGATTGGGACAGCCGTGGGAAGGACAGCCAGGAAACACGTCAGCTGGATGACCACAGTGTGGAAATCCACAGCCAGGAGCTTGCCAAAGAATATAAGCTGAAGGCAATGGATGCGAGCAATGAGCATTCTGATGGGATTGATAGTCAGGAAAATTCCAGAGTCAGCCATGAGTTCCACAGCCGAGAATTGCATAGCCATGAAGACAAACTGGCCTCAGATCCTCAGAGTGAGGAACAAGATAAACATCTCAAATTTCGCATTTCTCATGAATTAGAAAGTGCATCATCTGAGGTCAATTAAAAAAAGAAAAATACAATTTTTCTGGTTTTAGTTAAAAGGGAAAAATACATTATAACGAGGTGGGAGACAGTATGAAATGCTTATTTCTCAGCTTAGGTGGTGAATGTATATGTATGTGAATCTGGAAATAGATAATGTTTTTAATCAATAGTTTAGTGTGTGGCTTCATGTAACAACTTTGTAAACTAAAAGCTTCAGGGTTTAGTCTATGTTCTCTCCATATAAGTAATGCAAATTAACACTGTATTTTAATGTTTGCTATTCTTTTACAAATAGAAATTTATGTAGAAGCAAACAACATGCTTTTTGCAGAAGTAAACAAAATACTTCTACACAATTATAAGAGAATATGAAATTTAGTCACTATAATTGTTGGTTTTTCAAATTAGTGTACATTTTGTTGTGATTATTTTTGTTTACATGAATAAATCTTTTATCTCGAATGTAGTGAGAGTTTGGTGATGTCAGTTGCTCTCCCTGTATTTGGTTTCCCACAGTTGCTCAACAACTAACAGATGTAACCATTTTAACGAATGTGCTGGACTTGGTAGGGAGCAATCTAGGAACTGCTGCGCCAACTGTACAGGTTCTGGATTGAGCTCAGTTCCTACCCAAGGAAACAGGTGTCAAGTGGGGATGGATATTCAGCCAGAAACCTTCCAACCAGGCAGGGCTCTTTAAGCTGCTTCCACTGAGTGAAAGCAGAATTTTTTTATTTTTATAAAGCTGATATAAAAGCTAACAAAAGCCTACTGGGGTAAGGGGGTAGGGACGGGCTGGAGAGGGTCAATGGGGAAAAGAGGGGACATATGTAATACTTTCAACAATAAAGATTTCTTAAAATAAATAAATAAATAAATAAATAAATAAATAAATAAATAAAAATAAAAGCTAACAAAATTCCTAGATGCAATCATACATGAATTTTATTGTTTCTCATCACTCCATTAATTTGCTCAGTAAATCTATTGTTTTTGTGTCCTTGGTTGGAAACTTGGGTAGGTTCCATAGCTATTTCTGATCACTCACAGAAAATAAATAGTGCCTTGCAATAGAAAAACTTTTAATGCAGTTTCAGGTAAAAATCAAATTTATCAATTTCATTCAAAATGAAAAGTTTTGCAAACCTAAAGTGGAGCAAACATCTTTATGTCCCTGTTTTACCCTCTGCTCTTTCTAAAACTAGAAATTCCATTTGGAACTTTAAAATTTTTCTGTTAAACAACTCTCAGGACAAAAAGGGTGAATTTTAATTGTGTAAATTTCTTAAAAAATAAGAATCATAATGAAACCATAAAATTAATAGAGTGATCACAGAAAATCCATAGCCTTAATTCTTGCAGCAGCAGCAACAACAACAAAAAGAATAAAAATCAATACATTAAGCTCCATCTTAAAAAGCAGAAAAAGCCAATGAAGCAAAGCAAACATATTAAGAAAAGAAAAATAAAGTTGAAAACAAAAGGAATGAGGTAGAGAACAGAAAAAAAGTAGAAATTAATAAATCAAAATACTGATTCTTTAAAAAAAAAGAAGAAGAAGAAATCAACAAAATAGATAAGCCACTAGCTAATCCAATAAAAGGAGAAAGGCAGAAATCACAAATATAAAAACAAGGAGATAACCAATGAAACAGGAAATTTTAAAAATTGAGCCCGGCCGACATGGCTCAGTGGTTGAGTGTCAACCTATGAACCAGGAGGTCACAGTTCAATTCCAGGTCAGGGCATACACTTAGGTTATGGGCTCAATCCCCAATGTGGGGCATGCAGGAGGTAGCCAATCAATAATTCTCTCTCATCATTGATGTTTTTATCTCTCTCTCTCTCTCTCTCTCTCCCTCTCCCTTCCTCTCTAAAATCAATAAAAAAATATTCTTTCAATACAATAAAAATAAAAATTGAAAGAAACTACTTTGCACAAAACAAATGAAAAATCTAAATGAATTGGATTATTTTCTAGGAAAATACAATTTACCAAAATTGACCTTGCTAGATATATTTCTGTAGAGGAAAGCATAGATATATTTCTGCAGAGGAAAAATAAAATATGATTAAAAAAATAAGTATAAAAACTAGACCCAAATGATTTTACAGAGGAATTCTAGCAAACTTTCAATGACCAGATAATCCCAATACCATTTAAATTGTAGCAGAGAAGGAAAACTGTCAAGTGATCTTCATGAAACTGTGACACCAAAACCTGGTAAATATTGCAAACACACAAAAAAAAAACTATGAAGCATTCTCACTCATGACTA
The DNA here is from genome assembly GCF_951640355.1 of Cnephaeus nilssonii. NCBI lineage: Eukaryota > Metazoa > Chordata > Mammalia > Chiroptera > Vespertilionidae > Cnephaeus > Cnephaeus nilssonii. The sequence continues at coordinate 60,868,651 of NC_137072.1, read as the reverse complement.
GCAATAAATAAGTTTTGAATAGCCTGGCTGGTTGGCACAGTGGTTGAGCATCAACCCATGAACCAGGTAGGCATGATTCAACTCTCGGTCAGGGCAAATCCCGAGGTTTCTGGCTCAATTCCCAGTAATTGATGTGCAGGATGCAGCCCATCCATGTTTCCCTCTCTCCCTCTCCCTTTCCTCTCTCTCTCAAATCAATAAAAACATATTTTTTTTAAGTCTTGAATAAAATGCCAGCAAACAGGATCTAAAATCAAATGTAAATAATGCATAATAGCCCTAGCTGGTTTGACTCAGTGGATAGAGCATGGTCTGAGGACTGAAGGGTCTTGTGTTCAATTCCAGTCAAGGGCACATTATTCTCTCTCATTATTGATGTTTCTATCTCTCTCTCCCTCTCCATTCCTCTCTGAAATCAATAAAAATGTATATTTTTTTAGAAAATGCATAATAATCAAGGTGGGAGGAGTATTCTTAGACAATGATGCTTTAATATTAGTAAATTTATTCCTGTAATTCACCATATAGTTAGATTAAGAAGAAAGATGTCCTTTGATTAGATCTACAGATTATTAAAAAGAACTTTGTGTAAGTCAGCTATTACTGTGAAAATGAGTAACAAACATTCCCAATATCTCAGTGGATTATAACATCAACTATTTTTCTTTTAACCACTCATTAGTCTGTGGGTAGCAGGGGTGGCTGAGCTTTAGACTGCAGGATGGATTCAGGTCTGTTCCATATGTCTCTCTAACTGGGACTAGCAACTACTCAGGGCATGTCTTCCTGGTAGCAGAGGCACAAACACAAGAGGGGTGAGGATTCTTAAGTTCATAAAAATAGAATGAACATTAAAGGATACTTCCTTAGCACGACGAAATATTTTATATCTCAGCTTGTAAACCAGCATCATATTTAATGGAGAAACTTTAAAGGAATTCCCATTAAACTCCAGGACAAGACAAATCATAACTATTTACATGTATAAGAACTGAGAAAGAATTAAATTATATTATGTAGATTATATAATACTACACCTAGAAAACAAAGAATCAGTACTAAAAATAACAAGTAACAAGGTCTATAGGGTAGTGTAATATGAAAGTTACCTAAAAACATATACACAAAAAATACAAGCAATAACCATTAAAAAGTCATAATGTCATTTAATATAGAAATCAAAAAAGATAAAATACTTAACAGAAAATGTGCCAAAAATTATATTAGAAAATGTGTGAAAAACTCCTGTGCTTTTCTCATATAGAACAATTCAACATCATAAAGATGACAATTCTCCCCAAGTAATATACACTGAGTGGCCAGATTATTATGATCTCTGAACGCATAATAATCTGGCCACTCAGTGTATATATAGTATATATATTAGAGGCCCGGTGCATAAATTTGTGCATGGGTGGGGTCCGGCCAGCCTGGCCAAGGGGAGGGGACATGGGCGGTTGCTGGCCTGCCTGCTGGTTGAACTCCTGGTTGAGGGGACAATTTGCATATTAGCCCTTTATTATATAGGATATACACTGAGTGGCCAGATTATTATGCGTTCAGAGGTCATAATAATCTGGCCACTCAGTGTATAAATGTAATGTGATTCCAATGAAAATAAAAGTTTTACCTAGAGCTATACAAGCTAATTCTAAAGCTCATGTGGGAAAATAAACATACAATAATATAAAGGAAATTTTTGAAAAATACAAGCCATAAGGAAGGACTAGCCCTAAGAAATATTAAATCAGACTATAAAGCATCTCTAATTAAAAAATACTGTGTTACTGGCAAATGAATAGAGAGGGTAATGAGAATATCAGTTCAGAAATAGACCCAAGTACCTGTGGAAATTGCTGGATGGCATTTAAGATCATGTGGGAGAAGATGGACTTTTAAATAAATGATGCTGAGTGACTGGACATCCACTCAGAAAAAGATAAAATTGGATCCATAGCTCACACCATACATCTAAGTAATCTCCAAAGAAACTATAAAAATATTAAACAAATACATGAGGGAGTTAATCAGGGTGTGGGGAAAGTTTTCTACGAGGAGACTCAACCTTATCACCTGCTATAGACTAAAATTCATATGTTAAAGTCTGACGCCCAATGTGAGGGGATTTGGAGGTGGGGCCTTTGGGGAGTGATTAGGATTAATGTCCTTATAAGAGAGGCCCCTAGAGTTCCCTCGCCCCTTCCACCATGGGAGGACACAGTAAGAAGATGGCCGTCTATGAACCAAAGAGTAGGCCCTCACCAGACGCCTAATCTACTGATGCCTTGAACTATGAGAAGTAAATATTTCTTATGTATAAGGCACCCCGTCTTTTGGTATTTGTGTTATAGTAGCCTGAACAGAGAAGACAACACCATCCTTGTAGCCATCATTAGCCAAGAGCAGTGACCCTTTGGGTTCCCCATGTACTTGCTTCAATTGGCACCTCATCACAACCACAGGTAACCGCTTTATTAGCTGTCTTTTCCCTGCATGCCAGAAAATACAAGCATCCCGTTTCCCATTGGCAAGTGGCTCAGCACTGTGCTCCAGTCCAAAGGCATGACCGAGTTCATCCAGAAATTGTATGTTTGAGTGGTGGTACCATTCAAGGACCACGCCCTGTACTCTCTCAGTCCGGCTTCACTTAGAAGAGGGGACACACACCAGTAATCTGAATAAGAAAACTTTAACGTAAAGAATTAGTAACAAACAGCACGTTAACCAGAGGAGATAAAAGAGAACCTTAGCCCTGGCTGGTTTGGCTCAATGGATGGAGAATCTGCCTGCGGACTGAAGGGTCCCAGGTTCGATTCCAGCCAAGGGCACATGCCTGAGTTTGGGGCTCAATCCCCAGTGGGGGGCGTGCAGGAGGCAGCCAATCAATGATTCTCTCTCAAATTGATGTTTCTATCTCTCTCTCCCTCTCCCTTCCTCTCTAAAAATTAATAAAATATATTTTTTTGAAAAGAAAGAAAAAAGAGAACCTTAAAAATATTGTTGGACTGAGAGTACCCACGTAAGGAACAATTTGGAAAGAGGGGCCCCTCCCCAAAGCTAAGACTTAAACTTCACTGGGGTGGGGGTGGGGGACTGCAGCCCAGAGGATGGCAGAGACGTTTGCTGTTATCCTGGGTGGGAGCTGGTCCATAGCTGGTGGGTTGAAGTTGGCAAACAGGTCACTTCCCACAGGAGTGCCAGTAGACTGAGGCTGGCAAGCAGGAAACCGTGGGCCTTGCCTGCGGAGCAGGAAACTGCCTGCCAGGTGCCAGCAAAACTAGCCAGAGAGTGAGCACCACTGAGTGTTCTGCCTACACGTCACCTCACCTCACCGGCAGCTGCTCCATAGAAGGAGCTAGAAGAGAGGACACTCACCAGCCCCAAGCCTGTTTCCCCGCGGTGTCCCTCCAGCGCCCTCTACTGTCCAAGCTTGCCAGGTGCCATCTGGCAAAGGAAGCATGTTTGCAAAGTCCAACTCCAGTGTTGCAACGCGGGGCAGACACAATGGATTCTGAGCAGGACAGCAGTAAACTGATAGCTGTCACAGTCTGGGGAAATGGCTGATTCCTGTCCATGAACAAAATGAGTAAAAAATGAGCCTGGAAAATCTCTTTAATGATAGAATGCAAGGAAGCACTCAAAAACAAAATGGGGTCATAGCCAAGGGACCAAAGAGCAGACTTGAAGGCGACGTCCATTGGCCAAAATGAAATAGTTGGAAAACAAAAAGAATAATGGCAGGAATGGATTATTCCTAATTGGATTTTTTAAAAATTCATGAGTGTTTAGTGATACTATAAGAGAAGAGAAAGCATCAAAGAAAGATCTTCTTTACAGATGAAGGCCCACTAATCACAAATGTAGAAGGAATAATAAAATTAGAAAAATCATTTTGCAATTTACAGTGTAATATTGATTCAGGAAATAATCACTAATGAATGTTAAGATCATTGCACAGAAGGTTATTGGGAATAGGATACTTATCCGGTCTCAGAAGACCACGCCACAAATTACTAATTCCAAAGGAAGAAGATGCTTTTCACTAGAGAGATTGGCTTCATTGATGTGATTGCTAGATATGAGCCTCCTAATGTGATGCCATAAGAAAAGCACAACATCACCTGTGAAATATATTTGTAAGAAAATGTTTATCAGAATCAAATTGTAAGAAAACAAACAAACCTAGAATTTCAGTTACTCTATGATAACACTGGTCTGAACTTTCCTAAAAGTAAGGTTTCAGATAAAATACAGGACACTCGGTTGAATTTCAAACGAACAACAAATCATCTTTACGTATAAGCATAGGGCATATTATACTGAAAGATGATTCATTGCTTATCTGATGCTCAAATTAATTGAGCATCCATTTTTTTATTTTCTAAATCTGTCAATCCTACAAAAAAAGTCATAACCAAGGATAATTTATAAACTTTGATTGCCCCCTGGATTGAAAAAGAAAACTATAAAACACATTTGGGGGACAATTATGGTCATTTGAAAGTACATAGTATGTTAGATGATATTGTATAATTATTGTTAATTTTTTAGGTGTGATGATTGTGTCATGTTTGTGAAAGTAAATGTCCTTATTCTTAAGGGATGAACAATAAAGTATTTCGGAGTGCATCTGGAAATATCTGCCAAAGCAATCTTGGGAAAGAAGAACAAATCTGGAGGCATCACACTTCCTGATATCAAACTATATTACAAAGCTGTAGTAATCAAAACAGTATGATACAGACACATAAAACAATGAAACATAACTGGGAGCCCAGAAATAAATCCCTATATATCACGGTCAACTAATCTTTGACAAGGGCACCAAGAATACTCTATTGGGAAAAATAGTCTCTTCAAAAAATAATATTGGGAAAACCAGATGTTCACATGCAAAAGAAGTAATTGGACCCTTTTATTATACCACACACAAATAGTGTGCATTATACAGTGTTGGTGGAAATGTAAATTGGCACAACCTTTCTAAAAAATGGTATGAAGCTTCCTCAAAAATTAAAAAAAGAACTCTCATATGATGCTGCTTCTGGATATAGTGGCCAGATTTTTATGATCTCTGAATGCATTATATATATATATATATATATATATATATATATATATATATATATTATGGCCACTATATATATAGAGTGGCCTCAGTATATATATATGTACTGAGTGGCCTCAGTGTGTGTGTGTGTATGTGTATATATATATGTGTGTGTGTGTGTGTGTGTGTGTGTGTGTGTGTGTGTGTGTGTATTAGAGGCCCGGTGCATGAATTCATGCATGGATGGGGTCCGGTCAGCCTGGCCAGGGGGAGGGAACATGGGCAGTTGGCCGGACTGCCTGCTGGTCCAACTTCCGGTCGAGGGGACAATTTGCATATTACCCTTTTATTATATAGAATATACACTGAGTGGCCAGATTATTATGCGTTCAGAGATCATAATAATCTGACCACTCAGTGTATATATATAAAGGAAATGAATCAGTATCTTGAAGAGACATCTGCACTCCCCTGTTCATTGCAGCACATTCACAATAGCCAAGATATGGAAACAACTTAAGTCCATCGACAGATGAAAGGATAGAGAAAATGTGGGATATATATAATGGAATATAATTCACCCATAAAAAAGAAGCAAATCCTATCATTTGGAACAAATGGATGAAATCGGAGGACATTATGCTAAGTGAAATAAGATAGGTACAAGAAGGCAAATACTGTATTATCTCACTTCTATGTGGAATCTAAGTGACCTTGCACATGGTGATGACTTTTTAGGCATAACATCAGAGAGTAGGACAATGGTTGCCAGGACTAGGGTGTGAGAGAAATGGTGAGATGTTGGTCAAGGGCACAAACATTTGGTTATCTTAATATATAAAGAGGTAATATGCAAATTAGGCCAGGACACTGTAATGGGACAACTGGACAGGAGGAGGTTGTGCACACAGGTGAGGCCCGGAGCTCCAGTGGCCCGGAGCGGACAAAGGCAGGGGGCGGGGGGAGGGGGGGCGGGGGGGGGGAGGAGGGGCACCAGTCAGGCGCAGGTCTCGGCCGCCCGCAGCCCTCAGCAGCGGTCCAGCCTGACTCCCGGCGGACAGCAGGATGCCTCCTCGCAAGGCAGGAGGTGGGGCGCCTCCTCGCACACGATTTCAATCACGCACTGGGCCTCTAGTAATATTAATAAATCTGGAGGATTTAATGTACAACATGGTGGTTATAGTTAATAATGCAGTATTGTATACTTAAAATTTGGTAAGAGAGTAGATCTTAAGTGTTCTCACCACACACACAAAGAAAGATGATTATGTGAGGTGATTGCTTGTGGTAATCATTACACAATGTGTGTGTAATTAAATCATCATACGGTACAACTTTTTAAAAAATCATATCATAGCCCTGACTGGTTTGGGTCAGTGGATAGAGCATTGGCCTATGGACTAAAGGGTCCTGGGTTCGATTCGGGTCAAAGGCACATGCCAGGGTTACGGGCTCGATCCCCAGTGGGGGGCACATGGGAAGCAGCTGATCAATGATTCTCTCTCATCATTGATGTTTCTATCTCTCTCTCCCTCTCCCCTCTCCTCTGAAATCAATAAAAATATATCTTTAAAAAAATCACATCATATGCCTAATTATATACAATCTGTAAATCATGCTGCAATAAAACCTTATAAAAAACCCAAATGTAAATAGATGAAGTCCCTCTGTTCAAAGATAGATTCATATAATTGTAAAAAAAAAAAAGAATAATAAATCCTACATCATCTTTTGTTTCTCTTTGCTTTGTGTGCTTTGTTTATATACAGATAAATTTTTAAAAGAATTTGTAATATTACTATAAAAAATAGGATTAAAGCAAATAGCATGCAATAAAACAAGATTTTATTCCATATTGTTAATGATGTAACTATTATGAGCCATTATGCACCAAATAACAGGGCAACAAAATATTATGTACAAATATTATAACAACAGTAAGTAACTGATGAAAAGATAATAATAAAAAACCTAGCCCTTGCATATGGTGATAACTTTTTAGCTATATCACCAAAGGTATAATCCATGAAAGAAGGAATTTTTAAGCAGGGCTTAATTAAAGTTAAAAATATCTGCTTTGTGCCCAGACAGTGTGAGTATTGGCCTCTGAACCAGAAAGTCACGGTTCAATTCCTGGTCAGGGCACATGCCTGGGTTGTGGACTCCATCCCCAATAGGGGGCATGCAGGAGGCAGCCAATCAGAGATTCTCTCTCATCATTGATGTTTCTATCTCTCTCTCCCTCTCCCTTCCTCTCTGAAATCAATAAAAATATTTATTTAAATAATAATAATAAAATAAAAATGTCTGCTTTGCAAAAGACAATGTCAAGAGAATGAGAAGACAAGCTATATACTGGGAGGAAATATTTTCAACAGACACATCTGATAAAAGACTGGTTTCTAAAATATATAAGGAACTCTTAAAAACTTAATAATAAGAAAATAAAAAATTCAATTAAAAAGTGGGTCAAAGACTTTAACAAACACCTTATCAGAGAAGATATACATATGGCAACTAAGCAAATGAAAGATATTCTACATCATATGTCATCAGGAAAATGCAAATTAAAACAACAGTAAGATACCTTACACAGCTATTAGAATGGCCAAAATCTAGAACACTGATAACATCAAATGCTGGCAAGGATATGAAGAAATGGGACCTATTATTCATTGCTGATGGAAATGCAAAATAGTACAGCCACTTCAGAAGGCAGTTTGGTGGTTTCTTACAAAACTAAATATCCTCTTACCATATGATCCATTAATAGCACTTCTTGGTATTTACCGAAAGGAGTTGAAAATGTTTTGCATAAGTGAATGAATAAGTAAACTGTGGTATATTCAGACAACAGAATATTATTAAGAACTAAGAAGAAATTATTTATCAGGCCATGAAAAGAAATGGAAAAAATTAAATGCATATTTCTAAGTGGAAGAAGCCAATCTCAAAAGGCTACATACTGTATGTTTTCAACTATATAACATTCTGGGAAAGAAAGTTAAAAAAATCATTGATTTCTAGGGGTTAGGGTGAGGGCAAGATAAAGGGGCAGAGCACAGAGGACTTTTAGGAAAGAGAAACTATTATTTTTGTATATACCACTAGAGGCCCCGTGCACGAAATTCGTGCACTCAGGGGGTGAGGGTCCTTCAGCCCGGCCTGTGCCCTTGGAGGATGTCTGATGGATGGCTTAGGCCTGCTCCCCACGTGGGCCTAAGCCATCCATTGGACATCCTTAGCACTGCTGCGGAGGCGGGAGAGGCTCCCGCCACCGCCACTGCACTCGCCAGCCATGAGCCCGGCTTCTGGCCGAGTGGTGCTCCCCCTGTGGGAGCTCAATGACCACCAGGGGGAAGCTCCTGCATTAAGTGTCTACTCCCTGGTGGTCAGTGCGTGTCATAGCGACCAGTCGTTCTGCTGTTCGGTCAATTTGCTTATTAGCCTTTTATTATATAGGATAATAATGGATATATGTCATTACATATTTGTCCAAACCCTTAGAATATAGAACCCCAAGAGTAAGTTCTAATGTAAAACATAGATTTTAGGTGATAATGCTGTGTCAATGTAGGTTTATCAATTATAACAAATATGCCACTTTGATCTGGATGTTGATAATCAAGGAAGCTACGCATGTATGTAGGAGTTATATGGGAGCTCTCTGTAACTTCTCGTTTTTAAAATATGTTTTTATTGATTCCAGAGAGAGGAAGGGAGAGTGAGAGAGGGATAGAGACATCAATGATGAGAGAGAATAATTGATGGGCTGCCTCCTGCACACTCCCTACTGGGGGCTGAGCTTGCAACCCAAACATGTACCCTGACCGGGAATTGAACCATGACCTCCTGGCTCATAGGTGAACACTCAACCACTGAACCATGCCGGGCTAATTTCTTATTTTTTATTGTAAACCTGAAACTACTTTACAAACACTCTTTAAATTGGGTTGTGACATAACAGCAGTGAAAATTTTAACATATCAATTAAAATCACTTGGATTCATTTAGGAAATAGATGGCATACTGAACAAGCGAATATGACCTGGAGTTATACAGACCAGACCACCTTTTATACTAGGCTAATTTGGTCTAACTACTAAGGCATTAGCCTTCTGAGTATTCTATCCAATGCCCCATATACAACAAGGTTTCTTTACTTTTGATGGTGAGAACTTGAAAAATTCCCCACTCTGAGAGAGCATCGGGAATATTCCCACTTGCTTCCTATGCCTCAGGCAGGTCCCTCAAATGCAGGCTCTGAAGCCTCCAGAGCAACTTGATGGAAATCTCTCTGGAGTTCTTTTTCTGTGCAGTTAGTTCTCTCCTCTATGGTACTCCAAATTCTATCCACCTTAGCCTCCCCAAATCCTCAACTTACTCTGTATTCTCAACTGAGGGGGACTACACTACCGTAGAGGAGCCCAGTTCTAAGGAATTACTGGAGAAGCCATAAGGTTCATCTAGTTTGCTTTTCTTCTTTCAAGAAATGCCTTTTGACCCAGCAATCCCACTTCTGGGAATACATCCTAAGAATCCCTAAACACCAATTCAAAAGAATATGTACATTCCTATGTTCATTCCAGTGTTGTTTACAATAGCCAAGATCTGGAAAGAGCCCAAAGGTCCATCAGCAGATAAAAAGCTGTGGTACATTGACACAATGGAATACTACACAGCCATAAAAAAAGAAGGAACTCTTAATTTTTGTGACAGCATGATGGACCTGGAGAGTGTTATGATAGTGAAATAAGCCTGTCATAGAAAGACAAATACCATATGATCTCACTTATATGTGGAATCTAATGAACAAAAATAAATTGATGAATAGAAACAGAGGCATGGATACATGGGACAGACTGACAGCTGTTAGAGGGGAGGAGGCTGGGAGGACTGGATGAAAGAAGGTGAAGGGATTAGCCAAAGAATATATATCCATAACCCATAGACATAGGAAACAGTGTGGTGATGGCCAGAGGGAAGAAGGGCAAAGGGGGGGAGGGGTAGGGAGGCGAACATATGAAAACATTTTTCCTATGTTTATGAAAATAAGTTTTTAAAAAGAATTATTATTTGTCACTGTCAATGTTTGAAAACCATCCTATATAATAAAAGCCTAATATGCTAAGTGCCTGGTTGTCCATTCAACCAATCAAAGCATAATATGCTAATGTTATGCTAAGGCCACTCAACTGCTCACTATGACATGCACTGACCACCAGGGGGCAGTCAGCTGGTTGATCAGTCACTATGATGTGCACTGACCACCAGAGGCTCCAATTAGTAGGTTAGCTTGCTGCTGGGGTCCGGCCAATCGGGACTGAGTGAGACGGCCCAGACACGCTTGGAGCCCTCTCATCGTCCCTCCCCAACTGGTCAACCTCCCGCGTTCCTCCCAGCCCCAATTGTGCACCGGTGGGGTCCCTCAGCCTGGCCTACACCCTCTCACAATCTGGGACCCCTCAGGGGATGTCAGAGAGACAGTTTTGGCCCGATCCTGCAGGCGAGGCTGAGGGACCCCACTGGTGCATGAATTTGTGCACCGGACCTCTAGTTCTTCATAAACTTGGACTGGTTTTTGTATTTGCTTAAAGTAAATGGGTAATTCTGTCCCTGTTGCTCCATCATGGCCAAGAACAGATATTCTTTAAAAGTAATTTTAACATAAACCCAGTAGTTGAGCATTGAGCTATGAATGGAGGTCACAGTTGGATTCCCCTCAGAGTAGGGCATCAGGAGACAGCTGATCAACGATTCTCTCTCATCATTGATGCTTCTGTCTCTCTCCCTCTCCCTTCCTCTCTGAAATCAATAAAATTACATTTTAAAAAAAGAATTTAAAAGTAAGTTTAAGTTAATAGAACATTGAAAAGGATCAACTAAAATACTATATGACCATGGAGAAATGAAAATGGAGCTAGCAGAATTCACAGGAGGAATTAAGGATTTAAAATACATAATTAGAGAAATAAAAAGCCACATTTGAGACTATAAAAACACAAAAGATACAGTAACACAGAGGGCATAATTTAAAAAAGTTCCTATTGAAAACAGAAATAGAAAATGGCAAAAAGAAAAACCATTAAAAAGGAGATAATACAGAAACCAAACACAGTATCTTCAGCATATGCATAATCGGTATTCCTAATTAAGAGACCAAAACAAATAAAACAGAGTATTTCTAAATTATTTCTTAAACACTTTCCTAAAATAAATGAAAAATTGAATTTTCTCGTTAAGCCTGTACAATATTTCCCAGAAAAAATAAGTATGCTGCAAGTTGTTTCTTGCAGCAGGATAAGCTAAATATATAAAAAGCCAGCGACCGGAATGCAGTAAGGACCAGAACGACCAGTCGCTATGACACCTACTGCAATCAGCCTCCCGTTGCCCCTCCCCGCAGCTGGCCCTGCCCCTGATTGGGCTCTCCCACCCCAAACAACCCAAAGCCCCTCCACCCAGCCAGCCCCGCCCCTGGTCGCCCCCCTCCCCAATAGGGGGCAGAGATGGCCAGCCAACCTCCTGTAGCCCCTCCCCCCACCTGGCCCCACCCCAGATCAGCCTCCCCATCCCGATCAGGCCCCCAATGGGCCCCCACCACCCTATTCGGCCCATGGCCCCTCCCCCAGCCAGCTCTGCCCCTGATTGGCCCCCCCTCTCTGATCAGGGGCAGGGCCAGCCGGCCAACCACCTAAGGCCCCTCCCCCAGGCCACTGGCCCCTGATCAGCCCCTCCACCCCATTCAGGGGTGGGTCCGGCCAGCCCACAGCCCACAGTCTCTCCCCATGGCCAGCCATGCCCCCAGTCACCCCCAACCCAATTGTGGGCAGGGGCCACTTGCCAATCGCCCACAGCCCTTCCCACCAGCCAGCCTGGCCCTGATCTGGCCAACCTTACACCATCTCCTCCTCCTGACAGGCCCAACCCCGATCTTCCCCAATTGGGGCCAGGCCAGCCGGACCCCACCTGTGCACGAATTCATGCACTGGGCCTCTAGTAAAAAACAAAAATCACCCTCCTTGGCCAGGTAATTTGGGGGCAGAAAAATCAAGCCATCTGCCAAGGCAGAGAGAAATAAGGTGTGTTTAATCTCGCCTCCTGTTTCTCCATAGCAACATTTAATGACAGAAGAAGGTGAAGGAACTTTTCCAGAATGCTAAAACCAAGAAAAAAAAAGAAAGGAATATGCCAAAAAAAGATTAAACCAAATGCCTAGCCCACTTGTTTTATGTTTATGGCAAAAGAAGACATTCTCAATTTTGTTCAGATTCTGGGAATCATGAGGCATTAATGAGTCCTTCTTTTAAAAACCCATAAAAACATTTTAATAAAAATACATATATCCCAAAAGGATTGAATCAAAAGAAAGAACTCAAGGGAGGGGAATACATGCTTTAAAAATGCTGGTAATGAGAATTGAATATATTTAAATATATAACCTAAAGTATTATATTTATTATTTAAGAAAAAATGTGTTTACAGACTTTAATAATGTAAAAGTTATTAATTTTAAAAATTGTTTGTTTGTAGAGTGTATACATTTGCTAATATTCTTATCTTTCAGAAGAAGAGCCAAAGATGAATCATATGTCATGTTTGCTTCATTTTAGAAAGTGACAGCTGATACTAAAATTTACATTTGTAAATATTTTCTAAATATCATTCAGACAGAAATCCAGCATACCTTACTATTGCTCTCATAAACTTGTGAGTAGTCCTTTATGGGTCAGACCAAAGTAAGGAAGTGACCAGAAAGAGTCATTAAATGAAATTAAACCATTTTATAAATTTAAAATATCTTATGTGGCCAATGAGGAAGAATGTGAGAAAAGCTACTATAGCCAAAGCAGGGTGGTATTTGGAAAAGATTAAACACACAAATCAAAGAAACACAACATAGCATTCAGAAGTAAACTCAGACATATATGGTTAAACTAGAGGCCCAGTGCATGAAAATTCAGCCCAGCCTGCCCCCTCTCACAGTCCAGGCGCCCTCAGGGGCAGGAGGTGCCCCATCACACCCCTGCTGCTGCCACTGTCGGCAGCACAAGCCTTGGCCAGCCCTGGTTACCTGAGCCTCTGGCAGCCCTGGGCGGCTGGGCAGCTGCCATCCCAGTGGCTGGGGGGCTGAGGGGACTGGGGGCTGCTGGAGGCAGGCGCACAGAGCGGCTTGGCCCACCTGGGGGCAGTCCCAGCCTTGCCTCGCACCTGCCGCCTTGGCAGGGCTGAGGGGACTGGGCACCGCCATCTTGTGGCTGTGGGTGCCACCATCTTTGAGGGCAGGACAGTCGATTAGCCTATTCCCTCCTTATTGGCTGTGGGTGCTGCCATCTTTGAGGGCAGGTCAGTCAATTAGCATATTCCCTCTTTATTAGATAGGATGAGCTTCAACAATGGTGCAAGGATGATTTAATAGGGAAAGAATAGTTTTTTCAACTAATGGTGCTGGAAGAGTTGAATATCCATTGAAGGAAGAAAGAAGGGAGGAAGGAAAGAAAAGAGGGAGGGAGGGAGGGAGGGAGGGAGGGAGGGAGGGAGGGAGGGAGGGAGGGAGGGAGGGAAAGAGACAGAGAAAGAGAGAGAGAGAGAGAGAGAGAGAGAGAGAGAGAGAGAGGAAGGAAACAAATGAACTTCAATCCATATCTCACACCAAATACTAAATTACCCCAAAATGGATTATATGCCAAATGTAAAACCTGAAATTACAAAACTTCTAGAAGCAAATATAGGAGAAAACGTTATAATCAATAATATTGTAATAACTATGTATGATGCCAGTTGGGTACTGGAAGTATTGGGGAAAACACTTCATAAAGTATATCATTGTCTAACCACTATACTATACACCTGAAATCAATACAAAATAATATTGATTGTAAACTGTCATTGAAAAAATACAAAACTGTTTTTTTATTCCTTGAGTACTTATTAAATAGTAGAAGTTTACAATTTTGACACAGTCCAATTTGTGAACTTTTTATTTTGTGGATTGTACTTTTGATGTCATATTTTAAAACCACAATATGACATCAAAAGTACAATCCACAAAATAAAAAGTTCACAAATTATTTTCGTTGCTACTTCATAACTGTAATTTTGCTACTGTTATGAATCACAATGTAAATATCTGTGTTTTCCGAGGGTCTTAGGTGACCCTGGTAGCGGTTCTCAACCTGTGGGTCACGACCCACAGGTTGAGAACCGCTGCTGTAGAGACTAAGACCATCGGAAAACACAGATATTTACATTACGATTCATTAACAGTAGCAAAATTACAGTTATGAAGTAGCAACAAAAATAATTTTATGGTTGGGGGTCACCACAACATGAGGAACTGTATTAAAGGGTCGCGGCATTAGAAAGGTTGAGAACCACTGTTCTAATGCATACCGTATTACTAATACAACTCTTACAGTCTACATGATCCACATCTACTCAAACCTATTTCCACTGCAAGGGACTGAACCCCTAACCTAAAATAAATTCATCAAAAAGTAAGTTCTTTGGCTAATGGAGTCCAGGGGTAGCTCTAACTTCACTTAGTGATGTCATCAGAACTGGGTCTTTCTCCATCTCCTAGTCTCCACCTAATACACAATGAATCAGAATCTCCAGACATGACTCTAGACTCTTATTTAAACAACAAAACCTTCCCAGGCCCCCTGGTGCTTACCACAGCTGTGTTCTTACACTGATTGCACAGAAATGGGAGGCAGAGTAAACCCACCCTATATACATTTCAGCTCAGGCCCTTTGCCTGTTCTGTATTGTGAATGGGGAGAGAAAGAAGGAAAGAAGGAAAGATGGAAAGAAGGAAAGAAAGGAGGGAAGGAAGGAAGGAAGGAAGGAAGGAAGGAAGGAAGGAAGGAAGGAAGGAAGGAGGGAGGGAGGGAGGGAGGGAGGGAGGGAGGGAGGGAGGGAGGGAGGGAGGGAGGGAGGGAGGGAGGGGAGGGGAGGGGAGGGGAAGAGAACCTTCCCTGATGCCATACAGAGCTTATTGGATAATTGCTTTCTCTGTGTGTAGTTTATCTTCGCAAGCTAATTACAAGCTTCTTACAGGGCATGGACAACTTCTTTTGCACCATAATCATATGGAAAATTGGCTAGGTGGATATTGAACAGGTATTGTGTAAAGTCTGGTAGATCTGAGGATGCTGTAAGTTTATTCATATTGGCATCAAATGGCATTTAAAAAAATTTATATCCTTTTGGAAAATCTGGACTAGTCAAAATACAGTTGTAGTCAAAGTTTTTAAACAACTATACACAAGTATTATTGAATAAATTTGAGTTGGTAGGGAAAAAGCCTCACAAAGTATTCCAAAGAGCTCTGTTCTTGGCCCTACATTATTTAAAAAATTTTAAAACTTGGATAAAGATATAGATAATAAATATCATACCTGCATCTAATAAAACTAGGATATGACAAATGATAAAAATGTTCTTATATAGCATGGCCACCTAAACATTACCATTAGTTCAGTTTTGGTGTACTTCTAGTCTTCACATTTTCCCTACTTTTTGTATATGTATTATTGGCTCCACTTTTCCCCTGAGCATCAAAGTTTTGGCTGCCAGCTTGTCTAGACTTACATCCTTACAACTCCAAAGCCAGTGGGAAGAAAAGCTTTCCTTTTCCAACAATTCAGAAAAAAAAAGTACTGTCCTGATTTCCATTGAACAAAACCAGATTTTATGTCTGTTCCTAAGTGCCATTCACAAAGGCCGACCAGACATGATGCTCTGGTTGGCCAACTCTGAGTTCCATGAGCACCTAGTCACGGTGTCAGCCACGTCTGAGGCATACCAGAAAGGAGCCCGAATGGGAGAGGGTGGTTCCCCTAGAAACTGTTGTCTGCTGAGCTGCTAAACAGCAAACCAAACAAGCCGTGGTCTCTGCTCTCTAGGAGCTTGCATTCTGCTCAGAAAAACAATGTTAACAGACCATTTCAATGGGAGGTGGTCAATGTTGTGGTCAAGGTTGTGGTAAAGGTTTACAGGATAGAGGGGCAAGTAAGTTCAATCTGGAGAGGAGGCTCATGGCTAAGAAAGTTCCCAGAAGAAGATGATGCCCAAATCTAGAAAGATTGATACAACTTTTCAAGGTGTAGAAGAGGGCTTTGGAAAGGTATCAGGATGCTCCCAGGCATCCTGGACTTATAAGCCTTGATTCCCTTGAAGGTAGGAATCATGTCTTATCTTTGCCCCTCTCCCCCTAGAATCTAACATGGTGTCTGGCATCTATTGGACACTTTGTAAGTGCTTGGTGAATGTATTAATATTCCCTCATTATCTCGTCAACAAAAATTACGTGGGAATTTGCGAGGTCAATATTTAACCTCATTGTTTAGAGAAGGAAACAGATAGAGAGGTTAGGCCATCAAAATCACAGTGCCCGCTGACAGTGGTGCCTCAGTAACCCTCACAGAGGTGGGGACATATCCAAACCAAACTCCAGGCATGAAGAAGAACAGCACAAATCTTAGCCTCGTGTGAGTACAGCAGTAAAGTAAGAAATAAAGTAAAAGCTTTTCTATGATTAGCAGTTCTTATAAAGCCCAAAACATCAAATTTTCTTCTAATAATTTCAGATGTCAAATGGTAGCATTTTATTTTACCATGTCCTTGAATAAATAAGAACTGGGGGGGGGGGGGGGGCATGTTTGTTTGGGTGGGTTACTAAGCAGCACCACACATGCTAGAGACTCCTTTTGAAGGTGGAATCTGCGGGACCAACTGGTTCTTCAGCTTGTGTCTACTTCATTGGTTTACACTGGAAAATAAAAGCAAAACAGGAAACAAACAGGCTATTGCAATAATACAGAAGTCAGCCGTGTGGAGAATACTAAATATTAAAGTAGACTAGACTGTTTTTAAAATAGCTTTTCTGAGTGTCCACAGTGGCACGGAGACTAAAAGGTAGAGTTTGTATAGCATGTCCCCAGAAGAACTTAGTACACAGATAAAATAAAGCCAAATAGCACCCATGCTATTATCTGTCCCACATGGTACTTCAGGTCCTATAGATTATTAAAATCTCTAATATGGCAATATGATGTGGCAACCAGATGAAGAAAAATATGAGTTTGTACATATCATATCTAATAAGGGAAAACTTTACATGAGAAATAGAGGTTTTTAAAATATATTTTTATTGATTTCAAAGGGGAAGGGAGAAGGAGAGAGATAGAAACATTAATGATAAGAGAGAATCATTGATCAGTGGCCTCCTGCACACCCCTACTGGGGAGGGAGCCCACAACCTGGAATCAACCCGGGACCCTTCAGTACACAGGCCAACACTCTATTCACTGAGCCAACCAGCTAGGCAGAATAGAGTTCTTAAGATGAATATTAAAGGAATTCTGTGGATATGGAAAGAAATTACAGCCTCAAGGCTTGCTTCAGCAAAAGCTAGGGGCTCTGAAGGGGGCGGGGGGGGGGGGGGGGAACACAACGTGTCAAGGTAAAAGGACAAAAGAAAACTAGAGCCAGAAAAATATTGAGAGGTATTTGCACTAGAAACATATTGGATGGCTGGGGAAGGGTTTATAAAGACTAAGATTGAAATTAGTAGTGAAACTCCTGAAATGTAAGGTTTAGAACACAATGGACCAAATTATACTACCCAAGTATTGCTGTGAATTTTTTTAAAATCTCATGTCTTGCAATGATTTGTAATTAAACTTGTGGGTAAGCACTCAACTAATTCTGAATTACGTATGTGTGGACACATTTTCAATCAACCTGAATTCTTTTCAGGAGAAGGTATAGTCTTAGGGAGAATCATTCAGGTTTTGTTTTAAATCATTGACATTGTAAAAAAAAAAAAAAAAAAAAAAGCATTATTATTTACAAAATAAAGTCTGTGCTTTTTAACAAACCTCTGGGCCTACCTTGATCTGACCCTGCCTACCTTCCCCTCCCACACCAGTCTCTCTTCTCAACCCCCTCTTGTGTTGAAAGCATTCACTACTGACTTGACACTAAATTATATTCTGCGGTCTATTGTTACTTAGACTAAGCATGTTATCTCTCCAATGAGATTATGACTCCGCAAAGGATCTGTCCAAATAGTATTTTGTTTTGTTTAGTATATTCTATTTAAATTAATGATGTTATTTACTATGCACAGTAAAAGTGAAGAATTTGAACCCAAAAATTGATAGTAATTAAATTAATCTGCTTTATTCTATTATTCCTTGATATTATTGTTTTCTCATTCAGTATTCTTTTCCGTAGGTCTCTGGACTGTAGACCTACTAGCAAAAAATAGTAAGAACAAATAAACAATGTACACACTAAGCAGTAATCGGCTGTCTTCTAAACCTTGAACTATAGAAAATCAAAAAGTCATTGGGAACAAATATCACAAACCTGAAAATGGCATTTTGAGCAGTCACTTTGTTATAGCTTCACGTGGGCTTAAGCTCTTCCCGGGGCCTTTGGGCTCAGGGGTACGGTGCTGGTATGTAAAAGTTAAAAAGAGCTCTGCATGAAGAATTAGGAAGCCCTGTCTTTGTCAAAGGTTTAGCTGTGTGACTGAAAACGGTGGCACCTGATCAGATTTGTTCATTTCCTTGACAAATCCTCGGGCTTTTCACCCATTTCATTGATAGCGCTCTCTCCTAGTATGCCTGGTGCACAGTAGTTTCTCAAGAAGTATGTGTTATGGCCCGGCTGGTGTGGCTCAGTGGTTGAGCATCGACCTATGAACCAGCAGGTCACGGTACGATTCCCGGTCAGGGGGTGTGCAGGAGGCAGCTGATCAACGATTCTCTCTCATCATTGATACTTCTATCTCTCTCTCCCTCTCCCTTCCTCTCTCTCTAAAATCAATAAAAACATTAAAAAAAAAAAAAGAGGAAATATGTGTCATAGAATCTTTTATGCTGGGCATGGAGCCTCTGTCCTCAAGAAGATCTTAGTTAGGTTGAGACAAAGACTTCCAAATGCTCAATTTTATCATTATTAAGAGAAAAGAACTAGTAATAGCTAACACTTGAGTATTTACCATGTGCCAGACAGTATTCCACGTGCCTTCCCTGAATTAATTCACTTATTCCTCCCAACAACCCTATGACCTGAACACTCTATTTCCATTTTTATAGACTCAGGAAGAAAAACAATTTGCTCAAGGTCACACAGCAAGGACGTGGCAGGGCAGGCTCTGAATTAGCACTTGTAGGCACAAGTCAAAAAGTACGTCTGACTCAAGGACCACTAACGTTTCCAATGAAACACTAGAAACATGGGGTAGGTGTTTCATGAAAGCCCATCCGTTTGGGACATCTTGGTGCTTCTGAAACTCAAGATGCCCCAGAACCCTCAGAGAAGATTCAGAATTTCAGCCTGAAATCCTGGAGATTCTAAATCAATAAGGATAGAGTAGGGACCCAGAATCTATATTTTTAACAAGTTCGGCTGGTGATGCTGATAACCTTGTAATCCGGTCTTTAAAACACTGCACTAGATCTATTTTCCAGCAGGACCCTTCGGCTCAGATTCTGTGCTCTCTTTTCAGGCCCGGCACTCTGCTGGCCACGTGTCGGCTCAGAACCCATTGATCATGCAGTCTGTAATGCTGTGCAGGGTCTGGGCATCTTTGGAGAGTCCTGAATTACAGGCATCATAACCTTGACCCAGGACAGTTATTCGTGATTTATTTGTCCGTCTCCTCATGAGTGCAGGAGCTGTTTCATATTCTGCTTCATATGCCCAGCGTGTAATTCAGTCTCAGCATGTAAGACATTTCAGAATGAGCTGATGAACAGCATGAGCCATGCCTATGCTCCAGACCCAGCAGCCCTGCCTTAAGCAGAAGACAGGTACCTAGCAGGATCAGGTGGTAGGTAGCTACAATTACCTAAATACAAGCAGCATATTCTGACCACATAGGGAACCAACAGAGGATATTGCACGTGGTACAGGAGGGGAAACCATGCCAGAAAAGTGGGTGGGAAGTTGTTCTGAGCTGAATCAGCTTGTCTCCATCAATAGTCCATTTGTTGAAGTCCTAACCCCCAGTACCTCAGAATGAGACTGCAGTTGGAGATAGAGGTGTTTGTTTTTTTTAAGTAATTGAGTGCCTGGCTGGTGTATCTCAGTGGTTGAGCGTCCACCCATGAACCAAGAGGTCACTGGTTCGATTCCAGGTCAGGGCACATACCAGGTTGCAGGCTTGATCCCCAGTGGGGGGCGTGCAGGAGGCAGCTGATCGATGTTTCTCTCTCATTGATGTTTCTATCTCTCCCTTTCTCTATAAAATCAAATAATATATATATTCTTATACACACACACACACATATTTTTTAAGGTAATTGCGTGAACATGAAGTCATTCGGATAGATGCTAATCCAATCGGACTGGTGTCCTTATATGAAGAGGAGATTAAGACACTACCACAGAGAAAAGCCCATGTGAAGATAGTGGAGGAAAACCGCCCTCTACCAGCCAAGGAAAGAGGCTTCAGAAGAAACTAACCCTGCCGACACGTTGATCTCAGACTTCCAGCTCATACAATTGTGAGAAAATAAATTTCTGTCATTTAAGCCACCCAGTTGGCAGTACTGGCAACCAAATACAGGAGCAGATTGTGAAAATTTACTAAGCCAAACTACGGAAATGAACTTTTATCCTTTAAGCTGTCAGAAGCCGTAGAAGTGTCTCAGCATCAATGTGCCATGAGCAGCTCTGGTTCTGTAATATCATTTGGAAACAGTGGAGCCCCTGAAGTAGAGGATGGAGGTGGAATGGGGCAGACAGATACATTGCTCAGTGTGGAACAGAACAAGACATGAGATAAGGGCCCTGGATTAAAACATTAGCAACCAGAATGAGAAAGCAGAGGTCCTACGAGAGACATTTGTGGGGCAGAAGCAAACAAGATTTGGGAAAGATGAGGTGTGGGCTGGGAAGAGATACGGATATCCTGAAGTGGGTGAAACTTGGAAAGTGGGGAGGACAACAATGCCTCAGATCCCTACTGGGGATACAGGAGGTGGAGCAGGCTTAAGAGAGGAGGGCAGCCAAAACCGGTTTTGGCTCAGTGGATAGAGCGTCTGCCTGCAGACTGAAAGGTCCCAGGTTCGATTCTGGTCAAGGGCATGTACCTTGGTTGTGGGCACATCCCGGGTGGGAGGTATGCAGGAGGCAGATGGTCATGTTTCTCTCTCAAGGATGTTTCTGGCTCTCTATCCCTCTCCCTTCCTCTCTGTAAAACATCAATAAAATATATTTAAAAAATAAAGGAGGGCAAAGATAACTAGTTTGGAATAGGTTAAGTTTCAGACAGTTGCAGAGAATAGAGTTGAATGTGCTCCGTGGAATGAGAATCAAGTTCTGGACCTCTGTGACTCAGTGGCCAGTGCTGGCCGCTGCAGGGGTGTGGGGGATGAGCTTACCCTGGGCGCACCATAGATCTGAGAGTCCCAAGGCCCAATCCATGAGATCCCACAATGGATGGAGAGAGGAGCCAGCAGAGATTGAAGAAACAATCTAAAAAGAAACAGAAGACGGGAGAGAGGGGTCATCAAAAGCAGCCAAGAAAGTCAACATTAGTAGCTTATTGATAGTTTTCAAAGGAAGCCAAGCTTTCTGTGCCCATGCTGCAGACCGCGATCTCCGGGTCACGCAGGCAGTGACAGCTCCAACAGCCCTTTTCCCACCGGCGGGCCGGCGACTCGGTCCCCGCCCGAGCCCTTTCACCCGAAAGGAATGTGGGCGCGCGCGCCGGGCTCCGGCTCCGCTTGGAACGCGGGCCCGGGCGCCGCTCGCCCAGCGCGCCGGCCTCGGGGGCGGCTCCCTCGCGCCTCCCCCCGCCGCGCGCCCCGGCCGCTGGGAGAGGCGAGGCGAGGGGGAGGCGGCTGGAGGGGGCGGGCGAGGGACGCGGGACTGCGGGGAGGTCGGGGGCGGGGAGCGGCAGGCGGCGGGCCCCGGGAAGAAAAGAACATGGCTTCTGCGGCGGGCAGCGCCGAGCGCCGCTCGGGGCGAAGGCGCGCCGGGCGCCAGTGACCGCGATGGTGAACTCGAGCCGCGTGCAGCCGCAGCCGCCCGGGGACGCGAAGCAGCCGCCCGCGCCCCGAGCGGCGGGCCCGGGCCGGCTGATGGCGGGCGGCGCGGCCGTGGGAGCCGGCCTGGCGGCCCCGGGCGGCCTCCGCGAGCAGAGGGGCCTGGAGATCGAGATGGAGCGCATCCGGCAGGCGGCCGCGCGGGACCCGCCGGCCGGAGCCTCGGCCTCCCCGTCGCCTCCGCTCTCGTCGTGCTCGCGGCAGGCGTGGAGCCGCGACAACCCGGGCTTCGAGGCCGAGGAAGACGAGGAGGAAGAGGAGGTGGAAGGGGAAGAAGGGGGAATGGTGGTGGAGATGGACGTGGAGTGGCGCCCGGGCAGCCGGAGGTCGGCCGCCTCCTCATCCGTGAGCTCCGGGGGCGCCCGGGGCCGGGGACTCGGGGGCTACCACGGCGCGGGCCACCCGAGCGGGAGGCGGCGCCGGCGAGAGGACCGCAGCCCCCCGAACCCCAGCCCGGCGGGCGGCGGGGACCCGCTGCATCGCCACCTCCCCGGGGACGGGCAGCCTCCGCGAGTGGCCTGGGCGGAGAGGCTGGTTCGCGGGCTGCGAGGTAAGAGCGCGACTGGCCGCGGCGGCTGCTCCCACCTGGCGGGCGGGCGGGCGCCGTCGCCTGCCGCGGGCTGCTTGCGGGCTCCGCCTCGCATCCCCACCTCCCTGGGAAGCACCTTCTCCACTTCTGCTCACTCTGCTCTGGTTCCGGGACCCGGCGCCGAATTCCTGCAGTTCCCTTCCCGGTGCAAATGGATCGGAGACCTCCTTCTTCCAGGAGGAAAAAAAAAAAAAGTCTGGAAATAAGTGAAAGCCATATTAAAGGGAAAGGATACATCTGAGGATTTTTTTTTTTTTTAATTGTGGAGGGAAAAGGAATAGTGGACCTAATGGTGGTTATGCTGTATGCTTGCTAATTTCACTGAATTAGAACCGAAGCTCTGTATTGGTACCCAGAGATCTGGATCCCTCGTGGCTCTTCATCCCGTTCCCGAAAAGGGTAACAGCCCAGTCTTCTCCCAGTTGTGGGAGGAGTGCCATGGGGTTGTCATTGATGTTGTTTTGATGTGTGTGGTTGTTTCTGGGAGTGGTGCTGTTGAGAACACCGCGAAGAGAATAAAATAATATCTTTGAGAAACAGTTATTTGGCCATTTCTAATTCTAGGCATTTTCCTGAAACAGTTGTAAAAAAAAAAAAAAGTGACATTGTTTTTTAAAAAAACTTGCAAGTAGGTTTTTAAATAACTAAATTAATGTTCTTTGAAATTCCAACCAAACAGTGAAGTCACCAGATACCAGCTGTTTGTAAATGTGTTGGTTCAGTGCACCCAACTCGCCAAAAGACAGGAAAGGAATTTTCAGACTTGCCAGTGTCTGTCAGGAGGACACAAATTTTCCAAGAGCAGATGGGGATCCTTTTTTTTGCAAAGTTTTGTCAGAGGCATCCTTGGAAAAAGGGTTGCATTTGTTCTTACCATCCAAATTATTTTAATCTCCACTTTTAAGAGTTACCATTCTCCCGTCTTTTGAAAATTCCCCTTCCCTTCTCTAATCTTTCTGTCAGTTTTGAAAATCTTGCACAAAAAAACACCCAGGTGTTTTCATAACAACATGAGTAAGATCAAGTCAGACATACATATAGACTCCCAGTTCTACCACGCATTGGCTGCGTGACCTTGAGCAAATTGCTAAACCTCTCTGATCCCCAACTTTTGCATTTATTTTTTAAAAGAGATAACCCTAATATTTAGTTCTTGACTTTGGAGAATTAAATGAGATGAGACGTGTAAAATGTATAACAAGTCTCTCCCATTTTGTGAGTACTTCATAAATTAAATCAAAAATTCTAAAAAGTGTACATTTTTGCTAATTCTTTTACGTTAGTGCTTTTGCTAGTTAATTTGATTCAGAGCATGGTAGAAATTGAAAGATCCTTTTTTAATAACCTGTGTGATTACTAAAAAACTAATACTTTTTAAGGTTCAAATCTGTATTCAAACAAATTATATACAGTCGACCCTTGAACAAGCAGGAGGTTGGGGGAACTGACCTCTTATAACTACAGTCAGTCCTCCACATGTGCCAGTTCCCAACCGCAGAGTTGACCCTTGAACAACTGGGTTTTGGACCGGATGGGTCAATTGAAAAAAATCCCAGTATAAGTGGACCTGCTCAGTTCAAATCCATGTTGTTCAAGGGTCAACTGTATTATTTTACATTGTTTTAAATGTACTTTTAAAAATATTCACTGACGTGAGAATAAAGTTTCTTATAAGTTAATATGTAATGGTAAATCATGATCCTTTTAACTCAAGTAAGCATTTGATAACACATTTAACCTTCTTTGAATAAACTAATGGAATATAATAAGATGAAATATATATATATATTTATATGAGTGTATATATGAGTTAACTTCTTTTAAACAAAACTTTCAGAAAATTTACAATGAATAAGCTCATATTTAAATCATATCTTACCAATCAATAGTCTAATTAGTAGGAGAGCAGGCTCAAAAAAATCTTATAGAAAATTTTAGGATAAATGTTATTTTTGAAGAACTATAACTGGCATTCTTGTCACTTGTTAAATAAATGACATTTGTTAAATACTTAGCGCCTACTGTGAAACTAATACTCTGCTAGGTGCTACAAAAAAGAAATAAACTAAAATAGCATTTACCATTTTCCTATACACAAACCCAGAAAAGTAAAATAAATAACCATGAATGAGTTGTGATTCATTTTTCTTTCCCTCTTGGGATACCAATGAAAAAAATCTCATATGCATTATGTAAGTAGTGCCCTAGGATCAGAACAGAAAGTAGCCTTCAATTTCTAAAGGTAGGAGAGATTACCCAAGTTTGGAGTGGTCAGGAGCTTCCCTGGAGGTCTCCTGTCTTTGTGACTTTAGACAACTCACTCAGGCTTCCTGGGCCTCAGGTGCTTGATCATAAAATGGAAGAGTTTGCCCGGCCGGCGTGGCTCAGTGGTTGAGCATCAACCTATAAACCAGGAGGTCACGGTTCGATTCCCAGTCAGGGCACATGCCTGGGTTGTGGGCTCCATCCCCAGTGTAGGGCATGCAGGAGGCAGTCAATCAATGATTCTCTGTCATCACTGATGTTTCTATCCCTCTCTCCCACTCCCTTCCTCTCTGAAATCAATAAAAATATATCTTAATAAAATGGAAGAGTTCAACCTTTTAGCTTCAACATACCCTTGTGTTGCTGAATGACAGGAATCCAAGACGGACAACAAATGGTCATTTTCCCTCCTTGAACAGTAGCTAGATCGGTCTTCTTAGCAGAAGTAATATAGTAAAGAAGATATGTTTGAGGCCTGGCTCTGGGAAACATTGAGTCTAACTAAGGAATTAAGAATTTATCTCTTAATATTCAGAAGTAGTTGAAAGTTTCTGAGCAAGAACAGAACTTGCTGCAAAGGACTGTGAGTCAGGCAGTGCGCTGTGTAGGAGAGCTTTAGAGGGAGACAGGAAGACGGGGACGGGGGAAGAGGCAGCCAGTGCTGAAGAGGTGCTGAAGGCCTGGGCCAAAGGAAGTGAAGGATGGCTGAAAAATTTAAAGACTGCCCCAAACTTAAAGGTACCCCCAATGATCTTGTTTTCTTTCATCTTAGCAAACTCTTTTCAGTGCAAAGATACAATTTGATACTCTACACGAACTATCCAGTTTTCTGAATTTCCAACCTTGAATGTGTTTTCTGGGTGAATTTGTGTACCAACTTGTTAAAGTCATTTTCTGCTTATTATTTTAGAGATCTACTGGTATGCTTTTTTTTTCTTTTCTTTTTTGAGAAATCATAAAGTACTAGCTGTATTGGTTAGGGCAGGCTAAGCTGCTATAACAAGTAATACCTCCTTTCCCATTCACTATGTTGTCGCATCACCATCCATTTCCAGAACTTTTTCATCATCCCAAACAGAAACTCTACCCATCTATACTAATAAAAGGGTAATATGCTAATTAGACCTGATAGACCGGACATCTTCCGGTTGTCCGGTCCTTCTTCTGGACAAAGCCAAGGTGGTGGGGGCCAAGGCAGAGGCGGTTAGGGGTGATCAGGCCAGCAGGGGAGCAGTTAGGGGCGATCAGGCAGGCAGGCAGAGGGGTTAGGAGTGATCAGGCAGACAGGCAGAGTGGTTAGGGGAGATTAGGCAGGCTGGCAGGTGAGCAGTTAGGAGCCAGCAGTCCCAGATTGCAAGAGGGATGTCCTGGATTGGAGAGGGTGCAGGCCAGGCTGAGGGACACCCTTCCCCCCCCTCCCGTGCATGAATTACATGCACCGGGCCTCTAGTTAAGCAATAACTCCTCATCTTCCCTCCTCCCTGCCCCTGTTAATCTCTGTTCTACTTTTTGTCTCTGAATTTCAGTATTCAGGTTTTGGTGGAATCATACAGTGCTTGTCCTTTCATGTCTGGCTTATTCCCTTAGTATAATGCTTTGAAGGTTTACCCATGTTGTAGCATGTATCCGAACTTCATTCCTTTTGATATCTAAATAATAATCCATTGTATGTACCACATTTTGTTTATCTATTCATCAGTTAATGCACACTTTAGTTGTTTTCATCTTTTGGCTATTGTGATTTTCCCTTTATTTTAGTCCAAACCTCACTTTATCACTTCGTCCTTTTCCCTTTTTATTTGCATAAATGAGATTTTGTATTTTCATTGCTGTGAGGATTATTTTCGCTGGAGGGTTGCTACTCTGTGATAAAGTTATGCTAGTAACAGAATTTATGCAGCCAACAAACATTGATGAAGAGTCTCCTTTGTGCTTGGTACTAAGGATACAGAGATGAATAATACAATAATCCAACTCTCAAGGAGCTCTGAGTTTAGTAAGGGAAACAGAGATGTAAGTAAATAATTGCAGTGCCAGGTCCCAGATACGGGAGGGATGCGAAGAGGAGAGGACCAGCTCAACCCAGAAAGGCCAGAGGAGGTGAAACAAGTTACACGTTATGTTTTGAAGGAAGGGGGGTGGGACGGACGAGGGACAAATAGCAGAAGTAAGATCAAGCAAGCCAGTAGCTCTTTTGATACTTTTTCTTGTGGACAGTTAAAAGCCAGTGGGGGCTTCAGGCAAGGGGCTGATATGATCACATGTCAATCTAAAGATGATTCTAGCAAGAATGTAGAGAATAGGGTAAAGTGGATAGCACTGTTTGCTGGGAGAATAGGTAAGGAGTGGTCTAACCAAGACGGGTGATAAAAGGTACAACAAGGGCATGTGAACTGGATGGAAGGAAGTTAAATTAAATGGACAGAAACCATCAGAATTATGGACCACCTCCCTATGAGGGTTAAGAAAAGAGCCTATTCTAGAGTGAAACCCATGTTCATGCTTGGTATCTTTAACCTAAACAGGTCAAATAGGTTCCTAGAAAAAGAAAGGAAAATCTCAGTTTGAGCTATGTGAGTCTGAGTTGTCTGTGGAATATGCGGGTCGGAACTGGTAGGTAGCTTTGGCGTGTACTTGTCTGCACCTCTGGAGAGGTTCAGGAGCCAATATGATAGAAGGCAGCAACTGACTATTTGAAAAATGGACCAATCGTAATAGAAAGTCACTTCTCTTTCTAAAGGTGTCCCCACAATTCCAATGAATATTAGGGAGGATTGTATTTATCTTTCTAAACAAGGCCCACATGAGCACAGAAACAGGATTCTGTTATGATATAAACTAGAGACCTGATGCACGAAAATTCATGCAAGGGTAGGCCTTCCTTCCCCTGACTGCCAGCACTGGCTTCCCTCCAGCACCCGGGACCCGGGCCTCCCTCCTCTGGCTGCCGGCAGACACCTGGGACCCGAGCTGGCTTCCCCTGGGCTGCCCGCAGGCACCTGGGACCCGACTGGCTTCCCTCCAGCCCAAACTTCATCAGGAAGGACGTCCAGAATGACGTCCGGAAGACGTCCAGTCTAATTAGCATAGTACCCTTTTATTATTATAGATGCCATGAGCATTTAGTCAGACTATTCAGAATGAACTCAAAGTCCATACAGATTTGGGTCTTTACACCACTCTGACATCTAGGCATCAGAAGGACATTTTATAGATAGACCTGTTTCTGAAGCATAGACAGGCCTCTCCCAACCACTACATGCTTTACATGTATTTCTCTTTCCCAGAGCAACCCCACAAAGAAGTACTGTTCTCCCATTTTCAGACGAGGAATTGGAGACTCATGACATTAGGGAAGGTCTCAGCTCATAAGTGGCTGAGCCCTCATTTGAACACAACGCTGACTCCAAATCCCTACATTGTACAGCGTCATGATCAGTAAAGTCATCAGGTTTGGTGTATTTCAGATGGGACAGGGTTAATGTGAGGCAAAAGATCTACACTGAATCTTTTCACCATGGAACTGAAATATTTACAGATGAAATGATATGAAAGCTGGGATTAGGTTTAATAGAGAGGAATGGGTGAGGATTTAGAACAGGGGTGGGGATCACCAGCCCGTGGGCCGTACAAAGCCGGCGAAATCATTTGTTCTGGCCCTGCCAAGGCGTTAGGGGTGAAATAATTAAATGTTTGACCTAATATAGCAGGCTAATTTTTAAGTTGATCATTAGTATGACTGGAGAAGGATGTTATAAATATCCAAATGGTCCTTGGCAGAAAAAAGATTCCCCACCCCTGGTATAGATGAATCAAGGTTGGTGTTGAGTTGATAATAGTTGAAGCTGGGTGAGAGATACATTAGAGTTCATTAAATCATTCTCGCTGATATTTTTTATATATTGCAAGATAAAAAGTTTGGAAGTATTTGCATAAAATAAATGCAAAGATGGCATTTTTTTCCAAAATCAGTTGCTTGTGTTTGGCACATGTTTTGTGCTTTGCATTATCTATGTCTGAGTTCCTCTATATTCATATCAATGACACTGCACAAGGGAATAGACACTGTCTGGATGATGTGCTCCGACGTGGGGTTCTGCCATTAACTCAGCACCCTCTTAACCACAAAGGGAGCTGGATATTGCCCCCTCATATCACGCTCTCCCTAACAGCTGCAGACACCGTATGTACTGGCCCTGAGGGCCTGGCGTGCTGGGCAGGCACTCCCTCCACAACGGGGACAGTTGTGGGAAAAGACAACAGTGAGTTTGAAGAATGGTGCCATTTTGGATGTGAACGCCAAGCTTAACCATTCTTACTCTGTTAGCTCTGTAAACATGGGAAGTAGGTGGCAACAGCACAGACTTTTTTTTTTTTTTTTTTCTATTTGTGGATGCAGCCATTTCTCATCCGTCAGAATGTAAAGAGGTCCCTGTATCCTGAGAGAGACAGACCCAACCTACACATCCAGTGGGGCAATTAGATGAAATTTTTAAACCAATAAATATTTGAGGAGCTAGAGTCATTTATGAAAAGTAAATGCATAAAAGGATATTATATAAAAGCATACTCGGTAAATAAAGGGACTTTTTTTTTTTATTTGAAATGTTTCATCTAAGGGCTAAGCGTGGTCGGCAAACTGCGGCTCGCGAGCCACATGTGGCTCTTTGGCCCCTTGAGTGTGGCTCTTCCACAAAATACCACGGCCTGGGCCAGTCTGTTTTGAAGAAGTGGCGTTAGAAGTTTAAAAAATTTGGCTCTCAAAAGAAATTTCAATCGTTGTACTATTGATATTTGGCTCTGTTGATTAATGAGTTTGCCGACCACTGGGCTGGAGCATTTCATTGCCATAGACCAGGCGTCCTCAAACTACGGCCCGCGGGCCACATGCGGGTGTTTTTGCCGTTTTGTTTTTTTACTTCAAAATAAGATATGTGCAGTGTGCAGAGGAATTTGTTCATAGTTTTTTTTAAACTATAGTCCGGCCCTCCAACGGTCTGAGGGACAGTGAACTGGCCCCCTGTTTAAAAAGTTTGAGGACCCCTGCCTTAGAGCATTGCAAGTTTCCTTTGAATCAAATTTGAAAGGAGTTTGGTTTTTCTATTTGTAGGTCAGGCAGTACCATCTGTAAATATTAAGAACCAAGCTTGTTCCTTAATGTGTAATTGTTTATAAACCATAGGAAAGAGTGAAATCACTGCCCCAGTGAGGCCAGGCAACAATCTTTCCTGATGATAAAGAGACTGACAGTCTCTACTTATGTGTATATCTTAGGCCTGGCCTCCCAAGGAAATATACCCAAAGAAATGGTGTGGTTGTGTCCAGGGCTACTGCGCCTAACATTTGGCCGCCTCTGTGTTATTCTGAGTTGTAATTTTCCATGTCATATAAATTTGTAATAATTCTTTAATATGATAGTTTCAGCGAACAAACATTCTGCTTGCTGCATTTCTTCTGAGTGAGTAATTCCCTGACAACTACCAGATCTTGGCAGGAGCGAACCTGGTCATAAGTTATGCTCCACTTTCAGTGTGGTGAAATCTATGATGCGTAACACAGTGTCTTTGAATTCAGACGCTGATTTTCCTAAAGGAAATTGGGGGGGGGGGGAAATGAAAGGAAATGAAGTACTCAAATTTAGGAGCAGAACTAATGTATTATTACAAGACTTAAGAATACATAAACACTAGTGATGAAGTCATTTCTTCGAAGTGGAAGGCCATGCACCATTTGTCCTCTGCTCTCTGCGTGGCAGGCTTGTGGTTTAAGGAGTTCTGTGAACCCCAGTGACGGGAGGGGTTAAAGTCTGTGGAATAAAAGTGTAAGGCAACCAGGGACCAGGTTGGCTTCCATTAACAGCCAGCCTAATCTAACTGGGAGGATTGGGAAGTCTTGTCTTTTTTGGAAAGCATTAAGGCTCTTCCGAGTAACCAGCAATGTGACTTGACCACACTGTTCATTAATGGGGGTTTGGACGGCCACCACGGCTGTCTGCCAGCCCCAGATCGTGGTAACTCTCTCCAGCAAGCTCGTGGAGGTTATGTCATCTTTGCTCAGCCGGCCCAACACTTTTTCCATCTGCGAAAATAGGGAACACGGTTGCTGATCTTACTCTCCAAAGAGAGAAGTCGGCTAAGTTGTTGCTTTTTATTTAAAGCGTATATGTTAATTGGCACTTTAAAAATCTGTTAAACTGAGCATGTTTAATGTAACCGGTCGCTACAGTTTCTTAAGAGGACCCAGGGCAGAAGGCGGAGATTTTAGGCCAGTGTGTTAGCAGCTTGATAGATGTTCCAATAGGGAAATGATGCTCCAACCAGGACTTCTTCTCCACAGGGGTGACTTAGGAGGTATCATTTGCAATGTAGTTTCTTCATGTACTAAGTTTAGTAATAGGGTCATTACCCTATAGGAAGATCTGATGTGTGTGCACAGTGACTTAATCTCTCTTGTAGGCTGCCCTCATTTCTGTTCTCTTGGCTAAATTTTTACCAGGGTACTCCTGCTGAAACAATCCCAGTTACATTCAGAGCATGCTAAAAAATATATGGGAGAATTTCCCTTAAAGGTTCTACTATCTATTTTATGTTTTCCCTTTGCCATTCATAAGGTTAAAAAAAAAAAGACATCTTTTATTATTATTTTAAAGGTCTCTGGGGAACAAGACTTATGGAGGAAAGCAACACGAATCGAGAGAAATACCTGAAAAGCGTTTTGCGGGAGCTGGCCACATACCTCCTTTTTCTCATAGTCCTGTGCATCTGTAAGTAGAACATTTCCCTCCAGTAAAGGAAAAGGTTTGGAAGTATTTGATCCGTCAAAATCATAATTAAAAGGAATCGTATATGCACCACAAAGGTTAACTTAGAAGGTCTCTGCTCTGTTTTCAATTCCAATTTAGAATTTGGAAAAACTCTCTTCTCTGGTAAACATTAATTAAAATTCAGCATTATCTGATGGGCCAGTTCATTGCCAGTTGTGACCATTTTCACTCTGAGATGCAAGTGGTAACCTGCCACATACCAAGAAACTAAGTAAAAGGTTTTTTTTTTTGCATTAGATTTCTTAACAATAATTAGCAACATGACTTCCCAAATGTAACTTTCAGAAAACACAAATAATGTCACCTAATATTGCTTTTATGGATATATGTAATATAGTCCCTTTCTTTCATATTTAGATGTGTGGTGTGAATGCCTTCATTCTTCAGGAATCACCAGATTTTTACTCTACAGGAAACTTACTGCAGACCGATCTCTTTATTTTTTTCTCTCTTCTTTCAATATGTTCCTGCATCCTCTGGGAGGGGCGGGGAGGGAAGCCTTAGCTAGAAATGAGTCTTAGAAACCATTTGCCTCAAAGTGCCGGTCAATGGATTTATCCTTTGAATTTAAAGGGTGTTGGGTGATAGAGTTCTGTAGTGTCCTTTCTAAAGCCCTTTATGAGAACAGATAAGGAAACGGATTTGTGACCACCAGAACCTCTTGCTATACTCCTCCAGAAAAAGAGTTCATTCTTATAGTGTACACTTGGAAATGCTTTAAAATTCACACCAACCTTAGAAAGAGTCCCCTTCTATGTAAATGGAAAGAATAAAAATGTAATCAGTACTTTGATAATGCCATTCTTATTACATTAAAATTGACCCCCTTGAATGTAATTGACTGAGTGCTGAAAGCTTCCTTAAAAACAATTTTTATTTACTAGATTAAAAAAATAAAAAGATTTGTAAGTTGAACATAAAGGTTAAAGAAACATCAATATTTATAATTTTAAGAAATTAAATATTGATTTATTTCATATCTCCACACTGGTTCTTACTAATACTAGTAAGCTCTTATTGAGCTTTAGCAGGATATGACTTCTTCTTACATTTTCTGAAACTTTGCCTATCCAACTGGGAATTTAAGAAAAAATAAGTTATTTAAGCTAAAAAGTATGTCTATATGAACAACATCCATCTAATGATTAGATTCTAATCCATCTTCTTGTTTTTTTCTTACTAATTATCAGTTATATGTTAGGAAGGAGTGTCTCATTACTTTTTTTTTAATCTTTATTGTTGAAAATATTACATATGTCCCCTTTTTCCCCATTTACCCCCGAATAGCCCACCCCAGCCCCCCACCCCAGGCCTTCACCACCTTATTGTCTGTGTCCATGGGTTATGCATATATGCATACAAGATCTTTGGTTGATCTCTTCCCACCCACCCACTCACCCACCCCCACCTTCCCTCTGAGATTCCACAGTCTATTCCATGCTTCTATATCTCTAGATCTATTTTGTTCAACCGTTTATTTTGTTCATTAGATTCCACATATGAGTGAGATCATATGATACTTGCCTTTCTCTGACTTGCTTATTTCACTTAGCACAGTACTCTCCAGGTCCCCCCATACTGTCTCAAAGGGTAAGAGATTCTTCTTTTTTACTGCTGCATAGTATTCCACAGTATAAATGTACCACAGCTTTTTTATGCATTCATCTACTAATGGGCACTTGGGCTATTTCCAGATCTTAGCTATTGTAAATTGTGCTGCTATGAACACAGGGGTGCATACATTCTTTCTGATTGGTGCTTCAGGTTTCTTAGGTATATTCCTAGAAGTGGGATCACTGGGTCAAATGGCAGTTCCATATTTAATTTTTCGAGGAAACTCCATACTGTTTTCCATAATGGCTGCACCAGTCTGCATTCCCACCAGCACTGTACTAGGGTTGCCTTTTTTCCACACCCTCGCCAGGACTTGTTATTTGTTGATGGTAGCCATTCTGACAAGTGTGAGGTCATACCTCATTGTTTTAATTTGTATCTCTCTGATGATCAGTGACTTTGACTATTTTTTCATATGTCTTGTGACCATCTGTATGTGAACTTTGAAGAAGTGTCTATTTAGGTCCTTTGCTCATTTTTTAATTGGATTCTTTGTCTTCCTTTTGATAAGTTGTATGAGTTCCTTATATATTTTGAATATTAACCCTTTATCAGATGTATCACTGTCAAATATGGTCTCCCATACAGTGGGCTCCCTTTTTGTTTTGTTGATGGCTTCTTTTGCTGTGGAGAAGCTTTTTATTTTTATGTAGTTCCATTTGTTTCTCTCTCTCTCTCTCTCTCTAGTTCTTCTCATACAGCAGTCTCTTTAGCATTTCTTGCAGTGCTGGTTTGGTGGTGACAAACTCCTTTAGCCGCCCCCCCCCCTTTTTTTTTCTGGGAAGCTCTTTATTTCACCATCTATTTTGAATGATATCCTTGCTGGATATCGTAATCCTGGTTTCAGATTCTTGCTTTTCACTATCTTGAATACTTCATGCCATTCCCTTCTGGCCTATAAAGTTTCTGATGAAAAATCGGCTGACAGCCTTATGGGAACTCCTTTGTAGGTAACAAATTGCTTTTCTCTTGCTGCCTTTAAGATTCTCTCTTCGTCTTTAATTTTGGGCATTTTAATTATGATGTGTCTGGGCATGAGCCTGTTTGGGTTCTTCTTGCTTGGGACTCTCTGTACCTCCTGAACTTGCATGACTTTGCATATGCATGAGATCATGTGATATTTGTCTTTCTCTGACCCACTTATTTCGCTTAGCATAATACTCTCCAGGTCCCCCCAGGTTAGGGAAGTTTTCTGCCATTATTTCTTCAAACATGTTCTCTATCCCTTGCTCACTTTCTTCCCCTTCTGGCACACCTATTATGTTTCATGTTGTCCCACATCTAAGCTGCCCTCCTGTTTTTTAATCGTTTTTTATTTTTGGTTCTCTGATTGAGTGATTTTTTTTCTACCCCGTCTTCTAACTCACTGATCCGACCTTCAGCTTCCCCTAATCTTCTGTGTATTCCTTCCACTGTGTTCTTTATTAATGCTATGTCATTCTTCATAGTTACTATATCTTTTCTTAAGCTGTTGAGCATCTTTGCCATCATTATTTTGAACACTATGTCTGATAAATGTCTTATCTCCATTTCATTTATCTCTTCTTCTGGAGAATTATCTTGTTCTTCCATTTGGGGCCGGTCTTCTTGTCTTTCAATTTTCGCTGTTTGTCTGGGTCTGAATCTGTGTATTAGGTAAATCTGCTACAACTCCCAGTCTCTAGTGCAGGATAATATCAAACACTGTTTGTGACTGGCTCTGAGTACTCTGTGTGGAGCTATCAGCAATCCATAGCTTGTGGCTCCCTCTGCTGGGGCTGTATTCCTTTGGAAAGGATCAAAATGTGCACCAGCATCTGCTTTTCCTAGCCCCAGGCCTCGTATTACATCAGGCAAAAACTCAAAGCCTCCAGAAACCCTGCCTGTAGTCCCATTGACACTCAGTTTTTATTAGCCTCAGGCTATTGACCACAAGGTGGGGCAAGAGGTCTTCCAACAGGGTAGGGCAACAGCCTTTCCCCCAGGCAAATACTGCCTGGATAGCAAAGGCTCACTGGAGAAAGATGTCCTCTGCTGAGTGAGAGATTGACTCAGCATAGGAAACTGGGGTGGCTGCCCTCTGAGCTCCAATTCCAGAGCCCCCAAACCTGGCTTCTGCTCACACAGCTCCAGTCCACTCTGCCCTCCCTCTTCCAGAGCCCAAGGTGAGAGGCTGCACACGAAATTTTGTACGTTGTCCTTTAAGAGGGTGCCTGCATTTCCATCCATCTCTCACTGGCAGATAGCAACCCTGCTGCTTTTCACAGTCAGATGTTATGTGGGTACCTTTCTCAGGTCTGATGCTCTGAGCTGGGGAGCCCAGCTTCGGGTTTAGACACCAGAGTTCTTAGTGGGAATCCCCCACAGCTGAGATATCCCTCCAGAACTTCAGCTGTGGTCTGTGGGAGCCCAGCCAGCCCTTTCGTGCCTCTGCCCTCCATACCAGTCTCTATGTGGTCTCCTCTTTCCTTCCTTGGTTATCAGGATTCTCTCCAGCTACTCTTCAGTTGATTTATCAGGGTGGCTTTTCTGTATTTTAGTTGGTTGGTTAGTTTTGTTTTGTTTTGTGTGAAGGTTTTTGTGTTTGGTTTGGGGGTTTCTGTGTGTTTTGTTTTGTGGCTTAAAACAACAGAAATTTGTTCTTTCACAGATCTGGAGGCTAGAGGTGCAAATCAAAGTGCCTGCACCATCCTCCCTCTGAGACCTGTAAGGGAATCCTTCCTTGTCTCGTCCTGGCTTGTAATAGTTTGCGGGCAATCCTTGGTGTCCTAGGCATGTAGCTTCATCACTCCAGTTCTCCATCGTCAGAGGGCCAGCTCCCTGTGTCTCTGTTTCTTCACATGGCCATCTCCTTATAAGGACATCTGCCTGGTGGAGTCTTCATTTTAGGGATTTACTAATGTTCCCTTTAATAACCTAGCATATTACTAATTTTTGTAAATGTTCCATGAATATTTGAAAGAGACTATGTGATCTCTTTTGGTGCAGTATAAGGTTTGATGTACATTAAATTACATTTTCAATTAAAATCCCTAGTGTCCCAGGATAATTTTTATCTACTTTCTCTATCAAAGATTGATAGGATATAAATTTAAGTTTCCAACTACAATTGTAGTGTTGGTATTTTCTTCTGTAGTACTAGAAGGTATTGCTCTATATATCTTGATGTTGTTATCCATTACATAAAAGGTTATTATAGTTAAATTATTGTATATGGTATTATTTATAAAATAACTTGTTTATTTAACTCAATACTCACTTTATAATCTTCTTTGTCAGATGATTATGCCACTTACAAAATTTTAAAAAGTATTTTATTCCTAATATATGTCTAATACATATTATCTCATTCCTTTATTTTTCAGTTCATTTTGAGTGTGTCTCATAAAAATTCTAGAGATGCAATTTTTAAAAATTTTATAGCCAATATTTAATAAGACTTTGTCATCTAGTGAGTTTAACCTCTTCACATTTCATGCTTTTGTCAGCTTTTTGTCATCTCTTTTTTCCCTCTCTTTTTATGCTTTCCTGTTATTTCCCTTTTGGAAATTTTCTTCTTTGCTTTTTATTCTAATGATTTGGAGATCGTTCAGTACAATTGCCTTTATTTGCTTTAGTATTTGAGCTTATATTTTTCACAATATTAAGAATAATATAATATCTACTGCCTATTTGAAATGAGAGCATATTTTTAAGACAGTTTTGGTTCATTTACATGCTGATTAGTTGGTGATGCTACGATGATATTTTTTATTCTGGCTTACTTTATGGAAATGGAACTTGGGAGCTAAGACAACGACTAAGTAGCAGAAGAAATATATACACATAGGATATACATGTGTCCTTTACATTATATTTTTTAATATTCTCCTCTCCTTTCTAGTTCTCATTTAAGGTTACCTATTTTATGCTGTAATTTTTTTCTTCTTCACAATTTAGTTAATTTAAAGAGTGAATGTTGCCTTCCAAATGGGCTTTCTTCATCAGGGACTGAAAGGAGAAATGATATAACAGTCTTATATTTCTACTGCAGTTGATAGTATGCAAAATGTCTTTATATACATTTCTCCATATGAACTACGCAAAAGCTCTAATGTTATTATTCCCATTTTCTAGATAATTAAACTGAAGCTCAGAAAAGTTAAGTAGTTTGCCGAGATCCCAAAACACTGAGACCCACAACATAGAGGCAGACATTCAAGATGAAGCAACGTGAAAACTCAAACCCAAATCACTCTGACTTCAAATACAGGGGTCCCTTAGGTGCAGCCTAGGTGGAATCATGGTGCAGCTGACTCCTAGACTCTGTGGCGAATTCACTCAAAGATATCCCACAGACCAGACCAGGGCCTGGCATAAGGGAGGAACTGGGTTAATGTTTGCTGATGGATTGAATAATCATCCCCTCAAAGCTAGATGGCATTGTTTCTCTGAATGTCCAGCAGGAGGCGCTACATAGTCAAGGGAATCTGTCACTTTACTTCAGTGAAGCCATCAAATTCCATACAGGTCCTCAGAATTTCAAAAGTACAACCAAAATTGAAAATATAAGAAAATAAAGGAGATATATATATATTTTAAATCATTGACTAAAATCTATGTACATATATAACTATACCATTTTTATAAATCAAAAAAATTAATTTGTCAAAATTCTTATATTAGCAATAACAAAAAATCCAGAATGATCTATATTAATCAATCAATCCAATGCAAATTCCAATTTCAAGTTAATTTAGAAAAATAAACATTTATTTAGTTGGCCTTGGGGAGCCTTCACTACTACCCTTGAGCATCATATCAGCTTTGTTCCCTGGACTGACTCTGTTCCACAGAAGGCCTTTGTAGAATTCACTGTGCCTTGTCCATCCCTCTGTGGGGCTGGGTAGGCAGTGCTCTGCCCAGGAATCTGTGAGCTCCTCTTCTTTAGGGCAGAGATCACGTCCTACTCATCTTCATGCTCAACACCTTACTCCGTAACTGAATGCATTACAAGTCTGCTCCAGTACAGGTTTTGGAAGGCAGCAGGTCATGGAACACTTAACGAGGAGTGTTCTTGTCTTAATCAGCAGGTCAGAGGACGATAGGTGAGGAAGCCTAGCTGAGGAACCTGGAAAACGTCCCCCCCCCCCTCTGACTACAGACACACGCCATGTGGATTAGGCGTGTTTCCTGCTCCCAGGGCTGCTTGACATGTTCTCTCAGACACACTTTTGTTTAGATCATTATTATCCACTCCTCTCTTTTAATAATCCAAATTTTCTTTTTTCTTTTTTAATTTCTTTATTGATTAAGGTACCACATATTTGTCCTCATCCCCCCATTCCCATCCCACACCCCTCCCCACACATGCCCCCACCCCCCTGTTGTCCTTAACCGCTGGTTAGGCTCATATGCTTGCACACAAGTCCTTTGGTTAATAATCCAAATTTTCTATGATGCTCAGGTGGGAAAGGAATTATGTGAGAGATTTTACTAAATAGTATTTAATCCCAAATCATTTAAAACAAGGTTTTAAATGCATTTTATGAAGCCTGAGATTATTATAGAATCAGCTAAGCATTACTCACCTGCTGGGTGTTGAGAACTGTGGTCAAAAGAAGTATAAAATGTGTTTCCTCTGGAAGCTTTGTGTCTGCTAATTATAGGAATTATAGCATATTACTCCTGCAATCATTAGAGTCCAGACTAAGATAGTACTCGTTAAAGTGCTGACAGTTTTAATAGATATGTTATAACAATCTGATTAAGGAGGATGAACCACCGTTATTGGACATTTAAGTGTCAGACACTGAATTAGATAATTTTTAGTTATTATTTTTATTTAAGCACCAAAAAATCCTATGGAATAGCTCATTATCCTCATCTTACAGAGAACTTAAGCTCAGAAAGTTTCAGCAACTTGCACAGGTTACATAGCAAGTAAGAGGCACAACCAAGATTCAAACCCTGATCTGTGACCTGCTAAGCCTGTAAGTTACCCTCCCACCCCCCTCCAGAACTTTTCAGAATGGGCTGGTAAAATCAGCCAATCCTTGTGGCCGGGATGGAGCTTGAGTTTAGAGGGTTTCATACAAGATTGGATAGGTGGGAGCTAGATGTGGCTGTACCTGTCAGCATCCTGAAGGGGCAGAGGTGAAAACCTTGAAGTGGTAACTAAAGGAAGTTTAATGAAGGGACTATTTACAGAGGTGTGGCGGAGTGGTGGAGACCAACAAGGGGAAGTGGGGCACTCAGGAAAGGTTCCCACCTCCAGGCTTGAGGAAAAGGGGAGGGAATGGCATGGCATGAACCTCGTGTGGCTGTGGGGAAAGAGTTTTCCCCAGGAGCCATGGCCGAGCTTCGCGAGTCGCCTGACAGACTTCATCCAGGTGATGACGATGACGGGGATGGAGCGTAGGGGTGGAGGGAACAAACTCAACTCTCTCTCTCCTCATGCCCCCAAACCTCCTGTTCAGCCCCATATTGGCAAGGGACCCAGTGTGGTACGGTCTATAGAGGTCAGCCTGAGGGCACTCACAGAGCAGGGCAAGGAGAAAGGAGAGCTGATCTGGGAAGAAGCAGAGATGGTCTGCCCGCGTTATTGCGGGGAGAGTCCGCGGCACGAGCACAGCCGTGGACTGAGGAGCTCGGCGTGGCCTCTGCTGGGACCTGTGCAGATGAGCCTCCCAGGAGCACGGAGAGATGAAGGCAAAGAGGCAGGTTGGAATCCTCAAATGTCAAGTAAAGGCGCCTGATCTGAATTCAGTGCTCAGTACTTAGCCAGTTTTATTTCACATATGTCAACGTTAGTTTCTTTTCTAAACCAGGGAACTAGGGAGTACCCTAGAATGACAAAGGGAAGGGGACGAGGGTGTGTGCCGTCCACCAGGAACGTGGGAGTGAGGGCAGGTGCCCTCAGGAGCTCACCTGGCTCTCTCTGTGTTCCAGTGACCTACGGGATGATGAGCTCCAGTGTGTACTACTACACTCGTGTGATGTCACAGCTCTTCCTAGACACCCCAGTGTCCAAGACGGAGAAAACTAACTTTAAAACGCTTTC
Organism: Cnephaeus nilssonii; assembly: GCF_951640355.1. Taxonomy (NCBI): domain Eukaryota; kingdom Metazoa; phylum Chordata; class Mammalia; order Chiroptera; family Vespertilionidae; genus Cnephaeus; species Cnephaeus nilssonii. The sequence continues at coordinate 60,828,217 of NC_137072.1, read as the reverse complement.
TTCAGTGGAAGACTTCTGGAAGGTATTGACCAATGACTTTGAAAGTACCACTTTGTCACTGAAGATTGTTCATTTAGTTCATAAGTAAAATTTAGCAGCTTTTGCAGGGCCTGCCCTGTGGGTGGCTAGAAGTATGTAGCCTCGCACCATGCTGAATGTTTCATATCTTAACGTATTTAATCGCCATAGTAACCATACAAGGTAAGTACTAACGTTTCCCAGGTTGTAAACGAATCTCCGTTTGGTTCAAATGAATTCCCCATAGCCAGGGAGTAAGAAACGTGGGCTTTATTCTAGCCTGAAGGACACTTCTTTACCAGGTTTATAATTCATGCAGTCATTCATGATTCAGTAACTATCTGTTGAGCATCTTTTAGGATGTAAGGCCCGTGGTGTAAAACTTAGTTGTTTTTTCTTGCTCTTTTTGTGTGTGTGTGTGTGTGTGTGTGTGTGTGTGTGTGTCTTTGTTGATGATGGCAGGTACCCTAGACCAGTGCCTGCAGGCACGTTCTTTCAAAGATCTCTAATGTAAAATTAAACCCAGCCCTTCCCAAATTGTCACAGATTCCAGCATGGTGGAAGAGGATAAGCAAGGAAGGATACCATAGGAGAAACATCCAAGTAATCTGGAAGATATGGGGCTCAGAATCTACAAAAATTGTGTGTGAGGGGGCAGTACGGGATTGGAAAGGAAATGATTATTTCTTCCTGAGGAGATACTTTCTAAAATCCTTATAAAGCCCGGGGATCAGAGCTGCTTATTGTAATAAAGATAGAGGAACCTGGATCACAGGAACCTGTTCAGTCTAAAGCCTGAAAATACTTGGCATCCAAAACCACACTTGCATAATATGAATATTTTCCTAGGCAAATCAGTTTATCTCTGTTGATCATCTGATAAGACACTGAGAATGGCTAGATGTCTTTCCGATAGGCAAACTAATAAGAAACTTCTCACAGATACACAGAATTCAATGATAATAAATGCTAAGCTCTAAAAGCAGGGGCGGGCAGAGCTCACCATTTGGAGAGTTCACCATTTAGAAAATGATCCAAACAATTAAAAGATCCACCAGATGGCAGACTGGTAATCAAAACGATAGTCTTTTCCTTTCCAAACAAGTTTTGAAGCATGATGATTAATTATTAACTTTTAATCAGGGTAAGTGAAGTTGATCATGGCTGTGGGTTTATGTAAATAGCTCCCTCCACACCCCCCACCTTCAGTCCTAAAGCAAAAATCAGAGTTTTCATTTAGTAAGCACCCACTGTGTGCCTATTGTTCTGTGGAATGATACAGAGAAAATTAGCATGGCCCTACACAAGGATGACACTCAAATTTGTGAGGTGTTCTGTGTTTTTTAAAAAGAAATGCACTGTTTATTATTCGTTTGAAATATCACATGCAATTTTAAAAATTAAAACTTTCAACAATAGCACCCTAGCAATTAGGTGGCAGCAAACAAAACACTGCCAAAGACAAATATGTTGAAAAGCATTTACAGAAACGCATTGCACAAAGTTCATCTTTATATTACTATCCCAACTCTCAGATTTAGTTGTATATAGAAAATTTTAATTTATATATTTATCTTATAATATATGAAATATCTATATACACTTTATCCATTTTAGACATTAGTTCCAATTCTAACAAGACTGAAAAATATGCTACTTAATGTAGCTTTTATATATTTGAAGACTATTGTGTAATATACATAAAACGTCAGAAAACCAGTCAACCAATGCTTTATCTTTTTCTGAAAATACATTTATGGTACACAAAAAAAGGTCTTAACCCAATTAAATATAAAATTTTTAAACTTAAAAAAAATTTTAAGTTAAAACATCTGTAACACTGTAAGTGCCTTACAGATATCTCATTTATAAAGTCTGCTAAGTAAAATAGTCTAAATATTAACTATAACCAAAGTGCGTCTCACAGGAATCTAGTGAGAATGGCCAATAGTCATAATAAAAGGCAAATCCCATCTAAAGCCAGTAAAAAGTGCTGCTGTAAGAAAAATTATAATCATAAAATGTAATGGTTTCATGGATTTACCTCACTGGACACTTTCATTTGATAACCATTTGTGGAATAAAAACACAAACCTCCAAAACCTAGAACAAAACCTAAAAATATCAAAAGATTGGATTTATTGGTTTCTGTTTATTCTGTGAAGTGAAAACTGCAGGGTAATCCCAATGGGTTGAGCCTCTTTGAGATCTGAACCTTCTATTTGTATGTTTGTTGAGAGCCAGACCATCCCCTTTCAAATCGATGTAGTGACTGCACAAAAGATGGACATTGCCCTAGCTGGTTTGGCTGAATGGATAGAGCATCGGCCTGTGGAACAAAGGGTCCTGGGTTCGATTCTGGTCAAGGGCACATACCTTGGTTGCAGGCTCCTCGCCCGTCCGGGCCCTGTTTCTCTCAAATCGATGTTTCTCTCTGTCTTTCTCTCTCTTTTCTACTCTCGCTGAAAATCAATGGAAAAATATCCCTGGGTGAGGATTAACAAAAATAAAATAATAATTTTAAAAGAAAATAAAAAACATAGACATTACCGATGCAGGAGCCCAGGAACCCAGGCCTCACAACTAGCAAATGATGGAGTAAGCTCCAACTTAAATCCCTCTGACAGCAAAACCTACCCTTGTCACTCTGCTGTGTTCACAGAGTACTACACTGTTGGTCATGCACACATTCCGGGAAGGAGCGAGGCAGCCACGGAGCTTGGAGCTTTTCAAAAATGTTCCCTGTGCTTTCAGTTCACAGAAGGTGCCTTATTGGATGGGCTGTACTGGAAGACACAGCCCGGCAACAGAACTGAAGCTGACAACCGAAGCTTCATCTACTACGAGAACCTCCTCTTAGGGGTACCACGGATACGGCAACTCAAAGTCAGGAATGGATCCTGCTCTATCCCCCAGGACTTGAGAGATGAGATTAAAGAGTGCTATGATGTCTACTCTGTCAGTAGTGAAGACAGGGCTCCGTTTGGTCCAAGGAATGGAACCGCGTAAGTGTCTTTGGCTCATGGCCGTGTGCCCTGGCCTCTCACCGACATTCATTCATTCGTTCGTTCATTCATTCATTCTCTGACTCCTTCACCTAAGAAGATGCCCTAACTGACTCTTCAATGTGTATATTTAAGGTTGTGGCCAAACTAACCTTTGATTTCTCTACTTTTTACCCCCTTTCAGCTTCTAAATACATATTTTTCAAAAGGCTAAATCTCTGACCGTATGGTCTATGAGAAAGAAGCTACGGGGCCTTTGGAGGTTTCTGATGAGATGCCTGGATCTTATTTTTATAGAGCCAGTAGTATCATCCGCTGGGTTATTTCCAGGAAATTTTCTGGTACAGAAGTTTTTTTTATGAGTGCTTACAAATCAATTTTTGTTCGGAATGCAATTATTTAAAATGAATAATAAGCCTGTGGGGCAGTTTTTCTGTCTTCTCAAATGTGTTTATGATTTTGAGTGTGTATTTGTAATGTGTATATTTACAGTGAATTTATTTGGTGTGCTCTTTGGCAAACGTACTTAAAATATCTTGTGTATTAAGGGAGGACATTCATTATTTTTAGAATTACTGTAGTTATCATAAAGAAATGAGGCCCAGCCAGTGTGGCTTGGTGGTTGAGTGTCAACCCATGAACCAGGAGGTTGCTGGTTCGATTCCGGTCAGGGCACATGCCCAGGTTTCAGGCTCAATCCCCAGTGGGGGACGTCCGGGAGGCAGCCAGTCGATGATGTTTCTCTCTCCTAGGTATTTCTATCTCTCTGTTTCTCTCTCTCTAAAAGTCAATAAAAGTGAAATACATTTAAACCTTAAAGAAAAGAAAAGAAATGAGAACTCTCAGGGTCTCCCGTGGTGGGCCTCTGGGGTCACTGTCCTGGGTGAATTACTGTGGTAAGAATTGCCATCTAAGCTTTTCTAAGCTAATTCTGACCGTTCATCTAGACCTCTTTTCTGGGAACTGAGGCTCCTGGAATCCAGATTTGTTCATACACAGTGAGGGGAAAAACACCTTTTCTGTGACCATATTCTTTGTCATCTAATGCACACCCTACTTAATACCAGGGTCCACAAGAAATTAGTAAAAATCAGAGATTTAGAGTAAAGAGACTAAGTACAAAAGACTTTTTTATGATAGTGATTTCCCTTTCCAATGCTCCGTTTTCTAGTTCCTGCAAAGCATAAATGTGCCCTTTAAACTATGGTACCTTTTCCATTATTTAACTTTATCTCATGTCGTAAATAAGAGAAACGTGTGCAACCACGACTCCATGCCAGATGCTATTTAAGAAATGGTTTTATCCATTATCTCATCGACTCTTCACAAAGCAACTCAAACAGGTATCATCTCCATTTTACGGATGAAAAAACAGGCTCGCTTACCCAAAGGGCCACAGCTAGTAAATGGAACCAAGCTGGGATTTAAGCAGCCTGACTAAAGCCCGTGTTTTCTTCTTTTGTGTCAGCATTGTTGTTAAGGTGGCTTCTTGCCGCCTGCAGCTCCTCATCTGTCTTCATCTTCTTGGGGGCAAGGACTCTGTGTTGTTCACTGCTGTATTTTTAAACCCTTGAATAGTGCCTGGACTGGAAAGATGCTCAGTAAGTGCCTACTGGATGCATGGATGTGTAAGTGATTTCCACTAAGTGTGGACTACTGAAGAGGATCTTTCTTGTTGTACCTAAGCTGCCCCTTGATCCTGCCATAGTCTCAGGTTACTCCCATTTCTCCTTCCCTTCAACTCTAGACTTCCTGAAAGAATAGTATTCACTGCCACCTCCACTTCCTTATTATTGAGTCACCCCTCAAAGCTCAAAACCCTTGCTTTTGAGATCTCTCTTGGAAGCAGCCAATGACCTCTAGTTAACAAATCCACTGACCAGTTCTCAGTCTTCATCCTGGTCAACCTCTCTGCAGAGTGTGCCAGTGTTGATAGCTTGTTCTTTTGACTTCTGTGAGTGACACTGAACTTGGGTTCTCTTAATTCTGTAACCCCCTTTTTTCCCCTGTCCTGTCTTACTCCAAGGTTCTATATTCAGATCTGTCTTTTCTTTCTGTATACTCTTTATTTATACTCTTACCCTTGAAATTCAGATGGTTTGCACTCTCATCTCTATTTGAGGATTCATCATCTCTTCAACAAATATGCTGTCACTGTGTGTCCCGCATGTTCCAGGTGAGGTCTTCCTTTTCTAGCAATGCCCTGGAGTAGTAGCAATAAACAAAACAGAATCAAATGCCCTGTCTTCACAGAGCTTACATTCTAGGGATAGAAGACAAATCTATATTCTTTTATATGTCCCACCAGCTGCTATAGTTCAATATGCCCCAAACTGAACTCATCCCTTTCTTACTAGATTTCCACTTCCTCCTGTTGCTGGCACCACCATCTTTACATTATCCCCAAAGAGAGTAAAGAGTCATTTTTGAGATATCCCCTGTCCCTTGCCCCAGTTTCCAAATTGTTGTCGAGGGAATGCGAGCGAACGACCACTGGAGTCCAGACCAAATTAAAATTTAGGGAGCCTTTATTAGCCGGCCAGCCAGCCAGCCAGCTGGCTGGCGACTGCTCTGCCATCTCCACGCAGGGAGGCTAGAGAGCAGCAGTGACCCTTTGTGCAGGACCGCTTTTAAACCCATTAACCACATCCTGTTTTTGCAGAACAAGTAACCCAAAACAAAACAGTTTTTCCCAAGCAACGTCAGAATCATGCCATTGACGACCATGTTATTTACAGGGTCATCCTGTTCTTCAGAAAGCTGACAGTGATCTATGAAAGAAGGCCTATGTGCTGGGAAGGGGCCATGAGACCGTATCTCAAGGCCTGGCCTGGTGTCAGCACTGACAACTCTATCTGGGGTATAGTCCACGGCCTCAGTAGTGCTCAAAAATTCCCACTCTCTAACACAAATCAGTTGGCAGGTTCTGTTGACATTCACTGCAGTGGAAACACTGTCTGTCTTTCCTTCTCCTTTCTACCATCACTGCTCTGGTTCAGGCCTGATCACCTCTTGGTTACTGCAGGGACTGCTGACTGAGCTGGGCAGGGTCCCCAGGACCACCCCCAGGTCCAGTGATTCACTGGAGGGATTCACAGCACTCAGCATATACTCATATGCATGGCTAAGGTTTATTGCAGTGAAAGGCTCATAAAGCAAAAACAGCAGAAGGTGCAGGCAGGCACATGGGGCAAAGTTCAGACGAAACAAAGGGCAAGCTTCCAAAAGTCTCCTCCCAGTAGCCTCACATTGGATGGTTTTCATCCCTCCAGTAACCATGTGTAACAACACGTGTGAAATGTTATCTGTCAGAGAAGCTCTTAGATACCCGAGGTGTTAACTGGGTGCTGGTCACATAGGCACCCTCTGCCTGGCACATACCAAAATCCCAGACTCCCAGGAGGAAAGCAAGTGTTCAGCCTAAGCCACCTTGTATGTACAGACAGCTCGGGCACAGTGAGCCTAAGCCACCTTGTATGTACAGACAGCTCGGGCACAGTGAGCCACTCCTGCCAGTCAGGGAGAGTTTGTTATCAGTGCAGGGATCTGTTTATGGGTCAAGTTCCAGATGCCAACCAAGTCCAACCCTGCACGCTGGCCTTCCTAAGGAAAGGCCATCTTGGACCTGCTACATGAACTCTTTGCTGCGCATGAGCTCTTACTGCACACCACACCAGTCTTTCCTGCTGCCACCAGAGTAACCCTGTTCTGAGTCTCTTAGAAACCTTCTTTCCGGTGACTCCATGCTTGCCCTTCACAGTCTTGACTTCTGTGAGTGGCACTGAACTTGAGTTCTCATCGTATGGGAGCCACACTGAACTGCTAGCTGAGTGCCTTGTACTTCTCTAGCCCTGCCTGGCTCCAGCTGGAAGATGCCTTTCCCACCCACCTGTGTCATCTAGTCCCAGAGTACAGGTACCCAGAGAAGGCAGCCATAGGAACTAAGGGCTAATAGCTCAGGGTCTGGAGACAGACAGTCATGATCTAGGTTCCTGACTCTGCCCTCAAAAGCTTTGAGGCTTAAGTTGACCTCATTAAGCCCCAGGGCCCTCATCTCTAAAATGGGAGTAATAACTCCATGAGAATTAAGAGAACACGTATGAAGCGCCATGTCAAGCACCTTACTCAGCTCGGTAAGACGTATATTTTTTTATTGCAAACTCTCTTACCAGGAACCAGCCACCTTCGTCATTGCCACAGGTCTCCCACTGGTTTTACATGTTTGTTTTGTTTTCGTTTTGTTTTTTAATTAGTTGGATCTACACGAGCGAAAAAGATTTGAATGGGAGTAGCCACTGGGGAATGATCGCCACTTACAGTGGAGCGGGCTATTACCTGGATTTGTCCAGAACAAGAGAGGAAACGGCCACTCAGATTGCTGGTCTCAAGAAAAATGTCTGGCTAGATCGAGGAACCAGGGCAACTTTTATTGACTTTTCAGTGTACAACGCCAACATTAACCTGTTCTGTGTGATCAGGTATGTACCAAGGCCACTCAGCCCTCCCATTTTCGTGGATTTGTAGGTACGTCCTAATCTGGAGATGGGTCAGAAAACTGTTGCCTGAAGTTGGCAAAATGATAGTGTTAAGTATCTGAGCTGATAGGGAGGGAGGGGTGAAAACTAAAGGCTTATTGGGATAACGATATTGGAGAGAAAGGAGTTAGGATCCTGAACTATAACTGATTGGGGATAATCTTAAGTCTGGTCCAAGTTCATACCAACAGCATTGTTTTATTAACATATATTTTCACCCCGTGTGAGGCTGATTAATGCTGGATGCTCCGTGACCAAGGTCCCCAGCCGTCAAATCTTGACTCATTTCCCTGAGTTTCCCATTCTCAGATGATGCCCCTGCTATGAGAACATGAGCACGATGGTAGGAGCTATTTCTGGGCTCAATAGGATACCCAGGTACCTACTTCTGCTCGAGACTCACCAAAGGCACATAAAGTTTCTTCTATAGATCCTGTGACATTGCCATCATAACCACTTAGGTGGCAGTGAGGACACTGACAAAGATCCCACTCACTTGTCTGGGGCCTCCTGTTCATTCATTCATTCATTCAGCGGACATTTATTTAGCATTTAATATGGTGCCAGGCACTGTTCTAGGCTTTTGGGACCCTTCAATGAAGACGATCAAGATGCCTGCCCTTGCAGAGCTTGCATTCAACCCGAAGATAGGTAATCGACAATTAACAATAAACAAAAGAAACTAATTAGTTAAAGCATATATTAGAAGGTAATATGTACTATAAAAAAGAAAAACAGAATAGGCAACGGGATTTGGGATTCACCCACTTTAATCATCCTGGTGAACGACATGTTGCCAACACCCAAACGCCGCCAACATAAATTACTTGCACGTGTATTTACTCACCAAATAAGAAGAATAAATTCTATAATATCCTTATTTTGTTACCATTTTTTAGGCTAAACTCAACTCTGCTTTACATGGCCAGTTGCATTTTTCCCATTCCTTGTTATTTAACAACTTTTTCAGAAAGTAATATCAGGGAAATGAATGAAAATCACAATTTTTATTTAATGTTGTAATGATTCCAGCAAGGATGGGAAGAGGATAGAAATAGGCAGACAGTTCTGATTGACTTTTAAGGAATTATCTATTTATAGAAAGTCTTGCATATGTCTTTCACTTCCCGTATTTTAGGAGTGAATATTACTTCATTTCTCTACACTGTTGTCTACATTTTGGGAAGGGGGTGACAGATGTGGGGTGAGACTTGGCACAGAGGCTACTTCCTGCCCTCGTGAGTTTGTGCTGAGGCTGTCACGAGGCTCTTCATTTCAGTATTGCTCTCTTGAGTTTCAAATAGTCAAGAAAAAAGCAGGAGACTGTGATCAGTTCTAATGTGCTGTGGCCCCTGCCTGTACTTGGTTATTGCCCCTGTGTGAGTCCTATATGCTCAGGCTCTCCGTGTGGTCACCCATCCTGTAATGGGAGAAATGGTTATGCCTGATGCTGACTAAAGGTCCTTTAAAAGTCTTACAATTAAGGAGGTAGCGATCCTATTTCTAGTTTGATAGAGAGGCTATGCCATTAAGGGCGTCATTTAATTTTCTCAGTGTGACACCTACAAAATGGCAATTTGGCAAGAAACATCCTCAGTTTAATTATGCTACCACTAAAGATCAATGCCTTCAGTAGACATGAGGGGTGGGAGGAGTCAGACATTTACTGAGCACCTGTTTACTGTAAGGCAAGCATGTCAAACTCATGGCCCGCAGGCCGCATGCGGCCCACAATGAATATTTTTGCAGCCCAGCCAATATAACAGTGTGAGCCGTTACTTACAATTATAAAAGGAAATAAGTCTCCTGTCAGATCCAGAATGACTGACACTCACCTTGGGTCAGTTTTGAAAGTAATCACTGGGAACAAGATTTCCCCCGAAGTAGGAAAGCTATAGCAGAGAAGAGATGCCAAGTGTCAGGAAGAAAACATTAATTTTATCATGGCTCTTGTTTTTTTCTTTTATACTATACTTTTCAAAATAAACCTACGTTTCTATGAAAATTGAAGCTGTTGTTCTTTTTGTGGCCCACATAAACTTAAACCTTGTTTATTTGGCCCATGTTAGCCATTGAGTTTGACTTGCTTGCTGTAAGGCTTTGGGAAGGGAAGCAAAAAGTACCCCCCAGGATAAATTATTTAATGCTAGTTAGTGTTACCAAATGAATGAATGGGAAACTCCATCCCTCTCGTTATATATGTGCAAAACATACAATTCTCAGCCAGATCATACATATTTTGAGTGAATGACTTATATTTCTTATGTTCTTCATTGTCTAATAGAATGACTTGCATTTAATAAAAGGCCTAGAAAGGCTTGTTTGTTATTTAACTTGTACATCACAAAAAAAAATGTATACAGCATTTTCAAAGTATAAAAATCAGAAAGGTAAAAGGGAGAGTGAGGAGGAATAATCTCTTTAAGTCTGAGAGGCCTTGGGAAATCTTTACTTTTTGTTACATAAAATTCTACAAGTCTGGAGTCATTGGCTTTGATAAATAAACATTTTGCCACTAGTTCGGGGTGACGTGTGATTGCAATTTGATTACCTTCCAGTGCAGGGACAAAATAGATGGACATACTGTCCCGGACGCATTCGTATGTTGTTATTGCTACTGTCTTAATTGTTCTTATTACAATGCAGGTTATTGGTTGAATTCCCAGCAACAGGCGGTGTGATTCCATCTTGGCAATTTCAGCCTGTAAAGCTGATCCGATATGTCACGACTTTTGATTTCTTCCTGGCAGCCTGTGAGATTATCTTTTGTTTCTTTATCCTCTACTATGTGGTGGAAGAGATCTTGGAGATTCGCATTCACAAGCTACACTATTTCAGGAGTTTCTGGAATTGTCTGGATGTTGTGATCATTGTGGTAGGTTCGAGAATAACACCAAATATCCACCTCCATGATAAAAACATGTTAATGAGAGTCTGTCTCCTGAGCATTGTGCACCTTGATATTCCTGAAGGAGAATCTGAAACCTCCTGTTATATCAACTCCAGTGTTACTCATTATGTCCTCATTTTGCATGAGTAACCCCTTTGAATCAGGGAGTAAAGAGGCATTTGCAATAATCTCTCAGCCACACTAATAACAAAAATAGCAATAATTCATATTTGCCTTTGCCATGCCATGAGATGTGGGGAAGGAAAGTCTTTTGTGTTGTTGATTCTGTTTTTTGCTAATGATATTTTTCTTCAACTAGTAAAAATTAATACACATTTTTCTGCACACATGCAAGAAGAAACAGCCTGACATAGTGTGGGTCGCAGAGAAAACCTCCCCACAGTTTACATTTTTCTGCAAGTAGCTTACAGTGTGCAAAATATATGGCCAGCAAGGTTTTCTGTATGAGGTGTAAGAAATCATAAGAGTTATGACAGAGTCAAGACTTGCCTGCCCATGACTCTATTATAACTTCTTTTTTTAAATATATATTTTTTTATTTCAGAGGAAGGGAGAGAAAGAGAAATTTTAGGAGAATATCAGCAAATCAAGGATCCACATTTTTCTCTCATTGCCACAGTCTTCAGGGAATTTCAAATAAACAAATGCACAGCTGTTCCCTTAGCACGATCACTGTTTCAAGGATCAGAGACTGCTCAGGGTCTTCCAGAGCAGATGATTCCCAAGAATGTTTGACATGAACCTGCACTTTGCCCCAAATCAAGATTTCCTTTATTTTCTCAGTGAACTCAGACAATTTCCTTTTTTCTAATGAAGGTGAGGTGCTATCATTTCTAGAACAATAATTCTTACATGAACATGTAAGAGAAAAGAGACTAAAGAAGGCAGAATGAGATGGGAAAAGAAAGGAGTTTAGAGATAGGAGAAAGGAAATAAAGCTGACATGGGATCAGATAATATAGCTAATCTCTTTAAGAGAAGGACAATAGCTTTGATTAAAAGGAGATTTATTTTTTTTATTTTTTTTATATTTATCCGAGAGGAAGGGAGAAGGAGAGAGAGATAGAAACATCAATGATGAGAGAGAATCATTGATCGGCTGCCTCCTGCATGCCCCTACAGGGGATCGAGCCTGCAACCCAAGCATGTACCTTGACCGGGATTCGAACCGTGACCTCCTGGTATGGTCAACCGTACCAGGTCAACCACTGGGAAACACCGGCCAGGCTATTATCATTTCTAACACTTTGTCAAGGTGGTTTCCCTTCAGCAGCATCTTAGCCACTTCCTTCCAGAAGCATCAGAGTAGAAATGTATTTTTGCAAGTTTTTCTCCCTTCATCAATAACACTTAATCTATTGCTAAGCACTGTTATATAGTTAAGCATATAATGGCATGCTTAACTGTCACATGCTTAAAAGTTGGCCAGCAGAAATGCCCTCTGAAATCTCAGTAAGTGATGCATCACCCTCTTAAACATTCTCTCTTCTAGTATTCTACTTTCTTATCAGTACTCTTCCCCCGAAATCAGAAATCAGTTTGGGAAGCCTTTGCATCAAGTCATTATCGAATCATTAGTAGAATTAGAAATACAGAAAATATGTTCTTGAATGTTATTAATATGTTAATTTATTATGTTATTGAATGTAAAAATGATATTCATGTGTGAATAAAAGAATACTTAAGACAAAAAGAACTACATAGACAAATTGCATTGCAATAACAATATTGACAGAAGCAATAGTAATAATTGTTAACACTTGAGAAGCTATCTGTGCTAAGCACAGTTCCAAGTGCTTTTCATATACAGAAGTTCATTTAATTCTCACAATAACCATCTTCACTGCTCTGCCACTGCCTCATAAGCCACGCACATGTGTACTTCAGAAAGAGCTTTTGCTGAAAATAAAAACGCCTACAGAACATGGTGTGAAACTTATCCGAACCCTGATGCAGTTAGAAGTGCATCCCTCCTTTCACACAGTTCCTATAGGTAAACTCTTGATCCCCAATGTCTCAATGGATTAATAATGAACACAGTTACAGAAAAATTGCAGTATTCAAGGAGGCTGGAAAGGTGATGATACTAGAAGTGATTTTTCAAAATATTCTGGACTGTGTGATGGCTGACTATAATCCATATAATAGTACATTAAAAATTATTCTAGAAAACAATGATTGGGACTATAAAGATGCAAAACCTACTGATTTTGTTTATATGAATATTTACGTCATTGTTGATAATGGTAAAAAGGTACATGTAATTTTATCTAATTAATATCAGTCTTCTTTTTTACTAAATTTCTCCAATGTCAACAAAAGGGTAGGCAGTGGCATTCAGCCTTTTGTGATTATGTTCATCTGTCACTGAAAACTTTGATAGCATATCCTAATGTGTTGTAATTATCTATGAAGTGCGTGTGTGTGTGTGTGTGTGTGTGTGTGTATGTTGATATAAAGGGTACATTTGTAAAAAAATACACAATATCGAATTTAAAGATGGGGATAAATAGAAATAGAATTCTAACAGTTTCTTGTCACCTGCCTTGAAGTTTTAATGTTTTCCTCCCAACTCCAGTGAATTGTCTCATCCCCACTTTGGAGACCACTGGAAAAAACAGCTGATGATATCATGGAAATTAAGGATAGTTTCTTTGGCTCAGCAGTATTTCTTTGAAAACTTGCTTCACTGTGCTGCTGTTCTTATTTTTCTTAACTCTAAGTACTGCCAAGATGACACTTCAAACAGTGTGCTTTAAAAAAAAAAAACAAGGTAGGGCTAGTGGAATCTCACTTCTTCTTCAAACCTTTCCTGACCCAGTGGAAATAAGGGCAGACTTTCTGTTCTTCCCCCCCGACACACACACGCCCTGTGTTCCATTAGACCTTGAACCCTATGAAAGGAGCCAATGCTTTTTTGTTTGATCTGGCCCAAATTTGCTTGCCCACCTGACTTGAAAAAGTCCAACTGAAACTTGAAAAGAAATGATACCCTAATAAAAATATAACATTTTAGAATCATTTTGAAATTATTTCCTCTATTTGTGTGTGTGTGTGTTTTCCTAACACTTGTAAGTCTACACGCTTACTTCGCCTAAGCAATAGTCTTTCAAAACTAACAGAATTACTAAAAAAAAAAAAAAAAAGGAAAATTATTAAGAAGTCTAAATTCAAATAATTTTGTTTAGTGGTAGGTTTCACATGGTGAAAATAATTTATTCACCAGATATTTTCTGAATACCTACTATGCGCCTGGTACTGTTCTAGGTGTTAGGGACATAGGAATGAATAAGATAACCGGAACCCCTGCCCTCGTGAAACTTATATTATGGTAAAGAGAGAATGTTCTTTTGTAAACAAGGATGAGAATTCCAAAGAAAACTCAGGAAAGACATAACAACCCAAATGTTCACAAAATCTCTTTCTTTCATTCTCTATTTTGAAGGAAAAGTCTCAAGGAAATTTAGTGTGTTGATATGATATTGATATTATATAAATGACTACATGTTCCATATTTGTATAAACATTTGTCCTGTGCAGAGTGAAACACTGGATGAAGAACACACTGTTCTGAGGGTGTTGGGTAAAGGGGTGTTGTTGGATTCAGTCAGTCAGCACTTCCCCCAACTTATTTTTCATCCCTCTCAGCTAAGTCCCAGGAGAAAAGCATTCTCAGTATATCCAGAGAGCTCAAAGAAAATATTCCTACAGTACAGAAATACAAGATTGGCTCTAGAATTCTTTCATACAGAGGAAAAGGAAGGTGGTGAGGTTGGCTTTTCCAATCTTATTGGCAGCCAGGCAGATTTTTGATATGATAATCCCCTGGGACCATGATCTGGATGGCCTCTCAAGAAGGGCTAATGGCCCAGCCAGTGTTGCTCAGTGGTTGAGCATCAACCCATGAACTTGGAGGTCACGGTTCGATTCCCGGTCAGGGCACATGCCCGGGTCGTGGGCTCGATCCCCATTGGGGAAGGAGAGGGGGTGCGGGAGGCAACCGATCAATGATTCTCATCATTGATGTTTTTATCCCTCTCGCCCTCTCCCTTCCTCTCTCTGAAATCAATAAAAACCTATTTTTTTGAAAAAGAGAAGAACTAATGAAGTGGTCAATGACCATCATCCATGAGAAGAAAGGGAGAATGGGCAGCAAGGGTCACACCACCTGTCATAACCCACCTGCCCTGGACTCAGACTTCACATGAGGGCAAGGGGTTATGGTTACATACTAGCACTTCCCACAGGTACATGCTACTCCAATGGTGATGGATGCAAGTATAGGGTCCAGTGTCCCCTCAGATATGGTTTTATAGCCCAGTACCAAAGCATGTGTGAAAAGTTGTTGGTCATATGTTAAGGGACAGAAACAAGCAGGAGGAAAACCCTTGGCCCATGTATTCCCACTGCAAACTTTCTTGAGCCCTCTCTGACATCATTCCCTCCCGCTTATAAGGCCAAGCTCATTCTTTCCTTAATATGTCTGTCACCCTTCACCTTATGTTGTGTGATGCCAATTCCTGAGTAGGTTTTTGTGTATTTATTTGGTCTTGAACTAGAGTATGCGTTCCTTGAGGACAGAGTTAGTGCATTTAACTTCTGTTTGTTCATTGGATTTCTGTTCCTAACTAGAGGGGTGCAAGAAGCAATATACTGCTTTACTTGGTTTACGGCAGTGCTCAACACTTTCCTGTTATGTGAGTGACGTTTGTGAGCGCAAGTGGGTAAGAAAAATGTTGGTCCCTAGAATTAACACATTGGCAGAGAGAAATAAACTAGTCACTTTAGGATAAGTTATCTATTTCTAAAACACTGTAATAATAGAGAAGTCTTTTGTTTTGCAGCTATCAGTGATGGCTATAGGAATTAACATACACAGAACATCGAGCGTGGAGGTGCTGTTACAGTTCCTGGAAGATCAAAATACTTTCCCCAACTTCGAACATCTGGCATACTGGCAAATACAGTTCAACAATATAGCTGCGGTCATAGTATTTTTTGTCTGGATTAAGGTAATGTATAAATTTCATGTTCTGGATTTTTAATAATATTTTCCCTTCTTTTTATTAACACGAATCACACAAAATGTTGGAGAAATTTGCTTTTGTGGCCAAATTCAAATAGGCAGCCAAAGCTGCTCCGTATTTTAAAGTAAACTAGTGGGACTCATTTGATCATTCCTCTTGCTGTGAATGATGCTCCCTGCTACCTGAGCTCTTGCAAGACCTGTCCCTGTAAGTTTTAACAGAAGCAATAGAGGCCTTTTCAGTATGGCAGCTGGGCTCAGAGCCCCAGGCTACTTTAACAGGAATAGGTCACCCGGATATGGATATGACCAGATGAAGGAAAAGAAACTAAGAGGAATGGAGAGAGGAGGCAGACATACTGATTGGAAATGCTCTTTAGAATGATTGCCTCTTTTCCAGGTAGAGGCCATAGGGAAGCTTTACCTAGAATTGAGGTTGGAACAAGCACTTCTTCTGAGCAGTTCCTTAATCACTCATTTCCTTCTTTTCCCAAGACATAATGTACATTTCCATGTATGTGAAAGGTTAGGGCATTTCATCATATACAGTAAGCCTTAGTTCTGGAGATGCAGGAAATTTCCGTCATTGCAGGGCAGCTGCCAGCCTGTCACCAGTGTCAATTTAAATTTAAATTAATTAAAATCACATACAGGTAAACATTCAGTTCCTTGGTCACTCTAGCCACATTTTAAAAAATATATTTTTATTGATTTCAGAGAGGAAGGGAGAGGGGGAGAGAGAAACATCAATGATGAAAGAGAATCACTGATAGGCTGCCTCCTGCACACCCCCCATTGGGGATCGAGCTCGCAACCCGAGCATGTGCCCTCACCTGAATCGAACCCGGGACCCTTTAGTCCATAAGCCGATGCTCTATCCACTGAGCCAAACCAGTCAGGGCGAGCCACATTTTGAAGAGCACGAAGTCTATATGTGGCTAGTAGCTACTGCATTGGACAGTGGAAATAGAGAACATTTTCATCATCACAGTAAGTTCTATTGAGCAGCACCATTTTAAAATGCACCTACCAACAGTTATTTATTTTGCTGAATTGGTATCCACACCTGGAATGCCTGAGCTTTATCCGAGTGCATAGACCTCATCCTGTATCTCTCGTGTTCTTTATTCAGTTCTTTATTCACTTCAGGAGAAGCTCTCACCAACATACCAAACCTTTATCATTAAAAAGTAGTAATAATATCTCATAGAGATACTAATAGGGATTGTATTAAATAATGTGTTTACAACACCCTGAAAAACATTTTTATGTGGCCAGAAACAGTTTATAAGAGGTCTTCAAGTAAAATTCTGGGTGGCTTATTGAGTGCTTCAGTTGTAAATATCTTGCCCCCAAAACTTTTAAGAACCATTACATTCTTTCAGGCAGGGTCATGACTCAGCTTCTTTGTATCTCCCCAGTGTTCTTCCACCAAGGCTTCTAGCTAGAGCTGTGCAGGTGGCCATGCCCTCTGGGCTGTGAACTGCTCAACCCGGGCAGCCATCCTCACTGCCTTGTCTACAGAAATGCTTTGTATGGCTTTGCAGTCAGACAGAGCTAGGTTCAAATCCTGACTCCAAGCCCCAGCTGACTCCTGAGATAGACTACCAATGTTTTGGTCACTGTTAAGATTTGAGGCGGTCTACTTAAGCCCTCCCCCACAATGCCTGGTACATAGTCTGATGAACAATAAATGACAGTTAATAATTGAAGTAAGTATTTCCTGGAGGTCTTGCTGTCTTTCTCTCTCTCTCTCTCTCTCTCTCTCTCTCTCTCTCTCTCTCTCTCTCTTTCTTTTTTTACTAGTTTTTATTTGTGGGAGGTTTTTCTCTCTTTTATTTGAAACTTCCTTGAGAGAAAATTACCACTAGTCATTTTAATTACAATTTACTGTATTTTAACCACCAGGTAAGTGTAACTAAAGTGAGGGCAGGAGCTTTGTTCTGTTCACTGGTGTATTCCCAGCTCCAAGAATAGTGCCTGGCGCATGGTGGGCAACCAAATACTTTTTGAATGAGAAAATAGAATTTGCTAGATTTGAAAAAAAAGCAAGTTACTTTTCTTTTACTTCGAATAATATTTTCAGGGTTCATTCATGTTGCAACATGTATCAACATTTCATTCATTTGTGAGGCTGAATAATGTTCTGTTGGCTGTACATGCCCATTCATCTGTTCATACCCTTCCTGTCTTTTGCAGCTCTTCAAATTCATCAACTTCAACAGGACCATGAGTCAGCTCTCCACAACCATGTCTCGGTGTGCCAAAGATCTCTTTGGTTTCGCAATTATGTTCTTCATTATTTTCTTAGCCTATGCTCAGTTGGCATACCTTGTCTTTGGCACTCAGGTTGATGACTTCAGTACTTTCCAAGAGTGTATGTAAGTATATATGAAATTAAGAAGAAAAGTTTAACCAGGGATGTCACTGCCTTCTCAGGGATAAAGGATAAATCTTCATGGTTGCTATTTAACCCAGAGTTTAAAAGTAGTTGTTTAAAATTAGAATTAAATCTCTTTCCCAGAAGCATTGACCCACCAATGCAAAGATGACCATACATTCTGAAATGCTAATGCTTGAGGTAACAGCTCATATAATAGTGAGACATTTTAGTAAGATTAGCTTTAGTAAATTAACACTGTTCCGAGATCAAGGTCTTCTTAGCACCACATGCAAATGGTAGCTTTTAAGAGACCATTTGCCTATATTTTTATTCCTAGTCAATATTGTTGCCATATGTTTTAAACATCAAGTTTTTTTTTTAAGAAAAAAATAGTATTTCTAATATTCTAGGAGAAACTCAGTACAAGAATTTTCTGTCTTTTTCCAAAGTTCTCAAATATGATATTAAAAACAAGAAAAGTAGCCAGTATCAGATTTCCATTCCATTTAGAAAGGAGTCAGGAAAAGAGATGATCATGATAATTGAAGTTAATAAGGCTTTGCACATGGGGGTCCCTCATTAATGTTGCTGTTTTATAAAAGTCAGGAATGAAAATGAATTTACTAATTAAGACCCAGTTTTGGTAACACACGGCCACTCTAGACCCCACTTCGAGTGTTTATCAGAATGTGGGATCTTTGAGACATACAATTTCGGCTCTCCTTCAAAAATCTTTTTTTTTTTTAAAGAGATTTTAAATTCAGACCCAGATGGCCATTGTAAAGGTTTAGGGTTACCATGTTTTACATAAATTATGTATTAAATTCATATAGCCCATTGCTTTATAAGTTATCCAATAATAATAATTATTATTTTTTATTAACCAAATTGAAATAATATTTAGCATGAAAGAATTACTTTTATTCCAGAAGGCTTCAATTGCTCATATAAGTAGCAAGAATATTCCAAAGGAATTGACAGTTTTCTGTTATTTGACAATTATCTACTCTGAAAAAAATGCCTGAAATCGTCTTTTAAGAAATGTTGCCTCAATGCTGTACATTCTTTGTTTTTGTTTTGTGGTGTTTGTTTTGTTTTGTTTTGTGTTTATAGCTTCACTCAATTCCGTATCATTTTGGGTGATATCAACTTCGCAGAGATTGAGGAAGCTAATCGAATTTTGGGACCACTTTATTTCACTACATTTGTATTCTTTATGTTCTTCATTCTTTTGGTATGTATGCTTTTATTTAGAGTGAGGTGATTTAAATTTCATAAATCACCATCTTTTCTTTTCTCTACACTCTATTCCCTATCTTTTTTTAAAAAAAATCCCAGGAAGTAGAAAAATGTGGGTATTATAAATCATATTTTATTTTATTTGTCTTTGCTTTACAGTTTTAAGTCTTCACCAAATACCTTTTCCATGGACTTTCATTTATCTAACTATAGATAGATAATAATGTCTATTCAAGGAAAAATATAGATCAAGTGCAAATTTATAAAGTTACTTAAAATAGTGCTTTACCTAAAAAGTAGACTATACTTACTCACATGCTTTGTTAACACAAACATCAGCTTTTCGTGGTCATTTGCTAACATGACTTTGCATTTCTTTCTCTTCTGTTTAAAAAAGAGGAACTGACTAAGCAAGCTAGATCCATTATGTCAAGAGTAATATTTGAGTGAATTATTGCTTGTCAAGATAAGATATTTTACTTTCGCTTACTCATACTTAGCATACCTAGAGACTAAATCTAACAATGTATGGAAACTGCTTAAAAAATATATTAAAAAATATTTGTTTATTCTCTTGATTTGGTACAAATTAACATTCTTACCATTTGGTCTTAAGCTAATTAGGATTTTTTTAAAGACGTTTTGTTCTTCATCTTAACATTTATACATTTATTTGTCTATTCTACTAAGAAAATATTAAGTTAGTTTAACCTAAGCAGTGGGTATTTTTTCATTTAAACACTAACATTTAAGGATTCCTTACATCAACCATCATCTTAAGAAAATGAAACCGTTTTTGTTTTCAGTGGATTTTATAAAGATTCTTTGTATAAAATTCAGTAATTTAGTGTAATATCTCCAGAGCTGGTCCAGGTCCTTAGTGGTTAACTATATAGTATTTACTGAGTGAGAATTAGATGTATTTTAATAAAACTGAAGAGTCAGGAATATCATGCAAGTTCATTTGTATCTTGCTGTATGCATGTCTTGCGATTACTTTTTAACTGAGCCTCCTAAGTTTCTCCTTATTATATATTAAAGAGTAAAAAAATTAGAGGAAAAAGTAAGCCTTTCTTACTCTCTAACATTGCTAGTACTTTGAATTCTGGAACATCTGAATCTCTGAATGTTTACTCAGAAAATACAAACCAGGAATTGAGAGTTCTGAATTGAGAAAACTCACCTAAGTTTTCTTCATATGTTGGTCAGCCAAGTGAGGGACATGATTGTGGCAAGTAGAAATGCCCCAATGTGAACTTGTTTGAATGTTGTCCTCCAGTAGACAGCACCTTCTAAATTATTCAGTCACTTTATCAGATCGATAGCTAGAACATGAAAAGAAACTCTTAATTTTTTTCTTTATACTAAAATAATTTTTTGTACTACTACACAAAAAGGAATTGCTCTCCCTACCCTGCCCCAAGCCCCCAGAAAGAGGGGAGGCTACTGTCAATACAAACCTTTTCTTTTTTTTTTTTCTTTTTTACGGAAATGACAAGCTAAGTGCAGTGTTGGCCACCTTTCTGAGATGATGGCCAGGTGTTGATTTATTGCCCTTATTAACAAGAAGCCACATTGGTGTGAGGTGGCCCAGCTGAGGCAAGGAAGCAAAAGCTCCATCATCAACAGGGAAAGACTCTAACATTGAGTGAACCTTGTGAGACAGGATGGAGAGGAGGGTGAACTTCCTCTCCCACACCTCCAAGAGCCTTTCTCAGCCACTTTCCAATTTTTTAAATCTCTTCATAGGATGCACACTTTAATCCACTTCAGCTAATACATTTGCAGGCATTAGGTAACAGCCATTTAGAAACAAAAATAAAACAGATGCCTGGATTGAAAAGGAGAGGTGGGAGATGTTATTCCTACTACAACTGCCTGCCTTTGGAATTGAGCATTAAGCTAGGAACTTATGTGTATTCTATATCCTATTCTCATTTCTGCTGCAGAATCTTAAACAATATTCCTCCTTAATTCATAGCAATTTAGTAGCCCATTAAAATCCATTCGAATAATAGAGCTCTCATTTGTTCATTCATCAATCGTACAATAAATATTTACTGAGCCACTGTATTCCAGGCAATGTGCTGGGTACTGAGCATGCAGTGGTTAGGAAAATAGAGCCCAACCCTGCCATCATGAAGACCCCATAAACTTGTAGGGAAAACAAACATACTCAAATACACAATTCTATAGTTACAAATCACAGTTACGTGCTAAAAAGGAAAAACAAAGGAAGGACCTCATCAACTGGGTGCAGTGCTTCCAGAAAATCTGTTGGAAACAGGTGTTGAAAATATAAGCAAACCATTATACTGGGGAAGGGAAAAGTCAGGAAAATGGACTATTACTGAATAATAATAACTATAAATTATGTAGCACCATACATTAGGCCCTGTCTCTGGATACTTTACATAGATTATCTCATTAATCCTTACAACAAATATGTAGAGGAGATTCTATTATTTCTCCCATTTTATTAATATAAATACATTTTAAAATGAAGATTAGAAAATTTAAACAGTCTTGGCAGTGCCAAGACCAAAACCCAAGTTTGCTTTACTCCAAAGTCTGTCTTGTCCATTAAGCTTTTCTTGACTATCTTCTTACTACACTTACCATATTCCTATTTGCAGAGATCTTTTTAACTCTTCTATGTCCTGTAAATCTCAAATGATATTATATAGCAATATTTGGCATAAGCATAGAATTCCACTTGTCTGTGTGGACTGTTGAAATTTGAAGAGCTGTTTTAGAGTTCTTCACACCAAATAATTTAGGTCAAATGAAAAAAAATGTAGAGAATATAGATAAGGAAAATAATAAAATAATTCCTCCATTCATAGTTAAATACATTAATATTTTGTTGTATTTCATTCTTGTCTCTTTTTGCAAAATACATCACAATGTATGGTTTTGTAAGTAAGAAAATGTCACATTTTCCTTTGGCATGACTTCATTGAAGAAATAATTTTCCCAAACAATATGGTAGCAAAACTATTAATTTGTGACTTCTTAAGACATCAAATTGTTTTCTAAAAATGGTGAACAAAATGGCATGTATCAAAGATTGGATTATTTACAAAATACATTTAGGTAGCTATTTTAACCTCAACTTTCCTTTGATTTACAAACAGAATATGTTCTTGGCCATCATCAATGACACTTACTCTGAAGTGAAATCTGATTTGGCTCAACAGAAAGCTGAAATGGAACTCTCAGATCTTATCAGAAAGGTATGATAAGCCCTAATTCTCAGAATTGTTTTGTTTTCTACAGAAAATAATCATTGTTTCAGCCATATTTCCAAGTCAATATTAATTAATTGTCATTGTTTAAAGTAAAGAGTAGATAGCTGTATTATAGGAACAATTCAAGTGTTTTTGGAGGTAGAGATGGATACACTGCTAGCTTGGGAATACTTTAATGCCCTGGAGTTAAGTTCTCAATGAACTCTTTTGACTCCGAGGGGAGCTGCTTGATTTCGTCCCCTTTATTTTGATACCTCCTCTAGTTGGCTCTCACTTCCAGATTCAGAACTCAGAATAAACTGGAAGATTATAAAGACATTTCCACTTTCTAGATCTGGATTACAGTTTTAAAAAAGAAAAAGTTTTGGAAGGCAAGTACTTTGTAGTTCCTTCTCCCTTTATCCTTGACCTTCCAAAGAAGTTGTGAAACAGTCCAAGGGGAAGATCCTTGGCGTGAGGCCACAGCCTAAGGGCATGAGAACTTTCAGTTATCCACCCTCTCAGGAAGTGTTTGGTCGTTAAATAGAAGGCAGGACAGGAAAGTTGGGCAGCTTTGTTCTTCTCAATATGACTTCTTTACTTGGTTTAAAGCAACAACAAATAACTACATCCAAAGTTCACAGCTTGTTACCTAACTTCATTTTGCTCAGAACAGTGGCTCCCTTTCTGTTGGTTCAAGCCATAGGACTATGTTGTCTGTGAATCATGTTGTAACAGAGAACTTCCCCTTTTTAAAATAGAGTCCAACGGATGGGACCTAAGATTTTCATTATCCTGAATTTTGCATAACAGGTGATGGTATTTCAGCAAATCTCTGGGGTGTATACAAGCAGTCCTCATTTTGCACGTTTGTTCTGATATGCATAAACATCAATTACTTTAGTTAAATAATGCCAACCTCTTAACACAGTTCAGTTTTCATTTATCACAGCGTATTGACTAAGAGCATAAAGTACAAACTTCACTTGCAGTTATCACAGTATAATAATTGTGAGTAATGGTATAAAGTGCAAACTTCACTACAGATCGTTGCGTAAATAACAGATGTGCAGCCTGGTCAGTGACCAAATATCTCACTTTTTGCAAAGTCTCGATTCGGTCACTGAGGATCTGCTATTCAGCTCACTCACAAAACATGTAGTTGTGTTGCTTCCTTATCTCCCAGTGATAAATCGTGTGACCTTTTACAAAAAGAGAAAAACTGAAAGAGAGAATGAGCCAGCAAAGATGAAAGTATAGCAGAGAGAGGAAGAATGATAACACTGGACATGAAAATCAAAACAAGTGTAATGGTTTATAGAAGAAACAAGTAGCTGGCCGTGGGATTCTCACTGCTACCATTTGAGAGATGCAGGGGAAAGAACCTAGCGAAGGCAAATTTATCAACGTAAATGAGGAAAGTGATTGCGACATAAAGGATGAAAATGTCTCAGAGGAAGTGGCACTGGCAAAAAAAAAAAAAAAAACACACAAACTTCCCATTAAAGGAACTCTTGCCAATATTTTACAACATTAAAAGTGCCAAGGATAAAATATTGGTAACTGACCCATATTAAGAAAGGATTATCATAGAAAAGATGCCCACTTCATGCCTTCAGTTATACAAGAAGAAGGCCAGCAGTGTTCAAAATACGCTGAATACACTCCCTCTCCCCATCCCCACAAAGAAAAAGAGCTGCACTACTTTCCCTGCCATGGAGATAATGGATCCAGTCATTTCTGAGTTTGCCTCAGAAAGTTTATCCATTAACCACATTCTTGAGCTCAGAATAGAACATCACACATTTCAGGTTTCATATTAAATCATGGGCTTGATCTCAGTGCAAATTTAATCCGTGAGTGTATTGGGACCAGCATCATAGGATATCATCTTAGCCTCAAGGCTCACAAACCATTAGACAAACTGGGATCCCTTCACTATTGAAAATCACTACAGTAACAACAGCAATAATAATAAAAACAGCAATAATAATAATACTTTTCATTCTTATAATAAACACTGTGGTAGAGGAACAAATTTTCCTCTACCCTCAAGGTTCTTCTGGCTAGTCTAATAATCAAATAGACAAGAGCAGATAACAAGAGAAAATAACCAAATTTAATATATACATATGTACGGCAACCCCACATACATGAGAGAGTCAGAGACCCCACATGCAGGAGATGTTCAGAGATAGAAAGGTAACTTAGGTCTGATCAAATAATTGAATCGATCCCCCTTCCCCTGGGAACTGACCTTTAGACCACTTCATAACTGACATTCCTTTTTGCTTAGACCATATCCCATTTGCTAAGTCCATTGTCTTTCCCCTCCGGATTTGCCCAGGATCCGGACTGCCCAGAAAATTCCCACCTAAAAAGCCTGCCTTTAAAACCTCTGACTGTCCAGTCCCTGCTGCTGGTGCCATTTTGGGTCTCAGCCCATCTGGTCTCCAGATGACCTAATCTATCTATCTATCTATCTATCTATCTATATATATATATATATATATATATATATAAGGCTAATATGCAAAGTGTCCCCTCAGGAGTTCGATCACTCGCTATGACGTGCACTGACCACCAGGGGGTGGCGCGGAACAAAGGGAGGACCCAGCCAGCAGCCATAAGGCCCCAATTGGCCCTGATCACCTGCCAGGCCTAGGGACCCTTCCCGTGCACAAACTTTGTGCACCGGGCCTCTAGTAAATGTATAATCCCCTACCACTTTGGCCTCATGCATTCCTTCTTCAGTGACTCTAACAGTAACATGGGTGCACAGGACATTCTGAGCTGAACCCAAAGAGGTATGTTGTAGGCAGCGGGAATGGCACCAGGTGTAAGATCTGTGGGGTCAGACTGGATCTGAGTTCAGCAACCTCAGTACTTCAGTTCTGGCTAGGGAAGAATTCAGAACCAAGACTCAAACTACAAGACTCTATTTATTTATAAAATCAAAGAGATAGAAGAAGTAATTCATAGAAGAAACGGGCTTAGAAAACAAGTTATAGAGGTAAAGAAAGGGCCCTTGGAGCTTGGGAATGGAGAAGGTAAGGGTGAAGAGCCCGGGGTAAGGGAGGGGAAGTGAAAGGTGCAGGCCTGCTCTCAGGAGGAAGAGCCTCTGGGTCCTCAGTCATAAGGGTGGAGATTTTAGGGGAGGTCCCAGGGGAAGATCTTAATAGACTATTCAGCAGCTTTCCAGGTATGTCCTTTCAATCTTGATTAGTCAGTGTCAGGACAGGGGTCATTAGTCAGTACAGCTGGTTCTGAGGTCAGCCACGGGGTCGGTCGCTTGTCTGGTTTTGCTGCTATTCTGAGCTTGGAGCTGAAATACAACTGAAGCCTAGATGTTATCTCTGGGGAGGAAAAGTCAGGGGGTCCAAACAAAATGCATGACCAGTCATATGCTAGGGGAGGAAAGGTCACCCTGGGGGCGAGGTCCCACCCTACAATTGTCCTTTGCCAGGCACGTGGGGCTTTCCACTCTGGTGACTTTCTGTACCTGGCCCATTGTCCTTGCTCTGCTCATGTCTGTCTGAAGTGCCTTGAGAGCCTCAAAGGGTCATTGCAGGAAGAGCAGATGTTTAGTAAATAGAAGTTTGTGCTGCCCTATAGATTGGTTAAAAGCTATCTCTAATAATTATTAGTTATCTCTAATAATTGCTAATTATGGGCAAGATCCCTAATTCAAGTTCTTCTAGGTAATTAAGGGAGGAGTAGACGTTTCTCTTGTGCCTGTGGTTAAAGTTTCCTTTGCTCAAAACAATCTGCATACCACTGAGGGACATGTTGGGGTGACTCATTCTGAACCCTCACAGTTTTCTTCTCTGAAACTTCCCTGGATAGTTCACACTCCAGAAGTTGGGTTGGTAGATTGTTCTGTGTCTCATTAATCCAGTCTCAGTCTTGAGAAAAGTTCAGTACAGGTAAACAGTCCGGTCTCATTTCCGGAGGTGGTGATGCAAGTGGGCTCCCAAAGTTAAGCCCATGGCACAAGCAATCAGAGACATCTCTATGGAGACAAACAAACAAAAAAACACACACCAACAAATGTTCATGATATAAGCAGACTATAATCCCAGTTTCTGAGCTCTGTAGGCAGGCAGCCAAGAATATTTCTAGATGTCTGTCTCCAATCATCCTCAGATGGAGTGAAGACAGGCAGTTATAATCTGATAGATTCTCCTGGTCTGCAGTTTGAATGTCTCTGGCAATCTTTTTACAATAGGCATGGAGATTGTCCATGCATGAGCTGCTGTGGTGATATCTCTGAAGTTTACATCAAATTGTCCCACTTTAGCCTGAATGGTGTTAGAAAAGGGCAGTTTTAATTCTCAATAATTACAAGTTAAAGGGTGAGAAAATGAAAATGATAGTTTTGAGGATTGCAGCCAAATATTTAAGAAAACTGGTAACATTTTGTAGCCAGTCCTCCAAAAAGAAAACTAGAAAAATTCCAGATCCAATCCAGTTTGGGTAGAAAAAATTTAAAAACTCAGAAGTCAGTGAGCAGTGGGGTGGTGAGCACACAATACAATATACAGATGATGTATTATAGAATTGTACACCTGAAACCTATATCATTTTAACCATTGTCACCCCAGTAAATTCAATTCAATTTTCAAAAAGTCATTGAGCAGTACTAGAATTTAATATCCATAAAGGTATATTATAGTTTCTATTGCAACATAATTTCTTGTCACTCTCATTTTTACCAAAGATAGCCAAATTAAGATTAATTTATTTGAAAAATTAGTCTACTTTCAACAAATGTGGCTTGATTATTTGTATAAGCCCAACAAGAATAATCATTACCTTCATAGACTCTTTTAAATCTGCTTTGCTGGAATCCTACCTAATAAAAGGGAAGTATGCAAATAACCATCACTCCACTACGCCCACGATTGGGCCGGTCGAAGGATGGGGGTGGGACTTGGGGTGGCCAATTGGGCTGGCGAGAGGAGCGGGGGGCGGGGACTCACGAGTCCCCGCCTCCCATTTCTCCCACCGGTCCCAACGGCCAGCGCTGCGGGAGGACCCATGGGGCAGGCGGAAGGCGCCAGTGGCGGAACTTGGGGTGGCCGATTGCGTGGCTGCCAGCACCAGTTTTCTGCCAGCACCAGTTTTCCTCTGGCCACCCGCTGATCGGAGCCCTCCCACCAGCCCAGCGCAATCGGCCACCCCGAGTCCCGCCCCCAGCCTTCAAATAATCAAGCCACCCGGATCGGCGGGTGGCCAGAGGAAAACTGGTGCTGGAAGCCAGGTGAAGGAAAGTCTATTGCACGAAACTTCGTGCAACAGGCTTCTAGTTTTTCATAAAGAATCTTCAGATTGAACTTAAAAAGACCTCTCAAGGCCAAAAAAACAACAACAAGGGAAGCACTTGCCATCAGGTGTTGCCTGCAATACCTACAGTTTTGGGTGAGTTTCTCTCTTCTCAAGGTCCCCAAAATATCCTGAGGTTCCTACACCTGCTGAGAAGTGACATTCTTTACTCACATAGAAATGCTGCTGGAAACCATGTAAGCAAAGTACCAGGTCAATATTTCCAAGTGTTTTCATTGGCTTCCATAAGTCAATCTTTATTCTTTTTTTTTTTTTTTCAATCTTAATTCTTTAAAGCTGTCTGGTCATATGCATGTCTCTCTTAAATAAGACATCCCAGTCAAAGCCTTGGTAAGAAAACCAGTTTCCATTTGTGTCTTATTATAAAGAGAACAGGTTCTTATTGAATTTATGCAAATAACCATATTGTTCTGAAAATAAAAATACTTATCAAGAGTTTCCAAGTTCTGGAGGGATCAGGTAAGGAGAAATGTATGTGTTCAATATTGCTTACAAAAGTACAATTTACCAATTGTTAATCATAGGTGGTTTAAGAGAAATAAGTGTCCTTTCATCTGGAAAACAAAAAGTTTAAAAACAAAATTTCAAACAAAAAAGTCATAAAAAGTGTAACCATTTTCATCAGTTTATTCAGTCCTATGCAATTAAACTTGTTCTGGCTGACACCAGCTTTTTCATGAGTTCTCTCAACCTTGCCTGATAATCAAGGGTGATAGGGTCCATAGGGTCCGTCATAATTCAGAGAAGTTTATAGCCATTGTTTACCCATCGCAATGTTTCTGGCTCAGGGTAGACTATTTCCATGTTATGTCATCAGGATGACAAAGGTCTGGCAATGAGGGGTCATGTTTGCAGAAACAGCATGGATTTCATCCCCATGTGCCACAGTCTGACAGTAATCAAGTTCAGTCATTTTCATGTGTCCCTCAATTTTGATGACAGATATTTTATGACAGGACATCATAGATTTCCAGGAATCTCACATCATTTCTGGAACACTTATTACACGTACAAATACAACATAAAGAATGCTTAATATTATTTCCTATTTGGCAATGCTTCCCATGTAATTTCAACACACCAAAATAAGCCTAATTATAGCTCTTTGTAAGGAGCGAGAACAAATATTTTGAGGCATTCCCTTCTGGATTCCCAGGCTGAAAATCTATTTATAATTTAAATTTTGGGAAGTTTGGCAAAGTGTATCAAAAAGTTTGGATATTTGACTAAATAGGATCATAAAGTCATTATGAAACAATAATTAATTACCCATTTAACCAAAAATGACAATACAAGATTTCAAAGACAAATATAGAAGTTTCCATGATTCTTAGCAAAACTTAGTTCTCATTATTAAGGATATACAGTTTTCTTAAATAATCGAGGACCTGATTAAGACAGCATAAAACAGAAAATTATTTGATAAAACAACAGAATCTTTGCTTGCTAGGCATAAAAGTTTTTCACAGCATCAGTAGCAAACCAATAATCATTTTTAGCAGAGAGAGAAAATCTAATTTTGCATCAGCTTACTTTTGCTATTTAAGTTTACTTTCTTGATTAGATTTATTTCAGTCTTGTTCAGCTTGACCACATAAGAAATATTTCTCAAGATTTCTTTTTACATTATAATTTTTGTTCTCTTTTTCCTCTCTTTCATTCTGAAACAGTGGCCTCACTTTAAGGCAAAATTAATTTTCTTTCCTTCAAAAATATATCTCCATATCTCATACTATTTTTTAAAGCCAGTACATATCAATTTTTCTTGTGTATAGTTTGTTTTCCCTATTTTTAATTTTTTTGTTTCATTGCATATATTAGAATTCTTAACTTTTAAAAACTTTAATTTCTAGTTAAAACTAGGAAGCAATTGCAAACTGCCATACCAGTATTTTTTTTAGACTGATATTTTTTAGCACATTAATTTCTCTCTCTCTTTCAGCACAAAATATTTCAATGTGGCACAAAACAATAAACCCAATTATCTTTAGTTCCTCTATAATAAGAGCAAAAATTTGATAAAGGCATGTTCACTAATTAATGTTTATTTTTCTAAATATGTTTTATTGATTTTTACTGATAGAGGAAGGCAGAGGGATAGAGAGATAGAAATATTGATGAGAGAGAAATATTGATTTTTTTTTAGAATTCTCATGTAAGTGCTTGTTTAAGCCAATTTAAAAGTTTTATATATATATAAAAACATTTATTAAGTTTATATATATTTATTAAGTCTATATATATATATATATATATATATATAGACTCAAATATTTATTAAGTCTATATATATATATATATATATATATATATAGACTTAATAAATATTTGATCAGAAATTTAGTCAAATATTACACACACACACACACTAACAGTATCATCCAGAGGGAGAAAAGGCCACACAACACACATGAACATACAAACAGGCATGGACAAGAAACTCCTAGTCTTCATTGTAAAACTACTGCCATAGGACAGATAAGATCATGTAAAAGAACAGGTGGGTCCATACTCTCTTTCTGGCAGAATACTAGTAAATTAAGGTTACCCATGTAGAAAGCTAAAGCTTTTTCTTACTAATTTTTGTGGAGAAAGCACTTAATATTCGTATGTTTTCGCAAGGGAGCCTTGGAGCCATAGAAGCAGTTTGTGCTTTCAAAAGCACTCTAGTCTTCCTTTTCTCTCTTCAGCCTCAGGAATTGTGGACGATAAAGATAACTGGGCTTTGAACTTCTTCTAGAGCTGCATTTCTGGTTTCACAAAAATTTGTAAGATAAGAACAATTGCTCTCAAAAATTCGTCTGTAACTTAAGTTGGCCTACCTATCTAATTACATAACCCCTAATTTGCTTCTTTCCCTCTGGATGTACAGTTTTATTTTACTTTAGGAAAGGGCTCAAAATAATTTTTTTAAAATTCTTATTAGGCTCTGACATTGGTTTCTAATTTGACTAAATTTCTTTTTTTTTTAAATATATTTTTACTAATTTCAGAGAGTAAGGGAGATAGAGATAGAAACATCAATAATGGGAGAGAATCATTGATTGGCTGCCTCCTGCACACACCCCCAATGGGGTGTTGAGCCTGCAGGCATGTGTCCTGACCAGGAATCAAACCGTGACCTCTTGGTTCATAGGTCAATGCTCAACCACGGAGCCATGCAGTCAGGCTAATTTGACTAAATTTCTGATCAAAAATTTAGTAAGTCCTTTCAGATATCTTGTTAGGGTTCAGCAGGGACAAAGAGTAAATATATGTGGCAGTACTAAACAATTCTGTGGACCCAAGAGGGCACAAAGGTTACTAACTTCTGGAGTCTTTTTCTCTGATAGCCAAACGAAAGAACTGACAGCTTCATGTCCCAGCTCCCCGGTGAGACAGTGTCTGCTTCCATCGTGCACTCAGATAAAGGAGATGCAATCAATTAAAGTTGACCTAACTTTTTTTAAACATAAAGCTTATTTTAAAATTCCAGTTTCAACAATCTTATCAATTCTTACATTTTCATATTCTTATGATGTAATTATAGCCCGAGTCAGGGCTTCACCAGTAGGTTTTGGTGCCCTAGTTCATGAATTCACAGGAGTCCTGGAAACTTCTCTTTTCTGTCTCCTGACCATTTTACCCACTCTTGAGTAAAAAGGCTTTGGGTCTCCCTCCAGCAGGGGGTCAGAGCTAAGAGACCCTGGTCCTGTTACCAATCTTAATTTAACAAATCTGATTGTCATCCCTAGTGATTGCTGGTCAGGTTTCTTACTGTAATCATTTCTTTACAGTCTTTTACATTTCTCCACACTGTGGTAAATAGAGCAGACTTGTTTGGGGCCCTTTGAATTGGAGGGAACAACAAGGGTTCAATCTGACCCATTATTCATTTGGTAGTGCTTATTAAAACCTTGGTTTTGACCCCATCAATATCTGCTTTATTTATTCCAATTTCTTTCACATTCCTCATAATAGCCATTATAAGTTTAGAACATAATTTCTTTGGGGGCTGGCAGCACTTGGGTGGGACCCTAGCCGTAGTTTAGCCCCTGCCTCTGTCTGGCCATTGGAACTTCCAACTTGACAGTTACCAAGCCGAGTTTTAAGGATATAACATTTTGGTTGTCATTAAGTAAGGTTTTGCCATTCTTTTTCTTTCATTTTTTTTCTTACCTGCAGGACAGTTGTACTTCCAATGTCCTGATTTATTTTTGTTTTGTTTTTTATAATATCTACAAATGTCTGAAGGCAAATGGGAGGGGATCTTTTTTTAAAATAAATATAAATTTTATTGATTGCAGAGAGGAAGGGAGAGAAAGATAGAAACATCAATGATGAGAGAGAATCATTGATTGGCTGCCTCCTGCACACCCCCTACTGGGGATTGAGCCCAAAATCCGGGCATGTGCTCCACAGGCTGATGCTCTATCCACTGAGCCAAACCAGCTGGGGCAGGGAAGGGGTCTTAATGGACTTCGATGTTGTTCTGATTTCTGTCCTTCCATCTTATTAAGGGAATCATAATGGTTAGCTATTATAGCAATAGGAGAGCTCTCTAAGAAAAATGTTTCTTTTCCATTGAGAAGTTTTTCCAATAAAAAGGATCTATAGTCTGGCCTTGACAGTGGAATCTACAGTAATTCGAACCAATACTATGGACATAAAAGGCTTTTCCCAAGGAGAGTGAAAAAAGATGCAACCTCACAAGAAAGTTTATTCCCAAAGTTAGCCTAAGAAATATAAAGGGCAGGGTGGGGAGAAGGGACAGACACTGTCTTTAAGCAGCTGTTCCAAAACACAGGGAATCACGTGCTTTACCTTTTGAACAGAATAAGGTTTTAAGCTTCCCTAAGCTTGTATCCACAGACTGTTGGGCTACTCACCAGACACATTTGCATTCTCCAGCTGGCAGAGATGACAGATGTGTCTAGGAGGAACAGGATAGATACAGCAAATTCCCTGGAGAGCTTGTCTTGGCTGAATAGAGAGCAAGGTGCACCTTGGCAAGCGCACTCTCTGGGTGGTAGGAGCCAGAGAGAAAATTCTTTCACCGGTCATAAGGCCACGTTCTTAGGGCAAATAACAAGACAAATTGAGAGAAATCAGACAGAGAAAAACAAAACCTTGGATACTCACCAAATAACCAAGAGTCGCTTCTCTAAGAAACTAGTTTAACAGATATTTTCTTCTGCCAATACAAATTTAAAAGAGAGAAAAAGTTTCTCACCACTCTTGCTTCAACCAGATCCCACAGAAGGAGATCTGGGAGTGTACCAGTATGGTAAGAACCCTTACCTGACATAACCCTTAGCCGGGCTGTGTCAGACACCCCAGGACCTCCTCATCTGCAGCAGCCTCGTGGGGAAGTGCGGGGTTCCAGCCACTGAGTTCATCCTGCTCACAGCACCAGCTGTGGGAGAGGAAGGAACTTTCCTCTACCCTCAGTTCTTCTGGCTGAAACAGATTAGCAAGAGAAAATAACCAAATCTAAAATATACATATGTAGCCCTCACTTATTTGGCTCAGTGGATAGAGCATTGGCCTGTGGACTGAAGGGTCCCAGGTTCGATTCCGGTCAAGGGCACATGCCCACGTTGCGGGCTCGATCCCCAGTAGGAGGCGTGCAGGAGGCAGCCGATCAATGATTCTCTGTCATCATTGATATTTCTCTCTCTTCCTCTTCCTTCCTCTCTGAAGTCAATAAAAAAATCTATATATAAAAAGAAAAATATTTTAAAAGTATTTAAAATATATATATAGGAATCTCATATAAATGAGAGTCAGAAACTTCACATGCACAAGAGGTTCAGAGATAGAAACGTGGAGCATGGAGATAGGAACATGGGTGTACAAGACATTTCTGAGCTACAAATGATGTAAGGTGCCTTGGAGGCATCAGCTGCCCTATAGGCAGGTCAAAGGTGGTTATCTCGGATAATTGCTTTTAATGGGCAAGGCTCCCAATTCAAGTTCTTCTAGGTTGTTAAGGGAAGGTCAGAAGTTTCTCTTGCATCTGTGGCTAAAGTTGCCTTTAGCTCAAAACAATCTGCGTACCACAGAGGTACATTTTGGGGTAACTTGTTCTGAACTCCCACAATACAATGCTAATTACTTTACATATGTTATTATTTATATCTGATGACAACTATGTCAATTGATAGCTAATACCCACTCTCTAGGGATGATGTAACACATGTCCAAGGTCACATAGCTGTTGTGCTGAGTCATAGCATATGCCCTTAACCCATTCAAAAGACTTTGCATATGGTAAAAGGAGCTTGTTTTATTTGGATAGGAAGAGACAATTCTAGTGCATTCTGCTTTCAGTAACTTAATATGAACTGTTCAAAGTGAACAGTTGAGATGCCTCTAAGAATCTGGAACTTAATTAATTTTTTTTACATTCCAGAGTGCTGTTATGGAAATAAGTTGCAGTGTAAATCACACTTTTCTTCTCATATATGCAATAAAAAATAGTCAGTTCTGAGATATTCAGGGTGGTTGGCTTCTTTTTTTTTTTTTCCCCTTTGGAAAGAGTAAAATTTTAATTTGTTTTATTCAGAGCATCTCTGACTTTGAAGTGATCAACTTTTATCTTGGTCCCCACTGGCCTGGCTGCCCAAATATTCAATAAAAGCGATTTGGGGAGTACCCACTCATCATATTTGATTTGTGGGAATATTTACCATCATGGTCTATGGAGCTGCCGCACACACCTGAGTCTAATCTTCCCATCAGAAAGGTGGCCCCTGTGGGAGGGGTCGTTGAAATCCCTACATTGAGGTCCACTGGATAAGAGAGGGCTACATGACATTGTGATTTAGAAGGTTTTAGAATAAATTTTTTACAAAGAAATAAAACACTTTAATTTTGGATGTTTCTAATATTTTAAATTTGAATGTAGTAAATAAACATTCATTTTTTTTAATGTTCCTATGACTTTATAGCCAACAATAAAGAAGCTTTTAATGTTTGACAAAAAGATTTAAAGGTCATGGAGCAATCATAATTTTTCCTGTTGATTATTAACGTCACTTTGTATAGTTTGAACTTGCGTGGTCATTTCACAGTCCTGCACTATAGTGCAAAGCAAAGTCTGCCTGTAGTTTATTAATGAAAAATCCACTTCCACATTGTACTGAAATATATACTAACATATATATATATAGATATAGATATAGATATAGATATAGATATAGATATAGATATAGATATAGATATAGATATAGATATAGATATAGATATAGATATAAAGAAAGAAAGAAAGAAAGAAAGAAAGAAAGAAAGAAAGAAAGAAAGAAAGAAAAAAAGAAAGAAATTACTATGAGATAACAGAAAATAAACAATTTATGACTCAGGTTCCTCAGCATTCTTTTATTATTATTATTGATTTCAGAGGAGGAGAGAGGGAGAGAAAGAGACATCAATGATGAGAGAGAATCATCATCAATCAGCTGCCTTCCACACACCCCACACTGGGGATTGAGCCTGCAACCTGGGCATGTGCCCTAACTGGGAATCAAACCGTGACCTCCTGGTTCATAGGCCGACACTCAACCACTGAGCCTTGCCGGCTGGGCCCTCAGTATTCTTAAGAACTGTTGCACATTCCTAGTATTCTGAGGCAGACAGCTATGAAACATGTGCTTAGTTTCATTTCTATAACCTAAACTTGCATTCTCATATAAGCAAAAGACTCTTAGTTCTTTTGATTTACTGAAAGACCCTGACTTTTTCCATATAATACTTCCAAAAGAGTTTTATGGAAAACTCAAGATACGTCCCTTATTCATTTATTCAACACATACTTGTTGAGTGGTGTCCCAATTTCTCCTTCAGGGACGTAAGCACAGGTGACCAAGGGTGCCTCAGCCAGTCTCTAAACTGACACGTACGACCCAAGGTACTTACTTAATATTGACCGAGCATAAATTACACAGGAGACAGACATGCAATGCACGAATCACACACGGTTTATTTACCAGAGTTCTGGTGGTTTCCAGACCTCGGCAGGCCACCTGGGGATCCGCGCCGACAGACACACACACACTGGACGTTGGACGTTACAGCTGCGGCTCGGCGTCTTGTTTGAGGCCTCAGTTTCCGGCTCACTGTTTGGACTCACGGTCCACGGCAGAGCTTGGGCAGATGCAGGAAGGGGGGTGGAGAGTGACCGTCTGTGGAGGAGCAGAGCAGGCCTCTCTGATCTTCTTCTGGTGCTTCCTCTTTTTATGTGCCTAGATGGGCGTCTTCAGTGTGTCTTATCAGCGGGTCCCAGGAGCGTTGCATATCTGGTTTTACATATGGGGAGCAGATCACTTTTATCTATTTTCTACATACAGGCCACTCAGGGGTGTTTAATCAGCCTGTTTACATTACATTCAATACTTTTTAACATCATACTTTAATATCACACTGTAATTCCACACTTTGATACTTATTCTATATTATTCTTATCACTATTACTATAACATTCCACCCGGTGATTCCTGAAGGGTTTACCCCAAGGGAATCAATTATTTTTTATTTTATTGGGGATAAGGCATATAATGATTTTAGCAATCTTAACAAATAAACAAAAGAGGAAAATAATAGCCAATGCAAATAATATCTCCTTAATTAAAGTCCATGTAGCTTCAAATGAAGAGAGTCCATGCTGAATCCATGCGATGGGGTTGATGAAATTCCAATCAGGAGTGCAGGGGACGGTCCTCCATAAGGATAGGAGAGTGTCCGCTGTCTTGCAATTACGGTGTAGTTTTTTCAAGTCTTCCAAGGTTGTGATGGTTCCGGCGTTTGGGATGTAGGCTAAGTGATGTAGTTGTTCAGCTTGTGACTTCAAGGTCTTCATAGTATCTTTTACAAGGGGTTCTAAAGAGCTAAGCTTGTTAAAAGATTCATTAAGAGTAGGAGGTGCAGTATAATGTTTTTCTTGCAAGCATTGGTATAAGGGTAAAGAGGGTGAGAAGTATGGAGAGGTTTTGGTGTCAAAGAATGAATAATATATTTTATTATTAAAGGTGATGTTCATAGCATTAGTGATTAAGTGACAAGAATTAGGGAAGGA
The DNA here is from genome assembly GCF_951640355.1 of Cnephaeus nilssonii. Taxonomy (NCBI): domain Eukaryota; kingdom Metazoa; phylum Chordata; class Mammalia; order Chiroptera; family Vespertilionidae; genus Cnephaeus; species Cnephaeus nilssonii. The sequence goes on along the minus strand of NC_137072.1, from coordinate 60,791,472 downwards.
GTAGTTCACGTTCTTCCTTATTGTGTGATCATATACAGAGATATTTGTAAAGCAGGCGACAAAGTTGTGTCTGCCTATATTATACATGAGTGGTCTTGGGTCATGTGGAAGAAGTGATACAGGAAATGTATCTACAGATAGTGGTTGGAATGCAATGAAGATATTTGGAGTGAATTGTATTAGTGAAGATTTTAAGAAGAAATAAGGTTCCACATATAGCATGTCTCCATTAGGCATTGCATATTCATTATTGTTCATGTGTATTGGTATATTCAATGTAGGATATGCCACTAAGTTTTCTCCTCCTACTGCTGTGAGTATTGAAAGTTCACAGTCTGAGTAGGAGCATCCTATAGGTTTTGTAAAGTCAATTGCAGCTATTGCATCATTCCACAATGGGTTCAGTCCTTGTCCCCTGACAATGAGAGACAAAAGGTCTCGGGCTTGTGTTAGGGAATTTTGTATAAGTTGACATTGTTGTCTAAATTGGTATTTTTGGAATCTTTGATTAATGTCCTCTATGTCTTGATGTAATGTGTGCATATAGTGATCCTGTTCCTTAACTATGTCTGATAAGAGCATAACTTGCTGATGGGTTTGTGCTGCCAGTTGATAGGCACTGTCAAATGATTTAGAGATGAGTTCTAATGTTTTAGTTTCAAATTCAGTTGTATGGTGGAAGTATTTATTTAAATCATTAGTTAATTTTAACTGAATTTGCTATAGATACAGATGCTGCGATTGATGCCAATGCAAAGGAAGCTGCGTCTAGTTGTAAGAGTTTCCTTCCTGAATGTTGTCTAAATTTTTGAGGGAATGGTGCATTTCTGATTGGAATTGGGGGTTCTACATCTGCACAAGCTTTGACTAATGAGGAGGCTAGAAAATCATCTGGTGAGAAGTATATGATAGTTCTCTGAATCTGTGGTTGGAAAATTAGTCTACCTGGGTTATTGATTTGTATAATTACTGATGGGGCCTCAAGAAGTTTAGGTGCAGGTTTTGTAATGCCATAAGAATAGACAGGTGAGAAATGTAAGGTTCTTAAGCATGTCGTAGAATTGTAGCAACCTCTTTGCATGGTTCTAATAGGTTATTATAACATTTATCAGCAATATTAGGTATATAGTAGAAATCAGTGAAGGGTAGAAGAGAATGATTAGTCATGGGTGAATGGTGGTGGAGGAATAATTTCTTCCATCCGCCGTCTAAGTAATGTAGCATATATGATTGAAAACCAGTAGTGAAGGATCCAGCTATACGTTTTGCTTTTGATGGATTAATATAGGCTCCAAAGGTTGTAAACCAAGAAGTAGGTTTTAGTCCATAAGAAATATTATAATGTAAACTAATGAGTGGGTCATATCCTCTGCAAGCAAAATGTGAGTGATTTAGTGGTATAGGGGTAGGTCTTAATGTTGAGTTGGGATAAAGAACTGTATAGGTTGTTTGGTGTTGTTGGCCTGTGGTAAGATTTGAAAGAATGTTTGTAGAGGTGTAGCTAAATGTAAAATTTCTATAGCTTATAATGGGGAATGGTCCATATGAGTATGGGTGGTTTAAAAATGTAGGTTGTCGTGCTTGTTGATCATGTTTAGGAATAATTGCATAGGTGAGCATTTCTGTGACGCTTGGGGAGCAATCTAATAGATATGATGTTGTAGAGGAATTAAACATGAATAAAGGAAAAAATTTCTGTGTGTAGTTAGAGAAAAACATAGTTACATTTGCTAAGGAATTAGCTTGTTCTAGTATGTATCTTTTAGACTGCAACCAATCCGTTATAGCCATTGTCATTTTTGTGGATAATGTAGAGCAATTATAGGAGGGCATAATTGGTGGGTTGATTTTACCAATGGCTATGGTATTAGAACAAATGTGGGTTGAATTCATGACAAATTGTTCTCCTTGTGGGATTTCTGTAAAGGTATGTGTAATTATATCTGGGTAGTAAAGGGTGGTATAATTTATATTCCAGAATCCTAGAAATTGCTGTGATCTTAGTTTGTAAGAATTTGGATATAGCATATTGGGGGTTAGTCTTTGTAATAGATTTAGAACAGATTTGGCCAATTTCTTGTTGGGGTCAACACAATATATAGCTGGTTCTAGTTTGGTATAAAAATGAGTAAAGTTTGTCCCAGTGGTATTAATATGAAGGGAATTATTAGATATAGCTGCTGGAAAGCAAATTTGATATATGGTGCCAAACATAAGTGAATTCCAAAGTTTATGCATAGTTTCACCAGAGTCAAAATTGACAGGACTAATGAGGTCTGTCATCATCTGAGGTATGTGTCTAAATGGCCAGTAGTTGTTATCATGAGCTAAATATTCTTCTGGTGTGATGGCATCAGTTAAAGAGGTTATCATCACAGGGCCATATTCAGACTTTGACATGTGACATTTAATGCCTACACAAAAGTTGCCAAATGTTGGAAAATTTGGAAAGCCTGTTAAATAATATTGATAATAAGTTATGTCATTTTCTTTTACAATGTGTGTCATGTTATAATATGGTGAGATAGGAAAGCCTTCTGGTAGGGTTGGGTTCGTGGTGGGTGGTGAAAAGAATGGTTGTCTGTTAAAATAGGTTGATATGGGTGTTTCTGTTGTGAGTGTAGGTGTGGATGCCTCTGTTGTGTTCATCTCTTCATATTCATCATAATCCTCAAATTCATCTCCTTGTTCTCCTGTATACCAAAAATGCATGAGATGTTCTTGGAATGGAACTACATTAACTAGTGCTCTCTGAATGCAAGAATTATTTTCTATATTTAAATATGGATCTACATTTTGAACTATGTTTATAAATTTGGAATTGAGAGTTATAAGGGTATCAGTAGTTATATGATACGTTGTTGTGGGAGGATCTCTTGATTGGACATCTATAATGGAAACTGATCTCAGAGACAGAGAGTCCTGAAACCATTGTTGGGAAATGCATTCTTTCAATTGAGTGTGACCATATGTTCTCATAGAATTTTGTACATAATTCAATGTTTTAAGTTGGCAAAAATCTGGGTGGTAATATGATGGACACATCCTGTATGTGGAGTAATATTGTAAAGAAGTATTGAAAGAAAAATCACCTATAGTTAGTGAAAAGATTGAGTTATTTGCTGTAAGTGTGACTGGGTGGTGGAAAACATAATGTTTGTTTGGTTTAGTTAGTTGTATGGATAATTTATGGGTTATAGCTGGTTTTATGGTATCTGGCTTGCCAGTATTAGTAGTAGTAATAGTAGTAGGAAAAGTAGTAGTAGGTAAAGTAGTAGCAGGAACTTCAGTAGTAATATCAGCATTAGTAGAAGTACTAAAAGTGGTTGTAGTGCTAGAAGCACTAGAAATAACATCATTAACAAGAATATTAGTAAAGAGTAAAATCAATGTCCAGTGGAAAATTCCTCTGGGCCATCTAGTTCCATCATATGTTCCCATCTTTCTCTGTCTTCAAGTTCTCTCTGAGAGATTGTAGGGATATAGTTCCAAGGTGGTGTCAAATATTCAGCATTTAAGTCTCCTATGCAAATTATATTGAGTAATTCATTTGGGGTTGTTAATGGTGGAAGTGAGCTTGGGTATCTGTAAGCAGAATAGATTGCTTGTTCTCCTATGGCAATATAGTCTCTAAGTAGAGCATGAAAATGTACAGCTGTTTCTCCTGGCAAATATTCTTGTGCACATTCTGTTCAATGTATGATATGAGTGGTAGGAGGAGTGTAAGAGTGATTATGGCTGAGATAAGACAATAAATAAATAATATAATGTTAATTTAAAATCTTGGTTGTGTGTTTTGGATTTTGGTTTGTTGTAGTTCTCCCTTATCATTTACTGTCCAGTAAAGTGAGGCTCCACTGTCAGCTATGATTTCCTGCAAGGACAAGGAGTTATCCTTAGAGTTTTTTGTTAAGATTTTGTAAGGAATTTTCCTATTTGTTCTAGGTGGAGGGCTGAATTGGTATTCATTGATATTTTCAATGTGTGGAAGATATAGTTGTTCTAGGGGGGAGGGTCTGTTCTGTCTAGGTCTAGAATTCAATAAAAGGCATGCTTTATTTAAAAGAACTTGTAAAGATGGATATTTATTATCCATCAATAATGTTTGCATTTTATGTTTGAGGAGTCCATTGTGCCTTTCAATTGTTCCTGCTGCTGTTGGGTTGTATGATAAGTGAAAGTTCCAATCTATGTCATATTCTGCTGCCAACTTTTGTACAGATGTGGCAGTAAAGTGTGATCCTTGATCTGATTCTATGATTTGTGGCGGGCCAAAATGCATCATCCAGGTATTTAGGGAGCGTAATGTTGTATTTGCATCTGGATGTGACGATGCTGTGGCAGCAAGGATTCCTGTATTTACATCCACTAATGTGCATGCCTATTTTTGTGAATATGGTAAAATCTATCTGTAAGAGTTGGTTGGGTATATATGGCTTATTCATTCTAGGTGGCTGAAGTGTGCGGAACATGTGTGTTCCTTTGCAAACAGTGCATGCATTTATAGCTGATTTAATGTCTCTGATTGGGGCTTTTATGTTTCTTTTTAGAAACCAGTTTATAAGTACTGATTGTCCTATGTGTCCTAATGTTTGATGTATTTGTGTGATAAATGGTATGGTCAATTTCATTTCTAATTCTGGAGGTTGTATTTTGTATTTTCCATCTTCCTTTTTTAATTTAATTGATGGAATTGGTGGCAAGGAGTAAGAATTGTTATCTTCCTTTTTTAATGCTAATATTATTGTTAAAGATTTAGATTTATCAGTGATAGTGAGGTTATTTCCTGGTGTTAGTCCTTTTGCTAGTTGATCTACTATTTTGTTGTATAGTGTTGTTTTAGAGCTGTCACTAGCATGTGCATTGACATGTGTTACATATATTTTTATCTTTTGTGATAAAATATATATTTTTTCCCAATATTCTCTAGACCATAAATCTTTGCCATTAATTTGCCAATTAGTTTGTTTCCATTTTCCTGACCATAATATAATGCCATTATATACTGCCCAAGAGTCTGTAAATATATATATTTTGTTTTTGTGTCCGCACTGCTTCCTGTATAGCCATATATGCGGCTATAAGTTCTGCATGTTGTGCAGAATTGGACTCGCCAGACACAGTCAGAGCTTGTTGTGTCGCGGGAATGAAGGCTGCTGCCCTCCAGATGTTGCGGTCACCGGATACGGGGGCTGATCTGTCTGTAAACCAGGCATTTTTAAAGACAGGGGTGTATTTTGGCCCCTGTACACCTATAGATGTCTCTATAGGTTCAAACTTGTTGGCACAGGTGGGTGGCTCCACCTCAAGTTTGTTTACCTCCTCGGTGAGGAGGGCTGGTTCTCCGGAGCCGCTGATACAACGCGTGTTTATGTACCACTTCCACGCGAGTACCTTTTCTTCAATTTGGTTACCTGCCAACTCTTCCGCTGACATATTTAACCATGCCTTAAGAGGCAGGGTGCTCCTGATTGTTATTGGCTGTTGTCCTGTCAGAGGTTCTGTGTGTAGCAGTGCTGCATATAAAGTCCAAATCAATGTCTCAAAATATGAGTATTTAAAATGAGAGTATGGAAATTTCTTGGACCAGAATCCTACTGGCATTAGCTTATGGTCATCTTTCCCTTTTTTATATAGTCCCCAATTACCATGTTCTGATATAAAAGCAATATCTAGAATTACCTTGTCACCTGATTGTATATTTTGTAGTTGAGAGAAGAGGTGGATGTAGTGTTTTAATTGTTGGAAAGCTTCTTCCTGTTCTTTATTCCATTGGAAGTTTACTGCTTTTCTAGTTACTTTGTATATAGGTTTTGCTATGTCTGACAGATATGGTATGTGTTGTTTCCAAAACATAAATAATCCCATAACTTGTTGTGCTTCCTTTTTTGATGTGGGGCTTTTAAGTGAGTCTAATTTATTGATGACCTTATTTGGTACTGTTCTTCCTGTAGAATCCCAATGTATTCTTTAATCTGTCTATTTCTGTACAGTATTTTACAGTGTATTGGATTTGCCTTAATAATATTTCCTGTGATTCTTTCAATAGAAATCCTGTGTTTTCACAGGATTTTGTGGGTATATTATCTATGGCCATTAAAGAGATTTGGGATCCAGTGTATATTAAAAATGTTTTAAGTAAGATTAAATCATCTTGGGGTTTTATATTCAAAGTAATATATGGCCTCTTATCATTTTCCCTATAAAACTCGTCTGCTAGAGCAAGAGAGGTTAGTTTCTTCTTATGCCCCCTTGGTTGCCCTTCCATTGGGGGCGGGGGCCTTGGTAGTTTCCCTGTTGTCTGAATGGATTATTTCTGGGTTGTTGTTGAAATGGGTTATTCTTAGATTGGTAAGTGGGGAAGGGGTTTCTGGATTGGGTTTTATTGAATGAATTTCCAGATTGATTTTTTGTAAATGGGTTTTGTGGGGGTCCCCTTTTAAAGAAAGGGTTATTCACCTTCCAGTAAGGTTTTTGCTGTGCTAGGCATGGCTTTGGTTGTGTCCAATTTCTTCCCTTGTTCTGGAAATTATTATTATTTCTATACATATTCTGGGGTCCCCTTATTTCCTTCCTTATTTTATTTTATTTTATTATTTATTTATTTATTTATTTATTTTTTTAAAGAGTAATTTTGTGTTCTCTCCTCCTTTGCTACAAAGGTGAATTTTTTATCTGTAATCATGTCCTGATGGAGGGTGATTTTTTCCTTAATCTCATTTGGGGTTCTTGACCCTGCTAATAAATTTTGCATTTGTATTTTATATCCCTCGGGTGCATTTTTAATTAGACATCTTATGATGCCATCCACATTAGTGGCTTCCCAGGGATTATCTCCATGGTATATTCCATTAAGGATAGTTAATTTCCTCAATTGATGTTGGAGCTGGCCTATATTATTCCATGGTTTTGAAAATTGTGATGAGGAGAAATCTATATGGGGAAAAGACTTTTTCCAAGCCTTAGACACCCAGTGCCATATAGACGCCAGTGCCTGTCTTCCTTGCTGTTCTATGTCTTTTAGTAGTTGTTCTCTTAGTTTTGGGTGTTCTATTGCATCAATTACTTGTGGTAATTCATCTGCACTGACCATAAGGGTGTGGCCTCTCTTCTCATACAGATGTAGCAACCAATCAATGTCTGTCAGTTCTCCCTTTATTAATAGGCCTCTAAGTTCATTCATTTCTTGTCTAGTGAAGGAGGAAAATTCTACTGTCTCTCCTTCACCTTCTGTTCCTTCCTTCCTCGCCACCTTTTTTTTCTTACTATGGCTGGCTTGCTAGAATATTGTCCTATCACCTTTTGTGCTAATCTTTTGCCTTTATCATTATCTTCCTGAAGATTACGAATTGTATGTAGAAGTATTGGGATCACCTCTTCAGGTGAAGCCCTTTGAATTACTGGTATTAATGTGTCAGGGTTATTGGTTACTTTCTCTCCCAATCTGGGAGTGTATCTGACCTTGCATTTCTCCCTGAGGCTGTCCTCTAGGGTGCACCATTTACTTTCAGCCGGTATGTTAGCTAGTCGTTCTTTATTCCTCCTTAGTTTCTGCTAGAAGCTTCTGAGTTATTCCATTTTAATCTTCCTTGCTATCTTGAAGGCAGTCCGGACAAATTATTATTTTAGGACCTGCTCTCACAAAGGGATAGATGGCACAAGGGGAAGTTTCCCTCTGGACTTCAGTCAGGTATATATTGCAAAGAAAGAGATAATTGTGAGCCTTTCTTAAGAAATTCAGGATCCTGTTTTGTAATTTATGCTCTGCCATTCATTTATAAAATCTATATTTATATATATATTCCTCTTTCTTTCCTTAATTTGCAATGAGAGAATTATTCCTTCCAACCACAATTCCTCCGTCCCGTTTATGCCACGGTTGTGCTGCCTACGTAAGCTGTCGGTTGGTATAATCCGCCAACTCGGGTCCCTCCACCGATTTCTCAAGCCTAGTTTCCCCTTTCGCGTGTCCTTCCTCTTGGCTGCCTCCACAGCCCCTTGCTTGCGTAAACGGTCGGCAGATATAACCCGTCTGCACGGCTCCGCTTGGGCAGAGAAACTGCTAGGACCCTCCGGTGTTTGCCTTCGGGAGTCAGCCTCTCCTGGGCGTGCCCTTACGGTGGACGACTTTTAGTTTGAAGCAAGCTCAAGGTTTTTCAGAAGTGACACCGATCGGTTCTCTATGCCTGATTACTTTCGGGTTTGGGTGGACAACATTATCTGCTCTTAGCAGGCTCAGCACTTGACATCAGATTTGGCTAGAAGCTTCCCCTTTTCTCTCTTATTCAAATTGATCTCCGCTGTGCCCGGAGCAATTTAGAAAAATTAATTTGGGAAATTTGGTTTCACTTACCCCCTTAATGTCCAATTTTAATTTAGCAACTGCCGACTACGCCAATTGTCCCAATTTCTCCTTCAGGGACGTAAGCACAGGTGACCAAGGGTGCCTCAGCCAGTCTCTAAACTGACACGTACGACCCAAGGTACTTACTTAATATTGACCGAGCATAAATTACACAGGAGACAGACATGCAATGCACGAATCACACACGGTTTATTTACCAGAGTCCTGGTGGTTTCCAGACCTCGGCAGGCCACCCGGGGATCCGCGCCGACAGACACACACACTGGACGTTGGACGTTACAGCTGCGGCTCGGCGTCTTGTTTGAGGCCTCAGTTTCCGGCTCACTGTTTGGACTCACGGTCCACGGCAGAGCTTGGGCAGATGCAGGAAGGGGGGTGGAGAGTGACCGTCTGTGGAGGAGCAGAGCAGGCCTCTCTGATCTTCTTCTGGTGCTTCCTCTTTTTATGTGCCTAGATGGGCGTCTTCAGTGTGTCTTATCAGCGGGTCCCAGGAGCCTTGCATATCTGGTTTTACATATGGGGAGCAGATCACTTTTATCTATTTTCTACATACAGGCCACTCAGGGGTGTTTAATCAGCCTGTTTACATTACATTCAATACTTTTTAACATCATACTTTAATATCACACTGTAATTCCACACTTTGATACTTATTCTATATTATTCTTATCACTATTACTATAACAAGTGGCCAACTTACATCCAGTGCTGTGCCGGGTTTACAGTAATTACTACTGTAAATTGAAGGTGAAGCAAATGCAAAGCGAGAATGCACTCAACTAAGTCTTTTGTTTTCAACAGGGCTACCATAAAGCCTTGGTCAAACTCAGACTAAGAAGAAATACTGTGGATGACATTTCAGAGAGTCTGCGGCAAGGGGGAGGCAAGTTAAACTTTGATGAACTTCGACAGGATCTCAAAGGGTGAGAATCAGACTTTCTGAGGGCCTGGAGAGTTCCTCATGTAAAGATACATTCTTGAGGATAAGGGTATCCCTGGCCCAAGAACTCATAGAGACACCTTTTTTTCAGAGGTGGGTGTCTTCCTGGAGCATATTATAAGAGGAGGACTGTCCCCAATCCAGCAATTTCTCCTTTCCTCCCTGTATTTGGGTGTTTCTGTGTTGGGGTTGGACCATGTATGTGAATGAGTTCATCTGTAACCTCTTGATCATTTCAGGAAGGGCCATACTGATGCAGAGATCGAGGCAATCTTCACAAAGTACGACCAAGATGGAGACCAGGAACTGACTGAACATGAACATCAGCAGATGAGAGATGACTTGGAAAAAGAGAGGGTGAGTTAAGTTTAGGAGAACATGATTTGATTCAGCACCCACGATGTTTCAGACACCATACTAAGTAGTGGGTTACTGAGAGTCATTCTCTCTCTCTCTCTCTCTCTCTCTCTCTCTCTCTCTCTCTCTCTTATATCACTTTATGTATTAGTACCCTGCTTATCCCAACAAGAATATATAACACGATAATATATAAAAATGTAATAAGTTAGCATACATGTAAAAAAACAAAATGAAGAATGATGCAAAACAAAAGTAAAATATAAAACTGGACTATGAATGAAGCTAATAACACTTATGCTTATTAAGGTTGGGCTACAGATTTGGCCTTAAACTTCCTAGTAATGAACTTGAAAAGAGAAAACCGAGTAGTTTCATATTTCACAGTGTTCATGAGAGAGGGGGAGGGGCAATATTTCTTAGGAGATATAAAATTAGTTACTCTTGAAATCAACATTTAAAATAAAAGAGCTGCCTTCTAGTTGAATATTTATTAAACTATTAAAAGTAAACTGACATGGGCTTTTATAATAAAAAATAGGTTAAAACTTTAATGTGAACTTTAAAAATAAATGGTTAAACAATAGATGGTAATTGAGGTACAAAGAATGAAGGTGCATGTTAAACATAAAAGTCATTTTCCTATGAGAAGATAGTATAGAAAAGTGATTTCTAAATGCTGCTCCACAGAACAAGACCATTAGGTGAAAAACCACCAATCATAGTGAAATGTGAACAAGAAGACAAGGAGTACAATTTTCACAAGACTGTATTTAGCCAAATTTTTATTCTGAGATTATATCTTTCCTACTTTGTAGCTATTAAATGGGTTATCTTTTATTAAAAGGTATATTTCTTCATTTACTTTTTCTATGTTCTTTCTTGTCTAAAAAACAACTTAATAACTCCTCACTGGTAATTAAAATCTGTTGTGAAAATTTGACAATGCATGAAATTACCAAGTGTGGGAATTCCAGTCTGGTGTGAACCACAGAGAAACCAGAGGTAAATGGCACATGCCCATTTCTCATTGGTCCAAGTCTTGGGTGAAGTTCTGTGGGGTCTAGGTATTCCTGCTCAATTGCCACATTTCTTCAGGAGGACCTGGACTTGGATCACAGCTCTTTACCACGTCCCATGAGCAGCAGAAGTTTCCCACGAAGCCTGGATGACTCCGAGGAGGAGGATGATGAAGACAGTGGGCACAGCTCCAGAAGGAGAGGAAGCATCTCCAGTGGGGTTTCTTATGAAGAGTTTCAAGTGTAAGTATAAAGGCATTGCCATACAACTTTGCTTTGACCCACCTCCTTTGTCCCATTATTATCAAATGCATTAGGACATTTATTTTATGTACATTTGTCTTGTACTGTTGCTTTTTAAATCAGTTAAGAGAAAAAGGAGGAAATTATGAATTCATATTGCCTTATATTTATACTAATAAAAGGGTAATATGCTAATTAGACCGGATATCTTCTAGACATCCTTCTGGACAAAGCCATGGTGGCAGGGGCCAAGGCAGAGGTGATTAGGGGCGATCAGGCCGGCAGGGGAGGGCAGTTAGGGGGCGATCAGGCCGGCAGGGGAGGGCAGTTAGGGGGTGATCAGGCCAGGAGGGGAGGGCAGTTAGGGGTGATCAGGCAGGCAGGCAGGCGAGCAGTTAGGAGTCAGCAGTGTCGGATTGCAAGAGGGATGTCCGACTGCCGGTTTAGGCCCGGTCCCACAGGGATCGGACCTAAACCGGCAGTCAGACATCCCCCAAGGGGACCCAGATTGGAGAGGGTGCAGGCCGGGCTGAGGAACGCCCCCCCCCCTTGTGCATGAATTTCATGCACCGGGCCTCTAGTAGTTACATAATTACCTTTACCAGTGCTCTTTGTTTTTTCATGCAAATTATAATTACAGTACTGTCTGGGACCATTTGCTTTCAGCTTGCAGAACTCCTTTAGTATCTCTTCTAAAGCAAGCCTGCTTGCATGGATTCTCTTAGTATTCACTGATCAAGGAATATTTTTTATTTTACTTTTATTTATTTCTGGCCTCTATTGTTTCAGATGAGAACACAGCTGTTCATCTTACTGAGGTTCCCCTGTACGTGACAAATTATTTTTCTCTTGCTGCTTTCAAGATTTTTCCTTTGTCTTTATCTTTCAGTATTTTTACTATGATATATCTGAGTATGGATCCCTTTGCAGCTATCCTATCTGATGTTTATAAAGCTTCTTGAATGTGTAATATTTCCATCAAATTTAGTAAGTTTTCAACCATTATGTCTTCAGATATTTTACTGCTCCTTTCCTCTCTCCTTCTCTTGTTATGTGTGTGTTGAGGTGCTTAATGGTATTCCACATTTTTCTTAGGCTCTGTTCATTTTTCTTCATTCTTTTTTCTCTCTGTTCTTCAGTTGCATATTTTCTACCCACCTTCAAGTTCACTGACTCTTTCTTCTGTAGTTTAAAATCTACTGTTGAGACCCTCTAATGAATTTTTTCATTTAATGGGTTGTACTTTTCAACTCCATAATTTCTATTTGGCTCTTTTTAATAATCTCTATCGCTTTATTGATATTCTCTATTTGATAAGACAATGACATCATATTGTCTTTTATTTCTTTAAGCATGATTTCCTTTAGTTTTTGAATATATTTATAATAGCTACTTTGAACTCTTTGTCTACTAATTCTATCTGGGCCCTCTCAAAGCCATTTCTGTTGCCTGCTTCCCCACCCTGGTGTATGGTCACATTTTCCTGTTTCTGTGTCTCATAATTTTTTTATTGAAAACTAAAGATATTAAGTAATATTACAGAAATTCTGGATCCTAATTCTCCTTCCTCCAGGATGTGTTTCTGTTGCTGTTTGTTTTTTAGTGAAGTCAGCCTAGCCTGTCTTCTTTACCGTGTGAAGCCTCTGATGCTGCTTCGCAGAGGGCACAGCCAGACGGAGCGCACTGGCATCCTGGGAAGACTGGTTCTAGCAGGGCTCTCCTGGTCTTTCCCTGATTCTCTGTCAAGCCTCTGCCTCTGTTGATATCACTTCCACCTTTTAAGTTCCACTAATTGTTGGCTGATTGGCCTGTTGTTTTCAATAATGCCTCGGGATATAAATTGCTCTACAGACTTTTTAAGTTCAGGCCCCTTTGAAAGGTAATTTTTGAGGCCAGTCTTTAGCTGTCTTCTTAGCTGCTGTCTCCTTCCCTGGTTCTCTCTGGTAAACTAGCTGGTAAATAGTTTAATTTGTTGATCTCATGAAGTGACCAGTCTCCTCTTCACTCCTTATCACCACCATCTCCATTATTAGATGTGGGAAAAGAGCTTTATATATTTAGCCACTCTTGGCCTGGATCAGAGCTTCTAGAACATGGATTTTGGGTGGCAGCATGGGATGAGAAATGCTGGCAACCTGCCTCCTCCCTGGGAGATACTGTAGCTCTCCACTGGGATCTCAGGGGAGAGAGAGCCCTGTGTCCTCTGACCCACCCACCAAGAATGGTGCTTCTGTCCCACGGAGCTGGGGGCAGGTGAGATGGAGCAGCGTGTGCCTCAGGTGTCACAGACTCTCACTCTTCTTACTGAAATTTCATGGATTGCCTTAAATGCTTCTTTATTTGCTCTATGTTCTTAAGGAATTTTCAGAAATTAAAACAAAATTTTAAATAATATTCAATAGTTATGGTTGTTTCACTGGAGAGAGGGCCTACAGAGCCCTCGTGCCACCATTCCAGTTGTTTCCTACTTATTTTTTTAAGGATTCATAGCATTTTATTTATTCAAAATAATAAGGTCATAAGTGAATATACTACTTTCTAACTGCTTTGTTTACTTAATATATTGTGAACATCATTCTATTTCATTAAATATTCATTCAGAATATAATTTCTTTTTTTTTTTTTCAAATTTTTTATTAAGGTATTATATGTGTACATATCTTACCATTGCCCTCCCCACACCCTACTCCCATATATGCCCCCACCCCCCAGAGTTTTGCATCCATTGGTTATGCTTATATGCATGCATACAAGTCCTTTGATTGATCTCTTATCTCCCCCACCTCTCCCTAACCTTCCCCTTGTAATTTGACAGTCTGTTTGATGCTTTACTGTCTCTGTATCTATCTTTTTGTTCAAGTTTATAATGTTCTTTATTATCCATAAATGAGTGAGATCATGTGGTATTTTTCTTTCATTGACTGACTTATTTCACTTAACATAATGTTCTCCAATTCCTCCCAGGTTGCTGCAAATGATGAGAATTCCTTCTTTTTTATGGCAGCATAGTATTCCATTGTGTAGATGTACCACAGTTTTCTGATCCAGTCATCTGCTGACGGGCACCTAGGCTGTTTCCAAATCTTAGCTATGGTGAATTGCGCTGCTATGAACATAGGGGTGCATATATCCTTTCTAATTGGTGTTTCTAGTTTCTTCGGATATATTCCCAGGAGTGGGATTACTGGGTCAAATGGGAGTTCCATTTTCAGTTTTTTGAGGAAACTCCATACTGTTCTCCACAGTGGCTGCACCAGTCTGCAATCCCACCAGCAGTGCACGAGGGTTCCTTTTTCTCCGCATCCTCGCCAACACTTGTCGTTTGTTGATTTGTTGATGATAGCCATTCTGACAGGTGTGAGATGGTACCGCATTGTTGTTTTGATTTGCATCTCTCGGATAATTAGTGACGTTGAGCATGTTTTCATGTGTCTCTTGGCCTTCCTTCTGTCTTCTTTTGAAAAGATTCTATTTAGGTCTGTTGCCCATTTTTTTATTGGATCATTTATCTTCCTTTTATTAAGTTGTATAAGCTGCCTGTAGATGTTGGAGATTAAACCTTTATCAGTGATGCCATTTGCTAATATGTTCTCCCATGCAGTGGGCCTTCTTGTTGTTTTGTTGATGGTTTCTTTTGCTGTGAAAAAGCTTTTTATTTTGATGTAGTCCCATTTGTTAATTTTCTCTTTAGCTTCCATTGCCCTAGGGGCAGTGTCAGTGAAGAATTTCTTTTGGCATATGTCTGACATTTTGCTGCCTGTGGATTGCTCTAGTATTTTTATGGTTTCCCGTCTTATGTTTAAGTCCTGTATCCATTTTGAGTTTATTTTTGTGTATGGCGTAAGTTGGTGATCAAGCTTCATTTTTTTGCATGTATCTGTCCAATTTTCCCAACACCATTTATTGAAGAGACTGTCTTTATTCCATTGTATGTTCATGCCTCCTTTGTCAAATATTAATTGAGCATAGTGGTTTGGGTCAATATCTGGATTCTCTAATCTGTTCCATTGATCTATATGTCTGTTCTTGTGCCAGTACCAGGCTGTTTTGAGAACAGTGGCTTTGTAATACAGCTTGAAATCTGGTATTGAGATCCCTCCTACTTTATTCTTCTTTCTCAGGATTGCTGTGGCTATTCGGGGTCTTTTTTTATTCCAGATGAATTTTTGGAGAGTTCTTTCAAGGTCTGTGAAATATGCCGTTGGTATTTTAATGGGGAGTGCATTGAATCTATAGATTGCTTTGGGTAGTATGGACATTTTAATGATGTTGATTCTACCAATCCATGAACATGGTATGTTCTTCCATCTGTTTACGTCTTCCTCTATCTCTTTTTTCAGTGTCCTGTAGTTTTCCGTGTATAGGTCTTTTACCTCCTTAGTTAAGTTTATTCCTAGGTATCTTAATTTTTTTGGTGCGATGGTAAATGGGATTGCCTTTTTAGTCTCTCTGTCTGTAAGTTCACTATTGGTGTATAGAAAGGCCATAGATTTCTTGGCGTTAATTTTGTATCCTGCTACATTGCCGAATTCATTTATTAAGTCTATTAGTTTTTTGACGGAGTCTTTTGGATTTTTTATGTACAATATCATGTCGTCTGCAAATAAAGACAGCTTTACTTGTTCTTTTCCAATCTGGATGCCTTTTATTTCTTCTTCTTGTCTAATTGCAATGGCTAATACTTCCAGTACTATGTCAAACAGGAGTGGTGAGAGTGGGC
Organism: Cnephaeus nilssonii; assembly: GCF_951640355.1. NCBI lineage: Eukaryota > Metazoa > Chordata > Mammalia > Chiroptera > Vespertilionidae > Cnephaeus > Cnephaeus nilssonii. Next base: position 60,775,828 of record NC_137072.1, on the reverse strand, counting down.
ATCCCTGTCTTGTTCCTGTTCTTAGGGGAAATGTCTTTAGTTTTTGTCCATTGAGTATGATGTTTGCTGTGGGTTTATCATATATAGCTTTTATTATGTTGAGGTATGAGCCATCTATTCCCACCTTGTTGAGAGCTTTTATCAAGAAAGGGTGTTGGATTTTGTCAAATGCTTTTTCTGCATCAATTGATATGACTATGTGATTTTTATCTTTCAATTTGTTTATGTGATGTATCACGTTTATTGATTTGCGGATATTGTACCATCCTTGCATTCCTGGGATAAATCCTACTTGGTCATGGTGTATGATCTTTCTGATGTACTGCTGGAGCCGATTTGCTAGAATTTTGTTGAGGATTTTGGCATCTATGTTCATGAGGGATATTGGTCTGTAATTCTCTTTCATTGTGTTGTCTTTATCTGGTTTTGGTATTAGGGTGATGCTGGCTTCATAGAAGAAGCTTGGAAGTGTTCCTTCCACTTGAATTTTTTGGAATAGTCTGAGGAGGATAGGTTTTAGTTCTTCCTTGAATGTTTGGTAAAACTCTCCTGTGAAGCCATCAGGCCCCGGGCTTTTGTTTGCTGGAAGCTTTTTGATGACTGCTTCAATTTCGTCCATAGTTATTGGCCTATTGAGCTGTTTATATTCTTCTTGATTGATTTTTGGAAGGTTATATTTTTCTAGGAATATGTCCATTTCCTCCAGATTGTCCAGTTTGTTGGAATAGAGTTGTTCGTAGTATTTTGTAACAATCCTTTGTATCTCAGCGGGGTCTGTTGTTATTTCACCTCTTTCATTTCTGATTTTGTTTATTTGGGTCCTCTCTCTTTGCTTCTTGGTGAGCCTGGCTAGAGGTCCATCAATCTTGTTTATCCTTTCAAAGAACCAGCTCTTGGTTTTGTTGATCTTATGTATTGTTTCTTTGGTCTCTATGTCATTTATCTCCGCTCTGATCTTTGTTATTTCCTTCCTTCTGGTTACACTGGGCTTTTCTTGCTGCTCTTTTTCTAGCTCTTTGAGTTGTAGGGTTAAGTAATTTATTACCATTGTTTCTTGTTTTTTGCAATAGGCCTGTAGAGCTATGAACTTCCCTCTCAAGACTGCTTTCGCTGTGTCCCATAGATTTTGGATTGTTGTGTTTTCATTGTCATTTGTTGCCATGATGTTTTTTATTTCTTCCTTGATCTCTCTGGTGACCCAGTCCTTGTTTAATAGCATGCTGTTTAGTCTCCATGTGTTTGATTTCTTTGGATTGTTTTTATTGTAGTTGATTTCCAGTTTTATGCCACTGTGATCTGAGAAGATGCTTGATATAATTTCTATCTTCTTGAATTTGAAGAGACTTTGCCTGTGACCCAGCATATGGTCTATCTTTGAAAATGACCCATGTGCACTTGAGAAGAATGTATATTCTGTGGCTTTGGGGTGAAATGTTCTGAAGATGTCAATTAATTCCATCTGGTCTAGTGAGTCATTTAGGATTGCTGTTTCTTTGCTGATTTTTTGTTTAGAGGATTTGTCCAGTGGTGATAGTGGGGTATTAAAGTCTCCTACTATGATTGTGTTGCTATTAATCTCTCCCTTGATATCCTCCAGGAGTTTTTTTATGTATTTGGGTGCTCCTATATTGGGAGCGTATATGTTTACCAGAATTATTTCTTCTTGTTGGATTTCTCCCTTTAGTATTATGAAGTGGCCTTCCTTATCTCTTGTTATGGCATTTCCTTTGAGGTCTATTTTGTCAGATATAAGTATTGCTACCCCAGCTTTTTTTTCATTTCCATTTGCCTGAAAGATATTTTTCCATCCCTTCACTTTCAATCTGTGTGAGTCTCTTGTTCTGAGGTGGGTCTCTTGTAGACAGCATATATATGGGTCGTGTTTTTTTATCCATTCAGCTACTCGATGTCTTTTGATTGGAGCATTTAGTCCGTTTACATTTAAAGTTATTACTGAAAGGTATTTGTTTGCAGTCATATCTATTTTTGTGTCTGTATTCCTTCTTACCTGTTTATTTCTTCTTTTTACAGTATTCCCTTTAGCAATTCTTGCATTGCTGGTTTGGTGGTGATAAACTCCCTGAGGCTTTTTTTGTCTGCAAAGCTCCTGATTTCCCCTTCAATTTTGATTGATAGTCTTGCTGGATATAGTATTCTTGGATTCAGTCCTTTGCTTTGCAACACTTTGTATACCTCCTTCCATTCACTTCTAGCTTGTTGTGTTTCTGATGAGTAATCATTTGACAATCTGATGGGTGTTCCTTTGTAGGTAACTCTCTGTCTCTCTCTTGCCGCCTTTAGGATTCTCTCTTTATCATTTATATTTGCCATTGAAATTATGACATGTCTTGGTGTGGGTCTTTTGGGGTTGATCCTGCTTGGGACTCTCTTTACTTGCGTAACTTTTATCTTTCCCATATCCGGGAAGTTTTCTGTCATTATTTCTTCAAATAGATTTTCTAATCCCTGCTGCTCTTCTTGTCCTTCTGGCAGCCCTATTATACGCATGTTACTTCGTTTCATGTTGTCCCGAAGCTCCCTTAGGCTTTCCTCCTGCTTTTTAATTTTTTTCTCCAATTGCTGTTCAGCTTGAGCTTGTTTCTGTACCTGATCTTCTAACTCACTAATTCGGTCCTCTGCTTCTTGTAATCTACTGTTGAAACTTTCCATGGTGTTTTTGATTGTAGCTATATCACTTTTCATTTCTTCCTGATTCTTGCATAAGTTGTTGATTTTCTCATCCATCCGATGTATAAATTCCATGACCATTACTCTGAACTCCTTTTCGGTCATGTTGCAAGCTTCATTTTCACTAATTTCCTTTCTTGGCGACTCCACATTTTCTTTCCTCTGTGAGTTATTTCGTTTCCCCATTCTGGCTATTACCAGATAGCTCAAGCTTCTGTTTGCGTGGACCTGGGCCGTGTGCTGTGGGGACTTCGCTCCACCCTAGTTTCACTGAAGTGCTCTGACACTAGGACGTGTGACTGTCTTTGGTTGGTGGGAACCAAACTTGCCCAGGATCAGTGTCCCCAGTGTTCCGTGTGGTCTCGTGTGCACATTTAGAATCAGGGGCCCTGTCTGCACCACACTGTTGGTATGTGCCGAGAATGAGATCCTTAGCATGTGCCAGGAGTCAGAGTTTCCCTGTGTCTGCACCAAGACTCGAGTGTCAAAGTCTCTGTTGCCTTGTGCGGTTTCTCGTTGAGAATCAGGGTCCCTGTGTGTGCACGCACCAACAATTGGGGTCGCTGGCTCTTAGTGTGAATGCGCTGTGAGTCAGGGATCCCAGGCAGCTGTGTCCGGCGTGCCAAATTCCCTGAAGTGGGGCTGCGTCCTGTGTGTGCTCTCTCTACTGAGCCAAACCGGCTAGAGCGCACATTCTTAAAAACCTGAAGGTGAGCCGGCTCAGTGCACTCTCCCAAAGTCCCAGAAGGGGGGCGGAGTCCGTCCTGCGCGCCAAATTCTCCAAAGGGAAGCCCCTCTGTGCACGCTTTTAAGAATCTCCGAAGGGGGAGCTGTGCCCCGCGAGCCAAATTCCCCCAAATTCCCCGAAGGGGAGCCCTCTGTGCGCACTGACAGATTTCCCCGACGGGGAGCTGCTTCTGTCCCGTGCGCGAGCGCGCGCCGAATTCCCTAAGAGGGAGCGGGTCCCTGCGCAAAGCTCGGCAGCTTGGGCCAGGGGCGGGTCTATCAGTTACTATGGCGCTGTCTGTGCATGCGCCTGTGAGCAGCTTGGGCAAAGGGCGCGTCTATCAGTTACTATGGCGCTTTCCGCACGCCTGTGGGCGCTCAGCAGCTTGGGGGAGGGCCGGGTCTATCAGTTACTATGGCGCTATCAGCGCCTGCGAGGAGGGGGATAGGCTCTTTGACTCACGGAAATCTGCCGGGAAGTCTGGATTCTTGTTTGTTTGTCTGAAGCTGTGATAGCAGTTCTCTGTCCCCAGTGGCTGCAGGGTCCTGGTTTGTGTCAGAAGCCAGGATCCGAGTCTCGGGCAGCTCTGTTTCCCAAGATGGCGTGGTCTCTGCGTCCGCACCAGCCGCCGAGAAGTGTCCACTTTGTGCGCGGGGCTCCGCCGTCTAGGGCTGCCCTGTTCGGGAGCCCCTTGGAAGACCTGCAGAATCTAACTGACCCTATCTCATACACACACACACACACACCACACACATCTACACTCTCCTCTATGGGTTCCTCACTCACACTCTCTCTCTCCCTACCTTCCTGCCGGTCGCCATCTTTCTCCCCAGAATATAATTTCTGATGTCTCCTTAGAGTCTACTGTATAGATGAACAACAACTTATTTATTTATTTATTTATTTATTTATTTATTTATTTATTTTTAATCCTCACCCAAGGATATTTTTCCATTGATTTTTAGAGTGGAAGAGAGAGGGAAAGACAGAGAGAAATATCGATGTGAGAGAAGCACATCAATTGGTTGCCTCTTGCACGCGCCCGGAACAGGGCATGAACTGAGGCTGGGGGTGGTGGTGGTCTGCAACTGAGGTACATGCCCTTGACCAGAATCGAACCCAGGACCTTTTAGTCCAGAGGCTGACTCTCCACTGAGCCTAACTGTCTAGGGCTTAAATAATCTATTATCTAATGTAATAATTTTTTTGATGACCCACTATTAATAAGCAGAACTCTACTGAATATCCTGGTGGCCAAAAATTATACATATAATGAATTATATATATTTTAAGTATGTTTTTTATTGATTTCAAAGAGAAAGGGAGAGGGAGAGAGATAGAAATATCAATAATGAGAGAGAATAATCAATCAGCTGCCTCCTGCACACCCCTACTAGGGATCCAGCCCATAACCTGGGTATGTGCCCTGACTGGGGATTGAACCATGACCTGGTTCATGGGTCGACACTCAACCACTGAGTCACACCGGCCGGGCTGCTTAATTATTTTCTTTAGAAAATTTTCAAAAATGGGATATCTGAATAAAAGGTAAGCATACATTTTTAGGACTACTAATACAATGCCCCCTTATAGAAAAGTTGTGCCAGTTAGCACTCCCACCAGCAATGTATGAGAGTTCATCTCTAAAGGTTGAGACTACTTGGGAAAAGTTTCAGATTATCATATTGTTGAAGAAGAAAAAATCTTAGCACTTCCATTTGAAAAGCGAACTGGGCTGAAAAGACAACAGCACGAGGTGGCTTTGTGTGGTTTCCTGCAGCCTAGTGCGACGAGTGGACCGCATGGAGCACTCCATCGGCAGCATTGTGTCCAAGATTGATGCTGTGATAGTGAAGCTGGAGATCATGGAGCGGGCCAAACTGAAGAGAAGGGAAGTGCTGGGAAGACTGCTGGACGGAGTGGCCGAGGTAAGTCTGATGTGTACAACATTAGGGTAGTTGTAATATGTAACCCTTTTAATCGGAGAGGTTTCTTGGTCTCCAAACTGCAGATCAATGCATATCAAATGATACTCTAGAGGTGTTACTTTCTTTAATACTTCACACACTGATGGTCCTGCCATCACATCAGTGGATGGTAAAATTAAGCAAAAGAGAATCATTGATCAGCTGCTTCATTGCACACCTCACGCTGGGGATTAAGCCCACAAACCAGGCATGTGCCCTGACGGAATCAAACTTTGACATCCTGATTCATAGGTCGACACTCAACCACTGAGACAAGCCGGCTGCGCTTTAAATACACTTTTGTTTTTAATTTCAGAGAGGAAGGGAGAAGGAGAGAGAGAGAGAGAGAGAGAGAGAGAGAGAGAGAGAGAGAGAAACATCAATGATGAGAAGGAAACAACAATCGGCTGCCTCCTGTCCGCACCCCACTGGGGTTCAAGCCCACAACCCAGGCATGTGCCCTGACTGGGAATTGAACCGTGATCTCCTGGTTCATAGGTTGACGCTCAACCATTGAGCCACACCAAACCAAAGAATTTATATGCATAGCCCATGGACACAGGCAATAGGGTAGTGAAGACCTGAGGGGGTGGATAGGAGATAGAAGGAGGGATAGGGGGGAAAATGGGAGATATCTGTAATACTATCAACAATAAAAAATAAAAAACAAAACAAAAAACTTTAGAATAAGACAAAGCAATTTGGTGGTTTTCCTCCCAGTATAGATTTGCTTATTACAAAAGCTTTGGAAATTACAGAAAAGCAGAAGGAAGATTGAAAGGATGTTCATTAAAAAAAAAAAAAAAATTAAGCAAAGAAATTACTGTAGTAACTAAGAATTGTTATTATATGTTTTAAATCTCCAAACATACCTAATTATAAACAGATTACTTGATCACCAAATTTCCCAAGGCAATTTCTATGTACAAGAATACCCATCAGTTGCCCTGGCTGGTGTGGCTCATTGGCTGGATCATCATCCCATGCACCAAAAGGTTGTGGGTTTGATACCTGGTTGGGCACGTAAGGGAGACAACCAATCAGTGTTTCTCTCTCCCTCTCTCTTTCTCTCCCTTCTTCTCTCTCTCTAAAAAGCAATTAAAAAACATATCCTCAGGTAAGGATTAGAAAAAAGAGAGAGACTATGCATCCCTAACTTCCTGGTTTCTTTTTTCCTTATTAGGATGAAAGACTGGGTCGTGAGAGTGAAATCCACAGGGAACAGATGGAACGGCTAGTGCGTGAAGAGTTGGAACGCTGGGAATCCGATGATGCAGCTTCCCAAATAAGTCATGGTTTAGGCACCCCTGTGGGACTAAATGGCCAGCCTCACCCCAGAAGCTCCCGCCCTTCTTCCTCTCAGTCTACAGAAGGAATGGAAGGCGCGGGTGGAAACGGGAGTTCCAATATGCACGAGTAGGATATGTGTTAGCAAATGTGTTTCTAAGAGGTGAGAAGGTGGCTTCCTGAATCGCCATTGCAAGGTTACTACAGTAAGTCCTCACTTAACGTCATGGATCGGTTCTTGGAACTGTGGTGAAAACAAAATATAATGAAACCAATTTTACCATAGGCTAATTGACATAAGCAAGAGTTATGTTCCCACAGCATAAACATTAATAATAAAACGACTTTATTCCAGGACCTGCTGTATTTATATGCCCTGACCAGCACATGATGTTGGTCATTGTGATCAATTGTTAATTCTTCTGCACTTTAATTTATTTTAAATCAACTTTGCCCATGGATCAAAGAAGATTTTTTTTTTACTCATTTAAGTAATTAGGTGTAAATATTGACTACATTAAAAAAAATCTCTGTAAAGTTTAAGAAGTGGTGTACTCACTTGGTACCACAACTGAGTCTTCTCAATTGACAATGAAGTTGCCTTTTAAACTAGAAGAGAACTGTGTAAAGGCTTCTTAGTTTTCTTTTCAATCACAAAATCAGTATTGTCATTTTAGCCCAGTGTGTGAAGGGAAAGTAGGGGCATTCCTTCCCACTCAAGCTTGGCTCATGGGCTTAATAAATAGCTTTTTTATTTTATTTTTTTAAAAGAAAGGAGCCTTTTATTTCAACTACCTTCCTGGGGTAAACTTTTCTGAAGGACAACCTGGAAAAGAACTCCAAAACATAGAATGGGTATGTAGTCATTATGCTAGAATATGTATGAATGGTTCAGATAAATGTTGAATTCTGTGCTTTTTATTCTCTTATCATATCTAATGTCTGTGGGAATAACTGTTTTACTTAATTTTTACACTATTTTTCTCCCATTTGAAATGAGCTGCATGAAACCCCAAAGATCAACTATGGGTTAAAATGTCTTCTCGGACTTAACATAGGAGAATTGGAAGGAGCCTTATCACTAAGTTCAACTGTTTCTAATAATTAATTTAATATAAAGATTTACTATATATTCTCTTTTCCATACGGCTCAACTTATTTGCAACTCAATGTAATGTTGCAACTAATCTAGGAAGAGCCGCTTATTAAATTGTTTAGTTAGTACTGAAATTTGTAGTAAATATGTTCATTTTAAACAAAATTTTAAGGGAGTGGTGAAATTCATATAAATATATTATAAAACTAAAGTGTACATTGTGTACTATTTTAAGAATACAGAACTCAAATGCTCTTGACCTGTATTTCAAACCTAGGATGTATACTCTACATGGAGCTCAATTTTATGAAATGGAGTTTCTGGTATTGAATGTTCACCCATTAACAGAAAGTGTCAGCCAAAGTTTGATTTTGCAGCAGTTTGGGGTTTTTTTTTTGTTTTTTTGTTTTTGTTTTTAATATGTTTATATTGGTTTCAGAGAGGAAAGAAGAGGGAGAGAGAGATAGAAACATCAATGATGAGAGAGAATCATTGATCGGCTGCTTCCTGCACACCCCCTCCTGGGGATCGAGCCTGTAACCCTGGGCATGTGCCCTTGACTAGAATCAAACCCGGGACCCTTCAGTCCGCAGGCCGATGCTCTATCCACTGAGCCAAACCAGCTAGGGCTTGTTTTTTCATTAGGAGAGCGTCTTACCAAATTAATGGGGAAGAAATCTATTTCTCATTAAAAAATAAAAATCTTATTTTTGAAAAGTCTTGAGTAAGATGACCTTTTGAGAGCTAATGGGACAAGCAAGAGAGAATACAGTGCTGGTGAAAAACTTACTAGGAGAGCAGAAGAGAGGCCTGTTTTTTAATTCAGTATTTTAATTCCCATGCTGTTCAATTAATTGGTAGAATGTGTCAGTCAAATCTTCGATGAAAACATTAGCAACAAACCTTTCAAAGCTGGCTGCCATAGAGGTGATACACACTGGGTTTCTTTAACAGTTATTTCCCATGGCTTCATCTTCACCTTTATTTCCGTATACTACACCAAGTCCTTTATTACTAGGTACTAAAGTTTGTGTTCCAGGGATAGTGAGTGTATGTATTTATGTATGTGTACCATGTTGTTACATGTAAACAAACTTCAATTTGAAGTGCAGCCATTATGTGGTATCCATGTGTATTGACCACGTGCCATATATGAATTATGGTCACTAGAGAGTCTTTTATGATACTTATTGTTATACTGTTTTTCATTCCACCTGTAAAATTCTGCAAAATTCTTTCTTATTACCCCTCAGTTACATATTTTTTTCTTATTTAGTCATGGAGAATTCCCTCCTCATCCCTCTCCTATCTTCCCTTTATATTAATATTATTAAAAAGATGTTACTTATGCAGGTGTCTCTTAACAATTGAGAATTTCATTAATGTGTAATACCGAGCACTTTACTTCCTAATAAAGACTTGATATTAAAGCAGATGTAAGAGTTGTCTGTTTCCTAAGTAGAAGCAGTTGGGTAATTTGCCTTTTGTCACGAGGTTAATAATAAAGGCTTAGACTTTGACAAAGGCATCTTCTCTTTTCATGTCTAACAACATGATCGACAACTACTTCTTCTTTAGTATATACCTCTGATAGGTTATTATGATGGTTGTGTAGTATTTCCTAGTGTGCAGCCACCACATTTTACTTTTGCATTCCTATAATGAAGGGTTGGCTCTACTATTTCTACTTCAAAATCTATGTACATAATTCTCTTATTGACTTTTCATGACTTCTCAGGGGGTATGTAACAGGAGTTGGAGTCCTGGGTCCCAGGTATGCAAATATTTAATTTTACCCAGAACAGATGGCTCTCCGGAATGACGGCACCAGTCTACCATTCCACTACATGCACGAGTACCACTTCTGTCCATACCCTCACCAGCATTGGTGCCACCCAACTTCCTAGTCTTTGTAAATGGAATGGTTTTAAAATGAGGTCTCATTTTGTTTTGCCTTTATCTGATTCCTAATTAATAAGTTTAAACATCCCCTTATAGTTATTCAACATTTTTGTTTCTCTTTTTGTAAACTTTCTAATAACACTTTAAAACCTTACACTGTGATCTAATGGGAAACAAGAATGTTTTCATGCATTGCCTATTTTTCCACTGGGTCAAGGTCTTTTTTGCTGATTGGCAAAATTTCCTCCTATGGTTTAAGTATTAATTCCTTATCAGTTGTGGATTTCATTAATATCATTCACCCAAGTGATAACTTTGTCAGTGTTTCCTAGTTTTTTTTATATAGTAACATCAATTTGTTCATTTAGTTTTATAGAGTTTGAGAGTGTTACGGAGACCTTTACAAGATCACAAACTTTTATTTATTAAATTTACAGTCTAACCTTTCACATCTAATACATTTTACAAGTAACTTTGAATAAGGTTCACCAGTATTTTTCTCCTTATAATGAACCAGTTTTATCAATACTGGTATGTGTCTATTTTTTAATTCTTTAGTCTGTTATACCGATTTCTGAATGTTCCTGCATAACAATTTGTATTGTCATTGTGTGTGTTGTTTTTCATACGTGGTCTCCTCATAGGCCTTTTTTATTTTTATTTTTTTTTTGCAAAATTGACTAAGCTATTTTTGGGAACCTTTATTATTCCATATGGATCTGTTAGAATAAATTTGGGGTTCCTGGGAGTGGGGGAGGGTGGAGAGAAAAAATCCCACTGAAATTTAATTGAAATTGCATTGAATTTATTGATTAGTTTGGGGAGAACTGACATTTTACAATATCACAAACATGACTCTCCATTTATTCAGAACTTCCTTAATATCCTTTAAGTGTTTCTTAAAATTCCACCAAGATCTTATATATTCTTTAATATGGCTTTATTGCTACTATGCACAGAATCTTTTTTCCTTTGTATTTTCTAGTTGGTTATTGCTGATCTAGAGGAAAATTACTAATTTTTATCAATTAATTTTATACATCACACACTTTGCTAGCTCTAATAGATTCTGTATTGACTCCTTGGGTTTTCTATGTAGAAGGTCAGCTCATTTGTAAATAAGGACAGTATCATGTGGGACAGTAGCAGTGATAGTAGATATGCTGGTCTTGTTTCTGGTCTAATGGAAATGTGTTTCAGTTTGTGTTCCTTTACAAGAAAAACCAAGAACTTGAGTTCAGGTAGTTTGTTTGGGAGGTGATACCAGGACCCTGGAATGGGAAACAGCCAGGAAAGGAGGAAATGCCAATACATAGGCGTGTGATTGAAGTTGCCCTGTAGGCGACAAGAGCTCAATTCCACCTCTGACAACACTATGAAATGCCTCCCATAATCCTCTGTCTGGAGAACATAAAGCTGGGGCATTTGTCTGTTGGCCCCAATCCCTAATAGTTGAGGGGTTCCCCTGAGGTATTAACACCTGCATTTTCAGGCTATGCCTGCCCTCAGCCAAGCAGGTTCTTTCAGTTTTGGAGAAGGCCTTACAGCAGAAAAGTGAAGGGATTTCTGTTGCTTGAGGTAGGCTGCTATCAATAGCATCTGAACTCACATGGAACTTGACCACAGCTGCAATGGAAGTCAGAGGTGCAGAGGAGATATGACACAGAGCACCAAAAGCATCTGCTTTATCCACCCACTCATGCCCACATTAAGTCTACTCTGGACTTTTTGAGTTGAGGGAAGCCAGCTATAATCTCTAGAAAACAGATCACAGGACAGTTAGTGGAACCAGCTAGTCCCATCGCCACTGCTTGTCACAAGGCCATAATTATGTCACATCTTTCCTCTACTGGCCTTTCCAGAGTTCCCTCACTCTTGGCCAGTGCTTCAGCTGTATACAGCTGCTCGCCTGGTGTGATAATCCACATCTTCTTTGCTGGGGGCTCAAAGTCCTTTGTCCTTTTCCAGGCTGTGGTTGTTTGGATTGACTGTTTACTGTAAACACGGGACATGGAAACCCCAAGGTACCTCTCTGAATTTATCCCTTCTGTAATAGTCAAATCTAGCCTCTCTTGACAGCAATGACCAACGCAATAACTGATTTCTTTGGCTGCTGTCCCACCAGTAAGTATGTGGATCTCAAAGTGACTAAGTGGCAGACAGCATCAGGTTGAGTAGAACCTGTACAGAGAAATCTCAGTAAGTTCTACTAACCTTTCAAGGCTTTGAAAGGTTAGTAGAACTTACTGAGATTTCTTCTTCATAATGGTTTTTTTACCCTATAAATAACACTAGGATTTTCCAACATTGTTTAGATTTCATACTTCCAGTACAGTATCAATACATTTGTTATTTGTTTATTAAAAAATGGCATAGATTCATATCATATTGAAGCTGGAGGGTAACTGGCACACGTATTCACTTAAAAGATGAGGAAACTACTAACAGATATTAGTGACTTGTAATGGGTTTCTAGAATTCAATTTTTAAAAATATATTTTTATTGACTTCAGAGCAGAAAGTTGAGGGAGAGATAGAAACATCAATGATGAGGAATCATTGGCTGCCTCCTGCACATACCCTACTGCGGCTCAAGCCCACAACTTGGGCAATGTGCCCTGACTAGGAATTGAACTATGACCTCCTGGGTGATTGATCAAAGCTCAACCATGGAACCATACTGGCCAGGATAGAATTCAGTTCTTTTTTAGGTCAATTAATTAAACTAGATTTCTCCCCTGTAGTTACTGTCTAACTAGATGAACTAATAAACAGTACAGAATACCAATAGATAATGATGGGTTATTTCATGTACAATTCAGTTCATGATTTCTATGATGCTTTCTTGGAAATATTTTTGGCTGAACAATAATATGATGGCAAATGAAAAGACACAAAATTCATTGAGTACATAAGTCAACATGTTCTTAATTATAGATACACCACGTACATTCAAAAGAAATTTAAGTATATTTTTTAAGAAACAACAATTTTAGGTAGGCAATTGTCAGGAAGATAACAATCATGCATGTCAAGGCTACGTAATTCTTCCACAGGCCCCAAGGTGAGAGATCGATGCCCTGGTTTACCAAGAATTCTTCTCCAGTACATCTGAAAAACAGAAAAGAATCTGATTGCATTCTTATCTGTCCAATTTTACTCAATATATTGGCTGTTCCTTAGTTAAAAGAACCCTATATGTTCCTAAGTCTTAAATAAGTATCACTTCATATGTAATAGGTAACAGTCAATGAGTACTTACAATTCTGCTAGCTACCATGGTAAGCAACCTTCATATAAAAGTTTAGTTAACCCCTAAAACAACTCAATGGGGTGGGTATTATACACATTTAAAAGATGAAGAGACCAAGGTTTAAGGAACTTGGCCAAGTCCACAGGCTCACACTTTGAACCAAGTTGCTGTCCTCTCCAGATTCATTTGGCTCCCAATCTAGGAAGCTGCTCTCTTCAAAGGCAGAAATGTTTAAGTAAATTTTCACTTGCTCCTGAAAGGGAAATCCTCCGCTTTAACAGATGACACACAGGCCCTCACAAACATGATCAAGGCTCTTTATAGAGCGCATTACCCACAAATCAGCCACACAAAGGAACGCAGGCTAAGAATCCCAAAACTAAGGAAAGAGGTGGGGAAGGGCTTCCTGACAATCACACTCCATCAGCTCTGGGACAGAGACCGGGATGAGCCTGGCAGACGCTCAGCTACAGGACATCACCGCAGGCCCAGGTATCAGGTGAGGCCTCAGTGGAAGCTGGAGTAGAGCAGGAAGGAGGAGCCCTGCCAAGGGTTAGATCAGCACCTGGTGCTAAAAATAACTGGCACAGCCACCATTCTTGTCTGGCACCATTGCTGTGTGACTCCTGGAATTGAGCAGTTCCGAAAAATGTCACACCCAGATCGAAAGAGAGGCTTAGTCAGGATAAAGAAAACCTCTTCCTCCCTTATAGGCTTCCGGTCAATACAGCTGACCCCTGAACAATGTGGGGTTTGGGACGATGACCCCCACGCACAGTCAATGATCCACGTATAACTAGACTCCCCGAAAATTTGACTACCAATAGCCTACTGTTCATAGAAGCCTAATTGATAACATAAACAATTAACACATATTTTATATGTTACATGTATTATAATTGCATGTTACCATTAGCTTCCTTACTCCCAAACTCCAAAGGTTCTTCCTTTACCTCCAGAAATCATTTCCCACGCCCATTTCTTCCAGGGATTACTTCTTCTACCTCTGTAATTTACCAAATAAATGTTCTTTTACAGTTTGGGTCTTGCTCTGAATTCTTTCCTAGCCAGAACCCAGGTGCCGAGGTTGCTGAACCCAGGTTTGGTCTGGCCCCACGGGTCAGACACCTGGTGCCGTTCCCGAGGCCTACAACATATTGGACACGGTGACTCGGATTGTTTCGTCACTGGTAAGCCAGCTGTCCTCCCCACCTTGGCCTGAAGGACATCACTGTGTTCTCTTTCCTCCTGCATCTTTTCCTCTGGCCATGGAGTTCTCTCTTTCTCTGTGGATGGCCGCATTGTGGGCGCGTGGGTCAAGCACTGAAAAGCCATTAGGGTGCTCGCTGCTAAGACTCCCGTGAAGGATGAGTTGGTCGTGGACTGGGGAAGTTTGCACTAGGCATCCCGCCGATTGCAAGGCAATGTCCATGCACCCACGAACACTGTGACGTCACACCAGGCCCTCCCTGCGGCTTTCCCTGTCAGCTCACTAGTTACAATGGAGAGAGAGAGAGGTCCTTGCCCTTTGGCCAGAAGGATGTTCTTTTCTCCCCTTTCTCTTCCTTCCTGTGTGTCTGAAGTTCAGGCTGACATTCTTTCAGCTTTTTTAAATCCTTGAGGTGAAGCTAAGGGTTAAGGGTTGAGAGACCATAGGCTACAGATAAGGGTCAAGGTAACTAAGAACGGGGGGGACGGGGGGGGGGGGGGCGAATGGATGGCTGCTTTTTAACTTTGGCTTTTCAATTGGGATTGCTTTCCTAGGGTCTAAACAGGACCTTTTGCTGGATAAATGAGAGCCTAACCTCATCCGGCTTGGAAAATAAGGGACAGCCGGAACTTACTAGAATATAAGTTTCTAATATTCCTGGAGAAGGCCCACAGGACTTGCCCTCCGGACCTGAGGTGCTCTCTGGCTGGCTGGCCCAGCTAACATATATAGGTCACTAAGAACCTTCTCTGGTCCCTGAAACCAACTTTTGTGAGAGCCTCAGGGATAACTTAGGGACTCTCCTTTCACTTTGAGGGGCATCTGCTCTCCTAGGCCAGTGTCCCTGAAAGCACTCATCCCAGCTCAGCCCAGGGGCCTTTCTCCATCACACCACACAGTAACCAAACGCATCACTTACGTTGCAAAACTACAGGTATCATTTGCTGTGACATTGAGTCCTGGGCAGAAGTCTAGTCCCAAAAATTCATTATACTGCAAAGCCTATAACACAAGGGGGAACAGGCAAGGTAAACAGGTTTGAATTTCAAAGTTTCCAAAGAATTATCACAATCCCATCCTCCTAGTTTAATTCTTTATTATTTCCTCCTAGTTTAATTCTTTATTATTCACAGTCTTTGTCACACCAGAGCAGCTAAAATTATTGTTCCCGGTATTCAAGAGGCCTATGGTTAAAATTTTGGCTTCTAATACAAAGGAAATAAAGTATTTGGCAAACAGGGAAGACCTTGGGCTATATTACCCCACAGCACCCTCCTCCTCTCCCCAATGTTATAACCCCAAAACACTATAATTAAAATGATACAATGGTTCTCAGTGACTTTTGTTAATTTATGGTAACATCTTTTGTATTGTTCTTATTTGTTTTAATCAAAACCAGTCATAATTCTTGGAAGCTGAAACTCAATTATACTATATTAAGACAGACAGTTTTCACTGGAGTTAGATTCCAAAGCTAATAATGGCTATGAATAGTATGTGGTCTTGTTTTTTTTTTTTTAATTTCCCTTGCAATATAAAATATGGAGTCTAGAAAAACAAAATGTAGTCTAGGCTCCCAGCCTCTCATGTATTTCGTTATTGAACTGAAAACCAACATTTTTTACATCAATTGGTCAATCTTCCTGCTTCGGCATGAGTTATCTCCCCACCCTTCCCCTCCCTCACACAGGAAAGCCAAGTCTTGGGACATGAGGTGGTCAGGCTTCATTCTGCTTGTCCCCAGCGTGGGAACAATAGACGAGTCACAGGGACAGAAGAGAACTTACCGCGTAGCCATACCGAGGAATGCTCAGGTACTGAAGCCATGAGAGCCAAGGCACAACGGTTGTGAGATTGACCAACAGCCCGGAAAACATCTACAGGAGAAAATCCCAGCAATCAGCACGGGTGGAGTGATTTCCTGAATTCTAAAGCTTACCGCTTTAACCCCCTACAGCCCTGGAGACATTTCTGCTAAGGCCAACGCTTTCTTGAAATTCTTTCCACTACTCTAAAGACCTACCATGTCCCTCTTGCATGTGTATTTCCTCTCTTAGCTGAGGCTGTTTGTGGTTGTGAAGGAATGACAACGTATCTATGTTTCGTTGAATTGGAAGATCCTTAATTGTGGAGGCTTTTACTCTCTCTGTAACAGCACACCACGGAAGGCCCACGGTCCTGACTGCTGTAATGATGCAACCACCATGTTCCCACCGATGGACACACCAGAACGTATCCTGAGCACCTGGTGGGCCTCTATACTTCCCTAACACAATAAGCTCTCTGATTCCCAGGGTTTGCATTCCATCTCCAAGTGACTTTAGGAATAATTTGGGGTTCAGAATGGGTGTTTAAAATAACCCAAAGCCTAGGTATAAAGTGGCAAGCTGCAGCATAAAATATGGTCAATACCTTCATTTAAAGATACCAAAAATAGCATTGCCATGGAGACCCAGGAAGGACCATTCCAAGAAGAGATGGCTACATAAAAAGAGGTTCATACAGAACTTCTCCTAACTGGCACTCTGGATGTGGGGCATAACAAGGACAATGATGTTGGTGTGACTACATTGTTGTTGTTGTTATTCCTCACCCGAGAACATTTTTTTCCACTAATTTTTTAGAGAGTGGCAGGGAGGGGGAGAGACAGAGAAATGTCAATGTGAGAGAGACACATCGATCGGTTGCCTCCCACACATGCCCCTACTCGGGTCAGGGATGGAGCCTGCAATTAAGGTACATGCCCTTGACCAGAATCAAACCCCAGACCCTTCAGTCCACAGGCCAACACTTTAACCACTGAGCAAAACTGGTTAGGGCCATATTTTTTAACTTGATATAACCAAGTGTTCAGTATATAACATCTCCCAGTAAAATAAGATTTTATATGCGGTTTTAAAAGTTCTATATAAGTCAACCAGGGCCAGGGATTGAACCTGCAACCCTTCAATGTGCAGGTCGACACTCTAACCATTTAACCACACCAGCCAGGGCAAAGGATATTTTATTTATTGGACATTATAGGAAAATTGTGCAAGGTTTATCACTTTCTCAATAATGTTTAGATTGGTAGTTTTCAATGGCCAGACTGTGCTATTAACAATTTTTTCAAGGCATCTACTCCTAACACTAGCAGAAAGGATACATGTAGTAAGTAAATAGGCTAAGTGTTCCTGTTTACTTGATGTAATATGGGGAAATGTGCTGACTCGACAATTTACTACCTTTTTTTTTCATTTCATGGCACATATAAACTAGGTTCTAAAATTCTGTGGCACGCCAAAAAAATATATTTTTTGCCTATCTGACAAAAAAACAACAACACAGGTATAATTTTGATTCACTCACACTGGATGGGTATTGTTGTGTTGGCTGTTGTCATTTTTTTATTTGATAGTCTAAGGGAAAAGAGGTCAGTGCCCCTGACTAAATAGTCAGGTATTGTATGTTGTAAAAATTCTTGCATCACACCATTGTGCCTTTTATAGGACACCTGTTGAAAATCGCTGTACTAAGTGGTTCTCTTCACCTATGTAAAAGTTAGGGCATGTAAGATTAGGATTAAGTAACCATTAAAAAATAAGGTACCAGAAATATATTGATATAAGAGAATGTCAAGAACCCAGAAAGGAGGGGACCTAGTATTATGTGGACTTTGGAATATTTCACTATTTTTAAAACACTCCTTTTCAAAACAGAGGAGTGACCAGTGCCACACAACATGTTCTGTTTTTCATGGAGCTTAGCTTCTCCCTTGGAAAGTATTTGATCCAAACAAACCCTCTCAGCTGCTGGGGAAATGAGCCAGCAGTTCTCTAACACCAGCACAGAAGTCCGGCAATGAACCTGCCATTTCTATGAGGGAATCTTCCAATCAAAATTTTTCTGGTTTTGCCCTGGCCAGTTTGGCTAGGTGGTTAGAGTGTTGGCCCATGGACCAAAGGAATGCCAGTTCAATTCCCACTCAAGGACATGTACCTCAGTTGCAGGTTCCATCCCCTGCCCAGGTCAGGGAGAGTGTGGGAGGCAACCAGTCCATATGTCTCTCTCTTGTATCCCTCTCTCTCTCTCTCTCTCTCTCTCTCTCTCTCTCTCTCTCTCTCTCTCTCTTTCCCTCCCTCCCTCCCTCCCTCCTTCCCTCCTCTCTCCCCCTACTTCCCCCCATTCCATTCTCTCTTTAAAGACCAATGGAAAAATATCCTGGGGTGAGGATTTAAAAACAAAAGAAAAATACTTTTCTGGTTTTGAAGTTCTCAGTCATCAAGGTTTCCCTGTATGTCACCAAGAAGCATCTTTTAAAATCTTACTTGTAAAAACATGTTAACTAAAGTTATAGTAACTAGATTAGAATAGTAGCAAAAAAAAGGCTGGGTAAGGTGGAGAAAAAGCTGGTACATTCTCTAATATAAGTTATATTTTAATATATGGCTTCCTTAAAGTTAAGGGTCCCATTGACATAATCCTCTAAGCAGGTTTTCCATGACAGGTAAACTTTTGGGAAGAAATGAGGGGAAAGAAATAATTACTTCTCAGAGAAGCACAGTTCCTACTCACCATCATAAACACAAAGGAGATGGTCATGAGAAGGGTTGCTATGGATACCACACTCTGACCTGCTGCTATGGCCAGTGCCATAGAACTGGCCGCATAAGCCACCATGATAAGGGAAAACATCATGATGAAGAAGGCCTCCGCCTTCGGCTTCAATCCTTAGGAAGGAAAGAGGAGGTTAATCCAGCCGCCTAGGTCCCTGTGTGTTTGGGATTGTTTATTGTGCAAACACTATAATATTTGAAGAAATGAATATTAGCATGAAAAAATGTATCCTCCATCCAATTAACCCGAGTCAACCAATTCCCTTGCCCCCATATAACTATACAGAATGATTCAGTTTTCTTTTTTATACTACTGCATGAGCACATTACAACCTAATACCTGTGCTCCCTGTTATGCAATTATTACCCATTTCTGAGTGCCTGAGGTGGAGGGCTGGAGGCTACACACCTGGCCAGAATCCTACTGCCTTCTCCTAAGAAGGAAACTTGTCAAGAGCACATGCTTTCCCCCGAGACATCACCACATTCCTCACCGTTTGCTGTAACAGTGACAGTGGAGAAACTGGGAGATCAGGACCCCATGACCTCCCAGGAGTGTCACTCTCTGAGGGAGTGCTGCCAGAACCCAGGTCTCTGAGACAAATACCACAGCGCTTGGGATTGAGGATGGGGTTAAATGAAGTTTCACAAAACTACTGCATAAGCTGTAATGGGACACTATTACGGGTCATACACTATATTGTGTATGATATTGGAGCAGCCACAAGAATACTAATCAGGAGCCGAGGATCCAGGTTCTGTGCCTAACTGTTTATGGCACACCCTTTATTTGTAAAATGGAGGCTTAAACTCAGTCAGTGGATCTTGTCCTATAGTGCTTTGTCAAAAATATATATATATACATGCTTGCAAAAAGAAATTAGCTTCCTCTCACATCCAAGACTACAGAAATATAATAATTTTTAACTTATTGCTTACCTAACAAGAAGTATGTTATACAGGTAAATATAACACTTGGTATCATCCTCATTGGTAGTAAATCAGATAGGAGTTTCCCAAAGAAATAAGATGACACTCTGTAGTATCCACTGATATATTCATGCCTAAAAAACAAAAGTGCACACCATGCATCCCACTTTAGTTTAAGAAGGCACAGGCCGGATGATGAAACCATTTGCTGTCTTGATTTCTGCCACCAGCAGGGGTCTAACAACTACAGCTTCTCAATCCTCCAGGCTAACCCACCACCTTCACCCAGTCAGCATCAGGCTCCATCTCAGGGCCACGCCTCCCCTGAGACCTGGCTCCCAAGAGCTCTGTGCAAGGACTCCTCTTCTCATTCTAGAATTCCCTCCCGATGCCGCCCACTTTGCCCTCAGGACTCCAGGTGAACACATTTTGCATCTCCTCCCTCTCCTATGTCTCTGGGTTTCTGTGAAAAAGAACTTCAGTAGCTGATCTCAGTGGTCACACAGGCTTTGCTTTCTCCCTACTTCTGACTATGAAGAAGGTCGTGCTGCTATTCTCCACACCCCCCAAGTAGAGCTTCGGGTCACTAAACCTTCTCTTTCCATTCTCATGATGAAGAAAAACATGGCACTTCTTCCTTCAATGATCATGCCTCCCAACCATACATGCCTGTTCAATTATCAAATCCTCCCCAGTGAAGACCTAGGTCCCTCCTCTTCCTGACATCCTCCTCCGTTGAGTCCAAACTCTTCCACAAACTTCATTCTTTCCCTCTCTAACAATTCCTTTCCTCCAGCTTGTAAATATGGGCAAATCTCTTCCCACTTTGAAAAACACAAGAAACAAACCAGCTGCCTCTGGCTCTTCCATCCTCCCTTCCATTGAGGGCTAAGCTTGGTCTATAGTCTTTGTCAACTTAACTTCCCCATCTTCAATTTACAATTTAACCCTCTACTTTCTCTCTACCGAGCTCCTTTTCATGTGAAGGTCCTCGTGACTTCTTATTTGTTAAAACAAAAAGATCTTTTTCAGCCTCTGTACCATTTGTCTTTGCAGCCATACCCTAATCTTTAAACTCCCCTTTCCCTTGCTCTCATGGTTTCTCTCCCAGCCGCGGACTGCTTTTTCTCAATGAACACTGGTAATCCCCAGGGACCAATCCGTGCCAACTTCTGGACGTGACCAGTTTGACCACCAGCCCTGACACTGGACAGCGCCCTCCCCGGAACAGACACACTCACATGAAGATCTTTTTCTCCACCACGAAGAGCTCCACGGCCGTTACGCTGCTGAAACACTGGTTGGTGGTCAGGAAGAAGAGCACCCCAGCTCTGCGGGGAGAGAAGGGGAAGGAGCACTGCGTCAACTACGCGTCCTTAGAGCATTCCTGCCTGCTGAACTGTTTCCTCGCATGATAAATGTTAAACAACTGCTCAGGTTAAAACAGTGAGGGAGGGGAAGAGCGAGTCCCTCAGGTCTCTCCCCATCCCACTTATTTCCACAGCGGTGTCCCCAAATTCACAGCCCTGGGTTGCCATGGATTGAACTGTCTTCCCCAAATACCTATGTGGAAGCCCTCAAGGTGATGATATTTAAAAGTGGCATCTTTGGAAGGTAATTACATTTAGATGAGGTCATGGGGGAGGTCCCTCATGACAAGATGAGTGCCCTGAGAAGAAGAGGGGGAGACATCAGAGCTCTCTGTGCCATGCCAGGACTTAGCAGGAGGCAGAAAGCAGGAAGAGGCCCTCAGCAGACACTGACCATCCTGGCACCCGAGTCTCCAGAATTGTAAGAAACACATTTCTGTTGTTTAACCCATCCCGTCTGTGGTTCTTTGTTATGGCAGCCAAGGTGATGATGACCCAGGTCACAAAATGCTACCGCCTTTAATGTTAACTAACAAAAACACAAGTACCGTCCTAATGCATGAACAGAGAAGTAGTCAAGGAAAGCCTGCAAAAGTTTAAAGCCTCTATTAGCGGCTTTTTAAAGCAAAGAAGGAACTAAGACATGAGGATGCAAAATGGAAGAGTGGAGTGACATCTCTAGCAATACCTCCTTAGATACATTCACCACACAGTCATCAGAAGAACCTTCGTATTATCCTGGACGACCCACTGCCAGCATGCTTTCCAATGTGCTCAAAATGAAAGCAAATCTCTCTCAGTAAAATAATTAAGGTTTAAAAAGGAAAGTACTCACAATGGAATACTATGCTGCTATAAAAAAGGAGGAATTCTTACCATTTGCAGCAGCATGGATGGACCTGGAGGGCATTATGTTAAGTGAAATAAGCCAGGCAATGAAAGAAAAATACCACATGATCTCACTCATTTATGGAAAATAAAGAACATTATAACCTGATGAATAAAAAGATAGATACAGAGGCAGTAAAGCACCGAACGGACTGTCAAATTACGGCAGGAACGCTGGGGAATGTTGGGGAGGGGGGAAAAGAGATCAACCAAAGGACTTGTATGCATTCATATAAGCACACCAATGGACACAAGACACTGGGGTGGGTTGGGATGAGGGCATGTGACAGGGGGTAGGAGACGCTGGGAGAAGGTCAATGGGGAAAAAAAGGAGACTATTATATATATTAGTACATTATATATATGTACTAATATATATAATACTTTAAACAATAAAAAAATATTAAAAAAATAAAATAAAAAGAAAAGTACTCAGTTTATCTACCCTTTGATAAAAATATAAATGTTATGAAAGCATGCCACCACACATGAAACAGTCTTGGTTGGGCTTCCCTGTTAAGACAAAACAATTTAATTAACATTAAGGATGCCAACTGAAACTAAGAGAGGAAGTGGCACATTATGTAAATCCAAGGGTACAACCCCAGAAATAAAGGGTCTATAGATACTCATTGTCTTTACCACCAATAATCTCTATATATAAAAGTCTAAGCGACCGAAAGACTGGAACAACCGGTCACTATTAAGCACACTGACCATCAGGGGGCAGACGCTCAATGCAGGAGCTGCCCCCTGGTAATCACTGTGCTCCCACAGTGGGAGCGCCACTCAGCTGACAGACTCATCCTGGAGGCCCACTGCCCGGCGGCAGCCACTCCCTCAGTAGTCCTGCAGGTCCAGTCTCCAGAGAATGGGCCAGGCACCGATGGACCAGTACAACTGATCCCAACAGCACTGCTGGCCTCCTGGAAGTCCCTCCTTCCCCTCCCTAGACTCTCGGCAAGGAAGAAAGGATATAAAAGCGGCTGCCAGGTGACTCCCAACAACCAGCACAAATATCAGCAGGACGGATCCGGATCCCAGGTCAGCAGGGGCATCCCACCGCCTGACTGGAGAGCCAATAGCATCCTGCTCACCCCACCCCCAACCCTTCTTGAGATCCCACCCATGTATGAATTTCGTGCACTGGGCCTCTAGTAATGATAATAAAGAACAGAATTTAGGCAACAGTCTGATTTCAAAGTATTTATATAATAATGAATAAATGGGAAATAATCAGGCCCAGTACACAAGCAGCTATGCAACTTTTTCAAATTAAAAAACAAACAAACAAAAAAAAACAATATCAAAGGAAAAGCTAATATCAGAAACATGGGACATGGCAACATTCTGCTCAATTTGTTAATTGAACAACACAATAATGTCAATAATGAGTCTGCACTAGTAGATAGTGAAATTCCTATTACATCATAAGATCATTTATTTTATAGTAAAAACAGTTTTTATTTTTAAAGAATTTACTATATTCTGATTCCTTTTAAGGAGTACAATAACCATTCTGCCACTAGACTTTTCCAGCCTGCTGTCTCACCCCAGATCCTGAATGAGCAGCAGCCACCACCCAGATTTCCAGCTTCCAGTCGGCCCTGCAACCCATTATCCAGATTGGCATGTGCCAATAACTGAATCGATCCTGCTGCTCTTTCTCCTGATCAATAAAGGTAGCAGTCAAGGGGAGATTGCTGACAGCAACCAAGACCTCAGTTCAGTCCTGAACGGGTTTTTCCAACAATTGCAACTGAGCTTTCCTTCAGTCCCTAGTTTTGTTGTGCCGCTAAAAATGTAGACAAACCATAATTGCTTAATGGGTAACATTACTTCCTAACAACCCCTACATTTTTCAACTTTGGACATTAAGAGGTCAGCATTTAATGGTGATTTTTAAAAAGTACAGTAAGTAAAGTTTAAAGTTTAAAAATAAAACATCTTGTCCATTGTACAGATTAGAGAAAAAACGAACAGAGCCTTTCCCTGGGATAGTTCATTCCCAAAGAAGAAAAGCAAAGCACTGGCCTCCAGAGATATTTTAACTGATGAAAAACTGATAGCAAACGTAAGTCAACCAAAATAAATCCAATGCTCTATTTCTCCAGAAACAGCTAAAGTTCTCCTTTATTTCTCTGGGTTCTTCTCCTAAGATCTCCCATGGCTAGACTTCCAGTGCCTCTTTAAATTCCAGTTAAGGACAGGTGTCCAAATGCTTTTTTTTCCAAATGCTTCCCACTGCACAACACAAAAGGTGCAGAGACCCTAGATCCTGTGATAAGTTAAAATACGGCATCTGTAAAGGCACAAGCCATTAACTACAAGCAAGTTTGGAAACTGTGCCGATAAGAGCACAGCCCTCGTGAAAGGAGAGAGAAAACAACGGCATAAGTCTGAAGAGGAGTTGCCATAATAATCTCATTGTAGAAGGACACTATCTGATTCCATCCAGGAAATATATTTTCTACCTGAGTGAGAAATTTTCATGCTTTTTCTTTCTTGCATGAAAAAAAAAAAATCACCCTTTTCTAGACATCAGCTTACATTCAACTAAAGCCACTGAAACTTTCAGCAATAGTAAAATGGGGATAATACCACCCACCCCTCTGGGCAGGAGAGTTCCCTGAGATCATGGGTAGAAAGCCGGGAGCACAGCGCCTGACACAAGGCAGCTCTCGATACCCAAAGCACAGGGGAACTCTGCTGTCTGCAACTCGCTGAGCACCTGTACTCACACCTGTCATGAGCCCATTGCAAAGTCTTATCATGAAACAATATTTTTAAGGGCACAATGTGACTGGAACTCAGAAAGGTAAACTGAAAAAGTGCTAAGCATATACCATAACCACACACACACAAAGAGCCTAATATGTAAAAATTAATTTAAAAAGTAAAAGCTAATTTCAGGAGCATGGGACCTAGAATAATTCAGATCAATTTGTTAAGTCTTACATCTAATAGTAGTACAATAATGTTCACAATGATTCTGAACTAGTATATAGTGAAAATCCTTCTAAATTACAAGAATTTATTTTATCATAAACTAGAGGCCTGGTGCACAAAATTCGTGCATGGGGGGGGGGGGGTCACTCAGCCCAGCCTGCACCTCTCCAATCTAGGACCTCTCGGGAGATGTCAGACTGCCTCTCACAATCCGGGACCACTGGCTCCTAACTGCTCACCTGCCTGCCTGATCACCCCTAACTGCTCCCCTACTGGCCTGATCGCCCCTAACTGCCTCTGCCTTGCCCCGCACCCGGGACCCAGGATTCCCTCCTCCGGCCAGTCGCAGGCACCCAGGACCTAGGCCAGCTTCACCCGGGCTGGCCGCATCCACAGGGGACTGCGGGCGGGTGGCTTCGCCTGGGCCACAGCCGCAGGTGCCCGGGACCACAGGGCGGGTGGCTTGTCCCTCTCTGGGGCCACAGCCTGGCAGGTCCCCATTCCTCTCTCCCCAGTGTTAAGTGTCTGAGTAGTTTTGGCCCGAGGGCGCAAGGGCACGAGGGTGTGAGGGCATGATGACTATTTGCATATTAGCTCTTTATTATATAGGACACTTTTTGTTAAATAATTAAATGTATTCTAATTCTTTTCTGGTAGTACTCCATATTATATCAAACAAATAAAAATAGAATGGAAATCAACTCAGCAAAACTAAAAAATAAATAAACTGGACTAAGAGAAAATTTATAACTGTGTGTATTAAAGGACACTATCAATATACAGTATAACGAACAGAATGGGAGAATATATTTGCAAATTTATATCTGGTAAGGGGTAAATAGCCAGATATATAAAAAAGTCTTACAGCTCAACAATAAAAACATCCAATTAAAAAATGGGCAAATGGCTTGAGTAAGCATTTTCCCAAAGAAGACATATAAAAGGCCAATAACCACATGAAAAGATGCTCAGCATCACTAATCACTAGGGAAATGCAAATCAAAACCACAAAGAGATACCAATTCAACCAATTAGGGTGGCTATTATAATGGGCGAGGAGGGGAAATGACAAAAAATAAATACCAACAACAAAATAAAAACCACACACACACAAAAAAACACACCCAAAAATAACAAGTGTAGACCTGGTTGGGGAGAAATTGAAACACTTGTGCACTGCTAGTAGAAATTCAAAATAGTGTAGCTGCTACAGTAAAGAGGATGGCGGTTCCTAAAAAAAAAAAAATTAATAGAATTATGAAATGATCTAGTAACTCCACTTCTGGGTATATATCCAAAAGAATTGAAAGCAGAGACTCAAACAGATATTTAGTTATACACCCATGTTCACAGCAACATTATTCACAACAGCCAAAAGGTAGAAATAGTCCATATCTCCATGGACAGATAAATGAATAAACAAAATGTGGCGAATAAAACAAGTAAACAAAATATTGCCAAAGGTATATTATTCAACCTTTAAAAGGAAGAAATTGTGACACAGGCTACAGCATAGATGAACCTTGAAGATACTATGCTAAGGGAAATAAGCCAATCACCAAGGACAAATACTGTATGATACACTTATATGAGATACCTACAATCGTCAAATTCAGAGACAGAAAGTAAAATGGTGGTTCCCAGGGGCTGAAAAGGGGTTGCGGTACGGAATTGTTCAATGAGGGCAGAGATTCACTTTGGGAATGTGGGAAAAATGTTCTGGTGTTGGATGGTGGTGATTGCACAACAATGTGAATGAAATTAATGTCACTGAATTGCATGCCTAAAGCTGGACAAACTTTATGTTCTGTATTTTTTACCACTATATAGAGAGGAAAATTAAGCCTTCCACACAGCTTTCAATTCACTGACTTATCCTACTTGTCAATTCATCTTGTATTTGTCTGAAATTCAAATTCGTAATGGATTTTCATTACCTTGGAATAAGTAATAGCACTTTTGAAAACCAAGATCCAAATGTACTTACCTGTTCTGGATTCCTGTAGGGTCACTTTTTAGATCATAGAAAATGGCACCTACGACCAGTCCCAGGATAACTGTTATGATTACCTTTTCAAAAAGAGAAAAGAGTTTCAATTAAAGGTAAAAAACGTAGCACACCATTTATTATTACAAATATATACGGCTACATAAGCAACTCACTCCATGGAGATAGACACTTTAAATGGCTTGACCAAAATCCTTGGGAAAATATAAAACAGTAGGTGTTATTAGACTGCCTTCTAAATTAAAATTAAAATAATATCTGTTGTTGGGGGAGACTGAAGGAGAAGGAAGTAGGCTATTGGAAAAGCTGGATTCCTCTGGGGGCTCCCAGGCACTGCCAGTTCAGGCTGCTGGGCCCGGGAATGCCACAGAGACCAGAGAACAGTGCAAGCATCTAGCAAATTGTTGGGGAAGGAAAATAAAATTCAAGTGGCTAAGAGTTCTGGCCTGAACTCTCAACTTTTGTACTAGTGAACACTCATTGTTTTATAATATTTCAAGAGGTTTAAGTGAAAACAGGATATCTTTATTCTTAACATTAAAAACAAATATAACCTCTAAAGCACACATAGCAACATTTCTAACAATGGAATTTTGCTCATTAGGAAGTAGGGGTAAGTGGGGCACCGCCTTTCCTACCCAGGGGAGTCTCCATCCTGCATGGAAAAATGCACTGTCACTGTCAACAAGGCACTCAGCCAGCTTTCTCTGAGGGCACCAAGTGCTTCCATCACCCATTCTCCTGTCACGGCTTCTCCAGCAGCCACAGCCCCTAGGGCCCATAGCTCGCAGTGTAGAACTAAGCTGCCGATTCTTTCCCACTCTTACTACCTTCACTTAGTCCGTTTGATGAGCCCTAAGAAGACTGGATAAACATCACTGCTGTTCTTAAGACTGGAAAAAAAAAATGTCTCATTAGGACACGTCTAGGGTAAAGGGTTTTTTATTATATAATTTACTTGAAGATATTCTACTTATTGTGCTTTAAAATTATATTAAATATAAAAGATAAGAAACAGTCATCAAAAGAAAATATCCCACTAGGTATCTTGAAACCTTCAAAATTAAAAAGAAAATCTCAGTCCTACATCTGCCATGCTATCCGACTTGAAGTAACTTGTCAAGCACACTCTAGGCATGGAGCACACCAAGTTGGAGAACAGGACCAGGATCTGTGAAGGCTGATTTGTTAAGACCACAGTCTGGAAAGAATTTGGTTAGAGATGGCCTTTAAAAATTCCATTGCTAATAAGAAATTGGACCAAAATATTTTACCCCGGCATATTTGAATTACCTTCAGAAAATACTGTACTTCGTGTCAACAGATCAAGCTTCCAAAACAGGTGATGATGACGTCATCAACACGTATGCATGAACATGTATACAAGTCTGTAGTTTCACACAGTGCTACTTTAAGAATATTCTGACTTTTAAACTGGCCACTCCACATGCTTTGTTTCTTTTTCATTCAAACTTGATATTTTATACTAATAGGTTATCAATATTATCATTAGGATGTTTCCTATCTTTTATATTTAATATAATTTTAAAGCATCTACATGATTCATTCTTGTGTTAAGAAAAAGAAAACAGACAAAGTAAACATGTTGCAGTATGAAACATGCAGAGACCCTGTCTGCGTATCTGTGTATCTGGCCTCTATTTTGTATAGAAAAAAAAAAAAAATCCCCCACATGTGTGATTCCATCTTTGTTCAAATGTATTTACCAACATTTCTCAAGGTAAGCTCTGAGGGATATTTATGGCCAAAACTACAAAAAATAATCCAAAGTCAAATATTTAATATGCTTATAGAAATAATGAATCTCCAAGAGATATGATAATGTTTTTCAAATGGGTTTGATCAGAACAACCTAGGCACATTAAATGAACATTAAATCTTCTTATACAGACAATTTATTCAGTCCATGATCTTCCAAATACAACCACTGGTTAAATGCATGATCAGAGGCAAAGTCTGAATAGTTTAAATGGCTAGTTCAAAGCTAAGTCCAGCGTAAGACTGCTGTAAGATTTATCAGCAGGAAGCCATAAAACATTTTTATAGCTAAATATTCAAACACTTAGAGAATCAAATGACATACATGCAAGTTTAAAACCCAAAACTAGGGGGTCAGAGAGCTAATTTCTGTTCAGTCCATGAGATGACAGCAGTTTTTACCATTTTTTAAAAATATTTTTTTACTAGAGGCCCTATGCACAAAATTCGTGTAAAGGGCTCAGCCCTGGCAGCCACAGTGGCTGCCTCGGCCCTTGCAGCCCCGGCTTTGTCAGGAAGGTTGTTCTAATTAGCATATTATGCTTTTATTATTATAGGTTGATTTCAGAGAGGAAGGGAGAGAGGAGAGAGAGATAGAAACATCAATGATGAGAGAGAATCATTGATTAGGTTCCTCCTGCACACCCCCCACTGGGGATTGAGCCTGCAACCTGGGCATGTGCCCTTGACCAGAATTGAACCCGGGACCCTTTAGTCAGCAGGCAGATGCTCTATGCGCTGAGCCAAACCAGCTATGGCTTTACCATTTTTTTTTTATTGTTGAAGAAAGAGAGAAAAATATTTTTGACACATAAAATTTCTAGAAAATTCAAATCTCAATATCTACAAATAGTTTAATTGGAGCACAGCCATTCTCATTTGTTTATGAATTACTATGGCTGCTTTCTCCCTAAAATGGCAGTTGACTTCATGACACAAAGACCACAAGGCCTGCAAAGCCTAAAACATTCACTATCTGGTCCTTATAAAAAAGGTTTGCCTACTCCTGCCCTAAGCTAACATTCCAGTATTCACAAATCTGAACAAGAGCTGTACCTCCCCCCAGCCCCCTGCCCCCCATCAGATGCTCAGAGATGCAAGGTTCTATCCTTATTCTATGAGATTGCCAGGGCTCTGAACATTGTTAGAATTCCTTTTGTGGAAGTAAGTTGACTGAGGAGGCAAATAGGCTGAGCATGCGACCTGGAGGTACTAGGCCTGGGGTTTGCAGCTGAAGGGAGCCTAGCTCCAGAAGATGCGGAATCGTGGTGTAGTAGAAACAGCTCCACACTCCAATCACTCCCTGCCCAGAGCTACCATTTATATGACTTGGACAAGACACCTTAAAAACACTTTTAGAGGCAAGAGAAATTGAAGTTATTTTCCAAGTAAAAAAAAATACGATGCGTAAATCACACTAAAGAATGAACTCCATTACAGCCTCTCACTGTTGACCGTTGAGTAATCAGGTTGACCTGATTCACCAGACTTGTTTCCAAATGACATCACATTCGTTCTAAAAGAATAGACATTTACTCTTGGTAGTACACAAAAGTGCTCATGTTTTGACAGGAGTGCCAAATAACAAAAATGTCTGGAGCAATTAGCAGTACATCTCAAAGAGGGATCGAGGCTCTCGGTATTAATACTTAAAGGGCAACAGTACTGAAATAGAAAAATTATGGTGTATGTGGTAAATAGTCAATAATGGTTCATAACAGGCAGCTATGTGTCATCTGTAGGCAGTGAACAAAAATTCTATAATGGATAATGAAATTAACAAAAATAGTTGTCTAAAATCATTTTCTTAGAGAAAAACTAGAAATACTAGGGTTTTATATGACAGTGGGCTTAAGAATAACAAAAACCATAAAGGAGTAATAACCAACAACTATCAACAGCACCAGCCCAAAGACGAAAAGAACATTATATCATCTTAATAAAGAGAAATTTAATCTGACAATGAATAGCCTTATTTAGTGGAAGTCAAATTTGCTTACTACCTTTGTATTCATTGCAAAACAATTTAGGTGTCTAGTGCTCTCCTAGAATAGAATCCCTAAATGCAGGTGAGTCAGAAGGAACAGCATTTGGCCTTGGCCAGTGCGGCTCAGTTGGTTGAAGTGTTGTCCAGTGAAGTGAAGGGTTGGTGGTTCGATTCCCAGTTAGGGCACATACTCAGGTGGCAGTTTCCATTCCTGGTTGACACATCCATAAGGCAACCTATCAATGTTTCTCTCTCACATCTCTCTCTCTCTCTCTCTCTCTCTCTCTCTTACTGTCTCTCTCTCTCTCTCTCTCTCTAGACCTCAGGTGAGGATTAATATATATATATATAAATAAAAATAATGAACAGCATTTGCACACAGTCCCTTCCCTCAGACAGCGGCGGCCCCTCCCACACTCAGGTGCACTCACTGACATCCAGGTGAAGGCTTCCCTGATCACCTGATTTAAAATGC
Source organism: Cnephaeus nilssonii (assembly GCF_951640355.1). Taxonomy (NCBI): domain Eukaryota; kingdom Metazoa; phylum Chordata; class Mammalia; order Chiroptera; family Vespertilionidae; genus Cnephaeus; species Cnephaeus nilssonii. The sequence goes on along the minus strand of NC_137072.1, from coordinate 60,744,717 downwards.
AAACCAACCCCTCTCCCCTCTATCTCCTTCCCCCTCTCCTTTCCTTCTCTCTCTCTTCCTTTCTCCTCTTACCTGCTTAGACTTCCTCCATGGCCCACTCTTCCTCCTGCCACGCTATACACTGAGTGGCCAGATTATTATGATATCTGAACACATAATAATCTGGCCACTCAGTGTATATTCTATATAATAAAAGGCTAATATGCAAATTGTCCCCTTGACCAGGAGTTCGACCAGCAGGCAGGCCGGCCAACCTCCCATGTCCCCTCCCTCTGGCCAGGCTGGCCGGACCCCACCCATGCACGAATTCATGCACCAGGCCTCTACATACACACTGAGTGGCCAGATTATTATGCATTCAGAGATCATAATAATCTGGCCACTCAGTGTATATTTTATTTCTGTATGAGTTTAACAGCTGTCTCTCCTCAAAAGAAAGTATGCAGGGATTTTATTTTTACCCATTTTGCTCACTACTGTGTACAAGCTGCCAAATGCTGCACGTTATCGATAAGACCTTATTGAATAAATCAGGAAATGAATGTGTGCAGCTACCATGAAACCACAAATGTGGCTAAATGATTCCTTTAATTCACCCTTTTGGGAAGGGGGAGGGGATTTTTTTACAAAGATGACATTTTATAGCTTGTCTAAATCAACAAAATATCTGAATTAGGTAGTAAAAAAAAACAAAACAAAAAACAACACTAAAAAAAAAAGTTATCCACAGTTAAAAACTTAACTGTGCTTTATTTATTCTATTGACTATTTCCATATCCCAAATGGAGTGAGGTGGAAGTGTGGGGAAGATAAGTATAATTTGCAATAGATTATATCAGAATCTAATGCCCCACGTGAGCATTTCACAGCATAATTCGAAGAATCTGTCAGGTTACCTGAGCTATGGAGGCCTGGGGATTACCCAGTAAGTTTTTGAAGGAACGCTTGGAAACCCATCTGAGTTGATGACAGAAGGAGGTGGCATAGGTGATCTCCTTGAAGGCTGTGCTCTTCTTCTTCTGTTTCTGACCCCCTGAGAGTTGATCTAACTCAACTTTGGTTTCTCTGAAGAAGGCGGAGTTGACATAAAACTCAGCTAGTTTTTCTATGAGTGGCTTATCTCTCTTGGAAGGCTCTTCCATCTCCTTGACTTGGAATAAAAATGGACAGAGGGAAAACATTAACAAAATAACTGATTTAGCCCATTTTTGCTGAAATCCGTTTCTTGGATTTTTCCCTAACACCTTAGTTATAAGTTTAAATATAAAATTATTAGACCTGTCATTGCTTTACACATTAGAAAAACAGTTAAATTGCCGGACTACTTTCATACACTTATACATACAGCAAACCCACTGATAACTATAATATTTGTACTTTGATTCTTTTAAAATAAAAATCTTACCACAGAGAGCTATATTTCTTAATATAAAGCCTGGTTCCTGCTTTCTACTATGTGCAAATGCATAAGTAGCTAAGTTTCTTCTTTCAGAACACTAAAAATGAGCTTATTTTTTATAAAAACTCCCCGTAGAACTGACACTATCGTATCACAGCACTCATGGACAACAAAATCTGTGTTGACTGATGCTAAAGACTGAACGCATGTGTTCTCCCAAAATTTATATGCTGAAACTCTATCCCAAATATGATGTTATTTGAAGGTGGGGACTTTGAGACGTGATTAGGTCATGAGGGTGGAGCCCTCATGAATAAGATTAGTGCCCTTTTAAAAGAGTCCCCTCCCCACTTCCACCCTGTGGGCCACAAGGAGATGGTAGTCCAGCTATTAACCAGGTCCTGGGGCCCCAACAGACAACAATCTCCTAGCACCTAAACTGTGAGAAATAAATGACTGTTGTTTAAGCCGCCTGGCCTGTGTTATTCTTGTTACAACAGCTCAAGTGGATTAAGTCAATTGGTATCAGAAGGCAGCATTAGTTATTTAAATTCACAAAACTACATTTCAATGAGCTGCCATATGGCTGAACTTCAGGCAGTTCAATTAGGCAATAATCTGTGAGTCTTGACAGATGCACTTACCTTCACCATCTTCGACCTCTCTGTTTAATACCACAGCGGAGGAGTCTCCATTAATGACATCCAGGAAGAAGTCTGCAGGGTTATTATAGGGCTCACAGTGGTGACCTACAGAAGAAGGCAATCCAGGCAAACAAGAAAAACAATATATATGTTGAAAAGAAAGAGAAAAAAAAAGCTGCAACTTGGACTAATGCTCCTTAAAACAAGGCAACATGCAAAGGCAACTAAAGCACAGCAGGATTGTGTTTGGGAGAAGCCAAGAGTGTGTTCTGCTCTCTGGGATCAGCTAGTGACGACCGGAATGCCAGTACCCACTTTAGCAATGATTGCTTCTCCACCTACTGAACTTAGGTGCAAATTATTACCCCCTCTGCTGCTATAGTTCCAGCAAAGAGAACAAATCACCAGAGCAGCACTCTCAAGAGGACGTGCCCAGCATGGCACACCTGAACGCTTTACCTTCACTTCTTGTGCCTGTTCCTCTGAACTCCACTTGGTCTATAGTCTTCTCTCAGATTCAGCTCCCCTACAATCCCCGACCCAAGTATCCTTGATTTTAAGTAACAGAGATTATACAAAAACAGTTTTTAAAAGATAGCTAGGGAATATTTAAAACTATAGTTAGGGTCATAGAGCATCATCTATAATAATATCAAATATTTCTAAAATGAAGCAGACTGCATGAGCCATAAAAAAAAAAAAATTATAGCCAGGCCAGCATTGCTCAGTGGTTGAGCATCGACATATGAACCAGGAGGTCATGGTTTGATTCCTGGTCAGGGTATATGCCTGGGTTGTGGGCCTGACCCCCAGTTGTAGGGCAGCTGATCAATGATTCTCTCTCATCATTGATGTTTTTATATTCTCCCCCTCTCCATTCCTCTCTGAAATCAATAAAAATATATTTTAAAAATAAAATAATAATTATACCTTGTCATCTGAAATAGAAACTGGCAACCCAGAACTGTCAGAAATATTAGTCCATTAAAGTCAGACTCAGAAGTAGTCATTCCATTGATTGGTAAGTCACTCATATCCACTCAAGGACTAAGTCTTCAATCAAATGTTACTACAAAATTAAGCAGCATCTCCATAAATCCTCATAAAAGCAGACCAACATCCCATGCAGGGGGAAAAATGATACAGCTTGATCTATTATATATATGGTTAAGAAGACAAATGATTTAGGGGAAAGGGCGGTATTAGGCCTTTTTGAAAATGTTCAGTTAGATTAATAACTGATTATGAGGCTAATATATTGAACTGTTAGGAAAGGGGCACTAGAGCTGGGAAGCAGAACAGTATAGGCTCAGTAGAAGTAGTCCTACACATACACAAAGTATGCATGCATATTCAAACAGGACAAAAAAGAGACCTAAATGACAAGCCAGGGATGCAAAATGAAGTGGTGCTGACCAAAGATGGTCTGGAGTGGTGGAATCCATGTTATCTCTACTCAAAGATCAAGCACTCCGACCACCTCCTCCGCTCTCTTTCAGGATTCTATTAATGAAGGATCTCACTGCATGAAAAGGCAAACATACCAGCTGATGCAAAGTATCCCAAGGCCTCCTGAGCAGGCCCATGGAACATCAGTTTTCCTGAGGCCAATAAGGTGAGGCTATCAAACAACTTGAAGATGGAATAACGAGGCTGATGAATGGAGAAGATGATGGTTCGTCCCTGTTTAGACATCCTAAGGTAAAAGTGAGAAAATAATAATGAGCCATTCAACATCTGAATCTTGCACATGTTAGCAAAAAAAAGTTTATTCCTACCTTTAGCTAATTTCTTCCTGGTTCAACTTGATTTTCTCATACTAACAACATATATTATCTCTCTGATAGGTAAGGGATCTATATTCAACCTTGTTATGAAAGACTGACATTTCTTTTTTTTTTTTGGCTATGTACATAGGGTGCTTTATTCTCCAGAGTGATGCATGCTACAGTGGGTTGGGCTTGCACCGATGTCCCCATATGTACAGAATGGAGTAAAGTGGGTCTCTGACAAGTCTGATTTGCCTTGATGTGGAAAGGCAGATGGGGAGGATGGAACCAGGGATGTGTGCAGTCCTGTGCTGGTTCCAGTCTGGACTGCAGGGTCTAGGCAGTGTCCAAGGTGGTCACATCCAGGAAGGGGATGCTGCCGGGCTTGGAGGGTCTTCTGTTCCATGTCTTCTCCTGGGTGCCTGTATCTCCCCATCCCAGGCAGTTAATCCAGCCAGCCTCCATTCCACCAGCTCTACATGTTCTGGGTTTATGGGAATAGAGCTGTGGTCGCTCAGTGCTGTAGCTCCCTCATCTCCCTTGCTTTCTAATGATGGATCTGGCAAATAAAGCCCCAGGGCTTGTATCTGATCCTGAATATCGGCAACTACATCTTTTCCATCCCCCGCTGGTGCCAGCTCCACCTCCTCTGGTTCAGGATCTTCGTTTAGGGGCTGGTAGGAGTAGCCAGCTGGCTTTTCCTCAGGCTCCTCACTGCTCCAAACTCCAGTACCTTCTGTAGGGCCCTGGTGTGGACCTAGTTCCTCAGTCTGTTTGGGGAAGATATGCTCAGGGCTCGGGGTCTCCCCCTACAACTACTGCGGCCATCCAGGCAGGGTCCACTCAGCGTCCACAACCGAAGCCCCACCTTTACTCAAGACTAAAGTTTCTTAAAGTGTGTCCCAGGAATGGTCTAGAATCCACTAGAACATTAAAACTACAGATTTCTGGACAGTCTTCCCAGACCTATTGGGTCTAGGGAATCCATATTTTTAACAAGCACTCAGGTAACTTGTAAGTACGTTCCAGTATGACAGCTTATTATGGGCTAAATATTAAAACAATAGTTGTATGCCCCATTCTCATTGATCACTGAAGTCTCCTGTTTCTATAGAATTTGGTATTCATTCTTCTGTCCTAATAGTAAAATTAACATTACTGAACACTTACTATACCTTTTTAAATATTTATAGATAACCTCATCTGAACTTTCACAATCTTGATATGAGACAATAAGGCAGTACTGATAGTACCAATAGTCTTATAACCTTCATTTTACAGATAAAGTCTAAAGGGTTAAGCAACTGGCCCCAGGTGTCACAGTTGATAAGGGGCAGGGCTGGGATTTGTTGGCCTATGGCCAAAACATTGCTAAACAACCTTTACACAGGATTTATTACTTATGTGTCAAAGAAACAAAGGCCAAAAGTACTATTCAAAAACTATCATAAGTAAAAGTATTTTATTAATAGAACTAGAGGCCTGGTGCATGAAATTCATGTGTGGGTATAGTCCCTAGGCCTGACCTGCTATCAGGGCCATCTTCCCTGGCTGCCAGCAGCTGGCCCCGCCCCCCCGCCCCCCTCCCCCAGTTCCCTGTTTGCCATTGGGCGATTGGAGCCTACTGGCAGGGAGGAGGGACCGAGAGGTCAGCCATTCCTGCCCACTCGCTGGCCCCGCCCCCACCATGGGTCGCCCTCTGTGTGTGGGGCGACCAGAGGGGTGGGGGCCTTAGCCTGGCGCCACCCAACCCCCGCCACCACTCACCCCCAGTTCCCCATTTGCCATCAGGTGATGGAAGCCTGCCAGCCGGGGGAAGGGACCAAGAGGTGATCAGTGCACCTCATAGTAACTGGTCGAGTGGTCGTTCTGGTCATTCCACCTTTAGGGTCAATTTGCATATTACCCTTTTATTATATAGGATCACTTCAATTGAAGCATTTTCTAAGTTAAGTACATACTATATGCTAGCAATGTGTACATGTTTGTTCTGTCTCAAAAAGGATCAGGTCAGTAAATCAATCATTTCAATACAACATGGAATAAAAGTAGCTAAGTGTTCCTGGGAAGCAAAATGGGAGACTATAACCCAGTCTGAAGATGATGTGAGATACTGTCAAGGGGGCCAACAGGAATAAGCCACAACGAAAGAGAAAGTATAGTCAAGCTGAAGGAACATGGAGAACAAAGTGTGCAATGGCAAGGTCTATTAAGAAAACTTAAAAAAGAAAAAGAAAACTACAAGTGATTCGGTATCATTACAAAGTTGAACTGAGGAGTGAAAAGAAGCTAACTACAGAGACTGCATCAAAAAATAAGCCTGTGCATGTGCCCTTCTTGAAGCACGCCTATGCCCTCCTTTCTGGCATATACCTTTTTAAAAAAAAAAAAAAAAAACCTCTGAGGGCCCCCATGGGACTTGCAACCAGAGGAACAGCAGACAGCCAAACCCCTGAACCTATCTCTAAGGCCCTTTTTCTCTGACTTTTCGGTGAGCCAAGAGCAGCCCCACCTCGGCTCATTTCTTTCCTATAACTTCACCAGGGAGCCAAAGAAGCCCCATTTAGGCTCTCCTATAGCTTCTCCTCTCCTAAGCCCTCCCTTGTTTCACTGTCCCCAGCTTTAATAAACATACTCTTAAACAAAAGGGGGTGGGGTGCAGGATGAATCCCCTTAATCAGAAGCCAAAACTTCAGTCAGGAGGCTATAAGGAGCCAGTAAAGGAAGCAGGGACGTGGACTGTAGTGAGAACCTTGCTCCTCTAAGTGTGGTCCGAGCACCAATGGTATCGGCATCAGTACCTCCAGTTAGAAATGGAGAATCTTGGGCTCCACCTCTGAGCTGTGGAGACAGAATCTGCATTTTAACGAGACCCCAAGTGATCAGTGTGCACTGTGGAGCTTGAGAAAGACTGGGTTAGAGCTCTCCAACATGGGGAAAGATGCCTGTGTCCTATGAAATGTACTCTATCCTCGAAGACAGGTAAGGGCATGAGAGGCAAGGAAGACTGAGAAAAAGCTTAGGAAAGAGTATTTCTTCAAAGGAATCTAAGACAGAAAGGAAAAAGAGACACTTCCGGGACAGCTGCCGAAGTCTGCCTGCAGTCTAGAGTCTATGGATTGGGTGGTGGGAACAGTATCGATGTGACTTCCTGGCTGGGAGGGATGTGTCTCTGTTGTTTGGAGTTGGGGAATCCGTGTAAGAACATGAGATTTCTTTGCACAGTGTTAGTAACTTTTCTCTAAGATTGAAATTTAATAAAAAAAAAAACTAATGAAAAAAAAAAATATGTTAACAACTTAACTTTTGAAATGTCTCCTACTAACTGATCTTCCCACAGTCTTTTTTCTTGGTTAAAGGAAATTCCATTCTTTTCACTCCAATCTTCCATTGTTCAGGCCCCAAATCTTGTATCATTCTCAATAATCACACCCCATGTGCACTTCATGAGCCAATCCTATTGGTTCTATCTTGAAAATAAATCCAGAATCCACCCACTTCTTACCACCTCACCCCTACCATCCTAGTCAAACATCCTAGTCAAGGCCACTGCTCACCTCAGGGCCACTCGCTGTTCCCTCCAACGAGAACTCTCTTCCTCGATATCCAGATCTCACTCACAGCTCACATAGCACATCAGTGAGGTCTTCCTTGACCCTCCTGCTATGTAATACAGCACCTCCCACCACCACATCAGCACATCAGCCTTCCCTATATTCTTACGCTGCTTCATTTTTCTTGAAACGCTTATATTTGCTAATTGACTGTTCCCCTCCAACAAAGAAGGGAGAAATGTTTGTGTGTTGTGCTCATTGCTGAATCCCCTGCACCAAGATTAATACCTAGTACATAGTAGGTTATCAGATGTTGGATGAATGTAAGAACAATGTTCCCATAGCGCTTACCTCTTCAGGAGCAAAAGGACAGCATTAGCTGTGCTCGAGTCTAAGCCAGTTGTGGGCTCATCCAGGAACAAGATGGATGGATCGGTAATAAGCTCCATTCCAATACTAGTCCTTTTTCTTTCTCCTCCAGACACACCACGAGTAAACTGAGTTCCAACCTAACACACAAATGTTATCATTATTAACAAAAACAATCACAACCACTATGGTTTGTTGAGCTGCTAACATGTGCCAACCCTATAAGAGGCACTTTGTCTCATGTCTTCATTTATTCTGAACAGCAAGTAAATGAGTATCTTGGAGAAGAGGTAGGTTTCTCTTTAATTACACAAGTAAACTGAGGCTCAGTTTAGAGTTGGTATGTGGCTTAGCCTGATAACACTCGCATGCTGTCAACAGTTCTATACGTTCCTTATCAAGTCAAATATTTATTTTAAGGTCAGAAGTTAGAACTTAAAGACATGGCCCTGACATAGTGAAATCACAATCCACAAAGGACAATAAAGATAGGAGAGGAATAGGTGAAAGCATCTATAATATATTAGCCTCCTTACATCCCTTCCTTTCTCCCCCACCAAAAGAAGACCTCAAGTGGACTAAAAAGCTAGGCCTTGGCAGCTAATGTGGATGGTCACTTTCTACCATCCACATTAGCACCTCTAAAATCACCATAAGGCCTCCCAAATTGACCCTATCTATACTCTTAACACATCACAAAATTCCTGACTCATTCTTTCAGACAAATTCAGAAGGCAGGTGACTGGCTCAGTTTTTTCAACCAGTCAGCGCCACTGTGTATGGTGGAGGAGCAGGAAGAGTTGGGTGAGGCAGGAGGTGGGAAACAACTCATTGTAAGAGTCTTCAAAGAGATGATAATCACATGCTACTCATGCCCTTGATTATATCCTATTAAAAATTGAGCTATAAAGTACATTTAAAGATAATTGGAAAATATGGGCTCTACATAGCTGATATTAAGATTTTAATTGTGTTAGTTGATAATGGTATTGCAGTAATATAGGCAAATGTCCTTTTTAAAACGATGCCTGGCCAGAGTGACTCAGTGGGTTGGAGCACAGTCCTATGCACCAAAGCATTGCAGGTTTGAATCCAGTCAGGGCACGTACTGAAGGCAACCAATCAATGTTTTCTCTCACCTCTCTCTCTCTCTCTCTCTCTCTCTCTCTCTCTCTCTCTCAGCATGTCCTGAAGTGAGGATTACAAATAAATAAGTAAATAAATAAAGCATAATAAGAATTCAGGGGTGAAATGTGATGTTTATAATTGTCTTTAAAATATTTCAGAAATAAAAAGCTAAACACATTCCTGAGAAAAGATGTTAACAACTGGGAAATCTAGTTATTGGTAATCACACCAGTATATTAATTACACTACAATCATGTCATAACTATAGCAATCAGACTATTCTCTCTACATTTCTGTTGTGTTTACAATTTCATAAAAGTTGTAACATTTTTTATGTATTATTTCAGTCAATTTGATAAATTTATTTTAAGGAAGAGAACAACTGCCTTCAACTTTTTTTTCTATGGAAATCCAGGCAAGGAACTCAGGTGATGATGGCCTAAAGGTAATGGTAGGAAAGCACCTTAGTGGAAAGACAGAACCACGTAAACAGAGCCCCAAAAAGGTGAACCCAATCACTCACAAAACGAAAATAAGTGGTACATGGTAGCAGCTCATACTTATTCTTCCAAAATTCACTTGACATAGAAGACTGAAAGCATCAGATGAAGCAGCAGGCAGCAGAACACCCCATCTTCCTGACCTCTAAGTAAGGGATAGCGCAGGGGGATTGAACTAGAGACATGACAGCCTGAAATGCTCATCTTCACCCAAAGCCTCAAATGTCTTCCAGCCAATCTTCCTGTCTACTCATCAACTGTAAATCATTCCCTCACTCATCTCATCCCTCCTTCCTGATCCTGCACAACCCACACAGGGAGCTACTTTTGTCTCTCTTGCCAACAGCTGTTACCTATGAAACCCAAGGGAGCCCATCACATGACAGTGTGTAAGAAACCCTGGCAGACGGAAGAGAGAGAGGAAGAGAGCGGGGAGGGATGGGAGACAAAGTGTTCTATGAAAGGCTTTAGGAAAACAAGTTGGCTGCTACACCAATTAGAAATAAACACTAATTTGACTGAAAATAATTTTAAAAGCCAAATTACAGCAAAATGAAACATATAGAGCAAGAACCCTGGGATTTTAGTCATTTAGGAATTCTAAAAATATACCTTCAAAGCAACAGAATAAAGTTCCTGGAGGAAGAGAGGAAGAATAGCTAAAAAGAAAAGGGGGGGTGGGAGGAGAGAAAACAAAAAAGTAAAAGTTAGTGAACAGATAATGAATGAGTCAGGACTTACACAGTTAGTGTGGGGGAGGAGCAAGCACTGTCATCAAGGGAAGGGACATGTAGTCTTTGCAAGAACACTTTTACATACCAGCCCACACGGCCATACTTCACCTCCAGGATTCAATCATTTTTACATTGTCTTTTCCTGGTTAATTTCCACCTTCATATTATGTAACTAGTCACTTTTCTTACAGAAAGCAGCCACTTTGGCCACACACATTATAGAAAACTTCTGAATAATAGTAACACTACCCACACAGGGGAAGTCCTATTTGCTGGCAATGACACCATCAATTGTTTCCACTTTACCTTGGAATCTGCCACTTTAGCCAGACCTAACTCTTGAATGACCATGTTTATCCGTTCATTCTTTTCATGATTCTTCATAGTTGATGGAAGGCGAAGAGCTGCTGAGAACTGTAAATTTTCTCGCACTGTCAGAGTTCCCATCACAACATCATCCTGAAGGCAAAATGGCATTTTAACAAGACAAATCAGTTCTTTTCTAGTACCATCCGTCTTCAGTATATACAACTTAATCCACAAGAACAACATGCCTGAGGGAAAGTTCTGGCCAATGATAAACTTGTAATTACACAAATTATACCAATAACTCCATATTCAGATAGCTGCAAACCCTGATGGAATAATTCTCATTCCCTATCTGTACACCCGAAGCGAACACAGGTAATTATGATTACTACTAGCTGACATTTCCAGACTGCTTTATACAAGGCTTTGACAAAACATCTTTCTAAGCTAGGGCAGGGAGAGAGGGGAAGGCAGGGAAAAAAAGTACAATAGTAGAGTCTTTTGGGAATATGACAACTAGAACTGATATGATTGAACTTATAAGGGTCATATTCTAGATTCTCCTTGCCTTTTCATGTAACATTATTTTATATCTTATGGGAGATTATAAATAGCTGGAATAAAGAAAGTTGGTTCTATGCTCATATTGTGTAACCAGTGGGAGGCACACTGAGCAGTGGGACCAGGAGACCTGGCCAAGGCACTTGTCCAGACAGAAGAAATCTAAAATGGAAATCCACAAATACTTACTTGTACCACATAACCTGAGTTGCATTTGAAATTGGCAGTTTGAGGTGCTCCATTTATCAAAACATCTCCAGATAATCCCTGTGGATCTTTCCTTGCAGCTAAGATATCTAACAACCTATAAAAGGACATATATGGTGAGTGTTTCTCTTTAACTCAGGCTATATCTCTCAGCTATTCTGAATGGAGATTCCACTCAAGTTAGAAAATTAACTGATCAAAAAAAGTCTAGGGTTCAACTATAATTATATATTTTTAAATTTTCAACTTCCTTTTTTTTTTTTTACTCTATGCTACAATAAAGCCCCAAAACATGAAAACAATGCACTGTTGGCTGATCCAGCACAGACCTCCTATAGCCCTCCAAGCTGCCTGACGTTTGGGTCCCAACACAGACAATGTGCTCCTTTAGCTGAGATGTAAGTCTTCACTTATGCCTTTGTCTCCATCTCTTCACTTTCAAGTCATCCCCTTCCTTTCCCTCCCCATTAGCTCACATCATAGATGACAGCTGCATGTCATCACCTATCACATCCTGTTAGTAAAGCTGACCTACCAAGACTTCCTGCTCCTCGGGACAGAACCACAGCTGGCACAACTGCGTGTGAGCCACAGGGCCTAGACCCAGACCAGACATGCAGCAAATATTCAACTAATACCTGCCCTCGTAAAAGGGATCTGTAAAAGCACATTACAACTACAAAGGGAAAGCTTCCTGATACTCTGTTATACTCACGAAGACTTGCCTCCACCCGTGGGTCCCAGAATGGCGTTGAGGCCAGGTCTCATGATCCCACTGCAAATGCAGAAACAGGGTGATTTACTAGTTCACTTTAAAACTAGTTCTAAAAATTTAGAGTCTGCATTAAATATACTCCATGAAAGGTGATGAAATCAAACAGAAAACAAGCACAAACAAACTTATAAAGGAAAAAGAAACCAAAATGTTAATTAACAGAGGATATCATCATCCCTAGTCAGCATCTGTAGGAAAAATGGCTCAGGTCCCTTTAATTCCTTTACTTATTCTCTAAACTATTTACACTTTTTGGAAAAGGACACGCAAACTTTCAAGTTTCCTTGAAGTAAAAGATTCTGGCAAAACATCTGTTACGCTTACTTCTCTTAACACAATATAAAGTACATCACGGGTCTTGAGTAGTGTTAGGTGATAATTATTTGCTACCTACTCAAGTTCTACATGGATTTCTAGAACCACCAGGATTAATGCTCTCACTGCTCAAATCTAGTCAAATAAAGAAACAATGAAACGGAAGTAGAAATTCAATGGCTAGAAAAAGCACATCAGATGTTAAAAAGAAAACCTTACCAGTTCTTAATGCTCACAAAATTCTTAATTCAATTGTAAAAGTTAAACATATGCCCTCCAAATACATCATTTTCTTTCTTCAAAGTTTCAGAAAAGTAGAATGGAAAATTCTCAGTTTCAAAATGGGAGACACTACTTTCTATTGGTGATGACTTTTAAGGATGTACAGACATAGTGTGGACACTGCATGTTCCAAACAAATTACATAGATGTTTGTGGGTAGAGAATATTCAGAGAGCAGGAAGCTATAAAAAAAAAAAAGAAGGTAGCCAAGATGGTGGCAGATTAAGTGGAAGCTACACTGACATTCTCCCTGAACCAAGCTGGAATTACAACTAAAATATAGAAAAATCATCTTGAATAACCAACTGAAGACTAGCTGGATAGAAGCTGTATAACCAAGGAGAACGCATAGAGACTGGTAGGAAGTGCAGAGGCGAAAAAGGGCGGGCTGGGCTCTCACAGGCAGCAGCTGAAGTTCTAGAGCGTGATATCTCAGTTGTGGGGGGTTTCCTCTGAGAAGTCTGGGGCCTAAACCCCAATCTGGGCTCCCCAGCCCAGAGTAACAAAACTGGGAAAGGTGCCCATATAACATCTGGCTGTGAAAAGCACTGGGGATTCTGTCTGACAGGGAGAGATGACCAGAAACACAGGCACCACATTAAAGGGCCAATACACTAAATTTTGTTTTCAGCCGCTCACCTTGGCCTCTAGCAGAGGGAAGGCAGAGTGGACTAGAGCTGTGTGAGGAGTCTGGGGTTGGTGGCTCTGAGGAGAGAGCTGAGAGGACAGCTGCCGGGATCTCTGGGCTGAGTCATTCCCCCAAGTCACAGAAACCATCTTTCTCAGGGAGAGCTTTCACATCATTGCAGCTTTTGCCTGGGAGGAAGTGATTCCCCACCCATTGGAAACCGTTTCATCCCACCTCAAGGGAGTTTATGCCCTGCTGGGGTCTACAGCCTGAGGTTCAGTTAGAGACTAACAATCAGCCTGCAGGCAGAGGTGAATCTCTGGGTGTTTTGAGTTTTTGCCACATACTTCTGGGCCCTAAGCTAGGAAAAGCAGGCCTTGGTGCACAGCTCAGTCCTTGCCACACACACCCAGCCCCAGCAGAGGGAGCCACAAGCTGTGGATCACTGATAGCTCCAAACAGGGTACTTAGGGCCAGTCACAAATAGTCTAACATTGGCCGGCACCAGAGACCTTCCAAAGAAGCCCAAAATCAATAAACCCAGTAGCCAGTTTCACAGAACAACAAAGCAGGATCCAATACGCTCCACAAGCAGTGTATCCACAGGGAGATATTGGCAGGCTCCAAACTCTGCTGAGGTGAATTCCACTTCCGTTTGAGACAGCATGGAGGGGCCTGGAGAGTATTATGCTGAGTGAAATAGCCAGTCAGAGAAAGACAAGTATCACATCTTCTCACTTACATGTGGAATCTAATAAACAAAACAAACTGATGAACAATATAGATTCAGAGACATGGAAGCATGGAACAGACTGAAGAATCACAGAGGGAAGGAGGGTGGGGGGTGGGGGGGAACAGGAAAAGATTAACCAAAGAACTTATATGCATAGCCCATGGACACAGACAATAGCATGGTGAAGGCCTGGGGGTAGAGGGAGTGGGAGGGAGGGGGTCAATGGGTGACAAAAAAGGAGATATCTGTAATACTTTCAGTAATAAATATAAATTTTTATAAAACTAATGCAGAGTTGACTGTGCTGAGACTCAAGAAGAACACAAATATGTAATTTAACCCTGAAGGTCACCAGTAGAATGGTAAGGAGAATTCACTGGAGTAAGGAGAAGGAAGGTAGGTCCACCACAGTTACACAAGCCTGATGAAATGGAGGTCCGAGGAAGGCCTTTCAAAACCCTAGTGTCGCCCTAGCCGGTTTGGCTCAGTGGATAGAGCATCAGCCTTCGGACTGAAAGGTCCCGGGTTCAATTCCAGTCAAGGGCACATGCCCGGGTTGCGGGCTCAATCCCCAGTAGGGGGTGTGCAGGAGTCAGCCAGTCAATGGTTCTCTCTCATCATTGATGTTTCTATCTCTCCCTCTCCCTTCCTCTCTGAAATCAATGAAAATGTATTTAAAAAAAAACAAAAAAAAAAACCTCATGTCCACGCCCAATGTCTGTGGAATTGGTAGGTAAATCATAATTTACTCTCCAGAGAATCCAATATCTATCCCAGTGGAAGGTGCAAAGAGGAAGGCTATTTCATGCCCAGACGGTGACTTTCACAGGGCAAATACTACGATATACAGCTGTCGTGGGTGATAGACGGCACAGTGCAGCTGTGCTCAGGGCTCCAGTCCGGGAGGACCTCAGCACGGCCTGCCAATAGTGCGGGAACTGTCACGTGTAAAATGCCTGGTAGGTGCTAGGGTGAAATTTACCTCCTACTTTGCTCATTAACGGAGGTGCCTCTCACTGAAACATTGAACAGATGCAGTGAGTTAGGTAAAGCAGACACAAGCTCTAAAACAGAAAAATACCTTATTCTTTTCGTGGCCTTTCTCCTCTGATGTAATAAGACATGCTAATGGTTGGGTGAACTTTCAAGATGCATTTATTTATAGCTCTTCATCTACCTTCTGCATTGATAGCTACCTACAAACTGTTTCTAAAGTGACCAGAGATAAACTTGTTACTCACTAAGGTTTCATTGCCAGAAAACCTTTCCAAGTTTTAAAAATATCTACTCAAATAAAGACCAAGCAATCCTAAATGATTAACTCAAAAGACAATGTGAGCGTTCTAAGACAAAGAACTTTTGCATAACCCTGAGTTGGCTTCCTTTGGCACTAAACCCTAGCATTACAAAAAACAATGGACAATCCTAATTGCAAGAGTCCCAGTTTGCCCTGGCCGGCTTGGCTCAGTGGATAGAGCGTCGGCCTGCGGACTGAAAGGTCCCGGGTTCGATTCCAGCCAAGGGCACATGCCTGGGTTGCGGGCTCGATCCCCGGTCGGGGGCGTGCAGGAGGCAGCTGATCCATGATTCTCTCTCATCATGGATATTTCTCTCTCTCTCTCTCTCTCTCTCTCTCCTTCTTCCTTCCTCTCTGAAATCAATAAAGAATTATATATATATATATATATTAAAAAAAATGAGTCCTCTCTCTAAAAAAAAAAAAAAAAAAAAAAGAGTCCCAGTTTGGAGCAGTGGCTAATTCTTCCTCCATTCACTCAACACAATTATTCAGTGTCTATGTGTGTACAGGACACTCTACTAGGACATGGGTCAGAGCTCAGAATAAAAGTTCTAGCCAGCACTGGCTGGTGTGGCTCAGTTGGTTGGGCACATCCCGTGCACCAAAAGGTTACCTGTTTGATTTCCAGTCAGGGCACAGGCTAGGATGCAGGCTCTATCCACAGTAGAGGACGTGCGGGAGGCAGCTGATTGATGTTTTACTCTCACATCAGTATTTCTCTCTCTTCCTCTCCCTTCCTCTCTCTCTAAAAATCAATAAACATTTTTTTAAAAGTTCTAGCCCTCTTGGATTCTACATTCTAGTCCAGGGATCAGCAAACTACAGGTGGTCATGTTTTCTGTTTTCAAAAACAAATTGTTAGTGGAATAGAGCCGCACTCACCCATTTATGTCTATGGCTGCTTTCCTGCTACAGTGACAGAGTTGAGTAGTTACAACCCTCATGTGTGACCCATCGCAATGAAAATATTCACTGTCATAAAACGTTTGCTGACCTGTTCTAGTCCATAGTGTACACTTCCCTTGTTGCCCCACCCCACCCTCCTTCAAAGCCTATTCCCCACCCTTCTTTATTGATTTATATAGCATTTATGTGCCTAAAAGTCTCCCTCACTATATTGTAAAACCGTGCCAACAAGAACTGTGCCATCTTCTTTCACCACCACCCCATAGTATGCATAGAATACTGAATACATGAAATAAAACCTAGCTACAGGATTCCTATCATATCTATTGCATCTTAGTGAATAATGGTAAATCTCATTTAAAGGTGAGAAGTCAATGCCATCCCCAGAGCTTGGAGCATCGTCCCTCCCTACCCTGCCCTACACACACACACACACACACACACACACACACACTCACTCACTCACATACAATCTTTACTTTCTCTCTCCCCATGGCCCTGGCCCTCCAATTTAGGGTGGTGGCTTCCATGTCTCTTAATCCCTGTATCACAATAGAGCAACACAGTAAAGTGCTTTAGTTGCCCGAATCCCCACTGGACTAGAAAGTTGCAGAGAACAGAGCACATACCTCTGTCACTAAAATCTTGCACAATATCAGACTCCTAACAGATGTTAAAAATCAGTTGAATAAATGAAAAATAAACTTATGAACAAAATAGATCCAGAGACACAGAAGCACAGAACAGAATAGGGAATCTCAAAAAGAAGACAGGGGTGGGTGGGTGGGTGGGAAGTGATCAACCAAAGACCTTGTGTGCATGTATGCATAAGCCATGGACACAGACAATAGGGTGGTGAATCTAGAAGGGTCAGTAGGGGGGAAAGGGGACATATGCAATACTTTCAACAATAAAGATTTAAAAAATCAGTTGAGTAAATGAGTCTTTGCATTTTTAGAAATAATTACTTATAGGAAAACCAAATGTTTAAAAAAAACAATAAGAAGTACAAAAAAACTTATAGAAAATAGGCATACTGACTGGAAAGAAAACTTAGGTACATTCCCTACCTATTATATCATGTTCACATAATGCATCAATCGTTTCTATTAGACTTTACCTCCCCTCTTAGTGTGAAAGAGATGGAAGTACTGGATGGAGGAGCAGCCATGGCCAGCACCCAAGATCCTGGGCTGCAATGGGAGGTGGGAGGAAGAGAGGATACAGCTGGAGGGTGGGGAGATTGCTTATATTAAGGAACCAGGAAATTGATTGAGCCCTGGCCAGTATGGTTCAGTTGGCTGGAGCGTTGTCCTGGGCACCGAAAGGTTGCCAGTTCGATTCCCAGTCAGCACATATATGGGAGGCAACTGATTGATATCTCTCTCATAGATTGATGTGTCATTGTTGTTTTTCTCTATATATATCTCTAAAAAAATCAACTGAACAAATCATTTAGGATATTAGAATAGTGAGAGTCAGGTTTTTCATTTTTTGAGAAGATGCTTTACAAACATGGAAATGTGGAATAACTCTAGGATATTAGATCAGAATTGGAGGTCATGGGTTTTGACCTATATACACAGACAGATATAAAAAGGTTTAGATGTGTGTATCCATGTATACATACATATGTTCCCTAGGTGTGTCCACTGAGAAGGCCCAGAAACTATGCCATCCCAATACCAACGAACACTCTAAACACCCAGATCTCAGTTAGTAAATGCGAAACTTCACAAAAAGGAACCAGGTAGGGTAAGTACAGAGAGTCTGGAACTTCGTATTGTGCCAACAAAATACTCCAAGAAGAGAATGTGTCAAAAGAATGAATTAAAAAAAATAAAACACAGAAACTACCTTGAAAGGTCTCCCACTGATCAAATCAGAAACAATAACAATATCAAGATTAATAATGATAACATGTTATTATTGGATAGTACTGAATATAATAATAATCCATGAGTCTATACTAAAATAAACAAATGAATGAAGAGCTGAAGAACAGTGAGTTTCCCTTTTAGTAGAATGCAAACTAATCCATACAGAACAGCAAGATGAAAATAGAAAATCACCCTTTGGTAACTATCACAGTGATAGTTATTGCTCACTCAGGCCAAAGACATCAAAAGGGCTGAAGCTGGTGAGTTCAGGTTTTATGAAAAATAGGGTTTTGGAATAATGTCAGGGTAACTCCCCTCAAAATAGTTATTACTTACATGGGGGGAAATGGTGACATTGTGGTGAAAGCCGGCAGATACCAACATGACCAGGTGATCAAGATTAACATCAGCCTTGGCCTGGTGGCTCAGATGGCTGGATCGCAGTCCCATTCACCAAAAGGTTTCTGGTTCGATTCCTGGTCAGGGTACATACCTAATTGCAGGTTTGAGCCCTGGTCGGGGTGCATACAGGAGGCAATGGTTCAATGTTTCTCTCTCTCTACCTTCCACTCTGTCTAAAAATCAATATAAACATACCTTCAGGTGAGGATTAATTAAATCACCTGGAGAGAGACAGGAAAATACCAGGTTGGATGAGACTGAGGAGACATGATGTGATGGTCAGTCAACTATGGGAAGAGCATGGTGGCCAACGACCCCTAAGGACCCACCACTGCAGCTATTATGAGGCTTAGCAACCACTCAGACAATGACTGAGAGGTTACATAGGAGAGGGCCCTTACTTCTGAAAAACAGAACTGGAGGAGTTAGGAATAATAGAGCAGCGTACGGACAGCTCTCAAATGCTTCAGAACAATGCTAATGACAACGAATTATCTAATATATAAAATGACTAGCAAGTTGTGGTGAAATGTTAACAGGTGGGGAATCTGGATAAAAGGGTTATGTTCCCACAATGGTTAAGTTTCAAATTATTTCAAAATAAATTATTAATTTTTAAAATCTCCCAATAGTAAAATGAACTTCCTTGAAGATTATGTGATATGAACATCTATTGGAATGGGCTTTTTTCCCGTAGATCTTCAACATTGGTGAGAAAAAGACCAAATTCTAGGTATGGACACAAACTAAGCATAACAGGATGATTTTTGATGAGGTAGTAAAAATCTCACTTTTTGGAATTCTCATTGTCAGATTTTATCTTCTTCCCTCCACGAAGGACATCAGGTTCTGGCTATTTAGTTCTAAAAGTGAAATTATAATATGTCCAAAGGAAAAAACAAAAATCTAGCTTCTCATCAGCTTTTGTAGAATATTATTACTATTGTGAATGGTGATGGTGCTACCAAAAGAAAGTAAAAAATAAGATAAATGAGAACAACCTTTCTCCCATCTCAGTAGCTCTGTTTAGTTGAAACCAGCGGATAAGAGAAAAATTAGAAACACAACATTGAATAAAAGAGATGAGCTTTCTCACGGATGCCTAAACCAGAAATATGAGTAAGCAAGACAATGCTGATGCCCTACGAGACTTATCAGGGCAATCACTTCCTCAGGTATATAAATGTCCAATCACTAGGTTGTACCTCTGAAACTAAGATAATATTGTATGTGAACAGTAATCAAAAAATAAAAAAATCATACTGGTACATATATAAAAGTAGATTTGACTTGAGTTTTTATGAACGCAACAGTGCACATAAAGATAACTCATGCATTGCAGATTGCATACCATTGAACCATAAAAACATTATGAAGTCTTAAACATATGACAATTTTAGGGTATTTAGCTCCTAATATACTAGCTCTAAACCATAAACAAGATAAATGTATACTACATTTGAAATGCATTCAACCTGCACATATTCAAATATTTGTTACCTTCCACTTAGCACAAATTCTGAAGTGGCCAACATTTTCTTGACTATTATGTTCTATAAAAAATGTGTCAGCTTTCAAAAAGATCGGTCAGCCATGGGCAGGTGGCTCAGATAGTTAGAACATTGTCCTGTATACTAAAAAAGTTGCGGGTTCAATCCCCGGGAGGCAACAGATTCCTCCCTTCCTTCCTTCCTTCCTTCCTTCCTTCCTTCCTTCCTTCCTTCCTTCCTTCCTTCCTTCCTTCCTTCCTTTCCTTCCTCCCCCCCCCCTCTCCTTTTTTCTTCCTCTTTCTTTCTCTTTCTTTTTTTTTTCTTCTCTCTCTCTCTCACTCTCACTCTCGCTCTCCCTCCTTTCCTCTCTCTCTTCAATCAGTGAACGTGACCTCGGGCTCAGGTGAGGATTTTAAAAAAACCCAAGGTCAGTCACTTCTATGTAGACATGTAGCAAAAGATAAGACTTTGTGACTACCTACCTCTCCTTATTTTCCTGGTCAGGGTTTTAGCCATTACAACAAAGCAACAAGGAAGCAGGCATGACAGTATGTGCTGCTGCGTGAAGAAAGTTCTATCAGCTCCACACAGCCCCTACCTCACCACCACCCAACCAACCCCAGGTCCCTGTTCTTTCTTCCCCACCCACATGCAAAACTTTTCTCCCCTTCTTGTCATTCCCTAGCCTCCTGGGAGCAGTTGGCTGCTTCTGACAGAAAAGACCACAATCCCATAGAACGCATCAGGAAAACATGAGAAGCATCTGATTCTATACAGGTTGGAGGCCATACCTGGCCAAAGGGCTCTTTTAACCACTTCTCCAGTCTCAGCTAGAAAAAGTGCTTGTTTTATCCAGGAATAATTATTTCCCCTATCAAACAAACACACTAACTGAACAAAACACATAGACCATAGTGTCCAAGAAACCTAGACGCACTCCCCACTCCACAGAGAGGAAGAATCAGGCTCAATTCTCTGGAAATCAGAAAAACACAAACAATCCTCATGGCTGTCGCCTGTGAAAGCACAGAGACATGTGGTCCCAAGTAGGTTCCTTTCTCCTTTCCCTCCTCACTCTGCCACCCACATGATAAATTTGTTCATGGAAGAAGAAAATGAAAATCACAGTTTTATACTGATTTGGACTCTAAATTCTATCATGCTGGATCTCCACTGCATAACTTAAGCTAAACTAGAGTTTTCTTGTATTTAAGTAGTTTCTGTCATTCTGTATAATGCGGGAAAACCTTAGGTAAATTGTTATAGATGATAAATGACTGTATGAACAGGCCACTCATTTAAAACAAATCTATTTGAAAACCACCGTACTTTCACAATATGTTATCTTTCAAATTCCTGACTCTTGCTTCTAGAACATAAAGGACATAAAGGGCATAAGAACCTAAAGTGTTTGGCTCATGAAACATAGTGACAGATCTTTTCTTTCAGAGGTTAAAATATTGAAGACAGAGATTACAATTCTATCCCCGCAGTCAGGAAGTTGCCAAGTCACACAGCCAGGCCTCTTCCCACTAAACCACAAGGCTTACCCAAGGAAAGCTAAATGGCACATTAATTATTCAGTTTCTCAAACAAAAGTTGATGCACATGGTACAACCACTTTAAAAAAACAGTTTGGTTATTCCTTTAAAAATTAAACATATATATACCTAACATGTGATCCTGTCACAGAAGACTGGAGAAAAAACAAGCAACGCTTAGAGAAATGGAGTTACACTTTATTATTATGCCAGTGGGCTCAGAGAAAAAATGTCTTTCAAATTCTGAGCAACAACATGGAGGAAGCTGTCCCTTTTTATATCTTTCCCAGTCCTTTGTCTCCCAAATATGGGGTTTCCCAGTCCCCTTTGCAAGTTCTTAAAGAGCCCCATGTGCTGGGGCCTTGAGATCACAACTAAAGGCCTGGCCTGGCACCAGCACTGATAACTCCGTCTGGGGATGGTTTATGGTCTCTCAAAAATGGGAGTAAACAGGTCTTGCAAGACCAGACAATTAAAGGGGCAGTGGCTAGCCTATAGGCTAATAAGAATGTGTATTAGGTTAATGGCACAGATTCAGATTGCTAGCCCCCAAAAATGTCTCATTTTCCCCATCAATCCAACCATTTCATTCCCAGGTGAGGAAAACAAATGAAAGCATGTGTCTGTGTATATGTAGGAACATATATACAAATGTCCACAGCACCTGTACTTGCATTAGGCTAAACCTGTGGAGCTCACTGCTGTCAATAAAGCTATATAAACAAACGTTCATGCACATACTTGATATTTGTCAGTATTTCCTTCTCAACTGTTTTTCGATTAAGTAGAAATCCACTCTTCACTTTTACTCGGTAGCAGATGTTATGGAAACTTAACACGGCTCCCTCAGTAAACGTCTTCGGGTCTTTGGGGGTGGTCCTGGGGACGCCATCGGTGTTAGTTTGTGACATTGGGATAATAACTCGGTAAGTTCCGGAAGTCATCTGGAGAGGATCTGCCATTCTGGAGGGAGAAAAGCAACAGTCAGTTTATAGTCTGTCTTGTTACAAACTTCCAGTTATAAAAGAAATAAGTCCTGCAGATGTAATGTGCAGCAGGGGAAGTATAGTTAACAATACTGTATTATATGTTTGAAAGTGGTTAAGAGATCTTTAAAGTTCTCAGCACGAGAAAAGAAAAACTTATAACTATGTGGTGATGGATATTAACTAGACTTATTGTGGTGATCATTTCACAATACATATAATTATTGGCTCCGTATGTTGTATACCTGAAACTAATGTTATCTGATAATTATATCTTAATTAAAAATAATAGAAATCTTTTTTATAGTGATTGTATGTACAAGTAAAAATATTTTGGATATACTGAATTCAATAAAAGATATTATTAACATAAATTATTGTTAACATTATTAACAATAGGAGATATTATTAACATTAGTTATAATTAAAGTTATAATTAACAAGTCCATTTTAAACTGCACTGCAATAAATAGATCCATTTCCAATGAGCAACCCATATCACTGTGATAAGAACAATCTTAGAACCCACATTAGGGAGGCAAACACAACTATGAATGCATACACAACAATTAGATTCAATTAAATATCTAATCTATCCTATATAATAAAAGACTAATATGCAAATCGTCCAAACGGCGGAACAACCAGTCGCTATGACGCTCACTTACCATCAGGGGGCAGATGCTCAACACAGGAGCTGCCCCCTGGTGGTCAGTGCGCTCTCACAGGGAGAGTGCTGCTCAGCCAGAAGCCAGGCTCCTAGCTGGTGAACGCAGTGGTGGTGGCAGGAGCCTCTCCTGCCTCCATGGCAGCACTAAGGATGTCTGACTGACGGCTTAGGCCCGCTCCCCACGAGGATGTCTTACTGCAAGAGGGCATAGGCTGGCCTGAGGACGCCCCACCCCCCGCCCCCCCCCCACCCCCCGCCGGCAGTGCACGAATTTGAGGCACTGGGCCTCCAGTATGTGTGTGTGTGTGTGTGTGTGTGTGTGTGTGTGTGTGTGTGTATCCTGTCTAATAAAAGAGTAATATGCAAATTAACCATCACCCCGCGACAAAAATGGCGGCCCCCATAGCCACAAGATGGCGGCGCCCAGTCCCCTCAGCCCCGCTGCTGGAGTGTCTGGGCCTGTCCGCCGGAGGGGGCAGATCCAGCCTTCCTGCCCCGCCGGTGCTGCAGCGGTTGGGCCCGTCAGCCCCGCGGGGGTTCGCACAGACCAAGCGGCGGGCAGACAGAGCCAGGACAGGCTTGCGGGAACCAAGTGGCGAGGCTGTATCGGCCTCCAGAGGGGGCCGATCCAGCCTTCCCGCTCCACCGGTGCTGCAGAGCTTAGGCCCGTCAGCCCATCGGGGGTTCGCGCGGACCAATGCGCGAAGCTGGATCTGCCCCCAGGCCCAGCAGACAGAGCTTAGACAGCAGGGCTTGGGGGCTTCTTTCCCAGGGTGATGGCTGTGAAGCCCCGGGCCCGGCAGACAGAGCCCAGACAGCAGGGCTTGGGGGCTTCCTTAGATCAGTGGCGGTGGGAACACCCCCAGGCCCTGCAGACAGAGCCTGGAAAGCAGGGCATGGGGGCTTCCTTAGTGTGTCTGTGTCTGGGAAGCCCCCAGGCCCGGCAGACAGAGCACACTGCAAGGCATTGGAGCTTCCTTTGCATGGCAGCGGCAGGCAGAGAGCGGACAGCAGGGCATGGGGGCTTCATCTCCATGGCTGCAGGGAAACCCCCAGGCCCCACAGAGAGCAGAGAACCATGGGGAGTGGGCCTGAGCCATCAGTAGGACATCCCCTGAGAGCTCCTGGATTGTAGAGGGTGCAAGTTGAGCTGAGGGACCCCCATGCACGAATTTCGTGCAATGGGCCTCTAGTATATAAATAAAAGACTATATATATAAAAGACTAATATGCTGAGTGTCTCTCCCTCTGTCCAACCAGTTGCTATGATGCGCACTGACCACCAGGGGGCAGACGCTCAACGGGGGAGCTGCCAAGCTGCAGTGACTTGGCAGCAGTGGTTCTCGGGTGACACACCCCAAAACCAGAGAGGAGGAAGCCTGATTCCTTAAGGGGCCACATGATTCCACCTTCGACCATGGGTTATGTGGTTGCCGAAGCACTGTTGGCCCTGAATCTGGTTTATTGCACACTTGCGTTTGCATTCCACACCCTGTACGACAGCAGCTTTGCAGATGCCCTCTTGCACTCTGGGACTCCTCAGGGGATGTCGGAGAGCCAGTTTCGGCCTGATCCCTGCAGACCAGGCCGAGGGACCCCACCTGTCAGAGGGACCCCTCTCATTCCGCAGATGCCTTTGGAGCCATGGTGCCACCCCAAGTGCGGCCAGCCAGGGAGGGACCGCGAGAGGTTGGCTCCAGGGCATGTTGGGCCCTTCTTGCCCGGTCCCGCCTCGCTGGCCACCTTCTAATTAATTTCCTTTCAATGTGCACGAATCCATGCACCAGGTCACTAGTAAGTAAATAAGAGTATGACAATTACTTAAAAGTCATGAAGCAGGGCCCTAGCTGGTTTGGCTTAGTGGACAAAGTGTCAGCCTGTGGACTGAAGGGTCCCAGGTTCAATTCCAGTCAAGGGCACATGCCCAGGTTGTGGGCCCGATCCCCAGTAGGGGGTGTGCAGAAGGCAGCCAATCAATGATTCTATCTTATCGTTAATGTTTCTATCTCTCTCTCTCTCCCTCTCTCTTCCTCTCTGAAATCAATAAAAATATATTTTTTAAAAAGTCATGAAGCAGGAGTTAAACTTGTCTAGCTTGAAAAGTATATCATGATCTGACTCAAGATCAGGGACAGATTACATGATCACCTTCATCCCCTGTTTTTTGGTTGTGGATGTTGGTTTTGTTTTGTTGTTGTTGTTGTTGCTTTTTTTAATTTTAGAGTTTATGACGTAGTTGTTACAAAAAGGGCCTTAGCCAGACAGTCAGGGACTAGAAAAGTTTCTCTGAATTTACAGCTGCAGTTCCAGGCTTTATATCACTAGTGGTTATGCTCCTTCAATCAGCTAAGAAGACAAATTCCAAAATTGTTTGGGATGACAAAATATTTCCTTAATGGGTGAATATATTTAAATTTTAGAAAGATGCATAATTAATTATGAAAATAATTAAGAAAAGAAAACCAATCGTCAAATAGTTAAGGAATTGAATACAGAAACTGCGTGTTAGCCCTGGCTGGTGTGGCTCAGTTTGTTGGGCGCCCTTCCATGCACCAACGGGCTGCAGGCTAGATTCCTGGTCAGGGCACATGCCTGGGCTGCCGTTTCCATCCCCAGTGGGGGTTGTGTGGGAGGAAGCCAATGGACGTTTCACTCTCACATCAATGTTCCTCTCTCTTTTTCCCTTCCTATCTCTCTAAGAATCAATAAAAAAAACAAACAGACAAAAAAACAAAAAACTGAGCATTAAATTTATAAACAAGCTTTTGAAATGTTTCATTAAAGAAGTTACAAAAAGCCCCTTTAAAAGATATTAGGGTAACCCTGGCCAGTGTGGCTTAGTTGGTTGGAGCGTCATCCAGCAAACCAACAGGTGGCGGGGTTTGATTCCCAGTCAGGGCACATACCCAAGTTTCAGATTTAATCCCTGGTCAGGGCACATGAGGAATATCACATTGATATTTCTCTCTCTCCTTCCCTCCCCCTACCTTCTCTCTCCCTTCCTCTCCCTAAAATGAATTTAAAAATGGCTAATTAAGATAAGAAATTAGAGGAACTTAACAGCTTGTGAACAGGCTTGAAATGTGAAAAACTTCAATAAACATGGTTTTAATTTTTAAAACTCAAAGTAATCACATTACCCAAAGGAATATACAGACTTAATGCAATCCCCATGAAAATCCCAATGGTTTCTTTTTAAATAGAACAAAAATGTCATCACATTTCTATAAAACCACAAAAGACCCCAAATAGCCAAAGCAATCCTTAGTGGGGGAAAAAACAAAACCTTGCTGGAGGTATCACACCACCTGACGTAAAACTGTACTACAAAGCAAGGATAATCAAAACATCATGGTATTGGCAAGCCAGGGGAGGAAAGGTCAGGGAAGGGTCTGAACCACATGACCAGCAATATGCTAGGGAGGAAAGGTTACTGTGGGGTCCAGGTTCTTGTTTTCCCAGTTTTGCCTGTTGCTAGGCACCTAGGGCTTTCCACCTGATGACCTTCTATACCTGCCTGCAGTCACCGATCTGCTCATGCCTAACTGCCTACACACTCATGCTTGGGTAAAAAAAATTATCAACAGAGCCACTTCAAAATGAAATTGGTGCTGTCATCCCAGAAGAACTGCCTTACAAGTCTTACTCCTCAGACCTTTGGAGTATTAAAACTGGGCAAAATAACTTTTGGATTAGGCCTAAAATATGGTATTTCAAGCAACTATAGGGTGTCCCCAAGAAATGTATACACACACTTTAAAAAATCATACAGGCAGTGTTTTTTAAAATACATTTCATTTTTAAAATTGAGCTACCAGCTATTAAAGTATGTATACATTTTGGGAAGACACCCTATATTTTAAAAGCTTACAATGAAGCTGACATCATGACCAATTGAAAATTAAAAACATTCTTCAGAATGTTAGCTTGTCTACATCTAGAGAAATTCCCTTCTTAGCTTATCATACCCATAGAAATGTCTTTCTTTTGATCATGTAATTACACCCTTTCACTTTCTCATAAATACCTCTTGCCCTCACCTCCACATCAGAACACTACCTGGTTTCTGACTGAAGCAGTGCTGCCAGACAGCTATTCTTTCGGGGCTCAAATAAATGCTTGTTGCTTCTCACTCTGCCCTTTTATCTTTATTTCTTTTATTTTTTAAATTGATTTCAGAGAGGAAGGGAGAGAGAGATAGAAACAGCAATGATGAGAGAGAATCATTGATTGGCTGCCTCCTGCACAGAGCCCACAACCTGGGCATGTGCTCTGACCGGGATTCAAACTGTGACCTCCTGGTACATGGGTCCACACTCAACCACTGAGCCAAGCTGGCCGGGCAGTGCTCAGCGTTTTGAGATCATTGCTAAGGCTTATGAAACTTCATATGAGAAACCTCCAAAAACAACAGATGTTTGCTCTTAAAGGGACATGAAGATGAAGCCTTCCTCTGTTCTCGTGCCCATGTTGCTCAAATGTGGCCTAAGCTTCCTACGAAAACCATTTTCCCTCCTATGTAGAAAATGCAGGGAATGAACATGAGCCTTTCCAGCAATGAGGGATGGACAATCCTCTTATTAACTAACTAGAGACCCGGTGCATGAAATTCATGCACTGGGGGGGTGTACCTCAACCTAGCCTGCCCCTCTCCAATCTGGGACCCCTCAGGGGATGTCTGACTGCCGGTTTAGGCAGGGATCGGGCCTAAACCGGCAGTCAGATATCCCTCTCACAATCCGGGACTGCTGGCTTCTAACCGCTTCTGCCTGCCAGCCTGATCACCCCCTAACCAACCCCCTGCCGGCCTGATTGACGCCTAACTGCTCCCATGCCAGCCTGATCATCCCCAATTGCCCTCTCCTGCTGGCCCAATTGCCCCAAACTGCCCTCCTCTGCTGGCCCAATTGCCCCAAACTGCCCTCCCTGCTGGCCTGATTGCTCCCAACTGCCCTCCTCTGCTGGACTGGTTGACCCCAACTGCCCTCCCCTGACCTTGTGATGATATGAGTGCGAGATGCCACCTAGGCTTTTATTAGTATAGATTGGTATTGCTTTCTGATGACTATCAGTGGTGCTTGCAAGAAAAGGTTTCTATCAAAAAGGAAAATATAAATATAAAAATAATATAAACAGAGCCACTTCAAAATGAAGTTGGAGCTGCCATCCCAGAGGAACTGCCTTATATATCTTACTCCTCAAACCTTTACAACGTTAAAACTGAAAAATAACCTTTGGATTGGACCCAAATCAGCCTTGAATCCCAAACAAACATCTGTTTGGAAAGCACACATCATGATTACCGAACTGAAAATGAAAGACATTCTTCCTATTTTATTATTCTTTAGAATTCACTTCACTATGTTAGCTTATCTACACCTATAGAAATTCCTTTTTCTATTCATATAATTATCTCCCTTTCCTTCCTCATAAATACCCCTTGCCTTCACCACCTAATCAGAATAGTACTTATATTTCTGCCTAAATCAGTGCTACCAGAATAGCTCTTCTTTGGGGTCTCAAATAAATGCTTGTTGCCTCTCACTTTGGCTTTTCGTTTTGAGGTTAACAGCATATTTCAAATATATGGCCTAGGCATATCTCCCCTTCTCATTTATTCAGCCAATAGTCAGAATATAATTTAATTAAGCTAATAGATTTTTTTAAAAGAGGCTACTTTCTCTTAAGAGCCTAATAAATAAAAATGTATGTGTTCATTTTGTTTGTTCTATAAGCACTTATAGGTCATCATTTGAGAAAAATGCTAAACCCTGCCAAATTTATTTCTTTCCCATAAGAAACTGAATCCAACTAATTAGGTCCTCTATAGTGTTTGAAATTTAACCTTTTGCACTCGGATGTCGAGTGTGACTCGACACGGTTAGCATTAGAATAAAGGAATCGAGAAAAAAGCAAGCGAGTGCAAAGGGTTAAGGCATTACTCCTCTTTGTAGACGTGCATTTTCTAGGTCACAAATCTTTTAAACTTAAAAAGCTCAAAGTTACTCCAGTAGAACACCTGGTGCCCAGATCTTGGTTTCTTATAACAAAGAAAGAAAGAGAGAGAAAGAGAGAGAGAGAAAAAGGAAGGAAGGAAGGAAGGAAGGAAGGAAGGAAGGAAGGAAGGAAGGAAGGAAGGAAGGAAGGAAGGGAGGGAGGGAGGGAGGGAGGGAGGGAGGGAGGGAGGGAGGGAGGGAGGGGAGGGGAGGGGAGGGGAGGGGAGGGGAGGGGAGGGGAGGGAAGGGAAGGGAAGGGAAGGGAAGGGAAGGGAAGGGAAGGGAAGGGAAGGGAAGGGAAGGGAAGGGAAGGGAAGGGAAGGAAGGAAGGGGAAACACCATATTAGCATAATCCAAGCTTAAGTTTGAGTAGAAACAGGATATTAGCATACTCCAAGTTTCTCTCCCAAGATATCTACTTTCCATTGGGAACCTGGCAAGGTTAACATCAGTAATGAGATGTCATGTACCCTGGATAAATTCACTGGAATTTTCTGCTATTTTTCCCCAAAATGCAGAACCTCAATCTAATCATGAGAAAACATCACGAGGGGCATTCTATAAAATAACTGATCAGTATTCTTCACGAGTGTCAAGGTCATGAAAAACAACAGAACATTGAGCCATTGTCACAGAGTGGAGGAAACTAAGGATGTATAACAATCAAATGCAACATGACATCCTAGACCACATTGTCAACAGAAAAAGGATGGTATAAACCAGTGAAATTCTAATAAGTCTACAGTTTATTTAACATTGTCAGAGCATTGTACCAAGGTTAATCTATTAGTTTTGACAACTGTAAAATATTTCAGGAATTATCTATACCATTTTTGCAACTATTAATAAGTCTAAAAAATTTTTTTAATAAAAAAATGCCAATTTTTTTTAATGTTTACAAGGGAAATGTAATGTGAGACTTAAAATGCCTTCTTTGTTCTTGAAAACTTCTTCATCAAGAGCTATACAACCCAGTCACAGCTATATGTATTCTAAAAAAAGCATAGTTTTCTAAACTATAAGACAACAAAAACATATTTTTCTTTCTAATCTGGCATATTTATGTTTGGCTGAAATTCAAATGATATGACAGTTGTGAGGTTCTCCTAAAAACTAATACTTGGGGCTCTCTCTACCACATTGAGAGGGAAGGAAGAGCGGGAAGCTTACGTTTTGTAAACTGTTCTCCAGAAGCGATTCACACTCTCTTCCTGCTTTAGGTAGAAATTATGGAGGGAGAAGATAGCAACGTGGTTTTTACTGAAAAATTCAAACCACCTGAATTAACCACTGAGTTGGGGTGGCAGTCTATGAGGAAAGATAGATCACATCCCACGGGGGTGAAGGGAAGATATGTATCTATTTATGAAATAAGGACAGGAGTGCTTTGTACTTGCAGAGAACAGCTAAGTAGCAAGGCCAGACCTACACAATAGCAACCTGAGTGAGACCTATGCAGTAGCAACTGGAATGGGTCAACTGACACTACATTGCTAGTTACATCTGGGCATAAATCAACACTGCACATGCCAAATGGATTCTACTCCTAGCTTAGATTCAAGATGCAAGTGCGTGAGTGGTTTGGCATGATAACAATAGTACTTTAGATTTAGTGTGACTGAAATGATACCATTCGATTTTTAAACTAAAATTAGCCTACTGTTTAATGGGTTTCTGAAGTATACCTATTTTATTTGAGGTAACTATCATATGCGGTATACTGGAAAGACATGTAACAGTTTTCCCATGTTATTAAACAAGGGAAATAAAACAGAAAGGTCTTAAATCAAAGTCAGATGGCAGTTTTGCAGAAATAAGACTCAGCTCTGTAGACATTGCCCACCGCAGGTATGTACTAAAATAATAAACAAATATTATTTCCTAGATTCTTGAATTTCCTGAAACTTCATTCTTTTTTAAAAATATATTTTATTGATTCTTTTACAGAGAGGAAAGGAGAGGGATAGAGAGTTAGAAACATCGATGAGAGAGAAACATCGATTCAGCTGCCTCCTGCACACTCCCCCACTGGGGATGCGCCCGCAACCAAGGTACATGCCCTTGACTGGAATCGAACCTGGGACTCTTCAGTCCACAGGCTGACACTCTATCCACTGAGCCAAACCGGTTAGGGCTGAAACTTTATTCTTTCTGCATTGACTAAGAAGAGTTAGGAATTAGAAACAAGTTAGAAGTTATTAAAAGCACGAGACACATGTATAAATAGATTATCTTCAGGATAAAAAAAAGCGTTGTCCAAACCAACTTCTATCACTGTATCAATGAATGCCCAGAGACCCATGCTACCCAATTCTGCAGCCATTACCACATGTGCCTGTTGAGCACTTGAGATGCGGACAGTCCTAATTAAGATGTGCAGTAACTGTAGGATGTATTCCAGATTTTGAAGGCTTAGTATGAATAAAAGAAGGTAAAATGGCTCATTAATAATTGTGTATTGATTGCATATTGAAATAATTTATTTAATATATTGTTTATACAGCAAAAGATAGAGGTAGTGTCTTATGGTTTCCAAACAATACTAAGCTGTATGATCTCATTTGATCCTCACATCTTGTGCTGAGTCATTCCATTTTACTGAGCAGACTATGACCTAGTAGGAACAGTTCCTAAGTCTTTACACTTTTACTGGGTGATGACTCCACTGGCTGCACACTTACGTAATAAGATCGATTGAGTGGTATTTATTAACAATAGGATAATAATTGAATGCCTTTCCCACTCCCAGTGGCAGGTCAGATATTAATACTAAGTGTTCTCAGCACACTTAACACTCTCTCCTACTAGTCTGGCTCAACTACGAATAATTATAGAGAAGACAGGGTCAGGTCAGGTCAGGGTCAGGCTGTGTAGGACAGGAAGCAGAGAGGCATACCTCTGTGACCTGTCCAAGCTTTGGGTGCCTCTCAGCACTTCCCTCTTTCCCTATAAGACACTCACTTCAAGTGGCTTCAGAGGGAGATTATAGGGCTTGTGGCCTTCTAGAGATTTCCTCTTTTGCTCTTCCAGATGACAAAGAACGTAATGCCAGTGAAATAACAGCTACTTAATGCCAGTGACATGACAGCTGCCTAAGACCTAGCCCAAAGGGATTGGGCTAATGATCATGTGACAGTTCAGATCAAGTTACCCCACGATGTGCCTCTGGGGGACTTATATTGTTTTGAGCTAAAGGCAACTTTAGTGTCTGGCAGAAGAGAAACTTCCACCCCTCCATTAACTACCTATAAGAATTTGACCTTGGTATCATCACAATACACCAAGATTGCAGGTTCCATACCTAGTCAGGGCACACATAAGAATCAACCAATGAATATGTAAGTAAGCGGTCACAAAAAATCAATGTTTCTCTCTCTCACACACACACACACACTTCCTCTCTCTCTCAAATCAATTTTTTTAAAAGTATTTTGAATTAGAGGCCTTGCCCATACTTAATAAGAGATGATCAGAGACAACCTCTTTTGACTTGTCTATAGGGCAGGACAAACTTCAATTCACTAAGCATCTGTTCTTCCTGCAATGACCCTTTAGCCCCCAAAGCACCTTATCTCTAAGGATTTCACTCAGAATGTCTTATACACCCACTAGAGGCCAGGTGCATGAAACCTGTGCACTGAGTGGGGGGTCCCTCAGCCTGCACCCTCTTACAGTCCTGGAGCCCTCGGGGAATGTCTGACTGACGGCTTAGGCCCGCTCCCTTTTAAGCCAGTAGTCGGACATCCTTAGTGCTGCCAAGGAGGCGGGAGAGGGTCCCACCACCTTTGCTGGACTCACCAGCTGTGAGACCAGCTTCTGGCTGAGCAGCACTCTCCCTGTGGCAGTGCACTGACCACCAGGGGTCAGCTCCTGCATTGAGTGTCTGCCCCCTGGTGGTCAGTGTGCATCATAGTGACCGGTCATTCCATGGTTCAGTCAATTTGCATATTAGCCTTTTATTATATAGGATGTTACCTTTTTGTCTCTGAATCTCTCCTGCATGTGGGGTCTCTGGCTCTTTCATGTGTATGAGGTTCCCACACAGATTTGTTAAATTTGGTTACTTTCTCTTGCTAATCTGTCTCATGTTCATTTGGTTATTAGGCCAACTAAAAGAACCTTGAGGGTAAAGGAAAGTTTCTTCCTCACCCACATCAGAAAAGTGTAAGAAACCTTGTTCAAAGGGGTTTCTACTTTGCTAAGATTTTATTCTACCTTCTCACCAAAACATAACTTCTTCATTGAAATCAAGTAAGTAGCAGCAATTTTGCTTTACACACACGTATCCACCCCTAATTTAAACTACTAACTTTCAGTGTTACAGTTCTCTGAATATTTCATTTATCTCTATAAATAAGCCAACTTTGTGGCTCTAAGATTATATGTACTTTCTAACAGCCTTCCAGTGAAATAGAATACCTTTAAAAAACAATGGGGTGGGAGGAACAATGAGGAGAAAGAGTTACTTGCTAATGGATTTTTAAAGGGGAAGATGATAAAATGTGATGGTTTCACAAACTATGTACTTTAAATAGGTGTTTTGTATCATCTGTGAATGATATCTCACAAAACTGTTAGTAATAAAATAAAATAAAATAAAATAAAATAAAATAAACTAGAAGGCCAAAGTCATCCGGACACTTTTATCAATTATTGGGTCACAAACAGGAGTAAACTGAGGATTGATTTCTTAAAGGATACACTTTAATTTCCTGTAGATCCTATAGAGAGGATGGCCATTCAGGTTCATTAATTTTTACTAAACGTTCTCAGGCCTGACCCCAGTAAGAAAACACAGAATATACCTCCCCACTTGATATATCTTTCAACTGTTGTCAGACATCTATCAAAAATCCTTGACAGAGAGAAATACAGAGTATTTGAAGCACATGAGATCCACCTATCCCCCTAGAAAATCTAGATTTATCCCCAAGGAAGCGAAACCATTCAACAGCAGCATGTGTGAGCCCAGGGTCTTAGCATCCAACAAGTGTTATTTCATAACACATAGAGTAAGGAAAATTACAGCTACAGCAAGCAGTCCTAGAAAACGCACCATTACTTGCACTATCAGATGGGCACGCACGATACTCTCCCACTGCCATGGTTCCGTCTCCTCCACATCCTTCTGTGACACGAGAAGTAAGTGCCAGGAAAAGCTTCCCTAAGGACCTGGTATGTTTCCCCCTTCATCCTCATTGAATTGTGTGACTGATGGCCTCGGGATGCAACTTAATTTGCGTAGGGTCCTTCGATCTGTTCACGTCCATTCTAATGTGCTCTCCCACGGTAACTCCCAGCCGTATTTTTATTTTCTATTTGTAATACTTGTGCTCACCTCAGCTGCTTCATGGATGGTTAATAAATAAAGGCAGAAATAGATTTTGGCTGTAAGTGTGTTTTAATACTATCTTGATTCAAAGACCGTGCTGCCTGAGGGTGGGGCTCTTGCTGAATGCCCAGGTTCAGGAACAAAGATGACCAATAAACATTTGTCACTATGAATCTGAAAATGGAATTATGTATATGAACACTATTAGCGAAGACAATGAAACTTGGCAACATTGGAGGCATTTTAATTGTTTGCTAGATTTGCCACCTAACTTTTTTGGTCTTCTAGTTTTTCTGTTTGGTTTTCCTTTATTCTGTATTACTTTTAATCAGTATTGTAATAAATTGGTTAACTCTTTGAAGTTAATCATTAAACTATCCACAGAAAAATTACACAAGGGAGCTCAATAACTCTTTAGCAAATCATCCAAAGTACTGAAAAAAACTCTATGTCCTGGATATGAAAAAAACAAAGCAATACGTTGGCTAATCCCTCTTAAAGTACTAATATTAACACACTTCTCTTCCACCTTGCAGTAACTTCCATGCTCAAGTTTTTATCTATCCAATATCAACTCCACACAATTGGAGTTTTACCAACCGGCCCTCAACACACATGACCACACACAGAATCTGTTGCATCAACACATCGTTTTCCAAAAGAGCAGTGTGAATTTTCAGTATGCATTTCCTATTCAAATGAAACTGGGAGGGACTAATTAAAACCTAGTCATCTCAACTGAACAGTTTTCTGTTTTCCACCAAATGTACTCCCAACACCCACCGGCCTTTCCGGCCCCTGGCATCCCAAAGGGCGGTCACCACTCAGTCAGCAGTTCCAGGGCTGGGATCTCAGGGTCCGTGTGCTCAGAGGCAGAGCGCTCACAGTGTCATTCATAGAACCGCGGAGATGAGTGCCCCAGCCCGCCCCTGCACGAGCTAAGGAAGCAGGTCCTACTTCACAAGGACTCAAGCATTTGCTTTCCCAGCCTGAAGCTGTTCCAAAACCTCCCGGCTCCTTTCCAGGCTGCCTCCTGCCAGGGACCCCCACTCTCCGGAGGGCGCTCCTGGACTCCCGCTCCCCTCCTGCGCGCTCGGGACTCGGACTGCAACCACCGACTCGGGTCAGCCCCTGGCGGGAAAGCCGGGCAGAAGGCGACCTTCCCGGGACCAACGCCCACAGCGCCACCCGCAGCCCGCCCACCGCGCCCGCGCGCCCCCCGCGCGCCCAGCACTCACGCGCAAGGCGCCGGCCCGGGGTCAGGGCCAGGAGCTTTGGGCAGCGGTCGGCGAGCTGGGACGGCGAGGAGAAGAGCGCAGGCCGAGGCGACACCGCTTCAAAATGCACGCCTCGGGCCTTGGGGCCGGGAGAGCGCTGGGCAGCGGCTCCTCCCTTGCTCCTCAGGCTCCCGGGGTCCGCGCCCGCGGGAGGGCGGAAGGCGTGGCGCCGCCTGCCCCGCTGGATAAGCCTGGGGTGGAGCCCGCGCCCGGAGTAGCGCAGGTACCGAGTTCCGCACTGGACCCGCCACACCCCAACCCCACCCCACCGTGGGCCCGGGTCACGGACACAACTGTCCCAGAGCATCCAGAGGCAACCCAAAAACTCTGTGTCCAGGCCTCGCAGGAAATGGACAGTTGGCCACGAGCCGGGTAATCCCGGGACGCCACCCCAGCTCATCCATACCTCGTCTCCCTGCGTGGATCTGGTCACCAACGGGGCCCGCGCCTAAGCACCAGGGGACGCGGACGCCTAGGCTTTCTTCAGTGTCACCGGCTGAGCATCCAGAGCAAGTGGTGGCCTCTAGTAAATGAGCTTCTGAGACCTTAGGTTTCGATGCCCCAGGGCCAATGGAATCAGGAGCTAAATCTATGGGCGGGGCGGGGTTGGAGGGAGGGGGGGGGGGACCTAAATGGAGACAAAACTCTTTGAGTGAAAATATGACTGCGAATAGTTTAAATGCATTCGTCACAGAGCTGTGATAAACACTTCTTTGCAAGACACTGATCACATGGAAAAGCTGGAAAGTGATTTGCAGATTCGGGAAAAGGACTGGTTATCAGGCTTTCTGAGTGTGAATGGCCATGCCCAAATTCACCTGCTGCAGCTGCTCCCCGCAATTAGTGCCTGCATCTAGGTAGTTTCTGGTTTGTATTTACAAACAAAAATTATAATATTCATTAAATTGTTTAAAGCAACACAAGGAATTGCTGTTAATTCTTTACCCCATACAATAAAATTTCAGACAGGCCTCGATAAGAAAGTGGATTACACACAATGTTTTTAGAATGTTAAAAACATCACACTGTATACTTTTAAATGACTTCGAAGTATATATCTATTAAGTCCCCAAACACTTGGATGAAATTGGGTTGGGCTTTGTTTTATTTTGTTTGTTTGTTTTTTTATTAAATTTCTGAGTCAGTTTAAAGACCCTTACAAACTCACATACAAATATATTTGTCATTTTAAGCCAACGTTGGGAAAATATCTTCAGAGCTGACTCTTAATAACTTTGAAAATTTGAAAATCACCCTCTACAGAATAAAACTTTAAAGATGAAAAAAATTCTGAAAGCAGTTCCAGGAGGCAACTTATAAAACTAGAGAAAATGGCCAAGCCACTGTGGCTCAGTGGTTGATCATTGACCTGTGAACCAGTAGGTTATTCCATTCCTGGTCAGGGCACATGCCCAGATTGCAGGCTCAATCCCCAGTGTGGGGAGTGCAGGAGGCAGCTGATTAATGATTCTCTCTCATCACTGATGTTTTTATCTCTCTCTCCCTCTCTGAAATCAATAAAAAATATATTAAAACAAAAAAAGTTAGGAGGATAAATGGGTGACAGCCTTACTTGGACCAGGGCCCACCACCCTCCACCTCGTGACCTCTCCATTATTTTTCCTGAAATGGGTAACTTTTTTTTTTATATAGAGCAGGGTAATGGGACCCCCCACATTTTCTTTTCCTTTTAACTAATCTTTTTCTCTCTTATTACATATCAAACAAGAAGAAAATTTAAATTGCCTGTAATTCATCAACTACATACCATAGCTTCATCAGCTTTTAGTCTGTGTCTTTGTATATATATTTTCTTTAAAAACAAAATGAGTTTATATACAAAGCAAAGGGATGAAGGACAATATCTCTGGAGTCAGATAGCCTGTGTCTGAATCCTGGCTCTCCTAAACCCTAGAGATTTGAACTTGAGCTAGTTACTTAGTCTTTAGGTGGTTATTGGTGATCGGGAGAAACATTCTCTTAAGGTAGTAGTTACAAAGATTAAATGAGATCATGTGTGTGTAAAGCACTGAACAGTCATTCTTACTTGTTGGCGCAAGGTAAATGGTAGCTATTATTATTTTGTAAACTGCTCTATTGCAAACATGGTTCTCTGTTGCTCAATATCTTGCTACAACTTTATATTTAAGTTGGACATCCCTCTCACAATCCGGGACTGCTGGCTCCCAATCACTCGCCTGCCTGCCAGCCTGATCACCCCCTAACCACTTCCCTGCCGGCCCGATCACCCCCAACTGCCCTCTCTTGCCGGTCCAATCACCCCCAACTGCTCTCCCCTGTGGGCCCAGTCACCCCTATTTGCCCTCCCCTGCAGGTCTGGTCCCCCCACAACTACCTTGCCCTGCCGACCTGTTTGCCCCTAACTGCCCTCCCCTGCCAGCCTGGTCACCCCCAACTGCCTTCCCCTGCAGGCCCAGTCACCCCCAACTGCCTTCCACTGCAGGCCTGGTTGCCCCCAGCTGCCCTCCCCTGCCAGGCATCTTGTGGTGGCCATCTTGTGACCACATGGGGCAGCCATCTTCTGACCACATGGGAGCAGCCATCTTGTGACCACATGGGGGTGGCCATCTTGTGCGAGGGTGTGATGGTCAATTTGCAAATTTCCTCTTTATTATATAGGATGGTTGCATGGTTATTCAATTGTTTATTGTGTACCATAATTAATTTAACTAAGCTTCCTATTGTTCACAAAACATCCTTGTAGCAATGTCATTGCACACACCCAGATAAGTTTCAGAAAGGGAATTGCTAAGAAATAAGGTTATTCCCAGTAAAAAAAGTTTTAATACACATAGCCAATTTTACTTAAAAAATATAAACTTTGTCCTTAACATTTGGCGCCTAATGTGGGGCTAAACTTTGGAGAAGCAGAGAGGAATGCTACTCTTTGGGTCAAGGTCAAAGTATGGCATCTACATACCCTTGAGGCTCATGGGACTCCTAGTGTGCTCCCTTTCTGCACCTCCAAAGTCTTGCATCTTGGGAACACATGCCTTTTGGTGGAAACCCAGGGCTTTATGGTGCCAGAGAGTATTCTTTCAGGAGAGTATTAGAAGGGGGCAGCTCAGAAGGTGCTGAGGAATTATTCCCTCATTTTGGTACCGTGTCAGTACCAATTCGGTACCGCAAATGTGAAGGAGAGAATTACCTCACTGGTGATTTTTTGAAGGACACCCTCAATTTTAATGTACCTGTATTTTTTTTTCTTTTTCTGAGATAATTGAACTCATAGTGACATCTGGTGGCCAGTCTATGTAATTAGTTTGGGTTTTTGCTCCAGACCAAAGGTTATACGCTTACTAGTAGTTTTGGAAATTATCTATGCGGGTTGGCTTTCCACTCTGAAGATAAGAGAGTAAATAGCCAGCGACCCAATGGGGATGGGCACCAGGAAGCAGCATTCTATCGACCGGAAACAACTTCCCAGCCTTGATTGGTTGAAAGCAATTTAAATTTGGGGAAGTCAAACTCCAAAATGTCCCCTGCCCCTTCCCAAAACACCAGTTGTTATGAGAGAACAATATGGGGCTGATTCATCCTTTAAAAAAATAAAATAAAATCTGAATGGATCAACATTACTGAAAATGACAAGTTAGAAATTATGAGAATTATTTTCTCTCTTCTAAACTTATATTGGCAAGAGAAAATATTTATGAAGCTAGCTTCTTGGGCCTACTGACTCTTGGGTTTTCTTTATTGAATCTTCCCTCCCAGAGAAAGTCTTCTTTTTTTCTGTCTGCGTCTCTTGTGCTGTTTGTCATAAGAAGGAAATAGCATAGGGATAGAACACAAGCGCAGACTTGCAGACTTCCTATAAGCCTGTTGTTCGAGCTGCCACGAATTAGCAGGCTTGAGACTGGGAGTGTCTCATATTTGGTGGAAGACTGGAGACACTGTATGCGCTATATCATCCTGATTACCTATTTTTTCTTTACTTACAGATCTTATAACATAGAAACTCACACCTGAAACCTATATGTTTATGTTGACCAGTGTCACCTCAATCAATTTAATGAATAAAATTTTTTAAAAGACACCCTTAAAAAGATGAAAGGACAGAAATTAGAAAATCAAAATCCACTCAGACACATTCCTGTGTACCTTCAGATAGTTGAAGATATTGTAAAAAATTAGGACAGTGAAAAAAAATAGAATATTGTAAGTACAGTTGCCCAGCACTAAGAAGAAAAACACACACAACTGGACAAAAATAAATACAAATGTTAAGCCTTTTGAATTTGCTACCTCTGCTACTTGGGTCTTATAGATTCTAACACAAACATTAGGTTAATCAATAAGAGATTAAAAGAACAGAAGGGAAAACCCAGAAATTTCCCAACAAAGTGGAAATTGTTTAAAGATTATTGAGATATAAGATTATAAAAATTGGCATATTTGAACAGAATTTAAAGATTCTAATAATTGATCAGGAATTTTGCCAAATTGGGAGCTGGTTTTTTAAAGGCTGACAAGGCTATTTTGAAAGTCTCAGCAGGTCTTCCTGCCCAGTAATCAGAAATGCAAACCCAGCTCACAACTGCATGAGGCTTGAAAACTGAAGGAAAAAAATTTGAGAAAGGGGTCCTTTTATTTTATTTATTCAAATGTTCTATTGCTTTTTTAAAAAATTGAATTTCTTGGGGTGACATTGGTTCACAAAACCATACAGGTTTAAAATGTACAACTCAATGAAGCATCATCTGCACACTGCATGGTGCGCCCATCATCCCATTTTC
Source organism: Cnephaeus nilssonii (assembly GCF_951640355.1). Lineage (NCBI taxonomy): Eukaryota > Metazoa > Chordata > Mammalia > Chiroptera > Vespertilionidae > Cnephaeus > Cnephaeus nilssonii. Next base: position 60,704,273 of record NC_137072.1, on the reverse strand, counting down.
CCCCCTTTGCCCATCTCCACCTACCCCACTGCCTTTCCCTGTGACTGTCACCACACTGTGGTCTGTGTCTGTGTTATGTATATAATCCCTTCACCTTCTTTCATGCAGTCTCCCCAACCCGCCCCCCCGACAGCTGTCAGTCTGTTCCTTATATCCATACCTCTGTTTCTATTTTGTTTGACAGTTTATTTTGTTCATTGGATTCCACATACAAGAGAAATCATATAACATTTGTCTTTCTCTGACTGGCTTACTTTACTTAACATAATAATCTCCACATCTCTCCATGCTATTGCAAAGGGTAAGATTTTCTTCTTTTCTTTGGCTGAGTAGCATTCCATTGTGTAAATGTACCACAACTTTTTTTTTCCCCCAGAGAGGAAGGGAGAAGGGGAGAGAGAGAGATAGAAACATCACTGATGAGAATCATTGATTGGCTGCCTCCTGCACACCCCTCACTGGGGATCCAGCCTGAAACCTGGGCATGTGCCCTGACCAGGAATCTAACCGTAACCTCCTAGTTCATATGTTGATGCTCAACCACTGAGGCACGCCGGCCGGGCTGTACCACAACTTCTTTTATCCATTCATCTACCAATGGGCACTTGGGCTGTTTCCAGATCCTGGCTATTTTAAATAGTGCTGCAATGAACATAGGGGTGCATATATTTGAGAAAGGGGTATTTTAAAACACAAGCAGCTGAAGTATCCCATGCCTGACCCCCAACCTTCCCCTGCCTCCTTAAAAATTGTGAAGGGCAAATAAAAAATCTTGTGTCTCTCTATAATTACTAGTAATTGTGTCTATGTTTTGATCTCTTTGGGTTCTGTTTTTGTTTGTATGTTTTAAGTGTATAATGTTTTTTTACCTCCTAAAGATATTGTTAATTTTAATATTTAATTGGCTTATATAAATTAAGAAATAAACTAAAAAAAAACACATTATTTTCAGGACCACATTGAAAGGTGAACATGGAAGGTTAGCATGCTGGTGCGCGGGTAGGCGAAATAGCCATCTCAGATGGTGATTAAAGAAAAGTTGAATTTATTTAAGGAAGAAGGATGGGGGAGGGGATATCCAAAGGGAAGGGCTGCACAGCACTGAGCCAAAGCTGTGGCTAGATGATGGCAACACCCAGGAGCCCGAGTTTCATCCTTACATGCAGCTGTTGTTGTCAGTGGGCTTGGGCTGAGTGATGGGCTCGGAATGTGGGTGGAATGCAGGTGCGTCACCAGGTGTCTTCAGGACAGTTTCAGTTCCTTGTAGGGGCTGACCCCTGGTGTCCAGCAAGCTTTCTTCCTGCTCTTTTGTCCTCCTGTGGCAGGAAGCTTACAATTGGCCATTAAGGATTGTATTGCTCTACCCTCCTAACTCACATGTTCTAGGGAAATATTTAGTATTAACGCTAGTTTAAGTTTGGTTTGAACAGACATGTCTTTTAGAGTTAAACTTCTTCCATCCTTTTGTTACCAATTGGGGTTGCCAGCTGGGACCTCGGTTCTTTTTGTCAACGCAGAAAAGATGCTAATGTCAACAAAAATTAAAACAAAATGGGGTTAATTGAAGATTTACTCCAAAGGAGGAGTGGGCCAGTCAAGAGACTGAGAGAGGGAAGGCGCCGGGCTGCTTTAGCTCACCGGAAAGTCAGAGTAAAGGGGCCTGGGAGACACGTTCAGGGCTTAGCCCAGCTGGGGGATATGCTGCTGGGGGATACGTGCCTCTGGGGGTTACAGCTCAATTCCTGGGCAGGGCACATGCCTAGATTTCGGGCTAAATCCCCAATGGGGGGCATGCAGAAGACAGCTGGTCTATGATTCTCTCATCATTGATGTTTCTATCTCTCTCTCCCCTTCCCTTCCTCTCTGAAATCAATAAAAACATATTTTTAAAAAAGAAAGAAAATATAATCCTTGTAAACATGTATGCACCCAACATAGGAACACCTAAATACATATATAAAAAAAACTCTAGGTGGACTTTAAGGAAGAGATTGGTAGCAATACAGTTATAATAGGGGATTCCAACACCCCACTCACAACACTGGATAGATCTTCCAGGCAAAAAAAAAAATCAACAAGGAAACAGTGAGCTTAAACAAAAACACTAGATCAGATGAATTTAATTGATATTTATAGAACAATTCATGCCAAAGAGGCAGAATATACATTCTTCTCAAGTGCACATGGAACATTCTCAAAGATAGACCATGTTAGGACACAAATAAGTTGAAACAAATTCAAAAAGATTGAAATCATATCAAGCATCTTCTCTGATCACAATGGCATGAAACTAGAAATCAACTACAATAAAAAAAACACCTCAAAAACATTCAAACACATGGAGGCTAAATAACATGTTATTAAACAATAAATGGATCACCAATAAACTAATATTTTCCTTTCTACTTTAAAGAACTTACATTTTTACTTATACTTTTCAAAATATTCCTTCCTTAAAAATGGTTAATATGATTCAATCTATGTATGTGTTTCTTAACTTAATAATTAAAAACAGAATTATACAAAAAGATAATTATAATAAAAAGGGAGGATACTTATGATAGGATATCATTAAATTTCTATTGTTTTTAAAAGTAGGTACTGTTAGTATTTTGGGCTATTTTGTTTAAGTATATTTTGTGTATAAAGTATAGATATCTATTTCTCTTTATATTCAGTATATGTGATATATGTATATAGCTCTCTAAATAATATATTTCTCATTGTGTGAGGAACAGTATAAGCAAAAAACTGGTGCTAAGCCAGGGTTTTGTAAGAAGAAAAAATTGTATCAAGAACAGAAAAAAAACTGATTAACCTTAATGGTTATATAATAATCATTAATCAAATGCCATTTAAAAGGAGAAAACTTTTCCTTAAAGTTCAAAGATAAAAATGTAATTCTATGACATTGGACTGATGTTGCAAAAACATGGCAGGGCTCTTGCTGATGCTAAATGATATTCCAAAATGACCAGTCACAGGCGTCTTGACTCTGCTGATCCTCAGCTTGCTTAATTTCTGTAATACTGAAAATGATTTATTTTAAAAGAGGGGAGTAAATGCAATGTGGCTCCTGAACTGTAAATCCCAGAACAATAAAAGAATATTAGTAGAAAAGTGGTGAAATCTGAATAAAATGCACAGTTTAATTAACAGGAAAACACCAATGTTAAGGTCTTAGTTTTGACATGTACCACGGAATATAAAAGGCTGACATTAAGAGAAACTGGGCAAAGGGTATATGGGAACTTTCCACACTATCATTGTAACTTTTCTGTAAATCTAAAGTCATTCCAAAGTTAAGTTGAATCAAAGTGGGAGGAGGACTTATTAAGGATGTACCTATGCACACAGGAACACAAAACTGAGCTGTAGTGATGTTCTGATAATAGCAACAGAGGAGAGTATACAAGATTCATGCCAAAAATAACCAAGAGAGAAGGGGGGGGTGGGAGTAGTGATTGGGAGAGGGGCACAAGGAGGCTTCCAAGTGCTGGAATGTCCACTCCTTGACCTGGATTCGTGTTTGTACAGGGCGTTCCTTTGATGGTAATTCACTGAACTGTACTTTTCCCTATGTTATCCTATATAATAAAAGGCTAATATGCAAATAGATCAAACGGTAGACCAACTGGTCGGTATGATGCGCACTGACCACCAGGACGTAGACGCTCAACACAGGAGCTGCCCCTGGTGGTCAGTGCGCTCCCACAGGGGGAGCACTGCTCAGCCAGAAGCTGGTCTCATGGCTGGTGAGTGCAGCACTAAGGATGTCTGACTGATGGCTGAGCGGCGCTCCCTCTGTGGGAGCACACTGACCACATGGTGGGCAGCTCCTGCATTGAGCGTCTTCCCCCTGGTGGTCAGTGCATGTCATAGCGACTGGTCGTTCCTGGTCTTTCCGTCCTTAGGGTCAATTTGCATATTACCCCTTTATTATATAGGATAATGGCAGATCATAGATTCATATCACCTTGGAGCTAGAGGGCGGCTGGCACTCCTATTCAGTTTAAAGATGAGGAAACTGCTAACAGATATTAGTGACTTGTAGTGGATTTCTAGAATTCAATTCTTTTTTAGGTCAATTAATTAAACTAGATTTCTCCCCTGTAGTTACTGTCTGACTAGATGAACTAATAAGCAGTACATAACACCATGAATTTATGAATTGGGTCATTTCATGATTCAGTTCATTGTGATATCTATGAAGGTTTCTGTTGAAAATAATTCTCACTGAATAGCAGTATGAAGGAAAATGAAAAGAACAAAAAAATTCATTGAATCCTTGCATCAAGATGCTCCTTTTTAATGTGTATATAAATCATGTCAATTAGAGAAATTTAAGAAAAAATTTTAAGAAATAACTATTTTAGGTAGGCAATTGTAAGGAAGATAACAATCATGCATGCCAAGGCTATGTGATTCTTCCACAGGCCCCAAGGTGAGAGATCGATGCCCTGGTTTATCAGGAATTCTTCTCTAGTACATCTGAAATTTAACAGAAAAAGAATATGATTACATTCTTAGCATCTGTCCAATTTTATTCCATTTATTTGCTGATCTTTATTTAAAAGCCTTTAGGTTTTTATGAACTCATACACGTCACAGAACCCAAATTGTGCAGACACTGTAAGGCCTTGGTAAAATATCAAAGCAGCTCATTTCAAAAGCAAATGTTCTGAAAATCAAATCTCACATCCTCAGTCAAAACAGCAACAGAATCTACACTAATAAAAGAGTAAGATGCAAATTGACCGTACCTTCACGACACCCACCAGCAAATCAGGAGTGAGTATGCAAATCAACCCAACAAAGATGGTGGGTTAATTTGCATATGCAGGCGCCAAGCGGCCCAGCCGCTCCGGGCCTCTGGGCAGCATGGGAAGGTGAAAAGGTGGCTCTGGGACAGAGCAGAAAAGCAGCTCCGGCCGGAGCAAAGGTGGTGCTGGCAGCCAGGGGAAGGAAGGCCCATTCTTGCACGAATCTTCGTGCATCGGGCCTCTAGTCTTTTATAAGGTCCAAAACAAACAGCCCATAAGAAATATTTCTCCAACTTAAGTACAATTTTGACCATAGTAGAATACCTATGAGTTGTAGCATACTTTCATATGCATTAGTGGACAACAACTCACTTGCAGATAAGAAAACGTAGTCTCAGAGAAGTCAGTGTCCCTGAAAGGACTCATCCCAGCTCAGCCCAGTGGCCTTTCTCCATCACACCACACAGCAACCAAATGCATTATGACATTAAAAGCAAACTTACATTGCAAAGCTACAGGTATCATTTGCTGTGACATTGAGTCCTGGGCAGAAGTTTTGTCCAAAAATTCATTTTGCTGCAAAGCCTATAACACAAAGGGGAGCAGGCAAGGTCAATTTAAATTTCAAAGTTTCCAAAGAATTATCACAATTGCATCCTCCTAGTTTAATCTTTATTGTTATTTCTGAAAACAAGCCAAGCTTCACATTCACTGTCTTTGTCACACCAGAACAACTAAAATTATTTTTCCTGGTATTTAAGAGGCCTAAGGTTAGGGTTTTGGCTTCTCATAGAAATGAAATAAATATTTTGCCAAGTTGGGAAACCTCTGGCTATATTACCCCATAGCACTATCTTCCTCCTCTCTCCAATGTTTCAACCTCATAAATTCTGTAATTAAAATGGCTCAGTGATACTCAATGGCTATTGTTTATTCATATAACAATCTTTTGTATTATACTTTTTTGTTTTAATCAAAATCAAGTATAATTCTTGGGAGTTAGACACTGAATTATACTAAATTAAGACATAGACTGTTTTGGTTAGTTAATTAGATTATAAAGCCAATGGTGGCTTTGAATATTAAATGGTATTAATTTTTCTTCAAATTTCCCTTTCAATATAAAAAAAACATATTCTAAGATCTTATCCTCCTATTTCCTTATTTTATAAAACTGAAATACAACTATCTTGTTTTTACATGAATTCATCATGCTTTCTACCTCACTATGAGCTACCTCCCCAACCCTTCCCCTCCCTCACACCCCAGGGTGACTGAGGAAAGCCAGGTGATCATCAAGGTGGCCCAAGGAGTAACCGGAAAGGCTCCATCACTGCGTCTAAAAAGAAAATCCCCGGGAGACCGCCACAGCTCATGTCTGGGGACATGAGGTGGTCAGGCTTCATTCTGCTTGTCCCCAGCGTGGGAACAATAGACGAGTCACAGGGACAGAAGAGAACTTACCGCGTAGCCATACCGAGGAATGCTCAGGTACTGAAGCCATGAGAGCCAAGGCACAACGGTTGTGAGATTGACCAACAGCCCGGAAAACATCTACAGGAGAAAATCCCAGCAATCAGACGGGTGGAGTGATGTCCTGAATTCTAAAGATTACCGCTTTAACCCCCTACAGCCCTGGAGACATTTCTGCTAAGGCCAACGCTTTCTTGAAATTCTTTCCATTACTCTAAAGACTTACCATGTCCCTCTTGCATGTGTATTTCCTCGCTTAGCTGAGGCTGTTTGTGGTTGTGAAGGAATGACAACGTATCTATGTTTCATTGAATTGGAAGATCCTTAATTGTCGAGGCTTTTACTCTCTCTGTAACAGCACACCACGGAAGGCCCACGGTCCTGACTGCTGTAATGATGCAACCACCATGTTCCCACCGATGGACACACCAGAACGTATCCTGAGCACCTGGTGGGCCTCTATACTTCCCTAACACATAAGCTCTCTGATTCCCAGGGTTTGCATTCCATCTCCAAGTGAGTTTAGGAATAATTTGGAGTTCAGAATGGATGCTTAAAATAACCCAAAGCCTAGGACTAGTACTGGGTAATGTGAAGTGCAGCATAAAACCGAAGCAATACCTTCACTTCAAGCTACCAAAACGCAGTATTGCCACGGAGACCCCAGGAAGGACTGCTCCAGCAAGAGATGGCTACATAAGAAGAGGTTCATGCAAAACTTCTAACTGGTACTTCCCATGGGGGGATGGGCATAACAAGAATCATGATGCTGTTAGAAATACATAATCTTCAACTTGATCCAACAAAGTGCTTTAATATGTAACATCTCTCAGTAAAATATGGTTTTACATGTGATTTTAAAAGTTCTGTATATAATCCATAAATAATAATAATAATAATAATAATAATAAATCAAAGCATCCAACCTATCAAGCAAAATAGTTTTATTTAGTAAAGGACATTTTATTGATTGGATGACACTACAGGAAATACACACAAGGTTTATCACTTTTCAATTCTATTTAGATTGGATAGTTTTCAAACTCAGAAATGGAAAATTAAACTTTTGCAAGAGTTTGGACTAACTACAAAATTTTAGAGGCATCTCCTACTCTAACAGAAAGGACATGTATTACGTAAATAGGCTAAGCATTCCTGTTTTCTTGATGTAGTATGGGGAAATGTGCTAACTGGTCCCTTTCACCTATTATTCATCTATGACCTTTAAAAATTTAGGGAAATGTAAAAAAAAAAAAAAGTATGATATAAACAAATGTCAGGAACCCAGAAAGGAGGGGATGTAGGACTGTGTGGGCTTTGGGACATTTCGCTATTTTTAAAACACTCCTTTTCAAAATAGAGGAGGAACCAAGATAGATAGACTACCCATGCCACACACTGTTCTATTTCTCTTGGAGCTTAGCTCTTTGGACAGTATTTGATCCAAACACACCATCTAAGCTGCTGGGGAAATGAGCCAGCAGTTCTCTAACACCCGCGCAGAAGTCAGGCAACGAACCTGCCATTTTTATGAGGAAATCTTCCAGTCGGAATATTTCTGGCTTTGAAGTTCCCAGTCACCAAGGTTTCACTGTATGTCACCAAGAAACATTTTTTCCCCAATCCTTGCCTGAGGACAGACTCAGAGAAAGAACGAGAGAGAAGGATGGATCGGCTGCCTTCCATATATGCCCGACTGAGGATCTAACCCCTGCAACCCAGGGAATCCAACCAGGAGCCTTTGGGTGCCCAGGAACAACTGAGCCACCTGGCTGGGCACTACCCCTCTCATTGTAACAACATGTTAATGAATGTTGTAGTAACTGCATTATAATAGTAGCAAAGGGGCTGGGTAAGGTCGTGAAAAAGGTGGTACAGCGCCGGCTGCTGTGGCTCAGTGATTAGAGCATCAGCGCCAGCACCAAAGGGTCATGGGTTCCATTTTAGGTCAAGGGCATGTACCTGGGTTGCAGGTTGGTTCCCTGCCCCCAGTTGGGGTGTGTGTGGGAGGCAACCAGTCCACGTGTCTCCCTCACATTGATGTTTCTCTCTCCCTCCTCTCCTTTCTCTCTCTCTCTCTCTCTCTCTCTCTCTCTCTCTCTCTCTCTCTCTCTGAAAAAGCAACAGGTAAAATATCTTCGGGTGAGGATTAACAAAAGAAAGAAAAAGATGCTACATTCTCTGATATAAGCTATCTCTTAATATATGGTTTCCTTAAAGGTAAGAGTGCCATTGACAAAATCCTCAAAGCAGGTTTTCCATGACAGGTCAATTTTTGGGAAGGAATGAGGGGAAATAATTACTTCTCAGAGAAGCAGAGTTCCTACTCACCATCTTAAACACAAAGGAGATGGTCATGAGAAGGGTTGCTATGGATACCACACTCTGACCTGCTGCTATGGCCAGTGCCATAGAGCTGGCCGCATAAGCCACCATGATAAGGGAAAACATCATGACGAAGAAGGCCTCCGCCTTCGGCTTCAATCCTTAGGAAGGAAAGAGGAGGTTAATACAGCCGCCTAGGTCCCTGTGTGTTTGGGATTGTTTATTGTGCAAACACTATAATATTTGGAGAAATGAATGTTAGCATGAAAAAATTTATCCTCCATCCAATTAACCCGAGTCAACCAATTCCCTTGCCCCCATATAACTATACAGAGTGATTCAGTTTTCTTTTTTATACTACTGCATGAGCACATTACAACCTAATACTGTACTCCCTGTTATGCAATTATTACCCATTTCTGAGTGCCTGAGGTGGAGGGCTGGAGGCTACACACCTGGCCAGAATCCTACTGCTTTCTCCTAAGAAGGAAACTTGTCAAGAGCACATGCTTTCCCCCGAGACATCACCACATTCCTCACCGTTTGCTGTAACAGTGACAGTGGAGAAACTGGGAGATCAGGACCCCATGACCTCCCAGGAGTGTCACTCTCTGAGGGAGTGCTGCCAGAACCCAGGTCTCTGAGACAAATACCACAGCGCTTGGGATTGAGGATGGGGTTAAATGAAGTTTCACAAAACTCCTGCATAAGCTGTAATGGGACACTATTACGGGTCATACACTCTGACGGTATTGGAGCAGCCATAAGAACACTAGTCAGGAGCTGAGGATCCAGGTTCTCTGCCTAATTTCTTTAAGACATACCCCTATTTGTAAAATTGAGGCATAATTTTAATCAGTGGACCTTGCTTATAGTGTTTTGTCAAATATATATACACTAGAGGCCCGGTGCACGAAATTCGTGCACAGGGGGCAGCGGGGAGTGTGTCCCTCAGCCTGGCGTGTACCCTCTCCAATCTGGGACCCCTCATGGGATAACCAGCAGTTGGACATCCCTCTCACAATTCAGAACTGCTGGCTCCTAACCGCTCACCTGCCTGCCTGATTGCCCCTAACTGCTTCTGCCTACCAGCCTGATTGTCCCTAACTGCTCCCCTGCTGGCTTGATTGCCCCTAACTACCTCTGCCTCGGCCCACACCTGGTACCCAGGATTCCCTCCTCCAGCTGACCACAGGCACCAGGATCCCGGCTTCCCTCCCTCTGGTCAGCCATAGGCGCCCAGGCTGGCTGCAGCCTTAGGGGATGGTGGACAGGGGGCTTCGTCTGTGCTGCAGCTGCAAGTGCTGGTGCCCAGGACTGCAGGGTGGGCAGCTTCTTTGTCTCCCAGGCCACAGCCAGCCACGGGTGCTGGTGCCTGGGACTGCAGGGTGGGCGGATTCTCCATCTACCATGCTGTAGCCAGCTGCAGGTGTTGCACCTGGACCGCAGGGTGGGCGGCTTCTCTGTCTCCCAGGCCACAGCCAGCCACAGGTACTGGTGCCCGGGACCACAGTGTTGCAGTTCCCTGCACAACCAATCAATTTAATTAACATTGAGGATGTGAGCAGAAACTAAAAGGGATGAAGTGGTATATTATTTAAAATGACACAAAACTAAGAGAGTGGGTTTTTTTTTTAAATGTAATAAATAAATTAAAAATAGCCAGGCCCAGTACGCAAGCAGATATGCAACTTTCTAGACACACACACACACACACACACACACACACACAAGCCTAATATCATAGGAAAAGCTAATTTCAGAAACATGGGAGAAGGCAACATTCAGCTCAATTTGTTAAGTCGTTCACTTAACAGTACAATAATGTTCATAATGATTCTGAACTAGTAGATAGTAAAATTCCTTCCATATCATAAGTTTTATTGTTAAATAACTTAATAGACTAATTTTTTAAGGTGGTACTCCATATCCTTCATGTGTATTTAAGGATCCTAATGCATATTTTAAATACACAGACACCAGAGAGGTGTTATGGGACAGCCCCCTGAGTCAGAGGGAGAGGGCTGGCCCCACTTCAGTTCTTATCTTGGCCTATGAATGAATTCAAGTGAGTGACTCCAGATTATTGTGTTGTTAAAGTGAATTTACTAAGAAAGTCATTTATTAAGAAAGTAAAACATGCAAATTTATCAAAGGAGCAAGGCAAGCAAATCTATCATCCAGCACAAAGCACGGATGAGCTCTCAGCTAATCTGAAGAGCCGGCTGGATAGGGGGTTTCTGCCTTATACGCTTTTCCGTCTATAGATTTTTAAATTCCTCTGCCGAATGTCTTGGCACAAGTTAATTTTCAAGGTCCCCCTTTTACTTGGTTGTGGCTATCCCAGAATTGGTGACAAGCACCTGACAGTTTTATCTTGCCAAGCCCCGAGACTGCTGGCTCTCCTGTTGAGGGAGTGGGATGAGAAGACTGCATTCTCCTGTCCCTTTCCTCCCTCCTCTCTGCTGTCTTTGGAGAGGTATTCACCACTTGCTTCCAGCATCCTTGGTTGAGGGACCATCGGGCTTGCTATTTACAAGCTGGCTGCAGGCTGCCAAACTGTTTGGCCTTGTTTAATTGTCTTGTCTCAGTTTCCCTATTTCTCCCGCCTTGGAATTTTTCTAGCTTCTCGCTATCCTATAACGGAATATGAAAAACATTCTGGAGTTGGATGGTGGCAATGGTTTTACAACAATGTGAATGCACTTAATGCCACTAAATTGTACACCTAAACCTGGATAGGAGGGTAGACTTTATGTTCTGTATATTTTACACCATATATGAAAATTAACCTTCCCACACAGCTAGCTCTCAAGTCACTGACTTATTCTACTCTTCAATCCATCCTATACTTGTCTGAAATTCAAACTCTTAATGGATTTCTATAACCTTACAAAAAGTAATAGCTTTTCCTCAAAATCAAGATCCAAATGTGCTTACCTGTTCTGGATTCCCATGGGGTTACTTTTTAGATCATAGAAAATGGCACCTATAACCAGTCCCAGGAGAACTATTATGATTACTTTTTTTAAAAGAAAGAAGAGTTTCAATTAAAGGTAAAAATTTAGCACACCATTTATTATTATAATATACGTATATGATTTGGCCAAAGTTCTTGCGAAAATATAAAACAGTGTATACTATTAGACTGCCTTCTAAATTAAAATATAAATAATTTGCCCTAGCCAGTGCTGCTCAGTGGTTAGAATGTTGGCCCACGGCCTGAAGGGTTGAGACTTCCATTCCTGTCAAGGGCCAGTACCTTGGCTACAGGCTCGATCCCAGACCCAGTCATGGTTTGATTACCAGTCAGGGCACAGCCTGAGTTTCGGGCTCCATGCAGGAGGCAGCCAATCAATAATTCTCTCTCGTCATTAATGTTTCTATCTCTCTCTCCCTCTCCCTTCCTTTCTGAAATCAATGAAAATATATTTTTTTTAAAAAGAAAAGGGAAACAAAGAGCCAAATTTAACTTTTCACAACTGAGCAAGGAGGCCCTGTCAGTGTATCTGTGTATCTGGTCTGTGTTTATATGTTTGCCAACATTTCTCAAGGTGAGTTCTAAGGGATGATTAGGGCCATCACTAAAAAAAAAATTAATCCATACTCAAATGTTTAATATGCTAACAGAAACAACCAATCTCTAAGAGAGGATCAGAAAACCCATAGCATGTTAAATGAGCTTCTTATACACATAATCTATTCAGTCTAAAACCTTCCAAATATAGCCTCTGGTTAAATGCATTATCAGAGGCAAAGTCGGACTCATATAAGTGACTAGTTCAAACCTAAGTATAGCTCTAAGACTATAGATACAAGATTTATCAGCAGGAAGCCATAAAACATTGTTAGAGCTACACATTCAAACATTTAGAGAAGCAATTGACATACAAGAAAGTTTAAAATTCCAAAACCATTGGTCAGAAAGCTATGGCCCACAGGCCAAACAGGGCCCTTCACCTATTTCTTCAGTCCATGAGATAAGAATGATTTCTTTACTGGGTCCGGGATCGAGCCTGTAGCCAAGGTACTGGCCCTTGACAGGAATTGAAGTCTCAACCCTTTGATGCCTAACTGCTCCCCTGCCAGCCTGTTTGCGCCTAATTGCCCTTCCCTGCAGGCCTGGTCATCCCTAACTGCCCTCCCTTGCAGGCCTGGTCCCCCCCCCCCCAACTGCTCTCCCCTGCAGGCCTGGGTCCCTCCCAACTGCCCTTCTCTGCAGGCTTGGTCGCCCCCAACTTCCCTCCTCTGCCTGCTCAGTCATCCCTAATTGCCTTCCCCTGCAGGCCTGGTCCCTCCCAACTGCCCTTCCCTGCTGACCTTATTGCCCACAACTGCCATCCCTTGCAGGCCTGGTCCCTCCCAACTGTCCTCCCTTGCTGGCCATCTTGTGGTGTCCATCTTGTGTCCACATGGGGGCAGGATCTTTGACCACATGCCGGCAGCCATCTTGTGTGTTGGAGTGATGGTCAATCTGCATATTACTCTTTTATTAGATAGGATAGAGGCCTGGTGAATGGGTGGGAGCCAGCTGGTTTGCCCTGAAGGGTGTCCCGCATCAGGGTGGGGGTTCCCTTGGGGCATGGGTGGCCTGGGCGAGGGGCCTGTGGTGGTTTGCAGCCCGGCCACGCCCCCTGGTTACCCAAGCAGAGGCCCTGGTATCTGGGGTTTATATATCTTCTACAATTGAAACTTTGTAGCCTGGAGCGGAGCCAAGCCTTCTGCTTGCTCTGTGGCGGCAGCCATTTCTGTTGAAATTTATGTATCTTCTATAATTGAAACTTTGTAGCCTTAAGCAGAGCCCAAGGCAGGCCAGGGCAGGAGGAAAGCTTGGCTTCCTCCATTGCCGGGGAAACCCAAGCCTCCTGCTCTTTCCAGCTCTGTGGCTGCCACCATTTCTGTTTGGATTTATGTATTTTCTATCATTGAAACTTTGTAGCCTTGAGTGGAGGCCTAGGCCAGCAAGGGCAGACAGAAAGCTTGGCTCCCTCCATTGCAGGGGAAACCCAAGCCTCCCTCCTGCTCTCTGTGGCCGTAGCCATCTTGGTTGGGTTTATTTGCATATTTGTTCCTGATTGGCTGGTGGATGTGGCTGGTGGGTGTGGCTTATGGGTGTCGTGGAGTGATGGTTAATTTGCATATTACTCTTTTATTAGATTAGATAGGATCATAAAACCCTAATATGCAAATGGACCGAATGGCGGAACGACTGGTTGCTATGATATGCATGGACCACCAGGGGGTATACACTCAATGCAGGAGCTGGGCTCACAGCTCAGCCAGAAGCCGGGCTCTCAGCTGGCGAGAGCAAAGGTGGTGGCAGGAGCCTCTCCCACCTCCGTGGCAGTACTAAGGACCCCTTGGAGGTCCCGGACTGCGAGAGGGCACAGGCCAGGGTGAGGGACCCCCCCAACACCTCGTGCACGAATGTCATGCACCGTGCCTCTAGTGACCTTATAAAAGTCATGAATATCTATTAGAAAACACACACACACACACACACACACACAGAATGGGGAGTAGGGGAAGCCCGGCCATGAAGAAGGCTTCAGTGGTCAGTGCTGGCCAGGGGACAGATACCTGTAGTGTCCAACATCACAGTGAAAACGACGTGCTTTTAAAGGCAGAGGGTTTAAGGGCAGAGGGGTTTGGGGCAGTGGAAGCCAGGGCTCTCCCCCTCCCCACTTCAGTTTTGGGTAGGGCTCTTCATTCAACCCAAAGACGTCTCAACTTGGAGATCACTGTCCCTCAACAGCGCCTCAAAGCTGCTATGGCTTTGCAGCTCAGCAGTCAGATGTTTACTAGATAATAGATAAATGAACATTTCATCCAAAAAATAAATTAATTAAATATTCTTGCACACCCCCCCCCACACACACACACACACCAATTCCTAGTCTAAAGTTAACCCATTACTTGGTGCTGTTAATACTTGATTAATATTTAATTGCAAACCTAGATCCAAAAGACTGAAACTGAATCTTCAGACCCAACGGAAAACAAAATGAAAAGAGTAGTAACCTGAGGTTTATGGCATGTCGTTTAGGTCAGCACACATAACAGGAGAAAGGGGGCGAGCAAAGCTGGGTGACAGAACACAGTCGGGGCAGATGTTCATACCAAGTGGACCATTAGGAAAAGCTCCCTTCCGATTGCCCGGTGTGCGTAGGGGGCGCCTGATCCCTCAGCACATCCAAGCGCAGGGAGCTCAGGGAGCAGGCCATTCCTGTCATTCCAGTTTTAGAAGCTCCATGTCAGAGGGAGAGTGACATTTGGTGGGATTATTCCTGGGTGCCCAGTGGCAGGTGGCACCGTAGGCAGAGCCCGGGGAGATAGTCAGTTTGGTTCTCTGACCCTCACGCATCTGGGCAACCCCTTCTTCCCAGCTTCAGCTCACCTCCTGCTTGCCTAGCATAAACGCCAAGGGCTTGTTTCTGTTCCGGAGGGATCAAGTTGCTGTCCATCTCCAAGCATCCCCGTGTAGTGCACCACGCAGGTCTGGCGATGCTCTCCACACGCACTCCGTGGGGGTGGCGGCATTGCCAGCTGGGCAGGCAGGGGTGGTGGGTGTAGGGGGGGGGAGCGAGGGGAGCAGAGGGTTGGGGGTGGGGGAGGGGGCGGGGCAAGCGATGGGCCAGACCTGAGGCGCCTGCCTCTTTAGTCAGTTTCAAAAGTCCAAGGAGCCGTCATGGCAAGCAGCCTGGGAATTCAAACTGCGAAATGTTGGGCCACAGAGGATGATATTAAAATGTGTATATGTCCTCGGGATAGAAAAGAGGAATTTCCAGGACTTCTTGATCGGGGCATTCATGAATTGTGGTGTGGAAACCCATGGGTGAAGCACTGAATCATGCTACAATTAGGTTAAAAGAACATGGAAATGTAAGGGCTGATACGATTATAAAAATGGGAATGTTTAGATAGGGTTTGCTTTTTGAATGCTGTGTCTGCACATGTACTTGGCTTTGAGGGAGGGATCCAGGCAGCCACCGCGGCTGTGAAGGCCTACTCTTGCACGAATTTCGTGCATCGGGCCTCTAGTTTAGATATAAATGTGCAGGACTCAGCCTCATATTTCTTATTTATAGCACCAGCTGGTGTTTTGTGGAGAAGGACGGGAAGAGTTTCTGAGTTTTTATTTTCCATAACTCAGATCGCTCTCAACCCATCAAGGGTAGGAAGTTGTTTCTCTCAGCGGAGCGCTGCTCCCTGAGGGCGCCTCCCCAGCGGTGGGTAACTGCTCTCTCAACAGGTCTCAGAAGGGCCTGAGTACCTGGCGGGTATTTCGGACACTGGGGTGGCCAAGCCCTTCTGTGTACCTTCCCCACAAGCCAGCGATGGCCCTTCTGATCCAGGAACTGGGGGTGTATTCTGTTGGGAGTCCTGGGAGACAGGCTGCACTTCATAGACTATGAGTCCAGACAATATGGCAAAGGTTTCTAGTCTCCTAGAAACGCCCCAGAGAAGGCTGGAAGCAGCCATTGTCTCATTTTCCCAGTGAAAAACCACACTCAAAGGTAAAGCAAATAGCTTTCTTCCATCCAGAGCAAGAAGCCCAGACTGTAGTTATACACAATGGCCACGAGGTGGTACTATGAGCTCAATTATCTCAGACAAAGACAAACAAAACAAAAACCAAACACAAGTAAATTCAAATTCAGGGCATCCCTGCAAAATACACCAGTCAGATGGACATAGGCAGTACCGACACTGAGGAAACAAACCCTCTCCTATGCTGGGCCACCACTTAAGAACACTTTACTGAGAGAATACTCCTTCCTAGCCCAATAAAAACCCCGTGCTCTGCTACAGGTAGGGTTCCCGAGATCCAAGGCTTCTCCCAGCCAGTGTGGCTCAGTGGTTGAACATCAACCTATGAACCAGGAGGTCACAGCTCCTTTCCATTCTCTGTCAAGGCACATGCCTGGGTTTTGGGCTCAATCTCTGGGGGAGGGGCGGCGTGCAGGAGGCAGCTGATCAATGATTATCTCTCATTGATGTTTCTATCTCCCTCTCCCTCTTCCTTACTCTCTGAAATCAATAAAAATGTATTTAAAAAAAAAAAAGATCCAAGGCTTCAAGTTCTTTCGCTATATTCAGACACTTTTAACAGGAACACAGACCACGGATATTTTCACACAGACACTAACACACCAGCTTCCAGGACCATCCACTCTTCTCAGCGGGAAGGCCAGGAAATAAGGGGGAAGAAGTGAGGGGGCACAGTTGGCATCAGTAAGCATGGATTTGCAGGAAGCTTTTTGGGGTGATAGAAAGGTTCTAAAATTGGATTGGTAATGGTCACACAACTCTGAATTTATTACAATTCACTAAATGGTACACTTAACATTTATGGTAAATGAATTTCAATAAAGCAGCTTTTTAAAAAGCCAATAAACATGTTCACTCTAAATATAGAGAACCATTTATTTATTTATTTATTTATTTATTTATTTATTTATTTACTAGAGGCCCAGGGCACGAATTCGTGCACGGATCGGGTCTGGCCAGCCCAGCCCCAATCGGGGTGGATTGGGGCTGGGCCTGTAGGGAGGAGGAGATGGCGGGAGGTTGGCCAGCTGGCCCACCCCTATTGGGGCCCGATCAGGGCTGGGCAGGCTGGGGGAAGGGGCGTGGGCAATTGGTTGGCCAGCCCCACCCCAAAATGAGGTGGGGGGTGCTGATCAGGGGCCAGCAGCCTGGGGGAGGGGCCATGGGTGATTGACTGTCCCGCCCTGCCCCTGATGGGGTGGAGGGGCCAATCTGGTGTGGGGCTGGGTGGGGGGAGGGGCTGCAGGAGGTTGACAGGCCAGCCCTGACCCCATTGGGGTGGGGGGTTCGATCAGGGGTGAGGCACCCAGGGGGAGTGCTGCAGGAGGTTGGCCAGCTGGCCCCACCCACTATTGGGATGAGGGGGGTAATCAGGGATGGGGCCAGCCAGGGAGAGGGGCTGCGGGCTGATCAGGGTGGTGGGAAAGGAGGCATTTGGTAGGCTGGCCTGCTCTTGATCAGGGTGGGAGAGTCCGATCAGGCGGGGGCCGGCAGCGGGGAGGGGCCACGAGGTTGGCCGGCCAGCCCCACCCCCTGATCAGCTGGTTCACTGGCCACAGTGGGCGTTATAGCGACTGGTCATTATGGTGGTTATGGCTGTTACAGTCACTGGCTTTTTATATATATATATAGATAACATTTTTTAAAATATATTTTATTGATTTTTTACAGAGAGGAAGGGAGAGGGATAGAGAGTTAGAAACATCGATGAGAGAGAAACATCGATCAGCCGCCTCCTGCACACCTCCCACTGGAGATGTGCCCGAAACCAAGGTACATGCCCTTGACCGGAATCAAACCTGGGACCTTTCAGTCCACAAGCTTGACGCTCTATCCACTGAGCCAAACCGGTTAGGGCTATATATAGATAACATTTAAGAAATTGTACAAAAACATATTCTGCCCTTTCATGTGCTATCTACCAAAGTTTGACATATTAGAAGCTTAAGTGTTCACTTGTGCTATTTTCATATGTATCTCAGAATGCATCATCTCTTGACATCTCTGTTTAATCAGGAAATTATAAAATTACCAGCTATACAAAACAGTACACAAACCTGAAACTATTTTCAACTACTTGTTTATGAATAAGATTTTTCTTGATACTCTACAGCTAAAACAGATGTAGAGATAAATTTATTTCAGAGGCTTTTCACAACATTTTGTGCTCATTAAAAATACTCTATTTCTTATTGACTATGTTCCTAATAAGTAAATGCTGTAGCATATAAATATTAATAAATATATTTTTGTGTATTGGAATTGTGCGTTTATTTTTAATTTTTAAAAAGGTCTCTGTTGCTAAAACAAAAGAAATTTAAACTCTCCTGGACCATAGGTACGTGGGGAGAAAGGTTCTATAGAAAAGTAACGTCACAGGCTGATCTGATCACAAATCCAAACTGGAGAAGGCATGGTAGGTAGTCACTGCCTTGAGGTATATAACTATTTTATTTGCCTTGCAAGCCCTGACCATTGTTTTTGTGCATCTAGGTTAACACACCTTTGAAAATAAGGGTAGGCACCCTCAAGAGAGCACATAATCTTGTTAACTATCCTGTCACCTAACTCCCACATTGCTTTCCCCCACCTTCCTGTAATATTCCTGTTTTTCTCCCTCCTTCATGTATTCCATCCTTGATTTAAAATGCATAAAAAACTGCAAAACTGTCATTCTCTGAAGCATTTGAGATCCTGCTTCCTGACAATGGTTGAAAGTTTTGGCCCAGATAAACTCTTACAAAAATTCCCTACAGCTTTGAACATTTTTTAAAATTAAAAACCTAACATTGATTATCATCGTGATATTATAAACGAAGGAACATTTTAATAGCCCCCATCCCAAAGAGTGTAGGAAGAATATTATCTGAGTATAATGAACTCACAACGATGTCCTTGTGTCTCTTATTTCACTCATTTCCAGCATTAGGAAAGGGGCACTCAGTCCAAACCTCGCTTTTCTTATCTGTAAAACGGAGTAATGCTATAGAAACACTGCACATAGGCACTCATCTAGCTGATGTGCTTGGAGCAGAGTAGGGGCTGAGGGGCTGTTAGCCCCCTCCCCTAGTCTTCCTGGGGAGCTGGTTTTCCCCTCACTCAATTCCTTTCTCTCCTCTGACTCTTCTGGGAGCTGAGAGAAAGCGGGACCAGAAAGAGCCAGGGAATCTAATCTCAAAGGATTTTAGGGGGGCTTGGGGGGGAGGTGGCGGGGGATGTGCACAGGTTGTGGCCTAGGTCGGAATGACCAAAAGAGACAAAAATTCACGCCTTCTGGGGAAATGCCAGGACCCTGGGAAAGGAGCCGGTCTCCATCCTGGTCTTTGACAGCTTTGGGCCTTCCTACACGGACAGGTGGTACAAAAAGATCAAGCTCGACTACCTTTTACTAGAAGGGTCATTTGAAGCAAGCTCCCTTTAAAAGAATACCTTATTATTGTTCTCAAAGGCCCCCATGAAGACAAATGGGATTTTTATCCAGACAGCAAAGGTTTAGCTTCAAAAAACGTTTTTAAAAACCGAGGCTTCCGTTTCCTCCTTTGCCCAGCATTTCATAGAAACGGAGCGCTCTTTCCTCTTCCTCTTTCCTGTCCCTGGAATCCAAACGCAACGACGGTTGTTCCCGCCGCTGCGTGGACTGCGAGGGGCCTCATTGGAGAATGGAAGCCTCACAGGGCAAAGCAACAAGATGGAAGGACTGTGGGCTCTTGAAACCTTGGGCCTACCTTTGGATTTCTTGAATATGAGAGATAATTGTTTACAGTGTAGATGCCACTGTCCTTCAATGAAATTAAATCCTAATGAATATACCGAGGTCAGAGTGGTGCAGCTGGAGGGAGTACTTGGCACAAAGGCTCTGAGACAGGAAGCTCTTAGCATCTTACCTGTGTCTGGGGTATGGTAATTGTTGTGGAGCGAAGGCAAGTGAATGACCACTGGAGCCCAGACCAAATTAAAATTTAGGGAGCCTTTACTAGCCAGCTGGCCAGGCCGAGCGACTAGCCAGGCGACTGCTCTGCCATATCCGCGCAGGGAGACCAGAGAGCAGCAGCGACCCTTTGTGCAGGACCGCTTTTAAGCACATTAACCACATCCGGTTTTTGCAGAACAAGTAACCCAAGACAAAACAGTTTTTCCCAAGCAACGTCAGAGTCATCCCAATGACGACCATGTTATTCACAGGGTCATCCTGTTCTTCAGAAAGCTGACAGTGTTCTATGAAATAAGGCCTACGTGCTGGGAAGGGGCCATGAGACCCTATCTCAAGGCCTGGCCTGGTGTCAGCACTGACAACTCTATCTGGGGCATAGTCCACAGCCTCAGTAGTGCTCAAAAATTCCCACTCTCCAACAGTAATGGGAGGGAGAATGGTAGTTGATGGGGTTGCTGGGATGAGGGCTAACAAGGAATGAGATGGTGTAGACAGCTTAGTGGCTCATTAGTACTTTGAGTTGTTATTTGTTTAATTCATTTATTTATTGTGGGATTAAATGAAAGTTCTTAGCACTGTGACTACCAAGGGACGTTCACTCACCACTCGGGAACTATTGTTATTATCTAACTGGTGACACAATCTGTACCTTTCCCCCACCTTAATGGTACTTTTGATAGGGGCAGGAATAGAATACTGGGGACCAGCTAATTGTAAGAAATATTAATCACGCTCTGTTAATCGTGCTTGTTTTATTCTGATTAAAGAAGGCACATTCTAACCTGACTGGCAGCACAGCTGCACTCGGGACCTGGGAGCTCACCTGGAAAAGCAGCCCATCCTCCCCATCAGGGAGCCCTATTAGCATGGGAAGATTAACAACCTAGTTCCAGAACCCAGAGCCACCAGCCCTTTGAAGACCCCCAGCCTTTGCATATCACCAGCCCTTTGAAGACCCCCAGCCCTTGCATATCACCAGCCCTTTGAAGACCCCCAGCCTTTGCATATCACCAGCCCTTTGAAGACACCCAGCCCTTGCATACTCGCAGACTTTTGCAAACCTCCAAACCTGTGAACTGCCCATTTGGCATACCTTTTTGCCTACTTCCCCATGTAATCTTTGTTCTTCTACCCAATATAAGCAGCTGGTTTATGGTGAGGTGCAGAGCAGATTTTTGTAGACAACCTGCTGCTCTCATATAGTGCCGGCAGTATTGGGAATAAACACTCATATATGATTCAACCCTGTCTCTGCTTAATTGGCTCAAGTACTGACAGGCAGCACAGACCCACTGATTGTCCAGATACACTTTGAACTTTTATTTAGATGTAAGAAGCCATAGGAGGGTTTTGAGGAGGAAGTGACCTGATTTACATTTTATTTTTTCCAAATTATAAGAGAAAGTTTATTTAGATTGTTGCAGAGGTAGTAGAAGTGAGCCAGCTGGGCTGCGATGGCTCAGGAAACAAGTTCCAGAAGCAGAAGCTGGTGCATGCATATATATATTAGAGGCCCAGTGCACGACATTCATGCACAGGCGGGGGGTCCCTCAGCCCAGCCCAGGACCCCTCAGGGGATGTCTGCCTGCTGGCTTAGGCCCACTCCCTGGCAGGCAGACAACCCCTGAGGGGTCCTTAGCACTGCTGTGGAGGCGGGAGGCTCCTGCCACCACCGCTGTCCTCGCCAGCCATGAGTTTGGCTTCTGGCTGAGCGGCACTCCCCCTGTGGGAGTGCACTGACCATCAGGGGGCCGCTCCTGCATTGAGCGTCTGCCCCTTGGTGGTCAGTGCGCATCATAGCAACTGGTCGTTCCACTGTTTGGTCGATTTGCATATTAGGGTTTTATTATATAGGATATATATATTTTTTAATTAGTATATTTTTATTGATTTCAGAGAGGAAACAAGAGTGGGAGAGGGAGATAGAAACATCAATAATGAGAGAGAAGCATTGATCACCTGCCTCCTGCATGCTTCCACTGAGTATTGAGCTCGAAACCCAGGCATGTACCCTGACTGGGAATCAAACCATGACCTCCTGGTTCATAGGTTGGCACTGAACCACTAAGCCACACCAGCAGGGCCCAGTTAAGAATTTATGTTCAGATTCCAGAAGTGGCTTTCTGAGGAAGCCTGTGGCTTAGTGTGCTCTTTGTCAGCTTCCACCATGATATTCTGTGGCCAGGGCTAAAAGGTGCAGAAGGTGATGGTCCAGCTCATCAACCTCATCTTCAGATACTTGCAAATTAGACCTCAGGTTCAGGGGTGGCTTTATGAGCAACTGAATATGTGGATAGAGAGCTGTATCATTAGTTTTGATGAGTACATGAACCACATATTAGATGATACAGAAGAGACTCATTCTAAAACAAAGTCAAGAAAACAACTAGGTCCAATCATGCTAAAAGGAGATAATATGACTCTGCTCCAAAGTGTCTCCATCTAGAAATGACTTAATGAAGTGAGAAATTATTGAGAAGCAATACAGCTTGTATTTTTTAGGTGTCCTTTGTTGGGAGAATAATTCTTAAACATCCTATATAGTAAAAGCCTAATATGCAAAGTGTCTGGTCATCTGGTGGTCTGTTCAACCAATCAAAGCATAATATGCTAATGATATGCTAAGGCTGCTCAACCGCTCACTCCACTCACTCCGCTCACTATGATGTGCACTGACCACCAGGGGGCAGATGCTCCAACCAGTAGGTTAGCTTGCTGCTGGAATCCGGCCAATCAGGACTGAGCGAGACAGGCTGGACATGCCCTGGAGTCCTCCTGCGGTCCTTACCTGGATGGCCAACTTCCTGCATCCTTCCCTTGCCCCAGTCGTGCATCAGTTGAGGCCCTGGGCCTGGCCTGAATCCTCTCACAATCCAGGACCCCTTGGGGGATGTTGGAGATCCGGTTTCAGCCCGATCCCACAGGCCAGGCAGAGGGAACCCACTGGTGCATGAATTTGTGCACCAAGCCTCTAGTTAATTCATATTGGCTTACAATACCCTTATGTTACTACCAGATGACAATAAATGATGTTGAATTGTTTTCGTTTTTTTAAAAAAGAATTTATGATCAGATAACCCCATGAGGTTACTTTTCTTAAACCCCCTTTTCATCCATAGTCACCTCTCTATCAAAACAACAAATGAACAGTTGAAAAAACTGAAAAAAACAAAAACAAAAAACAATAGCTTCTCTTATAGCTGTCAAAAAAGTAAGGATTTGAGGCAACTGGCTTCCCCTAAAATTGGAGAGACAGTCAGACAAATACAGAATCACAACTTAATGTACCAATTCTATGGTAGAAAAACCTGAATTGTAATTGACAACTTGATAGAGACTCAGAGTGGACAAATCTGTGAGCTAAAAACTTCAAAGAGGTCCCCTCTCTTTGAGTTTTACCTCCTAGAGTTCTACCAGGAAAGATCAGAGAAAAATCCCTTTGGTCTTCCTTCAGGGAAAGTAACCATTTTGAAACAAACCAGAGCACTTTGTTCTTAACAAAGCCTGCCCTAGAAAAATTATTTACTAGATCCTAACCTAATTGAGGTTTTATCAGAGACCAAATGACCTAGGAAAAAGGAAATATCCAACTTCAGATAGCCATCTTGTCTTATCTAAGACTGGGGGGGGGGGCACGAGTGGGGAAGAGCTGGGCAGGGGATGAGAAGCACTTGTGAAGTTTTAACCTAGGAGCACAGGCTCACTAAAGAACTAATCACAGGAATACAGAATGTAGGAATACAAAATGCCACCCCTCTCCCCACACCACCATATAACTAAAGGCCTATTTACCAGAGTTCCTTTTATCAAGGACATGTCTGGCTTTCAACAAAAAATTAAAAGGTAATACAAAAAGGCAAAAACACAGTTTAAAGAGACAGAACAAGCATTAGACAGAACAAGCATTAGAACTAGACACAGATATGGCAGGATTGTTGCAATTATCAACCATGAATTTAAAACAACTATGATTAATGTGCTCAGTGTTCTGGTAGAAAAAGGTGACAAGATGATGGGTAATGTAAATAAAGATGGAAATTCTAAGAATCAAAAAGAAATGTTAGAGAATATAATGTTAGAGAAATAAAGAATGTTTTTCATGGGCTTATTAGTAGACTGAACACAAGTGAGAGAAAAAATCTCTGAACTTGTGAATAGGTCAATAGAAACGGAAAGAAGAAGAAGGACAGCAACAAAAGACTGAAAAAAAGGGAACAATAGCCAAGAAAGATGGTGCAACTACAAAAAGGTATAGTAGACGCATAATGGGAATAGCAAAAGGAGAAGAAAGAAAGGTACAAGAGCAATATTTAAAGTAATAATAACTGAGAATTTCCTCCAAATCAAGGTCAGACACCAAACCACATGTCTTAGCCAGTTTAGACTGCTATAACAAACTACTATAGACTGGGTGGCTTAAAAAACAAACATTTATATCTCACAGTTCTGGAGTCAGAAAAGTACAAGATCAAGGTGCCAGCAAATTCAGTTCTGGTGAGGGCTTGTGTCCTGGTTTGTAGATGGCTGTCTTCTTGCTGTATCCTCACATGGCAGGGAGTATCCTCATATGGCAAGCTCTCATATCTATATAATAAAAGCCTAAGCAACTGTTACAGCAGAATGACCAGAATAACCGGTCGCTATGATGTGCACTGACCACCAGGGGGCAGATGCTCAATGCAGGATATGCTCCCTGGTGGTCAGTGTGCTCCCACAGGGGAGCACTGCTCAGCCAGAAGTGGGCTCATGGCTGCTAAGGAGCAGCCAGCCGAGCGGTAAGGAGCAGCCAGCTGAGAGGTAAAGAGCAGCGAGCAGGCGGGCAGTAAGGAGCGAGGAGTCCTGGACTGCAAGAGGGCATAGGCTGGGCTGAGGGACCCCACCACTTCCAGTGCACCAATTTCATGCACCAGGCCTCTAGTCTTTTTATAACCTAATTGCCTACCAATCTGTTAATACCTGTTAATACCATCACATGTTCATTAGCATTTCAACATATAAATTTTGGGGGCACAATTATTCAGTCTATGAAACCATGGGAAACTCAAAAAACACCAAGCCGAGTAATTACCAAATAAACTATACCTAGGCATATATTCAAACTGTATAAAATCTAAAATAAAGAAGCCAGCACTAGTCTGTTTGGCTCAGTGGATAGAGCATAAACCCTTGGACTGAAGGATCCTGGATTTGATTCCAGTCAAGGGCACATATCTCCATTGCAGGCTTGATCCCCCAACCCCATCAGGGCACATGTGGGAGGCAATCAATTGATGTGTCTCTCTCACATAAATGTTTCTCTCTCTGTCTCTCCTCCTACCTTCCATCCTCTCTAAAAATCAATGGAAAAATATCCCAGGGTGAGGATTAATTAAAAAAAAAAAATCATTAAATAAATAAATAAATATCACATACACTAAAAAAAATAAAATAAAGAAGCCAAAGGAAAAATAGGGTCTTATCTATAGAGGAACAAAGATAAGAATTATATCGAAGTTCCCCGCAGATAACATGCAAGCTGGAAGATACTGTAGTGAAACATTTAAAATATTAAGAGAAAAAAACCACTAACCTTTAATTCTGTACTGTTCAAAATCACACTTCAAAAGTAAAGAAAAAATAAAGACTTTCTCGGATAAACATACATTGAGAAAATTTTTGCCACCTTGCCTGCCTTGCAAGAAATGTCAAAGTAGTTTTCTAGAATGAAGGAAATTTTTATAGGTCAGAAATTTCAGTGTTGTGGCAGAATGCACGGGAGAAGATCAGCCAGCACTGAGGGAGGAAACTTGAGCCTTTATTTCCCAGATCTGCTAGTCCAGGGGAATTCCGGATCCAAAGCCTGAACTGAACTCGTGGGGAGGCTCTGACCTATATAGCTCCTCCTGTGGCGGGCCCCTGAGGGTCCCAGCAGCTCCGCCAAAGTCAGTCTTGGTGGGGTCTTGGGGGCCTGCTCCACAGCTCCACCCGTCAGCTGTGGCGGGGCCCTGGGGTTAGGCTCTGCAGCTTTGCCCAAGTCAGTCAGAGTGGGGAAGTGAGACTACAGTTTTAACCAGATACTGAACTAGGTCGCAAGCCCCCCACCCCCCACGCCCTCCATTTTCCTTTTCATCAGGACAACCACTGAGAAAAGTCTTTGTGTTTTTTTTAAAGATATCTTCTTGTTCAGCTGGTGTTGCTCAGTGGTTGAACATCAACCTATGAACCAGGAAGTCAAGGCATTTTCCTGGGTTGCAGGCTCAATCCCTGTAGGGGGCGTGCAGGAGGCAGTCAATCAATGATTCTCTCATCATTGATGTTTCTTTCTCTCCCTCTCCCTTCCTCTCTGAAATCAATTAAAAAATGTATTTTTAAAAGATGTCTTCTTTTTAAAATATAAATAATTTACATGATAGAAGAGAAAATGGGATCATATAAAATGCTCAATCCACCAATGGCAAAAAAAGAGTGTAATACAAAAATAAGAACAAAAAATTAGCACAATCAATAGAAAACAATAACAAATATGGTAGATATTAGTTCAAACATATCAATAATCAGTTAAAACATCAATGGTCAGACCTAACTGGTTTGGCTCAATGGATAGAGCGTCAGCCTGCAGACTGAAAGGTCCCAGGTTCGATTCTGGTCAAGGGCATGTACTTTGGTTGCGGGCACATCCCCAGTAGGAGGTGTGCAGGAGGCAGCTGATCGATGTTTCTCTCTCATCGATGTTTCTAACTTTCTATCCCTCTCCCTTTCTCTCTGTAAAAATCAATAAAATATTTTTTTTAAAAAAGAAAGCTTTAAAAAAATAAAATAAAACATCAGTGTTCTAAAAACAATAATTAAATATAATAGTCAAAGTGAATCAAAACACAAGACCCACCCACTACATGTTCTCTAAAAAAATACCCACTTTAATTATAAAGACACATAGAAATAAAAATAAATAGATAAAGATATGTCATATAAACACTAAACAACAGAAAGATTGAGTACCTATATTAATTTCAGACAGAGAAGACATCAAAACAAAGAAAATTATCAGGGATAAAGAGGGACATTGCATAATTATTAAAAGGTCAATTATTTATTTATTTATTTATTTATTAATATTGATTTCGGAGAGGAAGGGAGAGGGAGAGAGAGATAGAAACATCAATGATGAGAGCAAATCATTGATCCACTGCCTCCTGCATGCCCCCTACTGGAGATCGATCCCACAACCCAGGCATGTGCCCTTGACCGGAATCAAACCTGGGACCTTTCAAGTCCATAGGCCAACACTCTATCCACTGAGCCAAACCGGCTAGGGCTAAGTTAATATTCCATGAAGACACAACAATCTTTAATGTGTATGTACCTAACAAGAGTGCATCAAGACCTAACCAGTTTGGCTCAGTGGCTACAGTGTCAGCCCACAGACTGAAGAGTCCCAAGTTCGATTCCAGTCAAGGGCATGTACCTTGGCTGCGGGCTCGATCCCAGTAAGGGGCATACAGGAGGCAGCTGATCAATGTTTCCCTCTTGTCGATGTTTCTAACTCTCGATGCCTTTCCCTTCCTCTCTGTAAAATCAATAAAAAAATATTTTTAGAGTGCATCAAAATACATATGACAAAATTTATAGAACTGTGAAAAGAAATAGATGATTAACAAATAGAATTGAAGACTTTAACTCTCCTTTATCAGCAGTGGAAACATCCTCCAGGTAGAAAATATGTAAGAACATAGTTGAATGTAATAGCACCATCAATCAACTGGATATAATTGGTGTCTATAAACGATTTCTTCCAACAACAGCAGATTGCACATTCTTCTCAAGCTCACATGGAACGTGCACCAAGATAGACCACATTCTGGGTCATAGAACACATCTTAACAAATTTATTTATGCATTTATTTATTTGAGGGGGGGTGTGAAGGAGAGCAGAAAAGCAGTCCCACACAACACATAAATTATGCAGTTGAGTTTCCCACCCTTGAGAAACTGCAGGGGTCAGCACACCCAGAGTGCAATGGGTGAGCCTTGCCCTGGGAAAACCGCCTTTGTGATCATGGTATCTCCCCTGCCAGGTAAGTAGTTTATTATTTTATTTTTCATCTTAACAAATTTAAAAGAATAGAAATCATTCAATGTAAGCTCTCACACGATAGTGAATTTAAACTAGAAGTCAATAAAAGAAAGATAACAGGAAAATCCCAACATATTTGGAGACTAAACAACACACTTTTAAAATTTAATTTTTCAAACAGCACACTTTTAAAAAACTGATTTTTTAATTGATTTTAGACAGAGAGGAAGGGGGAGAGAAACATCGATTGACTGCCTCCCACATGCACCCCAACTGGGGATCAAGCCTGCAACCTGGGCAGTTCCCTGACTGGGAATCGAACCGGTGACGTTTTAGTGCATGAGCTGACACTCAGCCAACTGAACCACACTGGTCAGGGCTCAAACAGCATACTTTAATTTTATTTTTTAACATTCCAAAGTTTCTTTAATCTTCATAGTTTTCTAGCAAACAAATGATTAGTTTTCCTGACTAAGATTATTTAAAAAGTTAATCCTTCAATAGTATAAAGACAAATAAAATGTAGCCTCCCAATACATATTTTTTCACATAGCATTACAAATGCAGAAATATTGACTGCTGCTCTTCACAATGATTGCCCAACCCCTTAGAAAGACTGCAGCAGAGGATTCCATTGTCTAAAATACTATGCAGTACAGTAATTAAATGCTTCAGCCCATAAACATACTCCTCATCTATTTTGTTGCTAAGGAAAATGAGCAAAATCTGCCATTTGCACTTCTACTTCAGCAATCTCTTGGCAACCAGTGGGAAGATAGAAAATTTTTTCTAGTTGGGAAAGTACATTTCCGTTTAAATGTTCCTGTGACAAGCATTTCCCACCTACTGTCTTGTTCTACATTTTCACCTTTCAATGAATTCTGACTGTGATGCTTTTTAAGAAATTTTCATTGATTGATTTCAGAGACATAGAGGAAAGGAGGGAGAGAGCGAAACATCAATTTGTTGTCCCACTTATTCATGCATTCATTTGTTGATTCTTTTATGTGCCCTGACCAGGTATGGAACCCACAACCTTAGCCTATTGGGATGACGCTTTAACCAACATAGCTACCTGATCAGGGCTAGAAGCCATTTTTTTTTTTTAATGGCATGATTAATTGTTTAAATCAGAAGTGGGGAACCTTTTTTCTGCCAAGCGCCATTTGGATATTTATAACATCACTAGAGGCCCGGTGCACAGATATGTGCACCAGTGGGGTCCATCACCCTGGCCTGCAAGGATCGGGCCAAAATCAGCAGTCCAACACCTCCTTCCAATTCTGCCTGCTGCTCCCGCTCATCCCTGCCATGCTGCACCTGCTGAGGGCTCATGCCCAGTCAGTCCTGATTGGGAGAGGTTCAAGCCACAGCAGCGGCACTTGCAAGCCATAAGCCCTGCATCTGGCACCTGTCGGTCAGCTGAGCTGTGCTCCCACTGTGGGAGCACACTGACCACCAGGGGGCAGCTCCTGAATTGAGTGTCTGCCCCCTGGTGGTCAGTGTGCATCATAGCGACCAGTCGACAGGTCATTCTGTTGTTTGGTTGGTCAGTAGCATAGGCTTTTATATATATAGATTCTCAGGCCATACAAATTTATCAGTTTAAAAATTAGCATGGTATATTTGATCAACTCACCCCTAATGCCTTGGCAGGCCAGACTAAATGAATTCATGGGACTTGTGTAGCCCGAGGGCCAGACATTCCCCACCCCTGGTTTAAATAAAGGTTAGTAAGGTTCTTGAGCTCTAATGCCTGTTTATAATTTTATATATTTTATAAAGTGGGTAGAAGTTTATACAGCTCTCTTTCCAGTGTCACAGGTTGACATATCAAAACAAAAATGATCAAGAGTTTGAGTGGCAACAGAAAGAGTAAATGCTGTACTTTTCAAAGTATAATCCCTTATTCAACTGTGCAAACCAATACAGTTTCAATATCTATTAAAAATGAGTGTTCTGGACAGGTATAACTCATGAACACCAAAATCAAAGTAAAAGCTGAGAACAGTAACAGCACAATAAGAATATCTCTTCAGCTTGGCTGATGTGGCTCAGTTGTTGAGCATCGACCTATGAACCAGGAGGTTATGGTTTGATTCCCAGTGCCCTGGTTGTGGGCTCGATGCCCAGTATGGGGCAGCCAATCAATGATTCTCTCTCACCATGGATGTTTCTATCTCTCACTCCCTCCCCCTGCCTCTCTGAAATTAATAAAAATATTTCTTCTTCTTCTTTTTTTAAAGAGTATCTCTTCAGTGCCATCCTTATTTTATTTTTCTCTTTTGGCTACCCTAGCATAAGAAGGGTACTCAAAACATTGCCTTTCTAACACCGGCTGTGTTGTAGTTAAATTCTTCCATAAAGAGATCACATAGTATGAAGAGCATGGAAGTTTAAGTTTTCTACCATCTGGTTTAAGTGGCAGTTTCATAAGCAATAGACTAATGGAATCATTTGAATTTGCTGGCTGGTTTCGTTAATTGTAAAGCGACGTACCTGGAGAGGACTTATAAGAACTTTAATATAACTTGTGGCCCATTGTTTGGATTTTTTTCAGCTTGAATTCTGAAGCTGCTTATAGAGCTTAACTTTGCCCTTTGGGGCTTCAAAACTGCCTGCAGCTTGAGTAGTCCCCCACCCCCACCCCATGCTGATTGTACTACTTGATAAATTGTACTTCTTGCATTGTTTTTTAATAATACTCCCTGCACTATAATTGTGTGATCAAAGACAGCCTTTTTGTTCTATAGGCAGAGGCTGACACTAGGACTTGATGAATGCTTAATCATATATAACCCATTGTTCTCATCTCACAACTTCATTTGCTTACCACTGGGTCAGCTAACCCTGGAAAGTCCAGTTACCCCCACCAATCAGAAATGAATGATGTAAGTTTATGATTATGTTTATCCTAGCAACCCGTCTCTTATCATCTCCTTGCTACATTTGCCTTAATAAACCCTGCTCTCCTGGCCACATGGCGCAGTGGTTGAGCATTGACCTATGAACCAGGAGGTCATGGTTCGATTCCCAGTCAGGGCACATCCCCAGGTTGCGGACTCAGTCCCCAGTGTGGGTTGTGCAGGAGGCAGTTGGTCAATGATTCTCTCTCATCATTGATGTTTCTATCTCTCTCTCCCTCTCCCTTCCTCTCTGAAATTGATAAATATATATTTTAAAAAATAAATAAACCCTGTTCTATCCCTTTCATTTGGAACATGTTTTCATTTCATAAAGAGGGCTTTTTCCCTGATTTACAAATCATATATGAATATATTTCCCTTTTAATTTCCTTTGGAATTTTTGTAAATACAGGTATAAATTTCTAGAAGGGATGCTGCCCAATTCATGAATGACAATAAACACACACACACACACACACACACACACACACACATATATATATATATATATATATATATACACACACACACACACACATATCGATTTCAGAGAGGAAGGGAGAGGAAAAGAGAGATAGAAATATCAATGATGAGAGAAAATCATCAATAAACTGCCTCCTACATGCCCCACACAGGGGACCAAGCCCACAACCCAGGCATGTGCCCTGACCAGGAATCAAACACTCACCTCCTGGTCCATAGGTGGACGCTCAACCACTGAGGACAAACACTTTTTTTAAATGTGTGTAAAGAGTGATGAGAGGGCGACTCTCTTTGTGGAGCATGCCCATGCTTCCCCCACCCCTCCCCCCAAGTGTGTTTCCCTTGCCTCTCTCTTTCTCCTAAGCTCCAAGGGCCCTTCTTTTGCCTCGGTGACTTGTTTCCTGAGTCCACACCCAGCTTTTTCCACTTTCCTACCTCTGTGACTTTCTAAATAAACTTCCTCTTATAGTTTGGGGGAGAAAAAAGTGATGGGAGGCCAGGAGGTTCACCAGGATGGTAGCTGTGTTGGTAGGGTTCCGGGTTTTCTTTCTTTGGGGTCTTTATCCCGCTGAGAATATACACAAACCTTTGAGGGTGAGGTGGGGACACTGATGATCTCCTCCAGTGTCTTGGGGAAGATGAGCTGTTGCAACTACTCAGGTTAGCTTGGCACACATTCCTAAGGATTTAAATCTTGAATTAGTCTTAAATCCGAATTCTGTCTTTACCAAGAAATCCTCTCATCTCAATTTCATACTTTAGACTTTAGAGTCTAATATCACCAGTAAATGTCTGCATAACATTTTACTGTGTAAATGAGCAAATTGGTACTCTAGTCTAATGATCTTTTTGTGAGGATGGTTTGTATGAATTAATTCCTCAGAGCATAACAAAGCCTCTTGGATGCATTGCAAACAGAGTTTCAATATATCTTGACAATGAAATATCTTAATTAAATTACCAGCAAATTTTATAGAAATCTGATTTATGGTTTTACATGAAGCCAGAGCAACAAATGTTCTACAGCATTTGTTGTAGAACAACAAATGTAGCCTGCTGGACAAATCTGGCTCACACTCCTGTCTTGTATATCTACGAATCCTTTTTACATTTATCAAGCATGGTGGGGGGTTGTTTTGTTTTTTAAAAGGCAGACTGCAAAGTATTATTGAGTCCCATCACAGAAGTTTATTGACCACTGGTCTATAGGAACAAAGCATTTCCCTCTGTCCTGCCTGTGCCCACCAAAACAAAATGTAAAAAAAAAAAAAATTACACAAAGCCAACAGAGAAGTGAAAGGCTGACCTTCCAACAAAAGGAAGAAGGTCCTCCTTGATTTTAGCAACTCTGAGACCAAATCTGCATCACAGAAAATTCAAAATATTTTGGTAATAATTCAAAATAAAAAAACTTTAGGACCACACCAAGGCATGTAGTAGAAGTTGAAAAAATATACTTGGACAGTAACTCTTCTTGAAATTAGTGGAAAATGAACAATTCAATATAAACAACCATGTAATCATAAAATCTTAAAGCTAAAAGAAAATCCTTGGTTTACACATGTAAGATAAAATTCAGAGAATGAAAGGATGTATGGAAACAAAACATAAAATGCAAATTAAGCCCTAGCTGGTTTGGCTCAGTGGATAAAGTGTCAGCCTGTGGATTGAAGGGTACTGGGTTCGATTCTAGTCAAGGGCACATGCTGGGATTGCAGGCTCGATCCCCAGTAGGGGGCATGCAGGAGGCAGCCGATCAATGATTCTTTCTTAACATTGACGTTTCTATTCCTCTCACCCTCTCCCTTTCTCTCTGAAACCAATAAAAAGTTTTTAAATGCAAATTAAATATTAATTACTTAAATCTTTATAATTTCTGAGGTAGGTAAAGCAATATTACCAGCATGATCATATAATTTATCACACCAGGACACTAAAAATAAGTTAGGGGCATACAAAATTCTACAACTTTTGAAAATATGTATTGATTACATATCCACTTTATTGTATTGGTGGGCCTATAAAATAGTTTTACTTGAAGCCTATTTCAAAAATAACTTTCCGAATGCAGTGCATGAAACCTGTTTGGATTATTTGTCTATGTGCACATAAAAATAGGTTTCAATGTGAATATAATATTTATTATCATGGATACCAGTCAAACATTTTAATACTACAACGACTTGGAAGAGCTCTCAAGCCAATGACCTTCTATAATCCCACTGCTGTATCGAAAATAAAAGTTATTTTGACACAATACAGAAAGAGGTATTATAAAACAAACTAGTAGCCCGGTGCACGAAATTCATTTTTTCTCTCTTTCCCTCTCCCTTCCTCTCTGAAATCAACAAACAAACAAAAATAAAATATCAAAAAACCTGTGGGTAAGCCTGGGTTGGGTAAAAAGAAAGAACTGTACCAAGAACAGAAAAAACTGATTAACCCTGATGGTTATATAATAATCAGGTAAAGAGAGAGTATGATAATACGTTACAACATAATGCATTAATCAAATGTCATTTAAAAAAAGAAGAAAAATGTTCCTTAAAGTTCAAAGATGAAAATACAATGCTATGTCCCCAGGCAAATATTGCAACAACATGGCAGGGCTCCTGCTTGATGCTAAATGACACTCTAAAATGATTTCCTCTCTGAAATCAATAAAAATACACTAAAAAAATGATAATAATAACCCAGAGAGAAGTGGGAAAGTAGTGATTGGGACAGGGGCACGAGCGAGCGAGGCTTCCGGATGCTGATATGTCTACTCCTTGACCTGGATTGGTGGTTGCACGGCATGTTCCTTTTACGATAATTCACTAAAATGTACTTTTCCCTATATTACCCTTCAATAAAAAAGAAGTTAAAGAACCCTTCCCTGTTATTGGTAAAAGTTAGCATGGAGAGAGGATGTGTAAATAAGTGAGATGTATGTGAGGAATACGAAAGCCTGTATAGGGCCAGTTATAGCAGTTATTATATCATAAGTCGAAAATATTCAGGATCTTAGAAGTTACCAGCTCCTGGTATGAACAGTTCTTTATGGAGGTGCCCTGGAGAGACTGACATGTCAGGGCTCACAGGGCCCAGGCACCCGTATTTGAGCAAAGTTCCCGGGTGATCTCATGCATGTAAGCACTGAACTGGCCCAGGAAGACTCAGTCACCGGGGCCTGGCTCTCAGCACCTACAGCCTAAGGCCCAGCCACGATCCCTGAGATAATCTAATTCCACCTCAGAGAAACCTCAGTAAGTTCTACTAACCTTTCAAGGATTATCAAAGCTTTTCTCTTTATAATGGCTTTTTTATCCTATAAATAACACTGGGTTTTTCCAACATAGTTTAGATTTCATACTTCCGCTACAGCATCAATACATTTGTTATTTCTTATTTGTTAAATAATGGCAGATCATAGACTCGTATTATATTGAAGCTGGAGGGAAATTGGCATACCCCTTCAGTTCAAAGATGAGGAAACCGCTAACAGATATTAGTGACTTGTCACGAGTCTCTACAGTTCAATTATTTTAGGTCAATTCATTAAACCAGATTTCTCCCATGTGGTTACTGTCTCACCAGATGAACTAATAAACAATATATAATATCATTAGTTTATGACTTGGGTTCTTTCATAATTCAGTTTATTATGATTTCTATGAAGGTTTTATTGAAAAAAATTCTGGCTGAACAATAATATGATAGCAAATGAAAAGAAGACAACAAAATACGACATTGAATACTTAAGTCAAGAGGCTCCCTTTTTGTTTTATTTTTTTATTGATTGATTTGAGAAAGCATCAGTTTGTTGTCCCACATATTTATGCATGCATTGATTGCTTCTTGTATGTGCCCTGACCTTAGACTGAACCCACAGCCTTGGTATATCGGACCACATTCTAAACAACCGAGATACCCAGCCAGTGCTAGGGTGCTCCCTTTGTAGTATGTAGATAAATCAAGTAAACTAAAGAGGAATTTAAGTATATTTTTTAAGAAAGAGCAATTTTAGGTAGGCAATTGTCAGGAAGATAACGATCATGCATGCCAAGGCTACGTGATTCTTCCACAGGCCCCAAGGTGAGAGATCGATGCCCTGGTTTACCAAGAATTCTTCTCCAGTACATCTGAAATTCAACAGAAAAGAATATGACTGCATTCTTACTTCTGTCCAATTTTACTCAATATATTGGCTGTTCCTTAAAGAAGCCTATAGATTACCAAGTCTGAAATAACTATCCCTTCCTATATAACAGGTAACAGTCAATGAGTACTTATAACTCTGCTAGCTACCATGATAAGCAACCTGCATATAACAGTTTAGTTAACCCCTAAAACAACTCAATGGGGTGGGTATTATACACATTTAAAAGATGAAGAGACCAAGGTTTAAGGAACTTGGCCAAGTCCACAGGCTCACACTTTGAACCAAGTTGCTGTCCTCTCCAGATTCATTTGGCTCCCAATCTAGGAAGCTGCTCTTTTCAAAGGCAGAAATGTTTAAGTAAATTTTCACTTGCTCCTGAAAGGGAAATCCTCCGCTTTAACAGATGACACGTGGGCCCTCACAAACATGATCAAGGCTCTTTATAGAGCGCATTACCCACAAATCAGCCACACAAAGGAACGCAGGCTAAGAATCCCAAAACTAGGGAAAGAGGTGGGGAAGGGCTTCCTGACAATCACACTCCATCAGCTCTGGGACAGAGACCGGGATGAGCCCGGCAGACGCTCAGCTACAGGACATCACCGCAGGCCCAGGTATCAGGTGAGGCCTCAGTGGAAGCTGGAGTAGAGCAGGAAGGAGGAGCCCTGCCAAGGGTTAGATCAGCACCTGGTGCTAAAAATAACTGGCACAGCCACCATTCTTGTCTGGCACCATTGCTGTGTGACTCCTGGAATTGAGCAGTTCCAAAAAATGTCACACCCAGATCGAAAGAGGGGGTGGGCAGGATAAAGAAACTTTCTCTTCCTCCCTACAGGTTTCCTGGCAATAGAGTTGACCCCTGAACAACCCGGGGGGTTAGGGGTCCTGACTCCCATTCACAGTCAAATATCTACATATAACTTTTGAATCCCCCCAAATTTAACTACCAATAGCTTACTGTTGACCAGAGGAAGCCTTACTGATGACATAACAGTCGATTAACACGTTTTGTATGCTATATGTATTAGATACTATATTCTTACCATACCATAAGCTAGAAAAGAGAAAATGTTAACAAAGAAATAGTACGAGAAAACACATTCACGGGTATTTACTTAAAAATAAAGACCCGTATAACAGGACCCACAGAGTTCTAACCTGTGTTATTCAAGAGCCAACTGTTCAAAATAGCAATTTGTGCTGTCATTCAGAATTATTTCTGATCTACTTGAATGATCATGAAACTTAGAATACCAGTATCCTCTTCTTCTCCCATTAATTAATCGAAATCAAATCCTTAGCAACAATCGAAGAGGAAAGCGTCACTTTCAAAAACATCCTCTAACTTTATTAAAAATCTGTATTTCTGCTTTATTGACATTATCAAAAAAATGGTATTTTCTTCTCAGCTTAATGAAAGATGTACAGTCCTTCCATCAGCTGTATGCCAAGTCAGTTTAAAAAACAAACACAAAAACTGTGCAGACTGGGTTTATGATGTCTCCTAGATGCAGGAGGAGAAGTCAAGGACCAGAGCGTGCCAGGAAAATGTCCACTCCTTTTCCAGGTCTGATGCCCTTTCAGCTCTTACTCCTAGCCATGGGCTGGGCTCACTAGAAGCCTTAATGTTATGGACCCATATAGGTTACACAATCCAGACAGGGCCGACCCTGTAAGGCCTTGCTAAAATATCAACACAGCTCATCTCAAAAGCAAATGTTCTGAAAATCAAATCTCACACCCACAAGCAAAACAGCAACAGGATCTTTTAAAACATCCATAAGAAACATTTCTCCAACTTAAACACAATTTTGACCATAGTCGATTCTAGGAGCCGTACCATACTTTCTCATGCATTCGTGGACAGCAACTCACTTTACAGATAAGAAAACTTAGTCCCAGAGAAGCCAGTGTCCCTGAAAGGACCCATACCAGCTCAGCCCAGGGGCCTTTCTCCATCACACCACACAGCAACCAAATGCATCACTTACATTGCAAAGTTACAGGTATTGTTTGATGTTACATTGAGGCCCGGGCAGAAGTTTAGTCCCAAAAATTCATTATGCTGCAAAGCCTATAACACAAGAGGGAGTGGGCGAGGAAAATAGTTTTAAATTCAAAGTTTCCAAAGAATTATCACAAGATCATCCTCCTAGTTTAATATTTATTGTTATTTCTGAAAACAAATTAAGCCTCACATTCACAGTCTTTGTCACACCAGAGTAACTAAAATGATTGCTCCTGGTATTCAGGAGGGATGGGGTGGGATTTTTGGCTTCTAATAAAGAAAAGAAAGTATTCTGCCAGAGACGTCTGGCTGGCTATATTAGTGCATATTCCTCCTTTTCCCCCGAAATGTTGTAAGCCCATAAACACTGTAACAAAAATTATGCATTGAGCCCTGACTGGTTTGGCTCAGTGGATGGAGCATCAGCCTGCGGACTGAAGGGTCCCAGGTTCGATTTCGGTCAAGGGCATGTATCTTGGTTGTGGGCACATCCCCAGTAGGAGGGATGCAGGAGGCAGCTGATCAATGTTTCTCTCTCATCGATGTTTCTAACTTTCTATCCCTCTCCCTGCCTCTCTGTAAAAAATCAATAAAAAATATATTTAAAAAATGATGACTTGATACTCAATGACTGTTGTTAATTTATGGTAACATATTTTATATGGTTCTTGGTGTGTTTTTTAAATCAAAATCAGGTATAATTCTTGGTAATAACAAATTCAATTATATTAAGATACAGACAGTTTTCTTTAGAGTTAATTAGGTTTTAAAGCCAATAGTGGCTATGAATATTATGTGGTTGTTGTTTTTTTTTCTAATTTCCCTCGTAATACAAAACATGTATTCTAGACTCCCATCCTCTCATGTATTTCCTTATTGAACTGAAAACCAACAACATTCCTTACATCATTTAGTCAGTCTTCCTGCTTCACTATGAGTTAGACCCCACCCTTCCCCTCCCTCACACCCCAGGGTGACTGAGGAAAGCCAGGTGATCATCAAGGTGGCCCAAGGCTTAACAGGAAAGGCTCCATCACTGCGTCTAAAAAGAAAATCCCCGGGAGACCGCCACAGCTCATGTCTGGGGACATGAGGTGGTCAGGCTTCATTCTGCTTGTCCCCAGCGTGGGAACAATAGACGAGTCACAGGGACAGAAGAGAACTTACCGCGTAGCCATACCGAGGAATGCTCAGGTACTGAAGCCATGAGAGCCAAGGCACAACGGTTGTGAGGTTGACCAACAGCCCGGAAAACATCTACAGGAGAAAATCCCAGCAATCAGCACGGGTGGAGTGATGTCCTGAATTCTAAAGCTTACCGCTTTAACCCCCTACAGCCCTGGAGACATTTCTGCTAAGGCCAACGCTTTCTTGAAATTTCTTCCACTACTCTAAAGACTTACCATGTCCCTCTTGCATGTGTATTTCCTCTCTTAGCTGAGGCTGTTTGTGGTTATGAAGGAATGACAACGTATCTATGTTTCGTTGAACTGGAAGATCCTTAATTGTGGAGGCTTTTACTCTCTCTGTAACAGCACACCACGGAAGGCCCACGGTCCTGACTGCTGTAATGATGCAACCACCATGTTCCCACCAATGGACACACCAGAATGTATCCTGAGCACCTGGTGGGCCTCTATACTTCCCTAACACAGTAAGCTCTCTGATTCCCAGGGTTTGCATTCCATCTCCAAGTGACTGTAGGAATAATTTGGAGTTCAGAATGGATGCTTAAAATAACCCAAAGCCTAGGACTAGTACTGGGTAATGTGAAGTGCAGCATAAAACAGAAGCAATACCTTCACTTCAAGCTACCAAAACGCGGTATTGCCACGGAGACCCCAGGAAGGACTGCTCCAGCAAGAGATGGCTACATAAGAAGAGTTTTTCATAAGTTCATGAAGAACTTCTAATTGGCACTTCCCATGGGGGGATGGGCATAACGAGAACCATGATGCTGCTGGAAATACATATTCTTCAACTTGATCCAACAAAGTGCTTAATACATAACATTTCTCAGTAAAATACAGTTTTATATGTGGCTTTAAAATTCTATATATAAACCATTAAATACTAATAAACCATAGCATCTAATACTTAAAACAAAACATTTTTATATATTGAAAGATATTTCATTTATTGGATGACATTATAGAAAATTGACCCAAGGTTTATAACTTTCTCAATAATGTTTAGGTTGGTAGTTTTCAATGGCAAGAGTGTGCTGTTTATAAACTTTTAAAGACATCTACTCCTACGCTAGCAGAAAAGACCTGTAGTAAGTAAATAGGCTAAGCATTCCTATTTACTTTACATGTTATGGGTAAATGTGCTAACTGGTTCCCTTCACCTGTTCATTCATCTATGTGCATGCAAAATTAAGGGGCATGTAAGATTAGGATTAAGTCACCATTTTAAAAAGGTAATCAGAAATATATTGATACAAACGAATGTCAGGAACCCAGAACGGCAGGAATGTAGGGCTATGTGGACTTCGGAATATTTCACTTTTTTTTTAAATTCAGAAAATTGTATTTTTGTTAAGACAGGCTTACTC
Source organism: Cnephaeus nilssonii (assembly GCF_951640355.1). Taxonomy (NCBI): domain Eukaryota; kingdom Metazoa; phylum Chordata; class Mammalia; order Chiroptera; family Vespertilionidae; genus Cnephaeus; species Cnephaeus nilssonii. Next base: position 60,664,079 of record NC_137072.1, on the reverse strand, counting down.
GGGATATTTTGCTATTTTTAAAATGTTCCTTTTCAAAATATAGAAGAAATCAAGATAGACTATCCATGCCACACACTGTTCTATTTCTCACGGAGCTTAGCTTTTCCCTTGGAAAGTATTTGATCCAAATAAACCCTTTCAGTTGCTGGGGAAATAAGCCAGCAGTTCTCTAACACCAGCACAGAAGTCAGGCAATGAACCTGCCATTTCTATGAGGGAATCTTCCAATCAAAATTTTTCTGTTTTGAAGTTCCCAGTCATTAAGGTTTCACTATATGTCACCAGGAAGCATTTTTTAAAAATCTCATTTGTATCAACATGCTAACTAAAGTTATAATAATTATCTTAGAACAGGAGCACACAAAAAAAGATTGTGGAAAAGCTGGTACATTCTCTAATATGTTATATTTTAATATATGGCTTCCTTAAAGCTAAAAGGCCCATTGACAAAAATCCCCAAAACAAGTTTTCTAAGACAGGTAAATTTGCAGAAGAAATGGATGTGAGGGGGAAATAATTGCTTCTCAGAGAAGCACAGTTCCTACTCACCATCATAAACACAAAGGAGATGGTCATGAGAAGGGTTGCTATGGATACCACACTCTGACCTGCTGCTATGGCCAGTGCCATAGAGCTGGCCGCATAAGCCACCATGATAAGGGAAAACATCATGACGAAGAAGGCCTCCGCCTTCGGCTTCAATCCTTAGGAAGGAAAGAGGAGGTTAATCCAGCCGCCTAGGTCCCTGTGTGTTTGGGATTGTTTATTGTGTAAATATTTAGAGAAACGAATATCAGATTTTAAAAAATTCATCCTCTATCGAACCATCAATTTCATTGCCCCCCTCAAATATAACTGTATAAAAACATCATACGGTTTTCTTTTTAATACTACTGCATAAGCACATTTTCATGTAACTCCTAATCTCCCTGTTGTAGAATTATTACCCATTTCTGAGTGCCTGAGGTGGAGGGCTGGAGGCTACACACCTGGCCAGAATCCTACTGCCTTCTCCTAAGAAGGAAAGTTGTCAGCAGCACATACTTTCCTCCCAGACATCACCACATTCCTCACCGTTTGCTGTAACAGTGACAGTGGAGAAACTGGGAGATCAGGACCCCATGACCTCCCAGGAGTGTCACTCTCTGAGGGAGTGCTGCCAGAACCCAGGTCTCTGAGACAAATACCACAGCGCTTGGGATTGAGGATGGGGTTAAATGAAGTTTCACAAAACTACTGCATAGTTTTGTAATGGGACACTATTACGGGTCATACACTCTGACGGTATTGGAGCAGCCATAAGAACACTAGTCAGGAGCTGAGGATCCAGGTTCTCTGCCTAACTGTTTAAGACACACCCCTATTTGTAAAATGAAAGTTTAAACTCTTTCAGTGGATCTTTTCCTTTAGTGTTTTGTAAAAAATACATACATTTCTAATGTGCGTGTGTGTATACAGTGAAATATATGGAAATTCCAAGCCTGGGAGAAGCCTAAACACAATGCACAAGTGAATCTGTCTATATCTATTAAAAAAGTATTTTTGTTAAAGCAATACACCCCCAAGTCTCATTCTTTCACCATATAGATATAGATATAGATATAGATATAGATATAGATATAGATATAGATATAGATATATAGATATACTAGAGGCCTGGTGCATGAAATCGTGCAGGGGGGTGGGGGAGGGAGGTGTCCCTCAGCCCAGCCTGCACCCTCTCCAATCTGGAACCTCTTGAGGGATGTTCAACTGCCCGTTTACAGAGATTGGGCCATGGGGGTATGGCCAGCCTGGGTGAGGGGCTGATGGCTGTTTTCAGGCTGGCCACAGCTCTTTCAGGGTGGGGGTCCACACTGGGGGCCTGGCCAGCCTGGGTGAGGGGTTGAGGGCTCTTTTCAGGCTGGCCACACCCCCTGGTACCCCAAGCTCCCAGCCCCCATTTTTTTTTTTCAGCACCTCCTTGAGCAGAGGCTAGGGCCAGCTGGAAGCATGTATCTGGGATTTATTTATCTTCTATAACTAAAACTTTGTAGCCTTGAGTGGAGGCCAGGTCCAGCCAGGACGGGCGGGAAGCTTGGCTTCCTCCATCACCAGGGGCAACCCAAGCCTCCTGCTTGCTCCAGCTCTGTGGCCACCGCCATCTTCATTGGGTTAATTTGCATATTTGCTCCTGATTGGCTAGTGGGTGTAGCGGAGTGATGGTCAATTTACATGTTTCTCTTTTATTAGTGTGTGTGTGTATACACACACACATATATATACATACACACACACATATATATATATATATGTACATATATATATTACCCCAGCTCCAGCTCCTCCAGCACAGTCTCAAATATTTTATGAATTATTTCCATTTCTGTATATGACACATACCATCACTGAGTAAAATATTGTTTTATAAATAGGTGTTCAAGTTAGTTTAGGAAAAGTCTTGATATGTCCTCAGAAAAAAGTTACTTCAGAGGGTACAAAATAGATAGGTGCTTCCTTATATCATGGCGTGGTTTATAGTTTTGGGGAACAAAAACATGCTTGCAAAAAAAAATTAACTTCTTCTCACATCCAAGACTATAGATTCATAGTTTCTGTCTTATTGCTTACCTAACAAGAAGTATATTGTACAAGTAAATATGATACTTGGTATCATCCTCATCGGCAGTAAATCAGATAGGAGTTTCCCAAAGAAATAAGATGACACTCTGTAGTATCCACTGATATATTCATGTCTAAAAACAAAAATGCACACCATGCATCCCACTTTAGTTTAAGAAGGCACAGGCCAGATGAAACCATTTGCTGTCCTGATTTCTGCTGCCAGCAGGGGTCTAACAACTACAGCTTCTCACATCCTCCAGGTTAACCCACCACCTTCACCCAGTCAGCATCAGGCACCATCTCAGGGGCACGCCTCCCCCTGAGACATGGTTTCTAAGAGCTCTGTGCAGGGACCCCTCTTCAATTTACAATTCATCCCAGTACTTTCTCTCTACCAAGCCCCTCAGACTTATTGTGTGAAGGTCCTCGTGACTTCTTATTTGCTAAAACAAATGATCCTTTTCAGCCTCCATTGCTTGCATTCTCTGTACCGTTGTCTTTGTGGCTCTGCCCTAGTCTTTAAACTCCCTTTTCCCTTGGTCTCAGGCCCCACATACTCATGATTTCTCTCCCAGCCCCAGGCTTCTTTTTCTCAATGAACACTGGTAATCCCCAGGGACCAATCCGTGGCCAACTTCTGGACGTGACCAGTTTGACCACCAGCCCTGACACTGGACAGTGCCCTTCCCGGAACAGACACACTCACATGAAGATCTTTTTCTCCACCACGAAGAGCTCCACGGAGGATATGCTGCTGAAACACTGGTTGGTGGTCAGGAAGAAGAGCACCCCAGCTCTGCGGCGAGAGAAGGGGAAGAAGCACTGCGTCAACTACGCGTCCTTAGAGCATTCCTGCCTGCTGAACTGTTTCCTCACATGATAAATGTTAAACAACTGCTCAGGTTAAAACAGTGAGGGAGGGGAAGAGCGAGTCCCCTCAGGTCTCTCCCCATCCCAGTGTCTCCACAGTGGTGCCCCCGGGACCACATAGAGCACAGTTTGAAATGCATAGCCCTGGGTTGGCATGGACGGAATTGTGCCCTCCCTGTGTTGAACCCTACCCCTCAATGTGATATTTAGAGGTGGCATCTTTGGAAGGTGAGTAAGTTTAGATGAGGTCATGAGGGTATGTCCCTCATGACAACATTAGTGCCCTTAGAAAAAAGGGAGATTTTTAGAGCTCTCTCTGTGCCATGCAAGGACGCAGCAGGAAGGCAGCAAGCCAGAAGAGCGTCTTCATCAGAACCCAAACATATTGGCATCCTACTCTCCAGAATTGTAAGAAATACATTTCTGTTGTTTAACCCATCCCGTCTGTGGTTTTTTGTTATGGCAGCCAAGGTGATGATGACCTAGGTCATAAAAATGCTACCACCACTCATTTTAGCTAACAAAAATACAAGTATGAACAGAGAAATAGCCAAATAAAGAAAGCCTACAAAGGTTAAAACCTCCATTAACTACTTTGTCAAAGTTGAGTAAAGAAGCAGCTAAGAATGAGGAGTCAAAATGAAAGAGTGGAGGGAAACCTCTAGCAATACCTCATTATACACCACACAATCATCAGGAAAATTTTCATATTATTCTGGATAACCCACTATCAACATGGTTTTCAATGTGCTCAAAATGAAAGCAAATCATGCTTCTAAAGGAAAAATTAATTTGTACATGTATGAAAAAGGAAGACTATCAATGCTTCTCTCTCAGTAAAATAATTAAGGTTCAAAAAGGAAAGTATTCATTTCATCTGCACTTTGATAGAACTATAAATTTTATGAAAATATGCCAGCATCTTCAAAACAGTGTTGCACTTCCTAGCACAACCAAATAATTTATTAACATTGAAAATGTGAATGGATACTAAAAGAGATGAAGTGTTGCATTATTTAAATGACACAAAATTAAGAGAGCATTTTTAAAAAATGTAAACCCAAGTGTGCAACCCTAAACACAAAGAGTCCATAGACAAAGGAATTGTTTCTTTTTTAAAGGAATTTTTTAACACAAACAAGAATAAGAATCCTATATAATAAAAGCCTAATATGCAAATTGACCGAACAGTGAAATGACCGGTCACTATGATGTGCACTGAACACCAGGGGGCAGACGCTCAATGCAGGAGCTGCCCCCAGTTCACAGGCCCCAGGCCAGCCAAGGTGGGTGCCAGTGGGGCCCCCCCGATCGCACTACCAGTCACCCCACAGAGCAGCCCTGATCATTGGCCAGGCCTAGGAACCCTACCCTGCATGAATTTCATGCACCAGGCATCTAGTAACAATAATAATAAACAACGTAGGCAACAAGCTATATTAAAAGTAAATGTTTAAAAAAGAAAAGTTTTTAAAGAAAAATAAAGTAAATATTGATAAGAAATTAAAATAGTGAGTACATAAGCAGATATGCAACTTTCTAGACACAAAAAGGCCTAATATCAAAGTATTAGCTAATATCCAAACACAGGATATGGCAACATTCAGCTCAATTTGTTGTCTTACATCTAACAGAACAGTAATGTTCATAAGGAATTGAAACTTGTAGGTAAGATATTGAAATTTCTTTTAAATTATAAGGATTTATTTTATAATACTACCTGGTAAGTACTTCTTGTTAAAGAATTTAATGTATTCTAATTCTTTACAAGCTAGTACTCCATGTTACAGTTAGAAAAAAACCTCTCTACACCAAACAAATAAAAAAGAAAACACACACAGAGAAAGATAATTAACTCACAGGCAACAAAAGAAAAAAAATAGATAAACTCAACTATGTGTATCAAAGAACACTTTTAACAGAGTGAAAAGACAACCCACAGAATGACAAAAAAATATCTGTAAATTTGTATCTGGTAAGGGGTTAATATCCAGAATATATAAAGAACTCTTACTGCCCTAGCCAGTTTGGCTTAATGAATAGAACTTTGACCTCTCGACTGAAGGGTTCTGGGTTTGATTCCAGTCAAGGGCACGTGCCTTGTTTTTGGGCTTGATCCCCAATAGGGGGCGTGTAGAAGGCAGCCGATCAACGATTCTCTCTCATCATTGATGTTTCTATTTCGCTCTCCCTGTCCCTTCCTCTCTGAAATAAATAAAAATACTTTCTTTCTTTTTTTTTTTTTTAAAAAAGAACTCTTACAGCTCAACAATTTAAAAAATACAATTTAAAAAACTGGCAAAGAACTTGAGTAGACATTTCTCCAAAGAAAACATACAAAAGGCCAATAACTACATGAAGAGATGCTCAGCATCATTAATCACTAGGGAAATACAAATCAAAACCACAAAGAGATACCAACTCACACCCATTAGGGTGGCTATTATAAAGAAAAACAGTAAGTGCTGCCCGTGTTGGGGAGAAACTGCACAGCATTGTGCGGTGCTGGTAGAAATGCAAAATGGTGCAGCTGCTGTAGGAAAACAGGAAGTTTCTCAAAAAAAATTAATAGGATTACCAAATGATCCAGTAACTCCATTTCTGAGTTTATATCCAAAAGAACTTAGAGACTCAAACACATTTATGTGTACACCCATGTGCATAGCAGTATTACTCATAAGAGCCGAAACGTGGAAGCAACCCAAGTGTCCATGAACAAATAAATGGGTAAACAAAGCATGGGGCTTCCATACAATGGAATATTATTCAGCCTTTAAAAGGAAGAAATGCTACAATATGGATAGCCTTGAAGATATTATGCTTAGGAAAATAAGCCAGTCACAAAGGACAAATACTGTATGATACACTTATATGAGGTACCTACAGTAGTCAAATTCAGAGACAGAAAGTATAATGGTGGTTTCCAGGGGCTGGGAAAAAGGGCGAGTATGGAGTTATTGTTCAATGAGTACAGAGATTCAGTTTGGAAATATGAAAAACATTCTGGAGTTTATGTTGGTGGTGACTGCACAACAATGTGATTGTAATTAATGCCACTGAACCGCACAGTTAAAACTGAATAGGAGGGTAAATTTTATGTTCTATATTTTTTACAGTATATATTTTACCTAATAATAGACAAACATGTAAATTGACTGTACCTCTGCTACGCCCACAGCCAATCAGGAATGAGTATGCAAATTAACCCAACAAAGATGGCAGGTTAATTTGCATGTGCAGGCACGGAGCAGCCGGGAGGGGCAGGATGCCTGCTATGAGGGGGAAGGGGGCAGAGGGAGCTACAGGAGCAGTGCTCTGGCTGGGAGTGAGGACTTGCAGGCTCCTGGGCAGCTGGGAGCGAAGCCAGGGGAAGGAAGGCATATTCTTGCACAAATATCGTGCAACATGCCTCTAGCATATATATATGAAAATTAATTCTTCCATTCTGCCTGCACTTCACTGACTTATCCTACTCCTCAGTTTGTCCTGTACTAGTCTTAAATTCAAATTTTTAATAAATATTCATAATCTTAAATAAAGAAACAGTGCTTTCTCAAAGTCAAGATCCAAAATTACTTACCTGTTCTGGATTCCAGCAGGGTTATGTTTCAGATCATAGAAAATGGCACCTATAACCAGTCCCAGGAAGACTGTTACAATTATCTTTTCAAAAAGAAAAAAAGAGTTTCAATTAAAGGTAAAAACTTAGCATACCATTTATCATTATAATATATAGGATGTCCCAAAAAATGTATATATACACTGAATAATTATAAAGGCAATTTTATTAAAATACATTGCAATTTCAAAATTGAGCTACCAGCTGTTAAAGTGTGTATATATTTCTTTGGGATAGCTGGTATCCTATCTAATAAAGAGGGAATATGCAAATTGACCATCACACCATAACAAGATGGCTGTGCCCACAGCAGAGGCAGGGATTCTGTAACACAAGATAGCTGCACCCACAGTAGAGCCAGGGATCCCGTAACACAAGATGGCTGCACCCACAGCAGAGGCCAAGTTCTCTTAACAAGCCTTAACAAGCAATCAGCAGGGACCTGAGTCTGCGTGGCACTGGGCTGGGGCAGGGGATCTGAGGCTGCACCCCTTGCCTGGTGGGGCTTGACAGGGGACCTCAGGCCACACCCCCTGCCCCAGCGGGGCTTGACAGGGGTGGGGCCGGCAGGGTCTGGATCTAGCCCAATGAGGGTGGGTCTGGCCAGGTCTGGATCTTGTGCGATTTTGAAGCACACGTGGGTGGGCAGGGACTTGACTCTGGTTCCCGTGACGCACCCCAGACTCTGACAGGAGGAAGATTTTTCATATACATTTTACTAATTTTGTTTGATCTCTGACACTTCTATTATAAAGGGCAAATAGCAATATTGAAATATTTCCTCTAATTAATTCCCTTTTAATGTGCACGAATTTTGTGCACCAGCTCACTAGTATGGCTATAATCAAATCTCTCCATTTAAGCATTCAAAAACATCATTTAAGTGGTTTGCCCAAAGTCCTTGGGAAAATATAAAACAGTGTATTCTATTAGACTGCCTTCTAAATTAAAATTGAAAATAATATATCTATTGTTGGAGAGACTGAAGGAGAAGGAAGGAGACTACTGGAGAAGCTGGATTCCTCTGGGGGCTCCCAGGCACTACCAGTTCAGGGGCCAGTTCAGGCTGCTGGGCCCAGGAATGCCACAGAGAACAAAGAACAGTGCAAGCCACTAGCAAATTATTGGGGAAGGAAAAGAAAATTCAAGTGGCTCAGAGTTCTGGCCTGAACACTTAACCTTTGTGCTAATGAACATGCATTGTTTTAAGAGGTTTAAGTGAAAACAGAATATTAAGATTTTAATGTTACTCTTAACATTAAAAACAAATTTTAAAGCACACATAACATTTATAACATTGGAATTTTGCATGATAAGGAAATAGGGGGGGGCCTCACTTTGTTTTTAAGAATACTAAAATGTCTCTTAAGGCCACATCTATATGTGAAGGGCTAAGGATTGTATTATGATATAATTTATTTAAGGTTTAAAAAAATTCTACTTATTGTACTTTTAAATTGTATTAAATATAAAAGTGTAAGAAACGCTAATAGAAGAAAAATAGAATATCCCACCATGTACCTTGGAACCTTCAAAGTTAAAAAATATATATCTCAGTCCGACAACCTTGCAATGGTATCAGACTTGAAGTAACTTGTCAAGCACACTCTAGACATGGAACAAACCAACTTGGAGAACAGGACCAGGATCTGTGAGGGCTTGTTTGTGAAGACCACAGTCTGGAAAGAATATGATTTGAGATGGCCTTTTAAAATTCCATTGTTGCCCAGCTGGTATGGCTCAGTGGTTGAGGGTCAACCTATGAACTAGAAGGTCATGGCTCCATTCCCAGTCAGGGCACATGCCCGGGTTGTGGGCTCGATCCCTGGCGTCATTGATATTTCTACCTCCCTCTCCCTCTCCCTTCCTCTCTGAAATCAATAAAAACATGTAAAAAATTCCATTGTTAATAGGCAATAAGAAATTTGCAAAAAATATATATATTACCCTGGCATATTTTAATTGCCCTCAGAAAACCCTCTACTTCCTATCAACAGATCAACCTCCCAAATGAGTGATGACAACTCTACCAACATATATGCATGAGCATGTACACAAGTCTATAGTTTCACATAGTACAACTTTAAGAATACTCTGACTTTTCAATTGGACACTCCACATGGTTTGTTTCTTTTACATTGAAACTTGGTATGCTATACTAACAGATTAACAGTATGTTCATTAGGATGTTTTCTAAAGACTTAAAAGTTCTGAAAGTATTTTCAAAGTCAGCTTTCAAACATGTTGACAAAATGATTAATCCTGTAATGCTGTTATGTTTTTACAAGGTGCATCTATGTTATTCTTTCTTGTATTAAAAAAAAACACAGACAAACACTGTACAACAGAGTAGACAAAGAGACTCTGTCCGTGTATTTGTGTATCTGGCCTCTGGTCTGAACAGAAAAGAAAGCAAAGAATTCCCTAAATATGTGATTGTAGCTTTGTTCAAACGTTACCATTTCTCAAGGTGAGTTCTAAGGGATGTTTATGGCCATCACTACAAAAATAGATGCATATTCAAATGTTTAATATGCTAACAGAAACAATGGATCTCCAAGGGATATGATAATGTTTTCCTAATTGATTTGATTGGGAAACCTGTAGCACATTCAATGAACATGAAATCTTATTCAGATAATCTATTCAATCAAAGACCTTCCAAATACAGCCTCTGGTTAATGCCTTATCAGAGGCAAAGTCTGACTCATGTAAGTGACTACTTCAAACCTAAGTACAGCTCTAAGACTCTAGATACAAGATATATCAGCAAGAAGCCATAAAACATTGTTATAGCTACACATTCAAACATTTAGAGAAGCAAATGACATACAGGCAAGTTTAAAAACCCAAACCAGCCCTGGCCGGTTTGGCTCAGTGGATAGAGCGTCGGCCTGCGGACTCAGGGGTCCCGGGTTCGATTCCAGTCAAGGGCATGTACCTTGGTTGCGGGCACATCCCCGGTGGGGGGTGTGCAGGAGGCAGCTGATTGATGTTTCTCTCTCATCAATGTTTCTGGCTCTCTATCCCTCTCCCTCCCTCTCTGTAAAAAACTAATAAAATATATTTAAAAATAAAAAATAAAATAAAATAAAAATAAAAACCCAAACCAGTGGTCAGAAAGCTATGGCCCACAGGACAAACAGGGCCCTTCACCTATTTCTTCAGTCCACGAGATAACAATGATTTTTACCTTTTACTTTTAATGGGGGAGAGGAAAGAGAGAGAGAGAGAGAGAGAGAGAGAGAGAGAGAGAGAGAGAGAGAGAGAGAGAGAGAGAAATTTGTGATATTCAAATACTAATAGATTGTTGGAAATTTATATGAAATTTTTATTTCAGTGTCCATGAATAGTTTAATTGGAGCACAGCCATGATCATTTTCTTTTAAACTTTAAGTCAAATAGGTTTTTAAAAATGGATTTCAGAGAAAGGGAGGGAGAGGAATAGAGGGATAGAAACATCAATGATGAGAATCATTGATTGGCTGCCTCCTGCACACCCCACACTGGGGAACAAACCCAAAACCCGGACATGTACACTGACCAGGAATCAAACCGTGACTCCTGGTTCATGGGTAGATGCTCAACCATTGAGCAACACCAGCCAGGCCATGCTCATATTTTTATGTATGATTATGGCTGCTTTCTCCCTAAAATGGTAGTTGACTGCATGACTCAAAGACCACATGGCCTGCAAAGCCTAAAACATTCACTATCTGGTCCTTATAAAAAAGGTTTGCCTACTCCTGCTCTAAGCTAATATTCCAGTATTCACAAATCTGAACAAGAGCTGTACCTCCCCCCCACCAGTCAGATGCTCAGAAATGCAAGGTTCTATGCTTATTTTATGAGATTGCCAGGGCTCTGAACATTGTTAGAATTTCTTTTGTGGAACTGAGTTCACTGAGGAGGCAAATAGGATGAGCATGTGACCTGGAGATAGTAGGCCTGGGGTTTGCAGCTGAAGGGAACCTAGCACCAGAAGATGTGGAATCGTGGTGTAGTAGAAATAGCTCCACACTCCAATCATGCCCTGCCCAGAGCTACCATATACTGGTACTAGAGGCCCAGTGCATGAAATTTGTGCCCGGAGGGGGGTGTCCCCTCAGCCCAGTCTGCACCCTCTCCAATCCGGGACATCCCTCTCACAATCCAGGACCACTGACTCCTAACTGCTCACCTGCCTGCCTACCTAATTGCCCCTAACTGCCCCCCTCTGCCAGCCTGATCACCCCTAACCACCTCTGCCTGCCAGCCTGATCGCCCCTCACTGCCCCCCTCTGCTGGCCTGATCACCCCCAACTGCCCCCCCGTTGGCCTGGTCACCCCCAACTGCCCCCCTGTTGACCTGGTTGCCCCCAACTGTCCCCCCCACTGCTGGCATGGTTTGCCCCACGCAGTCTGCTTGTTCAGTCATCTGGTTGTCCCTCACTAACCCCCCTCCCGGCCTGGTCACCCCACGTAGCCTGCTGTTCAGTCATTTGGTCGTCCCTCACTAACCACCCTGCCGGCCTGGTCGCCCCCATGCAGCCTCTGTTTGGTCGTCCATTCAGTTGTTTCAATCATGACGGCCCCTGGCTTTTTATATATTAGGATACTAGTATGACTTGAACAAGACACCTAAAAACCATTTTTAGAGGCAAGAGAAATTGAAATTATTTTCCAAGTTTAAAAAAAAGTGATTTCTAAATCACAGTAAAGAGTGAACTCCAGGCTCCTAGCACCATCAGGAAGCATCCACCAGAGGTCTCGCCCTGCCCCCAGCCCTGAGGGCACCACAAGCAGTAATTGCCTTTGAAATATGTATGGAGTGAAGGCCAACCGCATGCTCAGTGCCACTGGTCTGGTCGCAACCTGGGCCACCTGGGCCTGGCTTCCTCCCCACAGCTGCTGCCCACCCAGAGGCCACGCAGGCCGGCAGGGAAAGCTGCCTGGAAGTGCAGCATTGGAGACTCCGCCCCTGCAGAGCAGGCTGAGCAGCAGGCCTGGGTGGGCAAGCAGGGGCTTTGCCATGAACCCCTGGGGCCTGTTCCAGGACTCCAACCCCAGAAAGTTCCTTGTCTACACCTGCTACTACTCCTCCACCTGGAGGGTCTCATCCAGTGGAGCTACTGAGCAGTCCTCACCCCTCTATGGCCATGGAACCTCCCTGTCATCACAGGCGCCTTCGTGAGTGTGGGAAAGCGTTAGGGCCCAAAGCCATGTTGATCGCAGTGGGCATCCACCTGCTGCTGCTCATGTATGACGTCCTGATCTTCATGTTCTGGCTGCGGGTCTTCATGCCACTCTTCTTCCTCTCCCCCGGGCCCTAGCTGCCAGCGAATGGGGCTTTCCACAGACAGGCCACTGGAGCTGAAGGTTCTGTGCTCCACCAACACCCTGCAGTTCATCTCCACCACCCTAAGGCTGGACAATGGGTGGTAGTGTTCATGCCCCTCTGGGTCCTCACGTGGTTCCTCTGCCTGGTCGTCCTCTATTACATCATCCGGTCCCTCTTGTTCCTTCGGTTCCTGGATGTGGTTGTCCTAAAGCAAAAAACCACGTGACCATGGCTATCCGGTGGATCACCATTGTGGTTCCCCTGCTCACTTTTGAGGTTCTGGCTGGTTGGTAGATGTGATGGCCACAATGCATTCTCCTCTAACGCAATATCCATCCCCTTTGGCTTTCTTTAATAGCTTTCATGGCACTCCATTTAGGCAAAAGGGGGGTGACCATTAGTGATTTGGTGTTCACAGAGATTTGCCAGTTTCTGCTTGAAGTTTTCCCGTTTTTAAGAGAATATGATCTACATCATGAAGATAGTGAAGATGCTGAAGAAATATCAGTTCCAGATGCTCCTAAAATTGCTCCATTGTTTGGGAAGAAGTCCAGGATAGTTATAACTCAAAGTCCTAGAAAATATGTTCCCCTGCCTCCCAAGTTAAATATTGATATGCCAGAGTAGACTCATCTTTGGGAGTGTCCATACGTAGAAGTCATACAGACATGCCCAAAATCCACCTTTCTTTTGCCTCTTTTTCATTCATCCCAATCCTAGAACTGAAAACAAACTCCAAACACAGTCATCTCATGCCTTGGAGATTGATGCCTCTCAGTGATTCATCAGTATGTGCCATAGATTAGGGGGTTATTTAAATATATGGCAATGTGTGGTGTATGACATGTGAGAAGACTTGCTTTCCAGATTGGTGCTTAGGGAGCTATCTGGGAGCAGTAAGCTAAATTGTATTAGTAGGTCCTCAAATGGAATAATTATACAGCCAGGATTGTTGTTTTTGTTTGTTTGTTTGTTTGTTTTTAAGTGGTACTATACCTATCAAAAGTATTGTTACAGAGAAACCAAGATGGCGGCATAGGTTAAACACCTAACCTGCAGCCGGGCACAACAATATCAAAAACACAACTAAAAGTCAAAACGGACATCATCCAGAACCACAGGAAAGCTGGCTGACTGAAATGCGCACAATTAGAAGGAAAAAGAAAACCACAAGGAAAATCAGAGAAGCCGTAAAAGCTTGAGGTATGGAGACACGGGCGGAGACACGAGCCCGCGCGCGTGCGGGGAAGCCGGAGCCGGAGAGGAAGGGGCGGCTGGCCGCCTGGCTGGCGTTCTCTGGCGGGAAGGAGATAAAAGCGCCAGATTGTGCTGAACCCCAGCTCCGACTGCACTGAACCCCAGTGCCCGGCGAAACCCTGGGAAGCCGGGCTCATGCTGGGGGAGTCTGGGCTGTGGGACAGAGACACAGAGGAGCTGCGCCGGAGCCGCGCACGGGAATGTGCGCAGAGGAGGGACTGTTGCCTGTGCCGCTGGATTGCCCTAGCGGGAAGGAGACAAAAGCTCCGGACTGTGCTGAACCCCCAGTTCCAACTGCACTGAACCCCAGTTCCGGGAAAGACCCGGGGAAGCCATGCTCATACTGGGGAAAGCTGGGCTGTAAGGCAGAGATGCAGAGAGGCGGCGAAGAGCAGAGCACCGGAGGCGCACACAGGATTGTGCGCGGAGGATGGGCTGTTGACTGTGCCGCTGAGTCGCCCTGGAGGGAAGGAGACAAAAGCGCCAGACTGAGGTGAGCCCCAATTCTGACTACACGGAAACCCAGTTCCGGGAGAGAATCTGGGAATCCAGATTCATTGGGGGAGAAACTAGACTGTTTGGCAGCGCGCGAAACTCCAGGGCGCTTTTCTCTCAGAGGTGTTTGCTGGGAGTACAGAGGGACACTGAGACACAGGAACCTCATAGGGCGGGGCTGACGGGAAGCCAAGGCGGTAGGCTCCGCCCTGTAACTCCGCCCCATCCAAGCTGAACACAGAGGCTTTTACAATTTTGCAAGTCTAGTTGAATGGGGCTGTCTCCCGGCATAGACACAGCTGATCCTCACAGCCAATTGGACTGGAGGTCACATCCTCCCAGTGTACCAACAGCAATCAAGGCTTAACAACACCAAGACTTTGCACTCAGCCCACAAAGGGGGGTATCAAGAGCGACCACCTAGGGAGATTGGGGAAGCTGAGCGATAGGGAGGCAGCCAAAAGGGGAAGACACCGAAACAGGTCACGAATATAAGGGATGCTGTAATTCCTGCTGAGGGGCCACAGGCAATAGCTGACCTACACTCCATTGGAGACCCAGAAACGAAGGCATCTAGTGGTCGGTGTGAGATGACATCAGATTTTGACCACTCCCATAAGGGACACATTCAAGAGGCAGACGCAGTGAGCGCCGAAGCCTTGCTGCACCAAGACCCGGCACATAGGCGTGTCTCCCGCACAGCAACTCTTCCTTTATAGACACAGAGGGTCCGCACGGCCAATAGGCCTGGAGGACAATTCCTCCCAGTGACACCAACAACAATCAAGACTTAACTATACAAACAAGGACCAAGATGGAGGCATAGGGCAGAAGCCTGATTGCTGCCTACCACAACGGTTTTGAGACTACAACGGGAGAGCGGAGCGGACACCATCCAGAACCACCGGAGGGCTAACTGAGCGGATGCTATACAACTAGAATAAAAGAGAGGGGTACGCGGGATGAAGCTGATGCCGGTGACCCAAAGACCACACTTTAAAAACTACGGCTCAGGCGACACAATGGCGGCCTGGAACGTGCTCGGCGCAGTTCCCCCAGCGGTCTCCGGCTGAGGGGAAGGCTTCACTCGCTGCCGAGCACGGACAGACGAGCCCCTGGGAGACATGGGGCGGGAGACTACGCGCTTGCTGACCTCCGAGTCCTTCAAGAATCTCAACGCCCCGGAAGCGGCCAGGTGCGCACGCTCGGCGACCGGCCACCGCTGCAGACCCAAGGGCCGACGCAGCCACCCCGGACCAGCCCGCCGCCGCGCACCGGGCACACCGGAGCTTTGCCGAGCCCGCCGCCCAACGAGTTCTGCGGTGGCTGCCCTGGAACTCTGAGAAAATGGCCGAAGGAATTGCTGAGAGGGAATTGACCAACAGGAATTGGGATCAAGAAGACGAAACTCCGCTGGGTCCCGGATCCGGGTGAAGCCGCGTGCCCCTGGGTCCGGGTGAGGCTGGGAACTGGGTCAGGGTGAGGCTGGGCCCCGGGTCCGGGTGAGGCCACGTGCCCCTGGGTCCGGGCGAGGCCATGCGCCCCTAGATCCGGGTGAGCCTGGGTCCCGGGTCCGGGTGAGGCCGCGGGCCCCTGGAGCCGGGTGAGCCTGGGCCCCGGGTCCGGGTGAGGCCGCGGGCCCCTGGAGCCGGGTGAGCCTGGGCCCCGGGTCCGGGTGAGGCCGCGGGCCCCTGGAGCCGGGTGAGGCTGGGCCCCGGGTCCGGGTGAGGCCACGTGCCCGTGGGTCCGGGCGAGGCCATGCGCCCCTGGGTCCGGGTGAGGCTGAATCCTCGGTCTGGGCGAGGCCGTGCGCCCCTGGGTCCGGGTGAGCCCTGGGCCCCGGGTCCGGGCGAGGCCGCGGGCCCCTGGATCCGGGTGAGCCCTGGGCCCCGGGTCCGGGCGAGGCCGCCGGCCCCTGGATCCGGGTGAGCCCTGGGCCCCGGGTCCGGGCGAGGCCGCCGGCCCCTGGATCCGGGTGAGCCCTGGGCCCCGGGTCCGGGCGAGGCCGCCGGCCCCTGGATCCGGGTGAGCCCTGGGCCCCGGGTCCGGGCGAGGCCGCGGGCCCCTGGAGCCGGGTGAGCCCTGGGCCCCGGGTCCGGGCGAGGCCGCGGGCCCCTGGAGCCGGGTGAGCCCTGGGCCCCGGGTCCGGGCGAGGCCGCGGGCCCCTGGAGCGGGGTGAGCCTGGGCCCCGGGTCCGGGCGAGGCCGCGGGCCCCTGGAGCCGGGTGAGCCTGGGCCCCGGGTCCGGGCGAGGCCGCGGGCCCCTGGAGCCGGGTGAGCCCTGGGCCCCGGGTCCGGGCGAGGCCGCGGGCCCCTGGAGCGGGGTGAGCCTGGGCCCCGGGTCCGGGCGAGGCCGCGGGCCCCTGGAGCGGGGTGAGCCTGGGCCCCGGGTCCGGGCGAGGCCGCCGGCCCCTGGAGCCGGGTGAGCCCTGGGCCCCGGGTCCGGGCGAGGCCGCCGGCCCCTGGAGCCGGGTGAGCCCTGGGCCCCGGGTCCGGGCGAGGCCGCCGGCCCCTGGAGCCGGGTGAGCCCTGGGCCCCGGGTCCGGGCGAGGCCGCGGGCCCCTGGAGCCGGGTGAGCCTGGGCCCCGGGTCCGGGCGAGGCCGCGGGCCCCTGGAGCCGGGTGAGCCTGGGCCCCGGGTCCGGGCGAGGCCGCGGGCCCCTGGAGCCGGGTGAGCCTGGGCCCCGGGTCCGGGCGAGGCCGCGGGCCCCTGGATCCGGGTGAGCCTGGGTCCCGGGTCCGGGTGAGGCCGCGGGCCCCTGGATCCGGGTGAGCCTGGCCCCGGGTCCGGGTGAGGCCGCGGGCCCCTGGATCCGGGTGAGCCTGGGTCCCGGGTCCGGGTGAGGCCGCGGGCCCCTGGATCCGGGTGAGCCTGGGTCCCGGGTCAGGGTGAGGCCGTGGGCCCCTGGATCCGGGTGAGCCTGGCCCCGGGTCCGGGTGAGGCCGTGGGCCCCTGGATCCGGGTGAATCAGTGCCCCTGGGTCCGGCCGAGACCAAACCAGAGGGAGTCGGACCTGCATTACCACCATTTGTCCACCATCCAGAGCTGAGGGGTCAGTGCCGACATGTACTCATAGGGAACTGGTGGACATTGATATTGGGTCTCAAAAGAACTGTTGGTCCAGAAAGAAACTCACTACAGACTGATTCATTTGCCTGTCAGCATAACTATTATTGCTCGTCGCACATTCAATTCTTATAAGTATATCTCTAGTGACACATGATTTCGCTCATCTAGGGGAAATGATGAACAACATAGACTGATGAACAAGAACAGAACCAGAAACAAGGAGGCATCGATCGGACTATCGGGCCTCAGAGGGAGGATAGGGGAGGGTGGGGGGAGGGGGGAGAGATCAACCAAAGGTCTTGTGTGCATGCATATGAGCCTAACCAATGCTTAAGTTCAACAGAGGGTTGGGGCATCCAAGGGGAGGGGTGTGGGATGGGAATGGGGGGATGAGGACAAATATGTGACACCTTAATCAATAAAGAAATTAAAAAAAAAAAAAAAAAGTATTGTTACAAAAAATCCTATATAATAAAAGCTTACTATGCAAATTGTCCCCTCAACCAGAGTTTTCCGGGAGTTCACCAGTCTTATTTCCCTTTTTGATAAAGAATTTTCTCTACAAAGATGACCTCTTATAGCTTGTCTAACTCAATAAAAATTCTGAATTAGGTAGTCCAAAAAAAGCACTTAAAAAATTTCCCTGTATGTAAAAACTTAATTGTGTTTTATTTGTTCTATTGACTGTTTCTATATCCCAAATAGAGAGGGGATAAATAAATAGAAGGATGAGTAGAAAATAATCATAATCCTAAAAAAGACTGTATCAGAATCTAATGTCCCCAGATGAACATTTCACAACATAATTAGAATATCTGTGAGATTACCTGAGCTATGGAGGCCTGGGGATTACCCAGTAAGTTTTTGAAGGAACGCTTGGAAACCCATTTGACTTGATGACAGAAGGAGGTGGCATAGATTATCTTTGTGAAGGCTGTGCTCTTCTTCTTCTGTTTCTGATCCCCCATGAGTTGATCTAACTCAACTTTCGTTCCTCTGAAGAAGGCGGAGTTGACATAAAACTCAGCTAGTTTTTCTATCAGTGGCTTATCTCTCTTGGAAGGCTCTTCAGTCTCTTGGGCTTTGGAATAAAAATGGACAGAGGGAAACATTAACAAAATAACCGAGTTAGCCCATTTTTATGAAACCCCTTTCTTAGATTCTTCCTTAACACCTTAATTCTAAAGCTTTACCATGAAAATGATTAGACCTGTCATAGCTTTACACATTAGAAAAATAAGTTAATGGCCTGACTACTTCCATATACTTATGGATAGAGCAAACCCATGGACCTTTCCCTAACTATAATATTTGTAGCCTGATTCTTTTAAAATAAACTTACCATAGGATTCCAGCCGGGTTGCTCAGCTGGTTGGAGCATCACCCCATGCACCAAAAAAGGTCAGGGCACATACCTAGGTTTCAGGTTTGATCCCTAGTGGGAGGCAAGAGATTGGTGTTTCTCTCTCTCTCTCTCTCTCTCTCTCTCTCTCTCTCTCGCTCTTTCTCTCTTTCTCTCTCCTTTCCTCTCTCTGTGAAAATCAATAAACATATCCTCAGGTGAAAATCTAAAAATAAAATAAACATACCATAGGAACTTGTAATTTTTAAAATTTTTAATTTATTTATTTATTTTTATTATTTTTTAATCCTCATGTACAACAAAATCTGTGCTGACTGGTACTACAGACTGGATGTTTATTTCCCCCAAAAAAATTCATATGCTGAAATCCATTCCCAATGGATGATATTTGAAGGGGGGGGGGCTTTGAGGAGTGATTAGGTCATGAGGGTAGAGCCCTTGTGAATGAGGTTAGTACCTTTATAAAAGTCCCCAAGAGCTCCCTCCCCACTTCCACCATGTGAGGGGGCAATGAGAAGATGATGGTCCACCAGGAAGTGGGGCCTCAACAGATACAACTGGTATCAGGGGGCAGCATTAGTTATATAAATTCACAAAGCTACATTTTAATGAGCTACCACAGTGCTGAACTTCAGGCAATTCAATTAGGTAATAATCTGTGACTCTAGACAGATTCACATACCTTCATCATCTTCAACCACTCTGTTTAATACCACAGCAGTGGAGTCTCCATTAATGACATCCAGGAAGAAGTCAGCAGGATTATTATAGGGCTCACACTGGTAACCTACAGAAGAAGGGAACCAAGGTACATAAGCATGATGGTCTTAGGAAACAAAGACTCACTTTCAGGGGGTGAGGGAGGTGAGGCTGGGAGAGACAGAATGTAATGACTTCTCCCTCTCTTCTTTCTCTCTTCTGCCCTCGCTAATTTACTCTTTCTTTTTACAAATTCAGTTATACAATATGTCAACAATTCTGTCTCCTGACAAAAATCATACCCCAAACCAACCTTGAAGAACTCTCAGAAAGCCTTACATAATTCATGAGATCTGAAACAGCTATCAATATGCTCTGGTGCTTATCAGTACATATTCAAAAAAATAAATATCAGTCCAAGAAAAATAAAAGTTGTAGGGAGCGGTTATAGGATTAAGCCTCAGACTGACCTGCTGGCAAAGTCGCAAACAAGTCCCAGCTTGGAGGGCACAGCCCTCTTAGCGTAATTAAGCTTGATCTTGTGACTGCTCCCTAGATCTTTCCTGGGTAGCTAATGGGCTGTGGGAGGGGCAGCAAGTGCTGCTAAAACAAGTGAAACTTACAAGAACATTGTAAATTACCTTGTTTACCCCTGACTATAAATAAAGCATTAGCTTTGCAGTCTGGATCTGTTCTGTGGCCTCAGCAAGGCACAGAAGATCCACCTAGACCCAGCTTATTCTCTGTCTGTCTTTTTCTTCATCCTTCACCAGCCCTCCCTCAGGCTCACCGAACCCTTGGCTGTGCTGGTGCGGCGCAAAAAGTTGAAAAAGAAAAGAAATTGTAGGTAGGACTAATGCTCCTCAAAGCAAGGTAACGAGCAAAGTCAGGCCAAGATTCTGTTCTCTGGCTTCACCTAGGGACTGCCAAAATGCCAGTACCCACTTTAGCAATGGTTGCTTCTCCACCTACTAAATTCAGGTGGAGAAGCAACCATTTGCTTCATCTCTTATGCTGCTATAATTCCAGCATAGAGAACAAACCACTCTCAAGAGGATGTGAGCAGCAGGGCACACCTGAATGCTTTACCTTCACTTCTTTACCTGATCATCTGAACTCAACTTGGCTTGTAGTCCTCTCTTAGATTCATCTGCCCTACACTCCCCTGATCCAGGTATGTAAATGATAGAGATTAAACAAAAAATAAAATTTCAAAGATAGCTATAAAATATTTAAAACTATATTTGGGGTCAAGGAGCATCATCTATAATAATAAAAGCATAATATGCTAATTAGACCAGATGTCCTTCCAGGCAACTTTCTGGATGAAGCCAGGGCTGAAAGGAAAGCCCAGGTCCCGGGTGCCTGCCGGGTCCTGGGTGCCAAAGGGAAGCCAGTGCCGGCAGCTGTGGGAAGGAAGGCCTACTCTTGCATGAATTTCATGCATCAGGCCTCTAGGCTATAATAGTATCCAAGTATCTCTAAAATGAAACAGATGCATGAGTCATAAAAACTTACACATTTTCATCTGAAATAGAACCGGGCAGCCCAGAACTGTCAGAAATTCTGGCCCATTGAAGTCAGACTCAGGAGTAGCCATTCCATTAACTGGTAAGTCACTCATATCCACTCAAGGACTAAATCTTGAATCTAAGGTTACTAGAAAATTAAGCAGCATCTCCATGAACCCTCATCAACATCCCAACCAAGGGAGAAAATTGATACAGGTTGATCTGTTATATGGTCAAAAAGACAAATGATTCCAGGGAAAGGAAAGTATTAGGCCTTTCAAAAAAATGTTCAATTAGACTAATAACTGATTATGAGATCAATATATTTCTTAAACTATTAGGAAAAGGGCACTAGAACTTGGAAGCAGAACAATATAGGCCCAGTATAAATAGTCCTACACATAAACAGGGTATGCATGCCACTCAACCAGGTCAAGAAAGCAACCTAAATAGCAAGCCAGGGATGCAAAATGAAGACAAATTCTAGCACCAAACTGACCAAAGATGGTCTGGAGTGGTGGAATCCATGTTATCTCTACTCAAAGATCAAGCAGCACTCTGACCACCTCCTCTGCTCTCTTTCAGGATTCTATTAATGAAGGATCTCACTGCATGAAAAGTCAAACATACCAGCTGATGCAAAGTATCCCAAGGCCTCCTCAGCAGGCCCATGGAACATCAGTTTTCCTGAGGCCAATAAGGTGAGGCTATCAAACAACTTGAAGATGCAATAACGAGGCTGATGAATGGAGAAGATGATGGTTCGTCCCTGTTTAGACATCCTAAGGTAAAAGTGAGAAAATAATGAGTCATTCAACATCTGAATCTCGAGGGAAGGCAGGGGAGGGTGAGTGGGTGGGAGGTAATCAATGAGGACCTTGTATGCATATATGTTTGGCCCATGGACACAGACAATGGGGCGGTGAGGGCCTGGGGCAGTGAGGGGGACTGACTGAGGGGGGGTCAGTGTGGGAAAAGGGGGACATATATAATACTTTCAACAATAAAGAATTATTTTTAAAAAACTAAACAACATCTGAATCTTGTACTTCTTAGCAAAAAAAAAAAAACTTTATTCCTGCCTTTAGTTCATTTGTTCCTGGTTCAACTTAATTTTTTCTTACTAACTTTTCATCCCATCTTATCTCTCAGAGACCAAGGGGACCTAGGTTCAACGCTCTTATGAAAGACTAAGGTTTTTAAAATTGTGTCCCATGAACAATACACAATGAATTCCAAGATTAATTAAAAATACAGATTCCTGGACAGTCTTCCTAGACCTATTGGTTCTACGGTATCCATATTATAAAAAGGCACCAACTGCCTGGCTAGTGTAGCTCAGTGGTTGATCGTCAACCCATGAACCAGGAGGTCATAGTTTGATTCCCCATCAGGGCACATGCCCAGGTTGTGGGCTTGATACCTAGTAGGGGGGCATGCAGAAGGCAGCAGACCCATGATTCTCTCTCATTATTGATGTTTCTATCTCTCCCTTTTCCTTCCTCTCTGAAATCAATAAAAATATATCTTAAAAAATAAAAATAAAAATTTAAAGGCACCCAGGTAACTTGTAAGTACACTCAACTTTGAAAACTTATTATGGACTAAATATTAAAATAATGGTTGTAGTCCCATTCTCATTGACCACTGTAGTCTTCAAGTCTTTAGGAATTGGTGTTCATTTTTCTCTCCCAATAATACCATTAACATTACTGCATACTTACTATATCTTTGTTAAATATAAATACTTGTATCTGAATTTTCACAATATTTATACAAGGCAGTCATCCGGCAGTACTGATAGTACCAACAGTATTTTTACCTTCATTTTACAGATAAGGTCTCTAGAGGGTTAAGCAACTGGCCCCAGGTGTCACAGTTGGTAAGGGGCAGGGCTAGAGTTTGTTGGCCATTGCTCAACTACCTTTACACAGGATCTACTAGAAACAAAGGCTAAAAATCACTGTTCTAAAACTGTTATTAGTAAATATATTTTATGAGAAGGATCACTTCAACTGAAGCACTTTATAAGCACCTACTCTATGCTAGCAGTGTTGTGCAAGTTCTGCCTCAAGAGGACCAGGCCAGTAAATCGATCATTTGAATACAATGTGGAATAGAAGTAGCTGAGGATTCCTTGTAAGCAAAATAGGAGGCTATAACCCAGTCTGAAGATGACATAAGATAGTGTCAAGGGGGCCAACAGGAATAAACCATGAAGAAAGAAAGTATAGTCAAGGTGAAGGAACATGGAGAACAAAGTGTGTGATGAAATGTCTATTTGGGAACCTGCAAGTAGTCCAGTGTCATTGCAGAGTTGAGTCGAGGGGTGAAGAGAAGAGAAGCTAACAAAAGAGACTGCATTAAAATAAGCTCGTGATGAATCCCTTTACTCAGAAGCTGGAACTTCCATCAGTAGGCATTAAGGAGCCAGTAAAGGACCGGGAGCTCCTCTAAGTGTGGTCTGAGCACCAATGGCATTGGGATCAGTACCTCCCATTAGAAATGGAGACTCTTGGGCTGCACCTCAGAACTGCAGAAGAAGAATCTGCATTTTAACAAGACCCCAGGTGGTCAGTGTGCACAGTGGAGCTTGAAAACGTTTGGGTTAGAGCTCCAGCCTGGGGAACGATGCTTGTGTGCTCACTAGTCCAAAACATAGTGAAAATATTTACAGTATTATCAATTCTTCATTCCTCTAATGAGCACTGTTAACATAGTTACAAATGATAAAAATACCATGGATTTATTCTCTAACTAAACTTGAACCCCAGATCCATTACTTGGCATCTTTACTTATATGTGCAATTGATATCTCACACTTAAGATGTCTAAAATCTCAGACATCTTCCCATCTTCATGTTTCTTCTCATGCTGGCATAGAACCTTGATTACATGGGCAGCAGAGGAAGCAAAGTAATAATAGGGAGGGAATGCCAACCGGTGTGGCTCAGTGGTTGAGCGTTGACCCAGGAACCAAGAGGTTGCTGGTTCAGTTCCAGGTCAAGGCATATGCCTGGGTTCTGGGCTCGATCCCCAGTAGCGGGGAGAGTGCAGGAGGCAGCCGATGGATGATGTTCCTCTTTCATCGATGTTTCTATCTCTCTATCCCTCTCTCTTTACCTCTCTCTTCAAAACATTTTTTTAATTGGCCAGGGAGAGGGAAGGTTTTGGGGGATGGTGGGCACAGTACACTGTGTCCTGAAGTGTTTATTATTTTTCATTTCAAAGAATTCACTGGTATGGAACAGGTAACGTGACATAAGGGAGTGTCTGACATATTCAGACATGGTGCCTATGTCAGAACACAGCGATGGGTCATCACCACTGCTCATGACAGCGGGAGTGTGGGCACGTGTGTGAAGTGATGCTGTGCTGGCATGTGATCTTTGAACCTTTACCAAATCAGTTTGTTTTCTTTTTTTTAAAATAAATCTTTATTGTTCAGATTATTACATTCGTCCCTCTTTTTCCCCCCACAGCTCCCCTCCACCCAATTCCCACCCCATCCCATGACCTTACCCCCCCCCAATGTCCTCATCCATAGGTGTAAGATTTTTGTCCAATCTCTTCCCGCACCCCCACACCCCCTTCCCCCTGAGAATTGTCAGTCCACTCCCTTTATATGTGCCTCATTCTATTATATTCACCAGTTTATTCTGTTCATCATAATTTTTATTCACTTGATTTTTAGATTCACTTGTTGATAGATATGTATTTGTTGTCACTTTGTTGTTCATAATTTTTATCTTTACCTTTTTCTTCTTCCTCTTCTTAAAGAATACCCTTCAGCATTTCATATAATATTGGTTTGGTGGTGATGAACTCTTTTAGCTTTTTCTTATCTGTGAAGCTCTTTATCTGACCTTCAATTCTAAATGATAGCTTTGCTGGGTAAGAACAATGTTCCCATAGCACTTACCTCTTCAGGAGCAACAGGACAGCTTTTGCTGTGCTTGAGTCTAGGCCAGTTGTGGGCTCATCCAGAAACAAGATGGATGGATTAGTAATAAGCTCCATTCCAATACTAGTCCTTTTTCTTTCTCCTCCAGACACACCACGAATAAACTGAGTTCCAACCTAACACACAAATGTTATCATTATTAACAAAAACAACCACAGGCACTATCGTAGGTTGAGCTTCCCACATGTGCCAACCCTATAAGAGGCACTTTGTCTCATGTCCTCATTTATTCTGAACTGCAAGTAAGTGAGTATCTGAGAGAAGAGAACTGTTTCTCTTTAAACAAGTAAACTGAGGCTCAGGTCAGAGCTGGTATGTGGCTATGCCAGATATGAAACCCACACTTTCAACAGTTCTATATATTCCTTTTCAAGGCAAATATTTAGTTTTAAGATCAAAAGTTAGAACTTAAAGACATGGCCCTGACATAGTAAAATCACAATCCAAAAAGGAAGATAAAAATAGGAGAGGAACAGGTGAAAGCATCTATAATTTATTAGTCTTCTTATGCCCCTTTCTTTCTCCCTTACTGAAAAAGTCCTCAAGTGGACTCAAAAACTAGGCCTTGGCAGCTAAGAAAGCTCACTTTCTACCATCCACATTAGCACTTATAAAATCCCCATAAGGCCTCCCAAATTGACCCTGTCTATACCCTAACACACCACATAATTCCTGACATCCTTTTAGGCAAATTCAGAAGGCAGAATACTCTACAAGTGACTGGCTTAGTCTTTTCAACCAGTCAGTGTCATTGTGTGTGGTGGGGGAGCAGAAAGGTTTTGGGGGAGGCAGGAGGTAGGAAACAATTCTTGTAGTAAGAGTCTCCAAAGAGATAATAATCACATGCTACTCATGCCCTTGTTTAGATCCTATAGTGACTGAGCTATAAAAGACATTTTGGAAACAATTGGAAAGCTGTGAATGTATATTGACTCTATATAGCTAATATTAAAATATTAATGTTGTTAGTTGGTAATGACATTGTAGTAATGTAGACAAGTTTCTTTTTTAAAAAAAAAATGTTTTAGAGGTGAAAATGATATTTATAACTTTCTTTAAAATACTTTAGAAAGAAAAACCTGAAGCTATTATTGAATAGCATGTTAAACCTGAAGCTATTATTGAATAGCATGTTAACTAGGAAATCTAGGTGAATGTTACCAGTAATCATACCACTGTATTAATTATGCTACAATCAGGTCATTACTATAGGAATCAGACCATTCTCTCTACATTTCTCTTATGTTTAAAATTTTATAACAGGTATAACATTTTTAATGTATTGTTTCAGTCAATTACATAAACATGTTCTGGGAAGTCAACAACTGCCTTCAGCTTATTTTCCCTAGAAATCCATGCAAGGAACTCAGGTGATGATCACTAGAGGGAAAGGCAGGAAAGCACCTCAGTGGAGAGAATCACAGGAAGAGCCCCAACAAAGGGAGCCAAATCACTCGTAAAACGAAAATAAGTGGTGCATGGTAGCAGCTCAGACTTATTCTTCCAAAATACACTTGACCCAGAAGACTGAAAGCATCAGATGAAGCAGCAGCCAGCAGAACACCCCATCTTCCTGACCTCTAAGTAAGGGATAGCGCAGGGGGACGGAACTAGAGCCACAACAACTGAAAAGCTAATCTTCACCCAAAGCTTTGATGTCTTTCGGCAAATCTTCCATGTCTACTCATCAACTGTAAATCATTCCCTCACTTACCTCATTTCTCCTTCCTGATCCTGCACAACCCACACAGGGAGCTACTTTTGTCTCTCTTGCCCACAGCTGTTACCTATGAAACCCAAGGGAGCCCAGCACATGACAGAAGTAAGTAACCCTGGCAGAAGGGAGGGACAGAGGAAGAGAGGGGGGAGGGATGGGAGATAACGTGTCCTACGAAAGGCTTTAGGAAAACAAGTTGGCTGCTACACCAATTAGAAATAAATACTAATTTGACTGAAAATAACTTTGGAGGCCCAATTATAGCAAAGTGAAACATATATGTCATTTATGAATTCCAAAAAAAATAGTTATGAGTTCCAGAAATATTGCTGGGATTATAGTCATTTATGAATTTTTAGTCATTTATGAATTCCAGAAACATAGCTCCAAAGCAACCAACAAAGTCCCTAGAGGAAGAATAGCTAAAAAAGGAAAGAGAAAACAAAAAGAGAAAAGTTAGCAAAGAGATACCGAATGAGACAGGACTTACACAGTTAGTGTGGGGGAGGAGCAAGCACTGTCATCAAGGGAAGGGACATGTAGTCTTTGCAAGAACACTTTTACACACCAGCCCACACGGCCATACTTCCCCTCCAGGATTCAATCATTTTTTTATTTTTTTCCTGGTTAAGTTTCACCTTCATATTATGTAACTACTCATTTTTATCCTTGTTTTAGAAAGAACCACTTTGACCAAACACATTATAGGACACTTCTGGGTAAGGGCCCTATTTGCTGGCAGTGACCCCATCGGTTGTTTCCACTTTACCTTGGAATCTGCCACTTTAGCCAGACCTAACTCTTGAATGACCATGTTTATCCGTTCATTCTTTTCATGATTCTTCATAGTTGATGGAAGGCGAAGAGCTGCTGAGAACTGTAAATTTTCTCTCACTGTCAGAGTTCCCATCACAACATCATCCTGAAGGCAAAATGGCATTTTAACAAGACAAATCAGGTCTTTTCTAGTAAATTCAGTCTTCAGTATATACAACTTAATCCACAAAAATAACATAGCCAAGGGAAAGTCCTAGCTAGTGATGAACTTTAATGATACAAATTATACCAATAACTCCATATTCAGATAGCTGCAAACCCTGATGGAAGAATTCTCATTCCTCTCTGTACACCCGAAGAGAACACAGGTAATTATGATTACTACTAGCTGACATTTCCAGACTGCTTTATACAAGGCTTTGACAAAACATCTTTCTAAGCTAGGGCAGGGAGAGAGGGGAAGGTAGGGGAAAAAGTAAAACAGTAGCATCTTTTGGGAATATAACTGTTATCGTTTTGTTAGCAGGGTCATGTTCTAGATTCTCCCTGCCTTTTCATTTAACATTACTGTGCATCTTAAGGGAGATTATGAAAAGCTGGTATAAGGAAAGTTGGTTTTAAGCCCAAGTTACGTGATCAATGGGCAGCACACTGCACTATCAGCCACTGAACTTGCCCACATAAAACCAGAGATATCTAAAATGCAAACCAATGTGTACTTACTTGTACCACATAACCTGAGATACATTTGAAATTGGCAGGTCGAGGTGCTCCATTTATCAGAACATCTCCAGATAATCCCAGTGGGTCTTTCCTTGCAGCTAAGATATCTAACAACCTATAAAAGGACATATATGGTATGTTTTTTTCTCCAGCTCAAGTTATATCTCTCGGCTACTCTGAATTCAAATTCTGTTCAAATTTAAAAATTAACTGATCAAGAAAATCTATGGTTCAACTATAATTACACATATATTTTTTAAATTCTCAGCTTCCTTTTTTAACTCTATGCTACAATAAGGTCTAAAAATGTGAAAACAAAGCACTGTTGGCTGATCCAGCACAGACCTCCCCAACAGCCCTCCAAGCTGCCTGACCTTTGGGTCCCAACACAGACAATGTGCTCGTTTCGAGAGACTCACTCCACTTAATGATTTTGCTCCACCTCCCCACTTTCAATTTCATCTCCTTCCTTTTCCTCCCATTAGCTCACATCATACCTGACACCTGTATGCCAATCACCTCTCAGTCCCTCAGTAAAGCGGACCTAATAAGACACAGCTGGCAAAACTGCGTGTGAGCCACAGGGCCTAGACCCAGACCAGACATGCAGCAAATATTCAACTAATACTTGCCCTCATAAAAGTGATCTGTAAAAGCACTTTAAAACTGCAAAGGGAAAGCTTCCTGATACTCTGTTATACTCACGAAGACTTGCCTCCACCCGTGGGTCCCAGAATGGCGTTGAGGCCAGGTCTCATGATCCCACTGCAAATGCAGAAACCAAAAAAATCAACCAGGGTGATTTACTGGTTCACTTTAAAACTAGTTCTACTGCCCTAGCAGGTTTTGCTCAGTGGATAGAGCATCGACCGGTGGACTGAAGGGTCCTGGGTTCGATTCTGATCAAGGGCACTTACCTTGGTTGCAGGCTCAATCCCTGGTCCTGGTTGGGGCACTGCAGGAAGCAACCAATTTATGTGTCTCTCACATTGATGTTTCTCCCTCTCTGTCTCTCCCACTCCCTGCCACTCTCTCTAAAAGTCAATGGGAAAATATCCTCAGATGAGGATTTAAAAAAAAACAAAACTATTTCTACTAATTTAGGGTCTGAATTTAATACACTCAATGAACATTGATGAAATTAGACAGAAAATAAGCACAAAATCACCTTTTCTTTGGGGGGGGGGGGTGGGAAGGAAATGTCAAATAGAAGTCTAGTATACAAAGGACGTCATCCCTAGTCAGCACCTGAAGGAAAAATGGCTCAGGTGCCTCTAAATTCACTTCAGTTATTCTCTAAACCACTCATATTTTTTGGAAAGGGACACACAAACTTTCAAGGTTCCTTGGAGTAAAAGATTCTGGTAAAACATCTGTTAGCATTTACTTCTCTTAACACAATGTTAAGTACATCACAGGTCTTGAGTAGTGTTTCAGGGTAATTATTTCAAGTCACCTCATTTGCTACCTAGTCAAGTTCTACACAATTAAGTAGTCAATGGCTTTCTACAATCACCAGTATTAGTGCTTTCGCTACTCAAATCTAATCAGGCGAAAAAACAATATATCTTAAGTGAAATTTAATGGCTAGAAAAAAGCACCTCAGATGTTGAAAAGAAAACCTCACCAGTTCTAAATGCTGACAAAATTCTTAATCCAATTGTTAAAGTGAAACATGTTCTCCAATTACATACTTTTCTTTCTTGTAAAGTTTTAAACAAACAACCTGGAAAATTCTCAGTTTAGAAATGGGAGACTCGCCGGAACCGGTTTGGCTCAGTGGATAGAGCGTCGGCCTGCGGACTGAAAGGTCCCAAGTTCGATTCCAGTCAAGAGCATGTACCTTGGTTGCAGGCACATCCCCAGTAAGGGGTGTGCAGGAGGCAGCTGATCGATGTTTCTCTTTCATCGATGTTTCTAACTCTCTATCCCTCTCCCTTCCTCTCTGTAAAAAAATCAATAAAATATATTTTAAAAAAAGAAAAAAAAGAAAAGAAATGGGAGACTCCACTTTTTATTGGGGGATGACCTTTAAGGGTATACACAGGTGGTACAGATACTGCATGTTCCAAACAAATTACATAGATGTTTGTGGGTAGAGAATATTCAGATAGAAAGCAGGAAGGTAGAAAAAAAAAATTAAGGCTGAGTTGACGGTGCTGAGATTCAAGAATGCAAATATGTAATTTGAATTTAAGCCTGAAGGTCACCAGTAGAATGGTAAGGAGAACGCACCGGAGTAAGAAGGAAGGAAGGTCCACCACAGTTACACAGGCATGATGAAATGGAGGTCCGAGGAAGGCCTTTCAAAACCCTGGTGACCAAGCCCAATCTCTGCAGAATTGGTAGGTAAATCAGAATTTACTCCCCAGCCCGGCCGGTGTGGCTCAGCAGTGGAGCATCAACCCAGGAGCCAAAAGCTCACCAGTTCAATTCCCGGTCAGGACACAGGCCCAGGTTGTGGGCTCAATTCCCAGTAGGGGTGTGTGCAGGAGGCAGCCGATCAAAGATGTTCCTCTTTCAACGATGTTTCTCTCTCTCTATCCCTCTCCCTTCCTCTCAAATGAATTAAAAAAAAACCAAACAAACAAAAACCCTCATGTCCACGCCCAATGTCTGTGGAATTGGTAGGTAAATCATAATTTACTCCCCAGAGAATCCAGTATTTATCCCAGTGGAAGGTGCAAAGCGGAAGGCTATTTCATGCCCAGACGGTGACTTTCACAGGGCAAACACTACGATATACAGCTGTCGTGGGTGATAGGCGGCACAGTGCAGCTGTGCTCAGGGCTCCAGTCCGGGAGGATCTCAGCACGGCCTGCCTATAGTGCGGGAACTGTCACGTGTAAAATGCCTGATGGATGCTAGGGTGAAATTTACCTCCTACTTTGCTCATTAACGGAGGTGCCTCTCACTGAAACATTGGACAGATGCAGTGAGTTAGGTAAAGCAGACACAAGCTCTAAAACAGAAAAATACCTTATTCTTTTCGTGGCCTTTCCCCTCTGATGTAATAAGACATGCTAATGGTTGGGTGAACTTTCGAGATGCATTTATCTATAGCTCTTCATGTACCTTCTGCATTGATAGCTACCTACAAACTGTTTCTAAAGTGACCAGAGATAAACTTGTTACTCACTAAGGTTTCATTGCCAGAAAACCTTTCCAAGTTTTAAAAATATCTACTCAAATAAAGACCAAGCAATCCTAAATGATTAACTCAAAAGACAATGTGAGCGTTCTAAGACAAAGAATTTTGCAGAACCCTGAGTTGGGCTTCCTTTGGCACTAAACCCTAGCATTATAGAAAACAATAATGGACAATCCTAACTGCAAGAGTCCCAGTTTGGAGCAGTTGCTAATTCTCCCTCCATTCACTCAACACAATTATTCAGTGTCTGTGTGTGTACAAGACACTCTACTAGGACATGGGTCAGAGCTCAGAATAAAAGTTCTAGCCCTCGTGGATTCTACATTCTAGTCCAGAGATCAGCAAACTACAGAGATAAAAAACAATGTGTTCTTGGAACAGAGCCACACTCACCCATTTATGTCTATGGCTGCTTTCCTGCTACAGTGACAGAGTTGAGTAGTTACAACACAGATGTGTGGCCCATCACAACAAAAATATTCACTATCAGGCCCTTTACAGAAAAAGTTTGCTGACTTCAGCTCTAGTCCATAGTGTACACTTCCCTTGTTGCCCCACCCCACCTTCCCACAAAACCCCTTCCCCACCCTTCTTTATTGATTTATATAGCATTTATGTGCCTGAAAGTCTCCCTCACTATATTGTAAAACCGTGCCAACAAGAACTGTGCCATCTTGCCCTGGTTGGTTTGGTTCAGTGGATAGAGCATTGGCCTGTGGACTGAAAGGTCCCAGGTTTGATTCTAGTCAAGGGCACATGCCCGGATTGCAGGCTCAATCCCCAGTGGGGGGCATGCAGGAGGCAGCCTATTAATGACTCTCTGTCATCATTGATGTTTCTATCTCTCTCTCCCTTCCTTTTGAAGAGAGAGAGAGAGAACGAGAGAGAGAGAGAAAGAGAGAGAGAGAGACAGAGAGAGAGAGAGAGAGAGAGAGAGAGGAGGGAGGGAGGAAGGGAGGGAAGGAAAAACTGTGTCATCTTCTTTCACCACCACCCCATAGCATGCAGGTCTACTCATTGTAGACCACTGAGTACTGAATAAATGAAATGAAACCTAGCTACAGGATTTCTATCACATCTATTACATTTTAGTGCAGCAGTTGCCAACCTTTCAGACCTCACCGACCACCAGTGGTCCACTAATTAGTGAATAATGGTAAATCCTTTGGTCTCACTTTATGAATAACTAGAGGCCCGGTGCACGAAATTCGTGCATGGAGGGGGGTTGTCCCTCTGCCCAGCCTGTACCCTCTCCAATCTGGGACCCCTCGAGGGATGTCCGACTGCCCGTTTAGGTCCGATCCCGGGATCGGGCCCAAACGGGCAGTCAGACATCCCTCTCACAATCCAGGACTGCTGGCTCCCAACTGCTTGCCTGCCTGCCTTCCTGATTGCCCCTAACCGCTTCTGCCTGCCAGCCTGATCACCCTCTAACCATTCTGCTGCCAGCCTGTTTGCCCCCAACTTCCCTCCTCTGCCGGCCTGGTCACCCCTAACTGCCCTCTCCTGCAGGGTTGATCACCTCCAACTGCCCTCCCTTGCAGGCCTGGTCCCTCTCAACTGCCCTCCCTTGCAGGCAGGGTGCCTCCCAACTGCCCTCTCCTGCTGGCCATCTTGTGGCGGCCATCTTGTGTCCACATGGGGGCAGGATCTTTGACCACATGGGGGCAGCTATATTGTGTGTTGCAGTGATGATCAATCTGCATAGTACTCTTTTATTAGATAGGATAGAGGCCTGGTACAGGGGTGGGGGCCAGCTGGTTTGCCCTGAAGGGTGTCCCTGATCAGGGTGGGGTTCCCTTGGGGCGTGGGGCGGCCTGAGCGAGGGGCCTGTGGTGGTTTGCAGGCCGACCACGCCCCCTGGCAACCCAAGCGGAGGCCCTGGTATCTGGAATTTATTTTCCTTCTACAATTGAAACTTTGTAGCCTGGAGCGGAGCCAAGCCTGGGGCTCCCTCCGCGGCCGGCAGCCATTTCTGTTGGGGTTATAATTGAAACTTTGTAGCCTTAAGCAGAGGCCTGGGCCCGGCCAGGGTGTGCAGAAAGCTTTGCTTCCCCTGTTGCCGGGGCAATGCTGGCCTGCTCTCTCAAGTTCCATTCTGCCGCCATTTCTGTTTGAATTTGTTTACCTTCTATAATTGAAACTTTGTAGCTTGAGTGGAGGCTTAGGCCTGGCAAGGGCAGGCAGAAAGCTTGGCTTCCTCTGTTACCTAGGAAACCTTGCTCTCTGTGGCTGTAGCCATCTTGGTTGGGTTAATTTGCATACTCGCTCTGATTGGATGGTGGGCATGGCTTGTGGGTGTGGATTGTGGGTGTGGAGGTATGGTCAATTTGCATATTTGTCTATTATTAGGTAGGACAAGTCAATGCTATTCCCACTGCTTAGAGCATCATCCTTCCCTACCCTGCCACACACACACACACACACACACACACACACACTTCAATTTCTCTCTCCCATGCCCCTGGCCCTCCAATTGAGGGTAGTGGCTTCCGTGTCTTCTAACCCACGTATCACAGTAGAACATGTGAAGTTCTCTAGTCATCTGAATCCCCATTAGACTAAAAGGTTGCTGAGATCAGAGGACATACCTCTGTCACTAGGATATTGCATAATGTCAGGCTCCTAATAGACACTGAAAACTAGTTGAATAAATGAGTCTCTACATTTTTATAAATGATAATTACTTATGGGAAAACCAACTGTTTTCAACAAAAACAAATATCAAGAAATACAAGGCCCTGGTCGGGTAGCTCACTTGGTTAGAGAGAGCATCAATCCAATACACCAAGGTTGTGGATTCAACTGAGTTATATTTCCTACTTATTACAATAAAGCATGTTCAAATAATGCATCAGTCATTTCTATTAAACCTTACCTCCCTTCTTTGTCTGAAGGTGGTGGAAGTGCTCGGTGGAGGAGCAGCAATGGCCAGCACCTAAGATCACAGGCTGCAAAGGGAGATAGGAGGAAGAGAGGAGACAGCTGGAAAGTGGGGAGATTGCTTATATTAAGAAATAAGAGCCTGATGGTGTGGCTCAGAGATTGTCAACCTATGAACCAGGAGGTCATAGTTCAATTCCTGGTCAAGGCACATGCCTGAGGTTGTAGGCTCAATTCC
Organism: Cnephaeus nilssonii; assembly: GCF_951640355.1. Classification (NCBI taxonomy): domain Eukaryota; kingdom Metazoa; phylum Chordata; class Mammalia; order Chiroptera; family Vespertilionidae; genus Cnephaeus; species Cnephaeus nilssonii. The sequence goes on along the minus strand of NC_137072.1, from coordinate 60,629,820 downwards.
CAGTAGGGGGCATCCAGAAGGCAGCTGATTGATGATACTCTTTCATCATTGATATTTCTATCTCTCTCTCCCTCTCCCTTCCTCTCTGAAATCAATAGAAATATATTTTTTTAAAGAGAGAAATAAGAAAACTGACCAAATCAGTAAGGATATTAGAATAATGAGAGTCAGGTTTTCACTTTTTGAGATGTTTTACAAACATGGAAATGTGGAAATAACCCTGGAGTAGTACATAAGAATTTGAAGTCATGGGTTTTGATCTATATAACCAGATAGATATAAGAAGGTTTAGATGTTTTTATAAGTGTTTATATAAATATATTCCCTAGTTCTGTCCACCAATATGTCCCAGAAGCTATGCCATCCCAATATCAATGAATATTCCAAACACCTAGATCTCAGTAAGTTAGTAAATGCAAAACTCCACAAAAAGGAACATCAGCTCATACCAGGTCTAAGGCAGGGCAAGTAGTGAGTATGGAACTTCTGCTGTGCCAACAAAATATTCAAAAAGAAAAGGAAAAAAAGAGAGACAGAGATAATGAGTTTTTTAAAAAAAAAAAAATACAGAAAACAGACCTACTTTGACCAAATCAGGAACAATACGAGTATCAAAATAAATAATGATGATAATGCATTAGTATTGAATGCTACTGGATAAAATGTGAATCCATGACTCTATACTATTATACATAAATGAATAAAGAGCTGATGGATGAAGTTTTTTTCTTTTTAGTAGAATGCAAACTAATCCATATGAAAGAGATGGATGAAAACAGAAAAATCACTCTTTGGTGACTATCATAGTGGTAATTACTGCTGATTCAGGCAAGAGACATAAATGGGGGCTTAAGCTGGTGAAATAAAATTTGGGAATAATGTCAAGGTAACTCCCCTAATAATATTAATTGCATGGGGGAGAATAATGACATTGTGATGAAGGCGGGCAGATACCAGCATGACCAGGTGATCAAGATGAGAGAGAAAAATATATGCTCATCAGCTTTTTTGGAATATAAGTACTACTTTGAATGGCAGTGGTGCTACCACACACAAGTCAAACTCTGGTGACCTATGAGACATACGGGGGGGAACACTTAGCAACAGATATACATGTCTAATCACTATGTTGTACACTTAAAACTAATATAATAGTGTTTGTCAACTGTAATTAATAAATTTTAAAAGTTGTGAAAAAAATTGTCACCGTTTTATGAACCCAGGAAGTAAAGAACTCATCTTTTGCTGGACTGCAAACCCTGAACCATAAAAACACACTCTGAAGCCTTGAGCAGATGACACTTTTAGCGCACTGAGTTACTAATTTACTAAAACATATGCAAGATAAATGTCCACTCACCCAGTATGCATTTGAAATCCTTTCAACCTACGCATATTACAAATTATTTGTTACCTTCCACTTAGTACAAAATCGAAGTGACCAACATTTTCTCGATAGATATGTTTCACAAAAACCTTTTCAGCTTTAAAAAAGGTCAGTCACCTCTATCTAGGCTTGTAGCAAAAGATAAGACTTTGTGACTACCTACCTCTCCTTATTTTCCTGGTCAGGGTTTTTAACCATTATAACAAAGCAACAAGGAAGTAGGCATGACAGTATGTGCTGCTGCGTGAAGAAAGTTCTATCAGCCCCTACCTCACCACCACCCAACCAACCCCAGATCCCTGTTCTTTCTTCCCCACCCACATGCAAAACTTTTCTCCCCTTCTTGTCAAGTCCTAGCCTCCTGGGAGCAGTTGGCTGCTTCTGACAGAAAAGACCACAATCCCATAGAATGCATCAGAAAAACATGAGAAGCATCTGATTCTATACAGGTTGGAGGCCATACTTGGGCAAAGGGCTCTTTTAACCACTCCTCCAGTCTCAGAGAGCTAGAAAAAGTGCTTGTTTTATCCAGGAATAATTATTTCCCCTATCAAACAAACACACTAACTAAACAAAACATGGTAACCGAGAAACCTAGATGCACTGCCCACTCCACAGAGAGGAAGAATCAGGCTCAATTCTCTGGAAATCAGAAAAACACGAACAATCCTCATGGCTGTCGCCTGTGAAAGCACAGAGACATGTGGTCCCAAGTAGGTTCCTTTCTCCTTTCCCTCCTCACTCTCCTGCCCACTCTACCACCACATGATAAATTCATTAATGGAAGAAGAGAATGAAAATCATAGTTTTGTACTGATTTGGACTCTAAATTCTATTATGTTGGACCTCCACTGCAGAACTTAAGCTAAGCTTTCACAGTATATTGTCTTTTCAACCTTCTGACTCTTGCTTCTAGAATATAAAGGACATAAAGGGCATAAGTACCTAAAGTGTCTGGCTCAAAGTACAGTAACAGGTCTTTTATTTCACGAGTGAGTATATTAAAATTCGATATTATAATACTTCTAGAGGCCCGGTGCATGAAATTCGTGCACTGGGGGGTTGTCCCTTAGCCCAGCCTGAACCCTCTCCAAACTGGGACCCCTCGAGGGATGTCCGACTGCCCACAGGGATCGGGCCTAAACTGGCAGTCAGACATACCCCTCACAATCTGGGACTGCTGGCTCCCAACTGCTCACCTGCCTGTCTGCCTGATTGCCCCTAACTGCTTCTGCCTGCTAGCCTGATCACCCCCTAATCACTCCCCTGCCAGCCTGATCGATGCCTAACTGCTCCCCTATTGGCCCGATCGCCCCCAACTGCCCTCCCCTGCTGGCCAGGTCACTCACAACTGCCCTCCCCTTCTGGCCTGAGACCCACAACTGCCCTCCCCTGCCAGCCATCTTGTGGCTGTGGGTGCCGCCATCTTTGAGGGTGTGGCAGTCAATTAGCATATTCCCTCCTTATTAGCTGTGGGCACCGCCATCTTTGCAACGGTGTGAGGGTCAATAAGCATAGTCTCTCTTTATTAGATAGGATCCCCACAGTTGGGAAGTTGTAAGTCACACAGCCAGGCCTCTTCCCACTAAGCCACAAGGCTTATCCAGGAAAAGCTAAATGGCACATTAATTATTCAGTTTCTCAAACTAAAGTTGATGCACATGATACAACCACTTTCAAAACAGTTTGGCCATTCTTTTAAAAAGTAAGCTTTTGTGATCCAACCATTTTACTCCCAGTTGAGCCCAATGAAATGAAATGTACTCCCAACACCCACTGAAATGAAAGTGTGTCTATGTATCTGTATAGACATGTATACAAATAAAATGTCCATAGCACCTGTACTTGCATTAGGCAAAACCAGTGAAGTCCACTGCTGTCAATAAAGCTATTTAAACAAACGTTCATGCACATACTTGACATTTATCAGTATTTCTTTCTCAACTGTTTTTCGATTAAGTAGAAATCCACTCTGCACTTTTACTCGGTAGCAGATGTTATGGAAACTTAACACGGCTCCCTCAGTAAACGTCTTCAGGTCTTTGGGGGTGGTCCTGGGGAGGCCATCGGTGTTTCTTTGTGACATTGGGATGAAAACTTGGTCCTTATTGGAAGACATCTGGAGAGTATCTGCTTTTCTGTAGAGGGAAAAGCAACAGTAAGTTGACAGTCAAATAAATGTACTAGGTAACAACACACTTAAAACAAGTCTGTTTTGTGACAAACTTCCAGTTATAAAATTAATGAGTCCTGGGGATGTAATGTGCAGCACAGTAAGTATAGTTAACAATACTGTATTATATGTTTGAAAGTGGCTAAGAGATCTTTAACACTCTCAGCGCAATAAAAGAAAAACTTGTAACTGGTGATGAATGTTAACAACTTATTGTGGTGATCATTTCACAATATATGTAATTATTGAATCATTATGTTCTATACCTGAAACTGTTATATGTCAATTATATCTCAATTAAAAAAGAGTATCCCAGCCAGTGTGGTTCAGCAGTTGAGCATCAACCTATGAACGAGGAGGTCAGGGTTTGATTCTGGTCAGGTTGCATGCCCGGGTTTTGGACTCCATCTCCAGTAGGGGGCATGCAAGAGGAAGCTGATCAATGATTCTCATCACTGATGTTTCTATCTCTCTCTCCCTCTCCCTTCCTCTCTGAAATCAATGAAAATGTATATTTAAAAAGAGTAAAAAGAATAGAGACTCTAAATCTTTAAAAAGAATGTAAAATACCTCATTAATCACTTTTATATTGATTACATGTTTGGTAAAAATATTTTGGATTTATTGAGTTCAAAAAGATATATTAACATTAAAAAATAATACCCAAGTCCATTTTAAAACTGCCCTGCAATAAAGAGCTTTATCAGCTCATAATACTATAGTAAGAAAAACCTTGGAACCCCTATCATAGAGGTAGACACAACTCTGAATACATAAACTCCAACTGGATATCAATTATATATCTAATAAGTCCAATAGGAAGAATATGAAAATTACTCAAAACTCATAAAACAAGAAAGAAATGAGTGGAGTTAAACCTATCTAGCTGGAAAAGAATTTTATGATATGATTCAAGATCAGAGACTACATGATCACCTTCACCCCCTATTACTGTTTTTGAGATTTTGGTGGTAATTTTGGAGGTTATGACACAGGCATTACAAAAAAAAAAAGGCTTAGCCAGGCAGTGAAGAGAAAGTTTTCTGAATTTATAGCCCCAGGCTTTATATCACTGCTTATAATGCTTCTTCAATCAGTAAGAAAATATACTTCAAAATTGTTTGAGATGACATATTTCATTAATGGGTAAACATACTTAAATTCCAGAAAGATTTAGAATTAAGTATAAAAATGATTACGAAAATCAATCCAGCCCTGGTTGGGTAGCTCAGTTTGTTAGAGTCTGGTCCTGATACACTGAGGTCATGGGTTCGTCCCCAGTCAGGGCACATACTAGAATCAACCAATGAATGAACAAATAAGTGGAACAACAAATCTATTTCCCTCTCTTTTTCCCTCTCCCTCTTTTTCTAAAATCAATTTTTAAAAAGAGGCACATATATACAATGGAATATTACTCAGCAATAAAAAGGAATGAAATCTTGCCATCTGTTACAACATGGATGGATCTAGAGGGTATTATGCTAAGTCTTTCATATTCAATATCAAATGAAACTGGGAGGGACTAATTAAAACCTAGTCATCTCAATTGAACAGTTTTCTGTTTTCCACCAAATGTACTCCCAACACCCACCGGCCTTTCCGGCCCCTGGCATCCCAAAGGGCGGTCACCACTCAGTCAGCAGTTCCAGGGCTGGGATCTCAGGGTCCCTGTGCTCAGAGGCAGAGCGCTCACAGTGTCATTCATAGAACCGCGGAGAGGAGTGCCCCAGACCGCCCCTGCACGAGCTAAGGAAGCAGGTCCTACTTCACAAGGACTCAAGCATTTGCTTTCCCAGCCTGAAGCTTTTCCAAACCTCCCGGCTCCTTTCCAGGCTGCCTTCTGCCAGGGACCCCCACTCTCCGGAGGGCACTCCTGGACTCCCGATCCGCTCCTGCGCGCTCGGGACTCCGTCTGTAACCACCGACTCGGGTCAGCCCCGGGCGGGAAAGCCGGGCAGGAAGCAACTTCCCCGGGACCAACGCCCACAGCCCCACCCGCAGCCCGCCCACCGCGCCCGCGCGCCCCCCGCGCGCCCAGCACTCACGCGCGCGGCTAACAGCTGGGAAGGCGCCGGCCCGCGGTCGCGGTCGCGGTCAGGAGCTTTGGGCAGCGGTCGGCGAGCCGGAGGCGAGGAGAAGAGCACAGTCCGAGCGAAGGAGGGTTTCACCTGGCACACCTCCACCTCGGGCTGGGGCCGGGAGAGCGCGCCGCCCCTCCCTCGCGCCCCGGGCTCTCGGGGTCCGCGCCCGCGGGAGGGCGGAAGGCGTGGCGCCGCCTGCCCCGCTGGGCTGAGCGCTGCGGCGGTAGCGCCGGTTCCGAGTTCTGCACTGGACCCTGCTGCCACCCGCCCGCGGGCCCGGGTCAAGGAACACCCCGGGACAAACTGAATACTCTGTGTCCAGGGCTCCTACGAAATGGACAGCTGGCCACGAGCCCGCGTAATCCCCGGACGCCACCCCAGCTCATCCATACCTCGTCTCCCTGCGTGGATCTGGTCACCAACGGGGCCCGCGCCTAAGACCAGGGGACGCGGACGCCTAGGCTTTCTTCAGTGTCACGCGCTGCGCATCCAGAGCAAGTGGTGGCCTCTATTGAATGAGCTTCTGAGAAATTAGGTTCCTGCGCCCCAGGGCCAATGGAATCAGGAGCTAAATCTATGGGGCAACTAGGGGATGGGTGGAAAGAAAACTTTTTGAATGAAAATATTAGTGGAATCAGTTTAAATGCATTCTTCACAGTCCTGTAAGTACGGAAAAGCTGGAAAGTGATTTGCAGATTCGGGAAAAGCGCTGGTTATCAGGCTTTCTGAGTGTGAATGGCCATGCCCAAATTCACCTGTTGCATCAACTCCCGGAAATTAGTACCTGCATCTAGGTAGTTTCTGGTTTGTATTTACAAACAAAAATTATAATGCCCATTAAATTGCTTATTAGATCCGAAGAATTACTGTTAATTCTTTACCCCATACAAGGAAGTTTTAGCCAGGAGTCTTCAGTAAGAATATTGATTATACAGTTTTAAAATTATATTAAAAATACAATACTGTATACTTTTAAAGGACTTAAAAGTGTATATCTATTAAGCACCCAAACACTCGGGTGAAATTGGGGTTGGTGGTGGGGGTTTTTGTTATTGTTGTCGTTATTCGATTTCTGAATCACTTGAAAGACCCTTAAAACCCCACATACAAACACATTTGTCATTTTAAGCCAAGATTGGGAAAAATTCTCCAGAGCTGGCTCTTGATAACTGTTTGCAAAATTTAAAAAAAAAAACGCCTTCTAAAGATAAAACTTTATTGATATAAGTAAAAATGAAAAAATTTCCAGCAACCTCTAAAGGCAACCAAGAGGGGACTGCTAAAAATGGAGAAAACACACATGAAATTGACGAAAAAGCACATAAAAAACAACAGGATAGTAAGTTGAATATAGCATCGCGCACTTATGTAAAATAAAAACAACCCAAAAACCCATACATAGAAAATAGTTGACAATACAAAAAACTGTTTGTTTTCTGGGTGATAACATGACTATTTTTTTCTTCTGCTTTAGTGAAATTTTCTAAATTTGATATAATACAGATATATAACTTTTATATTGGGAAAAATGAGTGCTATTTAAAGGTAAAAATAGATAAAATGTCAGTGTTTACTTTTAGTAAGTGTACAGATGTAAAATAGATGACAATCCTTAGAGTCATATCCTCATCCAACATAGGGCTAAAACCACTAAAACAAACAACAAAAAACGTTCTGCCTTGTTTTTAGTCTAATTTTAAAAATATTTTAATTTGTGATTTCTTCATATTAATGTCAGTTTATTTTCTAGCCAACTTTATATTACAACCTAATCTCACCCTAATACTTTCTCAAGCTGATCATTTCCATTTTGTTTGACAATGTGGACCAAAGAAAGAAAGAAAGATGCTCCCATAAGTCATAAATTCCTAACTTGGACCTGGGCAGGTCATAGAATATAGTCATGCCCTATAACTTTTTTTTTTTTCAATAGGGAGGACTTACTTCTTTTTGGTCAAATGTTTTTTGTTTGTTTGTTTTTTAATTTATTTATTTGGGGGGGGGGGAGACTCATTAGTTGTTCCACTTATTTATGCATTCATTAAGTGGGTTGATTCTTGTCTGTGCCCTGGCCAGGGCTCCAACCCAAAACCTTGGCATATCAGATAGATGCTCTAACCAACTGAACTACCTGACCAAGGCTAGTGAAAGGTTTTTAAGCAATCCCTGCTCACTGTTCTTGTGCATCTGGGTTAACACACCTTTGCAATTCCTGAATACTCCCTTGAAGGCATAACCACCCTCAAGAGAGCACATGATCTTGTTAACTATCCTGTTATTCAATTGCTGCCTTGGTCTCTCTCAGCTTCATGTAATCTTCCTTAAATTCCTTCCTTATTTTCCAATGAAGAAAAGAAACTTCAATACTTTTCTTCTCTGGAGCATTTGAGATCTAGCTTCCTGGCAACTGTGGTCAATTTTGGCTCAAATAAACTCTTACACAATATTTTTAGAGGTGTGGACATTTCTTACATCAACAGCAAATGCAGGTGAAAGCCAGCATTACATAAATACATTGCATTGTAAAGAAATGAGTTATCTATATATATAAAAGCCTAAGTGACCATTACAACCAAATGACCACTCAACACAGGAGCTGCTCCCTGGTGGTCAGTCAGCCAACCTCCCCCAGCTGGCCAACCTCCTGGTCCCTCCCTCCGGCTGGCAGGCCCCAATCACCTGATCGGGGCTGGGCCCTGGGCTGGGATGAGGAACTGGGGGGTGAGGGGGTGGCAACAGACGTGGCCCTTTTCCCAGGGGGGCCAAGGGCCAGCTCCCTCTCAGGGCCAGCGGCCAACCTCCCATACCCTGTCCCTCCCCCTGTCCCTTCCCCCAGCCAGCAGGCCCCGATCAGCCTGGCCCCTATTGGCCCTGATCGCCAGCCAGGCCTAGGGACCCCACCTGTGCACACATGATTTTCATGCACCGGGCCTCTAGTTTTAACTATAAGCTAGCCTTTTATTTGGGGCTAATTATTTTTAAATGCTCTGTTTCCCTTTTAGTTTTTGCGTATATTGGGACATAGAATATTAAGACAAAACCTAAAGATGGCTTTCCAAAGTGAACTAATTTGCACAGGTCAAAAAATAGAATGATAAAAGACCACATCCCTCCACCCTCCACCTCATGACCTCTCTGTTACTTTACCTGAAAAAAAACAACTGCCCAATATTCACAGAGCTCATTCTTAGGACTCCCATTGATTGTGTTCTCAACCTGGTACTTTTTTATTTCCATTTAATTAAATGTTTTTCTCCCTTATTACATATCAAACAAGAAAAAAAAATCGCCTATAACCCATCAGCCACATACCATCTGCTTTTAGTCTTTTTCTATGTATACATGTTTTCTTAAAAAAACAATAATGGGCCCTAGGCAGTTTGGCTCAGTAGATAGAGCGTTGGCCTGCAGACTGAAAGGTCCCAGGTTCGATTCCGGTCAAAGGCACATGCCTGGGTTGCAGCTCGATCCCCAGTGGGGGACATGCAGGAGGCAGCCAATCAGTGATTCTCTCTCCTCATTGATGTTTCTATCTCTCTCTCTCCCTCTCCCTTCCTTCCGAAATCAATTAAAAAAAATTTTAAAAAAACAATAATGGGCTTATATACAAAGCACAAGGATGATGGGCATTATCTCTGGAGTCAGAGAGCCTGTGTATGAATCCTGGCTCTCCCACACCCTGGAGATTTGAACTTGAACTAGCTACTGAGTTTTGTAGGTGGTTATTGGTGATCAGGGGAAACAATCTCTCAAAGTAGTTACAGAGATTAAATGAGATAATGAGTGTGTAAAGCACTGAACAGTCATTCTCACTGGTTAGCATTCAATAAATGGTAGCTATTATTTTGTAAACTGCTCTATTGCAAACATGGTCCCCTGTCATTCAATATCTTGATACAACTTTATACTTAACTAGAGGCCTGATGCACGAAATTTGTGCAAGGGGCTCAGCCCTCACAGCCCCGGCTGCCTCAGCCCTCGCAGCAGCCCCAGCTGCCTCGCAACCCCACGGCCCCACCCCCGCCCACTGGTCGTTCCAGAAGGTCATTCCAGAAGGTCATTCCAGAAGGTCGTTCCGCCATCTGGTCTAATTAGCATATTAGCTCTTTTTTTTTATTGTTTTACATTTTATTGAATTTTTACAGCAAGGAAGTGAGAGGGATAGAGAGTTAGAAACATAGATGGGAGAGAAACATCGATCAGCTGCCTCCTGCACACCCCCGCACTGGGGATGTGCCCGCAACCAAGGTACATGCCCTTGACCGGAATCGAACCTGGGACCTTTCAGTCCGCAGGCCGACGCTCTATCCACTGAGCCAAAGCGGTTAGGGCATATTAGCTCTTTATTGTATAGGATGGTTGCATGGCATTCAATTGTTTGTTATATATTTAATTAATTTAACCAATTTCCCTATTATTCACAAAATATCCTTATAGCTGTCATTGCACACACAGAGATAAATTCCAGAAGGGGAATCAATGGGGCAAAATGTTATGCCAGTTTAAAATTTTCTAAAACACATAGACAATTTTCCCACAAAAAGTCTGTGCCAACCTCACTGTCTCCCAACAATTTAAAAGGTTGCTTGTTCTCCAATAGGGCCCTTACCCAATAAGTTTTCTAACTTAACAAACTAAATCTTACCAATTGCTCAAATAACCCATTTAAAGCAAATAATTAAAATCATAAATACAGTCAATCTTAGTTTTTTAAAATGTCCCATCATTTTCTATAAATGTAGTAAGATTTCAACTTTAAATCAAAAAACCTAAATCACTTATTTAATTACACATTTGAATTGGACAGGCAAAATTGTTCTCAGAGGCCAAATTCTATTCAATCATATAAATATCCTATATAATAAAAGGCTAATATGCAAATTGACCGAATGGCGGAATGACTGGTCACTATGACACGCACTGACCACCAGGGGGCAGATGCTCAGCACAGGAGCTTCCCCCTGGTGGTCAGTGCACTCCCACAGCAGGAGCACTGCTCAGCCAGAAGCCGGGCTCACGGCTGGCAAGAGCAGTGGCGGTGGTGAGAGCCTCTCCAGCTGCAGTAGGATATCCCCTGAGGGCTCCCGGACTGTGAGAGGGTGCAGGCTGGGCTGAGGTAACTGCCCCCCACCCCCGCCCAGTGCATGAATTTTGTGCATTGGGCCTCTAGTATAAAATAACCAAAAGGAGAAATTCTTTAATATAAAAATATTAACATGGATTTCATGATCTTAAACACTTCTATGATTAATTCTAAATCTTCTCAGAATGAAAGTTGCTTTAATACTAAAAAAACTAAATGTCTCACTAGCATTGTTGGCAGATATGCCAGCAGTTGGCGTTAGCGTGATTTGGAAACTGGAGATTTTTACAGAGAATGATTTCTTGCCCTGCCCCTGATCTGTGGTTGATAGATAACTTCAAGATGAGTTGTTGTGATATCCCTGCATTTATGTTTCATATTAGCTAATTCTGAATGCCAACTGGAATCTGTAATTTACACTAGATTAAGCATTGATAGGATACTGCTTTATTTTTTAAATTTTGGTCTAAATTTAAAGCTTTTGAACATAATAAAATTCTTTATTCTTTAATATTCCTGCTATCTTTTAGGACCACACATTTTTTTAGATACTTATCAGATTGAATATTGGATATTCATTGCTTATGATTTTATCTATGTGGTCACAACTTTAAAAGTTATTTTCCCCCTGTTTTTCAGCAAAATTGAGTGGAAGGTATAGAGATTTCTAATATATCCTCTGCAATCAACATACCACCAGAGTGGTGCACTTGTTGATCAACTGATGAACCTACACATCATAATCACCCAAAGTTCAGAGTTTAGATTAGGATTCACTCTTAGTGTACATTCTACGGATTTTGACAATGTATAATGACATGATATCCATTATTGTAATATCATACAAAATAGTTTTCCTGCCTTATAAATCCACTGGCAACCACCAATTATTTTGCTGTCTGCATAGTTTTGTCTTGTTTTCAATGTCATATAGCTAGAATCATACAGTATGTATCCTTTCCAGACTGACTTCTTCACTTAATAATATGCATTTAAGTTTTCATCACTTGATAGCTCATTTCTTTTTAATGCTGAATAATATGCCATTGTCTAGATGTACCACAGTTTATCCATTCACCTACCGAAGGATATCTTGGTTGCTTCCATTTTGGCAATTATAAATAAAGCTGCTATGAACATTCATGTTGAGGTTTTTGTAAGGACAACTTTTCAGCTCCTTTGGGTAAATCTTGATGCTGGGATTTCTCATTGGTGCCCAGCAACTCGTACTTTGTTTCCCTATTCTATTCACTTTTCTATTAACCTATTTCAATATTTTATGATTTCTTTCTCCTCAGTACTCTCTCCCGTAGTCATTCTCAGCTTATATATAACCTAATTCCCTACTTTATTAAGAAAATTGAGGCCAAGAGGAAGAGAATTCTAGGTTCCCTGCACCATATCTGCCCACCTATATGCTCATAGGTGGGCAGATATGGTGCAGGGAACATACATCCCATCCCCTAGTTGTAATAGCCAAAATGTTTGCTAAACCATTGCCAAATATTCTGCCTTCCCTCCTATGACTCTGGCCTGGATGAACTGCCCATGCTCCTGTCTAAGGCCTAAGGCAACATCTCCATTTGCAGTAAATCCCACCCCCTTTCCAACTCAATGAGAACAATTTCCCCCTTTCTCTTCTACATCATCAGATATAGATATAGATAGCATTCTATATATGCTATATAGTATTTATATATTGTATACTTATGTATCTATAGAAGTTTATCTACATCTATATCTGTCCCTCTTTACTGAATCATTCCCAACAGCATACAAGCATGCTGTTATTTATTGATTTCTTCTCCAAAATTTCTCTTCATCTCACAACTTCTGGCCACTGCTCTATTGCTTTGCTCTCTTTTACAACAAAACTCTTCAAAAGAATTCTTTATACTTGCATCCCCAGTCCGTCTCCTATTCTCCCTCACCCAATCAGAACCAGGAGACATAACACTAAGTTATTGTTTTAAGCCTCTTAGTTATAGAGCTGTTTGTATGCAGTGACAGAGAACTGGAACAATACCCCATAGAGGGCAGTGCCAGGCCTGCTCTAGAAGAGAGCCTATCCCCTGACAGGATTACATGACTTTGCCAACCTGCATCTGCAGAAGCCTGGGGAGGAACTGAGGGTGTAGATTCTAAGAGTGTTAAGACAACAAGGATAAAATATAATTAATTGACATGAAATTTTTTCAAACAATATAACCGTACACCTAAGGGAACTAGAAAAAGAACAACAAACAAAGCCCAAAGTGAGTAGAAGGAAGAAAATAAAAAAGATCAGAGTGGAAATAAATGAAATAGAGTCTAAAAAAAAAAGTACAAAAGATCAATGAAACCAAATGCTGGTTCTTTGAGAAGACAAACAAAATTGATAAAATTTTAACCAGATTCAAGGAAAGAAGAAATAAAATGAGAAATGAAAGAGTTGACGTGACAACGGACACCACAGAAATACAAAGGTGGACCTCAAAAGATAAGACAAAATCTCAAATAAATACTCTGACTTGGGTAAATACCCCCAGGTTTTGGAGTATAACATGTTGGTTGGAATACTGGGGATAGTGCTAACAGTTTGAAAAGGTCGGCTAATGAAAGCCTGGACTTAATGATAGCCCAAAATTAATGAGGTTGAAATGCCAGCAAGCTTTGGGAAAAGAGAAATAGACTCATAATGTGCAATTTGCTCAGTCTCCTCCACAATAGATCCTTTTGGGAAGGTCTAAAAGATGCTCCTTTCACCAAGACATTAGGATATGCATTAGTGAGGCAGGTTCCAGCATCCTTAACCTTTTGCACTCGGATGTCGAGTGTGACTCGACACGGTTAGCATTAGAATAAAGGAATCGAGAAAAAAGCAAGCGAGTGCAAAGAGTTAAAGAGCTCCTTGGCATTACTTATAGTTTGGGCTGGGTTGTTTCTTTGGTGTATATTGCAGGATGTTTAGCAGTGTATCTGGTCTCTGCCCACTAGATGTCAGTAGAACACACATACATCCCATCCCCTAGTTGTAATAGCCAAAATGTTTGCTAAACCATTGCCAAATATTCCCTGGGTTACCAGATTTAGCAAATAAAAATACAGATTAAGTTTGGGTTTCAGATTCAGATGATTGCATGAGGGCGTACTTATACTAAAGCATTGTTTGTTGTTTATCTGAAATTAAAATTTAACTGGGTGCCCTGTTGGTTATTTGGCAGCCCTACCTGAGGGGCAAAATCACTCCTGGTTGAGAATCACTGATCAAAGACAGTGCTTCCCAATCTTTTAATGTGCTGGGACTCTCATTAAAACACTAATTCTTGGGACCACGCCCCAGGATTCTGATTTAGTAGAACTGGGGTAATACCTATGCATTCCTATTTTTAATGAGTTCCCAGATGTTGCTAATCTTTCTGGCCCAGGGATTTCTCTTCAAAAGAACAGCGCCAGAGAGATTTGCTAGGTGACTATACACTTCAGCAAAGGAAATATCCAATGCTTCTGGGGATTATTAAATACTTCCTGTGAAATTACATTGAACCTCGGTAACACAAAATGCCACAAGGTTAAAAAATTCAGAATAGCTCTTTTTTGTGGCACCTCAGAGGCTTTCAGCTTCTTCAGGATGAAGCTCAACATCTCTTTCTGGCTGCCAGAAATTCATTGAAGTGGACGATGAATGCAAACTTCCTACCTTTTATAAGAAGCGTATGGCCACAGAAGTTGCTGCTGACACTCTGGGTGGAGAATGGAAGGATTGGTGTTCAAATCAGTGGTGGGAACGACAAACAAGGTTTCCCCATGAAGCAGGGTGTTTTGACCCATGGCCATGTCCACCTGCTGCTGAGCAAGGGGCACTCCAGTTATAGACCAAGGAGAACTGGAGAGAGAAAACGCAAATCTGTTTGGGACTGTATTGTGGATGCCAATCTCAGTGTTCTCAACTGGGTCACTGTAAAAAAAAGGGGGGGAGGAGGGGAGAAAGATATTCCTGGTCTCACTGACACCACGGTGCCTCGTCGCCTGGGGCCCAAAAGAGCCAGCAGAATCCGCAAACTTTGCAATCTCTCTAAAGCAGGTGATGTCCGCCAATATGTTGTGAGAAAGCCTCTCAACAAAGAAGGTCCGAAACCTAGGACTAAAGCATCCAAGATTCAGTGTCTTGTTACTCCACATGTCCTGCAACACAAACGCAGCATATTGCTCTGAAGAAACAATGTACTAAGAAAAATAAGGAAGAGGCCGCAGAATATGCTAAACTTTGGGCTAAGAGAATAAAGGAGGCCAAAGAAAAACGCCAGGAACAGATTGCCAAGAGACGTAGACTGTCCTCTCTGAGAGCTGCTACCTCTAAGTCTGAGTCCAGTCAAAAATAAGATTTTATAACTAACAAATAAAGGAGAGCAAATACCAAGAAAATTCAGAATAGGGGCTTATGGAAATCAGCAGATAGATGAAGTCTTGGCTTAAGTTAGTCTAACCACGGATCGCCACATGGAGTGACAGCTATTATGGTAGGAAGCGTCAGATGGAATTTCCTGGAACTTCCCTCCCACTCCTGCCTCTCCTCTACCAAGACAGGAACCCAAAAGTAATACCACATCCCTGAGGGAGTTGCAGGGATTAATGCTGACAACAGAGATTATGAGTCCTCCAGACTCACCCTTTTATTTTATTTTTTTAAATATATTTTATTGATTTTTTTACAGAGAGGAAGGGAGAGGGATAGAGAGTTAGAAACATTGATGAGAGAGAAACATCAATCAGCTGCCTCCTGCACACCCCCTACTGGGGATGTGCCCACAACCAAGGTACATGCCCTTGACTGGAATCAAACCTGGGACCTTTCAGTCCGCAGGCCAACGCTCCATCCACTGAGCCAAACCAGTTAGGGCCAGACTCACCCTTTTAGCAGGTACAAAAGTCAGATGGATCATTAAAAGTCAGAATGACATTAGATTATTATGATCTTAATCAGGTGGTGATGCCAATCTCGGCAGCAGTTCAAGATCTTTAGTAGAGACAGTCAACACAGCACCTTGTACCTGATATTCAGCTATTGACCTATCAAATGCTTTCTTTTCCTTTCTAATCAATAAGAAAAGTCAAATAAAATTTGCATTTACATAACAGGAACAACAGTACACAGTTATGCGTCTGTCCTCGCTCCTGCCATCATAATATAGCTAAAAGGAACCTTGATGGTCTTGATATCCCAGAGGACACCATGCTGATCCTATATAATAATGTCATTATGCCAATTAGACCTGGTATGCCGAAAAAAATAAGCATCAAAAATACCTTATTTACACATATAGATTCCAAAGGGTGAGAGTTAAACCCTACAAAACTTAGTAGGTCTATTCCATCGGGCACATGTTAGGACAGCCTTTCTAAAATGAGACTCAAGTTGCTGTACCTTTGCACTTCCCACCACAAAGGGAAAAAACACACACCACACTTGGTGGGCCTCTTTGAAATTTGAAGGCAGCTGATGCAATCGTTGAGCATGTGCTCTGACCCATTCATTTGATGATATGTGCAGCTGCCATGTCTGAGTGGGGCCAGGCGCAAAACAAGGCCGCCAGGCTTCGAAAGAAGCTGCTCTGCTACTTAGGCCCTGCGCCCCACCGGCAGAGTGAGACATTTCTAAAATGCAATTCTGATTGCACCTCTCAGCTTCAAGCTATATTAATGGCTTTCATCACTGTCAGAGTCAAATCCAAGCTTTTAGAACAGTAGGGAAGGCCCTATGCGATCAGGCCCTTGCCAGATTCTCAGCATCATTTGCTCTCTCTCCTTTTGGTGGGAAGTGCTAGCTGACAGCTCAGCACATCCGCTCACACACACACCCATAAGAACATGTTTAACTCATGATTAAACCCCTGGGGTAACATCTATATCAAAGAAGAGCATTTGGTATCTGGGTGAATTCTTACTAGTACTGTTGGTGTTTCTAGCATAAAGTGTAATTATGAATTGAGCAAGACTTATAATAACAAGAGCAAACACGTGGAGATAGTCTGTGCCCAGCCCTGTTAAGTCATTTAATCCCCACAACTAGCTCGTAAGGTAGGCAGTACCACTGAACCATTTTACAAATTAAGAAACAGGCACAGAAGTGTTAATTTCCCCAGATCGCACAGCTTGCATGAGTGATGGCGTCAGTATTCAAACCCAGGAAGTCTAGCTCCATAATCTGTTATTAAGCACACTAAGCCCCCTCTAAACTATAAAGATGCTATTTTAAATTATTGACTGAAGCTGTGTTAAGTGTGGTCTCTGAATGGTAGCACTAAGATCACCCCTGGATGCTTACTAGAAACGCAAATTCTCAGACCTGAGCCCTGACCCACTGAATCAGAATCTATGGAGCTGGGGCCCAAGATCTGCATGCCAGCAAGCGGCCCGGGTGATGTTTAAGTATGATAAAGTTTTGAGAAGCCCTGCCTTTAAACACTTGTTCCTGGGGATTAGAGGCCTTAATGGAGGGAAAGCTAAGACAACACATTAATAATTTTGACAAAAGAAATAGAAGGCCTGGCTGGTGTGACTCAGTGGTTGAGCATCCACCTAGGAACCAGGAGGTCACAGTTCGATTCCCAGTCAGGGCACATGCCTGGGTTGCAGGCTCGATCTCCAGTGGGGGACATCCTGGAGGGAGCTGATCAATGATTCTCTCTCGTCATTGATGTTTCTCTCTCTCCCTCTCTCTTTCTCTCTGAAATGAATAAAAATATTTTACAATAAAAGAAATAGAAAAGGGATTCTTTTTAATCCACAAAACTTTCAAATTATGATATAAAAAGAAGACAAGCCCTAGTACAGAACAACATAGACTGTTAGAGGTCTTATGAGGATGCTAAAGAAAAGTACAGGATTAACCTGAATTTAGGCCTAAGATTAAACCCTGCCCACCCACTATCCAGCTGTGTGCCTTTCAGAAAATTATTTCACCAGAGCCTCAGTTTCTTCATTGAAAGGTTAAAATAATAACTCCCTGGATTTATACACCAAGACAGTTGTGAAAAATCAAGTGGGACAATGTATGAGGTAATGCTTTGTATGAAAGGACAGCATGGTGATCAAATTTCATTTTTGCTGCAACTCTTTAAAAAAGAATATATGCATTTTCTCTAATCCTACTCAAGAAACAGGACTTTGAATCTTGCAGTGACGTAAGAGAACTCTACTTTCTCTAGTGTAGGTTGCAGGATATACAGCTGGAATGAGGGTTTGCTCTGGGCTTGAAAAGAGAGGGAGTGGCCTCACCTAAGAGTATGAGCCCAGGTCCAAGAATAACAAATCTTGTCATTTTGTTCAAAGTTGTTCCATTATAACGTTGATGAGATGCCATAGGAACTTAACTCTTCTTTATATCAATCAGCTTATGGTAAAAGTGTTTCATTATACGTTGTTTTGCTTGAAGTTGCAGAATTTATCAATGATGTTAAGTGAGGACTTACTATATATGTCTCTGAGCTCATATGAAGCTTTGCATTTATTCCCCCCCAAAAAATGGTTAATTAAAACCTGGGATAGGTTAGGCTAATATTCGCCCTGCATGTTCTTACTGCCTACCAGACGTCTGCTGTGGTGTGTGTTATTTACAGTAGCTTCTGTTCTGATTGGTCAATGTTCCTGCCACACAGGTTGTTAAACTTTTAAACACCTGTGGTTATATGCCATGGAATGTCATTTGAAGCTGTTTTTTTTTTTTAAAATATATTTTCATTTATTTCAGAGAGGAAGGGAGAGGGAAAGAGAGGATGAAACATTAAGGATGAGAGAGAATCATTGATTAACTGCTTCTTGCACACCCGCCACTGGGGATTGAGCCTGCAACCCACACACGTGCCCTGACTGGGAATCGAACCGATGCTTAACCACTCAGCCAAGCAGGCTGGGCTAAAGCTTTTTTCAAACAGAAGCAATTCCCCTCCATCTGGGATGGTTTCATAGGTTCATACTGGGCCTCACGAGGCCTGCTTACACCTCTGACCTTTCGTTCCGTTGCATAATCCTCAACTTTAATGACGAATGTTTTCAGCAACCAAAGGACTTGTATGCATGCATATAAGCCTAACCAATGGACACAGACAACAGGGGGATGAGGGCATGAGTCAGGGGGGAGGGGGGAGGCAGGCAATGAGGGGATAAGGACACATATCAATAAAGAGATTTTAAAAAAAGAAAAAAAATGACACAATTTATAATTTACTTATTGTGTCTCAAGCACATTTCTTCAGCTAAGGAAAACACAAGCTACTACGCTAGAAGAACTGCCATGCATGTGTGGGAAAGAATTCTATTTCTGGGTTCCGGATTTCTTTCATTCATTTTGCTAAGTTGTGACTTTCCCAGCCAACACTCTCCTTTCCCCATTTTTACTCCCATTTCTATGTTCTCCCTTTAACTGGGGACAGAATAAGTTCCTTTTTCCTGTTTATTCATCCCCCGCCCCACCTTCGTTTGTCTTTGAATTAAAAGCTACTTTCAGCCCTAGACAGTTTGGCTCAGTGATAGAGCATCTGTCCTCAGACTGAAGGGTCCTGGGTTCGATTTCAGTCAAAGGCACATCCCCAGCTCCAGTCAGGGCAGGTGCGGGGGGCAATCAATCAATGTGTTTCTCTCACATCTATGTTTCTCTCTCTCTCTTCTTCCTTCCACTCTCTCTAAAACTCAATGGAAAAAATACCCACAGGTGAGGATTAACAACAGAAAAAGCTGCTTTCAGATTGACATATATTATTTAGGACAGGGAGCTACTCAGCTTAAAGAGGAACACAGGCCTCTCACAAGAAGATAAAACATTATATTATTTACTCAAATTGATTTTAAACAGTGTAGTAGATCCATATGCTTTACAATCTTTACTTCCAAATAGTACAAGGAAGACACCAATTAGTTTTTTAAATTGATTTTAGAGAGAGGGGGAGAAAGGGAGAGAGAAAGAGAGAGAGGAACATTGATGTGAGAGAAACATCGATTGGTTGCACCCCGACCAGGAACCGAACCTTCAACCTGGGCATGTGCCCTGACTAGGAATCGAACTGGCAACCTTTCAGTGCACAGGACAACACTCAACCAATTGAGCCACACCAGCCAGGGCCATGATTTTTAATTGAAGCTAAAATGTTCAAAGTGATCACCAACCACACCAGTGTGAGGCATGCTGTGGACCCTTCATCCCCAAGTTTTAAAAATTACAAAAAAAAGAAAGTCTGGCTCTGCTCCAAGTGGCCTGTGCAATCTAAGGAGCAGCCCGACATCTCCTCTCACTTGGCGTGACTTGGTTTACCACACCAAGGACTGTTTAACAGAAACCTCCACACTTAGAGGTACGCCATCAGAGAAGGCTACCTATACCCAGGGCGGGATGCTGTGGTTTTTTCTCAGGTACTCTACATAAATCATGGGGTCCGCCAACTCCTTCATTCCGACAGCATTTCTCAGACCCATGTCACCCCCAAAAGCAAAACACCTAGAGGGTGTAAGCCCTTGTTTACTCACAACCTGGTTCCTGGAGCCACCTGGGACCTCGTCAGAAATGCAGAACCCCAGGCCCACCCACACCCATTGAATTCTAACAAGATCTCCAGGTGATTCATGTATTAAAGTATGAGAAGTACCGATTCAAGTGGCACATTTGTTACAGCGCATACCAAAAAAGGATCAAGATTCTCTACGCAGGATGAACATTTGGAAAAACAGAAACAGGCAAACAACTCACCTCAATGACGTGGCGTGGTGTTGGTAGGAAAGCAGCCCACACCGCAGCCGACAAGGCAGCCGTGACACCCTTGAAAGCCTCCCTAGGGAGACCTCAGTCAAGATCCATGTCCTTAAAGTCCAGGCGCTGCCCTTGGCCAGCTCTCAGAGGCAAGAGGAAGTCAGAGAGGACACCTGTCAGCCCAGGGTAGGTCCCGCAACCAGAAGGCCGGGGCTGTCCACAGACCCACTGGCCTTGAGGAAGTGCCCAGGGCGAAAAGGACCGTTCTCCCACCTCCGTGAGTCCCCTTTCTCTCCATCAGCTGGTTACTGTCCACATTTCCTTCTCAACCACTGGGATCCACACTGAGGAGAAGTCTGCTGGGATCCTTTTCCGGCGTTGCTGGCAAGGGGATGGGAAACAGAAGGAAATTCACGTGGCAGGGAGATATTTTTATATCTTTCTCTTGGTGCAGTGGAATCCTGATGACAGCATCTCCAATGCTAACAACTTGGAGAGGGGTCACAACCAATTCCAGCAAATAGTTTTGCTCTGTGTAAACTTCCTGTGCTAGGCCAGCTCTGACGTAACTGGGGGTCTCCCTCCATAGGCCCTGCCTTCTAGCCAAAAAAGGTACAGGCAGGAAGACAACACAGACTTGGAAAGGAAGCGAAAGAAAGCAAAGCAAAGCCAGCGTTAGGTTTCAGTGCAAACGTCCAGGGCAGATTGGGAGAGGAGCGAGAAGTTATATTTAGAACATGCTATCCTCCTCCATGTTCTCCTTTTCTGAACCAGGAAGCTAAGAGTGAATTACATAGGCATTTCATATTCTGAAAGCATGATGATGGCAAGTGCAAGAATGACATTTCCTGAGAGTTTTCGCTCCCACTCTTCACCAGCCTTGACAAGTTTTTTTCATCCGAGCCTTCTCAACTATAAAATAAATATAAAATGGCGATAGTAGTAGTGCCTTCCTTGTGAAGTTGACCTGGTAATATGAGAGCCGTGAAATACTGACTACTGAACGGGCCATGCTGTAAGTTCTCTTTATACTTAAGTCACTGTCTCGAATCATCCCTCTGTTGTGCACCAAGGAGGCATTCAATAAGTATTTCTTGAAATGAAAGGAAAGTTTAAAAAATCTTGACATTGCTAAGAAATTCCATCTATTTATTTTTATTCATTTTTTATTGGAGCAAACTATGACATCAAATTGGCCATTTAACCATTTTTAAGTGTTTGATTCAGTGGCATTAATTAATTACATTCACAATGTTATGTAACCATCATCACTGTCTATTTCCAAAACTTTTTTCTCACTTTAAACAGAAACTCTGTAATCGTTAAGAAATAACTCTTCTGAGGTTGTTGTGGGTTTCTTTTTAATGTGAGGATAACTTTTTAATTTAGGGCAGTGGTCGGCAAACTCATTAGTCAACAGAGCCAAATATCAACAGTACAACAATTGAAATTTCTTTTGAGAGCCGAAAACCGACTTTTGCGCATGGGCCATGAAGTTTCTATCGCACTGTTCGTGCGCGCCCGCAGGTGGTATTTTGTGGAAGAGCCACACTCAAGGGGCCAAAGAGCCGCATGTGGCTCGAGAGCCGCAGTTTGCCGACCACTGAATTAGGGGATCCCTCCTCTCTCATGGTAGTAGTTGCACTTTAAGTACCTAGAAGAGAAAGTAACACAAAAAATAGCAAACAAGTTTTTAAAATAAATTTGCATTTTAATCACAGAACACAACAAATCTTTAAAGTATGTGTGAGATGATTCTTTATTCCAGCTGGAAACAAGATTTTTTGGAATAAAACTGCTGCCATCTCTGTGAATATACAGGGTGGGGCAAAAGTAGGTTTACAGCTGTGAGTACATGAGACAGTTTATTCTTGTATTATTATTTATTAATTGTTATATTATTTTCCATCTGAGCAACTGTAAACCTACTTTTGCCCCAGCCTGTATATGAGCTTTTAAATGTGTTCTACCTTTTAAGCAGGTTAAATTCATAAGGGTAATTATTTCATTTTGAATAGAGAAGAGGAACTGGCATTTATTGACACCCACGGGTACCAGCAAAGACTCTAATCTCATCTCACTCTTTATCACAAACATGAATAAGTACAACATTATTTATGTGATACTAATGTGATCCTTTGTGACAATTTTCCTAGTTATTGCACAGTTAACCATTTTGTGATGTAAGCATGGGCAGAGCAGAGGCACCTGTATCTCCCTGGTATTTCATTGGCCAAGGCCTGTGTACATTATGCTACTAGTGCAGTTGTCTGTATGTAAGGAAGGCCTGGGAGGGAACACCCAGACCAGCACAAAATTACAAGCTTCCTAAACCTCTTAGCAAAGCTTGGACTAACTAAGCTCAAGCCCTCATGATTTCCATTTATTCCAGAACAATAAACATTGGATAAGTCCTTGCTTAAGAAGTAACCTTAAGCCTCTTTTCCAAAGAGGCAAATCTAAGTTATTCAAATTTTGACAAGATGTATTGCTTTTCTAACAGAAGGTAACACAATCTTTAATTTTCAAATTTCCTCCCATGTTCCATGTAACATGTAATTTTATGTTATTAAATATAATATTAAGACAATCGTAATTTAATATGGGGAAAAAAGAAAAGAAGGAAGAACAGTAGGAAAAAAAGAACAGAAAGAGAAGGTGGCAAGAAGGAAGGAAGGAAGGAAGGAAGGAAGGAAGGAAGGAAGGAAGGAAGGAAGGAAGAAAGAAAGAAAGAAAGAAAGAAAGAAAAGAAGGGAGAAAATAAATTAAGACCTAAATGTTTACCAGTAAGGCTAAATAAAACGGCATACACATACAATGGAATATTATGGAACAGTTAAAAAGAATGAAATAGAAATATATGTACTATCTTAACAAAGAAAGATCTCCAAGACATCCTAATATATAAAAACCCAGGGTCCATAATGACCGACCTAAGGCTCCACTGAACACCCGAAGTCAGTCCTGCAGTCAGTGCTGGATTGCTGTAGCGACCCAGCACTGACTGCCAAGGGGGCTGTGGATCGGGCCCGGAGAGAGGCCCAAAGAGAGAGGCAGGGTCTGATCCACAACCTCCGTGGCAGCTGTTGATCAGCTATTGCCTCTCTCTTTCTCTCCGGGCTTCACCAGCAGCCATGCCTCTGTTTCTCTCTGGGCCTCCACGAGGGCTGCTGATTAGCCCTGCCTCTCTGATCAGGCCCAGAGATAGGCCCAGAGACGCTGAATGGCATAGAAACTGACAAATCAGAACCAAATCTGGGTAAACTGTGATGAGCCAATGGCTGCCTAGGAGGCGGAGCTTTTGACGCTGACTGGCATAGAAACCAAAAAATTAGAAATAAATTGGCCAGCAAAGGAGGGCAGTTGGGGGCGAGATCAGGCCAGCAGGGGAGGGCAGTTAGGGGTGATCAGGCAGGCAGAGACAGTTAGGGGCAATCAGGCCGGCAGGGGAGAGCAGTTGGGGGCAAGATCAGGCTGGCAGGGGAGGGCTGTTGGGGGTGAGATCAGGCCAGTAGAGGAGGGCTATTGGGGGCTAGATCAGGCCAGCAGGGGAGGGCAGTTGGGGGCAATCAGGCAGGCAGGCAGAGGCAGTTAGGGGTGATCAGGCAGGCAGGCAGGTGAGCAGTTAGGAGCCAGCAGTCCCAGATTGTGAGAGGGATGTCTGACTGCCGGTTTAGACATCCCCCAAGGGGTCCCCGATTGGAGAGGGTGCAGGCTGGGCTGAGGGAAACGCCCCCTCCTCCATGCACGATTTTCGTGCATCGGGCCACTAGTATTAATTGTAAAAAGAAAATTGCTAATTAGAATAGGGCATTTAAAAGTTAAAACATATGCACATAGACACACACACATATACACATACATAACTGTCACACAACAAAACTATGTATTTTTAAATGTACCCATCTAGGAATATAATCACATAGAAAAACTTATGGAAAGACGTGACCCAAGATGGCATCAATTTCTGGGAAGTTTGGGGTTAGGAGGTAGGAATGCTTTGCAGAAAATATACATTTCTATTATTTAAAGATTTCCCAACTTATATTCATGTACTTTCCTATTTCTCTTAGAGTAAAAGCCAAAGCCCTTTATAATCAGTATATCCCACCCCTGCTTCTCTGGTCTCCCTTCCCCCTCACTGATTCTAAGGTTGCCAGTCCTATTTTTCCCCTGGCTTTAACCACTCCCCAGTGCTCTGAGAGAGAGTAACAGAGAGCATTTCTTAGCTTAGCTATTTGAACATGGAAGGGCCTTTCTAGTACCCCAAATTTGTTTTGTTTTTTAGACTATCTTGGTTTATAAGAGTCTTCAGAATTCTCTAGAAAGATTTCATACAAATTTGTGGCAATCTATTTCTATGTTCCAGGTTATGGAAAAATTGCTCCAAAATTTTATGTAAAAAAATTTATGTTCCATGTCTTTAAAAAAAATTTTTAATCGATTTTGAGAGAGAGAGAGAGAGAGACTTTTGTTCCACTATTTGTGCATTCATGGGTTGATTCTTGTATGTGCCCTGACCAGGGATCAAACCCGAAACCTTGGTGTATCAGGACAATGCTCTAACCAACTGAGCTGCCTGGCCAGGGCCTGCTCCATGTTTTTATTATCAAGATTCACAATGATTATTTATAAGCTCCTCAGGCCTTGTTGTTTGGTTTCTCATTTTGCCAATATATTATACATTTCTCAGAGCTAAGGGTCACATGTTAGTCTTTTGTAGTTCAAAAGCATGGTGCTGTTCACATAGTAATTATGCAATCATCATTATAAACCGAATGATCATACAAACTGAGCCTATACACTTTATGGCAGAACTTTGAAGTGCCAAATCTGCTTCAATGGCTGCTTCTGAATTTTAAAAGCCAAGCACCACAACAGAAAATGAGTAACTATGACAAGTTTTCCTTGTTAACTCTTCATACTTGTTATGCACTGAACTGGTGACACAGAAGCTCTGAGAGAGGGAAGCTCAAGTCAAAGCAAGTATTTTTATTGGGCAGACCAACCTCAGCTCTCTGTATTGCCCAGCAGGTTTGTGTGGCTATTTATTATTCATGTTTAGAGTCTGAGAAGTTTAGGTATCGTAAAGTTTATGACTGGTGCCTAAATTAATTTGCTCCAATGAGAAGTGAGACTCTCAGATGGGCAGCCCTGCCTGGTTTTTCTTTTGAAGACCTAGACAACAAATATGGCAAATTTTACATATGTACATAATCATGCATTTGTATATATGCATACATCTTCTGTGGCAGAGAAGGCAAGAGAAAGTGGTACGAAGGAAGGTGAGATTTAAAAATAATAAAAAATTAGAAACCATGAATGTGCCCCACAAGAGAGGAATGTGACATAAACTGCAGTATGTGATACCATAATCACAAAAATCTACCAGTTTATGGTCCATATTGATACATGGCATATGAACTGTCTGAGGAGGAAAAAACGTTTGTTCTACCTTCTTAGGTATAGTTCCTGGAGACCTGCGAATTAAACTGAGATTAACAGGAGAAAAGGGGTTTATTCATATGGAAGTAGCTAGAAGCTAAGTGGTTAAAGTTTGAGGCCTATCTATCTAACTTAGCAGGGAAAAGGAGTGGAAAAAAGGCTTCTATGGGAAGAACAAATAACTTTCTTTAGGAAAAACAAATGGGCTTTTAGGAAAACAAGCAGGAGATAAGAAAGCTTGTGATAATATTTGTGTATAAATATGCGAGTAGTCATTTCCATCTTCTTCCTGGCCGTGAAACTCCCCCGGAGATTGATTTATGGTGGGTTTAATCTTGGTCTCTTAGTAACAGTAATTTTTATTCTTTCTATAATTCATCTTTTTGGAAGGGCATACCATCAAGTTTTAAAATAAGGCTCAGGAATGAAATAACTTTTCTTTATTCTAAGTATGTCATTCATGCATTCCCAAGCTTTTTGAATGTGCCAGACCCTGTGCCACATGTTAAGATTATATATATATTAAAAAAAAAAAGACCTATTTCCTGCTTTCAAGGAACTTACAATATAAAGTTGAAGAAAGGGAAGGAAACAGAGGATTATGATATAGGGTATTAAGTGTCAGAATAGAAGTAAGTATGGGATGTTTTAGGAATAAATAGAAGGGAAACATAATCCAGACTGGAGGAGTCTCAGAACAAACATCCCAGAGGAAATGACATCTGAATTTTGAAGTTAACCAGAGAAAGACGAGGGGAGATGTGATCCAGGGAGAGAGAAAAATATACACATACTGGGACAAAGTGTAGGGAGGAAGGTTAGAAGTGGAAGAAGTGCTCGAATGGCAGGAACTAGTCCACAAAGTAATGGCCTTTTATGCAACGCTAAAGAGTTTTAACTTATCTAGGAGCTGAGATTGACAGAATGCAAATGAGAGCATGCAGTGATCAGGTGAATATTGATACATGTGGAGAATGAACAAGGGTGACTCTGAAGGCAGGGAAGTCAGTTGGGAAGCTACCGTGTCAGTTGGATCTAAGGAAAGGGCAATAAAGACAGAGCAGAGGAGTCAAATTAGAGACATGAAGAAGGAAAGGGGTCTGAGTGGGAGGCACTAGCCTTCAGCCAGACAGGTGGAGTAGAAGGAATAAATAGATTTGGGTGAGAATTCCATTCCGGATATGTTGAAGTTGAGGTGCCCACAGGACCTATGAGTGGACATTTCTAGTCCATGTCTAGATACTTGAGTTTGGAGATTAGTAGAGAAAACTGTATGCAGTCAGATAAGCATAAGCAATGGACACAGACACTAGGGGTGAGGGTATGTGCTGGGGGATGGGAACAGCTGGGGAGAGGTCAATGAGGGAAAAGGGAGATATATGTAATACTTTCAACAATAAAGAATTTAAATAAAAAATAAAAAAGGAATGCATTGGCTTGCACAAGGAGAATGCACACTGAGAAAAGAGTTGAGGTAGACCTAGGAACACCAACAACCAAAGGTCAAGAAACTGAGAAGCAGCCTATGGATATTTATTTGTTTCTTTGTTTATTTACTTACTTATTTTTAAAGCATTTATTTTTTTATTTATTGTTTTAGAAAGAGAAGAAGGAAGAGGGAGAGAGAGAAAGAGAGAGAGGGAGAAAGAGAGAGAGGGAGAGAGAGAGAGAGATCAATGTGAGAGCCAAACATTGATCTCTTGCTCCTGCACGCCCCGTACCAGGGACTGAGACTGCAACCCAAAACCCAGGCATGTGCTCTGACCGGGAATTGAACAGGCCACCTTTTGCTACATGGGATGGCATCCAACCAACTGAGCCACACTGGCCAAGGCAGATGATGGATATTTAGAAGGAAAACCATAAAGATATTGAAAGGAGACTATTTCAATGAGAGGAGACGATCCAGGAGTGTTGAAGAGAGGTCAAATAAGATTAAAAACTAAAAGCAATCACTGTGTGTTCGTTGAGATTATTGTGGACCTTTGAGATGGATGTTTTATCAGTGTGGTGAAGTCAGATGGCAGAATGCAGTGAATTGAGGAGTGAATGAGAGATGGGGAAGTGGGAACCACAAATATAGTCAGGAATGTAGTTTATAAGTTTGGTTAACTTTTGTATTTTGTCTTGTCTTGGACTTGGTCTTAGTGTAAGGCAGTGATGGGGAACCTATGACACGTGTGTCAGCACTGACACGCATAGCCATTTCTGATGACACGCGAGCACATATCAAGGATGAAACATTTGCTGCTCCTGAGAATGAAACATTTGCGACTAGAGTCTTGGAGTTAGTTTTTTCCTCAAAGTGACACACTTCCCGAGTTATGCTCAGTTTTTTGGCAAAGTTTGACACACCAAGCTCAAAAGGTTGTCCATCACTGGTGTAAGGTGACCAGACGTCCCGCTTTTGGCGGGACAGTCCCGATTTTTAACAATTTGTCCCGCATCCTGCGGCGTTTTAAAAAAGTCCCAATGTTTGGAAAGAATGCATGACAAGCTAGGGAACGGTGGGGGAATGGGAAGGGAATATACGGTTTTCGGCGGCCATGTGGCTATTTAGCCAGGATCTGAGTTTTATATTATTTTTGTTAATTTTATAATGTTAAACTTTAATAATAACAAATAATTGTTGAGAACTGATTATCGAGAACTGCTTATCAAAGTTTGCATTGTTGATCAGTTGTTAGAATTCGACCACCATTGTTTGGACTTAATGAACAATGGCATTTTTTGGGATTGGCAACGACGAAAACATTTTGTAACTCTCTCTCAGACGATACACATCGTACTGCATGCTAGTAAGCTAGTTAAACAAGTGATGTCATTACAACTCAGCTATTCAGATAATTTAGGTAAGTAATTTATTTATTTATTTAATAAATACATAAATTTTCTTAAATTTAGCAGACAGTACTCGTATTATTTATATTTTATAGTGGCGGCAAAAAGTCTAGCGCCGGCCTTGAAAGTGACACTTACGACTTATATTATGGCAAATTCAGAGGAAAAATAATACAAGTTAGTGTTGTTATTATTTAGAAAGAAATATAGAATTAAAATAATTTTTAAAATATAGTTATTTATAACAATCAAATTAATTTAATTTATAAACTAACAATAAAATATGTTCATGTAATTATGTACCTACTTACTGTGTTTTTAAGCAATATGTATATAATAATTTATAATATAATTTTAAATTTTTTTAGATTTTTAACATAATGAGTAAGAAAAGAGGATGCAAATTCAACGATGATCTAAGAAGTGAATTTCCTTTTATTAAAAAAGCCAAAAGCGATTACAATATAGACCAAATTTTTAATCAAGAACCCCCCCCCTCCTCGGGCCGAAACCGGTTTGGCTCAGTGGATAGAGCGTCAGCCTGTGGACTCAAGGGTCCCAGGTTCGATTCCGGTCAAGGGCATGTACCTTGGTTGCGGGCACATCCCCAGCAGGATCGATGTTTCTCTCTCATCGATGTTTCGAACTCTCTATCCCTCTCTCTTCCTCTCCGTAAAAAATCAATAAAATATATTTTTTTTAAAAAAGAACCTCCCACTCCCCTCCCAGTCAATGGTGTCCCGCTTTACCAATGTTAAAATCTGGTCACCTTATCTTAGTGTGCTTTTACTATGTCCTCTCCTGACACATTTTCCATTTATTCTTTTCTTTTGGGTTTCCAATGAATAGGTTCAGTATTCTCAGGTTCCTTCTGGAGTTTTTCCCCATCTAATTATCTATATATAAAAAAGGCTAATATGCTAAGTGTCCATCTGATGGGTCGCTATGATGCACACTGACCACCAGGGGGCAGACACTCAACATAGGAGCTGCCGTGATGCACACTGGCCATTTACAGAGAAACAGCACAGTGGACCTGGCTTCCCCCAAGTGGGACACAGGTCCCACCACCACCCTGGAGTGATAGCCCACCAGATTGCAGTCAATGCTGCCAAGACCCCATGGCACAAAATGCGTCCCACAGCCCAGCCCAGCCCAGAAACGGTGGCTGTGGGTGCCAGGTAATGACGTCATGTAGCAATGCCTAGCTTCCTCTCCCTAGGGACTAGCCTCCTTGGAGTTTCTTCAGCCCAGGAACACAACTTGCTTTATAGCCAGGTGCAAACATTTCACACTTTAACCAAATGTCTGTGAAGCATTTTCCCGTGCCTCGTGTCATGTGATCCTCACAGAAGTCCTGGAGTAGGTAGATAGGAGACTCAGTGGCATCCTATTTTGTTTTCATTAGCTGGAAAATGGAGATTTAGAAAGCTTAGAAACTTGACCCAACAGAAAAGAAGTAAGAAATGGTGGAACTTGAAAATGACTTCAGGTTTTCTCACTGCACAGAATATAATCAAACACTGCTGCAGTTAAATATTTTGCCCTTTGTTCTCCCTGAGTGATCTACAATAATAATCTGCTTCGTGTTGATATTTACTGCTGTGTTGCTGACAATTACCTGAAAGAGAAGTTGGGGTGCTTCACTGGGCTGGAAAAAGTTTAGCTAAATCAGAAAGCAGGTCTAATTAAGCAAGTTTATTCTATATCTATAAAAGGCTAAGTGCACAATACATATAAAGCTCTCACTGGCGCCAATAGCATGCATGTGTTTTGATCTGTCATTGTCGATAGTGAATTTGGTTGACACTTCTATTATAGAGAAAGGGCGAATGGTGATATTAAAATATTTCTTCTAGTTAATTTCCTTTCAATGTGCATGAATTCATGCACCAGGCCACTAGTTAATATATAAGAACCTACTAACTTTATCTGACTTCTGAAGTGGAAAATAACTGACTTTAGGATGAAATAGGCCTGGGTTTGAATCCATAGCCAGTGTCCTCAGGTTGCTGCTTTTTATTTATTTTCATTTCATTTTATTTTATTCTCATTATTGATTTCAGAGAGGAAGGTAGAGGTAGAGGTAGAAACATCAATGATGAGAGAGAATCATTGATTGGCCGCCTCCTCCATAACCCACACTGGTGATTGAGCTCGCAACCAGGGCATGTGCCCTGACTGGGAATGGAACCGTGACCTCCTGGTTCATAGGTTGATGCTCAACCAATGGCCCACGCCATCCGGACAAACATGGGCAATTCTTTGGCCAAAGCTCCAGCCTATTGTACAGTGTTCATACTAGAGAAAAGCCTATGGCTGTAGTGAATGTGAAAAGCTCAGGCCCCATTAAACATCAGAGAGTTCACACTGGACAAAGATCTTGTGAGTGCAGTGAATGTGGGAAAGCCTTCAGCCCAAGGTCTTACCCCATAGAACGTTCACATGGAGCAAAACCACAGACATGCAGGAAATGTGCTATTTTCTTGTTTAGTGTGAAACTGGAGGAGAGCCTTGGTGAGGGAGACATCTTCCTGCAGTTGAAACTCACATCTGATTATACACAGTGGGGAGATTCCCCCCAAGTTCCAGTTAGGTGGTAAGCTTCGGGAGCTCTATTGCACTTTCTAAGCTGCCTGGGGCCCTTGCCAAAATCTCAGCCTTGCCGCCTTATAGGTCCCCATAATTTTTGAATAAGGGTTTGGCATTTTTGTTTTGCATAAAAATATGTAACTAGTCCTGCCTTTGGCCACCTGCCTCCTAAGACGTGACTTAAGTCTCCTGGTCCTTGAAAGAACCTATGCTTGACATGTGGCCAAAGGCTGTGACTTCCCTGGTTACATTGGTTGCCTGGAAACATCTTTGCTTCACCTCTCCAGGTGAACACTGCTATCTCCTGGTGTAACTCACTTTCCTGCCCCTGAACAAAGCTCTTCTAGGGACATAATCTACCACTCCCTTCCCCAAGCCCTGCAAGACCCACCCGGTGTCATCACAGACATATACAGTAGGTTCTTAATAAATGCTTATCATTGATAGACTGACTTACTGGGATTCCATCTAAGTCCTGTGCTATTTAAAGCAGTCATTCTGCATCCATTCGTTCACACTTGCTCCCGAGTTATATTCATTTGGCTTGGACATAATTTAGTTCTCTATCCTAGTTTATTTAGGTGACGTACACTCAGTTGCTACCTCTAATATGTTCATCCATCCAGCAAGTTAGGGTTTCTGAATCATGATTGTATAACCTTTGTATGTCCTCCAGAGATCCTTTGGCAGATGGAAGCTGTGGGTGTTTGACAGTAGTGAGTTGGTTTTCCTTTTGCTAATATATAAAGGAGGTGTGGTAGAGGAGAAGGAACACAGACTGACGTCAAAGGGGTCTGGATTGGCTCTTGCTTTTCATTAGTTGCTCCAAGACCCCATTTCCTCAAGGATACAAATGATAAAAAGGTTTCCCTGGCTTTTCCCGTGGAAGCCACCGGGCTGAGGGGACTGTGGCCTTCTCTCCACACTATGGCATCTGCTCATCCACTGACATCAGTGTGCTCCAAAAAGGGGGAATCATCTGGCAAAAATGTCACTTTGCCTGCTGTGTTCAAGGCTCCCATTCAGCCAGATATTGGGAACTTCGTTCACACCAACTTGCACAAAAACAATAGATAACCCTAGTCTGTCAGTGAATTGGCAGGTCATCAAAGCAGTGCTGAGTCTTGGGGCACTGGCAGAGCTGTGGCTCGAATTCCTAGAGTTCAAGGTGGTGGGACACATCATTCTGGCCAAGGTGCTTTGGAAATATGTGTCGTAGGGGCCACATGTTTGCACCAGACAAAACCTGGCGCCATTGGCACCGCAGAGTGAACACAACATAGAAGCAATATGCCATCTGTTCTACTCTGGCTGCCTCAGCCTTCCCAGCGCTGGTCATGTCTAAAGGTCATCATATTGAGGAAATTCCTGAATTTCCTTTGGTGGTTGAAGATAAAGTTGAAGGCTACAAGAAAATGAAGGATATAGTTTAGCTTCTTAAGAAACTTAAGGCCTGAGAGTTCAGTTGGTTAGAGCATCATCCTAGATATGCCAAGGTTGTGGGTTTGAACTTTGGTCAGGGCACATATAAGAATCAATCAATGAATGTATAAACAACACAGTGATCTCTCTCTCTCTCTCTCTCTCTCTCTCTCTCTCTCTCTCTCTCTCTCTATCAAATCAATAAGTAAAAATTTTTTAAAAAGAAGATAACGGCCTGAAATGATATAAAAAAGGTCTCTGAATGAGAGCTGGCAAGGGCAACATGAGAAACCATTGTATCCAGTGCAGGGGACTTTGCATCATCTATAAGGAAGACAATGGTATCATCAAAGCCTTCAGAAACATCCCTGGAATTACTCTGCTTAATGTTAAGCAAACTGAACATTTGAAACTTGCTCCTGGTGGATATGTGGGCTGAGTCTGCATTTGAATTGAAGGTGCTTTACTTATGACACCTGGAGTAAAGCTGCCTCCCTCAAGAGTAACTACCACCTTCCCATGCACAAGATGCCCAATACAGACCTGAGCAGAATCTTGAAAAGCCCAGAGATCCAAAGAGCCCACCAAGCACCACACAATTAGGTCCATCAAAGAGTCCTGAAGAAGAATCCACTGGAAAACTGAAGAATCATTGCCGGGGCTGACCAGCAGACCCTGAGCGATGGATGAATGGATTACTCTGACACACGTTTCTGTGAAAGAGAGGGCTAAGGGACTGCCTGGCTAAAGGAACCAGACAACCCTGTTCGCATACCTCCTTAGGCTTTTATTGTAGCAACAGTGTGAACCAAAATTAGCCTCTAGATACTACCAGCAGGGTAAGTATCCTTGAGAAGACACATGTATCTGTAGTATTTTTAAAACAAGGACATTTTGAAGTCTAAACATAAAGATTCCAGTAAAACATCCGGGAGCTCAGACTTGTTTGGAAAAGTCAAGGCAGGGTCTGCTGCCTTCGGCAAGAATCCCCTAGAGCAGTGGTCCTCAACCTTTCTAATGCCGTGACCCTTTAATACAGTTCCTCATGTTGTGGTGACCCCCAACCATAAAATTATTTTCATTGCTACTTCATAACTGTAATTTTGCTACTGTTAATGAATCGTAATGCAAATATCTGTGTTTTCTGATGGTCTTAGGCGACCCTGCTAGCGGTTCTCAACCTGTGGGTCATGACCCACAGGTTGAGAACTCCTCCTGTAGAGCCTAAGACCACTGCCCTACAGGCTTCCAACATTTCGGAGAATCCTCCTTACAGACTTTCCAACCAAGTCCCGTGCTTCCCCACAAATCATGTTGAAGTTAAACCCCTAGGCAATGACCATGCACCGGAACCCCATTCTTCTCCAGGCCAAGAACCACAGCTCGGGCTGGATAAAGCAGCAGCAGCGCTAGAAGCCAAAGCAGATGAGAAGGGGTTCCAGGCAAGAAGCCTGTGGTAGGGACGAAAGGAAAGAAGGCTGTTGGCCTCACGAAGCAGAAGCCTTTGGTGGGAAAAGAGGCTGCAGCTACCAAGAAACCAGCAGCTGAGAAGCCTGCAGAAAGGAAACCCACCACAGCAGAGAAGAAACCTGTGGCATAAACTTAAATGTGCTTATTCCATAAAGGTCAAATCACTTTGGACAGCTAATTTTTAAGAAAAATCTGGTCAAAGGCAGTGAGGAACACACAAAATACACACAAACAAAAACCTTCCCTGTTGTGAAAAGTGAGCTAATATATGCAAAAGAGCATAGCCTGAGGCCCTTGAAACTCATTTTCCCTTCCACATCTTCTAAAGAAGCAAGATTTGAGTCATTTATGCAGCACTGCTCTCTTAGGTTTTGTTCAGAAAGATTCTGAACCGTATTTATATGAACTTACATTTTGCAAAGGCCTGATTGTCTAAGGAAGCACAAAAAGAGGTGAGGTCATACCTTCACCATTAACCACTACACTTAGCTTCATATTTAAAATCTAATATCCATTTATCCACTAAGAAGATTAATGAAAAGTATAATTCAATGCATTAACCTGCTCATTCAACAAGCATTAATGATTAATGACTCAACAAGCATTTTCTCCTCATTGCTAACCAGATAAAGTAGTAAGTATGGAGTCTGAACAAAACAGACAGTCGCTGCTGCCATGGAGTTTGCCAAGTTACCTTCCTGGGACACATTCTAGAAGAGACCCTTTACCCATGCACTGCAATCACTACATTTTATTCAGTCAGACAGGACATTAAAAATGGCTTATGGTAAAAGCATAATGCCAAGTTCTGCAGTATCACTGCCAAACACCTGTTTCCAATTTTTAACCTTTTTTTTTAAAGAACAGTTTATTGATATTCAGAGAGGGAGAGAGAAAGATTGGTGTGAGAGTACAACATTGATCAATCAGCTGCCTCCTGCATACCCCCGACCAGGGATCAAGCCTAAAACCCAGGCATGTTCCCTTGACCAGGAATCAAACCAGCAACCCCCTGGTGCATGGGATGATGCCAGACTGAGCCACACCAGCCAGGGATGTTTCAAAATTTTAATATATGGAGATGCTGCAATGAAATATACCACAGGCAAAATAAGGTAGAAATCATCATGACCATTTTCCTCTGATATACCAACAAATATTTTGGAAGAAGAAAACGAAAAAGACAAATTTTGTTTTAGATTAAATAAAAGAGATTTGAATAGATAATATACTTTTTTTTTTCAAAGATTCTTCACATTAATTTTGCAAACAGCCAGAATTTGGCTACTAAAAGAAATTTGCAAACATTCATCGACTCTATTAGTGTTCACAGGTTCACATAATAAATGTTGGTAAGTCTGGATGCCAAATAAACACAGTTGAATTTTAAAGTGTTTAATGCATGTATTTTATTAAAATGGTGTCTTGTACTGAGATATGTGATTTATGTCTGTTCAGTTACTCAATAGGTACATTTAAAACAATGCTCAAAGCAACAATTACATCAGCTCACTATAGGAAAGGCTATACACCCAAGTAGCACTTTGGTAAATTATAAAACAAATGTGTACCAGAGCAATTCGGTAGAGATTAAATTAGTTTTGGACATACCAAGCTGCTATATTATGTACTGGAAGCCAATGGCAGATGAGTCACTCTTGGAGTTGGAAGAACTCCATGACTTCACAGCCCAGAACACTCGATATGACCATCAGTGAACCGTTTCCACCATCTAATAACCAATGGGAGCTGCCAGAGAGTCAACTATTCTTCCAGATGCCAAACGCATCAGGCAGGTCATCACAATCTGGCCTTTTATTTCTGCTCAAATCATCCAGATAAGTGAATCTAACAATAAACTGTAACCCAACCAAAAATGTATGTCA
Source organism: Cnephaeus nilssonii (assembly GCF_951640355.1). Taxonomy (NCBI): domain Eukaryota; kingdom Metazoa; phylum Chordata; class Mammalia; order Chiroptera; family Vespertilionidae; genus Cnephaeus; species Cnephaeus nilssonii. Next base: position 60,593,719 of record NC_137072.1, on the reverse strand, counting down.
CTTTTCAGACGTGGGTATGTGAACAATTGAAGTGCTAAAGGAAAATACATGTTGAATTGTTTGTTGCTAAACTTTAACCATTCCTTCCCCCACCCTGCCTTGAAGCATTTTCTTACTGTCATATGACCATGAAATAAAATCTTTGTCCATTCTTAGAAAGGAAACTAAATGTCCTGGCTGATATTTAAGACTTAGCATAGATCTACTCATTCCCTGACGAGATTCTAAAAAAAAAAAAAAAAAGATAAATCGAACTCCTCTTTGAAAAAATAATTTCTATTTGGATTACGTGCTAGTAATTCTTCAAAGTAAGTAATTTTTTTAAAGGTTGGAACTCAAGAAAAGTTCATATCATAGAGTACAGAGATTCAAAACTGATCCCTCCAAAACTTTTTTTTTTTTTCAGAAAAAAAAAATGCATCTGACTCTGAAGTACTTAAATAGAAAGACCTGTAACAAACAAACAGCTGATGGAAAGCTGGACAGCATTTACTTTTGAATGTGTAAGGTACTTAACTTGTGAAAAATCACAATTTCAAGATAATTTTGCCAAATAAATGTTGGCAAATAAAGTTTGGCAACACATTTTAGAAAGATGATTTATATACTACATATAAATGAAAGGCAAACTTAAATACAAATTATTTAAGCTTAATTACATTAATATAATTTACACCATACCTAAACGCACGTGGTAATAGCCACATGGCAAATTTAGTTATAACTAAAAAAAAAAAAAAAAAAAAAAAAAAAAACTATAGAAGTCCTTTTATTTACTTCCATTTGCACAATTCCCAATAGTAGACCAATCCGTGTATGCTTATCTTTTATGAATTATAATAATCTGCAAATTGTCCTTCAACACTGTGGCTTGAAAAACAAACACAGTATATTTCATGCCTTAGTCCAAGTTAACCGGTTTGGAGGTTTAAAAGCTTTTGAGGTGAAGCAGAGCACAGCCTGACCAACCCTACAAATTTCTCTTTGTCAAACCTGGAATCCACCTCAATGCACTGGTGACTCAGACCTTTGAACTTGCTAACATCACTCCCACCTTCAGTTTTTAAAGTAAAAAGAAAAATGGTAATGTGAAGAATTCAAAACAAAAATGAAACTTACATCTCTAACTATCATTTTGTGCTTTAGAGTTTTTATTTCCTTGTTAGTTTGGAAATGCTCCATATTCCGAAAAGTAGGTTCCGTATTTATGTTCCATGGATCCGACTCAAAAAGAACAAGGAAATTTTCCAGCTCCCCTCATCTACCTTGGAGTCCTCACTTCTCAGACAACAAATAGGAGACTATATCCTTTCCTGTGATATTTTTCTTTCTTTCACCAAACTTCCTTTGAAAAAAAAAATTGAGATACTTCTTTACTATTTGTTTTCTTTTCCCCCCCGAAAAGGACAACTCCTAATTAACATAAGCTGGAAAACTCAAGATTTATTTTCTTCCATTTCCAAAAAGGTGAGAGAATGTGAACAATATATGTTGGGCCTTCTTCCTTCTACTAAGCCTTCAGATAAAACTTAAAGAAAGAAAAAAGGTCAACCCCAAAAACTGAGTGTTGAAGATATATACTACACCAAATTTATCTTTTTGGTTTTTCTTTTGTTTCTACAGCAAAACTCCATGTCATTCTTAGCACCCAGTATTTTCCTACATCCTATTTTATAGGCAAATTACCATGTAACAACATAGTTTCAACATACTGGTTCTGTCCCTGGTTTTCCACATAATCACCCACCATGAAATATCTCCTACAGCCATTTTTAATGTCACCTCACCTGCTAATAACCATTGATTCTCCACTATTAAAACTGCCCTCAGTTTGTCAAGAGTCCCTAGATATAAACATCAATAATTTAAAGCTGTTGAAAGAGCTACACAGGATTGTTCCCTTTAAATTTTATGTCACTGCAAAATATACATATGTATATACACTCATACATATAACAAATTTACACTGTCTACAGAAATAAACTGCAGATATAATTCCAAACACACATTTAGAGATTCACATTTTAACAGCAAACTTACATGCAAATATAAGGAAGTATAGTTTTATACTCCTACTAGAGGCCCGGTGCACAAATTCGTGCACAGGTAGGGTCCCTTGGCCTGGCCGGCGATTGAGGCCTATCGAGGGGCTGGCCATCCAGGGGGAGGGAACCTGGGAGGGTGGCCAGCTGGCCCCCAGATCGGTGCCTATCAGGGGGCTGGCTGGCAGGGGGGAAGGACCACAGGAGATTTTTCAGCCAGATGGGGTAATGGGCCATGGGAGGTTGGCTGTGGGAGCGCATTGACCACCAGGGGGCATCTCCTATGTTGAGTGTCTGCCCCCTGGTGGTCAGTGGGCGTCACAGCAACTGGTCGACCGGTCATTCCGGTCGTTCCGGTCATTCGGTTGTAATAGTCGCCTAGGCTTTTATATATATAGGTATTACATAGCAAGCTGAAATATAGAATGCTTTAATGTTTTAGATTTATCCTTTCTTATGCGTCTTAGAAATAAGCAAAAAGCTATGTATATACATATATGCACGCACACACACACACACACACACACACACATATATATATATAGCAGTATCAGTCAATATGGTATTATTACTGACAAATTATTCAAATTGCTTAGTCTGTACAAAAAGTGACATAAGCATACTATATACAAAAAGAGTTAGAGACAACAAATGAAACTTTATACAAGATACTTGATACCATTGGTATTTAACTTCAAATAGCTTTGACCAGAGGACTCAGCCTGTGCATTCTGTTCTGATATGAAAGAATAGTCATATATCTATAGTATTCTTAGCTACAAAATAGGAATGAATTGGGGGAGAAGGGTAACCTTGTAACAGTTGAAAAATATAAGTGCACTGTTTAGAAATATGTATATAATTTAGCATGTCATATTATCTGAATTAATTTCTTTCACATTGTTAGATTGACCAGTTAAGTGGTCCAGAATACTAACAGAGAACTCAGTTTTCACACTAGTTCCTTGGTACAGTTATTAAAAATTAAAACATTTGCTGACAATACATTGAGGAATTGTGAAAAATACTGACTACTATTAAAGAATTTGAAGACAAGAACCTGTTCAAATGTATAAACAAAAGTGATCAAAAGAAACTCATAGCTGCCTAAGAATTTTTAAAATTAGAAATTTAACACTCAGCAAGTATATCAAACCACTTTTCCATGTGCTCACTCAGCTTAGAGACTCACAGTAACTGAATTACACATATATTTATATCGAGTATGTACAGTTGAACATAAATATGACGGCTGTTCCTGACATGGTTGATGGTTATGTAAATGGTTACTAAGTTTACACAAGCTTGTGTACTGATCTAGGGAGTCACAGGGTTACTCTGGTACAGTGGGCGTTTTTATCTAATCAGCGTCTTTATGTACTTAGTGAAAAACTGTTGCACAGAAACTCAAAGTCCCAGCCAGCACTCAGGCCCATCGTCCACTGGAGGCGAAGCCTCGGCTGAAGGAGAAGTTGATTTCGGAGTTCTTGTATTTCCCCCAAGCACCAAACGGCACCACGATGATAGTACTGTTGTCTTCGGCACCATACAGCATTGCCTGCAGGGTTTGGCAGGAAGGAAGAGAAAAACACTGGAAATCAGAGTCTGTACTTCTTCCTCTGGCAAGTCAACTGATTTAACACAGTTACTAACCCGATTATGTCACAGTGTTTGTGATTCTTTCACCGGGTGTCAATGCCCAGTTTATTAGATTGTACATAGAATAACAGATGACCCAAACCAACCATATTGACTATATTCCACTGCAGCAATTTTGGCAACAGAAACACCAGTGGACTAAGGTATAAGATATGCAGCTACTGAAGAAGAAAATATCTGTCAAGTATTTAGCATAGGAACTAATACAAGGTATAGATTCACAAGGTGTTAGTCCTTACCTAGCAATTCTGCTTCCAGGAATTTAGCCTAAAGAAATAATAACCTAAAGGAAGTGGACATGTATAAAGTTATAACTACAAGAAAGTTTATGATCCCTACAAAATAAAAAAGTGGCATAAACTAAACTTCATAGAGTAGGAGAACTATAAATCAATTGCAGGAATTAATTCAAATGGCAAATGAGACAGTCAGCATGGTAAGAAGTACTTGGGATTATTTAACAGCAAATGTACTTCAAAAGACCTCACAGCCTCAGGCTGGAACTGTGAAGGAAAGGGTTGATCAAAATATCTGATGAAAAAGCTTCAGAAAGTAAAAAAGTTTTACAAACAAATTGAAAGACAGGAAAAAAAATGCACTATCAAAGTACTACTATAATTAATATATAGCAAGTTCTTACAATAATCATGAAAAAGGCAAGCATACATCTATAATAATAAAAGCGTAATATGCTAATTAGACCGGGGCTGCGAGGGAAGCCCGGGTCCCGGGTGCTGGAGGGAAGCCGGTGCTGGCAGCCGGGGGAAGGAAGGCCTACTCTTGCACAAATTTCGTGCATCGGGCCTCTAGTATAAGATAATGGAAAAAGCAAGCTGTACACAGATGAGAAATACAAGCTATAAAACATACTAGAAAAGTGTAAATTGAAATATCTCTGAAGGGCAATTGGTAAAGATTAAAAGCTTTAGAATATTGTGCATTCTTTACCTAGCAATTTTTCTTATAAGACTTTAACCTAAGAATACAATACCTGAAGAAAATAGATATGCACAAATAGATATAAGAAGTTTATTATAGTGTCCCCCCTACAATGGGGGAAAGTGAATATAAACTAAATTTGCTGATTAGGGGACTTGTTAAAGGACTTGTGGTACACAAATATAGTGGAATGCTGTGCAGTCATTGTAAATAGCATTGTCCTCATGAATTAGGACACATTATATCAAGATAGGAAGTTGAAAATTAGGAAAGAAGTGATCATCAATGAAACTGGGCCCGTTTTCTTATTCTCATGAGCACACATAGTAACCAAGTGAATAATTCATGCTTACCCATTTATTTTTGAGCAAATAATGCTTTTTAAGTAATGTCTTATTGTCTTAATTACAAATATTAATACTTAAAATGTGGGCCATGCTGCTCTCTCTGTCCCATCGCTTCACTAATGAACTCGCTTTCACTTTAAACTCTAAAAAAAAGGTTTGGACCAAATTTGACTCCAGACTTGAAAATGTAAAAAATCAGGAAATGCCAAAATAGCTGTTGAATTAAACTGTGCCTCTAATGATCGGTGATGGCTCTAACTTAAAAGCTATCCAAAAAGAGTATGACACAACACATGGAAATTTTTCGTTTTCTCTACTGATATTATCCAGCTTCCAAATTTTAGCTCTGACCAACACAGTGACATACAACACAACCTTTTTGTATTTTTTTTTTTTCACACCCATCCTCAGAAACCAGAAGTTGGCATGCTATAGTGTTCCTGTATTGGGTAATTACTTGGAGAGTCTAATTTAATGGTCAAGGGATTAGACTTGGGACACTGGCTGTCCAAATTGCTTAGTCTATACAAATTGCTTCGTCTATAGCAGTGATTCTCAACCTTTCTAATGCCACAACCCTTTAATACAGTTCCTCATGTTGTGGTGACCCCCAACCACAAAATTATTTTCGTTGCTACTTCATAACTGTAATTTTGCTACTGTTAATGAATCACAACGTAAATATCTGTGTTTTCCAATGGTCTTAGGCGACCTTGCTAGCGGTTCTCAACCTGTGGGTCATGACCCACAGGTTGAGAACCACTGCTGTAGAGCCTAAGACCATCGGAAAACACAGATATTTACATTACGATTCATAACAGTAGCAAAATTACAGTTATGAAGTAGCAACAAAAATAATTTTATGGTTGGGGGTCACCACAACATGAGGAACTCTATTAAAGGGTCGTGGCATTAGAAAGGTTGAGAACCACTGGTCTATAGTTTGAAGCCCAACAGATAACAAATATTCTGCAGCTTAATTGTTTTGTGACCTTGACTAAATCAATTTAACCTCTGTGCCTCAGTTTCCCTCATCCATTAGAAAGAGATAATGCTAGTTCCAACCTTACAGGGTCATTGTGATAATTAATGAGTCAAACACATATCAACAGAAGAGTATCTGACACATAGTAAGCAATATTAGTATTTACTACTAGAGGCCCAGTGCACGAAAATCATGCACTGGGGGTTGGGGGTGGGTTCCCTCAGCCCAGCCTGCACCCTCTCCAATCCAGGACCCCTTGGGGGATTGGGCCTAAATTGGCAATCAGACATCCCTCTCATAATCCTGAACCAGGCTGGCTCCTAATCGCTCACCTGCCTGCTGGCCTGGTCGCCCCTAACTGCCCCCCACTGCTGGCCAGGTTGCCCCCAACTGCCCCCTCCATGCTGGCCTGGTCGCTTCTAACTGCCCCCTCCCCAACGGGCCTGGTCACCCCATACTGCCCCCTGCTGTCCTGGTTGCCCCAACTGCCCCCCTCTGCCGGCCTGGTCACCCCTAACTGCCCCCCCCCCTGCCAGCCTGGTCTCCCCTAACTGCCCCTCCTGCCGGCCTAGTCGCCCATCACTGCCCCCCCTGCCAGCCTAATCTCCCCCAACTGCCCCCCTCTGCCAGCCTGGTCACCCCTAACTGCCCCCCCTGCCAGCCTGATTGCCCCTCAGAGCCCCCCCCCCCCCCACTGTCCTGGTTGCCCAACACAGCCTGCTGTTCAATCGTTTGTTCATCCCTCACTAACCCCCTTGCCAGCCTGGTCATAGGCAGCCATCTTGTGAGGGCATGAGGGTTAATTTGCATATTACCTCTTTATTATATAGGATTATAATTTACTATGTGCTGTTACTATTATTTCAAGATGTGTACAAAGCCAAAAAATAAACATAGCACATTTTCTTGGCACATTAATTTTACTTAACTATTTGGGAGAATTGTAAAAAATGTTATTTGTGTTTGTGTTTCTTTTAAATATATTTTTATTGATTTCAGAGAAGAAGGAAGAGGAAGAAAGAGATAGAAACATCAATGATGAGAGAGAATCATCAATCAGCTGCCTCCTGCACACTCCCTACTAAGGATTGAGCCCACAACCCGGGCACGTGCCCTTGACTGGAATCCAACCCGGGACCCTTCAGTCCACAGGCCAACACTCCACCACTGAGCCAAAGGGCTAGGGCGTAAAAATGTTATTGGAAATATTACAGAGTCAAGTGTAAAATTCATTGTACACTGGAGCTGAAACACAAGATTCAAAGAAATCAAGTCTGTGGTGGCCCCTCCAGGCTGTACCAAAACCTGCACCTGGGTTTGTCCTTCTCTCCCGCCCCCTCCCACCCTTCCCCAGGGGGACTTTTCTGGCAGAAGCTCAGCTGTATCACCTGTTCAGTCACTGCCTGGGCCGCTTCAGTGGGATCATGGCACTGATTGACAAAGTCACAAATCTCTTGACTATTCACCATGAAGTTAATTCCATCCGTAGTGAGGACCAAGAAGCTGTCATGGGCATGATGTAACTGCAATAAAACCAAATTCATAGGATTATAAACTACACTTGGCCTTGGAATAATCATGATTAACCAAATTCATAGGATTATAAACTACACTTGGCCTTGGAATAATCATGATTAGAAGCTTTGTTTGCTGAGTGGTCATCTGTGTTTACAGCTTGTAGGCAAACAGAGTGAAAATGGAAGGCTTGTATTTAGGGCAAAAGTAGCAACATTTAGCATCAACCACCAAGGACAAACCTAACATTTACTTAGTAACACCACAAAGGAAGCAGCCAGCTGGCGGGGTGCCAGGAGCTGCAAGCTGTGGTGGTGGAAAGCACCGTCTCTGGAGCCAGGCTTCCGAGTTTGAAACCTGCCTCTATTTTTCTGCTGAGCAAGCAGAGGTCAGCTGGGCTCCAAATGCTCTAGATTTGTTTTCTCTATAAAATGGGGCGGTAGTAGCTATTTTGAACAGAGCCTGGCATATAGCAAACACTATAGAAGTATTTGTCAGAGAAAATCAGTATAAGTGGGCTATCTATAATGCATGAAATCATTCTGTTCATTAACAAACGTTTGCTACCATTATTGGCAGCCTCCGCCACACTGTGCCAGGTACTAGCGTGCGACCGGGGTTGCAGAGAGGGAAGTGTTGGGACGTGTCGGGTAACGTGGACATTAATTAATAGCAGGCAAAGGATGTCACAGAAGTCGAGGTAAAGCGATTCTTCAGCGTGGTGGAAAAGGAAAGTCAGGTTAACTTCCAAGTGGCGGTGATGCTAAATGATCAATCGGGTGCTGGTGAGGAAGAGCAGGGGCGCCACATTCTGTGATAATTCCACAGTGGGGTGAAACCAAAACCAAACACACCATCATGCAGTGGGCCTGGAAGGTGGTACCTTATGTTCTCTGAAAAGTTTCCCTATCCTTCCCTTAACTACTCCCTTTTTTTAAAAAAAATATATTTTATTGATTTTTTACAGAGAGGAAGGGAAAGAGATAGAGAACCAGAAACACCAATGAGAGAGAAACATCAATCAGCCGCCTCCTGCACACCCCCCACTGGGGATGTGCCCGCAACCAAGGTACATGCCCTTGACCGGAATCAAACCTGGGACCTCTCAGTCTGCAGGCTGATGCTCTATCCACTCAGCCAAACCGGTTTCGGCAACTACTCCCTTTTAAAAGTTACTGGCTTCACTTAAGGTTTCCAAGAAAGCTTGTAGCTGGAGACACCTGCTTCCATTCCTTGCATGTGCAGCAAGTGTTTGCACGCCCGTTCTTACCTTAATCCTCTTTGTTTCTGGCTCTGCTATCACACCACTGCTTTTAAGATCCAAATCTCCGAGACTCCTCGTCATCGCAAGCCTGCCATTCACATGAGGCTGTCCCAAACTATTCCACGCTACAAAACCGCCACACTTCTTGATCCTGATCAAGAAAAAGTTGAGACCAGAAAACAAGGCACAGTTAAGTTTAAGCATGAAGTCAGTTTAAAATGCAAGGTTTGGTATCTAGGAAGTAGACATAAAAAGCATCCTCATCAGTTGGAGGTGGTACCTTTCTTTTTCATCTTTTCTTTCCGGAGTATGGTCAATGGTCAGCTTGATGGATTTTCCTTTTCTACACAGAATAGCCCGGCTATCCCCAACACTGGCTACAACCAGTTCAATACCGTCTCTCAACAGGGCTACTGTTGCAGTAGTCCCAGAGGTCATAACGGTTGCTGTAAACATTATGAAAAAGAGTGCAAGTTATTGACAGTCAAATGATCCGGTATGAAATTTTCATTACAAAACAAAACACAGGCATGTTAAACTAATGCTGAAATGTATCGCTTTAATTTAACTAGGGCTATGCAAGTGAAACGCAAATGAACTATGTAAGTAAGAGCATGCAGAGAAAGGAGTATTTGATTCAGTGACAAGGCTCCATGCAAACAGAAAAAGTGGCTGTGCTGATTGGGAAATAATGCATCGCTGTCCCCAGATGGCCTCTATAACAAGTAGAGCTGAGATGAACTTACAATAATATTATGACACCTTTGTGTGTACATCAGGTGTCAGAATTAAAAGCATTACAATTTAATTAGATTGGCTAATAAGTTAGGATGGCTTAGGTCTATTGAGCCCATTCAGGCAAGCCGACTTTTCTATAATCTATGGACTCAGAGGTTTTCTCTTTCATTTCTTACTCCTATTCTGTGGAAGTAATATCAGTTAACAGGCTAAGCAAAATATGCCAAGGGCATATCATTTGCTCTCCAAGAGCTATATTTTATATTCTTACCTTCTACAACTATTTCAATTTTACAATTGTTTACCAAAAAAAATAAAATAAAAAATCCTAAAATGGTTGAAGACATAGCCTTTTCTGTTTATCTTTGTGGTACCAGCCATGAAACAAAGCTATGGCCATCATTTTATTAGGAGAAAATTGAGGGGAAGGATGAAATTCATTCTGGTTTCCCATAAGCTGGGTGTAGTTAACACTCCAGAAGGATCTAACACAATCCGTCTTTGTCCAAATGCAGGACAGCACTGCCAAGGGCTCCTCCCGTGGTTATGCCCTGAGCCCAGAGCATTCCAAGAATATTAATTTTCTGTGACCAATAACGAAATCTAATGTTACATGGCTTGAGGTCACCACTATTTCCTCCATCCCAACCTAACTGCATTTTTTTTCATTTTCCTTTGACTTTTTCTAACAATGTCTACCCTCAGTTTATTACCACTTGTTAAAAAAAAAAAAATTTAAGGTGCATTGAGCCTTGCCAAAGAGAGAATACTGTGACATTATGGGCTAAAAAGTAAAACAAACTGGAAGAAATGAAATAAAATAAAAACATTTAAAGCAGGTATTGTCTTTTGTAATGTGGTTAATTCTTTAGAGCACCTACATAAAATATTCAGGTGATAATCCAAAGATGATTTTTACTTCAAAGGTAGATTTAGGAAAAATGAAGTGATACTGATTTCACTAATTGAAGCTCAATCTTGACAATATTTTTTAAGAGATAATTTTAAAAACTTCATCAGTAATTCATTTTGGAAAGATATATATTCTAATCAGTATATTAAATGCCTGCTTTAATCAGAAAAATAAAATGGAAAAAGATGAATAAAGCCTACTTTAACCTTTTATATCCATGCTGAATTAACTGAGAAATAGCATTTATAGTTCTACTATCTTCCCATGTGTCAGTTGATTTTGGAACTGTTGTGTCAAAGCAACAATATCTTGGCAATGCTAAATTGTATTCGTCACTGTATGACATAAAACCAGTGATGTTTGCGTCTGAGGGACAGTGAACTGGCCCCCTGTTTAAAAAGTTTGAGGACCCCTGGTTTAAACTATCAGCAGCAGCTTTTTTAAAAGTACCTTTTAATTGGCTGCATCAAAATAATTAAAATTTCATAAATGGCAATTTCAAGTTTAGCTGTTCAGGATTATAATTCATGGCTCTGCCACCTAGGAATTTCAAAGAGCTTATGTTTTTACCAACCCAACTTCACAGTTCCAAAATCCAAGGATTTAAGGGAAAGTTTTCAAAACTAACTGCTGATTCTGGTTTGCTAAGCATCTAAGAAGATAAATATTAAATCAACATTTACTTTATTTAATATTTAATATAGAAGTAAAAATTCTCACTTTTTGTCCTAACAACAAAACTATAAAACTAAGACATCTTTCAATAAGTTCTTAACACTCACTGGACATTTCCTACTGCAAGTCATCTCAACTAATGGGGCAAAGAGGAGGTGGGAACCTTCCAGTAGTCCAGGCTAGGAACCGCTGGACTCCTTCGCCTGGGACAAAATTAAGCTGGTCTCTCTTTCCACTGAAGCCCAGCATATAGTGTCCGCGGGCTCCAGGTCTAGAGCTGCTGACCAGGCACAGTTCTCTGCCACAAATAACACGCACAGAGGCAAATAGGAAATTCACCCAGGAATTGTGCTCAGACATTACAAACCTGCAACACAGGGGAGGGCAGAGAAAGAGCTGCAAAATAAGGGGAAGGGTTTTTATTTTGGTGAACACTTCACTTGCAAATGACATAATATTCCAGGAGATGCCAAATCAAAGATTCCAAAACTCAGTTTGCACATGTTGATGGTATTTTGTAGTCAAGTCTATTTTCTCATCACAGAGTTACACTGTTCTGTTTTGTGGCTTCCCAAGGTAGGAAAACCATATGCAAATGCTCGTGTACCAAAACACACAAGTGGTGATGCATACACACACCTGCATACACTCTCACACAACACACACTCACTCAGCCTGGAAGAGGAAAGCAGTAGCTTTATTGAGTTGAAAAAAATGCACTGCATGTTCGTTTGGTAGCAATATCAGAACTGTCTCAAAATCAGAAAGGAAAATTCAAAGTCTAGCACTGAATACAGTATTTGTTGTATCTGACAAACAGACATAGTTAGAGAAGATGTGAACCACAATATACCACCAAGTTACTGAGATTGAAATGTACAGTAGCAAGGAGGGATCAAAGCACCTCCTATACCAGATACAAAGAGAAACTCATTTGTTAATGGAGCTCAATGCAGGGATTTAGTATCTAGAAGCCCTTTTTTCTTCTTCAGTAGGATGATTGTTTAAATAAAGGCTAGTGGAGCTCTTGAGCTTTATATAATTCATAAAGTGGGTGTTTCTGCAGCTCTCTCTTTCTCCCAGTGTTGCAGGTCAACATATCAAAACAAAAATGATCAAGATTTTGAATGGCAACAGAAAGAGTAAAAGCTGTACTGTTCAAGGCATAACCTCCATCCCCCCTGGTAATTATGCAACTGTGTAAACAGCACTATGTATAGACCAATACAGTTTCAATATTTATTTAAAACTAGAGGCCCAGTGCATGATTGAATCATGCACTTGTAGGGTCCCCTACACGCTTTCGCTTTTCGCGGTGGAGCTGGGTGCCTGTCCGCTGGTGCACCAGGCCTTTCAGAAGCCTCGGCTCGGCGGAGGCTTCTGAAAGGCCCGGTGCTGGAGCAGACAGGCACCCAGCTCCCCCACTTTTGATGGTCCGCGACCGCTGAGGGGGACTACCCTGCTGTTGAGAGGCGCAGGGGGCGGGACTCCCGCCCCCTGTGCCTCTCAACGGCCGCTGAGGGGGGCTGCCGCCGACACCTAGCTACCCTGCTATTGAGAGGCGCAGCTGGGTGTCCGCGGCAGGACCCCTCAGTGGCCGCGGATCTGGCCGTTGAGAGGCACAGGGGGCGGGAATCCCGCCCCCTGCGCCTCTCAACAGCAGGGTAGCCCCCCTCAGTGGCAGCGGATCCGTGCCTCTCAATGGCCGGATAGGCCACCCCAAGTCCCGCCCCCCAGCCTCCCGCCGCCCAATCGTGGGCGTAGCGGAGTGATGGTAATTTACATGTTACTCTATTATTAGATAGGATGGGTGTTCCGGACATGTGTGACTCATGAACACCAAAATCAAAGTAAGAGCTGAGATCAGTAACAGCACAGTTAGAATATCTCTTCAGTGCCATCCTTATTTTATTTTTCTCTTTTGGCTACCCTAGCATAAGAAGGGTACTCAAAAACATTGCCTTTCTAACACCGGCTGTGTTGTCGTTAAATTCTTCCATAAAGAGATCACATAGTATGAAGAGCATGGAAGTTTCCGATGAGACTCACAATGCTGTCACTATCTCCAACTCTGAACGTCAGAGCAAGTCTTCCCGTTTTTATCCATTTGTCTCTTGAGAAGTTTTGTTGCTTTCAAACCTTAAGCAATCTAGAAACACTCTGAGGAGTTCATAGGATATACAGAATTACAACCTAAGTTTTCTACTATCTGGTTTAAGTGGCAGTTTCATAAGCAATAGACTAATAGGATCATTTGAATTTATTTGCTGGTTAATTATTAAAATATACATGACTGGTGTAAATGGAACATAAAATTTTCAAAGATGATGAAATTAATTATGTGTAAATAAGGGTAAATTAAAAATTCGTCAACAAATCAATAAAAATAGCAAACAATTTCTTAGGGGCTAGAGTCTTGCCATTTCATCATAAGTGGCATTCTGATTTTATTCTCAAACTACCCCCAGTTTAAACTGAAATAGTATATATTTTAAGTGCTAATGGGATCATTTGAAGTACTAGTACTTTATGCAGATGTGACAGTTTTGGACTAGAGTCTTTTTTTTTTTTTAATCAACTGGTTGCCTCCCATATGTGCAACTTAGGTATGTGCCTAACTGGGAATCGAACCCGAGACCTTTTGGTCCACAGGACAATGCTCCAACCAACTGAGCCAGGGCTGGATTAAAGTCTTGATGAGAATGTTTTATTTTTACTCTATTTTCACTTTCTCTTAAGAAAGCTAATATAGTATGATTGAGGGGCACTCCTCTCATTTATACCTGAAATTCCAATATTAGTAATTCATTCCTATGATTAAACCAATCTTTTTTCAGGTTTCTCCTACTTAAAATTCAAATCTACCTAGGAGTGAAAACTCATTGAAACATATACATTATACTAATAATTTTGTTAAATTAGCTATAGAATAATCAAGGAATAAATTATAATGACTTTGGTGAGGGCGAGTAGGCAGTGGGGATCGGTTAGATCCAATTGAGTACCTTCCAGATTCTATGCAGGGTCCTGAACAATGGAAAGTCAACCCGGAATAAGCATGGTCCCCACCTGCAGGCTACTCACAGGAAGCATTAAAGGAGAAAACGGGGCTGATGCTAAAAGAAAAGGTGAAAGAAACTGGAGAGGGCAAACTGCAATTACTTCACAATTTTATGTAACTAATACTGGTCCTACCCATATTTATGTCAAAAAGAATACTGTCGCCCGGCCAGTGTGGTTGAGCATCGACCTATGAACCAGGAGGTCACGGTTCCATTCCTGGTCAGAACACATGTCTGGGTTGCAGACTCGATCCCTCCCCAATAGGAGGTATGCAGGAGGTAGCCGATCAATGATTCTCTCTCATTGTTGGTGTTTCTATCTATTTCTCCCTCTCTCTTCCTTTCTGAAATCAAAAATATATATTTTTTTAAATAATATTGCCCACTCTTATAATACTGACACTGCTTTAGTTCTTACTTAAAACTAAAAAAAAAAAAAAATTAATTTAAATAATAGCTTTGAAATCTGAAATGGCCTAAGGGTTTTCTTAATCCAAAAATTGAAAAGTTAAACAACATAAAGCATTCTATTTTTAGTGGCTTTAATACATTTGATAAAATAGGCCCCAAATGTCTACTGGCAATTTTTGCCATTTTTTAAAGCCTTGGCAACTTATTAAGAATTTTAAAGTTGTTCTCAAAATAGTTACTAAAAAATACAGACTAATCCTATCTAATAATAGAGTAACATGTAAATTACCATCACTCCGCTACGCCCACGATTGGGCGGCAGGAGGCTGGGGGGCGGGACTCGGGGTGGCCTATCTGGCCATTGAGAGGCACGAATCCGCTGCCACTGAGGGGGGCTACCCTGCTGTTGAGAGGCACAGGGGGCGGGACTCCCTCCCCCTATGCCTCTCAACGGCCAGATCCGCGGCCGCTGAGGGGGCCTGCCGCGGACACCCAGCTGCGCCTCTCAACCGCAGGGTAGCCAGGTGTCGGCGGCAGCCCACCTCAGCGGCCGTTGAGAGGCGCAGGGGGCGGGACTCTCAACAGCAAAGGTAGCCCCCTCAGCGGCTGCGGACCATCAAAAGTGGGGGAGCTGGGTGCCTGTCTGCCGAGTCGGAGGCTTCTGAAAGGCCTGGTGCACCAGCGGACAGGCACCCAGCTCCACCGCGAAAAGCAAAAGCGTGTAGGGGACCCTACACGTGCATGATTCAATCATGCACTGGGCCTCTAGTTGATCTATAAAAATACAAAATAAGATTTAAAACAACAATGCCATAATAGACCTTATTTCTTTTAATAATAGACTAAGCATTATTCTGACTTGCTCCATTATACTTGCAAACAAATGGCCATTAAATGAAAAATAAATTTTAGAATATTGTTAAAGTTTTTTTAAAATTGATTTTAGAGAGATGAAGGGAGAGAAACATGGATTTGTTGTTCCATTTATTTATGCATTCATCAGTTGATTCTTGTACGTGTCTTGCCCAGGGATCAAACTTGCAACCTTGGCATATCAGGAGATGCTCTAACCAACTGAACTACCCGGCTAGGGCTGAAAGTTCTGATCATTAACTCAAAGCATGTGACAGAGGAGCTAAGTTAAATACATACATTTTAATTTCATTATTAGAAATGGATTGCATTTTTTATCATTAATTGCTTTGAACAACCTCTATTTATATGAGAAAGGCATCGTTAGTGAGTTTCTTTTAAGGTCAGCAAGTTAAGTAAATTCTCTCCCTAAATTTTGAATTTCCTTTAGTTATAATTTATTTTTTAATGAATTACTGGGGCCTGACCGGCATGGCTCAATGGTTGAGTATTGACTTATTAACCAGGAAGTCTGGGTTCGATTCCAGGTCAGGGCACATACCCCAGTTGCAGTTTCGATCCCCAACTGGGGGCGTGCAGGAGGCAGCCTATCGATGATTCTCATCATTAATATTTCTATCTCTCTCTCCCTCTTCCTTCCTCTCTGAAGTCAATAAAAATATATTTTAAAAAAATAAATGACTGGGGTCTCTTACTTAACACTGAATCTATTATTGTTTTAAGCATCTTTGTTGATTAGATCATTTACAAAAGGGCTGGCTGCACCCATGAAAGATTTATGTTTTGGATTGCTGTCCACATTCACATGTTGAACTTGAACATTCTCTTCTGAAAACTTTGCCCAGTAAGTTCTGCCTGTTTATAGAACAACTAGGGCACACCACCTGCACCATAGCTGGTAAACATCGTGGTATTAGATACAGCCAATCTGGTTATGAAGGAAATAAGCATACTAATATGGATACCAATGTTCAGAGTTATAAACATTAAGTGATCAAAAAGTGTTTTAATGTCCTCTTTTCCTTCATATATTTTACCCATTAAGAATAGTCTTATGCCTAAAATTTACCCTCTCTTGACCCCTATTTTTCATAAGATGAGGGACCAGCTGGAAGGAAGAAAAGTCCAAAGGAATAAAGGGAGAAATTAGCCTGAATGAATCCCTGAACAAAGATGAACTCTAATGCTTTTCTGAGGCTTATGACAATAAAAAGTTTCTCAAAAATAAGGCGGGGGGAAGCCCTGGCCAGGTAGGTCAGTTGGTTAGAGCATCATCCATCCAGATACACCAAGGTTGAGGGTTTGATCCCCAAAGAAGCAACCAATGAATGCATAAATAAGTGGAACAACAAATCAATGTTTCTCTCTCCGGCTCATATCAATTTTTTTAAAAAGCAGGAAATCCTCTTAATGAGTCATCCTAAAGACATTTGCTCTAATCCTTATCATTAAATATGCCCAGGAGAGAGGCCACAGTGGGTGCCAGGAAAACCCCAGCATCTGCCCTTTGTCTCTCCCTGAGCTTCAGTTTCCGTTTCTTATCTTGGAACTGGGGGGAACTGCCATTTCCAGGCGCTCCAACAGAAAATTGTGAAAATGGCATTTCTGTGGTGCACTTTAAACAAAAGGATGAACCAAACATAAATTAATATTATTGCATGATCCGTTTTCATTCTATATGCATACATTTATATGGTTGTTGCAGAAGTTTTTGAGATTAACTTTATAAGCAAAAACTATGGGAGCCGGCTAACTAGAAAACATTAACTACGTTTTCTGAAACGGTTTTGATAAATTTAGTCACAATCAGAAACATTTACGTACTTCCAGTATTTAAGAACAAGCAACACACAAAATTTTAAATTCGCCTTGTGTTTAACACAAAAACAAAATATCACTAGTTACAACAGGAAAGCTTCAAGATCAAGTTTTTTTAAGAAGGAGGAGAAAAAATATCTTCATTCCAATTATACAAAGTAGTATGTGCTAGTTATTGTCCTTTCCTGTCTAGGACCAATTAGCTATTTTCTCCTTGCCTGACCAATAACTGTCCTGAATAGATGAGATTACTGTGTAGTGTATTTTAATTATTTGTTCATCAGATTCATCTAAACAAAAATAGTCCCTCTCATAGTATGGATATCTTGTCCATAAAGTGTGCAAACAGATAAAAGTTTTTAAAAATATTTTAAAGTTGAAATTCAATATCAGAACCATTTGGAAGCTTCAATTTCCGAAAAATTCTCTAATATACATATTTCATTTAAAACTGAGGTACTATCATGAGTTTGGATTCCAAACAGCATTTAAAGTGGTTCTTTATATAAAATCATTTTACACATAAAAAGTTTTACAAATAAAGTTCCATTAAAATTCACACCCCTAAAGAGCTTAAATTGTTTCCATTTTATCCAGATATCCCCCAGGACGGTAAGGAATGTGATTGTTTTACTTACCATCAGCAGACAGATGGGCATGACTCGCAAAGGCTTTATCTATTTCTAGAAAAGCCAAGGTCAACACGGTTTCCAAGTTCTTCTCCTTAGGAAGCAAGTCCCTTTGTGGAGAGGGAAAAAAAGAGCCCCAAAAAATCATTTTACAATAGTTGTCTCCTCTTCCTCTCATCTCCTCTCCTTCAGGTCATTCTAGCTAGCAGTCACTCCCTACAATGGACCTCCATGGCTTGCCTCTCAGGTGCTCGTTAAGTGTCTCCTAGGTGAGAGGCATAGTGATAAAGTCTCTAAGGACACTAAAATAAAAGTCCAAGCTCCCATATTAAAAGATTAACCATTACTGCACCTACAATTACTAGAACGAACAGTACATAATACTTGATAATGATAATAAACAACTGTTAATGGATTTACTATTCTATGCTTCTTATTTTAGAGTGTACTCTATGTATCAAAAATAAGTTTGCTGTAAAATAGTAACCATGTTACACCAGCAGCAGCCTCATACATCTCATATTAAGCCTCATACATCTCATACTACCCTGAAAGGTCAAGTTCTTTCTTATTAAATTAGGTCACTGAGTTCTTCTGCAGAATAAGGCAAAATATGCTTAAATCAACTAATGAACAGTATGAACAACTATACACAGGAAGACAAGAAATAGTCATAGCCACAACTCTGTCACATGTCCCCCCCCCTTCTTTTAATGCTAGCAATAGTGTGGTCCTCAAAAATACATTACACTAATTGCATTAAATAAACTATGTAAAGGGCTCCAAAACACCCACATTAAATGCATTTCCTCATACTAATGCCAACTATCTAAAGCTGTTTTCAACAAGTGTTCAAAGCTATTTATGCCACTTGAGCAGGGGTCCTCAAACTTTTTAAACAGGGGGCCAGTTCACTGTTCCTCAGACCATTGGAGGGCCGGACTATAGTTTAAAAAAAAACTATGAACAAATTCCTATGCACACTGCACATATCTTATTTTGAAGTAAAAAAAAAAAAAAACGGCAAAAACACCCGCATGTGGCCCACGGGCCGTAGTTTGAGGACGCCTGCACTTGAGAGTATAATTACTATTTATTGAAGCACTAGGTGCCATGTAGTAGTAAAATGCTTCCGATCGGTTCTTATATGTTAATTCCCTTGAAATAATCACAAATCAAGTACCATGAATTCTGGCTGTTAAAAGAAACAATAGGCCCAAAATGGAGTCACTTGTGCTAAGCCCATATCACCAAAACAAGGCTTAATACCTATGTCAATTGCAGTTCCAACCTTTCCCAGGAATAATAATCTTAACTGGTCAGTCTGGAATTTTCTGGTTAGCACAAATGAGGTAACCTGCCATATAGGCTCTTTCCATTAGTCAGAGGAAGAAGTAATCTGCTCTTTCCTTATCCCTTTTCCCCTCTGCCTACAAAAGCCTTCCATTTGGTTGAGCTCCTGGGAGCACCTTTCCTATTTGCTAGATGGGATGCTAGATTCAGGAATCGTTCAATAAAGCCAATTAGATATTTTAAATGTGCTCTGTTGAATTTTTGTTATTTAACATGTTCAATGCTATCACCAAGGAAGTTGTTAAAACATATATTTCTGAAAGGGTAATAGTCATCAGTAATAAATGGTATGCTTAAGCTAGTTCTTGTTCATGAAACAATTATAAAACCACTCAAATAACTACATTAAGACTGAACATCTTAGCCAAAAGGTTAAAGTTTAAACATAAAGGCAAACTGCAAATTCAAGAGTGAAAAATCACTGTACGTACATGATGCATTTCTCCATGTGGGTGTGACAGAAATCAGCAGCTGCAGGCCCACCATGTCCATCATAAACCGCAAAATACAGGACCTCGTCGGTCAGCTCAGCAAAGTCAAATCGATCTTCATTCTCTTTCCGTTTGCCAATCTGTGAGGCACAGCCCACCTTTTCCAAGCTGATTTTGGGTATTGGCTTGCCATACTTAATGCTGGGTGGTAGCAGAATTGGCTCATCAATGCGGTTATCCCAGATCCCAAAATTATCCCAGGTGGCTGGACGCCCACTACCATCTGGGTCAAACCGAGAACACCTGGGCTCTGAAGTGGAGCTGTGGCACGTGGGTGTCACCCGCCGGTCATCCTGCAGCAGGCGGGAGCTTAGCAGCACTCTCCTTCTCACCTGGCTCCCACCACTTCGAACCAAAGTAATTAAAGCAGCTGTTGACATAACTCAAATCCAAAGGACTCAGTAGTCAGGGAAAGGTCAATGAACAATAATGGAATGTCTTCAAGAAAAATGATGCAACTAAATGAAAAGAAAGCGAGAGAGAGAGAGAGACTCCATCAGCAATTTTGAACGTAACTGATATATTAGAGATTACCAGAAATGAAGGCATTAAAGAATGTGGCACCTAACAGCCAACTTCCAAAAATAGCAGACCAAAAATGACCCACTATTTACCCCATTCAAAGTTTAACTTCTATAAAAATTTGACAATGTGCACATATCATATAGAATCAAGCTTTAACCTACAATCACCTTGGGATCTAGTTAAAATGCACTGACTCAGTCTGTGTGCGTGGGGGCCCAAGATTCTGCATTTCTAACCAGCTCCCTGGGGATGCCTGCCTAGTCCAGCAGGCCGACACTTTAAGTAGCAGGATATAGGTTACAGGTATAAATAAATATTCTCCCCTTTATTAACTCCATTGCTCTGAAGAAAAGGGACAAGTATTACTAACACACTTTCTTACAAACTTTGAGATAGAAATAAGAGAAGAAAAAATAACTGGTTAATCGAATGTTTATGATAGTTCTGTACCCAAAGAGTGTCCCAGTCTCAGCAAAGACACTCTTAGGATCTAAGCTTTGTTATGTTTCAAGATTTCTCCATTTACTAAACTTTACATATGTACATTGGTTCATGCAAACACTCCCAGAGGCACAGGATAAGCCAGTTCTTATGTTTCCCTTTGGGGTAGACACCCCCAGGGAAGGTGTGTGATCTCGGATTGAGGCGCATACATTTGTGACCAGCAACCCTGATTTATGAGCAACTGATCTGTGCATTTACATTAACAGTTGCGGCTCTCCCCTCACTCAGCCCCAGGAGCACACCCACACTCATGCCTGCAACTACAGCAGGAGACAGCACCAGGGACTGAACAACATTTCTTTGAGATGATTATTCTGCACCCCCACTTCTGGACTCTGTCCCAAAGCTAATCCTAAAACTTCCTCCGGGTATGGTCTGGGGGGATTCATACAGCAGGCAGAGCTGTTTCTGGCAGTTTTCCATAACAAAACAAGTTCTAAGCAGAAATCCATCTCCATAGTACTTTGTTCTGCTATTTTATTAATTGAAAACATAGCATGAAATTAAGATTTAATCATGGCAATGGAGGGTATACAGATGTTATATTATTCTCAATTGTATGTTTGAATAATTTCACAATTAAAAATGAGTTTGAAAAAATAGATTTCCCCAAAAGGCACAAACATACACAATAAAAACAAGCCCAGTTGAGTGAATCTGTAAGAAAATGTGTTTACAGATTTCAAAAAATCATTTCCAAATAAATTTTTGGAAATCAGTGTAGCTATGTATAGGAAGGGCCATTACCCCTTTCAGTGAGTAAAGCAGTAAAAGAAAGAGGTTCCAAAGAACACCCTTAGATATTTAAGCAATGACATGAGCTCTGAGGTCATAGTATTTAGAATAAAGACAATACCCCCCCCCAACAATGAATCCTGTATAATAAAAGAGTAATATGCAAATCGACCAAACTGCGGAATGACCGGTCACTATGATGCACACTGACCACCAGGGGCAGACGCTCAACACAGGAGCTGCCCCTGGTGGTCAGTGCGCTCCCACAAGGGGAACACTGCTCAGCCACAAGCCAGGCTGATGGCTGGCAAGCACAGCAGTGGTGGCAGGAGCCTCTCCTGCCTCCTGGCAGAACTAAGGATGTCCGACTGAAGGCCCGCTCCCCACAGGGAGTGGGCCTACGCCCTAAGCCATCAGTAGGACATCCCCCAAGGGCTCCTGGACTGCTAAAGGGTACAGGCTGGGCTGAGGGACCCCTCTCCCCCTTCAGTGTACAAATGCCGTGCACCGGGCCTCTAGTGTTATCATAAAAGACTTAGAAGGCCATTCCTTCTTGGCCTTTTAGCTGATATCCTATCTAATAAAAGAGTAATATGCAAACTGACTATCACTCCAACACACAAGATGGCTGCCCCCATGTGGACACAAGATGGCCACCACAAGATGGCCTGCAAGGGAGGGCAGTTGTGGGTGATCAGACCAGCAGGGGAGGGCAGTTGGGAGGGACCAGGCCTGCAAGGGAGGGCAATTGGGGGCGATCAGGACAGCAGGGGAGGGCAGTTAGGGGTGACCAGGCCAGCTGAGGAGGGAAGTTGGGGGCGACCGGGCCTGTAGGGAAGGGCAGTTGGGGGGGACCCAGGCCTGCAGGGGAGGGCAGTTAGACACAATCAGGCTGGCAGGGAAGCAGTTAGGCATCAATCAGGCTGGCAGGGGAGTGGTTAGGGGGTGATCAGGCTGGCAGGCAGAAGCGGTTAGGGGCAATCAGGTAGGCAGGCAGGCGAGCAGTTGGGAGCTAGTAGTCCTGGATTGTGAGAGGGATGTCTGACTGCCCGTTTAGGCCCGATCTTACCGGGATCAGGCCTAAACGGGCAGTCGGACATCCTTCGAGGGGTCCCAGTTTGGAGAGGGTGTAGGCTGAGCTGAGGGACATACACTCTCCTGTGCATAAATTTGGTGCACCGGGCCTCTAATCATGTATAAAAGACTGAAATTCACTTCTTTTATGACAATGTTTTGAGGTGGTAGAGACTGCATCTCTGGTTATCAAGTATCTAAGAGAAGTAACACATTCCATTACAAAAGAAGAGGTATTTATTCCTTCACTTCTCATTGAAGTTTATATTTTATTCAGCTACAATAACTGTCAAATAAATGTGATGACTTGTGGAGAAATGTCAAACTATAACACAATCTAGCAAGTAAGAGAACTAAGTACTACTTATTGGTAGAGATAATTCACAAAGCACCTTTATTACATCTAGAAAAAAGTAAAAACTTTAAGTGCGTTGATGAGCAAACTCATTCATTTTGAAGAGTGCACCAAATATTAGCAAAGTACTCTTTTGGTTTCAGTCTGAAAGCATGTATGCTATATTCAGCCTTAGGCCATTTTGCGGTCTTATGCACCTATTTCAAACAAGAATTCTAAAATTACAAACAATATTGAATAAAGTTATTCTGCAGTTTTTATGGGATACTCTTGTCCCCCCTTTCTTTATCTTCCAAATATAAAAAAATTAAAATAAAACAGTTGCATTCTCAGCAGGGAACAAATATCCACTGAAAACATTATTAAAGAATGAAATAAAATGCAAGTTGGGGCCTGGCTGGGGCTAGGTGGTTAGAGTGTTTACCCATGCACAGAAGGGTCTCGGGTTGGGTTACCCGTCAAGAGAACATACCTGGATTACAGGTTTGATCTCCACCCCAGAGGCACCTGTGGGAGGCAACCAATCTCTCTCCCTCTCTCTCTACTCTCTCTAAAAATCAATGGAAAAAATATGCTCGGGTGAGGATTAGCAAAAACAAAAACAAAACAAAAAACGAAAAACAAATTTGGTTGTTTCTTTATGCCCACATGTATTAAAATCAATCATCATATTGGCCTCCTTCCTAATTTATTATCTGCACAAGCATCTCAGAAAGTAAGCAGAATAGTCATAGAGAAGCATTTGGCATAGATGAAATGTCAGGCAAATATATAGCTAGTTTACATAACTAGGTCAGCATCAATTATGCAAACAGGAAACTCTGTCTAAGAAGTGGTTCCATCCTCTTTCCTATAAGCAATAACTAAGTCATACTAATCTCCTACATATTTCCAAGGAAACAATTCAAAGAGGACCTGTGTTCCCAAGCTAAGTAACAACTTTGAACTAACCCTGAACATCAAGAAGTTTCCTCCATTGCTTCAAACTAGGAATCAGCCAACAGCTCTCCAGCTGCCCAAGGAAATGTCTATGTACCAATTATCAGGCAAGAGAGTAGAATTTATGATGTAAAAAACACACAAAAAAAAACTTTAAAAAAGCAGTGTTTCCTTTTTTTTTTTTTTAGATCAGTGTTCTTTATAATGAAAAGAATGGAGAGCAAACTGACAAACACTTAAGAAATATTTTTATTGTCAGTTCAGCAATTATAAATCAGCATGTATTTATTATTCTGCTAACTAAAAAAGTTATTCAGGAATCATTTATGCCAATCTTTCTATTGAAAATCAAGGCTAGCTTATTTCTATAAACCATTTTAACATTTATATTCAATCTTTGAAAGTAAAAGTCATCCAAAAGGCTCAAAGGGCAGAAGTAATTCTGCTTGAAAGCCATTTGAAGACACAAAAATGTCACAGCATTATATGGACTAAGAGCACAAGAAAACATAATTATACACATCATATTCTACTAGCAAAAATAAAATGTAAAAACTATGCTAAGCAAAAAATAAAGGTAAATAACTTAATTGGACCCCGCTACATAGCAGATGTTATTTATATAAGCAACATAAACTTCATTGATCGTCATATACCAAAAAGGGAGAAAAAATCAATCTTCCACTTAGACCAAACTGTTTTCCAAATTCCTTTTTATTTCCCAATCAGAACGAAAATGTATAGCTCATAGATTTACTTTAATCACATGAATTTTTTAAAATTCACACACACACACACAGACAACCCTATATATTCTACATATTGTTAATAAATAAACTGAAAGTACTTTCCTTTTTTTATCATTTTCAAATTGATTTGTGTGACCAGGCCCACTCCATCTTCCTCAATGCTTTAACTAGCTAATCTGATCATCTGTCACAGAACTCTGACTAGTGAAAAAAGTTGTCCCCTAGCTTAACACTTCTGACTGGGGCTGGGAGGAGGTGGATGGAGGGGATTCTCAGCAAAGGCATAAAAAGTAAGCAAGAGGCATAGAAATTCTACATAAAATCGCTGGTGAAAGCCCACATCCTGAAAGTAGGAAATCTCATGTGAAAAGCATCAGGCATGACAAAAAACACATTTAGTTTGTAGTAAACTTCTGAAGTACATACTGTACTTGATTTAAAAACAAAAAGGGGTGTGAAGAAAAGCCACACATACTACTGCAAGATAGCTGTGCCAATTCTACGCTTCATTTTACAAACCCTCAGTGGCTTAAACACCTCAGAGCTGTCCAGGTTTATTTCTGGAGACGGAAGGCACTTTCTCTGGCAGGAGAGTGCACTGGGGCTTTGTGCTAAACTGCTCTTGACTGCTAGAAGCAGGTCAAAAGGGCAGTTTATGTTGTCCTTTTAAATCCATGCCAAAATTAGTCAGGAGGTCTAAGAATGAGTACTCTTCAAACCTGCTTAGATTTATCCTTCCAGCAAAAATATTTCTTTTTTTAAAAAATTATTTTATTGATTTTTTACAGAGAGGAAGGGAGAGGGATAGAGAGCTAGAAACATCGATGAGAGAGAATCATCGACCAGCTGCCTCCTGCACACCCCCTACCAGGGATGTGCCCGCAGCTAATGTACATACATGCCCTTGACCGGAATCGAACCTGGGACCTTTCAGTCCGCAGACCGACGCTCTATCCATTGAGCCAAACCGGTTTTGGCATCCTTCCAGCAAAAATATTTCTAACTATTCATAGCTGCCCATTATAAAGTGGTGGTACTCAGGCATATTTACATCAGTAACTTCCATAATGGAAACACCAGGTAATTTTAATATTCTTAAGCCAAATGTTTTTATCAACTTTTTAAAAACCAACAATGCATCCCAATAAATTCAAATGGTATGGACCCCTCCAGAATGTATTTCAGAAAATTTGGAGTCTACTATCTCTTCATCAGTACCCCAGCTAGGAGGAAGGAAAAGAAAACTGACTAGTTTACACAAGGGAAAAAACAACAGAAACTCATATGATTTCCCTTAGGTGTGATGGGAGCCTGTGTTTAGATGTGAGAATAAAGAAAAGAACAGGGGAGCAGTGAAAAGTACTCATTATTCTAACTCCACTGATATCGCTTAAAACATTTTAGTTAATGTGGCTACAACTCACAGACTATTTCAAACCTGCACCTTTATACTCCATTGGAGAGTTTTCCTTCACATCCTACCCTACATCCCTAGAACCTCTCCCCTCTCCTTTCCTCTTCTCTAAGAGCTCAGTCAAGGGAAGTGCCTGTGTTAGTGGTCAACAATGAGTGATTTCACGTTGCAAAAAAAAAAAAATCATTAGTAAGATCTCACTACCCAATACTTTATATTCCTAAATACTTTATCACAGAGGTGCATCTGTCCTTTTCGTAGAATACAACGAAACCTATGAAGTACAATTGCATCTTATTCATATTGTAATTGTTGCAAAAGGATGTTTATGATAAGTAAATTATGGCACATCCTTTCAAACAGATTAAAATGTCAAAATTTACTATTTCAACCTTTTGTTAAAATTTTGTATAAAGTATATTATATTTTACTTGCATAATAACCATATTCTCTTGTAGGTGTTTATTACTTCCGAGTAATCATTAGGAATCTCTGTTGTCATAATGTGTTATATTTCAATATAATTAGGGCCTTTGAAAGATACAGGACAAAAAATAAAAAAAAAGAATACAACGAAACCATTGCTGTTTTTCAGGACAATGATGACCTGTCATTTTAGTCGTCGCTTATTCTGAAACCACCACAGGTTAGCCTCCTTCTTTCCACCGCACTGACGGAGGGTAAAAAGGACTACTAGGGCCGTGTTGCATCTCTCCAGCCTAAAGCTTTCCACAGAAAGGCCCGTGGAGCTTCAGAAACTCCAGATTCCCACCGTCGTCTCGGTCTTTATCGCCGCCTGTGAAATCTCTCACCTGCAGAACGCGGCAGCTAAAACAGACATCACCAAGCACAAGGCCTTGAGATTACCGTGCAAAGCAAAACCCACGTCTTCCCATCGTCACCAACAAAGGCTCCGCATCCTTCTCTGTCCCGAGCCCCTGAAAAGCTCGCCCTCGCCCGGTTCCGGACCAGGAGCTCGGCCCGCGGGCCGTGACAGGTGAGAGCCCAGGGTGATTCTCGGCAGAAAGCGCACCCTCCCGCCCGCGCCGCCAGGCAGGTGGCTGGGTTTCCCCCCAGCACCTTCCGCCGCCCCCCAACCACCCTCCCCACCTGCAGAGCCCGGGTGTCGCCCACGTCTCCCTCCCCCCGGCCGCAGCTGCAGGAACAGCGCGGCGCTGATCCCTGCAGCACCCTCGCGTCCGGGGTTCGCGTGGAGCGACTCGGGGCCTCGTTATAGGGTGTGATGGGATCCCTCCTACCGGCCCTCCGGCGGGCCCCTCCTCCCTCCCACTCGGCCCACCGCACTTGCGGTCAAAGTCAAGGCAAGAGCCCGGGGTCTCGACTGGAAACGGCCGCTCCCCGCGGTGCAGCCGGGTGGGCCCTGCGGCTCCCGACCTCGAAAGGAAAGAAAGCCGCGCAGAAAACGCAGACACTGACCGTGGGGCTGGGACCGAGGGGAGTGGGGAACCGAAGCCGGTATTTCTCCTTACCTCCCGGGGGGACGCTGCCCCGTTAACTCTCCAGTCCGCGGTCCGGGAGCGGTGGGAGGGGACCCCGCCTATAAAAAACATATAAAAGGCTAACAAATAAGTGAAGTGCACTCTCTAAGCTCTTACCTCGTGATGGTTAAGTGCCTGGAAAATGTTTCATTAGCTAACGAGGTCGGGGGAGGGGCTTTCTGGGTTGGTAAACAAAATTGCCTTCTCCGGTGTCTCTGATCTTTGGAACGAGCCGAACAGCCACTGGCTCTTCTGCTGAAAATTCTCGAGAATGTGTTGCCCGCTGGGGGCCAGCTGGAGAGGAGGGGCGTCTGCTCGCCTTGACTGACGCAGCTCCGGCCAATCCGCGCTTGGAGAGGCGGTGCGCCTGACACCCGGAACACCAATCACAGACTCCGATGGGAACGAGCCTCCCCACCACTGCAATTTCACTCGGCGGCCCCGGGGAAGCAGTGCGCTGTAGAGCGACGTCGACTGGAGCCAATAGCAGCTCGCGGTGACCTCCCACGCAGCAAGGCCTTGGCGCACCGGCCAATGAGGAGGCGCTTCGGTGGTGGGTGGGGTCGGGATACAGTACCAAGTGAGAGTCGACCACCGGGAGCAGTGAGGGTGTCGCTAGGAGGGAAAGGGGCGTTGGTTGTGACAACTAGGAAGCCGAAAACGGAATGCTGACTCTTTGCCTGGGCAAGGGCGCTTGAAAGGCATCTGGTTCATTGTTATTATTTGAAAAATTCACAGTGCAGCGTCCTCCGTAAGAGGAGTCATCATGTGATCCCTTGGGAGTGTCTCATTCATTCGACAGGTATTTGTTTATCTAGGATTGTCTGTACGCCAGGGACTGTGCTAAGCACTGGAGATACAATCACAATCGCGGCTCCACTAGACATGATAGCCACCTTAGAAACAAACAGGTAAACAAGCAAATAAAATAACGAACAGGTAAACAAGCAAATAAAATAACAAATGTCAAGGAAGGAAATGGACAAGGTGTGGATATAGAGAATAAGAGGAGGTGGACATTAGATAGGGAGGGTTGTGATAAGAGAATTTTATAAGGTAACATTTAAATGGAGACTGGAAGAATAAGAAAGAATCAGTCCTGACACCAGGAAAGTGATGATTGTTCTGGGCAGAGGGAACAGCAGAGCAAAGGTCCTGAGGTGGAACAGCTTGACATTTTGGAAGAACAGAAAGAAGGCCAGTGTGTCTCCAGTATAGAGTTAGGGGAGAGCAGTAAGACATGAGATGGATGAGGCAGACAGAAATCTTTAATGGGACTCTATTGAGGCATTTAAGGAAATGAGTAAAAGGATATGGTTAAGATTTTTAATCACTTTGGTTAATGGGTTGAGAACAGGTACAACAGGCTCTTGGGAGACTGGGTAGGAGACTATATCAGATGAGATGCCAGGTAGGAAATGACCTGGCTTAAACTATGGCGCTATCTCTGGAGGTAGAGAAAAACAGAGAGATTCAAGATTTTAAAGATAAATTATTAGCTTGTTTTGACATGCTGGGATCTTGATTCTGAGACCACTGTTTTGAATCTGTTTGGAGAGTGATTCTCACACTGATGGCTCACAAATTCTAGTAATGATATTGAGGATTATTACATTGTGTTGAAATTCATATTTCATGAGTTTTCTGAAATTTTCTTTCTGTTTTTAACTTTTTATTGAAGTATTTTTATGTATGTGTATATATGCAGAAAAGTACACATATCTCAAGTGTATATAGCTCAATGAATTTTCACAATCTGAACACACCTGTATATCCATCACCCAGATCAAGCAACAGAACATTATTAACAGCCTGGGACCCCATCATACTGACTTTCAGTCATTGCCTATCCTGACTTTCAATAACATAGAATAGTTTTGCCTGTCTTTGTTCTTGGTATATATTTAGAGAACCATAAAGTATGCATTCTTTTGTGTTTGATTTCTTTACTCAACTTTTTATTTATAAGATTCTTCCATTCATTCATTTCATTCCATTCTGTAAATATACCACAATTTATGAATTCATTCTTCTGTTGGTGGTTAGGATAGTTTCCAGTTTGGAGTTATTAGAGATAGTGCTACTTTGGACATTCTAGTCATGTCTTTTGGTGATAGCCTTTCTTTTGATGGAGCATTTTGATATCTGGGTTTTTAATGCAATTAAGTTTTTTTTAATCTCACGCATCAAGGCCTTGGCGTGAGATTAAACAATCCTTTTTTAAAATATATTTTCATTAATAATTTAGTACCATGCATTGCAATATCTTAAACATTTGGATCAAAGTCTGGTGCAGATAATGAAGGGCTTTACTCTCTTAAATATGAAAACTTTTGGCAACAACAAGGAACTGTTAACATGGGAATTTAAAACATTTTTTATTGTATTTGGCATTTTGACCTTTTTAAGCACTTGCAATGCTCAGAGTTTGAGAACATCATGACTATGCTACATCTTTGTTGTTGTTGTTGTTCTTAATCCACACCCAAGGATATTTTTTCATTGTTTTTTTGTGGGTTTTTTTGTTGTTGTTGTTGTTGTTTTTTTAGAGAGAGTGGAAGGGAGAGAAACAGAGAGAGAAAACATCAATGTGATGAGAGACACATCAATTGGTTGCCTCCTGCATGAACCTTGACCAGGGCCAGGGATCGAGCCTGCAACTGAGGTATGTACTCCGGACCAGAATCGAACCTGGGACCCTTCAGTCCACAGGTCAGTACTCTCTCCACTGAGCCAAACCGGTTAGGGTGCTACATCTTTTAAAAAAAATTTTTTTATTTAGTTCAGAGAGAGGAAGGGAGAGGGAGAGAAGGATAGAAACATCAATGATGAGAAAGAATCATTGATCAGCTGCCCCCTACTGGAGATACAGCCCACAACCCGGGCATGTGCCCTGAACGGGAATTGAACCGTGACCTCCTGGTTCATGGGTCTACAATCAACAATTGAGGCACACAGGCTGAGCTGCTACATCTTTTTACTATAATAGACTGTAATCCACAGTCATATGATAAGTAAGGTCCTAAGAATATGCGTATGTTTGATGCTAATACAGTTTTTGAAATTACATGTGAAAACCACATCATTCCACATCCTACCAGAGTTGATTACAAAAGAAGTAAACTTCTTTTGAATTATATACTTCTGCTTTTTGAATCTCTGAAGCAAGGCTAGATACAGTACAAATGTACATCTACTCAGCATGAGAGATCACAATATACTGTCCAAAAGAAACAAGTAAACACAATACTCCATGCCTTTATTAACTTGAGCTGTTTTTTTACTTCATTTTATACTTTGAAGAATTAAACTATTAAATAATATTTACTATCAGAAAATTATACCCAAAATAGGCCATAAAGCTTTGGGTAGGTGCATGACATAGGGGTTTATAAAATATAAAGTAGGGACATTTGAGTCTTGATAAGCCACTGAGATTTAGGCTAATGAACTACCAAAATGAAATTGTATAAATTAGCATATTAAACATTTTAAGAGTTTATTTGAGCAAAAATCGATTGGAATTGGGCAGCACTAAGCCAGAGGCAGTTAGGAGCACTGCACCAACAGGAGCCAGAAGCAAGATTTTATAAAGATGCAAAAGCAAAACAAGGAAGTTATTTGATTGGCTATGGCCTAAGCAGTTACCTTTGAAGAACAGAGTGAAAACATAAAATGGAGTCACTGTAGTCAAGCTGCTAAATGACTAAAATCAAGTAGCTTGAGGCATGAGGAAATGATTATATTCTTGTTTTAACTAGCCTGGAAACAAACTTTTGAATTTTCTAGTCCTGTGTTAATGTTTAGATATATAACAATTCTTCTTTTTTAAATATATTTTATTGATTTCAGAGAGGAAGGGAGAGGGAGAAAGAGATAGAAACACCAATGATGAGAGAGAATCATTGATCAGCTGCCTCCTGCATGCCGGGCCTATGGGATCGAGCCGGCAACCCAGTCATGTGCCCTTGACCGGAATCAAACTCAGCACCCTTTAGTCTGCAGGCGGACGCTCTATCCGCTGAACCAAACCAGTCAGGTCATAACAGTTCATTATGTATTAATACCTGGACATATACCAGACCTCCAGATAATCCCCTTGAAGGACTCATTTATCCAGACCACCTAACATCCACCTTACATCCATTATCCAGACCACTGAGCATCTGGCTGATAACCATCCCGAACCAATCCTAAGGCTAAGAATGCAGGACTGATTCTTCTCAAGAAAGTACTTTTTACTATAAGGACTTAGCTTTTCTTTCTTCTTCATCTTATTTGGGAAAATCTAGTTGGCCCTTTGTGATGGGCTGTCCTTAGATTTCCATTACTCCCACTTGAGGCAGTAAGTTTTGGTTTGTTTAAGTGAGCGACTAAGGCATTAAAGTCACCTCAGTCTATTGTTTAATATAAGCTAACACTACTCACTTTCCTAATTAGTTACTAATACTCGTGGGAGCCAAAAAGCCAAGAATTCATGTTCTGGAGGAATCATAAATAGAAACTCAATCTGGATACTTAGAAAATGAAAAGATTTCCCAAAGCTATCATATTTTGTAGAAATATTACTTTTACCAAATAAAACAGAAGGAACAGTTGTCTACTGACAGTTATGTTCACATGGCTCTAGTCAGCAGGAATGTTATGAGTCCCTGATGCCCATGCAAATCATCAAAACATGGTTTCATTGAGAAGAGAGTGATTAGGGAACTATTTATATAAAATAAGTCATTTTCTTATGGGAAGGCATCATGAGTTAGAAATTTTTGCATTCTAGCTTGTTTATTTTCCTTTCACCTTCACTTTAAGTCAGAGGAAATGAATATGGTTTATTCTGTCACTTACTGAATATAAATTCTATAAAGGTGTGTACCAAGCATACTATAATATTTCAAATTATTATAGGGCATTGATGTAACTATGCACAGAACAGCAATTAAAGGCCTGCATTTTGTTTTGTTTTGTCCTCTCCTTAAAAATAAAATAATAATAATAAATTGATAATTTTATTAATATTCACTAATGAATAATCAATTATTTTGAGATAACTTTTATCACCCGAGAAGCTCTTATCTGCATAATAAGACAAACTTTGCCTGGCCCAGTAGCTCAGTGGGTTAGAGCATCATCCTGATATGCTAAAGTTGTAGATTCCATCCCTGGTCAGGGCACATACAAGAATCAACCAATGAATGCATAAACAAGTCACTCTCTCTCTCTCTCTCTCTTCATCCCCTTCCTCTCTCTCTAAAATCAATAAATAAGTTAATTAAAACACACACACACACACACACACACACACAAGACAACCCTAATCTACCATATAGTTCTTCCCTTCGTCTTCCCATAACTTGTCTTCCCCACCCAGAAGCCCCAAATTCTTATTCCTTTGTTTAGTCTAAGATAATATATTAACCTCAACCATCTGGCCTCCTGGAGTTTTATTATTATTATTACTAGAGGCCCGATGCACGAAGATTTGTGCAAGAACGGGCCTTCCTTCCCCTGGCTGCCGGCACCACCTTCGCTCCAGCCTGAGCCACCTTTTCACTCCGGCCCCAGAGCCACCTTTCCGCCTTCCCACACTGCCTAGAGGCCCAGAGCAGCTGGGGCAGTTCAGAACAGCCCCCGGCCGGCCAGCACCTGCGTATGCAAATTAACCCTTCATCTTTGTTGGGTTGATTTGCATACTCATTCCTGATTGGCTGGTGGGTGTCACGAAGGTACAGTCAATTTGCCTCTTACACTTTTATTAGTGTAGATTATTTTGTAAAGTTTCCATGCATACTTAACATAATTAGAATTTTTTTATTTTCTCTCTTAACCCTTTGCACTCGCTTGCTTTTTTCTTGAATCCTTTATTCTACTCGGGATTTAATTTTTTAAATACCCCAGATTTTACAAAGCATGGCAGTAGAATAAAAAACTGGAGTTTCTTTTCATACAAACTTATTTATTTGGATTTTTTTATATTTCAAATTATTGATACATTCAATACAATTCGACATACGAGCTGCTACCGATGCTAACCGTGTCGAGTCACACTCGACATCCGAGTGCAAAAGGTTAAATTTGATTTTTATCAGTTGAATCTCCAGGGTCCCAGCCAGATGACCCAGGAGGATGGCAGGAAAACGTTTTTTCTTCTCCCATATTAGAATCAGCAATTTTCCAGGTAAATATCTGTGAGCTACGTTTGGCCTCATGCCTAAAACATAGGCCAGAGATACTAAGATGTATTTTTCCACAGTTCAGGCTTATTCTAGTCAGAATATCTAGTCCAGATGTCCCTTCTCTGCATCACCAGAATAATTGCCAAAACACAATCCCAAAGAATTGCTAAATCTTGTCCTTGGACCCAATGAAAACTTACAGCAATGATTTTATCTTAGAGTATAACTGTTGTTTTGTTCCTGATGCCATTGTAATTAGCTAATTATTAATAACAGAAAAGGAGCAAAGGGAAGGCCAGACATTATAGCCATGTTCCCTGCAAGACATTGGGGGAAGGAGACTGGGCAAAGAAAAGATAGGTGCATGCCCAGTAAAGCTGGGATGACCAGAGAAGGTGCTTGTGGCCAGTCATACCTGGGAACCAAAGTTCATTGGCCAGAATGGGATATATAATCCCCTGAACAAAGTTTGCTCATTTGGTTCCCCTTGACACCCATGGCTCATGGCTCACACTTGGCTTCCTGGCATTCTCCCATGTGGCCCACGGCCATTCGGATGAACCCCCCCACACACACACACACACACACACATACACACACACAATGGACTAATGGACTACAACTGGTCTGGTGCTGTACTGGACCTGTCTCTAACATGGAAAAGAAACTCTGGACACGGGCTTTGCTTCTACCTTTACTAAAACCCGTTACCCTTCTATTGCTGGACTAGGGGAACCGGGACTTCAGAAACACAGGGATTTAATTCCACAGAAATAAAAATCACCCACTTTCCCATGCAAGTCTGAGAAAATTCCTTTTCTCATGATATTGTAAGAAGTCCACCCCCAGTAGCACCCCGTAGGGAAGAGACCCCTCCTCCACATTTTGTCCAATATCATTGCCATGTGTAATCCACTTCCCCAAATATGGAATAAACGGCTTCATCCAATACCAGTGGTACAGAGATTTGAATTATCTTCCTATTTCCATCACTGACTTTTTCTATTTGACCTTATTCAAGTATTTAATATCATTATGCATCATTCTCACATAGGGCTGTTATGAGGAAAATTATATTTTATATAAGCATATTACAGGAAACGTTTTAAACAAAATTGCATTTTCTTACTTAAATAACAAAAGCTCAAAACCAAGGAGATGAAACATGATAAACATTAATACCATTTGCCAAATATTCCCTGCTCTTCACCACCCAGGCAGTTTCTGGCCCCGTTGTGGGTGGTGCTGTGCGGAGGCAAGGCACCTGTGAGGGGTCGGGGGTCAGTGACTTGTGAGTGGAGCTGACAGGGTTTCTGAGTTGGAGCATTCACTATTCCCCTGCAAGACCTTCCAAGGGTCACTTCTGCCACTGCAGCCAACAATGTTCCAGATCATGGCTGCTGCTTCAATATGGGTCTCTGAGTGACCATGAAGAGCAGAATCCTGCTGCGATCCATGGTGGCCATATAGTATGAGCGAGAAGCAAATCTTTGTTGTTTTAAGTCACTGATATTGTTACTGCATCTTGAGCTAACGTAACCTAGCCTATCAAAACTGATACAGAGAGCAGCTCCAACTTAAAATTGTTTAGTTAAGTTTTTCTTGGGACAATTTTAGTCAAAGAGAACTTTTCATTCCATTTTTTCAGTAACTTTTCATGAAATTCCTACTGTATATCAGGTACTATGTAGGTAGGCTTTGTGTTTACAGCGCTGGTTTATTTGGTTTCTGCTTGCATGCAAATTCAGAGGGAGCAGATATGATATGATAAATGCTATACCTGGAAGAGTATAACATTCTCTAAGTATTATCCTAGGAGTCTAGGAGCCTCTTCCCTTTTCTATCTCTGTCTGTCTCTCTTCTAAGTTAGGGATTTTTCAGTCACTGAATAAACAAGGCTACCTGGAAAGAATGAGAGGGAAAAAAAAGTTTCTAACTCTTGAGAAGTATCTTGTAATTATGGAAAATGTACCTTGCTTAAGCCTGGAACCTGGACTCCAACATTGCTTTTGGCCAATGTGTGGCCTCAGACAAGTAGCTAACTTCGCTGTGCCCCTGTAAAATAGCACTACATATCACCTTCCCTGGCTGACTATGTAATTGCTGCAAGAATTAAATTAGGC
Source organism: Cnephaeus nilssonii (assembly GCF_951640355.1). Lineage (NCBI taxonomy): Eukaryota > Metazoa > Chordata > Mammalia > Chiroptera > Vespertilionidae > Cnephaeus > Cnephaeus nilssonii. The sequence continues at coordinate 60,557,915 of NC_137072.1, read as the reverse complement.
AGAGAATGTAAGTGTCCCATAAAAATAAACAATATCATTATTCTTTAAAGATTTTACAGTGCATTGGTGGAACCTATAAATAGCCAGTTTGAAAAAAAATAATAAAAACTCTTGATCCACCTTTAAAGCAACATGTGAACACATTAAAATTAACATTGTACCCTTTCAGCTGTGGGAAATGGTAGAGAATGACATGGTGAAAATTATACCTTCAAGAATCAATCTAGGAGGATAAGGACACATATGTAATACCTTAATCAATAAATTAAAAGGCTAGGTTAAGTTAGCTCAAGATGCAGTAACAAACAATATCAGTGACTTAAAACAATCTAAAACTGTGTTTATTGCCAAGTAATATCTACCAATGTACTGCTAGCTGCAGCAAGAATAAGCCAAAAATTCCCCTGACATCTTCATAAAGAATATGCAGTGCTTTTCTTGTCAGCAGAATGAAGTGAATCTACAAATAACTAGTTTTATACAAGTGGATAAACACCAGAAAAATGCACTCAGTGTGAACAACTGCCATTGTCTTTGAAATCTATAATTTCATAAACTGTTGGAAATTATGTCTAATTTTCAAAACTCATTCCCTTTATTCTGAGTCTCATGTAAATGAAAGTTCAGAATATCATGGTAACATGTAAGAGATGACGAATGGCACTGAATTTGTCACTGTCAGGCAGCTAAAAGCATGAGTGATTGGCATGTACAGACACACCTTCCTATTCTGTACACAGTGTGGGCGTAGGTGCTGAATTGCTTTTCTATTGGTCAGTTTCTCTTCCAATGGCAGAAAAGAAAGTATTCTTTTTTTGAGTTCATTAACATACTCTGGGAAAGTACCCAACTGGGTTTCTCCCTCCCTCCAGCCCCCGGGCAGTGTTAAATATAGACTTTAAAAAACAGGGTTAGCATTTACCTATTAAAAATTACTTTGGCTTTGGGTGATCTGGATTTTACATACAAAATTACTCCAGGAAAAGTTTTTAAAATTTAAGTAAACTAATAGCACATAATGGTTACGCTATGAAAATTAAGCGAAACGAGAGGTAGGTTTTGTTGCAGATCCTTTAATATGAAGAAAACAGAATTTACAGTCCTCCTCCAGGATTGAACCAGGAAAGATTTCCCCAGGTCACAAAGGGCAACAAAAGTGGTGTTCCCCATCCCCACCCCGCCTTTGTATATGTCATTGGGGAGAGGCCAGAAGCTGGAACCCGGGAGGAGGGCAGAGCTATCACAAAGTCAAAAGGGAAGGGGACCGAGAGAGGAATGTCAGCCTGCCCACACGAGGGACCGCCACATGGCCTGAGCTGTGAGCCAGTGGAAACAATAAGGAAACAGATGCGTGGGGCTCTTCGGTAATGAACTGTGGACAGCTGCACACTGCAAGACTGCATGATGTTTTCTACCTGTTCTCTCTTTCCTGGTTTCTCCCTCCTCCTAGCTAATTCCATACCCATTGATACTTTTTTTTTCATCCTGCAGCATTATTTCACAAAGCTTTGCAGCTCCCCATTTCCAACAGTGGGAAAAAAAAGAAATCCTAAACTTCTAAGGCTGGCAGTCAAACTTTCCACAGGCTGCTCCTGTCCTTTACCAACCTTATAACCACTACTTCCCTAAACATACCCTCATTCCAGCCACCCTCTAGCCACCCTCATCATTTCCTGAACATGCCCTGAGCCTTCTTGCTTCCTTGCCTCTTTTCAAAACAAACCTTAATGTTTCTCCTCTCAGTTGTCTTAAATCTTCAGATTTAAAGACAGATTGGGAGGATTAAAATGAAATCGATTGCTTGTGCTCTTATTAAAGAAGCAGGATAGAATATCACTTCGTGCTACAAATAAAAATAATAATTGTTAACTGTATTAGGATTCTCCAGAGAGGGTGTGTGCATGTGGGGAGACAGAGAGAAGGAGAGATAAGTATGTAAGGGACTGGCTTACAAATGTGGAAGCTGGCAAATCCAAATCTGAAGGGAGGGAACAGGGGAACAGGCCATGCGTATTTTAGGAGGAAAAGCATTCTGAGAGGAAAGGGCAAGCACAAAGGCCCTGCAGCAGAGTAGCAGGCTAGAGGTCAGGGGAGAGATGATGTTGTAGCTCAGGTCCCAAGGCAGTGTGGGGGCACAATTCCTTCTTTCTTGGGGGATGTCAGTCTTTTTCTCTGAAGCCCTTTAACTGGTTGAATGAAGCCCACCCACATTATGGAGGTAATGTGCTTTACTCAAAATGTACTGATTTAAATGTTGATCTTATCTAAAAATACCTTCACAGAGACATCTGGACTGATGTTTGACCAAATATCTGGGTAGCTTGGCTTAGACAAATTAACATGAAATTAACCATCACCCTAACCTGTACAAATGCTTATTCTGGTGGCCGGATACCATTATAAATGCTTTACATATGTTAACTGAGTTAATCTTTGCAAAAAAGTTTTAATTGATGAGAGAGAGAGAGAGAGAGAGAGAGAGAGAGAGAGAGAGAGAGATTGGTTGTTCCTCTTATTTATGCACCCCATTGGTTGACTCTTGTATGTGCCCTGACTGGGATGAAACCTGCAACCTTGGCGTATCAGGAGGATGCTCTAACCAACTGAGTTACACGGCCAGGGCTAACTCAGTTCATCTTAACAACCCTATAAGATAGGGTTATTATGATCATCCCCATTTTACAGATGAGGCACAGAGAGATTAAGTAACTTGTTTGATGACTCTGGGACTTGAATCCTTGCAACATGGCTCCAGAATATATGTTCTTAACTACTGTACTACTTACCCCTCAAGAAAAAAAAAAAGTGAAAACTAAACTCATCAATACTTTACATGTAAAATATCTGCCCCCATAAATCTCTTAGTTTGTCTACCATTCACATCTGTTAGATGTCAACTTTTTTTTTTTTTTTTTTTTTTTTGGTTAATACTCACCTGAGGATATTTTTTCTATTAATGTTTAGAGAGAGTGGAAGGGAGAGGGAGAGACAGAGAGAAACATCTATGTGAGGGAGAGACATCGATTGGTTACCTCCTGCACACATCCCAACTAGAGCCGGGGAACCTGCAACCAAGGTACGTGCCCTTGACTGAAATTGAATCCAGGACCCTTCATTCCTCGGGCCGACACTCTACCCACTGAGCCAAACCAGCTAGGGCTAGATGTCAACTTTTACAGAAACCTTACATATGTCCATCCAATGGCTCTTCGATGTAGGCAGTATTATCCCTCTTTTACAGATGATAAAATTTTGAGGCACAGTGAGGTTCATGGCCTGCCCCAGGCCACAGAGTTATTAGTGTAACAGAAGGGATTTAAACCCAGGACTGGTCTTCAAAGCATATCTCCTTAACCATACTACCTCTCTGTTCATAGTTTATCAATATTAAGATGTTCCTACTCATGCCTGTTTTGAAGACTTGGAATTACTTGAACAAAAATTGGTTCTCCGTTTTGATGTGTTCCACAAGTGAAATAAATTTCTGACTACTTCATGCACCAGGACAGAACATAGGTTGCCGCTAAAGTAAATGGAAAGAAATAAAAGGTCATGTTTTACTGGGTAGAGATTAGATAGTATCATCCATTGGGGGCCTGCTGTGTTTAGAGGAAATGCGAGGAGAGAACACATCACTCTGAAAGATTAAAATGAGAGAAAGTGGGCAGTAAGAGTAGAATATAGATTGAACCTGAGAAGTAAATTTGCCTAAGACTACTAGAAAGAGCTTCGATTAGGTTCGGGAAAACATAAAACAGAAATTGCCCATTCTGCAGCATTAGCTGGCTACATTGAAATTAGGTGAATTTACTTTTCTGTCTGTTTTTAAGCGGCTGATATAGAAAGTTTTATTTCAGAAGGAGGCTTGATTTCCCAATGGGGCCCGTGGGACGGCAGAACATACAGTGCTACATGTTTACTGTAGATAAGAATCGTAGAGCAGGGTTTGACAACAGGGAACCTTGCATGTCTTCCTTCTTAACTCACTGACTGAACTTATAGCTTAGGAGAGGAAAGGCCCAGGAGTCTTTTTGTCTGTTCAGAAGTTAATATGATCAAAGAATTTTAGAACTAAGGGGTACCTTTTGTGGAGGTTCAGAATAAGCCACCCCAGAGGTATCTCAGTGGTATGCAGATTACTTGGAGCTAAAGGCAATTTTAGCTTCAAGCTCAAGAGAAACTTCTGACTCTCCCTTTAACTACCTAGAAGGACTTGAATTAGGAACATTGCCCACACAAAGAAATTATCAGATAACTTCGTTTGACCTATCTATAGGGCAGGACAAACTTTGATTTACTAAATGTCTGTTTTTCTTAACATTCTGCAATTACCCTTTGAAACTACCATCTCATCTGTAGCTCAGAATGTCTTACCTAATCATGTTCCCTTTCTATCTCTGAATCTCTCATGCATGTGGGAGGATCTCTGACTCGCTCATGTATGTGGGGTTCCCATACATATGTATGTATTAAATTTGGTTATTTTCTCATGTTAATCTGTCTTATGTCTATTTGGTTATTAGACCTGCCAGAAGAACCTTGAGGGTAAAGGTAAGTTTGTTCCTCTCCCACAGTTGAACTCTTCCCCTACATTTTTCAGAAAATTAAATGCAAACTCTGAGAGGTGAAGAGACTTGCCCAAAACCACAGAATCTGATTATAAGCCAAATTTCTAGCATTGCAGGCAAGCTCTAATTCTACTTCTTCATTCAATATGCAATCATAACTCCTAAAAACAGGCAATAAAGCTAGAGATTCTATCATGGACATGAATTTGTAGCCAAGCTTTGCAAAATTTCTTCGGCACTTCCTATAAGGAAGACACCAAGGCTGTAGGTAGGATTGACTCTAGGCAACATTGCGAAGTAGGTAAAGTGTGAATTCAGTGGCCTCATACTTGCCTCTTCTGAGAGGCTGTGTGATATAGTGGTGGATGGAGAACACGACTCTAGAGACACCCAACCATTTCTAATCTGTGACCTTGGGCCAGTTTCCCAACCTTCCTATGCCCAATTTCCTCACATGTAGATGGAGATGGTAGTATTTTGAAATCATGCTTTAGGGGAGGGTTAAATAAACTAACATGTGCAAAGTATCTTGAGTGGTTCTTAGCTTTAGACAACCTCATAAATGTTAGACATTTTTATTAGTTCATGTCTTTGCCTTGAATACTACCTTGTTCTGGGCTTGCTTGTCTCTGACATTATTGCCTGCTCACAAAATGTCTCTTTTTTCTCCTCTTTTAAAACTCTTTCTCCTTATTTGTTCAATAAGTGTCTGTTTACTCATTCAAATAATATTATATATATGGAGAGAGAGAGAGTAGCTTTCCATGTCAATATAGATAGATTAATAAAAAATCACTATTCTTCATGTGAGGGTTCAGAACAAGCCACCTTCAGAGGTATCTCAGTGGTATGCAGATTACTTGGAGCTAAAGGCAATTTTAGCTTCAAGTTCAAGAGAAACTTTGAGCTAAAGGGGGTACATGAGAAATCTCTGTACCTTCTACTCAGTTTTGTGGTAGGTACACCAAACTCTGCTCTACAAAAATAGTCTATTTAAAATATGTATTTAAAGTTGATTTAGCAGTATAATTGAATAATTTAAAATACATGTTTATAGAATTGAATCTAGGATTGTACTGTTAGATTATATTGGCAAGATATGATTTTCATATTTAAATGGAGTACTCAATTTTTTTAAAAAGGATCTTTTTAAAATATACATTTTTAATATATATTTTTATTTATTTCAGAGAGGAAGGGAGAGTGAGAGAGAGAAACATCAATGATGAGAGAGAATCATTATATATTTGTATGAGAATCATACTTTTAACTTTTTGAAAATTATACTTTGACAATATCCTCATGGAGCTTACAGTCTGGTTACATACTTTCCCTCTTTGTTTTCTTTTTATAGTTTGAAGTTCAAACTAGTGGACTTAGATAAAATAATATTTCCTAATCATTTTTCTCCCTCCCAAGGCCTTTTTGGATAGTAAATTGAAGGAAACCAAAATATGTAACCCCAAAATATGCCTTTTGATATAAAAAATTATTTTGAACTGAATGAAAGTGATTAAAAAGCAGCAAGTAGCCCAGCCCACATGGCTCAGTAGTTGAGCGTCGACCTATGAACCAGGAGGTCAAGGTTCAATTCCCAGTCAGGGCACATGCAGGGGTTATGGACTCAATCCCCAGATGGGGCGTGCAGGAGGCAGCCAATCAATGATTCTCTCATCATTGATGTTTCTATCTCTAGCTCCCTCTCCCTTCCTCTCTGAAATCAATAAAAATATATTAAAAAACAAACAAACATATAGTCCCTATCTCTCAAGGAATTTACAGTAATTCTCTCTCCATGAACAGTAACAACAATAACTAATACATCAAGAGTATTTTCTATATGCCATCCACTCTTCTAAGCAATTTACATTTACTAACTAATCTTAACACAACTATAAAGGTATTATTTTTACCATTTCATAGATGAGGAAACTGAGGCACAGAGCGAGTGAGAAATGCGCCCAAACTCACACAGCTACAGTGGTGGAATCTGTATACTATTTGCCTCTCCTTTACTGTACTTACTTTCCTACCAATGTAGATGTCACCTGAGGTGTTACATTAATCCATTCATTTATTACTTTATTCACTCACCACTCTGCTATTAAACATCTTTGATGTGCCAGACATGTGGGTTAACAAAGAATTACATGTTTAAGAATCTGTCATTGAGTAGATTACAGTTGATTGAGAAAGTCAGATCCTTAAACATATAATTCCAGCACAACATGTTAAGTACAAAGGAGGAGCTATGTACCAATTAAAATGGAAACAGAGAGGAGGAAATGACTAGCTTTGCCTGGGGTTGCTGAGAAAGATTTTACAGAAGAGGAAATTTTTTATTAGTGTCTTTAAAGCTAAATAGCCACTCATTAGTTAAAGAATAATAGGCAGATCAATCCAGAGAAAGGAGAGAACACATGGAAAGGGCTGGAGTCATGCCAGTGCAAGGTATGGACTGGCTGTGATGATGTAGGTGGATGGGAAAGAGAAGGATTTAAGGATAAGAGGTTGAGCTGGAAATAGAGTGGCTGTTTAGGCTGAAGATTTTAGAGAATCTGGCACCATTTGGAAGAATATCAGGGCTAAAAGATCCTAAGGACAAGGAAGAACCAGTTGGTGGCTATTACAGTCATCTAAGCAAGAAAGTCAATGAATCAACTAAAGCATTGAGAGAAATGAATGGATTTGAGACATATTGAGGAGGATAAAGCAACAGAACTTAGTGATTGCCTAAGGCTGGGCGAAAGGAGTGATTAGGTGACAGGGCGAATAGTGATGACAACTAAAGAAGTATCTCAAATTCTACAAGATTATTTCTGAGCCACAATCTGCTCAAGTTACATTCAAACAGCATCAGTTGGATTATGAAGGCCCAGAAAAATAATAGCTAAATCACAGATAGATAGCTATGTAGCTCTGAGAACATAGTCAGGCGTTGTTTCAATTATGGAGCAGAATTCATTCCATTAATCCTCACAACTCCTGTAAAGTAGGCATGACCATTTCAGCATTTTTACAGATGAGAAAAATCCATGAACAGAGAGGTACACTGACTTGCCTAAAGCCACCCAGTCAGTAAATGGAGGAGTCAGATCTCAAATTGGCAGTCTGTTTTCGAACTGCTTTGTTAGAGTATTTAGGAATAAGGGTGGAGTGCTGTGCTGGGGATGGGGTTGGGGGTGCAATACATTACAAGGCAAACTTTCCTATAGACCCCCTTTAAACAGCTCTCTCTCTTCCCAAAATTTACACTCACTGTGGCTACTGATCTCTTTCTCCTCTGCTGTAGGGGGCTACTGCTGCTACACTGCTCTTCTTTTTTTTTTTTTTTTTTCCTCCCCTTTTTATTTATTTACTTATTTTATATATATTTTTTAAAATATATATATATTTCAGAGAGGGAGAGATAGAAACATCAATGATGAAAGAGAATCATTGATCAGCTGCCTCCTGCACACCTCCCACTGGGGATTGAGTCTGAACCCCGGGCATATGCCCTGACCAGAATCAAACTGTGACCTCCTGGCTCATAGGTCAATGCTCAACCACTGAGCCATGCCAGCCAGGCAGTATTTTTTTTTCTAATTGTTGACAGTATTACAGATGTCCCCATTTCCGCCACCCTTTGCCCCCCTCTATCCAGCCCCTACCCCACTCCAGGTCTTCACCACACTATTGTCTGTGTCCATGGGCTATGCATGTAAGTATATAAATTCTTCAATTAATCTCTTCCAATCCCCCTCCCTGCCCCTCTGAGATTTGTCAGTCTGTTCCTTGCCTCTGTGCCTCTGGACCTATTTTGTTGGTCAGTAGAATACTATGCTAAGTGAAATACCAGTAAGCCAGTCAGAGAAAGGCAGTTATCACCGTGACCTCACTTATCTGTGGAATCTACTAGTAATGTACACTGATCTTGAGAGCTTCCTCCTTCTGCCTGGCAGTTGATGTTTGTTTCACTTTGTTCTGAGAATGTGACACTCTTGGCCTCGAAACCCTCCTGGAGGAAGTGAAATCCTTTCCAGAGCTGACTGTTTTTTTTTCTGGAGAGACTCAAACCCTGCTTTTCATTTCAGAGGAAGGTGGGAAGAGAAGAAGTCTGGGAATGTGAAGCGGCTAAGATATTGGATTGGATTTGGGCCTGTTTTGTTTATGGTGTCTCAAGGATATTCAAGTGGAGATGAGAAAAGGAACCACAAGGAAAGAAAGTCAGAAGTTTAAAGTTCTTCTTTTGAAAATACTTACCAAGTGTTTGGTTTCAGACATAATAGTTGAACAGCATCTTCCTGGTCATTACTTCTAGTTTTTGCAAAGCAACCCTGTGCATAACTAAATATTTTTTCTAAATAACTTTGAAAAAGAAATTAAACCAAGTATGCATCAATGGCCAAGGTTGTGAGGCCTTTTTTTTACATACAGGTTTTTTTCTGAAGGTAGTTTATAATTCAAATTCTGAAATTTGCCATTTGCTCATGAGTAAAGACCCACATAGGAACATGTATCATAATATATGTATGAAAAATTTGACGAATACATGTATAAAAAATTTGTCATTTTATTTTTTAAATTTTCCTAATTATGAAAAAAATGCATGTTGGCCATAGAGAATATAAAATACAGAAGCCAAAAAGTTCATCTTACTATTAAATGCAAGTATCGTGAGCATTTTAAATGTATTCTCTTTCCAGCTCTTCTTTTTCTTTCTTTTTGATTACTGCATTTCTTTTGTTTTATAATTATAACTAATGGCCCAGTGAATGAATTCGTGTACATTGAAAGAAAATATATTAAAATTCCTGGGGTGGCGTCACAGCTGGAAGGGCGTCTGTTGAGTGTGTGTGTGTGGCGGGGAGGGAGGGAGGGGGGAGGGGAAGGGGGAGAGGGGCCAAGAAAACTCACCCTGGAGTCTTCTGGCTTGCAGTGCTGGCTCCAATGCAGGCAGCCCCAGGTGGTGGCCGGCAGGGCGGGACTGGGCGAAAGGGGCAGGACATGCCCTGGAGCCAACCTCCCCAAGTCCCTCTCCAGCCACCCCTCGCACTGCAGCTCGAAGGGCATCTGTGGAGTGAGCAGGGTCCCTCCAGCAGGTGGGGTCCCTCAGCCTGGCCTGTGGGGATTTGGACAAAACTGGCTCTTCAACATCCCCTGAGGGGTCCCAGAATGCAAGAGGGCACTCTGTAAAGTTGCTGTCGTACAGGGTGTGGAATGCAAATGCAAGTGTGCAATAAACCAGATTCAGGGTCAACAGTGCCCCAGCAACAACATAACCCACAGCCGAAGGTGGAATTGTGCAGCTCCACTAGGAATCGGGCTCCCTTCTCTCTGGTTCTGGGATGCGTCACCCAAGAACCTCCGCTGCCAAGTCATCACAGCTCCGCAGCTCCTGCATTGAGTGTCTGCCCCGTGGTTGTCAGTCCCCATCATAGGTACCAGCCAGCCGGTCGGACACTCAAATGGTCACACAGTTGCTTAGCCTTTTATAAATATAAATGGTTTCTGGTGTTCCATTTCAAATGTAGTTATTTCTTCCACATGGTGCATAACTTCTCACCTTAAAAAATTATATAAGTAATATATTCCATTGTAAAAAGATTTTTTTTAAAGTCATGCAATAACAAGTATCTAGAGGTAAAAGTATGTTACCTCTCCTTTCCTTGGTCCATTCCTCACAGTCCCTTAAGCAACAGCTTGATTAAATCCACAAGTTTTTCCAAAAGTAAAACAATTCTTGGGGTTATTTATTCCCTTTCATAACTGTAATCTAAATAAAAATACAGATAGTTTCTCTAAAATATTTTAGTGTTTTTAAATTTGTTTTTATTGATTTGAGACAGAGAGAGGGAGAGAGAAACATCAGTTTGTTGTTCCACTTATTTTTGCATTCATTGGTTAATTCTTGCATGTTTGAAAAGTTCCCTGATGGGGCACATATTGCCCTTAGTCAGGCAGGCAATTCTGGTAACAGACAGACTATCTTAAAGGTCAGTAAATATTAGTAAAGATTTACTTTGAGACTATTTGATCAGGAAATTGCTTGAGCCAGCATTGCCTTGACTAGACAATCGGTGCATAGCTCTGGCCCTTGCCAGAGCTTAAGGTTCGCCAGCGTTCCAGGCTCCTTGGTTAGAGTGTCATCTTAATAGGCCAACTGAGCTACCAGGCCTGGATTTAGTGGGGTGTTTTTTTATTAAGGGTTTTTCTTTATCTTTTCTTTCTTTCTTTTTTTAAACAAGAAATTTATTTAAACAAGACACTTGACTTGAAGGGGAAACTATCTAGAATTCATTTCTTTTAGAGTAATTTAGCCCTACTTAGAGACAGCCTGCCCTACATACAAAAAAAGTTATAAAATTGTCGTTGGTTTTATAATAATGAATGAAAAACATTAAAATTCTCCAATCAAACAAGGCATACAAGGATTTTTATGTTATTTTTTTTTAAACAGTGAGAACAAAATAACTTACTGGAATGTAAAATAAGAGTGACATGAGCATGCCACTAATGGAGAAAGGGGGTATTTTCACAGAACCAGTATTTCCCATATTCACCTCCATTTACTGTCAATCAAAACATTGGCCATTTACTTTTAAAAATGCAAATGCTTGCGCACATACATCAGTTACTTTATGCACAATAAAGGAATGGGAAGGGAAAAGTGAAAGAATAGGAAAAACCAGTACAGTAGTAGTCGGGATGTGGTGGAACAGATTATGGTGTTCTAATTGAGAATGTCTTCTTGGTCTGTAGGAACCAGGTTCTGGAGTAAAGTAGCAGGTTCCTCCTTTATCAGACACCTCCTGTCTTCTGCTGGAACACACCATCCTCCACTTCCAACTATGCAGGTGTGTCTCTTTCATTGATTGGAAGGCAGTCAAATCAGAATCTGATCTGCATCATTGACAAACCCTGTCGTTCGCAACAGGCTTGCATTAGTTTACTAAATGGGTATGTGTCTTAATCTTTTTAAAACTTTTTTTTAATATTTTTTTTTATTGATTTCAGAAAGGAAGGGAGAGGGAGAGAAAAATAGATGAGAATCATTGATCAGCTGCCTCCTGCATGTCCCCTAATGGGGGCGGAGCTCGAAACGCATGCATGTGCCCTGACCAGGAATTGAACCATGACCTCCTGGTTCATAGGTCAACACTCAACCATTGAACCACACCAGTTGGGCAAAAGTCAAGTATTTCCACATCTGCCTTGCACCATCATTTTGTATGTGTATGTTTATACACATACAAAACACCTTCTAGACACATGTTTCTCAAATTATTGTTCAGGGATCACCTGTATTAGAATCACCTGTCTTAAAACAATGAAGATTCTCAGATGTCAGGGCCAAAAATTCATTTAATAAGTCTGGAAGGAGTGGGTATAGGATAGAATCTGTATTTAAGATCCTAAGGGATATTATACATATTAAAGTTTGAGGACAAAGTTCTAATCTAGACAGTTGCTACATAAGCTGTAGGCGCTGTGTTTGTGTGTGAAAAGCCACGTCCTGGTGGCTTAGGGTTCAGGATCTGGAGAAGGGCCACGGGCAAATGATGAGACAAGAAATAATAATTTGGAAATTGGGGAGCCAGGCAGAAAGTTCAATGCAAGGGGAAGGACTTCACTGGTACCCAGGCCTTGCCAACCTTTTATTCAATTTTGGATACACATGTTGGTTGCCCTTAGTCAGGCAGGCAATTCCGGTAACAGACAGACTATCTTAAAGGCCAGTAAATATTAGTAAAGATTTACTTTGAGACTATTTGGTCAGGAAATTGCTTGAGCCAGCATTGTCTTGACTAGACAATTGGTGCATAGCTCTGGCCCTTGCCAGAGCTCAAGGTTCGCCAGCGTTCCAGGCTCCTTGTTTATACTTTTCTGATAGTGAAGACAATGGGTACCTTCCAACATTTGTGTCCTGCTTGTCTTCACTCCCTGTGAATTAAATTATAGCAATTATGTCTAGGGCTGTCTATGTCCCCACTGTGAAGAATTTGCAAATAAAAAGTACACATGGTAATGTGAATAGAGATCATTTTTCTTGTGTTGTCAAATAGCAGTTTACCTCCAGTCTCAATATATGTTTTCTCTTTTTATTTCTATTGCTATTACTAGAAATCGTATGGGCTTACTTACCATCTTGTTAGCACTGATTTCCAAGTGGTCAATTAAGATAGCATAGTGCCCTAGCTAGTTGCTCAGTGGTTAGAGTGTTGGCCCATGGACTGAATGGGGTTCAATTTCCTGTCAAGGGCACATACATCAGTTGTGGGTTCGATCCCTGGCCCAGTCAGGTGAGTGCAGGAGACAACTAATGAATGTTTCTCTCTCCTTCTCCCCCCCCTCCCCGCCTCCTCCCTTCCACTCTGTCTGAGAATCAATGGAAAAAATATCCTCAGGTGAGGATTAAAAAAATAAATAAAAAGATAGAATAGTACTGTGCCCAGAGACAAGGGTTTTCCAGCAAACAGCAATAAATAGATAGAAATGCTATAAGATTTCTTTTGTCTTTGGAATTAAAATTCAGGAATATCAGACTTCATTGGGTTGATAAAATACAGGAGGTAAATACAGAAAGAATTATAGTCAACCTTATTTATTCCGTATACTTTTTTTTGTAATGTTTATAACAGTTTTATTCAAAATGGCCCACAATTGGAAACAACTTTGATGTCTCTCACCTGGTGAGCTGTCAAACAAACTGGTAGATCCATACCATGGAACACTGCCCAGCAACAGAAAGGAATGAACTATTGATTCATATGACAATCTGGATGAATCTCCAGAGAACCATACCAAATGAGAAAGCTAATCAGAATATGTTATATACTATATGATTCATTTTTGTAACATTCTAGAAATGGCAAATTTATAAACATGAAGTAGAGATTAGTGGTTGTCAGGGGTTAAGGAAGGAGTGGGTATAGGACAGAAATGAGTGTGGCTTGTCCAGTATACTTTTGATAATTTGTTGTGAATTACAATTTTTAAAACTGTTTTAATTATGTATAACATATGTAAGTGTACATATACAGTATATATGTGTGTGTGTGTGTGTGTGTGTGTGTGTGTGTGTGTGTGTGTATAAACTAGAGGCCCGGTGCACGAATTCGTGCACAGGTGGGGTCCCTTAGCCTGGCCGGCAATCAAGGCCGATTGGGACCATGGGAGGTTGGCCAACTGCAGGAGGTTGGCTGTGGGAGCGCATTGACCACCAAGGGGAAGCTCCTGCATTGAGCATCTGCCCCCTGGTGGTCAATGTGTCATCATAGCAACTGGTCAACTGTAACAGTCGCTTAGGCTTTTATATATATATACTAGAGGGCTGGTGCACGAAATTCGTGCATGGGGGGGAGGGTCCCATCAGCCCAGCCTGCACCCTCTCCAATCTGGGACCCCTCGGGGATGTCTGACTGCCAATTTAGGCCCGATCCCTAAATCGGCAGTCAGAACACCTCTCACAATCCTGGACCGCTGGCTCTTAACCACTCACCTGCCTGCCTGTCTGATCACCCCTAACCACCTCTGCCTGCCGGCCTGATGGCCCCTCACTGCCCCCCCCTGCCGGCCTGGTTGCCCTAAACTGCCCCCCTGCCAGCCTGATCACCCCTAACTGCCTCTGCCTGCCAGCCTGATCGCCCCAACTGCCTCCCCCCACCGGCCTGGTTGCCCCCAACTGCCCCTCCTGCCAGCCTGGTCGCCCCACGCAGCCTGCCGCTCGGTCATTTGGTCGCCCCTCACTAACCCCCCTGCCAGCCTAGTCGCCCCACGCAGCCTGCTGCTCAGTCATTTGGTCATCCCTCACTAACCCCTCTGTCGGCCTGGTCACAGCCTATTCGGTCGTCTGTTTAGTTGCGATGGTCACTTAGGCTTTTATATAGCTAGGCATGTGCATAAGTTGTTAATCATAAATATGCAATTCAATCAATTTTTAATATGTATATATACACCCAGATAATTTTCATTCAGATCAACATGTAGTCCTTCATAAAGTACAACTTTTATTTCATTTTAGAATAATATATTTAAATTATAATTAAAATAAATGAAACATATTTAAGTATTTGACTTGTTAAAATATTTCAATAAAATGTGATCACACATTACAGAAAACTTGAAAAATTAAGAGAAGAAAATAATCAACCATATTTTGTCACCTTAATAAAATATTTTAATTTCCAATAACTTTATTCAAGTCTTTTTTCATATAAATATACATATATACTTATATATACATATATACCTATTTCTTTTTTTAATTTAATAAATCTTTATTTTTCAGATTATTACAATAGTTTCTCCTTTTTCCCCCCATAGCTCCCCTCCACCCAGATCCCACCCCACCCTCTGCCCTTGCCTCCCCCCCCCCACTGTCCTCATCCATAGGTGTACAATTTTTGTCCAGTCTCTTCCTACACCCCCACACCCCTTTCCCCCTGAGACTTATCAGTCCAATCCCTTTCTATGCCTCTGATTCTGTTATATTCACCAGTTTATTCTGTTCCTCAGATTTTTAATTCACTTGATTTTGGGGTTCACTTGTTGATAGATATGTATTTGTTGTTCATAATTTTTATCTTTACTTTTTTCTTCTTCGTCTTAAAGAATACCTTTCAGCATTTCATATAATACTGGTTTGGTGGTGATGAACTCCTTTAGC
Organism: Cnephaeus nilssonii; assembly: GCF_951640355.1. Classification (NCBI taxonomy): domain Eukaryota; kingdom Metazoa; phylum Chordata; class Mammalia; order Chiroptera; family Vespertilionidae; genus Cnephaeus; species Cnephaeus nilssonii. The sequence continues at coordinate 60,542,696 of NC_137072.1, read as the reverse complement.
TTTTTCTTATCTGTGAAGCTCTTTATCTGACCTTCCATTCTGAATGATAACTTTGCTGGGTAGAGTAATGTTAGTTGTAGGTTCTTGCTATTCATCACTTTGAATATTTCTTGCCACTCCCATCTGGCCTGCATAGTTTCTGTTGAGAAATCAGCTGACAATCATATGGGTGCTCCCATGTAGGTAATTAACTGTTTTTCTCTTGCTGCTTTTAATATTCTCTCTTTGTCTTCTGCTCTTGGCATTTTAATTATGATGTGTCTTGGTGTGGTCCTCTTTGGATTCCTTTTGTTTGGGGTTCTGTGCGCTTCCTGGACTTGTAAGTCTATTTCTTTCACCAGGTGGGGGAAGTTTTCTGTCATTATTTCTTCAAATAGGTTTTCAGTATCTTGCTATCTCTCTTCTTCTGGCACCCCCATTATTCTGATGTTGGTACGCTTGAAGTTGTCCCAGAGGCTTCTTACACTATCTTCAACTTTTTGGATTCTTTTTTCTTTTTGCTTTTCCGGTTGAGTGTTTTTTGCTTCTTCGTATTTCAAATCTTTGATTTGATTCTTGCGTTCCTCTAGTCTGCTGTTGGGTCTCTGTATAATATTTTTTATTTCAGTCAGTGTATGTTTAATTTCTAATTGGTTCTTTTTCATATCCTCGAGGGTCTGGCTAAATTTATCAGCCTTTTCTAGGAAATTCTTGAAAAACCTTATAACCGTGGTTTTGAATTCTATATCCAGACGTTTCTTTTCCTCCATTTCTTTCATTTGTGATCTGTTACTTTGTCTCCACATTTTCGCTTCTTCTCTGAGTTGGTAGGGTAGCTTTGTGTGCTAGGTTTCCTATATGGCCCAGTGGGTCGGCCTCCCCAGTTACCTGAGGTGGACACTCTTGGTGCACCCCTTTGTGGACTGTGTGTACAGCCTTGTTGTAGTTAAGTCTTGATTGTTGTTGGTATCACTGGGAGGAATTGACCTCCAGGCCAATTGGCTATGTATATCAGCTGTGTCTACACCAGGAGACCTGTGCTGGAGACAGCCTTATGGGACCAGACTTGCAAAATTGCAAAAGCCTCTGTGCTCAGCTTGGATGGGGTGGAGTCTTAGTGCTGAGCAGACAGTCTTGGCTTCCCGTCAGCCCTGCCCTTGCACGCGCACCTCCAGACCTCTGCCTTCTGCGGCTCCCCTGAGTTTCCGCCTGACAGTCCAGAATCCCCTAGGCTCACCCAGAACTGGGGTTCAGTGCAGTCGGAACTGGGTTCAGTGCAGTCAGGAGCTTCCGACTCCCGTCCGCTAGGGAGAGCTAGCGGCACCCTCCGCAGTCAGTCTTCTCTGCGCGCACTGCATGCGCACGCCTCCAGACCCCTGCCCACTGCGGCTCCCCTGAGTCTCCAAGTCTCCATGTGCCTTTCTCTCCACCTGACAGTCCAGACTCCCCCCATATGAGCCTGGGTCCACGGGGTTTCGCCCGGAACTGGGGTTCAGTGCAATCGGAACTGGGATTCAGTGCAGTCAGGGGCTTCCTTCCCTCTCCCGCCAGAGAACGCCAGCCAGGCACTCAGCCACCCTTCCTCTCTGCGCGCATGTCTCCATACCTCAGTTCTTTGCAGCTCCTCTGATTCTCTGTGTGCTTTCCTCTTTCCTTCTAGTTGTAGAATTCCACTCAGCCAGCTTTCCTGTGGTTCTGGATGATGTCCGTTCTGTATTTTAGTTGTAGTTTTGAAATTGTTGTGCGAGGCAGAAGTTTAGGTGTTTACCTATGCCGCCATCTTGGTTTCTCCTCCTATATACCTATTTCTTCAATTGTAAACAGAGCAATATATATAAAATTTCAAATCCTGCTTTTTAATCTAACACTGGAGGCCTGGTGCACGAAATTCGTGCACAGAAGAGGTGTCCCTCAGCCGAGCCTACACCCTCTCCAATCTGAGACACCTAGAGGGATGTCCAACCGCCTGTTTAGGCCCGATCCTACTGGTGGAATCGGGCCTAAACGGGCGGTTGGACATCCCTCTCACAATCCAAGACTGCTGGCTCACAACCACTCACCTGAATGCCTGCCTGATTGCCCCTAACTGCTTCTGCCTGTCAGCCTGATCACCCCTAACCCAGTGATGGGCAACCTTTTGAGCTTGGTGTGTCAAACTTCGCCAAAAAACTGAGCATAACTCAGATAATGTGTCACTTTGAGGAAAACACATTATTTCGCAAATGTTTCATCCTCAGGAGCAGCAAATGTTTCATCCTTGGCATGCAGCCGCCTCAGCGGCTGCGTGTCATCAGAAATGGCTACGCGTGTCAGTGCTGACACGCGTGTCATAGGTTCGCCATCACTGCCCTAACCACTCCCCTGCCAGCCTGATCGACACCTAACTGCTCCCCTGCCAGTCTTATCACCCCTAACTGCCCTCCCCTGCCAGTCTGGTCACCCCTAACTGCCGTCCCCTGTATGCCTGGTTGCCCCCAACTGCCCTCCCTTGCCAGCCTGGTCGCCCCTAACTGTCCTCCCCTGCAGGCATGGTCCCCCCCAACTGCCCTCCCTTGAAGGCCTGGGTCCCCACAACTGCCCTCCCCTGCAGTCCTGGTCCCCCCTAACTGCCCTCCCATGCTGACCTGGTCTCCCCCAACTGCCAGCCTGATCACCTCTAACTGCCCTCCCTGCTTGCCTGATCTCCCACAACTGCCCTCCCCTGCAGGCCTGGTCCCCCCCAACTGCCCTCCCCTTCAGGCCTGGTCCCCCCAACTGCCTTCCCCTGCAGGCCTGGGTCGCCCCCAACTGCCCTCCCTTATTGACCTGGTCTCCCCCAACTGTCCTTCTCTGACGGCCTGGTCACCCCCAACTGCCCTCCTCTGCTGGCCTGGTCCCCCCCCCCAACTGCTCTCCCCTGCAGGCCCGGTCCCCCCCAACTGCTCTCCCCTGCAGGCCTGGTTCCCCCCCACCAACTGCCCTCCCCTGCAGGCCTGATCCCTCCCAACTGCCCTCCTCTGCTGTCCTGGTCACCCCCAGCTGCCCCCAACTGCCCCCAACTGCCCTCCTCTGCCAGCCATCTTGTGGTGGCCATCTTGTGTCCACATGGGGGCAGCCATCTTTGACCACATAGGGGCAGCCATCTTGTGTGTTGGAGTGATGGTCAATTTGCATATTACTCTTTTATTAGATAGGATTATAAATATGCATTTTTAATGCTATTTTATGATTCCTTGTGTTTATAATTATTTGATTCTGCATAATAATTCATTGAAAAACATACTATAATTTTCTTATTCTTCTTCTGATAGAAATGAAGCTTGTTCCAAGATTTTGCTCTTTTCTGTGAATACCTTTGTGTATTCACAAATTTTTCAATTTAGTAAATGGTTTTTCAAATATCCATTTTACTAAAAACAAACAGTCTTTCTTTTAGTATTATGGGGCAGGAACAAACTTTCCTCTACCCTCAAGGTACTTTTGACTGGTCTAATAATAAAATAGACATTAACAGATTAACAAGAGAAAATGACCTGATTTAATATGTACATATGTATGGAAACTCCACATATGTGAGTCTGAGACTCCCACACGCAACAGAGGTTCAGAGATAGAAGTGGAACATAGGACATTTAGAGCTAGGGATGAGGTAAAGCACCTTGAGCTTCAGAAGGTAATTGCAGGGAGAGTACTTGTTCAGTACTTGCATGGCCAATGTTTAGTGTTACTTCTGCTAGAAGCACCTAAATTTCCTTGTTTCCCTTTAGAAACTACTCCCTCCCTGTATTACATTTTATAATTTAGATGGAGTTAAATCTACTGGCTCTAGAAGTGGGCCATTATTGTGAAATCATATTTGCATATTTAACATTGGCATGGAGAGCTAGGGAAGGCCCAAGACTCAAAGTTATTCACTCACAGTATCAAGTGGTAGAGGGCAACATAAAAGATACATGTTAGGATTCCTGTTGTAAGGTGTGAACCAGGCACTCAAATGATGTCCTCAGGTCATCATCTTTCCCACCCATCTCTAGCCTGTACTTTCCTCTTTTCATTCTCAGGTAACTATGAAGTGACTTCAAGTTATAAGAATTTAGTTTAGCAACACCAACAGGAAGAGCTCACCATAGTGCTAGCACCCTCCCCTGCCCTCTCCCAACCCTGTCTCAGCTTGGCTTGTATGGCATGCACACCTCTGAACAAATAATTGTGTCCAGAGTTGTTACTCTTCCAAGGCTGGTCTGGATAACATTCCCACTTCTAGAGCCAGTAGATTTAACTCCATCTAAATTATAATCTAAATTATAAAATGTAATACTGGGAGGGAGTAGTTTCTAAAGGGAAACAAGGAAATTGAGCTTGTAAAGCAAGTCGCTTACTTCCCTGATGTATAGAAGATAGGTGTAAAGTTATTTCTGGTTATCACTCTTATCGTGGGCCAAGCTCCTAATTCAATTCTTCTAGATAAGGTTGGAGGCAGGGTCTTGGTGGCCTTTGCCTCACAATAATCCACATACCACTGAGGCACATCTTGGGGTGGCTCATTCTGAACTTCTATAATACCCTGGCCAAGACATTGACTTTCTATTCAACAAATATAGGATCACAGTACAAAAGTCTGAAAAGTACCTTGGAAGTAACAGTTTTGCCTAATTTCTATAAAATTTCCTAGAGATTTTATAACAGAGTGAAGTGCTCTGTCTCTCTGATTCCATCAAGTTGGCATCATTGCCAGGACTTTCAGGCTAATACAGTGATGGGCAACCTTCTGAGCTTGGTGTGTCAAACTTCGCCAAAAAACTGAGCATAACTCGGGTAGTGTGTCACTTTGAGGAAAAAACATTATTTCGCAGATGTTTCATCCTCAGGAAAAGCAAATGTTTTATCCTCGGCATGCGGCCGCCTCAGCGGCCGCATGTCATCAGAAATGGCTACACGTGTCAGTGCTGACACGCGTGTCATAGGTTCGCCATCACTGGGCTAATAGCTCCTGTGTAGACATGCTAATCTTTAGAAGAGTTCTGCTTGGGGCTTGAATTTTTACAAAAATAGGCCATCCCATGTTCCCTTCCCTTGACATAAAAGAAGCCTGAACTCTATACTTTCTTAAGATGGACCTGAGGAACTACGAGGGCTCCCATCTTTTTGGTTGGAATGGTTGATCTTTCTCAATCAATAAAACTTTCTTCCTCCAAACTTCGATGTTTTGAGTTTTGGCTTTTCTAAACAGTGGGCACACAGACTTTGGACTGGTAATATTATTCACCCAACTTTAGTATGATCATTCCACTGGTTTTAGAATTTCTATTACCATATTCATCATGGACACATAAAACTAATGTACAAGTTTTTGAGCCAGCCGCTCTGGCTTCCTTATATGAAACCATTGCAACCACCCCACCCCCATTCCAGTAACTTTTATCCACTTATTTTAGTTATTTATTTACCATTCTTCCTCTTTGTACTCACTGTGTTCTGTTTCTCTCTCTGGTTCCTCCCCACCCTTCTCCACCCTGCTTTCTGACGCCGGAGGCTGGCCTGGAAGTACTAAATCAGCTCTTGGCTGATGGGGCTCCCAGCAAGGAAGGCATGTGAAGGGAGGGTATTTACTCTGCCGGTGGTCTTCCTGCAGGATCATTTAAAGCTGGCTGTGTCCCTTCATTAAAGGTGATCTTCTTCATAAAACTTTTTTGAGTTCCTCTTTCTGGGTTTGGTTAAGTGATCTCACACAAGTCCCTTCAGACCTAAGAGTAATAGCCCCAGGGTATTGCGCTGTTCTGGTCCCTTTAACAACCTATTTGGACTATCTTAATTTGAGCAAGCCATCTGTTTCCTGTTTTCCGCTGGGATGTGTCTGACTTACTCTACATACTCCTACTAAATGTAACCAGATTGTCACAAAACTGGAGTTATAACTACTACTTGCCTTGTTGATACTGATAGTTGAAGGGTCCAGAGCACACTGGCATGGCTCGCTCTGCTCACCTCTAATATTCACCACTGCATCGCTCAGTTAATTCACAATTCTCTGTAAGAATGAAAAAGAACCTTCACTAAACCATTTAGATGATAACGTTCATCTTCAATGGCTTATGAACTAAAAGAATTTGCATTGCTTTCCTTTAAAGCTCAGATTTTTATCTCATGAAAATTTTTACATTAGATAAGTATCTGTGCCGGAGCTATTTGAATAATAGCATGAATAGATGGCATGAGAGATAAATGTGTATTTTTCCTTGGTGAGTGTTCAGTGCCTAACAGGCTATGGATAAAGTAGTAACTCTGGTAATAACAAGTTGAAAAAAAAAAAAAGCCAACTTCTCTGAGTGCTCTAGTTATTCCGTATCTGTAAGACACCCTCCTGTAGAAACTGAAGTAATTCTTCCAAGCCTTTAGTGGAGCATTATTTGGCAAGTTATTTTCTGGGCATGCTTAATCTAAGTTTTCATTTTATAGCGAAAATGCTTTTTTTAGTATTAAGGACATACTAAAGGGATCAAGGCATACTAGCATTGCTAGGTTAATTTTTTCCTTTTAGAAAGAATGCTTGAAATGGATAAAAAGAAGCAACTGAAGATATCTCAAGTGTTAATTCATTATGTCATTTTCTTGATATGGTTCTTCTTCTGATTACCAGTTGGACTTGTTTTGCTATTACTGAAGAGAGGGTTTGGATTAGTGAGTGGGGAAAAAAAAAAAAAGATATAAAGGGCTGAGTCAAGGCCAAGGAAAACTTGGCTTCCTCACTGTGTATTGGGCAATCTTCTCTTCTTACTCTTTCCTTTCCTTACTAAATCCCATCCATTTCCATGTCTCCAATTACTACTTATTACAGACTAGAGGCCCGGTGCATGAAAGTCGTGCACAGGGGGGGGGGTGTCCCTCAGCCCAGCCTGTACCCTCTCCAATCTGGGACCCCTCGAGGGATGTCCGACTGCCTGTTTAGGCCCGATCCCAGGCAGTCGGACATTCCTCTCACAATCCAGGACTGCTGGCTCCCAACTGCTCGCTTGCCTGCCTTCCTGATTGCCCCTAACCGCTTCTGCCTGCCAGCCTGATCACCCCCTAACCACTCCCCTGCCAGCCTGTTTGCCCCCAACTTCCCTCCTCTGCTGGCCTGGTCACCCCTAACTGCCCTCCCATGCAGGCTTGATCGCCCCCAACTGCCCTCCCCTGCTGGCCATCTTATGGTGGCCATCTTGTGTCCACATGGGAACAGGATCTTTGACCACATGGGGGCAGCCATCTTGTGTGTTGGAGTAATGGTCAATCTACATATTACTCTTTTATTAGATAGGATAGAGGCCTGGTGCATGGGTGGGGGCCAGTTGGTTTGCCCTAAAGGGTGTCCTGAATCAGGGTGGGGGTTCCCTTGGGGCGTGGGGAGCCTGGGCGAGGGGCCTGTGGTGGTTTGCAGGCCTGCCATGCCCCCCAGCGACCCAAGTGGAGGCCCTGGTATCTGGGATTTATTTATCTTCTACAATTGAAACTTTGTAGCCTGGAGCGGAGCCAAGCCTTCTGCTTGCTCAATGGAAGCAGCCATTTCTGTTGAGATTTATTTATCTTCTATAATTGAAACTTTGTAGACTTAAGCAGAGGCCTGGGCCGGCCAGGGCGTGCGGAAAGCTTGGCTTCCTCCATCGCCGGGGAAACCCAAGCCTCCCTCCTGCTCTCTCATTGGCCACAGCCATCTTGGCTGGGTTAATTTGCATACTCGCTCCTTATTGGCTGGTGGGCATGGCTTGTTGGTGTAGTGGAGTGATGGTTAATTTGCATATTACTCTTTTACTAAATAGGATGACTCCGAAAATAAATCTCAGCACAGACCTATCTGAGCTCCAGACCCATAAATACAACTATCTTATTGACATTGCCAAGTGGAGATATCTCCAAATACCTCAAATTCACAGCCTTCATTCTCCCACTCCGGTTTGCTTCTCTTTCTGTGTTCTCTGTGTTGGAGAATGACACCACCATCTACCCAGTTACACAGGCCAGACACCAAGGAATCACCCTTGACACATCATTATCCTCATCTCCTCATCACTCTTCATCCACTTTCTCCCCAAAGTATATCTCAAACACATCCACTCTGTCCTCCGGGGCCAACTCCCTAGTCCTGCTACCATGACCTCTTACTCTTGCCCAGGCAAGATTAGTCACCTCCTTACTGGTTTCTCAATATCTACTCTTTCTATCTTTCAACTAGTTCTCATACTACAGCTCGAGTGACTGTTTTGAAATGTAACTATGTTCCTGTTACACACACACACACACACACACACACACACACACACACACACACAGCTTTTCTCCTTCATTTGCACTCAGTGATTTCCTTTTACTCTTATCATAAAAATAAAAAACTTTAATGTGGCTTATAAATCACTGCATCTTCTGGTCCTGTTCTACTTCTCCAAACGAAACTTACTTCCACTCTACCACTTATTAACTGTGTAACCTTGGATAAGTTACTTCTCTGTGCCTCAGTTTCTTCATGTGTAAAATGAGAATTATACTAATATTTCCACTTAGGATTGTTGTGAGGATCAATGTAAAGTGCTTAGGACTTACTTAGTAGGTATGTAACAAATGTTAACTCTTACTAGCGTATCTTAACTCTTTCAGTCACTCTGAAATGAGAAAGAACCTTCACTCATGAATTTAAATGATAATGTTTATCTTCAATGGCTTATGAACTAAAAGAGCTTGCTTTGCTTTCCCTCAGGAGTGTTATGCATCCTTTCACCATAGGACCTTTGCACAATTGGTTCATTGTAGGTTTTATTTAGGCACTAATCCCTCCCACATAAACTGGCATCATTTCCTCCAGGAAGCCTTTATGATCTCATTTACTAGATCAAGTCATTCTATTACATGATCTCAGAGCAACAACACCTTTACTTAATGGCACTTATCATGGATATATTTTTATATTTATTTAGGTAACCACATGACTAATGTCTTTCTCTCTCTCTTGATTCTAAGTCCATGAGACAAGGGGAGATGGGATCATCGTTCTCTTGTAGCGTTGTATCCTTAGCCCATAGCATCTTGCCTGGCACCGAACAGTTATTCAATAAGCACAAATTAAATGAATGGAAAAGAATTGTATTGTACCCTGAGAGGAGTTCAAGGCTAGGGGCCTCTCTGACATGGTCCAGGGCTGCCTTGACCTCTGCCAGAAAGCAGCACTATAGTGAGTAAGAATGGGCGTTTCTCAAGGAAGCTCTCCTCACCATAGACCCCTTAAATTTCTCCAGGATGTTGACAATCATCCCCTTCCCCATGTGTAGGTCATCCCTAAGAGGACTATTTATAATAGACATATGGTTCCAAAACTATGCCCCTTGGTAAGGCCAAACCTAAATACACAAAACAGTAACATCCATTTGAAGTATCCCTGTAGGAGAGGTTAGCCATTGAAATCTGTCTTGAGCAGGAGATGTCAGACAAGTGGTTGTACTGGCACCTTTGATTGCCTTTTTCTCCGGACTGGTTCTAGTTTGCTCCATTTTAACTTGCTCCTTTATAGGCCTACACAAGGGTGAAATAATAATAACAGCTCACACTTATTGGGTGTTGGTGTTTGCTATTGCTAGGCAGTATGCTATGCATTCTCTATGTTATTTCACTAATTCTTAATTGGAGAAAGGAAGCCTCTCAGGTAAATGCTATTATCCTCATTTCACAGTTGAGAATATGGAAGTTTGGAGAGATGAAGAAACCTGCCTAATGCTAGAGGGCCAGATTTTGAACCCAGGTAATCTGATGCCATGGCCTGCACCTTTATGTGCTGCATCGCACCGCTTAGCTACAGATAGTGATGGCTTACTGACCTTAACTCATTAGCCACTCATCCACTTGGGTAAGCTCCACAGATCATTTAAATTATCTTCGTAAACGTCCACACACATTGTGAACACGAACATCATACATCTTTGGGTCAGATGGCAAAGTTACCCAGATTTCCAGCAAGATAAATCTTGGTCTGTGATTGGTATATCATGAGTGCTGGCACAATATAGGCACTCAATAAATATTTATTGAATGAATAAATGGATCATACCATTTATACTGCTACACACCCTTTAATGGGATTATGAATATTTTCCCATACAATTTCTCCACAATTCAGAGTCCTCTCCTCTCCAAAAAATTTAAATGAAGGATTTTCTTCTTAATTTATTCTCTATAGTCCAGACAATCTGATCATAACTGCAAAAACTTGAAAACCATCCATCAATCCACTCCACAACTATTTATTGACCAAGATACAGTGGTATGTCCTGATTTTTCCTCACTAGAGAATGGACTCGTTCTTCTCTGATGACTATGCATCCTGGCGTCCCTTCTGTCTTCTCTCCTCTCATAGTCAGGCCTGTCCAGTGCTTCTCTCTGTAATGGTCCACACACCTGTTACTGTTACAGTTACTGTTACTACTACCCAAGCCCTTCTCTCTCAAGCCTGACCTCCATTCTACTGTAACAGGTACCTTGCTGTAGATTCCATAGTGACTATTAGAAACCATTTCTACCTGAAGTAAACTCATTGTAATAAAAAGTAGCCCCTTTCTCTTGTTATGATAAAAATGTATTCATTGTATAAATTTAAAAAAATTCCTTATAAGCCCCCAAAATGACTATAATATAGATAATATTTAAAGAGCCTGTACTATATGTTAAATACTGAGCTAACAAAATGACATTACTATGCCAGTGTTACAGAAAATCCACTTAAGGATAAAAAGACATCCTTAAGGTCCTTAGCTGGAATGTGTGAATCTGGATTTATATTCGGGTCTATCCAGTTCTAATGCCAACAATCTCACCACTGACAACATCTTGTTAAAGGTCAGTTAGTATTCTGTTGTATAGCTGAACCAAAATACCTAGCACTGTCTTCTCTATTACTGGATTTTCGGGTTGTTTCCAATTTTTAAAGTATAGCACTTGATGAACATGTTTGAAGTAAAAATATTATTATTGTTGTTCCTTCAGGAGTATACAAGTAAACTATGCTTACTGTAAAAAAAAATCAAGAAATACATAAAGTTATACAGAAGAAAGTAAACATAATTTGCAATAGCTACCCATTTTGCTGATCATAGTTTTTATGTCACACATGTACACCATATATTATTATCTGTCTATGTCAGTGATGGCGAACCTATGACACGCGTGTCAGCACTGACACATGTAGCCATTTCTGATGACACACGGCCGCATGCTGAGGATGAAACATTTGCTGCTCCTGAGGATGAAACATTTGCGACTAGAGTCTTGGAGTTAGTTTTTTCCTCAAAGTGACACACTACCCGAGTTATGCTCAGTTTTTTGGCGAAGTTTGACACACCAAGCTCAAAAGGTTGCCCATCACTGCTCTATATAAAGAAGTAATATGCAAATTAGGCTGGGACTCTGTAATGGGTCACGACCAGACAGGAGGAGGTTGCCCACACAGGTGAGGCTGGAGCAGAGTTGGAGACAGAGGCAGGGGGGCCTGCCCGGGCCTGCATGGCGGCTCAGGCGGCACCAGAGCAGACACAGGTAGGGGGCCGGCGCTGCGTGGCACTGGTCTCATGGCAGCCATGGGCTCAGGCAGCTGCAAGGCCCGTGGCTCAGGCAGCCGTGAGCCCTGGTGGCTGTGAGGCCTGGGGCTCAGGCAGCCGTGAGCCCTGATGTCTGCGAAACCCGGGGCTCACAGCAGCTGTGGGCTCAAGGCAGCCGTGGGCTCAGGCAGCTGTGGACTCAGGCAGCTGCAAGGCCCAAGGCTCAGGCCTTGCAGCCCCTGCGGCTGGCAGTAGAAATGGCAGCAGCAGTGGGATGATGGTGGCAGCGCCTTCCCTGATCAGCCCGGTTGCCTCCCACAGAGGGAGTCCAGACTGTGGCTTGGGCCTGCTCCCCTGGAGCCGTCAGTAGGACAATCCCCTGAGGGCTCCAGGACTGTGAGAGGGAACAGGCCAGGTTGAGGGCCCCCCCGCCCCAACCTCCATTGCACGAATTTTCATGCACCGGGCCTTTAGTTTTACATAAGTGGAATCTTATGTCCCTGCCTCTTTTCACCATTCCTTACCACTCCAATAAATCTTATGTGTGAAAGTAGACAGGAGGTTCATTATTTATTTTAGAAAACTTGGATTGTTTATTTTACAAAAATCGGAAAGAGGAATCACTTCTCTCCAATTGCTCTTCTCACTTAAAGATATGTCATGACAATTCCTCCAAAAATACTGGTTTAGATCTAACTCACTTATTTTAATGACTCCATAATCATTTTACTGTGGCATGTATTCAATCATTCCTCTATTAAAACAAATTTCACTTTGTTTTCTTTTTTCTCCTGACAATCCAAAAAAGTTTTAATTGACATCCTTATACAAATATCTTACTTAAAACTATGCCTTTACTTCTTTGGGATAGATTCCCTAAGATTATCATCTTGTGTGACTTCTAAAACTAGGCCAGGGCTTGACAAACTGTGGCCCATGAGTCAAATCTGGCCAGCTCCCCACGCCCCCATTTCTGTATAGCCTGTGACCTAGGAATGGACTTTTCTTTTTTCAGTCGTTGAAAATAATAACAAAAGAATAATATTTTGTGACACATGAAAGTTATATAAAAAGTAAATTTTAGTGTATAAATAAAATTGTATTGGACACAGCCATTTATATATATATACCATCTGTGCTATTTCCATGCTACCATGGCATAGTTAAATAATTGTGACAGAGAATGCAGGGCCTGCAAAGCCCAAAATATTTTCTATCTGACCCTATATCTGACTGAGCCTCAGTATATAGAAGTTTACTGACACTTGACCTAGGCAATTAATACTCTTCTCTTATTGTTATTAAATGGGCAAGGTAATCATTAAAACAAATTTTTTTTAGGGCAGGAAAGGGAAAAATTAATAGCTAAGAAGTTTGGGGATATATTTAAGGCCATATTGCAAAAGTATATATTTTAATTATTCCCTCTGTACAAAAATAACTTTAATATTCAAATTTTAATAATTATCAGCATAGGAATAGCATGTAGAGTGATGAGAAGGTACATTCTTTGAACAGGTTGCAATTAGGAAAAAAAGACCTTTGTTTCTCTAATTGTAAGATTAAGGACAGAAACCTTAGAGTCAAGTTTGGCTTATTTGTTCCTTCTTCCTGTCTACCCGACCCACAGTGCCTTTACCTGCCTGGGAATGGGCAGGCATCCAGCTGCTACTTTGCACATCAGGCTAAAATAAGCAGGGGCTCAGTGTGAGAAGGCGCTGTTGAAAAGTGTAAGCGAGCAGGCCAGCTGACTTACGACTGACTGACACGCGGCAGAATCACCAAGAGGATACTGGATTGCAGATGGATTTCCTTAGCTCTGGACACAAAGGCCTGCATGATAGCGGAGCCAAGGAAAATGCCCGCGGGGAAAAACATAATTTTTATGGCTAAACAGAAAAATAACTGATTTTCCTCTTCCGCAGAAGTGTCTCTCGCGTTGGCTGTTGTGATTAAAGTTGCCCTTAAAAAATGCAATGGAAACTAATACAAAATAATCCTGAATGTAAGCTGTAATTGAAAAATAAAGTTTTAAAAAGGGAAAGCAATTAAGTTAGGATTTTACAGGAAGTTAAGAATTTAAGAGGTGGGAACAGTGAGTGTGCAGGAAAACTGGTCAGCAGGCCAGAGGGGCGGTTGTGAGAAGGTTCACATTTTCGATTGCCATTTTTGTTTAAGTGAGAAGTTCACTGTTAGTGGGAGTCATGCCCTAGCCTAGACCTCAAGAAAAACCATCCCTCCTTTCCTCTTTGCCACCAGATGTGCTACTGGATCTGTGCAGTCAGCCGTCATGCATTGATGGGCTGTCAGTTCTTGTCTAGGCACGGGGCATTCCCAATAGCAAAGCAGCCAGAAATCCTGCCTTCACGGAGTATGCGATTGGGCAGCCGACGAGAAACCATCAGGACAGTAAATCAGTACCTTCTATAACAGTTAAAGGCTGACTGATGCAATGGAAAAAATAAAGAAGGGAGGGGGTGGTGGAGAAGTCGTGGGTTTGATCTTAAACGGAGTGGTCAGGAGAAGCCGCATGGAGAAGATGACACATGAGCTTCATGCGTGTCAGGGACAAGGACTCGGGGCAGAGGGAAGCTCTGGTGCCAAGGTTTCAAACATGCCAAGTATGCCTGGCATTGTGGAGGGACTATAAGGAGTCCAGATGGTTAGAGGGAAGCAAGCAAGGAGGAGAGCACTTAGGAATGGGTTGGAGAGTTCGTGGGCTGGTGGGTGGATTGTAGAGCCTCTTCAGCTTTGGCTTTCACCTTGGGTGAAAGGAGTGAAATTCTTCCCTTTAGTGGAGATGTGAGATCTAAGCTCTGAAATCTACTTCTAAATCCCCGTCTCTTCTGCCACCCTGTTTTGTTCCTAATCACTCCCCCTCCAGAGTATCCTTGTAACACCATGGCCAGGGTTAGGGGGTAGTGAGGGAAACACTTGCCTCCCATGCAAAATGTAATGGGGGAGGGGTATGCCCAACATCTCAGTTGTTACTGATTTCTCTTCTGCCTCAATCTCTGGCATGGCACAGTGCAGCCCTGTTATTGACCCTATCTTGATGTAAATTTTTATATTTTGTTTATCATGGATATTTGGCATTACTTTTGATTTTTTGAAATATAGCGTTAAATATTATTTGATTACTGAGGGGTTGTTTTTTGTGTTTTTTTTTGGCACCCTATCCTCTTCAATGTTGTGCCCAAGGCCCATGCCTCACTAATCTCATCCTAGTCCCACAATGATGCTCTCTCTTCTCCCTTTTTCCCCAGCATCAGTCTAAACCAGTGGTCGGCAAACTCATTAGTCAACAGAGCCAAATATCAACAGTACAACGATTGAAATTTCTTTTGAGAGCCAAATTTTTTAAACTTAAACTTCTTCTAACGCCACTTCTTCAAAATAGTCTCGTCCAGGCCGTGGTATTTTGTGGAAGAGCCACACTCAAGGGGCCAAAGAGCCACATGTGGCTCGTGAGCCACAGTTTGCTGACCACGGGTCTAAACCAAGGGACTGTGAACGGTTTCTGCAAAGGTCAGATAGTAAATAGCGTAGGCGTGTGGGGCCGTAAGTCTCTGTCGCACTCTGCCACTGGAGCACAAACGCAGCCATAGATTGTAAGCAAACAGGGGAGAGCGGCTGTGTTCCAGTGTGTTGGAGAAGACATGACCTCCCGTTGAGCCTCAAGCTGGACCAGGGCAATCAGAAGCTTTTCACTTCCTTTTGAAGGATGTAGCCCTGAGAGACCAATGTGCTGTTAAGACCATTGCACGATATACGTAACTGAACCTCTTTAAGGCCTCTAAGTAAACTCCTGAGATTCTGGGTGTGCAGATCCACTGTCTTGTGGTTGCCCAATACAAGCCTCATATGTAAGTTTCCTTGATTTTTTTACAAAATTATTAATCCCCACCCAAGGACATTTTTTCCATCGATTTCCAGAGAGTGGAAGGGAGGGAGAGAGATACACAGAGAGAAAAACATTCATGTGACAGAGACACATCAATTGGTTGCCTCCAGCACCCCAACCAGGGCTGGGGATCTAGACTGCAACCAAGGCACATGCCCTTGATCCGAATCGAACCTGGGATCCTTCAGTCCGTTGTCCTCTGAGAAAAACCAGCTCGGGCTTCCTTGCTTATTAAACCTGCCACCTACCAAGTCTGGAGTGGCTGCCTCTTTCTTCAGTCTCTCCTTGCCCCTCTGTGTGTACAGGACCCACTTTCAGATTTTAGCTGGGAAGCTCCCGAGGTTGCTAAACAGCACAGTACAGCCTTATTAAATTTTAATTTCATGTCATTGTCATGAAATGTTATTCTTCCTCATACCAACCCCCCGCCCCATCACCACCACCAGTCATTGAAACATGTAAAAATCATTCCTAGTTCATGGGCTGTACAATACCAGGGGCAGACCGGGTTGGGAAGCAAGCCTAGATCTAAACTGTGGGTGTCCTGAGAAAGCTCTTTCAAAGTACTGTTTTCTCACTTTTTGTAATTGCTCAAGCTCCTCCAGTTTCCTACACTGAGGGCAAACTCAGGGTCTCTGTGCTTTGGCCCTCGTTTTCTTCTGAAATGTTTTAGCCTCTCTTTCCCCAAACACGTACTCTGTGTGGAATCAGACCCAACCAACCAGATTCATTGTTTGCTACTTGCTTATGACCTTGTGGCTCTTTCTCTTTAGCATCCACCCCTCCCTTCTCTCTCCAGCATCCCTACAAGGCCATATTCCTTTTCTGACTCTGCTGGCCTCTTTTTTTTGAACTCCTACAGCAGTTAGCAGTAATACCCCATTTAGTTCTTAATTATACTGTATCTTTATTTTCCTCTGTTTACACATGTGGAGTGTGTTCCACATGAGATTCCTATCCTCTGTAATTCCTTTAGAGTGCCTAGGCCAGAGCTGAGCACATGGGGAAGCTTGATACTCAGAAACTGACTAATACTCCCTAGTATTATTATATCTCCTCTTAAAATGGAATAGTAGAACGGGACTACTGACATTCTTGGCACCCTGAATTTGGGGCATGATTATTTGATTGGATGCAGATCATCTATGCTCTTTCACCTCCTTTGCCCTGTGATTAGTGGCACTTTTGTTCTTGTCATTTATAAGATTGCTATCACATCGCCTTCATACCGCCTACTTTTCCCTGATTCGCCAATCGACAAAAGGAAACATTCAGGTGAAACAGAGACCTGTTTGACCACTTTCAGTTAATACTCAAGGAAAAAGGGAGAGTGGTGGATAGGAAATGAAACACTCAGGAGGCAACTGTAAAGAAATTTTAAGAGCTTTAACCTCCCTGACAGGATTGAGGAAGTCAGCTTTTTTTCTGTATTTGCCTGATCTCTGTATCTCCCCTTCCTATCCTCACTCCTACCAAACCATCTAAAATCAATGCTGCATTATGAGATAACTAGAGGCCAGTTCCACACCGCCCCCTGGTGGTCAGCGCATGTCATAGCAAGTGATCGAACTCCTGAGGGGACATTTTGCATATTAAGCTTTTATACATATATAGACTAGGGTCCTGATGCATGAAATTCATGCACGAGGGGGGGGGGGTCCCTCAGCCCAACCTGCACCCTTTCCAATCTGGGAGCCCGCAGGGGATGTCCTACTGATGGCTTAGGTCTGCTCCCCGTGGTTCTCTGCTCTCTGCGGACCTGCCTGCTTGACGCCACCGCAGGCCCTGGTGTCTGCTCTCTGTGGGGGCCCTGCGGGGGACTGCTTGCCCCTCGCTGCCACGGCCAGGGGCAAGAAGGGCCCTGCTGTCTGCTCGCTTGCTGCAAGGAACATTCCCACCCCGCCCCCGGCCACTTGCGCACACGCCGGCTCAGAGTGCCTGGGTCCCAGGGATGTTCCCGCCCAGCCCCTGGCTACTCCGCGGCTGCGCGTGTAGGCCTGGAGAGGCCAGGGGTTCATTCCAGAACCCCAGCTGCTCCGGGCCTATGTGCAGGCCTACAGGCTCGGAGTGGCCTGGCTCCTGAGGACGCCTGTCCCCGGGACGCAGGCTGCTTGGTGCCAACGTGTGTGCAAGCGGCCGCCCCGCCCCCAGCCACTCCACGCCTGTGTATGCAAATTAACCCACCATCTCTGTTGGGTTATTTTGCATGCTCACTCCTGATTGGCTGGTGGGCGTCACAGAGGTATGGTCAATTTGCATATTTCTCTTTTATTAGTGTAGATGTGTAAAGCTCATAGCACAGTCTGACACATGATTCTTACTCCCTCTTAATCTCTTCTACCTCTTTCCCCCAACCTCTACATACCTCTTTAAAGTTGAATGGCTCTTTTAAAGCCCTATCTAAATTCTAACTAATATTATGAGTTATCAAATTACATTAGGGTAGAAAGTCAAAAGGGCAAATATTTAAATGTATGAGCTCCTGGGCATGTAACCCAGAACCTGATATTTGCTCTGCAAATTCTTTATATATATATATATATATATATATATATATATATATATATATATATTATTGATTTTTTACAGAGAGGAAGAGAGAGGGACAGAGAGTTAGAAACATTGATGAGAGAGAAACATCAATCAGCTGCCTCCTGCACATCCCCTACTGGGGATGTGCCCGCAACCAAGGTACATGCCCTTGACCGGAATCGAACCTGGGACCCTTGAGTCCGCAGGCCGACGCTCTATCCACTGAGGTTTCGGCATGCTCTGCAAATTCTTGCGGAACTACATTGGCATTTGAGAAATTTCTCTAGATTTCAATATAAAACAATCAGGTCTCATTTGACTGAATCATGGTGTTCTTGTGTTCTACTCCTTTTACTGGTTCCCTACAGTTTAATAAGTTCATTTTGAGGCCTGGCCTGTCAAACCTACAATGGCCTCTTCTCTTTCCAGCTGGTCACTCACACTTCATAATCATTCTCGGCCCCAGATAAATTGGTCTAGTCAACCTCTTCAGACAAAACGGTTTAAAGTTCTTTGACTGTTTTACTTTAAAGCATAAATTTATTTAGGAAAACACTCTGTGTACCTCACCTTATCTGTTTCTTTGTTTATCTTATTTCTCCATTTCTAATTCCTTTGCATTCATTTCTGTCTGTTGAAATCTTCTACATTCCCTAAGGCACTTTGCAGTGGCAACATTATGAAACATAACCTGATCTCCTGGGCAGAAAATGATTTCCCCATTCCATCTATAAGTGTCCAGACCTTTTGTTTGCTCCCCAAACATGACAGTCTTCTCAGATAACTTTTACTATAGTTATTAGTGTCCATATCTCCTCTCGTCTGTTAGATTTAATCATCTCGAAGCAGAAATTCCTTAAAGTTTCTCAAGTGGTGTGTTGTATGAGTGGGTTACTCAGCAAATGATCCTATATAATAAAAGACTAATATGCTAAGTGTCTGGTCATCTGTTCAACCAATCAAGCATAATATGCTAATGTTATGCTAAGGCCACTCAACTGCTCGCTATGATGTGCACTGACCACCAGGGGGCAAACGCTCCAACTGGTAGGTCAGCTTGCTGCTGGGGTCCAGTCGATCGGGACTGAGTGAGATGGGCCAGACATGCCCTGGATCCCTCCTGCATTCCCTCCCAAGCTGGCCAACCTCCTGTGCCCTTCCCAGTCCTACTTGTGCACCAGTGGGGTCCCTCGGCCTGGCCTGCGCCCTCTCGCAATCCGGGACCCCTCGGGGGATATTGGAAAGCCGGTTTTGGCCCAATCCCATAGGCGAGGCCGAGGGACCCTCCCACTGGTGCACGAATTCATGCACCAGGCCTCTAGTATTTAAATGAATGAATGAATGAATGGAGAGTGAACACAAGAATGATGTTGGTAGTTTACTCCCCCTTTTAGAGAAGACCTTAAACTATTCTATAAACTACTTATAGCCAATACTTCCTTAAGTAGAGAGTGATATGTGTGTGTGTTTTTAGCTAGGAAACAATTTTTGATGGAACCTGAAATTTGGAGGTAAATATATATTTTTAATATTTTATAAATTTGCCCTAGCTGGTTTGACTCAGTGGATAGAGCGTCAGCCTGCAGACTGAAGGGTCCCAGGTTCAATTCCAGTCAAGGGCACATGTCTGGATTGCAGGCTCGATCCCCAGTAGGGGGTAGCTGATCAGTGATTCTCTCTCATCATTGATGTTTCTATATCTGGCCCTTCCTCTCTGAAATCAATAAAATATTTTTAAAATTTTTTTTGTAAATCCATTTCAGAGAGAGGAAAGGAGAGGGAGAGAGATAGAACTGAGCGACATCAGCCTGGAAGGAGGGAAATATTTTAAAGTTCAGCTGAGAAAGGAGAACAAGTGTCAATCAGTTTATTTACTGCAAATATTACAATAAGAAAGCAAAGTTACCACATTGTAGTGCAGCTTATCAGAACACAATAGTATTTGAGTCCTTAGCATTACTCCTAAAATAGAAGTGATGAGTAAATATTAATGAGACCTCTGCTTCAAACGGGGGGGGGGGGGGGGGGGGGTCTTAGAGTAAATAATCTTCAGCTTCTGATGTAACAACTTAGGGAAACACAAGGGTGTTGGGGGAAATGTTTTAAGTAAATTGAGCTCTGATCCAAGGTGGGTGGCTAGTGGTTGTTATATATAACTCGTTTATTTTTTATTTTATTGCTTTGAGAGGGAGAGGGAGGATGGAAGAGAGAGAGAGAGAGAGAGAGAGAGAGAGAGAGAGAGAGAGAGAGAGAACTTGTTGTTTCATTTATTCATGCATTCATTTGTTGATTCTTATATGTGCCCTGACCAGGATCAAACCTGAAATCTGTTTTTTTTTTAACTTTTTATTTATTTACTAGTGGCCCGGTGCACGAAATTCGTGCACAGGGGCGGGGGGTATCCCTCAGCCTGGTCTGCTCCCTCTCCAATCTGGAACCCCTCGAAGGATGTCCTACTGCCGGTTTACAGGGAACGGGCCTAAACTGTCAGTCGGACATCCCTCTCGCAATCCGGGACTGCTGGTTCCTAACCACTCACCTGCCTGCCTGCCTGATTGCCCCTAACCACTCTGCCTGCCAGCCTTCTCACCCCCAACTGCCCCACCACCATCCTGCTCTCCCCCAAATGCCCCCCCACCAGCCTGATCACTCCCAACTGCCCCCCGTGACAGTGTGCTTGCCCCCAAATGCCCCCCCCGCTGGCCTGCTCGCCACCAACTGCCCCCTTGCTGGCCTGCTTGCCCCCACCTTCTTTCCCCACTGGCCTGCTCACCCCCAACTGCCCCCCTGCTGGCCTGCTCACTCCAAACTGCCCCCCCCCCGCTGTCCAGATCACTCCCAACTGACCCCCACTGATGGCCTGCTTGCCCCCAACTGGCCCCCCCGCTGGCCTGATCACCCCCAATGCCCTCCCCCACCGGCCTGATCACCCACAACTGCCCTCCCCTCTTGGCCTCTAACCACCTCTACCTCAGCCCCACCACCATGGCTTTGTCCAGAAGAACGTCTAGAAGGTCTCCTAGAAAGTCTCCCAGTCTAATTAGCATATTACCCTTTTATTAGTATAGATAGAGGCCTGGTGCACAGGTGGGAGCCAGCTGGTTTGCCCTGAAGGGTGTCCTGGATCAGGGTGGGGGTTCCCTTGGGGCATGGGATGGCCTGGGAGAGGGGCCTGTGGTGGTTTGCAGGCTGGCCACACCCCCATGGGGTGAGGGTCCCCACTGGGAGGCATGGCCAGCTTGGGTGAGGGGCTGATGGCTGTTTGCAAGCTGGCCATGCCCCCAGCAGAGACCCTCACATCATGGGGGCATGGCCAGCCTGGGTGAGGGGCTGAGGGCTGTTTTCAGGCTGGCCACACTCCCTTCAGGGTGAGGGGTCCCTGCTGGGATGCCTGGCCAGCCTGGGTAAGGGGCTGAGGGCCATTTTCAGGCTGGCCACACACCCCAGCGACCCAGGCTCCCAGCCCCTCCTTTTTTTCTTTCCTCCAGCCACTCATTGATCGGCGGCCCGGGTGGGCGGGAAGATTGGCTTCCTCCATCGCTGGTGGCAACCCAAGCTTCCTGCTGCTCGCTCCAGCTCTGTGGCCACCGCCATCTTTGTTGGTTAAATTTGCATACTCGCTCCCGATTGGCTGGTGGACGTAGCAGAGGGGCGGTCAATTTGCATGTTTCCCTTTTATTAGTGTAGATTTATTGTCTAAAGTTTTACATATGTCTCCTTTTTCCCCAATTGACACCCCCCCCCCCCTCAGCCATTCCCACCCTGGGCAAGCCCCACCACCCCAGTGTCTGTGTCCATTGGTTATGCTAATATGCATGCATACAAGTCCTTTGCAAACCTGAAATCTTTGCAGGATGACACTTTAACCAGGTCAGGGCCTATATATAACTAGTTTTAAATGAGTCCTTAAATCGAACCTTACTTCTTTCTTACCTGTCCTGTAAGCAGTTTCTGAGAGTGTGAAAGTGACTTGTGATCTATTCCCAGGAAAAGTCCATGAGAATAGGAGAGAAAATGGGAAGGGGAGGCCAAGAAGGGATAGATATTGAGCAAAGTCCTATGGAGGGTAACTGTGGCTCAATCCCATAAGTTCTGGAGACAAGGCAAGTCACATATGTCATTTTTAATGTTGAAATATCCAAATTCAAAAAGGTGAAATTAATTTTAATGTTTTACTTAACCCACTTATATAAAAAGCATTATCACTTCAATGTCTAATCAGCTAAAAATTATTGACAAGATGCTTTATATTCTTCATACTAATTCTTTGAAATCTAGTCTGTGTTTTATACTTTCTGCACATCACAATTCGGACATTTCATATTTCAAGTACTCGGTGGCCACATATGCTGGCTACTGTATTGGACAGAACAGGTCTAGGTGATTCCTCAATTATCCTGATCAGGTTATAATGGAGCTGAAGTCTTTTCATTGCTCCAGTCCTTGGTTAAGGGCAGCCCCTGGGCATGCAATCCCAGGTACTTCAGTGTTCCTTGCAGGCAGACCATCTGAGGAAAGTCCTACAGCCTAGGAGAAATAAGTGCTTCTCTACCAGCTTCAAGTTTTTAAAATCCCAAGGGGGAAAAAAATACTCTGATTGGTCTGATTTGGGTTTTCTGTTCATTCTTTGAACCCAGCTAAAGAGGCCAGGAGAGTTAGCATCATAGTTTGTTCAGTGGGTCTTGTAGTCATGTAAGGAAGAACAATACTTTTCCCTTTATCCTCCTGAGCTCTTAGCTGAGACACCTGTAGCAAAAGACATATTCACGAGAGAAAGACAGGAAGTTATTAACAGGTATACTTCATATATACATGGGAGATACCCAGGGAAAGATGAGTAACTCTCTGAGGTAGTTTTGAATTCAGGTTTAAATACCATCTTAATGGGAAAAGAAAGTGGGGAATGTAGGCCTCTTAAGGGAGAGCAAATGAATTTTAGGGAACAAGAATGGGCCCTTAGGGGACTAGATGGGAGTTATGATAGTTTGTGGCAAGATTTGCCTAGGCGTGGTGTCTTCTAGTCTCCTCTCCTGTAATGAGTCAATCCTCCCTGATTGATGAAACTTCAGGGAAGAGGATTTAAAACAACTGAGTTCCTATTGGAGGACCTGTTTTTAGACACATAAGGGAGTTCAGAGAAAACCTCTCCATGCATATTACTGAGTTGAAGTCAGAAGGCATAATATATAGTCACTGGGGACAATTATGTTATCTACACACCCATCCCAATGTGTCCGCATCTAATTTTTTCTTTAAATAGATTATCAGAAATCCATTATTTTATATAGTATTATACAGTTCAGGCTTAATTTTATACAACACAGCTATTGGTGTTTGAAAGACTGATTTGTTTTTGAGACACATAGGTACATTTCTATTCTGAATTCATATTTATTTCATTGGGTGGTGGTTCTTAGTGTTTGTTTTGTTGTTTTTTTAAGAAATTCCCAGAAAAATAATGTAATTTTTACAAAACTAGACAGGTTTAGGCAGTTCCATATTTGTCTCTATTATTTCAAAGTTACTGTAGTTTCTTGGGATCCACAGTCCCTTTCTGGTCTTCCTGCAGTCCAAAGCTCCCCAGACGTTTGATGATTTAAGTGCATCTTGAAGTTCACACTTTCACGGAAGTCCCCATTTATTTAAATTGTGACTCATTTATCACTCTTTTTTGATGGTATGATTTTATATCCATCAAACACCTCTGCAAGTCTTTAAGATGCCATTGCAGTCAAGCCAATTCACTAATGGAAATATGTTCTGTAAATTTAATTATAAATAAATTCCTGTGTTTCCTTGCAAAGATTAGGGCACTTTACATGTACCAGGAGTGGAGGTTCTGGAATTAGACTGCCTGGGATAATATACCAGCCATGCCACTTAGTTGTGCGACTTTGGGCAAATTACTTTACTCCTTAATGTCTCAGTTTCATCTTAGGTGAAATAGGGATAATAATTGTATCTACTTCCTGGAGTTGTTGTGACGATACAACAGGATATTTCATGTGACTCTCTAATGACAGTGCCTGTCACTTAGAAAGCACTTAGTAAGTATTAACGAGTGGGCAGTAGAAGTAAGATGTATCATGGTTTGAGTTTCTCAGACTTCAACAGGAGGCAATTTATTATATCCCTTAAATGATTTTCCATTAACTCGACTATCTGAATTTCTATATTCTGATTCAACTTCTCTTACATGTTAGAAACTGATGGCAAAGGACACAAGTGTGAAGAAAATTCTCATAAACTTCATGACACAATGATGAACTCTCCTGGTGAACACTATAATATGAACAGCTTTTTATTTCAAGTTGAATACATTGCTTCATCCTTTCCCTTCAACCTTTTATTGTAGTTCCCATAATGACAAAGGACTTGGGGGAGTGGAAAGGAAGAAAAACATCTAGAAAATGCAGTATTTACCTGAAGAACAACCATTCAAACAAGAAGAGATGGAGAGTGTTAAATGATCAGTTTAAGATCCCTGTCCAAACACTAGCACAGAGGCTTGAGAATCAACTTAGATAAGTTCTAGAGAATAAATTCTTTTGCACAGTCTGACTGAATTTTTAAACCCTGCATCAGTGCTAACTTCATAATTTGTGGGGCCCAGCACAAAACGAAACGCAGAGCGTCTTGTTCAAAAAATAGGGGGAAAAAAGGAAATTAAAGGTACTAAAATGTAAAACTTTTACTTTTCTTCCAAGATCTCTCTTTAAATTTGTCATGGTGTTTTTATTTTCTATTTAATGTTGTTCTAACTAAAGAAAATTAGAATTTTAAGTATTAGCATACATTTTACCATTCATCTTTAAATTGTACAATGCAAATTTTAAATGCAAACATAAGCTATTAATTCATAAGCAAAAGAATCAAAACTATGTAATTTCTATTTTGTAGCTCTTATATTCACGTGTATTTAATTCTTACCAGAATGGTGGAGACACTGCACAAAACTAACCCAACTGTTTTATTCCACTTCTTGATAACTGCATGTTCTACTAACACTCTAATTTTAGCCTAAGGATAAGGAAGGACTGAAAGGGAAATGAATTATGGGTTGCCCTAACTTTCCTTTTCTTTCTATATCATTTTCAGTACCACTTGTTGGCTAATACTGAGAAAAATGAGGACTGAGAAAGGGTCTGATAGGGTTCCTTGCTCATCTGTGTTTCTTCGAATGCCATTGCCTTCTTTCTGGATTGGAAGCCAAGTTCTGGTTCAAACGGAAAGTGTGGCCTCTAGGGGCTGTCAATGTCCTAGTTTCCTCAGTCCTAGATGTAACCTACTTACCTTATCCTAGCTTTGAGCCTCATTGAACTCTCACACACCACGGATCCAATGGAATTTTATGCTTATGGCGGCATCTTGAATACCACATGCAAATAGGGTGGCAAGCAATAGCAGACATACTGCGTGTATCTCCTCTGCTCTCACACATACTCCAGTGTTCCGACAAACTTCACTTACAAAACACAGGTTCAAAGAGAAAATTGTTAAGGATTTCAAGGTAGAGACAGCAGCACATTAAACTAAATGCAGGCCTTCTAAAAGGGCCCCATGCAACTAACGGCACTTGTCACACTCTGGTGATGCCGCCCTCCCATATGTAGGAACCAAACATCTCAAATTCCTTGCTGGTTGGGGAGAGACCGTTCAGTGCAACCTAATAATTCACTCCTTCCTTGGTAACAGAACTCCAATTTTATTTAAGTTTTCCAGCATCTTCTGCAGCTACTATAGCCATGTGAACAAGTTTTGGTTAATCAGACATATGAGAAAGTGTTGTATGGGTTTTGGGAATAGCAACCTCATTCCTCATTTCTAGCTGCCTGGAATAATACAACTGAGTCACCTTGGAACGTGAAGATTTGCCGTTAGGATTTTGAAGATGACCTTGAAGGTGGAAGTTAAGTTCCAAAAAAAAAACAGATAAAAGGTGCCTGAGTTCCTGCCACATGAGCCTTGGTTGCTTACCTCAAAGACTTTTTAATGTGTGAGAGAAATAAACTTGAATCTTGTTAACCATTTGACAGTGTCATTACACACAGGTGAAAATTTCTAATTTACAAGAGGACACTCCACTAGTTCACATAGGCTAACAAATTAAGTTAAACAATGTTTAAATACAAGTCTTGGCCTGTCCTCAATTTGTTACTGGGTAGCATGTTTAGAAGCCTCTGGCTGGAAGGGCAACCATTTCTAAGATTCAGAGGTACTTTTTCTCTTTTTCCCAGTTCAGGACTATATTCTGGAGCTCAGAGGTTGCTGACAGATTCCAGATAAAAGCAGTGCTATAATGAAATGTGTTATGACAATAATCCTATATAATAAAGAGCTAATATGCTAATTAGATGGAACAGCCAAAGGACCTTCCCGACGTCCTTCCCGACGACCTTCCTGATGAAGCCAGGGCTGTGAGGGGCTGCGAGGGCCGGCGGAGGTAGCTGGGGCTGCGAGGGCCAAGCCCCTTGCATGAATTTCGTGCACGGGGCCTCTAGTGTAGTAATAATATAACATGTGAATATAACATACTGTAGTTTCCTAAGTAATTTAAATATCAATATCTCCAATAAGCATGAAAAAAATCATAAAAATCCTTATAAGACTACATATAGAAAAGAGATGTCAACCATTAATCTGTCAACATTAAAAAAAAATAGGTCAAGTTGTCTCCTAAGATTAAAGAAAAGAGCTTCACAGACAACAGTAGGTGACTGCCAGAGGGAAGGGGAGTTGGGAGAGATAGAAGGTAAAGGGGGGATAAATGGTGATGGAAGGAGACTTGACTTGGGGTGATAAAAACACAATACAATGTATAGAATTGTATACCTGAAACCTGTATGATTTTATTAACCATCACCTCAATAAATTCAATTAAAAAAAGGAGTTCAAGTTTACTAATACCGCCATCTAGAGTTAAAAATCAAAATTACTATTTCTTATCTAGGAATAGGAGACTGAAAGGTTGGGGCTTGAACAGGTCTGTTTTTGTTTTTGTTTTTTTTCTCTCCCAACTTGTACTGGCTATCCTACCTGTCTTGTCCATTTGTGGAGAACCGCTGGATGACATCTGCCATGGGGCCATCTGGAGTAATTGGGATGGCATATGGAGTGTCCTCATAAAATAATACATGAAGTGCATTCCATTTGCCATTTGTCCAGTCTACGGGCTGTCCTGGCTAAGTAGCACATAGGATGGGCTTTGAACTCAGAAGGGGGGCTCGAAAGAGGGTGGTAGAGAAAAGCAATATAATTACAAGGTCTCTACTTCTTCTCACATGTCCTTCCAGCTGATCCTCAAGGATTGACCTCAGACCTAATTCTTCCCCTTCTGTCTGGTTTATTCTCTTTCCTCAAACTCATGTGATCCACAATGACATTTTATAGGTTCTCCGTCTTTCTCATCCTCTTTCCAACATCCTTCTCACCTCGCTTTGAGTCAGTGGTAGAAAGCAGGCAGAGAAGGTTTGAACCTGGGGTCCCCCATTTATCTTACCATTTTTCTTTATCAAATCACTATGATTTTCTGAGACTCAGAAAGTTATTCACATCTGTACGGAATATGGAATACGGACCTTGCAGGGTGGTCGCAAAGCTTAACCGGGAAATGTATGGTAAAAGAAACCAGCATGTGGTGGGTAGTTAGAAAATTTTCTTTTTTTTTCCTTCTCTCATTCTCTTGTTCTCCATAAAACAGTTAGGAAAATTTAGTAAAAAAGGAAAAATAGGCTCCTTGCATGAGATATTAGCTATCAATAATCTTCAAAGTGTGATTTCATGGATATGACAGTCCATTTTTATTGCTTCTTGTTTTATACCTGAGTGTTCTCTGAGAAAGGGAAGCTCATCAGACACGGTTGCACAGTGGAAAGAAAAGCCATGGGCTGTTGCACGTCCTTGTCATTTGAGACCAATCACTTTCACCCTCGGAGCCTGAGTTCTTCATCCCTGAAATAGGGGTGCTATTCCTTCTCATGCCCACCTCCTCTAAGCTTAGGAGGTTAAAATAGCTGAAAGGATTTTGTAAAGCCTAAAGTAAATACTAGTGTGAGCAATTATTACATTTTGTTTGCTTCATGTCTTACCCATAATGGACATTCAGTAAGGATTTTAAAATATATATTAATCATGAGTTTTACCTAATTAATTTACCTCATAGTCACTGAGTGCTGATTATCTCCTAAGCATCCATCCCCACGTCTTCCAGCCAGGCACTCTATTTAGCATGTTTTGTGTAAGAGATACTTTGCTAGGCTTTGGTGAGGCTATAAAGATGATTAAGGTCCCTCACAAAGTTGGTTGGCAAAGTCAGAACAATAGAGCAATACAGAGCGTAATTAGTACCAGGTCGAGGAGCGTGTGCAGACTAAGGACATTGTTTGCGGTAGGAGCTCAGAAAGGAGTAATTGATGTGTGGAGTCCAAGGCTTCACAGAGATGAGGTATTTGAGACGTTATATTTTTTGTAAACAGAATGCGGGGGGGGGGGGGGGGGGGGGATTCTAGGCAAAGATCCAGAATGACAAAAGCATGGATATAGAAAAAAGCAAGTAGGAAAAGGCAAGTTGTTCATTGTGACTGGTCTGTGTGTGTGTGTGTGTGTGTGTGTGTGTGTGTGTGTGTGTGTTTGTGGTGTGATGCCTGTAATTGTTGGTGAAATGCAGCTGTAAAGATCAATTAGAAGCAGATCATGGAGGGACTTAAATTATACACAAAGGATTTTTTCTGTAGTAATAGGCCTACAATCATTACAGAAAGTATGTGATGTGATCACAACTGTGTTTTCTGCAGATAACTCTTAGAATGACTAGCGGCCTGGTACACAAATTCGTGCATGGGTGGGATCCTTTGACCTGGCCAGCAATCGAGGCCTATTGCGGGGGGTTCAGCCAGGTTGTGGGGAGTGGGGCCACCGGAGGTTGGCTGTGGGAGCAAACTGACCACCAGGGGGCAGCTCCTGCATTGAGCATCTGCCCCCTGGTGGTCAGTGCATGTCATAGTGACTGGCCAACCAGTTGTTCCAGTGGTAATAGTCACTTAGGCTTTTATATAGATAGATAAATTAGATATACCAGATATTAGAGATACAAACATGCGAGAGGTTATTGCAAAAGACCTGAACTAGGGTAGGAGTGGCAGAGATATAAAATGAATAAAAAATGAGCTGCTGCTGATATGAGCCTACATCCTTCAGCAGCTAATTGGTTAGGGTAGGTTTTTCCAATGGGGAGGAAATATAAGGTGAACTGGAATTTTCTAGATGGAACAGTTGTGAGGATGTGCCGTTAACCTGAAGAGGACACTAAAGGAGGCATCAGGGACTAAAGAGGGGAAATTAAATAGGCTTTCTAGTCAAATTGACTAGCTTTAAAATTCTGCCACTTACATGCCATGTAACTTCAAACAAGTTACCAAGGCTCTTTGAACCTTGATTCCGTACCCACAAAACAGGAATTATATTAATACTTATCCTATATGATTGATGTAGAGGATACATGTTGCTTATCTCCTCAGCAGAAAGATCTGCCAGGTGATTGACTCCATCACCTGGCATCCACAGTGACTGGCTCAGGGGTAAACCTGTGACCCAGATTTGGCCATTGAGGACACACGACTAAACTTGCCACCTCAGAGGAGATTCAGGAGCCATGAGGTACACTGTGTGGAGCCTGAAGAGGAAGCCCTCATAGCAAGAGGCAGAGGAAAGGGATACAGAGAAATGGAGTCATTAGGACATTAAGTCATTGTTGGCAAGAAGCAATTCCTGCCAATCATCCATGCTGACAGACTTTCAGTTATGACTGTCAGAAGACGCTAAATTATGCTATCAGAGCAATAACACCCTCCTCTCCCTCAAATCTCAGGGCCTGACAGCCACAAAGATTCATTTCTCACTTTTGATCCATAAATTAGCTGCAACTCTGCTAAATTACTGTTTTAATCTGGGACCCAGGCTGATGGAGTAATCTCTATCTGGAAACCACCAGTTGTAATAGGGGGGCAAGGGCGGGGAAAGAGAGTATGAGAATAAGTACTGGCTCGTAAACCATCTGCCTGGAAGATGCTTCCTGCTTGCACGTCATTCCCAGAATAAATTCATGTGCTCAAGCTTGATGCCATAGGAAAGCGAGGGGCAGCAAATATTTTAGAAAAATAATAATGCTATCTATCAGTAAACTTCTGTTCTGATTAAGCAAGCTTAGGTCATATTTTCTGTCACTTGCAATCAAACCTGTCTTAACTGAAAAAAGCAGATTAAAAAATTAAATTAGACATTTTATATGAAATTGTCAACACATGGTAAGCATTCAATAAATGGGAGCTACTATTTCCAAGTGCATGAACACAGCTAAATGGATAATTATATCTTTCTCAAGCACTAAAAGTACAATCAATTTATTTAATTTACCTTTTATTTACTTAACTCACTAACATGTATTGAGTTCTTTTAATGTGGTAGACACTATACTGTGTGGTAGTGACACAAAATGAGCATAATACATTTACATTGTAGTTCAGTAAATTTTTTAAAAAGTAATAACTTAATACGAGGGCTCAGTGTCTTAGGCTGATAATATCAAATTCTCACTGTTGTGTCTGAGGAAAGTAATACACATTTGGGAAATTTCTATTCAGAAAAGGGCAGATAATTTCTATTCAGAAAAGGGCAGATAGTAAATGGCATATTATTAAATGGAGCCAGAAGTATGAATGCTATTCATTTACTTACCACACATCAACCCATTTGTCCAATACGTGCCTACTAGCATCTACTATGTGCCAGGCACTCTTAAGAGTGAAAAACATTTATTCCCATCTTGAGAGAACCTAAAATGTAGTAGTAATGAGAGGTGAGCTGAGAGTACATAAAGAATACTATAAAAATAAAACAATAATGCTGATGATGGCGAACACTGTCAGTCACCAATGACCTCCATTTTTTGCCAAACCTAAAGATCAACTTGTTGGACAAACAATAGACAGAGTTGATCATTCCCTTCTTCTTCACTTGCTTCTCACACACCAGCCCTCCTGGGTTTCTTCCTTCCTAGGATGGATTCTGTTATATGCTAGCCACACCCAGCCCCTGGGCTCTCAGTCAGCCAGCCATCTGGCTTCCAATATTATCTCTGCACTGAGGACTGCCAATACAGGACTCCACCCCGACTTCTCTCCACAACTCTGAAATGGCTTATCTTATTGCCTCACTTTATATCAAGCATCTCTCAGTTATTACCAAACTGGACTCCTGATCCACCAGTCCCAAACTGGCGCCTCCCTCAAGGTACCCCCTCCCAGTAAAGGGTACCACTATTCACCCAGTTGCTCAAGCCAACTTTGCAAAAATCCTAATTCTTTTCCTTCTTTCCTCACATTTCCAATCCAGCAGCAAATCTGTGGACTCTGGCTTTCAAAAAAAAACATCTTGACTGTGATCATTTCTTCTCTCCTCCCCTCTAGGACGCCACTTTAGTGCCAGCATCATCCTTGTGACCTGGACTCCTGCAGCCGCCTCTCCTGGCTTTTCTGCTTCCATGTTTATTCTCTGATCTTCTACACAGCAGCCAGAGTGATTCTTTTAAAACTAAGGTCAGACCATGTCACTTCCCCGTTCAAAACTTTTCAATTGCTCTCCCTGCAACCTCTGCCCTTAGATATGAGCATGATTCATTTCCCAAGTTCCGCCTTTTTAGACCTTCTCTGATATCTTACCAAAAACAATAGTTCCTTCTGTCCCCACCCTCCATTCCTTTACTGTTTTATTTTTCTTCATGTTGCTAAGTAGCATTAAGTTGTTTGACCTTATGCTAAGTATTTATCTGTTTATGAATAGGGGAATGTAAGCACCATGAGGATTTTGCATTTCTAATGCCAAAAACAGTTGAAGGTTGGCACTTGGAGGCTTTTATGAAAGCACTCTAGGGATTATTCTAACACGTTACTAATGAGCTACTACATTGTCCTGACGTATTAGATTTGCTGTGTTACTGTCCACATTTCATAGACAGGGTAGGTGAGGCACAGCATCTTTGTCACCTGCCCCAAGTCCCACAGCTCATAAGCGGCTTAGCTAGGATGTCCATCTGGGTGTTTTTCCTGAGAAAAGCGGGGGTCCCTCTCTGCTCCTGGGCACTTGTATGGGGAGGCGTCCGGATGACGTAGTGCGCCAAGACAGCCCTCTTTGGGGCGAGTTCCACAGCTGGCTGGCTGAGACCAGGGCGGGGCTGACCTCCGGTCACTAACCTCTGGGAGCCGGAGGAGACCTGGCAGCCAGACCTGGGCAGGCGGCCAGCGCGGGAGCGGGATGTACTTCTGCTGGGGCCCCGGCCCCGGGAGGCTGCAGCGCCGGGGACCGTCGGGCAGAGCCGAGCTGCGGCAGGCGGCCAGCGGGGAGCGCCACTCGCTGCTGCTGCTGAGCGACGGCACCGTCCACGCGAGCGGGGACAACAGGCGGGGCCAGCTGGGCCGGAGGGGCGCGCCGCGCGGGGACCGGCCAGGTGAGCGCGGGACGCGGGTGCGGGTGCGGGTGCGGGCGCGGCGCCGGCGGAGGGGGCGCTGGGAGCCCTGGGTCCTCGGCGCAGGAGCCTGGAAACGGCGCCCCGCGTCGGCTGAGCGCATCTTCATCCGTTTCGCTTTCCCAGACGCGCCCCTCGGGTTAGTTTCGGTTTCCAGTTCCTCCTAAAAGAAAAACTGAAAGCGAAACCGTAAGTGGAACTAAACTGGACCGCTTTCCAGAAGGGTGCTGTGGTCCCGCCCACTTTTCTTTCGAGACCAAGCCTTGTCTGCGCGAAGCTCTCAGGAACAGTGACCTTGCAAATGTGGTTTTTTGGGTTTGACACCTCTGTCCCTCAGCAATGCCCTAGGGCGTCTTTTTTCTTTAAGTTAAAAAAATATATAATAGCATTTGTACTATTACTAATTGTAATATATAATAGCATTTTTACTATTACTTCACACCTTCACTGTGTTGTAGAAACACAGGGGAAGAAATAGCCGATAGTTCCAATACCCAAAGACAACTGCTAATTTTTGATGCATTGCCTTTTTGCTTTTTTTTTATATTTTATGTATTTAATTTTTATTAAATCATGTCATTATACCGTTTCGTAAACCCAGTATTTATATAATTCTGTACATTGCATTTTCACCGAACATAATATCATGAACTTAATTGCCTTTTTATTACATATTTTTGAAAATATTGCTATATTTCAAAATTATGCTATAATTTGAAATATGCTATATTTCAAATTATAGCATAACATTCCAGGCTCTTAAATTATTCTCCTTTTGTTGAAATTAGTATGTGTGATTTTTTTTTATTAGGGGCTTTTATAAATAATATTACGATTGACATTAGTGTAGATAATATTTGATGAAGTTTCTGGTTCCTTACTAAGAATAAATTCTAAGAGTTGTGTCTGGGAGGAAAAACTTTTCCTCTACCCACTTAGTCGGGAGGATCTGCAAACTTAGACAAGAGAAGAAGCATACAATCTTATCAATAGTTTTGGTGCATGGGAGTTCACAGGAAAGTTAAGAAGTCCTGAGATTCAGGGACTTATATGCAATTTAAACAATAATAAAGCGTTTGGGCTTTGAGGGATATTCAGTTGTGAGGAAGTGACTTGGAAGTATATGGGGGGAACTAATGGAAGGCAAAGGTTAATTTAGTAAGGATTGTTTATACAGACTCAGTGCCAGCTCCGGTGATGAGTCACTCTTGCAGGGGGACACCTTCACAAGGAAAAATTTATGCCTGCTGTTAGTTGGATAAGGGGAGGGAAGAGAACTCTTCCTGCATCTGTTGATTTGCAGTTGCCTTCTGCTCAAAATAATCCTTATGCCAAAGCCGCACATTTTGGGGTGGCACATCCTGATTCCCTTCAGGTGGAAACGAGGGGCAACATGATAATTAATGCCCAAGTGTTCTTCTGAAAGATGGTACTGATTCAGGCTGTTTTCCTGAGCAGGATGCGAGGGTAATTTCTTTCTCGGGTCCTTGTCCAGATGGATTCGAAGAATGAAGCCACTGGACAAAAGGTGGTAGATGAAAAGGTGGAAATTTATTGGAAGCAAATACAGACTCCCACGTAGGAAGGGGATAGCAAGGGGGTAACCCACTAAGCTCCTTTTTTTAAGGTTTATAAAGGCTGCAGTTCTTTGTTTCTTCACACTGCCTTCTTTGGAGAATATCAGCTTCAGATCCTAAAACCCCATGTGGTGACCCTTTACCTCTCCCCCTTCAGTGGTAGAATTCTCTATCTCCTGTGAACATTTGTTTCCCTCTTTCTCCCATTTTTCGGCATTTCTCTATCCCCTGTGAGAGTTTGTTTCCTCTTTCTCCCCATACCCTGTGGCTTTTCCCTATCTTCTGTGAATGGATGTCTTCCTCTCCCCTTATCCTGTGGAATCCTTTTTTTCTCTCTGTGAATGTATGCCTTTTGGCAGCTCCAAGCCCTCACCTATGCCTTCCTCCCCCATGAGCCCCGTTTATTCCTAAAACTCCCCAAACCTGCCTATTTTATCCCTAAAACTCCTTTCAGAACCAGTTTCTACCTCTGTGAGTGTATCAATCTTTGGGAAATTTTTAAATTGTTGCGTAGTTTGAAAGTAAATCATTAAAAAGGATAAGATCACAAAGATTTTTAAAAAGAAAACTTGTGTTAACAAAAACTTCACTTAAAATTATTCTACTTAATTCCAACCCTTTGATCATTCAGAGGCAACACTCTGGGGAAGAATCTAGATTGGCTTGCAGGGAAGTGTGACCAGGTCTTCATTTGTGGGCCCACTTGGCCCATTTAGAGGCATATCACTGCACTCTTCATTGTGTGATCTGGCTTCTGCCTCCCACACTCATGAGACAGGCTCCCTGCTTTTTCCTCCTGAGCAAGGGATTAATTCCCTGTTCACACTGTTCAGGTCTGGGGATCCAAAAGAGAGGAGGCAATCCCATCTTCTTTCCAACTCCCTTCATTTTGCTGGGTTTTGCTACCACCATCATAGAAAAAAAATTAGCTCAAGTGTCATAGTTCCTACAGGTTCCCCTCTTCCATGATTCCCACCCTTTTGAATACCAGTTATCCTATCTAATAAAGAGGGAATATGCAAATTGACCATCACACCGTCACAAAGTTGGCGGCGCCCACAGCGGAGCTGGGGTTTCTGTGACACAAGATTGCTGCGCCCACAGCAGGTTCCCGTAACGAGCCTTAACAAGCAATCAGCAGGGACCTGAGACTGCGCCCCCCACCTGGTGGGGTTTGATGGGGGACCTCAGGCCCCACACCCCGCCCCAGCGCTGGGCCGGGGGACCTGAAGCCGCACCCCCCCACCCTGGCTCTGGGCTGGGGGACCTGAGTATGCACCCCCCCCCATGCCTGGCGGGGCTTGACAGGGGATCTCAGGCCTTGCCCCCTGCCCAGCGGGACTTGACAGGGGATCTCAAGGTGTGCCCCCTGTCCCGGCCCAGGCTGGGGGACCTCAGGCCACGGCCCTCGCCCCGGGTCCAGGCTGGGAGACCTGAGGGTGCGCTGGGGGACCTGAGGCTATGCCCCCCACCCGGTGGGGATTGACAAGGGTGGGGCCGGCCGGGTCTGGGTCTCGCACAATTCTGAGGCGCCGAAGGTGGGCAGGGACTTGACTCTCGGTCCTGTGGCGTGCCCAGACTCTGACAGGAGGGAGATTTTCATATACATTTTACTAATTTTCTTTCATCTCTGACACTTCTATTATAGATAAAGGGCGAATAGCAATATTAAAATATTTCCTCTAATTAATCCCCTTTTAATGTGCATGAATTTCATGCACCGGGCCACTAGTATTCCCATAAAGACAGTATAACACACATTGAGCTATTTCCTTCAGCTCTTTAGCATGGATTTTAGGCTTGATTTAAAGGCCTGTTGGAAGAGACAAGCAATCTGAATGACCCTTCTTTTTGAAGGAAAGTACTATCTTGAATTTTCTGTTAAATTAATAATCTGTGGGGGTTTGGTTTTGCTTTGTTTTTGTTCCTGAAGAACCCATTAAGGCACTGGAAACTCTACACGTTGGTTTCGTGAGCTGTGGAAAGGAGCACTCCCTGGCTATTTGTCACCAAGGAAGGGTCTTCGCATGGGGAGCTGGTTCTGAAGGACAACTGGGGATTGAAGAATTTAAGGAAATAATTTTTACACCTAAGTAAGTATTTCAGTTCATTCATTCATTCATTCATTCAATATTTTTTAGTTCCACCTGCCAGGTACCATGCAAGATGCCAGGGTACAAAAATGACTATGCCAACAAACACAGTCTCTAACCTCAACCATTACAGTGTATTGCAGGGAGGAGGCAGGGAAAAACTTATAACACCAATTATTATTTAAAGTCCTATGAAGGAGAAGGGCATGGTGAATGCGAACATGTGACCCTAATCTAATCTATTGGAAATACCTATACAACTTGGACCCCCTGAGTTGGCATAAAGATTGAAGTAAAAACATTTGAGCTACTGAAGATGCAGAAATCAATTTATCTGAATTTTCCTATCTGACTAAAGCAGTGCCTCCTAAAATTCAGCTACCATTAACCCTCTTAGCAAGGAGTTTCCTGTGAATTCAGCTGCCCTATCAGCACCAAAAAAAAAAAACACAAACAAACAAAAAAAAACAATAGAAACTTCCATACTCTCCCATCGAAGTTCTAACTGCCCCCTCCCCCAACCCCTGATTTTTGTTAGGTTGATATATATAAACTTTTACTCTGGCTATTCCACAAAGTTTCTATTACTGGGAGCTCCCATGTGTACATATAAATAAGCCGTGTCTTCTCTACTGTTAATCTGTCTATTGTCAATTAATTGCAGGTCCTCAAATCACTGCACCCAAATTGGAAAAAGAAGATTTTCTCTCTGCATAACCTTTTTGTTATAATCACTGGCTCCTAATATTTTACTTAGTAAAATGGAAGGGTGAAATCATATCCTCACAAAAAGTTTTCTAGGACAAATGATATGACAGGCAGTCTGAATTTTGTGTTCATGAATTACATGCTTTGGAAATGTTCAAGAGCACGTTTTCTAATACTAGGAAGTTACCTTGTTACCCCCTGTGGTCATTAAATCATGTGAGAAAATTGCTGTGGCTTGAGGAATGATCATTGAACTTGAAACGGAAAGACCAAGGTTTGAGTCTAGTTCTACAACTTGAAACATATCTGACTTCTTTGCGTTCTAGGTTCAACCATGTGAAATTGCCAATAGTTACGTTTTGATCCTGTGGAGGCAATTCAACCCAATGGTTTATTTTTCTCACAGGGATTAAAATAGTATCCTATAAATTCTAAAGCCCTGTGCTATATGTGTGTGGAGAAAGTTATTTTTCTTTTATATCAATAAGTATAGAATAAAAGTTGATACATTAAATAATGCATTAAAAGTCCAATAAAAATCACTTTTGCATTCTGTTTTGAATTCTGCCCTGCACCTTTGTACATGTTGATGTCATGTTAAAAACAGTTCAGAGCTTTGAAAAAAAAGATACTACAGAAATACAAGAACATTAAATTGTTTTTCTAAGCCAAATGTATTACCTGGGATGTTTTAAATATCTGTAGTGATACATTCTAAAGAACGATTAATAGAGTTTGTATATTTTTTATGTCTCCTTTTTATTACAGGAAGATAAAAACTCTGACTGGTATAAAAATAATACAAGTTTCCTGTGGAGACTACCATTCCCTGGCATTATCGAAAGGTAAAAAAGGCTTTTTCGATCTCCTGTTGGCTTTTAATGTATTGGGGTTCACTTTAATGCATTTAGAAGTTTTTAACTCTCCAGATTTCAGAAGAGATGTTGTTTTCATATGTTTCTTCCATTTTCTTTGTTCTTATTATACTCTAAGTATTGCCTAATTTATATTTCACTGCCATAAAGGCTATCTCTGCTTACCTGACCTGATTGGCTGACTCTCTCAGAACCCAGTAGTGGTTTTATTTCCAGCATTTTGCCTTGTTGAATGGCTTGTCGTCACTGGCAAATTCAGGTAGACAAAGAGGCCTATTTTCTTTTTTACTTAGATCAAAGAAAGAGAAGTCAAAATCACGACTCTACTTTTTTTTTTACCAACATCCTCGATCCTTTGTCCATCCTCCTGCCAAATTTCAATGGGAAGTGTCAGGGAGGAAAAACTTTTCCTTTACTCCTTCGTTTCAGTACCTGGAGGGCTACAAACATAAGAAACGACAAATTACTAAGAAAAAAGGCACATGGTTTTTATTGATACTTTCATGCATGGGAGTTCACAGAAAAGAAGTGAAACCCAAGAAGTGGTTAGATTCTGGGGCTTATGTACCATGTGAACAAAGGAAAGGAGGTTTGAGCTAGGAGAGAGGAATTGTGGGAAAGTGACTTGAAAATATGTGGAGGGAACTAATGGAAGATGAGGGTTATTTTACTAAGCGTTGTTTATGCACCCTCATGTCAATGCTGACTCTCCATCTCCGGTGACGAGTCCCTCTCCCATTCCTGGTACAAAGAGGACGCCTTCACAAAGGAAATTTATGCCTTGCCTTTGGGTGGATAAAGGGAGGGCAGAGAACCCTTTCTGCAACTGTTAATTCTCAGTTGCCTTCAGCTCAAAATAATCTTCCAAACGTGGCATATTCTGATCCCCTTCAAGAGACATCTGACATTTGTGTGTCCCTCTGGTGGTTTCTTGTGCATAACTGCCATTGTGACACCGGGGCCAGGGACAGCCAACATTTCTTAGTTGCCTTCTATGTGCTCCTCTTAAATGCTTTACATGTGTTGTCTCATGTAATTGCCTAAAACCGTGGTCGGCAAACTGCGGCTCGCGAGCCACATGCGGCTCTTTGGCTCCTTGAGTGTGGCTCTTCCACAAAATACCACGGCCTGGGCGAGTCTATTTTGAAGAAGTGGTGTTAAAAGAAGTTTAAGTTTAAAAAATATGGCTCTCAAAAGAAATTTTAATCCTTGTACTGTTGATATTTGGCTCTGTTGACTAATGACTTTGCCGACCACTGGCCTAAAACACAGAATCTAGGGCCCTGGCCAATGTGGCTGAGTTGGTTGAAGTGTCGTCCCATGCACCAAAAGGTGGTGGGTTCCACATGGTCAGGGCACATACCCAGGTTTAGGATTCGATCCCTGTTGGGCCACATGCGTGCGGGAGGCAACCGATCAATGTTTCTCTCACACATCAATGTTTCTCTCTCTCTCTCTCTCTCTCTCTCTCTCTCTGATCAATAAAAACCCTACCTAATAAAAGAGTAATATGCAAATTGACTGTACCTTCGCTACACC
The DNA here is from genome assembly GCF_951640355.1 of Cnephaeus nilssonii. Lineage (NCBI taxonomy): Eukaryota > Metazoa > Chordata > Mammalia > Chiroptera > Vespertilionidae > Cnephaeus > Cnephaeus nilssonii. The sequence continues at coordinate 60,503,440 of NC_137072.1, read as the reverse complement.
CACAAGCCACGCCCACAAGCCAATCAGAGCGAGTATGCAAATAAACCCAACCAAGATGGCTACAGCCACAGAGAGCAGGAGGGAGGCTTGGGTTTCCCAGGCAACGGAGGAAGCCAAGCTTTCTGCCTGCCCTTGCTGGCCTAAGCCTCCACTCAAGGCTACAAAGTTTCAATTATAGAAGGTAAACAAATCCAAACAGAAATGGCGGCAGCCACGGAGCTGGAAGAGCAGGAGGCTAGGGTTGAAGGAGGAAGCCAAGCTTCTGCAGCCCTGGCCGGCCTAGGCCTCCATTCCAGGCTACAAAGTTTCAATTATAGAAGGTAAATAAACCCTAAACAGAAATGGCTGCTGCCGCGGAGCAAGCAGAAGGCTTGGCTCCGCTCCAGGCTACAAAGTTTCAATTGTAGAAGATAAATAAATCCCAGATACCAGGGCCTTCTCTTGGGTTGTTGGGGGGCGTGGCTGGCCTGCAAACCACCACAGGTCCCTCTCCCAGGCCGCCCCACGCCCCAAGGGAACCCCCACCCTGATCCGGGACACCCTTCAGGGCAAACCAGCCGGCCCCAATATGCAGATTGACCATCACTCCAACACACAAGATGGCTGCCCCCATGTGGTCAAAGATCCTGCCCCCATGTGGACACAAGATGGCCACCACAAGATGGCCAGCAGAGGAGGGCAGTTGGGAGGCAAATAGGTTGGCAGGGGAGCAGTTAGGCATCAAATCAGGCTGGCATGGGAGTGGTTAGGGGGTGATCAGGCTGGCAGGCAGAAGCGGTTAGGGGCAATCAGGAAGGCAGGCAGGCGAGCAGTTGGGAGCCAGCAGTCCTGGAGTGTGAGAGGGATGTCCGACTGCCCGGTGGGATCGGGCCTAACCGGGCAGTCGGACATCCCTCGAGGGGTCCCAGATTGGAGAGGGTGCAGGCTGGGCTGAGGGACACCCCCCTCTCCGTACACGAATTTTGTGCACTGAGCCTCTAGTTTTAAATAAATAAAAATAAGACACGGAACCTAGATATTATTTGTATCCTTATTTCAGAAATGAGGACATTTGTGCTCAGAGACTTTCACTGTGTTTATATCCCAATCTTAAGTTCTTAATCACTGTACCATGCAGGCTATGCAACCAGGACAATCCCAGGGTATAGTGTGCTTCCTTCTACCTACCACTTCTAGCTATTTGATCTAAGGCAAGTTGTTTAACTTCATTCAGTTTTCTCATCTGTAGGAATATTGATGCATAACTTAAAAGTTGTTTCAGAAGATTCAGTGAGAAAAGGTACACAATTTATCCTGAACAGTCCATAGCATATAGGGTACAGTGAATGTTAGTTTCTTTTCCTTTCTTTTTCTTCTTTTTTAAAATTAGAAAATGTATATTTTTATTGTGGTATAATTGACATACAGCATTATTTAGTGTCAGGTGTACAACATAATGATTAATATTTGTATACACTGTGAAATAATCACAATAAATCTAGTTAGCATCTGTCACCAAACATAGTTACAGAATTTTTTTTCTTATAATGAGAATTTTTAAGATTTATTCTCTTTGCAACTTTCAAATATGCAATACAGTATTATTAACTCTGGTGGCCATGCTGTACATTACATTCCCATGACATTTATTTTGTAACTGGAAGTTTGTATCTTTTGACTCCCTTCACCTATTTTATCCCTAACTCCAGGCAACCACCACTCTGTTCTTAGTATCCATGAGTTGTTGGTGTGTTTTTTTAGAGATTCAACATGTAAGTGAGATCATACAGCATTTGTCTTTGTCTGACTTATTTCACACAGCATAATGCCCTCAAAATACATCCATGTTGTCTCAAATGGCCCTTCTTTTTTTTTTTAAATTTTTTTATTGATTTCAGAGAGGATGGGAGAGGGAGAGAGAGATAGAAACATCAATGATGAGAGAGAATCAATGATCAGCTGCCTCCTGCACACCCCCTGCTGCGGATTGAGCCTGCAACCTGGGCATGTGCCCTGACCCGGGAATCAAACCATGACCTCCTGGTTCATAGGGTGATGCTCAACCACTGAACAAATGGGCCTTCTTAATTACGGAAATGATTTGAATTTTTTCCATGGAGCACTGATTTGTCTTTACATTGATCTGGAACGTAAAAGCTGTGTAGAACCCAGCACTCAATGCATTTGCTATGGTGAACTGTGAGTTCTCATACACTTTCATGACACTTTGACATTCTGCAGCATGTTCTCAAAAATTATTTTCAGTGATAGAAATAACTTAGAAGAGTTCAAAATAAAAGTTAGATATGATAACTTAAAAATCTGAGATGTGTGGCGTTTCTCTGGACAAATAATTAAGCATTAGAACAACTTTTTAAAAAATTGATATTAATTTTCCCTCTCTGGTCAAATTCAACATAAAATGTTGGTTCCCACCCCTTCCCCGCCATGGAGTCATTTCACAAATATTTACCAAGTGCCTGCAATGTTTCTAACAAAGGAATATAGCAGTGAACGAACCTAAGACCCTGCTTTCAGGGAGTTTATATTCAGAAGGGAAGTAGGAGAAGAGACCCTTAAACAGAGAGACAAATAGTTATGTAGTATAACAGATAAGGATAAGAGGTCTGAAGAAAAGTGAGTGAGGGTAAGGGGACAGAGAGCAAGTGCTTGGGTGAAGGAAAGGGGTCTTTCGATTTATACAGGAAGTCAGGGAAGCTATCTCTTAGGTGACACATGAGCAGAGACCGAAAGGGAGGGAAGGAGATATGATGCTAAGGCCATGATCCAGAAGAATGATCCCAAAACAAAGGCGATGAGGAAGGGGGCATGCCCAGTGGTGTGCTCAGCAAGAGCAGGGGGTATGGAGAGGCATGAGTAAGGGGAAGATGAGGTCTGAGACGTGGTCGTGGGAAATACTGGGCACGTGGGGCTTGTGAGCTGTGGTAAGAATCAGTCTATTCTTCAGTGAGATAGCAAGCTCCTGAATGGTTCGATCTGACTCCTATCTTTAAAAGGTCACTCACTCTGGCTATTCTTTGCAAAACAGACTGCTGGGGGCAAAGGTGGGATCTGGGAGTCCAGCAAGGTGCTGTTTTTTAATTTTCTTGGACAGAAATGATGGTAATTTGGCCACTGAGGAGCTAACAGTGGGGAGGTGAGAAGTAGTTGGATTCTGTATAAACTCTGATGGTAGAGGCTTTGGGATCTGCTGGGTTGGAAGATGTAAAAGAAAGCGAGGAGTCAAGGATGACTCCAAGATTTTTGGCCTGAGCACCTGAAAGAACACAGTTGCCCTTTACTTGGAAGGAGAAGAGGAGTGGATGTTGTTAGAGGGGACTTCTGAAGGCGATCTTGACCATCCCCTTGGCCTTTAACCAGAATACTTTAACCTTGTTTAACCCTGTTTTATTTTTTAAAGATTTTTTTGAATTAGGGTGGCAGTTTCTACTTGCAATTCTGAATTTCTCTTCTTTATTTCTGTAGATGGCCAAGTGTTTTCCTGGGGAAAGAACAGCCAAGGTCAGCTGGGCCTGGGGAAGGAGTTGCCCTCCCAAGCCAGCCCGCAGAGGGTGCGGTCCCTGGAGGGGATCCCGCTGGCTCAGGTGGCTGCCGGAGGGGCCCACAGCTTTGCCCTGTCTCTCTCTGGGACGTCATATGGCTGGGGAAGCAACAATGCAGGGCAGCTGGCCCTCAGCGGGAAAAATGTCTCAGGTAAGGAGATAATCTTGTTCCTGCAATAAATTATTATTGCTTTCCGGTTGGAAGACCAACTCCGCAAAGGGCAGTCTCAGAGGTTAGAACAGTGGTTCCCAAACTTTATGGCACATTAGAATCACCTGGGGGCTACATTAATTTTTTTATGGTTGCTGTAACAAGTTACCACAAACCTAGTGGCTTAAAACAACACAGTTGTGTTATCTCATTGTTCTGGTGGTCTGAAGTCTGGGGTGGGTCTCACCGAGCTAAAATCAAGGTGTCAGCAGGGCTGGAGGCTCTAGGGCAGAAGCCATTTTCTTGCCTTTTCCAGCTCCTAAAGACCACCTGCATTCCTTCACTCAGCCCCCTTTCTTCTTCAGAACCAGCAATGGCTGGTTAAGTCTTTCTCAAGTCCCGTTATTCTGACACTGACACGTCTACCTCCCATTTCTTCAGTTAAAGGACTCTTGTGATCTCCGTTTGAAGGTCAACTGATGAGCAGCGTTGATTCCATCTGCTTCCTTAGCTCCCCTTTGACATGTACCCTAACAAGTTCTCAGGCTCCGGAAAAAGGACATGGACATCTTTGGGAGGCCATTATCCTGTCTACCATTAGAGCATTTAAAAATCCCAATGTCCTGGTTGGACCCTCTACCAATTAAATCAGGATGTTTGGGGATAGAAGTCAGGCATCAATCATTAACAAAGATGCCATGGGTGATTCCGTTGTGCAAAATTTTGGAACCACTGGAACCACTGGAACCACTGGATTAGAAGCCTGCTAGCAGTAGGAGAAATAACCAGTTCCTTTGGCAACCTTTAAACAAAACTCACTGTGAAGTCTTCCCCATGGACCCTGTCCTCCTCTGTTCAATTTTTTACATTCAGCTAACGTGTCTTTAGCACCTGTTTAGCGCTAGTACCATGCTGAGCCCTTACACCTATTTTCATTTAACTCTGTCAGCATGAAGTAGGTTCTTTTATTTTGTTAACTACTATTACATATTTGCAAAATACCTACTGTGTGACAGAAATGAACACAACATGATGACACTATAATTAGGATGAAGGTCTTAGAGCTTAGCTTTCCGGGGCAATAGACTCAGGCATTACCGAAGATTAAATAATTTCCAGAAATACATGCTAAAAAGACTGCTTTTCTTTCCCCAAACAGGGCTTTCCCTTTGTTTTATAATACCTCTGGTTATTCATTCACTTCTAAAAATTATGTTAATTAATTATAAGGTAATAAAATATTAAAAACTATAAAAATATAAAAACTCATGATAACTGAGTCTGCTTCTTATACTTCTTTCAACAGTGCAAAGCTACAAGCCTGTCTCAGTTGGTAAACTGAAGAGTCTAGATGTGATTTATATCAGCTGTGGTTATGAACACACTGCAGTGCTTACCCAGGTAATCCAAAATGCCTTGCTATTTTTCAAAATCAAATGTCACCACAAGGTTCAGTAACTAATTATTGCTGAAACATCTCAGTCTTTTGAATGAAGGGACAAGGAGCTTCTCTGGGTCCATTGTGGTGACGCACGTAACGCTCTGGCACCCAAATTGGCTGCTCTGCTCCTTCTGGAAAGATACAAACACAACCTCCTCCCCACATCATTACTAGCCTTCCACCGGGCTAACCTGGCAGAGGCTAGTGTACAGGCAGCCCGATGAACACATAACATCCTTCTCCCCCCACCCCTTTTTTTTCTGAAGTATCTTCCCCAGCCTGCCTGGCCTCATGCAGAGTTCACTGGAGTAGAGACAAAGGCACCATTCTTATTTCTGCTTGTTTAGGGAGTAAAGGGAGAGGCTTATGAGCAGCAGTAAGCTCCCCGAATGTTTGCATCCAGACCCTCTGGCACTGTTCCCTTGCTTCCTCCAATCCTCGTTCATATTTGGGAGGAAGCGCATCGTCCGGAGGGCTCTCTCCCACAGGAGCTGTAGCCCCAGGGACTGGAGGAGGCAGCGGAGGCGCCGATGGTGGAGTCAGAAGCCTCTGGCAGCCTTCCCCCATCTGGCTTGATTCCCCTGCTGCATTCCTCCACTCCCCTTCTGGAGTGGGCTCTGGTCCCAAAAATAAACACAAAATGGATTGAAGATTTAAATTCCTATAACAATACATAGACAGTAAACTTTTGTGGGGGGCTGCTTTCTTCAGTTCTTCAGTTTATTGCATGAAGAAGCCACACTAGTCCAAGTTAAAAGCAGATTCCAATTGGTTACATCTGTGGTCGGCAAACTGCGGCTCGTGAGCCACATGCAGCTCTTTGGCCCCTTGAGTGTGGCTCTTCCACAAAATACCACGGCCTGGGCGAGTCTATTTTGAAGAAGTGGCGTTAGAAGAAGTTTAAGTTTAAAAAATTTGGCTCTCAAAAGAAATTTCAATCGTTGTACTGTTGATATTTGGCTCTGTTGACTAATGAGTTTGCCGACCACTGGGTTACATTATACAAGTGGTGAGGTGTTTTTTTTGTGTGTTTTTTTTAAATATATTTTTATTGATTTCAGAGAGAGGAAGGGAGAAGATATAGATAGAAACATCAATGATGAGAGAGAATCATTGATCAGCTGCCCCCCTGCACGCCCCCTACTGGGGATCGAGCCGGCAACCTGGGCATGTGCCCTTCACTGGAATCGAACCTGGGACCCTTCAGTCTGCAGGCCGACACTCTATCCATTGAGCCAAACCAGCTAGGGCAGTGGTGAGGTTTTTAAACATGTGACAAGGGGCCCTGGCCAGGTAGCTCAGTTGGTTAGAGCATCATCCCGATACACCAAGGTTTCAGGTTCAATCCCCGGTCAGGAGAAATCAAACTAATTTGATTAGCAAGAATCAATCAATAAATGCATAAATAAGTGGAACAACTAGTCGATGTTTTTCTCTCATACCTTACCCCCCACACCCCCTCCCCTGCTCTTTCCCTCTCTCTCAAATCAATTTTACAATTAAACTCGTGACAAGGGTTGCAAGGAAATTCTCACTTAAGCTTCAGTGAGCCACAAGCACTTAAAACCCATGAACCTTCAGCTGGTCATCCTTAGCCAGTCCAGTCTCTACGAGGAATTGGCATATGTTCTTGTACTGGTCCTCCTGTAGCTGAATTACTTACCTGTATTCTGGATGCTCAATTACAGTACTGTTGCAGGCAAATTTCTTCTTAAACACCTTCACTAGTTTCTTTTTATCGTAATCATCAGTGATCCCTTGGACAGTAGTAAGGGTCTTCCTGCCATTTCTCTGTTGAATTCTTATATGGACATAATCCTCTGTGCCAGCAGGAAGCAGATATTCACCCTTACTTGCTTCAGCAAAGGGGTTGAAAGAGTGGAGGCTCTGGATAGCAAACACCTAATATGATTTCTTTTCCTGGGGGTGGGGAAAGCAGGAGCGGGGAACTGGGTGAAAAAGGTGAAGGGATTAAGAAGTTATAAAATTAGTTATAATTGCCAGTTATAAAAATAGCCATGGGGATATAAAGTACAGCATAGGGTATATAATCAATAATATTTTGTGTTTGGTATGAGATGGTTAGTAGACTTACTGGGGTGATCACTTTGTAAGGTATATAAATGTCTAATCATATGTTGTACACCTGACACTAAAATAATATTGTATGTCTACTGTAATTGAAAAATAAAATTAAAAAATAATTCTTTTGAAAAGAGATTATTTTCAGAAGAATGCACAAATAAATAAAGCAACCCCATACTAAATGTTAGTGTAGTTTTTGAACCAATTAATTTGTCCATTCATTGTACAAATATGTATTAAACTATGGGCCCAGTGCATGAAATTTGTGCACTGGGGAGGGGTCCCTCAGCCCAGCCTGCCCCCTCTCACATACTGGGAACCCTCAGGGGATGTCCTACTGACCGCTTAGGCCCATTGGGAGCGGACCTAAGCTGCAGTCTGGCCTCCCTTTGCGGGAGGTGACCGGGCTGATCAGGGTAAGCCGCCAGCCCCATCACTCTGCTGCTGCAGCCACTGCCAGTCACCGCAGCTGCCAAGGTATTTTCATCAGCACGGACTCCAGTCCCTTCACCATGAAAAAAATGATAACTTCCTTTAAGCATTTTCAAGATCTGTCTTTCATAGGATATGACATTTCTTTCTTTATTTTTCTTTTTATCCTCACCTGAGGATATGTTTCCATTGATTTTTTTCCCCCTTACCTCCAATCCCAGGCTCGGCCCCTTCCCAAGCCCAAAGCCTCTGCCCCAGGTTTAGGCTTGGGAAGGGGGCCCCCCACCCCTCCGATCACAGGCTCGGCCCCTTCCCAAGCCTAAAGCCTCCGCCCGATGGACAGGTGGGAGTGACCTGGGTGCCGAGGAGGTTCCCGGGACCCAGGTATGTAGGTAAATTGCATACTCACTCTGATTGGCTGTGGGTGTAGCGGAGGTACAGTCAATTTACATGTTTCTCTATTATTAGGTAAGGCTAGAGGCCCAGTGCACAAAATTCATGCACGGGGGATGTGTCCCTCAACCCAGCCTGCACCCTCTCCAATCCGGGAGCCCTTGAGGGATGTCCGACTGCCCGTTTAGGCCTGATCCTACTGGGATCAGGCCTAAACGGGCAGTCGGACATCCCTCTCACAATACAAGACTGCTGGCTCCCAACTGCTCCCCTGCCTGCCTTCCTGATTGCCCCTAACAGCTTCTGCCTGCCAGCCTGATCACACCCTAACCACTCCCCTGCCAGCCTGATTGATGCCTAACTGCTCCCCTGCCAGCCTGATTGCCCCTAACTGCCCTCCCCTGCAGGCCTGGTCACCTCTAACTGCTCTCCCCTAAAGGCCTAGGTCCCCCCCAACTGCCCTTCCCTGCAGGCCGGTTGCCCCCAACTTCCCTTCTCTGCCAGCCTGGTCACCCCTAACTGCCCTCCCCTGCAGGCTTGATCACCCCCAATTGCCCTCCCTTGCAGGCCTGGTACCTCCCAACTGCCCTCCCCTGCTGGCCATCTTGTGGCGGCCATCTTGTGTCCACATGGGGGCAGCCATCTTGTGTGTTGGAGTGATGGTCAATTTGCATATTACTCTTTTATTAGATAGGATAGAGGCCTGGTGCACGGGTGGGAGCCAGCTTGTTTGCCCTGAAGGGTATCCTGGATCAGGGTGGGGGTTCCCTTGGGACATGGGGTAGCCTGGGCAAGGGGCCTGTGGTGGTTTGCAAGCCGGCCACGTCCCCCAGCAACCCAAGTGGAGGCCCTGGTATCTGGGATTTATTTATCTTCTATAATTGAAACTTTGTAGCCTTGAGTGGAGGCCAGGGCAGGCCAGGGCTGTGAGAAGCTTGGCTTCCTCCATCGCCAGGGGCAACTCAAGCCTCCTGCTCTCTCCAGCTCCGTGGCTGCCGCAATTTTTGTTGGGATTTATTTATCTTCTATAATTGAAATTTTGTATCCTTGAGCGTAGGCCAGGGCCGGCCAGGGCAGGAAGCTTAGCTTCCTCCATTGCTGGGGCAACCCTAGCCTCCTGCTTGCTCCAGCTCTGTGGCCGGTCGCCATCTTGGTTGGGTTAATTTGCATACTCACTCCTGATTGGCTGGTGGGCATGGCTTGTGGATGTAGTGAAGTGATGGTTAATTTGCATGTTTCTCTTTTATTAGATAGGATGCCTAATTCTTAAGGGTGTACCAATGATATTTTATGTTTAATGTGTTAACTCTATATTCACTATTAGAAATAGTAAGTATAGGACCCCTCCTCCTTATATAGAGCTTACTAGAGGCCTGGTGCACGAATTCGTGCATGGATGGGGTCCCTCGGAGTGGCCCCAGCTCGTGCCCCCAGCCTCGCAGCCCCACAGCCCCACTGTGGCCTGGTGCCACCCCCTCACCTGCTTCACCATCCTGCCTGCGGGAGGACTTATTGGGGCCAGGCCCTCCACCCGGCTCCCTCAGCACCTGGGAGCCGGGAAGCAGCCCCACCCCCCACCACTGGTCAACATCTGTGGGGCGATCAGCAGGGCGATCGGGTCCCCGCTCATACCCGCCTTGGCCTGGCAGCGCCCACTCACCTGCTCCACCATCCTGCTGCAGTCTCGCTCATCAGGGCCCATTGGGGCCAGCAGTGCCTCCACTGCTGCTGCATCGCCGATGCCCGCCATGTTCCGCACCACCCCCTGGTGATCAGCGCACATCATAGCGAGCGGTTGAACTCCTGGTTAAACTTCTGGTCAAACAATTTGCACATTAGGCTTTTATAATATAGGATATTTCACATAGTGCTCTCATATACCTCTGTTATGATACGTAATCTTTAACTTTTTAATTACTTTTTTTTTTACCTTAAATTAGTTCAATTTCTCCTTTTTTAAACAGAATGGCAAAGTGTTCACATTTGGAGACAATTCCTTTGGACAGCTGGGACACAGCCCCACTGCTAAGAAGAGTGGTCCACAAGAAGTGGAAAGAATTGATGGCCTAGTTTCACAGATAGATTGTGGAAGGTAATAAACTTCCTTCCTTCCTTCCTTCCTTCCTTCCTTCCTTCCTTCCTTCCTTCCTTCCTTTCTCTCTCTCTCTCTCTCTCTCTCTCTCTCTCTCTCTCTTTCTTTCTTTCTTTCTTTCTTTCTTTTTCTTTCTTTCTTTTGTATACACACACACACACACACACACACACACACACACACACTAGAGGCCTGGTACATGAAATTTTGTGCACTGGGGAGGGGGGTCCCTCAGCCCGGCTTGAGCCCTCTCGCAGTCCGGGACCCCTCCGGGGATGTCCGGGACCTCTTGCTCCTTACCGCCAGCCTACAGCAGAGGCAGGAGAGACTCCCACCATTGCTGCTGCGCTCGCCAGCTGTGAGCCCGGCTTCTGGCTGAGCAGCGCTCCCCCTGTGGGAGTGCACTGACCACCAGCAGGCAGCTCCTGCATTGAGTGTCTGCCCCCTGGTGGTCAGTGCACATCATAGCAACCAGTCATTCCACTGTTCGGTTGATTTGCATATAAGGATTTTATTATATACTAGAGGCCCGATGCACGAAATTTGTGCAAGGAGCTCGGCCCTCGCAGCCGTTGTGGCCACCTTGGCCCTCACAGCCCTGGCTTTGTCCAGAAGGTCATCCGGAAGGACGTCCAGAAAGTCGTTTAGCTGTCCGGTCTAATTAGCATATTATGCTTTTATTATAGACTAGAGGCCCGATGCACAAAATTTGTGCAAGAGTAGGCCTTCCTACCTCTGGCTGCCGACACTGGCTTCACTCTGGCACCCGGGACCCAGGCTTCCCTCACAGCCCTGGCTTCGTCCAGAAGGTTGTCTGGCCTTATTAGCATATTACACTTTTATGGTTATAGAGGATATGACTTAGAAATGACTCATATGGCCCTGGCCATTGTGGCTCAGTTGGTTGGGCGTCGTACTGTGCACCAAAAATTTGCCAGTTTAATTCCTGGTCAGGGCATATGTGGAGTTGTGGGCTCAATCTCTGATAGGGGGCATGCAGGAGGCAGCCAATCAATGTTTCTCTCTCACATCGATGTTTCTTTGTCTCTAAAAATCAAATAAAAATCTTTTTAAAAAAGAAATAATTCATATGGGATGTTATCAAAGCTTACAACCCTAAAATATGACAATTCTTTTTACAGATCATTTTCTTTTCTGAAATTTACTTTTTTCAAATATAGGTTAATTTTTTCATTATTTTATTTTTCATCTTAGGCATTTATTTAATAGGGATTATTTTGAAGTTTACTGTGTAGAGACCACCTAACTAGGTGCTGGAGGATGGGGAGTGGGTGTATAACAAAAACAGTGGTACTTGGTAATCTCATGCTCATGCATGTAGAAGATGATGTATATTTGCATGTATATTCAGAGTTTTGCATAAACTAGTTATGAGAACACTTTGAGTATCATTTACCTACTAGTAATTCATAAAATAAAACACTTGCATTTAAAACACAAATTACAGCCAAAGCCGGTTTGGCTCAGTGGATAGAGCGTCAGCCTGCGGACTGAAAGGTCCCAGGTTCGATTCCGGTCAAGGGCATGTATCTTGGTTGCGGGCACATCCCCAGTAGGGGGTGTGCAGGAGGCAGCTAATCGATGTTTCTCTCTCATCGATGTTTCTAGCTCTCTATCCTTCTCCCTTCCTCTCTGTAAAGAATCAATAAAATATATTTAAAAAAATAAATAAATAAAAAATAAAACACAAATTACAGAAACCATAGTAAAAATCCATCAATAATATTCTATGTTTAAGGTTAGTAATGTTCACCTACCATTTGTTTAGCCACATCATTTGGTACCCTCTAACACTGACATTGTGATAAGGGATCTGCGTACTTAGAGTAAGATAAATCTGTGTGTGTGTGTGTGTGTGTGTGTGTGTGTGTGTGTGTGTGTGTTAAGAGACATCATCTTTCTCAGAAAGCATGAGTATCCTGATCTTCACTATATGTATTCTCTCTCCTGCAGTTACCACACCCTGGTGTATGTCTACACCACTGGTAAGGTGTTGTCTTTTGGTCATGGATCAAGTTGCACAAGCAGCCCACCTTATCCGGAGGCCCAGACAGAAAACTCTGACATTAGCTGCCTGATTTCTGCTGATGGTATAAATGGTCCCACTAACTCATAATTTTCTGTTAATTGATGCCACTGAGGAAAAATATTATTCAGCTTCCTCTCAAAAGAGTGTACAGAACTATGGTTCACCTAGTGCTGTTATTTTTCATTTGTACAATATGCTTTTTTTCTTATGTAGTGATTCCTAGAGTATTTGATAACCTTTTCTAAAGATTAAGGTAATACAAAAGAAGATCCCAAATCAGTTACTTAAGCATCAGAGCAATACACTTTTATATATTTAATCAAACCTCTTATAAAGCACATTAGCCTGGCTTCATGACTCAAATGCATGTAAAATTAAATTTTCAGCCAAGTGAATATATGACATGTAACCTGTTCAAAATTAATCTTTTCTTCCATTTGTAGTCAAAATCCATTTAGAAGATTATAAATTGCCTATAAGTAAGTCAATTTAACTGGGTAATAATCAGATTTTTTTAAAGATTATTTTTTAAGAGACATTTTAGATTTACACCAAAAGATTTTTTTTACTTATAAAAACAATAAGCATGGATTTATCACTTTCTTTTAGACCTTGTGGATGTTCAAGTCAAACACATTTTTGCTGGAACACATGCCAACTTTGTGACAACTTATCAGGTATCTATTAATTTTGTTTCTTTAAAAAAACATTTTTTCCCTCTAGATCTCAAAGCAGTATTGTATCATTTGTGTATATTCAAATTTCTTAGAATGCATTTTTAAAATATTATGTAATTCTCACTTCCTCATTTGGCTTCCTAATGATGAGACCCACCCCCCACCACCACCACCAAATTCATTGCTTTCCCACTAACTTTTTATTATTAAGTAAGAATTTGAGAATGACAATGACAGTAACAACTAATGTCAGTTGTAGTCATTGTTCATTAGGCACCAATCCGAGTACTCCAAGTGGATCAACCCATTTAATCTTCATATCAACTCCAGTTGGCGTTGTTTCCTCCACATTACAGATTAAAACAACTGAGTCTCAGAGAGGTGGACTCGCCCAAAGTTGCGATAAGAAGTAGCAGAGTTGGATTCCAACCTAGGCAATCCAACCAGCTTCAGAGCTCACACCACTGCCCACCATGCCAGTGCCTTCCTAATTGTTAACAGAGAGGATTTTTATTATTTTATTTCCGGATGAGTTCTGAAATGTTTTGTGTGGAGACAAACATACATAGTTATTTTTCTAACTTGTACTTTTCTCTATTATCAGGGATGTTTTAAACTTGACATCCATGTAGACTCTTACTGTGTTGTCTGGGGCAGAAAATGGTGAAAGGCAAAGGTCTCTGTGTTGCTGGGCTCATCAGGAGATTGTTCTTGGTTGCTCTGTTGTAGCCATTCAATCATCCAGTCAACAAACACCTGTGCCTCCGGCTCAGCTCTTAGCACTTGAGATGAAAAGTGAATAATACAAGGATTCTATTATTTGTATCCTAGAAGGTTGCCCTCATTCATGGAGTCTACAGAGAAGGAAAGATAATAAACATAGAAGTAAGATTTTGTTAGAAAGTGAGAAGTGCGCCGAAACCGGTTTGGCTCAGTGGATAGAGCGTCGGCCTGCGGACTGAAGGGTCCCGGGTTCGATTCTGCTCAAGGGCATGTACGTTGGTTGCGGGCTCATCCCCAGTGTGGGGTGCGCAGGAGGCAGCTGATCGATGTTTCTCTCTCATCGATGTTTCTAACTCTCTATCCCTCTCCCTTCCTCTCTGTAAAAAAATCAATAAAATATATTTAAAAAAAAAAAAAAAGAAAGAAAGTGAGAAGTGCTCTGAAGAAAACCAAACGGGTCTTTTGAGGTGGGCTTCTTTAGAAAAGTCAGTCAGAGAAGGCCTGGCAGAGGCAGTGATATTTGAGCAGCTTAGAAACAGAGAAAGCATTTCAGGGAGAGGGAACGACAGGTAGAAAGCCCTGGTGCACGAACACATGTACCTGTGTGAGGAACAGAAAGAAAGCCAGTCAGCCAGAGCTTGGTAGGAAAGGATAACGAATCCTCTGAGATGGAGCCAGGGACGTAAGGCAAAGTCAGTTATGTGAGGGGGGCCAATTTGAAATGTCCTTGGAGCGGTGATCCGTAGTTTAGTTGGATGTCTGAATCTGGAGCTCAGGGAGGATGTCAGCACTAGGATATAAACATGGTATCAAACTCTGGATGATATCTAAAGCCAGGGGCCTGGATGAAAGGTCACCTAGAGGGAAAGTAAAAATGAAGAGGAGGGGGACAACAACCAGGTTGGAGGGACTTCTCCATTTAGAAATCAGGCAGCGGGGAGGAGCCAGGAGAAGAGCCTGAGAAGGACCAGTTTCGGAGGTAGCAGAAAACCAGGAGGGTGCCTCATCAGCCAACTGAAGAAACTGTTTCTAGAAGGAGGAAGTGGCCAATTCCATCACATCCTGCTGAGAGGTGAAGTAAGATGAACACAGAGTTTGTTTTTGCTCTGTTAAGACGGAGTTGTCTGGGCAGGGTTGGGGGTGTGTGACACTTGACTTAGTGGGATAGACAGAGAATAGGAGGGGAGCAGGTAGAAACCATGGCTGTGACAAGTCGCAGTTTTGTTGTGAAGGGGAATAGAGAACTGTGGGAGGGTTTTGCTATTGTCTAGGGAGGTGATATTAAGGTATGTTTGTGTGCCAGTGAGAATGATCCATTTTATATGGAGAAAGTAATGCATGAGAAAGAGCGAATAATTGTCATAACTGCAGCAAGATATGCATGGTGGGGGCAGCTGCTACTGCCATACAGGGGGTAGAGGCCAGGGATGCTGCTCAACATCCTACAGTGCACAAAACGGACCCTCACAGCAAAGAATTATCTGACTCAAAATGTCAGAAGCATCGGTTTAGAAACCCTGATTGAGGGCATGCGTGGCTGCGGTGGAGCAGAGCAAAAGACTGGAGATGAGATCAAGAATTGAGAGATCAAGGTGGGAAATAAATTGTGTTCATTCTGAAGTTGCCAAGAATGACAGGAAGAAAAATGACAGGCGTGGTGGTGCTGAGGAAGACAGTCAGCCAGGTGCCAGAGCTGTCAATGATTGAAGGGTAGTGACTAGGACATTGGGAGATGATTGTAGAAGAAAGGGAGTCAGAGGAAACAGTCTGATGTCACGCCCTTCAGAGGAGTCGGGATTTTGAAGTAGAAAGTAGAAGGAATGGTAAGTAGGTGCCAGTAGGGAGCAAGTTATTGTCCCAAGGTTCCTGGGATATGGAAGAGAAAAAAAAGCTTCCTCAGGATTGAACCGCAGGATTTAGATAAAGAAGCTGGAGGGAACTTTAGGAATCATGATTACACATCTTCTTCAAAGGTCTTTATTTAAGCACTAGAGGCCCAGTGCACGAAATTTGTGCAATGGGAGGTGGGCATCCCTCAACCTAGCCTGCACCCTCTCCAATCTGGGACCCCCCCGGGGGATGTCCTAAACCGGCAGTTGGACATCCCTCTCACAATCCAGGACTCCTGGCTCCTAACCACTCGCCTGCCTGCCTGCCTGATTACCCCTAACTGCTTCTGCCTGCCAGCCTGATTGCCCCCTAACCGCTCCTCTGCCAGCCTGATCGCACCAACTGCCCTCTCTCGCCAGCCCGATTGCCCCCAGCTGCCCTCCCCTGCCAACCTGATCACCCCTGACTGCCCTCCCCTGCAGGGGTGGCTGCCCCCAACTGCCCTCCCCTGCAGGCCCGGTCGCCCCCAACTGCCCTCCCCTGCTGGCCATCTTGTGGTGGCCATCTTGTGATGATGTGGGGGTGGCCATCTTGTGACTATGTGGGGGTGGCCATCTTGTGATGACATGGGGCGGCCATCTTATGATATGAGGGTATTGCTCAAGGGTGCGAGCTCCACCTAAGCTTTTATTAGTATAGATCAGGGGTCCTCAAACTTTTTAAACAGGGGGCCAGTTCACTGTCCCTCAGACCGTTGGAGGGCCGGACTATAGTTTAAAAAAAACTATGAACAAATTCCTATGCACACTGCACATATCTTATTTTGAAGTAAAAAAACAAAACGGCAAAAACACCTGCATGTGGCCCGCAGGCCGTAGTTTGAGGATGCCTGGTATAGATTAAACAAAAGTGAGGCAAATTTTCTTGACTTATTACAAGTTCAGTGGAGGCCAAGGTATAGTATGGAATAGCGTACTAATGTATTTGGAATTCTATATTATAAGATTGATTTTTCTTTCCAGACAGTGATTTCTGACATGTCTGGCTGAGCCATTTGGTTTCAAGTATTGTATAGAATAGTGGTCGGCAAACTCATTAGTCAACAGAGCCAAATATCAACAGTACAACGATTGAAATTTCTTTTGAGAGCCAAATTTTTAAACTTAAACTTCTTCTAACGCCACTTCTTCAAAATAGACTCGCCCAGGCCGTGGTATTTTGTGGAAGAGCCACTCTCAAGGGTCCAAAGAGCCACATGTGGCTCGTGAGCCGCGGTTTGCCGACCACGGGTATAGAACCATGGTTCTCAAAGTGTGGTCCCCAAACCAGCAGCATCAGCATCAGCATCAGCATCACCTGGGAACTCACCAGGTGCATATTCTTGAGCTCCACCCCTGACCTACTAAACCAGAAACTGTGGGGATGGGCCCAGCAGTCTATGCTTTAACAAGATAACCAGGTGATTCTGCTGCATGCTGAAGTTTAAAAACTGTTGATATAAAAGTAAAAATCTGTGTCTTATTAAAGAGGAGAAAGAAACTAGTATTTATTGAGTACCTACTATAATATAAAGCTTTGTATACCTAATATCATTTAATCTTAATAAGATCCAAGGGATATAGGTATTGGGTCTTATTATCTCATTTTTTATTGTGGTAATAATAATATGTATATAGATATATATTACAAAATTTGCTATTTTAACCAATTTTAAGTGAACAAATCAGTAGCATTAATTGCATTCACAATGTTGTAGAATCCAACTATCAACACTATTCATCTCCAAAACTTTTTCATCACTCCAAACAAAATCTGTAAACATTAAATATTAACTCCCCATTCCCTCATTACCCCCAGCCCCAGGTAACCCCTAATCTACTTTTTGTGTATAATTTGCCTACTTCATATAAGTGGAACCACAATATTTGTCCTTTCGTATCTGGTATATTTCACTTAGCATTTTTTCAACGTTCATCCATGTTGTAGCATGTATCAGAATTTCATTCCTTTTCATGGTTAAATAATATTCCATTGCATGTATATACAGCATTCATCTGTCAATGCTGTTGGTGGACATGGGTTGTTTACGTCTTTTGGCTATTGCGAATAATGCTGCAATAAATATTGGCCTACAAGTATCTGTTTGAGTTCCTGTTTTTAATATTTTGTATTATCCCATTTTTAAGTGCTAAATTAAGGCTCAGACCAAGCAAAGTGGCCAAAGCTAGGAACTGGACCAGACCAGTCTGATGCCATAGATCCTCCCACCAAACCCCACTGCCTAAGAGGGCTGGTCCTATCTACAGCCTGTACCACAAGCTCTACGGGATTGCCTGTTACTCAGCATGTGTGTGTATTTTCCTGATGGTTCTTTTATTTTTCTTCCTTGAAGGATACTGGTTCCACAAATGTTTCCAAGAAAACCTTGCCAGAAATAAGCCGAATTAACCAGTCCCAGACAGAACAGTGGATGGCAATGACAAGTAGAAGTAATGAATGTGAAGCAACTAAGAGGTGGCTCTGTCCAATAATTATCTAACACTTTTATTTGGTTCTGCAGCGATGGTCACTTTATCCTAGACGTAACAATGAGGGTTTGGCTTTCTTGTGAAGGCATTTGCATTTTAGCCTTCTCTTCTGCCACCTCTTAGTTTGAAGAAGTGATTGATCGGTTTATTGATTCATTGTCGACTTAACAGATGTATACAGGGTGGGGGGAAAGTAGGTTTACAGTTGCTCATATGGAAAATTAATACAATAATAAATAATGCAAGAATAAACTCTGTTTCATGAACTCACAACTATACACCCACGTTTTCCCAACCCTATTGAGGACGTACAATATCCCAGACACCTAGATAGGTGAGGGAGATGTAGGAGTGATTTTTATATCTTCACTAGAGGCCCGGTGCACATATCCGTGCACTAGTGGGGGTCCCTCGGCCTGGCCTGCGGGGATCGGCCAAAACCAGAAATCCAACATCCCCCAAGGGATGTAGCAGTGCTCAAAGCAGCAGGTGGCCAGGGAGGAGCTCGAGCCCAGGCCCCACTGTGCCTGCCATCGCCGCTCAGTAGGCTAGCTGCTGCTCCGCTATGGTCTCCCCGCGCCAGTCCTAGGGTGATAGCGGCACGCCCATGACCAAAGAGCAGCCGCGGGCTCATGCCCCGTCAGTCCCGATGCCAGTCCCGATCCCAGTCCCAATCCAGATCCCAGTCCCAGTCCAGATCGGGGAGGGGCGCACAGGGGGAGTGTCCGTGGGAGAGGTTTGCGCCACTGCAGCTGCGCTCACCAGCCATGAGCCCGGCATCTGGCGCCTGTTGGTCAGCTGAGCGGCACTCTCACTGTGGGCGTGCACTGACCACCAGGGGGCAGCTCCTGCATTGAGTGTCTGCCCCATGGTGTCCAGTGCTATCATAGCTACCAGTTGACTGGTCAAACGGTCACTTAGGCTTTTATATATATACTAGTGGCCCAGTGCATGAAATTCATGCATGGCGGGGGGGGGGGTGTCCTTCAGCCCGGCCTGCACCCTCTCCAATCTGGGACCCCTTGGGGGATGTCTGACTGCCGGTTTAGGCCCGATCCCACAGGGACATCCATCTCGCAATCTGGGACCGCTGGCTCCTAACCACTCACCTGCCTGCCTGCCTGATCGCCCCTAACCACTCTGCCTGCCAGCCTGCTCGCCCCCAACTGTCCCCCCTGCCAGCCTGCTCACCCCCAACTGCCCCCCTGCTGGCCTGCCCTCCCCCAACTGCCCTCCCCCCCCCTTGCCAGCCTGATCACCCCCAACTGCCCTCCCCTGATGTCCTGCTTACCCCTAACTGCCCTCCCCACCCCCCCCGCTGGCCTGATCACCCCCAACTGCCCTCCCCTCCTGGCCTGATCGCCCCTATCTGCCTCTGCCTCAGCCCCACCACCATGGCTTTGTCTGGAAGGATGTCCAGAAGATCTCCCGGTCTAATTAGCGTATTACCCTTTTATTAGTATAGATAGATAGTTTATTCTCTGGAGTTCCATAGAAGTCTTAGAAGAATCATTATTTTCATTAAAAATGATTCCACATCATCAATTATATATTCAGACATAAGATAAAAGGAGGCATGCTTTTCTGTATGTTATGACTTAACCCTTATGTTATTGCTTTTGCAGTGAAATTAGAATGATATTTTCATCTCCTGCTTGTCTGACTGCAAGTTTTTTAAAGAAAAGGTAATATTTACATGAGATTTACCTTCATTTAAAACACTGGGGAATTTTTTAAATGAAATCTTTCAAGTCAGTCATTTCAATTTGTGAATTTTGTTATCTATGAACAAAAAGTCCAACATAGAAAACTCCATGAGTTGTTACAGAATTCTTCCATTTTGTAAAGTAATTTTCTATTAATAATGGTAAAATAATTTTACCACTATTAAGTTGTAATTCCTATTTCACATTGTTTACTTCCTCGGCCCTGCCCTCCTCTGTTCTCTGACTGGGAGGAATGGTGTTCTTTTCTGGATCTTTGTTTCCATGAGTATTATCTCATTGCCTTTGTACTTAGAGGCCAAGGCTGTACTTGGCAGTTCTTATTGTGGTGGGATCAGTAAGGAAAACAGATCCTATTTATCTTATCTTTAACTATTCTCTCTACTGCAGAGGAAAATCTAACTTCATATTTGGTTTGACACTTGGTCTGACCTAGTAGTTTACATAATTCCTTTGCAACATACTCCATATTTTGTCTTCTATTTCTTCCCCTCCTGCTATGCTCAGCAGTACTGTGACTAAGAACCATGAAAAGATCACCTAGGCATTTTAAACATCTTAAGAGTTTACTTGAACAAATATTGATTCAAATGGGGTAGTGCCAAACTGGAAGTGGTTAGAAACGCACTGCAAACAGGGAGCCAGGGGAAAGGCTGACATAGAGAAAGTGCAGAAGCGAAGAAAGGAAATGATTTGATTGGCTGTAGCTTTAAGCCTAGTTGGCTGTTTGTGAATGCTTGTCCTTAGGTTTTGGTTTCATAACTTTGAGGCATTTATAGGCTTAGATTTTGTTTCTTTATGTAGGCCCCCATGCCATTAGAGCCGCCACAGTCCAATGGCTTTCTTGTTTAATTAAACAGTATACAAAGGGAGGTGAAGGTACAATAGCAACATGAAGGGACCCTTAGGCTTCCCTCTGCTTTCTCTGGAGGAGGGTACCCTGGGGTCTATTTGCAGCCAATATAACTCATTCCAGTCCTTTACTAGGCCAGGTCCCATCCCTCCCCTTTTGAGTTGGCCTCAAGTTGGCTCGCTGGTTCAGAAGATACTGGGTGTACACATCTTGTAACCGCTCCTGGCCACTAGGTGGTGCTTGCTTGACCCCAGTTGCAGCTATTCCTTGCCCCTACACAACTCAGTTGTTCCATTGGTTCAATTTTTTCTTCTTAATTTTTTTTCAATTACAGTTAACATTCAATATTATTTTGTACTATTGTCCCATTGGTTCTTAACCCAGCTGCATTCTCAGCCACTCCAACAACTTCACCTGGGCACCAGAGCAGCCCAGGGCAGTTAACTGGCATGGCTTCCCACTGGCAACTCATTAGGCAATATATTTCTAGAGCTCAAAAAAAGTATTCCTGTTCACCTCTATGCATCCTGGACAAAGGTGAGAGAAGAGAAATCGGGACACTGCTTCTCTCTGCCGTTCCTCCCATTCGCTTTCCTCTTCTTACCGTCCTTCCAGGCTGAAAGTGAGGGACTCTGCCATACAGTGTATCTTCTTTCTTCCCTACTCTAGCCTCCTCCACACTAAGAATGGCTTTGTTTTCCAGTTCTTTTTATTTATTTATTTATTTTTAATATATTTTATTGATTTTTTACAGAGAGGAAGGGAGAGGGATAGAGAGTTAGAAACATCGATGGGAGAGAAACATCGATCAGCTGCCTCCTGCACACCCCCTACTGAGTAAGTGCCTGCAACCAAGGTACATGCCCTTGACCGGAATCGAACCTGGGACCCTTGAGTCCGCAGGCCGACGCTCTACCCACTGAGCCAAACCGGTTAGGGCCAGTTTTGTTTTGTTTTTTAATCTATTGTTGACAGTATTACAGATGTCCCCTATTTTCCACTTCTTTCCTTCCACCCAGCCCCCACCCCACCCCAGGTCTTTCCTCACACTATTGTCTGTGTCCATGGGCTATGCATATATGCGTATATGTTCTTTGATTAAACTCTTCTCATTCCCTCCACCCTTCTGCCCTCTAAAATCTGTCATTCTGTTCCATTCATCCAGAGAGGGAACTCATGGACATGGGCACCGGGCCTCGTGTGTGTGTGTGTGTGTGTGTGTGTGTGTGTGTGTGTGTGTTGTTGTTGTTGTTGATATTGTTGTTGTTAATCCTCACCAAAGGATATTTTTCCATTGATTTTTAGAGAGAGTAGAAGGGAAGGGGGAGAGACAGAGAGAAACATCGATGTGAGAGAGACACATCTGAGAGAGCTACATCAATTGTTTGCTTCCAGCATGAGCCTGACCAGGGCCAGGGATCAAGCCTGAATCTGAGGTACGTGCCCTTGACCAGAATCTAACCTGGGACTCTTCAACCTGTGGGCTGACGCTCTATCCACTGAGCAAAACTGGCTAGGGCTATATACATGTTTTTTCCAATTAGCAATTATCACGCCTCGGATAAACCTCATTGGCTACGATACTGCCACTGCACAAAGCTATATATATAATTTTTTAAAGTGGAAATGTATCCTCCCAGGAATGATGAACCTCAAGGTTTTGTCTTAAGATGTCAAAGGCTGGCCCTAGCCAGTTTGGCTTAGTGGATAGAACGTTGGCCTATGGACTCAAGGGCCCCTGGTTGGATTCCAGTCAAGGGCACATGCCCGTGTTGCAGGCTCAATTCCCAGTAGGGGGCGTGCAAGAGGCAGCCAATCAATGATTCTCATCATTGATGTTTCTATCTCTCTCTCCCTCTCCCTTCCTCTCTGAAATCAATAAAAATATATTTTAAAAAATTAAAAAAGATGTCAAAGGCTGAAAAGAATATACTTTACAATACTTCGATTTAGTACTTGCATAATATTTTAGTCCTTTGGTTACTATTGATTTGTTAATCCAGCAAGCATAAAGTGTTTATTGATAGAACATAAAGACAAACTGTTTGGCAGAATGCATGCTCCTCACATATCACCAGCACAACCCAGGGAGGCAGGACACCTTTACCGGGCTTTGATAGTGCTTTTGAGGGGGGAAAGCCAGGTTGGAATTTATTAAAAAATTGGCAGTTTGGTTTAAGGCAAGTTTTTCAGTGTGGAAAGGAGACTTGGTTATGATTGGGAAAAGATACAAGGATCTTGGATGGATGGAAACTGCAAGGCAAGGATTTTGAGGCAAGTGGTTCAAAGAACTTGGCATAAACTATCTGTTGATGCTTCCCATGGGAGAGGTCATGGGTCTTTTCAGGAAGTTCCTATAATGAATAATCAAGCCATTTGCTTGGGCAGGTGTCTCTAGGAATAGTAAAATCATGCTAATGAAACAGTGGAATCCCAAAGTAATGTAACTGTAGATGGTAAGGAATGTGTGTATATGTGTTCATGTGTGTAGGGGGTGGGAGCGGGAGGAATATGTAGTTTCAGTTCCCTGTGTGCTGGCTGAATGGGGGTAAATGCTATCAGTTCTCAGACGCAGCATATAAAATTTTGCTATTACTGCAGCCCAAATTTTTAGCTACTCTAGAGATAGTACATTGTTACCTCCCCTCTTTTAGGAGAACATAAATTTCATGGGGTTTTTTTATGCCAAGGAAATGGATTATTTTGAAAGGAGGCAAGCTTTAAGAGAAAAGTTTATATTTGATTGGGGGGACAATGGTAAGATATGTACACATATAATCTTACCTTATAATAGACAAATATGCAAATTGACCGCACCTTCGCTACGCCCAAGCCACGCCCACCAATCAAGCCACGCCCACCAGCCATGCCCACCAGGAAACCGTTGCAGGGACGTTGGGGTGTGGCGGAGCCCAAGGCCAGGAAAGCCTCGGGCGGAGGCTTTCCCGGCCTTGGGCACCAGCAGGGAGCCTGCACTGATCGCAGGCAATGACCAGGGGGTCGGCTCCTACGATCCGTAGCAGGGACGCTGGGTGCGGCCGAGCCCAAGGCCACCGCCCGGGGCCAAGCCCCGACCCTGAAAGAAGGCAGAAGGCGGTGGCCACAGCCAAGGCCTGGGTCCCTGGTGCCGGCAGAAAACTGGTGCAGGCAGCCAGGTGAATGAAGGTCTATTGCACGAATCTTCGTGCAAACGGGCTACTAGTACCTTAATAAAAAAATTAAAAAAAAGAAAAGTTTATATTTGATATGTACTAAAATAAAACTAAATAATGATATATGAAGTTTAGAAATGTTCCTTTCCATTTGTTTATGCGTGTTTTTGCATTTCTTGTATCCAAAGAGAATCTGGAGAAATGAATTCCATTGATGTGGACTTACAAATGGCAAAAGATACCTTTGAGAAGTTAACAAAAAAGGAATGGATTTCTTTCATGGTAATGTTATCAGTGAACGTGGTGGGTCCCCTTCCCCACTGGGTGCTGGGGGTCGTCGGGTCCTTACCATATCTCGAGAAAAAGAATTTTCTGAGACTCACACAGGAGGATGAGTGGTTTATATTTGCATGAATTACACCCTTGGGTTTGCAAAGTCCCACTTCCCTTAATCCAGTCCTGAAAGGTATGCAGCTGGGGCTGTGGCAGAGCTAGAAGCAAAGCCAGAGTCCAAAGGTCCATCCGATGGTGGAGCTGGGCCTGGGACAGCATTAGGCTTGTTGCAGTCCATTAGTCCATTGTGTGTGGGGTCCACATGGCTGTGGGCCCTGTGGCCGAAGGCAAGGGAGCCGAGGGTGCGCCCCCTGCAACAAGAGTCCCAAGAGCAAAAGGGAGACAAGAGCAACCGGAGAGTGAACTCCTTTGTTTAAGAGATTAAGGACCTCAAATCTCCCTGCTCTTGCAGTGGCCATGCTTCCTCTAGCCAATGACCTGTTCCCAGGTGTGACTGACAGACAAGTACCTTCCCTATTTCACCCAGACCTTACTGGGCATGTGTCTGTTCTCTCCCTGTCCAGTCCCTTCCCCCGGTGGGGACAACCTAGTGGCTTCCTGGGGAGTGTTAAACCACAGCTTCCTCGAAAAGCTGTACAAATGGCAAGCCTTCTCTTTGCTCCTTTCCAGTTATTAATAACTGGGCTAAATTATAACGGTATCAGTAAATGTCGATATTTACTTGAGAAATAGAATTTCCTTACAGGAACCATTATGATTGCAGTTTTTGTTGGGAGTTGAGTGAGGGGCACCTGATGGAGGGAAAGGACAATGTTCACTGTGGTTATTATATTTCAGTTGCTGTATTAAGCACTGGCTCTTACTTTCGCTTTGAACACTTAAATGTACAATAGATGACAATATTTTAATTTTCTTTCTTTCTTGATTATAAATTTTATTTAAAACATATTTTTATTGATGTTTAGAGAGAGGAAGGGAGAGAGAGAGAAACATCAATCAGTTGCCTCCCGCACAGGCCCCAAATGGGGATCAAAGTCGCAACTTAAGGTATGTTCCCTGACCGGGAATTGAATCTGCCACTTTTGGGGTACAGGATGATGCTCCAACCAACCAAGCAGGGTAACAATATGTTTATTTTCAATATGAGAAAACCATTACTTGAGAAGTAAATAACCTCTATCATGTTTGGGAAGCAGGATAACCCTGGACTAAGAGACCAAAAAGGCTGGTCTCTATTTTTTTTTTAGATGAATTTCAAATCTAGCTGAGGTCACTCTGCTACTGATTCATCCCTTATCCTGAGAAAACTAATTTCATCACTTATCCTGAGAAAACTAAGAACACTGATATAATAATAATAATAATAATAAATAGTACTTTACAGTTTATTGTTTTATATATCATCTTGTTTAACCTTTATGTCATGTAGAGGCAGACACTATAGCTGAGTATCTACTATCTATTAGATAGAATAAATAATGCTAGCTGTTATCACAAACAACTTCTAAACTTCAGTGGCTTAATACAATGAAGATTTGTTTTCCACATCATAATTCCATGAGGATTGAAGATATGAGGTACCTGTAGGGAGAAATTGTTTTCCCCTCTATCCTTCTTAGTTTCACTGGGTGAGACCCTACAAAATAGACTGAGAAAAGACAGGTTCATAGGTGAAAAACAAACCGAAGTTTATTTACATGTGCATCCTTCATATACACTCAGTGATGAGAAGTTTAATGGGGTGGTTAGAACTTGGGCTTATATAGCATCTTAGCAAAGTGCAATCATTTTGTAGAGAAGTGACCTGACAAAGGAAAAGGACTTTGAGCTTCTAGAGGTGCCAAATTGTGGGAGGGCAAATATATGGAGAAATGAATGGTAGAAAAGGGCTAGTTAGTAAGATTTGTTTGTGTGGATTTTCTCAGTGCCAGCTCATCTCTGCTCTAAGGTTGTTATCCTCTTCCTGGTACAGGAAGTTGGGGGCAAGAGAACACCTTCACCAAAGGAATTTATATTCAGTTGTCAGGTAAATAGAGGGGAAGCCAGAAAGCTTGTTCTAGTCTGTTTTTTCTTACTTGCCTTCAGCTCAAAATGATCCTCAAGCCCAGCCAGCATGGCTTAGTGGTTGAGTGTCGACTTATGAACCAGGAGGTCACAGTTCAATTCCCAGCCAGGGCACATGCCTGGGTTGCGGGCTCGATCTCCAATGGGGAGGTGTGTAGGAGGCAGCCGATCAATGATTCTCTCTCATCATTGATGTTCCTATGTCTTGCTCCCTCTCCCTTCCTCCCTGAAATAAATTAAATATATATATTTTAAATGATCCTCATGCCAGAGTGGCATATTTTGGGGTGGCATAGTCTGCTACCCTTCCAACCTCTGCACAGTTGAATTCAGGAGTGGCGCAGGCTCCTTCTTTCTGGGTTCTGGGTTCTGGGGCCACGAAATCCTCCAGTAGATCTTCTGTGTTTGGTTGGCAGATTAGGAAAGAGAGTATGTAAGGTCATGTGAGAGGTTTCTGGGGGGCCATGCCTGGAAATGTCATACATCACCTTCACTCACATTGCATTAGCTAGAACTCAGTCACATGGCCCCACTGACTGCGGGGAAGCCTAGAAAATACCATCTTCCGGTGAACCCAGGAGGAAGCTGCAACAGGACTGGAGAAGGTAAGACATGGCATTTTCTCTGCCGGGGCAGATTTTAGCCCAGGCAGATCTGGGTATGGATCCCTGCTCTGCCACTTTCTAATTGAACAACCTCCACAAGTCACTCGGCACCGACAAGCACATGTGATTCACTTTTATTTCCTTATGCACCCCAATATAAAATCGCAACGATGGCTCTCATATACTACTTCAGGGGCATTTGGGATGCAAGGAATGATGAACAACAGGTTTCAGGAAAACTAAATGGTTATTCTAATTGGAAAGTAGTGGAAGGAAACCCCTGGTCCCAAAACTTACCCTGGGCCTTCCTTCCTCTGTCCCATTTCAACTGCAGATAACTACATGTCTCAGGGATAATCTACTCGGAGCTCTTCCATGCCGTTCTCCACACCAAGAAGCGCTATCAGTTTTCCTTCTGCTCCCACAATGTCCTGTGATGCATGATCCTAGGAACTGGGAAAGGCTGGTGGTTCCGTTTGCACAGACTGTTTGTACAATGAGTGACCGATCTTTACGAGTCCTGAGTAAGTTTGATTACTTTCATGTTACTTTATTTGAGCTCTCAATAGAGTCACTGTCTGAAGTAGAAGTTGTAGCAAATTTTGAATAGATTTCAAAATATACAAATACTTGAGTACATGATATGTGAATTATTGAAAAGATAAACCTAAAGCAATTATAATCATTACTGTTAAACAAGGCATGTATAATTCTTAGACTTGGACATGCCTTTGACATCAGAGTTTAGTAACCGAAGAGGATCCAGTCATGATAAATCCATTTTAAAACGTTTTGCTCGTGCTGTTTTAAAACTTTAGACATTTTAACCAGAGGGGATGAAAAGGAATGGTAAGCTTTGTGTTCTTATTGTTTATTTTATTCACTACAACAGGATGTCTTTTTACAATTTTAAGCTAGTGTTCAAGGTCCAAAACTTAAAAGGAACAAAGGATATATACAGTGAAATATAAGCCACCTAGTTCCCCTCTCAGAAAGCAATTACTGAATATAGTTTCTTGTGTAACCTTTGAAAGATATTATGTATAAGAACATACAGAAGTGCATTTTTTAATGGTAGCATACCATTCACATTCTTTGGCAACTTGCTTTTCCCCATTTAACAGTATATCATGGAGCGCATTCTGCTGTTGGACCTATAGAACTGCCTTATTCTATGTAATGTCTGAATAGTTTCCATTGGGAAGATATACTATGAATAGTTGTTTCTAAATGTTTGCTATCATAACAGTGCTAACATGCATTTCTTTGTGCATATATAAATGTACACAGTCAGGGAAAATTCCAGAAAGTAAAATTACTAAGTCTAATTGTATATGCATTTAAAATTTTGAGAGATTTTGCCAAATGACCCTCCACAGAAGTCTGGGCCACCAGGTAGCCCCACTTCCAGTGGCCACCATCCACACTGTAGTCTAAGTAAAATGCACCCCTGGAGTTGGGCAAAGTAGCCACCAGGACAGAGGATGTATGTTTACACTTCACAACAAATATGACAGCAGCAGCCCATGAATTCATTTTTCTACAGTGTTATCAAACTTTTGGTCTTTCCCATTCTGAAAAAAAAATAATCTCTTAATTTAATTTTCTCATTAAGAATGAGGTTGTGCTGGTTTTCTTTTGTTGTTTGTTTGTTTTGTTTTATTAATCCTCATCTGAGAATATTTTTCCATTGACTTTTAGAGATAATGCAAGGGAGAAGGAGAGACAGAAAGAGAGAAACATCAATGTAAGAGAGACACATCGATTGGGTGCCTCCGGCAAGTGCTCCAACTGGGGCTGGAGATCGAGCCTGCATCAGAAATACGTGCCCTTGACCGGAATCGAACCCAGGACCCTTCAGTCCTCAGGCAGACGCTCTATCTCCACTGAGCCAAACAGGCTAGGGGGTGCTGGTTTTCGTATATCTCAGTTCATTTGTAGATCATATCTGGGAACTAGCAGTTCTTCTCTCTTGCCCATTTTTCTATCTGTTGTTAGTTTATATTTAGGAGGTTTCAAACTATTATGGCAGCTAATCCTTTATCAACAATATGAGTTATAAATTTTTTCTTTAGGTTATTAAAATTGATTTTACTTTGTGGTATTTTTGCCATGCATGATTATTTTTAAACATGTTTATGAAAGCCTACTATATTAGCATTTTCCTTTATGGTTTCTGAGTTTGGGGTCAGACTTCAAAAAGACTATCTCGCCCTAACTGGTCTGGCTCAGTGGATAGAGCGTTGGCTTGCGGACTGAAGAGTCCCAGGTTCGATTCCAGTCAAGGGCATGTATCTTGGTTGCGGGCACATTCCCATTTGGGGGTGTGTAGGAGGCAGCTGATCGATGTTTCTAACTCTCTATCCCTCACCCTTCCTCTCTGTAAAAAAATCAATCCTATCTAATAATAGAGTAATATGCAAATTAACCATCACTCCACAACAAAATGGCGGCCCCCATAGCCACAAGATGGCAGCGCCCAGTCCCCTCAGCCCCGCTGCTGGAGTGTCTGGCCTGTCCGACCAGCAAACAGAGCCTGGACAGCAGGGCATGGCGGCTTCCTTAGTGCGGCAGCGGGGAAGCCCCAGGCCCTGCAGACAGAGCCTGAACAGCAGGGCATGGGGGCTTCCTTAGTGCAGAGGTGGCGTGAACACCCCTAGGCCCAGCAGACAGAGCCCAGACAGCAGGGCTTGGGGGCTTCCTTAGTGCAGAGGCAGCGTGAACACCCCTAGGCCCAGTAGACAGAGCCCGGACAGCAGGGCTTGGGGGCTTCCTTAGTGGGCAGTGGCGGTGGGAACACCCCCAGGCCCCGCAGACAGAGCCCAGACAATAGGGCATGGGGGCTTCATTAGTGTGTCCCTGTCAGTGAAGCCCCTAGGCCGGGCAGACAGAGCACATTGCAGGGCATTGGGGCTTCCTTTGCATGGCGCATGGCAGCAGCAGGCAGAGAGCGGAGAGCAGGGCATGGGGGCTTCATCTCCATGGCTGCAGGGAAACCTCCAGGCCCTGCAGAGAGCAGAGAACCATGGGGAGTGAGCCTAAGCCATCAGTAGGACATCCCCTGAGAGCTCCTGGATTGTAGAGGGTGCAGGTTGGGCTGACAGACCCCCGTGCATGAATTTCGTGCACTGGGCCTCTAGTAAAATTAAAAAAAAAAAAAAAGACTATCTCACTCTCAAACAAAAAAAAAACAAAACATTCCCATGCTCCAACTAGAATTTTTATGTTTAAATCTTTGATCCATATGTAGTTTATCTTGATTAAATTTTTTTCTAGATCAGTTTCCACTTGTCCCCAGACATTTATTGAGTGATCTGTTTCATTGCCATTAATATGCAATGCCACCTTTATCATATACTAACCTCTCATGTACATTTGGATCCATTTAGGGAATTGTGCTACATTGATCTGCTTTTCATGCATTTGGGTCATACTATTTTAATGACATTAGTTTTATAATATATTGTAACATTTGGTAGGTTTATCCTGTAAAGGTACAATAATCTAGATTGTAACCTCAGTAATATTAAAATATTGTTATTGATATAATTTTATATGAAAATATATCCGTATATACCAGTTGTGTATAAAATCTGAAGACATAGATATTATTTTTTACAGATTGAAAATACCCTTGATGACATTGTATGTGTATATGTATTCACCTATGTATGTTCTCAGACTTTATAAATAACCTATAGAACTTTCAGTTTGAAAATCATGAAATCAGTCAAGTAATCAAGCATAAATACGAACTATCAACACATTTCTTTAGAATCCCAAATTTGAGCTTTTAATTCCAATAGTACTTAATCAGGGAAAATATTTTTTCTGTAGTAAATGTTGTCCAGGATGATATCCTTAGAAAACATATTTTATGGGTTTTATAATCATAAATGGAAAATATCTATTTCTCACATTAAAGAAGCCAGTAGAAACTGAGGGAGTATTTTTGAGGGGGGCAGAGGAGTATATATTTATCATGGCTGATTTTGCATCCCTCAGAGAAGTGTTGGGCATCTTTGCAAGAGTCTTCTCTCAACACACTGGTCCAGATGCTTAAATCAGCCATCATTGCTCAAATGACTTTCTGGACTGAAACACATCAGAATACCTGCAATGTTAAAGCTCTTCTAGAAATGATGAAAGAAGTGTATAAGGTAAGTGTGCATCTAAAGGAATGTATATACCATCTTGCTAAATACAAATCTCTTAGGTCTCAGACAATTGGAGTCTTGTTCTGTTATGTTTTTCATTACAGAAAGAGAATATTTTATTCAGCCTTAATAATTCAAAATTTTGCTTGTTTTGCTAACTGGATAGACTCTGGAGGAATATATTACATATTAGTTGCACAAACACTACTCAAATATGAGAGTGGTTTAGTATTTTCATTAGAATGCACAGCATAATCTAGAAGTAACCTAAGGTTAGGCTACTAACAAACTTAATATTGTTAGGGGATAGGAGAGGAGCCAGAGCATTTTCAATAAAACAAGAGAATTCAGTTGATATCATTCCATTAAAAATTAGCTAAAATAAGATTCTTTTACAAATAAATTACTAAATGGCAATCAGAGCAAATTCACCATAAAATATCAATCTCAATAGGAGAAAATATTACATACAAGAGTTAATGCTTTTCAGAAGTACTATTATAATACTATTTCTAAAGTAGTATATTTCTTTTTTTCTCCAGCTTTATTGAGATATAATTGACATATAATATTGTGTAACTTTAAGGTGTACAGTGTGTTGATTTGGTACACTTTATATATTACAAAATGATTAACACCATAGCTTTAACTAACACCTCCATCACCTCATGTAATTACTGTTTGTTTATTGTGGTGATGACACTTAAGATCTACTTGCAACTTTCAAGAACATAGTATAGTGCAGTTGACTGTAATCACCATGTTGTACATTAGATCCACAGAATTTATTCATTTTATAATTGGAAGATTGTACACTTTGACCAACATCTCCCCATTTTCCTTAACCCCAAGTCCCTGACAGCCATCATTCTACTTTCTGTTTCCATTAGTTCAGCTTTTTTAGCTTCCACATATAAGTGAATTCATACAGCATTTGTCTTTCTCTGTCTGCCTTATCCCTAGCATAATGTCCTCAAGGTCTATCCATGTTGTCCCAAATGTAAGGATTTCCTTCTTTCTCGTGGTTAAATAATATTTCATTATATATGTGAAAAGAAGTGTATAAGATAGATGAATGAACATCACATATTCTTTATTCATTCATCCATCCATGGATGCTTAGGTTGTTTCTTTCTTAGCTACTGTACATAAGACTGCAATAAACATGGGGGTGCAGATATCTCTTTGAGAGAGTGATTTAATTTCCCTTAGATAGATACCCAGAAGTGGGATTACTGCATCATATGATAGTTCTGTTTTTAATTTTGTGAGAAACTTCCATGCTGTTTCTATAGTTCTCTTTTCTTCACATCTTCACCAACACTTGTTATCTCTTGTCATTTTGATGGTAGCCATCCTAACAGGTGTGAAGTGTTATCTCCTTGTGGTTTTGATTTGAATAGAAATATCTGTTCAGTTCCTCTGCTCATTTTATTTTTTAAATATATTTTTATTGATTTCAGAGAGGAAGGGAGAGGGAGAGATAGAAACATCAATGTTAAAAGAGGATCATTGATTGGCTGCCTCCTGCACACCCCCTAATGGGGATCGAGCCCACAAAAAGGCTATGTGTCCTTGACTGGAATCAAACCCGGGTCCCTTCAGTCTACAGGCCGATGCTCTATCCACTGAGCCAAACCGGCTAAGGCTCCTCTGTTCATTTTATTTTTTTACATTTTAAAAATTTATCTTTATTTTGAAAGCTTTACAGATGTTTCCTTCCCCCTCCCTCCCCTTTGCCCCTTTCTAGCTCACACCCACCCCCTTCCTCAGGCCTTCACCACACTATTGTCTGCATCCATTGCTTATGCTTATATGCATACATGTTTTTACTTTTTTTTCCCCCTTAGGATCACAGTATATATTTTTAAGTCTTTATTGTTTAAAGTATTACATATAGTATTACATATGTCTCCTTTTTTCCCCACTGACCTCTCTCCGGCCACCCCCACCCCCCAGCACATGACCTCACCCCCCTAGTGTCTTGTGTCCATTGGTTATTCTTATATGCATGCATACAAGTCCTTTGGTTGATCTCTTACCCCCCACCCCCACCCTCCCTTACCTTCCCTCTGAAGATTGATGCTTCTATGTCTCTGGATCTATTTTTCATCAGTTTATGTTGTTCATTATATTTCACAAATGAGTGAGATCATGTGATCATCTTTCTCCAACTGGTTTATTTCGCTTAGCATAATGCTCTCCGGGTCCATCCATGCTGTTGCAAATGGTAAGAGTTCTTTCTTTTTTAAAGCAGCGTAGTATTCCATGGTGTAGATGTACCACAGGTTTTTAATCCACTCATCTGCTAATGGGCACTTAGGTTGTTTCCAAATCGTGGCTATTGTAAATTGTGCTGCTATGAACATAGGGGTGCATATGTCCTTTCTGAGTGGTGTTCTGATTTCTTGGGATATATTCCTAGAAGTGGGATTACTGGATCAAATGGGAGTTCCATTTTCAATTTTTTGAGGAAACTCCATACTGTTCTCCACAGTGGCTGCACCAGTCTGCATTCCCACCAGCAGTGCACGAGGGTTCCTTTTTCTCCACTTGTCGTGTCGATTTGTTGATGATAGCCATTCTGACAGGTGTAAGATGGTATCTCATTGTCATTTTAATTTGCAACTCTCAGATGATTAGTGACTTTGAGCATGTTTTCATATGATGCAGAAAAAGCATTTGATAAAATCCAACACCCTTTCTTGATAAAAACTCACAGCAAAATGGGAATAGAGGGATCATATCTCAACATAATAAAAGCCTTATATGACAAACCTACAGCCAACATCATACTCAATGGGCAAAAACTAGAATCATTTCCCCTAAGAACAGGAACAAGACAGGGATGCCCACTCTCACCACTACTGTTCGACATAGTACTGGAAGTGCTAACCATAGCCATCAGACAAAAAGAAATAAAAGATATCCAAGTTGGAAAAGAAGAAGTAAAACTATCACTATTCGCAGATGACATGATATTGTACATTGAAAACCCTAAAGACTTCCTCAAAAAACTACTCGATTTAATAAATGAATTCAGCAATGTAGCAGGATACAAAATTAGCACCCAGAAATCTATGGCGTTTTTATACACAAATAATGAACCCACAGAAAGAGAAACAACAAAAACACTCCCATTTACCATCACACCAAAAAAATTAAAATACCTAGGAATAAACTTAACTAAGGAGGTAAAAGACCTGTACTCGGAAAACTACAGGATGTTGTAAAAAGAGATAGAGGAAGACATAAACAAATGGAAGAATATGCCGTGTTCATGGACTGTTAGAATCAACATCATTAAAATGTCCATTCTACCCAAAGCAATCTATAGATTTAATGCAATCCCCATTAAAATACCAATGGCATATTTCACATACCTAGAAAAAACTCTCCAAAAATTCATATGGACCAAAAATGACCCCAAATATCCGCAGCAATCTTGAGAAAGAAGAACTATGTTGGAGGGATCACAATACCAGATTTCAAGCTGTATTACAAAGCCACTATTCTCAAAACTTGCTGGCACAAGAACAGACATATAGAACAGTGGAACAGAACAGAGAACCCA
Organism: Cnephaeus nilssonii; assembly: GCF_951640355.1. Classification (NCBI taxonomy): domain Eukaryota; kingdom Metazoa; phylum Chordata; class Mammalia; order Chiroptera; family Vespertilionidae; genus Cnephaeus; species Cnephaeus nilssonii. The sequence continues at coordinate 60,469,073 of NC_137072.1, read as the reverse complement.
GAAATCATCCCAAGCCATTATGCTCAATTAATATTTGACAAAAGAGGGAAGAGCATACAATTGAGTCAAAACAGTTTCTTCAATAAATGCTGTTGGGAAAACTGGACAGATACATGCAAAACAATAAAACTAGACCACCAACTGACACCATACACAAAAATTAACTCAAAGTGGATAAAGGACTTAAACGTAAGATGGGAAATCCTCTGCTCATTTTATAATCAGATTGGGGTTTTTTGTTCATTTTTATGAGTTATGTATATATTTTGGATATTAATCTCTTATCAGATAAACGATTTGCAAGTATTTTCTCCCATTCCATAGGTTGCCTTTTCATTTTGTTGACTGTTTCTTTTGCTGTGCAGAGGCTTTTTAGTTTGATGTCGTTCATTTATCTCGTTTGCTTTTGTTGCTTGTGCTTTTGGTCTTATATCCAAAAAATCATTGCCAAGACCAATGTCAAGGACCTTTTTCCTATGTTTCCTTCTAGGAGTTTTATAGGTTTAGATCTTATGTTTAAGTCTTTAATATATATGTATATATTAGTAGCCCTGTGCACGAATCCATGCACCAGTAGCTCTCTGCAGGGCCTGGCCGCTCCACGCCCGCTGCCCAGAGGCTCTCGGCGGCCCAGAGGCCCACTGTGGCTGGAGCGGGACACTTGCCTCGTCGCCATGGCGACGAAGCAAGCATTCCGCCAGGCCGCTCATGCTGCCCGCTCTCAGCAGCTGCCCCCCAGGACTGGGGGACTCTGGCTGGGCTGAGGGGACTGGGCGCCGCCATCTTGTGGCTATGGACAACTCCATCTTTGTGATAGAGTGATGATTAATTTGCATATTACCCTTTTATTAGATAGGATGGCCCTAATATGCAAATAGGCCAAACGGTGGAACAACTGAACCGCCGAACAACTGGTCGCTATGATGTGCGCTGACCACCAGGGGTTGCGCACAGAACATGGCGGGCGTCGGCCGTGGTGGGATGGTGGAGCAGGTAAGCGGGGGCACCAGACAAAGGCAGGTTACCAGTTCCTGTCATCGGGGTGAGCCTCTGGTGGTTACTGAAAATTCTTTGCTCCCGCATGCCATAGTCCTGCCCAGTGCTCACACCTGCTGCTGGCGCCGGCCCCACTCGCACCCGCTGCTGGCACCAGAGCCGCCGCTCGCACGCGCTGCCAGCACCCGGCACCGGTCCCGATCGCTCGGCACCGTCAGCGGGTGCAAGCAGCAGCTGCAGGTCCCGATCGCCCCTCAGGGCTTCTCCTCTCCCCCTGATCCTGAGGGCAATTGGGGCCGGCAGCCGCCTCTCACACCTACTGCCAGTGATGGCCCCACTCGCACCCACTCCTGGCGCCCAGTGCCAGTTCCCATCGCTCAGCACCATCAGTGGGTGCAAGGGCAGCTGCGATCCCCGATTGCCCCCAAGGACTTCTCCACCTCCCCCTGAACCTGAGGGGTGATCGGGGCAGCTGCCACCAGTCCCACCTACTGACGGCGCCGGTCCTGCTCGCACCCACTGCTGGCGCTGACCCCAATCGCTCCACCATCAGTGCATGGGAGGGAGCGGTGGCGGCGGGAGCGGGCTGCCAGCAGACAGGGGACCGGAGGCCGTGGCGGGAGGGACTGGGCAGGGGCACGGAGGATGGGCCGAGACCCGCCCCTGGGCCCACCATAGCCTCATGGCCCACAATTCCTTTCAAGGTGCACGAATTCGTCCACTGGGCCCCTAGTATGTATGTGTGTGCATATATATATATATATATATATATATATATATATATATATATATATTTTATTTTTTTAAATTGACTTCAGAGAGGGAGGGAGAGGGAGAGAGAAATAGAAACATCTTTGATGAGAATCACTGATTGGCTGCCTCTTACATGCCCCTCACTTGGGTGTGCCCTGACCGGAATTAAAACGTGACCTCCTGGTTCATAGGTCGAAGTTCAACCACTGAGCCACGCCAGTCAGGCAGCCATTAATCCATTTTGAATTAATTTTTCTGAGTGGTGTAAGATAAGGTTCCAATTTTATTCTTCTGCCTGTGGTTATCCAGTTGTCCTTGCTGCATTTGTTGAGGAAACTATCCTTTCCCTATTGAGTATTCTTGACTCCCTTGTCAGATATGCAAAGATTTATTTCTGGGTTCTTGATTGTGTTCTACTAGTCTATGTGTCTATTTTTATTCCAGTGCCATGCAGTTTTGATTACTATAGCTTTGTAGTATGGTTGTAAATCAGGAGGTGTGGTACCTCCAGCTTTGTTCTTCTTTCCCAGGAAAGCTTTAACTATTCAGGGTCTTTTATAGTTTCATACAATTTTAGAATTTCTTTCTACTTATGTAAAAAATGCCATTGGAATTTTGAGAGGAATTGCATTAAATCTATAGATGACTTTATGTAGAATGGGCATTTTAACAATATTAGTTTTTTTAATCCATGAACACAGGATATCTTTCCATTTCCTTGTGTTTTCTTCAACTACTTTTTATCAAAGTCTTACAGTCTCAGTGTACAGGTCTTTCATGTGCTTGGTTAGACTGATTCCTAAGTATTTCATTGGTTTTGATGCTATTGTGAATGATCAATTGGAATCTTAAGAAGACAAATATGAATCATGTGGAGTTGTAATGTATAAAAGGGGAATGTTTGGCGTAAAATAATTGAGGATTTAACAAGTGAGAAACTTTATGAGGACTTAAAGATGTTTTGTAATGGACCTCTCTCTGTGATGTGTACTTTTCATTTTCAATATTGGTTATTTGCTTTTTCTTCTGGATCAGTTTTACCAGGAAGCTGGGGGGTCTGTTGTTATTGTTTGTTTTTAAAAACCAACATTTAAAAATGTATTTATTATTTTAAATTATGGTTACATTCAATATTATTCTCTATTAGATTCAGATGTACAGCTAAGTGGTTAGAAAAAGGTACTTTACAGAGTGGTTCCCAACCCCCCCATCCCCCCCCTCGCTGCTTCAAGTACCCAGCCATTTTATTTGTTGATCCTCACTCCTGTACATCTGATTTCTCTCTCCCTAATTTATGTTCTTAGATTCTTTATTTCCTGCCTTTCATCTTTTGAATTCATTCGATTTGATGGAGCTTTATTTAGATTACTGATTTGCCAATGTCTTCTTCTGAAAGGCCTTCTTGAACCCTTTAATTCCTTCTCCAATGAGAAACTGTCTCCCTGATGCCTGATTACTTGTTGTTTTCATCTACTAGACCATGGATCACCAGTTGGCTGTTTATGCCCATGGGCAGCTTATTGAAACACATCCACACTCACTTGTTTACATATTGTCTCTGACTATTTTGTGCTATAAAATATCAGGGTTGAATAGCTGCAGCAGAGACTGTATAGTCCCAATCTCAAAATATCTGTAGCCATCTTGGTTTGGGTTAATTTGCATGCTCGCTCTGATTGGATGGTGGGCGTGGCTTGTGGGTGTGTCGGAGGTATGGTCAATTTGCATATTTGTCTATTATTAGGTAGGATGCCCATTTAGGGCAGTCGGACATCCCTCTCACAATCCAGGACTGCTGGCTCCCAACTGCTTGCCTGCCTGCCTTCCTGATTGCCCCTAACCGCTTCTGCCTGCCAGCCTGATCACCCCCTAACCACTCTGCTACCAGCCTGTTTGCCCCCAACTTCCCTCCTCTGCCGGCCTGGTCACCCCTAACTGCCCTCTCCTGCAGGGTTGATCACCTCCAACTGCCCTCCCTTGCAGGCCTGGTCCTTCTCAACTGCCCTCCCTTGCAGGCTGGGTGCCTCCCAACTGCCCTCTCCTGCTGGCCATCTTGTGGTGGCCATCTTGTGTCCACATGGGGGCAGGATCTTTGACCACATGGGGGCAGCTATATTGTGTGTTGCAGTGATGATCAATCTGCATATTACTCTTTTATTAGATAGGATAGAGGCCTGGTACAGGGGTGGAGGCCAGCTGGTTTGCCCTGAAGGATGTCCCGGATCAGGTGGGGGTTCCCTTGGGGCGTGGGGCGGCCTGAGCGAGGGGCCTGTGGTGGTTTGCAGGCCAGCCACGCCCCGTGGCAACCCAAGCAGAGGCCCTGGTATCTGGAATTTATTTTCCTTCTACAATTGAAACTTTGTAGCCTGGAGTGGAGCCAAGCCTGGGGCTCCCTCCGAGGCTGGCAGCCATTTCTGTTGGGGTTATAATTGAAACTTTGTTGCCTTAAGCGGGTGGGCCCGGCCAGGGTGTGCTGAAAGCTTTGCTTCCCCTGTTGCCGGCGGCAACCCTGGCCTGCTCTCTCAAGCTCCATTTTGCCGCCATTTGTTTGAATTTGTTTACCTTCTATAATTGAAACTTTGTAACTTGAGTGGAGGCTTAGGCCTGGCAAGGCAGGCGGAAAGCTTGGCTTCCTCTGTTACCTAAGAAACCTTGCTCTCTGTGGCTGTAGCCATCTTGGTTTGGGTTAATTTGCATGCTCGCTCTGATTGGATGGTGGGCGTGGCTTGTGGGAGTGGCTTGTGGGTGTGTCGGAGGTATGGTCAATTTGCATATTTGTCTATTATTAGGTAGGATGGAAAAAGGGCTGAACTTTTTTTTTTAAATATATTTTATTGATTTTCCACAGAGAGGAAGGGAGAGGGATAGAGAGCCAGAAACATCGATGAGAGAGAAACATCGATCAGCTGCCTCCTGCACACCCCCCACTGGGGACGTGCCTGCAACCAATGTACATGCCCTTGACCGGAATCGAACCTGGGACCCTTCAGTCCGCAGACTGACGCTCTATCCACTGAGCCAAACCGGTTTCGGCGAGGGCTGAACTTTTATGGTGCTTTTATTTTCAAGATCTGGGAACTGCTTCCAGAAAACTTGTGTCCTAAGAATTGCTGTACCATCTCCACTGCCAATTGGAGAAATTATAGATTTAAAAAAATGGAAGTTTTATAGAATTCTACTTCATCAGAGATTACATCATTTGTTAATAGAGAATGATATTCACAGGTCATATTCTCTTTAAGGTAAACAAAGCTACTTGTCAATTACCAGAGAATACTTTCATCATAAATGAACTCTCCACTATTTTGAACTTTATCGAACAAAGAAGAAGAATGTCCCATAGAGATAACAACCTGGTAAGAGTAACATTTTTCACTTCTGAGTGAAAATACCAAGAGGGCTCTGAATATTTTCATACTTTAAAGGGGGACCCATTAGTAGCTATGTAGGTATGTAGGTATCACGTTGACAAATCAACATTTGAAAATGTCCTTACTGGAATGCTGAATATGCTAAATTAGGTAATCATTGAAAACTTAAACATCTTTCACTCACAGAACAAATGCACTTTCTTAGAAATTTGTTTCTAAGTAATTTGGATTCTTAAAAAAAGATTCTAGAAAAATATAGAGGGAAATAATTTAAGGTGATGAAGTAAAGGAATGACATTTTTCTCTTCTTTTAATTATCAAAACTGTTAACCTGTTTGTTTCTTAGATAACTGCAGGAAACTTCAGTCCCATTATTTTCAGTGAATTTCCATTTGTCTTTAATTTGCTATCCAAAATTAAATTATGGCAAGCTGATTGCTTTATGAAACAACAGGTATGTATGCCTTACATTTTTATTATGTAAAATTTCAAACATACACAAAATAGAAATAATGGTGTAATGAATCCCATCACCAAGTTTTAGCAGTCATCAACATTTTGCTACACTTTTATTTATTACTTTTGTTGTTTTGTAGTTGTTAGTAATTTTGCTGAATTATGTTGAAGCAAATCCCAGACCCACCTTCTTCACCTCGCCATACTTCAGCGCGTTATTTCTGGTTGTTTCACTCTAATTTATGCTGAATGGGTTCAGTTAGTAACCACATGGTATTTCCATTGTAATGTTTCCCATTAACCTTGTATTTAATTATTCCATCCATTGTTTTGGTTAAAGTTTGCAAAACAGCAACATTTCTAATATTATCATTTCTTCCAAAGTTATGAACTGCAAAGAACATTTACTTTTTTTACTTTTTCTGTAAAGAACTTTTCCTCCTCAATCAGGGCTATTTGGCTCCCCTGAAAAATCATCCATATAGGAAGGTAGACTAATGCTTAATCCTTTTCCATGCATAGCAGTTGTATCAATTTATGTTACCACCAGCAATGCATGAAATGCCTCTTTTACACTATAACCAATGCAGAAAAGCTCTGTGATCTTTTCCAGTTCGATGTGTTAGCCATGATATTCCAATTTAATTTTTTTAATTATGTTTTTATTTGTTTCAGAGACAGGAAGGGAGGGAGGGAGGGAGGGAGGGAGGGAGGGAGGGAGGGAGAGAGAGAGAGAGAGAGAGAGAGAGAGAGAGAGAGAGAAAGAGAGAGAGAAAGAGAAAGAAACATCAATGATGAGAATCATTGATTGGCTGTCCCCTGCACACCCCCAACTGGGGATCAAGCTTGCAACCCAGGCATGTGCCCTGACCAGGAATCAACCTCTTGGTTCATGGGTCAAAGCTCAACCACTGAGCAACAGCAGCCGGCTCAATTTAACTTTAATTTACGTTTCTCATCTATATATATAAAAGCCTAAGTGACCGTTATGCGTTATGACCGAATGACAGGAATGACTGGAACGACTGGTCGACCAGTTGCTATGACACACACTGACCACCAGGGGGCAGACACTCAACAGAGGAGCTGCCCCCTGGTGGTCAGTACGCTCCCACAGCCAACCTCCCGCAGCCAGCCAACCACCCCCAGTCCCTCCCTATGGCCGGCCAACCTCCCGCGGTCCCTCCCCCCAGGCGGTTGCAGTCCCTCCCCCTGTTGTTTCCCCCGGCCAGCAGGCCCTGATTGACCTGGCCCTGATCAGCCCAGCACCAACTGGGACTGGGCGAGATGGCCCCGATCGGCCCTGATTGCCAGCCAGGCCTAGGCACCCCACCCATGCACAAATTCATGCACCGGGCCTCTAGTTGTTATAATGGGGAGGCCTCACTTTCTTTAGCTAATATCCATTGTTTTCATACTATGAGCAATACTGAAATGATCAAATAAATGCTCTTTTTCTCTCCTCTACCCAGTTTTAGTAACTATACTAAGTTCTTAGTTGTTACTCTTTGGATTTTCATATCTGTTGAAGAGTCTTAGAGCTTGAGCCCTGGCCGGGTAGCTCAGCTGATTAGAGCATCATCTCAATAGACCAAGATTTTGGGTTCGATCCCCAGTCATAACATATGAAAGGAGCAGTCAATGAATGAATAAATAAGTGGAACAATAAATCAATGTTTCTCTTTCTCTCTCTCTCTCTCTCTCTCTCTCTCTCTCTCTCTCTCTCTCTCTCCCCCCCATCCTCTCTCTCTAAAATCAATAAATAACAATGTCTTTAAAAGTCTTAGAGCTTGATTTGTAAGCCCCAAATGATATTCTTTTATTCCCAGTGAATTTATCCTGTTTTCCATTTAATCCCTTCCTTCCGTTCTTTTTCTGGTAGTTGTATTATTCCCACAAAACACTTACATGGTATTTTGTCTCTCTTGTCACCATCAGCCTTAGTTCTCAGTTGTACTCACCACATGCACCGTTATGCTAAAGATTTTCCAAACATTTTTTGATTGCTGAAGCTTGTTTTCTAGGCCATTCCTCAGGAAAGATTTGTATCTATTTTCTACGATATTTATAGAAAGACTGTAAGAGCCATAGCCAGTTTGGCTCAGTGTGGACCAAAAGGTCCTGGGTTTGATTCTAGTCAAGGGCATGTATCTTGGTTGCAGGCTCCTCCCCAACCCGGGAGGAAACCAATTGATGTGTTTCTCTCAATCGATGTTTCTCTCTCTCTTCTACTCTCCCTAAAAATCAATGGGAAAATATCCTCAGGTGAGGATTAGCAAAAGAAGAAAGGAAAGACCATAAGAGAGACTTTAAAGACTTACAGGAATCAGAAACATACCCATTACTTTTGCTAATAATTCAAAGGAAATGGGCCACCTAAGTGAAAAGTCTGGGACATCACATGCACAAAAGGAGTCATTTCAGTAATAAAATATTTCCTTTTCATTCCCTATTAATCATAGAGCTTATATGACACTTTCCAATGAGCAATGCCCTATAAATCCCTAAACACCACATCCTATATAATAAAAGCCTAATATGCAAATCAACCAAATGGCAGAATGACCGGTTGGTGGGGCCAGTGAGCGGGTGGCGCCAAACTAGCCAAGGTGGGTGCCAGCGGGCAGAGGGAGGGGATGGCAATCGGGGGGTGGCAGCAACCGGCAGTGGCAGAGGGGTGATGGGGGGGGGCAGGGCCAGCAGCTCACCGGCCAGCGCTGTCCCCCGATCACCCTGCCAGTCGCCTCCCACAGAGGGAGGCCAGACTGCAACCTTCAGTCAGACATCCCCTGAGGGCTTCCAGACTAAAGGCGCAGGCCAGGCTGAGGGAGCCCCCACCTCCACCCCCCCACCCCCAGTGCACAAACATACGTGCACCGGGCCTCTAGTTTATTAATAATATTCAACCTAGAGGGACAAAGTACATCCTGCTAAAAGCATTCCATAGTTAAGGACTCTCCCTTTAGTTACTGTTATTAGTGTCTATCATCAGATTGACTTGGTCATCACTTCTGTTTCCCAGCCACCTCTTTTTTTTTTTCCCCAATTTTTCTGACATTCCTGGTAATGGGAAAAAATAGATTAAATCTTTCCTTCCTAACTTTCCCTTAAGTTCCCTGTAAGCAAATTTTTTCCTCTACTTTATTTTCTTCTATAGAAATTTTCTGTCTAACCTGTCTACTCTGTTAGTGAGGGTTGAGTGGATAGTGGACCCAGGCAAGTTACATACTATGAAGGATTGGGAAATATTTGAGGACAAGAAAATTCTTAGTTGTAGTTGTCATGGGTGAAGTCACAAAGCATGTTACACAATCCTGTCCTCCAGAGGAGAGATGATGACATAGTCAAAATTGTAAGCTCCAAACTAGATTATCAATTCAAATGCACAAATATAGAAATGGGAAACCAATACATGGAGAACGGGAGTAGAGAAACTGGAAAATAAGATATACAGGTTTCAAGTCCAATTCTTGGGTAGGTGAGAGAAGCCTGGCCAACACCAGGACACATATACCTTTCCCTGTTACAGTCAGTGCAGGATATTGCTGGCCACTCCCTGGCTCAGAGTCACAGGACATGCAGCTTTGCAGTCAGTATTGCTGAAGTGTCCCAGAGCTGCAGATTCCAAGGCCACAAGAGGAGATGACTCACCTCCAGAAAGGACTAGAAATGGCACTTGTTCCATCTCCCTACAAATGTGGAGCTTCTTGTTTTGTTTTTTTGTTTTAACATATTTGTATTGATTTCAGAGAAGAAGGGAGAGGGAGAAAGATAGAAACATCAATGATGAGAGAGAATCATTGATTGGTTGCCTCCTGCACAGCCCCTACTGGAGATCGAGTCTGCAACCTGGGCATGTGCCCTTGACCGGAATTGAACCAGGGACCTTTCAGTCTGCAGGCCAATGCTCTATCCACTGAGCCAAACCAGCTAGGGCTGTGGAGGTTCTTTACAACAAAGATCTTAGGGAAAAACCAGAAGAATCTAGTGGAATCACATATAATTTCTCAGTATATAGTAGCAGAGATCTTGGACAGGGCTTCCCAAGCCCAGAGCCATATGCTTATAAAGTGCTAATATGGGCAACCACACGCAGTCTGGAAACCTGGAATACGATAGTTATTATCCACCTTTCTTGCTGTCACAATGGTGGCATTGGTTTATGAGACCTAAATACTCTTTTATTGTCCTTGTGATAAAGGTCTAAGCAAGGATAGTAATTCCAACACTAGATTTCTAATCCAAGGGAGTTTAGCAGAAACAAGAGCAGGGAGCTAAAATGGTGAGGGCATGTTGAGAATTTAGAAAAGCTTAATGGAAGTACTATGTAGAGTAACAGAGAACCCTACATAGGGTTCTCTCGCTGCAAGTCTTTCCTCTAGTCTGTTTTCTACATCTCACATTATCCCTGAGCTTCTAAACTGCCTGAACATTTTTGAGAATTATTGTGCTAACACTCTTCTTCTTAAAAACTGGTTGGAGAATGTCTCTTCATGGTGAACACTATTACTTTTAAGGATCATGTTTACCAAATAAGTGATCAGAGATAGCTTTTAATTACTTATCTGTACATCCATGATGATTAATCCCTTGTACAAAATTCCTAGATACCTTTTTATCTTCCATAATGTACATATGATGCTCTTTTCCTTAAATAATTACAATATGAGCATATATAGCAATGGTAGGCATAATTGTATGTTAGACAAAATGGATTTATCTGAAATGTTAAGTATTTCCTAATATTCCTGTGAAGATTCCTAAAGTATTTCTTTTTCTAGGAGTCACAAATTGCGCATATGATTTCACCAGGAAAGAATGAATTCTCTCCATCACCCATATTTTTACTTCGAGTCAGACGAAGTCTCCTAGTTGATGATGCTCTGCGTCAATTATACCAAGCGGAAGTCACTGACCTTCGGAAAGGATTGGTGGTACAGTAAAAAAAGTTTCATTGAACATTTTTGCTAATGTGGGAGAGAAGCATTTATTTAATGTAGCAAAGGAAGAGCCTGCATTTGCAACTATAGTTATCAGCCTTATGATTTCCAGAATTCCTTGCTTACCCAGAGAAAAGCAATGGGATGTTTAATTGAACATTGGGATTATAAATTAACTAGTTACCTATGGCTATAATGAACCATCCCAAAGCTTAATGACTTAAAATTAGAACCATTTATTTTATCTGCAGTTCAGCTGAAGATCTCCTGATTTAGGCTGAACTTATCTGGGTGGCTTTGCAGATTTTGTATGCACCTGTTGACATGTTTGGGAGTTGGCTAGGGATAGACTGATCTAGGCTAGGCCTGGCTGGGGAAGTTTGGCTCTGCTTCCTGTTTTTCATCTTCTTCCTGGGACCAGCAAGATGTTCTTCTCACGACAGTGCCAGAGGTACAAAATAACAAGCCCAGTCACACAACAAACATTGCTTTAGTCAAAGCAAGTCATATGGCTGAACGTACATCAAAAGCTGGTGAAGTAGACTCATCCTCTTTAATGGGCAGAACTGCAAAGTCACATACAAAAGACTTGGGTCAAGGAGGGGCGAAGCATTGGGGCTGTCAATGCAATCCACAAGCAGCAGGGGGAACAGATACTTTTCCTACATTTTGGCTTTACTTTTACTAGCAGCTATAGAACTTCCACTACTCTATTGGTTCTAACTATCCTTCACATTCATCCTTTGTGGGCACCTGTAGGAATTTTATTGTGTGGTACCTCAGCTTATTAGCCTTATTGAGGCTATAAAATAATGACTAAATCTAGATTCTAGCTGGAGTCTGTTCAGAAAGGAGTAGATTTTCTTGATATCAGCCGTGAGGGGAAGAGTTAGGTTCTCAGAGAAGAAACCAGAACCTAGAGGATGAGACTCACACAGGAGAGGGATATTTCTCAGCATGGGACTCCAAAGGGAAACAAAATATTTTATAAGCCAGACTTTCTAGTTGTATGTCTCCCTCTGTACCTACTTTCCTTTAAATATTGATTATGCGGAAATGAATTGAAAATGGTTCTGCTACAGGAGATGATAAAGAGGTGAGAAGGTAAGAGAGATCTGATCAAAATACAGACCCTGAAGAAGGCAAGGCTGTCAAGGCCCATTATGAGTGTGTCCTGACCCCGGCAGAGGCAGACTTGCTAGGGTAAATGAGCAGAAATGAGAAAATCAGAAGTAAGCTTAATTCGTTATTGGGATATCCGGATGGAATGGGAGGCAGGCCCTTGGAGATGACCATCTAGGGCCAAGGAATGAGCTGATCAAAGTGGCAGTAGATAAGATCTTCCGAAAGAGAACTCTTAGTCAAGCTTAGTGATGCTTGTATTAAAGAGATAAAAAGAAATTATCCAGGAAAGGAAGTAAAGAGGGAGTGGTTAGAGAGAAAAGGTGGGAGTGTACTCAGCCACAAAGTCCAAAAGTGGACTTTAGAAAAGAGGGACTGGTTCACACTGATTTCCCACACAAGGGATATGGGCAGTTAGAGCTCATGGTTGCTGGAAAGATGCCATGCCCAAGCTGACTGGGAGAGGTGGGAGAAGTCAAATAGTTGTTGATTGGAGCCAAAACTGTAAAGTCTGAATGATGCAATGAAAACAGATAACAAGATAGAAGAATTCAGGGGACTTAGTGGATTAAAGCACATACAAATTTGGTTTAAGACACTGGTCAACATAATTGGTGAATGCTGAGTCTTGCTAGAATCCCTTTCACTTGGTTCATGTGGCTGTGTAATGGCCCCGTGCACTCAGTATACAATAATCTGACAATAAATAGGTTCATGGCAGCTGCTGCTCAGTAGCAAATGGAGGGAGAACAGATTGCAGTGAAGTAAGGGATGTGAGATTCTGGGAATTCTGGTGACTGCAGGAGGTTTGAAACTTTTCTACAAAAGGTCAAGGCATTATATTTTAACTCTGCGAGTGTTCTCTTTCCTCAGATTGAATTTATTAACGAAATTCGTTCTATGGGTGATGGGGTAAAGTCCGAGTTCTTCTACTTCATATTTGAAAAGATGACCAAGACAGAATATGGAATGTTCATATATCCGGAAGAGGGTTCCTACATGTGGTTTCCTATCAGTGTAAGTCTTTTATTTATTTTCTTATGTTTTTTTCAGAATAGAAAAATATACCATATACTACAACACGAGAACCATACATAATCATGTAAAATTAGGTCCTGGACAGTGGGGCTGGGTTGGTTGGAGCATCGTCCATGCGCTGGAAGGTCATGAATTTGATTTCCAGTCAGGGGCCATACCTAGGTTGTGGGTGCCATCCAAGTTGAGGCATGGTCAGACATGAATGGGAGGCAACTAATCCAATCAATGTTATCTCTTTGACATTGATCCTCTCCCTCCCTTTCTCCCTCTCTAAAATTAATTTTTAAAAGTGACACTATTTTAAGTAAATAAATAATGTAAAATTAGGTCCTATAGAGTCTTGCTCCTCAAAATATGGTCCACAGAGCAGCAGCTCCAGCAACACCTGTGAAAAGCAGAATCTCAGGCCTGTGTAGTTTATAAGATCCTCAGGTAATTGATATGCACTTTATATTTTTAAACAGCTTTAATGAAGTACACTCAAGATATAATAAACAGCACATAGATCTTCCAGTTTGATAAGTTTTGATATACATATATACCCATGAAACTCTCACCATCATCAAGATAATGAACATAGCCTGGCCAGCATGGCTCAGTGGTTGAGTGTTGACCTATGAACCAGGGGGTCACAGTTTGATTCCCAGTCAGGGCACATGCCCAGGTTGCAAACTCGATCCCCAGTGGGGCGTGCAGGAGGCAGTAGATCAATGATTCTCTCTCATCATTGATGTTTCTATCTCTCTCTCCCTCTCCCTTCCTCTCTGAAATCAATAAAAATGTATTTTTTAAAAAGATAATGAACCTACGCATGATCCCCCAAAGTTTTCTTATATCCCTTTCTAACCCTACTCCTCTGCTACTATGCCTCCGGTGCCCCCTATCCCATGCCCAGGCAACAACTGTCACTATAGAGTACTTTGAATTTCCTAAAATTTTACATAAATGGAAACATAAGTAGTCTTTGTGTCTGTCCTCTTTCACTCAGCATAATTATGTTGAGACTCATGCATGTTGTTGAATGTAACCATAGCTCATTCCCTTTTATTGTTGAGTAGTATTCCATTGTATGGATGTACTACACGTTGCTTATCTAGTCACTTCTGATGGATATTTGGGTGGTTTCCTAAATTTTGAGAGGCAGTAATCTAGAATGTTTCTGTAAGAAGAGAAATTATTAATATAATCCTAGAGCTAATTGCCAACTCTAATAAGGTGGTTCATTTCTGCAATGATTATATTTTTACAAGGATCCTCAAAATGTAAACATTTCTTAAAATAACAAAAAAAATTTGTCTTCGTTTCTCTATGAGAAACATAGAGAAAATAATTCTATAAAGAATCATGTTGAGCCTCAATTTATGGATCCCCTTTCTGATAAATTTCCAAGTGTTCTTTCCACAGTACAAGTTTGGGACTCAGGGGACAGGGAAAAGGAAGAGAGAGATGAGTGGGTGTGGAAAAGTATTGAAAAGTGATCTGTATCTTGTTGAGAAAGAATGAACTTCTAAAAAAAAGTAGAAATAGCTAAGGTGTACAAATAGTAGGATTTTTATGGGTCAAACAACAAGCATTTATTGACTATTTCTTGAGACTCCACATTGTATTAAATATTGTGAGTGATTCAAATTAGAATACAACACAGTCCCTTCCCTCTTTTTGTATTTGTAGATGGAGTGATAAGACTAAAACACCATGAACTTTAGCAATTGTTTCTAAATTTTGGATTGCTGACTTTATGTGTAATCGTTGTTGAGCATGGGAGGGTAGGGAAGGATGCACTGATGTAGAATTGTAAGGAAGCCCAAAGCTGTAATCTCGAGTGATGGTGGGTGAGTCATTTAGCTTTTCTGAGTTTTCGGTTTCCTCACCTATAAAATGGCTGTCATAATTTCTGTCCTGCCTGCTTTATAGGACTGTTGTAAGAATAAAACAAGACAAGGCATATATACAAATGTGAAAGCGCCAGGAAAACTTTAAGGCACTACCCAAATTTTAGGGATTCTTTATTAGAGAGAAAGTAATCAAGGGGAACTGAAGTAATTGGAGAAAGTGTAATGGAAAAGTGGAGACCTGAGGTTGATGTTGAAGGATAGGGACAAAATAGATCAAAGAGATGCAAGCAAGGGATGTACTGTTGACCTTTGAACAACCTGGGGTTTAGGGGTGCTGATCCCTTTCTTCCACACATATTGGAAAGTCTGTGTTTAACTTTTGACTCCCCAAACATAACTAATAGCATACTGCTGACCCCTTACATCAACTCCGTGAGATAGATAGTTTGTCCCCATTTTACAGATAAATAAACAGGTTCAAAGAGATTAAATACGCTACAAACATCCAACTAAGCTGGAATATGGATTCAGGACTAGACAAAGCCATTATTCTTCTTTTTAATAATATATATTTTTATTGACTTCAGAGAAGAAGGGAGAGGGAGAGAGAAACATCAATGATGACAGAATCATTGATCGGTTGCCTCCTGCATGCCCCCTACTGGGGATCGAGCCCAAAACCCAGGCATGTGCCCTGACCAGGAATCAAACTATGACTTTCTGGTTCATAGACAGACACTCGACCACTGAACAATACCGGCCAGGCCAAACCCCTTACTCTTAAGCATTGTGTTATACTGCTGGGTAGAAAACAAACAAAAGTCTGATTCATGTATGACTCAGTGAAGAGACTAAATCAACTAGACCCAGGGAACACATTACAGATACAGGAAATAAAAACTGAACAGGTTAAAGGATGCTACCTTTGGAGTATACTTGTATTGTATTTTTAACTCATTTTCAAAAATCAAAGACATTTTAACATTTATCCTCACAATTACTCTAAGAAGAAAATAGGACAAGTAGATTGTGGTCTAGAGTCATGCACCTACTAACAGCAAGGCTGTTGCTGGAATAGAAATCTTAAAAGAATTAGCAGGTTAGTGATCTCTTGGTTGGCCTGTAGTGAGAGTCTGGCCAGATGTGGCCAGTGCAGAGAGGAGAGTGAAGCCAATATCATCAGGACTCTCTCCTTCCTTCCACTCACCTTCCCTGACCCGTATGCTTGTCCGTGTAAGGACACCTTGGTTGAGCGTTATACTGCTGAAAGGACACCACTCATCTGACACACATCTGGCATGCCTGATGCCGGCTCCAAGTGTAAATAAAGTTCACCCTTTCTTCCACAGTGTTGTTTTTCTACGTGAATTTGAAGGCAAAGACTGTAAAATTAAATATGGAAAATCTTAGTTTATAAGGTTAGCTGAGCATATTTTTTAATATTCTAGATATGCTGTTACTAACAAAAAGTAAACTCATTTATTTAATATTGTGAACTCTTAATTTGTATTTTAACTTATGGAAGAACTTTGAACTGTAAAACAGCCAGAGTAAAAACCTCAAATTTTTATTTTCTTGAAACCCCTTTTGTTTCTAATTTGTGACTCTTAGAAAAGGGAACCAAAAACATTTTTTGCTAATCTAATTTCCCAGTGATTATTGATTATTTATAATACATTACGGCTGTTTATTGTTGTTCTTTTCTCCTTCTTCCTTCCTAGCCTAAATGTGAGAAGAAGAGATATTTCCTCTTTGGGGTGCTGTGTGGACTCTCCCTGTACCATTTAAATGTTGCCGATATTCCTTTCCCACTGGCTCTGTTTAAGAAACTTCTGGACCAAAAACCATCACTGGAAGATTTAAAAGAACTCAGTCCCCTTTTGGGAAAGTAAGTAAATGTTTCTCCAGGACTTTATCTAGTAAGTCTTAATTGTCTCGGCATAAATGATGTTCTACACAAAGACACAGGCACACAAAAGGCCTTCAATTTCAATAAATGTATGCTGTTTAGATGAATTTGAATTTTAGCATGACTTATAATCAAGTAAATCTTCAAAAATGGAAAAAGGTCAAATGTTCCTCTAATTATTGACCAGTACAATAAACAATGCCTGGTGTCTTCAGTTTATCCAGATGGAAAGTTGCTTTAGACAGTACACAGTATTCTTAATGCGAATCATACATACTATATTTATTTTGCATAAATTGTATTTAATCATATTTACTTTATTTAAAGAACTCAGCATGTCATCAACTTTATTTTTAAGGGTTGAAAAATGCTTGTTCTAAGTTAAAAGGCAAACTATATCCTGTGAGGAAAATACTGGCAACATATGATAGACAAAGGATTAGTATCTCTGATGTATAAATATACAGAGGTGGGCAAAAGTATAGGTTAAATTGCCAGCCATCATTATCTAAAATATAAATCATAAGTAAGGATACAAAATAATAACAATAAGACAATAATAAATAAACTCAGTGTTTCACGTACTCACAACTGTAAACCTACTTTTGCCAAGCCCTGTATATGTGTCATCACACATATGTATATACTAGTATATGGTTAATCAAAAAAATGAAAATATGCTCAACCTTACTAGTAATTGAGGAAATACAAATGAAAAGGAAATGTCATTTTTCGCTTTATAGACTGACAACTATCAAAAGGTTTTTCATAAAATACAGAGTTGACAGCCAGATTGGGGAAAGGGATTCTCCTCTCATGTACTGTTAGTGGAAGAACAAACTAGCTAGATTTATACTGTATGCCCTGTATTGTCAATGTCGAGCAGGGGTTGAGAAACCCCTGGCATTTTTGTCTGGATAATCCTTTGTTGTGGAAGGCTGTCCTGGGTATTGTAGGATGTTGAGCTGCATATGGGCTTACTATCCACTAGATGCCAGTAGCAACCCTCTAATTGTTTTTTTTTTTGTAACCCTCCTCTAATTGTGACAACCAAAGATGTCTCCAGATTTTTCCAAATATCCGGGGGGGGGGGGGGGGGGGGGAGAGACAGTAGGGGGAGACGGGGACAAAATCACCCTAGTGGAGAATCACTGGTCTAGAGGAAGGGGCTTTTTATTGTAACTTCTACCAAGACACAACAGTGTCTGTGTTGGCAGTGGTTCAAGCAATCAAAACTGTAAATAGAGGTTAACTCCAGGAAGAGGGAGTGGGAAGGCGCAGGAGAGGAAATTCACATGGCATTTCATACATTTCTGTAGTGCCCCCAATTTTTCCATTGAACATTTATTAACTTTTGAAATGTTGTAAGATCAATAAATAAACATTTTAAACCAAAATTTTCATTAGGAATTTGCAAGAAGTTCTAAATTATGAGGCTGATGACATTGGAGAAGCACTTTGCATATATTTTTCTGTGAGTACTGTCAACCCATGGTTATTGGCGCCAATTTGGTGCCAACAGGAATTCCCAACTTGGTGTGCAATGAAGGAAACTATTCCGTGCAAAACAGCTCAACTGATACAGCCCAGCTGTGAAAACAGCATGGCTTTGAGGCAGCCCTGGGGCCAGGCCCCTCTGCTAGACAGCTCTGCTCTGCTCTCCTCTCCTCTCCTCCTCACGTGTGTGCTATGTATGCTCTGGTCTGCTCCTTGCGGGTCTGCTTTGGGCTGGGCTACTCTGCTTTGCTCTACTCTGGCCTGCTCCATTCTGTACAGTCTGCTTTTGTCTGTGCTGGTCTGCTCCGCTCCGTCTAGGAAACATAGTCCTGTCTTCAGTGGGAAGGGAAAGTGCACTCGCCCAGCCAGAGAGGAGCTGGCTTATATAGACACAAGTCCCCAACCCCGGGCCCTGGTTGATCCATCCTCATGCAAATGAGGACTCCATATGCTCACAGTTGGCTTGGTCCAAAAGGCATTGCCCTGATTGGTCCGTGAAGGTGTTGATGGGGATATTGTTGTGCAGCTCCAATTGGATGGAGAAAGCCTCAATCCTATTGGATAAAATAGGATTCCAGGAGCTCTTTTAGAAGGGCTGGCTCAGATGGCAGAACCACGGTGTGAGCAGGTAGTTCAGTGCAAGCTTCTCCCTTAAGTTCAGTTTGCATGACAGGTCCCTGTGTAGAAACAGCTGCTAGGCTGTTGTTGTTTTTTAAATTTAGCCACAAGGAGCCCTTCTTAGTAGGCATCTTCTTTCTCAGGGTTCACAGTATATTTTAGCTTTAGTCTTTTTAAAAAATAATTTTATTATAATATCTCAAATATGGGATTCCTTTTTTGAATGGTTCTTTACTTCTGTACTGTAAGACTTTCTCCCTACCTGCTCCTCATTTTTTACCTATGTAAATAACTAAATGGATCAATGTATGCTTAAAAGCAATTTACAACATACACTAGGGTAGGTTTTTAAATGTTTTATGTATTTAAAAGGCTGAACTGCACAAATAATTATTTAGCTCCCAGTTATTTAAATTTTGTTAGGAAAGAACAAAGAGTGTCCCAAAAAATGTATACACACTTGGAATAATTATTCATTCCAATGGGGTAAATCTGAAAAGAAAGAAACATCAATTGAGCTATCAGCTGTTAAAGTGTGTATGCATTTTTTGGATATCCTATAAACTGGCACTAATGGTAATATGGTTAATTATTAAGACTTTCTTTCATGTTTGCTACCTGAATATATTACAGCTACGATGGGACCAACATAATGTTGATTTAATTCCAAATGGGATCTCTATACCTGTGGACCAAACCAACAAGTAAGTTTTGAGACCTAGAATATATGCTTTGAATAAACATAAAATGTTTATGTCACTTTACTTTATAAATGTATTTTAGCTTCTCAGGTGATCATTTTAGTTCCTCATCTTTTAGAAAGATAAAACAGTTATAGGGTAAGAGGAGAAAGGAATCAGAATTAAATATTTCCTTTGTAGCACTTTTCACTAGTTATTCATTTAACAATTATTTTGAGCCCCTACTATGTACTAGACCCTATTCTAGGTGCTGGAGCTATAGCGGTGAAAAAGACAGACACAATATAGAGCTTAAATTCGGGCCGAAAGACAATACAAGAATAAATTATTATGTAATAGAATAAGGATAAGTACTCTGAAGAAAATTAAATCCAATTAAGAGATTAGCGTTACAGGTTGGAGGTATGCTGGAGGCAGCTGGTACCAGCTTGTGAGAGCTGATTGATGGTTAAATTTTCAAAAATGTTGAGAGTTTATTTTTAAGTGTTTGTAGCTTGAAATCAGCCATAGTGGGAATATTTACACCACAGAAATTGGCGAATGCTACCAATGAGCATTTCCTTTTTCTCTTTCCCTTCAGATAACTGATTTTTAAACATTTACCAGCATGCCACTGGTTACAGGGGAGGGCAGAGAGAAATCAATATAGATAGGATAGTCCAGGAAGGATGCTCAAGGGGTGGGAGACTATCATTTTTCTGGTGGAAATACCTCCAGTAGCAGCCCTGCCATCAGGAAATTCTTCATGTAACGGAGAGGACAGACTTTGCATAAATAATTTTTATACAATGACATGTAAGTGTGGAGGGAAAGAGGAACAGAGGACCAACCCTGAGAAAGACATACTCATATTGATGAGTGATAAAAGTTGTAGGAAAGGGGAAAGTACTGCATGCTATGGCCGAACTACAAGAGCGACAGTGAGGCCAGAGATTCCAATGGAAGTGGGAAGAGGCTGGAGAGTAGGGTAACGGTCAGATTATGAAGGGCTTTTTTATCCTGCTGTGGAGGTTGCGCTCAGCCTTTGAAAGTTTTTAAGCAGGAGAATGGAATGTTTTCGTGTTTTTAAAATATGATCCTGTCTGCAGCTAGGAAAATGGGAGTAAAACAAAGTCTTATTCCTTCTGCTATATGCTCCAGGGTTCCTTCTTCTAGCTGATCAGATGTTTTTATATCTTAGAGTAGTACTGGGTTGTGTGCTAAGCAGAAGGAATTTACTTTTCTTTCTTAATAGAAATGGTAAAAAGGGCAAAAATCAAGAATATTTTAGCCACTAATAAAGTATGTTATTGGACTTCTTTGTTTGTTTCCTTCAAGGACCGATTATGTTTCTCAGTGTGTTGATTACATTTTCAACACTTCTGTAAAGGACGTTTATGAGGAATTTCAGAGAGGATTTTATAAAGTCTGTGACAAAGAGATACTTAGACTTTTCCACCCTGAAGAACTAAGGACAGCAATAATTGGAAATACTGATTATGACTGGAAACAATTTGAAAAGGTCGGTAATAACTAATTGCCCCCAATTCTTCTGAAATACGTTTATATGTTCCCCCCTAAAACCCATTTTCTCCCTCTTTTTCTCAAGAATTCAATATATGAGCAAGAATACCATGAATCACATCCTACTATACAGATGTTTTGGAAAGCTTTCCATAGATTAACTTTGGGTGAAAAGAGAAAATTCCTCTGTAAGTATTATGGTAATAGAAGGACCTATAAATATATATATCTTTCAAAAAGATATCTTATTTATGGTGGATCAAGTGTGTTAATGGCAACACAAGGGTTATAACCCAAGTTACTTCTGGACCAATGGTTTTTCTCGTACCTAAGCCTGTTCCCCATTTTAAAAAATTATAATAAAGATATCACTATTTTACTACCTTCTCTACACTGACTCTAATCCCACCTCCAATTTTAGTTTGCATCCACTTTCCTCATTCTAGTTGGCTCCTAATCAAGCCTTTTTATCTTACCTTCAGTTAATAATCTAAATCCTATGGAATTAGGACAATGTAAACTGCCTCCAATGTTATTTTAGAAATAATAATAATAGCAATGACTAGTGATGATGATAACAGCATTTATTGTGTACTTACTCTATGCCAGGCATTGTACTGATCACGTTGTATCTATTAACACCCTTTGTCCCAATAGCAACCTAATGAGGAGGTACTTACCATATTTTCCGGCGTATAAGACGACTTTTTAACCCAGGAAAATCTTCTATATGCCCAGTCATCTTATACGCCAGAAAATACGGTATTTTCTCCATCTGAGGAAAAAGAGGGTTGGAGTATTAGTAGCTTCCTATGTTCAGATACCTGGTTAGTGTCAGAACCAGAATTTGAACACAGCAGGCTGATCCAAAGCCCAGGCTATTGACCACTAGGCTCTGTGTCCTTGGGCTATACAAACTTTTCCTAGTGGGAATCCTAAGGTTTCCCTACAACACACAATGACATTCTCTCACCTCCTTATCCCATTTTTCAGCTCCTCTTTCTTCTTGCTATTTTTGTTGCTACTGAGGATGCTGGAGGACAATTACAACTTCTCCACAAACCCAACCCACTTTTCCACAAACCCAAACTACCTTTCCAGTATGCTCTCTTAATGGGGAACATGTACTTCAGCCCAGTGGTTCCATTACCTGTACATTCAGGTCTGTACATTCAGTGAGTTCATGTACATCTTCCTATTTCAGGCATTTTTCCTTAGGGTCCCTCCCCACACCACTCAACTCTTCTCCTTGAGAATTAACTAGCCAGATGTGACCTCTGTGAAGTCTCCCTACTTACCGCAGCCTGGCCTTTCTCTCCCTGCCCTCAGTCTTAGGGCTTTCATCAGGCTCTTCACCTCATGCTTCTTGGTTGTGCTAAAATAAACCTCCCTGTACCTTGCTATTATCTTTTCATGTGCTGTTGGCCCTTGAACAACCTGGGGGTTAGGGGCATTGATCCCAGCCCACACACACAATGAAAAGTCTCTGTATAACTTTTGACTTTCCCCAAACTTAACTACTAATAGCCTACTGTTGACCAGAAGCCTTACTGATAACATAAACAATCGACTAACACATACTTTCTATTAGACACACACACACACACACACACACACACACACACATATATATATATATATATATATATATATATATAGAGAGAGAGAGAGAGAGAGAGAGAGAGAGAGAGAGAGACCCCACATAGTTCAAACCCATGCTGTTCAAGTATCAACTGTATGTAATTTTCCCCCAACTAGACTATGAACTCACTGAGGACAAAGACCAAATGTCATGATTTTTCCATGCTCCACATAGTCTCAGGTAGTTCTCTCCACACAAGATTATTCAATAAATATTTACTGAATTAAGTGATTAATTTCTTCCTTTTCATTTTAAACTAGAGGCCCGGTGCATGACTCAGGGGATGTCCGACTGCCAGGTTAGGGATCGAGCCTGTGGGATCAGGCCTAAACCAGCAGTCGGACATCCCTCTTGCAATCCGGGAGCGCTGGCTCTAAGCACTCGCCTGCCTGCCTGCCTGATCGCCCCTAACTGCCTCTGCCTGCCGACCTGATTGCCCCTACCCGCCTCTGCCTGCCAGCCTGATCGCCCCCTAACTGCTCCCCTGCAGGCCTGATCACCCCCTAACTGCCCCCCTGCCAGCCTGATCACCCCTAACTGCCCTCCTCTGCCAGCCTGATCACCCCTACTGCCTCTGCCTTGGCCCCTGCCACCGTGGCTTTGTCCAGAAGGATGTCCAGAAGATGTCCAATCTAATTAGCATATTACCCTTTTATTAGTATAGACTAGAGGCCTGGTGCATGAAAATTTGTGCACTGGAGGGGGGAGGTCCCTCAGCCCAGCCTTCCCCCTCTCACAGTCTGGGAGCCCTCAGGGGATGTCCTACTGATGGCTTAGGCCCGCTCCCCACAGTCTGGCCTCCCTCTGCAGGAGGCAACTGGGCCGATCAGGGGAAGGTGCCGCCCCCATCACCCTGCTGCTGCTGCCACTGCCGGCCGCAGCAGCTGCAAACCCTGGGCCTTGCAGCTGCCAGAGCTTACGGCTGCCTGAGACCCAGGCCTTGCAGCCGCTGGGGTTCACGGCTGCCGTGAGTCCCAGGCCTTGCAGCTGCTGTGGCTTTGTCTGGATGGATGCCCGCCCTAATTAGCATATTACCCTTTTATTAGTATAGATTTTGCTCTTTCTAAGGAATATCTTTTTTTTAATATATTTTTTTATTTCAGAGAGGAAGTGAGAGGGAGAGATAAATATCAATGATGAGAGAGAATTATCAATCGGTTGCCTCCTGCACACCCACACTGGGGATCAAACCAGGCATGTGTCTAAACAGGAATCTAACCATGACATCCTGGTTCATAGGTCGATGCTCAACCACTGAGCCACGCCAGCCGGGCACTAAGGAATATCTTAACCAAAGATTCCTTTCCAGTTTTTCTTACAGGAAATGATAGGCAGACTGCAAGAGGATTACAAGAAATGAGAATCATATTTCGCTGTCCTGAAACGTTGAGTGAAAGAGATTACCCAAGACCACTCGTATGCCATGGTATTCTGGACCTCCCTAAATATTCTACAATGGAAAGACTGGAGGAAGCACTTCAAGTAGCCATCAACAGCAACATTGGATTTGTCTCAGCCACAGACACACAGTGATAATGACCCTGGGAGTCTCAGCATGGCCTCAGATTCCCAGGTTCTCTCACTCTTCGATTCAGATGTTCTTCTTTAGTTCTAATTAGTACAAAGAGTTGATGATTTTAATTAGAATTAATAAATGTTGAAATAAGTAAAAAGTGATTAAGATAATATTTTTAATGAATCAATATTTCCTGATCCATAAACTTGCTATCCTAATATTTGTCTTTTAGTGAATTACTTCCTGAACAATAATTACCAGTTAAAAATAAGCTGAATATTAAAACCTAACAGCTGATTTTTAAAATATTGTGCATCTAATAAACACTGCCTGCAAATATGAAAGTTTGAAAAAAATAAACAAAAATATAAACTAATTTAACTTCATTTTGAGACATGTAGGTGTATATTTTACATTATTAAATGACTCCATAGTTTTTATTTTAACCAACTGCTGCTGAATAATTTACTTGAAAAATCTCAATGTTAAGGGATTCGTTCATTCATTAAATAAATACTTAGGTTCAGTACCATGTTCCAAGAATCATTCCAAATGGACAAGGGAACGGAGAACTTATTCAAACAAGCAGTTGATGAGAATTTCCCAAACCTATGGAAAAAAACAAATCCTCAAAGCCAAGAAGCAAACAGAACACCTAGTTACCTCAATCCAAAGAGGCCTTCTCCAAGGCACATTTTATTAAAACTGTCAAAAATTAATGACAAAGAAAGAATTCCCAAGGCAGCCAAGGAAAAGAAAAAAGTAACCTATAAAGGAAAGCCCATTAGGTTATCATCAGACTTCTCAGCAGGAACTCCACAAGCCAGAAGAGAGTGGAACCAAATATTCAAACTATGAAAAAGATAAATTACCAGCCAAGAATAATATATCCTGCCCTGGCTGGTGTGGCTCAGTTGGTTGGGCATCATGCCATGCACCAAATGGTTGCTGGTTTGATTCCCAGTCAAGGGCACATGCCTGGGTTGAGGGCTCAATCCCTCATAGGAGGCGTGTAGGAGGCTGCTGATCCATATTGGGCTCTCACATCAATGTTTCTCTCTTTCCCGCCCCCCCTTCTTTCGAAAATTAATTAAAAATATATATTTTTTAAAAGACTAATATAACTAAAGACTTTTCCAGACGTACAGAAATTGAGGAAATTTATCACCAGAAGACCTCCATTGCAGGAAATACTCAAGGGTGTTACGTTATCTGAAACAAAGAACAAAAGGTCACAATACTATGAGTAAAATCACACAAAAACTTACAGCACAAACAGGGATAATTTGTGATGACAAAAACATAAAAGGGGCGGGGGTAAAAGTCTGAATTTGCAAAGAAGGAAGGAGGTCAGATGCATTCAAAAGAAAAAGGATTACTGTATATAATGAAACTTTCTTTTTCATAAACCTAATGGTAAAAACACACACACACACACACACACACACACACACACACACACACACACACACAACATCCAAACTGAGACAAATAGCTTAAACAAAAGAGAAAACAGAGGGAAGAAGTATGGAATACCACCAAACAAAACCAACAGACAGAAACATAAAGGAAAAGAACTGATGGGCGCACAAAGCTACCAGGAAGCAAAAGATTAAATGGCTATAGGAAATCCTCATACATCAGTAATTACCCTAAGTATAAATGGACTGAATTTCACCAAAAAAGAGGCAAAGAGTAGCAGACTGGATCAAAAAACAAAACTCAACCATATGCTGCCTTCAGGAGACACATCTAAGCTGCAAACACAAAGTTAGACTCAAAGTGAAAGGGTGGAAAATGATTTCTCCATGAAACACAGAAAACTAGGTATAGCTATAATTATATCTGACAAAACAGATTTCAAGATAACAGGTAATAGCCAAAACCGGTTTGGCTCAGTGGATAGAGCGTCGGCCTGCGGACTCAAGGGTCCCAGGTTCGATTCCGGTCAAGGGCATGTACCTTGGTTGCGGGCACATTCCCAGTAGGGGGTGTGCAAGAGGCAGCTGATCGATGTTTCTCTCTCATCGATGTTTCTAACTCTCTATCCCTCTCTCTTCCTCCCTGTAAAAAATCAATAAAATATATTTTTTTAAAAAGAATTAAAAAAAAAAAAGATAACAGGTAATAATGAGAAGGCTAAAAGGACTAATTCCAATGTAACCCTGATATTCGGGGCTAGTGACCTGAATCCAAGCCAGCAAGCTCAGTGTACATTCCTGAAAACCTATAATTAAGTCCCTCTCTCCTTCCCAGATACTGGTCTTGCAGAACCTGTTACTGTGAACAGTGCACTGCCCCGGAGGGAGGGTTATTAACGCTGGCACCAGGCCAGACCATCAGATATGGCCTGGAGACCCCCAACACCTGGGGTCCTTCTTGCAAGGCCCTTGAAAAGGACCGGAACCATAATCCATGTTTGTGGGACAAAGATCACAGGGAGGGAGATATAAAGGAAAGCCCCATGCGTGTTCCTTCACTCAGATTTGGAAGGCTGTTCCCTGAGTCCGCTGGCATATTAAAGTGTCCCTCCTTTTTTTCTCAGAAGCGTCCTTGGTTTTCTTTGGTCTTCTGCAACAATAAGAGACAAAGATGGACATTTTATAGCAATAAAGGGGACACTAGATCAAGAATACATAACACTTCTTAATATATATGCACCCAGTCAGGAAGCAAAAATATATAAAGCAACTACTAACAGAACTAAAGGAGAAACATACAAAAATAGAACCACAGTTGGAGACCTTAGTACTCTACTGACAGCTCTAAATAGATCATCCAAACAAAATCAATTTTAAAAAATCATCCTTAAATGACACATTAGACCAAATGGACATAATTGACATTTACAGAGCCTTTCATTCCAGAACATCAGATTACAGATTTTTCTCCAGTGCACATGGAACATTCCAAGGATACACCATATGTTGTGTCACAATACTAGCCTCAAGAAATTCAAGATTGAAATTATAGCAAGCATATTCTCTGACCATAATGCATGGAATTAGAAATCAACAGAAAAAAAGAAGTAAACCCACCCACAAATATGAGAATAAACAATATACTAAAAAAATGACTGAGTCAAAGAAGAAATAAAAGGTGATATCAATATATCAAGACAAATAAGAATGTGATATCAAAACGACTGAGATGCAGCAAAAGTAGTAATAAGAGGGAAGTTTATATCATTACAGGCACATCTCAATAATCAGAGAAATCCCAAGTAAACAACCTAACATTACATCTTAAAGAACTAGAAAAAGCAAAAGCAACTCAAAATCAGCAGAAGAAATGAAATAATAAAAATTAGAGCAGAATTAAATAAAATAGAAAACAAAAAGACTATACAAAAAATTAATGTAACAAAGAGCTGGCCCTAGCCGGTTTGGCTCAGTGGATAGAGCATTGGCCTGCGGACCAATGGGTCCTGGGTTCGAATCCGGTCAAGGGCATGTACCTCAGGTGCAGGCTCCTCCCAGACCCAGGCCCTGGCGGGGGCTCATGCAGGAGGCAACCAATCAATGTGTTTCTCTAACATTGATGTTTCTCTCTTTTCCTCTCTCTTCCATTTTCCCTAAAAATCAATGGAAAAATATCCTCAGGTGAGGATTAACAAAAACAACAACAAAGAGCTGGTTCTTTGAAAAGATTATTAAAGCTAACAAACCTCTGGTAAGACTCACTAAGGAAAAAAGAGGAAAGACTCATATAAACTAAGTCAGAAATAAAGGAGAAGTTACCACAGACATCCAGATATACAAAGGATCATACTGAAAGGAGTTTTTAGGGGTTAAAAAAAGGCAGGTTTAGGGAATTTTAGGAATGAGGGGGTCCATGGAGGAGAATTGCAGGGCTGCAAAGCTGGGAGCCCCCAGAAGGCATACATTCACAGAATAAGGGAGCCCCCAGAAGGCATACATTCACAGAATAAGGGAGCCCCCAGAAGGCATACATTCACAGAATAAGGGAGCCCCCAGAAGGCATACATTCACAGAATAAGGGAGCCCCCAGAAGGCATACATTCACAGAATAAGGGAGCCCCCAGAAGGCATGCATTCACAGAATAAGGGAGCCCCCAGAAGGCATACATTCACAGAATAAGGGAGCCCCCAGAAGGCATACATTCACAGAATAAGGGAGCCCCCAGAAGGCATACATTCACAGAATAAGGGAGCCCCCAGAAGGCATACATTCACAGAATAAGGGAGCCCCCAGAAGGCATGCATTCACAGAATAAGGGGACTGGGAGCTGCCAAAAGCTATACATTTACAGAATAAAGGGAGAGGAAGCCGATCATTCAGAGAAGGAAGAGGAAGGCCAAAGAGAGTAGAAAAACAAAAGGGAGAAAAAGAGGGGAACCCCACATGGGGTTTGAGCTCTGCAGCTGCTGTAGTGACCAATCAGAGGGGATATCAGGACACAAGGAACTGCAACCTTTATAAACCTTAGAAAAGAGGGACTTAGTGGGTCTCTCTTCCCCTCCCCATGTGGGAGTCTGTGCTTGTTTCCCAATAAATTTCCACCTTTTCCTATACCACCCTTTGTCCGTGGCTTCATTCTTTGAATCCACCTGGACAAGAACCCGGGAAGCCACCTTTGTATCCTGCCCAGAGAAACATCACGCATTGCAGTTTAATTTCCACGTTTCAACACTAGAATACTATGAAAGACTACATGCCACAAAATTCAACAACCTAGAAGACATGGATAGGTTCCTAGAAATATATAACCTTCCTAGACTGAATCATGAAGATGTGGAAAATCTTAACACACCTATCAACAGTGAGGAAATTGAAACAACCATCAAAAATCTCCCAAATAGTAAAAATCCAAGACAAGATGGCTTCACTAGTAAATTCTACCAAACGTTCAAAGCTTTGATATATATCCTTCTCAAACTCTTCCCAAAAACTGAAGAAGAGGCAAAACTTCCTAACACTTTTTATGAGGTCATCACAACCTTGATACCAAAACCTGGCAAAGGTAACACAATAAAAGAAAGCTACAGACCAACATCTCTGATGAATATAAATGCAAAAAATCCTACATGAAATACTAGCAAATCAAATACATTAAAAAAAATAATACATCACACCCGGCCAGTGAGCGTCGACCCAGGAATCAAGAGGTCACTGGTTTGATTCCCAGTCAGGACACATCCCTGGTTTGGGGGCTCAATCCCCAGTAGGGGGCTGGCAGGAGGCAACCAATCGATGAAGTTTCTTTCTCATCCATGTTTCTCTCTATCCTGCTCCCTTCCTCTGTCTCTAAAAATCAATTTTAAAAATATTTCTTCTAATTCATTTCCTTTCAATGTGCATGAATTCGTGCACCAGGCCTCTAATGTACAAATAATTTTCAACAAAGGAGCCAAAGAGAAAAAAAAAGCCTCTTCACTAATTGATGCTGGGAAAATTTCAAAACCACATGCAAAACAATGAAGCTAGGAAACAGTTGTGTCCCCACGTTGTAGTAAAATAAAGAAATGTTTGAAAATGCTTAAAGAATGTGAGAAAAGTTAAAAATATTTGAGTTAACTTCCCTTAAAACTTAAGAGTCTGATATTAAAGATACATTCCCCACTGCCCTGAAGTGTGTGTACCCCAGAGATAAGGATTTGAACTGACGCAGAGTGGCTTGTGTCAAGATAAACACTTGCCTGAGTGATGTACTCTCCTTAGACCCTCGCCACGTTTAAGATGAACATATGTGCATTGACGTAAATAACTGATAGCCACCTGGGCTGCTATGGGTACGAACAAGCCTTAAATATGGACCCCTGCCAGCCAACGATGCTCGTCTTGTCGAGACATTACCAAGGCCCGTCCCTTTGTCGGCCTGACAAGCAACGCCGCTCCACGCTCCTCTTCCTGCCATGTGACAGAAGAAGGGCCAGTAATCCCCAATTGAGACACGACCGAGCTCTTGGGAGAAGAACGCTGGCCCCTACCCAGACCAGCCCAGCCCAGCTGCTGGACCACAGAGGACAACACCACAGGGATCCCTAACTAAGCTAGTACCCGCAGCGGCTCAGGAATTGGTGTAAGTAATAAAAAGCTGTGTGATTTGCAACTGCATATGTTTCATGTGGTGTAATTCCTCCGGCAGTTAAGTGAATTAATTTGCGTACGCTTAAACTTAAAATTAAAGCCTCTGGTCTTTTCGGTCCTAAGCCTGCCACTCTGGTCCTGCTTGCGTAAGAGCAGTCTCTTTGCTAGCAACTACTTGAATGTCCCACATCTGCACGGTTAAAGTTTATCTCAAGGGACACCTTAGATAAACACCCCAGATCCTTTCCCGGGATCTACTTGGGACACCCCATATACAAAAATTAATTCAAAATGGATCAAAGACCCAAGTATAAGACCTGAAACATTAAATTAAATACAAGAAAACATAGGTACTAAACTTAGGAACCTTGGTCATAGAGAACATTTTGAGTTTGACCCCAAAGGCAAGGGAAGTGAAGGCAAAAATAAATAAATGGGACTATAGAAACTGACAACAAAACAAAAAGGCAACCACTCTAACGGGAGATGATATTTGCCAACAACAGTTCTGAGAAGGAGTTAATATCCAAAATATATGAAGAACTCATACAACTCCACACCAAACAAACAAGTAATCCAATCAAAAAGTGGGCAGAGGACCTGAACAGACACCTCTCCCAAGAAGATATACAACTTCACTAGCTATTAAGGAAATGCAAATCAAAATTCCAATGGGATATCACCTTACACCCATTAGAATGGCTATTATAAAAAAGACAAGAAAACAAGTGCTGGAGAGGTTGTGCAGACAAAGGAACCCTCATTCCCTGCTGGTGGGGATGTAAACTAGTACAACCACTGTGGAAAACAGTTGGCGGTTCCTCAAAAAATTAAGAACAGAGTTACCATGTGGCCCAGCAATCCTTCTTCTGGATATCTACCATAAAAACTTGAGGACATTAATTTTTCAAAGATATATGCACCCCTATGTTCACTGCAGCATTATTCATAATGGCCAAGACATGGAGACCATCAAAGTATCTTTTAAAGCTTTTGTAAAGAATTTTTTTTTATTGAGAGAGGAAGGGAGAGGAATAGAGAGAAAGAAACATAGATGAGAGAGAAACATCATCACCTCCTGCACACCCCTCACTGAGGATGGAACCTGAAACTCAGGCATGTGCCCTGACCGAGAATCAAACCCGTGACCTCTTGGTTCATGGGTCAACACTCAATCACTGAGCTACTGGCCAGGCCAAAGTATTTTTTGATAGAGGATTGGATAAAGATGTGGTACATGTATATCATGGAAAACTACTCAGTCTAAGAAGAGATGAAATGCTGCCATTTGTGACAACATGGATGGCCCTTGAGGCTATTATGCTAAGTGAAATAAGTCAGAAAAAAAGCCAATAACCATATGATTTCATTCATATGTGGTATATAAAACTGAAACTCATAGACATGGACAACAGTATGGTGGTTACCAGAGGGAAGGGAGTGGGGCAGTTAGTAAAGCATAAAGGGGGTCAAATATATGGTGACAAAAGATGAATTGACTTTGGGTAGTGGAAACATGCAGTATACAGATCATGTATCATAGAAATGTGTAGTTGAAACCTATATGATCCTATTAACCAATGTCACCACAATAAATTTATTTTATTTTTTATATATTTTATTGATTTTTTACAGAGAGGAAGGGAGAAGGATAGAGAATTAGAAACATCAATGAGAGAGAAACATCGATCAGCTGCCTCCTGCACACCCCCTACTGGGGATGTGCCCACAACCAAGGTACATACCCTTGACCAGAATCGAACCTGGGATGCTTCAGTCCGCAGGCCAACACTCTATCCACTGAGCCAAACTGGTTAGGGCCCAATAAATTTATTTTAAACATTAAAATAAATGCAGATATCATAATTTTGGTTAAATGCTGAGCCCAACCAGGAACTCTCATCTTATTATAGTTGGGGAAATGTGAAGAACCTAAAATATGTCTCAATATCACAGCTATAGAATGAATTAAAGAAGTGATATAAGTATGGTTGGAAATGGCCAATGAATTATCCCAAACCATACACAGAGCCTTGCATTGGTGGTAGTTTGGGAAAGAAATGCTTATGGGGCAAAGAAAAAAAAAGAAAAGAAAAGAAAAGGCATACTGATTGGAAAATAAAGAATAAAACTATCTTATTTAGAGACTATCTGGTTATCTACGTGCAAGATTCTAAGGGATTTATAAAACAACTAGAACTACTAAGTAAAAATAAAAAGGTATCAGTATTCAAGGTCAAAATATTAAAATTAATATTATTTCTATATACACTCATATCAATCATACATTGAAAATTTAAAAAGTACCATTTGTAATATCAACAAAAAATAAATACCTAAGGATAAATTTTTTAACAAAATATGCTCAACTATATCCTGAAAACTAGAAAATATAGCTGAAAGAAATTAAAGCAGCTTTAAATTAATGGAGAGACATGCACATGGACAGAAGAATCAATGTTATCAGCATGTCAGTCCTTCCTAAATTGATCTCAGTTAGTGTAATCTCAAAATTCCTGCAGTCTGTTTGTAGAATTTGATAAACTTATCCTAAAATATATACAAAAATGCAAAGGACCTAGGATAGTCAAACGACAGTGAAGAAGGACAATGGTGAAGCACTTGAATGGTTTTGAGACTTAGAATCTACAGGAATCAAGGCAGTACAGTACTGGAGTAACAATGGATCAATAGAACACAATAAAAAGTTCAAAAATAAATCTAAACATATATGTATGAACAGAATTCTGACAAAAATACTAAGGCAATTCATTGGGGAAAGGCAAGCTGGAACAACTGGAAATCCGTAAGGGGAAAAAATAATAAACCTCTACCCTTAACTCACACCATAAAGAATAATTACTTTGAAATGACAAAGACCTAAAATATAAAACTTCTAGAAGATAATATTTAAGAAAATCTTTGTAACCTTGGGTTAAGCAAAGATTTAGGTAGGACAAAAAAAAAAAAAAAAAAAAAAGGCATGAACTATGTAAAAGGAAAAAACACACATTGCATCCGAATTAAAAACTTTAGCTTTTCAACACACTGTTAATAAAATTGAAAGGCAAGCCACATGCTGGTAGAAAACATTTCAAAACATCAAATAAAAGACTTGATATGTATAACATAAAGAACGTATATCAAAAGCTTTTAGGTAATAAGCAACTGAATTAACAACTGGACAAAATATGTGAATAGACACTTCACCAAAGAAGAGATTAGCACTTAATAGACATAGGAAAAGATGTTCAATATCATTAATCATTAGGGAAATGTACATTAAAGGTACAGTAAGATACCACTATAGAACATTTTTAAAATTTAAAAAGACTGACACTGCCAAATGTTGGTGAAGACACAGAACGACTAGTACTCCCATAAATCGCGGGAGGGAATGCAAAATGGCATAGCACTTGGGAAAGTTTTGGCAGTTTTTTACGTACTTACCACACATCAAGACAATTCTATTTTTAGGTGGTCCCCCTCTTCCCCCAAATGAAAACATTTATCTACTAAAAGACTTGTTCACAAATATTTAGGGCACCTCTATTCATTGTAGTCAGAAATTGTAAAGGACTGAAAAGTCCTTCAATGGTGAATAGATTGTGGTCTATTCATATGGAATACCACTCAATTATAACAGAGAGAGAACTTTTAACTAAACATAACAGGATGAATTTCAAAAGCACTACGCAAAACAGTCTCTTAAAGAAATGGTGCTGGAAAAACTGGACAGACATGCAAAAGGATGAAACTAGACCACCAACTTACACCATACACAAGAATAAACTCAAGGTGAATACACAAGAATAAACTTTGCACTCGCTTGCTTTTTTCTCGATTCCTTTATTCTACTTGGGATTTAATTTTTTAAATACCCCAGATTTTACAAAGCGCGGCAGTAGAATAAAAAACTGGAGTTTCTCTTCATACAAACTTATTTATTTGGATTTTTTTATATTTCAAATTATTGATATATTTAAAGAGTAATTTTAATCTCGACATCCGAGTGCAAAAGGTTAAAAGTAAGGCATGAAACCATAAACATCTTAGAGGAGAACATAGGCAGTAAAATCTCAGATATCTCACATAGCAATCTGTTTATGGCTACATCTAGGGCAAAGGAAACTGAGGAGAAAAATAAACAAATGGGACTACATCAAAATAAGTTTCTGCACAGCAAAAGAAACCACCATCAAAATGAAAAGGGAGCCCACTGTATGGGAGAACATATTTGCCAATGATATGTCTGATAAGGGGTTAATATCCAAAATATATAAAGTACTCATACAACTCAACAAAAGGAAGACAATCCAATTAAAAAATGGGCAAAGAACCTAAAAAGAAATTTCTCCAAAGTGGACAGGCATACAGAAGGGCAAGAGACATATGAAAAAATGCTCAAAGTCACTAATCATCAGAGAAATGCAAATTAAAACCAC
The DNA here is from genome assembly GCF_951640355.1 of Cnephaeus nilssonii. Classification (NCBI taxonomy): domain Eukaryota; kingdom Metazoa; phylum Chordata; class Mammalia; order Chiroptera; family Vespertilionidae; genus Cnephaeus; species Cnephaeus nilssonii. The sequence continues at coordinate 60,434,680 of NC_137072.1, read as the reverse complement.
AATGAGATATCACCTCACACCTGTCAGTGGCTGACTATCATCAAAAAATCAACAAACAAGCGCTGGAGAGGATGTGGAGAAAAGGGAACCCTAGTGCACTGCTGGTGGGAATGCAGACTGATGCAGCCACAATGGAAAACAGCATAGTTTCCTCAAAAAATTAAAAATACAACTGCCATTTGACCCAGTGATCCCACTTCTGGGAATATATCCTAAAAACCCCAAAACACCCATCAGAAAGAATATATGCACCCCTATGTTCATAGCAGCACAATTTACAATAGCTAAGATTTGGAAACAGACCAAGTGCCCATCAGTAGATGAGTGGGGGGAAAAAGCTGTGGGACATTTATTCTATGGAATACCATGCAGCTGTAAAAAAGAGGGGTCTCTTACCCTTTGGGACAGCATGGATGGACCTGGAAAATATTATGCTAGGTGAAATAAGCCAAACTGAGAAAGTCAAACATCACATGATCTCACTTATGTGTGGAATCTAATGAACAAAATGAATTGACCAACCAAATAAGACCCGAAGCAGGGAGGGATGGAACAGGCTGGCATACCTCGATGTGGGGTTGGGGGTCCAGAGAGAGAAACCAAAGAACTTACATACTTATGTGCATAGCCCATGGACACCAGGAATAAGGTAAAGACCTGAGGAGGTGAGTAGGGGGGCGGGGGAAGGGAATGAGAGATATCTGTAATATTATCAACAATAAAAAATATTTTTAAAAAAGCATTATGCAAAATGAAAAAAAAAGGAAAACACAAAGCTTGCGTACGTTTTCTTACATTCGTAAGGAATTCTAGAAAAGGCAAAAACTATATTGCCAGGAGCCGCGTCGTGGCGGGAGGACTCCCCTGCACAGTTCTCCCTTTCACTTTCACCCCCAAGTTTAGTTTTTTATAACAACACAGTTTGGGAAACTGTGCAAGTCCGGCTGTGTCAAGACTCCTCCTAGTGAAGCCGCAGTGTTTCTCCGACGGCCATTGGGTCCAGCCGCCTGGGGACACTTTCTCCGTCCGGCCCACCACCCTCCACACGGGCCATCGCCCTGTGAACTTCGGAGCGACATTCCGGAATCGTTTCAGTTTCCCTTTCTTTTTCGTTTCGATTCTGCGCCCTGGGAAATACTTCCTTTCGGTTCTCACTGGACCGTCGGGCCCCGCCCCCAAACAGAGCATTGGTTTCGGCGTCGGCGCTGGGGCGAGGGCGCGGCCGGGGTTCCTCGACGCCGCCCAGCGGTCCGCTCGCCGGCTCCGCTCGCAGATCGCGCTCAGGCTCTGGTGGTTGCCCGGTCTCCTCTGACCTCTCCGACGGCTGGATTTCCTTCTCCTCCGAAGGCCGGTCCGGGCAGCGGAGGCGCGGCTGCGGAGCCCGGGAAAGCGGCGATGGAACAGAGGCCCCCGAGGAGGTCGCGGGGCGGCGCGCGCCCGGCATCCCGGCCGCCCACCGAGTCCCGGCCGCCCGCACAGTCCCGGCCGCCCGCACAGTCCCGGCCGCCCGCAAAGTCCCGGGCCCCGACGGAGCCGCAGGACTCGGCGCTGTGGCTCTTCCCCGGCGCCCCTGACCTCCGCAGCGCGCTGTCCCGCAGGGCCGAGGCGACGCGCCAGGTGTGCTGCGCGCGGGGGCGCCTGGCGGTGCTGGAGCGCGGCGGGGCCGGCGTGCAGGTGCACCAGCTGCCGGCGGGGAGCGACGGCGCCAAGAAGCCGAGTGAGTGGGGCCGGGCCACGCCAGCTCGGCCCTCCGTTTCGGGCAGAGGGTGTGAGGGTGGGCAGCCCGGGGTGGGCTTTTCGCCGGAGCGGCCCGAGTTGTGGGTGCGCGTTCCTTCTCGAAACGGGGAGGAAAGCTCCCCAGCGGACCCGGCGCCGCAGGGGTCCGCGGTGGCCGCCGAGGAACGCGCCAGGCCCGGGTGGGTTTTCGGGGTTCGCGCCTGCGGCGTCGCTCAGCTCCCCAAGATCCTGCGGCCAATGGGCGCCGAGTTTGCGGGGTGGGAGCGAGCGCTGGGTCGTCCCCTCCGCAGGTTGGCGCGCGGCGCGAGGGCGCACACGGGCAGCATCTTCCCTTGGGCCGGTCTGCCTTTCCCGCGGTTTCTGTTCAAAGTTCTCCCGTTGCCCCTTTTGGAACATAGCTGCGCCGGGTCTTTGAGCCTTCGGAGGACGCAGCTATCTTGTTCTCGGGGCAGTATCTTACCAGGCAGGCCGTTTAAAGAGTGCTTTTCCGTGGCACGTCTCCGGGGGTGGTCTCCGTGGAGATTAGGCCAGGTGCCCTGACTCCGACTGTACAGGTCGGGAAAGCAAATGGCCACACGCCTGCTCTTAAAATCTTGGCTCCTTGGTTGACTGAAGAAAACGGTCTTCTCTTGTTCGTTTTGCTTTGAACTTGAGCGAGGTGGAACATCATTTGCATTCCTTTTTGGTGACCTTCCTGTTCTTGTATTTGCCTGGCTTTTTAAAAATTGAGCTTTTCTTACTAGTTTGAAAGAGCTGTAGGAGTGAATGTTAAGTAAGAATAGCCCTTTGTCGGTCATATATGCTGTAACGTTTTTCCCCACTTGCATTTGGTTGGTGTTATTTTATAGTCTGCGTCATCATCCTTACAGAAATGTTAAGCTTTCATATTTAAAATTACAATTTTTGATAGGCTTGGCTATCATTTTGATTTAAGAAGTGAAGTAGGGGATATAGATTTATTTGTTTGTTTTCCACCGAAAGCCCCAGTACAGTTTTTGTTTTTCTTAAATAACCTTTCTTTTTTTTCAACGGATTTGAAATGCTGAGTCTCTCAAAATCGTTAAGTCTGTTAGGCTATTTCTTCTTTATTACCAAACTGTTGTCATTTGTAATGTAAAGTGATTTGTGTTTTAATATTTTACATGAGTAGGTACTATTTTCCCAAATCTGTATCCTACTTTTAATTTTTGTGATAAAAACTAAGTAAGATAAGAGTAAATGGTAACTAGTGAACAATTTCAAATCTCTTAACTTTTAGAAAGGGAAAAATATGCACTAATACCAATAAAAAAATTTAACTGCATCTTTTAAAATAGTTCCTCAAACACAATTTCAAGAATATAGGCCTTAGCTTCTCTGTGAAGCAGTCAAGGAGGGTTATTATTGTTATTTGGTTTGGTTTGAAAAGAGTATATCTCAGAATACACAATATATTTGCTTCTACAATGAGTTATGTTGTCCAAAAATTATATTTTCTTACAGACTTTTTCATTGCTGTCACTTCAAATTTAGCTTCTCTATCGATTTATTAAGCAGGAATCTATTCTCAAATTTTAATTCACTGTTTTAAAGGTATATTCAACAGAAAACAAAGTACGGATCAGTGCTTTCCCAAATTAAAAAAAAATTCATTGTCAAGACAACAGTCATTGCTAATTTGTCATCTTTCTGTACTTGAATTTTCTTTAAAAACTAGTTTATGTTAAGTCAAAGGTTGTCTAGTTGAAATTTTTTTCCAGGTGTTTTAAGTGTATTATAATAAAATCAGCAATAAAAGTGGGTACTACTCAGAGTGATGATAGTTCCTGGTTGGATTTGCTCTGCAGAGTGCATTAAGTTAGGAAAAAAAATGAAGATCCATTCCGTGGACCAAGGAGCAGAGCACATGCTGATTCTATCCTCAGATGGAAAACCATTTGAGTACAACTATAGCATAGAACATGAAAGGTAGGGAACTTTTATTAAAAATTATTTCAATTTTACTTAAAAGGCAATCATAATTTTTATAGCAAAATATTACTTTATGTGATCCTTATCCCCTGCTTTATATAGTGGCATTTTAAGTAAACAATGAATTCTGAACTGACCAGTGAATTCCATGAGTAAATTACAAACCAATTTATGTCAACTAGGGCACTTATCATGTGTTGCTTTGACAGTTAAAGACAATGATCGGTTAGTCTGCCTAGTCCCAAATTGGACTTTCACATTCACTAATTCGTAATAATCTTATAAATGAGATTTCTAGAATAAAATCTAATAAACCTAGAATAAAAGTATTCAATCAAGGAAAAATACTTTATCATGGAATGATTTGTGACACTCTCTTAATAGATCATAAGAATTAGAACTTATTTTCGTCTTGTATTACTCCTGCATCATAAAATTATTTTGTAAAAGTCTTAGAATCATCTTATTACAATTATATAATGCATATTATTTTCCTTTTACTAGTAAACCACTCGTTAAAACATCTTTGTAATTGCATTTTTATAATTTGGATGTACTGAATGTGAAGCAGTAAATTATAAATTTTTTCTTAAGCTTCACTACTAATTAAATACAGTTAATAATTCTAACATTGATGTTGTGACTTTCATTCATACAGTGATTGGTATAAAATGTATTTTCTTTCATCAGGCTTCAATGCATTTTACAAGAAAAAACTATAATTCAGATCACATGTGGAGATTATCATTCCCTTGCACTCTCAAAAGGTACTTTTTAAAAAAAGTTAATTGTTTTTTTAGAGGGAGTAAATATGTGTATATATAGAACTAATAGAATGTGTATGCTTTACCTTGTAACAGGACAAAAATATGGTTTTTAATTTGATATATGATTCAGAACACTATTCTTAAAGGAGATATAAAAGGAGAGAATTCTTGGACCTATAAAATCTTCAGATTTCCATAATTACAATTCCTACATTTTATTCTGTCAGAAGACAAAATTAAAACAATTTAGTAATGAGTTTGATGTCCTTTATTCAAGAGGAAAGTGATCCATGAATTGGGGAGTGAAGTGCCTCACAAGCACAATGGAGCCTTCTTCCAGTGGATTTTGGGCCAGAGCAAGTTTTATAGAGCATTATTAGAAGATCAAACTTGGAAACGGTGTGATTGCCTGGGGTTGCAAATCTCACATTATTTAGAAAGATCAAGGAACAGGGAAATAGCCGGGTTGGCTTTATGTTTGGGGATTGGCTGAGTGGATATACTATGTTTCTGGTCAAGTGGAGCATTTATAGAAACACAAAAATTTGATTGACATGGCATGCCAGGCAGGGGTGGCTCCATCTTGGGCCTAGAGATTTATTTCAACAGCTTCATGTTTTTATTTTTCAAATATGAAACAATGGAAATATTCTGAATAGTCAAAATCATTCTCTCTGGAATCAGGACCATCATGGGCCACCCTTTTCTAGAACCTTCTTCCCTTTTCTTAGTGCTCTTCCAGCGCCCATGGTAGGAACTTAGAATCTTTGGCTCTGCTTCTGTGGCCAATTTGCAGCCCCTGATGTGTTTTAACATTACTTTTTGAATTAGGGATTCTTTCTAAGCTCATTATTTCCTATTTCTTATCAGACACCGAAATGAATTCTTTCCTAAAGAAACTTGACCATGGAGAAATAATTAAGACAGGAGAGTGATAGGAATTCAGAATCGAACCTTTTTATTAATGTATAGGATAGACATAAACATAAACTGAATGGAAGCTGAGAATCAAGGGAAGTAAATAATCAAGACTTTGACCTGTCCTGAAGGCCCTATGAAAGTTTGAGGGTATGAACTTGTATTGGGAAAAAAAGGCCTAATTGTTTTACTTCATCCATTCATAAAGAAACACGTTCAAATTACAGGGGGAAGGTTAGGGAGAGGTGGGGGAGATAAGAGATCAATCAAAGGACTTGTATGCATGCATATAAGCATAACCAATGGATGCAAAACTCTCGGGGGTGAGGGCATATATGGGAGTGGGGTGGGGGGGCAATGGTAAGATATGTACACATATAATACCTTAATAAAAAAATGGAAAAGAAAAAAAAAAGAAACACGTGATTTTTAATATCCATCATGTTTAGGTTATTAAGACAAGCAGACACACTGCACCTTCGAGAACGCCAGGGTCTAGTGTTGTGGGGGGAAAGAGATGTTCAGGATTTATGACCAGTAAATCACATGTAGGAAAAAGGAAAGTTGAGGAAACAAGAAATGGAATTACATGCCCATCATTATATTCCTGGTGGCAGAAAGGCCCACGATAATTAAGTTTGAAGGAAAGTCTTTGCCTCCAGATCTTGCACAGTATATTGCAGGTGTTTTCAGTAAGTGTTAATTCTCTGATATATTTTTTCAGACTCCATTAGATATTGTCAACTCCATTAGATAGCATCTAATAACTTTTCTTGAAAAATACATTCAATTAATGAAAGAAGATGCTGGTTCATTCAATTAATACATTCAATTAATGAAAGAAGATATTGTGCTACAATTTCCAATGTATTTTTAAGTTGTTTATTTAAGACTAGAGGCCTGGTGTATGAAATTTGTGCACTTGGGAGGTGTGGGGGGATCCCTCAGCCAGGCATGTGCCCTCTCGCTGTCCGGGAGCCCTTGGGGGATGTCCAACTGACGGCTTAGGCCCGCTCCCCTGGCAATCCCCATGGGCCTAAGCCAGGGGTCCTGAAACTATGGCCCGCAGGCCCCATGCGGCCCGCCGAGGACATTTATCTGGCCCGCCGGGTGTTTTTGCCGCTGCTGCCTGTCCTGCTTAGCAGCCGACTTGTCCCGGGCCCGCAGTGCGCATGTGTGGAATGTGCACCGCTCTCTCCGGACTCCCCCTCCTTCTCTCTGAGGGAGAGTGAAATGGCCCCCTGTTTAAAAAGTTTGAGGACCCCTGGCCTAAGCCATCAGTCGGACATCCTTAGTGCTTCTGTGGAGGCAGGAGAGGCTCCCACCACCGCCACTGCACTCGCCAGCCATGAGCCTGGCTTCTGGCTGAGCGGTGCTCCCCCTGTGGGAGTGCACTGACCACCAGGGGGCAGCTCCTGCACTGAGCGGGATCAGGCTGAAACGGGCTCTCTGACATCCCCTGATGGGTCCCGGATTGTTAGAGGGCGCAGGCCAGACTGAAGGACCTCACCAGTGCACAATCGCTGTGCACGATCTCTAGGCTGGGGAGGGACGTGGGAGGTTGGCCAGCCAGGGAGGGAACGCAGGAAGGCTTCAGGGCATGTCCAACTGGTCTCGCTCAGTCCCAATTGGCCAGACCCCAGCAGCAAGCTAACCTACCAGTCGGAGTGTCTGCCTCCTGGTAGTCAGTGCACATCATAGCAAGCGGTTGAGCGGCCTTAGCATATCATTAGCATATTTCACTTTGATTGGTTGAATGGATGACCAGACACTTAGCATATTAGGCTTTTATTATATAGGATCTGTAGGCTCATTGGGGGGGCGGGCAGAGAGAAAAGAATGGTTTTTATCCAGATGTACAATGTTTTTGTTTTTCATGGATTTATCCTGTGGGTTTTTAAAAATATTTTTTAACTTATAGTATGTTCAGATAACTTCATTCTACTTGTTTTTGTCTATTTGGGCTTCTGTAACAAAAATACCACAAATTGGGTGGCTTCAACAACAAAAACTTCTCACAGTTCTTGAGGCTGGAAGTCCAGTTCAGGGTGCCAACAGATTTGGTGTCTGGTGAGGAAAGGGTAAGAGAGCTCTCCGGGGCTCTTTTATAAGGGCACTAATCCCATTCCTGAGGGCTCCACCCTCATGATCTCATCTGATTCCAATCATTTTCCAAAGGCCCACCCCCTAATATCATCCCATGGAGGATTAGGATTTCAATACATGAATTTGGGGAAGGATACAGTTAGTCCATAACACTACCAACTGTTACTGCTAAAAAGAAGGTTTCTTCTAGTTTTTATGGTTCAGACATATGGGATCTGAGAAGTCCTGTCAGTTTAAATGTAAGAGACTGTGATAGTATAATATGGATTGCATAGATAATGCCGTAGGGTAATGTCTGCTGCATTTTAAACTCAATAAGACAGCATTTTCTTTGTTTATGTCCAGGTGGCGAGCTTTTTGCCTGGGGACAGAACTTAGATGGCCAACTTGGACTTGGGAGAATACTTGACTCAACCCCCACACCTCAGCTTGTGGAGCACCTCTCAGGAATCCCCTTGGCTCAGATTTCTGCAGGAAAAGCCCACAGCGTGGCTTTATCCATGTCTGGAAACATTTACTCCTGGGGAAGAAATGATTTTGGACAACTAGGCCTGGGCCACACTGACAGTATGGAAACACATTTTGAAGTTCATATTATCAGCAGACCTATTTGTAAAGATGCGTGATGAAATTAACACAGATCTCCCTTTTAAAAATGGTTCAGGTCCTCACTTTCCTTGTCACTGTTCTTCCTGGTTATCTCTTCGTCTTCAGGACAGAATCGGTTTAAAAGTCATGCATAGGGTGGAAGTCCTCGCTATAACTGAGACACATGTCAGGGCCATGTGGAAAAAGGGAAGGAGTATCGGACTGGGGATTGGGACACCTGGGTTATGATTCCCACCTCACAGTTAACTAACGGCAGGGCCTTACCCAGTCCCTTAGCCAGCCTTTCTCTGGGCCTTATTTTCATTTCTTGTAAAGTGATGAGCTTGGATGAAATGATCTTCAAACTCCATGTGCTCTTAAGTGTTTATTAACATAATTATATTATGACAAAAGGATACTAAAACTCGTAGTAACTGATCCTAATCATATTCTAAAAGCTATTAATTACATCTATACATACACACATGCGTGTGTGCACTATAAAACACGTACAGTAATGTCCATTATTGAACTACCGCCACAAAGCAGATGGCAGAATTTCTTATTGACCCAAACACCTTGTTAGAGTTTTCAGGTGTAGCAGAATCCATTGATTTATCAGCTCTGGTAATATTCACGTTCTCTCCTGAGTTACTGGTCAAACACTGCATTTCTTCTTGACGTGGTCCCATGCTAATTCCTCAGGAGAACCCATAAGTCAAAGTTAGAAAAGTATTCAGAAAAGAGGCAAAGAAATAAAGGGCAGTTAAACTATTTTTGCTGAATCTCTAAGTCAGTGGTCGGCAAACTCATTAGTCAACAGAGCCAAATATCGACAGTACAACGATTGAAATTTCTTTTGAGAGCCAAATTTTTTAAAGAAACTATATAGGTAGGTACATTGTTATTAACTTAATTAGGGTACTCCTAAGCTAGCCTTTGCTAAAAACTCCAGGGGCCAAAGAGCCGCATGTGGCTCACGAGCTGCAGTTTGCCGACCACTGCTCTAAGTGATTTGACAAGAAAATAATCGTGAAATAAAGGAGAGATAGAGTGAGGCAAGGACACTGTAGTAGAGAACTGAAAAGAAAATGTTTATTAAAAAGTATAATTCTCAGTGGGAATTGGAAATATCAGATATCCTGCAAATAGGCCAGGTTAAAAAGAGAATAGGCCTGGGAAGTGGCTTGATACTTCCACAGGTGAGTCCTTGGACCATTGCCCCAGGCCCACCTTTAAGCCTAAATACACCAACATAGAGCCTTCCTGGTCAGAATGTGTTGGGAATTGTAGTCTGAGAGGAAGTAGTCCAGGTATTTTACCAGTAGCACAGAACTCTAGTGTGAAATTCAGCCTTTCCTTTTGGTCACTTAACCATTCTTTCCCTGGTATAGATGAAGATTTTCCTTCCCTTATTGAAGCACTGGACAATCAGAAAGTTGAATTCCTTGCTTGTGGTGGCTCTCACACTGCCCTGCTCACAAAGGTGTGTGTCCTTTGTCTCCTTGACTGTCATTGCGGAAGAACACTTTGCAGTGGGGGAAACAGGAGAACACCTAGGTGTGGGCAGTTAGTATTTCCCAGGGAAGAAAGGTCATCATTTCCCACAAGCGGGATGGCTTCCTGATAATTGTGGGTTTTGCTTTGACTGCTTTTCTTTGTTTTGTTTTGTTAATACTCCCTCTATATTTTTCCCATTGAGTTTTAGAGAGAGTGGGAGGGAGGGAGAGAGGGAGAAGGAGAGAGAAAAACTTCGATGTGAGGGAGACACGTTGATTGGTTGCCTCCCGCACATGCCCCAATCAGGGTGGGGATTGATCCAGGTACATGCCCTTGATCAGGAGTCAAACTCAAGACCTTTCAGTGGGCGAGCTGAGACTCTAACCATTTAGCACACTGGCCAGGCCTGACAGTACTTTTTCATTATTCACTGACGGTGCCTTTGCATCAGTGAATACAACTTCTGTGTCACATTTCTCTGGAATCTGATACGAAGTTCCCTTTCCTTAGGATGGGCTCCTGTTTACTTTTGGTGCTGGAAAACATGGGCAGCTTGGTCACAATTCAACACAGAATGAGTTAAAACCCTGTTTGGTGACTGAGCTCGTTGGGAGGAGAGTAACCCAGATAGCATGTGGAAGGTAAGTTGTAAAGTGTTAATGGAAGTTGATAAAATCAATACAGTAAGTTCAGGTAGGTAGTTAAATTAAATTTCCATCGGGTTCATTGATTGCGATAAAAGTATTAAACATTTTCAAATGGAGATGCTTAATTTACATTATTAGATAATCATAATTTTTCTTTAGTATACATGTTCGTTTTCATTGATTTTTAAAAAAATATATTTTTATTTATTTCAGAGAGAAAAGGAAAGGGAGAGATAGAAACATCAATAATGAGAGAGAATCACTGATTGGCTGCCTCCTTCACGCCCCCTACTGGGGATTGAGCCCGCAACCTGGGCATGTGTCCCAGACCAGAATCTACCTGGGACCCTTCAGTATGTAGACCGATGATGCTCTATCCACTGAGCCAAACCGGCTAGGACTGATTTTTTTATTATTATTATTAAGGTATTATATGTGTACATATCTTACCATTGGATTTTTTTTTCCTTTTAAAAATATTTTATTTATTTATTTATTTATTTATTTAAATTTCTTTATTGATTAAGGTATCACATATTTGTCCTCATCCCCCCATCCCCATCCCACACCCCTCCCCACACATGCCCCCACACCCCTGTTGCCCTTAACTGCTGGTTAGGCTCATATGCTTGCACACAAGTACTTTGGTTGATCTCTCCCCTTACCCCCACCCTCACCTACCCTCCCTCTGAGGCCCGACAGTCTGATCCATGCCTCCTTGTTTCTGGGTCTGTTTTTTTTTGTTTTTTTTTTTAAATATATTTTATTGATTTTTTACAGAGAGGAAGAGAGAGGGATAGAGAGCTAGAAACATCGATGAGAGAGAAACATCGATCAGCTGCCTCCTGCACACCCCCCACTGGGGATGTGCCCACAACCAAGGTACATGCCCTTGACCAGAATCAAACCCGGGACCTTTGAGTCCGCAGGCCGATGCTCTATCCACTGAGCCAAACCGGTCTCGGCTCTGGGTCTGTTCTTGTTCATCAGTCTATGTTGTTCATTATTTCCCCTAGATGAGTGAGATCATGTGCTATTAGAAATACACTTATAAGAACCGAAAATGAAACAAGCAATAATGGTTATGGTGACAAGCAAATGAATCGGTCTGTAGTGAGTTTCTTTCTGGGCCAACACTTCTTTTGAGACCCAATTTCAGTGTCCAACAGTTCCTTATGTGTACATGTCAGCACTGACATTACAGTTCTGGATGGTGGACAAATGGTGGATTTTATTTTTTTAATGAACAAATACATTCACCTTCTAAAGCCCCTTCAGTGAAATACCTTTGTAACTGTTCAAATGCACTTTGTCTTTACGAAAAATGTCATTTATTTGGGAAAAATAGAAACAGACTCGTAGATAGAGAACAGACTAATAGCTGTCCGAGGGGAGGGGGCTTGCCAGGCTAGGTGAAAAAGGTGAAGGAATTAAACAAAACACAAACAAAACCAAAAAACCTCATAGAGACAGACAACAGTGTGGTGATTACCAGAGGGAAAGGGGTTTGGGGGTGGTTATAGGGGGATAAATGGTGATGGAAGGAGACTTGACTTGGGGTGGCGAACATACAGTACAATAAACAATATCAGTACAAAGATGATATATTATGGAATTGTACACCTGAAAACGACATAATTTTATTAACCAATGTCACCCCATAAATTCAATAGAAAAATTAGATTAGCAAACATGAATCACAAAAGATTATTCATTGATAATCCCTCAGGGGCCATTATACTTAATTACCATAATTCTTTCAGAGTGATCACAGTCAAGTAGAAGACAAAGTCATTTGTGCTTTGAGTAAAATATTCTTGAGAAATTTGATTTTCACAGCTTTATTTTTAAACAAAAGTAGAAAAACTTTCTCAAACTCCTTGGTTTACTTAATTATTTTTTCCCTTGAACCTCAATCAATCCACTTCTCATTAGTGAGATGTTCAGTCTTGGGGGTTAAGAAATATTTTCACCCAGATACTTGTATTCTTTTCCTCACTAAACACAAGGAAATTCAGACTGTACCGAATATTGGGTTCCTTTGTTTGTTTACTGAGCCTTTGCTATTAAAAGAAACTGGTGTATGTACTTTTAGAAATAGACTCTATGATCTTGGAGTAAAATTACATAAATGAATATTATGAAGGTAGACCAGATTATTGGGGTGGCATAATTCTCTGCATTCACTAACGTCTGCATTATCCAAAGAAGCTATCACCACGTTGGGATTTTCATAACACACATGCCTTAGGGTAGCATGTGTTACCAGAGGAGTCGTCATGTTAGAGATGTCATAATGCAAACAGGGCAGTACCCCTATTAACAAAGAACTCACTGAAAGCTATTACACTCATGGTCACATTTATTTGAGGAAGACACAAATTATAACCAAAGGATGAGATGCATAGGACAGCGTCTAGGAGGGGTCCAAATGAGGAGCTTCAGGCATCTGCTCCCCTGGACAGTGTTACCTCCTCCCTGCCTGATACATGGCCACGTGTAGAGTATTGCCAACTGGGGAAGCTCACCCAGAGTTGTTATTGTGGTTTCATTGCTTAGTCGTGATTGATTGAATCATTGTCTAGGTCTCTGGTTCCCAGTGTGGGGCCCCACAGGGGAGCAATTTGATTTTTAAGGGAGGCAATTTGAGAATGAGTTATTAACAGTGGATTTTTTTTCCCATTTCTTATGGTTCTAGGGGCCTCGTATATAGTATATAAATATATATTGTGACATACTTATGCATTTCCGTTCTCTGTTATATGTTTTGAAACTTTATTTGCTATTTTTTCATATCACTTCATGTTGTTATTATTTTTTAACAATTTCTTAGTGATTTCTTCCTCAGTACTTAAACTGTCCTTTCGTTCTTTTATTTTTCTCCTTCATGGATGATGCTATGTTCTTTAGAAGCTTGTTTAGACAAAGGTAATGGCCTTTTAGGCTTCCTCCACGTGAATAGGAGTTCGCTTTTTGAATAATAAGAATTATATGTCGCGGGGGCTGGGGGGGGGGGGGAATCACGATTTTAGAGATGCTTTGGTGGGGCATGGCCAAAAAAAAAGGTTGGGAACCACTGATCTAGGTTGTTGAATTCAAACTCCAGTGTCTCCCTCCCTGTCGGTTTGCCTTACTTGTGGCCAGAGGGGCCCTCCATGAGCCACCTGGGTAAACTATCAAGTCAGGGGCCTGCCATGAATAATAAAGACATACCTATTGTTTGGGGAATTTTAAGAATTTAGAAGTTACCTCCCAGGCACTGAGGTCAAAGGTCAGACCTCTATTTGAGCAAGGCCAAATCCTATACAGTGGGAGAGACCGTTGAACAAAGTTGTAAGAAAATCAGGGTGATAAAGGTCTTTGGGAAATAGAGTGGGAACGCAGAGGATCACCTAATTCCATTTTCTAGCATGGGGGGAGGAAGGACTTAGAGGTGGCCTCCAAGAGGTGGTGACTCTCAAGCCAAGGCTTACAAAGGAGCAGAAGGCGAAGGGAGATGCTTGTTCCTGGTGCAGGGAACACCACTTGCCAGGGTACAGCATCACGGCCTTGAGTCATCTCAACCACACATGAATGATTTCATTTCCAGGCGGCTAATTTCATGCAATGGCCGTTGGTTAGCTAGTTTCACTCCCTAGTGGCCTAATTTTGACAGTTTACTGCATTGCTGTGAACGCTCACTGTGGATAATTGAGAACTGACCATGTATGTGTTTTTATTTAATAGGCGGCACACACTTGCCTATGTGTCTGATTTGGGGAAGGTCTTTTCTTTTGGTTCTGGGAAAGAAGGACAACTGGGAAACGGTGGAACACATGATCAGCTGATACCACTTCCCATGAAATTGCCATCAAATGAAGAACTCAAATTTGGTAAATTCTGTAGGAGCACAGGATTTGGTGTAAATACTTTTGTCGGGAAACTGTATTGTGGCAAGAAAAGAAATGTATGACTGCAGGGAGTTTCTCTAAACATTGGTTTCATTGTTTACTTACAAACAATTTAAAATGTCCAGTCTAATTTATCAAGTCAAGTTAATCATTAGTTTTCTCTTACCTCTTCAGATTAAGATAAATGTGGACTTAAAATGATACAACATAAAATAGACTCTATGGATTCAGAAGCATATGCAGCCTCTGATTCCTGTTTGCAGGGGGCCTATTAATTTCATGGTGTTTGGTTTTCTTACCTGGTTACGTAATCATGTAAAACCCTCAGAACGTGAGCAGCTGACATATGCGAGGTGACTGTGCTGTTACCTAATCTATCCTTAAACAGTTCAGGGAGATGGGTACTCTCAGTTGCATTTTACTGGAGGTGCAGAGACAGGGAGTGAAGGGCTAGCCAGGGCTCATGGCCAGTAAGTGGTTCGGCTGGATTTGAACTGTGTCCCGTGCAACCTCAGAGCCTGAGCTCTGAAACCCTCTACTCTAGAAGTACCTCGGAGCACTTCAGTTAATGTTCTGAAAGTTTAGTGGTGACCTAAAGTACTAGAATTCTCTTAATTTTCCTGGGAAAATGGACCGTAGGGTTATTTCCTTAAGCAGTTCATATACTTGATTTCTTCTAACCACTTACATAGACTTTTGAAATACTTATTTACATTCCTCACAGCCAGTAGTCATTGGTCAAATCTTGAGTTGTATAGTTTTTAGTAATAGGAGCCAAATTACACCAAGGAACAGTTAAGTAATCAAATATTTGTGAAATATACACTGAGTGGCCAGATTATTGTGATCTCTGAACGCATAATAATCTGGCCATTCAATGTGTGTGTGTATATATTAGAGGCCCGGTGCATGAATTCGTGCATGGGTGGGGTCTGGCCAGCCTGGCCAGGGGGAGGGGACATGGGCAGTTGGCCGGACTGCCTGCTGGTCGAACACCTGGTCGAGGGGACAATTTGCATATTAGCCTTTTATTGTATACACTGAGGATATACACTGAGTGGCCAGATTATTATGTGTTCAGAGATCATAATAATCTGGCCACTCATGTGCACTCACATTAATTCTGTACATTAAACTGATGCCACGTATCAACTTTGTGAATCACCTGTTTGCCAACTAGACTTTACCCTGAAGTAGATATATATTTCTGCTTTATGGGTGGGAAATGTGCTGAGTCTTTGTCTATCAGAAAGCTAAAAGGACTTAAGTTTTAAAAGAATCTGAAATTAAAATGAGTGTGCATGTTTGTACCAAATTTTAAACTCTTACTTTCTGTATATCCCTTTCAGAAAGCCATACCTCAGAAAATGAGTTAATAATAATTGCTGGAGGAAATCAAAGCATTTTGCTCTGGATGAAAAAAGAGGTAAAAGTAGATCTCTAGATGTTCTATAACTTGGTATTTTAAGCAAAACAGACAGTTCCAGAATCCAAGTTTGGTGAATTCCAAAATCATCGGGTGACGAGGCTGACTTTTGGGGATTTGGTCAGACATTGATGCTTTATTGTTTAAACTACATAAATATGTACTTACAAAGATCAGATTTGTCCCTGGTGAATATTGAATCAGAGAGATTTCCTTAGATTCTTCTTATCTTTTGGGAGGCCCCTGCCAATGGCATTTGGTCAGTGTCCTAGAGAGACAGTGGTTGACTTTCTAATAGAGTTCTGCCGACCAGTACTAAAACAGATCTGAGGTTCACAGGCTTATGATTAAGTCCTCGCCCTACTTCACCGAGGCAAATCAAGTTCCTCCCACTTCTACACACAGCCCTTTTAGGATTTTGCCTTCCCCTCACAGCTGTGTGATGTTGTTCATTTTAATCCAATCACACCTGTGTAAAGTGCTAAGTGTTAGGGCACCCAGAAATTTACTTTTGGGTCTAAATTTGTATTGAAATTGGCAAATCAGGAAATGATTAATTCTTGGTAGAATCTCACTTTATCATTGCCCAGAGCTCTATTATTTGTATTTAAAAAATCTGTTTTACCCTCCATCCTTAGCATATGCCTAAAAGTTGGATACCTGTTTCTGTTGTGTCTAAATTGTTATATTTCTTTTTTTGTTTGTTTGTTTACAGAATTCATACGTTAATCTGAAAAGGAAAATTCCTACATTGAATGAAGGGACTGTGAAGAGATGGATTGCTGATGTGGGGACTAAGCAGTGGCAAAATACAAAAAGGTATACTCCATGTGTCTGACTGTCTGCTTAGGCAAGGCTCCAAAGCTATGTCCCCCCCATTAGTTCTGCACAGTACGGAAATATAAGACTTTGTGGTCTACTATGGGGTCCACTAGCCAGAGATTCCCAGAGCTCATGTGTTTAAGAGGGATGATAAGTACAAAATTCATAAGGCAGACCAGCAGGGAGACCGAGGGAAGAGTTGATATTGCAGCTTAAGTCCCAAGGAAGTCTGGGGGCAGAATTTTCTGTTAAGGCCTTAAATTAACCCTTTTCTCTTAAGGCCTTCAACTGATTAGACGAGGCCCTCCCATATTATGGAGAATAATCTGCTTTACTCAAAGTCTGCTGACTTAAGTGTACTCTATTCTAATACTTTTACAGCAACATCTAGGTTGGTGTTTGACCAAAAATCTGGATACCGTTGCCTAGCCAATTATTATTATTACTATTATTGTACTATTATTGAAATATACAATAATCATCACAGCTAGCATGGAATTTCCATGAAGGCAGCTTTCTTTACTGCAGAACATCTCTGGGCCTTTGACATGTTTGTGTCTATTTTGACTATCTGAGCAGGAAATACAGTCCACAGATTCCCAACCCTATTTGACCTTAGAACCACTTGTTTGTGGACCTCCTCATCACAGCTGAACAACTTCTACCGTCTATAACGATTATATTCATATTTATAGAAAGTCTGTTTAGTGAATTTTTAGGTATGGCTTTCTAATTCTAGAAAGTAGTTATTTAAAAAGTTACAAAGATGGAACTGAGCATATTCCCCTGACCTCAATTAATTTCTGGTAATTTTTTGGTTTACACTTCAGTGGAACAGAAATAAATAGGGCTGGGAAAAGTTGGGTGGGATCAGAGTGTTTAATTTGACAGAGAAAATACTGACCCTTCGTCGAGCCTTTTCCGCTTTCCCCGTGGCTTCTCTGCGTACATATCCTTTGATTGCCCATGTTTGCCACTGAAAATTTGAGGTTTAGCAAATGGAATAAACTTTTAGATACCCAAGGCAATAGCAAACGCGTTGGAGACAGAGGGAGAGGTTTGAAGGGCAATTATGAGATGTTTTATTTATCATGTCTCATGCTATAAGAAGGCGTATTCATGATTAGTTTTAACCACCGTCTTATTCCTAATATAGGGAAATCAGAGAGATATTTTCATCTCCTGCTTGTCTGACTGGAAGTTTTGTAAGGGAAAGGTAATATATATAATAAATTTATAAAGTTCTGTTAAAAATACTGTGTACAGATCGTGACTATAGTTAATACTGTATTTTATGTTTGAAAGTTGCTAAGAGAGATCTTAAAAATTATGACAAAAAATTGTAACTGTGTGATGATGGATGTTAACTAGACTTATTGTGGTGATCATTTTGTAATATATACCTATATTGATTCATTATGTCATACACCTGCAACTAATATGATGTTATATGTTAATTATATCTCAATTTTAAAAATACTTTGAAAGATTATAAAGTACTGGTTTGAGTACTTTAATTAGCTATGTGTTTATCTCTTTAGAAATTATTTTTTTACAAAAACAAATATATAATTGCTATAGAAAATGTCAAAAATACAGATATACAACAACAACAAAATGAAAATCATCCATAAGAGTAACAGTTAGTAGCAGTTGTGTATATTTTTTCTATGTAAATATATTCTTTTACCAAAAAATGGGATTATATGTTGCTTTAGTATACGTTATTTTACACTTAATATATTTGTCCGTTTTTCACTTTGTTCAGTTTCCATATTCATATTTTTTATAACCTCATTTTAATGGCTGCTTGGTATTCCTTGGGAAGGACATACCCTAACTTATTTAAAAACTTCCTTGTAAGATTTTAAAATTTCTTGGAATTTTTAAATAGTATGAAGGAAAAACTTTATACTTTTTTTCCTAAATATTTGTTTAATTTTTATTTGAAAGAATCTATTTTCAAACACTAAATATATGTATTGTTTTACAAAGAATGTGTCTATTTTTAGACAATGACTATATTCAGTTCTACAAATGCAATTCATAGCTTAAATACACATTATTATAGTTTATTAGATTACTAGCAATTTACTGCTCTGAACCCTCTTTTTTTTTTTTTTTGGTCCCCACTTTCATGTAACTCAGAGAAATTGCCCTTTTTTTGGCTATTTTTTTTTTTTTTTGAATCCTCACCTGAGGATATTTTTCCCATTGATTTCTAGAGAAAGTGGAAGAAAGGGAGGAGGGGGAGAGAGAGAAAGAGAAACATCAACATGAGAGAGAGACATCAATTGGTTGCTTTCCACACACACACCCCTACTGGGTGGGGCTGAGGAACCTACAACCCAGGTACATGCCCTTGACTGGGGCCAGTGCTCTAACCACTGAGTCAGACTGGCTAGGGCTCTGGCTGATTTTTTAATGGAAAATATTTATTGATTATCTATTTGAGATAAGACAATATCTGCATTAAAGTTAGACTGCATATATTGTTAATTCAGCCTTGATATTTTTGACATTTTAGAAATCATATGTTGTCAGATACATATATATATTTGTTGTTAGGCCTCACCTGAGGATATTTTTTCCATTTATTTTTTTAAAGTAGAAGGGAGCGGGAGAGACAGAAAGAAACATCGATGTGAAAGAGACACATCGATGGGTTGCCTCCTGCATGTGCTCCAACTGGGTGGGGAATGAGCCTGCAACCCAGGAATGTGCCTTTGACCAGAATTAAACCTATGACCCTTCTGTCCTCAGCCGACATTCTAACCACTGAGCAAACCAGTTAGGGCATCAGCTATGTTTTTAATTGTATTCAGCCAAATTATTATAGTTATTGTAACATTGAAGAAAATATAAAATTTTATTGAAATGAAAGCAAGCTTTAGAAAAAAGCCTTTCATCTGAATAATCTAATAAAATATTTAATTTTGAATTGAACTTTTTCATTTACTCATCTCTTTTTAAAATTTATCTTTCTTCCACAGAGTAGCTGCAGACACCATGTTTACTTGTTTGGACTTAACTAAAGCAAGAAACACCTTTAAGGAGTTAACCCAGAAAGACTGGATTACTAACATGGTGGTATTCTTCACATTGTTTGGAAAAGGGGAATCACTAAAATATTTTTTATAAGAACTCAAAATTTCCGAAGAAATATTTTGTTTTGGGAGATTCTCTGAGACCCTGTTGTATATCCAGATTAAACTCAGATAGCATTCCAGGTGTTTGGCCACATAGGACAAATAGTAGTCACACAGGTTAAAAATAGTCTAAATAGTTCATGCTCTCGGGGCTTTAGGAAGGTGATTAAAGGAATTGTTGAGATTGGCACAGTAGGATATTTTAAACATAAGTATAGAAACGAGCATACTTTTTCTGGCATGAACATCCCCTTCACCGAGGACTTTCAGGATTCCTCCTCTCTGTTTTGTTCCATTGCACTTCCTTTTCTGTGGCTTCTATAATATTTTTGTTCTTTTTGAGATTGTTGCTTCTTTGTTGTTTCAGCGCTGTCATTACTGCCTTTAGGTTTCCCACTTGCAGATCATGCAAACATACTTGCGTTATTGAATTAGCCTTTATTAATTACTTTCCCTATACTGTTGTACTGGTTGATGAAGGGGGTGGTACTTGCTATGTTCTCTCAATGTGTTTCTTTCTGGGTCTCACTCTGGTTCCTCTTTCTTCCTCCTTCACTTCTTTTCTTTTTGCCTTCCTCTTCCTCTCCCCCCTTACCTTCTCAGCCCACCTCCCCCCTTTCCCCTCCCCCCTCCACCCACCCTTTCATCTTTCTTCTGTTTCTATATCTCTCATTCTCTTTTCCTCTCAATCTTGCTTTCATCTCCCTCCCTCCCTCTCAGCTCCCTCACCTGCTCTGTTGCTCTGTCTGCAACAAACAGCATTCTGTATCTTAGCTGCAAGTTTCTCTCTCACACACATTCCTGTATCTCAAGGGAAGGTGAAAGTTCAATTCTGTTAACTTTGACAGAACCATGGCCCAATTAGGGATCTGAGTTAAAATGGGCCCCTCATGATGCACCTTTTTATCAGGATTCTGCAGGACTTAATGAAAAGATCACACACACACACACACACACACACACACACACACACACACACACACACCAAAAAAGAATAGAAGGCCATTTCTGCATCTGCGAAGGGAAGGCTAATTAGATCTTGGTTGTGCCAGAACAGTATCATAAAGTGTAAGTGACACAACCAGAGAGCAATCTTCCAATATTTCAAATGGGATAACTGGGTCAGAAGACCTGTAGTGTTTCTGTTTTGAGATTCCTGTGGTAAGGATTCACAGACTTGGCATACGTGTACCGTATTTAGCAAACATTGGAATATTTGTTTTGTGTAGGTCAGTGGTCGGCAAACCGCGGCTCGCAAGCCACATGCGGCTCTTTGGCCCCTTGAGTGTGGCTCGGCGTTAGAACCACTTCTTCAAAATAGACTCGCCCAGGCCGAAAACCGACTTCTGCGCATGGGCCACGAAGTTTCTATCGCACTGTACGTGCGCGCCCGCCCGTGGTATTTTGTGGAAGAGCCACACTCAAGGGACCAAAGAGCCGCATGTGGCTCGCGAGCCGCCGTTTGCCGACTACTGGTGTAGGGCATTGCAATGAGGATCCTGATAAAACAGTGGAAGAGCTATGCTATGCCCTTAGAAGGTCATGGCTTAGTTTGGCACATAGACACGTTCATGGAGCTATTAATGGGAAGACTGGGTGTGTTTTACACGCCACTCTCTTCCGTAATGCCTAGCTCAGAACATAGTGGGTATATGATACATATTTCGAATGAATTGAGTCATTCCTAAGGCCGTGGATAGTCAGGTCTCTTGACAGCACTCAAACAAAACAGGGTGCCCAGGGGAAGTAGGTGCCTACCTGGGGAAGGGCATTCCCGGAAGTGAGGGAAGTGTACACCAAGGCCTTGGGTATGAAACATGCAACTGGCTTGAGAATATTGCAATAGTTCTGAGTGGGGATGTGGCTAGCAATGAGCAAAGAGGTAGGAAGGATATATGCTGTCGAAACGTCGTTAGAGTTGTCAGGTATCTGTAACTCCAGAGACTGAACCACATGGTAGGAGCCCAGTATGTTTTGATGTAAAAAAGAGAACATTTTAAAAATGTGTACATTTAGAGATACCATTAGCTAGTGTGATAATTTAGTAATTAAGAAATAACTAGGGCTTTGGAATCTGAAAGATTTAGGAGAGATTCCCATTTAGCTGTGTGACCTTGAGCAAGTTAATTTCTCTGAAGTACAGATTGCTCATCTATAAAATGGGGTTAATAATATCTATGTTATAGAAAAACTATAAGGATTAAATGACCTATTTAATATATGCAAATCATATAGCACCTGACAAATAGATACTCCATCAATACTAGCTTATCTTTTTAGTGGATTTTGAAACAAATTATTTTTATTATCTGAGCACACATGACCAATAAAAATTCAGAATTGCATTTGAATTTTTCCTGAACACTTGCATTCTGGTTGGGAAAACTAAGGAGATCAGAAGGACTAGGAACTAGAGTTTGTGGTGGGGAGAGTTGGTGATGAGGTCCTGTAGGAAGATAATAGGAAACGGTTTTTGTTGTGGCACTTGTTACTTTTTTTGTTGGTTTGAGGTTTTATTTTTGTTTTACTTTTTTCTAACACATTCTCCTCCTTTAAAAAAAAAATGAGGTGTGATAGTGGAACCAGAGGGTGCAATGTAGCCTTTATTACTGAGAGGCTGCCTGTTAGTTCTGAATCTGCTTCCTCCAGTATAACTCTTTTTTTTATATATTTTTTTATTGATTTTTTACAGAGAGGAAGGGAGAGAGATAGAGAGTTAGAAACACTGATGAGAGAGAAGCATGGATCAGCTGCCTCCTGCACAACCCCCACTGGGGATGTGCCCGCAACCAAGGTACATGCCCTTGACCGGAATCAAACCTGGGACCCTTCAGTCCCCAGGCCGACGCTCTGTCCACTGAGCCAAACCAGCTAGGGCTCCAGTATAACTCTTATACACGTGATTTCTTTTTTGTCTCCTTCATGCACCCTCAATAATTGAATGGAGACAATGCCTGTCACATATCCATACCTCAGGCACTGGGAGCCTCGGTAAGATGGGATATAAGCATAGGCGTTAGAAAAACTAAATTATTATTCCAATTTCATGGTGCAATGAAACTTCAGGTTCTACACTTTATCTACAATAAGTTGCACCCAGTTCCTCCTGGGTTTTATTTTTTTCCTGCTGTGTTTTGAGTGCCTTCTCCCTGTTCATTTTTTTACTGCAGATAACCACATGTCTCAGGGATAATCTGCTCAAAAATCTTCCATTTTCTTCTCCCCACCGAGAAGCTTTAGAAGTATTCTTCCTTCTCCCAGAATGCCCCATGATGCATGATTTCAACAACTGGGAGAGCCTGGTGGTTCCGTTTGCAGAGGCTGTTTGTAAAATGAATGATAAATCTTCGGAGGCTCTGGGTAAGATTGATGATTTACATGTGAAAATACTTCACCATTCTCTCAAGGAAAGATGTGCCTCATAAAGTTATGGCAACACTTAGGTAGAGAAATGGAAACACATTCATGTGTTTTATCTCATGTTCTTAGTGTATTCTAAAGATGCTATAGTAAATACTCTGGACATCCAAAATAGAGTGTTCCAGTACCTATTTAAAATTCTTATCATGACCTATGTGTGGCTTGGTCATGAGGTTTTTTGTTCCCAACTTTTCATTATGAAAAATTTCATACACAGAAGTTAAAGGAATAGTACAGGGAGTACCCATATGCCCTCTACCTGAGAGTCAGCAACAATTAACATGTTGTGCTTCCTCTCTATTTAAGTAGAGATTACATTTTATTTTTGCTGGATTATTTGAAAGTAAGTTGGGGATATTATGACACTTCACCTATAATATTCAATCTTGCATCACATAACAATATGGAAATCTACATTATGACATCATTATCACCTAATAAAATTAGTCATCCTATATAATAAAACCCTAATATGCAAATCAAATGTAGAACGACTGGTCGCTATGATGTGCACTGACCACCAGGGGGCAGACACTCAATGCTGGAGCTGCCTCCTGTTGGTCAGTGCACTCCCACAGGGGGAATGTCGCTCAGCCAGAAGCTGGTGAGCATGGGAGCCTCCCACCTCCACTGCAGGCGGATGGTAAGGAACAAGGGATCCCGGAATGCGAGAGGGCACAGGCCAGGCTGAGGGGCCCCTCCCTCACCCGCAGTGCATGAATCTTGTGCACCGGGCCTCTAGTAATTTCATAATTGTCTAATATCCCGGTCATATTCAAATTTTGCAAAAGTTTACAGACTGCTTTTTAAAAAAAATCTAGGTCACTTGTCCTGGAGAATGTCCCAGATCTAGAGTTGTCTGATTGTTTCCTCCTTCCCTGTGTCTCCAGCATACTGGAAGTTAGTTCTAGGGGCTTAATCAGATTTAATGGGGTTTCTTTCTTTTTTACATAATCAGCCCAAGAAAGTCCATTCTTTCTTACATTTTATTAAATCTAGATAACATTGTAAGTGATGAAAAGCTATTTAAACGTTTTGTTTATTTGTTTGTTTTTTACAATGCTGAAAGGTATTATTTAAGAGTTAAAAATGCGCCCTAACCAGTTTGGCTCAGTGGATAGAGCGTCGGCCTGCAGACTCAAGGGCCCTGGGTTCGATTCCGGTCAAGGGCATGTACCTTGGTTGTGGGCACATCCCCAGTAGGGGGTGTGCAGGAGGCAGCTGAATCGATGTTTCTCTCATCGATGTTTCTAACTCTCTATCCCTCTCCCTTCCTCTCTGTAAAAGATCAATAAAATATATATTTTTTAAAAAGTTAAAAACTCATGCTGGAAGCGCAAAAAGAAGAGTTGTGCAGTCATGAGTAGTTCTTAATCTAGTTTTTCATACAGTATGCTCCTCAATCTGGAATAAAATGTAACTAATTTAATGTTTGTTTTTTTCCACATGTTAATATCAAGATTGAGGTCCTATTACTGTCAAGGAATTTTTTTAGGTCATTAAATTCTGAACGTTTTTTCTTTTTTAAGTTTGAGCATAGACTTTTTAAAAATATATTTTTATTGATTTCAAGGAGGAAGGGAGAGGGAGAGAGAGATAGAAACATCAATGATGAGAATCATTGAGTGGCTGCCGCCTACACGCCCCCTACTGGAGATCGAGCCCACAACCTGGACATGTGCCCTAGACCGGAACCAAACCCGGGACCCTTCAGTTCATAGGCTGACACACTTATCCACTGAGCCAGACAAACTAGGGCAAATTCTGAACTTTTAATCGCCATCGTATTTTCTGAAAATTTTATTACAAATGTGTTTCTGTAACTATGACATATATATAGAAAATATTGTATCAGGTTTTTTTTAATTCTTTATTGTTTAAAGTATTACATATAGTATTACATATGTCTCCTTTTCCCCCCATTGACCTCTTCCCGGCCACCCCCACCCTATTCTATCAGTTTTGGAAAATATGGACCACTTTTATACCTTTAAGAATCTAAGAGAAATCACGTTAACATTTATTTACCTTTGTATCCCTCAGAGGAATATTGGGCATCTCTGCATGAATCCGCTTTCATGGAACTGGTCCAGATGTTTAAAAGAGCCATCACTGCTCAACTGCATTACTGGGCCGAAAATGCTGAGAGTAACTGTCACATTAAAGCTCTCCTAGAAATGTTGAAAAAACTACACAGGGTAAGGGTTTCTCCTGGCCTGAATCTTAAGCAGACTCTTGAAACATGAAGTTTATATTGCTATTTTTTAAATTCTGTTTTTTTGTGAATTAAGCCATGCATATAAAAGAGTATATATAGATCTATGAAAAATTTGAAGAAAACTAATAAATCAGTGTAACTACTGCCCATATTGGAAAAGAAAGTATTTCCAGTACTTTTGAAATGCCTGTGTATTTTTCTCTCAGATTGCATCCCCTCACCTCTTGGAGGTAGCCATGATCCTGGGTTTTGGGTTCATCGTTCCCTTACTCTTCTTTATTGTTTTACGACGACAGATAGATTAGATAGATAGATAGATGATAGATTACATAGATAGATAGATGATAGATAGATAGATAGATAGATAGATAGATAGATAGATAGATAGATGATAGATGATAGATAGATGTTATGTTTAATTTTGCTGTTTTTGAAATTTACATGAGTGGAATACATGTGTCTTATACATTTGTTTTACAAATTCTTCCAGATTAGTACTCGTGGCTGTATTCATTTTCACTTTTACATCATAATCTATTCTGTGAATGTACCATGATTATCCATTCCAGTACTGATGGATATATGTGCTGTTTGCAGTTCTTTTTGAGGGGGAAGGGTTCTCTATGAGAAAACCTGCTCTGCTATAAACATTCCTGTACGTATGTCTTGGTGTTCATGTATCAAGAGTTGTTTTTTAGCCCTAACCAGTTTGGCTCAGTGGATAGAGCATCAGCCTGCGGACTCAAGGGTCCCGGGTTCGATTCCAGTCAAGGGCATGTACCTTGGTTGTGGGCACATCCCCATTAGGGGGGTGTGCAGGAGGCAGCTGATTGGTGTTTCTCTCTCATCGATGTTTCTAACTCTTTCCCTCTCCCTTCCTCTCCGTAAAAAATCAGTGAAATATATTTTTTAACAAAGATTTGTTTTTTAGTTTCCATACCTGATTCTGGAAGTGATATGTTGTAGGATATGTGTGTTCTTCTTTACACAACCAGAGACCTCCTCAGCATTGGTCATTTGGAAGACCTCTTCAACATTGGTCGTTGAGTCCAGGACTATGCCCATCCAGGTCAAATACTGGTGGTCACTCATGTCCAAAGCATCTAATGTCGTTATCAGTGTCTTCACTCACTGATGTTAGCACTGAGCCATGGTGTTCTTAGGTACTTCATAATGTCCCCTGGTCACGTTGGGTTAGAAAACTGAAAATTCTCCCACAAATTAGGAGGAAATGTTCTATATATGCCTTGCCAGAGGGGAACATCTATAAATGGTATATTGTTAATCTCTGAAGAACATGACATGCAATATTGGGCCCCAGAGTACTTCGGATTTATATTATACTGTATTTTTCTTTGGACTTAAAGTTCCTTAAAACTTTTTTTTCTATGAATTAAAAATAGCTAGAAGTTTCCAGGCTGGCATGGCTCAGTTGAGCATCGACCAGGAGGTCCCAGTCGAGTCCCAGTCAGGGTACATGCCCTGGTTGCGGGCTCAGTCCCTAGTGGGAGGCATGCAGGAGGCAGCCAATCAATGATTCTCTCACACCGTTGATGTTTCTATCTCTCCCTCTCCTTTCTGAAATCAAGAAAAATATATTTTAAAAATAAATAAAAGTAACTAGAAATTTATCATCTTAATGATCAATTTCTACTATTAAATGTTAGACATTCTTTTTTTAAAATCTTTATTGTTCAGATTATTACAGATGTCCCTCTTTTTTCCCCCCCATAGCTCCCCTCCACCCAGTTCCCACCCCACCCCAGGCCCTTGCCACTCCACTATCTGTGTCTATAGGTACTGCATACATGCCTATAAGATTTTTGTCCAATCTCTTTCCTGCACCCCACACACCCCCTTCCCCCTGAGAATTGTCAGTCCACTCCCTTTCTATGCCCCTGATTCTATTACATTCACCAGTTTATTCTGTTCATCAGATTTTTTATTCATTTGATATTTAGATTTACTTGTTGATAGATATGTATTTGTTGTCACTTTGTTGTTCATAATTTTTTATCTTTACCTTTTTCTTCTTCCTCCTCTTAAAGAATACCTTTCAGCATTTCATATAATACTGGTTTGGTGGTGATAAACTCCTTTAGCTTTTTCTTATCTGTGAAGCTCTTTATCTGACCTTCAATTCTGAATGATAGCTTTGCTGGGTAGAGTAATCTTTGTTGTAGGTTCTTGCTATTCATCACTTTGAATATTTCTTGCCACTCCCTTCTGGCCTGCATAGTTTCTGGTGAGAACTCAGCTTGACATTCGTATGGGTACTCCATTGTAGGTAGGTAACTGTTTCTTCATCTTGCTGCTTTTAAGATTCTCTCTTTGTCTTTTGCCCTTGGCATTTTAATTATGATGTGTCTTGGTGTGGTCCTCTTTGGATTCCTTTTGTTTGGGGTTCTCTGTGCTTCCTGGACTTGTAAGTCTGTTTCTTTCACCAGGTAGGGGAAGTTTCTGTTATTATTTCTTCACATAGGTTTTCAATATCTTGCTCTCTCTCTTCTTCTGGCACCCCCATAATTCGGATGTTGGTATGCTTGAAGTTGTCCCAGAGGCTTCTTACACTACCTTCATATTTTTTAATTCTTTTTTCTTTTTGCCCTTCCAGTTGGGTGTTTTTTGCTTCCTCATATTTCAAATCTTTGACTTGATTCTTGGGATCCTCTAGTCTATTGTTGAATCTCTGTATATTGTTCTTTTTTAAAAGTATATTTTATTGATTTTTTTATAGAGAGGAAGGGAGAGGGAGAGAGAGTTAGAAACATTGATGAGAGAGAAACATCAATCAGCTGCCTCCTGCACACACACACACACACACACACACACACACACACACACACCCGCAACCAAGGTACATGCCCTTGACAGGAATTGAACATGGGACCCTTGAGTCCACAGGCCAACACTCTATCCACTGAGCCAAACCGGTTAGGGCTCTGTATATTATTCTTTATTTCTGTCAGTGTATGCTTAATTTCTGACTGGTCCTTTTCCATTTTTTTGGCATTCTCACTAAGATCCTTGAAGGTCTCACTAAGTTCCTTAGAGGTTTCTAGAAAATTCTTGAGTAACCTTATAACTGTGGTTTTGAACTCTATATCCAGTAGTTTGCTTTCCTCCATTTCTTTCATTTGTGACATGTTTCTTTGTCTCGCATTTTGGCTGCTTCCCTGTGTTTGTTTCTATGTATTGGGTAGCTGTTAAGTCTCCTTAAGTTTGATAGAGTGGCCTTGTGTGGTAGGTGTCCTATAAGGCCCAATGGCTCAGCCTCCCCATTCACCTGAGGTGGACACTCTTGGTGCACCCGTTTGTGGGCTGTGTGCACAGTCTTATAGTTGAGCTTTGATTGCTGTTGGTATCACTGGGAGGAATTAACCTCAAGGCCAATTGACTGTGAGGACCAGCTGTGTCTACAGTGGAAGAACTGCTGTGCTGGAGACACCCTTGTGGGGCATGACTTGCTTCAGTGGGGCTTTGGTGCTCACTGAGTCTGCCCCTTGAGTGTGTCACTTATGGATGTGTAGAGTTGTAATCTGGTATGGTCTGACACTGACCACTGGGCACACTGGCTCTTGGTTCTCCAAGGAGATGCAAAGTCAGCCACTGCCTGAGGCCACCCAGCAGGAGCTACAGAGAGATCTGCAGATTCCTCCTCATGGTATCAGGTTTCAAAGTGCCCAAACAAGGCCCAGCTGTGAAGCAAGGCAGGCTGCTGGTGCTGGTGCAGCCTTGGGCCTTCTTTGGATAGATAGCTTTGGGGCTCCCTGACCCAGCTGCAGCTTTTTTGACAGGTTTTAGGCTGAGAAAGGACAGGCCATTTATATGCAAAAGCTGCTGTGCACAGCTTGGGTGGGGTTCTAAATTAGGTAGGGCAGGGTCTCAGGGAATCTCCAGGGTGGAGCAAACAGCAATGGCTGCCTGTCCGTCCTGCACCGGGGAGGTCCCAGCACAGTGACCACTGTGAGCACCTGCATCTGGAAGAAAGCCATCCTTGTGTTCCTGCCCTGATGCCAGTTTCTCCCCGACAGTGAAATTTCTCCCCGAATGTGTCTGCCTACCGCCCCCACCCCCCCCAAGTCTCGCCCGGCACTGGAGCTCTGAGCAAGGGGCAACTTGTATCTCCCTCCCGATTAAAAAAGCAGCACACCCAGGTGCCAGCCCGTTCCGCGCCTCCGCGCCGCCTACCAGTCTCAGTGCGCTTTCTCCTTTACCTCTCTAGTTATAGTACTTCCACTCAGCCAGCTTTCCCGCGGTTCTGGATGATAGTTGTTCTGTATTTTAGTTGTAATTTTGACGTGGCTGTGGGAGGCAGCCAGAACAGGTGTTTACCTATGCCGCCATCTTGGTTCTCCCTCTACACATTCTTTATGTTCCTGGAAATGTGGGGTTTTGGCAGTGGAGGAATTGGGTACAACTTTATTCTGGTCATGAAGAGTGTTTAATTTGCATTTATTCTGAGAACCTAATAGCCATTAAGCAAAATTTTCTTTATATAGGAAACTTTCTCATACGTTATATTTTATTTAAGGTAAACCAGACTAAATTTCAACTGCCTGAAGATATTTTCCAAGTAAATGAACTCACGCACTGCCTTGATTTTTATGAAGATGCACGTAAAAGGCACGCTTGGAAAATGAACTTAGTAAGTATGGCGTGTACAAAGAGGAAATCGGATCATCAAGGAGTTAACATGGGCATTTGTGCTGTGACTTTCTACATGAGTTTCCAGAACCCTTGCACTCTGCAGAATTGCCCAATAGAAATAGCAGGGCTTACTGGGAAAAGCAAAGCAGAAACCGCAAAACCTGTGCAGTTGTGGAGCCAGAGCGCTAACAGGAGAGTGGCTGCTACCTGGGCAGAGAGCTTGGACCTACCGGACAGGCATCATGTGGAGAGTGCCATGCAAATACGAACAAGGCACCAAAACCGAAAGGGTGGGCCTCTCCCTGCACCCTCATTAGAGGACTGGTGGACTACTTACTACATCCATCTGACCTCTTTACATTTCAGAAGTGTGGTGGCAGTAGAACAGACTCTGGGAGAGTGCCCAGAGTTTACAACTAATTGGTAAATTAAATGAGCACTGAAAATACCAGGTCTATATAGACCTCTCATGGGTACATGTAAAACATTTTCTTAGAATTTTATGTATCTTAAGTACTACTGCCTCGCCCAGTGGTCGGCAAACTCATTAGTCAACAGAGCCAAGTATCAACAGTACAATGATTGAAATTTCTTTTGAGAGCCAAATTTTTTAAACTTAAACTTCTTCTAACGCCACTTCTTCAAAATAGACTCGCCCAGGCCGTGGTATTTTGTGGAAGAGCCACACTCAAGGGGCCAAAGAGCCGCATGTGGCTCGCGAGCCGCAGTTTGCCGACCACGGGCCTAGCGGTTTGAATTGCCTTGGCCATA
Source organism: Cnephaeus nilssonii (assembly GCF_951640355.1). Lineage (NCBI taxonomy): Eukaryota > Metazoa > Chordata > Mammalia > Chiroptera > Vespertilionidae > Cnephaeus > Cnephaeus nilssonii. Next base: position 60,404,121 of record NC_137072.1, on the reverse strand, counting down.
TGTACTGAGTCCTTCACCCATCAGGGGTTTAAGGCTACGAGGTAAGAGGTAAGATAGCTCTGTCCTGTCATTTATCAGAATTGTTCTCCTTTTCATTTTTAGGACACTTCGGTAGACATGGAGCATCCTGTCATATTCAGTCATTTTCCATTTGTCTTCAATACTCTGTCAAAAATTAAACTACTACGTGCAGACTCGCGTTTAAAAATAAAGGTATGCATGCCGATTTCTTTGTCTTTATTAACAAATCAAATGGTAAGTGCCTTTGTAAGTGTACAGTATTTTTGGGGGTGATAAGGGAGCCACCCACTGGTAAAATGGCTGTAGCGTTCAAGTTACTGATGCTCTAATGAAGAAGGCAAACAGGAATGTCATAATTTGGGTTGGCTTGGCCTTGAGGCCTATTCGGGCCTTAGTAGCAAAGGATCGAGCTTGGGCAGCTGGCCTAGTTGTAGAGCTTTGACCTTGAGTTTGGTGCCTGTAGTTTTCTGATTGGCATTCAAAGAGGTGTAGCAAACTTGGACTTGATTGAAATTAGCACTATATTTTAAGGAGGTCCAACCGAGTGAGGAAAACATAATAGTGGGAATAGAGGTGACAGAGGATTCTTGAAATTTGGACCCAAATAAAGTGCCTGAGATAGTGCCATAACAAAGGTTTGTAAAACGTATCCTTTTTTCAATGAACTAACATCAGCTAAATCGGTTCTGTTTGTGAACATATCCAGCAATGCGCTTTTGAAGTTAAAATTGGACAATTTAAAATGCCTTGGAAAATATACTTCATTACCGTTTTGTAAGGATTAAATTTGTTAATATAGCTTTTAGAACAGTGCCTCACACCAAGTAAATGCCCCAACGTGATAGGTCTTATTATCACTCTTGCTCTCATGTATGCATCTGTATGTGTATGAGTAATATTCAAATATATGTCATAAAAGTAAATACTTTCACAAATGCAGTTACCATAGTAAAATAGGAAATAGATTTATGAGTTCTGGTATAACCATTAATGGAACACTTAACAAAGGAAAATAAAAATATACAAGAATTTTCTTTGCTTCATGTCTTAACTATTTTCTCCTGACTTTAAACAAGTTTCCAGTAATAATTTTATAGACCTGATTTCTCTCTGTTTTGCTAAGAGCCACAGACTTTAATGATCCCAAATTGATATTTGGTTTTAGGTGGACAATCTCAATATCTATCTTCTCCTCCTCCTCCTCCTCCCCCCCTCCTCCTCCCCCTTCTCCTCTTCCCCCTCCTCCTCCTCCCCCTCCCTCTCCTCCCCCACTCTCCTCTCTCTTCACCTAAAATCTCTTGTCTGGATTCTCTTCCTAGAATAGGATATCTTCAGCGAGGTCTCTCACACCTGAACTTTTCCTGCAGACTGCTTCTTTTCTAAACTTCTGAACTTTTTCAAATGAGAATATGTTTCAGCGCACTGCTTCAGTGTTTACTAATCGGTCTCTTAGTCTCTTGATTATAATGAGCTTTAGTAACTGACGTATTAATAATTGTATTTATAGGAAGGGTGAAGTAGTCCAGTGGAGCCTGCGCTTGGTCACTTGCCTGCTCACCCAGGATGGCTTCCATTTCTTAGGTTCCATGTTTCTTGGGCTCACTGAGGGTGAACACTGAATGTATAGCTTATCCCCAGTGGTGCATATAAGGCTCGTTTCATAAAGGCTTGTGGCATGCATTTATAACAAACTGAACCAGTTTACCCCACTTTATAAATTTCTACTCAGAGCAAATGGTAACATGAAGTGAGACATTTCTGTTTTCCCAGGAGAGAAGAATCAGAGCTGTTCTGCAGTTGGCTGGAATTTTGGAAGACGGGGGGTCCAGTTTAGGGTTGCTGCCCACCTTTAATCTCATAGTCAGAAGGAGTCACTTGATTGAGGATGTTTTGAGCCAGTTAAGTCAATTTGAGAATGAAGACCTGAGGATGGAATTAATGGTAAAGTATAACTCTCAATAATTTGGTGCCGAGATAAGGAAAATAAACAATAATGTAACAACTAGCCTTTACAGAAGGGAAATTATCTCCCTTTGCCGTTGAGGTGGTCTGTCTCAGAGTTCCCCTAACTCCCCAGCGACCTGTGAGTTTCAGGTGATGGGTGTAGGCACTTCATCAGTACACGCATGTTAAGGGGCAGTAGGGAAATGGTTGTCCTCCCCAGACCTAGCCAGGTAGAAAGTCCAGTTCTAACCCCAAGAGGTCCAGTCCCTCCTGAGGACTGGCCTCGCCTGGCTAGTCACCACGTTTTAAGGGTTTCGGTGAGATGGTGTTAATACAGAGGAGAATTGAGGGTTTGTTTCTGCTCTCATGCAGGACCCAAAGTCCTCTGTGAAAGAGGGAACTTTCTGATTATTGACTGCATCGTTTTTGAGGTATAATTGTAGATATTACCATGTTCTGAACATCTATAAATGATCTTTGGTTTAGTAACTATATAACTTGTCTTACTAGTGTGTGTGTGTGTGTGTGTGTGTGTGTGTGTGTGTGTGTGTGTGTTAGAGGCCCGGTGCATGAATTCGTGCATGGGTGGGGTCCGGCCAGCGGGAGGGGACATGAGCGGTTGGCTGGCCTGCCTGCTGGTCGAACTCCTGGTCGAGGGAACAATTTGCATATTAGCCTTTTATTATATAGGATATACACTGAGTGGCCAGATTATTATGCGTTCAGAGATCATAATAATCTGGCCACTCAGTGTATATTTTTTTAAAATATATTTTTAAATTGATTTTAGAGAGGAAGGGAGAGGGGGAGAGAGAGATAAAAACACCACTAATGAGAGAGAAACATTGATTAGCTGCCTCCTGCATGCCCCCTACTGGGGATCGAGCCTGCAACCTGGGCATGTTCCCTTGACCGGAATCGAACCTGGGACCCTTTAGGCCGCAGGCCGATGCTCTATCCACTGAGCCAAACCTGCTAGGGCCACTCATCCATTTTTAAAATATAGGTAACATTCAGTGAGCAGTTACCATTTTCCAGACTCTGTGAGGCATTTTACATGTGTTATTTAATCTTTCAGATAATCTGTGGGAAAACTGAGGCTTTGTAAGATTAAGGAACTTGCCCATAAGGAGGAGCCAGTTTAACACCTGGTCTTATAAAGATTTTAAATATTTTACTGAGGTTTGACACTTGTATCTCTATAAAATGGTAGAGGCATTCATCCAAATAAACCAGTAAAAGGAGCTTTTAAGGAGAAAAAATTAGGATTTGGGGAAAGAGCAGAGAGAAAGGAATTTCGGTATGAAAGCAGCAGGAAAAAGAAGAGAGAAATACAAACCTAAATAGTGCTGCCTAAGAGAAAGCCAGGGAGAAAAGAATGAAGAAAGCGGAGGTGGTCAGAGGTGTAAAATGGGTTAGGAAACCAAGGAGGTGAAACATCAGAGGAAGTCCTGGGAATTGAGGGTTCCACGTTCTTGGTCCTGTTGGAGAAAAGCATTTAAGAAGAGAAATGGGTTTGGAAGTCGGGGACAGTATTCTCCGAAATTTGGCAACCTAGAGTAGGAAGAGCCACTATTGTCTCTTTTGGGAACAACGGCCTTGAGGTGTGTGTTTCCTTCAAGGATAAGGGAGAGCGTAACACATTGGTAAACTGAAGTGAAGGATCCTAAAAAAGAAGGGGAAGAATGGAACGGCCGAAGGAGCAAAGGCGGGTTACGATAGGATCCTCTTGTGCAGGGATTGGTGCCCCTCCGTAAAGGAGCGACAGCCAAACCAGTAAATACTTTAGGTGTGCTCTGGCTTTCTTGTGGTTTTTTTTTTAAATCCTAATATTTCTGATTTCTTTCTGTTTCATTTTTACTATACTTAGCCTACCTTATAACTGTTACAATGATGCCAATTGAGGTCAATTGAGTATTAAAGACTTGAGGCTCTGAGGTGTCACAGACATAGGAACCTAGGCTGCACCATTGAGTATTTTATAACCATGGGAAAGTTATTTAAATTCTTGAAGCCTCATAGAATTAATAGGATATTAAATATGATAATGTGAGTATGATGCTTACCACAGTGGCTGCTAAATACTTGGGCCCACAGTAATGCTAGCTCTCACTCCTAAACAGAATTTCATGCATAGCAATACACAGCCTTAGCAGTGATGCGTTATTTGCTCTGCTTCCTCAGGTTTCATTTAGTGAAGAAATTGGATATGAACCTGGAGGCGTCAGGACAGAGTTTTTCCACTGTCTGTTTGAAGAGATGACTCGGCCAGAATATGGGATGTTCATGTATCCTAAAGAGGCTACCTACATGTGGTTTCCTGTTAAAGTAAGTCCCCTTTTCTTTGCTTATGGTATTTTTTGACAGACACATACCATAAAAAATTGCCTAATTAGTTTTTATACTAGTTTTTATCTCTACAATTAATGATATAATTGTAGAGATAAATTTTAATTTGAAAAAGGTGATTATTGCCCTGGCCAGGTGGCTGAGTTGATTAGAGCATCATCTTGTACACCAAGAAGTGGCAGTGACAATCCCCATTCAGGGCATATCCCTAGGTTGCAGGTTCGATCCCTGGTCAGGCACATATGGGAAGCAACCAATTGATGTTTCTCTCGTGCACCTGCTCTCTCCCCCTCCATTTCTCTCTCCCTAAAATCAATAAAAGCATATCTTCCGGTGAGGATAAAAATAAATAAGTACATACATACGTAAGTGATTATTTTCTCTAAAACAGGGTCTACTTTCCCTGGATTCTCATGTCCACACAGATAAGCAATATATGTTTTTGACCATTTATGGAATGTATGGATAAAATCAAATGCTTCTTTCTTAGGCATTCAGTCTGTCACAGTTCTATTTTTCCTGATGAACTTGAAGACAAAAGCTATGAAAGTAAATTGTGAAAACTTTATTTTATAAGGATTACTGAGCCTAATGTGCTGCTATGCTTATTCATGCTTTCATTTATTTCTTTTTTATGGAAATAAGTGGTATATAACGTGTAAATTAAACATTGTACACATGTTGATTTGATATATATATGCTATAATGTGATTGCCATTGAGGCAATAATTAGCACCTCTGTCATATCACATAATTACTGTTCTTTTCAGTGGTTGGAATAATTAAGATCTAGTCTCATAGCACATTTGATTATTATAATCCAATATTGTTATCTATATTTACTACTGTGCGTTAGATCTCTAGGACTTATTTACTACTTGGTGCAGTCTTTTCCCCCCTAAACAACATCTCTCCTATCTCCTCAACCCCCATTCTGTTAATGCTTTTAGTGACCAAAACTGTGACAGGGATTTAAATTGACTTAATGATTGAATATAAATCCTGAATATTCTTATCTCAAGATTTTTGGTTTTGTGATTTGATTTTGTGAAAGGGGGGGGGCATATCTATCTATCTATCTATCTATCTATCTATCTATCTATAAAGCGGTATTATGCAAACTAGCTGGGACGCCGTAACAGTCACGACCAGCCATGAGGAGGCTGCGCGTGCAGGTGAGGCCTAGAGTGGAAACGGGAGCCCGCCCAAGTTGCTGCGCCATGCCAGCTCGGCCAGCCCTGGAGTGGACACAGGCGAGGGGCAGGGGGGCCTGGGACTGGCCAAGCCGCCGCGCCAGCTCGGCCAGCCTCGGAGCAGACACAGGCAGGAGGCTGCTCCAGCTACAGCACACCAACAATCCCACCTCTGCTCATGAGCTGCAGAGAAAACACCTTTTCTGACCGCTCATTGGCTAAGCTCCCAGTACGCCACTCGCGGCTTACTTGGTAACTTGGGTAATAAGAATCCAAGAAGGTGATCTAGGGTTTTTCCGCCACACTCCTGGAGGAAAAACGAAGGTCCGCTGTTGGAGGGGCTGAGAAATGTCATATTCTGCCCTAGCCTGTTTGGCTCAGTGGATAGAGCCTCGGCCTACGGACCGCAGGGTCCAGGTTCGATTCTGATCAAGGGCATGTACCTAGGTTGCAGGCTCCTCCCTGGCTGGGGGCCAGGTCAGGGCTCATGCAGGAGGCAACCAATCGAAATGTCCCTCTCACATTGATGTTTCTCTCTGTCTTTCTCTCTCTCTTCCACACTCTCTAAAAATCAATGGAAAAATATCCTCAGGTGAGGATAAAAAAAAAAGAAAGAAATGTCATATCCTATGAAAGACACATCTTGAAAATGCCTAAAGAAAATTGTCATTTTTTTGTGGTGAAGGGACTGGAGTCTGTGTTGATGAAAACACCTTGGCAGTTGCAGTGGCTGTGGCAGCAGCAGTGGGGTGATGGGGGTGGCGCCTTCCCCTGATCACCCGGGCGCCTCCCACAGAGGGAAGCCAGACTGCGGCTTAGGCAGGGATTGGGCCTAAGCCGTCAGAAGGATATCTCCTGAGGGCTCCCAGACTGTGAGACGGGACAGGCTGGGCTGAGGGACCCCCCTCCAGTGCACGAATTTTGTGCACCGGGCCTCTAGTCTAATATAAAGATAACATTGTACTGGCAAAAATTCATAATACGTTAAGAGGTTTTTTTTCTCCTTTCAGCCTAAATTTGAGAATAAGAGATATTTCTTCTTTGGGATTCTGTGTGGACTTACTCTGTTCAACTGCAATGTTGCAAACATCCCTTTCCCACTGGCTCTGTTTAAGAAACTTTTGGACCAAACACCATCATTGGAAGACTTGAAAGAGCTCAGCCCTGTGTTGGGAAGGTAAGTAAACATGATGCTTCTTCAGAGTCCTACCTAACATACATTTAGACAAATATTTAAACACACCCTCTCAGTAATATTTTCATGTCCAATAGTAGCATTCTAAGTACTTGAAACCAATTTTAACTTTGGTAAGAATTGTTGGATTAATAATTTAATTTTCTAAAATTAAGAAAAGTTTATTTTTTTATATTAGTCCTCAGTGTTTGCATTAATCTTTGAACTTTATTTGCATAGAAACAGTCATAGACAGAGCACAGGTTACATTGATGTTTATTTTAAATATTGTTTCCGTATTACCACCTTTAAAATGAAAACTTATATGTAAGTTAAAAGACAACCACCATCTTGCAAAAAGTATTGGCAACATATAATAGGAAGGGTGACTATCCCTACCATATAAAGTGCTCTTACACATTCATAAGAAAATTGGTAAAGTGTACAAGAAGGCAACTCACAAAAGAAGGAATAGAAATAGTACATAAATAAAAACATGATCAATTTCAATAGTGATCATGGAATGCAGATTAAAATGAGAGACTATTATGTGCTTCAAAATGACAGTGGATGGAAATACTGATGCTATATGGTGTTAGCAAGGGTTTGGTAAAAGATTCACTCCAATCTAAGGTATTGTTAGTAGATGTGCAGATTGGTAACTCCTTTTTCAGAGAACAATGTGGCATTGTTTATCTGAATCGAAAATGCATTTGACACCTTGACCCAGCAGTTCTGCCTCTAGACATTTTACCCAGAAATACATAACCATGCAAGGATTTCTGTATACCAGTGTACACTGTATTATATATAGTTCATAATACATGGACTACCTAACTGTTCTTCAAGAAGGGAATTGTATATTTTTGGTATATTTATGCAATGGACTAGAGATTTTTTTTTTAATTAGAACAGTAGTATGATCCTATCTTACCTAATAAAAGAGAAACATGCAAATTAACCATCACTCTGCTACGCCCACAGCCAATCAGAGCAAGTATGCAAATTAACCAACCAAAGATGGGGGTTAATTTGCATATGCAGGCGGGACTGGCCAGGAGGGGGCGTGACTCCTGCTATGAGGGAAAGGGGGTCGGAGGGAGCTACTGGAGCGGTGCTCTGGACAGAAGCGAGGACTTGCGGGCTCCCGGGCGGCCAGGGAGCGGGGACGTGCCAGCTCCTGGGCAGCTGGGAGTGAAGCCAGGGGAAGGAAGGCCTATTCTTGCACGAATATCGTGCAATGGGCCTCTAGTTATTAATAGGATTCATTTTACAGATAAGGAAACTAAAACACACCCAGGTTCCAAAGTGACATAACCATGGCTCCAGAGTCCAATTGTTAATCATCCTAATAAGAAGAGGAGGAAAATATTGAAAACAGAAGATTTGGAAAGAAGGAGAGATACATTTTTTAAATGAAAATTACCTAATTAATGCTTATGCCTAAGAAGACTTAATAAGCTTAATAACAATACACATAAACTTAGTAAATCTAAAGAAGATTAAATCTGTATCAGTGTTTCTCAAACTTTTAGGTCTTAAGATGTTCAAAAAGTATTGAGGACTTAACGAGCTTTTATTTATGTTCGTTACATTTGCCAGTGTTTGCAATATTAGAAATTGAAAGTGTTAAATTCAAAAATACACAAATATTGGGTATTATAGAGCCTCTGGGAAACTGTTCTATACTCATGACAGAATGTGAAAGAGAAAAGTAACATCTTAGTATTATTATGAAAACTAGAGGCCCGGTGCACGAAATTTGTGCATGGGGGTGGGGGGGGCGCAGTGGGGATCCCTCAGCCCAGCCTGCACCCTCTCCAATCCAGGACCCCTCGAGGGATGTCCGACTGCAGGTTTAGAACCGGCAGTCAGACATCCCTCTCACAATCTGGGAATGCTGGCTCCCAACTGCTCACCTGCCTCCCTGCCTGATCACCCCTCACTGCCCCCCTCTGCTGGCCTGGTCGCCTCTCACTGCCCCCCCACCGGCCTGGTCGCCCCTCACTGCCCCCCCTGCTGGCCTGGTCGCCCCACACTAACCCCTCTGCCGGCCTGGTTGCCCCATGCAGCCTGCTTGTTCAGTCATTTGGTTGTCCCTCACTAACCCCGCTGCCGGCCTGGTCGCCCCACGTAGCCTGCTGTTCGGTTGTTACTGAGGGCGTCCTGACCAATTTGCATATTGCCCTTTTATTAGTATAGATAGTTTAGAGCCCATGGACCCCTGTAAAGTCCTCAGGGATTCCCAGAAGTTGTGGGTCTGGGCAGTGCTTTGAGAAGCACTGATCTCTACATTCAGTAAAACTTAATTTCAATCCCAGCAGGCTCACTATAAAACTTTACAAGCTGATTCTAAAATTTAGATGGATGAACAAAGGGCCAAGAATAGCCAGGAATAACTCATAAGGTAAAGAAGGGTGGGGAACTTGGCCTCTCTGATATCAAGAATAATTTGAAAGCCACATTAATTAGGACAGTGTGTTGTTGTGCAGGTTTTCCAGTGGAACAGAAGAGAGAGCTCAGAAACTGACCATGCACACATGGAACTTTAGCAAACTGGCACATTAGGTCAATGGGAATAGGAGTACCATTCAGTTAATTCATCTGGGGAACAATTAGAGCAGATACCTTATGTCATATACAAAAATCAACTCCACATGGATGCAGGACTTAAATAGTAAGTGTTAAAATGATGGAAATATGGATAAATACCTTTCCCACCCTTGGGATTTTTTAAGTAAGACATAAGAAGTACCAACAGTGAAGGAAAGATTGGTAAGTTTCACTGCAACAAGATTAAACAAGTTCTCTGTTCATCAAGAGATACCTTAATGAAAGACAAAAGACATTCTTCAAACTGGTAGATAATTGTAACTCGCTTTGGGGGTGGTAGAAAATGGGATAAGGAAGGTACCTCCTATAGGTAGGTATAAGATACTAGAGGCCCGGTGCACAGATTTGTGCACTGGTGGGGTCTGGCCTGCAGGGATCAGGCTGAAACCGGCTCTCTTGACATCCCCCGAGGGGTCCTGGATTGCAAGAGGGTGCAGGCCAGCCCGAGGGACCTCACTGGTGCACAATCAGGGCCGGGGAGGTACTGCGGGAGGGTTCCAGGGCATGTCCGACCCATCTCGCCCAGTCCTGATTGGCAGGACCCCAGCAGCAACCTAACCTACCGGTCAGAGCATCTATCCCCCCTGGTGGTCAGGGCGCATCATAGTGACTGGAAGAACGGTCAGACACAGCATATTAGGCTTTTATTAGATAGGATTAGCAATGTTTTAGTTCTTGTTTTGGGAGGCAGGTTTATAGGTGTTATTCATAAACACTCATAAATAAGCCATATATGGACATACAATGAGAAGATAATGAACCAAATTTTGTGATGAATCCAGTTTTGTTAGCTGAGTTCCCTGACCTCACAAAAATACATGAATAAAAGATGGTCTGTTTTAACCACAATACCATAATAAAAAATCCAGTAGGAAAAAGAATCAGCTTCGTTGCCACCATCTCCCAGAGGCATTCATCCAAATAAACCAGTAAAAGGAGCTTTTAAGGATATACCCTCTGTTCTCGCAAATGCCTGGAAAGAATTAAGGTAGTCAAATGTCAGGTCTGTCGGGAGCTTGATGATCCTGGGACAGCAGATACAGAGAAGGTCCTTTGACCTATCTATCCACTCCACAGATTTCCTGAGCGATGCCTGATATTTAAAAGGAGATCTATTATTTGCTCTGTAAGTAAAGTCCCAAAGCTTAAATAAAGGTAACATCAATTTGACTGAGTTTCAGTGTCAGTAAATACATTACCAGTCCTTTTCTAAATAGAAATCTACGATGATGAGGTAAAGGAAGTTAGGGTGTGGTAGAAGGAGAGTAGGAATCAGGTGGGGAGCCTGCAGAATTGTAGGTAAACTTCTGACCTCACATTTAAAGATAACTTGAGGTCTCAAGTCACAGAGGAGTGGTGCTGTGAACTGTACCTGACTTCCCTCCTTCGGAATAGTCACGCACTCTGTGTTTATTTACAAGATGTATCTAGTGATCATTATTTTTTTAAATGAAATTATTTGTTCTTTAGGAGTTTGCAAACACTTCTGGATGATGAAAGTGCTGACTTTGAAGAAGTATTTAATATCTATTTTAATGTGAGTAACAATGAAAACTGGATTACAGAGCAGATTTAATCTGATTAACCCTTCACATACTTGCCTGAACTTGCACCCTTGAATGAAAAAACAAACTTCTGGATTAAGTTAACGTAAAGGGTTATTCCCTTCATTTTTTATGAGCTGGATGTGTCAGTTGGATTTTACTGTGTAACAGATAACACCTAAACTCAGTGACAGAAAACAACAAATAATTCTGTGGTTTCTGGGCTGGGCCAGTGTGGCTGAGCTGGATGGCCTGCCGTGGCCTCGCACCTTACCTGGTCGTTGGCCGGTGTCAGCTGGGACAGCTTGTCTCTGTTCTGTCTGTTACCACCCAGGAGGCCAGCTGAGGCTTCTTCACTGGATGGGCTCAGGGCCCAAAGAGATGGCAAGCCCTGGCACACAAGCTTCTTTTCATGCTTTTGCTTCTCTCAGATCCCATTGGCCAGACTGTTTCACTAGCTTACCTCCGGATTCAAGGGCTAAAGAAAGAGACTCCCCGTCTTTTTTATTATTATTATTATTATTATTATTATTGGTGTTTTTTTTAATATATTTTTATTGATTTCAGAGAGGGAGGTAGGGAGGGAGAGGAACATCAATGATGAGAGAGAATCATTGATTGGCTGCCTCCTGCACACCCCACACTGGCGATCAAGCCCGCAATCCAGGCTTGTGCCCTGACTGGGAATCGAACCATAACCTCCTGGTTCATAGGTCAGCGCTCAACCACTGAGCCATGCCATTTGGGCCAGACTCCCCCCTCTTGATGGGAGGTGTTGTGGAGTCGTATTGCAAAGGGGCAGGAAAACCAGGATAGGAGGAATTTATGGCTCATTTTCCAAATCCGCCACACCAGGTCTGTCCTTGAGAAGGAAATACTGAAATATGGCAATTTCCCTATTTATTTTTTCAGTATGATCAGTTAAAATAGATAATTCGAGTTTTTTACATTTATTTTTCATTCTGCATGAAAAGCTGTTCATTTTTATTTGTACATTCCTCGCTTGTTTTGTGACAGAAATGTACAATTCCACCTATTCTTGAGGAAAAAAGATATGCTTCAAAGTGTATTTGTTGATGATAGACTGTTCACGATTATTTTGGAGATGCTATCTGAGTTTATTTGTGGTTACAGGTGAATTGGGACAAAACTGATGTAGACTTAATTCCTAATGGAAGTTCTGTAATTGTCAACCAGACTAACAAGTAGGTACAAAAAAAGTGAAATGTTTGTTTTGTTTATACACTGTTTATTTCACTGGGCTCCTAAAATTTATTGTAGCTATATAACTTTTCATTCCCAATGAATTTTTAATAAGGTGGAGAGTTGCTGTGTGTTGTGTGTCTGTATGGAGTGTATATTCTGGTAGGGAAGAAAATGGCTTTCTCATAGAGGCCTTCCCTTATCCTCCTATCTAGCACCATACCACCAACCTCTCTCTCTATCCCCTGACCCTGCTTTACCTTTTCTTTTCATGTCACACTTTACCTACCTTTAGACTTTATTTGCTTATTTCCTTACCAGTGTTTCCCTCACTATGGTGAGCTACATGATGGCAAGGACTCAGTCTTTCTTGCTCACCACTATACATCCAGTACCTCAACTAGTCTACACTAGTTCCTGGTCCATAGCAGGCACAGAGTATTTGTTAATATTATTGGACTAGTGGCCCAGTGCATGCGCACAGGGGCAGGTCTCGGCCCATCCTCCACGCCCCCGCCCAGCCCCTCCCGCCGCAGCCACCAGTCCCCTGTCTGCCAGCAGCTCTGCTCTCACTGCCACTGCTCCCACGCGCTGACAGTGCAGAGCACTTGGGGCCAGCGCCAGCAGCAGGTGCAAGTGGCGGTGGCTGCCCTGATCACCCCTCAGGAGCAGGGGGAGGTGGAGAAGCCCTGAGGGGCAATCAGGGCCATTAGCCACCGCTCGCACCCGCTGACTTCCCCTGGTGGTCAGCGCACGTCATAGCGACTGGTTGTTCGGTTGTTCCACCGTTTGGTTTATTTGCATATTAGTGTTTTATATATACAGATAGATAGATGCCACTGTGGTATCTTCACTTCCCAACACCTTATGGGATTTAAAGGAACACAGTGTGGGATTATAGAATGTTCCCTTGATAGTTGGTCCTAGTGAGCATTCTGCCCTAAGGCAAATATTTTTCTTTAATTTTTAATCTTTGTTTAAAAAATCTTCGATTGCAGTATAACATACAGAAAATTGCACACACTATCAGAGCACGGATCAAGAAATAGAACATATCTAGCTCTATATAGTCTATTTTATGAATATATCCCCATTTACCCATAGGATTGTTGATGGATAGATATAATAAGGTTTTCTGCCTCTTAACAACTACTTTTTGCTCAGCCCTTTAGCCCGACAGAATTGGCACATGTGCCAGAGGGAGGGAAAAACTACAAGTAAAATGCTGGGCTCTCCTCAGCGAGCTTCCCTTCTCTCTTAGTCCGGAGGTCTCTCCAGTCTTGTCTCCGATTTGGAAGCCTGGAACTACATGTGTTTTTTTTATATTGCTTGCCTTTTTTGTAGTTCTTATTGCAAGCATTTGCTTATAAGCTACTCCATTATAGCTAGAAGTATAAATCCCTTATTTGTGTTAAGCTCAAATAATTACTCCTATGACAAATTCAGATAATACAGAAAAGTATAAAAAGGAGATTTCCCCCATTTCCCAAGCCCATTTCCCAGACATGACTGTGAGCAGGTCAGGTTTAATTCTTCCAAACTCATTCTATTCTCATCTATGTCAATTCTCTTAACTGTGTGACCCCGAAAAATGACGTGACTTCACTGTATCTCAGTTTCCTCTTTGCTAAAATGTTATAAAAATGTGCCTCAGAATTTTGTGATTAAATTAGATAATATATGAAAAAATGCCTGTAACACTCCATCCACTCAGTTGCTAAGCGGTCTAGCTCTTATCTTTAGCCACCTCTTTCCCGCCCCTCCTCCCATTTTTTTCAGAGGATTGCAGTAAGCTGAAATCATTTTTGTTTCATTAAAGGGCAGACTATGTTTCTAAGTATGTCGATTACATCTTCAACGTCTCTGTAAAGGCAGTTTATGAAGAATTTCAAAGAGGATTTTACAAAGTGTGTGACAAGGACATTATTGAATTTTTCCATCCTGAAGAACTAAAGGATATGATTATTGGAAATACAGATTACGACTGGGAAACATTTGAAAAGGTATATCGTAAAGGCCAAGTGGCTTGAATTTAAATTTCTTTCCTATTCCTGAATACTGTTTTTCTTTGCATTTTTCTCCAGAATGCACGTTATGAACAAGGATATGACGATTCACATCCCACCATAGTGATGTTTTGGAAGGCTTTACACAAATTGACTTTGGAGGAAAAGAAGAAGTTTCTTGGTAAGTGTTGGATCAGGAACACATTTATAATCCTATGTTCTTTTTTTATGGAATAAGAACATTTTGTTTGTCTTGGGCACCATTTGCAACTAGGAGTGGAAGAGCCACTCCTAGTCCAGTTGAATGTCCTCTATGTCACGTTGTCACAACATCAAAAAATTAATGTTAATAGAGATCTTTTTTCCTGTGTTTTCAACCCCACCTGTTGTGTAGTGATCCCCTTTCACGTCCCGCGTGGTTCAGGGTTCAGGTTCAGGGTTCGGGCTCTGGAGGAGGCCGCACACAAATGAAAGAGACTAGAAAATATTAATTTGGAAATATTGGGGACCAGGCGGGAGCCCAACTCAAGGGGAAGGACTCCACCCCGCTCTGGCCTTGCTATCCCTTTTATTAAGACTATGGGATACACCCATAGCCTTTAGGCAGGCAATTCCAATAATAGCCCATCAGCAAGCATTTACATAAGACTAACAGGTGGAAGTTGCTTTAGCTACCATTGTCTCAACTAGACAGTGGGTGGTTGGCTCTGACCTTTCAGAGCTTCAAGGTTGACCAGCCTTCCGGGTTCCTTGTCCACACCTCTCTGCTAGTGAGGACAATGGGCGGCTTCCAACACTGTTGCTTTAAATTTTTTTTCCTTCAAGCTAAATAGTGAGCCTCTTCCTGCAGTTGTGTCATCACTCACTTACCCAGGCCCTGCAGTTCCTTGCACCCTCTCACTTCCAGGCTTTCTCTGAAACTCCGTGCCCTGCCTTGAACCGCCACCCACCTCCTTTGCCTCTCTAAACCTTTCCCTCCTTAAAGGTCCAGGGTAATTCCAAACATTCAGAAGTCTTCCCTAGTCACCCTAGTCTGGTTCTCTCTTCCTGCTCTGAACCCCATAGCATTTACACTGAGCAGCCCTTATTTCTGTGACACCCTGTTTGGCTGTCTTACACCCTTTTATTTCTTGTTTTTGTCTTTTTTTGCACAAGAATCTAATATTCCCACCAGTCACTGAGGGTAGTGACTGTGTGTCAGACTTAGTTCTAATATGACCCCCAGTGCTGTCTAATGTAGGACTTTGCACATGGGCCATCAGTAAATCTATCTAATAATAGGATAATATGCAAATTAGTCGAGACACCATCACGTAATGACCAAACAGCAGGGACCTGAGGCTGCACAGCGCCTGGCCTGGGCAAGGGACCTCAGGCTGCGCCCCTCACCCGGCAGGGCTTGACGGGGGACCTCAGGCTGTGCCTCCCCGCCCTGGCGCCAGGCCGGGGGACCTCAGACCACACCCCCTGCCCCGGCGCCTGGCTGGAGGACCTGAGGCTGCATCCCCCACCAGGGGGCTTGACAGGGGACCTGAGCCTGCACCTCCCCACCTGACAGGGCTTGATGGGGGACCTGAGGCTGCACCCTCCCCCTGCCCAGCGCCTGGCTGGGGGACCTGAGGCTGTGCCCCCCACCCGAAGTGGCTTGACGGGGGTGGGGCTGGCCAGGTCTGGGTCTCCTGCTATTCCAAGGCACATGCGGGTGGGCAGGGACTTGATTCTGGGTCCCGTGGTGAGCCCCAGACTCTGACAGGAGGGAGATTTTCATATACATTTTGCTAATTTTCTTTCATCTCTGACACTTCTATTATAAAGGACAAATAGTAATATTTTTTAAAAATTTCTAATTAATTCCCTTTTAATGTGCATGAATTTTGTGCACCGGGCCCCTAGTGTTTAAAATAAAAGTATTTTCTCTTGATAAATGTTGATTTGTGAAGCAGATCGCTCAATTTCATTCTGCATTTTAGTGTTTCTTACAGGAACTGACAGAATGCAAGTAAAAGGTTTAAAGAGCATGAAAATAACATTTTGCTGTCCTGAAAATGTGGATGAAAAAGATCCCATAAGAGCACTTACCTGTCTTAGTCTCCTCTACCTCCCTAAGTATTCTACAATGGAAAGAGTGGAAGAAGCGCTTCAAGTAGCCATCAACAGCAACAGAGGATTTGGCTGACCCTACCTCATACTGTTTACTCCTTTTTTGGAAACATTTTCAAAAATAAAATGAACTCAAAAATTTACTAACATAAAAGCCTTGCTGATTATTCAATATGTTTACCTATTTATTTTATAATCTATTTTTGCATGTAAGATCTGTTAGTTACTAGAGGCCTGGTGCAAAGAAAATTCGTGCGCTCAGGGGTCCCTCAGCCTAGCCTGCACCCTCTTGCAGTCCAGGAGCCCTCAGGGGGTGTCCAACTGACTGGCGAGTGGCCAGCCCCACCCCACATCTCCCCGTCGCCGCAGCCAGTGGCCTCCCTGTGCAGGAGGTAACTGGCAGGCCAATTGGGAGATAGCACCAGCTGGCAAACGGCTGGCCCCGCCCCAGATTGCCCCTCCGCCACTGCCCCCTGGTCTCTGTGCCCTTCCTCTGCCCACTGGCACCCGCCTTGGCTGGTCTGGCACCACCTGCTTGCCGGCCCCACCCCTGCCCCCCGCCAAACCAGTAGTTCCACCGTTCGATTTGCATACTAGGCTTTTATTATATAGGATGATATAGATTAGGCTGTTAAACAAGGCAACCCCAAAACAACGTGCATTAAGTAAGGCAGACGTTTATTTTTCTCTCGTAAACATCTGGGTGGGTTGTCCAGGGCTGAAGTTGTGCTTCTCCCACTCGAACTGCTGTAATAAATCACAGATGATTTCCCTGTTGCAAGTTTTGGTGGAAACTTGCCCATTTCCATCTTGTATCTATTGCATTTGAAACTGTCATCTACTTTCTCCTCAAAACTGTCATGAACTGCTAGACTGTGGCTTTCTTCTTCTCGGCTTCTTTCCCATCTCCTTTACCTCTTTCTCTTACACTCCCCTGACCTAAAATGATGGTGCATTTCTGTTCTCTCACTCTCCATGTACTGCTGATCCTCCTCATGGCTTCCGTTATTATTTTCATGCTGATGCTACTCATCTGTCTCTCTGACCTACAGGAACTGATGATCTATTCCAGGACCACAGCCATTTTTCTATGTAGTCTGTGTCTCTACCTGCATGCCCCTTGGCTCCTTCATCTCAGCATCTTCAAGGAGGAAATTACCGTTTTTCCTGTATTCCAGTTTGTGGTGCCACCAATATCTCCAGGTAGAAGCCTGTTTTTCATCCCCCACATTCAATCATCGGTCTTGTCCTGACCAGTCTTGTTCTAAATCTCTCTAACCCCACTGTCAGTGCCGTAGTTCAGGCTTGCATCATCTCCTGTCCCATCACTGCAACAGTCGCCTCCCAACTGGTCTTGTATCTAGACCAACACGCTACAGTAGAACATTCTGTGGGGCTAGAGATCTCCCATATGTGCACTGTGCAATAAGGTAGACCCTTGCTGTAGATAAGGTTGGTTGGTGGTAGTGGGAAAAACAGTTTAGAGCTCTTCTCTTCAGTATGTGGTTATTTAACTAAAACTAAAATTTTAAATTCAGTTCCTCAGTCACACTAGCCATGTGAGTGCCTAACAACTGCCTGTGACTGGTAGCTACTGTACTGGGAAGCACATTTGAACACTTGCTACCACAAGGAGTCCATAACATGCAAACCCTCTGTCATTTTGAATGTGTTTTTTTGTTGTTTTTTTCCTGGAAAGAAGAGCCATAATATTTATCAACTGCACAAATTAAAAAGTTGGTCAATAAAGCCCAGCTCCCAGATCCTTCCTGTAAGCTCCAGCCCTGCCTCCCACCACAGCCTTGCATACATAGCCTACTCCATTCTACTTATTTGTAACTCCTTTGCCTGAATGGGCCAAGCTCCTGTGTTTTCACACACGCTTTTTCTTCTGGCTGGGACCCTGTTCTCATCCCACCTGTATCTTTCAACTGCTGTGTTCAATTCCACCTCCACCTCTGAGTTATCTCCACTTGTTCCTTGGGATTCACTTCAGCTATCATTGCTATCTAGTAGATGCCTTGAAAATGAAGGATGGATAGTGGAATATGGCCACTTAGCATTCCCCAGGTGCTTAGTTGTCAGTGGTTCCATCAGTTAGCCAAAAGTGCCACCTAGTGGCATATGCGGGAAATAGCAATTCCAATGTCATCTCACTAAAAGGGACAATACTTGTAAAGAGGCCAGGCCTTTCTCCCCACAACTAGTAGTACACATAGTAGTGAGAAACTACTGTTTCTTGGCTAAGTAATTTCATATTCTCTACCTCATTTAAAACTTCTGCCAGGTCTGGAAGTGGGTATCATCCTTTTCATCTTACAGATGCAGAGTCTGAAGTTCAGAGAGACTTCTTTAAAAGCCCATTTTGCAGGATTGGGAGAAAATGAAGAGGGAGAGTAGGTCATGACAGGTCCTTTTTTGAGCCCTCCGAGTGGGAATTTGTCACTTAGAAAGCTGATAGGGCCCTAGCTGGTTTGGCTAAGTGGATAGAGTGTCAGCCTGCAGACTGAAGGGTCCTGGGTTTGATTCTAGTCAAGGGCACATGCCCTGGTTGCGGGCTTGATCCACAGTAGGGGGCGTGCAGGAGGCAGCAGGTCAATGATTCTCTCTCATCAGTGATGTTTCCGTCTCTCCCTTCCTCTCTGAAATCAAGTAAATAAATTAAAATTTAAAAAGCAAGTATTTTTTAAAAAGCTGATAGGATCTTATTTTTGAGGTGATTAAAGATGATCCCTGTCAGTGATGGCAAATAGGAACACTAAGGAAAATCTTGTTAAAAGGCTCCAAGGAATCAAGAGGTCTATCATTTTGAAGCCAGTTAATTATTGGGGACGAGTCACAATCAATGAAATAAGACAGTATTTCTCATGGTGGGTTTACAGTGCTTAAGTGGAGGTGGTGAGGTCAATGTGTGTGTGGCATGAGCTATGTAATGGGAAGCTACTGAAGAAGTCCCATTAATGGTTGGAAGCCAGGATGATTTGCTAGTGAGGAACTTGGGAGATCCCTGAAAAAGCTGGATTTTCAACATTGGGTGTTGTGTCTGAAAGGGTCAGAAGTCGCACATCGTGGTGGACAAAATTTAGAAGCCTTAAGACCTACATTCCACTTTTGGCCATGCCTCTAATCAGCATTTGACCTCCAGCAAGTAATTTGGAAACGCTGTGCTGTGCCTTATACTGGACATTTACTAGTAGATAGTGCTTTTTTGGCAGGGGGGAAGGATAACAGCTTTATTGATATGTAATTCAGCTAAATGCAGTTTACAACTCAGTGTATTTAGTATATTCACAGAATTATGCCACAATTGTAGAACATTTCATCTCCCCAGAGAGAGACCCTGTACTCTACACCCCCAGCCCTATGCAACCACTAATCTACTTTGTTTTCTGTAGATTTACCTATCATGCACATTTCATGTAAATGAAGTTAATGTGATTTTTCTATAACTGAATTAGCATGTTTTAAGGTTCATCCATGTTGTAGCATGCATCAATACGTCATTCCTGGGTTTTGCCAAATATTTGTATTCATGCACCATTTTATCCATCACATGGACATTTTGCTTGTTTTGGGCTCTTATGAATAATGCTGCTGTGAACATTTGTGCACAAGTTTTCGTGTAGACACATTTTCAATTTACCTTGAGTATGTATATACCTAGGAGAGGAATTCTAGGCCATATCATAGCTGTTTAACTTTTTGAGGTACTATCAACTGTTTTCCAAAGAAACGGTAGCACTTTATATTCTCACCAGTAGTATATGAGCCTGAGAAATTTTTAAAACTTCCGATCTATTAAGAGTGCCAGTGAAATAACAGAAACATTATAGTTCTTCCCCCCTTTTGTGCTATCATGCATAGTTCATCTACATGTTATAGCCCAACAGTACTTTATGACTTTCATTAATGTCTCAAACTGAGAAAAGAACAAGTACATATTGGCATCATTTTTATATCAATCCCCTTATGTACCTTTTCTGGTTCTCCATTTGTTCTGTGAATTCAAATTAACCATCTGGTGGCATTTTCTTACTCCAGTACAGCTTTGCTCCCATCCATTTCCTTTGTGCTAATGGCAATATAATAGACCCCAATTGTATACATATTGTTTCATATAGTTGCTCTGCAGATCAGTTCAGAAAAGAGGAAATATGCATTTACACTTTTATAATCACACTAGAGGCCCGATGCACGAAGATTTGTGCAAGAATGGGCCTTCCCCTGGATGCCAGCACTGCCTTTGCTCCAGCCAGAGCCACCTTTCCGCCTTCCCACGCTGCCCGGAGCAGCCAGGGGTGGGGCGGAATGCCTGCGGCCCACCCTGCCCCCAGCCGCTCAACGCCTACATATGCAAATTAACCCACCATCTTTGTTGGGTTAATTTGCACACTCACTCCTGATTGGCTGGTGGGCGTTGTGAAGGTACAGTCAATTTGCATCTTACTCTTTTATTAGTGTACATATTTCCTTTACTCTGCTGGTGGCCTGCTCCTCCTGAGAAGATACATAACCCTCAACAAGGAAATGGAAGAGGGAGCCCTGCGTCCTTGGCTGCACCCTCCTGGAGTGTCCATCACTCCGAGCTGAGAGGAGGCGGAAGATGTGAGTGGTGGTTTAAATGCCACAAACTCTGCTGTAGAATTTTAGATTTTCTTGGTTCTCATTTGGCTGTATGCCCTTAGAACAATTTCCAGAGACTTTACATGGTTGTTTTGTTTAAATTTTACCAGGTAGGTTGTTTCACTGGGGAACTGGTTTGCAGAGTTCCTTGTGCTGCCTGCCATTCCAGTAGTCAGTATTGCTTGGCTCTTTACAAAGTGCTTTCACAGGTAATTTAATTTGTTCCTCACAAATGTTTAAAAGCAGAAGGATTTCTAGTCCTAAAAATGAAGTTCAGAGATGTTAATTTGCCTAAAATTATAAGGCTTGTCATAGCCATGCGTTCACTCTTTCAGGCTTACTGTCTAGACAGGAGACAGAAAATGGCAATTACAGTACAAAGGTAAGTGCTACAAGTGGTAAAATAGAAGCTACTTTAGGAAAATAATAAAAGGGCATCAGCTTTGAATAAGAATTTGAATCGAAGAATTTAGATTCCTGTTTTTCTTATAAATAGGAAGGATGAGTTTGCACAAAATAAACACTGTAGAGTGATTAACAAGCTAGACTAAAGCCACATTGCCAGATGGTTTCAATTTCAGCCCAATTATTGCTGTTACCCTAGTCAGTGGTTGGCAAACTGCGGCTCTTTGGCCCTTGAGTTTTTAGCAAAGGCCAGCTTAGGAGTACCCTAATTAAGTTAATAACAATGTACCTACCTATATAGTTTAAGTTTAAAAAATTTGCCTCTCAAAAGAAATTTCAATTGTTGTACTGTTGATATTTGGCTCTGTTGACTAATGAGTTTACCAACCACTGCCTTAGGTTATAAGATTAAAGATTATCTGTAATTTGCTTAAAACTATCTAATGTACAGTTTATTGCTCAAGAATTCTATTAGTGAGAAGATGGTGTTAATACTGAACTTCCCCAGGGGTATACTTGCAAATTTCCTCTAAAATAATAAAATGCTGAACTTGTAAAAGCTGAAACAGACTGCAGGACACAGTGCTTATTTAGTCAACAAAACTGTTTCATTTACACTGACCACAGGGAGATTTAGGGTAAACTAAAAAGTAACTTCAGGAAATGATGGGAACCTCTGTAGTTTTCTAGGTTATTTGTAGGTTGCCATAAGTTTTTAAAATGTGATTTGTTCTGAATTTAATATAAAATACATATAACCTCATTTTAATTTTCTTTCCATAAAAAATGTCTAGCCGAAACCGGTTTGGCTCAGTGGACAGAGCGTTGGCCTGCGGACTGAAGGGTCCCAGGTTCGATTCCGGTCAAGGGCATGTGCCTTGGTTGCGGGCACATCCCCAGTGGGGGGTGTGCAAGAGGCAGCTAATCAATGTTTCTGGCTCTCTATCCCTTTCTCTTCCTCTCTGTAAAAAAATCAATAAAATATATTTTAAAAAAATAATAATGTCTAAAGCTTCTGTTAAAGTACTTTAATATTCTAGTAAAAATAAATTAAGATTAGTATATTTAATTCTTAGGTTTCTTTATGGAAACTAGTAAAATATTAACCTCCATCAGTCTTGTCGAAAGTTCTGGAAAATCAGGAACTATTATGCCAAATGCTCATGCCCTTACTCATGCTAAATGTCTCCTAAGGCAGGAAAATAAACTGAAATGTGGCTCAAAACATAGTTCTCACCTCAATAGGACACAATCAGCTATTTGCAAGGCTTCTAACACCCCCTTCTACCCCTAAAAGTAAATACTTTCCTGGGAAACTATTCTATTTGGGTATTAACTACTTCTCTAAAAATAGCCTACACTTTAAAATGTAGATTTTTAGATGTTCCCTCCCTTAGAACCACTCTCTTATGACCAAAAACAAAACTGTAAATGTTTCATGGAAAAGTGTCATTTTATTATTTACTAATGTAACTATTTGATGCCAAAGAAATGAAGGTAATTTTACTAACTCAAAATTTTTGCAAGTATATGAAGTTTCAATTTTATTAGTTTTATATCACACTAGTTCAAAGGCATTTCTCTATAACACTCCAACATAGCTCCTTTGGAATTATTTCAGTTATCTGTAGAACATGTGACTTTATCAAAGATTTTGAATCTCAAACAAACATAGAATTTCAAATTATTAATATTTAGATGAAGGGATAAGAAATAAGTTATTAGGTGATGGCTGGGATTGTTAATTTCCAATAAGACAGTGTCGAAATGTTTCTTCTGACACAGCAGTTATCAATTAGAACCTTCAAAAAACAAGGGCAGAACCAAAGTATACTCAAAGAAGCTTCTGCAGTGTAAGCCTCCCGTAGTCCTCAGCCTCCGACAGAAGCAAGGTAAAGCCTCTTTCCTGAAAATTAAGTGGGTTTCCAGTATTTTCATGCAGTTGAGCTAGACACTCAAGACTTATCATTAACACATATACCATCTTGGCTCTGGGTGCATTAGTTATGCCTGAAGAGCTTAATGCCCATCCAAGTCCACAGGTGGAAGAACACATACACGGGTATGGTAATGGGCAGGAGTAGGCTGTAAAAGCACAGGCTGGCGGTGCTAGTGCAGCCCTGTGGGAAGTTTTCGTCCACGGAGGCCGAGTAGAACAGTCCTGCTAAGGAGATCAATGGAATGAGGACAGTCAGCGTAGGAAGAGACAGAAACATTCTCCTCTGCCACTTATTACCTGCCACCCTGACTTTTAAAGGGTAGATGTATTAAAAAATCTGGTTGTATGTGTTGTTTGTAATTATGATCTAGTGCTGCTCCACATCTTCTTGCTTCTTATTTTGAGGTGTCATCATCCTAGCTGCCTGTGGTATCATATTAGGGATCCCATCAACAATTGGATAGGCTATTCCCAACTCTTCATTAATCAATTCATTTGTCGATGCTTCATATCTGAGGGGGGAAAAGAAAAAAATGAATTGTGAAAAACAAAATAGAAGAGCTTGAAGTTCAAGAAATAACACCATTTATCCAATTCTTGACACAGAGCTAATCCCAGAAAGGCAGAATTAAACTCTTTTTAATTCTAAAAGCAGTAATAGCCAACGGAATCATTTCCTTTAGAAAATTAATCTCTAATTGTTCCTACTTTAGTCAGTTTCTCGAATATTTTCTTTTTCACTTTATTTTCAATGTCTGCATTAAAAGAAAAAAGAAAAAATACCAGTCAGAAAAGCTCTCCCCTTTCCATTCAACTCTTCCTTCATCACTCTGGTCACCCCCAAAACCATCCCAGTTCCTTTACTACTGGAAGGACACTAGAGGAAAATTCAACTTCCTCGTTTTAGAATCCATGAGAGCAAACTAACTGATCCATTAAAAGGAAACCACTGAAAAATCAAACACATTAAAAGTTTGAGAAAGATAAAAGGGCAGAAATGAGAAAACTGGAAAACAGCCCATCTGTAGTGAGCTAGTCCCACAATTAGCAAGAAGGTAGATCAAGTGCTAATTTCAATGGTTAAGAAAATTTAATATGTTCCTTTATGGGGGGAAAAAAAATGTAGAAAGGAAAATGCAAAAAGAAGAAAATTAAAATTACTATCAATCTACCACCCAAGCGTGGTACCACTCATAACACAGTGGTGGTTAGTAGATTCAATCTGCAATGCTCGTGTTGTCAATGTTGTGATGTAACCCCCATCTTACAAAGGACGCCTCAAAAAAAGTCGAATTACGGAGTCATTTACTAAAGGCCGGCGGCATACGAGGGAGCAAAAGCGCTCCAGACCTCGCAGCCCCGAACAGCTTACCACGCCTGGCTTATATTGGCAGAATATCACAAAAGTACCGATTACGTCTTTGGGTCTGGAATGAAGAACCTGTTTCGCGATTTTACAGAAGTGAAACTGAGCAAGTTAGTTGTCTAAAGTATCTAGGAATCACTGAATCAACAGAAAACACATTATCTGGGACGGACCACCTGGACAATTTAGAATAATAGTGCTGTCCAGATTCTGGGATCATTGAGTCAACAGGAATACACTATCTGTAGCTACTGAGGTAATTTAGGATAATTGATCTGTCTTGGGTCCCAGAAGAATGTGCTTCGATGACCAGTGAGATCACAATCCATGGGATATTCAAACCATCATCAATGGAGTATTGGGATAGCATACATCAGTTCAGAAAATCAAAGTCACTTTTAAATGAGTACAGAACCCAAAACAGCAAGGTTAAAATATTAAACAGCAATCTTTACCCAAGTATGGTTGCTCCCATACTTCATTGATATTTCGTTCTAGCAGCCTGGACCTGGAGAGCGGTTTGCCCCCCCCGAGGACTCCTCAGTTCAAGGCTGAGGCGGCCTCTACAAACGCCAGGTGACCCCGAACTGAAGGTCAAAGGGCAGCACACGCAGCCGGCACCCTTCGGACCCGGAGGCCACTACCTTTTCTGCATCATCTGGGCTGAGAAACCACCGCAGGGCCTCGGCCTCGCCCTGAACCCACAACTTCACAGCCCTGGCTGGGTTAGGGTCACTCGGGGTCCCGGCCCAGACCTTCCGCTTCCCGCTGTGCGGTGCGGCCCGGGCGCCGGCTTTGGTGAAAGGCCGTCGGGGGTCCTAACGCACCGCCCAAGGCGAACCCATACACGCTTCGATGCGGGTGGGCGGTGAGGTTTGGGAGGCCGGGGGCTCGGCTCCCCTACGGCCTCCTCCTCCCGCCGCCGGGGGAGGAGCGTGGGAGCTGGCGGGACCCCAACATGGCAGCGGTGAGTACCCGGACGGACCTCAAGGCTCCCCAGGGGCTGAGCGGCCGCGCGGGCCACCTGCCCTCTCCCCGCCGCGGGCGAACCTCACCGGAGCGGCTTCTTGGAGAGCGGGCACACCAGGAACGCCAGCAGCGCCGGGTCGAAGGCGTGGGGCGGCTCTCCGGGCCTCTCGCTCTCGTCGGCCGCCGGCCGCGACCCCGACACGCGCAGGCACCTACGGGCGGCCGTGGACGACGGCGGGGCGCGTGTCCCCCGCAGCACCGAGCCGAGCCTGCCTGCGCTCAGCATGGTCCGGCAGCCCGCCACTGGCCTCGCCGCCCGCCGCCGGGCCCCGCCGCTCACGCTGACCCCGCGCGTCCGGCCGGCCGGCCAGGCCCCGCCCCTGGGTGCGCTGGGAACGCAGCCCGACCGGCGGGGCGAGCGCTTTGGTTCCGAGCGCTTTGGTTCCGAGCGCGTTCCTGACCCGGCTGCTGCTCCCGGGGCACCGCTCCCTGACTGAGGGCGCGGGCGGCAGCGGGAGCCCCCTGGTGGCTGTTCTGTGGCGTTTGCAAACGACGCCGGAAACGGAGCTTAAACCGCAGGGCGCCGGGAGGCACACCGGGGTAGGCTGGGACCTGCGTGGTTACCTGCAAAATGACGTTTCAAACCCTCCTATCGTGCTGGGTATGTTAAAAGCATTCATTTGTTTTATGTGAATCTTTACCACAGTTCCTGTAACCTGGTTTGGCGTTTTTTTCTTTTTCTTCTCTCACTTAAAAAAAAAAAAATTAAGAAACTGAGAAGAGCCCTAGCTGGTTTGGCTCAGTGGATAGAGTGTTGGCCAGCAGACCAAAAAGGGTCCCTGGTAGGATTCCAGTCAAGGGCACGTAGGTGTTGCAGGCTCCTCCCAGGCCCAGGCCCTAGTGGGGGCATGTGCTGGAGGCAACCAATTGAAGTGTTTGTTCCTTTCACATCGATGTTTCTCTCTGTCACTCCCTCTATCTTCCAATCTCCCTGAAAATCAATGGAAGAAATATCCTTAGGTGAGGATTAACAACAACAACAACTAAAAAAGAATTAAAAATAAATAAATAATAAATAAATAAATAAATAAAAAAGAACCTGAGAAGAATAGCTTAGTCCTCTTTACAGTCCAAGACGTCCATATACTCTTACCCTGTGGGATTCGTTTTGAATTCAGCTGCGTAATAACGCACAATTAATTTTTTTTATTTTATCTTTTTTTTTAATTTCTTTATTGATTAAGGTATCACATATTTGTCCTCGTCCCCCCATTCCCATCCCACACCCCTCCCCACACATGCCCCCACCCCCCTGTTGTCCTTAACCGCTTGTTAGGCTCTTATGCCTGCACACAAGTCCTTTGGTTGATCTCCCCCTTTACCCCCACCCTTCCCTACCCTCCCCCCGAGGCCCAACAGTCTGATCCATGCCTCCTTGTTTCTGGGTCTGTTCTTGTTCATCAGTCTATGTTGTTCATTATTTCCCCTAGATGAGTGAGGTCATGAACGCACAATTAATTTACCTCTCTAAATGAGCTTTGAGACCGCAAGAGCCTAAATACCTGTGTAATCAGGCAGATGCTCATTAAAGGGGTGATCTGTTGTGGGTTCCTTTCGCCCCAGGTTTGTCTCTGACTCTGCAAGGAGGTGATACAGGTTTCATCTCTTGTCCTGGAGTAGGTGAGAGAGTTTGGGCTCTGGGGCCTGACAGCTTGGCTCTAGGTCCAGAGTTGACTAGCTGTCTGACTCCAGCAAATGACTTAACTATTCCATTTTCTTATTTGTATACTAAGATTAATAATTGTTCCTTCCCCGAGAAATTTCCTTGTGGGGATTACTATATGACAGTGCATTCAAAGAGCATTTAGAAAAGAGCCTGGGACAAATTAATGCTCAATTAACGTTACCATTATTGTTATTTTCCCTATTCTTCTATATACTAAGAGATTCTTTGTTAGTCACCAGTTTTTCCCCTTTGTCTTGCTGACTATTGATTTGAACCGTTTCTGCATCATTGGGCTCGACCATTTCACACTTTTTCACACTTTGAGCTCCTGGGAGGTAGGGATGGGAGAGAGGGATATACAGATACAAATATAAGATTATATTTTCAAACTTGTCTTCCACTCAGGAATGTAAAAATAAATTGAGAAATTTGTGTATTGTTTGTTTACTCTATTTTTTTAAATCCACTACATTACTTGATGCTCTTTGTTTACTAATGCTGAAAAGATTTCAGCATAGAGCAGTTGTCAGGGATGTAGGACTATTATAAAGTTCCTATGTTACCTTCACATTATTTCCTATTAGGGCACGAATTAATTTTTTAGTTTGTAGTTAGTTGATACTTTGTGCCCTCAGGCGGGAGTGAACTATAGGGAAGATGTTTCAACGAGGGCTGGGGGAGCAAAGCTTGGCTTCTACCACAACTTAGTGGGCTCAGACCAGGCTGGACAGGCCAAGGGTCTTGGCCCCTGTGGCATAGGGGTAGGCACCCATGTAAGGCCAACTTCATTAGCCTCACCTGCCTGGCCTGGTGGACAGATCCCGATCAACTGGGTTTTCTAACCAGTTATAAATAAATTAGTTTCAGTTTGCCTCCACATAGAAGGTTGGAAGCAGATCAGTTTAATTTGTGTTAGTATTAGGGGGGAAATGGAGCGTAAGAGCAAATTATTGAAAAACAAATGTATAGCACCAAAAACCTATGACCAATATTTTAGGAACATCTGAGTGTGTGATGTATTAATCCAAACCATGTAAATGTTAAGTTGCAAAATGTTCCTAAACAGCCCCCAGTAATTAAGGAATATAGCTCATTTCTGCATGTAGCATACTAAGCTGAATGTAGATGACAGTATAGAACTGTAAAATCATTAGTCCTTTTTTACTTTTGGGGTGACTATTATCTCTCCCATCTTAGAGCCCTATGCACACATGTAATAACATGATGGGCTCCAGGCTAAGGTATCTAATTAGCTGTGTGACCTTGGGGAAGCTACTGAACTTCTCTGCCTCAATGTTATCCTTTGTAAAATACAGGCATTCCTCTTTTTATTGTGTTTCACTTCATTGGAATTCACAGGTGGTGTTGTTTTTTACAAACTGAAGGCAAGACTCTCCACCAGCAAAAATATTACGACTCACTTTATTATGATATTTATTTTATTACGGTGGTCTGGAACCGAACCTGAAATAGCTCCCAGGTATGCCTCTGGTATAATAATAGTACCTACCTTATTAGAGTTGCTGAGAGGCTCAAATCAAATAATATAAGTAAAGCAGTTAGCACAGACTGCAATTAAAAAGTATGTCATCAGCAGCAAAATTACTTTTTTGTGGTGAAGTTGGTGAATTCTTCTAATTAAGAAATGTTGACCAGCCCGGCTGGTGTGATTCAGTGGCTGAGCATCCACCCAGGAACCAAGAGGTTGCCAGTCAGGGCACATGCCCGGGTTGCCGGCTCAATCCCCCATAGGGGTACGTGCAGGAGGCAGCCGATCGATGATGTTTCTCTCTCATCAATGTTTCTATCTCTCTATCCCTCTCCATTCCCCTATCTCTAAAAATCAGTAAAAACATATTTTTAAAAAAGAATAGATTTATCTTTTTAAAAAATGTTGACGAAAGAAGTCCAGCCTAAGAAAAAATCTTAGGAGAGTTTATTTGAGCCAAATTGACAACAATTGCTGGGAACCAAAAATCTCAACTGGTTGGGGAAATACTCTGGAGAATGGCTGTTTTATAGCTTACTTTATACATTAGCATCAAAGGAGGAGACGTAATTACATGAAATTCACTGGTGGTAGATTAGAGAGGTGGGAGCAAGCATAGCAGGGAAATCTCTGAGATTGTATTAAAGGTAAAATGGAGAGGCACATACTTCTTTAACATTGGTGGGTACAGGGTAGTTAATAATTAACATTTACAGCACATAGAGATGGAATGTGGGCAATACCATAATGAGGGGTTCTGTGCTATGGTGAAAAGTTGAAGCCCGAGGGGTCACAAAAAGGGGACTATTCTGACATTCCAAAGTGATGGTATCTTAGATGCAAAAATACAGGCTTACTTAAGGTAAAGACTGACC
Source organism: Cnephaeus nilssonii (assembly GCF_951640355.1). Lineage (NCBI taxonomy): Eukaryota > Metazoa > Chordata > Mammalia > Chiroptera > Vespertilionidae > Cnephaeus > Cnephaeus nilssonii. Next base: position 60,374,582 of record NC_137072.1, on the reverse strand, counting down.
TTTGTGAAGGAAGCTACAGGCCTAGGATGTGACTGCCCACCATGGCCCACTTATAGTTAGGGATTCTTATGTTCAGCTCATCCCGTGCGGTTGCTTTCAGTCTCTGAGTTTGCAAGGCTCTTCATACTGGCCTTCCATGAACTTGTCAGGTTTGGTAGGTGGCCTCTCCTTCATCCACAGAATGGAAAGCACGATGTTCCACTGGGCACCTTAATTTTAACTGATATCAAATTTGTATAGTTTCTAATGTAGATAATATTGAAATACGCTCTTGGGCTATCATATACTTTAGGTGAGTTCAAAATCTCCAGGCAGAGGAGAGACTAGAATATAAATTTTAAAAGGTCCCATAAATACCAAATTTGGGAAGCTCTGTTCCAGAAAGAGAAGTTAAAACCAATTTTCCACTAGATGGCAGCCTTCAATATTTGAACTAATATTATTTCTGCTTATACTTTTATTTCTGTGATTACAAAGATTTGCTTTTATTTTGCCAGTGCTTTCCTTAATTTTGTGAAATCTGTTTTAGGGGGGAAAAATCACAAAAAAATCATTTTTATTGATATGTTGCAATTATAATGAGTTCATTAAAATCAAGGGTCCAATAGATAAATGGACAAAAAGTATGAGAAAAATTATGAAAGAGAAAATGCAGTTGCTCCATAAACACATAAAATATTCATCCTCAATAGTAAGTAATGCAAATTTTAAACATTAAATAAGTTTCCATTTCCCAATTTGAGGAATTGGGTCACATGGTTATGGAGGCTGAGAAGTCCCATGATACACTGTCTGAAAGGTGGAGGACCAGTGGAGCGGATGGTGTAAATCCCAGGCCCATGGCCGAAGAACACACATGCCCCTGCTCAATCAGCCAGGTAGGAAGCAAAGGGTTTGAATTCCTTCTTCCTCTGTCTTTGTGTTCTATTCAAGCGATCAATGGATTGGATTATGCCCGTCCACACTGGAGCGAGCAATCTACTTTACTGAATCCACTGACTCAAATGCCAATCTCATCTGGAACCACCCTCACTAGCATACCCAGAAATAATGTTTAATATGGCCACCCCTTGGCCCAGTCAAATTGACACAAAAAAATTACCCATCACACTGTCCTAGAGGCTAGAGCTCCTCTGTACCATTATACAGCATTAAAAATAAAGTCACCAGCCGAAACTGGTTTGGCTCAGTGGATAGAGCGTCGGCCTTCGGACTCAAGGGTCCCAGGTTCGATTCTGGTCAAGGGCATGTACCTTGGTTGCGGGCACATCCCCAGTAGGGGGTGTGCACGAGGCAGCTGATCGATGTTTCTCTCTCATCGATGTTTCTAACTCTCTATCCCTCTCTCTTCCTCTCTGTAAAAAATCAATAAAATATATATTTTTTCAATAAAATATATTTTAAAAATAAAGTCACCATAACAACACAGAAAATGGTTATCTATATATATAAAATCCTAATATGCAAATAGACCTAATGGCAGAACAACCAAACAACAGAACAACTGGTTGCTGTGATGTGCACTGACCACCAGGAGGTACCCGCAGAACATGGCGGGCGTCGGCAGCAGGCAGCAGAGCGCGGAACATGGCGGGTGTTGGCCATGGCAGGATGGTGGAGCAGGTGAGTGGGGGCACCAGACCAAGGTGGGGCACCAGTGGCTGTCATCGGGTGAGCCTCTGGTGGTTACTGAAAATTCTTTGCTCCCGCGAACCACGGTCCCGCCAGGTGCTTGCACCTGCTGCCGGCGCCCAGCGCCGGTCCTGATCTCTCGGTGCTGTCAGCAGGTTCGAGCGTGGCTGCCAGCCCCAATCACCCCTGAGGGCTTCTCCACCTCCCCCTGCTCCTGAGGGGCAATCGGGGCAGCAGCCATTGCTCACACCCGCTGACAGTGCAGGCCCCACTTGCACCTGCTGCTGGTGCCAGCCCCAATCGCTCCACGCCATCAGTGGGTGCAAGCAGGGTTGGTGCTGTCAGCATGTGGGAGCGGTGGCAGGAGTGGGGCTGCCAGCAGACAGGGGACTGGGAGCTGCAGCGGGAGGGGCCGGGCAGGGGCGCAGAGGATGGACTGAGACCTGCCCCTGTGCCCACCTCAGCCTTGCGGCCCACAGTTCCTTCCAAGGTGCATGAATTCATGCACTGGGCCCCTAGTTAAATATAATAAGTGGAAAAAAACAGGACACAAAAATTTGTGCACAACGAGTACAATTAATTTTTAAGCCAAGAACCTGCAAATAGAAACCAAAATGTTGGTTGTCTTTAAGTGGTTGGAATGTTGCTGAATTGTTCTTTAACTGATTCTTTTAAATTTTTCTTTAATGAAATAGTTTTAAAAGACAAATATTACCAGTTAATATTTGAGGTTAATAATTGATATTGGTATATTTTATTTAAAACTATTGATTCAATTCAATGAATATTTACATTGAGCACTTCCTATATCCTCAGTATTGTGTTAGGAGGTAAAAAGGAAGGATATAAAGGTATAAAAAATAGGATCCTGATTTTTAGGATACAGTTAGCTAAAAATCCTGGTTACATATGATGCATTCTTTTGTGTATTCATTCAAGATTGGTGAATTAATATTGAACATCAGGAGGGAGCAATACCTGTGATTAATGAAGGGTTGGGGAAGTGTCAGTAAAGTATGGGCCATGTAGCACTATCAAATTATTTATTTACTTAGATCTCAGGAGACACCCATTTTATTCCCCTTTAAAACCTTTTTAAGCCGTGAAAACAAAATTTTGATTTTACAAGTAGGATATGAAGCTTGTTGCAGAGATGAGTATGATGAACCGTCCACACTATATTGCAGATCTGAGAAGAATGAGTAGTATGGAATTGAGTGGATATTGGAAGGCTGGATGTTAATATACATTTTATTTATTTAATTTTTTAAATATTTATTGTTGAAAGTATTACATATGTCCCGTTTTTCTCCCATTGACCCCTTCTAGCCCACCCTCAACCCCTGCCCGAGGCCTTCACCACCCTATTGTCTGTGTCCATGGGTTATGCATGTTAACATACATTTTAAATGACTTCCGTATATAACTTGAAATCATTGATTTTAAAAAATGGCCAGGTTTGATCTTTAGCTTAAAATTTCAACATAATTAGGACATGAACATATGAAAAGAGAAATGGTACTTCTTAAAGAGACTCATCACAACTATTTTGTTCTTTAAAATTTCTATTCTTATGTATTTTGAAATACTTCAAAAATAAGAGATAATTAAAACTATAAGTATATAAAAAAGGGAGCATCCAGATATGCCACTTCCCATAATATTAACTTGTCTATTTAGATTAAAGGAAATCAAGGAAAAAATGGCAGGAAGTTCTTTCCAACTCAGCTTCAACAGGGAATTATTAGAGTCTGTGCCAGCTACTTTGACTCTGTCAACCTCCATTTCACCCTCCTTCTATTTAGAGAAGCTAAAAAGTAACATTTTCCAGACTCTTGCAGCTAGCATTATGGATGTGCAATATGCAATAAACGTACTTGAGATTTGAAAGGGAGACGAAGGAGAGCTTCCTGCAGCAGGGCGAGCTGACAAGCAGGTTCTGACTGACACAGGTTTGATGGGCCCACCATGTCACCCTCCAGACATTTTCCTGAATTTGAGGCAGCCGTGGCAGTGACTGCAGTGGTAGCCACAGCGGCTTCCTGCCTTCTGGATCACAGCTATGAAGGTATGACTCCAGGACAAACCTATATTTGTGCTCTTCCAGCGCTTGCAATGGATTTATAAGCACATACTTCCCTAGAGTAAACTCCTTATATACCAGAAATACCTAGAAGAATTTATTTTCCTACACGAAACCCTGTGTGATAAACCGCCCCAGAGTCTTGATGTGAGAATTAAACATAATAATAGATGTAAATCACTTTGAATAGTTCCTGACACTTTGTACTCAATACATGTTAGTTATTTAAATTTTTATGAGGGAGATGAGTTCAATCTGAAAAGAAAAATCTAAACCAGGAGTCAAAAACTGGGTTTCAGGCCAAATTGAACTGACCACCTGTTTTTGTTTGTTGGTTTGGTTTGGTTTGGTTTTTAGAGAGAGTGGAAGGGGCGGGGGGCACAGCTAGAGAGAAAGAGAGAGACACATGGATGTGAGAGAGAGACATTATTAATTGCCTCACACAGGCATCTCTACTGGGCTGGGTATCAAACCTGCAACCCAGGAATGTGCCGTTGGCTGGGAATCGAGCCCAGTGTGCAGGCCTATGTTCTAACCACTGAGTAACACCAACCAGGGCTGATCATCTGTTTTTGTAAAGTATTATCAGAACACAGCCATGGTCATTTGTTTACATGTCATCTATGGCTGCTTTCACTTTACAAAGTCATGGTTGCTATAGAGATAGAATAAACCATGACACCCAAAATACTTATTAACTGGCCCTTACAGAAAAAAATTGCCAACCTCTGATCTGAACTATGAAAAAGATTCAGAAGTATGAGTACTTGGAAACACTCATGAAAACAATCATCCTCTTGACACAGAATTGTCATAGTTAGAAAAAAATAAGAAATTCTTTATCTGCAAGTATTTACAGTAGAGCATTGGGGATGGGTGAAAATAACTTACTTAAATTACTACACCATGCAAAATTCTGATTTTATAAGTTAAATCAAAGGGATAGAAGGACGGTAAAACTGATGTTACCTAGGGTTTCAGCAAATAATTTGGTGGTGCTCATTTTCCAAGGTTTTCCTCCAGATCATGCATCCTAGCTTAGAAAGTGACCATTTGAGAAGCAACATCACGAAAGTCTACCCCTCTTTCAGACCCAGCTGGTCACCAGTTCTTACAATTTGTTTCTTCATAAGCCTCTAACATTCACCCACTTTGATCTTAATACTCATTGTTCTAATCTAGGCCTCAGTAATTCAAAACTGTGCTTAGCCAAGCCGGGTGTGGCTCAAGGTTGAGTGTCAACCTAAGAACCAGGAAGTCACAGTTCAATTCCTGGTCAGGGCACCTGCGGGGCTTCCAGCTGGATCCCCAGTAGGAGGCGTGCAGGAGGCAGCCTATCAATGATTCTCTCTCATCATTGTTCCTCCCGTCCTCTCTGAAACCAATAAAAATAAATAAATAAAACTGTGCTTAACTTAATATAGTCCTAACTTCCTTGTTGTTAACTTTTTTCTCCTTTAAATCCATTTAAAAAGTTGTGTTTTTTTTTATCTTCCTCACTGGCAACTTTGTCAAAAATTTCACTAAAAGAAAAATTATGCTTAATTTATAATTATTTTTAAAAGATTTAATTTTTAAGAGCAGTTTTAGATTCACAGCAAGAATGAGAGGAAAGGACAAAAATTTCCCATGTATCCTTTCCATGCACAGCCTCCCCCACTATCAACTTCCGCAGCCAGAGTCCTACCTACATTTGTTGCAATTGATGAACTTACATAAATACATCAAAATCACCCCAAGAACCAAGTTTACATTAGGGACAAGTGTATAATGGCAGGTATCCACCATTATAATCACCATTATACTGTCATACAGAGTAGTTTCACTGCCCTAAAAATCCTCCGCGCGCTACCGATTTTATGTTTGATTTTAAAGTTCTATGTGTTTTCAGTTTTAACCAAGTTTTTATTTTTTTTTAGCTTTTATCTCTTTTTTATTTCATTCCCTTTCTCCCTCTTTCCACTCCCCACACTCTTTCTTCCCCATTCCTTCCTGCGGGTGGGTAAACATGATCCATATAATCTGGCAGCGCTTTTCAAACTTGAATGTACACATGAGTCACCTGGGAATCTTGTTAAACTGCAGATTCTGACTCAGGACCCTGAATAGGTGCTGGAAATCCTCCTTTCTTAAAGGCTTCCAGCTGCTGTTGCTGCGTCTCAGACCGTCCTCTCGGAGGGATGATCTGGGCCTCCCAGGGACACTCGGCAAGGTGTGGAGACATTGTGACAGCTGGGTACGTGCTCCTGGTGAGGCCAGGAATGTGGTGGAACATCTTTCCGTGCACAGACAGGCCCTTAGAACAGTTATTTAGCCCAAATGTCAAGACTGAGAACCCTGCTCTAGAATAATCTTGAACATTATAAATACCCTGTGTGTATCGCCTGTGAATCTAACAGTTTTTGTTTTTTTCTAGGAAAAAATTCTTCAGATTGCTCCCAGTCCTTTTCCACTTAGCCAGTTCCTGTGACTGAAAGGGTTCTTTTACTAGAAAGAACTGTTTTTCTTTTAAAAGTCTACCAGCCCTCAAGTTATATCCTCTTCCAATTTATTAAACGAAAATCATGAGTAGAATTGTTTATGACATTGACATGATTTTAAAAGCCCCATAATGCTGGAAAACGATAAAAAATTAAGGCAGCAAGTTTACAGGCTGGAAATGACGTTTGCATTACTTGTATTTAGGCTAGTGCAGCAATGTTCAGCCTTTTTCATCTCATGGCACACATAAACTAATTACTAAAATTCTGCGGCACACTAAAAAATATATATTTTACTGATATGACAAAAAAAATAGGTATAATTTTGATTCATTCACACCAGACAGCTATTGTTGTGTTGGCCATTTGTCATTTTTTAATTTGACAACCTAAGGCAGTGGTCGGCAAACTCATTAGTCAACAGAGCCAAATATCAACAGTACAACGATTGAAATTTCTTTTGAGAGCCAAATTTTTTAAACTTAAACTTCTTCTAACAACACTTCTTCAAAATAGACTCGCTTAGGCCATGTGGTATTTTGTGGAAGAGCCACACTCAAGGGGCCAAAGAGCCGCATGTGGCTCGCGAGCCGCAGTTTGCCGACAAGGGACCTAAGGGAAAAGAGGTCAGGGCGGCACTGGCTGGGTTTCTCAGTTGGTTAGAGCATCGTCCTGATGCCCTAAGGTTGTGGGTTTGATCCCCAGTCAGGGCACATATAAGAATCAACCAATGAATACATAAATAAGTGGAACAACAAATCAATGTTTCTCGTAAAAAAAATAAAAAATAAAAACAAAACAAGAGGCATGTTTTAAAACTTCTTGCAGCACACCGGTTGAAGGTTGCTGGGCTAGTGTATTATAGGGGTCTTAAAAAATAACAGAAACAATCTTCTCTAATAAAATGGTAATATGCAAATTAACCATCACTCCGCTACATAAACCACGCCCACCAGCCAAGCCACGCCCACCAGCCAATCAGGGCAAGTATGCAAATTAACCACATCCAAGATGGCTACAGCCACAGAGAGCAAGGTTTCCCAGGTAACAGAGCAAGCCAAGCTTTCCATAGCCGTTGCAGGCCTAAGCCTCCACTCAAGCTACAAAGTTTCAATTATAGAAGGTAAACAAATTCAAACAAATGGCGGCAGAATGGAGTTTGAGAGAGCAGGGTTGCCGGCGGCAACAGGGGAAGCAAAGCTTTCCACACACCCTGGCAGGGCTCACCCGCTTAAGGCTACAAAGTTTCAATTATTGAAGGTGAATTAACTGCCACAGAAATGGCTGCCACCCGGAGGGAGCAGCAGGCTTGGCTCTGCTCCAGGCTACAAAGTTTCAATTGTAGAAGGAAAATAAATTCCAGATACCAGGGCCTCCCCTTGGGTTGCCAGGGGGCGTGGTCAGCCTGCAAACCACCACAGGCCCCTCGCTCAGGCCACCCCACACCCCAAGGGAACCCCACCCTTATCTGGGACACCCTTCAGGGCAAACCAACTGGCCCCCACCCGTGCACCAGGCCTCTATCCTATCTAATAAAAGAGTAATATACAGATTGGTCATCACTGCAACACACAATATAGCTGCCCCCATGTGGTCAAAGATCCTGCCCCCATGTGGACACAAGATGGCCTGCAAGGGAGGGCAGTTGGGAGGCACCCGGCCTGCAAGGGAGGGCAGTTGTGAGGGACCAGGCCTACAAGGGAGGGCAGTTGAGAGGGACCAGGCTTGCAAGGGAGGGCAGTTGGAGGTGATCAACCCTGCAGGAGAGGGCAGTTAGGGGTGACCAGGCTGGCAGAGGAGGGAAGTTGGGGGCAAACAGGCTGGCAGGGGAGCAGTTAAGCATCAACCAGGCTGGCAGCGGAGTGGTTAGGGGGTGATCAGGCTGGCAGGCAGAAGCGGTTAGGGGTAATCAGGAAGGCAGGCAGGCAAGCAGTTGGGAGCCAGCAGTCCTGGATTGTGAGAGGGATGTCCGACTGCCCGTTTAGGCCCGATCCCACCAGGATCGGGCCTAAATGGGCAGTCGGACATCCCTCCAGGAGTCCCAGATTGGAGAGGGTACAGGCTGGGCTGAGGGACAACCCCCCGCCGTGCACGAATTTCGTGCACCGGGCTTCTAGTTCTCAAAATGATAATCAATAGATGTTTTACTCTGTGTATGTTTCTGGTGACTCTTCGGATTGTATCAATCAAATAGTCTATATGCCATAGACTCTATGGTATAAAAGGAAATGAACCTTAAAAGGAGCCTTTTTTTGTATTTAGATGAAGAAAATAGAGAGTTCTTTACTCTGATTGTAGGAAGCTGTGTTTTCCATGCTTGGAGAGATTGGGGAGTTTGATAACTCTAACTTGATTTCACTCTCCAGTGATGTAGTTTGCACAATAGAATTGAAAAAAATATGATTTTACCAGAATCATGGTTAAATGAAAGGAAATGAAACGAAGGCCTAAATATTTTTATTTAAACTGTGGACACAATTCTGAGTTTTTGAAAGTCTGTTTTTCCTAATTGTCACAGCCTGTTAGGCATCTTTGACTAATTCATAGCTCACCATGAACTTCCTACCAAGCACCGCCTGGCCTGCCAGCACCTGGGGCACAGCCCTGTGACTCATTCTGTTCTGATTTCTTCTTGAATTTAAAGAAATTTAAAACTCAAACTCTTTTCCAGTCTGGTTATAATTTTGAGCATAATAGGTTAGGGTGGAGGTGCTGATTTAGATCTGTCTTCTAAATTCCTTTTTTGTATAAATTTATATTTTAAACTGATATAAAATTACAAAAATAGAACAAAGAATGATTCTCATCTAGATTCCCTAAGTTGACAGTTTTCTATAGCTAGACTTAAAAAAACTGTTTGCAAGTAACTTGCAGACATGAGGTTTAAGAACTTTAAAACAAAACAAACAAAAAAAGATATATCACCATGGTACAATTATCAAGATCAGGAAGTTAATATTGCTACAATGTTATTGTATAATCTACAGATTTAAATTTTGTCAGTTGTCCCATTAATGTACTTTTTTCCTTTTGCCTTTTATTTTAAAATCCAATTTATGGGGGGTAACTGGTTAATAACATTACACATATTTCAGGTGTACACATTTATAATACAACATCTGTATAGTCCATGTGTACTCACCACCCCAAGTCTCATCTCCTTCCATCCCATTAATGTAGCAAAAGAAAAAGCATTTCTTCTCCAGGATTCAACCCAGGATCCAACATTGTTTATAGTTGCCATGTCTCATTTGTCTCTTTTAATATGAATTTTTTGTGTGAACTTGACATTTTGATGCATACAGGCCAGTTACATCACAGCAAGTTCATCGCTCTATTTCACTGTCTGATATTTCCTCATGAAAAAAATCCAGGTTATACATTTTTGCTAGGAATATCAGAGTGATGTGTCTTTCTCAGTGCATCATACCAAGAAGAATTACTGGTGATGATAGCTCTAAACCTTTTATTAATGTGGTGCCTGCAAGTTGTCTCCATTGTAAACCTTTGTTTTTCTCTATGTAAATAATAAATATTGCATGGGTTTGAGGTTATATTTAAGGCTAAACAAAAGAGAGAGCAAGTTTACCTAAGTGATCTAAAGGGAAACTGTTTAGCTCTGCTGTTTGACTTTCCTAGAGATTACATATAAAAACTAGAAGACTGTTTCAAATGGAAGTCTTCTGAATGTTTAGTGCTTTAGCTGCAAAGTTATTAATGAAAACAAGATGTAACTCTAAATATCCAAATAAATGGGAGGTCTTAATTCAGCAGCTCCTCAGGGGGATGAAGCTTGAATAACTTCAGAACTGTTGTTACGATGCTCTATGCATTTGGCTCACTGTTGGATCATTCTTCAAAAATCCTCTGACAGGAAGGTAATATCCTATGCTATTAGTCATACTTTACAATAAAAAAAAACACAGGTTTATGATTGTGTAAAAGCGATGAGTCCTAACTTCCAGTCTCTTCCTTCAACTCACATATGCTTTAAGAGAAAACTGTGCTGAAATTGTACAGGTGGTTTTATGCATGTTTACTTGTTTTCTGGAGTTATAAATCTAGTCCAATAAATAGAATGTTTTAACCCTTTGCACTCGCTTGCTTTTTTCTCGATTCCTTTATTCTACTCGGGATTTAATTTTTTAAATACCCCAGATTTTACAAAGCGCGGCAGTAGAATAAAAAACTGGAGTTTCTTTTCATACAAACTTATTTATTTGGATTTTTTTATATTTCAAATTATTGATACATTCAAAGAGTAATTTTAATCTCGACATCCGAGTGCAAAAGGTTAAAACTATTCTTTCAAATGGTTCTATATCATAGTAAAGGAATAATGCAGATTTTTTATGCTTAATTGCCTTTTTTTTTTTTTCTTTACTGAGGTATAGTTGACAAATAAAAATGGCATATGTTGCCCTCACAGGTTTGGCTCAGTAGACAGAGTGTCGGACTTCGGGCTGAAGGGTCCTGGGTTCAGTTTTGGTCAAGGGCATGTACTTCGGTTGCAGGCTCAATCCCCGGCCCTAGTTGGGGCCCATACAGAAGGCAATCGATGTGTCTCTCTCACATCAATGTTTCTCTCTGTCTCTCCCCTTCCTTTCCACTCTCTCTAAAAATCAATGGAAAAACATCCTCAAGTGAGGATTAACAACAACAAAAAACTGCATATATTTAAAGCGTATAAAATGACCCGGCTGCAACATGGAACGAGACTGGAACCCCAGCTGCACCTTTCTCAAGACTGGATTAAGGGAGATGGACTTCACAATCTGAGGACTGTAACTCCATGCAAACAAAGTATTTTATCACATCTCAGCTCCTATGGGGGCTTCTGAAAATGCTTAGTTCAGTGGTTGTGGGAACCCCTCTTCACGTCCCGCGTGGTTCAGGGTTCGGGTTCTGGAGAAGGCCACACACAAATGAAAGAGACTAGAAAAGTATTAATTTGGGAATATTGGGGGCCAGGCGGGAGCCCACCTCTAGGGGGAGGACTACACCCCGCTTTGGCTTTGCTATCCCTTTTATTAAGGTTATGGGATACACCCATAGTCTTCAGGCAGGAAATTCCAATAATAACCAATCAGCAAGAATTTACATAAGACTAACAGGTGGAGGCTGCTTCAGCTACCAATGTCTCAACTAAACAGTGAGTGATTAGCTCCGACCTTTCAGAGCATTTAAGGTTGACCAGCTTTCCGGATTCCCTGTCCACATCTCTCTATTAGTGGGACAATGATCGGTTTCCGGCAAGTGGTATCCCAAGTACCCCACTCCCTCAAGCAATGGGGAAGTCTGGCCCACTAATTTCTCCAGCAACGGATGGATATACCATGTATATTTAAGCATTCAGCAGTTGATAGACATGGGGTTGTTTTCAAGTTTTGGCTATTATGAATAATGTTTTTTATAAACATTTGTGTTAAAATTTTATATACCTGCACATATGTTTTTATTTAGCTTGGGTATGTACCTAGAAGTAGAATTGGTCTGTCATATGGTAACTCTATGTTTAACCTTTGAGGAACTTTCAGATTTTTTCTAAAGCTGTTCTGCCCTTTTAAAATCCCACCAGCAGTGTATGAGGGTTTCTGTTTTCCCACTTCCTTGCCAGGACTTTTTATTATCTTTCTCTTTGGTTATAGACATCTTAGTGAGTGTGATGTGGTATTTCCATGTGGTTTGATTTGCATTTTCCTCATAACTAATGATGTTGAGCATCTTTTTGTCGTGTGTTCATTGTGTAATCTTCTTTGGAGAACTATCTGTTAAGATTTTTGGGACATCTTTAAATTGGGTTCTTTTGTCTTTTAATTATTGAGTTGTATAGAGTTTTTTATATATTCTGGATATATTAGAGGTCACCACAGCCTACTGGTCAGTGGCCTGGGCCTCCCTCTGCAGAGTGATCATGGGGCAATGGCAGGAGGACACGGACCCGCCTTGGCTTGCGTGGCACCAATCACATTGCACCACCTTGGCTGCCCTGGCGCCAGTGGGTGTCATAGTGTGGTCGTCCGGATGGTTGTTCTGCTGTTCAGCCCTTCGGTCTATTTGCATATTACACTTTTATTATTATAGAAGATATGTGATTTGCAAATATTTTCTCTTTCTATGGGTTGTCTTTTCACTTTTTAGCTTTTTAAAAAAATATACATTTTATTGATTTTTTACAGAGAGGAAAAGAGAGGGATAGAGTTAGAAACATCGATGAGAAAGAAACATCCATCAGCTGCCTCCTGCACACCCCCTACTGGGGATGTGCCCACAACCAAGGTACATGCTCTTGACCAGAATTGAAACTAGGACCCTTCAGTCTGCAGGTCGATGCTCTATCCACTGAGCCAAACCGGTTAGGGCATGTCTTTTCACTTTTAAATAATATGCTTTGGAGAACAAAATTTCTTCTATTTTCTTCTTTGGTTGCTTATGTTTTTGGTCTCATAATAAGAAACTATCACCTAATTTATGTTCACAAAAACTTACATCTATGTTTTCTGCTGAGTTTCATAGTTTTAGCTCTTACATTTAAGTCTTGGAACAATTTTAGTTAAATTTTTTATATGGCGTGAGGTAGGAGTCCAACTTTATTCCTTTGCAATTGAATATATGGTTGTTCCAATACCATTTGTTGAAAACACTATCATTTACCCCCATTGAACTGTCTTGAAACCCTAGTTGAAAGTCAATTGATTGTAAATGTGAGGGTTTTTTTCTGGACTCTCAGTTCTACTTCATTGATCTACATGTATATACCTATGCCAGTACCACACTTGCCTCCGGGGATTGGACAGCTCCTGTTCAAGCAGGACTGTGCCTGAGTCCAGGACTGCCAGAGGAGGTGAAGGGAAAGGTAGGGAGGAAGGGGACTTGTGTTTTTCTTTGGTTCCTCTGTGGGTATTCTTGCTGCGTCCCCAATCTCATTCTGAGTAGATGGGAACATGCCTGTGTCCAGCACACTTCTCCTTATTTTGTAGTTGTTGTTTTTAACATTTCCATCTCCACAACCACACCTTTCTAGAGCAGCTGGTAGGCAGGGGAAAGGAGGCAAAACCAAAGCCTGAGCAGGTGGTTGCAAACCATTATGGCTTCTTTTTTCTTCCAGCCACTGGCATTCCTAAAGTGTTTCACGGGCATGCATAGTGTGGGGAGTGGATAAAGAAATAATCAGTTTCAAGTTTCATATATTTACAGTGGAATAGTATGCAGAGTTATTTTTGTTTTTCTCCAGACAGAAAACAACTCTGAGAAACAGCCTGACAAATGTGGATTTGAGTGAAGTGTTTCATGACCTTGTGGAAGAAAAACTAATTTTCTTAGTAATGAAACAATCTCTTAAAGTCATAGGGCTACATATCTTATAAAATGTTTTAAAATGCACTGATCTGATGGTTTTTACTAAAATATATATATAATATATATATATATATATATATATAAAGCCAGTTACGGTAACAATCAGTTGCTATGACGCTCACTGTGGCCAGCTAAACACCTGATCAGGGGGTGGGGCCGGGCCAACCTCCCGTGGCCACTCCCCCCACAGCCGGCCCACCCCTGATTGGACTCTCCCACGCCCTGGATCAGCCTGCCCCACCATGATAGGCCCACAGCCCCTCTCCCCAGCCGCCCTGCCCCTGATTGCACTCCCACCCCAATAGGGGGTGGGCCTGGATGGCCAACCTCCTGCAGCCCCTCCCCCCATCCAGCCCCACCCCCTATGGGCCCCCACCACCCTGATAGGCCCGCAGCCCCTCCGCACACCTGCCCCCCCCCCCAGATCAGCCCCCACACACACCAATCAGGGGCAGGGCCCACCAGCCAATTGCCCACAACCCCTCCCCGAAGCTGGCCTGACACTGATTGGGCCCCTATCAGGGCAGGCCGGCCGGCCAACTTCCTGCCATCTCCTCCTCCCGACAGGCCCAGCTCCGATCCACCCTGATTGGGGCCAGGCCAGCTGGACCCCACCTGTGCATGAATTTATGCACTGGGCCTCTAGTATATATGTATAATTGATTTCAGAGTGGAAGGGAGAGGAAAAGAGAAACAGAAACATCACTGGTGAGAGAGAATCATTGATTGGCTGCCTCCTGCATGCCCCACACTGGGAATAGAGCCTAAAACTGAGGCATGTGCCCTGACTGGGAATTGAACCATAACCTCCTGGCTCTTAGGTTGATGCTCAATCACTGATCCACACTGGCTGGGATAATGGTTTTGATTTTACTCTTTCTGGATTTTTGACACTGTTATGAGTTGAATTGTGTCCCTCCAAAATTCGTATGTTGAAGTCTTAACCCATAATACCTCCAGATGTGACTATATTTGGAAGTAGGATTAAAGAGACAATTAAGTTAAAATTAGGTCATTAGAATGGGCACTAATCCAAAGTGAATGGTATTTTTATAAGAAGAAATTAGGTCAGAAACACGTACAGAGAGAGGACCATGTGAAGAAACAGGGAGAAGACAGCCATCTACAGCCTCAGAAGAAACCAATCTTCCCAACACCTTGATCTCAGACTTCTAACCTCCAGAATTGTAAGAAAATAAATTTGTGTTATTTAGGCCACTTGATCTGCAGTCTTTTGTTATGGCAGCCCTAATACAATTGGCTTCAAAATATGTGCTAAAGGGGTTGTGAATTTCCAATTAGAAACACTTGATTTAGATAATATCATACGGCACCAAAGAAGAAATCCTCCAAAATGATCAATTTTGACAATGTAGCTTTCCTGATAATATCAATTATATTCTACTAAGGAATAAGAACTCAGAAATTGAGGGTTATGGCCCTTGTTCAGTTGGTGGCAGTTAGTGAAGTGTATGTGGCCTTAGGCCATTGTCTAATCAAAATTTGGTTTGTCAATATGTAAAATTGTTATATTCTTTTCCTTCATGAAGCCTATAACTAAATTACATAAATGGGGAAATTTTAATCATAAACCCTTTATTCAAAATAAAGTTGGTAATTTGATTCTGTTATCTGAAAAATTATATTTTGGTGATACTTCTTCTTGGGTATCAGATGCAAAAAGTATGGGAAAAGATTATAAAGAGAGAAAAAGAACAGGAAGAGTATTCACTGGATTTTAATTAAAATGTTATTTGTTGAGTGTTGCACTCTACTGGAGTGAAAGAAATGTGTATGTTATAGAAACTAATTAAGACTGCCTTTTGCTCGCAGAGAGAAACAGCTGGGTTTTAGCATTTTCATGTATTCAAGATCAGTATTCACTGAGAAAAAGAAAATCCATGGCCAGTTGGAGAAGAAAATGGAAATTTAGCTTACTCACCAGTCATTAAAAACATTCTTTATGTACACATCTATATAATAAAAGCCTAAGCGACTATTACGGCAGAACAACTGGTCCGCTATGATGCACACTGACCATCAGAGGGCAAACACTCAATGCAGGAGCTGCCCCCTGGTGCTCAGCTGACTGGGCTTATGGCTGGCAAGTGCAGCGGCGGTGGCAGGAGCCTCTCCTGCCTCCGCGGCAGCACTAAGGAGAAGTGAGCTGAGCAGTAAGGAACAGCAAGCAAGCAGGTGGACATTCCCCAAGGGTTCCTGGACTGAGAGAGGGCACAGGCCAGGCCAAATTTTGTGCACTGGGCCTCTAGTGGAAAATAAAGCTCATCAGGTTTATAATCCAGCCACTTCCAGTTTTTATAAAGCTTAATCTCTTGATTAGATGACATTTTTAGTTGGATATTTTAAACCTAAAATTAGAAAGTTGTGCAATGTAACCATTTATTCACACTGATACCAGAGAGTGTCTCTAGGAATCCGTAAACCAAGGACATGTGCCTACTTTGACTTCTGAAAACCTGGAATTCTGGGATAAGATGATAAGATGGTGACCCAAAGAAATCAGAGCTTTTTTTCACCCCCATATCTTTGCATTGATTTGAAATTTAACAAGTCTGAGAATCTGAGAAAAGGAAAATCCTCACAACAGGTTCATTGATAACCCCAAAGGAAGTTGCCATGCCTTAATGTGCCCTTTCCAAAACAAATCAGCAGGAATAAGGAGAAAGTAATGATTTTAAAGGACACCTGATTTGCAGCCCTAACAGCCTTTCCTAGCTGCCAGTGAAAAGACCTGTGATGTTCTAGAAAAGATGAAAACCTCAAACTCCCCCTCCAAAAATAGTAGGATTTCTGAGTCTACCGCCAGGATCTAAAATGAAATTTCCACCATCTATGAAGCAAGAAAACACAATTAGAAAATGAAAATAGCCCTAGCCGGTTTGGCTCAGTGGATAGAGCCTGCGGACTTAAGGGTCCCGGGTTCAATTCCAGTCAAGGGCACATGCCTGGGTTGCAGGCTCGATCCCCAGTGGGGGGTGTGCAGGAGGCAACTGATCAATAATTCTCATCATTGATGTTTCTCTCTCTCTCTCCCTCTTCCTTCATCTCCCTGAAATCAATAAAAGTAAATTTTAAAAAAAGAAAAGAAAATGAAAATAGTTGATAGACCACCTATATCATGCTTCCAGAAACAGAATGATACTTCCTAACTGAAAGTAGGTATAAAGATCTTTCATCTTCCCTCTCTACCATGTCGGAATGCACAGGCACTACTTTCTGAGGCAGCCAGATTACAGATTTCCCTATCCCCACCCACCTCTACCCACCAAAATCGATCAATGTCTACCTGAGAATTGAAATTCCCTTAAAGTCACTGGGTAGGATCTCAGAAGGAATCTGTACATGCATTCTGGGATGTACCGAGTGGGTAAAAGTAGGTTTCCAGTTGTATGAGAAACACAGTTTATTCTTGTATTATTATTTATTCTTGTATTAGTTTCCATACAAACAACTGTAAACATACTTTGGCCCCACCCTGTGTAGATCCTACCACACCTCCAACTCCAGGGCTCAGTAAGAAGAAGGGACAAGAATAACAAGGGTCCTTGTGGCAGTGCCCACTGAGGGCTGCAGCTTTATGTACATGACATCTTTTCAGACTTTTAGGGCTCTGGAAACTGAGAGAAAGAGAATATACCATCTTATTCCTTCAGAATTGCTGTAGATGAAATTCTTCTGGTTGCTAGAAATGAGTCTAAGTCAGGATTTCTGAACCTCAGCATTACTGACATTTGGGGTCAGATAATTCTTTGTTGTGGGTTTCTGGCATGTTTGTTTAGCAGCATCTCTGTCACGCAGGAAGTTTTGTAGCATCTCTGATAACTACTTATTAGATGACGGTAGGCCCCCTCCCCTCAAGTTGTTTGTGACCATCAAAAATGTCTCCAGATAAAGCCAAATGTCCCTCAGGCCAAAATCTGATTGAGAACCATTGGAAGAAGACAATCAAGCCATAGATGAAGAATAGAATGCTATTGTTTTTGTTTGTTTTTATTGATTTCAGAGAGGAAGGGAGAGGGAGAGAGAGATAGAAACATCAATAATGAGAGAGAATCATTGATTGGCTACCTCCTGCATGCTCCACACTGGGAATTGAACCTTGACCTCCTGGTTTATAGGTCGGTGCTCATACAGTGAGCCAAGCCAGCCATGCTGAAGAAGAGATTGTTGAGCAAAGAAAAATGACTAAGTATATAGATCAAAATGAATCACTGAGCTCTAGGCAAAATCTGTAATCACTGATATTTATTGGAAGCTCATTATATGCCAGATACTGTTCTAAGTGCTTCACCACATTATCTCATTTAACCTCAGACCACCCTGTGAGGTAGGTACTATTATGGTCTCCATTTTACAGTTGAAGACATAGAGACAGAAAGATAAGGCAGGGGCCCACTATTAAGGCAAATTAAATAAAATCTGATTCAATTCCAGAAAATCTAACTCCAGAGGCAGCTTTCTAATCGTTAAGAAATAAACTTGTACACCTCTATAGACATTTATAAATTGCAGGGCACTTTCCCAAGTTCATCTTGCCTTTCACCCTGATTCACCTATATTCAATGATGGTTTTTTCTAGACAGATGAAAAGTCCATTTTGACCAAAGCAGATAGTGCAAGTGCAGCACCAGACTTATCAGCTGGGGCCTGACGTTCATTTAATACTTCCAGGCTAGAATATAAAATAACTAAGTTGAGCCACAGCCTTCCTTTCCTTCCTTCCACATTGGCCTATACCCCTGGCTTCTGCCTCATTTCCTTTCTTTAAAAAAAAATATTATTATTGATTTCAGAGAGGAAGGAAGAGGGAGAGAGAGAAAAACATCAATGATGAGAAAGAATCATGGATGGGCCGCCTCCTGCACACCCCACACTGGGGATCTAGCCCGAAACCTGGGCATGTGTCCTGACCAAGAATCGAATCTCGACCTCTGGTTCATAAGTCAATGCTCAACCATTGAGTCATTTTCTTCTTAAGTATTTTGGATAACCTGAATTGCATCCATTTGGCTGAGATCTTGATCAAACTAGAAACACCTGCCCCAGTGGTTATTTTCTACTAGAGGCCCAGTGCATGATTAAATCATGCACGTGTAGGGTCCCCTAGGCCTAACCTGCCATCCAGGCCATATCCACTGTCCTGCAAAGCCGGAGCAGACAGCCAGCTCCCCCGCTTTGGCTTTCGATCGCGGGAGAGCTGTCTGTCTGTCCGCTGGTGCCGGAGCAGACAGACAGCTAGCTCTCCCGCTTTCGCTCCCCGCTTTTGATGGTCCGCAACAGGACATGGGCTTGCTGCCCCAGAGGCTCCTTCTGTGCCGCAGCACAGCCATGGCTCAGCGTCCTGCCAGCCCAATTGGCCACCCCGGCCACCCCGACTCCCGCCCCCTGCGCCTCCTGCTGGCCCAATCGTGGGCGTAGTGGAGTGACGGTAATTTACATATTACCCTTTTATTAGGTAGGATCCCCTGTGCCGCCTTGCAATGTCTGAGAGTGTCCCTCTTGTAGGACTACCTACCATATCTAGAACTCAGACTCTCGGCAAGCCTGGAATTGTTATGCCCCTTGGTACACAGTGTTTGGGGTTAGTACTGCCTTACCCTCAAGGGAGAGCCCTGTAATACAGCCGGTTCCTCTGGTCCCTCCCAGCCCAGGCTTCCACCCACCTTCTTGTTTTGTTTTTGTCATTTTAAAGTGTTATTTTGATCTTCCCAATAATTTATGTAGGAAGCATGGTGCATATTATAATCCCATTTGAGCAAAGTAGCTAAATAACTTTACCTGATGCCACAGCACTAATAAGTGACAAAGTGAGTACTTAAACCTAAAACCTAGGTCATGAAACTAGAGATCTTTAGGTCTTGAAAGGCCTTTAAAAGTCATCTAATCTGACCAAGTACATGAAACTTGGATCTCCTCCATAACATCTCGGCCAAGTAGCTCCTAGCCTGTGTTTGACTGCCTTCCCTCACAGAACAGATCAGTTTCATCTTTGGCTAGTTTTAACAGTCATTTATTTAATAGTTCTCACATTCTTTAATTCATTAAACAAGTATTTCAGGGCATAATATATGTGCCAGCAGGTGCTATGTGGATATTGAGGTAATTTCTGGGAGTAACTTTAAGTTAAAGATAGAAAGTGGAAAGTTCTACGAGAGAGGTACTGATAAAGTGCTATGGAAACTGTCAGAAACTTCTTCTTTCTACTGACCCAAAACCTATCTTACTGTGTAGCTTCCAAAATTGGCCTCAATTCTATTCTTCCCAGCCATAAAGAACCAATTACTCCTTTTCATTACAGTCAGTGTGTCATCTTTCAGTTATTTCTCATAAACAATTTCTCAGGTCCCTTTTTTCTTCTGATTACTCCTCTCTGAACCCATTTCAATTTGTTTATAATTCCCTGAAAGGGTTTCCTTTAGCTGAATTGAACTCAATGTGGTCTGGTCAGAAGAGAAGAGAGATGGACCGCTCTTTCCTCATTCTAGATAAAATAATTCTATAGGACATTAAAACTCCATTTGCTTTTAGGTGACCACATTCATCACTCTATTGTCTCAAATTGACCTTACTATCCTATATAATAAAAGCCTAATATGCTAAGTGTCCGGTCATCCATTCAACCAATCAAAGCATAATATGCTAATGATATGCTAAGGCTGCTCAACCACTCTTTATGATGTGCACTGACCACCAGGGGGCAGATGCTCTGACTGGTAGGTTAGCGTGCTACTGGGTCCGGCAGCTGGGATCGGTACTGAGCGAGACAGGCCAGACATGCCCTGGAGCCCTCTCGTGGTCCCTCTCCAGCTGGCCAACCTCCTGCGTCCCTCCCCAGTCCTGATTGTGCACCAGTGTGGTCCCTCAGCCTGGCCTATGCCCTCTCGCAATCCGGGCTGAGGGACCGCCCCCCCCCCCCCAGTGCATGAATTTTGTGCACCAAGCCTCTAGTTTATTAACTAAAACCCATTGTGCCAGACATTCAGAAGATAGTGTTGTGACAGGAACTCACTCTTCAATGTCTTATCCTGACAGATTATTATAATACTAGAGGCCCAGTGCACAAAATTTGTGCACGGATAGGGTCCCTAGGCCTGGCCGGCAATCAGGGCTGATCAGTGGGGCTATCTGGGGGCCCCCTGCTGGCACCCACCTTGGCTGGACTGGGGCCTGCAGGCTGGAGGCAGCTCCTGCATTGAGTGTCTGCCCCCTGGTGGTCAGTGCACGTCATAGCAACCAATCGTTCCACGGTTGTTCAATTTGCATATTAGGCTTTTATTATATAGGATTGCTCATATGGCAGACCACTTACTACTTAAAATTAATTATTATTTTAAAATTGTGGTAAAATACACAAAATAAAATTTACCATTTAAAAATGTACAGTTCAATGGCATTAAATATATTTTACATTGTTGTACAACCATCACCATCATCTATCTCCAGAATTTTTTCATCTTCCCAAACAAACTGTGCCAACTAAACATTAACTTCCCATTTCCCCTCTGTGCAGCTCCTGGCAATAACCATTCTACTTTCGGTCCTTATGACTTTGACTACTGTAGGTAATTTGTATAAATGGGGTCATATAATATTCGTCTTTTTTTAAACTGTCTTATTTCACTTAATATAAATGTGTTCAAAGTTAATCCATGTTACAGCATGTGTTAGAATTTCCTTCATTTTTAAGGCTGAATAATAATATTCCATTATACATATAACCCACATTTAATTTATCCATTCATCAGAAGAATACTTGGGTTACTTCTACTGTTTGCTATTGTAAATAGTGTGCTATGAACATGGATGTATACATATCTTTTTGAGACTGCTTTCATTCTTTTGGGTATATGCCAAGAAGTAGAATTGCTGGATCATATGGAATAATTACTTTTGATACTTAAATAATATTTAAAAAAATGTTTTGCTTGGCTATCCAATAGATTTTTTACTTGTTGGTTTGATTTAGTTTTAGATCTCAGTTGGACAAGATACAAAACTTCAGCTTGGGTAAATTTAACTGAGTTTGAAGTCTTTCTGACCAAATCTGATTCACAATGATAGCTAGTGTCAAATTTTGAAAAGCCTTTATTGGAATGGTAGGGACACTAGATGCCAATTACCTGAAAGGTAGTGAAGTTGGGATACTTTTTGGCAGAACACCAATAAAGATATACTTTTGTATTCTTCTGTATAGGATTTCTCCTTGTTGCACACTAAATAATCCATATGGGGCATGCAAATAGCAATGTGAGTATGCTAAAAAAAACATGTTGCCACCAGAGTTTAAAAGCTGAATACTGATTTGGTCTCAATGGCATTTGAGGGCTGCTCCTTAGCCTGTCAGATCTGATAAGCATCAACAGCTGACACCCAGATGATGTCATTTGCTCTCTTGTTTGCTCCCTTGCCTACTAAAAGCCAGTGTTGCAAGGCTTCAGTACCCTTAGGAGTCAATTCTCCAAAACAATAGAATTTAGGAGCCTTAAGCAATAGCGAAGAACCCCTATCTATGTGAAGATCTTACAACGTCTCCTTCCTGGAGTACCAATTTACAGCACCAAACATTCTTTACATTAGACATTCAGTAAAACAGTTCTTTGTTTTACATAAGTCTCAGATATGTAGGAGACATTAACTTATCACTGTCACCTCATGCATAAATTTGAAATGTGAATCTTTTAACTATATCCCACGTCTGTTTAATACATCATTTAAATTACTGAATATCCTTTTTTAAGAGGTCAATCATCGGGGTTTTTTTTCTGCCCTGGGCCCAGAAGGGTGATGTGGCTGGGTCTTCACCGTTCTCACTATGTCTGCCATTTTCAATTCTCAGAGTCTGTTGACTGTAATCTTGCTGCTTATATGTACCTGTGCTTATAGCTGATCCTTGGCACCCAACCTCCTGGACAGAAATAAAACTGGATTGTTGGGTATATTTTGGAAGTGTGTCAGAATTGGTGAATGGGAGAGTCCTTAGGTTGCAGTATGCTGTACAGTGATGGCACCCTCATCTTACAGTAGCTTGAGAAAATACCTGAATTTAATTGCCAACAGACTTTACTTTAAAAAGGGGACTTATCTGAGGACAATAATGGAAAGAAGGGTTAACTTTATCTTTCAACACTGAATGAGATAAATTCCTCGCTGCTGTTCTCTATTTTGTTATTGAATGTTCTATGTAATTAGGATGTCATCATTTAATACTCAAAGTTTTTAACAATCAATTTCAGTACTGTCACTACAATATTACATTCTGCAAATGTCATTTTGTTGTGTCCAATACCAGTTTTTAGTGAGGTATCTCTAAGACACATAGTAGAAAAAATTGGTAAATTATTCAAGTTCCTTTCACTGTGATTTGGAAATGATATATCCTCAAAGAATGAGACCATACATTGGAACTAGCTTTTTTTATTGAAAAAGAAAAAGGGTTCAAGTTGTTTTGATAAAAATTGCATTCATATTTAATACTTGCTTTACCTCTGGTGACACCATTGAGCATTAACCAGAGCACCTCTACTCTTAATGAAGTCTGTAGTTTATTACACGTTTTTAAACTACTTAAAATAAGCTTATGCAGTTCCAAGGAGGAAGATAAATGAGATATGATATAAGAGCAGTGTTGGGAAAGTGTCATCTATATATATAAAAGGCTAATATGCAAAGTGTCCCCTCGGGAATTCGACCAGGAGACTGGGAGTTCAATTACTCACTATGACGTGTGATGACCACCAGGGGGCAGTGCGGAATGAAGGAAGGCCCCAGCCAGCAGCCAGCAGCCGGGGAAGGAAAGCCCTGGCTGGCAGCCAGAAGGCCCTGATCGGCCCTAATCGCCAGCCAGGCCTAAGGACCCTACCCATGCATGGATTTCATGCACCAGGCCTCTAGTATTAAAGGGTTTAGAATAGCTGATGGTGTTGTAGCCTCTGTAACCTCTCTGGTTAACTATGGATAAATGTCTTAAACACACATTTGACCAACTAACTATAATTCTCTAAATAAAGTTACATTCTTATAATGAAAAGAGCAAAATATAACAATTACAAAATGATAATCCTGTGTAAAAAAAGAGGTGAATCATCAGGATGTTACAGGATTGTCATCAAACTCAGTTCAAGTATTCGTCTATACTAATAAAGGGGTAATATGCTAATTAGACTGGACATTTCCCGGACGTCCTTCCAGACAAAGCCACGGTGGCAGGGGCCAAGGCAGAGATGGTTAGGGACAATCAGGCCAGCAGGCGAGGGCAGTTAGGGGCAATCAGGCCGGCGGGGGTGGGGGGGTGGTGGTTTGCAGCTAGGGGCAATCAGGCCAGCAGGGGAGCAGTTAGGGGCGATCAGGCCAGCAGGCAGAGGCAGTTAGGGGCAATCAGGCAGAGTGATTAGGGGCAATCAGGCAGGCAGGTAGGAGAGCAGTTAGGAGCCAGCAGTCCCGGATTGCGAGATGGACATCCCCTGAGGGGTCCCAGATTGGAGAGGGTGCAGGCTGGGCTGAGGGACCCCCCTCCCATGCACAAATTTCATGCACTGGGCCTCTAGTTAATTCAATAAAAACCACCTATTGTGTCAGTGTGCTAAGTGCTGGGTTTATACTGATAAGTAAAGTTTAAACATAGGGAGTCTCAGGGATCTTCCTCTTTAGAGAACACTCTTGATTTACGTTATAAACTCTGTTCCTCGCTCAATCTTCTTCACCTTAGGAAAGAGCATCACCATCTAACCAGCTGCTCAAGCCAGATATCTAGGACTTCTCTTTGGTTTTCTCTCTCTCTCTCAAAGCTCTCCCTCTTCCCAGCTCCCTTCTTTTTCACTTCTAAGATTGATCTTGATTCCATCTACTTCTCTTCATCTCTACTGCCATGATCTGAACCCAGGCCACTCTAATTTCTAGCCTGGATTACTGTAATAGCTTCAATAACCTCCTGACTGGTCTTTCTAATTCTATTATTGCTCCCTTTCACCCCGCCATCTATCCAGGAACCAGTGATCTGTTTGAAACATTCCAGTGACCCTGGCCGGTGTGGCTCAGTTGGTTGGTCATCGTCCCATGCACCAAAAGGTTGCTGGTTAGATTCCTGGTCAGGGCACATGCCGGGTTTGCAGACTCGATCCTGGTAGGAGGCATGCAGGAGGCTGACGGTGGATTTTCCACTCTCACAGTAATGTTTCTCTTTCTCTCTCCCTCTCCCTTCTCCTCTCTCTAAAAATCAATAAAGATATTTTTAAAAAACAACAACAAAGACCTTCCAGTGGCTTCTCATTGCACTTATAATAAAATCAAAACCCCTAAAATGGTATGCCCTGGCCATTTTCTCCAAACTTATCTCCTGCCTTTCCCCTCTCTGCCCTGTCTGCTCTAGCCACACTGACTATCTGGGTGGCAATGCTTTCAGTGCCTTGAGAATGACAGGCTCTCTCATTGTTGATGTTTCCATCTCTCCCCTTCTCCCTTCCTCTTTCTAAAATCAATACAAACATTTTTTTAAAAAATGACTTGAATTTGAATGGGGGAGAGTGCGGGGCACAGAAATAAAGGAAATAGGCTCTAGGTCCTTTAGGCTAATAAAATTTAGGCAAAGATACTTTTTTCCAAGTTCCAGACTAGTTCCCTAAAGTTCTGCACTGGGGCCTGGCAAGCCTTATTAATAAAAAGTTATTTTTCTTCTTCTTCTTTCTCTATGCATGTTGCCTTTGTGGACCTTAAGGGAAGAGGTTACTGGCATAGAATAAGATTTAGATATTTCCTTCTTTTCTTTTATTTTTCTGTAATCCTCACCCAAGGATATTATTTCCATTGATTTTATTTTTTAGAGAGAGTGGAAGGGAGGGAAGGAGGAGAAGGGAGAGAAGAAAAAACATCAATATGAGAGAGACACATGGATTGGTTGTCTCCCACACATGCCTGAACCAGGGCCTGGATCCAACCTGCAACACAGGTATGTGCCCTTGGGAACCTTGGGAATCAAACCTTCAGCCTTTCGGTATGTGGGTTGACATTCTAAACACTGAGACACACTGGCCAGGGCAAGATTTAGATATAGCTGTTCAAAGACCATATTAATTACAGCCTCCCATTTTCTTTTTTGGTTGTTTTGTTTGTAAACTTGTTTTACTCTATGTAAAATTCATATGCTGTATAAATCTGAGAGTTTTTAGAAGTTTGAATACTCTTTAATAGAAACCCACTTTTAAATTTTTATTTATTTATTTTTAATTAAAAAAAAATCATTATTGTTGAGAGTATTACAGATGTTACCCTTTTCCCCTCCCATTGTTCCCCTCCATCTGCCCTACCCCAGGCCTTCATAGGAAATGCATATATGCATATAAATTTTTTAGTTAATCTCTCCCTACCCCCTCTACCTGCATTCACTATGAGATTTGTCAGTCTGTTCCATGTTTCCATGCCTCTGACCCCTGCGAACACCCCTGTCTGGGAGAAAGCCGTCCCTGAGTTCCTGCCCCGATGCCAGACAATCCAGTTCCTCCCATATGTGCCTGGGTCCCCCAAAGCTGCTTCTTGGCGCTGGAGCTCACAGGAAGTGGGACCATGTAAGAACTGCCTGTGGCTCCAGCAGCCTCCATGTCACTCAGCCACAATCCCCACTGTTTGTTTTAAATTCTTTATTGTTGAAAGTATTACATATGTCCCCTTAATGGACCCACTGGTTTATACAGCCTGAAGTTATGGGGACTTTTCTTCCCAGCTCTGGAACCCTGGGCTGGAGTCTGGTATCAGGCTGGGACCCTTTGGTTCTCACAGGAGGCCTCTGCAGCCAAGGTATCCCTCCTGATTGAAAAACAGGCCACACGTGGGCGTTGGACCAGCCTGTTCCCGCGCCTTTGCCTCTCCTACCAGTCTTGATACACTTTCTTCTTACTTATCTAGTTGTAGGACTTCCATTCAGCCAGATTTCAGGCAGTTCTGAATGATGATTGTTCTGTATTTTAGTTGTAATTTTGATGTGGTTGTGGGAGGGAGTGAGTACCCGTGTTTACCTATGCCTTAATCTTAGTTCTCAGTTGGGGTTAAATTTTCCTTTTTTAAATTTTTATTAATACACTAGTGGCCCGGTGCACGAAATTCATGCATGGGGGGGGGCCCTCAGCCCAGCCTGCACCCTCTCTAATCTGGGACTGCCGGTTTAGGGCCTAAACTGGCAGTCAGACATCCCTCTTGCAATCTGGGACTGCTGGCTTCTAACCGCTCACCTGCTTGCCTGCCTGATTGCCCCTAACCACTCTGCCTGCAGGCCTGCTTGCCCCCAACTGGCCCCCCACCAGCCTTCTTGCCCCTAACTGCCCCCCCCACCAGCCTGCTCACCCCTAACCTTTTGCACTCGGATGTCGAGTGTGACTCGACACGGTTAGCATTAGAATAAAGGAATCGAGAAAAAAGCAAGCTAGTGCAAAGGGTTAACTGCTCCCCCACCAGCCTGCTCGCCCCCAACCACCCCCCCCACCAGCCTGCTTGCCCCTAACTGCCCCCCTGCCAGCCTTCTCGCCCCCAACTGCCCCCCTCCCCGCCAGCCTGATCACCCCCAACTACCACCCCCCCACACCAGCCTGATCACCCACAACTGCCATCCCATCCTGGCCTGATCACCCACAATTGCCCTCCCCTCTTGGCCCCTAACCACCTCTACCTCAGCCCCGCCACCATGGCTTTGTCCAGAAGAACGTCCGGAAGGTCTCCTGGAAGGTTTCCCAGTCTAATTAGCATATTACCCTTTTATTAGTAGAGATAGTAATTTATCACCATTAAGTATATGATCCCCCTGGGGAGAAAAAAACCCTGATTCACTCTGCTCTCTAGACTATAATTTCAGTGTAAACCTTAGAAATATTTAATTAAATTATAGTTATTGTATAAATGTATGTCCTTAAATTATAGCATGCACATAAAGAAATGACTATGGCATGATTAAAACATATTTACAAATAAACAACTGAATTAAAAAAATTTTTTTATGAGTTTATTTGAGCCAGAGAGCAAGATCTTAAACGTTCCACCTGAATTTTGAATGCTATCTGTCATCTCCAAATTATGACTAACTAGGTTCAGAAAAGACTAGAAAGTCAACTGAAAAATTGCTCACATACTAGTAAAACTGTGTGGTTCTGCCTAACTGGTTTGGCTCAGTGGATAGAGCGTTGGCCTGTGGACTTAGGGGTCCCAGGTTCGATTCCAGTCAAGGGCATGTACCTTGGTTGTGGGCACATCCCCAGTGGGGATTGTGCAGGAGGCAGCTGATTGATGTTTCTCTCTCATTGATGTTTCTATCCCTCTCCCTTCCTCTCTGTAAAAAATTAATAAAAAATATTTTTAAAGAAAACTGTGTGGCTCTTTAAAGAACTGTGCATTAAATTTTGGACAGATTCTCTATTAAACCTTAATATACTTCTTATAGTATATACAGTAATACATTTCTAAATTAATTGCCATACTTCCATTTATTAAAGAATTTCACTCCACATGAAAAGCAAAGTCTCACTAGATGTGAATTTTACACTGAGCTAGATCAATCCCAATACCAGTAAATGGATATTAAACTAGAGACAAATTTTAAAAAATAATTAATGTTACGATTTCCTTTTAATAAATATAAAGGACTTGACTAGGTTGTATTTGATGTAATTTCCTATGGGTATAATTGATTTTCCTGGGTCTTCTCCATAGACCTGAAGTTTCACTTTCCCATTCAGAGTCTTGCCTTATAGGATAAGTATTCATTCAAAAGCAAGTAAGCTAAATTTACATATTTCCCACCTTCTATTATTATAGTCAAATCATAAAGAGTACCTGCTCTGCCTGGCCAGTGTGGCTCAGCAGCTGAGCATCGACCCAGGAACCAAGAGGTTGCTGGCTCGATCCCTCGTCAGGGCACATGCCCAGGTTGTGGGCTTGATCCCTAATAGGGGGTGGGCAGGAGGCAGCTGATTGATGATGTTCCTTTCTGATCGATATTTCTATCTCTCTGTTCCTCCCCTCCCTTCCTCCTTCCTCTCTTTCTAAAAGTCAATTTTAAAAAACATTTTAAAGAAAGAGTACCTGGCTCTAGCTGGTTTGGTTCAGTGGATAAAGCACTGGCCTGCAGACTGAATGGTTGTGGTTTTGATTCTGATCAAGGGCATATACCTGGGTTGCAGGCTCGATCCCTGGCCCCTGGTCAGGGCGCATGTGAAAGGCAACCAATTGATGTGTTTCTTTGATGTTTCTCTCTCTCTGTCTTTACCCTTCCCTTCCATTCTCTCTAAAAATCAATGGAAAAATATCCTAGTGTGAGGATTAACAAAACAAAACACTGCTATAATATCAAAGAAAATATATGTAATGATTTATCTTTGAAATGACTAGAATTTCATCAAGGTCAAGGCTTATATTAATTTAATCTTATATAAATCACCAGTATATGCTTTCTGCATGAAACTGATATGGAGCTATGGTTGACTGATACTATAATAAAATATCAGGTGGAGAGAAGCCTTTTATGAAATGGATTTGGCTAACCTACATTGGCTTGCAAAAGGATGTCAATGTTTATTGGAAATATCTAGCCAGCGAGTACAGCCTCCCATATACCTTGACTAAGAATAGACTTTATCAGTTTGGAAATGTCATTCTTTTTGTTCGAGTTCACATTTTGGGAAGATCACACATGGAGCTCTCAGAGAAAAGGAAGTCTGGACGAAGATGCCAGATTAGTCAGCCAGTCCTGGCAATGAACCTGGTGATTGATAGATGCCACAGCTAGCCTACATGAAAAACCTATTATAGATGCATTTTGTAGCAACATTCATACTCTGTACCACAAACTGTGTGGCTTAAAACAGAAATGTATTATCTCATGATTCTAGAGGTTGAAGTCTGAAATTAAGGTGTTGGCAGTTTAGTTTCTTCTGGGGGCTCTGAGGGAGAAGATAGTCTCTAGGCCTCTCCTTGCTCCTGGTGGTTGCTTGGCATTCCTTGGCTTGTAGATACATCACTCCAATCTCTGTCTCCATCTTCAAAAGGCATTTCCCCTCTTTGTCTCTACGTATTTACATGGCTTTCTTATAAGGATACCAGTTGCTCAAGTTAGGGCCCTCCTAATCCAGTATGACCTCATCTTAATGAATCTAATTATATCTATAAAGACCCTATTTCAAGTAAATCCATACAAGAGAACTCAAAGTGTGTGCTTCTCCTCCTCCTCCTTCTTCTTTGTTAATCCTTACCCGATTTTTTAGAGATACTGGAGACCTAGAGGGAACGAGAGAAAGAAACATCAATGTGAGAGAGACAGATACACTGGTTGCCTCCTGCACACACCCCGAATGAGGTGCCCTTGACCGGGAATCAAACCTGTGACCCTTTGGTCCAAGGGCTGACACTCTAGTCACTGAGCCAAACTGGCCTTGGCTAGATGACACAAATTCTGATACTCTGTCTGCTTTTTATTTTGCTAAAGAACTTGGTGAACTATCAACTCATTGTTATTGGCTATGCATATGTACTGAAGATGAATACGATTAACAACAGTTTCAGTTTGTACAGAACTTCCTTTCTGAAACTTTTTATTTTTGGCAGGTGTGTGGGAGGACTGGGGAAACACATGACATCAAACAGAACTTCAGCAAAGGACCAACAACCCAAATCATGCATTTTTACTCACTTAGATATTTTTTTATGTGAATATTTAGAAACATCTTACCTAGGACTAATTTTTAGATGTGTGCCCAGGGTTTTTTATTTTACTAGATTTTTTTTTGTTGTTGTTTTATTTTTGTTTATATCCCACATGATCTAGTCAAGATTTAAGGTGGCTTACAAAATTAAGCACAGTAAAAAAGAAAAATGAAAACTAAAATAAAACAACCCTGTAGAGAGCGCATGGGAAGGCACATTGAGCATTTCTTTAATTATTGTCAGCTGAGTCCAGTGGCATTGGCAGAGCCATGTATTGGAAATGCACCATGCCAGAGGCAGGTACGTTGTCAGCCTGACCCTTAGCTCAGGTGCCAGGGGGTGGGTTTCATTATCTAAGTTCAGCCAGGCGCAAGGAACGGACACAGTTATCCGGGTTTAGCCAGAAGTGACGATTACAAAGAAGCCACAAGAATGAAAAATTATAGCTTGATCTTTAACCATGATTTCTCATAATTTCCTTTGTTTTAAACTCTAGTAAAACTTCCTGGAATTATACTGTATAAAATAAGCGCGCTGCACCAGCTCTGGGTCACTGTCTCTCCATCAGAGGATAGCTATCCCACCCAGTCCTAGCTTTCCCTACTGTTTCTGCGTCTGTCTCTTTCATTTTCTCATTCCCCCGTCACCCCTACTCAGGACTCGTGTCCGCTCTCTAGCCACGCTGGTCGCGGTCCAGAGAGAAATACTTAATACATTACTGGTAAGGAGACTGTGTGTATATTTAACTGGTGCCATCTTTTGTTAGGGAAAACTGGCAACCCATCACAAAGCTTTAAGAGTCTGCATTTGGCCTGACCTAGCAATTCCAGTTTTAGGAATTTATCTTAAGGCAGTAATCAAGGGTGAGGGAAAATATTTAGTTATGTTCACTATGTATAGTTTTGTTGCATTATTGTTTGTAATTGCAAAGAATGGAAATAATTTAAACATGCTATAGTGGGGAAATTGCTTAAATTATAGTATACTCATTTTGTGGGTACATGCAATTGCTTAAAATGATGTTGTAGAACAGTATTTAATTCTATTGAAGATGTTTAACATATTGCTAAATTCTGAAAGCATCGTGAAAATACTATGTATAAAATGAGCCATCTTTGGAAATGCATAGACATGCAATGGGAAGTGCCAAAATATTAAAAACTAAAAAAGCGTGGTGAAAGAACAGGTAATTTTTCTTTTCTTCTTCTATGTACTTTATACTTTTAATGTAGTGTATATTTATTATGTTTGCGAAGAGAAACATGTTTGTTTGTTTTTAAAGTAGGTAAGAAAATGAGTATAATGGAAAAATGACAGAGGAAAATGAAAATTAACTTTGAAATGAGGTTACTTTTCAAAAGGCATGCGGAAAGATTCTGTACAGATGGAACATACATTTTCCTCTAGGCTTATCATACTCTCAACAATAAAGATTTTTAAAAAGCCAATGAAAAGAGAGAAACAGAATCAGCAATGTTATCTATAAGATAAGACACTGTAGTATCTTAAGATTCTATTAGATAAAAACAACATGTTGGTCAACAACTTAAAAGTAAATATAATGGCCAATATCACTGGGTTTTTACCTACAAGTAGGATGAAAACAAAATGCTGAAAGCCAACAGAAAGTTAAATACCAATTACTTCCCCTTTATATAAATGGTAGCCATAAAGTTTGGAAACACAAACAATACTATTTTATTTTTTTACAGCTCTGTATAAAATACAGATTTATATTAAGTAAATTATGTTCCATTCTATATCAACTTTACAGATAGAACCTCCTTGACTACTTACTTCTTCTGGAGTATGCTGAAGATTGTGGATGAAAAATAAAAAGGTCCTATGGAAAATAACCTCCCAGGGTAATCTGATCATAAGTTCCTAGCTGGGCAGGTCAGGGTGGGTAGTCACGCTCCACAAATATAACTTCT
This sequence comes from Cnephaeus nilssonii, assembly GCF_951640355.1. NCBI lineage: Eukaryota > Metazoa > Chordata > Mammalia > Chiroptera > Vespertilionidae > Cnephaeus > Cnephaeus nilssonii. The sequence goes on along the minus strand of NC_137072.1, from coordinate 60,342,399 downwards.
TTACTAAAAGGCTTATCTGTACCTTAAACCAGCCCTGTCATTGTTTTTGTGCACCTAGATTAACACACCTTTGAAATGCCCCCTTTTAGATTCCTCTTTCAAATTCCTGACCATCCTTTCAGATCCCTCCTTCAAGTGTGCAAGATGTAATTGATTACCACTCACTTTCTCAAACCTTCATTTATTTTTTTCTTACAGTCCCTCCCTAATCTCAAATGCATACAAGAAACTGCAAACTGTTATTCTCCAAAGCACTTTTCTCAGTCTGTTGAGATTTTGCTTTCAAGCACATCCTCTGTTTGATTAAAATAAGCTCTTATAATTGGGGGTGATGAACACACAATACAGTGTACGGATGATGTGTTGTAGAATTGTGCACCTGAAATCTGTATAATTTTGTTAGCCAGTGTCACCCCAATAAATTCAATAAAAAGGGAAAAAGACAAGGTCATAAAAATTCTCTACAAGTTTGGCCATTTTTTACATCAACAAGGTATAGATTCAGTAAAAGTGAGAGGAAGAAACCAACCAAGGCAGCATAATAAAAAGGCTTCTGCTAGAATTAAAGGAAATGGTGTATTAATGTACCACACATTGCAACATGAACTATGCATTGCTACAAGGGAAAACACATTTAACTAATATAATGTCATCAAACATATCATTTATTACAGTGTTAAAACAACAAACCATTTATTATGCATGTTTTTACAGAATTTATGGCCAACCTATAAAGCTGTCTAATATTGTTATATGTATGCCTTTTTGTGTGTGTGTGTTTTTGTTGTTGTTAATCCTCACCAGAGGATATTTTTTCCATTAAATTATTTTAGAGAAAGTGAAAGGGAGGGAAGGAAGGAGAGAGAAAGATCAGTATGAGAGAGACACATCAATTGGTTGCCTCCTACAACTCAGGAACTCAGGTACATACCCTTGATTGGGAATATATCCCAAGACCCTTCAGTGCATGGGCTGTTTTGCTAACCATTGAGAAATCCAGCCAGGGCATGTATACCCTTTTGAAATTCCATAGGCTCACTTTAGCTTTTCTATCTACACTAATAAAAGAGAAACATGCAAATTGACCATCACTCTGCTACACCACCAGCCAATCCGGAGCAAGTATGCAAATTAGCCCAACAAAGATGGCGGCGGCCATGGAGCTGGAGGGAGCAGGAGGCTTGGGTTGCCCCTGGCGATGGAGGAAGCCAAGCTTCCCGCCCGCCCTGGCCGACCCTGGCCTCTGCTCAAGGCTACAAAGTTTCAATTATAGAAGATAAATAAATCCCAGATACCTGCTTCCAGCCGGCCCTGACCTCCGCTCAAGGAGGCGCTGAAAAAAAAGAAAAAGAAAAGAAAAAAAGGAGGGGCTGGGAGCCTGGATTGCCAGGGGGTGTGGCCAGCCTGAAAACAGCCCTCAGCTCTTCACCCAGGCTGGCCACACTCTGATGGGGTGAGGGTCCCCGCTGGGGGGCTTGGCCAGCCTGCAAACAGTCATCAGCCCCTCACCCAGGCTGGCGGTTAGGAGCCAGCAGTCCCGAATTGCGAGAGGGATGTCTGACTGCCGGTTTAGGCCCGATCCCTGTAAACCGGCAGTAGGACATCCTTTGAGGGGTCCCAGATTGAAGAGGGTGCAGGCCAGGCTGAGGGACACCACCCCCCCCCCCCCCGTGCACAAATTTCGTGCACCGGGCCTCTAGTGTTATAATAAAACTAGAGGCCTGATGCATGAAATTCGTGCAAGGCACTCAGCTCTCACAGCTGTGGTGGCTTGCCTTGGCCCTCGCAGCCCCGGCTTCATCTGGAAGGTCGTCCGGAAGGACATCTGGTCTAATTAGCATATTACACTTTTATTATTATAGATTCCTTAAATTTCATTTGACCCAGACTTAATCAAACTTCAAAGAAAGGGTTTATTTTTCATTATGATTTTATTTTGATTTGACACAAGTAAACTAAAGAATTTGGTCTTTTTTACATCTAGAAAGGAAAAACCACTGCTTGATTTTTGGCAGTTAAAATATGGGCATGCTGTGCAGCTACACAGAAGCAGACACGCTCTTTGCTGCATTCCCTGAGTACTGTTTCAGTACAGTCACAGTGATAGGTTGGATGCTATTTACAAGAGTACAAGTTTTGGGACCTTGTGAAAAGAGAAAGTTTCATGGAAGATGTCACTTCCCAAGGCTTTATTGTTTGCATTCTTCAGGGACAAACCAATGCTCACGCTAAAGGCTTTCTTAAGAAATGCTCAATCATCCAATCTTATTAACATTAATTAATTTTAACCTATATTATTGAAGTGAGTTTCTTCTATGTAAGCATTTGTGCTCAGTCAAATGGCTTGAAAGAAAAAAAAAAGCAAACAAACTATGAATAGTTTCAAGAAAAACAAAGGAATAGTCAGAATAACTGTTAGCTCTTTACAGTCAGGAATGATGCTTCTTATCCAGCAACACTACATATAGGAGACATTCAATAAATACTTAATGGTTAGTTTATTGATGGCAATATTGATTTGCCACATTTTTTCAAGATATTTTCACATTAATAAGTTAATGGTGTGTATTATAGGACAGTTTTCAATAAGCTTAGATCAGTTAGCCTGGTTATATATAGGCCTCTTGGATAAACTGTATTAAACAGCCAAACATAGAGAAACATGTGAAAAAATGTTTTACAACCAATTTTTCCCTTGAGTACTGACTAGACTGACAAAGTGAATATTTAGTTTGGGGGGCGGGTTTGGGAGTGACCACGAAACAGCTTTGTCAATACATAGCTCCACAGGGTGCACACATGTTATCTGCCAAGTAATCAGTGTTTTCCCTTCCTAGAGCTGCGGACACTCCTTGAAAAGTACACCTGAAAGACAGAATGTTGTGGCCAACCTGGTTTTTTCCCTACGGGTTTGATCTGACATATAAAAGTCTGTCTCTTTCTAAGCTAACCAAACACATGTTTGTCTGTAGGGCAATTAAACACAGAAAACAATCATCATTAAACAGTATTCCTACTGTACTACAAACATTTTTCAACTGAAAATGGGCATATGGATTTCTAGAAGTGAGCTGAGAAGAATGGAGCAACTTGGCTTGTTGAGGTGGAAGTGCAGCTCCCTGGGAACCATCCCCTTGTTACTGGGGCGTCCTCATCCGCTCCATGCTGGAGCTGGACCACATGATCCCTCCCATCTGTCAAAAGTTATGGCTAGAATAGATTACACCTTTTATTATCTATTTATTTTCCAACATTTTAAAATGTAAACTTTTCGAACATACAAAAAAGTTGGAAGTAATGAACAGTGAAATCCACTTATCCACCCTGGAGGGTCTATAATTAACATTTTGCCGTACTGGATTTATTACATATCTACACATTTATACATCCCACCATCCATCTTTCAATCCATCTTTTAAAATATACATTTCAAAATAAGTTGCAGACATCAGTACACTTCCTCCTAAATATTTCAGCATGGCATTAATTAGAGCTAATTGTTTCCAGTTTTGGGGAGGTTAAATCTTTTAACACTAGAGGCCCGATGCATGAAATTCGTGCAAGAGTAGGCCTTCCTTCCCCTGGCGGCCGGCACCTGGGACCCGGGCTTCCCTTGCAGAGGGAGGCCCCGCCCACCCGCCGCAGTCCATAGGTCGGTGGCCTGGGCCTCCCTCTGTGGGGCAATCATGGGGCGATGGCTGGGCCCCGACCAATCGCATTGCACCCGCCCTGTCTGGCCTGGCGCCAGTGGGTGTCATAGCTTGGTCCTGGATGGTCATCCGGATGGTTGTCAGGATGGTCGTTCCACTGTTCAGCTGTTCGGTCGATTTGCATATTATGCTTTTATTATATAGGGTACATGTTTTTATTTCATAAAATTTATCATAGTTAGCAACTATCAAGTCCTTGGTATGATTATTTGGTTAATGCTTCCCTCCCCCTTCAAGGTAACAGGAACTGTGTTTTGCTCACCAATGTACCCGCAAGTCCTGGCATTATAACAGATTGTTAATATATAGTATATTTGCTAGGGAACATAGGAGAAGTCAGAAAGAAATGGATGAAAGACAGTACTATAGAAATGGAAAGAAAAAGTAAACCATGGCCTCTTCGAAATAGTTTAAGTCTTTGCTATTATGACTAGTATTGGTGCTGGGGCCATTTAAAGCTTTTTTTAGTAAATGGAGCAGGATATGTTGCTGAGGAAATTGCCATTTTATGTTGGCTGAAGTAAAAAAAAATAAAGTACTGTAGGTATCTTCACTGATCAAATATAAGCAACTTCCCAGGATTCTGGTTGTTTGGTAAGGAAGCTTACAGTACCTGACTTTGTAATTTAGACATCATTCTTACCTCACCTGTCTCCAGGCTTGCGTCTTTTATAACCACCTTTTCCTCAAGCTGACATTTCATTTGAGAAACACCTGATCCATGGGTCAGATATGTTTACCCAAATGCTGATTGATTACAAACCTCATATTGGACACATGAAAATAGAATCTATTTTTCTCCTTCTCAAGTTACCCACTTCCTACCAAGACTCCCCTTTGGCTATTCCTCCAGTTCTTTTTGGCGATACCAGCTTTATTATTTATTTATTTATTTATTTATTTATTTATTTATTTCCCATCAGTTACAACTGTTTATTATTAAGGTACATTCAGGGAAGTGGTCATACAACTGCATTCTGGGTAGATTTCTATCTACTGGAGTTGGTTTATGCTTTATCCGGTATAAAACTGAGTCAGGGAGCAAAATGATTTGCAAAATGCTTTGCCCAGTCCTAAGATTCAATGATTCCAGGGATGAGACTCCATTTCTACTTACCGTATTTTCCAGCGTATAAGACGACTTTTAACCCAGGAAAATCTTCTATATGCCCAGTTGTCTGATACGCCGGAAAATACGGTAAAATGTTGATCCCGGAGTTGTGTGGGTGATACCAGCTTTAAATTGGGAGTATGTCTGTAAACCAAAATTAATTTTAGAATGTAAGGAGTAAAAAGCATTTATTTGAGCCAAAGGAGCTGCAGCCTGGAAGACACAGGTTCAGATAGCAACCTAAATTGTGTTCCACTGAGACAAAGGGGAGGCCATCCTATATAATAATAACCTAATATGCAAATTGTCCCCTTGACCAGGAGTTCGACCGCTCACTATGATGTGTGCTGACCACCAGGGAACATGGTGGGTATTGGCTACGCAGCGCTGGCAGCGGGCATCAGTTGAGGCGCTACCAGCCTTAATGGACCCCGATGAGAGTGGAACCACAGCGGGATGGTGGAACAGATGAGTGGGTGGTGCCAAGCCAAGGTGGGTGCGTGCGAGCAGGGGCCCATCGCCCCTTTGATGGCCCCGCAGATGGTGACCAGTGGCAGTGGTAGGGGGCGGGGCCGTCACCTGGCTCGGAGGCACTGAGGGAGCTGGGCAGGGGGCCTGATGACTCAGGTGGAGGGGGGCACGTGGGGGCCCAGGTGCTGCCCAGGGCCCAGAGGTCAACTGGGACCTGCCTTTCCATGCAAGATGCTCTCGCTTAGATCACTGGCCAGGCCTAGGGACTGCACCCGTGCACGAATTTCGTGCATTGGGCCTCTAGTCTATTACAAAGTTTCTGCCCAAGATCTTAATTTTATGCAAATAAGACTTCCAACTTGTGCAGTTCTGATTGGTTGGTATAGCTGCCACCGAGGATACCATTTGTATACTAGTTGTTCTGTTTAGATGAAGCAGGTCTTAACCCATTGGTATAAAGAGGAAACCAGGGTTTCCCTGCAGTGGTTGACTCGGTACAGGAGCAGAGTATATTGTGAGAAGCATAGAGTTCAGTATGAAGATCTTCCCACATAGTGAGGAGCCTGTGTTAGTAAATGGCTAGACTCTTTACTCATAAAATGTGGACCCTCAGGTGACCATGGGGAGTCCCATTAGTTCACATCAAAAGAATCTTTCTTCTGAGGATCCACATGCCTGTGTGAGAGACCTGGATCTTGTGAAACTGCCACCCTTCTGGAGTATAAGGAATTGTGGAATCTTGTCCCCAGTGTTTATAAAGGTGTCTAATGTGCTTGAAACTTCAAAAGCTGTAATTATTTTCTTAGATGACCTTAGCTACCTGATAACAGATTTTGCTCTCTCATCTTTCTTCCCTCAGGAGCATTTGATAACTTGATGTCATTGAGAGTTCATATGCCAGCCAACAGTGCTCCATCCCCAAGATACACCATTCCTTAAAACCTTTTTCTGCTCAGCCAATTAGATTCTCGGAGCAGGTGATTGCAGACCTGACCTGATTTGAATATCTTTGTGAAGAAATTCTTCCATTAAGGAAGCCATTCCTTGGGGCTCAAGTAGTGCTTGCCCAGTGCTCTGCTTCTGTGTTTCAAATGGAATGGTTGAGGAGGATCAGCAGACACGTTACCTTGGTGAGAGTTTTTTTTTCAAATGGGTTTCCTTGGATCGGACAAGGACCAGGGGAACCCCCTAGCTTTCAGGACGAGAAGCTAGCTCTGAAATTCAGTGTCAGGAAGGGCAAACTTCTATAATTAGTGGGTTTTAGGCCACATTGGTGTCTTTCAGATCAGATTTAAGATCTACTCAGTGACTTCTTCTGTGCTCCCCAGCGTCCACCCCCCAACCCTCCCTCCCCGAGCCCTCCTTGCTTCTGCAGCGCCGCTCCCCTCTTCGACCCCCAGCCCTCCGGGAGGGCCGAGGCAGCTCCCGCGGCTGCTCGCCACCTCCTTGCTGCCTTCCATAGCTCAACCCCGCGCTTCCTCCGGTCCTCCCGAGGCGAGCGAAACGGCAGACTGCTGCGCCGTGGAATAAAACGCTTACTAACTCAGTGGCTACCCCTTCGCTTTCCCCATGCCCACCTCTGCACAAACGAGACACGGACCCCAGATCTCGAAAAACACCGCTGATCAGCCCGCTCGTTCCCCTCCATTGAAATGCAATCCTATTCCCGCGCCAAAGCTGTGCGTCCAGCAATCGCGTCTTGGCCGACACACGCCGCGGTCCCCCAAGCGGGCCCGCTGGTCCTGTCATCTCAGACCGCCCCGCCTCCCACCCGGGCCTGGGCCTCCTCCCCGCCTCCCGCCCGCGGACCTCCCCGCCCGTCCCGCCCGCGGAGCTCCCCGCCCCGTCCTCGGCTCCTCCGCGGTCGCCATTGGTGGCGGCCCGCCCCAGAGGGCGCCCATTGGCCAGGCGGGGAGTCACTCACCCGGCGCATTCCGCCACCCGCAGGCTTGCGGGGAAACTTCCTTATTATTGTGACGCCGAAAGCGGAGACACCCGGAGTCCGGCCGGAGAGCCTGTCACAGTCGGAATCCCGAGCGGCGGTTCAGCGCCTGCCAAGGTGCGTGGGGTGGGGGCCGGGGTTCCCGGGAGGAGGGCCCCGCGCAGCTGCCCCCGGCGCGGCCGCCGCGTTCCACGGGGCGCGTCGGTCAGCGCGCGGCGCCCGGAGGGGCTGCTGCGGCTGCGGCGCTTCCTCGCCGACCCGGGGCCGGGCGTCTGCAGTGCCTGCGGGGCACCCTCGGCCTTGCGCGCGCGCCACCCTGGCGTGCTGGGGGGCTCGCCCTCCGATCCAAAGGACCCCCCGCGCCCGGAAAGGCCGGAAGCTGCGTTAAAACTGGGAGCGCCCCCAACCTGGACTCGACTGTTCGCGGTCCAGGAGGAATTGCGACGCGGAAAGTCAAAAAAGGAGGATCCTCCCCTTCCTCCTCGCCTGTCCCTATTTACATTCCGGGGCTCGGGAGACACCCTTGGCGGGGCGGGCGCGGGCGCTTCCCGGCCAAACGGGAGCGGGGGAGGCCTCCGCGTTGGAGGGAACCCCCGCGGCCGCGAGGAGTTGGCGCCGGGGACGCAGGGCTCGGCGTCCGCGGTGACAGCGCCCGTGGGGCCGCGGCGCCCGGCACCTCCCACCTGGTGGAGGCCGTGCCCGCGCGTCCGTCCGTGTCCGCCTTCTGGGCGGAGTTGGGGCGAGGGTGTGTGTGTGTGTGTGCGGACACGTGCGCGCGGGAGTGTGTGTGTGTGTTTGGACACGTACGTGTGCGGGGTGTCGGCAGCTGGGAGGTTGGGGGCAGGTGGCGCTTGGAGTCATTGGTAAATGTGTGGAGTGGGCAAACCCGGACGCAGAGCGTGTGTAGCCCTGAACCCGAGGAGCCCCGGAGCGCGGTGGAGACGGCACCCAGGCACCCAACGCCACTGTGCATTGGTTTGGAGTAAATGCACAGTGTGCCCTGAGGAAGGTGCATTTGAACTTTGCTTTCGGCAGCTCGCTGTTTCTGGCTGTTTGCTGACTCCATGCTACTTTAGCTGGGAGATCGGCCCCGTTAGGCAGTACCTTAAATTCAGAGCGAAGCCTTCCAGGATTCTGCTTGCAATCCTTACCCGCGAAACGCTTTAGGAAAGACGATTCAAGAGCTCTTGCATTTTTTTGTGTGTGTCTTCTGGCTCTTTCCACAAATAGGAAGCTATTTCTAGAACCTTTCATTTGGTGATCTGATAACATCAAGTGAGCTGATTTTTAACTCCAGACTGAGAAGGAAGAAAAATGAAATAAAATGAGGATTAACAGCCTTTTTAGATGAAGTGACTAGATAGAGAGGGATCTTGTTTTAGCTGGCAGATTTACTGTGTCGCTCTCTTTTAGTAGTACTTTCCTTTACCCTGGGGGGGGGGGGCAGGGGAATGACCTTAAAATAAGAAAAGGGGAGTAATATAGGCACCCCCCCCCCCCTTTAAAGCAAAATAGATTAATTACACATCATTGACCACATTGAGCTAGGAACCTTCTGGAGAAAGTTCAGAAATCAGGGAGGAAGGTTTGAAACCTCTTTGGAAAAATACCTCTTTTGGCTTGGGGAAAAAACCCGATTGATTAACATGCAGTTTTTGCTTATTCAAAAAGTATGCAGTTGGGTTTGTATTTTTTTTTTTTAAACAAACACAATCTAAAATGTTCCAAATGGTGTGGTTGGAACCACTGGTTATGGCATTTCATTCTGAGTAACAGACTTCTTAAGATTTGCATAATTTAAAAAAAATTTAATACATAGGTTTGCACCCCTACTGGAGATACAAGATAGTTTTGCATCAGTTTAAGAAATAAAAGTAATATTCTCCAAAGTGAATGGGACTTTCTACATAAGATAGAAATAAAGTTACGATGATAATATCTTAAAATCATGAGGGACTTTTTCTTTTGAGAGACTAAAGGTGCCTCTCAGTCGCATCTTGTTTTCTGTGATAGAGGATATGGTGTTGGAAGGAAGGGAAGATACCAGAAAGTCTTCAAAACCAGTTGTGGCAAAATAAGCTATGTGTGTGGTACATGGAAAACATGGGAGAAAATAGACAAAATTGAATTATAGTTTCAAAATTTCTCTTCTTAACCTAAATGGGAGATTTAAAAATAATTTCATTTTTATTTTAGTATCTGCTACAAGTGCTAGGAATTTTTAAAGGTGCTACCTATGTCTCTAGTTTAGAGATGATAGCTTCATAAGGTTCTTGTTCGTATTTAACAGTCTTGAGGTACCATGTTTGGGGAATATTTGTTTTCAATAACATGAAGGTATTTTGTAGAGTTTCATGCTAATGCTTTTTATTTCTTTAACTTGCAGATCTGCAGGGTGAGGGGTAACCATTCTGGCTCCTTGTCCAAATGCCAAGTGTGTGACCTGTGGTGAGTTACTTGATTCCTCTGACCCTCAGTTTCCTCATCTTGTACATTGAGATAATGTCTATGCAAATTGACCGTCACTCCAACACAAGATGGGTGCCCCCATGTGGACACAAGATGGGTGCCCCCATGTGGACACAAGATGGCTGCCACAAGATGGCCGGCAGGGGCAGGCAGTTTTGGGTGATCAGGCCAGCAGGGAAGGGCAGTTGGGAGGGACCCAGGCCTACAGGGGAGGGCAGTTAGGGGTGACCAGGCCTGTAGGGGAGAGAAGTTGGGTGGTACCAGGCCTCCAGGGGAGGCAGTTGGGGCGGGGGATTAGGCCTGCAGGGGAGGGCATTGGACGTGACCAGGCCAGCAGGGGAGAGAAGTTAAGGGCGACCAGGCTTGCAGGGGAGGGCAGTTGGGGGGGACCAGGCCTACAGGGGAGGGCAGTTGGGGATGACCAGGTCAGCAGGGGAGGGCAGTTAGGGTGACCAAGCCTGCAGGGGAGAGAAGTTGGGGATGACCAGGCATGCAGGGGAGGCAGTTGAGGGGGACCAGACCTGCAGGGGAGGGCAGTTGGGGGCGATCAGGCTGGCAGGGGAGGACAGTTGGGGCGACCAGGTCCGCAGGGAAGGGCAGTTAGGGCCAATTGGGCCAGCAGGGGAGCAGTTAGGAGTCGATCAGGCTGGCAGGGGAGTGGTTAGGGTGTGATCAGGTTGGCAGGCAGAAGTGGTTAGGGGCGGCAGGCAGGCAGGCAGGCAAGCGGTTGGGAGCCAGCAGTCCTGGATTGTGAGAGGGGTCCCAGATTGGAGAGGGTGCAGGCTGGGCTGAGGGACACCTCCCCCCCCACCGTGCATGAATTTCGTGCACCAGGCCTCTAGTAATTTATATAAAGAACTCGAGTTACTACAATTGCCTAGAGAGGGACCTTAACAAATCCTTAATGACTTTCTTTTGCTGTGATGTGAAGAGAACTGGGTGAGCCCAGGAGGTAGGAGACCTAGTTTCTAGTCACTTCTTCATCCACTTATTTCTCAGAGGACCAAGGTTACTAGGCCATGGAAGGCCTCAGCTGCCATTAAAATGAAGTTAGGAATGTAAGTTTCTTGCCTAAAGGTTAGGTTAAGTGGACACTTAAGGTATCCTTAATAAGGTGATCTCTTTGATGCTATACCTCTGCCCTTTTTAGACATGTTCTACATTTAGAAATAGAACTTGCTGGTGTCAGGGATATATGTTTTTGTGTGTGAACCTGTAAGTGAACTAGTTTTTTGTTTAAAATATATTCTTATTGATTTCAGAGAGGAAGGGAGAGGGAGAGAGAATGATGAGAGAGAATCATTGATCGGCTGCCTCCTGCATGCCCCACTCTGGGAATTGAGCCCACAACCCCGGGTATGTGGCCTGACTGGGAATTGAAGTGTGACCTCCTGGTTCATAGGTCAACGCTCTATCACTGATCCACACTGGCTGGGTGTGAACTAGTTTTATTATAAGTCAGGGTAGACATGGGAAAAAGTCTGGCTAACTCTGTTGAGATTGCTTCACTTACCCTTCTCATATCTGGCTAGCTTAGGTCTGGTTACCTATAAGTTGGAATCCTACTTTTGTCACTTAACTACTTATTTACATGTTCTTGGGCAAGTGACCTAACCTTGCTAAGCCTTGAGATTATTGTAAAGGGCAAATTAAATAATCTGTATAAAGTTTTTAGCACAGACTCATGCACAGTAGGCTTGCAGTAATAATAGATATTACTTTTTCTTTATTCATCAACTATTTATTGAGCTCTTACTATGTGCCAGGCACTATTCTAGTCTTTAGGGATAGAGAAATGAACAAAAGTGAATGAGAAAAACATGGATGGGAGTACCCAGGATAGCAAATGCCAGGTGAAGAACATTGCTAAAACTGGGTCTTTAAATTCATGGACACCATTAGCTACTAGATATGGGGGTTCTACCAGAGTGTACTTTTAGATGAAAGCTGTATTAATGGCTGGTTTCTCTTCAGTGCACTGAACTTTTCTCCTGAAGGATGATTTTCCTGCCTTCTGCTGTAATTTTGGCAAAGTGTCTTGATGACCTAGACCAGATTTTCTATTAGGGTTAATAAACCATTCATAGGACTACAGCTTATTTGTGGTTGTCATTTAGCTACTTCTCTTAGTAAGTAGTTTTTATTTGACTGCTTGAAGATTCCCTTACTGTAACTCAGGTGGGAAGGATTTTGAACAATAGTCCTATTTGTCTTTTGTCATAAATGGTTTCTATTAGTCAGTTAAAGATGAGGCCATACTTCAGGCTTGCAGTTGTCCAAAGCTCTCAGAGTGTAGCTGATCCTCAAGGACTGATTCATGCTAAACAAATTTATAAGAAGCTGATAGATCCAGGATGTTGAATTAATTATAAGAAGTAGAAATGCCAAGAAGCCTGAGATGCTTTGGTCAGTTGGTCATGGTGTTCTTTCTACATAGTAGGATCTGCCTTGGAAAACAAGTTATTTAAGGGTGCTTAATTACTCATGGAATCTAAGCAAGGCAAGTGGCTAGGTGAATCTAATGACTAATTATAGTACTTCAGTTCTTAAACAGCAAAGTTATCAGCAAAAAATATAAAAATGTGAAAAATGTGGCAGTCAAAAAGACCACTTTTGAGAGTCAAAACAAGAAGGCAGAGCATTATCTTATTTGACTTCAACTGGGAACATGTGCATAGGATGATTGAAATTTTTCATCTCTTTGCACATGTCTGGGAATGATTGCAAAAATGTTCTGAGCACTGATTTTGGGGTTACAAACAAATTTTAGTGAGTAGGCAAATTCACAAGCATGGGATTGCAAATAATGAAGAACAACTGTACTTAGAGATAGTGAAGGAGGTGGTGCTGGACATTTTTGTTTAGTATGAATAAAGCTGCTGTGAGCATTGTTTATAGATTTTTATATTATTGATTTTTAGAGAGGAAGGGAGAGAGACAGACAGACATTGATATGAGAGAAACATGATTGGTTGCCTCCTGCATGTTTTTCAACTGATGATCGACCAAAACCTGGGAATTGAACCCAACACCTTTTGGTATATGGGACCACACTCCAACCAACTGAGCCACTCCTGGCCAGGGCTGTTTATAGATTTTTGTGTAGACAAATAATCATAGCTTCTTAATACCATATTTTTAGACACATTGTACTTGGCTGGTTAAGGGGATGGCTTAATGGTACTGTTGCCTAATCTCATTCATTATCTCCTAATTCTGGTTAATTTCCCTCTTAGAGGGTAACTTTATTTTCAGGTTTCCAGGACATTTTGTATTGTATACTGACTATAATTTAGTCATTCTGCAAGTATTTTTGTGGTCTTTGCTCCTGTAGGTGACATATAAATCTACTTGGGTGGCATTGTAGCCCACTGGATAAGACTGTGGACATTGGCTTAAGATTTGCAGCCTGGTTCTGGCTCCTTTCGGCTGTGTGACCTTAGGCATGCTTGTTAATCTCTCTGAACCTTGCTTTCTCTGAAAATGAGGCTAAAAATAGTACTTATGGCACAGAGTTGGTGTGAAGATGAAATTAGATAATGAAATAATATGCTTATTAGTACAGTGAATGATGTATAGTAAGTACTGTGATGTTACTTATATAACTACTAGAGGCCTGGTGCACAAAATTTGTACACTCAGTGGGGGAGGGGTTCCTCAGTCCTGCCTGTGCCCTCTCGCAGTCCAGGAACCCTTGGGGGATGTCCTACTGAAGGCTTAGGCTCGCTCCCCGCAGTCGGACATCCATAGTGCTGCTGCGGAGGTGGGAGAGGCTCCCGCCACTGCCACTGCGCTCGCCAGCCGTGAGCCCAGCTTCTGGCTGAGTGGCGCTCCCCCTGTGGGAGTGCACTGACCACCAGGGGGAAGCTCCTGCATTGAGCATCTACCCCCTGATGGTAAGTACGCATCATAATGACCAGTTGTTCTGCTGTTTGGTCGATTTGCATTTTTGCCTTTTATTATATAGGACTAGTGGCCCGGTGCACGAAATTTGTGCATGGGGGAGGGGGGGTTCCCTCAGCCCAGCCTGCACCCTCTCACAATCAGGGACCACTGGCTCCTAACCGCTCATCTGCCTGCCTGCCTGATCACCCCTAAATGCCTCTCCCTGCCTGCCTGAATGCCCCTAACCCCTCTGCCTGATTGCCCCTAACCTCTCTGCCTGCCTGCCCGACTGCCCCTAACTGCCTGCCTGCCTGATCTCCCCTAACTGCCCTCCCCTGCTGGCCTGATTTTGTCCCCAATGGCCCTCCCTTGCCAGCCTGATCTTGCCCCCAACTGCCCTCCCCTGCCGGCCTGATTTCGTCCCCAATGGCCCTCCCTTGCCAGCCTGCTCTTGCCCCCAACTGCCCTCCCATGCCGGCCTGATCTCTACTGCAACTGCCCTCCCCTGCCAGCCTGATTGCCTCTAACAGCCTCTTCCTTATCCCCCACCACCATGACTTTGTCTGGAAGGAAGTCAGACGTCCAGAAAATGGCCAGTCGACCTGGTCTAATTAGCATATTACCTTTTAGTAGTATAGATAGATTATATAGGATAGGATTGCTTAAATAGGGGGAGGGGGGGAGAAAGCCTTTTTCATCAGGAGGAGATTGCAGACAAAAATACATAATTCCTACATCTGGACTGATAGCCAGTCTTATGCACTATACTGCCAAACTGGTCATTAAAAAATTGAACCACTTTCCTACATATTACACCAAACAGCTGTTGCCCTTAAAACCCCTTCTCAGCTCCCACCTTAGGTTCTGCCTTTGCAGTTCATCCAGATTAGGTTCTGATTGGTCGGTTTCTATGCCAGTCAGCATCAAAAGCTCCGCCTCCTAGGCAGCCATTGGCTCCTCGCAGTTCACCCAGATTTGGTTCTGATTGGTCGGTTTCTATGCCAGTCAGCATCTTTGGGCCTGATCATAGAGGCAGGGCTGATCAGCAGCTGCCCCAGGCTGCTGGCAAGTGGGCTGAACTGCTGACCTCTGGGGGAGAGAGAGAGGCTTGGCTGCCACTGCTGATCAGCCCTGTCTCTTTTTCTCTGAGAGGTCAGCAGTTGAGCCTGCTTACCTGCTGCGCACGCAACCAGGTGTTCAGTCGTTTTGGATGTTATGACCCTGGCTCTTTATATATATACTAGAGCCCCCGTGCATGAAATTCGTGCATGGGGGTGTGTGTCCCTCAGCCCAGCCTACACCCTCTCCAATCTGGGACCCCTCGAGGGATGTCCGACTGCCCATTTAGTTGGACATCCCTCTCACAATCCAGGACTGCTGGCTCCCAACTGCTCGCCTGCCTGCCTTCCTGATTGCCCCTAACCGCTTCTGCCTGCCAGCCTGATCACCCCCTAACCACTCCCCTGCCAGCCTGATTGATGCCTAACTGCTCCCCTGCCAGCCTGTTTGCCCCTAACTGCCCTCCCCTGCAGGCCTGGTCACCCCTAACTGCCCTCCCCTGCAGGCCTGGTCACCCCTAACTGCCCTCCTCTGCAGGCCTGGTCCCCCCCAACTGCTCTCCCCTGCAGGCCTGAGTCCCCCACAACTGCCCTTCCTTGCAGGCCTGGTCACTCCCAACTTCCCTCTGCCGGCCTGGTCACCCCTAACTGCCCTCCCCTGCAGGCTTGATCACTCCCAACTGCCCTCCCTTGCAGGCCTGGTCCCTCCCAGCTGCCCTCCCCTGCTGGCCATCTTGTGGTGGCCATCTTGTGTCCACATGGGGGCAGGATCTTTGACCACATGGGGGCAGCCATCTTGTGTGTTGGAATGATGGTCAATCTGCATATTACTCTTTTATTAGATAGGATAGAGGCCTGGTGCATGGGTGGGGGCCAGCTGGTTTGCCCTGATGGGTGTTCCGGATCAGGGTGGGGGTTCCCTTGGGGCGTGGGGTGGCCTGGGTGAGGGGCCTATGGTGGTTTGCAGGCTGACCACGCACCCCGGCGACCCAAGTGGAGGCCCTGGTATCTGGGATTTATTTATCTTCTACAATTGAAACTTTGTAGCCTGGAGCAGAGCCAAGCCTTTTGCTCGCTCTGTGGTGGCAGCCATTTCTTTTGGGATTTATTTATCTTCTATCATTGAAACTTTGTAGTATTGAGTGGAGGCCTGGGCCGGCAAGGGCAGGCGGAAAGCTTGGCTTCCTCCATTGCCGGGGAAACCCAAGCCTCCCTCCTGCTCTGTGGCCGCAGCCATCTTGGTTGGGTTTATTTGCATATTTACTCCTGATTGGCTTGTGGGCATGGTTTGTGGGTGTAGCAGAGGTATGGTCAATTTGCATATATTTCTTTTATTAGATACACTAGAGGCCCGGTGCACGAAATTCGTGCACGGAGGGGGGTTGTCCCTCAGCCCAGCCTGTACCCTCTCCAATCTGGGACCCCTTGAGGGATGTCCGACTGCCCGTTTAGGCCCGATCCCTGTGCCCACCGCCCGGGAATCGGGCCTGAGCCAGCAGTCAGACATCCCTCTCTCAATCCAGGAATGCTGGCTCCCAACTGCTTGCCTGCCTGCCTTCCTGATTGCCCCTAACCGCTTCTGCCTGCCAGTCTGATCACTCCCTAACCACTCCGCTGCCAGCCTGTTTGCCCCCAACTTCCCTCCTCTGCCGGCCTGGTCACTCCTAACTGCCCTCTCTTTCAGGGTTGATAACCTCCAACTGCCCTCCCTTGCAAGCCTGGTCCCTCTCAACTGCCCTCCCTTGCAGGCCTGATCCTTCTCAACTGCCCTCCCTTGCAGGCCGGGTGCCTCCCAACTGCCCTCTCCTGCTGGCCATCTGTGGTGGCCATCTTGTGTCCACATGGGGGCAGGATCTTTGACCACATGGGGGCAGCTATATTGTGTGTTGCAGTGATGATCAATCTGCATATTACTCTTTTATTAGATACGATAGAGGCCTGGTACAGGGGTGGGGGCCAGCTGGTTTGCCCTGAAGGGCGTCCCGGATCAGGGTGGGGGTTCCCTTGGGGTGTGGGGTGGCCTGAGCGAGGGGCCTGTGGTGGTTTGCAGGCCGGCCATGCGCCCTGGCAACCCAAGCAGAGGCCCTGGTATCTGGAATTTATTTTCCTTCTACAATTGAAACTTTGTAGCCTGGAGCGGAGCCAAGCCTGGGGCTCCCTCCGAGGCCGGCAGCCATTTGTGTTGGGGTTATAATTGAAACTTTGTTGCCTTAAGTGGGTGAGCCCGGCCAGGGTGTGCTGAAAGCTTTGCTTCCCCTGTTGCCGGTGGCAACCCTGGCCTGTTCTCTCAAGCTCCATTCTGCCGCCATTTGTTTGAATTTGTTTACCTTCTATAATTGAAACTTTGTAGCTTGAGTGGAGGCTTAGGCCTGGCAAGGGCAAGCGGAAAGCTTGGCTTCCTCTGTTACCTAGGAAACCTTGCTCTCTGTGGCTGTAGCCATCTTGGTTTGGGTTAATTTGCATACTCGCTCTGATTGGATGGTGGGCGTGGCTTGTGGGTGTGGCTTGTGGGTGTGTCAGAGGTATGGTCAATTTGCATATTTTTCTATTATTAGATAGGATAGGATGACTACTTTCAACACTATTAGTAACTGTTCTTCTGAGATGCAAGGTATCTGAAGAATATTATCGATCGATGTTTTGATAATATTTTTAAGAAATAAAAGAGGTTATTTTTAAAAATTGATTACATCTATTACTCAATGTGATTTCCTCTGACCTATTTTCTAAAACCTTTTTTACAAAATGTTTTTCTAGGCTGCATGAATCCCTGAAGGATAAGAACAATGTTATGTTGGGGATATTGGTCACTGGGCCAACCTGGAATCAGCACTAACCTACAAGGAATTGTGGCTGAGCCACAGGTGTGCGGATTTATATCAGACAGAAGTGTCAAGGAAGTAGCCTGTGGAGGAAACCACTCCGTGTTCCTGCTGGAGGATGGAGAGGTTTACACCTGCGGCTTGAACACCAAGGGGCAGCTGGGCCATGAGAGGGAAGGAAACAAGCCAGGTGAGTGCACCTTGTCTGCCTTGATGACTGGCGAGAAAGACTGGGAATGGGAGAGTGCTGGTGGAAGATTCTCAGGGAGGCTCTTTGAATGGTGTAGGATTTTCTGTGTGGAACTTTTGTGTCTAATTCAAGCCTTTTGATGGAAAACCAGACATTTCCTTTCCATCTTTTTTTGTTGTTGACGTTAATCCTCACCCGAGGATATTTTTCCATGGATTTTTAGAGAGAGTGGAAGGGAAGGGGAGAGACAGAGAGAGAAACCTCAATGTGAGAAAGATACATTGATTGGTTGCCTCCGCATGTGCCCTGACCAGGGCTGGGCATCAAGTTGCAATTGGTATGTGCCCTTGCCTGGGATCAAACCCGGGACCCTTCAGTCCGCTGGCTGACACTCTACCCCTGAGCCAAACCGGCTAGGGCTCCTTTTCATCTTATTAGACAACACCTGTTGTTTCAGTTACCAGGGGAGGGAAGTTGACTAGTTAGTTTAGAGTTAGAGAAATAGATTTTTCTCCCATAATTGAATGTTAACACATTGTGATTATTTTGTGAATAGGTAATCCTCATACAATCAATATCAGAAGCATTTCCCTCTAATTTTTCCTCCAAAGTGCCTATTTATTCATTTATTTCTGCAACATGTTTTGTTAAGCAATTTGAGCTAAGCACTATGCTTGGTGTTGTGAGTAGAAAGTGAATGAGATAGTAACGATTTGGCTCCAGGGAACCCATGTGGAAGAATGTGTGAGATAAGTTGGAGAACATGCTGGGGGGAGTAAAGGAGAGGGATTCATTTCGCCTTTGGAGGTCAATCAAGTAGGAAGCAGGAGTAGTACTTCAGCAAGTGTGTGTATGTTTAATGCACACACCTGGGTGTACCCAGTGATTAAAGGCATGGGTATGATGGTGCAGTCCTTGTTCAGGGAATGTTGCATAGTTTGGTGAGACTGTTGATGGAGGGTGAGAGAGGAGAAGTTGGAAAGGTAGAGGGCTGATTAGATTTCTTAAGTTTTAAGGTCTTTCATTTATTGATAACAGGTGCTGTGTGTATTTAAAGTCCATTGGTTTAAGTTCTTTTTCCTTCCACTTTTTCTGTCTAAAGGATCTAAGTTTGACCTTCAGTGTGTGTTTATATAGCATAGATCTATCTATAAGGTACTTTCTTAGTCTTGGATTTCAGCTACATTTAGAGGAGTGGTGATATTTGAATGAGTCTCCTTTTGGTGAGAAATTATAAGATAGGGTCTTAAACTGTGACCATGCTGTATTTTTCATATTAGCATGGCATGTGTCATTTTCTTTGTTACTTGCTGATTTTTTTATTTACTCCAAATCAAGTGAAGATACTGAAGCTTCATTAAAGGACAGTCTTGCTGTTTTTTTTTCTAGATGATTTTACTCTTTTATGTTTATTTAGGCAAATCATTTTGGTGTCAGGATGAGCTTATTTTTTCTGTGACACTGGCTCCCTCTTTTCTCATATTTATTTCCTCCCATAACAAGTGACTACATTCTGCAGTTGCCCTGTCCAAATATCAGTGTTAACATTTCATCAGTTTTATGTTGCCCACTGGATAAAGGGCCGCAGGGCTGCTCTTAGGTAGAATTATTAAGTATGTGAAGTATGATTTATGGGCTTTCCCCCCATTCTTTGCCTCTAGGTTCCCTCTTGGGAACCCTGCCTGCCATATCCTACCAGGCCTGCTCACCTGCAGCAGTACCCAGTGTCCTAGACAGTGGTTTCTGGACTTGTAACCCTTGGACTCTTGGGATTTCAAGGAAG
Organism: Cnephaeus nilssonii; assembly: GCF_951640355.1. Classification (NCBI taxonomy): domain Eukaryota; kingdom Metazoa; phylum Chordata; class Mammalia; order Chiroptera; family Vespertilionidae; genus Cnephaeus; species Cnephaeus nilssonii. The sequence goes on along the minus strand of NC_137072.1, from coordinate 60,322,958 downwards.
TGGTTTGTAGCATGGTCCATATGTACACCTTTATGTATACAATGCACCTGATCCTAGAGTTTTTCAAATGTGAGTACATCTTGGTTTTTTTTACATCTTGTTTTTAACTAAAATAAAAATTCAGTTAACAGTGTCACCAATTCATAAATTGAGTTAGTAATTCCTATTCATTTCGTTTTACCAATTAATATAATACCGAACTGTAATATAGAATTATTATGGAGGTGGCAGGGAGGTGTTTTACTTTTAAAAATGTTTTTCGTATTAGAAGAGAGTAAAAGCCAAGGTCATCTTTTCTCTCCTGTTAAAACTCACCCGTGTCTTACTTTAATCTCCTACTTTTGCTCTGTTTCCCCAGATTAGAGTCAGTGTCTTAACAACTCATGCTTACAGAGGGGTCAGTGGCAGGTCACAGCCCAACATCATGCTCCTTCTTTTGGGAATATCTACATTCCCTCAGGGCTTAGAGATCCTTTAGGCCCATTTCTCATCAGTGACCCCTGAAGGACTTGTGTTCACCCTGACCAGCCTTTGAAGGGAGTATTTTGGGGACCGGGAGGAGATCTTTCCATTTCTCCTATAGAGACAACATGGTTAGGGTGAATTCTGGAGTCAGACAGACCTAGTGGCGGCATTACCGTGCTCTGATTCTGTATTTTAGAGCCTCAATTCCCTTTCCTATAAAAAGAGGAGACTTTGGGTTCTAGTGTAGCTCTTAAAGTAGTTTCAAATGATAAAAGAAGATCCACAAAGCTAACTGTAGCCTGTGAAGTCTGCCCTCCTGCCTGTTTTCTCTGTGACTGTGCCTTCTGTCAGGCAGCGTCCCAGCAGAGCTGGTTGCTCAGGATGACTCATGGCACACCCTTTGCCTTAGAACCTGGGGTGAGAAGGTTCAACTTGGGGTGGCAGGTGAGAAAGGAAACAAAATCCTTGTAATCCCACAATGGCGCAAAGATCTGTGGAAGGCACTGTGGTGACTACATCTGAGTGCAATGTGACGTTCTACCAGTGGAGCCTCCTGCCACCAGCTTCATGGAGTAGTGGTGGGTGGTTTGTGGGCCTCTGGGAGTGAGGAGCAGCCACTCTTGCTTCTGCCTGAACGTTGGGTCAGGCCAGTTCTCTCTGCAGTAAAGGCTGAGTGATTGCAAGAGACTTGAGCTAGAGGTATGCCAAGAAGGCTTTTGGATTCGACCACAGAATCCAGCCAGTGTTTATAATATGAATTTCAAATAAACAAGTTTCTAGTGTAAATTACAATAGATTCCAGAAATTTCTGTCATTGGCAAAGCTTGCCTATTAATTATAAACTCCATAGCAGTTTCAGAATAGTTCCTCTTTGAATGGAAAGATTATGTGGATGAGCACTTTCCCCGCTCTCTCTTTTTTTAAAAATATATTTTTTATTGATTTCAGAGGGAAAGGAAGAGAGAGAGAGTGAAACATCAATGATGAGAGAGAATCATTGATTGGCTGCCTCCTGCATGTCCCACACTGGGGATCGAGCCCACAACCCGGCCATGTGCCCTTGACCGGAATTGAACCCAGGACCCTTCAGTCTACCGGCCGACACTCTATCCACTGAGCCAAACTGGTTAGGGCCCTCTCTTCTAACTTTTTCATTGGTAGGTATGTTCTAAATATGGGTACCATTTGGGTTTATTTTTAATGAGTGGGAAAAGAGAAAGAGCTTGTTTTCTATATGTGCTTATTGAGAACTGTGACCTGGAGAGCTGCTAGGCGTGGAGGTGGTGACAGACAGAGACCCTGTTTCAGGTAGCCTGTGCTGGCCCTGGCCCACAGAAATGCTGCCCCCAGGTAACCACTGTGGTATTTGGGGAGGGAACTTGGTAGAAGGCCACCTCCTCAGAGGACATGTTTCTGGGGATAGTGGGCAAGTCTGAGATTTCAAGTTGACATCATTGCCCAGACCAAAGGACTCTGCAGTATGAAGGATTAAAAAGAGTGAGGGGAAGGAAAGGTGGAAAGTGATGGTATAGGCAATGTACTAGGACGGAATTCTTCTATTTGAACATGCGTCTTGAGTCAGTCCTGCCAACTGTCACGTATCAATTTATACTGATATTTTTAGTATAAATATATTTTTAATATATTTTTATTGATTTCAGAGAGGAAGGGAGAGGGAGAGAGATAGAAACATCAATGATGAGAGAGAATCATTGATTAGCTGCCTCTTGTATGCCCCCTACTGGGGATTGAGCCGGCAACCTGGGCTTGTGCCCTTGACCGGAATCGAACTTGGTACCTTTCAGTCTGCAGGCTGATGCTCTATCCACTGAGCAAAACCAGCTAGGGCTATACCGACATTTTATACCTTGTGTCTAACTGGCACAGTTGCAAGGTACACAAATGCATTTTTTGGAGGCATCCTGTACCTGTGACAGAGCAGTGATACAAAGCACTCCACCAGTGGACAAAGCACTCCACCAGTTTGTATGGTTGTCTTCTTTTTTTTTCTCCTTGAAAACATGTAATAGTTTCCAATTGCTTTTATTGCTCCTAAGGCAACTGTGCTTTCCTTGTACTCTCATTTCTCTCCTCAGTGCTGCCCTATGTGACCAACTTCCCTGTGTGGAGGAGAGAAGGCATTTTAAGGGCACGTCCAATACTAAAACTCCTGGTTATGCAGGCACATATATTTTTCCATTGTGTCAGGCAACTTAGGGTTCCAGCTTAGGTGTCTCCATGACTCATTCAGTTGTGCTTCGGCCAAGGGCAAAGATGCCTGTGATTCCCAGAAACATTTTTCGTGGGCAGAATGCCAAACCCCGTCTAAACTCGGTGTCCAGCTTTTAAAAAAAAAGTGTTGGATTATAATTGTTTTGAATATTCTTCTCCCACATGACTTTCTCTCTTTATGCTCTCCCTTGTGTTGTGATACATTCTTAACTCCCCCTTCCAAAATCAGGGATGGTTTCAGTGATTAGGACATTGTATGATTATATTTCTAATTTCTTCATGTTTTTGCTCATGAATTCATCTGGTAACTTCCTAAGACACACACTTACAGAGTTGCATTATAGGAAGACTCATGTGCCTTTTAAATAAAGCATGCAAACAAAACGTGAACTATTTTCTAAATGATCACTTTATTTTATAAGTGATCTATCTTGGAATATTTTATTAAACTAAAATAGGAACTGGTTGCCTAAAGAGAAAATTGAAAAATTTTACCTCAGTTTACTGTGCTTCTCTTATTCCCACCCAGCCACATTGTCAGCACTAGTCTTCAGCTAAATGGACAGTTTTTCTTTCCCAGTATTTACTCAATTTTTCATATTGGGATTAGCATAAACTAATCCTCTGAATTATTATAAACCTCCTAACCTTTCTTCCTATCTTTAGTAGACAAGAACTGTATTAGCTGCAATTATTTAGTTTAACCTAATTTGACTATGTTAAATTTTAAAAATTTCTGCATAGACATCCCAGGAAGCCTTTTCCTAGCAAACCCCAATTTATAAGTAGACTAACATTTCTGTGTCAACCCTTTTGGATTCATATCTATGATTGGTTCCTTTTACTTTCTCCTGAGTTAGTTTCTCTCTTGCAGGTAATTGAATCCAATTCACATTCACATTTTGTAGTCAGTCTAATCATTTCCATGATGCCCATCACCGTATGTAACGGCTCTTCTGCTGTTTTGATAAATGAGGTTTATAAAGCAGAACATCTCAAAAGCCTTAATTCTCAGAGCTGTGTTTGCTGCTAACCCCGGTAGAAGTAACACTTTGAACTAGCTTATCAGTTTGCTCTCCTGTCACTGAAGGACTCAATAACTTTGTTATGTTGATCAGCTTTCTGCCAAAAAGCAAACTAGCTGAGCTGAAAGGAAATAGAAGAAATTCTATAGTGACTTCCTGTTATTGAAGTGCTTGTTTCCGTAACTCTGATATGAAAGGCAGAAGGTGCCATAGGAAGTGTTCAGATCTCAACACTACACTTGTTAGGGGCCCTGTCCCTTCCTCGTTAGGAGTGGCAGGTGGCCTGGGAGATTGTATACCCTTTCTGATAATGATAATAATGGTGGTAATCAAACTGGTTGGCTTTTTTGATAGCTGAGTGGACAGCTTTCTGGTCCGGAGGCCTAGGGATCAGAAGCAAATGTCATTTAATAATTTTATTTTCTGGTGTGCTTAATCAAGAGTTATAAGGAATTCTATATATGGTACTCAGCCTATTTCTCTAAAAATATTAGAAAATAAATACTTATTAATGAACAATTCTAATGTGAGGTATTATTTGTGACTTTAAAAAATTTGCAGTATATTAAATAATTAACACAGTGGTTTGTATTGTGATACATTTGTTAATTGTAAATGTGGTTAACTGCATATACATATTATAAACTTTCTCTATCTTGATGTGCTTAGCTTTTTTTCTTTATTGTTGACACCATTAGCATTTTTAAGCTGATAAATACTTAATTATGATAGCCCTGTAAAGTAGGTCAGTATTATTATCCTAGGTATATGTAACGAGAAAAGGAAAAGGAGTTGAGTTTGAGTCTTGCTTGGGTACTGACAGTTTGGTTTTAAAATTCTAGAATTATGCCCATAGACATATTTTTAACCTCAGGTTGATTGGCAGAATTAATAGAATTTTTTTCGTTCTTTACCTTATTGGTCCCAAGAAAAGTAACTTGTATATATTGGGCACTTTGGAAAAACTGATTATCCATATAAGACATGCATACATATTTCTTATCTCTACACCATAGTTAACATTGCCTCCAGCATTCTGGACCCAAATTGCAAAGACAGGAGAAACAAACGTCATAGTATGTACACTAAAGGCTACTTTGTGATGCTCCTGGTGGACTTGAAGTGGTTCAGCAACAATTAGGTGGTTTGATATTGCCATAGTTCAGAACATAGAGTGCAATCTGATGCCACCTGAATTCTGTGAACAGTTATTTTAGGCTTCCAGTTAGCTTTGATGGGTGAATCTTTGGACAGAGATGTAAATAACCTGAAAGAAGGTTTTCCTTTTTGCATTCTGCAGTTGCTTAAGAAGAGATCACTCTGAAGTCTGAACCTATCTGATACCTGCTTTTTTGTTTTTAAATGGGCCTGTATCAGTCAGGATGCTTTCAGCAGCAAGTAACAGAATGTAGTACTAAGGTAAATATGGAATAAATAATGAGTAAAACTTAGGACCTTATATAGGAGGCCTAGAGAGAGAGATTTCTAGGATTGGTTAAATCAGGGGCACATCACGCACCCAGGTGCTTCCTATCTTTCTGTTCTGCCATCTTCATTTCCATGGGGTTGTCCCCTCCCGGACACCAGGTAACTGTCACAGCTTCAGTCTTCGCATGCTCACACAACTGGATTCAAAGGCAGACAGAAAGGGGAGTTTCAAAATGGGGACAATTTTTCCCAGGAACCCCCAGCATACATCCTCTTTTGTCTCATTGGCCAGGTCTGGGTTACAGGCCAACTGAGAGCAATCACTTCCATGCATAAGTGAAATAAGAATTATCTGATTGGCACAGTCAAGGATTGTCTCCTAGGTTTGGGGCGGGGCCCAGCACCCCTGATGGTTCTGGTGCAAGGAAGAAGTGGGCGATAGCTGATGGGTAAGCAATGCATAGTGTCTTCCATAAGACCGAGTTCGTAATTGTGTGCAAATTTGGGTCTTTGACACCTTAAAGTGGAATTATGGAGTCTTATTTTTGTTCCATATTATGATCTATAGTTTATTTTATGAATTCAACATCTTCACATCTGCTTTTAAAACAAAACTAATGGCTGTTATCGTGAGGCAATGACTTTTTCTAGTGTTTATTATATGATATGTGATGTCAAATTGTGTATTTTTAGTGTATTATTCATGTTTGTGTCTTAGTTTTAAGTACAACATGGTAGGCACATAGTGTACAAATGTGTGTTACATAAATAAAATGTCTCACAGGTTTTATTATTTTGTTACTTTGCCATGTTCTCTATGAGTTTGGGAGATGGCTTGGGTTGGGTAAACACAGATCAGAGTGATTCGATGTTTTTAAAAATTGCTGAATTTTAAGGGTGGAGAATAAAAGAGTGACTTGAATGGTAAAAATTGCCATTTATCAGGCTTCACAGAACTAAGAGTGGATTTGGTGTCATGTAGCAGAACTTCTCCAAAGAGAGCTGTAGTAGACTCAGCAACTTCAGTTCAGTAAATTCTACCATTAGTTTTACCCATTTTTAGAAAGACTGCAAAAGTCATGAGCTGCCTGAGAACATTTTCTTTAACAAGTGGTATCACCTGGTCCGTGAGTCAGTCATTTATTATTAGTGGTCCGCCCTCCTCCCTCCCCCCGCCATTTAACTGTCAAACTAAAAATCATAAAATGAAGCAGACTCTAAAGTATACCCTTCACAATACCTCTCATCCCTTACTACCACACCTTTCCTCAATACATTTCCAGGCGAATGTGAATATCCGTTTCTTAATATGATTGATACAGATACCTTCCAGTGATAGGAGACTTAATGTTTTTGCAGAATGTGTGGGTATGAATTATGTTTGAGGCAGTGATGGATGGATAGGAGTGGAATTTTATAGTGCTGTGGAGATTTGTTCTTCCTGCCAATTCTCTAGCTCATTGATATAGTTGTAAGATTTTTCTGGGCCCCACTTAAACCCTGCTTATGTTCCCCAAGTGCTTTACCAACAAGGTAAAGCCATTATGCTGTGTTTTTGTTTTTGATGTCAGAATCAGCTTGCTATATTGAAAGTTTTAGTACTGGCCAGGTAAATTCAGTTGGTTAGAGCATCATCCTCATATATACCAAGGTTGCAGGTTAGATCCCTGGTCAGCCAATGAATGCTTTAACAAGTGAAACAACAAATCAATGCTCGCTCTCTCTCTCTCTCTCTCTCTCTCTCTCTCTCTCTCTCTCTCCCCCCCCCCTCCCTCCCTCCCTCCCTCCCTCTCTCCCTCTCTCCCTCCCTCCCTCTTTCTCTCTCTCAAATCAAGCAATCAATAAATAAAAAATTAAAAAAGAAGAAAGTTTTATTTTCTCTTTTGCTACTCTGTCAGCTATTGAAATGGAAACATTGGACTCAGAGATTATCAAAAGGAATATGATTTACCTCATTAAAATTTGAGAACTTTCCATGAGGTCTAGTCACAATAGCATCTCAGCCTTTTAACTTTTTTTGAGCAGGGTGGGAGGGCTTATTTATACTGCTAGGAAGAGAGTTTAAGGCTCTTTTTCCCCCTCTCTTCAAAGGAGAGCTTGCAGAGAATCTTTAACAATTAAAACAACCTGTTTCCCACTTTAGATCGTTTAGTGGTCAATCTGCGTACTTTATCATGTGAAAGGAATCTTTTATTGATTTGGAATTGGCCTAGAGTGCTATATGAATAGCGCCAGTCATGGTTAAATAGGTTGTGCTGATAAAGCAACAAGTTCTACCTTCTGTCTATACAGAACTCAGAGGATATTTGGGCATAAAGTTAAAATAGCGAGTGCGGGGAAGGTGGAGACCATTATGCCCTGAGGCGGCAAGTCCCCTGTTTTTCTCCGAGGAGGTGTAGGCAACACTGATCTCCTCCAGGCCGGCTGGAAACAAGAATGTTGGGAACTAGGAGAGAAAGGAAAGATAGGAAAAATGGAGATAGCAGTCATGCTGAGCTCACCATGAGGCACACATTACATGTTCTTTCTCCTTCATATTCAGGCTGCAGTAATTATGGAGTGGTTTTATTTACTGTGAGGGAGCATGTGATAGGGATACCTCAAACCAGCTGGTCATGAATGAGAGGTTGGAAGTTTTCTGTGATGTCTTTATGAGTGTTATCCCATGCTTTACCTATCTTTCTGTTCTTTATTCTTCACCAAGAGTATCTTTTGAAGCAGAAAAGCTTTAATGAATACATTTAGTATTTGCAGTACAGCAACATTAGTGGTGAACAATGAATATACTATAGTCATTCTGGTTATTGCATGTTCTCCTATTGTTCACTGAGCGTAAAACTTAGATTGACGAGATGCCTGTTTTCTTTCTTACTATTCTAATCTATATATCTAAAAGCCTAAGCGTTAAGAGGGAATGACTGGAACGACCGGTTGCTATGATGCGCACTGACCACCAGGGGGCAGACACTCAACGCAGGAGCTGCCCCCAGCCCGCAGGCCCCCATTGCTGATGGGGCCTGCCGGCCAATCCCCCGGTCCCTCCCCCTGGCTGGCAGGTCCCGATCGCCTGATTGGGGCTGGGCCCCCGGGCTGGGACGGGGAACTGGGGTAGGTGGTGGCGGACGGGGCCCCTTTCCCAGGGGGCCCAAGGGCCGGCTCCCTCCTCGGGGCCGGCGGCCAACCTCCCGTGTTCTTCCCCCCTCACTCCCCCTGAACGGGGAACCTGGGATGGATGGCGAAGGAAGGAGGAGGCGGGGAACCTGATCGGCCCTGATCACCGGCCAGGCCTAGGGACCCCACCCCTGCACGAATTTCGTGTACTGGGCCTCTAGTTTGTCATAAAGCATCTGCTACCCTCTCATATGGTGGGGGATTTGTTTTTTAGGTTTTGTAAATAGCTGCTTTTTATATTTCTAAACTGAAAAAATGTGGTTAAGAGTGAGAAGGGGTGGACCAGTGCCCAGAGAGCAATGAGTGATATTTCTCTTTCTCTCTCTGCCCCCTCCTTCTCTCTCTCTCTCTCTCACCTGTGCAGATATAGGTTGAATGGGGGGAGGGTGCTAGTACATTTCACCCATGGTTGGGCAGGGTCACTAGGCCTACAGAATTTCTTTTCCTTATCATTTTATGAACTTAAGAAAAAAAGTAAATCTCACTGACATCCCTTAGCTAAGTCACTTTATGGATTACCATTTAACTGCCTTGATTTAGGTATTTTTGGGTCAGCCCACTGTTTCAAGTTTGTTCAGTTTAAATGAACCATTCGGTTTGGCAGTGTTGAGCCAAAGGGAGCTGTCTGGAGAATTTAGAATTGGTCATGAGTGTCCAGCCAGGAGAGCTTCAGGCTTTAGTGCCTGGGGCTGAAACCAACCAGTGAAACAAAGCTCTGTGATAGGAAAGACTGGAGGGAGCCAAAAACTTCAAGATAATGAATCCTTTACTGTTTTAGTTTAAGTGGCTACTCTCTGTCCTTTGTTTTGGACTGGCCATGGCAAGGCCAGTCCCACTAGTCAAGAAGAAGCCATGCTTTGGGTTTCTTTCACTTTTACTCTTGTTCTCCTTAATGCATTCTTGACTCTGAATTTTGCTCTGTGTAATTTGCATATTTATATAAAATACTAGGGCACTTTGACTTTTCTTAGGCTCTTATGCAGAATTTATTTCTGGTCAAGATTGCATGGCTGCCCAGGTGAGTCAGACATATGATAATGAGGTATTTTCATCCTAGCTGGTTTGGTTCAGTGGATGGAGAGTCAACTTGGGGACTGACGGGTCCCAGGCTCAATTCCCGTCAAGGTTACATACCTTGGTTGCATTTTAATTTTAAAAATGAGATAATATTATAATACTTCTTTGTAACATTCATTTCCTCTCAATATCTCATGAATATTTTCTATGATGATCATGTTCATACTGATCTATATTAGCTTTTTAAAAGACTGCATATTTCAATTTGTAGTGTATAATCTCAATTCACTTTTAATTTTTTCTGTTAATAGCAGTGCAATGTACAGTATTTCTTTATGATACATTTGTTGAAATTCAACTGTTGTATCAAAGACCATGCAAAACTAAAGCTTATGGAATATTGTCGAAATGTCTGCCTTAAAGTTTGTACTGATGGGTAGTATACTAACATTAGGTGTCTACTAGTTATTTGTTAGGAAGTAAAGGTAGGATTTGTATCATAATTTTAATTTTTTGGTCCTTTCTTCATTTTTACCTAAAAGCTAGTAAATGTGTTCTCTCTATCCTTTGATTTAATCAAAAACAATTTTTCCATTTACCACAGTTTAAATGGTTAATCAAAAGTAGGGACTTTTTACACAGCCTCTTTGACAAGAAGTGGACTAGCAAGTATTTTGTTGTGATTACACATCAGCTTCCAGTGTATATTTTGTGATTTAGTATAGAGAACTTTTTATTATCTTTTGGGTCAGTCCATGGGTTTTGGCTGCCTTCCAAGGAGGCCAAAGTTAAAAATATCTGAGCTCTAAGGAAGCAGAATAGTGCTGTTGGTTAACTGTAGTATGTGGTAAAAATTGGGAGGGTTTGGTTTTTATTCTGGATGAGAACAAATGTTTATGAGATAAACATATATAAATTGGTCTCTGCTCCTAGTTCCTGGCACAGAGCTCCATAAAAACCCTCATAATTTCTTAAGTGATAAGAGCACTTTATAAGCTATCTCTTGTTCTAATATTTGTTTTTTTACCCCATTCCTGGCACAACTTTCTAAAAAACTTGTAAATTCCTAAGTGATAAGAGCATCTTTTGTTCTAATGAGATGGTTGGGTGGGCTCCTAGATGGGGGCTGGTCACCAGAAAGACCAAGCAATGATTAAAAGATTAGAATTTTCAGCTCCCACCTCCCATTCTCCAGAGATGGGAGAGGGGCTGCAGCATGTGTACGTGAGGAAGCCTCTTGTAATAAAGGAGACCCATAGAAGTGGGGGAAACCGGGATTTCTTAACAATGTCCTATTTATATTAGTGGATCTAACACAGATTAATTGATTTTCTAAATGGACCTGTCTTGGTTCTGTCACTTTTGATTCATGTGTTTTTTGAAAATGTTTTAGTTACTCCATTCCCACTGTAAAGGATGGTGATGCTTTGAAATGTCCATGAACTCCCCATTGATTTTGAAATAACCAGTTTGTTTTCTCCTTTTACTAGGAATCATAGTATTTTAATGTCCGTGACTTCCTTAGCAGTCATTTGAGACATCTTAATGCAGTTTGCATTTTGGTATTAAAGACTTTATATGGTCAACAGGTGTTTCCTAGCATTTCTTTAATGTGAGGCAGTGTTCCTGTAGTTTACACTCTAGTTCTTGTAGGTACCCATGCAGCTACTCTGGTGCTGTCACTGTACAGGAAAGGGAAGCTCCGTGAAGGATGAAGCAGCTATGGTAACATCTGAGCTGACCTTTGAGGGACAGTTAGTGTTTTGTGCCTGACCATTAAGATTTCAGTCTTCTTGGAAGGGTTTTGAATTATCAACTGGAGGACTCAGGCATTTGCTATATAAAGTTATATATACCACTGTATCCCCATCACAGAGGTCCCTTCTGCTTTTAGGACTCCCTCTACCAGAGGTGTCAGGTAGTTTTCTAATTTACAGTCTATCTCTTTTAAAATCCTTTTAAGGCATCAGATTATGCATGGTTGGCAAATCTGAGTTCCTGAAAATAACTGAGTCACTGCAGCTGGTTTTATTCTGACTAGTGGCATGCTAATGACTCAAAAACACACAAATACTTCTTCCCTCCCATTGCCTGTGACAGGCCTCCATATGTTCTAATTCAGTATATTTGGTTTCTTGCATCTAAAAGCATACATGGTAAATTTAGATTTATGCCTTTAAGAATAAAAGATCCTAAACAGGATTTTAGGAATCTGTGGACAAGAATATTCATATCATTGGAGTCCCAGCAGAAGAGGAGAAAGAATGTGGTGCTGAAAATAATAATGACTGAAACATTTTCAAATTTGGCAGAAGACATAAACCTATAGATTCAAGAAGTCTAGTAAACTCAAGCAAGATAAGGTCATAGAAATCCACACCCAGACAGGTCAAAGTCAAACTTGAAAATTAAAGACAAAGAAAATATTTGAAAGCAGCTAGAAAAAAAAATAACATATTACCTACAAGGGGATGATTATTGAAATGACTGTGAATTCCATCCCAGAAACTATGGAGGGCATAAGTGGTACAGTATTTATTTATTTATTTATTTATTTATTTATTTATTCATTCATTCATTCATTCATTCATTCATTCGTTAATCCTCACCCCAGGGTATTTTTCCATTGATTTTTAGAGAAAGTGGAAGGGAGAGGGAGAGACAGAGAGAAACATTGATGTGAGAGAGAGAGACATTGATTGGTTGCCTCCTGCACGAACCCTGACCAGGGATGGGGAAATGTGCTACCAAGGTACATGCCCTTGACCAGAATTGAACCCAGGACCCTTCAGTCCAAGGGCTGATGCTCTGTCCACTGAGCCAAACAAGCTAGGGCCGTGGTACAGCATTTTTAAATTGCTAAAAGAAAAGAAGTCAACCCAGAATTCTGTATCAAACAAAAATTAGCTTTCATGAATGAGTGTGAAACAAAGACATTCTCAGGTGAAGAAAAAGCTAGAAAATTCACAGCCAGCAAATTTATTCTAAACAATAGCTAAAGGAAGTTCTTTGGACAGAAGGAGAATGATACCAGAAGGACTATATTGGAACATCAGGAATGAAGGAAGAGCAGTGGAAATAGTAGATGTCTGGGTAAATATAATAGACTATTCTCTTCTTGAGTTCTTTAAAATACATCTCTGATGGTTGAAAGCAAAAATTATATCATTGTGATGGAGTTTGCAGTGTATGCAGATGTAATATTTAAGATTACTATAACTTAAAGGGGGAAGGGTAAAGAGATCTATATGGTGGTAAGGTTTCTATATTCTACTTGAAGTGGTAAAGTATTGATTCTAAGTAGACTCTGAAAATATAAATATTTAGATTGTAATCCCTAGAGCAATCACTTCCTATCTAATAAAAGAGTAATATGCAAATTGACCATCACTCCAACACACAAGATGGCTGCCCCCATGTGGTCAAAGATCCTGCCCCCATGTGGACACAAGATGGCTACCACAAGATGGCCAGCAGGGGAGGGCAGTTGGGAGGGACCAGGCCTGGAAGGGAGGACAGTTGTGGCGATCAGGCCAGGAGGGGAGAGTAGTTGGGGGGGATCAGGCCTGCAAGGGATGGCAGTTGGGGGCAATCAAGCCTGCAGGGGAGGGCAGTTGGAAGGGACCAGGCTGGCAGAGGAGGGAAGTTGGGGGTGACTGGGCCTGTAGGAAAGGGAGTTGGAGGGGACCCAGGCCTGTAGGGGAGGGCAGTTGGGGGGGACCAGGCCTGCAGGGGAGGGCAGTTAGGGGTGACCATGCCTGCAGCGGAGGGCAGTTAGGGGTGACCAGGCCTTCAGGGGAGGGCAGTTAGGGATGACCAGTCTGGCAGGGGAGGGCAGTTAGGGGCAATCAGGCTGGCAGGGGAGCAGTTAGGCATCAATCAGGCTGGTAGTGGAGTGGTTAGGGGTGATCAGGCTGGCAGGCAGAAGCGGGTAGGGGCAATCAGGAAGGCAGGCAGGCGAGCAGTTGGGAGCCAGCAGTCCTGGATTGTGAGAGGGACGTCCCTCGACAAGTCCCAGATTGGAGAGGGTGCAGGCTGGGCTGAGGGACACCCCCCCCCCACAGTGCACAAATTTTGTGCACCGGGCCTCTAGTAAGTATATAAAGAGATATAGTAAAATAACAATAAATTAAACTGAAATACTAGAAAATGTTTAGATATTGCAGAAGAAGGTAGGAATGAGGAAAAGAACAATGGAACAGATAACATAATCTACACTAATAAAAGAGAAACATGCTAATTGACCATCTCTCTGCTACACCCACCAGCCAATCAGAAGTGAGTATGCAAATTAACCCAACAAAGATGGTGGCGGCCATGGAGCTGTAGCGAGCAGGAGGCTTGGGTTGCCCCCAGCGACAGAGGAAGCCAAGCTTCCCACCCGCCCTGGCCACCGCTCAAGGAGGGGCTGAGAGCCTGGGTCACTGAGGGGCTGTGGCCAGCCTGAAAACGACCCTCAGTCCCTTACTCAGGCTGGCCACACCCCCATGGGGTGAGGGTCCCTGCTGGGGGGCTTGGCCAGCCAGCAAACAGCCATGAGCCCCTCACCCAGGCTGGCCAGGCACCCCAGCAGGGATCCCCCACCCTGAAGGTGGTGTGGCCAGCCTGAAAACTGCCCTCAGCTCCTTACCCAGGCTGGCCATGCCCCATGGAGTAAGAGTCCCCGCTGGGGGTCATGGCCAGCCTGCAAACAGCCATCAGTCCCTCACCCAGGCTGCCCCATGCCCCAAGGGAACCCCCACCCTGATCCGGGACAACCTTCATGGCAAACCAGCTGGCCCCCACCCATGCACCAGGTCTCTATCTATACTAATAAAAGGGTAATATGCTAATTAGACTGGTAGACCTTCCAGGAGACCTTCCGGATGTTCTTCTGGACAAAGCCATGGTGGCGGGGCCGAGGTAGAGGTGGTTAGAGGCCAAGAGGGGAGGGCAGTTGTAGGTGGTCAGGCCGGTGTGGGGGGGGGCATTGGTGGTGATCAGGCCAGCGGGGGGAGCAGTTGGGGGTGAGCAGACCAGCAGGGAGACCAGTTGGGGGCAAGCAGGCCGTCAGTGGGGGTCAGTTGGGGGTGATCAAGACAGCGGGGGGGGGCAGTTTGGGGTCAGCAGGCCAGCAGGGGGGCAGTTGGGGGCGAGAACTCTGGTACGGGGGCATTTGGGGGCAAGCAAGCCAGCAGGGAGGGGGGGGCAGTTGGGGGCGAGAACTCTGGTACGGGAGGCAGTTGGGGGTGATCAGGCTGGCATGGGGAGCATTTGGGGGCGAGCAGGCCGGCGGCGGGGGGCAGTTGGGGTGAGCAGGCCGGCAGGTAGAGTGGTTAGGGACAATCAGGCAGGCAGGTGAGCAGCTGGAGCCAGTAGTCCCGGATTGCGAGAGGGATGTCCGACTGCCGGTTTAGGCCCGATCCCTGTAAACCGGCAGTAGGACATCCTTCGAGGGGTCCCAGATTGGAGAGGGTGCAGGCTGGGCTGAGGGACCCCCTACCCCCATGCACGAATTTCTGCACCGGGCCACTAGTAAAAAGATAAGTAAAAATGCAAACACATCAATAATTACATTAAATATAGTCTAAACAATCAATCAAAATACAGAGATTATTATATTAGATTTTAAAAAATAACCCAGACATATGTTGTGTATAAGAAACTGACTTCAAAAATAATAATATAGCAAAGTTAAAATACCCACACCTGGGTATTTACTCCAGAGAAATGAAAACTTATTCTCACACAATAATCTATACACAAATGTTTATTGAATCCCTATAATTGCTAGAAGCAATACTTTGTGGTACATCCATAATACTATGGAATACAAAGGAATAAGTTATTGGTACATGCAACAAGTTGGATGAATCTGAGAGGTATTATATTAAGTGAAAGAATCTAGTCTCAAAAGGTTAGATTCCATTTATGTAACAGTATTGAAAGCACAAAATTATCGTGGTAGAAAACAAATTAGTGGTCACCAGGAGTTAGGGATGAAACTTTTTAGGGAGATGGCACTGTTCTGTGTCTGATGGTGGCAATGGTTACTTGTGCTTACATTCATAGAGTTGTACACTAAAAAGAGTCAATTGACTGTATGATAAATAAAATGTTTTTAGAAAGCTGACTCTGGCTTGAGTTCCTTGGCTCAGGAGCAAGGTTGGATTCCTCTTACAGAGAGAACTCTTTAATTGGGGTGGGGGAAGGGGTCACTTTAAAGTGTGAGTTGTTACAGAGTTGAGACCCCACCAACCATAGCCCAGATCCTCCAAAACGTGTAGACAAAAATGAGAAAGTAGTTGAAAAATTCTTAAGAACAGGACCTTTCCGAAAGAGAAGCAAAGAAAATGAGGGGGAGAGAGCCTAGTTGTGTTGTGGGAGACCAGGGGACTCCAGGAGGAAAGCAGACACTCAGAAATTCTTTGTTGGGATCTGCAAGGGAACTTGGATTGTAATCTGTTTGAGTGGTTTGCTGAGATAGTTTATTTTCATCACCCCAAAGCTGTATTTCTCAGTCTGGGTTGATAGGTACTTTGGAGGAAAATTGCCAAGGGAGAGCAGAGTGTAATAGCAGGAGGCAAGAAGTGCACTAGAGGGAGAGTTCAGTGGGCAACAGAAAGCAGGGTTGGGTGAATGCGAGGATTTAGAATCCACAGAATAGCAGCGGAAAGTGCTGGATTTCCCACAGTATGCCTCTGTCTTCTGTTTTCTACTATTAAAGAAAAGTGTAATCTTTAGAGTAGACAATTTGGGGAAATTCAAAAAGGAGACATCTAAGTGATGAAAGTAATCCCTTTTGTCATACCAACTGCTAAAATTCAATTTATTTTATGTTTTTTATTAAAAATATGTTTTTATTGATTTCAGAGAGAGGGAAAGGGAGAGATAGAAACATCAATGATGAGATGGAATTATTTGTCTGCTGTCTCCTGCATGCCCCCTCCTGAGGATCGAGCCCACAGCCCCTGGCATGTGCCCTGACTGTGAATCGAACTGTGACATCCTGGTTCATGGGTTAACACTCAACGGCTGAGCCACACCAGCCGGGCTGTTACAGTTTTATTAGTTAAAAAATTTAGTACTAAATATTGATCACTGATTTTGTATATCCTGTATACTTTCCACCCAACTGCTCATATTGATATTTGCAAACTATTGGCTATATATTCTCATCTGAATAGTCGATGGGGGAAAGAGTCAATTTCCCATTATCCATAATTTGACTATTCAATTCATATTTACTTTCATCAATTTAAAATCTGCTTAGTCCATTTTCAGGAGGGAAGATGATATAGCCTAGTGGGCAAATGGGCTTTGAAGTCAGAGAGACCTGGATCCATTCCTAGCACATTAGTTGTGAACCTTGCCAAATTACATACTTTTTCTGAGCTGGGGCTTATAGAACCCTTGCCTCACAGGGTTGTTGCAAAGATTAAGTAAATATTGGCATCATCCATCTACCCTCTAGCCCATATTGTCCTTCTCTATTAACACACTTTCGTTTACTATTAATTTGAAAATACATTAAAAAATTATGGTTCAAAAGCCAAGTAGAAATAATCCTAATAATACAAGTCTGATTGAACTGCTGATTTGCTCTAAGCAGTATTCCACATTTGCCACTCTTCTGCTCTGTTATCATGGCTCAGTCAGAGTCGATAACATTGCTAAAGACTTCCGAAGACTAAAATGTTGCTTTGAGAGGACCAGAGAGAAAATCTGCTTTTATCCTCAAAAATTGCCAGATATTTCTTGTGTGTTTAATGTGTGGGTTGAAGTTCTGTCATGATCTGCAAAATATAGTCTATAGTTTTGACATAATGAATCAGAAGACGCTGCATGTGAAAATGTGCATCGCAGCCTGAATGTTCCTAACTGGGGCAGAGGTGTAATCAGTGAGAGGTTGAATGAAGCATTCAGTGGCACATTGGCCTGGCCTACGGAGTAGATTCCAGAAGAGGGATTATAATTTCACTGTAACAGATCCCCAGTCTGATTATAATTTCACTGTAACAGATCCCCAGCTCTGGTTTTTGGCTAGGAAAAATAAGTCGAACTTAGTACAACCAGTGGTTTAAAATTCTCCACAAAGCTTTGCACTACTGAACAGTTTCTCTGCCTTGGGGCTGCAGGTTTTGTTGTGATGGTGGTTTGATGTCTCTTCTGGTGGCTGATAGTGATGATGGGACAGTATTGGTTTGCCTAGGGCTTGCCCATACTGGGAGGAAATGGTACTTGGAATTTAGACATGCCCTTTTGAGGTTGCTTAGCTTAAGAATGGTAAACAAGATCAAGAGGGATACTATTGATGGATTTTGAGACAAAGAAATAGATGGTAGATCAGATAGAGTGTCCTGTCAGCCAGAGGAGAAAGAAACTTAGTATTGTCATGTTATCTGTTTGCTAATGTCCAGGCAGGAAAGGCTCATGGTTGGCATAGGAGGTCAGGTTGTAGGGCAGTCCTCAGTCATGGCTGAGGTATCACCCAGGCCTGGGAGGTCATAAAAACTACCCAAGTCCTGGAACCGTGGTAGGAGGTGGAAATATGGTTAGAGGAATAGAGTTAGAATCACCTGAGCTACTTCAGTAGGCGTATCTTATATTTTTCCAAGGTAAAGGCAGGACTGTTCTTAGTGCCTAGGGCAAGGCTGAGATGAGAGGAAGATTCTAATACCAAAAAGAGGTGAAAGAGGATGGGCAATGGGAACAACAGGAGTTACAGCATTTTTCAGGATATTTTTCTGAAATGAGCATATTTTTTTAAAGGTGTGTTTTTCAAGTAATATATTTATACAAAACTGTGCCTACGTCAAATAGCAGCTCCCTATTTCATTATCCTCACCCTTTAGTCTCACTCACAGAAGCTATTACTTTGACATTTAACTTTATATTTCTAAATAACATACTTATAATGTAATTTTTAAATTTTTTTTTCAATATTGGACATAATCTGGAGTCTTTCTCCTGGGGAAGATTAGCATTCTCTTATATTTTCAACCCACCCTTTCCTCTTCCCTCACCCTTAGATGCTTATTTGTTCTCAAATAGTTGAGTTTTTAAAATCAATTAAGTTTTTACATTATATAATGTAAATTATATTTATTTGGTTATGCCTTCATGTACCATGATTGCTGCTTTTTTTTTTTATTGTTTAAAGTATTACATATGTCTCCTTTTCCCCCCATCGACCTCTCTCCAGCCACTCCCACCCCCCAGGACAAGCCTCCACAGCCCCAGTGTCTGTGTCCATTGGTTATGTTTTTTTCTTTTCTTTTTCCATTGGTTATGTTAATATGCATGCATACAAGTCCTTTGATTGATTTCTTACCCACCCTCCCCTGCCTTCCCTCTGAGGTTTGACGGTCAGTTCGGTGTTTCTCTGTCTCTGGATCTATTTTTGTTCACCAGTTTATGTTGTTCCTTATATTCCACAAATGAGTGAAATCATCTGATACTTATCTTTCTCCAACTAGCTTATTTTGCTTAGCATAATGCTCTCCAGGTCCATCCATGCTGTTGCGATTGGTAAACGTTCCTTTTTTACAGCAGCATAGTATTCCATTGTGTAGATGTACCACAGTTTTTTAATCCACTCATCTGCTGATGGACACTTAGGCTGTTTCCAAATCTTAACTATTGTAAATTGTACTGCTATGAACATAGGGGTGCATGTGTCCTTTCTGATTGGTGTTTCTGATTTCTCCATGATTGTTTTTACTTCCTGTAAAACATTTAGTGTTTTCTGGAATTAATTATTCCCTCCCTCCCCCCATTTGGCATAGTAACCTCTCTATTGTCTGACAGAATTGTAAAACTTAATATAAAACTCATAAGATTGTATTTCCTTTTTCACCTTTCGAGACATTCTCCAACTTTGCCTCATAGGTCTGCTACATAGCTATCTTGGAAATGTTCTTTACCTCGCCTATGTAAAATTCTTTTTTTAAAAATTGAATTTATTGAGGTGACATTGGTTTGCAAACTATACAGATTTCAAGTGTACAACTCAATACAACACCATCTGGACACTGCATGGTGCGCCCACTGCCCCAAGCAAGGTCTCTTTCTGTCCCATTTTCCCCTTCTTTGTCCACTTCCACCTAGCCCCCACCCTCCTTTCCCTGTGGCTGTCACCACACTGTTGTCTGTGTCTATTATATACTAGAGGTCTGGTGCATGAAATTCTTGCATGGGGAGCGGGGGAGTCCCTCAGCCTGACCTGCACCCTCTCTAATCCGGGACCCCTCGGGGGATGTCCGACTGCCTCTCACAATCCGGGACTGCTGGCTTCTAACTGCTCGCCTGCCTGCCTGCCTGCCTGATCACCCCTAACCCCTCTGCCTGCCTGCCTGATGGCCCCTAACCACCTCTGCCTGCCTGCCTGATGGCCCCTAACCACCTCTGCCTGCCTGCCTGATGGCCCCTAACCACCTCTGCCTGCCTGCCTGATCACCCCTAACTGCTCCCCTACCGGCCTGATCGCCTCTAACTGTTCCCTTGCTGGCCTGATCGTCCCTAACTGCCTCTGCCTGCCTTGCCCTGTACCCAGGACCCAGGATTCCCTCCTCAGGCCAGTTGCAGGCACCCGGGACCCGGGCTTTCCTCCCTCTGGCTGGCTGCAGGGGACCGTGGACGGGCCGCTTCGCCCAGGCCACAGCCGCAGATGCTGGTGCCTGGGACCGAAGGGCGGGCGGCTTGTCCCTCTCCCAGGCTGCAGCCTGGCTGATCCCCACTCCTCTCTTGTGAGCTCATTTGTGCCTAGCTGGTCTCCATTCCTCTCTCCCCAGTGTTGAGTATCTGAGCCCTTATGGAGTGACAGCATGATGCCATTTACATATTAGCTCTTTATTATATAGCTAATGTTTTTTGCTAATCCCTTCACCTTTCATCCAATCCCCCCTCCCCTCTGACAGCCATCAGTCTGTTCCATGTATCCATGCCTCTATTTCTATTTTTTTAAACCTAATTCCTGTTTCTGGGCTGTACATTTTCCTCCTTTGGTTTGGTCTCTTTCAGAGCAAATTGGAGCGTTAGCAGATCAGCATATTGTCCATGTGGCGTGTGGCGAGTCCCACAGTCTGGCCCTCAGTGACCGGGGCCAGCTGTTTTCTTGGGGTGCAGGGAGTGATGGTCAACTGGGACTCATGACTACTGAGGATTCAGTGGCAGTGCCCAGGTAAGAATGTCATAGAAAGGAATCTGAGTTTTCAAATATCAATTGTTGTAAATATTATTTCCGGAGTTGCTTTGTTAGACATCTTGTTTTAGTTTCTGCTTGCTTCATTTAATTGCTTCTCCTTTGTGCCACTGCTGTGCCTTATATTGTTATAGAACTTGCCATAAAAATTGTAATTATTTACGGAAGTGTGTATCTCAAGTTAAAAAATGTGAGTAATTTGGGAATGTGCTCTATTTATTCTAGTAGCCTAATTGCTAACAGTGCTTGGAACTCGATACATTTTTGAATTTAAAAAAGCATCTTTTCATATAACCTTTCACATAATATTGCAAATCAAATACTCAAGCACTTTAAACTAGAGTCACAAGGCTGACCTGTTACTCTAATAATAGGCCAAATTACCCAAGCATTAAGAACAGCTAAAATACTAAATATGCATAAGCTGTTTAACACAATTAATACAGTGGTTTTGAGTCTCTTAAATATTTACTTCTAAATCTTAGATGATTTAGCTAAATATATAACAGATGTTTCACCACTAAAAAATAATACAAAATATTGAAGTTACTTTCAAGTGGACTTTTTGTGGGTGATGTGCTGGTTTGTTTTTGTTTTTTTTAAATATGTTTTTATTCATTTTAGAGAGAGAGAGAGAGAGAAAAGGAGAGGGAGAAAGAGTTAGAAACATCAATGCATGAACAATCATCGGCTGCCTCCTGCTAGGGATTGAGCCTGCAACCTGGGCATGTGCCCTCACTGGGGATTAAACTAGCGACCTGTTGGTACATGGGTTGAAGCTCAACCACTGAGCCACACTGGCCGGGCTGTTGAGAGTTCTTAATGATCAAAGAGGCCACCAGTTTATGTCCACCATTTAATTCCGGTTCCTTTATACTACAAATATATACATACCCCTTTTGTAGTACTTGTCATGTTCTTTGTAATTATTTATTTAATGATTATTTCTAGTACAAAGCTGGGAGCTCTTGATGGCAGGAGACCTGGAGTATTCACTTTAGCACCACCTTTATTAAGGGTGCCCAGCACATACATTGCTCAGCACAAATCTCTTTAATAAATGGCCTCTCTTCGGACCTTGCCCAATTATTGCCCCCTTTAAAGGACAATATATTCTTCTTCTTTCTTTTTGCCCCTTTTAGATTTTTGTCTTTTTAATCAAAAGCTGTTTTAAGGAAAAGAGGAACATGGAGGTAAGAGTGATTTGATTCACTTCCTGATTTAGAATAGGTAATGTCTCAGATTCATTACTTCCAAAAATTAATTTAATTTTGGAGGAAGAGGGAGAGTGATATAAGAAAAAAAAGGGTGCTATATTTTAATGAAATTGTGGAAAAGATAACATTAATAACAAAAGTATTTCATTTGTTGATGATAAAGAATCAAAGTGGCATTTCATTTTTAGTGGCATTTCATTTCTGAAAATGAAGTAATCTATGTTATAGTAACAATTTAATTTTCATTAGTTGTGTCTAAATTATGAATGACTTTTGAGACTTTGGTTTATGTATAATTTTATAACTTAATTAAAATACATTTATTAATTAATAACTTAGTATTGTGGAAAGTAACATAGCTTTGAAGTTAAATAGCCTCAGATACTAATACTGGCTCTATTATTTATTAGGGGAATGACCTTGGCAAATCAACTTCTCTAAGCTTCAATTTCCTGACTTAAAAATGTAGTTATGTATTGTGAACCTTTACAGATTTATTAGAAGGATAGATGAGATGAGTAGGTAAAACACAATAGCCTGGCCAGCATTGCTCAGTGGTTGAATGTTGACCTGTGAACGAGGAGGTCATGGTTCAATTCCCAGTCAGGACACATGCCCAGGTTGGGGCTCGATTTCCTGTGGGTGGTGTGCAGAAGACAGCCAATCAATATTCTTTCTTATCATTGACGTTTCTATCTCTCTCTTTCTTTATATATATCCTCTGCTCTCCAACTCAAGGATATAATTTCCCTATTTATTTTTGTCCCTTTGACCTGCTTCCCTTCTGTAACTGTGGTTGTGACAAGGGAAATGTTGATCCATAAAGGAAGAATTGTGGAGAATTTGAGTGGAAACTGGTCAGAAAAGGGGCTATTGCTGTATAAATTTCTGAAACATTGGTCTCCTAGTCAGTAACTAATGTTCCAGTTTAAAAAAAAATAGTGGAGTTATAACAACTATTGACACATGCAGCAACTTAGATGAGTGTCCAGGGAATTATTCTGAGTGGAAGAAAAACCAATCCCAGAGGGTTACCTGGTGTATGATTCTATTTATGTAATATTCTTGGAATGACTAAATTTTAGAGATGGAGGATAGATTAGTGATTGCCAGGATCTAGGAATGGGGGAGGGAAGGAATAGTTATAAAAGTACATCACCAGAGAATCCTTGTGGTGTTGGGACTGTTCAGTATCTTGACTATGGTGGTGGATACATGAACATACACAGGTGATAAAATTAATACACACTCAGAAATGAGTACAAGTAAAACTGGGGAAATTTGAATAAGATTGGTAGATTGTATTAATGCCAGTATTCTGATATGACAGTTTTGTAAAATGTCACCATTGGGGAAAGCTAGACAAGTATATAAGGGATCTCTCTATTATTTCTTATCACTGCATGTGAATCTACAATTATCTCAATAAAAAATAGTTGGGTACTATTTGCTACTAAATGCATATGCGAACTCTTAACTTTTTTATATCTGAAAAAAATAAAACATTAACAAAATTGATAGCTACCCAACTAATATCCGCCCCTATCTATTTCCTAAAATACCCCACTCCCAAGGGCATGTCCATCTGACTCTTTTATTTCTATGGCATCACTTAATGAAGAGGAGTGTGGCAACTTGTGAACATTAAAATAGAGAGCAGGAGATATTCCCAGGCTTCCCAACTCTCTTGGCAGTGCAAGGTACCTTACATGTTTTTTTTCTCCCATTTAATTCTTACCCCTGTGAAACAGGTACTGTTCTTAGCTGTCTTTACACAAGCAAGCAGAGGAATGCGATTTGAAAAGTAATCATATAAAATCAGGGTTTTGGAGGCATTGTCCTTATTATTATTTTTCTTTTAATTGTGGTAAAAAACACACAACATAAAATTTACCATCTTTACCATTTTTAATGTACTGTAGTTCAGTAGTGTTAAGTATATTCACATGTGGCCAATCTCCAGAACTTTATCTTGCAAAAATTAAGCTCTAAACCCATTAAACAACAATTCCTCATTTCTCCTCCCCTGAGCCCCTGGCAACCACCATTTTACTTTGTTTCTATGAATTTGGCTACACAAGGTACCTCATAAGTGGAATCATACAGTATTTGTCTTTTTGTGACTGGCTTATTATATAAGTTAGCATAATGTCTTCAAGTTTCATCCATGTTGTAGCATGTGCCAGAATTTTTTTTCTTTTTAAGGCTGATTGATATTCCATTTATATGCCATATTTGGTTTATTCATTCATCTGTTTATGGACACTTGAGTTGCTTCTACCTTTTTTGGCCATTGTAAAAAAATGCTACTATGAGCGTGGGTGTACAAATATCTCTTTGGGACCCTGCTTTCGATTCTTTTGGCCATATACTCAGAAGTGGAATTGCTGGATCGTGGCATTGCCCTCATTTTGAAAGTCATTCAGACACTAACTGTGTTCTTAGGGAATTCGCTCTGTAGCTTGACTCCTTTTGTCCCTGAATTGGAGATGACAGGTGGGAGTTAACAGAGGGCGTGGTAATGGGTTTATGTGCAGAAGGTGTTTTTTTGTGTGTTTTGAGGCAGGAGAGAAGTGAAAGACCTAATAGAATTATATCATGCAAGATCAGATATTTGATTTTTAAAAGTCTTTTAGGAAAGATGATGTTATTTGTTACAGCTGTTTTATTTAGGTGGGAGTATTGCTTGTGGATGTCCTTCTTAAGAATAAAGTCTTTTCTGTTTTAGGTTAATACAAAAGCTGAACCAGCAGACAATCTTACAAGTTTCCTGTGGCAACTGGCATTGCTTGGCTCTTGCAGCTGGTAACGTAACATTGAAATATATGCTCATATTAAGTTACGTTTGCGACCCATTCTCTTTGCATTTTTGTGTGATGTTGTCTAACTGGAACCCTTTAATTAACTGGTTAGTGTCTGTGCGTTCCTGTGGGACAGTGGCCGTTCTCAGGCACCCTTACTTTTCCCAGGTGTGAATGATGAAAAAGGTGGTCATCATAGCTGCTCCTGTTCTCTCCGGGGGAAGAGGAGCAGCAGACAGGACTGTACCCAAGAGTTCCTGAGCACAGGAGCCTACAGAAGATGGGTTTTTCTTAGCTTCACCTCATTATCAAGCTCTGTTCCACTATTGGGTACCCCAATAAATGAAAAAGAAAGAGTTAGAGAAACCCGAGCCAGCAAATAATACTGTATTCTCTGTTAGAATAAATTTGAAGGAAGTCTACAGTAACATGTCCTGTTCTGACACTCGGTGGTGTAATTCAGTTCATGCCGAACCTCTTGAAATCCTGGGTCTCGTGGTCTTGGGGTGATCAGATATAGTTCATCTTGCTTAGTGGTTTTAAGCCTGGTAATTGGCCTATTCAAAATTGAATTGTCTTAAACATTTGACATTTTATTTGCATAAATGTTAATAGCCTTTGAAGAATGGTAAGGCTTAGCTTATCTCTCTGTTGTTAAGACAAGTGGGAGTTTTGGTTAGGACCGCCTTACAGCATGAAGTGTCTCTGCTCCCTTGCTCTTGGGCAGGTTTGATGTATGTATGGGATCAACTAACAAATGATCCTACTGCGCAACTGTATTATTCTAATGAGATTGTGTTTGTGGATGGAACTTGTATCATTTCTGGTAATACTAGTTATCCTGTTCTTATTTCAGATGGTCAGTTCTTCACCTGGGGAAAGAACAGCCATGGGCAGCTGGGCCTGGGGAAGGAGTTTCCCTCCCAAGCCAGCCCGCAGAGGGTGCGGTCCCTGGAGGGGATCCCGCTGGCGCAGGTGGCTGCCGGAGGGGCCCACAGCTTTGCCCTGTCTCTCTCAGGAGCCGTTTTTGGCTGGGGGATGAATAATGCAGGGCAACTAGGGCTCAGTGATGAAGAAGGTAGGTAAACTCTTCATACATACCTCTTTGCTCAAAAACACATGTATTTGTTTAACACATGTTTCCCGGGGATCTACTGTGTGCTGGACCCATGTTAGGTACTAAGGGTGCGGCAATGAACAAAGCAGATAAGACCTTGGCTTAGTGAAGATTACATGTACTGGGCAGGCCCAAACCAGTAAGTACATAGCATGTCAGGGATTTGAGAGGAAAATTTCCTGTTTTACATTGGTGGTCAGGGAGGGTGTCTCTGATAAGAGGATGTTTGAGCAGAGCCCTGTTGGAAGTCAGGTAAGAAAAGTAACATATGGATATCTGGGCAAGGAATGTTCCTGTGACAGGGAACAGGATGAGCAAAGGCTATGATGCAGGAAGATACGTGGTGTGCTCGAGTAGAGTGAGCTGGGGGAAGAATAGCAGAGCTGGAGGTCAGATGGGCAGTGTGGGTCAATCATGTAGGGCCTGATAGGGCAGGGTCAGGATTTTGGCTTCTCTCAGTGAGGGTTTTGAGGAGAGGAGTGATTTGTCTTGACTCTGGCAATAGTGGCTCCAGGGGGAAGCTGGAAGAGCAGTATGGAGGTAGTGGGAGTAAAGTCAGATTTTGTATCGACTTTGAAGATGGGACCAGTTGGATGTGTGGTTTTAAATAAAGAGAGGAAAAGCTGGAAGGATAAAGTTACCATTTATGAAAAGAGGAAACCTCTGTGTGTGGTGGGGTATGGGCAGGAGGTGAGCAGGCAGAGTTGGGGAGTGTGGGGAAACTATGAATTGCGTTTTAGATATATTAAACATGAGATGTCTGTTGGACATTCAAATGAAGATGCAGGCAGGAAGATGAATATGTGAGTCAGCCATCCAGGGGACCCAAAATTCGTGCTAAGATAGGTATGTATATTTCATCTCAAGGGCAAATGATAGTGACATTCTGATATTTATCTTACTCTAGATCGAGAGTCCCCTTGCCATGTGAAACTTTTACGAACGCAAAAAGTTGTCTATATTAGTTGTGGAGAAGAACACACAGCGGTCCTCACAAAAGTAAGGGACTCTGGAGTATTCTGGAATAATTTGGTACTGGGTATGACATGGATGATTATCATTGATTAATTATTTTATTATTTTTTATCCTTACCCGAGGATATTTTTTCCATTTATTTCTAGAGAGAGTGGAAAGGAGGGAGTAGGAAGGGGTAGAAGAGAGAGAGGAGAGAGAGAGAGAGAGCGAGAGAGAGAAACATTGACATGAGAGAGAGAAACATTGACAGGAGAGAGATTCATCAACTAATTGTCCCCCACACGAGCTCCTACTGGGTCTGGGAATCCTGCAACTGAGGTACGTGCCCTTGACTGGAAACTGAGCCTGAAACCTTTCAGTCCACAGGCCAACGCTCTAACCACTAAGCAGGGCTGATTAAATTTTTTTGATTAATTATTTTTTATAGTGTTTAGAGAGAGTGGTGATGGTGCTTAAAAATAGTTTTATGTAAATAAAATATAGCATATGTAGCAACATTCTGTGTTCCTTTAAAGTAAGTCATTTAAATACAGGGTAGGGTAAAAGTAGGTTTACAGTTGTTCATATGGCAAATAATACAATCTAAATATATAAAAGGCTAAGCGATCATGCAACCGTCCAACTGTCCGATTAGCTAGTAGGTATAATGTGCACTGACCACCAGGGGGCCAAACGCTCAATGCAGGAGCTGCTGAGCTGTGGTGACTTGGCAGCAGTGGTTCTCGGGTGACGCACCCCAGAACCAGAGAGGAGGGAGCCCGATTCCTCGTGGGGCCACACGATTACACCTTTGGCCGTGGGTTATGTTGTTGCTGGGGCACTGCTGGCCCCAAATCTGGTTTACTGCCGAGCTGTGGTGACCGCAGACGCCCTTTAAGCCTTGGTGCTGGCCCAGGTGCAGCCTGCCTGGGCGGGACCATGGGAGGTTGGCTCCAAGGCGTGTCCGGCCCGTCTCGCCCAGTCCTGCCCCACCGGCCACCTTCTAATTAATTTCCTTTCAATGTGCACGAATCTGTGCACCGGGCCACCAGTAATAAATAATTATACAAGAGTAAACTCTGTTTTGGGTTTTCACAACTGTAAACCTACTTTTGTTCTACCCTATATCTAGAAAAGAGCGATGTAATTAACATTTAAAAATTACCAACCTATTTCTTTTGCTTCTAAAACAGTCACATCTAGAGAGTGAAAATTATTTTCATGTTGGATAAATACTATTATAGATTCACTTCAATAAAATACCTTAGCATTTGTTCAAGTGTAGCTGTTAAAAATATATCTTACTTACCAAGGAGTTTGTAGAGCATTTAATTTTTTTATATGTGAAGGATCATGCATTCATTTCATTTCATCTTTTTCTTTGTTTCTCTTTTTTTTTGTTTTGCTTCCTAACACATCATTGTACTTTTAAACGATTTCCAGAATTTACAGTTGGTACACATTCCCTTGAGCAGTGCTGTCTTTGTTCCATAAAGATGTCTTAAGTTCCTTTATTATTATTTTATTTAATGAACATTCCATAGAAGTGATCTTGGCCAACTATAAAGTGAGCATAGTGGTTTTGTACAGACCATTTGTGATATGAATTTTGTATGCAGAAGGTTTGAGAGGAGTGTACTCAAACTCAGCAGTACAGTGCAGTCATGTGATGTTTGTTCCTTGTTAGAGTGGAGGTGTGTTTACCTTTGGTGCTGGTTCCTGCGGGCAACTTGGACATGATTCCATGAATGATGAGGTTAATCCAAGAAGAGTTCTAGAGCTGATGGGCAGTGAAGTAACTCAGATTGCTTGTGGCAGGTGAGTGCTCGCTCCTAAGACCTTCCTAGTATCTATCTATTTATGTAAATATGTTTTTATTGATTTCAGAGAGGAAAGGAGAGAGGGAGAGAGATAGAAACATCAATGATGAGAGAGAGCCACTGATCCGCTGCCTCCTTTACGCCCCCTACTGAGAATCGAGCCTGCAACGTGGGCATGTGCCCTTGACCAGAATCGAACCTGGGACCCTTCAGTCTGCAGGCCAACGCTCTATCCACTGAGCCAAACCAGCTAGGGCCCTAGTAGCTATTTAAACCCAGAAATGGATCTTGTCTTGTAGTGATGGAGAATGTGGTTAGACCTAATCACTGTTATTTTAAGAAGTCGTAGCTGCTGCACACCTCTGGTGAAAGTTTGGAGAGTTGGTTCTGAGCAGGGTGTGGTAAGGACGGGTTTTAGAAAAGCAGAGCAACTTGGGGACATTAGGCTTCTTTTGGGACAAAGAGTAGCCGGATGTGGGGAAGACATGAAGAAAGGAAAGTGAGAGAGCCTCAGAGAACTTCTAGGAAATTCTGCCTGATCCACCCGCCTTCTTTCCTCTCATCCTAAAGGCCAAATGCAGCAGGACATCCAGCTCTTCCCAAGTCTTGCCATCTTCCCCATGGCCAAAAGCGTCAGAGAAGGATAGGAGTATGGGAAGCCAGCCACTGTGAAAAGAGTCACATAGAAATATGGGGGAGGCTTTCTAGGAGCATGCCTAGGAATTGCTGTACTCAACATGTGGACGTTCAAAGTCAGAGTCTGAGTATATATCGTATTCAGTAATTATTTTTAATTTAATTATATTTCCCCAGACAGCACACCCTTGCCTTCGTGCCTTCTTCTGGACTCATCTATGCATTTGGTTGTGGAGCAAGAGGTCAATTAGGAACTGGACACACTTGTAATGTGAAGTGCCCATCTCCTGTGAAAGGTTACTGGGCTGCCCATAGTGGTCAGCTTTCAGCCACAGCTGGTAAGAGTGATTTTCGTTAGAATTTAATGGTATTTAAATGATAAAAACAATTTTTTAGAGAACATGTTTCTATTTTTTTCCTTGAGGTCTTTTGAGGGAATGAATCTGAGGTTTTTTCTTTTAATATCAATCAACAAGTATTTGAGTACTAACTATATAGGTGACACCCTGAAGAATAAAGCAGAAAATGTTCTTTTGGCCCCAAGAACCTTGGTAAACATTTTAATTATTATGAAAGTTAATGTTTATTAAATGCTTAACCAAGTTTCATTACTATGCTAAGCACTTGGGATAACTTTAAAAACTAGTGGTTGTTATCCTCATGCCAGCGATGAAGAAACTGAGTCTTAAGGAAGTTAAGTAACTTGCCCAAGATCACAGAGATTCTGGGGCAGGATTTAAATTCAGCTCTGCCTCATTCTAAAGCCTGTGCTCTTAATACTTGTACTGTGTTACTTTCCTTTGCTATTATTATTTTGGTCATAAAATGACACAGTTTCTTTTTATGCCATTGTCTCCTTTCCTTAAAAAAAGTTAAATAGCATAGTGTCCAAAATAAGGCAGGCAGTCAGTGTGAATAAATCCAGAGGCTGCAATGGAGCTGGAGAGTCATTACAAGAAGCACATTTTAATAATTTTGAAGACTGTAAAGTGACACTTTCAGGATTATGGGAAACTTCAGGACAGGGACTGAATCTTGTCCTCTTTGTAAACCTAGCCTGTAGCACAGGGCCTGGCACAAACTTCTCAGTAAATATTTGTGGAATGAATATATGAGTGTCTAAAAATGTAGAACTTAAAATATAAAATAAACAAGATTTTTTTTTCCCCCGATGTTCCAAAAAGTGAAAGAATGGCTTGGTGTCCTCTCTGTCATTTTTAAATGTCTTTTTTCTCAAGATATTGTACTTATTATGCTAGGAATGTATGTTTAAAAAATATACTAACTTTAAATACTCAAGTGTTTTATAGGTTGATTTGAAACCGAAAGTTTTGAACTTTAATTACAACCTAACTTAGGTGCCTTTTCCTTATGTGATCATAAATTTGTGTTATGATGTTTGCCAAAATGATTTTATAACATAAGTAGGTACATTTCAACTTATTATGGTAAATGCTGTGGTTTTAGGAACTTTCATGGTAATGTGGGAACACATAGGAAGGCATCAAGTATTCCAGTTAGAGCAAGTTTGAGCTGTGTCTTAAAGGATGGTTTGGAGTTAGCCAGGTGGAGGACTGTGAGGGAGTGGGTGCTGTGTACCAGAATGGCACAGTTTCAGGAGCACTGTTCCGATGATGCTCTAGAAGACACCATTCATGGAAACAGAGTGTGTGCTGGTGGTAGTAGAAGGAAAAGGCATGGAGTCAGGACATGGAGTGGTACTGTATTAGAAATAAAAGCAGCGTGATGGTATTAGAGTATTGCCACAGACACAGTGTGATGAGATACAAAGCAGGGAGTAGGGCATGCAGGTTCTTATATGGCAAGCTTCATCCTGAAGGGGCCAGGGAGCACCACACTCAGACGTTGAATTATTTGTTAGGCAGATGTTACTGTTCATAGTACTGACCGTTTTAAGTTGCAGGTCAGTGGCATGACAGAATTAGAATGAACGATAGAAACGAGGTCAGCATTAGCTGGCACTTGGGGAGGGGATGGAGATAGGGTGAGAGTGGAGGCTACCGTTTGATGTATTTATTTTTAATTGAAGTAGGAACAGTCCTGGGCGGAGAGCCAGGAGACAGTTTTTTCACTTCTCTGACATAATTAAAATGGATAGGAAACGATTGTGAAGGATATTTTGGAATATTAGAAAAGGGATCAAGGAAAAACTTTAATTATTGAAAAATATGCTGTTGAAAATTTTTTTGACAGATCGCTTTAAATATCATATTGTTAAGCAGATCTTCTCTGGAGGAGACCAAACTTTTGTACTTTGCTCCAAATATGAGGTAAAATTTTCTTTTGACTATTACTTTGGGGGTTGAATGATGGTGAACCAGTATTTATTTTAATAAGTAATTATATGGAAAAATAAATAAATAATTACACAAGAGCAATGCTACTCTTTGTTTCTACCAGTTTATCTTATTAAAATAAGCAGACTAAACCTTGAAGAAGTTAGCTTCATTTTGCTTCTTTGAAGTGCCAATATTTTTTTCTGGTATTTTAGTCATAGAGTTCTAATTTATAATTTACAATTATTTGTATCTATATCTGTTCCAAAAGAGATGTAAGGATACCTAGACAGTTCATACTTACTTTGGCATAATTAGACTTTCTGTTTCTTTGCTTCCCCCTGAAGTAGTGAAAATACTAGGTGTTTGAGAACTTAGTGGGTTTCTTTTTTTTTTTTTTACATGATTGAATATATACTAAATATAGAAGAGATACCCCAGTATTTATCCTTTCTCATTTATAATCTGCTCATTGCACCACACTAAAATTTTCCTCATATTGTCTCCTGCATCACTATTGTGTGTAAGTCAGAAAGAAGGAGGTTCCAGTATCTTTCGTGGTTGAAGGTAGGAGAATATGGCCTAGGTCAGTGGTCGGCAAACTCATTAGTCCACAGAGCCAAATATCAACAGTACAACGATTGAAATTTCTTTGGAGAGCCAAATTTTTTAAACTTCT
This sequence comes from Cnephaeus nilssonii, assembly GCF_951640355.1. NCBI lineage: Eukaryota > Metazoa > Chordata > Mammalia > Chiroptera > Vespertilionidae > Cnephaeus > Cnephaeus nilssonii. Next base: position 60,290,916 of record NC_137072.1, on the reverse strand, counting down.
TCTAACGCCACTTCTTCAAAATAGACTCGCCCAGGCCGTGGTATTTTGTGGAAGAGCCACACTCAAGGGGCCAAAGAGCCGCATGAGGCTTGCGAGCCGCAGTTTGCCGGCCACGGGCCTAGGTATCTGCAACAGTGCTTTAATTCGTTGCTCTCTTCCTGGACGAGGAAAATCAGTCTTCAGCCAGCACCAGAGAACTGCCCTCCATCCTCTCTTCTACTCTAGTGCTTTCTCTCCTGTCCTCTCTCTTGCCCACCCTGCATTGATCCTTATCCTGTCCTGGAGGAGCAAGGAAGGGGCATTGGTGATGATAAAGGATTCCAAGTCGGAAATTCTCCCCATTGGTCTGATATTTTGCCATCTTTAAATATGAAATGTTCTTACCTTCTAATTAGTATAATTCTATGCTTTTGGTAGAAAAGGTTGTGGTGGAGCCTGAGGCTGCAGGTTGGACAGCTAAAACTGATAATTAGATATTTTCCAGGTCAGCAGCCTGAAGAAGGTTCTGTTTAGTGGCACCATCTGGGGTGATTGGGAACTCTGACTTTAGACCTATTTTAGACCCAGCTTCAGTGCTTCACAGAGAAATGTTGAGGAAAGATGAAATTATTCTGTGTCTTTAAGATGCCAATAAAGTGAAGTATGAAAAACACTGAATCTCTGCAGATTAATAACTTTTTATCCACAAGTAGTAGTGTTCAAAATACTCATATTCCTAAGAAATTGACTTGAATAATATTATTTGAAATATCCAAAAATATTTTTCCTGTGCAATTCAACATAAAACTTAGTTTCTTTCTTTTATAAATATTACTAGAGGCCCAGTGCACGAAATTCATGCATGGGAGTGGGGGTGGGGTGGGGTGTGTGGTCCCTCAGCCCAGCCTGCACCCTCTCCAATCTGGGACCCCTGGAGGGATGTCTGACCGCCTGGACATCCCTCTCACAATCCAGAACTGCTGGCTCCCAGCCGCTTGCCTGCCTCTGCCTGATTGCCCCTAACCGCTTCTACTGCCAGCCTGATCAACCCCTAAGCACTCCACTGCCAGCCTGATTGACGCCTAACTGCTCCCTGTCCGGCCCATTGCCCCTAACTTCCCTCCCCTGCCGGCCTGGTCACCCCTAACTGCCCTCTCCTACCAGTCTGGATGCCCCTAACTGTACTCCCCTGCAGACCTGATCACCCCCAACTGCCCTCCCCTGCTGGCCTGGTCACCCCTAACTGCCCTCCCCTGCTGGCCTGGTCACCCCTAACTGCCCTCCCCTGCTGGCCTGGTCACCCCTAACTGCCCTCCCCTGCAGGCCTGGCCCCCCCAACTGCCCTCCCCTGCAGGCCTGGCCCCCGCAACTGCCCTCCCTGCTGGCCTGATCGCCCAAACTGTCCTCTTCTGCAGACCTGGTCTCCCCCAACTGTCCTCCCCTGCAGGCCTGGTCCCCCTCAACTGCCCTCCTCTTCAGACCTGGTCTCCCCCAACTGCCCTCCTCTGCTGGCCTGATCACCCCCAACTGCCCTCCCCTGCAGGCCTGGGTCCCCCGCAACTGCCCTCCCCTGCAGGCCTGGTCCCCCTCAACTGCCCTCCCCTGCAGGCTTGGTCCCCCCAACTGCCCTCCCCTGCAGGCTTGGTCCCCCCAACTGCCCTCCTCTGCCAGCCTGGTCATCCCCAACTGCCCACAACTGCCCTCCCCTGCTAGCCATCTTGTGGCGGCCATCTTGTGTGCACATGGGGGCGGCCATCTTTTGTCTTGGAGTGATGGTCAATTTGCATATTACTATTTTATTAGACAGAATCCTATGTAATAAAGAGGTAATATGCAAGTTGACCGTCACTCCAACACACAAGATGGCCACCCCCATGTGGACACAAGATGGCCACCACAAGATGGCCAGCAGGGGAGGGCAGTTGTGGGTGATCATGCCTGCAAGGGAGGGCAGTTGTGGGTGATGAGGCCTGCAGGGGAGGGCAGTTGGGAGGGACAAGGCCTGCAGGGGAGGGCAGTTGGGAGGGACAAGGCCTGCAGGGGAGGGCAGTTTTGGGGGGACAAGGCCTGCAGGGGAGGGCAGTTGTGGGGGACCAGGCCTGCAGGGGAGGGCAATTGGGGGCAACCAGGCCAGCAGGGAGGGCAGTTAGCGGTGACCAGGCCTGCATGGGAGGGCAGTTTGGGGTGACCAGGCCAGCAGGGGAGGGCAGTTAGGGGTGACCAGGCTGGCAAGGGAGGGCAGTTAGGGGTGACTGGACTAGCAGGGGAGGGCAGTTGGGGGTGATCAGGCCTGTAGGGGAGGACAGTTAGTGGCGACCAGGCCTGCAGGGGATGGCAGTGGGGATGACCAGGCCTGCAGGGGATGGCAGTTGGGGACAACTAGGCCAGTTAGGGGAGGGCAGTTGGGGGCGATCAGGCCTGCTGGGGAGGACAGTTAGGAGCGACCAGGTCAGCAGGGGAAGGTAGTTAGGGGCAATCGGGCTGGCAGGGGAGCAGTTAGGCACTGATCAGGCTGGCAGGGGAGTGGTTAGGGGGTGATCAGGCTGGCAGATAGAAGCAGTTAGGGGCAATCAGGCAGGCAGGCAGGCAGGTGAGCGGTTGGGAGCCAGCAGTCCTGGATTGTGAGAGGGGTCCCAGATTGGAGAGGGTGGAGGCTGGGCTGAGGGACACCCGCCCCCGTGCACAAATTTTGTGCACCGGGCCTCTAGTCTTATATAACACGGTGGGGCAAAAGTAGGTCTACAGTTGTTTGGTGAAGGCCTGGGGAGGGAGAGAGAGTGGTGTGAAGGGGGTCATTGGGGAAAGAAAGGGGGACATCTACTTTTCAATAATAAAAATAAATAAAAAGTAAAATAATATAATCCTCCTATATAATAAAGAGCTAATATGCTAATTAGACTGAACAGACAAACGACCTTCTGGATGTCCTTCCAGATGAAGCCGGGGCTGCAAGGTCTGGCTGAGGCTGCGAGGGGCTATGAGGGCCGGCCGAGGCAGCTGGGGCTGCGAGGGCCGAGCCCCTTCCTTGCACAAATTTCGTGCATCGGGCCTCTAGTAAATTAATAAGTTAATTAAAATTAATAATAATAATACAAGAATAAACTGTGTTTCAAGTACTCACAACTGTAAACCTACTTTTGCTCCACCCTGTAATGTCCCTGAAGAATCTTTGCTCCTTCTGTTGTCCAGTCTCCAGTTCACTTTTGCCAGCACCAACATTGGCCTTTGCAGTCCCCCTGACTTTCTTTATTCTGTTCTGTGTTCTTGCTCTATTTTCTCCCGGTCTTCTCATACAGACCATGTCTTGCAAATCTTATGTTTAGGTTCATTTTTCTTTGCCTAATCCAAGGAATCATAACTCATGCCAAAGCCAGTTGTCTCACCACCACCAAAATGGGTTCTGAATCCAAATATAGAGATGACATCTGCTGGTCTTGTACATTTTGGTTAGTTTTCCTTGAATTTCTGTCTTGAGTACTGTTCCCTTCCAGGGTGAAGGATGTCGATGACCATTTGTTTCCAGCAACTTCCTGGTGTGGATAGTGACTGGGATGTTCATGATGGCAGCCTATCCTTTTAAGCAGCCAAAGAGGAAAAAAAAACTGTAGTTGAATTTTAAATTTACTGTAATTAACACTGATGTGACTGGCAAAGAAAATATTGATGAGAAGGAAGTGAAGTAGGCTAGTGTTTTGAAGTAGGCTAGTGTTAAAGAAACAGGGAAGATTAAAGTGTAAACACCTGTTAAGAGTGGTATGCATTAAAAATGTAAGATTGCAAGGGAAAAAAGAAAATAAAAATAGAGTATTGCTTGGTAAGGTGTTGCTCTTTTTTACACCCTGAAACCTATACACTTTTACTTAAGCCATTAATCATAGATTTTTGTTTAGATACGGAAACTGATCAAATCATGTTTATCTTGTTACCATTATCACATGAAGAATCACTTAAAGAGCCAATAAAAAGCATCTGTGCAGTAACAGGCTCCATTTTTGTAAAATGCTGACTCATTCATTTATACCAGGCCTGAGGTGGAAGAAGGGAGGGGAGGAGTTTTTGATTTGATTCTAGGTCTTGGCAATTTAGTGAGTGTAAACCATAGCCATTTTTCCTCTCATCTTGTTCCCTGGATAGGACTGAAGAGGGAATGTGGTTGGGATTGTGTTTTGTGCATGTGTGTGTGTATCTGTCTGTCTGTCTGAAAGCCTGCTATCCTATATAATAAAATGCTAATATGCAAATGGACTAAACGGCAGAACTACCGGACGCTATGATGTGCACTGACCACCAGGGGGCAGACGCTCAGTGCAGGAGTTGCATCCTGATGGTCAGTGCGCTCCCACAGGGGGAGCGTCGCTCAGCCAGAAGCTGGGCTCACGGCTGACGACCGCAGTGGTGGTGGAGGGAGACTCTCCTGCCTCTGCAGCAGTGCTAAGGATGTCTGACTGCCGGCAGTTGGACATCCCCTGAGGACTCCCAGACTGTGAGAGGATGCAGGCCGGGCTGCGGGATCCACCCACCCCTCCACCCCCCAATGCATGAATTTCGTGCACTGGGCCTCTAGTGTGACATAATCCTCTTTTCTTAGAACAGTTCTCAACCTTGGTTACTCATTGAAATCACCTGGGGCCTTAAAAAAAATGCTGATGCCCCTAGGGAATCTGATTGAATTGGTGTAATGTGACTTGGCCGCCAGGATTTGTAATTGCTCTGGTGATCCAAGAGTAGCCAAAGTTGAGAAACACTGTCCTAGACCAACTTTTTCGTTTTGGCCTGTATGTAATTAGAAGACATTGATTAGAAGAAAATTGATGCTTTTTCTTAGATCTTTAGGTAATTCTGAAATTGTACTTTATTTAAGGCATCTGTAGTTTATTGGGTGGACATATAGGGAAGAATGAGAAAATAATTCCATGTCTATATTTTATGTATAAGTATGTGTTCAGCTTCACCCTTCAGTGGGGGAAGTAATTAAAATTTACATAACAACAATAGTTTAAAAACCAGAGTGTGTTTGTATGTGCTCAAATGTCTACTTTGTCTTATGATTTTTCTCTATGTAATTCAAAATGACTTGTTTGTGACCATTTTAGTAAAATAATTATCAAGAACCAGATGATCAAAAACTTCGGCAAGCATCTCTGATTCGTTACATGACCTTCTCTTCTTCCCTTTTAATGATATCTTAACTCATAATTATGGGAAAAACCCAGAAAATTTACTTTGAAAGTTGTGTTTTTATGTGTAGATGCAAACTAGAAAAAAAATGATCATTTTATGAATTGGTGGATGAATGCTCTAATATTACTTTTTGCTCTTCTTTTTTTTTAATCTATATAGTTTATTGATTTCAGAGAGAAAGGGAGAGGGAAAGAGAGATAGAAATATCAATGATGAGAGAGAATCATTGATTGGCTGCCTCCTGCACACCCCCACTGGAGATCAAGCCCACAACCCCAGGCATGTGCCCTTGACCCGAGTTGAACGCAGGACCCCTCAGTCCGCAGGCGGACGCTCTATCCACTGAGCCAAACCGGCTAGGGCACTTTTTGCTTTTTTCTACTGACAAGTATAGGAGGCATAAAGCACTTTCAACTTTTTCATAGTTCTACATCAAGAACAGGATTTGGGGGAAATTAGTTGAAAAGGAAATATTTGAAAATAAAATTGCTTATGTTTTTAAAATCTCACTGAATAAAGGATGTACAGTCCTGGGCAACATTTGGAATTTTTAAGTCCACTATTGACATGTCCTTTTGCCACCTTTGTAAATTTATAGCTATAAACTTGGAGCAAGAAATTAAGAGGCATTTTTTATAGATTATCTGCAATATACATTATAACAACTTTTTATAATATATTTTGTTGGAGTTCAGTGAATAGTTACGGCACATGATTAATACCTTAAAAACCTTGATATTACAGTGATTCAGAGCCAAGGGGCAAGAAGTCTGGAAAAGTCTTATTGCTTTCTCTGGGAAATGAACTCTGAGGCTGAGATTTATGTTCACAAAGTTGTTTTGGGGAGTGCACTGTAGAACAACATTTACTTGGAATGAAGGAGTCAGGATTGGGCAGAGGGAGAAGGTGAACTGCCAGTCAGTATAACTGAGTCCCCAGTCAATCCTTGGGGAGCTCTGAGGTTGGGATGGCCCTCAGCCATTCCTGAGTTGAGGCAAAGGGGTGGGCCTTGGTATCACACCTCTAACTGCCACTGGATGGGAAAGGAGTGAAGCACTTTCTGGAGAACAGCCAGCTGTCAGCTGTCAGGAGCTCACACTCAGCAGCTGCGGGGAGTGAGTTCCCCCATTCTGAAGGGTGGGGGGCATCTGGGCAGTGCACCCCAGCTCCTGTAGTAAGTGAAACACAGAATGGAGAGTATGTCAGGAGAAGCAGAGGGGAAAAGATCCATCCTACATAATTTCTCATTTTTACTGTTATATTTCATCCTCCAGAATTCTTCTCCTGCTGTTGACTTCAGGATTATGAACCAAGCACATTATACCAGTTTAATAAATGACGAAACCATAGCAGCTTGGAAACAAAAACTCTCAGAACACAACAATGCAAATACAATCAAGTATGTGATTATTTGTTTTCATTTTATTTTTTCCAAAGTGTAGTGGAATCTTTGATCTTAGTGATTTTCCCCGCTTCCATAATGAGATTGTGAATATAAATGGTGTTTTATATTTTAGGGAACCAGTTTTGCACATATTTATTCAGGATTTGTGTTCTTACACCAAATAACCTACTAGGTTGTTCCTTCTTCATTCTTTCAAAGATTGTATTCCTCAAGCTGCCATGTTCAGATCTTAAAAAATCCTGATGAAGGTCTGAGTTGGCCTTTCTGTTAAGAAAACTTATTGTTTGACCCCAAGAGTTTCTTCATATGCATGTTCCAAAGCATCCTAAGTCTAAGACAGCTATCTTACCTCATCTGAATATTCTAGGATTCACAATGATTAGTTGAGATGGTAATTCAGTGTCAAGTAGGGAAAAAATATAGTAAAAAATATTGAGGCCTTTTAGCAAGTTTATTTTATTCTTAAAGGAGAATTTTTAGTGAACATTTTTCATCGGTTTTCTTTAGCATTTCTATTTTTCTGCAGAGACTCTTTTTCTTGGGAATGAATGAATCACATCTGCTGTACTAAGCAGTGGTCATTCCCAGAAATGTGTATAATACACCTGGCTTTATGCCATGGATTGTAGTGGGGCAGATGACCAGGGTCTGAACTTAGGGCACCATGTGGGGTCAGTGAGAATGCCCTAGAGCAATTCTTGGCTGTCCTCAGAATAGGTGTCTCAACAGAGGAGTTCAGGCAGGGGAAACTGGACTGGATTCACTGTTGAAGGGCTGAGTGGGGGGACTGTAGCCTCACTTAGCTGGAACCATGATACTTTGCTAGTTTTCAAATCATTACCAGGTACAAGAAGTTTTTCTTTTGATAGTTTTGATGCTTTGTTTTTATTTTAACACTAGAGGCCTGGTGCAAGAAATTCGTGCATGGGGGGGGTCCCCTCAGCCAGGCCTGCACCCTCTCCAATCTGGGACCCATCGGGGGATGTCTGACTGCTGGTTTAGGCCCGATCCTCTCAAAATCTGGGACCACTGGCTCCTAACTGCTCACCTGCCTGCCTGGTCACCCCTAACTGCCCCCCCCCCCCCCGCTGGCCTGGTCGCCCTTTACTGCCCCCCTGCGGGCCTGGTCACCCCCAACTGACCCCCCCCCCACCCCCGGAAGCCTGGTTACCCCTTACTGCCCCCCCATACCAGCCTGGTCGCCCCCAACTGCCCCCCCTGCAGACCTGGTCACCCCACGCAGCCTACTGCTTGGTCGTTTGGTCGCCCCTCACTAACCCCCTTGCCGGCCTGGTCACCCCACGTAGCCTGCTGCTCAGTCGTTTGGTCATCCCTCACTAACCCCCCTGCCGGCCTAGTTGCCCCACATAGCCTGTTCGGTCATATGTTCGGTTGCGATGGTTGCTTAGGCTTTTATATATATAGATGACTTATGGAAAACTTAAGCTCTTTTTCGTTTTGAGATGTGATGCAATGTTGTTGTTTTTTAAGCAAATTGTATGCACATTTTCCAAGGCTTCACCTGAAACCCTAGATAAAGCTACTATTAATGAAACCCTAGAATATATGTCTAATCTATTGCTGATGCTTAAATAACTACCTACTTGTAATTATTAAAGGCTTTCCTCCCTTTTTCTCTCTGAACAGTGGTGTTGTTCAGATATTATCTTCTGCAGCCTGTTGGAATGGAAGTTTTCTTGAAAAAAAGTAAGTGACTTAGAGTCTTAAAAAATACCCACATGTGATAAATACCCACCTGTGATACAGATACTTATTCAGCAAAGGCTGTGAGATACTTCTGTTCTCTTTGATGGTGGTTGGCCTTAATTCAGTGGATAAGCTAATGATTTATGCAGAAACTGGAATGCTGTGGTAATGAGGAAAGGCAATGCTGACTCATGCCTGGTTGGCAAAGAGGCCGATTACCAAAGAGAGAGGCTGTATCTCAGAAAGAGTTGATGTAATCAAAAGTAAGATTTTTGCCCGGACCTCTTTGGCTCAGTGGTTAGAGTGTCGGCCTGTGGTCTGAAGGGTCGCAGGTTTGATTCCAGGTCAAGGGCATATACCTTGGTTGCAGAGCAGGAGGCAACCAATCAATGTGTCTCTCTCACATCAGTGATTTCGTCTCTCTTTCCTTTCTCTCTCTCACTCTCTCTTCCCTCTCCCTCCACCTTCCGCATGCTCTAAAAATCAGTGGAAAAAATATCCTCATTCCTTGAATTACAAAACGAAAAAAGTAAGATTTATCAGCGTATTCTAAAATGCTACTACTCCTATCATGTGTACAGCATTTATTCTTGAATTCTTAATTCTCTAAATAATCTTGATTTCGTATCCCATATGATTTTTTTTTTTTCTCATCAAGAGTGAGAGCTTAGGGAAAGGTCCAAGGAGACTTCAGGGCTTCGTGGACTCAGGTCCAGCCCAGCTCACCAGGAAATTACATTTGGGCTGAACCCTCAGGTAGTAAATAGAGTGTGGTGGTTTTTTGTTTGTTTGTTTGTTTTTTGGCCTTATCCCTTCTGCAGATATCCCCCTTAGGAACCTGATGCAGCAGAAGGGTTTGTCATGGTTTTGATTTTTGGTGATCCCAAACCCTTACCATCTCTTCATACTTTTTGCCAATGAGAATCTCAGGAAGACTTGGACATCATTTCTGTGTATGAATCCCACTCCTCCATCCCACCCAAATTATGAACCAACTGGGTTGCAAGAGGTCACTTCAGAAACTCTTCAGTGAATTAGAGATTGCTAAGTGATTTACTTGTATCATTAGGGCAGCTAGAATGGGCTCATCCAATTCATTTCAGACTCAATCCTTAGCCTTTTCCTCCAAGGAAAAGTATTCTGGATTGTGCTGATTTTGGTCTTTTTTAGAACAGTGATTCTCAACCAGGCTGATTTTGCTTCCCTGGGGTATCTGGCAATGTCTGATGACATTTTTTGTTACAATGGGGGAAGGTACGAGTATACTACTGGCACCTAGTAGGCAAAGGCCAGGGATGCTGCTAAGTAGCTCACAATCCCACCCACTCAACGAAGACTTTTCCAGCCTCAAAAGTCAATAGTATCAAGGCTGAGAAACCTTGTTCCAAAAGGACAGCTCTTATGAAGGTTAGGAATGGCTCTCAGACAGATTTGTCGGGTTATCCATCCTTCATACCATGGATTCCATCAGGTTCTGGGTGAAGCTTTTCTTTTTAACTGACGACAGTGCCATTTCAGGAGTCCTGCTCCTACAGCTTATACAGAGTGCATTGATGGGACCAATTAAAATGAAGACTAGTTTTACAAAGCATACATGTAAAATTTTTTGTCTTTTTTTTTTTGGCATTTTGTTTTATTTTAACAGTGTAGCAAAATTACATCTAAGCATATGGAAAGTGACATATGCGACACCAGAATGAATTTCTATGGTTTGGGCAGATTTTTTTTTCCGAACACCAACAAAAGACCCAACAAAGCCCAACCATCTCCTCTTGATTTGACAGTTTAGGTTCTAACACATATAACTATGGTTTAAAAACAAATGTGAGAAACTCTGCTTATGTTTTTATAAATTAAAACATTGCTGTCAGAGGGTGTTAAGACTGTCTGAAAGTGTCCATTACTCATAAACAGAAGCCTGTTTTGCAAATAGCTAGTTCTTTTGTGATTAATAGGTGTGGTATGTTTAAGAGTGGACATTTAAAAGAGACATTCTTTAAGTCTAAAAGACCGAAGACTTTATTCAGGGTACTTTAAAATGCTCTTTATTCAAGGTTGGAAAAAAGATTAGTTGCTGGGAAGTTAAAAACAGTAGCAGTGAAATTTAGTCCCTGGGTGAATGTAATTGTATCTTTCTCTTTTTTAAAAAACATGTTTTCATTGATTTTAGAGAGAGAGAAGGAGAGGGGGGGAGAGAGAGAAAAATATCAATGAGAGAGAAACATTACTAGGTTGCCTCCTGCACTCCCCCTACTAGGGATTGAGCCAGCAATCTGGGCATGTGCCCCAACCAAGAATCCAACTGGTGACCTCTTGGTATATGGGACAATGCTCAATCCACTGAGCCACACTGGCCAAGCTGTAATTGTATCTCTTGTGTTAACTAATAGAGACATTAGCGTTGTATTTGTTGTAGACCTGATTTTAAGAAAGGCTTTAACCAAGGAGGTTCTCACTTGCTACTTGATGAGTGGGCCAGTTCGCAGAGGGGACGTTTTCTGCATCTGGGCACAGCATCCACAGCTTGTTCCGTGCACCACAGTTACAGAAAAAGGCAAAAACACAAGAGTAAATCAGGGAAATAACACGGCTCATAAACTTTGAGATGGTCTCAAATTGAAATGATGATCCTTGTGCTTAGACTGGAAGGAAAAAAGACTTGACAATTTTAAGAATATCTTGAAAAAGGGATTCCAGAGAGATTTATTCTGTCGGACTTTTCCAAAGTGTACTATATTGTTTGCCAGGTCAAATTTAAATGTGATCAATGTTGATAAACTATTTTGTTTACCTATTTATAATTCCTGTCAGAGTGTTTGATTTGTGTTTCTTATATCCTCTTTTGTTTTTGTTTGTTTAGAATTGATGAACATTTTAAAACAAGTCCCAAAATCCCTGGGATTGACCTGAACTCAACTAGGGTATTATTTGAGAAGTTAATGAACTCGCAACATTCTGTGATTCTAGAACAGGTATGTTCTTTATGTTGACAAAGTGCATGTTTAAAAATGCACTTTCTTTTTTCGTTGCAATACTTTAATTTTAAAGAAAAAGAAAAAGATGAACAGGCAAAGGTCTTGTTTAATAAACCTTAATTCTAAAATATTCACTTTGGGAATTTGACCTACCGTCCACTTTCTTTTTGGCCTAAACCTTCCTAAGGAAATGCCCCTCCAGAGTATAAGGTCTGCATGGGCAGACTCTTTGGCTTTTCTTTTCACTGATATATTCTGAACACCTAGATCAGTGCCTGGCTCGTAGGAGGTCCTCAGTGATACAATGCGTCAGAGTTGAGAATCTATTAAATAGCATATGAATTAGAGATGGGGTAACTAGATCTCATGTATGCTTGAATTGCTCAGTGCTCTTTTCTCTCGTACAGATCTTAAACAGCTTTGAAAGTTGCCTGATTCCTCAGTTGTCAAGTTCACCACCAGATGTTGAAGCTATGCGAATCTATTTAATACTACCTGAGTTCCCCCTACTCCAGGATTCCAAGTATTATATAACGTTGACTATTCCCCTCGCTATGGCCATTCTGAGGCTGGATACAAACCCTAGCAAAGTATTAGGTGAATTTGCTATATTCAGTACTAGTGGTTTTGTGCTTTTTATTTTATTGGTGTGACCACTGGCTCTCGGTGGATTGAGATCCAAGAAGCTATTTGTTGCCATTTAACATCCTTAACATTTTAACCTTTTTCCTTTGCTTTTAATTTCTAACTAGCCGTACTGGCTATTTGAACAAATTGAATCATTAATTTGGATATTTGAAATAATCCATACTAATACTGACTTTTAAATATCCACAAAGTTAGATTATCCAGCTTTATTTTTCCTTTTCCTGTTCTTGCTAGTAGTTAGTAGTGCCTCAAAATTTAATGTCTATCATTGCTTTTACTCCTATACCAAACTTAGGGGGTGGGAGTGAAATGAACAGTTTTGGTGATTCACAGGTCTCCAGAAAAGGAGAGGAAGAAAATGACCTAGTGGAGACTTACCAAATGTTTGTTTTGTTTTTCTTTTTTAGGGCAGTTGAGTCCTCACTGATTTTTGCAGGCTACGGACACTTTGCTGAGATAAGAACCTTCCGTTCCTCAGTGAATTGGAGAGTGTCTCTCATGGGAGTAGCACCTGAGATGTTTTTATTAATCAAGTGCAGAAAGTCTGTCTACTGGCTTTTTCCTTTTTATTCCCCCTGGTAAATTTTTTTAGGTGTTCACTGCAGCTCAGTAACTTCTGCGTTCCCTGAGAAATAGGATGTTACTTGAGTGTGATCTCCCCATGAGTAAGGAGACCTGTGTTCCTCGAGGTGGAATACTGGCGTATATTGCTTCCACCTTTGCAGAAGATAAAAACAGAAATCATGAAAGCACTAGTAGTAATATGTTAGCCCTTAGTTATTTTTTAAGATCAAAAGCCTTTTGGAGTGTATTTTCTCAGATGTGCTAATAGACTGTGAGGTAGAGAGATGGCATCTTGTGAAGGAGTATAGTATCTGACTTTTAAATTTTGAAGGTTTTTAATTTTATTTTTTCCAGGTAGGATGGCACAGAGCGATGGAAATCATTCAGTTTTATACTCAATTTGTTCTTAACTTCTAATTATAGAAATTTAAACTTTAAAAAAATACCCTAAAGTAGAGAGAATACTATAGGAAAACATCAATTAGTGATTATCAGCATTTTGCCCTTTTTGTTTTATCTATTCCCCTACCACAACCTTTTTATTTTTGCTGGAATATTATTTTTAAGTCTCAGATTTCATATTATTTAATCTTTTACATATTTCAGAATGGCTGAATTTATTACTGACAAAATAGAAGTTACTGATATCGTTTTCTTGTCAGATTATGAGAAGCATTGTTTGGTGAGAAGCAGAAATTGTAGTTTTTCAACTAATTATGCCTCTTGAAAGGAAGGAATGGTTGTCATATTGATGATGTTCTGGGATGTGTGGTCATTGGCATCCCTGATCCAGGATTTAGGTGTGGTGGATGAGAAGGGGGTTGAAAGGATTAAGACAGATGACTGCTCCTGCCCAAAATATGTACCTTAGCATCTTGTCCACATGTACCCTTGGGAGTGAAATTTTAGATTAGCCTTCTAAATGAGTTTTTGAGGGGGAAAATAATCAGATCAAGCTTTACAAAAAAGGCTCCAGGGATTCTTGCATAGCTGCTGCTCTCTCTAGAAATGCTTTAGTAGATTCCTAAAAAAAAAACCCTACAAAAACCACGTTTTTATTGATTTTAGAGAGAGAAGAAGGGAGAGGGAGAGAGAAACATTGATGAGAGAGAAACATCGATCGGCAGTCTCCTGCATGCCCCCTACTGGAAATTGAGCCGAAACCCAGTCATGTGCCCTGACTGGGATTCGAATTGGTGACATCTTGGTGTATGGGATGACGCTCAACCAACTGAGTCACACCAGTGAGGACTAATGGATTCTTTTAAAGTCAATTTTAGGAAACTGTATTTTAGAATGACATTCACTTTCTAGATGGAGTGGTTTTTAGCTAGTAGGCAGAAGACGTAAATACTTAAGACATAAATATCAAGATTATATGTTGAAATATGTTTTTTTTTCTTTCTTTCTAAAGATAACTGGTGGTCTCAGGTATGCCCGAAATATTTCATGAAGCTGGTAAACCTCTATAAAGATGCAGTTGTTTATCTACTTCAAGGAAGAAAGACATTCTTAATTCCTGTACTGTTTAACAATTACATTACAGCAGCTCTCAAGCTCTTGGAGAAGTTATATAAGGTAAATATTGAGCGTGATGAGCGGGGAGAAGGCTGAATACGTGGGAGGGTCGAATGTCCTACTGAGATGTTCTGTGGGAAGCCATTGTCCACTTGTCTTGGTTTTAGTTGTCCTTATTTTGTTCTACATCAGGTAAATCTTAAAGTGAAGCATGTGGAATATGATACATTTTACATTCCTGAGATTTCCAATCTTGTGGACATTCAGGAAGACTACCTCATGTGGTTCTTGCATCAAGCAGGCACGGTAAGAATTCATGTAAAGTATATCTTACAGCTTTAGTCTTTTCTCAGAGTACAAATAAGGATAATGAAAGCACACCTGAGCTGTATAAATTTGTCCTTGACTTTGGTGTTCGTGTCATACCTGTGTTTTATCCACTGGCTTTTGCATTCTTGAAAGTTAGAAAGTGCTTTGAGTAATCACAAATGATCACAAGGAGTTAGGATTTGGGCAGTCACACAGAAATGGTATAAATTTTAATTAGTTGTCAACATGAAAAAAAATATCAAGGTATCTAAAGTAGTCAGACACATAGAAACAGAAAGTAGAATTGTGGGGGAGGGAAGTGGGTAGTTGTATAATGGGTATAGAGTTTCCGTTTTTCAAGTTGAAAGCATTCTGGAGATCATTACCCAATAATGCAAATGTGGTTAATATTACTGAAATGTATACTTTAAAATGATGTAGTAAACTTTGTTTTATGTATATTATCACAATTTAAAAATGTCAAGAAATATTAAATGAATTTTTAGCTTTTCTTGGAACTCAGAAGATCTGGCAACATGACCTTCTTCCCAGATGGCACTAATTGGCTGGCGTTCAATAGTGGTTCTTTAGACGAGGCTTCTGTGTGCCACAATCCCCACTGCAGCTTGGTTTTGACATTGAGTAAAGGACATTTGCTAGTTATCATCGTCTAATAGCTATCTTACTTCAGTCATCTTACTCAGCTGCTTGAACCCTATAGGCCACTCTGATTTAGGATTATGTGAATGAAAAGGTCACGTATCCCTGACCCAGTTCTCACCATGTGTTAGACATGCCACCCAAGGAACTTCGTGCAGGTTCCTGCCTGCCACCTTTGACTTGGCAAGAACTGCTGAGTTTGAATGTATCGTCTTGAGGTATATGCAAGGCTTTTTAGATCCCTCATCTGTGGAGTATGTATAAATTTGAGTTATGTCAGAAAACAGAATGATAATTTGGTTATAATATTTAGTGAAGCCCTGCACAGCAGATACATTTGAGGTGAGTTCTTGCCAGTTTAACAGATTTGTCACCAATATGTAGGCAATATTTTCCCGGTAGGGTTTTTGGAGGTCAATAATGGCCTCCAAAAGCAAGGTATTTAAGTAGGTTTATTTAACTAAGCAAGATTATTTTCTTGATCAAATAATAGATGATGAATGTTAGACATAATATATGTTTTTAATAAGATTTTATAATTATCTTAAAAAATACTTTTCAATAAAAGTGGAGTAGAGTGTTCTAAATAAGTTTACAAGGGAAATTTAACATGGAGGCTAACAATGAGCTCTGCTTTCACCAATTTAGAAATTGTAAAAAGATTGAATTTTTTGTTTCATCAATCTGTATCAAGTTATTCTTCATGTCATTAAGAGCTGAAATAAGCCTTATGAATTATTTAGGCCAACTGCTTTGTTTTTAGGTGAGGAAATGGAGACTCCTGAGAGTTAAAACAATTTTCCCACCAATTTAATTAGCCATAAAAGCCAATTCTTCTGACTTCTAACCTATACCCTTTCTCTGACTTAATGTTGAATAGGATAATTCTAATGAACCCTGATTCTTTCTGCCACTGAAAAAAAAAGTTACTGCTGTTAAATTCTAGATTATCATGATTGTAATCTCTGAATGGAAGTTAAGTGAGCAACTTTATAACTTTTTTTATAGTTTTTTCCTCT
This sequence comes from Cnephaeus nilssonii, assembly GCF_951640355.1. Lineage (NCBI taxonomy): Eukaryota > Metazoa > Chordata > Mammalia > Chiroptera > Vespertilionidae > Cnephaeus > Cnephaeus nilssonii. The sequence continues at coordinate 60,274,951 of NC_137072.1, read as the reverse complement.
TAACATTTAATAAGCAAATATAGTCTTGAATACCAAAAGCTCATCTCCTCTTCAGTAATTAAGGGAGTTATTATAGAAAGGTAGAAAATAAGGTGAAATTACTATGTGAACTTCTGTAACTTTTGTGGAATTTAAAAAAGCTGTATAAAGTGCAATAGTATTAGAAATTGAAGTTTAAATTTCTTTATATCTTGGGTTTTAACCTGAATTGCTAAAGCCATCCTATATAATAAAAGCCTAATATGCAAATCGACTGGCCAGCAGAATGATGGGCAGAATGACCAGTCGCTATGATGCGTACTGACTACCAGGGGGCAGACGCTCAACGCAGGAGCTGCCCCCAGCGGCGGTGGCAGGGAGTGGGGTCAGCAAGTGGGTGGCGGCAGGCCAGCCAAGGTGGATGCCAGCGGGGGCCCCCCGATCGCCCCACCAGTCGCCCCGCAGCGGGAGGTGACTGGCAGTGGCAGCGGGGGACTGAGCCGGCAAGCAGACAGCACCAGGCCAGCCAAGGTGGGTGCCAGTGGGGGCTTCCCAATTGCCCCACCAGTCGCCCTAAGATCAGCCCTGGTCGCCAGCCAGGCCTAGGGACACTACCTGAATTTTGTGCACTGGGCCTCTAGTTTTATATATAAAGTTACATGTGTTTTTAACCACTGCTTTGGTATGTAATTGACATACGGTATTACATTAGTTGAGGTGTACAACATAATGATTCATTGTTTGTATACACTATGAAATGATGACCATAATAAATCTAGTTACCGTCTGTCACCATACATAGTTACAGATGTTTTTTTCTTGTGATGAGAACTTTTAAGATTTACTCTTTTAGCAACTTTAAAATGTGTAGTATAGTAGTAGTATTATGTAAGTCACCATGCTGTACATTAGCTCCTCAGAACTTATACCCTTTGATCTATATCTCCCCATCTTCCCATTCCTTAGCCCCTGGAAACTACCATTCTTTTTCTCTGAGATTGGCTTTTTTTTTTTTTAATTCCTCATATTAGTGATACCATATAGTATTTGTCTTTCTTTGGCTTTTTCACTTAGCATAATGCCCTTCAGGTTCACCCATGTTGCTACAAATGGCAAGATTTCCTTGTTTGTTTGTTTGTTTGTTTTTCTTATGGTGGAATAATATTCCATTGTATATATACACAATAAATATTTGTGTGTGTGTGTTAAATTTTTTAGCTTGGTAGTAGCTGAGGCAGTAGAGCATGTAGTTCAGAGGACATACTTAGGTCGAAAACAGATGGGTTCTAGTCTTCACTCTGGCCTATTACCTATGTGACCCTAGGCATGTTACTTAATTTCTATAGGCCTAGCATCCTCATTTGTAATAAGAATTATAACGGTATTGTGAGACTTAAATGGAGGGAAGCATGCATGGAAAAGCCTTACTTGGCAGAGTGCTTTACTTGGCATATAATAAGTCCTCAACTATTTTTTAGTAAGCTGTTCTTGGCACCTAAAGTGTGCGGTGTGCTTGCTAGTCACTGGGGATGGAGAGATGTACAGGACATGGTGGCTGCCTCTATGGGGTGTTCAGTCCAGAGGCAACAGTGAAAAAGGAATTACAGAGGGATATATAACACATGTGCAAATGGCTACGGAGCACAAATGGACATTCTGAAGTGTCTGATTTTTGTTCATTTTAAAGAAGAGGTGGTAGTGGCTTGTTTATTTCCATTGATAAACTGCCATCATCCACTTGAAAATTAAATAACACAGAATGAGTGACTTTGTGGCACCCTTAGAGGCAGCACACGTAAGAAAGTTAGTGATATGAAGTAAATGCTTCAAAAATAAAACTAGAGTCAACTTGACATCTTGCCATATGTGTTACAAGGAGGCAGTGTTTTGTCTCTGAGTTCCAGTATTGTGCATGGTCAGACAAGGCAGATGTTTTTGCCTCGGCATCAGTGATGGCAGGGAGCCAGATTTGCCCATGGTGGGTATAGGAACATGTGTTGCAGGCAGGCCTCACAGCAGAGGCTCCTGTGTTTCCTTATTGGCACAACAGGCGTTTATGCAATGACTCCTGTCCCCAGTCACATTTGGGAAATGTTGGCTTGGAATTTAAAAAATAAAAGAAAAAGATATTCCCAGTTCTTCAGTTCTGTACCATGTACTTGTTCATTGCTCCTATTTCATATACTTGAAAAAGGTCACAGTGCAACCCCATTTCAAGCTTAAACACTTGAAATGTGATTTGCTGGTACTTTGCTGCTAGTTTTAGGTTTGTGAGGCTCATTTTGGGGGAATAGACAGTCTAGGGCAGGCAACCCCTGAGAGGGGATCACATGTCAATTCATATGTATCCTTCTAAATTAGGGAAAGTAGCCTTGAAGTTAAATCATAACATGGCTGTTTCAGTATTTACTTCATGTCATATGGAAATACCAGTACTAATACCATATCTAAAATATTCAGCATTCACATATGAAATTAAGTGAAATTATTATGTTTCATATACTAAAACTTACAGACTTACAAAAAGCTTGTAGATGTATAATAGACCTTCATATAGGGCTGGTGCTTATTCAGACCGAATAGCCTTGCCTTCTTCACCTTCCTTAGAGCTGGCACTGTGGTCCTCTCCTGGGGGAGGGTCTTCTGAACCACCAACTCTATGGCCTTGGCTCTGGATCCTAACTGAGGCAGTTTTGGATTACTTTTCTGCAAACCCACTCAGCTGAGACCATGGTGACCCTGCCCGAAATTTAACTCCTCTCCTTCTCCAGAACAGAGATCAGCCTCCTTCCAAATCTGGGCTCTGTCAGGGGGTGGGGAGGGGTCAGGCAGGAAGTGAAGGGAGGGAATAAGAGCTGCAGAAGCGTGGGCTTGTGGTGGGGCTTGCAGGGAGAGGGTGGTACAGAGTCAGAGAACTGGAGTGGGACTGGAGAGAGACAAGAAATACTGACAAAGCTGTTGATAGATGATACTGAGTGGGGGCAAAAGTAGGTTTACAGTTTGTATGGAAAATAATACAATAATAAATAATATAACAATTATGAACTGTGTTTCATGTACTCATAACTGTAAACCTATTGTTGTCCCACCTGCATATTGCACTAGTTTTTAAAAATACTAGGTGTACTGGGGTGCTTTAATGCCAACAGCTGTTTCTACCGTCGCCACTGTTGCTTCTCCCATAGTCACTTTGATATTTGAAGTATTCAAAACTTCATCTTGTTTGATAGACCAACACTCATTAAAGGTCTTCCTTTTTTTCTTGAATAAGCAAATCATGTTTCTTTTCGTCAGCGCAGGAAAGTTTTTAATGAAAATGAGAGTAAAGCAAGATGGGGTTTGTTGAAGATAACATTCCAAACCAGGAGCAGGCCAGTCAAGAGAGCGAATGGCCCCGAACTCCTGGGTTAAAAGAGGGATTTTCTGAGTGGAGACTTTCATTTGCATTCAGGAATGGTTGACAGAAACTGTATTTCTTCTGGGCCTGCCCTTCTCCATAACGCGTACAGAAAAACTCATGGGGGCGTGGGGTCAAAACTGAAATGCAGACTTTATTATAATTAGTCCAGGACCCTCGTAAGGCTACATTGAGGTCATGTTGGTTTCTGAGCTGTGCCAGGAACTGGCTGGCTCTGAACCTTCCTGCTGGCTGTCTGCTGGGCCGCCCATAGACAGCAGTGTGGTTGGAGCCCAGGGCAGGCCCCACCCAGCTGCTCAGGTCTGACTTCCTAATTCACACTTAGAATAAAGTAATCTTTCTGAGATAAAGATTCTAAAGTTCTGAATATTGGCACCAATTTAAAATCTACTTCCCCGGATACTTATACGTTCCGTAGGTACTTAGAGTATCTATTTTTTAGAGTGCAGTTTTATTGTGTGTGTTTTATTTTAGTGATTTCAATTCCTAAATTCAAAGTAATTAGATAGGTAGGCATGAGAGTGAGTCAGTTGGCCTGAATTATGTATGCATGATTTCATACCTGTGTCACTGGTATGAATTGTCTCTTCGATTAGTGTTCCTCAGTCTAGGGAAGTGTTCCAAGATTCATTAAGGGACCTGTATCTAAAGGATAAACAGGATGGATTTTAATTAAAATTGCTTTTAAATGATTTAATTGGAATATACACAAACACAAAAGGAGGTAGGTATACACTTCTTATTCATATAGCATTTAAATAAAACCAAATCAAATTTACAAATTAAATACAAACAAACTCTAAAATGAATAAAACGTGGGTAGTCTTATTGAAACCATCCCCCAACTCAGTTGTTGGTGCTTGAGTTCTGAGATGTGTCCCATTCACCCTGGGATGACTCATCTCTCTTTCTTCCTTAGCTGCTATTAAACCTTCATTCACACAGAGAGCCAGGGAGGCTCTGGCACTTTCCTGGGTGCAAATGAATAATTTACCAAGGAAGACTGCTTTTCTTCTTTTCTTATTATTCTTGGACAATTAAGAATAACATGGCACCAATGCAATCATTGAAATAAATGTAAATTATATGGTGACACACCAATATAAGGAGGTCATTAAGAATGTGTTTTCATTGATTTTGTTTAGGATATTATTTATAAAAAACTACAAAATTAAAAAAATTCATATGGCGTTCTCAGATCTCTGAGAATAAATCCATAGTTTTCCGTTTGAGAAATACTACAGGTCAACATGATCAATATTGTTGATACTTTTGTTTGTTTCTGTTAGGTTATATGACAAACATTATCAAAAACTTCCAGAAGAGATGCCCGCCCCCCATTAATGAACTAGCATACCTCTTAGATATGTTTTGTGTGTGTTTTTTAAGTTTACAGTTATTCCCCTGCTCAAAAGCTTATTAAAATTTTATTTACCTATTGATGGAGTGTCTTCTGTAGGCCAAGCATCGGTTTAAGTGCCGAGTCAGGGACAGCTTTAAATATTTGGTTACTCTTCAGAGTAACAGCTTGTGTGTGTGTGTGTGTGTGTGTGTGTGTGTGTGTAAGGAAGAGATGTAACATGCTGACAAATAAATGAAATTTGCATTAACTTTACCCAATAAAAGTAACCTCTGATATCAAGGTTTTAGAATTAGATTTATTTTATGAAAGAAAATTCTATTAATGCTGTGAATTATGGAGTTAGTGAAATGGCCCTTTAAAATATTTTAAAGATTGTTTTTAGGTTTTTTTTCCTCAGTTTGTGTCCATCAAAACATTTGGTCTGTTCCATTAAAATCCAGTCAGCCATTCAAATGGGGTTAGTTCCATGGCCAAATAGTCAGATAGTTTATATGTTTTGTTATTTGTATTTCACATTTGTAGGGGGTAAAAAGTTCAGGTTTTGCATTTCAAGTAAGAGACTTTTTATTTTTCTTTACACAGAAGGCTAGACCATCTGTAATACAGGTAAATGATTCTTTTTAAATTTACTTGTATATTTTTCCAGCAGCATTCTCTGTGGATACTACAGTTTTGTCAATAATGTTTCATTTAGGATGCTGTAACACTTTGTTCCTACCCTTTCATCTTTGATGCCCAAGCCAAGACCAAAATGTTACAGACAGATGCTGAACTACAGATGCAGGTATCATATTTTAAAGATTATTTCCTCTTATTATGTGTTCCTTTCAACCTACACATTCAGTTGTAATTTTTACTAATAGGAGAAAGTATATTTGGATGCGTTCTATTCTAACTTTTAGAACTATTAGAATTTTTTTTAGCAATTTTATTTTGAATACAACACATATAAGTGAGTACACATTTACATAGATCAGTGGTTTGCAAGCGTTTTCATAAAGGACCATATAGTAAATTAAAATTTTGATCTTTATAGGCCATATTTTCTATCTCAACTATTGAGCTCTGTCACAGAACAAAAAGTAGTGGACACTATGTGAATGAATGAGCATGGCGGTATTCCAGTAGAACTTAATGTACACTGAAACTTGAAATTTGTATGATTTTCACATGTGGTGAAGTATTCTTCAGATTTTTTTTTTTTTCAAAATTTAAAAATGTAGAAACCACTATGAGCTCAAGAGCTGTACAAAAACAGGCAGCAGGCTGGATTTGGTCCAGTCGTCCACTGACCCCTGATAGAGATAGAGAGATAATTAAACAGAGCTTGGTAATTCTTTATTGAACTAAAACTTAAGTTAAAGAGATTAATTTCAAGTACACATATTTATTATAAAATATAATTGGTTCTGACGTGCCTACCAAGTTATTATTTGCAAATTAGAAATTCAAATCTACCAGTTTCTACTATCGGTAGATATCTAACTTCACTCATCTCTCCCTTCATCTCTCAGTCTTTCTGTCTGTTTCTCTTCTAGCCTTATTTTTCCTTCCTTCCTTCCTTCCTTCCTTCCTTCCTTCCTTCCTTCCTTCCTTCCTTCCTTCCTTCCTTCCTTCCTTCCTTCCTTCCTTCCTTCCTCCCTTTCTTCCTCCCTTCCTTCCTTTTGCAGTTGAAAGGTTTTCCAGAGAAAATGGACATTTTTTCAAAGAATAAAAACCATTTAAAAGTGGTTACTGCCCTGGCTGGTTTGGCTCAGTGGATAGAGCGTCGGCCTGGGGACTGAAGGGTCCCAGGTTCGATTCCGGTCAAGGGCATGTACCTTGGTTGTGGGCGCATCCCCAGTGGGGGGTGTGCAGGAGGCAGCTGATCGGTGATTCTCTCTCATCAACATTTCCAACTCTCTGTCCCTCTCCCTTTCTCTCTGTAAAAAATTCAATAAAAAATATTTTAAAAAAATAAAAGTGGTTACTAGGTTTCTTGTTCTGCCATTCTGAAAGTCATAGTTTTTACCCACTCTCCATCATGTTTCTTTTATTACAATATAATTTCAGTCTTATTTAGGCCTAAATCATTTTCCTGGGACTGGTTATGGATCAAACTGTTCCAGTTAACCTTTTTGGGTTCATATTAGAAAGGTATGTGTGTTTTATAAACATAGTAACTTAGAAAATTTAACTGGAAAAGTTAAGAGGAAAGTAAAAAAGAACAAATGGAGATGCAGTCAGCATGCTTCCCACCTACCCCGGACTGAAAGGCACAGCTGGCTGCTGTCCCCGCTCACATGTGCACTCTAATTGTGTTCTTGATGTGCCATTCATTCCAGGTGGCAGTCAATGGAGCCAACCTGCAGAATGTCTTCATGCTTCTCACCTTGGAGCCTCTGCTGGCCAGAAGCCCCTTCCTGGTTCTTCACGTTCGCAGGAACAACCTCGTTGGAGATGCCCTGAGAGAGCTGAGCATTCATTCTGACATTGATCTAAAAAAGCCTCTCAAAGTGAGCCCTTCAGTATATTCTTCTAAATACCTTCCTAGTTTTTCTTTAAACAGTGTTGAAGTAGCAAAGATCTTACTATTAAAATAGTGGAGTATAGCCATTCATTATTTCTTTCATTTATTTTACAAGAATTTAATCATCTCCTGTCAAATCACCAAATAGCACATATCAGCGTAACATCAGATAAAAATGCCAGTGGATTACTTGAGAGGTTATAGGGCTTTATTTGTCTGCTGACTTCAATGTATCTGCTCCAGCTCTACCAAAAACAAGCAAACAACAGCAAAACTAAAGCGTCAGCTAGGTATAAAACTATCAAGCCAGCATCTAGGAAGTCTGTGGATATCAAGGATTTAAGAGAAAGAAGGTAAAAAGGAGAAGATAGGTGGTGAAATCATCTGGGAAGCTGTTGGCCTATTATTATAGGCACTGTTAGGACCCTAATATTACTGAATTAAGAAATTGTCTTTCCTCACATAGACTGTGCATGTTTGTGTTAGTACTTACTGTATTCCCAGGGCTTAGCATAGTGCTTGGTACATAGTAGGTGTTAATAAGTATTTAGAAACTTATTTGAAATTTTAAGTAATTTGTCTTTCCCTTCAGAAGACTTCCCTATCTCTATTAACAATCCTCTTGTAAACTCCCATTTTTTGAAACACAGTAAGTAAGAAACTCATGGTCTTCATGATATTGTCACCCTTTCCAAAATGTCCAGTGAATAGTATCTGTCCCATCACTTTGCCTGGGAGTTCTTAGAACTGCTGGGTTAGATTTTTGATTGAACAGGAGCTTCTTTTTGCCCGCTGTTTTCCATCCGTAGTTCAGATAAGACACTTCTTGCTCTGTAGCATGTCTGAGTTGTCTTCTGCTGCCATCTGTCCCCGCCTTTACTCTTGTCCTGTTGTAGGCAACCTTGAAGACAACCACAGGATAAGGTTTCTCAAATGCTGTTTTGGTTCTGTGCCTGAGCCCTTACCTATAAAATGGTGATGATGATAATAATCCCGATGCATAAGGCTGTTCTGAGGATTAGGTTCATAGAGTTTAAGTGTTGGCATATATTAACTCTCAGTGACTTTCACTCACTGGTTTGCTGCGGTTGTTACTATGATGACCATTATGGGTCCAGCATCTCCCATGTGGGCCTGTTCATGGGTCTTTTTATAGCCCCTCACAGAACTCAGTTCTGTACCACTTGGAATGCCCTTCTCCTTTCCATATTCAGTTTCTTCTTTTACTCAGGTTAATCATTGCTTTTCTCTATGTGCCAGAACATTTACCTCTCAATGTATTTTACTCTTTGAAAATAAAGTATATTCTATAATGGATTCTTTTATGTTTGCCTTACTTGCCTAAATAGATGGTAAACTTTCTGTGGACCTATGGTGAACTTCTAACCTTCTTTGTATTCCTTGAAGTACCTAGTAAAAATTCTTTCTGTGTGTCTGCAAGCGCCTTGTGAATAATCAGCGGATACAACTTGCAGTTTTCATTGCATCATTGTATTCTGTGTTATATCTTCCTCCCTTTGTCTTGACTTTGGAAAGAATTTGCTAAAAAAAAAAAAAAAGTAGTATTTTTTTAATCTTACAAAAAAAGTAAGATTCTTTGAAGTATTAATTCTGCGTTCATTGTTTTAAGGTAATCTTTGATGGTGAAGAAGCAGTGGATGCTGGTGGTGTCACAAAGGAGTTCTTTCTTTTACTGTTAAAAGAACTTTTGAATCCCATCTATGGAATGTTTACCTACTATCAAGATTCAAATCTCTTGTGGTTTTCAGATACAGTAAGTTAGTGATATTGTAGTTAAACAGATGAATATAATTAAATTTTTATTTTAGTTGTGAGACCAGTTCCAAGACTTCTGATTTTGAAAAGAGAAGTATGACAAAATAATTTAAAATGTCTAAATAATGTATCTAGTCTTTATTTTTTTACCCATTGGCCCTATTTCCATTTCTAGTTTTTAGAGAGGGAGAGGGATAGAGAGATAGAATCATCGATGAGAGAGGAACATCATCAACCGGTTGCCTTCTGCACATCCCCCCACTGGGGATTGAGTCTGTAACCTGGGCATGTGCCCTGACCAGGAATCAAACTGGCTCGACGCTCAACTGCTGAGCCACACTGGCTGGGCCAAATGTGTCTTATTTTAATAACAGTGATAGTATGTGTCTGAATACTAATACAAGTAGATACACACACACACACACACACACACACACACACACACACACTTTTATTTGAAAATTCAGTAGAAGAGCTAAGTTTTAAGGAACATTTTAATTTCAACCAGGCTGTAATTTAGTTCTTTTTCTACCAGTTTTCTCCCTGAATCTGTACTGTCTTAAAAGGTAGCCATTAGCCACATGTGGCCATTGAAATTTAAATTTTATTTAATTAAAATTAAATAGTACCAGAGATTCATTTTCTCAGTTGGACTAGCCACATTTCCGGTGGCTACCATATTGGACAGCACAGAATAAACAATTTTCATCATTGCAAAAAGTACTATTGCACAGCATTGCTCTAAATGAGTACAGTGATGCACTGCATAATGACATTTCTGTCAGTGATGGATCGCATATGTGACAGTGGCCCCATAAGATTATAATGAAGCTAAAAAATTCCTATTGTCTAGTGACATCATAGCCATTGTAATGTAGTACAACACATTACTTGTATTTGTGGTGATGCTGGTGTGAGTACACCTGTGCTGCAAGTCCTATAAAAGTATAGCACATACAATTATGTACAGTGCATATTACTTGATAATGATAATAAAAGACCATGTTATTGGTTTATGTAGTTCCTGCACTGTACATTTTATCATTACTTCAGAATGTACTCTTTCTACTTATAAAAAAATTTGCAGTAAAACAGTATGCTGTGTTACTCAGGCAGCAGATTCATACATCTCATTTACTGTGTTTCTTGATTGCACACTACTTTCTCTTGTGATGGATTTAACCTCAGGTGGTTTTGTATGGTAACTGGCTGTACAGGCTTGTAGCCTAGATTTGTAGTAGGCTCTACCTTCTCAGTTTGTGTAAGTGCATGCTATGGTGTCCGCACAAGGACAGAATCACCTGAGGCATTTCTCAGAATGAATCTCCATCATTAAGTGGCCAATGACTGTATAAGCTGTTCTCTCTGTCTCTAGATGAGCTGTAAATACTTAACTTTGTTTACATTGTATCTTTTGGGGATAATCAAATTTTTGTCAGGGGGGTTATCTCTGCTCTAAAAGGTAACTAAATATTAAGAAAGCCTTTATTCTTTTATACTGAAAATATTTTATAAATAGCAGATTGTTTTGAGGGCTGGAAACACTGAATTTCTTTTAACATTTGCATATATTCTGAAAGTGTTTTGTAGAGCACAACTGGTTTCACTTGATTGGCATAACCTGTGGACTAGCAATCTACAACTCCACCGTAGTCGATCTCCACTTCCCACTGGCACTCTATAAGAAGTTACTGAATGTAAATCCTGGCTTGGAGGACTTGAAGGAGCTTTCACCCACTGAAGGAAGGTACAGAGCTAAAAGACAGACAGATTGGTGTAGGAAACTGCTCTGGCTGCCTCTGGCAGTGTGGATTAAAGGTTGAAAATACCACAGGTGGCACAGGTGTGAGTGTATGGAACTATATGGTTGTGTGTGCTTTGTCTTAAGTTTTAGCTATACAGTTACTTGCTTACAGTCTATCATTCTATGGACAGAGGAAAGAAAAGAAAATAAAGTCAGAACTGCCCAGGAATATAAAATAATCCCTCTCCCCCCCCCCCCACCCCCTATTCTGAAAAAGAAATAAGGACTTTGAGATTTGTCATGGTCTAGAAATGCACGGGGAGAAAAGTATTGAAAAGGTAGCCTGTACTAAAAAAAAACACCCTGCAGTTCTTCCCCCATGTGTTTCTCTTTCCTGTGTGTCTCCTTTACTCTCACATTACTGGTCACCGCATGTGTGGGGTTTTCCTCCACACCACCAAGCAATTCTCCATGACAACAGCTGGGTGTCCTACAGTCTACCAGGGGATAGTGTCAGATCCCACAGGTTAAGGGCTCAGTCCCACAATACTGCTTGCACCCCACTTCAGATGCCATTTGCAAGGAGGAGGTCCCCAGGTTATCCACAACTTCTGTCTGATTTAGCTACAAACCCTCCTCAGGTTTGCCTAATTTGCTACAGTGGCTCGCAGAACTCAGGGAAACACATTTACCAGTTTATTAAGGGATATGGGAAAGTGTACAGATGAAGAGATGTATAGGATGAGGTCTGGGAGGGTCTTCAGTACAGGAGCTTTTGTCCCTGTGGAGTTGGGGTGCATCACCCTCCTGGTGTGTGGGCTGTGTTCACCAACCCAGAAGCTTTCTAAACCTCCTCCTACTGGGACTTTATGGAGGCTTCCTCACACAGGCGTGATCAATTATACCTCTACTTCTAGCCCCTCTCCCCTCTCTGGAAAATGGGGGTGGAGCTGAAAATTCCAAGCTTCTAATCATGGCTTAGTCTTTCTGGTGACCAGTCCCCATCCAGGAGGCCACCAAGGGCCACCGTGGAACAAAAGATGTGTCTGATGCTCTTACCACTTAGGAATTTATAAGGTTTTTAGGAACTCTGTATCAGGAACCAGGGGAAGAGATCTTATATAATAAAAGCCTAATATGCTAAGTGTCCAATTGTCCAGTTGGCCAGCTGTTCAACCAATCAAAGTAGAATATGCTAATGATATGCTAAGGCCGCTCAACTGCTCACTAGGATGTATGCTGACCACCAGGGGGCAGACAGTCAACCAGTCACTGGACGTGCACTGACCACCAGGGGGCAGACGCTCCAACTGGTGGGTTAGCTTGCTGCTGGGGTCCAGCCAATTGGGACTGAGGGAGACAGGCCAGACACACCCTGGAGCCTTTCCTCGGTCTCTCCCCAGCTGGCCAACCAACCTCCCGTGTCCCTCCCTGGCCCCGATCGTGCACTGGTGAGGTCCCTTGGCCCGGCCTGTGCCCTCTTGCAATCCGGGACCGCTAGGGGGATGTTGGAGAGCCGTTTTCGGCCTGATCCCACAGGCCAGGCTGACGGACCCCACTGGTGCACGAATTTGTGCACCCAGCCACTAGTATATCTGTATGTTTCTACTAGAGGCCCGGTGCATGAAATTTGTGCATGGGTGGGGTCCTAGGCCTGGCTGGCGATCAGGGCCGATCAGGTTCCCTGCCTCCCTGCCTCCCTGCCTCCTTTCCTTGCCACCCGTGCGCCACCACTGCGTGGTTTCCTGCCTCCCCCCTTCCTCCTTCCCTCGCTGCCTGCATCCACTGCCACCCACCCCTGGTTCCCCGTCTCAGCCTGGGGCCCAGCCCTGATCAGGCGATCGGGACCTGCTGGCGGGGGGTGGGGGGGAGCGGGGGAACCTGGGAGGTTGGCCGCCAGCCCCAAGTAGGGAGCTGGCCCTTGGCCCCCCAGGAAAGGGGCCGCATCTACCGCCACCCACCCCCAACTTCCTTCCTCTGCTGGCCTGGTCCCTCCCAACTGCCCTCCCCTGCTGGCCATCTTGTGGCGGCCATCTTGTGTCCACATGGGGGCAGCCATCTTGTGTGTTGGAGTGATGATCAATTTGCATATTACTCTTTTATTAGATAGGATGGTCTTTTGTGTCTGGCTTCTTTCATACGACATGCTTTCAAAGTTCATCCATATTGTAGCATATCAGTGTTTCTTTCTTTTCATTGCCAAATAATATTCCATTGTGTGAATATACTAATTTTGTTCGCCTATTCATTAGTTGATGTGATATTTGGCTTATTTCTATTTTTTGGATATTATGGATAATGATGCTTTGGACATTCTTGTGCAACTTTTTATGTAGACATAAGTTTTTATTTCTCAGGTATATAACTAGGAGTTGAATTGTTGAGTCGCAGGGCAGCTCTGTGTTTAGCTCTTTGAGGAACTGCCAGACAGTTTCTAAAGTAGTGGAGCCATGTTTTTATGTTCTTTGCTTTCTGGCTGTTAAGACTCCTTTATTCTGAGTTTCTCTGTTAATTTAGGTAGCATAAGGTTAAGTATATAAAACGACCCCATAGCCTTACCTCTCTGTAAACAGTGTAACCTTCTGGCATTATCAGGAAGGAGCACCCCCTTCCACAGAGAAAGAGAACCGACTTTAAGATGGAGATAGAGAAGGGAAGGGCAGTCTCTAAGGTACCCCCCTGAAATGAGACTGTCGCACCACCAGTCTAGGACACCAATACTGAGAATCCACAACCGACGGCAGGGTGGGGTCACAGAGAGTGGAAGAGAAACTTTGGGAGGAATATGAAAAAATGACAGAGGAGACCAAGGCAGGGTTAATTTTTAGTGACTGAAAGAGAAGGCTGGAGAGTGATAGAACTGCGTGCCGTGTTCTTTACCAACCTGGCTGGGAAGGCTGTATTTCAAATAGTAATTTTGGCTGGTTAACTGATACAAATTTAAATTCTACAGTAAGAATTTTCTTCCTGGCAACTCTTAATGGAACTGCCAGACTCAGAGTTCACTAAAGAGGAAAGTGTGAATGAGGTTTAGCTACAAGAATGTATTCTCTTTGAAAACTAGGATATGACCATTGTTGGAATAAGCATATTTTTATGCATGTTTGAGTGTGCTTTAGTGGCAGATAGTAGAGTGTCTTTACCATACAGAGCCCCTTGCATTAACAAGTAAGACATTGAGATTCCTAGTGGATGAGGTGACTTTGTGGCTTTTAAAGAAAATTTAAGAAGGATTACTCGGCTAAAGAATATAGATGAAGGCAGTCGGTGGGACCACTGCTGCGCCATCTCCCCCAGTCTCTACTTCCAAGCAATACCAGGGTTAAGAGAACCTACACGTGTGTCAGATATAATTCATTTGCACTTCTTCATTGATCCAGTAATATCTGTCAGTAGGAAAAGAGAACAATTAATGTTTTACAGGTCTGTTGCCATATTTCTTTCAAGATATGGTAACATGATTTCCTGTCGGTCTGGATTTATGTTTATTCTAGAATCTTCTTTTATAGTTTTTCCTTGCAAACAGTCTGCACATGTGACTGAGATAAAAACACTATTGCCTTGTCTGATTTTCCTCTTTTCCTTTCTCTATTGTTCTGATTAGGAGTCTTCAAGAACTTTTAGATTACCCTGGGGAAGATATTGAGGAGACTTTCTGCCTCAACTTTACAGTAAGGATTTCCAGCTTACTTATGAGTGTGTCTGTCTCTTTCATCATGCTTACAAGTCATAACTAACATTAGATTTTCCTCCAAATCAAATAACAGTTCAGGGAATTCTCTGTACCAAATTATTTAGTCATAGTATCTTAAGTTTGGTAAATGTGTTAAAAAATGAATGAATAATTAAATCTCTGTCCTTAAGAAAATAACTGAAGCATTAATCCTCTTTATTTCGGATATATTTCTTTTCTAGAGTTCATATCATTTCTCTTTTATTGCATTTATTGGCAACTCCACGTCTTAAAAGAGATCTTTTAAGGTGCCAATGTTTTCTGACTCAGGTTCTCTCTCCCCCAAGAATTTTCTGTGGTAAAAAGTAGTCACTAAGCTACATTTGTTCCTAAAGCTTCTCTCACTTACAAGTGGTAAACAAAATTGAAACATTTCTTTCCCCCCCTTAAATATAGATTTGTCGAGAAAGCTATGGAGTGATTGAACAGAAGAAGCTGATACCTGAGGGAGACAAAGTGACTGTGTGCAAGGATAACAGGTAAGTTCCACCTGGGACCTCTGTAGACATTGCTACTTTACTTTTCTGCACTTCTAAGACCAAGATTGAAGTAAAGTTTAATCCCTTTTTTAGAAGAAGGGAAGAGAGCAAAAAATTGCAGATTTAAATGGATTTTTAATAATAGAGGAAGCACAGGACCTAAATTCAGGAGATACCTGTTTCAATTCTAGATCTCTATCTTACTGGCTTTGACCCTGAACAAATCATGTAAACTGTTTGATCTCAGTTTCTCATCTGAAAAATGGGGGTTATAATAACTGCCCCACCTATCTCATGGGATGCTTGTGAGGCTAAAGTGAGCTAATTGATAGGAAAACATTTTGGAATGAATGAGCTCCCGGCATCTAGCACAGGGTTTCCAGTATCCAGCAGAGTGCTGGGCATGCACAAAAATGCTTGAAAAATGTGTATGGAATAAATGAATGTTAAGGAGATGCTTACTATTACTGTTGTTTTATTGCTGAAGAATTTGTATTATAGATTTTAAGTTAATTAATTTTCCCCTCATAATAATTAATTAAAGTACATAAAATTATTTTTCTGGATGATTTACCAGCTCTGTGTTATCTCTTTCGAGGAGAAAATTCTCAATTTTGTTTGTATTAGATTATGAGTGAGG
Source organism: Cnephaeus nilssonii (assembly GCF_951640355.1). Taxonomy (NCBI): domain Eukaryota; kingdom Metazoa; phylum Chordata; class Mammalia; order Chiroptera; family Vespertilionidae; genus Cnephaeus; species Cnephaeus nilssonii. The sequence continues at coordinate 60,259,310 of NC_137072.1, read as the reverse complement.
TCGCTGGCAATCTGCATATTAATTTAGTTTACAAACTCTGCTGTGTGCCAGGTATGTTGGTGGGTATAGGAAATAAGTAACTTTTATCTTTGAGAAGTTCAAGATTAGTCAAGAAGGGTCAATGTTAGTGAACGATTGCAGTAGATTACTGTGCGTGTGATCGAGTAACAGGCCAAGTGCCACAGAGGCAGGGGGAGAGGCTACGACACTTACATTGAACATTGAAGAATGTAAGTGGGGAAAATACTTTAGGCACAGGGAATAATGTGAGTCAGGACTCAAGTTTGACACATGGTAGAGAATGATGAGAACTGACGTAGGGGATGGGATCTTACTGTGTGGATGGAGAGTGGGTGCTGCAATAGCATTAGGATAGATTGTCAAGTTTTTAAATGGGATTTGGACTGGGACCTGGTTGGTCAGCTTTAGGAAGATAACTGATCATACTGAATGAAATAGATCACATATAGGGAGACCCATGAAGAGGCTGTTGAGGTAGCTCAGGTAAGGGGTAGTGAGGGCCAGAGTGAAGGTAGCGGGAGGACAGAGTCAGCTATGTGCTGGTTATGTAATCACCAGGAGCTTGTGTCTGATTATATATGGATGGCACTAGAGTAGCATATGATGATAACACTGAGGTTTCTAATTTGCACACCTGACTAACAGGAAATAGAATCTGTACAGCAGGGTGGAGGGGGAAAGAGTTTCATTTTGGATATTGACAGGTCTCTGTGATACCCAGGTGATTACATTTAGAGCTGAAAGTTTGCATGTATCTTAAGAGAGAAGTTTTATATGAACATTTTATTTAGTTACTTATGCCAACCTCCATCACCAGTGAATTTGAGGTTGCTTACAACAAGAACCACAAAGAAATAAGGGATGGAGTAAGTGAAAAACAAGGACAGGGAAAATGTACATACTTAGAGGAGCTATATATATCAGAATGGAAGGTAGACTCTGAACATGAGGATTTGGGGATCATTAGCACATTGGCTGGAGTTAAAGCTGTTGGCTTAAAGAAGTGGAGGGTGGGGAAAGAGGAGAGAAAGGCAGTCTACTTGGGAGGGTTGGGAGCAAGGGAAGCCTTCGCAGAGGAAAGGAAGGCTTCGTTCAACCTGTGGAACAAGGTACCGAAGTAGAGAAACTGGATGCTGCTTGTAATCATGTTGGGAAATTAAAACCAGTTCACTCTGGGCTTTATTTGGCTTCTTACCGTAAATACGTTGTTGGAAATGTGCAAGCAGAGATCATATGAAATTCACTGTCCAAGTGATCTGCCTTGTCTTCCTCCCATAAATCTTCCCTTTTGAAAATAGGAATAGAAAAACCAGTAGCCTTTGTTTTAAAGTCTATTTGTTGATATAAGTATTGATACTCCATTTTTTTTATTTTCACTTTCATGAGATATGTTTTTCGGTCTCTTTACTTCCATTCTGAGTGTGTCTTGATCTGCAGTGGGTCTCTTGTAGGCAGCATATGTATGGGTCTTGTTTTCTTCTCCATTCAGCAACCTTGTGTTGATTGAAGCATTTATCCATTTACATTTAAAGTAATTGATAGGAATGTAGTTATTGCCATTTTACTCATATTTTTTATCTTTACTGTTTTCTTCCTCTTAATGAAGAAGTCCCTTTAACATTTCTTGTAATACTGCTTTAGTGCTGATAAACTCCTTTAGCTTTTTTTGTCTGGGAAACACTTGATCTCTCCTTCAATTCTAAGTCCTTGTTTTTCATCACTTTGAATATTTTTGTATCAATACCTTCTGGCCTGCAAAGTTTCTGTAGTGAAATCAGATGACAAGCTCCCCTGTAGGTAACTAATTGCTTTTACTAGTTTTAAGATTTCCTACTTGTCTTTAATCTTTGGCATTTTAATTATGATGTGTCTCAGAACAAGAGTGAAGGGATGGAAAAAATTTTCCATGCAAATAGAAATGAAAAAATATCTGGGATAGCAATACTCATATCTGACAAAATATACTTCAAAATGAAGGCCATAACAAGAGACAGTAAAGGTCACTACATAATTAATACTAAAATGATCAATCCAATAAGAGGATATAACCCTGGTAAACATACATGCACCCAATATATAAAATATATTTTAAAAAGATACATGCACCTAAATATATATTTAAAAAAAACACTTTTTGGGGACTTTTAAGGAGAGGGATCAACAATGATATAATCATAGTAGGGGACTTTAACACCCCACTGACTTCACTGGATAGATCTTCCAGACATTAAATAAACAAGGAAATAGTGACTCTAAAGGACTCACTGGATCAGATGGATTTAATTGACTCTTATAGAACATTTCACCCCAAAGTTGCAAAATACACATTCTTCTCAAGTGCACATGGGTCATTCGCAAAGATAGACCACATGTTAGAACACAAAACAAGTCGCTACAAGTTCAAGAAGATTGAAATAATATAAAGTATCTTCTTGGATCACAATGGCATGAAACTAGAAATCAACTATAGTAAAAACACTCAAAAACATTCAAGCACATGGAGGCTAAATGGGTTACCTATGAGATCAAGAAAAAAATTAAAAACTTCCTGGAAACAAATGAAAATGAATACACAACAACCCAAAATCTATGGGACACAGCAAAAGCAGTTCTGAGAGAGAAGTTCAAAGCACTACAGGCCTACTAAAAAAACACACACACACAAGAAAAATTATTAATAAACTATCAATCCTTATACTTAGGGAACAACAAGAAAAGTCCAGAGTAAGTAGACGGAAGGAAATAATAAAGATTAGAGCAGAAATAAATGACATAGAGACTAAAAAAATAATACAAAAGATCAATAAAACCAAGAGCTGGTTCTTTGAAAAGATAAATAAGATTGATGAACCTTTAGCCAGACTCATCAAGAAACAAAGAGAGGGGACCCAAATAAATAGAATCAGAAGTGAAAGGGGTGAAGTGACGACTGACACCACAAAAATACAAAGGATTGTAAGCAAATACTATGAACAACTGTATGCCAACAAGCTGGACAATGTGGATGAAATGGACAAATTCCTAGGAAAATACAGTTTTCCAAAACTGAATCGGGAAGAGTCAGGAAGTCTGAACAGGCCAATAACTGATGAAATTGAAGTAGTAACAAAAAACCCAGGAAACAAAAGCCCTGGTCTGGACAGCTTCACAAGGGAGCTGTACCAAGCATTATCCAAGAATTAACGCCCATCTTCTTCAAACAAGTCAAAAGAATCCAAGAGGAAGGAACACTTCCAACCGCTTTTTTTCAGGCCAGAGTTATCCTAATCTCAAAACCAGATAAAGACACTACAAAGAAAGAGAATTACAGGCCAATATTCCTGATGAACATAGACACTAAACTCCTCAATAAAATATTAGCACATCAGATCCAGCAATATATTAAAAAGATCAGACACCATGACCAAGTGGGATTTATTCCAGGGATGCAAGGCTGGTACAATATTCACAAATCAATAAATGTAATACATCACATAAACAGATTAAAAGGCAAAAATCACATGATCGTATCAATATATGCAGAAAAAGCATTTGGCAAAATCCAACACCCATATTTAGTAAAAATTCTCAGCAAAGTGGGAATAGAGGAATCATGCCTCAACATATAATAAAGGCCTTATATAACAGACCTTTTTTGTTCCTTCTTCATTTTAGTAAGACTATCAAACATCTTTTGTGTATAAAAGTTTGTTTTGTTTTTTTTTGCCTTTCAGATTGTTTTTTAATGATTAGGTCCCAATGGTGAAATTGAATTAGGATATATCATTTTGAATCTGTTGATGGGTATCTTTGCTAAATTAATTTTTCTAATGAATTATATCAGCTTATTCGTTATCATTAGTATATGCGAGTACCCATTTCACCTAATCCTTACAAGCTCTGATTATTTTCTAAAAAAATAAAATTTACTTTTATTAAGAAATTTGATATCATTTGTAAAATTTTATATTACTTCTATATAGAGGTTACTTTACATATTTACACAGCACTGATCCACTTTATTGATATTTACCTCTAAAATATTTTGGTGTGAAAAAAGAGAATTAGATAGAAGTGATGATTATACAACATTGTGAATGTACGAATGCCACTGAATTGTTCATTTAAAACAGTTAATTACCTTTTGTGAATTTTTACCTCAGTAAGAAAAAAGTGTCCACGTGTGTGCACGAGCAAATGCATCTGTGTACACATTGAGTGTAAACTCTCAGGCCGGGAGAGCTGCTGTGCTCCATTAAGGCCGTGAGCGTCGGCATGCTACAGTTCTCTGTAGAATTCTCTTAGAGCCCGAGTTAAATGTGTAATACACGTTGCCTTTCTTTCTGCCAGTTACTTTGCGCGTTGCTTACTAATTTGGGCCTATAATGGATTAAAAAGGGTTGATGGATGGTAGTGTTTGACCTGCCTTGAAAGGAGGGTGTCCTGCTAGATGCTATCACGCACGTTTTATGGCTTTCTGAGGAACTGTCAAATAAGCACTGCAGGAAACAGAGGGTAAAGATCAACCCCGTTAGGAAGTGGTGGAAATTGCTGCCTGTGTAAAGGGGATTATAAACATGCCTGTGTCCTGGGGCAGGTGGCCAGCAGTATTCATGTTTGGTAGTTAGAAAACCCTACAAGTGGAAGAAAGATTGCTGCCCAGAGCACGCAGCTGGGAGCCCATGTACTGACCTCACCGGAGCCCTTCTCCACTTGGTGCTGCCCTTTTAGGACATGTTTTTCTGCCCCAAACAGGGTTCAGTATTTCCCCTTTCTGAAGTAGTCTGCTGATGTTCTTTATGCATTCGCGATTGAGACAAAATGATTTTCATTTGATTCGAATGAACTCTATTATATTAAGACTCTTAAACCCTTTGCCAGCCATAGTTATTGCAGATTTTATTCCCGGTTCGTTGTTTGCTTTTGAAAATGTGTTGTTTTCAAATCTTTATAATTTATTAATTTTTGTGTTGTCAAGTCTTTCTTTCCCTGTCTAGTCACTGATAAAATACCTAATGTATTTTACTCAATTAAAAATTTGTTTGAATTTGTATTCTAAGGTAAAATCTGAATTGTATCCATATTGCTAGTTTTCTTAACTGTTCTTACAGGTGAACATTCAGGTAATTATATTAATTTGCAGATCTAGTTTGGGTTTTCATTTGAAGTGTGATAAATTAAAAGTTAATTTGGGAAGAATGGACACTTCTGTGATATTTAATCTTACCATCCTAAGGCCTATTCTGATCCTAGCTGGTTTTGCTCAGTGGTTAGAGGACTGAAGCGTCATGCGTTCGATTCTGGTCAAGGCACGTACCTAGGTTGGGGGCTCGATCCCCAGCCCAGGTCAGGGCGCGTGCAGGAGGCAACCAATCAATGTGTCTCTCCCTGTGTCTCTTCCCCCTCCTTTCCACACTTCTAAAAAGCAATGGAAAAAATATTCTCAGGTGAGGATTAACAATAACAAAAAGGCCCATTCTGTTTTTTCTTTTCATATAGGTTATACATATTTTTATTAGAGGTTTTTATAAATATTTTGATTTCTTATTCTATTGTGAAAGAGAGCCTTTTCTATATATTTTGAGATCAGTGCCTAGAAATAGTTACTGATTTTTGTATATTTATCTGGTAACTGATCAGACTTACACACATACACACACACACACACTCCTCCCCCCCCCCCCCCCCTCTCGCTTGGCCTGGCCCTAAAGAAGATTAATATTGCCTTAAGGTTTTACTCAACTATTGCCATTAGTAACAGGTCAGAGCTGCCTCCCATTCCCTAAGGTAAAGCAGTCAAATTTTGCTTCCATGTAATTTTAACCTTTATGGGAATTGGAAGAAAATGCATCTTGAGTTTTAAATTTTTTTGTAAGGCTTTAAATTAGTTTTACTTCATTCAGAATGCCCAAATGTAAAGTTGAAATACCTTTTTTATATATTCACTAGGGGCCCAGTGCACGAATTTGTGCACCTTGAAAGGAACTGTGGGCCGTGAGGCTGCGGTGAGCAAAGGGGCGGGTCTCAGCCCATCCTCTGTGCCCCCACTCAGCCTCTCCCACCGCAGCCTCTGGTCCCCTGTCTGCCTGCAGCCCCGCTCCTGCTGCTGCTGCTCGCACCAGCTAACAGTGCAGAGCAATTGGGGATGGTACCAGCAGCGGGTGCAAGCAGGGCTGGCGCTGTCAGTGGGTGTGAGTGGCGACTGCTGCCCTGATTGCCCCTCAGGAGCACGGGGTGGTGGAGGAGCCCTCAGGGGTGATTGGGGCCAGCAGCCGCTGCTCACACCCACTGATGGCGCTGAGCGATTGGGACCAGCGCCGGGCGCCGGTTGCAGGTGCAAGCAGGGCTGGCGCCAGCAGTGGGCACAAACAGCAGCTCTGGTGCTGGCTGTGGGTGTGAGTGGGGCTGTTGCCGGCAGTGGGTACGAGAGGCGGCTGCCGGCCCTGATCGCCCCTCAGGAGCAGGGGGAGGTGGAGAAGCCCTGAGGGGCAATCTGGGCCTGGCAGCGGGTGCAAGTGGGGCCGGCACCAGCATCAGGTGTGAGTGCTGGGCGGGACCGGGGTGCGTGAGAGCAAAGGATTTTCAGTAACCACTAGAGGCTTGCCCCGATGGCAGTGACTGGCACCCCGCCTTGATCTGGCGCCCCCACTCACCTGATCCACCATCCCGCTGCTGCCAATGTCCACCATGTTCCGTGCTCTGCTGCCGATGCCCGCCATGTTTTGCATGCGCCCCTTGGTGGTCAGTGCATATCATAGCGACCAGTTGTTCGGTTGTTCCGCTGTTTAGTCTATTTGTATATTAGGGTTTTATATATATAGATGTCACAGTCTTTTATCCTTTTTGGGAAGGAATCAAAACCTGATTTTATATTGAAAACAAAATTGTATTGAATTTCCTGTGTTTCTGTATTAAAGACTACCTTGTTTTCTAACAATAAGGAATCATAAACTTAAGAATATAATGGTGTTCATTTCCTCTCCTTTTGTAACTGGGGAGAGGAGGAGGATTGAATTTCTAATCATGTCTCTTTTATATAATAATAACTGATATATCTTGAGTACTTTCAGACATGGTCTATGGGCTTTATATGTATTAACTCGTTGTTCATAATAACCATGAAGAGGGGGAGTATTACTATCCTCTTTTATAGATGAGAAGAAAATGAACACAGATTAAATGAATTGCCCAAGGTTCATTGCTAAAAGGACTCAGAGCTGGGATTTGATTGCAGGCATTCAGAGTACCAAGTCCTTTTTTTGTTTGAAAATACTGTTTTATTAACACCACAGTGGTAAACAACTTTATGCTTATGTATTTTTATAGATCACTGAGACACACACAATTCAAAATCCACAAAAGAAGCTAAGAGTCTTTACATTAAATGTCCTTCCTAAAAATCCTTAACTGAATGCACTCTATCCTCAAGCAGTAAAATTTGATTTTGCACCATTTTATATTTCATATGTCACACATGTCACATTTACATACAAAATAATGAAGGCACAGCTAATATAAGCAAATGAACTTTTCTACTTTTGAGCTGAGGGTGGGGGCACACATTTAGATTGGTTCTTCAAGTATGTATATTTTCCCAAACATCAGCTTCATTGAAGAGTTCTAAAAGCTACATTTTAAAAGCTACATGACAGCCCTAGCTGGTTTGGCTCAGTGGATAGAGCATTAGCCTGCGGACTGAAGGGTCCCGGGTTCGATTCTGGTCAAGGGCACATGCCTTGGTTGCGGGCTCAATCCCCTGTAAGGGGATATGCAGGAGGCAACCGATCAGTGATTCTCTCTCATCATTGATGTTTCTCTCTCTCTCCCTCTCCCTTCCTCCCTGAAATCAATAAAAATTTTTAAAAAATAAAAGCTACATGACAAAAAGACTTCACAAGGATCAAACTATGTAACACTATATGCACATGCTTTACAGAATTTGCTACATTCTGCATTTCTTCAAGTTAATATTTCTGAAATGCTAGGTAGAGAGGATTTAGTACTTAAAAACATTTTTTACACCCTTGTAAATAGACATTATCAAGAAAACACATAAACATGAGACGGCAAATAATGAACACATGTTGGCAGTATTATACAGGCTATACACTCTCCTTCTCAGAACGATTCATTTCCCTAAATTCACACATTGAGAACATCTCTGAAATGTGAGTGGCTGTTTCCAGGCCTCATTGGCAGTGCTGTCATTGATCTCCACAGGCTTCCTGGGTTCCATCACTCTTCCCTGTCGTGTGAAGCTGAGGTCTGGGTTACAAAAGCAAAGTCTTGTGGATTCTTGTGGATGAGTTTTTTTCTTGGATTCTGCTCTTTCTGCAGTGGAGAATTTCAGGACTAAAGAAATGGAAGAATTGAGCACCGAGGACATGTTCCGTCTTGGCGTGGGTGTCCCGTGTGTAGTGTGATGAACAGTGTGATGACTGGGTTTCCAAGTGGTTCTTCACATCCACTTGACGCCCTCAATAAGCCCTTAGTTCCCGCCCTCACAAAAGAGATCATGAACAAAATAATTTTTAACTTAACTCGCTTTCTCCAACACCTTTTGAGTTATTTATTGGGTTCAAAATGAAAATCAAATTTGAAACGGGCTGGCCAGGACCAGATGGTTTCAATTTAATATATTTTTAGGAATGTCAGAATTGATTCATATTGTATTTTGGTCCCAAACCGGAGCCTTTCCAAGTTCACCAATATTCAAAGGAAAAACATCAGGATTTCCTTAGTCGTCATTCTCCTCTTCCATCGGTGCCCCCGCCTATTCCTTGGCGTCCTGGGGCACCGCAGAGTTGGGAGCCTCATTTTTGGCAGCCACAGACTCCTCCGCTTCCCCCTCCTCCTCCTCCTCCTCCTCCTCCTCCTCGGCCGCCGCCTCACCCTCCAAGGTCCATGCATATCCCTCCATCTCACCAGTGAGCTCTTGGATCTTGGCAAGTACGGGCTTGTAGATTTCGTTATACTTTTTTCCCAGAGCCTGCAATTCCTTATCAAATTTGGCCTTTATCTTATCGCAGCGCTTCTGCAGTGTTTTGAGGGCCAGGACTCGGCATTTCACCGAGTTAGGCAGGCTCTCCAGAAAGTCATGTTTAGCCTTTGGCGCATTCTTTGCAGGGGTCTCCGGCGCCTCCGCGCCGCCCTTGGCCATGACTCCTCCGCGGCACGCAGCCGCCCCTTGCCGCCGCCGCCGCCGTGCCACCTGGTCCTCTGGCCGCAGCCCCGCCCGCCCTTGCAGCGCGGGCCCTGGACTGGCTCCCTGGCGTCAGCTGATAGTCGTTCCCTCCTCCCCCCTTGCGTTCTGCGACAGCTTCCTCCTGTTGCTATGCCATTCTGTCATCTCCCTGGCGTCAAAACTGACGTCAGATCCCGTCACCTGGCTACCCGGTCCCCGCAGTTTGCTTCTCAGTCCCACTTAAATCCCTAAATCTGTCAATATGTTGTCTTGGCCTTTGCCCGCATCTCCCTATGGTTGGTGTGGGTCTGCCTTGTAGCTTCTCTTGGCTTACTCGTGGAGTCGGCTTTGATTGGGGTTGCAGGCTTCATCCCTAGTTGGGGGCGTGCAGGAGGCAGCCGATCAGTGATTCTTGTTGTTTCTCTCTCCCCCTCTCTCCCTCTCTGAAATGAATAAGAATATATTTAAAAACAAAAGACCAAAAAAACCTCACTACTGCCAGAGGAAGGGGGTGGGGGGAGAATGGGGTCCTAATAAATTGTGAGAGAAGATCTGACTTTGAGTGGTGAGCACGCAGCGACATACAGATCTTGTAACATAGAAACCCACACCTGAAACCTATATGATCATATTGACCAGTGCCACCCCAATACATTTAATTTATAAAACAAACCACATCCCAGTACTCCTCGTCTTGTGCATGCGCGTGAGAATCTTTTTGTGTCGCCCTCCTGGGTCAGAGGATGTTTATGTTTTCAATTCTTTGAGCTATTGGCAACTTTTCCTCCTAGGTGTTTAGAGGTCTCATTTCACAGTGTACATTCTCACTAGTGAGAGACTCAGTATGCACACAGACCATGGCCAGACCATATGTAAAGAGAGAACTCGCACCTGCAACTGGCTGCCCAGGAAACCAGCCCCTGGTCTGCCATAAGCAGCCAGCGTGCCGTCTCTCTCAGTGACTCCTGAAACAGCCAGCCCCAAATGGCCAGCCCTTGACAGCTTCTTCCAACTTAGGACCAATCAGAAAAACAAAATACGCATATTTAAAACTTCGCTAAGAGAGTAGATCTTACAAATTTCTTATCCCAAGGGGAGAAACAATTTGTAACTACGGATGGCAATGGATATTAACTAGAATTATTATGGAATCTTTATGTTGTATATCTGAAACTAATGTTAAATGTTGATTATACCTTAACACCCCCCCTCCCCAAAACAAAGAAAAGGCAAAACATGCATCTCTGACCGATCACATAGGAGGCTCGCTTCTAGTTAGCCCCCCACAGCTTCCCCATGCCAGCAGCCTCCAGCCAGGGCACAGCTGAAACCTTCCCTTTTTCTACTCGAAAGCTTTTCCACCTTCGGCCTGTTTTTGAGTCTCTGCCGAAACATAAATGATAGTGGCTGGCTCCTTTGCTATAGCAACTTCTGAATAAATTGCTTTGGCTTTTCTCGATTTTTGTTTATTTCCATGTGGTTCCCATGGTCATTTCATACCTTATCTTCCCACTAGCTATGTATGAGGTTCCCATTTCCCCACATCTTTACCCATAACATCGATATTCTCTGTCTTTTCAACTCATGCCAGTCCAGTGGGTGAAATGGGAATTCATTGTTGTCTTTTCGTTTGACTATTATTAGTGAGATAGAGCCACTGTATGACAGTTCTTTCCAGAGGTGGTTAAGAGATTTATAGAAGGGAGTTACAATCTCATCTGTGAGCTTCTTGTGTATAATGAAAGTGAGAAGAGAAATTTCTGGGGGCATTTTATATAAGTCTGTGAAGGAAAAGAAGGAGTTATGACACTACCTTTTAAGATCTGTGAGGGTACAAATATCAGACAGTTTAGCTTTATTTGTTTCTGAAGAGGGGAAGGAGCCTAGAACCATTATCCGAGACTTTTTTCTTTTAGCAGAAAAAGTCTTTTTCTTTTTAAATATATTTTATTGATTTTTTACAGAGAGGAAGGGAGAGGGATATAAAGCTAGAAACATCGACCAGCTGCCTCCTGCACACCCCCCACCGGGGATGTGCCCGCAACCAAGGTACATGCCCTTGACCGGAATCGAACCTGGGACCTTTCAGTCCGCAGGCCGACGCTCTATCCACTGAGCCAAACCGGTTTTGGCAAGAAAAAGTCTTTTTTTTTTTTTTTTTCTAAAATAAATTTTAAGCAGGACCGTAAACAAGATGAAAACTGGAGTGAGTGCCTCAGGCAAAACAAAGTTAGTAGTATGGTTCCACCCTCACGGCCGAGGTCCTCTCGTCTGACCACCAGGTCACCTGGCACTCGGGTGGAACCCTGGGGCCGGACACTAACCTACCCAATGCCTTAGGAGCCTCCTGGTATGAGAATTTAATGCAATTCCATTTTCATCACTCTCCACCTCAGTGTAGAAGGGGAACTGGATAAATTCTACAAGACTTTGGGCTAACGTGCTGTTTCTTTGGTTTTCTGGCAGGCAGGAATTTGTGGATGCTTACGTGAATTATATCTTCCAAATCTCAGTTCATGAATGGTACACAGCGTTTTCCAGTGGCTTCCTCAAGGTGTGTGGTGGCAAAGTGCTTGAGCTCTTCCAGCCTTCAGAACTAAGAGCCATGATGGTGGGGAACAGCAACTACAACTGGGAGGAGCTGGAGGAGGTAAGCATATTTTTCCCTCCAAGGAAGCCACAGTGGCCTGGGGGAGGTGTGCCCAGAGCCCGGTCTTCTTCCAGGTGTAGGGTTTGGAGGCCTCCTGCATCTGAGAGTTATTTCTTACTCCTACATGCAAGTGGTAGATACAGTGTCCACTACAATCTTCTCATCTATGAGATACATTTTTTCCTTTTTGTCTTTTGGGGCAGACTGCCATCTACAAGGGAGATTACTCAGCCACACATCCCACTGTGAAACTATTTTGGGAAACATTTCATGAGTTTCCACTGGAAAAGAAGAAGAAGTTTCTCTGTAAGTATCAGGATTCTCAATATGGTATTCGTTAGATGTTAGTTTTGGGTGTGGTGTAGGATATACTTCACAAGTAAAATTCTCTTTCAAGTGGTAAACAGTTAATAAATGTTTATACTTTTGTCTTGATATCTCAGGCACAATATATTAATTCCTAGTTGTTGCTCTAAAAACACTTACTTTTCTTATGTTAGTGATTCCTTTAAGTATCATGTTGATGAAATCTAATTGTTTGGATTAATTTGCCGTATCTGTCTAGCCTTTTGAAAATATTACAAAGTGTCTTATTGCCTTTGTAACTTGGGAGGTGTGATTTATATTAGCTTTTCAATCGTGGTATAATTCACATACCATACAATTCACCCATTTAAAGCATACAACTGAATGGTTCTTTAGTGTATTCACTGGGTTGTGAAACGACCCATTTTAGAACATGTTCATCACTGCAAGAAGGAACCCATGCTCATTAGCAATCATCCCCCATTTCCTCCTATCCCCCCACCTCACCCATCTGTTTCCTGTCTGTGGAGGTGCCTATTCTGGACATCTCATGTAAGTGGAATGATATAACATATGGTCCTCTCTGACTACCTGGGTGACCCTGGAGAAGGGGAATACCTTTGGAAAGGAACATGAACTCTAGTTTACGTGAACAAACGTAGCCTTTAAAAAACAGTTGAAATCTTTGGGTCAATGTATAATCAAGGTCAGAAATTAGCCAGTGAATAGCATAGAATTCTTACTCATAGGAAACCAAAAAAGAGGATTTGAAAGGTAGTTTCTTTTACTTTATATGAATGAGCATTTATTAATATTAATGATATACATATTGGCACATAAAGGTAGTGGTACTTCTCACACGAGCCACAGGGTGTCACGCTTTCCTCTCTGTTCCTGGGAGGACGGCTGAGAGCTGCTCCCTATTGGCAGAGCTAGTCATGCCAGTTCCCTCTCTCCGCAGTGTTCCTGACAGGCAGCGATCGGATTCCCATCTACGGCATGGCGAGCCTGCAGATTGTCATCCAGTCCACAGCCAGCGGGGAGGAGTACTTGCCTGTGGCCCACACTTGCTATAACCTTCTTGATCTCCCCAAATACAGCAGCAAAGAGATCCTGAGTGCACGGCTGACCCAGGCCTTGGACAACTACGAGGGGTTCAGTTTGGCCTGAGGCCCCCAGCTTGCCCCAGATTCCCCCTCCTTCCTCAGTGTCCACATGGAGGCCTATACAGAAAATCGTGGGGAGTGAGTTCTATTTTTTTATTGCATAAGTGTGGGGGGACTTTTGAATCCTGAACCTGGTTGATGTGTTTCTGGGGTTGTATGCAGTAAGCAACCTTCTTGAAAAATCAGGGGTTGGGGATGGAGTGAAAAATTGGCGGTTGTCTAAGAGGTGTTTTTGTTTTTAAACCAAATTACTGAGTGCTCCTTGCACTTCTGACTGTGTTGCACTCTGCTGGATGCAATGGCAGTGGTTCTTAAATTCTCATTTCCCAGATGCCTCTCTCAGCCCTGATCCTCCCTGACAGTGCTTCCTCTTCCTTCTCTTAATGTCTCACTCCTTTGCACGAATGATTTTAACTGATCTGTCCTTTCTTACCTGCGCACGCAGACCGTCTCCTCGCCCTGGCTTGTTGCAGCCCTTTTCTAAGGACTAGGAGGAAAGGGCTACTTCAGAAACTCCCAATTCCACCTAACTGAATGCGGGTCCATTACTTGGCTGAACTCTTGAGAATTCAAGGGAGCCTTTATGAACACATTTTGCTGTAAAAAAAATTAAAAAGTTCTTGAGGGATTAGCAATCTCCTCATGTCTCTCCCTGTTCCTGGACCTCCTTGAAGATGTGCAGAGTAGCTTAGAGTGGCAGCTGAGCTTAATTTATTTTGTTGCTCAGCCAAATTCCTGCTGACAGTAAGGTGAGGTGATAAGACCCAACCCCTCCCCTCATCTCGCTTTTGGAGCAAGTTGCATTAAGGTCTTTTAGAGTATCTTCTCCAAGAAAAGTAAAAATAATGAACTTCTTGTTCTGTCCTCTACCACTGTCTCTTCCCTCCCTCCTGTCTTTTCCCTTTTCCTACCCTTCCCCTACCCACTTTTTCTTTCACTTCATCCCATTCTGTTACCCGACTTAATGCTCCCTTCCTCTCCTCTCCTAATGGATGCCTGCAGTCTATTTTTTTATTCCTATTTAAATTGCAAAATTTCTACTCAGATATTTTTCCTCTTCCCTAATTGCTAAGACTTAAGGACGTTCTTTATTATGGAACTTTGGTTTATTGCATTTGAAATGTTTGTTTACAGTGGGATTGGGGGGGACGATTGCATTTAAAGCAAATATATGTATCTCAAACATAATGACATGTTCAACCTTCTTCAGTGTGGGATAGGAAAATTCTACATGGTCAAAGAATCCATGTGAACCTGATTTTAAATTCCTAGTCACTAGAGAAAGACTTATTTATATAAAATGAAGTATTTATGAACCTTGATATAGCATCAAATCTCAATGAAGGATTGTAGATTTTTGATTTTGTTTTTCTGTTTTTAAAACGTATTCCAATTGCTAAATTGGTAGTTTTTCCAGTCTTTATAATACAAGGTTAAAAAGAAGATATACAGTTATATGAAATGTTTATTTTCTATGTGTGTGCATATAGTTCAATATGATGCAATAAATTTGGTGTTTTAACTTAAAACTATTTCTTATTGTACTTGCAGAATCTGTAGCTTGCTTTCAGTAGAATAACTAAGTCATCTACCCAAATGATCTAATGGCAGGTGCCAGAGAAATGGAGAAAAAAGCAGGGCTGGGGCCCGGGTGGGGGAGCAGAGGACACTGAGGGCGAATGGCACTTCTGAAGGTTGTGAGGGTTGAAAGCTCTTCCCATGCAGGGGAAGGCCTGCACAAAGGCTGCACACGGAGCCGTATCTAGGGAAGCACAGGAACAACGTGAAGAAAGCATCAGAGGAAACAGGAAAATAATGGTAAGACTGGGGAGAAAGTATGTTTGGGGTCAAGGAACAGGGCTAAACACTGGAACGTTAGTTGACAGTAAAGTAGGATTTGTTAAACTGTTCAGAACCCTGGGGTGAGGCTGGAGGCAGTGACCTGACTTGAGCTTGAATTTAAGAAGAAAGATGTGGAAAGAGGTACAGTTAGGAAACGGAGTGGGAAGAGCAGAACAGAAAGTCAGCACCTGAGAGCAGTGAAGGTGGCGGCAGGGCAAACAAAAGAAATGGCAGGACATGGAGGTGATGGGAGCCTCAAAGGAAAGGAGAACTTAAAGGCGAATCAGTGACTTGTTCATCTAATGATTGATGCTTATCAGCCCACTTAATGCACCAAAAGTGTTAGAAATGCGGCAAAAAAAAAAAAAGGATTTTCAGTAGATTTAGATTTAAAAAACAATTATACTGTATCATTTTGCCAGATTTAATAGGTGCTTTAAAGAGGTGGTCAAGAGAATAGTAGGTTCTCATTATTAAGTTCCATTCAACAAACATCTTACCTTATAATATCTTACCTTATAATAGAGAAACATGCAAATTGACCGCACCTCCGCTATGCCCACGATTGGCTGGCAGGAGGCTGGGGGCGGGACTCCGGGTGGCATATCCGCCGTTGAGAAGATCAAGATGGCGGTGCCCAGAGGCCGGGCCCATGCCGCCGCTCCCGGGGGTGCCTGGGGCGATCGGCACCCCGGGGGGCGTGGCAGGACCCATGCCGCCGCTCCCGGGGGTGCCTGCGGCGATGGGCACCCCGGGGGGGGGGCATGGCCGGGCCCATGCCGCCGCTCCCGGGGGTGCCTGGGGCGATCGGCACCCGGGGGGCGTGGCCGGGCCCATCGGCACCCCGGGGGTGTGTGGCCGGACCCATGCCGCCACTCCCCGGGGTGCCTGGGGCGATCGGCACCCCGGGGGGGCGTGGCCGGACCCATGCCGCTCCCGGGGGTGCCTGGGGCGATCGGCAACCCGGGGGGCGTGGCCGGACCCATGCCGCCACTCCCCGGGGTGCCTGGGGCGATCGGCACCCCGGGGGTAGTGGCCGGGCCCATGCCGCCGCTCCCCGGGGTACCTGGGGCGATCGGCACCCAGGGGGGCGTGGCCGGACCCATGCCGCCGCTCCCCGGGGTGCCTGGGGCGATCGGCACCCCGGGGGGCGTGGCCAGACCCATGCCGCCACTCCCGGGGGTGCCTGGGGCGATCGGCACCCCGGGGGGCGTGGCCAGACCCATGCCACCGCTCCTGGGGGTGCCTGGGGCGATGGGCAACCCGGGGGGCATGGCCGGGCCCATGCCGCCGCTCCCGGGGGTCCCAGGGGCCGAGGCTTTCCGGGCCTTGGGCACCAGCGGGGAGCCTGCACCAATCGCAGGAAACCACTGGGGGTCGGCTCCTGTGATCGGTAGCAGGGACGCTGGGTGCGGCGAGCCCAAGGCCAGGAAAGCCTGGGGCGGAGGCTTTCCCGGCCTTGGGCACCAGTGGGCAGCCTGCACAGATCGCAGGAAACCACTGGGGGTCGGCTCCTGCGATCCTTAGCAAGGATGTTGGGTGCCGCTGAGCCCAAGGCCACCGCCCGGGGCCAAGCCCCGACCCTGAAAAAGGCAGAAGGCGGTGGCCACAGCCAAGGCCTGGGTCCCTGGTGCTGGCAGAAAACTGGTGCAGGCAGCCAGGTGAATGAAGGTCTATTGCACGAATCTTCGTGCAAACGGGCTACTAGTTTAATAGTATAATAAGTGCTAATTTTGAGGGGCGCAAAAAGCCTGATACATTTAATTTTGAATGGAACTAGCCAAGTTATTTTAAGTTTCTGGGCCTTGGAATCCTCAAACGTGAAGGAAGGGGATTTGACCGGATAATTTCTAAGGTCCCTTTGAGCTCTAACATTACAACCCTGAGAACAGTGCCTGCTCAGAGAGATGCCCAATAAATAATTCTGAACATCTGTGGTGTGAGTGACGTTCTGTGCTCCTTCTAAAACACTGATTTTTCTGGGCTATTTTCTCTTTTCCCTTCATCATTGACTGTTTTAGAAGACTCTTCAGATAGGCATATCTGGTTTACCTTCCTTCCTTCCTTCCCTCCTCTGCAAACCTTGTGGCGTTTCTTCACTGTTTCATTCATCTACTAATTTAATGAAACTGCTTGGCAACTGAACATGTAACCTAGGCAGTTCAGCAAATTCTGATCGCTCCATCTACTCCACATGAAAGCCTTTTCAATGACATACTGCTTCTCTATTAATAATCCTGGAGATAAGGGGTTGGAAAACTATAGCCCATAAGCTATAGTTTAACATTATTTAAAGGGGTGACCATTTTTTTAAAAAGGAAGGGTAGGGGCAAGGGCAGGGGCGGGCTGAAGGGGGGTATGGGGGGGAGGACATATGTAATACTTCCAACAATAAAGGATTATTAATTAAAATACATACATTAAAAGGACGGATATGTGACAGTGACTGTATGGCCTACAAAGCCTAACTTATGAATATCCGGCCCTTTACAGAAAAAGACTTGCCAGCCCCTGTGAGACCGGACTTGTAGGAATCCCAGTAACAGTGGATAACCTGACTGAAATCTTACAAGGAACTTGGGTCAGTTTGACACTGAACCAGAGAACAAGTGCGGGGCCTTTCTGCCACGAGGGTGAGAAATCCGGCTTCTCAGAAAGGGCGGGACACCAAGGGTCCGAGTGTAACAATGGCTACCACAGGGATTGTGCGCTGTGTGCCAGGCGCTGTGCCAAGCGTCTGCTGTGCACTCTCCACTTTAATTGCCACCACTGCCCTCCTGCCTCTGCCACTTACTAGCTGTGTGGCCTTGGGCAGGTTTCGTAACCTCTCTGTACCTCATTTTCTTCCTATTTAAAACGGGATAGAAATAGGGCTTACCTCATAGAGTTGTTAGGAAAATTAAGTGAATTAGTTCATGGGAAGCTCACAGAACAGTGCCTAGCATATAACAAGTTCTCAGTAACTATAATTAGTACATGAAGAAATGAATGTTTAGAGAAAGTAACTTAAAGTGTCATGAAATGGTGGGGCCTGGATTTGACCATTAATCTGTAGTTGCACCCAGATGCTAGCGATGAGGCTGCTTAGTGACCAGGGGCATCACAATGTGGCAGGTAACCTCCTTGACCACACATCTGCAAAGACACTGCAGTGTAGGAGATAACGGTCTCCACCCACCCCCGCTCAAAAACCACAAGTAGCTCTCCATGAACAGAAATAGCTCTGGGTAGGCTCAGGAGTCTACTTAAACTTCAGCAACACAGGGGAACAAAACAAAATACCTCCACCCCCCCCCCCCCCCAAGAATAATCGTACAGAAAAAGGAAAGTAGATGGCTTCATTTTGTCTGCATCATCCAATTCTCCAAACCAGCATTGCTCAGAGCCCAGCTAGAATGGGGTCCCCTCACTGGGAAAGGAGGAGTGGGGTGCTTCCTCAGCCGTTTGCGGCATTGTATGAACGTCCCACTTAAGTTTCGCCCAACCCCGAGACTGGCCAAGCTGAGATGAACAGGGAAGAAGCAACAGGCTCTCAGGAGCAGGCACACCGTGGGACGATCCCGGTCTCCCATGACCTGCTCTGCAGACAAATCCAGCAGCTTCCACCGCTGGCAAAGCCAACAGGCAGCACAGCCGCTGTGGACGCCGCAGATCTCACCAGCTTTCACCCCACGGCGATTTGTGTTCACGGACATGAACCACCGGAGTCCACTTGCTCCCTTCCTACCTCAGCCCCCTCTGGCTCCTGCTGGATATCAGGAACTGCACTGACAGCCAGTCCAGACTTCTGTAGCTATGCATGTGTTAGAAGATACCAGCCTAGATTCCCAGCTGACCCCCACTGCCAGGCATGCCCTTGGGGCTGGCCCTCAGCTATGTATTGCATGCTACCAACCTCACACCTGCTACTGGCCTCCATCGCCATGCACACACCCAGGGGGAGACTGTGTAGCAATAGAGAGCATGCCAACAGCCAGAGCCCTGTACCTGCTTTTGGACCGAGATCAGGCCCTGTCTTCTGTCACTGGCCTGTATCACTGTGCTTACCTACAGCTAGTCCTTCCCGCACACCCCTGGCCTGATCCCCATTACCAGCCCCAACTCCCAAGTGCCTGTGGCCACACCCAGCAGCCATGGTGGTGCACACCAACAGCCTGAGCCCCTGCAGCTGCCAGGAGCCCACAGTTGGCCTCAGCCCTGCACTGCTGTCCACTACTACATGTGTCTCTGCTACTGGATCTTGCCACTACATAGGCACCTGTAGCTGGCCCCACAGCTGAGTGTGTGCGTATCACTGGCTCTGGTCACCACCCCTCCCCCATTCTGGTCCCTAGCTGCTGAGCCTAGAAGTGCTGCTACGGACCCCAACAGCTAGTGCAGCCTCTAAGGACTCCCCACAGTGCTCGTCAGGGATCAAACAGTTGATGTTGTACACTCCAGCAACCTGGATCAGAGATGACATCCCTCCCACCCTGGTCCTGGCCCCATTGCTAACATACGTTCCTTCACTTGGTGCCCTTCACCACTAGGTCCGGGGTCACAGCAAGCAGTGTGCCCCTGCCCACAGGTGACAGTCTTCACTTACCAAAGTCAGTTCATTGAGTCTAGTGAGGTGACTCCTTCAAATGCACAGACACTTACACAAGTGTACAGGAATCATGAAGAATCAGGGAAACATTTCCACCCACGGAATAAAGGAAATCTCCAGGACTTGGCTCCAAAGAAATGGAGATCCAGGAATTTTCTGACAATAATTCAAAATAATGGTTCTAAAGGTGATCAGAGAACTAGTAGAGAACACAATTTAATGGTACCTGGAAAATAATACAAGAACAAAATGAGAAATAAAACAAAAAAGAGATGCAAACATTGGAGCTAAAGAATACAATGACTGACCCGGCCCGGGTGTCTCAATGGTTGAGCATTGACCCATGAACCAGGAGGTCATGGTTCCATTCCTGAACAGAGCACATGCCCCAGTTGCAGGCTTGATCCCAGGTGGGGGCGTGCGGAAGGCAGACGATCAATAATTCTCACCATTGATGTTTCTCTCACTCTCCCTCTTCCTTCCTCTCTGAAATCAATAAAAATATACCTTAAAATTAAAATTAAAAACCTCTAGTTTGTGTTAAAAAGAAGACAATGACGGACGAATTCAATGGAGAGCTTCACCACTAGACTGGAACAAGCAAAAGCATCAGTGAGCTTGAAGATGGATCACTTGAAATTATCCACTTGGGGTGAAAAAAATGAAAAGGAATAAAAAAGACCAACAGGACTTATGGGACACCATTAAGAAAAACAATGTGTAGATTATTAGAGTCACAGAGAAGCAAGGAGAAAGGGCTGGAAAGCTTATCTAAATAAATAATGGCTGAGAACATCTCAAACCTGGGAGAGATTTGAGTATAAAAGCACTCCAATATTTCAATCACATGATTTTCTCAAAAACATAATAAACTTGTCTAAAATAGAAACAGAATTTTAAGACAGCAAGAGGGAAAGAAATACATGATACAAAGGTACCCACATAAGGCTATGAGCAGATTTTTCCAGCAGAGAACTTGCAGGCCAGGAGAAAATGAAATGACACCAAGTACTGAGAGAAAATAAACCCTGCCAACCAAGTATACTTTACCCAGCAAAGTTGTTCTTCAGAAATGAAGGTGAGATAGGCTTTCCCAACCAAAAGCTGAGAGCTCATCACCACCAGACTTGACTTACAAGAAATGATTAAAGGAATCCTTCAAGCTGAAATAAAAGGATGCTATTTGGTAACATGAAAACATAAAATACATTGGTTAAGGTAAGTATATAGTCAGATTTAGAATACTCAAATACTATGATATGGTATGTGTTAATCATTTAACTCCAGTACAGAGGATAAAGGGCAAAAGTATTAAAAATAGCTATAGCTACAAAAATTTATTAAAACACACACAATATAAAATATGTAAAATGGGACATCAAAAAGGAGTAAAAGGGTAGAGTTTTTGTATGTGATCAAAGTTAAATTGTTATCAGCATCAAATAGACTGTTATAGCTATAAAATATTTTATAAGCCTCATGGTAACCATAAAGCAGAAATCTACAGTAGAGTTATAAAAGATAAGAGAAAGCATACCAATATGGAAAATTACCAATTCACAAAGCAAGGCAGCAAGAGAGGAACAAAGAAACAATAAGATGGCGTTAGAAATCTTTACCTATCAATAATTAAACGTAAATGGATTGAATTCTCAAAAGACATACAGCAACTGGATGGTTTAAAAAAAAAAGATCAACGATATGCTGCCTACAAGAGACTCATTTTAAGAATACACATGGGCTGAAAGTGAAAGGATGGACAAATACTCATGCATGTGAAAACCATAAGAGAGGTGTAACTGTCAGACAAATGACACTTTAAGACAAGCATGTCAAACTCACGGCCTTCAGGCCGCATGTGACCCATATTTTTGCAGCCCAGCTAATATAACGGCATGTAAGAGATGTTTTAGTAAAAATTTTGTGACTTAATCTTTACAATATTCTGTTATACATAATTATTAATAACAAACTACAACGTTCACTAATGACTGATTATTATAATCGTGTTGCATTTATTTCCTTTATACCTTACATGTAGGCGCACCATTTCTCTCCACTAATACTAGCAGCGAATATTTTAGCAGCCAATTGCCACATCATTAGTCTTGGACTGACTTGTTTGGTGTGCACAACAGGAAACATTTTGCTTTCGGAAAACAAGAAAAATAGGTTTATTTGCGTTACATATATTAATTTGTGCAGTTATTCAGTGTCTGGTAAGTTAATGTTCAAGAAAAAAATATTAATTTTTATTAAAATGTTCTATTATTTTATGTTAACAACTAGAGTCCCGGTGCATGAAAATTCATGCACTGAAGGGGGGTCCCTCAGCCCAGCCTGCCCCCTCTCACAGTCCGGGAGCCCTCAGGGGCAAGTGGCGACCCGGGCAAGTGGCAACCCATTACACCTCTGCTGCTGCCACTGCTGGCAGCACAAGCCTCAGCCGGCCCTGGTTACCTGAGCCTCAGGCCGGCCCTGGGTGGCTGGAGGGCTGAGGGGACTGGGAAACTCCGGAGGCAGGCACACAGAGTGGCCAGGCTTGCCTGGGGGCAGGCCTGGCCATGCTGCATGCCTGCTGCCCCGGCAGGGCTGAGGGGACTGGACGCCACCATCTTGTGGCTGTGGCTGCCATCTTTGAGGGCGGGGCAGTCAATTAGCATATTCCCTCCTTATTAGAAGGATTATTTATTTCAGCCCTTTGTATTCAGCATGTCTCTATTTAAATAAACATATGTTTCTATGAAAATTGAAGCGTTTGCGGCCCACATAAACTTAAACCTTGTTTATTTGGTTCATGTTAGCCTTTGAGTTTGACATGCTTGCTTTAAGCCAAAACTAATGCGACTAAGAAGGTCATTATATAATGACAAATGGGTCAATTCATCAAGACGATGTAACAAATGTAAATATACAAGCACCTAACCTTGGATCACCTAAATACAGGGTATCTCCCCAAAAAATGTATACACACTTTAACAGCTGATAGCTTTTAAAAATAAAATATATTTTAGTAACTACTGCCTTTATAATTATTTGAACTGTGTGTATAAATTTTTGGGGGGACACTATAAAGAAAATACTAACATATCTAAAGGGAGAAACAGACAACAATACAATAATAGTAAGGAACTATCCCATTTTTATAATGGATCATCCAAAAAAATCAACACAAACATTGGACTTGAACCATATTGTATATCAAATGGTCCAAACATATATTACAACAGCAATACAACACATTTTCCTCAAATGCACACAGAATATTCTCCAAGACAGATCATATAAACCTTAATAAATTTTAGAAAACTGAAATCATACCAAGTATCTTTTCAACCACAATGGTATGAAACTAGAAATCAGTAACAGGAAGAAAACTGAACAATTCACAAAGATTGGAAATTACACAATATATTCCTGAACAAACAGTGTGTCAAGAAGGAAATATAGTAGACCTTTCTTTATCTGCAGGGGATATGTTCCAAGACTCCAGTAGATGCCTAAAACTGCTTATAGTACCGAACCACACACACACACATACACACACACAATGTTTTCCTATACATACATGCATTTTATGGATTCTCTTTGGCATATCCTAATTGCCAGCATCACTACTCTTGTGCTTTGGGGCCATTATCAAGTGAAAACACAGGCACTGCACTATCTCAGAAATGGATCTGTAACTAAGACAGCTACTAGGTGCTAAATGGCTAGTAATATACACAGTGTGGGTATGCTGGACAAGGGTCAATTCATGTCCTGGGAGGGATGGAGAAGAATGGCATGATATTTCATCATGTTACTCAGAATGGCATACAATTTAAAACTTATGAATTATTTCTAGAATTTTCCATTTAATGTTTTTGGACCACAGTTAACCATGGGTAACTGAAACCAAGAAACTAAGGGGGAACTACTACAAAGAAGATCTTGAATCAAACAAAAATGGAAACACAGCATACCAAAACTAACAGGATGCAGCAGTGTAAAGGAGGTTTATAGCAATATATGTCTGCACTAAGAACAAAGACAGATCTCAAGCAACTTAGCTTTACACCTCCAGGAACTAGAAAAAGAAAAACTAAGGCCAAAGTTAGCAGAAGGAAGGAAATAATTATCAGAGTAGAAATAAATAAAATAGAGACCAGAAAAAAACTATAGAAAAAGATCAACAAAATTAAGAGCTGGTGTTTTGAAAGATAGACAATTGACAAACCTTTAGCTAAACTAATAAAAATAAAGACAAAAAACATTATAAAGATGAAACATAACTGATACCACAGAAATACAAAAGATCATAAGAGACTATTATGAACAATTATTTGACAACAAATGTGATAATCTAATTTCTAGGTTCTAATTAGAAGATATTGATAAATCCTTAGAAAAAATACAATCTACCAAGACTGAATCATGAAGAATAGAAAATCTGAACACACCTATAATGAGGAGGGAGATTAAATTAGTAACCAAAAACCTCCTAATAAAAATAGCCCCAAATCAGAGTTAATGCCAGTCTTTCTCAACTATTAAGTACTAGAGGCCCGGTGCATGAAATTTGTACACTGGGGGGTAGGGTGTGGGAAGGAGGGGTCCCTCAGCCCAGCCTGCACCCTAAGCCGGAAGTCGGACACCCCTCTCGCAGTCTGGGACCCCTCGCTCCTTACTGCCTGTCTGCTCGCTGTTCCTTACAGCTCAGCTCGCTGCTCCTTAGTGCTTCCACAGAGGCGGGAGAGCCTCCCGCCACCACCACTGCACTCACCAGCCGTGAGCCTGGCTTCTGGCTGAGTGGCGCTCCCCCTGTGGGAGCACACTGACCACCAGGGGGCAGCTCCTGCGTTGACCATCTGCCCTGGGTGGTCAGTGTGCATCATAGTGACCAGTCATTCTGGTCATTCCCCAGTAATGGTCACTTAGGCATTTATTATATAGACTAGAGGCCTGGTGCATGAAAATTCATGCACTGGAGGAGGGGTCCCTCAGCCCAGCCTGCCCCCTCTCACAGTCCGGGAGCCCTCAGGGGCTGAAGGTGACCCAGTGATCAGGGGAAGGCGATGCCCCATCAAACCTCTGCTGCTGCCACTACCGGCAGCACAAGCCTTGGCCGGCCCTGGTTACCTGAGCCTTGGGAGGCCCTGGGCGGCTGGGCAGTCGCCATCTGAGGCTTGCCTGCACCTTGGGCCGGCCCTGGGGGGCTGGAGGGCTGAGGGGACTGGGGGCAGGCCCGGCCTTGCTGCGTGTCTGTTGCCCCAGCAGGGCTGAGGGGACTGGGCGCCACCATCTTGTGGCTGTGGGTGCCTTCATCTTTGAGGGTGGGGCAGTCAATTAGCATATTCCCTCCTTATTGGCTGTGGGCACCGCCATCTTTGTGACAGCATGAGGGTCAATTAGCATATTCCCTCTTTATTAGATAAGATTCTTTTCTCTCTCTTTTTTTTTAAAGGAATGCTTCATGAATTTGCATGTCACCCGTGAGCAGGGGCTATGCTAATCATCTTTGTATATGTGCTGCCAAAGCAAGCACTCAACTATTTACTATTAAAAACAAAAGAAAGGAAGAGGAAAGAATACTCCCAAACTTATTTTACAAGGCCAGCATCACCCTGATACCAAAGCCAGATAAGGACAATACAAGAAAACGAGAGCACAAAATCCCTTATGAATATAGATGCAAAAATGTTTAATAAATTACTAGCAAACCAAAAATCCAAATGTTAAAAGGATCATATTCCATGATTAAGTGGGATTTATCCCTGGGATGAAAGACTAGTTTAACATATGCAAATCAATCAAAATGATGCACCACATTAATAGAAAGAAGACAAAGTCATATCATTATCTCAATAGATGTAGAATAAGCATTTGACAAAATTTACTTTCATGATAAAAACTGTCAACAAACCGAGAATAGAAGGAACATACCTGAACATAATAAAGGCCATATTTGATAAGCCCACAGCTAACATCATACTTAACAGTGAAATGATGAGAGTTTTTTCTCTAAGATCAGGAACAGGTCACTGGTGCCCACTCTCACCCCTCCAATTCAACATAGCACTGGAAGTCCTAGCCAGAGCAATCCTATCTAATAAAAGGGTAAGATGCAAATTGACCATCACTCCAACACACAAGATGGCTGCCCCCATGTGGTCAAAGATGGTCGCCCCCATGTGGACACAAGATGGCCGCCACAAGATGGCTGGCAGGGGAGGGCAGTTGTGGGTGATCAGACCTGTAGGGGAGGGCAGTTGTGGGCGATCAGGCCTGCAGGGGAGGGCAGTTAGGGGTGACCAGGCCTGCAGGGGAGGACAGTTTGGGGGGACTGGGCCTGCAGGGGAGGACAGTTGGGGGTGACTGGGCCTGCAGGGGAGGACAGTTGGGGGGTGACCAGGCCTACAGGGGAGGGCCGTTAGGGGTGACCAGGTCAGCAGGGGAGGGCAGTTGGGGGTGACCAGGCTGGCAAAGGAGGGCAGTTAGGGGTGACCGGGCTGGCAGAGGAGGGCAGTTGGGGGCAATAAGGCCAGCAGGGGAGCAGTTAGGCATCAATCAGGCTGGCAGGGGAGTGGTTAGGGGGTGATCAGGCTGGCAGGCAGAAGCGGTTAGGGGCAATCAGGCAGGCAGGCAGGCAAGCAGTTGGGAGCCAGCAGTCCTGGATTGTGAGAGGGATCGGGTCTAAATGGGCAGTCGGACATCCCTCGAGGGGTCCCAGATTGGGAGGGTGCAGGCTGACCTGAGGGACACATACCCCCTCCATGCATGAATATTGTGCACCGGGCCTCTGGTTAGTTAAGAAAAATAAATGAAATCAGAAAGGAAGTAAAATTGTCTTTGTTTACAGATGTTATGATCTTATATATAAAAAATCTTAATGACTCCACTAAAATTTAGAATTAACAAATGTAGTAAAGTTATAGGATATAAAATCAACATACAGAAATCAGTTGTGTTTCTATACAATAACAATAAAATATGTGAAAAAGAAATGAAACAACCCTATTCATAATAGCAAGAAATAGGAATAAATTTAACCGAGTTGAAAGATCTGTGCACTGAAAACTATAAGACTTTGGTGAAAAAAACCTGAAGGCATAAAGAAATTGAAAGATATGCCATATTCATGGGTAGGAACAGTTAATGTTGTAAAACTGTCCATACTATCCAAAGCCATTTATAGATTCACTGCAAACCCTATCAAAATTCTGGTAGTGTTTACCAGGGACTGGGCAGTGCAGGAAATGGGACGATTTTTTTGGTCAAAGATTGTAAACTTTCAGTTATAAGATGAATAAAATGATGGGGAGCTAATGAACATGGTATTTATAGTTAACAACGTTGTATTATATACTTGAAAGTTGCTGAGAGTAGATCTTAAATGTTCTAACTACAAAAAAAGAAATAATTATGTGACATGATGGAGGTGTTAGCTAATGCTATTGTGGTAATTGTTTTATAATATACTAGAGGCCGAGTGCACGAAATTTGGGACCTCTCCAATCCGGGACCCCTTGGGGGACATCCTTCTCACAATCTGGGACCACTGGCTCCTAACTGCTCACCTGCCTGTCTACCTGATTGCCCCTAACTGCCCCCCCTGCTGGCCTGGACACCCCCAACTGCCCCCCCCCCCCCCCCCCGCTGGCCTGGTTGCCACCAACTTCCCCCACCTGCCGGCCTGGTTGCCCCTAACTGCTCCCCCCACACTGGCCTGGTTGACCCTCACTGCCCACCCCCCCCCCCGCCGGCCTGGTCGCCCCCAACTGCCCCCCCCGCCAGCCTGGTCGCCCCCAACTGCCCCCCCCCCCCACCGGCCTGTTTGCCCCCAACTGCCCCCCGCCCCCCGCTGGCCTGGTCGCCCCATGGAGCCAGGTGTTCAGTCATTTGGTCACCTCTCGCTGCCCCCCCTGTGGCCTGGTTGCCTCACACAGCTGCTGTTCAGTCATTTGGTCGTCCCTCACTAACCCCCCTGCCGGCCTGGTTGCCCCACGCAGCCTGTTCGGTCATCCATTCAGGTGCGATGGTCACTTAGGCTTTTATATATATAGATAAATGTATTAAATCAACGTGTATGTCTTACATTTACACAATGTGTTATCTCAATAAAATCACATCTCCATAAAATCACATCTCAATAAAACTGGAAAAAATAAATGAAAGGAAAAAATAGTCAAATCATAGTGAACCAAATGGTAGAGGTGAAGGTAGAATATAGGTCAAATATAGAAGGAAAATAAAGTAAATAAAATATATACTAATCTTCAGAATTTTGTCATTTCCTCTTAAAAAGGAATGCAAGTGTTGGTTGTCTTCAATTTTTTTTTGTGGGGGGCGGGGGCTCTTAAAATGGAACCAATCAGATTTTAAACCAGTTGTGAAGTCTCTAAAATATATAAGAACATGATACCTATGTTGCCTTTGTTATCTTAAAGTAGCCCAGGCTGCTTGAGTTATGAGCTCCACTTTGGGACTGTCTTCAATTTTAAGAGGTGTCTTTGTAGAGTGTTGAAAGGAGTCACCAGCAGCTCCCCCTGCAGCCTTCTCTCAGGGCCAGGGTCTCACAAAGCCGAGGAGGAGCTTGTCATAAGGAGGAAGAGGGTAGGCCCACGTGTCTTCCAAAAAAATGAAAATTCTCCCATGGGTTAGATGGAGGAGTTCTCCGGATGGAAGTGACATAGAAGCGACCAGGCTTTTGGTAAAGAGGGATTAGCTAACGTCACGAGAGCAGAGCCTTGTGAAAGGTATGGCAACTGTTGGTCTTGGGCTACAAGCCTCTGCTTTGGGATGCTAATCCAGGCTGGCTCACACGTAGGTAGGGGCTGCCTGCCTGCACCTGAATCAGGTGTGGGCTGGTGTTTCCATCTGGGCTGCCATTTGCCTGTGCAGTGAGAGACCAGAATATGCAACTGAAGAGCGACTAGAGGAGGTGGCCACCCCATTGTGGGCAGACTCTTCGGATCTGCATCACTAACAGCATGTCCCCCAGGTTAGCTAACCCAGGCTCTGGTGCCATACCGCCTCCTGTAAGTAATGGAGTGTGTCCTCCTGAGTCTGTGTAGCTGGTGCAGAGAAAATTAGTCCAGACGTCACCTTTTATTTTTTTCGTTCAAGTGTGGCTGGATGCACAGTCACACTTGGCTGGGTGCACAGTCACATGGTCTTTGGAAGCTGATCTTCCAGTGCCTAATCCCGGGGGAGTTGGATGCAATCTGTGCTATTTATTGATTTAGATCCCACTGGTGTTGAGCTTCCTGAGAAATGTAAGTAAGAATTAAAACACATACACACTACTCAGATGGAGGCCAACACTAACAGACTAGCCTCTCACGGCCACCTTTTCTTTAGGATTAGAAGAAAAAGAAAGCCAAATGACAGCTCCGGCAATAACCCCATTCCCCACGGGGTCATAAGAGGCCAGAGCTCTTGCGGGCAAAGGTCAACAGCGAGTGCCAACTAGGAACTGGCTCATGGTCCCAGCAGGACCGTCTGACATTGCCAAAGGCTTCTTGTTGTTAAAAACGGGTTTCCTGACCTTTCGTGCCTGGGCACCCGCACAGCTCAGATGTTTGTGCAGCAGGCTCAAGGACTCTCAAGTTCAAGTCACTGGCAGACTGGAGAGGAGACCTGGAATTTCGGAATTTCCAGGGAAGGGGGCAGGGCCTCATTCAAGGAGACTCAAGTCATTTGAACGTGAAGCTTGCCCAGTTGCTGGCCTAAGCAGTGATACCTTCAGTTCCTGTCTCCCCCCCCACCCCCAAACCCCGGGGGCGGGGAGGGGGCTAAGGAGGGACCCCAGGTACTCTCCCAGTCTCAGCCTCGCCCACAGACTTGATGTGCTTTAGCATGCTCATTAGGAGCTTTGCAGAAGCAGAGCAGCTCTCCTCCCTAGGGTAAGCCTTGTTTTTAGTTGCTTAAAAATACACCCCGAGACAGAAATGTCAGGACACCAAGTGACCCAGAAATCAGTTCAGAGGTTATTGTGTTCCCTCACTCCCCAGAACGCAGGCATTCCCACAGGGCCTCAGCTGCGGCTGCGGGTAGCTCCTTCTTGTTACATGTGTGAGCAGATCTGGACCTCCCACGATGTTTTTGGGGAGAAGCAGAGGTCTTTCTGAGAAAGCTACACACAGGTTTTGATGCAACTATTAGTATTAATAGTCACCATTTCACTACCCACCCCCCACTCCCTGGAGAGAATGGGTCAGTGTTCTCATAAAACCTTGCTTATCCTGTTAGCACTAATTTGTACTTAAAATGTGGGAGGT
Source organism: Cnephaeus nilssonii (assembly GCF_951640355.1). NCBI lineage: Eukaryota > Metazoa > Chordata > Mammalia > Chiroptera > Vespertilionidae > Cnephaeus > Cnephaeus nilssonii. The sequence continues at coordinate 60,229,312 of NC_137072.1, read as the reverse complement.
GCATTCTGACTTACACAAAGAATTGAAAGGTGATGGTGAGGGAAACACTGCTGGGGTTCTTGTCCCAGCCTTACAAAGGGTTCAGCATTCTGGAGAAAGGGGCTGCGCGTAGATGATGAAAGAGTCCAAGGACGAAAGATAATTTTGAAAGGCATTGGGGGTCAGAGGAGCTTCAGCTAAAAGGAACTGAAGACTCTCCTCCTCCACTCAGGACCCTACTTTTATTCACACGATTTATCCTAAGGCAAGGTGGAAATATACACTTCAAAGGATAAGGTATCAAAGGGTAGAATACAGAAGCATTATCAGTTTGGGGAATAGCCTACAGCTGTTCAGGTGTTTGGCCAACAGGAGGCAATAAAATGCCCTGAGCTGTCTGGCAGCTAACAATCCTATTCAGGTTTGGGGGAAGTGCCATTTAGCCCTATCCAACAGGTAAACTACATATGTGGGCTCAGCCATTGTTGAGCCCCCAAGTTTCACCAAACTTTTGGTGAAACTCTTGTAATTATTACATGCTGGAATTGGTTCTCGGCAAAACACTTCCTTTTCTGCAGTCATTCAAAATGTCTTGTTGGACTTGGGTATAGAAAGAATCTTTGTCTTAAAAGCAGATACTAATGGACTACCATCATTTATTGATTTATTCTGTGCTCACTTTATGTCCATCCAAGTAATAACCCCATAAGGTAGGTACTATGATTGCTTCCATTTTTTCAGATAAACCGAGAGTTAGAGAGAGGAAGTAAGGTATGCAGGTAGTGGAACTTAGCCATCTGAGTGCAGTCTGGGCGTAGGCATCACCAGTATTTGGCCTCTGTTGGTGTTATGTGGGCCTCTGGTAATTTAGGGCTGTGAATTGGTTGGAGAAGCTCATTCCCACAAATACCCAGGATTCAGTCTGCACCGCCTACTGGGAGTGAGGTCCTTGACCAGCAGTAGGAAGCCTGCCAGCCGCCCAGCCCCAAGGGCCACCGTGCCCAAGACCCCTAGCCACTCACTGCCATTTGCTACCAGACAGGAACATATCCTTCACCCTCTCTTCCCCTTCCTTCCCTCCCTTTGTCTAATCTTGTCCAGTAATTAAAAAAATTTTTAAAAAGTAGCAATTACCAAACAATCAGCATGTCTTACCAGGGAGCATGCAGTGCTGTTGAACTAGTAGCACGACAAGGATTCCCAAGCATCTATGAACGGCTTTTGAGAAATTAAATGAAAATGTAAACATAAAATATTTTGATTTTCAAAATCCATAGTCAGATGTAATGATTACACATCACATGGGCCCCACGGAGACACAGAGGGCTGAGTGGTCAGAGACTCCGTTCTGGGGGCTTCCCTGAGGGCCTCACTTTGGGCCGCATTGCCCACGGCAGGTGCCGCAAACACGGTGCCACCCCGGGGTAGCAGCCTTGTTGCTGGAAAGGAAACATGAGAACCAAGCTGTCAACAACCCTGGCGCCTGCCAAACCCCATTTCTCGGCCTGCCAACCAGGATTCTAAAAACGCATTTGGGAATTTTGGCTTCTGGCTTTTGCTGAATATGAAATTCTGCCGTGCATATATAGAGCCTTGTTAAGCTGACCCAGCTTAGGGATAACTGATATATTTTGTCTGACAAGATTCAGAATCCATTAGAAGTGGTTATCATGAGCCCCTTGAAAGTAATGAAAGGCACAGCCTCTCCCCAGCCTGCACAGATCCCCATTCGGAAACTCCCATCAGGGAGTCCGCAGTCACAGACGATTAGGATTAGCAGCAAAGCATGTGCTGGGGCTCCGGGGGCTCCCTGGCTTTGCCCCGGGCTGTGGGACCCCCTGAGGACCCTCACAGGAGCAGGATCAATGACGATCTATGAAAACGGAGGGTCGTGAAATGGTGGCTGCCACTTCCGCCTACATTTCATTACTTTGGACCCAGTGTTTCAAGAGCGAAATATCTCAGAGGTGGCAGGATGGCATTGAGCTGCGCCATCATTAGCACCCCCGAGCCTCTGTACTCCGAAATCAGGTGTCATCGTGGATCCTGGTGGCAGTTAGAACAAGGTCCTTAGTCCAACCCTTCCAACGTATTTTTAACATGTACGTTTGTCACATACAGCACATGTAACGTGTGCAGCTTAAGGAACACCTGCAGGCCTGCCTGCCACGGAGGCGTCGGGCCCCAGTGGTGAGGTGGGCGCGGAGCTTCGGCTGCTCGAGGCCCTCGTGAGGGAGCCCGGGCCCGTGACAGCTGATGCAGAGGGTGAATGGAGTGCTCCCGCCTCACAACTGCCATGTGCCTTGTCTCCTGAGTGAGGGGTCCGGGGCCTCATGGCTTCGGAGCAGTAAATGGCTAATGATTCACCCCGATGGTAAAACAGATGACGCACAAAGCACTTGTATGCATATATGCATAACCATGGACACGGGACAACAGGGTGCTGAAGGCCTGGGGTGGGGGGCGAGCTAGAAGGGGGTCCATGGGGGAAGGGAGGGGGACATGCATACAATACTTTCAATAATAAGGATTTAAAACACAAATAAAAATAGACTGTGCAAATGTACTTACACTCCCCCCCCCCACTACCTGTGTTTCTGTACCTCTTCAGCCCCTTCCATGAATTTTTTTCCTAAATATATTTTTATTGATTTCAGAGAGGGAGGGAGAGGGAGAGAGAAACATCAATGATGAGAGAGAATCATCGATCGGCTGCCTCCTGCACGTCCCGACTGGGAATCGAGCCCACAACCCAGGCATGTGCCCTTGACCGGAATCGAACTGGGACACTTTGGTTGCAGGCTGACACTCTATCCACTGAGCCAAACGGGCCAGGGCCCATGAGTTCTTTTAAAGGCAGCTGAGCAGATGGCACACGCCCATTTTCCTACCCGCGGCTACAGGCATGCCCAGCCTGTACCCAGCCTGCCTCCCCTTTCGGTGCCCTCGCAGGAGACAGAACAAAGACTCCTCGGGAGGTCTCCGAGGAGCTCCTGGGAGCAGCTCAATTCCGCCCCCCCCCCCCCCAAGGGAAAGGGCAGACCCCACAGGCGGGCTGTGCGTCACACGTTCCCGAGGCTGTCGGAAATGTCAGAACGTTCCCAGTTCCAAATATCTTATTCAAGTTCACACAAAATACAGTCATGTACAGAAGCGTACATAACCTTTCCATCCAGCTTCCATTTTTAAAAAGGACAATTCCAATTTCCAATGCTTTCTGCTCGCATGTCACCTAAACCTTGTTCTGGGCCCATTTCATTGACTAACATTGTATCCGCTCTTGGAGATTTTGCTGACGGGAGAGGCGCTGTCAGAGGGAGGACTGGATCTGCCAAAAACGGTGTCCCGAGCCGCGCACAGGACCTCGACTGGCCGGATTCCAGGCAAAATGAGATTCTCTGGAGACGTAACTGCAGCTTCGTGGCGACACGAAGTTGTGGGTGTACAGAGTTCACTTCACATCCCCATCTGTGAAAACCTAGGCGACCTCGGTCTGCCCACCTACACCTGTTGTGGAGGACCGGGGTGGGGGAGAACGCGGGTGTCCACAGGGGTCCTCAGGGCACAGTCTCCACTCGGGAAAGTGACCGGTGACACGGGGCAGACAGGGCCAGCACTCCCATCCGGAGCGGGCCGCACGGCCACCCCGTGAAGGAGGGCCAGTACCACAACTTGACAGAATATGCTCTTCAGTACATTTGAGGGGCAAGTGGGGAAAACAGGGAAGGCAGGGAATAAAAGGGGCGGGAAGCATGTTCTGGGTTTGGGGGAACACCTGGGCTTCAGGGGAAACACTGCTTCAACGTGTTAGCACAGCTTTGCCCCTCCCTATTGACTTAACCAAAAGGATCCTGAAAAAGAACAGGAAGTGCCTGTGGATCCTGGTGCAGAAGCCACCGCTCCCACCTGGGGAGAAGGGGGGGCGGGGGGTGGGGAGGTGCAGGAGGCCGAGTGCCAGGGAGACCCCCATTGGAGGCAAATAGAATTTAGACTACAACCAGCTTCTCACAGAGCAGTTCAGTTTACGGCACTCAGGTATTAATACAGCATCAAAAGTAGGAAGGAGTAACCCTTAAGAAACATGGCATCTTCATTATCAGATTAAGAAGCACTAAGAAATTTAGCAACTCATTTTAAAATTAGATTTTCCTTGTAAATCTGTGATCAGGCCGAAACCGGTTTGGCTCAGTGGATAGAGCGTCGGCCTGCAGACTGAAAGGTCCCAGGTTTGATTCCGGTCAAGGGCATGTACCTTGGTTGCGGGCACATCCCCAGTAGGGGTTGTGCAAGAGGCAGCTGATCGATGTTTCTCTATCATCGATGTTTCTAACTCTCTATCCCTCTCTCTTCCTCTCTGTGAAAAATCAATAAAATATATATAAAAAAAAAATCAAAAAAAAAAAAAAATCTGTGATCAGGTCTAGTTATTGGGCCCAATACTGTCTACTGAGAACTAGGCAGGCCCAGAAAGAACTAGAGTGATTGGCACCGGGGCCACCTTTGGATTCTGATAAAAAAAAAACAACCCTTAATATTCACCTTCTAATACTCAACCACACGAACAAATGCTCAGCCCTCGCGGGCTCCAAGATGCCGGCTTCGGGACCACTCCGTGCCACACGTACAAGCCGAGCACAGCCCCGCGGCGTCCGCCCTGGGCTCTAACTGCCTCACCCGGAGCAGCCGCCCCTGCCACAGGCTTGCTCTCTGCACGGCGCCAGGTTGCATAGAACGAGGCAAAGCCAAAACGACACCCAGGTTGCAGAGAGCTGGGACGCCGCTGATCCCCGCCCTGGCCCTGCTAACCCTGAGTGCCACCTGCTAACCGAAGGGAAGGAATCTAATCTGATTTGATTTCATGAAAACTTCCCCCTGAATCGGAGATCACAGACGGGGCCGGCTTTCTACCAGCTCCAGAAGACTTCGGCTCGGCTGTCTGGAGAACGCCTAAGCAGGCCCTCCAGACTAAACCTTGCACTTACATGACTGACGAGTGCAATCTGAACTAAGTGATTCAAAGATGAAACGCGGTAATGATACCGTACTTCCCGTAAACATCTCTTTCAGTGTTTACTCCAGACGAAGCCCAATCAAAGCAAATGCTTGTGGAAATTACAAGCCTCTTCTATCTCTGATTCTTACAACTGCACAATCAAGTTTATTCATGCTTCACCTTTACTCACTGTTAATAAGTAACCCTTGACATTTGTTTTGTGGGCATGTAGTACTAAGCACACACATTCCCAAGAGAGCAAAGAAAAAACATAGCCCGGAGTATCCTGTGGGAAGCCAATTAAGATGCTGCCTGCAGGCCCTGGAGACCCTGGGCTGCAGGAATGGTTGCTGTGGAAACAACGTTCGCCTCAGCATTACTGGCAGCTGGAACCTACTAACAGGTCTTCAGATAGGATCTAGTGTACATAGGGCTCCCCCCGCCCCCTTTATTCTGGGTGCCATTCCACAAAGGATATAGATGATTAGAATTTTCAAAGGAAAACACGACATTCCATACACAATTTATTTTACTATAACTTGGTGGTGTCTTTTATTGAATCATACAAATTTGAATGGGGTTTCCTGAATAAATCTTTTACATAATTTACCTTTGGCAGAAACGATAGATTTCGATACATTTACAAGCTTCTCATTTATATAACTTCTCCTCTTTATAAATTCCTTTGCACGTTAGTATTTTCAAAAACAATACTCTTAAACCGATGTGCTTTAACACTCAGCTGGTCATGATGTGATTTGCATCGTAGCTTATTTAAGAGGACAACCATTTACAAAGGGCAGGCTAGGCATGTATTTCTTTTAAAAAATACAATTTTTGGTCATGTGAATGATTCATTTTTCTGATTTCAAAAATAGAAAACGTCCTAAAGTGCGTCATTTTATTTATAATATAACTCCTTGACATTACAGCAATCTGCGATGTAAACAGTAGAGCAGAGGATACCAAACTATACTTTCATTTGCATTTACATTTACAGGGTTAGGTACCGTCTCTAAGTGTGTGGATGAGACCAGGGCGCTTCCGACACATTGCTCACGCTCCCACAGAAACATGCGTGGGAGCGCACTTAAAGGCGTTCTTTCTCACCCACTCTCAACTCACAGCCAACGGAGCTGACCCCCTCACTTCAGCGACGGGAAATGCTGCTGTAAACCCAATCAGACCAGTTTCTCAAGAACCCGTTTTCTGAAACTGACAAATGGCCAGTGGAGTTTTATGCTTTCTTCTTTTTAAACACACACACACACACCACACACACAAGATGGTACAACACAGAGGTGGGTGTCCCGGGGTCCTGTTCAACCTGCAACCTTGTCTTCAAAAGGCAGAGCTGCTGGAGCGCCCCCTGCCGTAAACCAGTGGCTGTGGCTGTGTGCGGACCCCTGCCCCCACTCGCAGCGCACAGGGCGGACCCAGGACGAACAGAACCAGAACCCACTTTCCCTGGTGCGGACAGAAAAGCGTACAAAGTAACAACAAATCACGAGGGGGTGTCGGCACACTGAAGAGATGAACGATTTGGTGTCTGCAATTCCCTGGTCCCTCCATAATGTCTAATATAGACAGCTTTGTGACACAGTCTTTGAAAAAAAATTATCATCGTAATCGGCTACACATCATCATTTGTTCTCGTTATACATGATCTTGAAATAGTGTGATTTAGATTCTGCCTTGGGCTGAGATCCAAGGGCTACATTTACCCCCGAGGGAGGGGATTTTAGTGCAGGTTTACTTAAAAAAAAAAAATTAAACTGGTAAGTACTCAGGTGGCTGAGAACACGGGTGCTCTCGCTCTCTCTCTCTCACTATCCTCATGCACTTCGGGTAGAATGAAACAAGGCCCTTTGCATTTGGCTAATGCCAACACGAAACTGAGCCCCACAAGGGAGCCCCATACAACACGCTGGCCTCGCTTCGTCTCTGATGCTCAAATCCGAAGACTGGCGAGTGCAGTCAATGTTCAGGAAAGGCTTCTCTAGGCTCGTCACCCTGTTACCGGATTTAAAAATCGGCCTCAGCGTAGCTCCTGCTCTCCTCCCTCTGAACTCTGCGATGGCCCAGTCCCGCAGGGATCAGGGTTCCTGGGCCGCTGAGGACGCCTTGAAGCCCACGGTCAGGGAGGTCTGCTCTGCAGACGCGGCTTCCATCTCCCTGAGAGCCGACGAGAACAATTCACACGAGTGGGGACGGCGCTGCTCTGTGGACAGGCCACAGGATTGGCCGAGGCAGCAAAGGGGGCTCCAGTGCACGTTCCCCATTTTCGGGGTCCAGAGAGCACAGGGAGCCGCCCAGCAAGTTCGCTCCAGGAAGTCCGGAGCTGGGTTTCATCCCAGGTGGGTTTCATGCTGTTATCCACGGAAGAACAGTGCACCTTCTCTGTGGACGAGGGTGCCTCCAGGTAGTGATTCATCGCCGCGAGTGTGGGAAAAGCTCCCGCCACAGTGTCCGGGTGCGCAGGGACGCAGGGATCCTGCCTTTCCCTTACAGAATTCCCACGGCAGGCCCAGCGCGGCCCTCTTCCAGCGGCAGCGGTTTCTAAGGCAGGCCATGGAAACTGGAGCCGACCCCAAGGCCTGGGGGCAGAAGGGCTCCATGCCGTGCAGGTCCAGCTCCGAGGCTGCCTTCCGGTGTCTGCAGGGCTGCTGTTCCCCGGGGGAGGCAGGTTCGCCGGCACCGCCAGCCCCTCTGCTGGGGCGGGGCTGCCCCCTCACAGGGACTTGGAATCGGCGTCTCTCTTGCTGATGAGCACCTCCAAGAGCCTTAGTTTCGCCTTGATGTGCTTATATTCGCTGTACTCTTCAGCCATCGGAGTGCGGTCTTCCTTCTGGACACTTCTAATGGGAACAAATGAAAGGGGACTGAGGACCAGCTGCCATCTCCTGGATGACGCTGTTCAGCAGGTGCAGTTTATCAACCCGCAAAATCAGTATCAGTGTGGCCAAGCGTCACCGGGATCAAGCCTGGGGCTGGGCTTAGACAAGCAGAGAAGGACAAGGACCTGGCATTTTGTAGGGTGACACGAAGGACTAAGAAATGTAGACATTTCCTCTTTCTGCTGCTGGTATGTATGGTATCCATACACCGAAATCCTTTATTTCTACTTAACGCTTTCTCACTTTTATACAGTTCATCGAGTAAACCATTCCATTCCCAATTAGCAATTGGTACATCCATAATTTATGTGTTTATTTTTAACTGATTATTGTAATACTAGAGGCCCGATGCACGAAATTTGGGCAAGGGGCTTGGCCCTCGCAGCCACGGCGGCTGCCTCGGTCCTTGCAGACCCGGCTTCGTCCAGAAGGTCGCCCAGAAGGACGTCCAGAAGGTGGTTCAGCTGTTCAGTCTAATTAGCATACTAGGCTTTTATTATTATAGATTAGTCTTGGAATTCAACAACTGAGCCATATAATACTAATAAGCCTTTACCGTTTACGAGTAATTCTATATGCATTCTCTTACATGCACAAGTATTCACGGGGAGCGTATGTACACAGGTCAGGCCTGTGCTAAGTGGCTCTGCCTCCAGGATGTGATATGACCCTCAGGATGGAAGCGGGGCGGGCCTATCACCCTCTGCACACAGGCTGAGCGCAGGCGGCCGAGTCAGTCCCGCTGCAAAGCCACAGCTCCCAGCACCGGGCGGTGCCGTCCGCTTCTCAGTTCACCCTGAAATGCACATGCCAGGTGTTCAAACACCAGGCTTCCTTTTCTTTTTATCAGAGAACACGGGAAAGGCAATGGCATGGACCTTATTTTACTTGGTTCAATGAACTAAAAATAAACGTACTTATTGCTGGCCTGCCTTGTTCAGGGAAATGATTCTAGATGGCTTCATGGCACAGGGTAGTGAAGGAACAGGGTGGTGGGCAGAGCCCCGGCCGGGCCCTCTGAGGGGCTTCAATCTCCTCAGACACAAAATGAAGGAACCGGATTTTATGATATCGGAAGTCCCTTAGAGTTCTAAACTTCGACGATGATTGTTAGTTCCCACCAATTATACTTTCTGATTACTTGTGAAGTTTACACAAGTATATGTAGTTAGTGCCTCATGGATATCTGCACCTAATGTGACTATAATTATATGGAAAAAAAAAGGAAACAGACAAACCAAAAATGTGCCTAGAAAGAAGATTGGAAAGAAACACGTCAGAACATTAATCCTGGCTTGTCTTTGGGTATTAGCATTACTTCGGAGATGGTTTCTTTTATCTGCTCACCTATATTTTCTAAATACCCTGCAACACACGGAGGAAGAAAAGCAAATATTTAGGTATAAAATTTATAAATCTCGAGAAAGTCAGTATAGGACAAATCCAAACCAGAGATCCTAAACATAAACGTATACAGTGATTGAAATAAACGGGAACACAACACATTCTAAATGCCAAAGCTCATTTTTATGGTCCTTTCATTTCCCAACACTTTGGAGAAGTACGAAAGGGGACTTAATAAGAAACTCTATCTACACTGTTCAGATAATTTGGATGAAAATAAAATCAATTCCAAAGGATAAAACTTCACTCCAGTGTAAGAGACGCAAATCCATTCCCTGCTCTGCCCCTGCCGCCCGCCGTGGCCCGAGCCAGACATGCTGTGTGCAGTCACTTGCAAAGGGAGGACGGTGCCTCAGCCCAAAGTTACCTAAGGATTCCACTGGCCTGAAACTCGCTGGAGAAAAGCGCCCTGTCGATCAGGCGGGTGTACTGCTTCTTGTATATTTTTCCTTCAAATTTTACTTTTTAAAATGTGCTTTAAGCCAGCAAATCCTCCATTCCCTATTTCTCCTTCTAGCTTCTTAAAACAAAACACAAAAATAAGCCAGTGCTGTCAACTGGAAACGTAGCTCCCAGCCGCTCGTTTTAGATCACAATGTGATGTGACAGGTTTGTTTTATAAAGGTTGGTTCTGTCTGCGTGGGTCGTGGACACTCCCCAAGAAGCACTTCTTCCTTAAGGACCACGCGAACCTCACCACCTCCCCGTCAACCTCGAAAGGGACCTGGGCACAGATCCCGGGACTGGGTTACAGGGAGATAGACGCAGAGGGTCCCCGTCTGGGAGGCACCCCACAGCCCTGACAGGAAAGGAAAAGGATGCGTGTGCAGGGGATGGGGAGGGAAACACATGCACTACCTTCCATTTTGTCTGAAGAAATTGTCCTCAAATTCACGAAGTTTCTTTCGAATCCTCTTCTTTTCTTCTCTCATTTCCTGAAGGTGTTCCAAGAGTTCTGGTCTAAGAGGGGGTAAAAAAAATTAAGAAAATTGAGTTGAATCTGAATTGTCATAAATGCAATGAATGTGCAACTCGGTGGGGTGGGGGGGTTTCATTGTGGACACAGGGGGAAGCACATAGTGCAAAAACTGTTGAGGGAGCTGAGGGTCAGTGGGAATGGTTTCTTTCTATGCCCTGAAACACTGACAACAGCTCTGGCTCCTGCTACTTGTAAAATCCCAGGGTGCTTTGTCATATTTTGGTTTGAGAGAGAGAGATGACATCTGTGCTCAGTGAGTGTTGCATGATGAGCCGGGGAGGTCAGAGCTACACAATACTGGTTATAGAGCCTGCCTGGTTATGTAAGTAAGATCTCAGATGCTCCCTCAAATGACACAGGATAAAGCATATACAGAAACGGAGCCAGAAATTAAAAATAAAAAGTCACTGTGTTAGCCACACAGATGCACCCCAGGTGAGTCACCTGTGTTTTGTCAGCCAATGTACCGTATTTTCCGGCGTATAAGACGACTTTTTAACCCAGGAAAATCTTCCATACGCCCAGTCGTCTTATACGCCGGAAAATACGGTAAGTATAAAGACTAGAATAATATTTAGGTAAGTTATCTTCACCCAAATATTTTACCACCACCACCAAAACGACATACATTGAAGCAGCATGCAGGTTTGAAAGCCCGGAGTCATGGCTGCATTTTGACGGCATTTTATCATCCATTGGGGAAATAAACCCATCAGCGCCTTCTTCAAATTGGTCGAGAAAGCAATGAGCGCTGAACTCGGTGTTCAGAGTGACCGTGAAGTCTGGCTTGGTGTTGGTATCGTCTTCTGAACCCTCCTCTTCTTCCTGGAGACACACAGCAACCCCAGCCAAAATCTGGTTACTTTTCCCGGTACTCTTTCATTACAAGTATCACTGAACAATCTTACTTATCCAGACACCATAAGGTTTCTTCTATATCTACCTTTAGCAACACCTACGTACCCTTACGTATATATTATCGAACAGCTATATGTACACGGCAAGTAACACACACTAAACACAGCCACTCAATAGGGAAAAAAAAAAAACTATAAAAATTAGTGTGCATCACATTTAACATTTTAAGGCTGAGGTAGTAAGGAACAACCATCATACTTTATATCCTCAATCAAACGAAGCAAAACAATCTAAAGATTCTAAGACAATATAGGATAAAGCCCACCACTGGCAACCAGTTTTCAGAATTCTATTACTTGCATATCTCAGGACATATTGTTTATTCAGTGATGAACATTCTTAGAAATAGAACAATATAGCCTTCCTATTTAAGGATTGAGATTATAAAATATTTGTGGTTGCCTGGTACACAAAATCTTAGGGAACGTTTGAGATCAAAACATTTATCTTGCCGAAACCGGTTTGGCTCAGTGGATAGAGCGTCAGCCTGCGGACTGAAGGGTCCCAGGTTCGATTCCGGTCAAGGGCATGTATCTTGGTTGCGGGCACATCCCCAGTAGGGGGTGTGCATGAGGCAGCTGATTTATGTTTCTCTCTCATCGATGTTTCTGGCTCTCTATCCCTCTCCCTTCCTCTCTGTAAAAATCAATAAAAATATATTTAAAACAAAAAACAAACAAACAAACAAAAAAACAACAAAAAAACATTTATTTTCCATGACTTGAATCATAAACCTCCTAAGTTCTTTCAAGGCATGTCTAAGAATCATGACTGTATTTTTCGGCATCCAAGATTCTAAGAAAAGTATCATATTCTCTGTCTGACTTGATAATGCACTTAGAAAAACAATACAGTCATATTAGCATTTCTTAGTGTCAATTTTAAAGCTATGTTAAGTCTAGGTAAGAAATAATATCACAGTCTGAAAAAAAAAGACAAATTTTTTTTTAAAAATTACAGTTTACATTCAATATTATTTTGTATTAGTTTCAGGTGTACAGCACAGTGAAAGAAAGATTTTTAAAAGAAGTAATTTACTGCCAAAATATACAATCAGACCAGGAGAAAACATCCTAACATCTTGAAAAAGGAAACAATTGGTTAGGAGTATAGCTCCATGAACAAATGGAAGTACAACATCAGTTGTTCCAGTTAAAGTAGCAAATCTACCTCAGGAGGCAGGAGCAGTTAGAAGGAATCAATACACAGATAATCTATGAGCAATTGACAGACAGTGATTGACAGTGATTAGCACTGGCCCCTTACAAACAAATCATGGGAACTAACCACCTCCCCTTACTTGATGGGATTGGTGTAATGTCTCGATTTCAGTGAAGAACGAAGTGAGCTGGTTGTGCAAGTGTGGAGAGTGATGACACAGCGGTGACGTGATTCTGGAGAGAAAGCCTGGAGCAGGCTCTTTACCTGACTCTGCCTTACTCAGCATTTATCGTCCCGGGATAAAGACACAAAAGGCTGTTTACAAAACGTGCAGGTAACGCAAGGCGGGTGGGGACATCTGGTATGTTGGCATACAAACTCTATACCCCATTTCGTAAGGTTGGAATAGAAGTACAAAAGTAGCTAACTGGAAAAATTCAAGATCCTGCAATTAGGTGAGGGAAAAAGCTGGACACACAGACAATAAGCCATCCGTGGGAAGAAGCTGGGGGTTGCATAAATCAACCGCAAGGCAGGCCTCCACCGGGCCTCTCTATTGGGCTGATCTTGCCCCCTAGGGGCCCTTGGAAACGTCTGGAGACATTTATGGTGGTCACATGGGGACGGGGGTGTTTGTAGTGCACTATTGGCATCTAGTGAGGGGAGGACAGCCCCCCAACAACGAAGAGTTATCTGGCCCCAAATGTGTCCCGTGCTGAAGTCGAGACAGCCTGCTATAGAAAAACTACAGTACCTTCCTGACACGGTGACAGTCACGCGGTCACAGACGTGTGGAACCGAAGGGCCCATTGAGGTCATCCCCACGGAGGGCCGGACTAGTCCTGCACCCTCTGCCTTGCTGGTTAAACCATATCTAGAAGGGTGTGTAGCCCTGGGCATCAGTTTTTAAGAAGGATACAGATAGACTGATGTGTGTGTGAAGGATACAGATAGACTGGTGTGTGTGTGAAGGACACAGATAGACTGATGTGTGTGTGAAGGACACAGATAGACTGATGTGTGTGTGAAGGACACAGATAGACTGATGTGTGTGTGAAGGACACAGATAGACTGATGTGTGTTCACAGAGCGGAGCCACTAGGCTGCCTGCAGGTCTGGCACCCACATCATATGAGAAACAGTAAGAAGCACTTGGGAGAAATGTTCACCGAGTGTGGGTGGGCGTGGGCAGGGAGGTGGCTAACGAGGAAGTGCTCTCACGAAAGAAGCGCCGTGCGTGCTCCATGTCGTTCCAGAGGGCACAGCCAAGCCTCTCAGGTAGAAAGTAACACATCAATAATAACTGTGGAGGTGACTTCTTATTATATGCACTAACTGTAATACTGTATAGTCATTAAGCTTATGGTACATTCTAAAGTTATCTATTATATATATATTATAAATAATTATAAAACAGTGTAAGTTTTAGTTACTATTGATGTTTAGCCCAGTAATGAGTGAGCTTACTCTCCCCGCTGCTGTAAGCGTGTCAGGCTTGGAGAAGGAAACTCTTCTCAGGGTCAGTGTCTCCATTCTGTCAGCAAAGTTTTAGAGGAGAGTTTTGTGTTGGGCAGGAGAACTGACGAGATGACCTCTAGGATTCTGGGCTGGGAGATCTAGGGCCTCAGAGCTTGAGCTGGCTCTATTTCATACTCACTGGTTTCCTCCCGGGAACATTTAAAACAAGGGATGGTTTTAAAAACAACAACGCTTACATACAATCTTCTTATCGGTACACATACTCAATTCTAAATTGTTTCAGAATTGTCAAGAATTAGTACAATCCAGATACATGCTAACAAGCCTGGCCAGTTGGAACAAAATTAACTAAAAGACAGCACTATTTACCAAAGCAATGCAATCATTGCAAAACTATCTGAAATTCTGACCACCATGTGGCCCAGCAGAAGAGCCATGGCCAAAATATGCTTGTGAAAAAAAATTAACCAAGATAAACAGTAAGATCTGAAAGAATGTCCTCTTTTTAAGAAGAGCGTCATTAGTATGCCTTTCAATTGTTTAACGAGGCAATTATTACCTGTCATAGTTTGGATGTGTTAAAGAACACATTTTAATCTAGTAACAGTTCTATCACATGATTCTCAGAGAAATACATTGATTTTCGCACATATAATTGTCCAAATTTCTTCAATTATGGTGACTTGATTCTTGTGTGAAATTACCAGCTAGACAAAATGTGTCTTCTTTCTAGTCTTGTTGTAAGAAAATAGCTCTAATTTTTAAGATACAATACAGCATAGTCACCTAAATTTCACATTTAGAGAATTTTCATAAAACACATTCCATCTAAAAATAGTATGAACAGTCAGCACAATCATTGCCTAGTGAGGTGTATGAAGCATTTAAGACTCTTAAAAGGTAAGAAAAGAAACAGAGTAGATAAAAGGGAGGCCCAGGTAGCTTCTGGTACCTTCCCTCCGCTTATAAAGGTGAGAATTAGGTAAGAGAAGGGAGCCGTTCTCAACTGGCATCCCTTTGTGGGAACAAGGCCCCATCTTCTGAAATAATAATTCCTAACTACAGTAAATACATGACCACCCTGCGCTGGGAACTTTGACAGAAACAGGACAAGTGAAACTCTTAAAACTCACTTCTACTTTGGGTTTTACTTCCCCCTTCCAACTTTAACATTCACTGATTAAAAAAAAAAAAAAAAGGTTGGCATTGACTTTTCATCTCTAGATCCCTATATAAGGCCACCCAGTTTGTTCAATTATCTAGAAACAAGAACAGGCAAGAGGCTGATCCTGATGCAGGCCAATGAGGTCCTTACAGGGACACAGATCTCTGAGCACAGACAGTACCTCCCATCCAGCAAAGGTAGCCACTGAGAACAAGGATTATTTGTCTAAATCCATAATTACTGGGGAAATAAATCTGGACATATGTTCTAGCGACTGCTGGTCCCAGCACTACATCCCCTGATTAGGAAGAGATTATAAAATTAGGCCCGAGGACAAAGTGTGCCGGGGGAGAGGGGAGAGGAAGAAAGAGTGGGTGGAACTGAACCAGCGAATCTGCCAACGGCAACTGTTATATTTGCCTATAAAATGCTAATTTTTTAGTGCTATACATACTGTCTTTAGTGCTATACATACTATATAGTGCTATACATACTGTCTGTGCTAATTTTGTTTTTTCTAAAAACTCAGTAAATGAGATTTTAAAGAAAGTTATGCCAATAGCTAATGTAATAAAATTTTGAAATATAGAAAAACTCTTCTCCAAATAGGGGGAAAACCCAAAATGAAAAACAATGTGCAAACGAAAGAATCATCCCTGAAAACAAACAACAACAAACAAAACATCAATAAAAAGTGGGGGAATGAAATGAAACTAAGGAAGTCGGCTAATACAGGATATAAAGAAAAAAAGGATTGTTCCAAGTGGGCTCTGTGCAGATGTTTAGGAATGCCACCAGAATCCATCACCGAAGGGCCCAACCACAACCCCTTCCATTCACAGAGAAAGGGAGGGAACGGAGGCGGATTTGGCAAGAGGTTAGCAGCTGGAGGTCTTCACCTTTGACTCCTTGAAGAAGAAAGCAGTTTCGCCCTCGATAATTGGCTGCAGCAAAGGGCTTCTCCGCTTGCTGGAAGGGGAACCCTGCGACAGGCGTTGACAAGTAGGTTACATTGCGAACCCCTTCCCTTTCCCGCCAGCTCTCCACCTCCTCTGCCTCACCAGGATTCATTGCTGCCTTTTCATGATGTGCTCTCACTCCTTCCCACCAAAAATTCCCAGGAAAACCAGCAACAACCCAAGTTCTTTGCAAGTTGCCTCTTCACTCCAGAGCCCCACGCCTCCCCCGCCCCAACCAAGGAGCTCCCAGGAGAGCAAGAACAGGGCACAAATACTTTAACCAAACCCCCCGAGCAGACCACCCACCTGCCTCCCTACCTCCTTCCTCCCCATCCCAGCCACGACAAGAACACCTGCACTTAGCAGCTTCACCTAGAATAGCGTCAGCTCCTGACGTGATACAAAGGTTCTCTGACGTCCCCATTGTCCACTCACCCTATTCAGACACTAAGGGTTCCTAACTGAAGAATGAAACCGATTCCTTAGATTTAATCTCTAAGTCATTCTGCAGGACATTCCTAGAAAAGGCGCTTCCTGCAAGCACACCAGCCTGAGGCCTCTGGACCCGCCCTCATTCCCAGGGGCGCCCGCACTGTGAAAAGACGTGAAGACCCCAGCCGAGGCCTAGGAATAAACAGGAGGCCGCAGCAGCAATGGAAGAGCAGCGGCCGGGGGAGTATGCATTTCAACACCACCAGGAGGCGGTGTCTGCTTATTAAAAAGCCTAGAAGGCAGCAGAGGAAGCCTTCAGGTGCCTGGACAGAGGCAAGTGAAACAGAGGCAACCGAGTCCCCAGGCGGGGGACATGGATTCACAGGGCACTCACGGGGGCGGTGGAGAAGCCCAGACTGAGGGGTGGGGTGCGGGGGCTGGCTCTCCCAGAGCTGCTGCTCCCCGCTCCAGACAAAATCAAAACTCAGAGGCCAACAGCGGCTAAGTCCAAGGATGGCGGCGTCTGAGAGCACCTGCAGTCACCGGCCTCGCCCCCTTTCCACCTCACACTTCTCCACGAGTGAGTCCCCCAGAAAGGCCCGCTGTCCGGAGTTCCTTAGCAGACTTCTCCCTGGGTAGGAGCCCTGTATCCCCTCTGAGAGGGGAGAGGAGGCTCTTCACAGACGCCCCTGGGACCAGAGGCACTCCCGGTGCGGAGAGGCCTGGAGAAAGCACAGCCCTGTCCCCTTGGTGCTCAGTCTAGGACGAAAGGGGCGGGGGAGTTGGCCCAGCGCGTGTTGGGGGTATGTTCCTGGCCAAAGCATGACTCAAAAAAAAAAAAAAAAAATTCTATCAGCTTCAGGTTTGCTCATTTTTTTTGACCAATGTAGTCTCAGAAGTCTTTGACAAATTCTTCATTCCTCAAGCTTACGGGCCATCGATAGTAATGGCACATTCAACCCTTAAAGCCTATTCTTTAATGAGAAGGCAGGCTAGGGCCCTCCTATTAGCCAGGGCCCGTTCAACCAGGTAACCAACAACAGAGAGGTGGTGAACTCACCATGATGGGCATGGTGTTGGCTCGGGACAGGATCTGTTTGACCAGCCGGTACCTGTCATAGAGTGGCTTCATCACCTGACGCTCATTCTTGGTGACCTGGATAGCAAGAACAAGAGAGCTGAGAAGCCAGGCTACCAGCTGTCCCAGCATGCTCTGGGCCTAGAGAAAGTACAGATGATTCACAGTACAGTTGGTTTGGCAAACTCAGATCAAGAGCCACCTCCTCTCACAAAAGTTATTTAAACTGACAACATTATTCAGTTGGTGTTTAAAATATCTACTTTAGCTACAGATCACTCTGGAAATCACTCCATTAGCAGCTTGGTTTTCCTAAATCAAAACTATGATCACTATTAGTTCCTTGTTTAAAACTCCTCAAGGTTCAGAGTTCCCAGACCAGGGGTGGGGAACCTTTTTTCTGCCAAGGGCCGTTTAGATATTTATAGCATCATCTGCGCGCCATACAAAATTACTGACTTAAAAATTAGCCTGCTTTATTTGATCAAACATTTAATTAACTCACCCCTGATGCCTGGGCAGGGTCAGACCAAATGATTTGGTGGGGCTTCTACCGATGTTCCCCATCCTTGTCTCAGATAATTTACTATTTTCTAGTCCAGGAAAGAAGATTCCTGTTATAATACGCATTCCTGTTATACTTATCATGCAGTTTTGTAATCAGAATTTTTTTTAGATGTCTTTCTCAAACCCCATGAAATTGTTTTGTTTTTAAGGACAAGATTCTGGCAAACAGCAGGATTTCAAGGAATATTGGCTAATATAACATATGGATTGATTCATCTCTGTATAGAAGTCCTCGGGTTACATCACACTCGACTTACTTCGTTTCGTGGTTACGTCACCATCTCCCATTTACAGTATTTATTAAAAAGTTCCATCATTTTGATGTATGTACATATGTGCTTTATGGTTTTTATTATTTATTTACCACAAGTAAAGGTCAGGAATTGTTACCTTTCTTTTAAATTTTTTTACTGTTTCACTTCATTACTGCTGTGGATGTGCTCCATGTGAGTGACGTAGGTGCTTATGGAGGTGGGTTCTGACTTACAGCGAAAATCGCGATACATCGCTGTAGGAACGGATCTCCCACGGAACCCGAGGACTGCCTGTATACCTAACATCTGGCACAGTGCACAAACATGTTTAAAGGACTGAGTCTATAGGTAGTGGGGAGGAATCAAGCCCAAGTCCCCGGTATAGTATTTGATATAGTATTAAAGCTCTTTATCTGCTGCGTCTCCTCCTTCCCATCATACTTGAAGCTCCAAGGATAGACTAGGTTGTCCCACACCTCCCTGTCTAGTTCCCTTTGTCCTGGAATGGCTGTGGGTTGGCAAACTCAGTTTAAGAGCCACCTCCTCTGTGCAGACTTTTCCCAACATCTCTCATTCTGGAAGACCTGCTCATTCTCTCCTTTGTGTCACCTACTGCAACCTGTGTATACCTTGTAGTTTTACATCTGCTTTGTTACAGACTGAATGTTTGTGGCACTCAAAATTCATATTGAATGAAACCTAATTCCCAATGTAATGGTATTTGGAGGTGGGGCCTTTGTTCTTTTTTTTTTCCCCTCTCTCTCTCCTTATTTATTATTTTTAAAAGCTAACCATTTTAAAAAATATATTTTTATTGATTTCAGAGAGGAAGGGAGAGGGGAGAGAGAGAAACATCAATGATGAGAGAGAATCACTGATCGGCTGCCTCCTGCATGCGCCCTACTGGGGATCAAGCCTGCAACCCAGGCATGTGCCCTTGACTGGAATCAAACCCCAGACCCTTCAGTCCATAGGCCGACGCTCTATCCACTGAGCCAAACCAACTAGGGTTGGAGGTGGGGCCTTTGAGAGGTGCCTGGGTAATGAGAGGTGGGATGCCATGAATGGGATTTGTGTCCTTATAGAGTCCCCTAGTGCTCCCCTGTATCCCCCCTTCTGCCATGCGAAGACAGCAAGAAGACCGCCATCTATGAAACTGAAAGGGGACCCTCACCAGACACCGAATCTGCTGACTGCCTCTTGCACCCCTCTCCCCCAACAGGGATCGAGCCCCAATGCCCAGGCATGTGCCCTGACTTGGAATCAAACTGGCAACACCCAGGTGCACGGGATGATGTCCAACCAACTAAGTCACACCAGTTAGGGCGAGAAATAAATTTCTGTTGTGTATAAGCCACCCAGTTCTAAGGTAATCTTTTATAGCAGCCCCAATGGATGACACATTTTTATACTCTACTCGAGGCCCAGTGCACGAATTTGTGCACCAGTGGGATCCCTTGGCCTGGCCTGCAGGATCGGGCCAAAACCGGCTCTCTGACATTCCCCCAAAGGGTCTCAGATTGCGAGAGGGCACAGGCCAGGCCGAGGGATCCCACCAGTGCACAGTCGGGGCTGGGGAGAGACCCGGGAGGTTGGCCAATGGGAGAGGGACTGCAGGAAGGCTCCAGGGTGTGTTGGGCCCGTCTTGCTCAGTTCCCATTGGCCGAACCTCAGCAGCAAGCTAACCTACTGGTTGAAACGTCTGCCCCCTGGTGGTCAGTGCACATCATAGCGACAGGTCAACCAGACAACTGTCTGCCCCCTGGTGGTCAGTGCACATGATAGCGAGCGGTTGAGCGGCCTTAGCACATTATTAGCATACTACATTTTGATTGGTTGAACAGCCGACCAGTCAACCATTCACTTAGCATATTAGGCTTTTATTATGTAAGATAATAACTATAGTTTGTTGACATTTCTGTTTCCTCTTTAAACTGTAAGCCCCTTGAGATCAGGAGCTTGTGTTTTCTGTCCCTGACAACTATTTCAGTGTATGACATAATAGAAATAGTCCATAAATATTGCAGAATGAGTGAACAAATATTCCAAACATAATTAGTAAGCCCAATTCATTGATATGCATGCATTTCCCCTGTTTACTTAAATGGTGAATGAGATGAAGTACCTTTGATTCAAGATTGCTATTTGTCTTCTGCGTTTTATTTCCATTGCACACACAATAAGACAAGAGTCACAGAGGTAAGGACAGGCAAGTCGTATTAGCTTTGACCATTTCTTTTATTGGCCTTTCGGGCCTTCAGCTTTGAAGGTAACTCTGGATTATGCATAAGTGAATTATCCTTTCTTATTTTTCTTATTTGCCTTTTTCAAAGTGATCAACCATAAGTGAACTTTGGATAAACTTCACAAGCTAGGATAGGATCCTGTCAGTATGCAACAGCATTTTATGGATTTATTTTCCATCATCAGCAATAATAAATTATTTTATCTCTTTCTATTATCACAGCATTAAGTTGAGATGATGGCATTTCCCTGCTTCAACCAAATTAAAAGAAGTTTTAAAATTGCTATTTAATTTTTCAAAAGGACTGTCAAAAGTAGAAGGAAATTCAGAAATTATTTTATAAAAAAATCACACACACCAAAAACCTGAGGATCAAACAACAGGTTTTACTACTGTACGCCCACCACACGGCTAGAATGAAAAGACAGTGTCAAGCGCCAGCGAGAATGCTGGACAACTGGAACTCTTTCACGGCTGGAAAGGGTAGGACACTTTGGGAAACTATTTGGCAGTTTCTACTGAGGCTGCACATATGACCCAATTCCATTCTAAGTACATACCAAACAAATATGGCCATAAGTTCACCAAAAGACACACAGACAAGTGAGACTACATCAAATGAAAACACGTATGCACTACTTATTGTAACACCCAAACTGGAAATCATCCATATGCCCAACAACAGAAGAACGGATAAGGTATGTTTTCAAAATTGAATACCACACAGCAGTGTGGATAAATGAGCCATAGCTATATGCAACATCTTGGATTATTCTCACAAAAATAAAGCTGAGTAAAAGAAGTCAGACACCAAAGACTACATACTGTAAGCTTCCACTTTTATGAAGTTCAAAAATAAGTGAATCCAATCTACAGTGTTAAAAGTCAAGAGAGTGGTTTTCCTGGGCGGGGCAGGAGGGCATGTTATGGACGGGAAGGGACACCAGGGAGAGCTAATGGGGGGCTGGTAACATATTGTGTCTTAATCTGGATGCTGGTTACCCAGATTTGTTTACATCCAGACATATAATCTGGGCTCTTTTCTGTGTTTATGTTATCCTTCAAGGAAAGTTAAATAACAGCCACAAGTAAGTCTGAAGAACATAAACAGAGTGACTAGTACAAATTTCACGTGTAAGATGACAAAATTTAGGACTGGACCACATGAAATCGTGTTTTTTGTTGTTGTTTTCTTGATACGAGATGTATCCATTAAATGTGTTGCAGATAAGTTAAGGCATATCTTCACTGTCAATGCATGATGTGGTGTGATCTAATGTGCAAGATAAACAAGATGGCTTAGTGACCAAAAGACACACTAAAAATAAAAAGAAGAAGCCAGCACGTTCCCATTGTGGACTAGCTGCTGGCAGAAACATCTCTGATTTATAGAATGAGACTTAGCTGGCAAAGTCAGACAGATAGAGCAAATTGCACCAAAACCAATTTCTGTTCTAATTCTTTGTTCAAAACCCAAATTTTCTAGTTGGAGTAGGTGAGAGGCTCACCAACTTAATTCTTTGGCTCATGATGCTGACATTTAGATTTTCTATGAATTGCTCATGTTTAAAATTAATGACCCTCAGGAACTAATACCTGTAAATCTAATATAATTCAATTTCTGACTATGGAAAGTTGAAACTCATCATGACTCCACCAAAGTTAATACTGGCATATGATAAAAGTATCTGAACATCAAAAATATAAAAGATCTTTAAGTTTGAGGTGTAGAAAATATAAATACAACTTGAATTACACCAGAATTATTTTCAGAGTATATACCTGAAGCCAAAGGGCTGTTCATACTAAAAGTTAATACAGCTTTCACCTGCCACATGCGATTGTCTGTGCTGGATTTGTGAGCAGAGCCAAAAGCCAACCGATAGTCAGATAAACAAAGCAGGGCTTTGGCTGGACTGTCAATGAAGGACAGGCGGATGTGAAGTGGACCATGGGAAAACCGTTCGGAGGCTGACACTCTTATTCTTGAGTCATCAGTCATCAGGGATTCCCCTCCTGACCAAGAATAGGCCTTTGAATGAGTGGATGGGTATTTCTGAGTCATAACACTGCGAGCAGGAGAAGACATGAGTTGGATTCTTATGACTGTTGCATTCTTGGCCCATGGATTGGAAAATGACAACTCTCTCTTCTTCATTGTCAGGTAAAGACAGTAGGCGAACTGTGCAAAGATCAGATAATCCCAATCAGCAAAGGAGAGTACTTATATATATAGCTTTAGAATTTGCATTTAAATTTGAACATGATGTTTGGTGTCCCAAGGTTTTAAAATATAAGATTAAGATATACTGATGAGGAAGAGACTCAAGAACCCAGGAGCTCTGGGCAAGCAACCCGTGCTCTCCCTGTCCCCTGTCATCAAGCAGGGGTCTACGAAGAAGGCAGGGCAGGGAGCTGCAGCCATCTGCTGTGCTTCCTTCTGTGACATCGTCTACTCCTGAGATCCTTAAATACTGAAAAGGGCCACTTCAATAATAATCTGTAGGGAGTATGTGTCAGTGTGTGAACGAGTGTGTTTTGTTACACGTCAGTCTGCCTATAGAGTGCCCCGTTAAAGCAAACAGCCTTCTTTAAAATGTATAGAATTGGCAGGTAATTAATTATTTTGGCCTGTGACTTGGAGTTAGTGTCCCTTTACCAGTAAATCAGCATCTGCAGACTCAGCAAAAACCCATGAACTAGGAGCACCTGCTTTTGTCTAAAAAATCCTAGGGTTTGGAATGATAGTTCAGCACTGGGAGTACATGTATTTTTTTTTTTTTTAAAGAGCACTGCCCAAATGTTATTTACAGTCCAGGGTCCATGGCAACACCACGGATCTGAGAATGAAAAGTTCACTCTGATTTTTGGACTGGCCAGGCATCAAATGGACTCTGCCTTTCCTGAGGTCGGAGCATCGTGTTCCAGAGCGAGGCAGAGAGCCTGACCCTGGACCAGGAATCAGTGACAAACTCCCCGAGCACATGTTCCCTGCCTCATGAGATGCTAGAATGTGACCCAGAACGGTGTTCTTCCTTCATCCGAAAGAATGATGAAAGAAAGGGGAATAGAAAGACAGGGCCCAAAACGAATATTTCATACTGCTAACTATAAGAGTGCTAAAAATGTGCATTCTTCCTCCTGATTCAGTCACTAAGAAGTAGGCCACAGGGCGCGGAACATGTAATTGTAACAGAAGTGAAAGCTATCGTTTACTTGGCAATTCCCTCTCCCCGCAGCAGAGCCACTCTGCCCAACTTCCTCAGGGCCAGACGCCCTGCAGGTAAATGTGTGCCTGAAACGTCACTTTGTCTCCAGACAACCTATTACCCAGACAGGGCCCCGAGGCTCTGAGAAGTTACCTCCGTAGCCCGAAGTCACAGAGCTAGTCTCCGCGGGGCTGTGTTCTGAATCTAGGTCTGCTGAGCCTCAGAGCAACTCAGCAACAGGTGCCACGTCCAACCACCCCCAACCCCAACCTCCTGAACTGGCGGACGGTTAAGTCTAGAATGCAGCTGAGAGATCTCAGGGCCCCAGGCAAGGAAGCCTTTAATCCATGTCATAACATGGATCCACGCAATGAAAAGAAGTAAAACACGCAAGTCTTGCCTCCTTCGCCTAGGGACCGTCTGGTGGCCATGACCAGGCACTCAAAGGTTCGAGCCCACCGCTAGCGGTTCTGTTTCTGAATACTCCAGAAGAGGAGGACACAGTTTCGCAATGTACGTGAGCTCCAGTGCCTGTACTACTTGGTTCAATGGCTTTTAAAGATCCAAAACAGAACTTGGCTTGGAAAAAACACACACAACTTGGCTGGAAACATGACCGTCATCCCAGAGCGCCAGTATTTTTCCACGGTGGGGCAGGCCAGCAAAATCAATCACCATCAGCCCCAGCTTCTTTTTCAAACCTCAACCTGATAAATTCAGAACCAAAATACCATGGAAGATGCATTTTACAGGTAGTTTATTGGGCATACGCTGTGGATTGTGCTACTGGCTGAGGATTAGCTTCACAAAACCCTGAGTCCCGGCCCTCACAGACCTCTAGTGCATTATTCTGGAAGCTTCTTTATTTAAAAGAACCTATCTCAGGTGAAAAGACGGTCTCCATCTTATAGCTATGCTGAAACTGGAAAAGAGATGCATGTTTTCTGGCTATATCAAAATCCTTCTGTGAACATAAACTTCACTAGAAACCCAGTGCACGAAATTCGTGCAGGGGAGGGTCCCTCAGCTGGGCCTGCACCCTCTCCAATCCTGGAGCCCTCGGGGGATGTCTGACTGCAGTTTAAACCGCCAGTCGGACATCACTCTCGCAATCCGCGACCGCTGCCTACTAACTGCTCACCTGCCTGGTCGCCCCTAACCACTCTACCTGCCAGCCTGGTCACCCCTAACTGCCCTCTTGCCTGCCTGGCCACACCCTAAGTGCCCCCCCCCCCCCCACCGCCTTGCTGGCCAGCCTGATTGCCCTTAACTACTCTACCTGCCTACCTGATCACCACTAACTGCCTCTGCTTGCCGGCCTGATTGGCCCCTAACTGCCCCCCTATGGGCCTGGTCGCCCCCTAACTGGTCTCCTACCAGCCTGGTTGTCCCTAACTGCCCCCCTGTGGGCCTGGTTGCCCCCTAACTGCCCCCTTGTCATCCTGATCCCCCCTAACTGCGCCCCTGCTGGCCTGGTCGCCCCCTGCCTCCCTGCCAGCCTGACCCCTCCCCCTAAATGCCCCCCTGCCGGCCTGGTTGACCCTAACTGCCCCCTGCTGGCCTGGTCCCCCCCCAACTACCCTCCTGATAGACTGGCCACCCCCTAACTGTCCGGAAGGAAGTCGGACTTCTGGAAGATGTCTGGTCGACTCGGTCTAATTAGCATATTAACCTTTTATTAGTATAGATGCTTTTTTATACCTGCTCGTAAGAGTTGATTTTACTGGGTTCTTGACAACATTCTGAACAGGTTACTAAGAGTAACCGACATGGACACCTGACTATACGTTCCCTAAGGAAGAGAGAAGCCTTCATGCTCCTGTCTTCCCCGGACTAACACGAACTCGCGCTGAATAACAAACGGCCTCAAATGCTCCTTGTTACGAAAAGGCAGAGCCATATTTTGGATGCCTCACACTTTTGGTTCTGGGTGGCAGCTGCAACTTCTCCATGGACAAACACTGGTTGCAACTGCTCTGCAGAGAGATCAAATTTGAGGGCAGATGATTCTAGTTTAGCCCACTGATTTATGGATAAGAATGCCTGGAGCCAGTATCAGCTCCTGGAGGCAGACCTCGGGACAGCGAAGCCTCCTCACTCCAGGGCTCTGTGTACCAGTTCATACCCGCCTCGCCTCCCCACCTTCTCCCCTTGAAGCAGGACGCCAGGGACTACAATTGAGTTGCAAACTAATTTTTCTTCGGAACTCAATTAAATTCAGCATCTACAAGGCAGTGAAACTCTTATCACAGGTTTAGCCTTCAGAAAGCTTGGTTCTGGTGAAAACAGAGTCATCTGCTGAACAGTAGGGAACCTCATTTGCAAAATACCAAACACAGAAGATCCATTTCTAAAGCCAGAGGATTTAGCCCAGCCAGAAAGAGAAGTCAGTGCACTCACATACCGGCCGTCCATGAATGCTTTCATAATGTAACAGAGCTTTCTGCAGGGCCACTTTCTCATTAGCAATCTGGTCTTTGGTCATGTCCTGTACAAACACAAGGAGAGATCAATGAGCAGGGGAAACATCTGTGAACATTCCAACTTCTTGTTTTTCTTCTTCTTCAGTTCAACAATAAAAAAAGGAGGATTAAAAAGAATCCTCACACAACAGCTCCTCCTCTCTCTATCCTAGCTCACTTAGGAATTAGCTATTCCTGACCTCTTGCTAGAAATAAGATAGCACAACAGAAACACCATCAACTTCCTTGTGGCAGCAAAGGCATGTTGAGTCCTGAGGCAAGCAAGGCTGTGAGGCACACGAGGCTTCACGGAATGGCCCAAGCGATGTCTACAGTGACAGATTACATAGTCCCAAAGGGGTGATGCCTCAAATGCGCCTAAAGTTCTTCTACCTAAGGGTCACCAAATTGTGTATGAACCTACATAAGTTCATTCTGCAATCTGTACAGTGGAGTTTTCTGCTTTTAATTTGAAGTAAAAAAACCAAATTAGCTACAGTTAAAGCACTCGAAGTTGTTTCATCGGCTTCTCTAAACATCTAAGAGTGTGGAAGATGAGGGTGTGGGAGGTTTCAGAAGGTGTCCCTCCACCGCTCTTCCCACTGGGCTCTGGGTGACCTGTCCTATGCTTCTACCATGCGGACTGGCATGGCTTAGGGTGAGCAGTGAGCTCGGGGCCTTCACCGAATCACCACACCTTAATGTCCTCAGGACGGCTGCTCTCCGCCCGCTTCTCCTGCAGCTTCCGCTGGATGGAGTCCAGCGTGGCTTCCACGTTGGGCTTGATTGCTTTATCTACCACCTCTTGCTTCTTCTCATCTTCTTTCTCAAGTTGGGAACCGAAACTCCTGGGGAGTGTGTTGCTTCGCTGCCGCAGCCTGGGGGTTAGGTCCTCTTCAGAGATCTTTAGTTTTGACTCTGGTTGAAAGAATTTGGGTGCGGAGATATAGGAGAATTGATGTCTGTGATGTTAATAGCTACTTAGCCCTGTCTTCCCCCGCCCCACGCCCCTGCCAGAAAGTATATAATTATAACGTAAGTTGAAACCCCTTAGGTTATTATATACAACCCGAGAAAACAATAATGTCTTCCTGGGCTAGCTGGAAAGTTTCCCTAACCTTCATTCCTGAGAAAGCTCTAGGTCTTCTATTGAATATCTGTACTTTAGCCACACCAACCTGCTCGCTGTTCTCGGAATGTGGCAGGTGTTGTCCTACACTACTGCCTTCGTGTTTAAAGGTACTTACTGATCCAGTGCCCAACTGCTGACCAACTTTTTGTGTGTGACTCATGTCCCTCATTTTGGAATTATTTCTTATTTTGTATTCTATTTAGTTGTTTATAAGTCTGTCTCCTAAAAGACAGCAAGCTCCTTGAGGGACAGGGGCCATCCTTTTCATATTCATTTCTGTGTCTACGTCTTCTAATACCACAGCAAATAAAGCCTTGGATTAAACAGATACTTAATGAGTATTGAATTGAAACCATCATCGCTTTATTAGCGATTTAGGGAAACGAAGAAATGCTACAGAATTCGCATCTTAGCAAATATGGGATACCCTGTGATTAAGATCATGGGAAGACATGGAGAAGTTGTCCCCTAATTTCTTTCTTTAAAAAAATATATATATATTTTATTCATTTTTTACAGAGAGGAAGGGAGAGGGATAGAGAGTTAGAAACATTGATGAGAGAGAAACATCGATCAGCTGCGTCCTGCATATCCCCCACTGAGGATGTGCCCGCAACCAAGGTACATGCCCTTGACCTGAATTGAACCTGGGACCCTTCAGTCCGCAGGCCGATGCTCTATCCACTGAGCCAAACCGGCTAGGGCGGTGTCCCCTAATTTCTGAGGGCACTGGGAAGCAGCCTTAAGGAACTTGTCTTTCTGGCATATTTTATTTTTTTAAAAATATATTTTTTATTGATTTCAGAGAGGAAGAGAGAGGGGGAGAGAGATAGAAAGATCAATGATGAGAGAGAATCATTGATCGGCGGCCGCCTGCACACCCCCTACTGGGGATCGAGCCTGCAACCCGGGCATGTACCCTTGACCGCATCAAACCTGGGACCCTTCAGTCCGCAGGCCGATGCTCTAGCCACTGAGCCAAACAAGCTAGGTCTCTTTCTGGCATATTTTAGCAGTGGCACTAGGCATGAGATTCTGTACCTGGCTTATTTTATAGAAACCATGCCATAGGTCTAGAGCTTTACCTACCTTTTAGTTGTTTCCGGAATTTGGCAAGTTCGTTTGTCCACTTCAGAACCTCAGGATTTGCTGCTTTGTCGCTGTGGGAGGGCTGAGAAAAGGAAAACTATGGTGAATGTCTTGAAATTGGAGCAGGAAAAAGAAGTGTTTGATGATCAGTTTGTTTTAAGCAGGAAGGAAACATGAGTCTCCTTGGAATAAGAAATTAACCAGGACCAAGCAGGGCAAACTTCACAAGTTTAATTCCAGCATCCTTCTTTACATCTGGTTATTTTTGATGCTTTTAAAGAATTCCTCAGAGGTAAAATGCTGAATATTTATGGTCACGGACTTGTAAAAGGCCCATGGGTGGCCCTGTTTCCATCACTTGTAGGGTTCAACCTGTCAGGCTAACAGAATAGAAAGCAAAGGAGTGTATATTTTACCCTGCAACCACTTTGAAAAATGCCTTTTTGATCTTCGTGTGGGAAATACCAAGAGCTGAGAGCAGAATGAGGTCAGTACTAATGAAATTTTAGAAGATAATCTTGAATTCAGTTGTAGCCAAACAAAAGATGATTTTTCACTGGTAAGTTTACAGAACGTAAACTGAAGTGTCCAAGTTATCCTATATAATAAAAAGGTAATATGCACATTGACCCTAACAGCAGAACGACTGGAATGACTGGTCACTATGACGCGCACTGACCACCAGGGGACAGACGCTCAACGCAGGAGCTGCCCCCTGGTGGTCAGTGTGCTCCCACAGGGGGAGCTCCGTTCAGCCACAAGCTGGGGTAACAACTTCGAGCGCAACGGCAGTGGCGGGAGCCTCTCCCACCTCTGTGGCAGCACTAAGGATGTCTGACTGGGCCCAGGGAGAGCAGGCCTAAGCCATCAGTCAGACATCCTCTGAGGGATCCCTGGCTGCCAGAGGGATCCCTGACTGCCAGCTTAGGCCTGTTCCCCCCGGGGAGCGGGCCTAAACTGGCAGGTGGATGTCTCCCGAGGGGTCCCGGACTCTGAGAGGGCGCAGGCCGGGCTGAGGGATCCCCCTGAGTGCACGAATTTTTGTGCATCAGGCCTCTAGTTTATAAGAATACATTTGTGTGACAAAAATGCTGATACATGAAGTTTGAGGTGTCTGAGAGTTCACTACCTAGTCTTTGTTGCCTTTTTGCTTTGAGACTCCCTAGATATTTCGCTTAACCTTTACCACTTCTCTGCATTGCTGACATGTTGGCATGTCACATCAGAGAGAGAAGGCACTTACTCTGTACTTCCTCTCTTCTTCGAATCTGTCCTCAAACTTCCGGATCTTCTTTTTAAGGCTCTGAATCCTTCGCGTGAGCTGGGCAGGTGTCAGGTCCTCGTGTTCGTCATCGTAGGACCCCAGAGAGCAGCTCCGTTGCCTGTGAGGGGCACCCTTGAGTCAGCTCCCCAGCAGTGAGTCACTGCCTGCTGGGAAGAGCTGGGGGATGAGGAGGAGGCATGGAGGGGGAGGGTGTGAGCAGTCTCCCTGCTCTCTAATAAAATAAACTGGACTACGAATTTATTTTGTGACTTTGGGCTCTATATGTCCCACCTATTAAATGGGTCTAATCTCCTCTAGTTCACATTAATAATTAGCAAAGTTAGGACTGAAATGTCTGCTGTGGACTTCAAAGTTAAATTTGAGAGAGCTTTGGAAAGAAGGTGCCAATGGGAATTCAGTATGTGATGTTGCAGTTGGGCCACAGTTCAACTGAGAAACTACGATGAAGCCTGTGTCCCAGGAGGGAGAATTTTAAATATATTCCTTCACAGACTTACAACGTAATTAAGAGAAATTACTGCTCATCAGCCATGACTATCCTAATGATGATGCATTTGCTGGTCAACAAAAAGAAACCTACCTCATGAAAGAGTGGGAATTTGGGGGAGAAGGAGGCACTTCCGTGTCATCCAGGTATTGCCTACTCTGCCCATAATTGTAGAACCGAGGAGAGATCATGGGGTCGCTATCTTCGTCCAGAAGCTGACGAATGAGACGCCCGGCTGGTGGGGAGAGGGGCGCATCGTCAGAGTCCCCGTTGTCCTGCTGCCATGAGGACAAAGCAGGCATGGGATCTGGAAAATAATGAGGGTTAAGAGGTCAAAATCATTCTTTATTGATTTCAGAGAGGAAGAGAGAGGGAGAGATATAGAAACATCAGTGATGAGAGAGAATCATTGATCAGCTGCCTCCTGCACACCCTCCATGGGGATCAAGCCCACAACCCAGGCATGTGCCCTGACTGGGAATCGAACCGTGACCTCCGGGTCATAGGTTGACACTCAACCACTGAGCCATGCCAGCTGGGCCAAAATCGTTCTTTAAAGCACAACTGTTTGCCAAGTTTTCTGAAAGCATTAGGAGGCAATGAATTTAAGAGGCACAGAATGGTTTCTCATTTTAGATTTAAGGTTCTGACTAGACACACTATGTCCCAACCAGAATCACCAAATTGTCCGAGAGCCATCCTTCTCCTTCTATCTCCATCCTCACTTGCTTTCAAAAGAGAATTTGCTAGGGCGGCCCTTAGGAACAGCCTTGAAGGAGCAATGGGTCTATTCCGACTCCCCGCTGCAGGTCACTGGCGGGAACTTTCCACACGTTCTTATGGAAAAGAAATGCGTCAGGGAGGAAGAGACTTGGCATCTTGGCTATCCATCTTTCATTAATGTCCAGCTAAGGCATCATAGGCATTGTGAGTGAGCCCATGATTTAAGAGCTTGTGCCTTCCACTGTAGGTAAGCTGTTTCGTGTGCTTCTGCTTAGTGGTTGGGGTTAGCATGTTTAAGATGCATGTTTCGACTGCTTTTCAGTAGAAATTTCAGAAGCAGCTCAAGAATACAGTTAAAGTAGGATATACAAATTAATAAAAAAAAAAAAAAAGGAGAGAAAAGATGAATGCCTTACAAAGGACAAATCTGTACAAATTATCTTAGATGATCTTTAAGGAAAAGACATACTCAGTACAAAAATCCTGATTTACGATTTTGGGAGTGAATAGGGTGATATTCATTTGTACTTAACTGCAAGATCCACCTCAATATATTCCTTTCCTTATTAAAAAAATCCTATCTAACATATTTTAAAGATAGATCTCAGATGATGTGGGGTATTTCTAATACTCTAGGCATTAAAAAAAGTTATGCTTTAAATAAAATTGTGGATCACTATGATTTACACAAGGCTAAGATTTGGCCATGATTTTAGATTCTGGCACAGAATGGATTCCCACAGTCTGAATCATGGAACAATTGCTCCTTCAGCTATCAAAGTATTTATAACATCTACAAAATTATCTTCAACAAGTGCTACTCAGCATTTTATTTTAAAAGATCATATTATAATCATAGAACATTACAGCTTGTTGAAACTTAGTACATATCTACTCTAGTGATTATTCAACCGGCTGCACATTAGGGGCACACAAGGTGATAGAAGTTAACTCCTAACATACAGGTCCTCACACCACACAATTAAACAGAATTTTTAGATGAGGGCCCAGATATGTAAGACACACACACACACACACACACACTTAAAAGCTGCACAAGTGACACCAAATGCAGTCAGTTTTGACAACCACTGATTCAACCCAACAGATTACAGATAAGGAAAATGAAACCCAAAGAGGTTAAGAGCAAATACCTAATCAATGATAACAGCTAGGACTAGAAACTAAATCTCCTGACTCTAGGACAGTGCTTCAATTTAGAACGTGCCAGGTGCTTCAATAACAAGGATGACTGTATGAAACTGTTGAAGACCCCACTGTGTCGTAGGAGAGATAAGCACATTAATGGGAAAAAAAATTAACCTCATGTGGAATGAGGTCCCTAGTTTTATCAAGATTTAAAGAGACCCAACTTATCTGGTAACTCAGATGATAATATAAATATTTGGGGGAAAAATGGAAGTGTTGAAGACAGACTCTTGCCTAGTGAGTCTCGAAAGGTGGCAGAGAATCTGTTGGTACGTTTACTTGGCTGAAGCTGGAGGCGAACAGGTGTGGTTTCATCATTTGTACTAAAGCTATCAGCTGGCTCCTCCTCAGTGGCAGGGCTCAGACAGGAGCAGCTCAGAACTGCCAACGTAAAAGTAAATATGGACTGAGAGGTCAGAGGGGGAGAAGGAGAGTGGAAAGTAATCCCTAAAAATTAATAAAAATGTAGTGTTAAGGAAAATGGAACTATTAAGCTGACCAGATTGCATCTTTTCTTTCATGATGGGTCATAAAACAGCAGTCATTTTCTGCAAGGCCTAACATCGATGGAGCTGGGACAGGGAGAGGGTTAAGATGGTTTGCACAGCAACGCAGCAGACAATAACCTCACTTCAGAAAGGCCAAGGAGCAAAACAGCCAGGGGGGCGGGCAAGGTGGCTTAGCGGAACAGAGGGTGGTGACAAACAAAGTCTGCTGTTGATATTGGCATAGGGGTGTGCTGGCTGGTTTGACATTTCTACTCAGCAACACTTACGAGTAGTTTGAAAAGGCTAAGATCCCGAAGCCTTTTAAATTGTCTGAATCTTAGCAGAGTATCTCTTAAAAAGTGTTCTAATTTTTGATTTAAGTTTTCAGCTATGCGGTCTCTGTTCGCAAAATGAGTGTGTGTAACCATTAACCAAACATATCTCCAGTAAGAGATATATTGTGATGCTGAATTAACTATAAAATACTAATCATGGAACGTAATTACGCTTATCTGATGCTTTGTGGCTCACACGGAGCCACATATCTTATTTCCTTTTGGTTAGTATGGCTGAGTTTTGTGGCTCCATTATTTTTTTTTTTTTTTTTTAAGTGCTTTCCCAATATTTCCAGGGCTCTTTTTTTTTTTTTTTTAAATTAGTTAGTGTTTTATTTTATTTATTTATTTTGCTTGTTTATCCTCACTGGAGGACATTTTTTTCTATTGATTTTTTAGGGAGAGTAAGAGAGAGAGGAAAAGACAGAGAGAAACATTGATGTGAGAGTAACACATCGATTGGTTGCCTCCTGCATGAGCCCTGACCGGGGCCTGGGTCGGGGAGGAGCCTGCAACTGAGGTATGTGCCCTTGACCAGAATTGAACCCAGGACCCTTTGGTCCGCAGGCCGATGCTCTATGCACTGAGCCAAACTGGCTAGGGCTGTGGCTCCATTCTTGACCAACCGCTTCACTAACAAGAAAACTAAATGAGTTATTTTCCTAGTGCCACTAGTGGTATATATGAAATTCACAGCTAAAGAAATTCTAGCTTATGGATGACATTTTCTCTTAAAGCATACAGTTAGGGTAGATGAATTCATTTATTTCAAAATGAGAAATGGAAAACCATTATGAGTTTCATCCTTAACAAAATATAAAAGGGATTTTTAATCATTCGTCTGCATGTAGAACAGAGGTGAAATTTCTCACCTATGTTTATATGATATCTCCTTTTTCTCTCTTTACTTATAATCTATACAGTCTTATAATTTAAGGCTCCTATTCAAAAGAGTTATATAATTACATGTAATATACAGTATAATACGTTCAATATAATGAAAGAATCTATAAAACCAACTGTTCCTGTTTTATTTTGAAATCATCTCAAAATACAAGGCTATCTCATGTTTTGATCGTTGGCACTCACATATAAAAATGAGAAAGAAAAAAAACCCAAAAACGGAACAGTGTGGCACATGATAGACTCGGTCCTGGGGACTCCCAATTGCTGGTTTGGGAAGTGTTTTGCATCTTAACCAGTAATTTCAGAGCAACAAAACAGACAAAGATATTGTAAGAAATACTGCAAGAAAACGGTTCAAAGAGAAAACAGGAAAGTGTTCAGGCTTCAAATGGGATGTTCCTCCTGAAGGACCGCATAAAACAAATAAATGTGTTTTCCTACCCAGACCAGGATTCCCCGGGGGCAGTGGTTTTTATTTCAGCCGTGTGTCTTGTCACAAAGAACTCTGGACATAAGTATCGCGTGTATCTCTATTAAAAATTAATCCACCCAAGTCAGCTGACATCACGGCAGGTCAGAGATAACGGAGGGAAGAGCTGTATGCTCGCTAGCTAAGTGATAAAAAAAAGGAGCTCCTGGGAATCCCAATTCAGACACCACAGCACGCGTGGAAATAGAGGAAACCCACTGCCGAGAGGGAGCCGCGCGCTGACGCTAATGCGGCCATTGGGGCACAGCTCCTCTCGGTGAGCTGGCTGGATCCATTTACGATACTAAAGAAAACGGAGATGATTTCCTTCTAAGAAATCTGCACAGGATTAAGGGAGCGGACGTTCTCCACATCTAATTTCCAATGCTATATTATTTGGAGTCATTACTACTTGGCACAGTGTTATCATACAGCTTTCAAATGCTAGAAGGTATTGCACATCCCAGACACAGAGAGAGGTCAGCCCCAATGGAGAGGGATCTTTACTGGGGGAATTCTTTTAGAAAGTTTTCCTTGGCGTTTCAAAATTTAATCTTCGAATATGGGTAATTCTATTCAATCGTCCAAACAATCTAGCAAACTATCAGAGTTAAAAGGGACCTTCGGCATCAACTTTATCAATCCAAATTTAATGCTTCAGCTTCATATATCTGCACGGCCCCTATTTGCCAATTTAATAAGCAGGCCTGCAATAGCTTCATTTAAGTCGTTAGTAAATGTGTGAACCAGAACAGGGCTGAGGACTTACTGACTTTGATTCATCCATCTGCACATTTAAGCAGAGTGGCTTCACCAGTTACTAAGTCTCTATTCTACCTGACTGTCTTCTGTCCCCTCCACATTTCTGACAAGGCTGCCACTGGTCCCAGCTAAAGAAGGGACCAACAGAGGCCTCTTCAAATGCACCATCGCCCTAATAC
The DNA here is from genome assembly GCF_951640355.1 of Cnephaeus nilssonii. Classification (NCBI taxonomy): domain Eukaryota; kingdom Metazoa; phylum Chordata; class Mammalia; order Chiroptera; family Vespertilionidae; genus Cnephaeus; species Cnephaeus nilssonii. The sequence goes on along the minus strand of NC_137072.1, from coordinate 60,194,067 downwards.
AGAACAAGAAAGGAAGAAGGAAAACAAGGGAGGAAGGAAGGGAAAGAAAGGAAGAAAGGAAGAAAGAAAAAGGAAGGAAGGAAGGAAGGAAGGAAGGAAGGAAGGAAGGAAGGAAGGAAGGAAGGAAGGAAGGAAGGAAGTTGGTGTGACATGATTAGTCCTTGGTAAATCTGTGAGGGACCTAGTACGTAATTACTGACTTCTGTGTTCAGAGCCATCCATGATTATTATGTAGAAATGGGCTCTGGTTTCAAAGAGGGCAAACTTGAGCTGTTTTTTTCCTGAAACTGTACTTGGAAATGTTTATGAAAGATAGTAATAACATCAGCTAACATTCACAGAGTGCTTTCTAAGTGCCCACACTGTGATGGGCACTTTGCATATAATAGCTCATTTAACCCTTGAACAAACTTACTTAGTAGATACTATTATATCTATTATTTATTATTATTGACTGTTATAATTATTTAAAGATGGGGAAGTTAGGCCAAAACTGAGGCATGTTTACTAACAACACTGGTTAAGTAGAGGAGCCAGGATTTGAACCCAGGATGAGCCTGGCTCTTCACCGTTATGGTCTACTGACTGCCAGGATACAATGCTTAGAAAGAGGTATCAGAGTGGAAGTCAGGAGACTTTGTTATCTTGAATCATCATTTTGGTTCTTTTGGTCTCAACTTTCTTATCTATATAATAAGAAGGTTCAACTGGAAGATCTTTAAGATCCCTTGCTGCTTTTCTATCAATCTTTTAGATTTTCTCTTTCCAAAGTTATTTTCGATAAACAGTAATGGTGAATAAGACATATGGCATATTCTATGCCCTTTAAAAATGTTCTTTTAAAATTAATTTCACCAGGACAAATCTAATAGAGTAGCTGAATATTCAGATTTCAATGCTTCCACAAATGGATTCCCCCAAATCCACATGAACTGGCTGATTAGGAGCATTCTAATTATGCAACTTTGATGAGCTTTAAATAACAACAACAACAAAATACTATATCTAATTTATGTACTTATTTAATTTTGGAGAGTGGAAATAATAATAGTGATGATGATGATGATATGTAGATAGATCAATTAATGTGCCCTAATACACAGCTGCATGGGGCGGGGGGAGAGAAAGTACATATTATTTATCTGCCAACAACCACGATTAGACTCTGATCCTACCTTCCCTTTGAGAGGGTTCTACTCTAGGTAGCCTATAGAATATATTTATTAGTTTCCTTTCACTTTTTGTTTTCCTGGTACAATGTATTCCAGAAACTAGAGAACGCCATTCCCACATGGGCTGGTCATGAAGTACTGTCTCCCTTGATATTCTACAATTCTGCATGGATGAGAGAGTGTGAGTTATGGTGTGGGGATGGGAAACAAACACGCAAACCGAACAGAGGGGTTACTCCAAGGGAGGCTTGAGCCTGGTGGTGGAGACGGATGGATGGATATTGGCTTATATGGTTCCGGTAGCTATTACTTCCACTCCCATAATTCTGTTGCATTGATTTCACATTCATGGTTAAAATTAGTGCAAAGTTTATTCCTTACTGGAAAAATCACCATTTTGTTTGTTTCTTATTGAAGCTATAAGAAAGATGATATTTTAGTGATTGAACTTACTGCTCTCATCTTAACTATACTTCATGCAAAAAATCCTCTGTTTTAACTATACTTATAACTATGTTACCGTTATAATATATGTAACTTGAAATTTAAAATAAGTATATGATAAAAATGGCCACTGAAAGCTGTTACCAAATGATCAAAACAGCCTTGAAATGAGCCTATGTAGATTTTTAAGATATGCAAGTTCAATGACAAATGCAGGAATTGATTTAAAAAAAAAAAAGTTAAAGCATGTCATCTCATAAACTAATGAATAACACAACTTACATTCCTAAGCCTATTAAAAATATATTTTCCCCAATAAGCTTTTTCTTTATTTTATCTAGTTTCCCAATACAAAATAAAAATGTTGGGGCCTTCATATTACTATTGTTTATCTGGAAGAAAGTTCTTAATATTAAGTTGTGAAATAATTTTGAGGAAACTGTAAGTTAACTTTCAACCACTCTGGGGAACATTTTCAGCTTTTTATTTGCCTCTTAAACTATGTTGGAAGAGATTATAAATTTATGATTAACCAAGATAAAAATAATCAAACAGTCCATTTTAGGAGGAAGAGGAAGAACCTACCTGCCTCTTAACTGAGTAAATTATCAAGACAATAACCAAGAATTCAAGGTTAATTTGAATTCAGACCAAAAATCCTAGTTCTTATTAGAGCTTTATGTTAATGTTATGGGGAGACCATATTACTGAAAACCAAATACAGCATTTGTTTTGACTACTGCTTTTTTCTTTTATTTGGGCTAACGTGGCTATTATGGTACTATTTGGGGGGGAGGAGAGGAGGGAGAGTGGTGTTTATAATGTCTGAATTAAAAACATACCAGGTTATTTCAAACTACACAAAACAAAAGAAGAACAACAAAATACTACCAGGAATGTATCACTTAAAAACAAAACAAAAATCCTGCATTTCGAAATTTTCCCACCAGTGAATGTATCATGAGCTGGGAAGATCTCACAAAAATCTCAGTCCTACAGCCTAAATATATGCAAAGAACTAGAATGTGTTTCTTAGATTGAAAAGAGGGAAAACTAGAATAAAAAACAGCTTTCGCTTCATTAAGCCCCGGGTGCCAGGAGCATAATGGAACTGCTATTGTTCACCTTGTGGTCTTTTTAGTTCACCATTTGGTAGCTCATCTAAGATCATTACCACAACGAGTACTTTTTGGTTGAAAAATAAAATAAAATAAAAAAGGAGGGGAGGAGAAGAAGAAACAAGAAAACCCCGGCACTTTTAAAAAGATTGCTTTCTCACAGTTGTGCTTCTCTGCTAAGTCACTGTGTTAAGGCATGTGCTGCTCTGAGCCGAGAAGCCTGACTTCTCCCTCTCTGCAGCCTCCAACGCATGCCTACAGAGGCAGATGGGCATTTGTTCTGGACACGCACTGATCTGTGTTTGGATGTGAACACATGGATAGCGAGAGAGAACGGCAGCTTGGAACTGCTCCAATATCCTTCCTGGAATATGGCTTTGACACGGCGAGGATACCCTCTTCTTCCTTACGAGTACATTTCTAACGTTTTCACCAAAAATCTCTAGAGAAAACCATCTGAAACACTGTACTAAAGGCATTCCATAAGAAACACTTTTATTCAGTGTTCTCTTTAATGAGCAGAACCCTTATGCTTGCTGATCTGGATTTTATAAAAAAAAGTCTATAATAACAAGCATAGAAACACAACAAAGCAAACCAAAACAGCCCTGAAAAGTGGGAAGGAGATTTAATGAAGAAGGTGGATGGCTGGCATGCAGTGGTGGGGGGGGACAAAGGGTTACACCGAGATGAAATCCTAAATGCCTACCGGCTCCTTAGGACTCTGCTTGGTACTATTAGAGGGAAGACGCTCCCACACAGCAGCACTCCCGGGGAGTGGAAAAAAAAAAAAATAAGGGCTGCAAGGTGACACTGTGATAAAGGGCAAGCATGTTTTCTTCCTTAGAGTGCACTTACTCTCGGCAGCACGAAACACTACAGACACATCCTGTGCCGGGAGAAGGGTTTTTCAGTCATTTAGAAACGCAGCCACTTCTGCACGCAGAGCTGCCCTCTCACCCACACAAGCCGCTCGGCTACACTAATTTCCATATGCTTTTCCCTCCTGAGATCACCCAGGCGTCAGGCAGCGACCCTACCTGCCCAGCTCTTTCCCTCACACAAGGCGGTCAGGTCCAGCGGGGGCCCTTCCAAGGCGAAGCTCTCCTGCTGGGTGTCGGCATCAGGAGCCCGCTGCAGTTTGGTGTCCGGGATGCTGGGGTGCTCCTGGATCTTCATGGTGGGGCTCTGCAACAACAACACAGTGTCCCTAAGTCCCTTTCGCTCACCACGACCCAAACATGTCCGCAGCAATTCCACTCGGTCCGGATGAAACCTCCCGAGCCACTGCTGCTGATGCACCTGGCGCAGAAGCCAAAATCAGAGCCCGATGGCCCTGGCTCTCAGCTGGTCCCTCGTGAGCACCAAGCGACCGTCCCTCTGCGCTCCTTCAACTTTTCTTCGGCGAGAAAGACAAGCTCGCCTCCCAGGGCCGCTCCTCCGGACAACCGCAGGCGGCTGGCGGTCTTGAGGATCCCCGATTGGGGCCAGAAACGAGGGAAAGGAGTTTGTGTTTCCTTAAAGGAGCACGGCTCTCCAGACTGTCAACAGCCACCCCCTACCGCGGCTGCGAAGGCTGCAGGAGCCGCATGGTGTCTTCTGCCGGCAGACTTCTTTGCCCCTTGGGGGAAACAGTCCCGAAAGGCCAGGGCAGAGAGGCGTGGACGCTGCCCGCCCGCCCTGCAGGCTGAGATCAATTCAGCCGAGCGCGCTGCACAGTCCCAGATTTCCTGCGGTTGTTTTCTCCCCGAGAGCGGGGAGAGCAGACTATTTATGGAGGAGCGCTGGGTATTAAAGAACCGTTGCGCAAATTCAAATAGCACAGAGGTTTGGCACCTTATCTCAGCTAGCAGTAAGGAATATGGACTCTGGAAATGAGCCAGAATTATACAGGGAGCACAACTTTTTTTTTTTTTTTTTTTTTTTTTTAGTAAAAAGCCAAGGGCTGCCAAGTCAGCGATGATGCATAATTTATATCTAACAAATATGTAACTGTCACCTGTTTTCCTACTATTAACCTACTGTGAGTATTAAGTACTCGGCTACCCTTGGCTTTGCTTACTGGAAAGCAAGAATACCAGGCTGGAATATCTGGGGGAAGGGACACCCTCCCCCAAAGGCTGCTATTTTAGCTAAGTGATTTTATGTTCTGAAAATTACCCTGAAATGAATTCTTTTTTTTTTTTTTTACCCTGATCTTTTGGTATCTTGCAAGCCCAAACACTGTCACTCTCCTCTCTTTCACAAAATTGTAAACAGAAGTGCTTACCCACTAACATAGTTCTCAAGTAGCACTTAACCTGTACCGAAGATTTTCTCGGCGAAAAACTGGAAATTTACTTTAGCAAATATACCATCGTTAAATGAAAAAGACAAAAAAACATCTGGAAGTCATAAATGATTCCATAATGAGAAATGTCCTTATGCTTAAAATAAAGTACTACTAACATTTCCAGCTACTTTTAATAGCTATGCAGCCTACTTTAATATCACCAGGGGAACGGCCAGAGCTTTTACGACGACCATGAAATGATGCACAAGGACTGGCATTCTCTTCACATGTGGGATAAAATGAAATCTCATCTCTCACTTTATGGTGAGCTACTAAGTCAGATAGAAGTGCCAAGTGAACCTTGGACTTTAAGACACTTCAAAAATGCTGCTCGTCTAGTGTGTGTGTGTGTGTGTGTGTGTGTGTGTGACACAGATTATGCATTTATACTACAAGAATTACTTGTTCCTTGAGCTGCATCCTAAGTAACCAGTGCGGAGTGACTAATCGGGTGTTCAGCTTTTTCAAAGTTACAGGGCCAATCTGCCAGCAATTGTGTGGTGTGTGTGTGTTAGAATCTGCATACAGCAAATAAACATTTTCTTAATTAAGATTTATGACAGCTGCTACACTTAGAGTCATAAAAAGGTAGGACTATAGGAGGTGCGATTCTGTGCTGGAAGTCTGGCATTTTCTTCACATGCACTGTGACCGAGCCCCCGGGGCTGTGCAGCAGGGGAACAGACAGGGGCTTTGCTCACGGCAGACCTGGGTTTGACGTGTGACGGCCGGTCACTAGCCTGGTGCCCCGGCTGGGCCACTTCACTTCCCTGAGCCTCCATTTCCTGATCTGTACAACCTGGCAATCACTCCAATCTGGCGAGGCTCCTTTGAAGGTCTGACAGGCCTCCAGCAGGGTGCTCGGAGCACAAGACACACCAGTGGGAGCGATCATTCTTTATTACTACCAGGCACCCTGTGAAGAGGAGTGAAACATCGGCACGTCTCCAAGTGCTGGAGAAAGGAGCTGGGGAAGAGCCTACACAACATGCTTTGAGGTGACATGTGCTACAAGAAAGGGGGAGCAGAATTTTAGGTGCATTATCAAAACAATTAGAGAACAGAACCACTTGTGTTCCCGTCAGGTCTCAGCAACAGCAGTTTTGATTTGGGTCGGAGGGGCTGGGGAAGAGGGACAGGCACAAAGGCAGGCGGGGCAGCAGGGTACCCGTGGTCACAACAAAAGAAGAGGTTCCTGGTGGCCAGCCCTGGGGATTAAAGGGGGATGGCAGACGCTGAGGGTGTTGGGTAAGCAGAGGGTGGACTGAGAAAGGCGTGTATACCGGGCTAAGTTTGGATTTTATGCTGTAGGAGATAATGGAAAGCCATCAAAGGATCTTAAACAGAGTAATAATGGCAAAATGTGTGTTGCTCTGCTGATGGGAATGGATGCTGGTAGGGAGAGCTACAGGCCTATGAGCTGGGCTGTGCAGGCCACCAGGGTTCACTCCCCGAACGCATCACTGGCTCTCCTCCCCGCAGTGCCCGTGTCCCCTCAGGGCACTGTAGTGCTTCACATCATACATGCAAAATCCTGAGATTCCACACATATACAAATTAATGTAAAAATGCATACTTTTTATGATTGCTACATCTGAATTAGCACCAATTTCAAAGTAAGAAAATTGAAATTTTTCTTTATTTTCATTTCCCAAAACATATGAATTTTTATTCATTCCTTTAACAGCATGGTTTGGGGCACCCACTCTATGCTGGGCTCTGCGTAAGACATGCAAGCTTCCTGCGCTGAGAGAGCTGGCATTCAGGGGAACAGGTTCAGGTACATTCAGGCAATTTTGGTGTCATACACTAACGGACCACCTTGTGAATTAGTGAGCTGCCTGCCCTGTAGAGTTCAAATAAAGTCTGAGAGTCAGGCATGTGGGAGAGGGAGAGAGTACCACCCTGGGGGGGATGCTAGAATAGATAACCTCTGTAAGATTCTACTCTTCTAACAAAGGGAATCACATCAAAATTGTATTACTTTATTCAATAATACTATATGTCACAAACTACATATGTATAACAGGGCTGTGCATTACATGTCAGCTGCATACAAAGAAAATTTATTTACTCATTCATTTAAGAAATAATTTTTGAGTACCTACTATGTGCTGGACAGGCACAAAACTTTAGTGGACAAAATAAGGCCTCTGTCCTAATGAACCGTACAGAAGAGGACAGTTAATCAGAAAAAAAAAAAAAAAAAGTCAGGTAGCGATATAGACTATGGAGAAAACTAAAGCAGGGTAAGAAGGCTGGAGAGAGGGGTCAAGGTCTGTTATTTTATATTAGTGGCCCAGTGTATGGGATTCGTGAACTGGAGGGGTGGGGGGCGTGGCCTGCAGGGATAGGCCTGCTATGGGAGCGCCACTCATCCCGGTCAGCTGAGTGGTGCTCCCACTATGGTAGCACACTGACCACCAGGGGGCAGCTCCTGCATTGAGGGTCTGCCCCCTGATGGTCAGTGTGCGTCATAGCGACTGGTCGACCAGTTGTTCTGGTCGTTCCGCCTTTTGGTCCCTGGGCTTTTATTTTATAGGATTGGGTGGTTAGGGAAGTCCTTTCCAATATGAGCAGAGACCAAGGAAACAAGTGAGCACGCCATCGATGGAAAGAGCACTCCAGGAAGAGGGAAAGCAAGTGCAAAGGTCCCGAGGCAGGATTGTTTTGTAGCCTCTGAGGACTAGCAAAGAAGTCATTATACCTGGAGTCAGGGTCACCGCATTTGCGCATTTAGTATGTGCACTGTACCACATATAATGGGATATCATTCATAACGGAGACCTATGTCAACTTGCAGGAGCTTTTGGACTTCCTGGCTGATTTCCTACACACCAGTGGGGGTCCCTCCTACACAGCCCTGCCCCAACCCCCCAGCCATGGACACACTTGGCACGGCACTCACTCACCAGCACACGCGCATGCTCAGCCTGTCCTGCCGTGCTCTAACCATCCCTGAGGCCGCTCTTTCACTTGCCTGCTGCCTGCAGAGTCCCGATTCCCAGGTTCTGCCTCCACCGGTCTCTGACCCTGCCACGGCTGCCTGGCCGGCGGCTGCAGAGTGGACTCCTGGTGTGGGTGCAGGGCTTATGCACAAGGGACCAGCAATGCTGCTCAGGGGCTGCCCCGGGGAAGCTGGGCTCTGTAGCAATAGACTAGCAGAAAGCGACTCTCCCTTCAGACGCTAGTCAGCCTCGGCTGGGTGAGGCACCTCGCCAGACTGTTCCACTCCTCTGGCCCGTACAATACATACTGCACTTGTCTACTTGCTTGTCTGTTTCTCCTACCAGATAATTAATGTTAAAATGTTAGGCACATTCTCAAGTACCAAAACATTTTTAGTTTCAACTTTTGTTCTTTATACGTCTTACCGCCTCAGTTAAATCAGAGAGTACATAAAGTCAATTTCACAATTTTCAACTGAGATGTCACACATTAAACCCTTGTCAAGATGTTGTGCCATATGAAAACACACAGAGTATTCATGTACTGAAATAAACGGACTGGCTCTTAGGAGAGACAATATGGTATGGCAGATAGGGGATGGGTTTTACAGTCAGAGATGTGAGTTTAAATAACCAGCTTAGTAGCTGTAAGATCTTTAGTGGGTAAACCTCTTTGTACTTTAGCTTCTTTTCTCTAATATAGGAAGAAGACTTGGTAAAGTTGTTGTGATGATTAAATTTAAAAAATGTATAAAAACAGTCATCCCAGAGTAACTGTAAAAGAAATGTTATTTGCATTTATACACTATCCTCCTTTTGCATTCATTTGGCACGTGTTTATGGAACACGTACTATGTCCTAGGCACTGGGATGACAAGAAATAACAAGATAATGGTCACAGGAATAAAAAAATTATAACTATGTGGTGATGGATATTAACTACACTTGCTGTGGTGATCACTTCACAATATATACAAATGTCAAAGCATATTGCAGACCTGAAACTAATATAATGTTATATGGTAATTATAACTCAACTTAAAGATCTGGTAATAGAATTTAGCATGGAAGGCAGACATTGAACACATAAGTGCCAAGTATCATGCATGTTCTAAGAGAAATGCCCAGTATGCTAACAAACAAATAATGAGCGAGCTCACCTTGCCTGGGGCCTCAGGTAACATTCCTCATTAGGGTCAAGGAACCATTAACTACGTCTATCCGTCTGGCTGGGCTGGGCTTTTTCTATCCCCGGACTTTATTGATCCTGCCCCGTCCCTGGCTTCAAACAGTTGAAAAATCCCCCTCCCCTCCTCCCTCCCTGCACAGGACACGGATAAGAAGCCTAACTGAGAGCTTAGCAGAGCCAGGAATGACGAGGTCATGGAGTGCCCTGAATAATGCAGTTTGCACAGGAAGGAACCACACTGTTAATAGAAGGACCACATGGAACCATAAATATTTACTGTTTGGCCTGACAAGAGAGGAAAATGGACATAACAAATTTTCAAAATCCATGTGAACTGCAAAGCTTCAGTCATCTTTCAAGACTGGATGGAACCAGAAATGAATCTAAACAAATAAAGCCGTTCAGTTTTTCTGGTTCTAGTATTCTAACCAATAACAAAATCCCAAAGCTTCCATGAAATACAGTGAGGTTGAAATAACAGAGCCGTCCATTTCATAAATACTTGTTAATGGGTCTATTTCAGAATCTATCTCAGACTTTCTCAGGGAAAAATGAAGTCTGCACTTAAGATCTCGTGATCAATATTAATCCTCAGCCTTGCCTTCTCTCCGCTCTTCTTTATGCTCTATTTTTTTTTTGAAGCAGGATTATTTATTATGAATGTCTTGTTTGTTATCGAAGGTATGCTCCTAAGCTCTCCTAAGCAGTAGGCTTAGAATGCATGAAGAATGTAAAAGTATCTTTGAATAATTTAACCTTCATTAACCTTATACTACTGACATAAAACCTCCCCCAGATAATGCAATGCCCTTCCATGTAGTTAATAATTCTTACATAGTTTGCTTTTTGACAAAGTGATTTAAGTATAAATTTATAGTTTTACTATTATGGATTTTATACTGAAGCATAATATATTTCCACAATAGAAAATAACTTATCGAAGGAATCAAATAGAAGTGTAAGGTATAAACTCCATTTAAACAGAAGTCTGAAAATCCGTATTTTCAGGGATAATTTTTAGAACCCAGAATTTGCTAGTTTTAAGGATGACTTCTTTTCTGGATCCTTTCAGTGGTTAATATAGTTTAAAAATAAAAGACAATAATGTGGTGAAGACCTGGGGTGGGGCAGGGGCTCAGTGGAGGGGGGCAAAGAGTGGGGGGGGGGGGGGCGGGGAAAGGGAGGACATCTGTAATACTGTCAACAATAAAAAATTTATAAAATAGCCGAAACCGGTTTGGCTCAGTGGATAGAGCGTCCGCCTGCGGACTGAAAGGTCCCAGGTTCGATTCCGGTCAAGGGCATGTACCTTGGTTGTGAGCACATCCCCAGTAGGAGGTGTGCAGGAGGCAGCTGATCGATGTTTCTCTCTCATCGATGTTTCTAACTATCTATCCCTCTCCTTTCCTCTCTGTAAAAAATCAATAAAAATATATTTTAAAAAATTATAAAATAAAAAATAGAAAAAAATAAACAAAAGAACATACCCAAATAAATCATACTTACAGTGTCAGCATTTTGAAGCGACTCAACTTTGTGTTTCATTATCAATATGTCACTAAACAGATTTTAGTACAAACCATTTAAGAAACTCAGATAAGGCCGTGGCTGGGCAGCTCATTTGGTTAGAGCCTTGTCCCGACACACCAAGGTTGTGGGTTCGATCCCCGGTCAGAGCACATACAAGAAGCAACCAATGCATGCATAAATAAGTGGAGCAACAAACTGATGTTTCCCTCTCTCTCTCTCTCTCTCTCTCATCTCTCCCCCTCTAAAATCAATCAATAAAATTTTTAAAAAGAAGAAACTCAGATAAAATAGAAAATGGATAACTCTCATTCACTATCTGAGATTGCAGCAGACTCTTTCTGCATAAGATTAGTAGCATAATTATAAGAAATTGAAAAGATGAAAAACACAAGGATAAGCCCATTTTCACTTTTCAACACATTTGTTCAAACAAAACCACATTTAAGGCTGCAAAATGATTACTTAAAAAATATAGTTGCATTGGCATCTGCATTTGCCTTGGAGAAGCAGACTCTGAGACAAGCCTCTCTTTACAGAGCATTTGAGGCTGAAGGTTAGGGCTCCTCATTCTAATGGAAATAAATACCGGTCAAAACAAGAGAGACAAACCTCCTTTCCCTAACAGGTGTCATTTGCTGTATCTTGCATGAAAGTGAGAGTTTACAAGGAGAATTTAATAGACAATAATATTAACGAAGACAAATTTGCCTAATGGCCCTGGCTGGTGTGGTTCAGTTGGTTGAGTGTCATCCCATTCACCTAAAAGTTGCTGGTTCGATTCCCTGTCAGGGTACCTACAAGGCAACTGATTGATGTTTTTATCTCACATTGATGTTTCTCTCTCTCTCTCTCCCCCTCTCTCTGGCAAATCAATAAAACATATTTTTAAAACGATTTTTAAAAATTTGCCTTAAAGGAAAATTAAACTGGAAATACTGTCATCTCAATTTTGGCATGTAAATTTTGGCATCTCAATCTGATGCTATAGGAGACCTGAAATAAAATATTGGCTCAACAGAATTTGAGGAGCAGTAACCAAAGTCTAGATTTATTTTTCATCTCTGAAATTTAGAAATCATTGTGGTATTACCAGAAAACCACATTAACTATTTCAGTTGTATAATGTTCTAGAAAGTGCCACATATATTAGAAAGTAAACAATTACAATACACTACAAACAAGGGAAAGAGGTTTTAAAATGGAAGATGGAGTTTTCACAGCCCTTCAATAATGACGTATTTCTGTCAGTGCAAGAGGCACGTGCCTCCATGGGTAGAAAGACAATCCGACATCTTATGGAGTGATGTCTTTTTTCCTCTTTTGGTGATCTGTGAAAGGTGACACAGGAGCTTAATCTAGATTTTAACTCACTGCATACTTTTATCTCCTAGCTAAAATTATTATGATGACCATGATTATTAATAGCGAATGCTTAAGGAGTGCCAACCGTGGGTTAGGTGCTGATTACTAACTGCACATGGGTGGCACATGTAAAAATAGGTCCTGGCACGTAAAAAAGGATTTGAGATTCTCTCCCCATGATGCAGCCACGGCCACGGGAGCCAGCCACAGAAATACCAAGGCAAACTGAGTCCAGTGTGAGTTAAGTTTGCGTGCCAGTTGGGATTTATGAGTTAATGTTATGAAGTTGACATCCACAAAGGTTGACGTGTGACTGCCCTGCACCCTTTGAGCTCATAAAGAATAACAGGCACACGAGGGAAGAACTGAGAAGACCTCTCAAGGAGGCTGGCAAAGCAATTTTCTTTAAAATAACGTTCAATGGCATGATAAGTAGGTGCTTGCGGTGATCAGAGGAAGAGAGCAGAGGAAGGATAAAGCCAGAAGAAACTAGGCTTTGAAAAAAGGTACTTAGGGACAAGAAAAGATATCCCAGGGAAACTAGGCTCTGAAAAAAGGTACTTAGGGACAAGAAAAGAATGTCAGCTTGCTGCGTGGGTCCCAAGGAAGGCAGCTGGAAAGAAGAGATGAAAGAAATGGCTCAGAGAGAGGCCATTTGTGAAGTCAGAAAGAGGAATCATTCCCCTACTCTCACCTGACTGGGTTAGTTTAGAAGTATCCATGACAAGAACTGAAAAGAGGAATATGAGGAGCCCAAAGCCATTAATTTCCAGCATTTTATGGCAATTTTCATATGAATGTGCATTTTTCTATGAAGGGTCCACAGCTTTTAGATCTGTAATCTGCTAGATTATAAAACTCTATGGAGGCAGGGGCTGCAGCTGCTATGAAATCCCAGCTCCTAGCCCAGTACCTGCACATAGTAGGGCTTAATATAAGTTCTTGAATAAATCCATCACTGAATTAGGTCCGTGCCCAACAAAGATGAGGAATCACTGGGTTAGAGGGAGAGTTCTATGTACAATTAATATATCAAGAGTAGATTCCAGGTTGAGAAAAGCTTTAACTCTTGCCAAAAAGAAAACACAGTAAGAAGGAAGGTGGAATTGGAAGCATGAGGCAGTAGCGGACGGCATACACACACGAATGAAAAATGAAGCTGAGCACATGGAATGGACGCCAGAGTTGGGAGCAAGGGAACCAAATACTCGGGTCAGCCTGGTGATGCCCTCCGAGGGCAGCAGGGAAGCCAGGCAAGTCACCAAAACTTTAAGATATAGACAACATAATGGAGCTAGATATTTTCTCCATCTTGTCTACTTAAAATAAGACACAAAACTCAGAAAATGAATTGGATTTAATAACTCAAACTGATTTTGTGATAATCTGAAAGTTAATGACATAATCCCTGTGAGAGAGCCACTAAAACTCACTGGCTATTTCAATCACTTAACAATGCATAAAATCATGGAAAACCCAACCATGTTTTGATGTTTTGCTTTATTTTTAGTATATTTTTTTATCGATTTCAGAGAGGAAGGGAGAGGGAAAGAGAAATAGAAACATTAATGATGAGAGAGAATCATGGATCGGCTGCCTCCTGCACACCCGCCACGGGGGACTAAGCCCACAACCCGGGCATGTGCCCAGGCTGGGAACCGAACCGGGACCTCCTGGTTCACAGGTCAATGCTCAACCACTGAGCCATGCCAGCCAGGCAATGTTTTGTTTTATTTTTAAGAAAAAGCCTAAAGAGAAATCTCCATGCTATTGAAGTTTATTGTGCAAGTAAACATCAAAGAATTGAAAAAGTGAAAGAATGGCATTCTTACGTTTTCTCAAGTAATATTTATGTCCCCATATTTACCTTTCTAACCAATCACAGTTCTGTCCCTTAATCATATTACCCCTTACTGACAGGCTAACAATGCTTCCCGTGTACTCTCAGGAATATATGAACAGTCCTGTCACAGTCAGTCTCACTTGTTAGCTACTCACCTCAAAATGCTGGCTGTGGCCACTGTCTTTTTCATTTTCTTTGCTATAAACAATAACAAAAAGTGTCATGAAGTGTCAATCTGTTTTATAACAATGCTTTTCATCCACTGAAATTATAATTTACTTTAATAGTAGGCTGAGTAGCTTTAAATATAATTCCTATGAAATTCAAACACAAAAGAAAAGAACAAAGTAATAAAAATAAAACAAAAGTAGAAATACAAACGAATATGGTATTTGTCTTTAATAGCAGTAGGGTAGATTTTTTTTTTATTCTAAGTATTTCCCTTGCTATAAAATACTGTTGGTAAACATACAGTCCATTAATTCTATTCATTTTAGTTCTTATAATGCACATTGCATTAAGTAAAAAAACAAAACAAAACAAAAAACCTATTCAAACTCATAAAAAATATGAGGAGAAAATTCTAAAATTACCTGTCATTGGACATCAGTTCAATATTATCAGGTCTAGCCCTCTCATGAGATGGTGTGGAGTTGAGACTTTCCATATTCTGTAACAAAACAAATCATTGGTTGCCCAGTAGAAATGGTAAGAAATATGCAACAGCATACTAGGTAATCTTTCTGTTTTAAAGAAGAGAGAGTAGTAGATAATATGTAGATATTACTAATTCTTGTCCTTGCATTTCTATGTTTGTTAAAACTAGTAAAATTATGACAGTTTATTATTATACACTGCTTGCATAAAAGTGTATATTAAATTTTATCATTTCTTTAACAAAGATATCTGACAGCATCATAGAAATGGACATTTTGCCCTATAATGTGCTTGTTAGGTACTCTCCACGTTTTATAACTAAACAGAGCAAAACCCAGGTTGTCAGAATATGAGGATGGCATTAGAACTAGAATAGAGGAATCTGACCTTGCAACTGATCAGAAACTGATGTAACAAGATGATCTGGGGTAATATATACCTACGCTGTAAAATATCCATAAAAAGAAATGGGGTTATCTTAAGAACTTTTCTGCAATATTTAATGTTAATCTTTATATCTGCTAAGATAAAAAATACAAATTGGAAACTTACTTTGAATGGCATGTATTTCATGCTGACCAGGAGGGCTTAATGCTTATCAGGGAGGATATCTGCAAGATTTTTTGACTGCCTCTGTGAATACCAGCCAATGCTTTCTACAAACAATTCGGATGACTGAGCACAGAATAAGTAAGCATTCCCCATGAAGGAAGATTATAAATAAGCAAACGAACACATTTACATTTAGCAGACTCAAAAACATAGCTGCTTTAGAGACTTGGATCCGAATACCATTGAACCAAAGATTCATATCTGCAATGAAGGTCATGAAGCATAATTCTCCTATTCTGTGTCACTGAAATAACCAACACATTTATTGAAGCAACATGTATTCACCTACATATTTATAACCTCCCATTATGAAAAACCCTTTACAAAGTAAATGTGATTAAGGATCACAATAATCCCATGAAACTGACTATATTGAAAATCTCCAAAACAACAATAACAACATATAATTAGAATAGAAAATGAATCGTTGACTTGGTAAATGGATGAATTATTTTCCTTTTATGTTGGTTTGGTCAACTTGTCTACAATTCTTAAAAGTTTAAAATCCTAGGCTTCATCAAAGAATAGAAACAAAGGGAAACAGCATAATATAATAGTTATATTGGTGGCTCTGGAGTCAGAATGTTTGGGTTTGAAGCCTAGCTTTATCATTTAGCAACTATATGATCCTACTTGACCCTCAATTTGCCCATCTGGAAAATGGAGTTGGCAACATTACTCAACACAGGGGTGGTCAGGAGATTAAATGATATCATACAGTTAAAGCGCTAGAATAATACCCGATACATTTAATGAATATTAGTTGTTCTTGTTGATATTATTATTCTTTCTAAAACTATGAAATCCCCAAGGATAATATTTTACTACTATTTGTCCACAGTTAAGATGATGTCCCAGGAACTGAAAAGACATAGTGTTTGTGTTTGCTACTGAACAAGGATTTACATGCTTAGATAATTTACATCGTTAGATAATTTTAGAATAAATCTGAGAACTTTAAAAAAATGATGACAACAATTATATTCCCATTTTTATAACTCTAAAGCTTAAGTAGTTTAGGTTACAAGAAGCCTCTTTAAAATGGCTCTCATTTAACCAAAGCAGAATTGCTCTTCTTACCTGGATGTGATCTTCCTGATAAAGAATGATGTATCTATGACAAAGAACCTTTGTTTGTTCTCATAGGTAATCTTTAATAGATTATCAAAATCTTTAGTGTAAGATCTAGTGCAATAGTATTAGGTTTTCCTAAAGTTCTGAAACATGAATTCTTAGAGAAAGCATAACCAGATCATGTTAAAACAGTGTTAATGACATACATTTATAATGATATGCAAATGACTATTTCCAAAGACATACAAATCTTTAGATTAAGGCTAAGAAATATTCAGAAAGGGAGAACAGGAAATAAACCATAATAGCATTACATAAATATAAAGATACTTCCGTTAGATGTCAGAAGATTGATTTTTTCCTAACAGAAAGAACCAAGATATAACTGAATAGATTTTGAGAATTATAAAAAAAAAAGAAAAAGAAAGTATAGGTAAGTATGTTATACAATAGGAAGCTTTGCAAAAAGCAGTTGAACATGTGAGAAAGTTTAGCTGATCTCCAGGGATAAAACAAGTAGTAACTTCTTCAACTCCCTCCCCCACTCCACTTTTTTAAAAGTGTTTGGCCCAAATGTTTAAGAACTCCCCAAGGACCTGAGTTTTTATAGATGTAACTGACAAATGGTGACTTTCCATATTGTTCAGTAATCCTCCCCCTAAAGCTTTATAAGAATTCCAGCTTTCATGCCGTCCTCCACACATTTGAGACTGTTGAATATTCATGGTCTGCTTTTACAAAGCAGCATGCAAGTACACAGCGTTCCTTTGCTAAGGTAGTTGGATTGCCCTCCTATACCTTCTGGAAACAGGAACATGTTAAGAATGTGTTACAACTGGCAACCTACCTCAGTTTTTTTCAGAACGAAACAAACAAGGGTAGTAAAGATCTATGAATGCAGTAACGAAAATACCTATTTCCCTGGGAGCAAAATGTTTTATAAAATCTGACTTCCATTCTTGCCTAGGATTTAGGGAGGTCAAACTGAGATAAGAGATAATATTGCAATTCCTCCACTTCCCTGAGGTGGGGAAAGGGACAAATGTACAGGTCAAAATAAAGGCTGAAATATAGAATGCTCTCGTTGTATGAGAAATATGCTACTGGACTTTCAAATGTTCTGTTGTTGTTATTAGTACTTGTCTTATGAGAAAATACTGGCTCAATGCCTTTTGAAGGTGTTGAACTGTTTTATGTCCAAAACTCTTCTCTAGGTGTGATTAGAGTAGTTCATTAATATTTTCATTTGTTAAAGGTTGAAGTTAATAGAATTCTTACAAAAATGTTTTATTGCATTAACTTTTAATATTCCTTCTAAAGTTGTAATCTTTTAAGTAGGTAACTTTAAGAAATAGAAAAGAACAGAGTATGACTTTATAATATAATGAAACTGCTTCTTGAGTTGTATTTTTTTTAAAAAACTCAGGTAAAGCCTCATTTACAATGCAGAAAATTTTGCCTCATATAAGTCCTACAAGTGACTTTCAAAACACACACATTTGCTATGATATAATTTATATGGACAATTTTTGAGTGTCAGAAGGAAGTGGCATTTAAGAACTACACTTTTAAATTATAAAAGAACCTCAAATTTAAAAAGAGCAAAAGCCTCTAAAAAAAGCTTTAGGCTGTGGACTTTATTTTCAATTCTTACCCCCAGTTCTGTTTTGGCATTGAAGCTAAGGCTCAAAACCTGTTTGACCACTGAAGCACATGAAACCACTTGGAGCAAAAACAAATTTGTCTTCTAAAACTGTAAAATGCTGACAAAGCCTTTATAGAGGACACCAAAAAAAAAAAAAAAAAAAAAAAAAAAAAGCCTTTTTTCAATATACAAACAGCTCAGTCTGAAGGCTGCATGGAATGCTGCTAGTCAAAACAGGCTCATTATTCTAACCTTGAGCTCTCGGAGGAGAATATTTGATTTTTCTCATTAACAAATGATGAATGGCAGATTTGAATCTCTTTGTGTACCCTTTTGTACATTTTACTGCTTAAAACTGTATAAATTAACCCATATTAAAAAATAACTACTGGCACTGTAAGAGATGCCTCTGGAAGAGCTTGCCAGCTGTCCACCCAATTCCACCCGTTCCGTCCACAGGACCGCACAGCCACATGCCCAGCAAGAACACATCCCCTGGCTCCTCCACAATGGGAGATGGCCGCGTCACCAGCTGGCCTCCAGCACGATCTCAGAAGCAATGTGTATGGCTCCCAGACATGGTCCTTAAACTAACCCACCAGGTATAAGCCTCCACATCCAATCTCTCGCTCTCTGTGAGCTGGAATGGAGATGAAAACCACCAGAGTGCGGGGAAGCTACCTGCTGAAGAAGGCAAAGAGCAAGTTGGCCTGGGGCCCTACACACTGTATGGAGCAAGCCCTCTGCTCCTCTCCCCAGCCCTAAACACTCCTGCTCTAGATTGCCACAGGAGACATAGCTTTTACTAAGTCCAAGGCATCGTGTTTTGGGTCTTTATGTTAGATAGGTTCCCCTAAACAATATGGCAACCATTCATTCACTCTTCCCCCCGGCACATTTTTAGTGAGTGTCTAACCATCTGGGCATGGGGGTGCAATGCTGAGCCAGTCAGACACTAGCCTTGTCACCATGACACTTATATTTTGGTTACTGCTCCAACTTTAGCTTGTTACATTGTTTATATTACCTTGATTTCTGTAATAGGTTCTATCTGAATACAAATGTAAACTACTAATAGACAAAACATAAAACTCAAGGCCAGCACAATCTTTTCTTACTCAATAGAATACAAAGAAAATGAATCCTAGATGTGTGTGTAAACATGATGAGATTAAAAAGTTAGAAGCTGTGGTACACTTATGCAATGGAATACTACTTGGCCATAAAAAAGAAGGAAATCATATCTTTTGTGATAGCTAAAGAATATTATGCTAAGTGAAATAAGCCAACCAGAGAGACAAACACCATATGATTTCACTCACATGTGGAGCAAACAAAATAGAAACAGACTGACAGCTGTCAGAGGGGAGGGGGTGCGGGGGTTAAATAGGTGAAGGGATTAAGCCAAAAACAACAACAACAAACCACACACCTCAGATACAGACTACAGTATGGTGATTATCAGAGGGAAAGGAGGGGGTGGGGTGGGGTGTGGGGGGGTGTAGAAGAGGGTAAAGGGGAATAAATGGGGACTGAAGGATTTTGGGTAGTGAATACAATATACAGATGAGCTATGATAATAAAAGCGTAATATGCTAATTACACCAGATGTCCTTCCAGACGAAACCGGGGCTGCGAGGGAAGCCCAGGTCCCGGGTGCCAGAGGGAAGCCAGTCCTGGCAGCTGGGGGAAGGAAGGCCTACTCTTGCATGAATTTTGTGCATTGGGCCTCTAGTGTATTATAAAATTGCACACTTGAAACCTATATAATTTTATTAACCAATGTAACCCCAATAAATTCAATAAAAATATTTTTAAAAATGTAAAGAGTACTCACTTTTCTTGGATTAGGAGTAGGCTGTGGTTAAAACAGTAGGTGCTATGTGAAGGAGGCAGCGGGGGGAAACCATTCAAGTTTCTGATGAAATGGTCTTTGAATCAAAGTAATTTGCTATCAAAGCTCTCTACTCATCCACTAGGTCCCACCCCCTATCAGTTACTCCAGAACACGGATCCTGCAATGGACCCCTTTCTCTTACATCATCAGTTCCCCCTCTCTTTTGGCCTAGCTTAGACTAATGCTGTGTAATACAACCGCCCTTTAAAAAGACTCTCTTAATCTTGCATTGTTTCCAGCTACTGCACCAATTTTCTTCATTTCCTCCTACACTCTCGTGAACCCAGCCTCTTCCTCCCTTTTCCAACCAAAATAGCTCCCAGAAAGGCAGATGTATGTTAGCTGGATATTATATGTGAAATTATCACGTACCCAATTCCAATTTCTCTCTTCTGATTTTCTCTTGACTCAAGTCTACAAGGCTCCTGCCCCCACAGTGCACTGGAAATTGCTAGCTGCTTCCTCTTAAACTCTTTTGCTTGTATCTTCTCCTCCACCGATCGATCCTCTACACATTGGTATGTCCCAGAGCACAGTCCTTGGACCCTTCTCTTTGCTCCTTCCCTAGGGGCCAGCCAGGGCTATCTCAAAGCTTTAAATACCAACTGTGTGCCAAAGACTTCCACACTTAATTTATTTCTCCCCTAAACTCCAGGTTCATATATGTAACTGCCTACTTGACTGGTTTATTAATAAACATCTCAAGCTCAACATATCTAAATGGAATTATTGATGCCCCCCCCTCATTTACCTTCCAACAGTTTTTCCATCTTAATAAATGGCACTCCATCCTTCTAGCTACTCCAAAAGTCTTGGAGTCATCTTGCACCCCTTCCTGCTTCTTCACATCCAAATACAACCCATTAGATGATGCTCTTGGTTCTACTCCAAAATATATCTATAGTCTGACCACTTCTTACTACCTTCATCCTGGCCAAAATTAAGTATTATCTCTTCCTTCGATGATGCCAATTATTCTGTGTTAGTTCTTGTCCATCTTTCACCACCTCTGGGCTATTCTTTCCACAGTTGCCAGAGGGATTCTTTCAAAAGGTACATCAGAAAATGACTTTCTTCCCTCTAATTGCTCCTCATCTCACTCCAGGTAAATGCCAAAGACCTAAAAATGGCTGTAAAGCCTTAAGTGGTCATGGCCCTTGCTTTGTCTCTGACCTCATCTCCTATAATGCTTCTCCCTCAACTCTGCTCCAACCATAGCAGCCTCTTGCTTATCCTCAAAAGGATAAGCCTTATTGCCCCCTCTGCCTGGATAGTCTCTCTAGCTATCCTGATGGCAAACTCCCTCACCTCCTTCAGGTCCCTGCACCAGTACGATTCTCAGGGAAGCCTGACCTGAGGACCTGAATCCACACAACACCAATCCTTATCTCCCACCCTTCCTACTTTATTACTCAACTTCGTTTCTCCCCACAGCGTGTATTGCCATCGACTATTTCCTTGTTTCTTCTCCATCTCTTCCTTTGAAAATGCCAACTTCAGGAAGGCAGAAAGTGTGTCTCTTTGATCACCTAAATTTTGCTTGTCAAATAGTTTTCTGTTGTATGGTTGAAGGAATGAATTATTTTAAATCTGTGGTTCATAGTGTTGGCTTCTTTACATTATGTTGACACTACTCAGAGAATCACTGTCCTATAGTTTTTTTGTTGTTGTTTTGTTTTGTTATTAATCCTCACCCGAGAATTTTTCCCTATTGATTTTTAGAGAGAGTGGAGGGAGGCAGGGAGGGACAGGGACAGAGAGACACATTGATTGGTTGCCTCCAGCACATGCCCTGACTGGGACAGGGAGGAAATTGCAATCCGGTACCTGCCCTTGACCATGAATAGAACCCGTGACCCTTTGGTTCTATTAGCTTGGGCTGATGCTCTAACTACTTAGAAACACTGGCCAGGGCAGCCATGTAGTTTTGACAAGAGTTCCTGCTGAGTTGTGCTGCACTGAAGACAAGAGTTGATAGTTTCTGCATTTGGTAGATGATTGTTTGCAGTAGCAGGAAAAATGGTTTGAAGATGGGAGAGGGCAGAGACTGGAGGCTTGGAGATATGCTGGTGGCTGTTTTGAGGTTCTAGGCTAGTTATAATTAGGGCTTCGGCTATGTAATGGCAATACAAAAAGAAAAGGGTGACATACATCACATTTTTACAGCAGAGTCAACATTTGACAAATTGTTGAAAAGTTGGAAGGATTAGGGGTAAGGAAAAGGAAAGGACTTCGAAAATGACTAAGGATGATGATCTGATAAACTCAGATGGGTATCTTGAGTGAAAAGAGATCAAAGAGTAAAAGACAACAAGTTTGGTTTTAACATGTTGACTTTGAAGTACTTTCTAGGGTGAACTGCAGAGAGCATCAATTAAATGTTGATTTGGGCCCTGGCCGGTGTGGCTCAGTTGGTCGGAGCATCCTCCCATGCAGTGAGGTCCTGGGTCGATTCCCAGTCAGGACACATGCCTAGGTTGCGGTTTGACCCTCGGTTGGGGTGTGTTAAGGAGGCAACCGATCGTTGTATCTCTCTCCCGTTGATGTTTCCCTCTTTCTGCCTCCCTTCCTCCCTCTCTAAAATCAATATATATATTTTTAAATTTCATTTGGGGGAAAAATGTTGATTTGGAAGTCATTTGTAAAGAGGTGACATTTGGCACCATGGAAGTGGAGAAGCTCTCAGATAAAATGCTGGTAGAAGAGAGATAAGAGACAGAAATCTGGGTAACATTTACATCCACTTCTGCTTTGTGGGACATTAGCCAGTGAAGGATACAGCAAAGAAGAAACCAGTCATTGTGGTAAGAGGACAAGGCAAGGTCACCATCATAGAGGCCAAGGGAGAAAGAGTTCTGAGAAAAAGGGACAAAGTATCAAAAGCACCACAGGCCTTAGGGAGGCCAAGGGTCAAGCATACGTCATAGCACAAACGTGTTAAAAGGCCAGCTCCAACTGCAGGTCGGTCCAAGAAAGCAGTTTCTTCAGAGAAGTGAGTAGAATCCTGACTACAGGGGTTGAAAGTGTGAAAAGAATTGAAAATAACAAGTATGGACTGTTCAAAATATTTGATGGTAAAATGAAAGAATGAGACTGGAGATCAGAGCAAAGGAAACAGAAAGGAACTTAAATATGTACTGTTTTCAGTTTTTCCTCTTTGTTTTGAGCATATTTCGTTGCATTTAAAAACACACACAACGAGAATATTAATATCCCCGATTTTACAGATGAGGGAACTAAGTAACTGAGTAGCACATTCACTTGTATAGCTATTACATGACAGAAAAGCAGCAGAGGTAGGATTATTGAATAAAATGCATGACTGAGTTATGGCTTTTGATTCAAACTGTTACTAGGCCAACAGAAATGAGCCAACGAAGAAAGCAATGAACTGTGTGTGTGTGTGTGTGTGTGTGTGTGTGTGTGTGTACACACATACATGGGGGTGGGGTGCGGAGATGGATGTAGAAAATAGAATTTCTAAAGATACTTCTTAACTTTAGAATTTAGAAAGACCACTTTATCATCTGACCAGGTAAGAATATAAAATGAGTGAAGATGTAGAGAAATTCTGGAGCAGGAGGGAGGAAACTTGCTGAAACACTAGCCAGCTGTCTTAACTCTTCAAAGTAAAACCAGGAGACAAGCTTCCAAGAGAGACTGAAGGACACAGGCGTGAGCTAGGGGTTAGGGAGAGGAAAAGGTTGAGACTGTGGCAATAGAGATAAGGCAGAGCACTGTAATGTCACTCACGGCCACTGACTTTCGAGCTCGGCAATGTCTGTAGTCTCTGGTCTCTGCAGGCCACGGCAGCCTTGGAAGGTGAAAGGACAAAGGGGAAAGTGCCCGGACTGTTCCCACCTCAGAGATCCCAAATCTGCAAGATGCCTTTTTTAGGTTACAGCATATTGTCCTCTTTGGCTGTAACAAAGGTCACTGTGAAATGATGACTCACAGTCTTCAGTTACTCTCCTCTCATTTTCTCTGGAAAATAGCTTTTGCTCCCATCTCTCCACCAAAATTGCTCTTTTATTAAGTGTTCTCCAGTTTGCTAATTCTAATAATGGTTCTATTCAGCCTTCTATTGGATCCATCATCTGACCCTCTTTTCACTTAGCTTCCTAGACAACAAATCACCTCATTTTTCTTCTACTTTGCTGGTGGCTCCTTTTTAAGTCTTTTCTACTGGTATCTTTTTATCTCCCCATGTACCTCTCAATGTTGGTACGCCTCAGGCTCACAGTCCCCGAGGCCACTTCTCTTTTCTGTCCACACTGCTCCCTTGCTTGCTCACTCAGGATACTGGCTTTAAATAGCCTCTATCTGCTGATGACTCCCACCCACACTGTATCTCCAGCCAGGACATCCTCCCTCAGCTAGGCCCAGAAACCCAGTTGCCTCCCGCCTCTGAGATATCTGATGGGCAGTTCAATCCTAACATGTTCAAAACTGAACCCAGGACTACCCCCCAAACTTCTGTCTTCTCATTGGCAACACAAATCTAGTTGTTTGGGCCAAAAACATTGGAGTCTCTTTGACGCCTCGATTACTTTCATACCCCACAGGTAATGTCAATTCTACCTTCAAAATGTATCCAGAACCCATCGCCTACTTCCTGACTCCTGCAGTGTAGTACTTCAGGAGGGACCATTCACGGTTTAGTTGATGTGAACAGTGCCCCCGGGAGTAGTGCACTGTATAGCCTGCAAGCTTATATGTGCCGGCTCTGGTATCACCTGTGTTGAAGCCAAAATCATCTCAAACTTTCCTGCCGTGGTTACTCTGCTTTTGCCCACTTACTGTCTATTCTCAAGGTAGTAGTCACATCAAATTTCAGTGAGTCTGATCACCATTCCACCTAGGCCCTCCAGTGGATTCTCACCTCACCCAGAGTAAAGGCAGAGCCTGCAATGATCTCTGAGGCCTTACTTCGTCTGCCCTCTCTCCTGTTACCTCTCTCACTTTGCTCGCTCTCTTTCAGCCATGATGGTGTCTCTGTGGTTTCTTGAACATTCCAGATACATTACTGCCTCGGAACTTTTGCCACCTGCCATTATACTACATCCTTCTACGGCTTGGGTCCTCACTTCCTCTAGGGTCTTTGTACTCAAACTAGTGGCCCGGTGCATGAAATTTTTGCACGTTAAAAGGGAATTAATTAGAGGAAATATTTTAATATTGTTATTTGCCCTTTCTCTATAAGTGTCAGAGATGAAAGAAAATTAGTAAAATGTACATGAAAATCTTCCTCCTGTCAGAGTCTGGGGCACGCCGTGGTACCCAGAGTCAAGTCCCTGCCCACCCGCGCGTGCCTCAAAATCGTGCTAGACCCAGACCTGGCCGGCCCCACCCCATTGGGCGAGATCCAGACCTGGCTGGCCCCACCCCCATCAAGCCCCGCCGGGTGGGGGGTGTGGCCTGAGGTCCCCTGGCCCGGGCCAGGGCTGGGGGCGTGCCTTTAGGTCCCCCATCAAGCCCCGTTGGGCAGGGGGCACAGCCTCAGGTCCCCCACCCCGGCCCGGCTCCAAGCAGGCTCAGGTCCCTGCTGATCGCTTGCTATGGGAACCCTGCCTCCACTGTGGCCACAGCCATCTTGTGATGGTGTGACAGTTAATTTGCATATTACCTCTTTATTATATAGGATGTCAAATTCTTGGGATATCTTCTCTGACCATGCTATTTAAAACTGCACCCTTTGTCCCCTCATAATTCCTATCCCCATTTCCTGCTTTATTTTTCTTTCCAGTAGTTATCACTATCTAATATAGCTTATGTTTTACTTGTTTTCTTGATTATTGTCTGTTTCCCCTATTAGAAGGTTGGGGTCCATAAGGGCAGCAATTTTTGCCCGCTTTTCTCACTGTTGTATCCCCAGGATACTTCCTGGCACATGGAAGGCATATAATTACGCACAATACTTTTTCCCTACCTATGGAAACAAGTGTTTAGTCAGGGTGCAAAGAACTTGACATGGAATAGAAAAGGACTGTGAAGGAGGGTTGGGTAAAGTAAAATTAGAAGATTAAAAATAGTGGGAAGTTAAGATGCACAACCTAACTTTCAGGATGTGGTCTAAATACTTGTACTAGTCACTGTTATGTTCTCTGGCTCTTAGTTTTGTGGTTACCTGTGAAGATGAGATTTAAAAGTTCATGGAATATGAGAGTTAGAAAAGATCTCAGAGATCTCACTTAATAGATGAGGCAAATTTTTCTAAGTTGCATGGGCAGGATTTTAAGTTATTCATTGCAACAAAGACAGGGTCCACTTTGCTCACTTATGTGACAGGCACAATTCTGGAGTGTGGAAACTGGCAACTAAGGTGGGAACATAAATCAGACCAACATGAAATTAGGTTTTCCCATCCAAATGTCTTTAAACAAAGACTATGTCCATAGTTTTTATGAATCAAATACATATTCTAAGGAATAAGTGCATTTTTCCACTTTTATTAGCTATTACAACCTAGATAATTTAAGACACTATCCCTAGTGAAAAGAAGATTATTGATGGGTTCAGTTCAGTGAAAAGGGATTCAAACAGGGAAGTATACTCTTTTCAAAGAAGCCAAGAGTCAGACTTTTAGTCACTGTAATTCTCTTTGGCAGATAAGCAAATAAAGAGCTAATGAAGTTAGTATGATTTTTAAAAAATTTTACTGTTCCCCCAAATATGAATTAAGTCAATACTCAATAATATTTACTGGGTCATGAATGGTTCCAGGGCTTATACTTGTTATTTGAAGAACTGTGTCAGATGAAGTCTGAGGTAAATGACTGCTCTCCGTCCATTCCAGCTGATCAGTTTACTTCTAGAAATATAGTATCAAGACATTTTGGGGGAAAATAGAATAAACATGCTTTCCCTGGATTTGCATTTATGTATATTTTACTTAGGGCAAAATTTGGAATCTTCTGTGAGCACGTGCAGAAACTGACAATGAAAAAAATAGGTGGCCCACAAGTGTTTCTAAATGTATGTACCCAGCATGGAGCTAACAACTGGGCAGAGATAAAGGAGACCAGGAGGATTTACACACTGAACAGTGGGGATGTACATTACTTATTTTTATTAGACACCAGTTCATGCTATGCTATATAATTTATCTTCACTTTACATCTTTTTGAAAAAAAAATTTTAAATAAAGAGCATTAGGAGACAGACTTTTGGTTCTCACTTTCCAGAGAAACTGAATACACAAAAAAGGATGATATATATTCATTGCTAAACCATATAATGTTTTAGTTATTGACTGAACTAAAGGTTCAGGTCTGAGGAAATTGTGTAGGAGATTAATTTTTTTGGGGGGGTTGATTAATTTGGAAGAAAATACTTGATAGAATATAGATTTGAAAATAAATTTCTGAACATGAAGAAAGTTGATCCTCTTTCTCTTTGTATTTTCCTTTCACCTGGCTTTAAGTTCATTCATTAAAACTTGTTTTTCACATATTCATATAGACAAGAACAAATAGAATGGGGAAAACAAGGATAAATGCAAATTACTGACAATCCTATCCCCAAAATAAAAGTTAAAAACGCTCAAAAGAATAAGACAAAAGTCAGATCAATTTGAATAAAATGGAACTCAAATTCGTTCTCTCTCTGGTTCCTTTGGCAAAATATAATCTTTCCCAGCCTTTTTATATTTATAAAAATGAAATTCAAGTGTGTATAGCAGGTAGCTCTAAGGTCTCTTTCAGAACTCATAGTTTATAATTTTGTAAAACTCAAGATTGAAATTATTATTCATTTATTACAAAGCAAGGAAAAGAGATGTGATATTTCCTAATTGGTCACAAGTAAAAATTGTATAAAATTATTCACTTACCACAAGATCGTCTTGATTTTCATTGAGATCAAAAAGTTTGGAACTGGATTTCTGACGTTTGGGTTTGCTCCTTTCTCCAATAGAACCAGAAGTATTTTCATGTAAATTTTCCACTTCCTGGGCATTCAAAATACAATCATCCAGGTTGCTGAGCCCAGAAGGAATATTTTCTTTGTTGATGAGTCCCCTAGATTTGAAAGAAAATTATCTTAATTGTCTCTCAAAAGGTAAAAGGGGCATTTTAATGACACCTCCGCTGCCTCACACAGGAGTCAGAAGAGTGAGTGCTAGAAATTCCAGTTTGCATCTTTGATCAAAATCTGAGCAGAGTGCCACTACTGGAAACCTCTTGGTGCCAAATAAATCACATTAAGAGAGAAATTAGTCCTAGAGGCAATTGGCAAGAGCTGTGTTTCTAGCAAATGAACAACTTTTGTATTTGTACCCAAAGTAATTTGTATTCAAACAGGAAGATTAGTGTAAGCTAACAAAATAATTCTGCCCCCCTCTTATATGTATGTACACATACACACACACACACACACACACACACACACACACACACACACACACATCTTACACATTAATACAATGTATGAAAAAAAAATCTGAAAAGGAAATATGTGTTTCTCTAGAATGGGACGTGATGGTTTTCCCAAATGATAAAAACATTTTAGAGTAGTAAAATGCATTAATCTATAAATCTGACCATGTTAGATAATCTTGGTAGAAACAGCACAATAAAAACTATGGAATACAGATCATTGAAAAAAGAATATATTTTTATTGTTGGAAGTATACAGATGTCCTCCTTCCCCCCTCCCCCCATTACCCCCCTCTACCCTGCTCCTGGCCCCTCCCCAGCCTTTACAGCACTATTGTCTGTGTCTGTGGCTATGCATATCATTTCTTTGGTTAATCTCTTCCCCCCCCCCCACCCTTCCCTCTGAGATTCATCAGTCTGTTCCATGCTTCCATGTCTCTGGATCTATTTTGTTCATCAGTTTATTTTGTTCATTAGATTCCACATATGAGTGAGATCAGGTGATACTTGTCTTTCTCTGACTGACTTATTTTACTTAGCATAATATTCTCCAGGTCCCCCCATGCTGTCTCAAAAGGTAAGAAATCCTTCTTTTTTACAGCTGCACAGTATTATGCACTCATCTACTGAGGAGCACTTTGGCTGGAGTACAAATAATTTTTTAAAAATATATATTTTATTGATTTTTTTACAGAGAGGAAGGGAGAGGGATAGTTAGAAACATAGATGAGAGAGAAACATCAATCAGCTGCACACCCCCTACTAGGGATGTGTCCACAACTAAGGTACATGCCCTTGATCGGAATCGAACCTGAGACCCTTGAGTCCGCAGGCCGATGCTCTATCCACTGAGCCAAACCGGTTAGGGCCAAATAATTTTTAATTGAAATATAAATTTATTACGTCCCAGTGCAAGGAATTCCAGAATGTAAGCTTGTAACTGGAGTTCCTTCATGACTTAGCTGTAGATGTATATATGAATGTCATAATTGCAGAATTTAATTCATTTAATGTTCTTGAAATTGTTTTAAGAATTTCAAACATTCCCTTTTAAGAGGTTTTCACAAAATTAAATTACTTAGCAAAATGTTTGTCTTTTATTACATCACAAAACAAATTAAACCATCCATGTAGCACCATGCCTTGGTAAGGTACAAATGAATGAGCTTTTAAGTATGACCCTAAAAGTACCCCCCTAAACACCTAAAGCTTCATCTTAAAATAAATGAGCTTTAAAGAGTAAAAATACATGACCATATTTTACTATCAGTTCAATCATATCCAAAAATTAAAGATAATATTAAATATTTATTTTGCAATCTAAATTCATATCTGTCTTAGATGGGATATAATGGAACAAAATTATGAATTAATATAATCATAACATTTTCAAGGTTATACTATCTTTGGTGATTTTTTAACATTCCATATTTAATTTATTCTTATTTTATACTTTTCATGTAAAAATGTATAGAATTAGTAAAATCATATAAAAGTTATGTGCAACCTTTATAGGAAAAATCCTATCTAATAAAGAGGGAATATGCTAATTGACCCTCATATCATCTCAAAGATGGCGGCGCCCACAGCCAATAAGGAGGGAATATGCTAATTGACTGCCACACCCTCAAAGATGGTGGCACCCAGTCCCCTCAGCCTCGCTGGGGCAGCAGGAGTGCAGCAAGGCCTGGCCCGCCACTCCACACGCCTGCCTCCGGAGTCCCCCAGGCCTCTCAGCCCCCCAGCCACCCAGGGTCGCCCGAGGCTCAGGTAACCAGGGCCGGTGTAGGCTTGTGCTGCTGGCAGTGGCAGCAGCAGAGATGTGATGGGGCATCGCCTTCCCCTGATCGCTGGGTTGCCTCCCCTCCCTAAGGGCTCCCGGACTGTGAGAAGGGGCAGGCCGGGCTGAAGGACCCCCCTCCAGTGCATGAATTTTCATGCACCAGGCCTCTAGTCCTCATATAAAATAATTAAAGACATCAGGAAAAGCTGAGAGTGAAAGGAGTTTCGAGACAGAAAAGGCAGTTTTAGGAAAGTTCATGGGAGAGGCGCCAGATTGTTTATAAGAATGTTACAAGATAAGGGGAAGAAGAGGAGGAGGATATGGTTGGGCTTTGAACTTTGGAACTGATACCATGCAGGAATAAGGAGGACAGTAGACAATTAGGAAAGCACGGGGGACATAAAATAAGGAAGGGGCTAATTAGAAAATGGGATGAACAAAGAGCTTCCAGCATTTATAAACCGTAGACAATGAGACTCAGAAGACTGGTTTTTCCTATTTTAGAGTGAGGGGGAGCAGGTTTTCTCCATTTGGGGACCCCTCCCCATTAAAATCTTTTAGTCCCCTAATTTTATTCTTCAAACGTCGTAGGACAAGAACCCACAATGAGAGTTCGAGCTTGCCATTCCGAGTATCAATAGGGACTAACATGCCAGCACTTAAACTTATACAAACATTCTTGAAGTCTCTACCCTCCACGCACCGAGAGCAGTGCCTTCTATGGATGGCTGGATGAGTTTGTTCTGAAATTCAAAACTGTTCATTGTACCAATATATTCTGTCTTCCTGTCATTAGTATTATTATGTTTTAATCCTCACCTGAGGATATTTTTCCATTGATTTTTAGAAAGAGTGGAAGAGAGAGGGAAAGACAGAGAGAAATATCAATGTGAGAGAAACACACCCTTAACCGGAACTGAACCCAGGATCCTTTCCACTGAGCCAAAATGGCTGGGGCTCTTCTTGTCATTCTTAATGCTTTCCCTAAACTCCTGGGATAAACATCCAATTATAATTTTTAATGGGGGGGGGGGGGGAGGGATATGTTTTAAAGCTGTTATCGACTAACTAAACTACATTCCCCGAATTGCTATGTTGAAACCCTAATCCCCAATGGGGCTGTATTTAGAGATAGGATCCTTAAGGAGATCATTAAGGTTATATAAGGTTGCAAAGGTGGGGGCTTAACCAGAACAGGTGTTCTTAGAAGAAGAGGGAGAATCATCAGGAGAGCACCCACATAGAGGGAAGTCTGTGTGAGGACACAGTGAGAAGGCACCGTCTGCAAGTCAAGGAGAGAGGTCTCACCCAAACCAGCCCTGTCAGCACCTTGATCTTGGATTCTCAGAACTGTGAGGAAATAAACTTCTGTTGTTTAAGCCCCACAGTCTGGTAGCCCTAGCCGACTAATACAAAATATGAAAATTATTTTTAGAAATTAAAAGACAAGGTTTGTTTTATAAGCTTTTGAATAGTGAATGAATGGCTGGAATAAATCCTATCCAAATAAATACATGAAAATGTGTGCAATTGTGCTCATGTGGAAATCCTGCTCTCCTCAAGGCAAAGTCTTTGCTGAGGTGAGTCAATGCCTCTCCCCACAGGACCTGTGCGAGTGTGAGGAGCATGGTGTACAACTCCTTCTGGCCACAATGGGACAGATTTCAATCATACTTGACATCACTTACCTTTGTCTTGAATTAGATCTCTGTGGCCTCTCACTTTCACTATCTAGATCTTATTTCTTGTTGTTTTTTTTTGTTTGTTTTGTTTTGTTTTGTTCAGAGTTTCCTTCTCACCCTTATGCACACATTTAATGTACTAGCAATACTTCCCTAATATGATTTTTAATTTGCAGTAGGAATTTAATATTTACATAATAAAAAGTTTTACAGTTCATTTGTGTTTTAGAAGATTAAAACCATTTTCATTTACGTAATGCTTTGCTTTCAAAAATATTTATTATGAAATTTTCAAACATATAGAAAAATAAACTATTGCACTGAACTTCCATATACCCATCAGAAAGATTCAACATTTCCATGCACCCAGCAGATGGTAAATTTGTAAACTGTACTCTTTCACATAATAAATATTTTGCTTACGTTTCTATATTTATATTGTAGCAAATAATAATATAAGCCTGATAATATTTCTGTATGAATTTAGACAAATAAAAAATCATGTGCACTAAAATGAAGTATTTATCATCTTACTCAAAGTCTTGCTTATTTCAAAAATTTGCCATGATGATTTTAGTACAGACTTCATTGACTCTTTCATCTCATCTCAAAATATGGTAACCATTGGTTTAAATATATTATTTTTTTTTTAGATTTTGTGTGTGTGTGTGTGTGTGTGTGTGTGTGTGAGATTTTTTGGGTATGTTCTGTTTCAAGGATTAAAAACATTACAATTTTTTTTTATTGATTTCAGAGAGGAAGGGAGAGGGAGAAAGAGATAGAAACATCAATGATGAGAGAGAATCATTGATCAGCTGCCTCCTGCATGTCCCCTACTGGAGATCGAGAGAGAATCATTGATCGGCTGCCTACTTCACGCCCCCCTACTGGGGATTGAGCTTGCAACCTGGGCATGTGCCCTGACCATGAATCAAACTAACGTTCAACCACTGAGCCACGCTGGCTGGGCAAGGGATTTTAAAAAAAATTATATATATATATATATATATATATATATATATATATATATGTATATATATATGTGTATATATATATACATATATATATATATATATATATATATATATATATAGTTGCAGCTCTAAATTCTTAGAGGCAAAATAATAGTCAATAAAATTTCTATTTTCAAAACATTTTTAACCATTCCATAGGGCTAATAGTTTTGAATAGAATATAGAGTAAAATCTAGTTTAATCTTCCCTTATTTTTCAAGTGAAGCGTGATGAAAATATTAGATAAATGAATCAATTACATATAAGCATATATTGAGAAAAACATACTATTCTATATACTAAAGGGGTAATATGCAAATCGACCGAACGGTGGAATGACAGGTCACTATGACGTGCACTGACCACAAGGGGGCAAATGCTCAACGCAGGAGCTGCCCCCTGGTGGTCAGTGCGCTCCCCCTGTGGGAGTGCAGCTCAGCCAGAAGCCAGGCTGACAGCTGGAGAGCACAGCGCCGGTGGTGGGAGCCTCTCCTGCCTCCGTGGCAGTGCTAAGGATGTCCGACTGATGCCTTACTAGTAGGCTGTCAGGTGCACATCCCCTGAAGGCTCCCGGGGGCTAAAGAAACACCCCGACCCCCAGTGCACAAATGTCGTGCACTGGGCCTCTAGTAAGCTATAATAATGATTCTCAACCTTCTCACAATTGATGCCATAGAATATATCTCCTGGGGACATATGCGAGGAATTTCATGGGGAAAAGGTCTAGGCATGAGAGATAAGGGCCTTGCTTTCCAAAGACCTGAGAGCTCAGAGAAGTGGTTCAAGATAGGCTGGCAGTTGAAGGACTATCAAGACATGAGAATGACAAGGGTCAACTTAGGAGAGGGCCTCGAGACTAGGAGGACATGAAGAGAGCTTGAGTGCCCAGACCACATACTAACTAAAAAAAAGGATAACGTGAGACTGTTTGTAAGTTACTCAGCTACTGGTATATATAGTTTGCACCTAGGATTCTATCACTCAATTCCCAGCTGTGGTTTGACCACGAATGACTAGAATGAACGGTGAAAAAAATACCAGACAAGAAAAACTAAGGGAAAGGCTAAAGTTTCATGGGTGTTTAGATGATTAGTTAGGCTCTCTCTACCATTCTCCATCTCCGTTAGCTCCCCTGATATGGACAAAAAAATATAATCAAGATAACTCATACTAGAACTATCCCTTGTCTATATGTGTTTTCTGCAGGAGAGGTTACCATCCTATATAATAAAAGCCTAATATGCAAATCAACCAAACGGCAGAACAACCGGTAGAATGACCAGTCACTATGACGTGCACTGACCACCAGGGGGAAGACGCTCAATGCAGGAGCTGCCCCCCAGCCTGCAGGCGCCAGGCCAGCCAAGGGGGGGGGGGGACCAGCAGGGGCCTCCCTGATTGCCCAAGGGGGGGGGACCAGCAGGGGCCTCCCTGATTGCCCCGCTGGTCACCCCACAGATCAGCCCTGATTGCCGGCCAAGCCTAGGAACCCTACCCATGCATGAATTTCATGCACTGGGCCTCTAGTGTGCTTCATATTTCTCTCCTTGTTTCTGACCTTACCCCCCTGCATTCCTCCTGCCCGCTGCCAGGCACCCACTATCACCACTACCACCATGGGTTTCTGTTCTCTCTGCCCGCCTCACTACCACTTCCAACCTCCACTTGCTTTCCCTCTGTCCAAACAAGAGGGTGGGTGAAAAGTAGGATGCTGTGACACACTAAGGATATTTTGAAAATGCAAAGTGTTGCTGCTAACTACCTGGAAAAAAAACGAGGCAGAGGATAAGAACGGTGTTAAGTGAATAATTTCTACTTGCTGTATAACGCAATATAAGCAGTTCACAAACTGATCATACTCCTAAACACTTCCTATAAAGCTTAGTCAGTAGCTAACTTTAAATGTAAGTATCTCCTGTATCACAGTTTTTCTGTTTTCTAAAGGGAATATTACAGTACCCCCTCTTTTCCACCAGCTCTAAGATAGATGCTTTTTAAAAAAGTGATGATTAGCTAAAACTTCTGTGGTATTATTTCACACTATATATGAATCAAGCCATCGTGCTTTAAGCTTTAAACTTATATAGACATGTATGTCAGTTAATACCCAATAAAAATGGAAAATAAGCACTGCTTATGTCACCTGAAAGGTCAGTGGGTTACACCATTGACACTGTTTTATTCTCAAATTACATTTGTTAATATAGCCTTAAGTGATGTGCAGCATGGAATTTACTTATACTATTTATCTTCTGTGTCTTTCTTTAAGCAAAAAGACATTTTTTTCTTTCTTTAATGAAGATTTTGATGGAACTTATGAGTCCAGGTAAGAA
This sequence comes from Cnephaeus nilssonii, assembly GCF_951640355.1. Classification (NCBI taxonomy): domain Eukaryota; kingdom Metazoa; phylum Chordata; class Mammalia; order Chiroptera; family Vespertilionidae; genus Cnephaeus; species Cnephaeus nilssonii. The sequence goes on along the minus strand of NC_137072.1, from coordinate 60,159,058 downwards.
AGAATGATGGGAACTAGGGTTTAGTTTAGTCTTGGACATTTAATAATGAGTTCAAAACATAATTTTATACAGCCTAAATGCTATAGTAGATAAAAATATTAAACCTTTTGGGAAAATATATCAATATAGTCTGTTATATGCAAATTTACTTTACTTGACAATTTAAATCATGATTATTCAATGACTGTTCAAACCTATTTATCAAACCTATTAATGGAGAATAAAGTTCCTTGTAATACTATTCTTGAAATTCATGCTGTGAGAATGCCTTAAAATTAGTCATGATAATAATAAAAACCTCAAGTATTTCCACTTTTGATTAGACTTAAGCTCAACCTTATACTAAAACATAATCAACTGTCAGAGTACGAGAAAGATATTCTAGTATTTAATTAGGTCAATACAGTAGAAAAATCTGTTGGTTCATAAGGTAATCTAACAGCCAACTGCATGTCTAACAAGAAAACACCACATCTGTCCAAGCATATAGCAATTTACACCTCCAATTCTTCAGGATCCCTTAAAATAAGATATTCGCGAGGAAACCATGAAATGTATTTAGATAGAGGTGGCTTCCTACAACATATCAAACATGGAGACTCAACTGAAATGTTTATTCAACCACCTCTAAATTCCCAAATGTTAGCTAAGCTTAGAAGGGTCAAAGCAAAAACTTCTTAAAGTTTTAATGTAAATACTGAAATGGGAATGACAATGACACAGAGACTAATTCAGGTGTTTATTTTTAAAAGAACAGAAAACACAAACAAGAATCAGCAAGCCAACTCACACGTCTCTGCCGCGTCGAACCTCATCCTGCTCCTTGGACTGGCGGCGGCGCTGCCTGGCGGATGCGGTGGGAGGGGCTAGGGATGTTCCAGATTCTGAGTCCTCTGAGCCTTGGCCTCCAGAGCTACTAACATCAAAAAGATGCTGCTCCACAGCTGACCGGATAGTTCTTTCTAAGAGTCTAGTAAAAAAAAAAAAAAAAAAAGAATACAGAGTGATTCAAGCAATCAAGTTTATCAATGGTTGCCTTTAAAAATATGTGCCCAGACCAGCTGGTGTGGCATGTGGCTTAGTGGTGGAGTCTGGACCTATGAACCAGGAGGTTACCGTTTGATCCCCAGTCAGGGCACATGCCCTGGTTTCAGGCTCGATCCCTGATGTGGGGAGTGCAGGAGGCAGACGATCAATTATTCTCTCCCATCATTGATGTTTCTATCTCTCTCTCCTGATCCCTTCCTCTATGAAATCAATAAAAATATATTTTAAAATATGTGCCCATAAATATGAAAATATTGGTATTTCAATGGAAGAGCTACTACAAGTTCATGAGCAACAACATGTGTGAGGCATTCATCCCAAGAATATTTGCATTGTGAGTTAAAAACTAAACTGAACAAATTCCACCAATTTGGTAACCGTGTCTCTCATTTTTGAGTCCAGGATTCCTGAAATGCTCACAGCAAGTCTAGCAACAGAGGCATTCAGGAAATAAGGGTCATTTAATATACGACAGAATGAGGAAAGATTTTTTTCCTCATAGAATAATAATGGAACTATTCTTACACAGGTGAGTTTCTTCCAGATTTCATACCAGTTTTGCAGAGGAAGAGAATATGATTTACAAAGCAAAACTGGCACAAATAATTTTATGTCTATTATTTATTTGAAACTCCTTTAAGATAAAATTATATAGGGAGCAATGCTATTAAAAAAAGAATACCTCACTGTGACAACAATTACTCATAACAGAACAGCAAAATCTTTCTGAATCTCTAATCAATTATGAGGTATATAATTGAAGCTTCATTCATACAGAACTGAAGATAGAATAGATTTCTTTTGTTCAACCTGAGAAAGACAGTGAAGCACAGGGGCTGAAAAGAGCGTCTGATAAGATAAGGCATCATTTTTAAAGCTACATAATCTTTGAATGTGTCTAAACTTTTCATCATCACACTCATTCTGAATAAGCTGACATTAAAAATTCTAAACTTATGCTCCTCAAAACATGTTCTTCACCTGAAAAAAGAATCACATCCAAACTCATCAAATTGTACACATTACATATGTGTAGTTTTGGATATCAATAATATCTCAATAAAGCTGTTAAAATTTTTAAAAAGAACCATCCTACCTAATAAAATAATAATATGCAAATTGACCGCACCTTTGCTATGACCAAGCCACGCCCACCAGCCAAAGCCATACCCACCAGCCAATCAGGGCGAGTATGCAAATTACCCAACAAAGATGGCGGTTAATTTGCATACACTGAGGGAGGGAGGAGTGAAGACTGATGACAACTTAGAAGGAAGAGGGAGGGAGGAAAAGCGGAAAGCAAGGTGGCTGCCAGAGGGAAAGCCCGGGTGGGGCGGGGCGGAGCGGGGGCGGGGTAGGGCGGCAGCAGCACGCGGGTGCAGGCGCGGTGGCCACAATGGCAGCAGCTGCAACGGCAGCGGCCTACTGGCTACTAGTATATATATATTTTGAATGTTCAGATTGAGACATATATTCATTCTAATGGATTTTGAAAACTTTATGTTCATTCTAATAAAATGGATTTTAAGAATTTTAGATTTTCCAAGAATAGTTTTATAATAGTCTCATAGAAATTTCTTTAAAACTATTTGAAGACAATGAGCAAGTATAGTCTAACTTGGGCATCAGAATTTTTATATTTAGAACTCTACTTCCCAATCAAGATTACCTAATAGCTGTACATAGGAATGTGAGTACATTAATATAGGGTATCCCAGAAAAATGAATACACACACTTTGAATAATTATAAAGGTAGTGTTTATCAAAATACATTTCATTTTCAAAATTGAGTGATCAGCTGTTAAAGTATATACACAGTTTTTTGGGACACCCTGAATATACATATAGACCAACCCCACACCTTTCCAAACTATACAAGACATACAAGAAATAAAGGTTATCAGGAAACAAAAAGGCAAGAAAATGTCAATTTTAGGGTAACTCTGGAATCTCTTTAGACTTCACAAAGGTAAGAGAGGTTAATCCTGCCCTTTGATTTGATTGTTCTCTTACCTAACAAAAAAGTAAAAAATCCAAATCCATCCTATTAAGTCTAAATTCATACCAGTTAATACTTCTAATTCTTCTCTCTCCCTTATCACATGACATCTTCCTCTCTTCCTCCACCTGATCCCTGCTGATGGAAGATGCTCCAAAAAGGCCCACCCATGTCCCAGTAAGGAAGAAAGAGGTGGGTGCAATGGAAAATCTTTGGGCAAGGGACTATTTACAAATATTTAGTGATTAACATATGCCAAGCATCTTTCTAGGTGTTAGGAATACAGCCACGAATATGACAGAGTATGTATGTGTGTATGTATATATATATATATATATATATATATATATATATATATATATTGCTCTGAGGTAAGACAGATAATAAGCAGGTCATGAAATTTCAAATAGTGATGAGTCTTCTACAATAGAGGACAGGGTTGGAGAGTGACTGTGGGTAATCAGGGATGACTTCTTTTTTAAAAAAATGTATTTTATTGATTTTTTTTCCAGATAGGAAAGGAGAGGGATAGAGAGTTAGAAAAATCTGTCAGCTGACTCCTGCACTCCTCTCCCCACACTGGGGATGTGCCCGCAACCAAGGTACATGCTTTTGACCGGAATCAAACCTGGGACCCCTCAGTCCGCAGGCCAACGCTCTATGCACTGAGCCAAACCAGTTAGGGCAGGGATGACTTCTTGAATAAGATGACATTTGAACGAAGAGGTGAATGATAAGAAGCGCATGGCCAGGCTGAGGAACAGCCAGCGCGAGGGCTCTGAGGCAGCTATATGCTTGGTCCGTTCCAGAAACAGAAGGTCATGTGCTTGAAGCGTAATGAACAGTGCGGCTGGACACGTAGGCAAAAGGCAGATAACAGGAGTTTAGATTTCAGTTAAATGCAATTGGGAGCCTTAGGAGGAAAAAGACATGTGATGGGTAAAATTAACAGGGCACTGCTGCTGTCCTGTGGAAAAGGACGTGTTTTCACTAATTTGCTTTATTTTCTATGTCCCTAGGAGGCTGAGCCCAGGGCTGATTTGACTTGACACACCTAACACTACGCTTGGCATACTGCAGGCACGCAATAAATGTAGGCTGACTAAAATTAACGAAGGAAGAAGTAAAGGCACGGTTAATACCTTAACCTTTACTGGCATCCTCTGTTGCAAGATACCTCCCAAAGCAAACTGATTGCTTTGCAAATATTGACTTGACATTATTTAGACTGAAATAAATATAAATCTCCTACGTGGTAATGGTAGAGCTGTCTCTAGTCACATACCCACACAGAAGCTCAAAGAGGAACACTTCTTACTTCGTGCTCCTCTGTGTAGTTTTCAAAATCGTTTGCTTGCTTATTGTATTAATCTTGCAATACTATCCAACATTAGGATTTCCTTTTTTCCTGTTTAATAAGAGGTAAGCGGGGCGGGGGGCTGGGTGGGGGAGCACCCAATTCCAGTAACTTACTCTCCTGTTGTCGAAACACTGCTGACTTGGGATACACGGGCACTGTGGAAGGAAGCAAAGAGAAAGCCAGGTTAGATGGAGGACCAGAGACTGGGAACCACACATCCGAAGGGGATCTCAGGCTTAAAGTGTCAGCCAGGCCCTGAGGGACCCTCGCACGATGTTTTAGCATCCCCTGATGGATGCCGATTTTCACTTGTTTCTAAATTAGAGATGGCCCTGGGTATTTATTCCTGAAGTGTTTTTTGTTTTTTTTTCTTCCTCTCTCCATTTTAAAGATGTCCATGACAAGACAATTTCACAAGTGACCTTTGAAAACTCTAGGGAATAGAGGACAAGGAACCCACAAGCCTATTTCTAAACCATTTTTCTAAGCCACCTTCCCTTCCTAAATTCCTCAAGATAGACAATACATCAAGCTTTATAATGTTTCACCTGATTTACAGCTCTTTGGTGGAACATTTCTAAACTTCCTCTACTTTCCTATTTTCTCTAAAGCCTGAACTCCTTTAAAAGTCTTAAAAAGTAGTCAATGTAAGGTGGGAGGTGAAATTACTGGTAAAGAACACTATTTGATTAGCACCCTTCCTAACTTCGCCCTCTTGCCTGCACTCTGTGTTCACATAACCACAGTGAGGGGGTAGGCTGGCACCTATTTTAACTGTATCAATATCAACACATTCACATTCTGCCCTCTAGGGCTTAGTCAGCTTCTAAATCAATAATCAAAAGTATCAATGCTTAAAAAAAAAAGAGAGATCAGAATAAATATTTAGTGCATGTCAAACCACAGTTTTGCCTAATAGATCTCTTCTCTCCCATTTTCTTCCTTCTTTGTAGAAGATACCTGATGAAAATAAAAGGTGTTAATGACCAATATTGGTGGCTGCCTTTCAAGCACTCCAAACACGCTAATTTTTATGGTATAATTTTCAACTTATGAACATGCTGCTTTGGAAACATCTTTTGAGGTTTTCTTCATGTAAAGAAATGTGTATATTTCTTCATGTAAAAGATATGTGTATATCTTATCTCCTGCAACTCAGAATCTAAGTGCCTCAATGGACTTTATGGTATTTCTCATTTTCTTTCATTAGACTCCCTACCACCACCATCAGCTGCCTCCTGCACACCTAGCATAGAACTCATTATCTCAGAGGTGATCAACAGACACCCACTCTAGCTGTAGAGAATTTCCTTTGGTTAAAGCTGCAGCTCTTTTTTTTTTTTTTAATATATTTTATTGATTTTTTACAGAGAGGAAAGGAGAGGGATAGAGAGTTAGAAACATCGATGAGAGAGAAACATCGATCAGCTGCCTCCTGCACACCCCGCTACTGGGGATGTGCCCGCAACCAAGGTACATGCCCTTGACTGGAATCGAACCTGGGACCCTTCAGTCCGCAGGCCGATGCTCTATCCACTGAGCTAAACCAGTCAGGGCAAGCTGCAGCTCTTTGTCATAGCCACAGACCATAATCAAATCCCAGAAAATCCACCTAAAACAATCTATTGTGCACATGGGAAACTGATGAGAAGAATCTTAATTAATAAATGAATCAATGAACAAACATACAAATACATACACCCTAACACTTAATCAGTATTGACTGTTTCAGACACTGTGCTAAGTAGTTTTACAAAGATTTTCTCATTTTTTTCTTTACAATAACCCTATGAGGTATGTTCTATTGCTTTCTTTTCCATATTTTCAGGTGAAGAGGTTAGAAAGGCTAAGTAATTTGCCCACAGTCATGAGCTAAGAAGTAAATTATTTGGGATTTGAACCAAGAAAATGGTTAGCTCAGAGTGTGAGCTCTTAATCGCTACACGAGACTTTTAATCACTTACTTACTAGGAGAGAAACTCACCAGAGACATCTTTGTATATGGAGCCCTGCGTTTAGGTATTTTACTGTGCTTTTCATCACAACCATTCCTCCTCTGCCTCACAATGCCTGTTATTCACTGTGGCTCCCAGGTTATATAACCAGCAACAAATCCTTGGCTGGTCTGTCCTTAACTGGAACAGACATTCCTGCTTTTGATGCTTTGTGGCTTACACTCTGTAAATTCAACACTGTATAATTAACTCCGGTACTCCATTTCTCAATGCAGTTATACAACCTTGGTTTTGGGAGCAGGGACCAATGTAAATACTGACCGGGGGAGCCAGGAGAGGAAAAAGAATGTAGATCTGCTAGATGCTAAAAACATCCCCAACACATACAGGTATAATTAGCCAATTAGCCCCCCATGCCATCTCAGAATGAAGAGGTAGATCTCCTCTCTTTCCTTCTACACACTTTTGACCTGAACTTATTTTTGCTTATTAAAGCACACACTGATATTTTTATGTTTCTTTTGGGGGACGGGGGGCACAAAAAAGAAAGGCAATGGACAAAGGGATAATAAGATGGTAACAAGCAGGACATGGTTCTGAGGTTACTAACTCTCTAAGTAAGTGCTTCTCAAACTCTAATGTGTATCAGAATCACCTGGGATCTTGTTCATACAGATTTGGGTTCAGTAGGTCCAGGTGTGGGGAAGGGAAAGCCGAGATTCTGCATTTCTAACAAATTCCCCCATGATTCTGATGCTCTTGATTTATGGAACACACTGATTAGCAAGGGTCTAAATGCCGCAACTAAAAATTCTTCAAATTTCTTCAATATTTATCTAATTCCTTAGATACCACAATAGCTGTTTTTAAACATTCTAATCTAAGTAATGAAGGTATGGTTTGGAAATCTTATGCTAAGCTGAGTGAATAAAAGGCAAAACATAAAATTCCCCTCACAGCTTTATGAAAACTACCTGAACCATCTAAATAAGTCTCAAAAAGCTTTTATCAGCCCAGCCAGTGTGGCTCAGTGGTTGAGTGTCAATCTTTGAACCAGGAGGTCCTGGTTTGATTCTAATCAAGGGCACATGCCTGGGTTGCGGCCTAGATCCCCAATAGGGGGCGTGCAGAAGACAGCTGATCAATGATTCTCTCTCATCATTGATGTTTCTATCTCTCTCTCCCCCTCCCCCTTCCTCTTTGAAATAAATAAAAATATAGATTTAAAAAACTGTTTAAAGCCTTTATCAGAATGCAAAATGAATGGATAAATCAATAATAAAATCATTCATTTTTACTAGCATAACATTATTAAGTCAAATTTATGAAAACTTAATCAAACTTATTTGATTATTTCTTTAATAGTCTTTTGGAGTTTTTGCATACTTAATGTGTCCATATTTTCATATTTTTCTAATAGAATTTCTCTAAAGAAAGTACTCTGAGAACATTTTCTATTGGGAATCGGAAAAGAGAAGTTCTGGTCTTAGTTTTGCAGTTAAATAGCTGTAATCATAGACTACTGGTTAGCTTGGCTGCACTGGATTGGTTTCTTCATACAGGAAATGTAAGGCTTGGCTACTGGTCTCTGAGGTTTTCTTTCAGTTTGAAAAGTTTATTGCCCTATCATTTAAATCATTACAAAAGGGATACCAAAATGGCTTTGGTTAGGGATACCAAAACTGTAAATAGCATTTACCATTACTTCTCCCTCCGTAGTTCCTGTGGGATGTGCTTAACAATTCACCATAAGATTTCTAAGAATATTTAATGTCAGAAATAGGGTCTATTTCCATAGCTACAACTGGCTTCTGGAGGTAATTCTAAAACATTGACAAAAAGGTGATAAGCAAATTAGCTACATGAAAGGTAGAGGTTTCCTTCATCTACATGCATGTAGTTTGTTTTTTATCCTCGGCAATCAGCTAAGAATAATTTTTTTCAGAGCCCTTGACTCATTTACTAAAAAAAGTTCTTACTTATGCAATATGAAACATTTAAATATGGAAGAGTTCATTTCTTAATGTTGATAAAGCAAGTATCCAAAACTGAAAGAAATAAGCTTATGTGCAGACTCCAGCATTATGGTCAATTTCATTACCCAAGCCTGCTGTAAGTGATGCAACTGAATTTTCTATTGCTATGATCATTTAAAATAGATTCTAAGCCTACTCTGAAATATATTTTATGAAATATATTTAGGCTTTATCTCTATTAGCAAAACCCAAACTGCATTTTATAAGCTGATTATGCTCAGTAATACTAGTATGTAAAATTTGCATGTGATAAAATGCACAGATGCCTGCTGACAAGTGAGTCTTTAAAATTAGCTCTCTTGACTTGAAATAAAGACATTTACATATAAAAAGAAAAAAGTTTCAAATCTACTGAAACCAGACATAAAACAGCATGTTTTTTTTTCTATATTTACTCTTTTATATGTGTATAAAACCCTACCTGTAATAAAAAACCGTTTTAATAGGAACCATTGGGTCTAACAGAATTATCCTTTTTCTCTAGAAAATAGTAACTACAATTACTCAATTTTATCTATCTATTTATTTATTTTCATTTTTTAAAATTCTCACACAAGGACATGTTTTTCGTTGATTATAGAGAGAGAGGATGGGAGAGGGAGAGAGAGAGAAAGAAAAACATTGATCGGTTGCCTCCCACATGGATCCCGACCGGGAATGGAACCTGAAACCTGGGTATGTGCCCTGACTGGGAATCAAACCCATGACCCTTCAGTGCACAGGACCACGCTCCAACCAACTAAGACACACTGGCCAGGGCTTATGCGATTTTTTTAATGAGCAAGAATTTAAAATACAATTATTTGATTAAGCTTCAGGATAAAGACCGTGTAACTAATCATCAAAATGGCTACAACTCTTAATTTGTCTATTTAACAGAATACAGTATTTTTAGTATTATTTTTAAAAATATATTTTTATTATTGACTTCAGAGAGGAAGGGAGAGGGAAAGAGAGATAGAAACATCAATGATGAAAGAGAATTGCTGATCTTTTGCCCAATGTTTTCTTCTAAGAGTTTTCACTCTTACATTTAGGTCTTTGATGCATTTTGAGTTAATTTTTTGCATCTGGTGTTGGCTAAGGGTCCAACTTCATGCCTTTGCATGTGGATACCCCGTTTTCCCAGCACTATTTGTTGAAAAGACTATCCTATGACAATTTTTGAAAATACACCCCACCCCCCACCCCTTAGGAGACTCAGAATCTTGGCCAGTGAAACCCAGATACCTTTAAAGAGCTCCACATACTTCATACCATAAAGAGCTATAATTAAAAGAAATTTAACAGGTGTTGACAAAGATATGGAGAAACTGAACTCTTGTGCATTACTAGTGAAAATGCACTTTAAATAGTTAAGATGGTAAATTTTACATTATGTATATTTTCACAATTTTAAAAGTGATTAAAATGGCAAAATGTGTTATTTTTATTTTATCACAAAAAAAAAGAAAAAAGAAAGAAAGAAGCTCATAGGCAGCAGTGATGTGCCTCCTTGGTTCAGAAACACTGTGCTAATAAAAGGACAAGGAAAACAAATATTTTAAATGTGCAGTTATTTGTTTCTAAAGACACCCACATATCCAGCTGACTTTATCATCGTGGGGGGAAAAATCAAGTAGGTAAGTAAATAGCCTGCTTGTTGGTTCCGCTTGTTAGTCAGGAGCTCCAAACAGACTTATAAACAAATATTATGTCTGATATGCTATGTTTCTCCAAACTACCCCATCTAAAAATGAGAGATTTTTACCTCAGAATGATAATTCGTAAAATATACAGCATGCTTAAGAAGAAAAATAAACTGTTAAAATTTACTAAAGTATGACCAAAAAAATCATAAACCTATAAACTCTAGCACAAGTTGTTTGGAAAGGAAATCCCCAAAAAGCTACTTAAAAATAATCTAGGAAGAATTTTTCCACATATCAAAGTAGGAGTGGTATAACTCCTAGATTTCACCAAATGTCAGGTAATATTTTAATCTGAATTTATTCCTTCAACAGAAATCCTACCCTTAAAAGACCTTCATAAAATTGATGATTGCTAGATTCGAGAAATAATAATAATAAAAAAAATTAACACAATCCTAAAGAATGAGTTTGTATGCCAAACAGCTAATTTAGAAATAGATTGATTTGATGTTCCGGATTCAGAAAAATTAGAAAACATAAAATACTGAAAATGACCCTAAGTAATTCCAAATCTGCTAAAATAGTAATTTGGCTTCAATTTGTACGTCTTAAACTTGACTGAATTTGATAAAGGCTGTCAGTGTTAAGGTTTCAGTGGAGAACAAAATGAGAAAGGGAAAGCAGAGGAAGATCAGGGTAGTTGCTACAAGATGGGCATTAGGTAAGCACGGAGGCACCATTTGAAGGCCAGGTGAGCTGGTTAGAGCCCACTGGACCAGACTGGTTATAGGTATGTAGCCTCTGAAGCACATATGTAGGATTTTGATAAAGCACAGGAAGGACAGGTTGTAGGTATACAGGCTATACATATAAGCCAAGAAATTGGAAAGAAGGAATTCAAAGGTCGAATTCTGATGGGATGGGATAAGGATAGGGTCTGACTCTGGCCATAAGAAACATGAAGGTAGTGTAGGTGAGGTGGGAGCAGGCAGAGATGAGGAGAAATAGAAAGTGGAGATTAAGAATCCAGTGGGAATAACCACAGAAATCAAAACCTGGGTTTGTAAGACACCGAAGACTCAGATGAACAGAAGTGAACTAGCAACAGATCCCAGCTAGATCTGACTGCATGCCAGGCAAAATAAATCAGACCGTAACAGGCTGAACACGGCACAGAGGAACACCTACAGCAAAAGTTGCGTTGATGCCAATCTGAGCAATTGAGGTAGGGGCTCCTTTTCTGGGATTCCAGCCTAGACTATGAAAGAGGCCAGGTATGGACATCCTCCAAGAATGCTCTTCACCTTAAGTTGGCCTGTTCATATTTATTTTGTGGCAATCTCACTAAGGATTTGGCATAACCTGTCCTTCCCTTTCATTTCCTTAATAACCTCAACAGGGCGGGTAATCTCTAATGAGCATCTGGGGAACAATGACAGCTCCTGTTTAAGCTACTGTAGCTGCAATACACTTGCCACATGGGACAGCGGCAGGTGTACATTTGTGGCTACTATTTCTTTCCTTTAAAAAAGAACAAATGGCTCTGTGGTGAGTTAGGTAAGGTTGGAGAAGTACTGAAATTAGAGAACACACAGTTCTTAACATAGAATATACTTATTCTACACTAAGGAGATATGTCTATTTATAACAGCCCTGCCTTACTATGGAAAAGACGAGAAGTGCCCTAAGCCAGTTTGGTTCAGTGGATAGAGCGTCGGCCTGCAGATCATAGGGTCTTGGGTTTGATTCTGGTCAAGGGCACGTACCTTGGTTTCAGGCTCCTCTCAAGCCAGGGCCCTGGTCGGGGTGTGTGCAGGAGGCAACCAATCGACGTGTTTCTCTCACATTGATGTTTCTCTCAGTCTTTTCTTCTCTCTTCTACTCTCCCTAAAAATCAATGGAAAAATATCCTCAGATGAGGATTAAAAAAAAAAAAAAAAAGAAGAAGAAGAAGAAAAGAAAGAAAGAAAGAAAGAAAAGACTAAAGGCAACTTAAGAGTGCAGTAGACTAACTTGTGGTTCAGCCATGACTGTTAAAAGAGAACTGCAATCACGAAAGTGAAATTCTACAAGGTGAAAAGTAGAGCAAGGTAACGACTGAAATGCCTCTCTGGCTCCCTGTCCTGCATTCCACCTCCTCTCCTAGCCACAGGAGGGTCTGGAGCCACCGCTAGTACACTGTGTGCTTCCAGCTCGAGCCTCCAGCTTAGCGATTTTCAACTGGTGTGCCACAAGCATTTTTAAAACATGCAATACCTGACTCTTTAGTCAGGGGCACTGCCCTCTTTTCCCTTAGATTGTCAAATAAAAAAAATGACAATAGTCAATACAACCATAGCTGCCCTATGTGAATGAATCGAAATTATACCTTTTTTTTTGTTAGATCAGCAAAAAATATTTTTTTTGGTATGCCACAGAATTTTAGTAATTATTTTGTGTGTCATGAGATGACAAAGGTTAAAAATCTTTACCCCAAACACAGATTCCGTCTTGTTGTTAAGCATTCATTTGCTCTTATGAGAGGTAGCACAAAAGCACACTAATTTATAAATTAAATCATCAGTGGACAAGTTATGTTTCTAGTCCAAAATTCTAGAAGTACTTAATCATAATTAACAATCATGTTTTCTTTCTTCTACTTGAATTCTTTCTGTTAGAAAAGTTAATCTCTAACCAGCCATGCAAATAATTTGGGGGCAAAAAAAGATTTATGTTTTACTAATATGTTCTCCCAGCTTCATGTCAAGTGCATAATAAACAAAAGCTAAATTAACCTGTACCAATCTAATTCTAACATAATTTTTAAGACTATTACAATGTTATTCAGAAAAAACTGCATGTGAAATTTTAATTTCAAGCCAAATAATTATGATTTTTGCATTTATGAAATAGTTCCACTAAGTTTAAATTTTCCTCATGTGAAAAGAATTCCTGCTGGTAACTTCCTTTTTTTTTCACTTGACCTCTACTGTAAATGTGGGTTAGTATACATATTCATTCTTTTTCCTAATTTTTATCATATTTTAGTCTTTATGACTCTTAACAATATTAATTTTCTTTACACTCTTTTACCTTCATTTTGCTAGTATAGAATTTCTTTTTCAAGACTTCTTTGTTAGTCTAGGTAATTACAAAAATTATCACACTATAAGACACAATTCTGTGTCCTTGAGGATTTATGACTTATAAGCCCATTTCTCCCATCTGCTTTTTACAATAGTGGTTAAAAAAAATAAAATTTAAGACTATGTAAAACATAGGTTGATGTTATCTAGAGTAATAAATACAAGATCGTCAGAGAACAAATAGTTCTCATTAGTTGGCAAGATCCTGTGTTTTAATCTTCTGTATTATGTAAAACTTAATTTCCATTAATATAGGATAATCATGTTTGATATTATTGTATTTACATAATGAATACCAGCGTCACCATGTGCTCAGCAACACCGTCTCGTGTGCTGACAGTAACTGCACAGTTGAGATAGCCTATGAACCTGAATATGCTGACCTGGTTAGCAGGAAACCAGGAGGAATCAAATGGACCACCATGTTGTCTCGGACAGAAACCTCAAATGTCCCCTCTCTTGCCACAAAGTGACTACGCAATAAGCTTCAAGTCACTAACGGCCAGAACACTAGTGGAAAGAAAGCAGTTACTTGGCTAAGCCTGAAGTCCTAAGACATATTTCTGAACTATTGGCGCTTGAATTAACGTCTATATCTAATGATTGCCACAATCAGATTAAAAAATAAATATACAAACTATGTATCACACATCCTGAACAGTTCTTAAAAAAATAGGTTTCAAAATTGAGAAAAATTTTAGCAATTTTAAAAAATTTATTTTATTGATTTTTTACAGAGAGGAATAGAGAGTTAGAAACATCGATGAGAGAGAAACACCGATCAGCTGCCTCCTGCACACCTCCCACTGGGGATGTGCCCGCAACCAAGGTACATGCCCTTGACCGGAATCGAACCTGGGACCTTTCAGTCTGCAGGCCGACGCTCTATCCACTGAGCCAAACTGGTCAGGGCAAAACTTCAGCAATTTTAACTTTAATTAATATGGTAATACTATTTTCAAATATATTTTCTAAGCCTCTGAAGTAGATAGGTAGCGAGGAAAGAAATGCAATAAGAAAAACTTGGCTATACCCAACTTGAACGGTTCACTAAAAATCACATTAATATGCAAAGCAAACGTTTTAGTCTGGAGAGATGTGATCCACTCCAACATTCTGTAAACTTACCTGCTTTAAAAGTTGGTATTTTAGCATTAAAAGCTTTAGAAAATAATCCCGAACTCCATAACCTTACTGAATGTTTACTTTCTCATGCCACTACTACACAGGAAATGAGTTAACATAACCTAAAGCTTCTTCAGCAGGTAAGCCTTGTGCTGCCACTCCTCCCCAGCCTCTAACTACAGGAGAAAAAAGATTTTAAATTTGGGTTACAGTCTAATTATCAGGAAGTTTTTGAAGTTAAAATGGCTACTTTAACATTTCTGCATTTTAACACAAAATATCTTATTTTAGTGTTTTCAACTATATTAAAATTTGTTTCAAGATTTGTTAAACCAAAGAGGGGGAAACCAGAGCATGAACAACATGGCAAGAAGTTCCAAAGAGCTCAGTCTGGCCATAATGTAGAATATTCTATGGAAAAGAATTAAAATGGACAAAGAGACCCAAAGAAGCCTCAACCCCCCTCCATTCCCTGTAACAGACCAACAACAATCAAATAAGTACCTCAAACAGAAAGGTGACATGGGTCTTTCATCCTCCTGTGAACTAAAAGAAAATACATTTTGAATTAATATAATTTCTATGAATATTATATTATATCGATTTTACTTAAAACTCTGTCCTGTCACAAATTTTGTCTTGACACATTAGAGCAGGGGTGGGGAACGTACAGCCCACGGGCTGTATAAGGCCCTCAAAATCATTTGGTCTGGGTGAGTTCATTAAATGTTTGACCAAATATTGCAGGCCAATTTTTAGGTTGATAATTTTGTATGGCCCTCGAATGATGTTATAAATATCCCAATGGCTCAAGGTTCCCCACTACTGCATTAGAGCTAAACTCACGATGCAGTAAGGTGAGTAAAAGACACTTTGCCTTGGACCGAACCAAAGTCAATTACTTCTTCATGGGAGACCATCAAGGGAGGTTTCTTTCAAAATTAGCTGAAAGCAAAATAATTCAACATGGTACTTTCAAGAGGAAGATAGGCCAGGCAGAGCAAGATAAATATCACATGATCTCACTCTTTGTGGAGTATAATGAACAACATAAACTGATGAACAAAAACAGAACCAGAGTTATAGAAGCATCGAATAGACTGTCCAACCTATGAGGGAAGGCAGGGGAGGGGGAGGGTAAGAGATCAACCGAAGGGCTTGTATGCATGCATATGAGCATAACCAATGGACACAGACGGGGGAGAGATGGGGGGTGGGGGGGGGGTGACCGGGGAGAGGTCAATGGGGGGAAAAGGAGACTTATGTAATACTTTAAACAATAAAGAACTTAAATTAAAAAAAAAAGAGGAAGCTTTTTATTACCTTATTCTACAACCCCAATCCAAGTATTCATATATTGTATCTAAATTCTTAAATGATTACATACTCAGTTATCTCAATAAAGCTAATTATAGCTCATTAACATGATGATGAAAGAAACAGCTCTCAAAAATATTCCTGTTAAGGTGTGAGCCACTTCAAAAAACGATAGCCTGGCAATGAAAAGCGCAGCGGTAAACGGCACTCCTGCTCTCTGTCTTCTGTATTGCTTTAAGTATTAACGCGTGTAGATGATAGGAGAGAACATAATGAAATCATAAAAAAGAGTTTACGTTTCCCAAACAACAGAGAAGCAATATGAAGCTTATAAAAGTATTCAATTTTAAAAATGTAAATTAGATACCACAATAAAATTATTTTTTTCCTTTCTTTAACATGGTTTTCTTCTTTCTGAGAAATGACCTCAAAACAAAGAAGGAGTCTCTGTGCCCTGCAGTGTCTCCTGGAGTAGTCTTCCAGCTTTTGTGATTGTGCACTCATATAAAATTAGGTTTGCTTTTCTTTTTTTAAAAAAATATGTATTTTTTTTACTTCAGAGAGGAAGGGAGAGGGAGAGAGAGAGATAGAAACATCAATGATGAAGGAGAATCATTGATCGGCCGCCTCCTGCACGCCCCACACTGGAGATCGAGCCTGCAACCTGGGCGTGTGCCCTGACTGGTAATCGAACCTTGACCTCCTGGCTCACAGGTAGATGCTCAACCACGGAGCCACGCCAGACGGGCAGGTCTGCTTTTCTTAATGCTTCACAAGCTTGTGTGTCACCCTTGAGCGGGGGCCATGCCCATCTTCTCTGTGTCGTGCCCATTGTAGTCTATGTGCTGCCGAAGGGAGCGCTAAAATTAGTTTGTAAGCAGCCACTCCCCTCAATATATAACTGAGTATTATGCACATCATTAAGCAAATAAAAAGTAGAAATGTAAAGTGTTAGATAAAAATAAATAGAAGCTCTAATATTTTTTCTTGTACCCCTATTGTGAAATCTTATATACCACTTGGGGTGTATACTACCTTTGGGGAAACAACTAGTTAACTTTTGTTTTCTCTTTCTCGCTCTCACCTACTTTTAAATATGTTTAAGCATCATTAATGAAAAGGGAAGTTTGCTTCAATTGGTAATATTACACTGGCAATCACCAAAATCTTATTACAAAGCTATTCACACACACACACACACACACACACACACACACACACACACCCCACCCTAGAAGCTGGAAATGTCTTAACATTTTATTTTTTTAAAGTATAATTTTATTGATTTCAGAATGGAAGGGAGAGGGAGAGAGAGAAACATTAATGATGAGAGAGAATCATTGATCGACTACCTCCTGCACACCCCACACTAGGGATTGAGCCCACAACCCGGGCATGTGACTTTGACTGGAGTCGAACCCGGGACCCTTCAGTCCGCAGGCTGACGCTCTATCCACTGAGCCAAACCGGCCGGGGCTTAACATTTTAGTTGGAAGATGGCACAAAGTATGAAATACTATTTTTCATTCTCTCGAGATTTTGGTATCCAATTTCAGTATCACTTAGCTGTTCTAATGTTTATGCTGCCAAAGATTTTAATGTTTGTAAGTGATTGTGCCAATTCTTCCCACGGGAAGGGTAAGCAGTGAATTGGCTTATTATCAACTCTAATGTGGACGGGCTTGTAGAATTAAGTTGAAGAGCTGGAAAGGCAGAGGTAACTACACCTGCGATGTGTGCAGGTGTCTTGAGAAGAAACCCCCAGGAGCAGTGCTATTATCGGAAGTGGTAAGCCAAACTGATACAAGGAGCTTACACATTTGACTTTAAAATATTCCTTGAAAGTACTTAAATTATGAACATATTAGAATTAAGTTTATTTCCTAATCAGGGATTTGGTGTCAAAAAGTACTAATTATAACCAACAGGATGCAAAAAGGCTGCAACTAAAAACCCGTAATGATTTTATTTGAGAAAAACTGCCTCCATGTGTTATAAAATGGACACCGTATTTAATAT
This sequence comes from Cnephaeus nilssonii, assembly GCF_951640355.1. NCBI lineage: Eukaryota > Metazoa > Chordata > Mammalia > Chiroptera > Vespertilionidae > Cnephaeus > Cnephaeus nilssonii. Next base: position 60,141,443 of record NC_137072.1, on the reverse strand, counting down.
TTCTTTGCCCAGAACAGATCCTTAACTCTAACATGTGACACATTATAATGAAAATTAACACGGGTACTTTAGTGAACATTTAATTATCAATATGGTTGGCTTGCTTAGAATTTAGAAGTGCTTTTGGTAGATGATTTACAGTGAGATGCTGTAGCGTTCTGAACACAGCTGTTCATGTGTTTTGGCTAAATTTCTTTGTAGCAAACAAAGACAATCAAAATCAGACAATCCTTCCTTCCTTCACACCTTCTCCCCCTCAATCAGCAGCAGTCTACAAGGCACCAATCCACGCCAAGAAGAACAATATAATTTGAAAAGAAAATGAGAATGGCACAGCCGGCTTGGCTGACCTATGAGCCAGGAGGTTGTGGTCCAATTCCCAGTCAGGGCTCATGCTTGGATTACGGGCTTGATCCCCGGAGTGGGGCTTGCAGGAGTCAGCCCATCAATGATTCTCATTATTGATGTTTCTATCTCTCTCTCCTTTTCCCTTCCTCTCTGAAATCAACAAAAAAATATATATTTTTTTAAAAAATGAAGATCCCAGCTGGCATGGCTCAGTGGTTGGTAGTCGACCTATGAACCAGGAGGTCATGGTTCAAATTCCGGTTAGGGCACATACATGCCCAGGTTGCAGGCTCAATCCCCAGAGCGGGGTGCACAGGAGGCAGCCAATCAACCTTCTCTCTCATCATTGATGTTTCTAGCTCTCTCTCCCTCTCCCGTCCTCTCTGAAATCAATAAAAATATATATATTTTTAAAAGTTAAGAAAATGAGGATAAATAACCAATTCTTATAGTTAATTGGCATAGTCCTCTTTCCCCTCTCATAAAAGTACCCATGTCTGAAGTTTAGTAATGTAATCTTAATAAATGTATAAATTTTGAAACAATGAAAGCATTGATTTCAAATAGGTTAATTCAATTAATTGTAAAACACCGATTTTAAAAGCAATTTTAAGGAAAAATGGCCAAGGGCAATTCTTCCAAATAGGTTTGAGAAAATAAGCTTTTCCACAAAATTTACATAGGAGAATGCAAAACATCTCACATGAACACCATTCCTACGTCTGTGCAAAATGGGTGTAGTGCTATTATTGCAGGCCCCAGACATCTATTATAGAGATTATTCATGCCTGTTTATGGTTTTGTGTTACTCTCCCAGGCATGCCCAATTATATGAAATCAGTCCTATTTTTGCCTAAATTTTAAATTGAGAATCAATTCTAATTCACTTTTAATTAAAAAAAAAGTGCATGTAATGTAGAGGAAAGAAGGAATGTGTGTCATGAAATTAAGCCAGTGACAAACTGTAACAACTTGGAATTCATTCAATTTCCTCTGGTTGCTAGTATGAACCCCATATTTTAATCATTTCCTGTTTGCTGACTCTGAAAAAATGGCCCAGCTTAAGCAGCTAATTCACTTGCTTTTATTTAAAATTTTTTTTTCAAACATATACTGAGAGATTTGGGCAATGAACTCATGTATGTCAGGCACTCAGGCGCTTCATGTCCTCAGACTGTGGTATTACACTCTCTACAAACAATTGCCGGTGGGAAGGAATTTATCAAACCCATCCAAGTAATAGTCCAAATCTAAGAAGCTACGAAAGAGGATGATGATAACGCAGATATTCGCGTTTCAGTAGGGTCCTATCTAACTTGTTTTTCAACACGGCACAACACTGGTAAGTGCAGAGAAATGAGTGACACCTAGTCTTAGACTCTTCACGAGCTGGAATAATTTCTAGGTGGGAGCCACAGAAGGCAATGCCTATCGGTTTAATTACACAGCAGCTAACTGAAATCATGAAAATCATGGTGTTTTCTATGTCTAAGGAAAACCAAGTACTGTTGGGAGAATTCCCAGAGTGAGGTGTTCAGACTGGACTTTCAATTACTGGGTCAAAAGCACCATTCCATTCAATTCCCTTTTGAAACATTCCAATTAGTCCAACTTTCTAACTGGTTAATGTGGCTGGCTACCAAAATAATTAACATAATCTGTATATTTACGTAGTTACACGCTTTACATTTTCAAGTGATTTGAGCTGCAAGAAATAGTTTGTGTTCCCTGAGGACAGAAAAACAAATAAATGCTAAGGATTCCATTCTATTCATTGAAAAAAACTAGGAAAACTATCTACGGGGGCTTAAAAAGAAAAACAAAGAGCAAAAAGGGAGAGAGGAAATGAAGGACACGTGAAAGGATAAAATTAACAGTACTAAGTAAACGTTTTTATGGAATTCAGGTATGTTTTTTGTGTTTTTTTTCATGTTGCAACAGAATGTGCTAAGAATTTTCTTAGAGAATGATCAGGTGAGTGGAGTTAATTAGCACATTTTCTTCCCTCCCTCCCTCTCTTCCCCCCTCCCTCCCTTTCTTCTGCAAAACACCAAGTGCCACACTTACCGGAGCATTTTTTAAAAATATATTTTTATTTATTTCAAAGAGAAAGGGGAAGAGAGAGAGATAGAAACATCAATGATTAGAGAGAATCACTGATTGGCTGCCTTCTGCACAGCCCCTACTGGGGATTGAGCCAGCAACCCAGGCATGTGCCCTTGACCGGAATCGAACCTGGGACCTTTCAGTCTGCAGGCCAAAGCTCTATCCACTGAGCCAAACCGGCTAGTGCTTACTGGAGCATTTGTGATGTATGCACAGTCTCAGGCAAGGCCATGCCCCACTACAGCTGGGGAGTGATGTAGCAGGATGTTCTGCTACAGGTTTTTGGTTTGGCCCCATTTGGGAGCATGGAAAAAAAGAATCTCTCCGTGTTTTTTTTAAACAAATGTAAAAGTTTTCAGATTGGTAGGTAGCTAAGAGTTCGCCGCTGTAATTTTGGGGAATATTTTAATATATATACTTCCTTATTGTAAACCCAAGCAGTTTTGTTTACCATTTTATTATTTGTATATTGTGACTAAAATTGCAACACCGAGCCAGTAGGAAGAAAAACAAACTACTGAAGTTCAAGAGCAAATGGATTTTCCTGACTAAAGGGTTAAGTGTGAAGAGCTGAAGCTGTTACTATTCACAGGACAGGCATTTTAGCCAACACTAAGAGGTATTATCTTGGAGGCAAAACAGACAAAACAAGAATTCCAAAAATTTAGAATGCCCCCTCCACCGATAATATAGAAAAATGTTTCTACGACTTTCTTTCTTCCCATGCTACCTTTTTAAATGCCTAGTGGAAATTTGAAACATATTGTTATGGGTTCAATTGTGTCCCTTCAAAAAGATATGCTGAACCCCTAACCCATATGTCAGAAAGTGACCTTATTTGGAGATAGGGCATATACAGAAGTGATCAAGTTAAGATGAAGTTATTAGAGGGGCGGGAGTCCTTATGACAAGGGGCAGTTTGGACACAGAGACAGGCACACAGGGAGAACGCCACGTGAAGATGGGAGTTATGCTGCCACACGCCACGCTGGAGAGATCCCGCAGCGCCTCAGTGGGAGCTCGGCCCTGCCAACACATTGACTTGGGACTTCTGGCCCCCAGGACAGGGGGGCGATAACTTCCTATTGTTCTGAGTCCTGGTTTATGGTACCTGTTACAGCAGCCCTAGGAAACCAATACTTCTGCTAATTATTTTTCTAAATTCAGAAATAAGAATCTGCCTAACAAAGGTGTCTCCATCTTACAAAAAGGTTGTGCTCTGAAAATGCATTTATAGGAATGTTACGACTAGAATCAAGTTCCCAGACTGACATAGGGGTTTGATTTCCAGGCCTATACTATCCTCTCATTCTAATGATCTATCCTCAATAAGTAGTCCAGATACTATATTTTTAAAGACTTTTGGCCATGATCCAAAACATTTTACATCATGACATTACAAATAAACTTAAAATGGACATACATTTCATAAAATTATTCTTACTTTGTTTGGATAATTTATGTTTTGTTATTTTTATGTAAAATTATATAAAATATGGGTCACAACCTGCTAAACTAGTTTTATGACCATTAATAGGTCATGACCCACATTGAAAAACATGTCTAAAACACTATGCCAAACACACTTCTCCCCTGCTTGATGCATAGAATGCACACTCAATGAATATCTATATATATAAAAGTGTAATACGCTAAGTGTCCAAACAATTGGTTGACCATTCTGTCGATGGCTCGACCAGTCGCTATGACATGCACGGACCACCAGGGGGCAGACGCTCTGACCAGTAGATTAGCTTGCTGCTGGGGTTCAGTGAATCGAAACTGGGTGAGATGGGTCAGGCATGCCCTGGAGCCCTCCCGCAGTCCCTCCCCAGCTGGCAGGCCCCCATTGGCCCTGATATCCGGCCAGGCCGAGGGACCCTGCCCGTGCACGAATTCATGCACCAGGCCTCTAGTTTTTAAATTGAGATCCCACAAGACAGAGAGAAAACACCTTTTCCTTTTCTGCTCCACTTCCAGAATCAGCTCTGGGCCCAAGAAGGACAGATTTTGTTGAGTGTGGATGGCAGAGAAAAGCACAGAGAAGAGGTGGGTCCAGAGACACTCAGCAGTGCACATGGGGATGGAGTTCTGGAAGGCCATGGGGAGCTAACAGTCTCTTTTAACTATTCTTTTCCTGGTTGTAACAAGGGATGGTGTCAAGGAGACACAGGGACGAACCAACACTCTCTTTGGGTTCCTCCTTACTGTACCACTGTGGCACCCTATCACCTGCATTCTATCTTTTAGATTCACAGGAACATCTCATTCTATTTCAATCTCATTCACCCAGCTAAATTCCATCTTTGATGACCTTCTGATTGACAGCCTGAACGCTGAGAAATCGGAGGGGGTTGAGGGTATGTGTGTGCATGGGGGGAAGAGGGTCTGTAAGCAGGGAGGGTGCGGATGCTTTATCAAGGGAACCATAACCACCTATGACATGTCCAAGGTTCACCAGGGGATCACACTTCACAGGGGACCCTGGCTGAAGACATGTTTAGAGTCATAGAACAGAATTTTCATTCCTGTTACATCTGAGTCCCGGTAATAAACCAACTGCCCTCCTTAAGGAAGTTTATCTCTTACCCCCACCTCTGGTAAACCACCAAGTTGTACTGATTTTATCTCAAAAAAAGACAAGTCACTGGAATTGGACCTTTCCTTCCCATTTCCACTATCTTAGTCTTTCATGGGGTCAACACTCTCTCTTTCCCTGCTACCCACAGCAGTTTATCTTTAATACTCTCATCGGATCCATCCTTCACACTTACTAGTAAGAGTCAGTCCTGCTTCTCCACTGGCTTTGGGGTAAAATCCAAATGTCTAAACCTAGCAAGGTACCCCCCAAACTAAGCCCAACATAACTCTAGATCTCTCAGTGCACTTTCTTAACTCTCCCATGTGTACCTGCTGCTCCCTCTCTCTAAAATGCTTTCTCCACCTGATAAATACTTATCTCTTAGCTTCAAGTCACCTAATCCAGGAAGCCATCTCCAGGGCACCTCCAGGCTCTGAGACAGTGAGTTCACAGCTACATGCCAGTGCGGAGCACATGACGCAGAAATTCCCGAGTTCAGATGCTCGCCTCCCTGCCTGGATTTGTCTTTCTCTTTGTACCACCTGCACCTAGCAAGGTACCCAGAACACCCCAGGTGCTCAATAAATGGCTGTTGAATAAAATCAGCGTCATCAAGACTTTGCTGAGTGTTAACACTAGTGTTTGACTAAATATTTTGAAAACATACACTTTATAATTTATGAAACTATTTTTTCCAATAGAAGCATTCTCACATACCCATGTGTTAATTATTTTAAGTTACCTTGTTCCCTTCTATTCAGAACAATGAAATTTCAACTGTGCCATGGGTTTTCTCCAATCTTCCTTAGAGGAAGGAAGGAAGGAAGGAAGGAAGGAAGGAAGGAAGGAAGGAAGGAAGGAAGGAAGGAAGGAAGGAAGGAAGAAAATAGCCCTGGCTGGGTGCTCAGTTGGTCGGAGCATTATCCGGATGCACCAAGGTTGTATGTTTGATCCCCGATCAGGGCACATACAAGAACCAACCAATGATTGCATAAATAAGTGGAACAACAAATCAATATTTTTCTCTCTCAGGTCAATAAATAAAATTTTAAAAAGATAATAATTTCTTTTCTTCACCTGCACAATTAGAGGTGTGAGTTCTTCCATTATGCCAACAATGTAAACACTGTACTTTCTGTGGTGAACAGTGAACCCAGAAAAGGATATGTTCAGACAAAGTAATGTTTGACTATGTGCTTGCCACAAACTGTATTTGTTTGTTCTGGCTTGAGAGCAGAGAAAGAAAATTATTTCACCTCACTGCAAACCCAAAGGTTGTTTGGGGCTCTAAGAAATTTTTGGTTTAGTTACAAAACTATTATCAAGGCAGCTGAAATCTTACATCTGTCATTGAGATGCTTGTTCAGAAAAGTGATGTTTATCCTTATTATAGCCATATAAAGATTGCCATAGGGAGGCAGTAATTTGGAATGTACATTACAATAACTTTCTTTTAAAGGGGATTGATATCAGTTGAGAAAATATTTTTAGAATATTAGTAAATAAGTTAAAATAGTTTCTAATCTTTAGTTACTAAAACAAAAATTCAAAGAACTGGGGATACCTGCAGAAGGGAAGAAGAAAATAGTAAATTGTTTTTACTAACTTCTTTTAATAATTACCTTAATTATAATATATTTTAAAAATATGTTTTTATTTATTTCAGAGAGAAAGGGAAAGGGAGAGAGAGATAGAAACATCAATGATGAAAGGGAATCATTGATAGGCTGCCTCCTGTATGCCCCTACTGGGGATCAAGCTCACAACACAGGCCTATGCCCTGACGGGGAATCTTACCGTGACCTCCTGGTTCATAGGTTGATGCTCAACCACTGAGCAACACCAGCTGGGCAATCATAATATTTTTAATGGTTTGCTAATATAGCTTTTATTATCAGAAAAAATTCCCAAACTGTTAGCTCTGAATGTGGATTTTTTGAAGGCGATAAACTGCATAGAAAGCAATGAAAATTACCCTGTCATCTTCCCCCTAGCAAACCGCCTGCCGCCAGTGGAGGGCTCTGCACAGAAAAATGACTCAAGGACTTGTTTCTACATTGTCATGATTCTGTGCTGGTTTTTAGGATGAAGAGCCACTGGTGACGGTGTGAAGGCTTGATGTACCTGCACTCGGCTCTGTGAGCTTCTACAACCACATTCACGTGCTCAGCCAGCATTTTCTGAGGTCTTCTCCTTATCAGAGCCTATGATAGGTGCCGGAGGTACAGGCTAATAAGAACTGTCCCTAACCCTCACAGAATGTATAGGCCAGGAAGAAATAGCAACTTCAAATTTGATAATGATCGATAAGTTTAAAAAGGGATACTATTATGAAAAAGGGATACCATACACTGAGGACTTGCCATAATAAGCCAGGTTTTAGGCCAAGAGCTTCCTATACATCTTCTCATTCAATTCTCAAAGACAGCCTTGTGTGTGTGTGTGTATGGGGGGGCAGGGGGGGGGAGAAGTATCACTAAGCAGACTTTTCAGATAAGAAAAACAAGTCTTACAAAGGTCGATCAACTAGCTGGAGGCCACAGAGCCAGGCAGAGGACAGAGGTCTAGGCCTTAAACATGAAGGCTGGCAGGTAGGTGATGTGAGTGACACTGGGAGTGACTTTTAAAGGTCACATAGGCATTTTTAGGATACAGATAAAGAACACTACAAAGAAAGAGAATTATAGGCCAAAATCCCTGATGAACACAGATGCTAAAATCCTCAACAAAATATTAGCAAACTGCATCCAGCAATATGTTTAAAAGATCATAAACCATGATCAAGCGGGATTTATTCCAGGGATGCAAGGCTGGTACAATATTCACAAATCAATAAACATGATACATTACATAAACAGAATGAAAGACAAAAATCACATGATCATGTCAATAGACAGAGAAAGCATTCAACAAAGTCCAACACCCATTTTTGATAAAAACTCTCAGCAAAGTGGGAATAGAAGGAACATATCTCAACATGATAAAGACCATATATGACAAACCCACAGCGAACATCATACTCAATGGGCAAAAACTAAAACAATTTCCCCTAAGAACAGGAATAAGATAGGGATGTCCATTCTCACCACTCCTATTCTACATAGTACTAGAAGTGCTAGCCGTAGTGATCAGACAAGAAAAATAAATAAAAGGCATCCAAATTGGAAAAGGATAAGTAAAACTGTCATTACTCGTGGATGACATGATATTGCACATAAAAAACCCTAAAGACTCCATCAAAAAACTACTAGACTTAATAAATGAATTCAGCAATGTAGCAAAATACAAAATTAACACCCAGAAATATATGGCTTTTTTATACATCAACTAGAGGCCCGTTGGGGGTGGGGGTGGGGGGGTGTCTTTCAGCCTGGCCCGCACCCTCTCGAAATCTGGGACCCCTCTGGGATCCTGCAGAGGATCGGGCCTAAACTGGCAGTTGGACATCCCTCTCGCAATCCGGGATTCTGGCCCCTAACTGCTCGCATTCCTGCCTGATCACCCCTAAGCACTCTGCCTGCCTGATCACCCCTAACTGCCTCTGCCAGCCTGATCGCCCCCAACTGCCCTCTCCTGCCGCAACCTGCCTCCTCCCCCAGGACCTGCCTCCTCCGCGCGCGCGAGGTGGTGGAGATGCAGGGACCAGCCTCCTCTGCACCTGCGCGGAGCCATGGGACCCCCAGGCCTCACCAGGCAAAGCGGCCGCCGGGCCCCACCTCCACTGTACTGGTGGCCATCTTGTGATGCCATTGAGTGCGAGGACCACCTAGGCTTTTATTAGTATAGATAATGAAGTCACAGAAAGAGAAAATAAAAAAACAATCTGTTACCATTGCACTAAAAAAATTTAAGATATCTAGGAATAACTTAACTAAGGTAAAAGACCTGTAATTGGAAAACTACAGGATATTGCAAAGAGATAGAGGAAGACATAAACAAATGGAAGAATATACCGTGTTTATGAATTGGTAGAATCAACATTATTAAAATGTCCATACTACCTAAAGCAATATACAGATTCAATGCAATCCCCATTAAAATACCAATGGGCATATTTCACAGACTTAGAACAAACTCTCCAAAAATTCATATGGAATAAAAGAAGAAGACCCCGAATAGCCATAGCAATCTTGAGAAAGAAGAACTAATTTGGAGGGATCACAATACCAGATATCAAGCTATACTTCAAAGCCTCTGTTCTCAAAACTGCCTGGTACTGGCACAGAACAGACATATAGACCAGTGGAACAGAACAGAGAACATAGAAATCGACATAAGCCATTATACTCAATTAACTAGTTAACTGCCACACATCCAAAATGGAAACCATCCCCACATGCCATGATATTTTGAATTTAATTAAAAAAATCAATTTGTAATGAGTATTATAAAAATATTACTCACAATTCGGGTGTTCTTGATTATTTTTTAGCTGAAAATTCGCCTGAAAAATGATTTTAAAGTTGGTCAGGGCTGCCACTTAGGGAGAACTTTTTTTTTTTTTATAGATGTGTGTGGCCTGTGGGGAAGGTCCGCCACTTTCATCTACAGATGCTTATGGTGTACAATGGGTTAATATTTGACAAAGGAGGCAAGAGCATACAATGGAGCCAAGACAGTCTCTTTAATAAATGGTGTTGGAAAATTGGACAGATCTGTGCAAAAAAATGAAACTAGACCACCAACTTACACCATACACAAAAATAAACTCAAAATGGCTAAAGGACTTACATGTTAAGACAGAAAACCAAAATATCTTAGAAGAATCCATAGGCAGCAAAATAGCAGACATATGTCGTAGCAATATCTTTACCGATACAGCTCCTAGGGCAAAGGAAACTAAAGAGAAAATAAACAAATGGGACTACATCAAAATAAAAAGCTTCTGCACAGCAAAAGAAACCATCAACAAAACAACAAGAAAGCTCACTGCATGAGTGAACATATTTTTCACTGTTACCTCTGATAAGGGTTTAAACTCCAAAATTTACAGGGAACTCATACAACTTAACAAAAAGAAGATAAACAATCCAATCAAAAAATGGTCAGAGAACCTAAATAGACACTTTTTGAAAGAGGACATACAGAAGGTCAGGAGACATATGAAAATATGCTCAAAGTTAGTAATCATCCAAGAGATGCAAATCGAAATGACAATGTGGTACCAGCTATTACCAACAAATCAACAAACAAGAAGTGCTGGCGAGGATGCGGAGAAAAAGGAATCCTCGTGTATTGCTGGTGGGAATGCAGACTGGTGCAGTCACTGTGGAAAACAGTATGGAGTTTCCTCAAAAAATTAAAAATGGAACTCCCATTTGACCCAGTAATCCCACTTCTAGGAATATATCCCAAGAAACCAGAAACACCAATCAGAAAGGATATATGCACCCCTGTGTTCATAGAAGCACAATTTACAAGAGCTAAGATTTGGAAACAGCCTAAGTCTCCATGAGCAGATGAGTGGATTAAAAAACTGTGGTACATCTACACAATGGAATACTACACTGTGGTAAAAAAGAAGGAACTCTTACCATTTGCAACAGCATGGATGGAACTGGAGAGCATTATGCTAAGCGAAATAAGCCAGTCAGAGAAAGATAATTATCACATGATCTCACTCATTTGTGGAATATAACGAACAACATAAACTGATGAACAAAAATAGATCCAGAAGAAAAAAAATACTTCCTAATATATAAAAAGCCAGGGCCGTCACAACCGAAACAACTGGACGGATGACTGAACAGCAGGCTGAGTGGGGTGACAAGGCCGGCAGGGGGTTAGTGAGGGATGACCAAATGACTGAACAGCAGGCTGTGTGGGGCAACTAGGCTGGCAAGGGGGTTAGTGAGGGATGACCAAATGACTGAATAGCAGGCTGCGTGGGCGACCAGGGCTGCACGGTGGTTAGTGAGGGACGACCAAACGACTGAACAGCAGGCTGCGTGGGGCGACCAGGCCGGCAGAGGGGTTAGTGAAGGATGACCAAATGACTGAACAGCAGGCTGCGTGGGGTGACCAGGCCATCAGAGGGGCAGTTGGGGGCAACCAGGCCAGCATGGGGGGCAGTGAGGGGCAACCAGGCTTGCAGAGGGGGACAGTTGGGGGGGCACTAGGCCACCAGAGGGGGGCAGTAAGGGGCAACCAGGCTGGTCGGGGGGGGGGCAGTTAGAGGTACCCAGGCTGGCAGGGGGGAGCAGTTGGGGGCAATCAGGCATGCAGGCAGGTGAGCAGTTAGGAGCCAGCAGTCCAGGATTGTGAGAGGGATGTCCAACTGCCGGTTTAGGCCTGATCCCAAAGAGGGGTTCCGGATTGGAGAGGGTGCAGGCTGGGCTGAGGGGACACCCCCCTCGTGCACGGGGCCTCTAGTTAGAATAGAATAGAAGTCATCCTGTTATTTTCAGATTTTTAATATTTCCTACAACTTTTGTGATATTATACTATGTTAGTACAGGTCTGGTAATATTATTATATTTAAAATATTTTTTCTTGAAATATTAATGTTTATTGCATGTACTATTATTTTATTTAAAGTCATTTTTCTTGAAATATTAATGTTTATTGCATGTAAATGGCTAATTATTTTGTATCTACAATCTGGTAATAGATTTATTTTGTATATTGTAAAAAAACCCCACAAGAATAACAAAATCAAAAGTAAGGCAACATACTACTCTACATCTGAGTAGTTTTATTTATTTATTTATTTAAAAAATATATTTTATTGATTTTTTACAGAGAGGAAGGGAGAGGGATAGAGAGCTAGAAACATCGATGAGAGAGAAACATTGACCAGCTGCCTCCTGCACACCCCCCACTGGGGATGTGCCCGCAACCAATGTACATGCCCTTGACCGGAATCGAACCTGGGACGCTTCAGTCCGCAGACCGACGCTCTATCCACTGAGCCAAACCGGTTTCGGCCTGAGTAGTTTTATTTTTTTTCAAAGAACCATCTTATTCTTTAACAACAAAGTTTCCTCCATAAGTAACTATGTTGGGAATTATCATCCCATTTTACCAATGAAGAAAATGATCTGCCCAAATTCAAGTGGGAGGCAGTGTCTGGATATGGTTTTTAGTGGCAAGTTTACTACCTTTCCGTTGCTTTCCCCACTGTTTGGTGCTGAATGTCCAACACCTCTACTTTTCCAGTAGTTTAAACAGGGTGATCTCCATAAAACTGAAAAATATCACCACTTTATTCAGTTCATACTATCATCTTTATTTGGAGTATTGAGGAAACAGCTAAACTCCAGAGATACTGCAACCACAATATGGGAATAGAGCTCACAGAGATCTTATTTGTTCTCAATGAATTCTTGTTCCTACCGAACACTGACCATATACAGTAGATGATAAAGTCTAAGTTACACAACCCCGTAAATTAACCCAGGTTTGAAGTGAAGCAGCTTTTAACTCCCACTTAGACTGTGTTTGTGGAGGGAGAGGGAGGCGTGCAGGGAGTGTTATCAAAATGGCAACAAGTTATGAATACCATGAGTTTACAGACAAATGGAAGGTGTCACCACCACAAGCAGCAGGGGGCTCTCTAACACCGCACAGAAGACACATGAGCAGGACTGTTATCACCTGGCTTGTTCCCTAGTTAACTCCCACATCATCCCCCAGGTTATCAATGTTTACCTGGTTTGCAAAAGGATATTCTAAAGACCAATACTTAGAAAGACCAGATGAATTCTGCTGTAAGAAATTTTAGTGGAATTTTCCTATGCTGGGTCAATAACACATGCTAATTAACCCCGTTGCTGTAAGTCTTCTTAAAAGAGCCGCTGCAATTCGAAATTACATGTATTTCACCATCATAAAACAAACATTCATTAACATGTTAAATATCATCATTGCCCGGAGGAAGCAATAAAAAAAGAGAATTACATAGAGATTATTAATGTAAGTTTCCCACTATGGTAAATAAGCCAAGGAAAGAAGAGGACACTGACACATGAAAGTAGATGATAGTGCAATAAAACCAAAGGAATCCAAATTAACCATCAGTGCTCTTAACTTCATCCTCCACCATTACTCTTTGTGGGTAGAAATTGAGTTAACGGGTATTGGAAAGTTGATCTAGCAAATCAAATTACTCCTGTGAACGTTGAGTGTTTTGTCATAGTCAAAAGACTAAGAGTTAAGACTTTGTTAGTCTACTGAAGTCTAGTGATAAATAAATTAGAGATCCTTACCTACAGATCCACAATATCTAAGGAAAATAATCCAACGAATATGAATCATGGAAAGAGCCTGAGGCATAAGTAAAGTCTGGAATCTGATAAAACATGTTATCTCATTAGTGACAGAAGGTCTATTTAGTCACCTAAAGAAATAAAAACTTTTATTTCAATTCTTAATATCGTTTCTCCACTTACTTCTATATTATTTTATTTCTTTTGGAGTGCTTTTTTTGATAGCAAGAATATCCATCTAATGCTACACAATGTGTTGAGTTTTAAAATTAAGTATAAGAAATATGCGTAGCCCTAGCTGGTTTGGCTCAGTGGATATAGTGTCGGCCTGTGGACTGAAGGGTCCAGGGTTTGATTCCGGACAGGGCACATGCCTGCATTGTAGGCTCCATCCCCAGTGGGGGGGCGTGCAGGAGGCAGCCAATCAAAGATTCTCTCTCATCACTGATGTTTCTATCTCTCTCTTCTTCTCCTTTCCTCTTTGAAATAAATAAAAATGTATTTTAAAAAAGAAATATGTGTACATATTATAGTATTTTAAAAATAATTGGGATAATTTCACCATCTCAGTGATCTATAATAATAAAAGTGTAATATGCTAATTAGACCGAACGTCCCGGACAAAGCCGGGGCTGCGAGGGAAGCCCGAGACCCGGGTGCCAGAGGGAAGCCGGTGCTGGCAGCGGGGGAAGGAAGGCCTGCTCTTGCATGAACTTTGTGCATTGGGCCTATAGTATAGAATAAGATCCCATCTTTAATTTATGCCATTTGAAGTGAAATGTAACAACTGAGTTCTTTACTCTACAGGAGTCATATTTTAAATATTCAGCTTCTGCAGTTTTTTCTAAAGATCATGAGTTTCTAAATAGTCAACTTCATCCTAGAAAGTCTGCAAATTACATTAAGTAATAAACAGAGAGCAAAATACATTAAAGGGGGAACTAAAGTATTTTCTTTCATTCTGAGCTTTCAACCTCATCTGTTATTCTCATCTCAGTTACAGATTAGCAGTAACAAATTTATCTTCTACATACTTTCACAATATGCTAAGAAAGGCTAAAAAAGTCACTCTTGGAAATTGCAAGCTAAGTAGGCATTAGGGTACAAACATGCCCTCCAATAAGATCATGCTTATATGAGGTTAAACAAAATACAGGGCAATGTTATCCATGTAGGCACATCTCTATTATTATGCTAATCGTACTGTCCACCACATGTATTGTAATTGTCTGGTAATGTGTCTGCATTCTGACCAGCATGTGACCTCTTTGAAGCAGAGCTTTTGTCCTTTTTTTTTTTTTTTAAATACATTTTTATTGATTTCAGAGAGGAAGGGAAAGGAAGAAATAGAAACATCAATGATGAGAGAGAATCATTGATTGGCTGCCTTCTGCATGCCCCCTATTGGGGATTGAGCCTGCAACCCGGGCATGTGTCCTTGAGTGGAATGGAACCCAGGGCCCTTCAGTCCGCAGGCCGTCGCTCTATCCACTGAGCCAAACCAGCTAGGCAGAGCTTGTGTCTTAATTACCTTAGCATCACCGGTAGTACAGAGTAGTGTTTGGTCATAGAGAAAAATGTTTAAACAGCATTCTCAGGGTGCTTTTCTTTAATAGGTAACACTCACCACCTAGTAAATGAAAGCACCAATTATGAAAACAAAACAAAACACCTCATATAAGGTAATGATACGCAGTACGCTATTTGGGGATGTTGAGTAGTTTACTGTTAGATTGTTATATATACCTGCTGTCAATGATTTTATACCTACTATAATCATTAACCAGAGTTTAGGTCAGTGTTTCTCTGAATGTGGGGGACCATTTTGATCAGATTTGCTTTTGGGAGGATTGTTAAAATGTAGATAATTTCCCTGTCACACCCAGATTCCGATACAGGAGTCCAGGGAAGGAGGGCAGCAGGACGAAGTTAATTTTAAAAATAAGTTACTCCAGTGATTTTCACGCGCCTAAAGTATGAGAGGCATTGGTCTGTCCGCTCAGTATAAATAGTGAGCATGAATTTCCTTAGCTGGTACCTAACGCTATCCTTTTACTCATTCACTTTTAATCCAGGTTTTCCCCCTTTAGGCTCTTAAACAGAACAGAGCTGAGTTCTCAGCCCAGCAGCCAGCAGGCTCTGCAACCTTCAGGTGGCGTAACCGTGGGGGCGGCTGGCAACAATCATTACCAGAGAGTCCTCGAGACCCTTAGCCAGATACTGAACCAGGAGCAGGAATGCTTTCTGCATCGGCGCTTAAGTTCTCAAGAGATCCTTATCGAAGAGAACCACACAAACCTGGTCCTTGCCTTCAGGAGGTTTATAATCAAAGGCAGGCAGAGGCCAGAAATGAACATTGCAGGGTAATCAATCCAATTAACCTCTCAGATTAGGCAAACAGAGAATGTGCTGGTCAGCATTTTGGAATGCAGATTCAAATTATGCCTCTGACATAGGTTGATTGATAAGAACTAACAATGCAAAATAATTTTGGAGAAAATTCCATTTTAGCTTTCATCATCTTAGCTCCTTAAACAGTGTTTTAGCAGTATAAAGATCTATTTCTTCTTAACTGTTATTATATCATCAAGTAGCTTATCACAGCGTTCCATAATAGCCAATATTCTTGTTTAGAATATGACTTGCTTAAGACCCTTAAGAACTGACGTCATTACAAGAAAAACTAATCCCTAACTTTAAAGTTGGAAACCAAATCAAGACTCCAAAAAGTGTACATTAGTTTTAGTCTCTTGCAGGCTTCAAGCATGTGGGTTAATATGGAAAAATTTCATATCTATCTATAAACCACTTTATGCTTTTTTAGGTTAATTATTTACAGAAGGAATTTTTGGGACTCCTCCATCAAGTTCCCATTACAGTGTACCTGTCATTACAGGGAAAGAGAAACAAGTACACAGGTTTATCTCACGGTATACATTGGCAGGACCCATTCTGTAAATAAACACAAATTTCGTTTACCTTATTTTAATCATTAAAACATGAACATTTTGCCATAGCCGTTTTGGCTCAGTGGTTGGAGCGTCCTGGCCCATGGACTGAAGGGTCTTGGGTACGATTCCAGTCAAGGGCACATACCTCAGTTACAAGCTCGATCCCCAGCCCTTGTCGGGCGCGTGCAGGAGGCAACAAACCTATGTCTCCCTCATATCTCTCTCTACCTCTCCCTTCCACTCTCTCTGAAAATTGATGGAAAAAATGTCCTCAGTGAGGATTATTAACAACAACAAAAAAAACCACATGAGCATTCAGTAAAATATTGATGGCGTGGTTTTTAAAATGAAATTCATTTTTTGTCCTGATTTTTTTTCAATTTTGTAAACTGGATTTATTACTTGATTCAAAAAAATCATTTTCACTAATAAAACCCTCTATAGTTTTCTTAAAGGAAGTATTTAGATGGGATTGATCGCCACTTCAGGTAAAGCAGTTGAAGTTGAAATATGATAATATGATTGGCAGAAGTCATTTTAAAAATTATGAAATGTGACCTTGGGCTTCCTCCATGCCTCAGTTTTCTTGTTGTGAAACTGAAGGACTAGACCCCGACATCACACCGGTGACTTCCAGCTTTAACATTCTAGGACACATCATTCACTTACTAGTTCACCAGCAGTGTTCTTTCTTACAAACCCCTTGGTTTAAATCTACATTTCTTTGCTCCACCCCAACCTCCATGATTCCTTACAATCATTAACGAACAAAACAGTCTTGTGCTCAAATGTTCTTATGTAGTAATTTTTAAAAAGATGTCATTTGTGTAATAAATCTATCTATAATTATTCACAGGGAAATATTATCCTTAACACTTATGTTCATGTATTATATTCTACTTATTGATAGAAAATCCTTGTCTAGACCTGAACTCCAGAAGGGAGGGATTCTAAGATGCATTTTAAAAAGGTTTGTAGCCTATAGACAGCCTTTAAAACGAGCTTGGTTCTTACCACAGCTTCACAACATTGATAAGAAGCTGATGCAGTTTTCTTACAAACCTGCTCAATATATTCTTCAGTTTTTCTTTACATTTCATAGATCTTTTCTTACATTTACTTTTATTCAAGGGAAAAATAACCTAACATAATAATCAAGTGAAAAAGATAATAAATTGGGCATAAGTGTCAGTAAAAGAAGCAGTATAATTTTTTTTTTCTGGACTTAATGAAGAACAGTATGTATCATGGACTCTACACAGTTTGCAGCACGTTACTAGAAGATGTCAAGTGTTGGCAAAGTTATATGGTTGGCTTCTACTCAGAAAATACAGAACAGAATGAAACAAACAAACAGGAAAGAATACTACCTTTGCAGAGGCATGATTTCACAAGCCATTCTTGTACATAGATTTGCAAGGGACCCTCACAAGTGCCTCTTCCACGCCAATATGCCAAGTGTGGTCGTCTGTCCAGTGAACGTCTTCTTACAGGGGCTAGGCTGGGCTTGGGTGGGAGGCTGCGCCTCACAGCTGAAGCAACTTGCTCTGCAGCTAGCGAGAACACTGCTGCTCTCAGCCTCCAAACTTCTCCAGCAATGCTATTTTATCGACTGCCTCTCTACATTTACACTGCAGTCCACTTTGACCTTTTGTTCCAAGGAAGCAGCTGAACCATCCAGCCAATCAGAGGAGCAGCTGCTGCAATGCTTAATCTGCTTCTTTAGCGGCTGCTGTTGCTCCTCCTCCTCCTCCTCCTCTGCCTCCTCCTCCTCCTTCTCCTCCCCTTCCTCCTCCTCCAGCCGCTGCTCCAGCTCCTCAGTGGGCTTGCTTAATTCTGGTAACTTGAAACTTTCTCCTTAGCAGTTCCACAGACAAGCTTGTCAGTTTGGGGCTTGCAACCAGTAACTGCAGCAAGAGTTCCTTACTCCTCGATGTTACAGAGACTGTCAACAAGGAAATCCATTTGTCAAGGGCAGACACTGCCTCTGTAACAAAAGGTTTCTGTGACAGAAGGCAACAGCTATGCTCCATCCCCTTTCTTCCCTTAGGAAGAAAAACCAACAAAAAAACAAGCCACTAACGTCGGAAGGCATGATACGTTTCTAGAAGGAAGGCATGCTTTTAGATCCTTGCCCTACCCACATTTATTTCCTGCTGATGTTTGTTTACACTGTGGTGGTTAGTAGTCACTGGTGACATCACCCAAGTCACGTAGCCCTCGCTCCTGGGGAAAATGTATGTCCTAAGGCTGCCCACATTCTCAAAGGATCAAAGCCTCTACTTCCATGGAAGTTATTTCAACTTATTTCCGCATTTTATCCTTATAAAATTCAATGTGTTTATTTACATAGTCATTTTCCTCTAAGAACATCAATAAGCTGCTTTTTTGGTTATCTATTTTCTTTCTCTCTTTATCTGTCTATCTGTCTGTCTATCTATCTATCTATCTATCTATCTTTCTATCTATCTATCTATCTATCTATCTATCTATCTATCTATCTATCTATCTATCTACCTACCTACCTACCTACCTACCTACCTACCTACCTACCTATCTTTCTATCTATCTATCTATCTATCTATCTATCTATCTATCTATCTATCTATCTATCTATCATTACAGGTAACACCAAATCAATTTTTCTATAAGATCCGCTAAATGCTTGTTAATTATCCAGCTCTCCCTTATAGTTTCTTCTTCTCATCATGGAATAGTAAAGTGTTATATTTTTAGCAACACAACTGCTAATCCACAGATTTCAAACAATGCAAGAACAATAATAGCAACACATTTTAAGGAGATTTCTTTCAAATCAAGAGAACTGCAAAGAGTTACAGGAAGTCCAGAGCATCGCCTTTAGAAGAATGGACAGAGAGCCAGAGCCCATGATGTTCAGAAACAGTGGGGGCTTGTGGTCCAAAAAGATAGCCTCCTCCCCTGTAGTTTTTCGCAGAGTTTTTCAGATCACTCATAATTCTGAATTTAGAACACACAGTCCCATTGTAGGTGTCTACTTTCCTTTGCTATACATGTTCACATTTTGATAGAATATCAGTAACTAAAACCAGCCTTCTAAAACAATGGAAGTTGAGTTAAATCCAGGACTTACTTTAATTGAAATTGTAAATAGAGTCCTTTTTTTAAAATTCTTGATTTGGAAATTCTAATTTGATTCTCCAGTAACAATAACTTAGCTCTGTATTTCTGCTTAAGTTTTTTATTTTTCAAAATGCCTTTACAACTTAACACTTCAAGTAACTGCTAGAGTTAGAAAATCACTATTATATCTTCCACAACAGAATCAAGAAGAAAACAGAAAATCTGAAAGACATAACTACTAACAAAATAGAATCAATAATTAAAAAAACAAAACAAAACAAAACTCCCAACAAACAAAAGTCCTGGACCAGATGGTTTCATAGGTGAATTTTACCAAAAATTCAAAAGAATTAACCTATATCCTTCTCAAACTATTACAAAAAGTTGAAGAGGAGGAAAGGCTTCAAAGCTCATCTTATGAGGCCAGTATTACCCTGATTTCAAAACCAGACAAAGACATTACAAAAAAATAATAAAAAAATAAATTATCAGGTAATATCCCTGATGAACATACATGCAAAAATCCTCAATAAAATATTAGCAAACCGAATCCAGCAATACATTAAAAAGATCATACACCACGATCAAGTGGGATTTATTCTGGGATGCAAGGTTAATTCAATATCCACAAATCAAGTAATATGTTATACCACATAAATGAAATGAAGGATAAAAATCATATGACCATATCAATAGAGGCAGAAAATGCATTTGACAAAGTCCATCATCCATTTATGATAAAAAATAAAACTCAGCAAAGTCAGATTAGAGAGAATATATCTCAAAACAATATAGGCCATATGTGACAAACACACATTAGTATCATACTCAATGGTGAAAAGCTAAAAGTGTTTTCCTTAAGATCAGGAATAAGACAAGGATGCCCACTTTCATCCTTATTCAACATAGTTCTAGAAGTCCTAGCCACAACAATTAGACAAATAAAAGGCATATAAATTGAAAAGAAAGAAGTAAAAGTGTCATTATTTGCAGATGACATGATACTATCTATTCCACCAAAGAACTATTAAAACTGATAAATAAAATAAGTGGAGTAGTAGGATTCAAAATTAATATTAAGAAATTAGTTGTATTTTTATACACCAATAATGAGCTATCAGAAAGAGATACCATTTACAATTGCATAAAAAATACCTAGGAATAAATGTAACTAGGAGATAAAAGATCTATGCTCAGAAAATTATAAGACACTGAAGAAAGAAATTGAAGAAGATATAAATAAATGGAAATATATACTATAATCATGGAAAGGAAGAATAATCATTGTTTAAATGTTCATACAATCCAAAGCAATGTATAGATTAAATGCAATACCTATCAAAATACCAATGACATTTTTCACAGAACTAAAACAAATAATCCTACAATTAATATAAACCACAAAAAAATTCCAGTAGGTTGGAGGTATCATGCTACCTGACATCAAACTATACTACAATGTTATAGTGATCAAAACAACATTGTACTGGCATAAAAAACAGACATATAGATTAATAGGACAGAATAGAGAACCCATAAATAAACGGCTATATGGTAAATTAATTTATGACACAGAAGGCAGGAACATACAATGGGGTAAAGATAGTCTCTTCAATAAATGGTGTTGGGAAAGTTGAACAGATATATGCAAAAAAATGAAACGAGACCATTTTCTTATACCGTCTATACCTGTGGTTGGCAAACTGCGGCTCGCGAGCCACATGCGGCTCTTTGGCCCCTTGAGTGTGGCTCTTCCACAAAATACCATGGCCTGGGCGAGTCTATTTTGAAGAAGTGGCGTTAGAAGAAGTTTAAGTTTAAAAAATTTGGCTCTCAAAAGAAATTTCAATCGTTGTACTGTTGATATTTGGCTTTGTTGACTAATGAGTTTGCAGACTACTGGTCTATACTAATAAAAGGGTAATATGCTAATTAGACCAGACATCTTTCGTACAAAGCCACGGTGGCGGGGCTGAGGCAGAGGTAGTTGGGGTGACCAGGCTGGCAGGGGAGGGCAGTTAGGGGGCAATCAGGCCAGCAGGGGAGGGCAGTTAGGCAGCGATCAGGCCAGCAGGGGAGGGCAGTTAGGGGCAATCAGGCCAGCAGGGGAGCAGTTAGGGGCATCAGGCTGGCAGGCAGAGGTGGTTAGGGGTGATCAGGCAGGCAGGTGAGCAGTTAGGAGCCAGTGGTCCTGGATTGTGAGAGGGATGCCCACAGGGATCGGGCCTAAACTGGCAGTTGGATATCCCCCGAGGAGTCCTGGATTAGACAGGGTGCAGGCTGGGCTGAGGGACCCCCCCCCATGCACGAATTTCATGCACCGGGCCTCTAGTATACAATAATAAACTCAAAATGGATTAAAGACTTATATGTAAGATCAGGAACCACAAAACTCCTAGAAGCAAATGTAGGCAGTAAACTCTTTGACACTGCTTTTAGTAATTCTTTTTTTTTTTTTTAATGTATCCTCAGGCAAGGGAATCAACAGGAAAAAATAAACAAATGGGACCACATTAAACTAAAAAGTTTTTGCACGGCAAAGGAAACTATCAACAAAACAAAAAGCAACCTACTGAATGGGAAAAGATATTCACCAATCATACATTTGATAAAGGGTTAATATTCAAAATATATATGAACTCATACAGCTTAACACCAAAAAAAAACCCAAAAAAACCACAAAGAAACAAACAAAAAAAGCCACCAAATAAATCCAAACAATCCAATTAAAAAATGGGCAGAGGACTGGAATAACATTTCTCCAAATAGGACATATAGATGGCCAACAGACATATGAAAAGAAGCTGCTCAATTTACTAATCATCACAGAAATGCAAATTAAAATTACAATGAGATATCACGTCACAACTGTCATAATGGCTATCATCAATAAATTAACAAACAATAAACGTTGGCCATGATGTGGAGAAAAGGGAACCCTTGTGCACTGCTTGTGGGACTGCAAATGGGTGAAGGCACTATGGAAAACAGAAGGTTCCTCAAAAAATTAAAAATAGAACTTCCATTAGAAATTCAATTTCTTAGTATTTATCTGAAGAAATTCAAAACACTAATTCTAAAAGATACATATATCACTATGTTCACTGTAGCATTATTCACAATAGCCAAGATATGGAAGCAACCTAAGTGTTCACTGATAGATGATTGGATAAAGAATATATAATATATATACTATATATGTAATATACATAACAGAATATTGCTCATCAATAAAAAGGAATGCAATTTTACCATTAAAACAACATGGATGGACCTAGAGGGTATTATGCTCATTGAAATAAGTCAGATAGAAAAAGATAAATACCTTGATTTCACTTTTATGTAGAATCTAAAAACAATAAATAAACACAACAGAAACAGACTCACTGATACCAAGAATAAACTGATGATTGCTAGAGGTAAAGGAGTGGGTGGGCTGGGTGAAAAAGGTGAAGGGATTAAGAATTACAATTGGCAGTTACAAAACAGTCATGAGGATGTAAAGTACAGCATCGGGAATATAGTCAATATTACTGTTATACCTATATCTGGTGCCAGATGGGTACTAGACTTACGGAGGGATCACTTAGTAAGGTATGTAAATGCATAACCACTATGCTGTATTCCTGAAACTAATATAATATTGAATGTCAACTATAATTGAAGAATTAAAAAAACACGCCAAGATTTTAAAAAAGAAAATCACTATATCTATTCTATTGATGAGCAAATCTGGTATGTATTAGCATATTAAGTCATTTGTCAAATTCACATAGAAAATTAGTGGCAGAACAGAAACTGGATTCAGATATTCTCAGGTTCTGCTATACATCTATAGGACTTTTAGAAATAGTTCAAATTCAGATAGTTTTAGAAATAGTTAAAATTCAAATGCCAGAAATAATATTTTCTCTTTTCTGATTTTTTTTGAAAACACCTCAATACTATATGGCTAAAATATGAGTTCAACAATATAGGACCCAGCATTTAAAAAAAATGTTAAATTGAACTACAATTCACATTTAATATATACTGAGGTGAACTATCGATGAGCAGGAGCATTCCAATGTTCACACCTGATTACATATAAATTATCTGAAAAATTAAGTCTTCCTGTCCACATTCCTCTAACATGCCATATTACCAGTGAGATGTCAATGGTTATTTTTTTTTAAATCACCTAATACTACAACTCAGGAATTACCTGCCTTTTCAAGTCTCTCTGGTTTATTTATAACTAGAGGCCTGGTGCACAAAATTCATGCATGGTGTGTGTGTGTGTGTGTGTGTGTGTGTGTGTGTGTGTGCATACGTACGTGCGTGCGTGCGTGCGTGCGTGTGTGTGTGTGTGTGTGTGTGTGTGTGTATCCCTCAGCCTGGCCTGCACTCTCTCACAATCTGGGACCTCTTGGGGGATGTCCAACTGCTGGTTTAGGCCCGGTCCCTCTTGCAATCCAGGACCACTGATTCCTAACCACTCGCCTGCCTGCCTGTCTCATTGCCCCTAACCACTCGCCTATCTGCCTGATCGCCCCTAACTGCTTGCCTGCCTGCCTGATCGCCCCTAACCACCTCTGCCGCGGCTTCACCCAGAAGGTCATCTGGAAGGACGATCAGAGTGACATCTAGAAGGTCGTTCAGCTGTCTAGTCTAATTAGCATATTATGCTTTTATTATTATAGATAATTTCTCTCTCTTTTGCTTGCTCTCTTTTTGTCTATTTTATGGGCATTACTTGATGATCATTTATGAATTTGTACCTGGACTTAGGCTCCTCCTTTCTGCCACGCCCACTGCCTTGATCACTTAAATACCTTTATTATTTCTAAAATCCTCACATCAGTTCCTACAGTCAGGTAGCAAAAGCACCATTCCTTGAACTATGCCAGTTCTACCTGCTTAAGCACTGATACCCTCCCTGCATTTCCTGGGCACCAAGCCCCTTCCTGTGCCTCCCTCTTACTTCTGCCTCCCCCTTTTTCCTTAGCTCCTTTGCCTTAGCACCCTTTGCAGCTCCAACTGTTTTCTGCATCTGCAGAGGGTAACCTACACCCAAACCAACTGGCATGCAGCTTTAAAAAAGGCACATCCTGGCTCTCCTCAGCATTTAGTTATTCCTAAAATGGGTTCACTCGCATCCTCCGCTTCTTCACCCTTTGTAAATCGGCCAGCTGGTTTCTCCACTAGCAGGCTGCTAAACATTGCAGAAGGAAGTCACATAACCCTGGCAACTCATTATACTGAAAATGCATGCTGTTTAACCTCATTATGAACTCAATACTGTGTAGCAACCTTTTCAGTTATCTTTAACTGGTTTTTCACTGCATTCCCACACAAACTGCTGCAAATCTTCCTCAGTGCTGCTAAACTGAACCTCTCTCTCTCAGTCACTAATCACCTCACCTCCTAAATTTACTGAAAAAGGCCAGATCATAAAATATGAGTGAGTGCCCCTGGTCTCCTTTGCTACAGTTAGGGGTTTAAATGTACCCCCTACACCTACACACACACACACACACACACACACACACACACACACACACACACACACATCTTGCCTCATTCTTTTTTACTTCTTTCTAGTCTAGGAGGAAAGGTCTTCACTCATAGGACCCAAACCTTTTATCTACTGCGAAAATTAATAAACAGAAACCACATTTAAGTTGGAGTTGGGAGTGTCTGTAGGGAGGGCTCTCACCCCCTAATAGAAGTACTTTCCATCTTCATCAGGAACATTTTTTTAAAATTTATTTTTATTGATTTTAGAGAGAAAGGGAGGGAGGGATACAGGTAGGTGGAGAGAGCTGTTCTACTTGTTTATGCATTCACTGGTTGATTCTAGTAAGTGCCCTGACTGGGATTGAACCCACTACCTTGGTTGTTATCAGGACAATGTTCTAACCAACTGAGCTACTAGGCCAGGGCCAAGACTTTAAAAAAAAAATTCTACTACCCCAGCAGGAAGGAGGGTCTTCTCTGCACAACCACTCAGCCAAGGAAAGTGTTACAATTCAGCCAATGAAAAGCCTTTACACTTCAAACTCGCTGTTTCCTCCAATGGGCTCTTTGTTTACAAGAGTCCCTCTGAACTCTCTCATTCATTCCTCTAGGAAACAAGTCTCCTTTCCTTTCTTCTTGGGACTTGCACTTGGTTGCAATTAGATGAAATGTCCCGAATTACAATTCTTTGTTGTTCCCCAATAAACCCATTTTGCTGGGGAAAGCTCTGGCTGTTTAAGGTCAGCAGTATGCACTAGATCTCATCATTTTCTCCTTGCTTTGGAAGAAGCCTGGTATCTACTACATCTCAACATGTCCCCCTTCTGATAGCCACCCAAATAAGTGTTCCTCAGCCTTATAAAGTCTTCCTCAGCAGTCCTATCCTCGGGCGATGAAGCACTATTTCCCTCTCCTCCCAGCAACAATAACTCAGTTCTGTATAGCTGCTTAAGTTTTTTTATTTTTCAAAATGCCTTTACTTCTTAACACTTTAATTTACTGCTTGAGTTAGAAAATCATGATTATATATCATAATATCTACTAGTGGCCCAGTGCACGAAATTCATGCACATTAAAAGGGGATTAATTAGAGGAAATAATTTAATATTGCTATTTGCCCTTTCTCTATAATAGAAGTGTCAGAGATGAAAGAAAATTAGTAAAATATATATGAAAATCTTCCTCCTGTCAGAGTCTGGGGCGCACCACAGGACCCAGAGTCAAGTCCCTGCTCACCCACATGCGCCTCAAAATCGTGTGAGACCCAGACCCGGCTAGACCCCCCCATTGAGCAAGATCCAGACCCGGCCAATCCCACCCTTGTCAAGCCCCACTGGGCAGGGGATGTAGCCTCAGGTCCCCTGGCCTGGCGCTGGGGCGGGGAGAGCAGCCTGAGGTCCCCTAGCCCAGCACCAGGATGGGAAGTGCACCTTGAGGTCCCCTGTCAAGCCCTGCCGGGTGGGAGGCATGGCCTGAGATCCCCTGTCAAGCCCCACAGGGTGGGGGAGGGCGTAGCCTCAGGTCCCTGCTGATTGCTCGTTAAGGCTCCTTATGGGAACTTGGCCTCAGCTGTGGGTGCAGCCATCTTTGTGATGGAGTGATGGTCAATTAGCGTATTCCCTCTTTATTAGATAGGATTCTATTGACGAATGAATTCAATACTAGACTTCCCAAAAGCCTACCTTTGCTGTTCCTACTTCCTCATAAATTACTGACTCTTCTACCCCATGCTGACAAACTTTAGACTTCACCACTTTTCTGAAACTTTTAGGCCTTTTCTTAGACTGCCTTCTACTCTTACTTTTTCAGAAACATCCACCTTCCGTTTTCTGAGAGTCTTTGGCTCTCTGTGATCTTTCCTGGGAACTCCCTAAACGTCCCTGATCACTCCACTCTCCTTTTATTTCATTTGTCTTTCTTTTCTCTTACCCGCTCCCTGTCTCACCTTCCACCCATTTCATATAGGCACTCTATTAAAGCTTAATAAATTGTGCTCTAATTAGGCTCCTGGGGATTGCATCCTGCCCCTGCTACAGGCAGTATAAACATGGGCAGGCTGTATGAGAAGCTCTGAAATTGCTCTGGGGAATAAATGAGATCAAGCATGTGAAACATGTAAACTAGTGCCCAGTAAATGAGTGCTCAATAATTATTAGTATTATGACCCTAATCAACACTGTAAAAGACTCACATTATCTAATTCCCAAATTTCTCCTCCTTCTGACCCTTCTTGTTAAATGATGTTATTCTCTTTATGAATCAGATTCATAGCATGAGTCACCTTTACTCTCCCCTCTTCTCTCCTTAAGCAAATCTGTGGGCTGTCCTGTCATGTGTCTTTAATCAGTCGGCCTTAGTCAGCTGCAATATTATGATAACCTTCAAATGATCTTTCTTCCTCTATTCACCCTATCTCCAATACATACATTTCACTACTAGAGTAAATTTACCTACTGCGATTATAATCTGGTCACTCACTCCTTCGCTTAAAAACTTCAATAGCTCCCAACCATCTCTAAAGTGAACCCCAATTCTTTGTATATGACGATTAATTAACCCCCTCCATCAATTAACCCCTCTTTATCCTCCAGTTCAGTTGCTTATATCTCCTAAGGAAACCACTCCAGACATACCTGTACATTATTTTCAAACCCGCTCTGAACTTTTCTACCCAAACATTTTGCTCATGCTGTTCCCTCTGTCCGGAATGTTTTCCCATTACATTTCCTCCTGGCAAAATTCTATGCATAACTCAGGTTTAGGCCAGTTGGAAGAAAACTCTTTCTCCTTTTAACTTATAAAATCCTTTGCATCTCTTATGATATTTATCTATTTTTCCCACACAGTTTCGTTATTATATGAACCTATATGTTATCGCTATTGGAATGTAAGTTCTCAAGGACAAGAACTGCATCTTTTCTGCAGCCATTACAACGAACAGACACTCAGTAAGTGTTGAATGACACTCAATTAAGTGTTGAATGAATTAACTGATAAATCAACCACTCTTTCAGAGACCCAAGCATAGCTCTTTTGATTAGACTTGAGTTTACCAAGCAATATTTTCTACCCACTTTTAAACATTTCCCATTGTAAGCCTACACTTATGATAAAGTAGATGCCTCATGTAGATTCAAATAAAGGATACCAATAACCGCCTAAAGAAATAAACTACTGATGTGAAATCACAGATATGTAAAATAGTAGGGTTCTTTCCAAAACGTTTTGAAATCTTTTAAGTGTTTACATCATCCAGTTTCTGCTAAGTTGCCTGTTTCCTTTTCTACACTACAGCAGGCTTGCAGATTTCTAATTTTCTTACATAACTTCTTCAGCAGATTCCAAGTGTTTGGTAATATGTGTGCCTGACCTTGTGCTATCAAGAGCAACAGCTCCAAAAATGCTTTGGCTACATTGGTTTTAATTTCAACATCAATTTGAAGCAACCGATGAAATCAGATCATTTCTTGGCCACATTAATTTGTTTTCATATATTGTTTTACAATCAGGTTGATGTGTTTCCTAAGAGAAAACAATATATTAAAATTATTTCATTTTTGTTTGATAAGGTGCTTCTCGTGCAAGGTTTCTTCCCCGTGATTTTTATCAATCTTTGTAAATACACTAAGGAGCAATGCATTCCATAAGATACAGAGTATTCATAAATGGTAATAACTAAATCTGAGATGACATTTTCATAATCATGAAGCCAAAGTTTTTGGGGTGCATATAATCTAGAAACTCTGGTGCTACTGCACAGGCTTCTGATGTGGGCTTTAGGGCTCATCGTTGGACATCATCATCATCATCATCATCATCCGAAACAACAAATATCAAAACAAACAAAAAAGGGCAAAGGAATGGGAGGGTATATGGAAGGCAACTAGCATTTATTGAGAATCTATGCTCATTTTAATAGATGTGAAAATGAAAAGTTAATTAACTTGAGCATTCAGCTAGTAAAAGGCTGACATGAAGTCAGCATCTGAAATGCCATTAAGTTGCCACCATACAAAAGCTTTTAAAGATAAACACTATTCTTATCCATTGATAACACATATACATTTTCTATTGGAAATAGAGTCCTTTCTTTTGGTCTGAGGTTTATATTAAGATGAGTGCATACTAATATATATTAAATAAACTCCATACAGTCGTATAATGGGCTGTCTGAACCAAAGACATATACTGGACCAGAACAAACTACTTCGCTACTCTGAGACTACATGTGTGTGTGCATGCATGTGTGCAGTGGTAGAAGACAGTTGTAGTTGCAGCAGGGGAAGGAAGTGGCTGGGATAAGGTATTAAGGGAAAGAGGAAGGTGGAGAGAAAAAAAGATGGAAAAACAACTTTTAAGTTGTATTCTTAATCATATTTCTCTTATTAAGAAATTAATACATAAAAATGGCAGGTAAGCCGATTTGTTTTTAATGTTAAAAAAACCGTACAGTATATCTTAAATAATAATTATAAAACCTTATAAAGAATTTGTCTTCGCCCTAACTGGTTTGGCTCAGTGGATAGAGCGTTGGCCTGCGGACTGAAAGGTCCCAGGTTCGATTCTGGTCAAGGGCATGTACCTGGGTTGCAGGCACATCCGCAGTAGGGGGTGTGCAGGAGGCAGCTGATCGATGTTTCTCTCTCATCGATGTTTCTAACTTTCTATCTCTCTCCCTTCCTCTCTGTAAAATATAAATAAAATATATTTAAAAAAAGGAATTTGTCTTAGAAAGTGGAATAGTGACATTCAGAACAGGCTCATATTAACAGGAATAAGAAATTTCTAGTTAGATACACTATCTTCTTCAGTAACAGCAAAATAAATATGCTGGTTTTATTTAAGACCAAAATAAAAAACAACAACCTAATAAGATCAACTTAATTAAAAACGTTTCCTCCTTTATTGATTAGGCTTATCGTATATATTAGAAGATTGCTGAATACACTTTCATGAGGATAGAAATTATATAATCATCTTTTCCAACGACACTCCTCTTTAATTCTGATGGTGGCTCTCGCTTTTAAAACTGTGTGTGGGCTTATTTCATTAAACTCTATCTGACTAGCCTTCCTGGACTCTCGAATGGCTCACAGGGTGGGTGCATTTATTCAGATTCTAAAATCCTGAAGAGCTGCCAGAGAGGAGAGAGGAGACCGCTGCTGACAGCGAGTCAAGGTTAAGGGCCTGGACAGCTGGGGATGCATCCCTCAGGGCTCCCTTCCCCGCCCCACTGACGGCCTCGATGTCACTAACCGGCTCCAACATTTCCAACAGAGAAAACAAGATTCCCAACAGTCCCCACGAAGACTGAGTCTTGATTTCAAATCAAACGGCTAGTAATTATAATTTATGGTACATGAATACACAGTTATCTAGATATTCATGCAGAGGCTGTCTTTTTTTAAAGTAAATTTCTTATAACAATTGTGAGTTGTTTCTCCATAAAAAATATGGTTAAAAATAAATTCTTTGAGACAACTTACATAATTGTTCCCCAACTTTCTGGGCCAGGGAAAATCCATCATTTTGCCAGATGGAATCTCAGTTGGTGATCACTGCCAATAAGTAAGTGCTCAAGCACATTTTCCTGGAATGGGACTCCCCGGGCATGACTTTCTCCAAATCTCCCTCGGGAGTCCAGATAATGGTGTTTCTGTTCTCATAAAACAAGTCGTGTCCCGTACAACAGCTGCTACCACACCTGACATCAGCTGCCTTAAACTGTCCCAGTGACTTTTCACCCTGTTAAATGCTATTTTCTGGTAGAGGAGAAGCAGGCTTCCGTGGGCTTCCTTAGAGAAATGTCAAAATTGTTTAGTGTGATATGGTAACCGACTGGCTGTTTCCGTATCCATTAAACAGAAAATAAACTTCATATTTCCGAGACATGAAATACTAAGCATGAGCACAAAATCAATATCAATACGTTGGTAGAATCGATTTACTTCAACACAAGGCTGCATGCTTTACTTTAAAGCAACCCAATTATTAGAGTAAGTTAAATTATATTTAAAAGCAAAATAAAAAGAAGCAGTGATTGTGTGATCAAGAATAGGTCACATTAAAAAAAACCTCAGGGGATTAAAAATGGTGGCAGAGTAAGTGGATGCTGCACGGACATGCAGACATAAAAGTTGAAAAAAGACATTTCCAACAAATTTGAAAATAAACTTAGAAATGAATAAATAAATCTAATAATACCAATGGTTCCCCCCCCAATAGGCAATGCAATGGATTATTTAAATAAAGAAAATGAGTTGAAAATGAATTAAAATTCCACAATAACTTTCCAAAATATTACTTCAGGAAGACAACTCTAAAACGTAAATCAATCCAATTTTAAAATTCTAGAGACAGCCTAGTGAAACACCTTTGAACAAATGAGTACTTCTGAAATAATATCATCATAGACTTCAAATACCTCTGTATGAAAGAGATAAATAGTAGAGAATTTGGTCAAACCAAGTAATAACTGAAGGGATACTTTTTACTAAGAAAAGTTTAAGTGAGATAATATTGTCTCTCCCTTTCCTGTCCATTGGTCCACTACCACCACCTATACTTTTCCGTATAACCCCACCCCTCCCTTGTTTAAATTTGTTTAAGTTAACCTCTGGATTATAGCTTTTTCTTCCTAATAATACGTTTTATTGATTCTGTTCTTTCCCAACCTACATCCAGATTTACAGACTTGATCTTTCTAAAATGCTGTTTAATAATATCAAAAAGCTTCAATTGTTCTTCATATCTTATAAAGTTAATCTCAAATTCCACACACACACACACACACACACACACACACACACACACACACACACGTGATCTTTCTAGTCCACTCTGCTCTATCACTCTTCCTTTCACATGAACTGGGGGGCCCTGCCCTCTGTTGTGCTTCACTTTTCTGATGGTTTATGTTCCAGGCATTCTTCTAGCCTGGATGCCCTCCACAACCCATACCGACCCACCCAAACAAAGCACAGCCTGTGTGGGCTTCTCACATGCTGCTCTTTTGGATTCACCCATTCAGGGGATTTTGCCCTGAATAAAGGAAGCTACAATTGTCAAGTACAAAAGTAGTTCAGTTGTCACTCTACAAGATTTCTCTAAAATCTGATAATTACTACTCTCTTACTTGAAGCATTTGTCATCCTTGATTTAAAAGACAAAACCATGTTTCTTTTTACAAGTTAACAATATCACATAGCAAATTTAGAAAACATAAAAACGAAGGTACAAGTCAAAACCAGTTCTATCACTAACATAAGCCATGTTTAATACGATTCTAACCATCAACAAAACGAAAAGGGAGCCCATATATGGGAGAACATATTTGGCAATAATACATCTGATAAAGAATTAATATCTAAAACATATAAGGAACTCATACAACTTAACAGAAGAAAGATAAGCAATCCAATTAAAAAATGGGCAAAGGTCCTTAATAGATACTTCTCCAAAGTGGACATGCAGATGGCCAAGAGACATATGAAAAAATGCTCAAAGTCACTGATCATCAGAGAGATGCAAATTAAAACGATGAGGTATCACCTCACACATGTTAGAATTGCTACCATCAACAAATCAACAAATAACAAGTGCTGCCGAGGATGTGGAGATAAGGGAATCCTAGTACACTGCTGCTGGGAATAGAGACTGGTGCAGCCATTAGGGAAAACAGTATGGAGTTTCCTCAAAAAAATTAAATATGGAACTGCCATTTGACCCAGTCATCCCACTTCTAGGAATATATTCGAAATACCAATAAAAAAAAATGTATGCACCCCTATGTTCATAGCAGCACAATTAACAATAGCTAAGATCTGGAAATAGCCCAAGTGCCCATCAGTAGATGAGTGGATAAAAAAGCTGTGGTACATTTATACCGTGGAATACTATGCAGCAGTAAAAAAGAATAATTTCTTACACTTTACTAGTAAAACAGCATGGAGGGACCTGGAGAGTATCATGCTAAGTGAAATAAGTCAGTCAGAGAAAGACAAGTATCACATGATCTCACATGTGGAATCTAAGTAACAAAATAAATTGATGAATGGAGTGGATCTAGAGACATGGAAGCATGGAACAGAGTGCAGAAACTTGGAGGGAAGGCAGAGAAGGGTGGGTGGGTGAGAGGTAATCAACCAAGGACCTTGTATGCACATATGCATGGCCCATGGACACAGATAATGGGGTGGTGAGGGCCTGGGGCAAGATGGAGGGGGTCAATGGGGGAAAAAAGGGACATATGTAATACTTTCAATAATAAAGAATTCTTAAAAAAATACAATTCAATATTCTTCCTGCATTATTCTACGTTCTACTTTTTCTCCATGTATGTAACATATAAAGATGGACAATATAATGTACTTCATGTCACTGAACTGTATAAAGATGGCTGAAATGGTAAATTTTATGCTATGTATATTTTACCACAATAAAAAATATGTGATTATGCAGCATGTACCGTTTTATAACATTTTCTTTTCATTTAATAACAAGTAAATTTCTATGACATTTTTATTTATCAAAAATATTTTTTATTCTTGTCCTATATTTTTATCCATGATGATAAGTTTAGTCATTTGGTTCAAGTGGTGACTGTCTAAATTCTCCATTGTTAAAGGATCTTTTCTCTTTGTAATAAAAAATTATCTGTGAGATAATTTAAGACTGACAATTTAGACTCCGGATGTATTTATATACATACATAAACACACACATATACACTGAGTGGCCAGATTATTATAACCACCCCATCAGGACTTCGTTGGGCCACCTTTTGCCTTCAATACTGCAGCGATTCTTCTTGGCATTGACTCCACGAGATGTTGAAAGGTGATGCGAGGAATCTGACAGCATGCCTGATGAATAGCACTGTCCAGTTCTGTGAGATTTGATGGTTGTGGAACCAGCTGCCAGATGGCTCTTTTAACTTCATCCCACAAATGCTCAATTGGATTGAGATCTGGTGATTGTGGGGGCCACCTAAGCAAGGTAAAGTCTCCCTCATGTTCTTGAAACCACTCCTGCACAATACGAGCACCATGGCACGGGGCATTGTCTTGTTGGAAGAAGCCATCTCCATTGATAAGTCATCAACATGATAGGATGACCTTCATCAGCAACGATACTTAGGTATGTTGTGCTATTCAGACATTGTTCCACATGAATTAAAGGGTCCAAATCATGCCAGGAAAACATGCCCCAAACCATAACACTGCCCCCACCAGCTTGAAGGGTTGTACTCATGCATGTGGGGTGCATGCTTTCATGCTGTTTCCGCCAAATTCTCACTCTGCCATCTGCATGATGCAACTGGAAACGTGATTCATTGGACCACATGACTTTTTTCCAATGCTCGACTGTCCAATCCTTGCGTTCCTGTGCGAATTGGAGACATTTTATCTTGGTAACTGCAGACAGCAAAGATGTTCAAACAGGCCTTCGGCTTCCATATCCCATATGATGCAGTGTACAGCTAATTTGCCTACAAACGTCAGGTGGTCATAATAATCTGTCCACTCAGTGTGTGTGTATATATATACTAGCATATATATATAATAGTTTTATTCATCTCAGAGAGAAAAGGAGAGGGAGAGGAATATAGAAACATCAATGATGAGAGAGAATCATTGATCGGCTGCTTCCTGCCCCTGGGGATAGAGCCCACAACTCGGGCATGTGCCCCAACTGGGAATCGAACCCTGACCCCCTGATTCATAGGCTGATGCTCAACTGAGCCACACTGACCTGGAAGTGCTTCAAAAGTGAGTAATCATTTGGGTCAAATGCTGCTGAGAGAGAGAAAGATGAGAACAGCAGATGGACCTTTGGATTTGGCCAGATGGGAGATAGCTGATGTCCTTAACAAGAACAATTTCAGTGGTGTGTGCTTCAAAGAAAGAATAGAAGAAAAGGATATGAGGCCAGCAAGTACATATAATCCTTAATCAGAGATTTTTCTCTCTAAAAAAAAGAGGGCTATTATTTCTAAGGAAGGATTTTTTAAAAATGTTGAGAGCTGTATAGCACGTTTCTAACTGATAGGCAGAAACCAGAAGGGAGAAATTGATGCCATGAAGGAGGGAGGTAATTACTGAAACATAGTCCTTGAGTGTGTGAGAGGGAATGGGATTCATAGTAGAAGCACAAGGGTTGACCCCAGAGAGGTACAGATTTAGTTCATCTATTGTAATAGGGGAGAAGGCAGAATGTAAAACTACAGATATGGTAGATTTGGGAGGTATAAGGATAAGAGCAGGGTTTTTTGTTTTTTCCCCCCCCCCGTTGTAAAATAAGATAAAATCTTTGGACTGCAGTGATATTTTATAGATCTAAGTCATGTTCATTTCTCTATTAAACTGAAATTCATGTTT
This sequence comes from Cnephaeus nilssonii, assembly GCF_951640355.1. Taxonomy (NCBI): domain Eukaryota; kingdom Metazoa; phylum Chordata; class Mammalia; order Chiroptera; family Vespertilionidae; genus Cnephaeus; species Cnephaeus nilssonii. The sequence goes on along the minus strand of NC_137072.1, from coordinate 60,106,270 downwards.
TCAGAAAACCAAGGGGGTGAGAGAAGAGAAGAGCTAGGATGCTAACTTAGTTTTGTTTTTGTTTTTCTAAAATCTGGCTCAGATTTTTTACAAGGGGACCAAAAGGACAATTCAATGGGAAAAGCATAGTTTTTTTAGAAAATGTGGCTGGGACAACCAGATATCCACATGCAAAAGAAGAATGTCGAACCTGCACCTCATAGCCACATATAAAAAATAACTCAAAGTGGATCATATACCTAAATTTAAGAACAAAACTGTAAAACTCTTAGAAAAAAATACCAGTTGTAAATCTTCATGACCTTGGATTAGGCAATGGCTCTTAGAACATCAAAATCATAAACAACTAAAAATAGATTAACTGGACTTCATCAAAATTAAAAACCTTTGTGTTTTAGAGGACATTATTAAAAAAGTGAAAGACAACCTGTAGAATATGAGAAAATATTAGAAAATAATATATCTGATAAGGGTTAGTATTCAGAATATATAAAGAACTCTTTCAACTCAATGATAAAAAGACAAATAATCTAATTAAAAATGGCAAAGGATATGAATTGATATTTCTCCAAAGAAGTTATATAAGTGGCTAATAAACACATGAAGACATGCTCAACATCATTAGACACCAGGGAAATGCAAATCAAAACCACAATAAGATAGCATTCTATACCCAGGATGATTATACTAGTACTAGAAACCCGTTGCACGAAGTTTCGTGCAATAGACTTTCACCTGGCTGCCGGCACCAGTTTTCCGCCAGCAGCAGTTTTCCTCTGACCACCTGCCGATCAGAGCGCCTCCCGCCAGCTCGATCGGCCACCCCGAGAGGAACTCCGATCGGGAGGCGTTCCGGTCGGCGGGTGGTCAGAGGAAAACTGCTGCTGGCGGAAAACTGCTGCCAGCAGCCACGCAATGGGCCATCACCAGCGTCTTCTTCCGCAGCGTCGGCCGTTTAGGCCGGTGGGAGGAGCGGGAATCGGGGACTCGCAAGTCCCTGCCCCCCACTCCTACCGCCAGCCAATCGGCCACCCTGAGTCCCGCCCCCCGCGCCTCCAGCCGGCCCAATCGTGGGCGTAGCGGAGTGATGCAATTTGCATATTACCTTTTTATTATGTAGGATATAATTTATATATATAAAAGTGTAATATGCAAATAGACTGGATGGTGGAACCACTGGTCACTATGATGTGCACTGACCACCAGGGGACAGACACTCACCTCAGGAGCTGCTCCCAGCGCGCAGGCCCCGATCAGGGAATGGGGAACTGAGGGTAGGTGGTGGTGGACACGGGCGGCACCAAGCCAAGGCAGGTGTGAGCCAGTGGGGCCCCGATCTCCCAGCCAGTCGCTCCACACACAGAGGGCTACCAGCGTTGGCAGTGGGGGGTGGGGCAGGCTGCTGGCAGCCGGGGAAGATTGGCCCTGACCGCAGGCGAGGCCTAGGGACCCTACCCGTGTACGAATTTCATGCGACTGGTCTCTAGTAAATAATAAAACAAATGGTAAGTGTTGGTGAGAATGTAGAGAAATTGGAAATATCATAGATTGCTGATGGGAATATAAAATGGAGCAGCCACTTTGAGAAACAGTTTATCGCTTCCTCAAAAAGTTAAACATATAGGTACCACATGAACCAGCAATGTTACTCCTAGGCGTATACCCAAGAGAACTGAAAACATGCCCATAGAAAAACTTGTGTACAAATGTTCATACTAGCATCATTAACCCCAAAGTAGAAGCAACCAAAATGACCATGAACTGATAAAATAAAATGTGATATATATACACACACACAGTAGAGTAATATTCAGCCATAAAAAGAAATGATACTGTTATAGGCTTTAACATGGATGAACCTTTAAGACATATGCTAAGTGAAAGAAGGCAAACAAACACACAAGGATGTATTGCATATTTACATTTATATGAAACTAGAAGCCTGGTGCACAAAAATTTGTGCACTGGGAGGGGGGTCCCCTCAGCCCAGCCTGCCCCCTCTCACAGTCCGGGAGCCCTCAGGGGATGTCCTACTGACTGCAGGGAGCGACTGGCCAATCAGGGGAAGGCACCTGTCCCCATCACCTCCTTGCTGCTGCTGCCTCTGGCTTCCCTCTGTTGGAGGCGACCCTTCTGATCAGGGGAAGGTGACGCCCCCATCACACCTCTGCTGCTGCCACTGCTAGCTTCCTCAGCTGCCTGAGCCTCGGCCCTCACAGCCACTGTGGCTTGCCTGAGCCTCAGGCAGCCGCTGCAGCTTTGTCCGGAGGGCCTCTGGAAGACATCCGCTCTAATTAGCACATTACCCTTTTATTAGTATAGATGACACTAGAGGTATCTTCATAGACAAGATGAAATTTAACTGACCATTGACAAAGTGGGACAAGGGCACTCCAGATAAAGGGATCAACATTAGCAAGGATACAGAGAGATACAACTTCCGGGATATATTTGAAATAAAGTGGTTGTGATGTAGCCTGGGTATAGGATAAAGAACCACAGAAGAGTAAGTCAGGGAGATAGATGGGGTAATTTCTATAGGCTTGAATCTCTTGAAATCTATTCAATGAGAAATCCTCTTTGCTTTTACAGCAACTCTATTATGCTACTTTTAAAACTTCTGTATTACATATTTTTGTTAACTATCTATAAGTCTGTCTCATTTAATGGACAGGGAGATCCCTAATGATTAGAAATCATGCCTTAATTTACTCTGGCTTCTCAGGGCCCAGTGCAAAATGTGTAATACATAGAATGTGCCCACTAAGAGTTTGTTGACTGTGAATTACTAAAATGAATTCAGTTAAGACCACAGAATCCAGGGAGACGCTGATAATCTACTAGAAATGACCTGCAAGTATGATAATAAACTTCCTTACCCTTACTGACCTTCTCTCTCTTGAACCACTGATACTGTTAAGAGACTTAAAAAAATTGTTTTTTAAATTGAAGTTTGGAGCCCTGGCCGGGTAGCTTAGTTGGTTAGAGCATCATCCTGATACGCCAAGGTTTTAGGTTTGATCCCCAGTCAAGGCACATATAAGAAGCAACCAATGAATGTATAAATAAGTGGAACAACAAATTGATGTTTTGCTCTCTCCTTCCTTTTGTTTTAAAAATCAATAAAATAAATTTTAAAAATAATAATTAATTGAAGTTTAAATCCTAGTAAAATTTGAATAGTTAGAGCAACTGTATTGAGTGGTAGATTTTGGTGAATGGGCAAAGAACTATTTGTTCTTTGTTGATCAAAATACTTTAAAAATATCAAAGACTTTCACTTTAAACTCTAAGAGTCAAAGGAGACTGAAGTGAAATACTAAAAAAAATAATTTTAATAAATATTCAGCTTACATAAAATACTTTCTCTAAAAAGACCTTGGGATATTTATCATGGGAGCTAGTGGTGGTTAAGAAGAGATTAGAAAACTATCTATAGAGATAGAGTTAGATATTTTTTCTAATCCAGTCAGGGACCTTGGGGCCTTCTCAAACCTTTTAATTTTCTATAAATCTTTATTATGAAGGTCATACAGTGGGAACACTTCAGAAAACAGTAGCTCTGTAAGGGAACTGTGTGGTGAGGCTTACCACTAATTTTTTCATGAGGCAGTTTTAAACTCTTTTTCTCATCTGGGAGTTATTGCAGTAAACTCTACAGTGTCAGCAGCACATTTATAATACTTGGTAATTTTTCCAATTATATTGTGCATGGTATGGTTAGTCATCTTGTAGCTAAGAATCCTAATTGTATTTCAGTTAAAAATGGTGAAACTTGGCTCCAAGTAGCAGAGCGTGAAACACTAGAGGGAACAAACAAAACCCGTGTTCAGGAAGTAATTGGAGTGCCCTTGATGAAGTGCAAACACAGGATAGTTACGACTACTTTCTCTTGCTGGCAGGACTTCAGAAATGAAGAAAGTCATTTAATTGCAGGAGTTAATAGATTAGATAGCTTGAAGGACAATGGGTACAGTTAATATTGTTGAACATTGATTCACTATTAACATCATTGAAAGCCTGAATCTTGTACAGTAATACTGTTGTAATATGTGGCTAAAATATGAAGTGTTGTTTGGCAAACATCACAGGACAGACACTTTCTGCCATGGGCATAGAGTCATACAGAGGTGTTATGAGCCTCATAAAACAATATATTTCTCCTCTGTAAATAAGCAGCATGTTACTGATAGAACTGCAGCGGAAAGGTCACAACCCCTACGGGGAGATGGAACAGAGAGTAAGTGGAGACCATCAGAGGGCAGAGCTGTCCTGACTTCTGTGGCACCTCTAAGGGTGAACAGCATAGGGTTTACTTACATGAGCACTTTCCAAGGACCACAAGAGAGAAAAGTGATACATGAAATTTAAAAATGTTAAGCCCTGGCCAGGTAGCTCAGTTGGTTAGAGGTCATCCTGATAACACCAAGGTTGCGGGTTCAATCTCTGGTCAGGGCACATTCAAAACTCAACCAATCAAGGAATAAGTAAGTGGAACAACAAATTGACCTCTCTCTCTCTCTCTCTCTCTCTCTCTCTCTCTCTCTCTCTCTCTTTCTCTCTCTCTCTTCCCCCTTCTTTTTTCCTCTCCCCCCCTTCCTCTCTCTCTCTCTCTCTAAATAAAATAAATAAATAAATAGATAGATAGATAAATAAAATTTTAGAATCAGACTTCAACCTCTGAGAGATCTAGGTCAGCTAGATAAATATAATGGACTTTAAACCCAAATTTAGCACAATTAATAATATCACAACAATAATGACTATGGCAAGAGCAGCAAAGTATAGGCCTCCTAAGTATTATTGTGGATTCAAAAACAAACAAAAATTAGAAAAAAACAGCAAAAAACAACACACAGTCCCTCTCTTCTTTAGGAAGTCACAGGCTGAAGAGAGAAATGTAAACATACAAAAGGATGAAGTAACTCAAGGTAGAAGACAGGCAGGAAATAATTATAAAATAAGCAGAAAGGCATATATTAATTTTAGCCTGTCAACTAAATATGCAACCTTGAATAATTCATCTAACTCAATAACTATTTGTGAAATGAATAACCTTTTCAGAATTATGGTTTCTTTATCCAAGGTTACTTTTCAGATCTGAATTTTTTTCATAGGGCTATCTGACAAAACTATGATACAGACCAAAAAAAAGTTACATGTGAAGTTATTATAATTTTTTCTAGCATTACTGAGATATAATTGACAAATAAAAATTGTACATATGATTTGATCTATGTCTATACTGTGAAATGATTACCACAATCAGGCAAATTAACACATTCATCACCTCACATAGTTACAATTTTTTTTTTGTGGTGAGAACATTAAGATCTATTCTCTTAGCAAATTTCAAGTATAAAATGCAGTATTATTAACTATAGTCATCACGTTGTACATTAGAATCCCAGAAGTTATTCATCTTATAACTGAAAATTTGCACCCTTTAACCAACACCCCCCTTTTTCCCTGACCCCACTACCCCTGGCAACCACTCTTCTTTAATAAGTTCAACATTTTTAGATACCACATATAAGATCATATGGTATTTATCTTTCTGTGTAAGGCTTACTTCACTTAGCATAATGTCCACCATATGGTTGTGTGTATGTATACATTATATTATATATACAAGAAATATATACATATACACACAATATATACCACAATGGAATATTATTTGCACCACATTTTCTTTATCCATTCACTCATTCATTGACAGATCCTTAAATGGTTCCATACCTTGGCTATTACAAACATTGCAGCAGTGAACATGGGGGTGCAGATATCACTTTAAGACACTGATTTCATTTCCTTTATACATATTGACATAGAAATGAAATTGCTAGAACACATGGTAGTTCTATTTTAACGTTTTTGAGTAAACTCTACACTGATTTCCATGATTCCTGTACCAAATTACATTCCCACCAACCATGTTCAAGGGTTCCTTTTTCTCCACATCTTCACCAACCCTTAACTCTTGCCTTTTTGAAAACCGACATCTTAACAGGTATGAGGTGATACCGCATTGAGGTTTTAATTTGGATTTCCCTGATGAATAGAGGTGTTGAGCATGTATTCATATGCATGCTGGAGATCCCCATGTCTTCTATGAAAAAATATCTACTCAGGCCCTTTGCCAACTATTGAACTGGAATATTGCCTTTGGCTATTGAATTATACGAGTTCCTTATATATTTTGTATATTAACCCCTTATCAGGTATATAGATTGCAAATATTTTCTCCCATTCCATAAACTTCCTTTTCAATTTGCTGATGGTTTCTTCTGCTGCACAGAATCTTGTAGTCCCTCCCCACTTGTTGATTTTTGTTTTTGTTGCCAGTGATTTCGTGTCAGATCAAAAAAAAAAAAAATCATTGCCAACACCAACGTCGAGGAGCTTTTCCCAAACGTTTTCCTCTAGGAGTGGCACAGCTTCAGGTCTTACGTGTAGGTCTTTAATTCATTTTGAGCTAATTTTTGAGTATGATGTAAGATAGGGGTCCAGTTTCATTCTTTTGCATGTGGATATCCAGTTTTTCCACCACTTATTGAAGAGACTACCCTTTCTCCACTGTGCATTCTTGGTGTCCTTGTCAAAGATCAGTTGACTGTATATGCATGGGGTTATTTCTAGAATTAGGAGTTAAAGTTGTTCCTATATCTTGGTCCCAACTTGTGTGAAGATACAGAGCCAACTTGTGTGAAGACAATGAATCCAGTAGGTTAGTGGAGTGCATAAAATGTAGCAGTTATCTAATCACATGGTGATGGAGGCCTAAATTGGGGTTGAGATCATTGGTGGGGGTGGGGGAAGGAGATGGGGATGTTGGAGATACTGAAAAGGAAATACTGACAAGATTTAGTAACTGATTATCTAAAAGGTTTGAGTGTAGTGGATGACAGAATGAAACTTAGCCAAGTTGAGAGGGAAAGATGAGAAAATGAGTTGTGTTTGGGCGCAGCGACTTTATGGCTAAGGCTAAAGTAGAGATGACTAGCAGGAACCAGAAACTCAGAACCGAGTTCAGGTGATTTCACTGAGACAGTGATTTGAACACCATCCCTCCGAAACTAGATGAGCTGTGGAAGGGACAGCTGACACAGGGGGAGCCAGTGGTCAAGGAAGGAGGTTTGGAGGTCACTGAATTTGGAGGGAGAAAGGAAAGGAACACCACAATAGGAAGAAACAATACAGGAAACAGAAAATTTTCAAGAATACACAAAGCACCACAATACATTAATGATGATGAAAATTGTTCTTTTAAAAGTGAAAAAGTTTACAAAATATATTCCTATGCAAATACATTGAAAGAAGTCTGGAAGAATATACAACCAAACCTATAATAACAGTTACCCCTAGAGGAGATAGGAAGGAATTAGAATTGTAGAGCAAGAGACTCAAGTGGAACTTCAGTCTTATCAGGAATGCTTTAAAGTTTTCTAAGAAGCATGTATTCCCTATGTAATTCAAAAGTACTAAAAAATGAAACAAATGGACAAGAAAGCACTGTTAGGATAGAACAACTCTTTCAGGCAGAACATGCTCTTCCAGGGAAAGATCTGTCTCTAATGCACACTGAAAAGTGATTTATTGTCGTTTCCCTCACTTATCTATCAAATTAAGAACACTCCTACAACATAAGCAAAGATATTTTAACTCTATATTCTTCATCATATTATTTTAGGTAAATAATTATCATAGTTATAGCTATTTATTCAGTCTTATTACAGAAAGTAAAAGCATCTTAATCACTCTTAATTGCTTTATGTTTTTATGTAGGAGCCAAGTACAAACTTCCATTGTTAGTATGTCTATAGGACACTCATCTGTAGGAAAGGAGACCATGAACTTGTGTGGAAACAGAAACATGCTGGGTAAGTTTTTCGCTTATGAATAATGGACCTCTGACTTTTTTGTGACACTCCCAGGATGTTGGAGATTTTTCTGTATCGATGACTCCCCTGAAATACTGATCACTTCAATAACTTTAGATGACAGGACAGTAAACCACAACCTGGAGTCTTTCCAGGCTGACAAAACAGAGAGTCCTTCCCCCTCTTCTTCTCTCTCCTATGAATCATCTTTCTTCAGGGCCTGACCTTTATTTCTGCCACCATGTTCTGTTACCAGAACATTCAATGAAAAGAAGGAACAAATTCTCTTAAAATGTAACAAACGCAACATTTTCTGCAGATAGCATTTACTTATAACAATGGTGGTGCTTTAGCAATTTGCAATCAAGTGACGGTCTTGCTAAAGCATATCCATTTATCCTTACCACAACTTTTTTGGTATATTTTTAAACAATGTTATTGAGGGGTATTTTGCATATCACAAAATCCAACTTTTCAAGTGTACAGTATGATGATTTTTAGTAACTTTACTAGTGGTATAACTATCACCATAAATCGGGTTCAGAACATTTTTCCTGACCCCAATAAGGTCCTTCAGAACATTTACAGTTAATCTCTGTCCCTCCCTGGCCCCCACCCCCAGCCTACCACAGCTTTACTTTATGTTTCTATAAATTTGCCTTTTCTAGACATTTCATATAAATGGAATTGTATGTAACATATAGTTTCTTGAATCTTGAATCTGACTTTATAGAACAAAACTAGAGGTTTTCCTTTGGCTTTGAGAAAATCACACATTGAAGGAAATATTTACCTTTCAAATTAAACATTACAATAAATACTGTTTAACATCTAAAAGACTAAGAATATTAACTCTGTTCTCTAAGTTCTAACATTTAGAAATTCTAAAAGCAATATTATGTTATAGTGCTAGAAACATGAAAAGAATGATGACTGATCTTTTTCACATGTTGAAAAAGAAAATAAGATAGCCACCTCTGAAGTTTCAAATTATTTTAACATGTTGCACTTCACATATAATACAGAGCTTGTCCTTTTACTCATTTAGGATGAAATGTAACTTTCCCTGCAAGGAAAAACTTTAAATGGCCTGTTTGTTAACATACTAGTTAATACCTATAGTTTTGATATTATTTTCTTCCTCAGTATTTTTACAAGGAAAAACGTAAGCATACCATGTGTAACAAGAGGGACTGGACCAGCCTTGCTTATGGGATGCACCTGTCCAATAATCTCATTTCTGTGAGAGCCTCTGACCCACCAGACTTGTACATGGTCCTTACACCTTGGAGAAGAGCAAGCGTTTACTCCTTTAAAGTAGGCATGCATGATGAGAATTTATGCTTTTCAGCCTCTGGTGAATTTTAGTAAGCACACATCTTAATTACAGAAAATAATTCTTAACAGTATTTTAGGAATTGCTGTTGTCAGTTTTAGATGATATATATGGATTAGCTAATGCTTTTGCTGAATGAACATATCACTAAAGTACTCTGTCTTTGGTTCAGAATTCAGTATAAAATAGATCATTCCACTAAGCTCTACCAAAATCAAAAGACATTATCCTTAAGCTTTTCTCATGAAGCCACTCTAACTGTAAGAGATTCTATGAAGATTAGAAAAATTATTTTTAATATAATTATGTCTTCAATGCTAGTTTTAGACAATTATAGAAACACAGAAAAAATATTATTCATCTAAATCAGGCGTCCTCAAACTACAGCCCGCGGGCCACATGCGGGTGTTTTTGCCGTTTTGTTTTTTTACTTCAAAATAAGATATGTGCAGTGTGCATAGGAATTTGTTCATAGTTTTTTTTAAACTATAGTCCGGCCCTCCAACGATCTGAGGGACAGTGAACTGGCCCCCTGTTTAAAAAGTTTGAGGACCCCTGATCTAAATAAATAATGCCTCAAGATATAAATTAGCCAATAAGCAATAAATGATACTTAGCTCCTCTTTGGCCTCTCAAAACATCACATTTGAAAATGTGTTACTCCTCTATACTTTTTTTTTTTACTGCCACTATCTGAAGAGCAGAAAAATAATAAGCACTTGCTGATAACAATTCATAGTTCTATTACATCTCAGGAAGAAATGGAACTATGTGTAAGGATTGAAACTAAGAAGAAAAAAAAGTGATTCACTCTGGGGGAAAATACTGAACAAGGTCTAAACTCTAAAAATTCTAAGTTATCAAAAACCCAGCCAAAAACCACTTCCGAAAAGCCCTAGAAATCAACCTTTTAACCTCTTTTTGAAAAATCATAGGACATTTCATCACTCCGGAAATCTCAGTACCAATGGTTCTTTCTTGGTTTTATCTTTGTTGTTAACTGATATGATAACTGCTGAAAACCAAAATGTTTCATATGAGTGTGTCATACTAATTTTAATAAGTACAAACAGAATTTTATTTTTTGTTTCATAAAGTCAATCAAACTTACACGACCAAACAAAAATACTAGTAGATTTTGCTGAATTGTGTTTTGTTGTTGTTGTTTTTTTAGGAAAAGCCCAGCTTAATGCTTCTTGACAATTCCTTGAAAAAAGTTGGTAAGCCAAAGTAAATATTGTGTTAGAGAACAGGGGCATGACAACAGACTCAGTACACGCCTTTGTGTTTAAGACTAGGAAAACTAATACACTGTTGAAGAGAAAAGTGGCAGCTTCCCTAAAGAGAAGATTGAGAGAAAGGTGTGTGTGAGGGCAAAACATACACCATTTTTACCTATTTAAAACTTATAAATTAAGCAATATCTTGTTCCGGAAAATAACGGCAAATGAAAACACCTTTGAATGCTCATTTTTGAAATGAAGGGCTTAATAGCTATTCTGTTACGTCAAAGATATATAAAGGATTTAAAACATTTTCAGTTACATTTAATTATCTCCACTTGTCTTTTGACAATTTGTCTCACAATCTATTCCAGGTATACACAAAGTGAAAATCTCTGAATGGATACTACAGATGTGAATTGAGACAAGAAGATGAAGGCGTACCTGCTTAATGGTGGGTGGCAGGTTTGGACAAGGACCACATTGTTCCATTTAAACCTGTAAGGCTGCTGAGTGTGAAGGAGTCAGTCCTTCAAGGCTGTACTTTAAAAAACTTGGAAATTATACAAGAAATTCATAAGTGCTGGTAAGCATTTGTTTTAACTGGGATATGCTGACCAGAGGAACAAAGTGTGGCTAGAGCAACATTAGCTGGGCCGTCTCTCCGTAATCTCACTTGAGTTATCTCAGAAGTACAAATTCATTCTCTAGCCACGGCATTCTTTTCTTGTGACTTTTAGAAGCAGGAAACTTGTTTATTTTTTTCTGACTCGATGAATAAAAATAACTGATACAAACAACACATTTGAATTTTTCTTTCATTGTTTGACTTCAGGCATTCTTAGCATAATTCCTTACAAACTAATTTGGGAAGATAACGTCTACACTAGCTCGCGTTAGCCAGCCACTTGACCCTGGCTCTTAAACCAGAGAAGGAAAAGATAAAAAGGCACGGTGTTTTGTACCTGTGCCCCTCCTTCTTTTCCCAAGTGCTCCTCCCTGACCCCGGCTAGCTCTACTGACCACGCCCTTCCTTCCAGGGACAGGCTAGTCCCTTGACCTCACTGCACAACACGGGCGGGAGCCTGCTCATTCACAGAGGCTACAATGTGGATGCACCTCACTGTGCACAAGGTGCCCACCTGCCTTACGCAGGGAGTCACTACCTGGTCTCTGGATTCTGTCCTAGAGGTCCTTGTTCTGTTATCTCCTGGCCTGTATCATCAGCTTCCATCTCTCCATAAACTCAACTTGTTATGCTTACCAATGTGCGTACATTTCGTTCATTAAAGTATTAGAATACCCCAAATGAAGCAAAACCAAGGAAAACCCAATCCTTTCTGGATGGAGTCCACTCCTCTAAGCAGCAGCCTTTCCCTCCCCTCCCTCACAAAAGGCGCACGCACAAGCCACGTGTCCTCGTCCTCAGTGACGATAACGCCTTCCCGGAGGCTCTCCGTTTCCCTGGATTGTCACATGCCTCTCTGCTGCCCTCCCAGCACCTCTTACTCTTCTCTTTGATTTTTCCTTCTGCACAGTTTGCCACAGGATCTTTCGTAAAATACAATTCTGTCTCTATCATTTTCCTGCTTCCATTCCTGCAATCACTCCCCATCATGTTCAAGAGAAAAATCTAAACTCCTTAGTAAGGGGTACATGATCAGACCTATTTAGCTTCGTCTCTTAAACCACCCTTAGCTTCTCCTTCATTCTGCATTCAGACGTCCTGAATCCACTGCTGAACCTGCCGCTCTCCGGCACGTCCTCCTCACTGCCCTGCATGTCCTTGCACGCGTCTTTGTTGTTTTTTTGTTTTTGTTTTTTTTTTCTCCAGGAGCACCCTTATCTTGATTTCCCTGCCGAGTAAACTTCTACATAACCTTACTTCAAAGTCCTCTTCTTTCAGAAACCTTCTCTGATCCTAATCTCCCCAGATGGTCTGTCTCCTTCCTCTGTCCTCACACAGACCCTGTGAACTATAGCTGAAGCTTCTTAAGAAGAAGAGCACCAGAACCATATTTCCCAGTGCTTAGTACACAACAGGCACTTGGTGAATGTGCATTCAATGGTAATTATTTAATTTTTCTTTACTTGTCCTCTGTCCCCATAAATGCAGTATTTATGTCTCTCATTCTCTGAATCCCCAGCTAGCACCTAGCAAGTACTACATAACTAGATCTCAACAAAGATAAACAACTGTTGAAGGAACCAACAGGATAACTACCTCCAAACTCTCGCTCTTCCAACAGCTCTGCACGTGGTTGCAAGGTTACTTTTCCTGATCTACCAGCTTACCATCAGGGATCCCTCTCCAGCTAAAACTCTCAGTGGCATCCCATGACCTGTAGGATGAAGCCAAGTTTCCCTACCTCCGTTCTTTTGGGTAGAAATGGTCTTTCTTTGATCTTCACAGATTCTCTCCTCCTCCCACTTCTTATCTTAATTCAGGCCTTTCCTACCTATTCAAACTAAAATTGTCGTTGAGTCATGAACCTGATTTAGTTTCTCAGTGCCCCCATATATTAAAGCTAAAATGTCCTTCTTCATGGGCCTTTTCTTATTTTTTTCTAAATATCTTGCTATTGCCTCCCTCACTAGAATGTAAGGGCCAAGACTACATAAAAAAACTGTTAAGATTTAATAAATGAATTTGGCAATGTAGCAGGATACAAAGTTAACACCCAGAAATCTATGGCTTTTTAAAAATACACCAATAATGAACTTACAGAAAGAGAAATTAAAAAAACAATCTCAACTGAAACAGCTCCTAGGGCAATAGAAACTAAGGAGAAAATAAACAAATGGGACCACATCAAAATAAAAAGCTTCTGCACAGCAAAGAAACCATCAACAAAACAACAAGAAAGCCCACTGCATGGGAGAACATATTTGCCAATGCTATCTCAGATAAGGGTTTAATCTACAAAATTTATAGGGAGCTCACACAACTTAACAAAAGGAAGATAACAATCTAATAAAAAAAATGGGCAAAGGACCTAAATAGACACTTTTTGAAAGAGCACATACAGAAGCCAAAAGACATATGAAAACATGCTCAAAGTCACTAATCAACCGAGAGATGCAAATCAAAACGACAATGCGGTACCATCTAACACCTATCAGAATGGCTGTCATCAACAAATCAACAAACGACAAGTGCTGGCGAGGATGTGGAGAAAAAGAAACCCTAGTGCACTGCTGGTGGGAATGCAGACTAGTGCAGCCATTGTGGAGACCAGTATGGTGTTTCCTCAAAAAATTAAAAGTGGAACTCCCATTTGACCCAGCAATCCCACTTCTAGGAATATATCCCAAGAAAACAGAAACACCAATCAGAAAGGATATATGACCCCTATGTTCATAGCAGCACAATTTACCATAGCTAAGATTTGGAAACAGCCTAAGTGCCCATCAGCAGACGAGTGGATTAGAAAACTATGGTACATCTACACAATGGAATTCTACGCTGCTGTAAAAAAGAAGGAATTCTTACCATTTGCAACAGCATGGATGGAACTAGAGAGCATTATGCTAAGCAAAATAAGCCAGTCAGAGAAAGATAAATACCACGTGATCTCACTCATTTCTGGAATATAATGAACAACATAAACTGATGAACAAAAATAGATCCAGAGACATAGAAGCATCGAACAGACTGTACAACCTATGAGGGAAGGCAGGGGGTGAGGGGGTAAAAGATCAACCAAAGGACTTGTATGCATGCACATGAGCATAACCAATGATACATACAGTAGGGGGGTGAGGGCTTGTGCTTGGGGGAGAGGTCAATGGGGGAAAAAAGGAGACTCATGTAATACTTTAAACAATAAAGAATTTTAAAAAATCCCATTTACCAGTGCAACAAAAAAATTTAAGATACCTAGGAATAAACTTACTGGTAACTAAGGAGGTAAAAGACCTGTACTTGGAAAACTACAGGACATTGAAAAAAGAGATAGAGGAAGACATAAACAAATGGAAGAATACTGGTATACTGTGTTCATGGATTGGTAGAATCAACATCATTAAAATGTCCATACTACCCAAAGCAATCTATAGATTCAATGCAATCCCTATTAAGATACCAACAAAATATTTCACAGACCTAGAACAAACTCTCCAAAAATTCATATGGGGAAAAAAATTCTTAAGGAATAGAATGTAAGGGCCATAAACACAAAGGCCTGGTTGACTTAGTTCACTGCTGCATCCCCTGTCCTAAAGCACTTCCTAGAACCAGAGGTTAAGTGCCGGACATTGTTCAAGGAAGGAAAGACTGAATGTAAAAATAATACCAACTGGCATTCAAGGTCCTCGATGGCCTGGCCTCACTCTACTGTCCCAGCCTTACTTCCAGCTGTTTCCCAAACACCCACTGTGCCTCCTAACTAGGCCCATCTATAAGAGCCTTATCTTCATTTTCTTCCAATTTAAATTATCTTCCTCTTTTAAATTGAGCTAAAACTCCACCTCTTCTATAAGGCAATCCAAAGTGGTAATCTCACCCAGCTGGTGTGGCTCAGTGGTTGAGCATCGATCTATGAATCAGGAAGTCACGGTTCGATTCCCAGTCAGGGTACTAGCCCAGGTTGTGGGCTCGATCCCCAGGGTGGGGCACGCAGAAGGCAACTGATCAATGATTCTCTCTCATTATTGATGTTTCTAGCTCTCTCTCCCTCTCCCTTCCCCTCTGAAATCAATAAAAATATATTTAGAAAAACCAACAAAGCGGTAATCTCTTTGACTATATCATTCACCTATTTAATGCCTTAAATATCTTTTAATTCTTTAGAGCTGTCTTATAATGAAATTTTTTAAATTTCAGGAATAGGTTTTAAGTTAAAATAAAAAATTCTTAAAAGGAAATATTCTTTATGCTATGAGTAAATAAGAGTCAAACTCCAATTTATTTAATTCTTTTAAATTGCATGCTTTTTGCTTTAAGTATACCAAAGAAGTTTGCTTTGTGCAACGTAATGGTTAAAAGGAAACATTCAAAATTTGTGAGAGTTGGTTCTAGTAACAATTCTGATGTCCACTTTAACTGAAGATAATAATGACCACTGACCATACCATGAAAAGGCATCCCAAAAGTAACTCTTCCACCTTTTAACTGTGAGCCTAAGATGGTCCAGTTGATTACATAATTTGTTTTAATATTGTAATCAATACTATTAGTCAGAATATTCTCAAAACTTCAAGTCAATTTTAAATAGTTTTACTGATCTGCATCTTGTTGACCCCAGTGGTAGATAAATACAAACATACCTATACTCAGAGCAGAGAATGCAATATGTAACGTAAGTAAAAGAGACATGCCAACCTGGATACCAACTTGGCCCCACTAGCATCCTCTGCTGAATTCATGTCACCCCAGCCGGGTTTTCTACGACTTAGCCGCAGGCTGACCTGAGCAACACCATCACATCGCTCTGGCCGTGGTACTCTGTGGACCTGAAGAGATCCCTCACTCTTGGACTTTGGGATCTAGAAAATAAAATTCAAAAGAGAGAGAGAGAGAGAGGAATTAAGAAAATAAAAGACCCTTCAAATTAAGTTACTGCAGAATATTTATTATAATTTATTAATAATCTCATGGATTAACACTCTAACCTAGATATGGATTTTATAAACCTAGGAATGGAATTAAAAATACATTTAAAAATTCTTATATAGGAGAGGGCACAGTGAAGGGGAACTTCTGAACCATATATGGCCCAGACCCCTCTCTCCTGGATTCTGTTACAAATCTTCCTCAGGCCTAACACTCCTTAGAATAACCATTCTATATAATGAAAGATTCTAAGAGTATATCAGACTGCAATCTGGGTGAAGAAAATAACAAATAGAAAGAGGTAGAAAAATAAAAGATTGAAAATCACTGAAATAAAGAATGCCAATGTCAGAAAGGTATCTAGAAATATTTACTATCAACAACAAGCTACACACCAGTTTGCTAATAATTTCTATTGGAATCCTCTTAACACAAGCACCAAATACCTGGTATACTGACTTCTCATATTTGAAGTTATATGCTCCCTCCAACCTCAAGCTCTCTTATTCTAAACTGTAAAGAAAGTGAATACAACCAATATTCTTTTCCTAAAAATGTATATAAATCATGTCAGAATTTCAGGAACATTTCAAATCCTTGGATCTACTTTATTTGTTACACTGGAAACTTTTCCTCATACCTAGAACTTTTCTTATGCTGGTTTTTCCACCTGCAATGTCATCAATTCATCACTGGCCACTCATCAATTGTGTAAGATCAAACCAAACCCTAAGTTCCTTTGAAGTTGAGATAAGAATCCACTACCCAAAAAGCTTCTCCAACTACTTCAGGTCTTAACCAGCTTTCCCAACTCCGAATTCCTGCAGCACTATCTACACTTGATTACATGTCATCTGATACCTTAAGTTTAGTTCATAATTATGCTGCCTAATGTTTCTAGATTATATTACCTCAACCAGATCCTGGAGACAGAGATTACAGCCTCATGCTCTTCCTATTTCTCTTCTTCCATCCCTTTCCCCCTCTTCACTTCTCTGTGTTATTATTTTTAACATTTTTACCATAAAGTATAGCAATGTTTTGAACCCACTAATACTTATTGTCAGACAACACACATTTCAATTACAAGATATTCCCAAGTCACTTACTGGCCAAGAGGCTGGGATTATTATGTACATAAGTATATGAAAATTCATATCTCTAAGAGGATTACATAAAAATAATATATAAAAATAATTTAGCTTGCTGGCCGGTGTGACTCAGTTGGTTGGAGCATCAACCCGTGCACCAGAAGATTGTGGGTTGATTCCAGGTCAGGGCACATACCTAGGTTGCAGTTGTGATCCCAGTCAGGGGTATATGGGAGGCAACCAATTAATGTGTCTCTCTCACATTAATGTTTCTCTCTTTCTTCCCCCCGGCCTCTCTTTCTCTTCTTCCTCTCTTTCTCTCCTTCCTCCCTCTCTAAAATCTATTAAAAAAATAATTCAGCAAAGAGTTACATTTAACACAAAGCAAATACACAATAAAAGTTAGTTTTCATTAATATTGTTGTCACATAAAATCTACCCAAATCTGATGATTACCAATTAATAGTTTGGTTGCATAGCTCTATAGGGTATTCATAACTCTTGAAAACCAAGGAAAGCAAGAACATTTTTTTAGAAATTATAAACTATGTTGTTCATAGAGATATTTGCCAAGATTACTTCTAAAATAAATATTCATATTAACAGCAAGAGAATGTGAAAAGTACAAATATATGCTATTATGTAGTTTATAAAGGGACTCCTTTTGCTGTGATTATTTTTCATAAGAATAGACATGCAAAATTAATTAAAATACTGAAAAAGCAGTACAATTTCAAACTAGTGTAGCTAAAAAATTCACCTCCAGACAGTTTTCTCAATATTAAAACAAACAGTACAGCAGTTGTTTGGCTACATTTCATAGTGTTAAAATAAGGACTTGACATTTTAGGTTCAGTGAAAACTTCTGGGTTCTAAATTTAATGCAACAATTTATATAAAAGAAAACTATTCTATTTTTTTAAAATACATTTTTATTGATTTCAGGAAGGGAGAGGGGAGAGAGAGATAGAAACATCAATGATGTGAGAGAATCATTGATTGGCTGCCTCCTGCACGCCCCCCCCCCCCCCCCCCCCACTGGGGATCGAGCCCACAACCAGGGCATGTGCCCTTGACCAGAATCGAACCTGGGACTCCTCAGTCCACAGGCCAACACTCTATCCACTGAGCCAAACCAGCTAGGGCAAGGAAAAGTATTCTAAGGTAAAAAAGGTAATATGCAGCTGATTCCATTATGTCAATTTACATCAATCTAAGGGTATTTCTGTGATAATTTCTTTTGTTTTGTTAATCCTCACCCGAGGATATTTTTTCCATTGATTTTTAGAGAGAATGAAAAGGAGAGGGAGAGAGAGAAACATCGATGTGAGAGAGACACACTGATTAGTTGGTATGCGCCTTTGACTGGAATCGAACCTGGACCTTTCAGTCCATGGCCCAACGCTCTATCCACTGAGCCAAACTGGCTAGAGCTGATAACTTAATTTCTATAGAGATAACATAGAAGTGATTGTTATTAACCATGAATTTTACAATATAAACTCATTATTAATATATATCAAAGTAGTACAAAGAATTGAGCTTGTGCACAGAACCTGAAAATATCACATGAAGCTTATATTGGTATTTATGAAATTTGTTAGAAAAAAGCACCTCAGAAACTCTGAGACTATTAGAAGTGTGGGATATATACATATACTTTTAAGGGAATGTACATTTTTAAAGGTAACTAAGGAAATATTCTTGAAGATGTACCTTGAAGACTATACACTTTCACTATAGATATTACTATAGAGAAAATTAACAGTGATTTTAAAACCTGCTGTTTTTCTGATGTAATTAATTTTAGTACAAATGTGTTAACTTTGAGAAAAAGGAAGAGATCACCTATTTTACTGTATGTGGAATTGAGCTTTTCAGGAATGCGTGATCTTAGCCTTGGCCTTATAAAGCAGGCGGAGGGGGTAGCTTTATTTCCATGCTTCTGGGTGTCCATTTCAGATAGTATATCGTTTAGTGGTGAACTCTGAGGTGGTGGTGCTCAAGGCCCCTTTCATCACAGAACTCTCTGAGGAGGAGGAGCAGGACACCAGTCAGCAAGCCCCAGGGTACAGGGAACCTGTTATTACCGCGTGGCTTTCAGCAGCGGTTCTCACTTGCAGCCAATTTTGTGTGTAGGCATTTTTGGTCTTCATGGTGGGAGTGAGGGAGTGTGCTATTGGAATCCAGTGGGCGGAGGCCAGGGATGTGGCTAAATATCCTACAATACACAGGCCAGCCTACCAGGAAAAGAAGTTATTTGGTCTAAAATGTCAGTAGAGCTAAAGTTGAAAAACCCTGCTTTAGAGGGAATGGTAAGACGAAACCTGTATCGAGGCAACTCCTCCCTTCTTATACTTTTCTTCTAGCTCCATCCTCCTTTTCTTGCCATTGGCATGTTAAGATGTTACGGGTCAAGATCAACTTTAGCAGGAAAGGGTCACGCAAGGCACGTAGGCCTGCCTTGTGTAGGCGAGTGTCACTAGTGCATCATGAGGTGCAGCTAAGCTCCGATGGGCGGGGACTCCAGCTATGGCCAAAAGCCTGACTGTGATGAACAGAGTGAGTGTGTCTGGAAAGGCCACCTGCAGCCGTCCCATAATGTGTGGCTGCAGGAGGAAAATGGCCACGAGTTTGGGATTCTGACTCGGTGGCCAGCTCCCTCTTTCCACTGGAGATATTCCCTTATTCACACCACACTTTGCTTTTTATTTTAGCGATTTCTTCACGATAACTTTTACCTGAGGGTGAAAACTATAAAAGCCCCCAAACCACCTATGAAAAACATTTTGCTCAGAAGAATTCTGTGCTGGCTATTTGAGATAAGGATCTAGGCACATTCTCTCTGTGTAATTTATGTGTACAACTAAAATACTAACAATTCCAGAGATCTTAAAAAGAGTGCATTCCATGCATGTATTTGCAGGTATGGAATAGTCTGATGGAGAAGTTAAGTGATTCTAGTATTTGAGATGCCATGGGAATGGAAACAAAAGAATAACTTTTGAGAATATAAAATTAGGAAATATTCTCTTAGATGCTGTAATAAATAAACATTTAGGGAGTATTTACTCCAAGCTAGGCATGTTTTCAAGAGATTTACATAAATTAATTCTCACAGCAACCCAAAGAGACAGGGACTATTACCATTTCACAGATGAGAAAACTGAGGGATAAAGAGTTTGAGTTATTTGTCCCAGTGATTAAGTGGCAGAGTTACAATTACAATCCAGATAACCAACCCTCAGTACCTGTGCTTACCACTAGTCTCTATATTTGGTTTCAGGTTAAGTATTAGAATTGCAAGAAAATACAATTTTGGATAAAAGTCACATTACAGCCCATAATGCAACCCATTTTCTGCATTCTCTCTTTTTGTTTGCATTAATCGTTAAAATTTTCCTTAAATTTATTTCTCTGGTGTCTGCTAAACCATTCTAGTAAAATAATCTGAGGGGGGAAATCAGATATGAGGTGAAAACTATATGGAAAATGTGTTTATCATACTTTTATTATTAATAGGCAAAAATGTAAGCATTCTAAATAGCCAAATTACCACAATGGGTAGTTTTGGCACCTCTATATGATGAAGGATTATTCAGCCATTAAAATGTCTATAAGGTTTTTAATGAGACTGTGAAATCATTTTGCCAAGACATATAATATGGTTTGAGCTCAGTTGGCAATAAAAATGCATACAGATAGCTATATTCCTTCAATATAATTCGGATCATCCCCATTCTTCAAACTGACATGAATAAAGTTCAAAGGCCAACACCCAAATTCTGTTATGGTCAATACTACAAATGTTTTAAGATGATCTCAGCTTTAAAAATCGAACAAAGAATCCAGCACCTGAAAATATATCGGTGATAGGAGGCTCTCATTTCCCCCGATACCTGAATGTGACTAAAAATTAAAAAAAAAGTCATAAAAAATAACGTGCCCTGACTTCATCTTTATCCATATAAGCCTGTCATGTGAGGGCACAACAGTAAGCCTTGGCTGCTGGCCCTCTGTCTCATGCGCGGGCGCAGGCAGGCGCCGTCTGCCCTGCAGCAGTAGAACACGGGAATGGCAGGTGCATCCGAGGCAGGAGGGGCTGTTTTCTGGCCGGGGACCTGTAACTCGTGGCTCTCTTTCCTTTGTGTAGGTGAGGTGTGTTTCCCACTTATTGCGTTTCTTCCCAGAAAAGTAATGTGCACATGGATCAACTGCAGGAAAATTTATTATAATAATTTACTATCCTATCTAATAAAACAGTAATATGCAAATTGACCGCACCTTCGCTACACCTATAAGCCACGCCCACCAGCCACGCCCACCAGCCACGCCCACCAGCCAACCAGGAGCAAATATACACGTTAAACCAGCAAAGATGGCCGGGGAAAGGGCAGCACCCATGCCAGTGAGATCCAAGCCATGATGGTGGACTGGGGCAGGCGGTTAGCTCCGGCTGCCCAGGTCCGCCATCACCTATCGCGGACTCGGGCAGGCGGCTGCAGGGGTTAAGGCCCGCAGCCGGCTGCCCGGGTCGCCATCACCGATCGGGGACGAGGACCCGGGCAGGCGGCTGCAGGGCCTTAACCCCTGCAGCCGCCTGCCTGGGTCCGCCATCACCAATCGGGGACGCGGACCCGGGTTAAGGCCCTGCAGGGGTTAAGGCCCTGCAGCTGCCTGCCCGGGTCCGCCATCACCGATCGCGGACGCGGACCCGGGTTAAGGCCCTGCAGGGGGTTAACCCCTGCAGCCGCCTGCCCGGGTCCGCCATCACCAATCGCGGAGGCGGACCCGGGTTAAGGCCCTGCAGGGGGTTAACCCCTGCAGCCGCCTGCCCGGGTCCGCCATCACCGATGGGGGACGCGGACCCGGGCAGGCGGCTGCAGGGCCTTAACCCCTGCAGCCGCCTGCCCGGGTCCGCCATCACGGATGGGGGACGCGGACCCGGGCAGCCGGCTGCGGGGCCTTAACCCCTGCAGCCGCCTGCCTGGGTCCGCCATCACCAATCGGGGACGCGGACCCGGGTTAAGGCCCTGCAGGGGGTTAACCCCTGCAGCCGCCTGCCCGGGTCCGCCATCACCGATCGCGGACGCGGACCCGGGTTAAGGCCCTGCAGGGGGTTAACCCCTGCAGCCGCCTGCCCAGGTCCGCCATCACCGATCGCGGACGCGGACCCGGGTTAAGGCCCTGCAGGGGTTAAGGCCCTGCAGCCGCCTGCCCGGGTCCGCCATCACTGATGGGGGACGCGGACCCGGGCAGGCGGCTGCAGGGCCTTAACCCCTGCAGCCGCCTGCCCGGGTCTGCCATCACCGATCGCGGACCTGGGCAGGCGCCATCACCGATCACGGAGCTGGGCAGGCGGCGTGGGTTAACGCCCGCAGCCGGCTGCCCAGGTCCACGATCTCAGATCACGGACCAAGACAGCTGCCTGCCCAGGTCCATCACTGATCTCAGAGCTGGGCAGGCGGCGTGGGTTAAGGCCTGCAGCCGCCTGCCCAGGTCCACGATCAGGGATCACGGACCAGGGCAGGCGGCGTGGGTTAACGCCCGCAGCCGGCTGCCCAGGTCCACGATCTCAGATCACGGACCAGGACAGCTGCCTGCCCAGGTCCATCACTGATCTCAGAGCTGGGCAGGCGGTGTGGGTTAAGGCCTGCAGCCGCCTGCCCAGGTCCGCCATCACCGATCATGGACCAGGGCTGGCGGTGTGGGTTAAGGCCTGCAGCCACCTGCCCAGGTCCACGATCAGGGATCACGGACCAGGGCAGGCAGCGTGGGTTAACGCCCGCAGCCGGCTGCCCAGGTCCGCCATCACCGATCACGGACCAGGACAGCTGCCTGCCCAGGTCCATCACTGATCTCAGAGCTGGGCGGGCAGTGTGGGTTAACGCCCGCAGCCGGCTGCCCAGGTCCACCATCACCGATCATGGACCAGGGCAGGCGGCGTGGGTTAAGGCCCGCAGCCGGCTGCCCAGGTCCACGATCACCGATCATGGACCAGGGCAGGCGGTGTGGGTTAAGGCCTGCAGCCGGCTGCCCAGGTCCGCCATCACCAATTATGGACCAGGGCAGGCAGTGTGGGTTAAGGCCTGCAGCCGCCTGCCCAGGTCCACGATCAGGGATCACGGACCAGGGAAGGCGGCGTGGGTTAGCGCCCGTAGCTGCCTGCCCAGGTCCACCATCACCGATCTCGGACGAGGGCAGGCAGCGTGGGTTAGCGCCCACAGCCGCCTGACCAGGTCCTGGATAAGGGCTTCGAGTCAGCCATCGCCAGTGGCAGCTGACTCAAAGCCCCTATCAGGGATCATGGACCAGGTCAGGCAGCGTGGGTTAAAGCCCACAGCCGGCTGCCCAGGTCCGTGATCATCGATCTCAGAGCAGGGCAGGCGGCGTGGGTTAATGCCTGCAGCAGGCTGCCCAGGTCCACGATCATGGATCACGGACCATGGCAGGCGGCATGGGTTAGCACCCGCAGACGCCTGCCCAGGTCCCGGATCACGGATCCAGGTGGCGTGGATTAGCACCCACAGCCGCCTGACCAAGTCCCCGATAGGGACTTGGAGTCTAGCATAAGGAAAAGAATAGTCAGCAAAAGCAGGAGACAAGGTTTCATAAGTTCTCCCCCAGGTCACCACTGTTCTCTTATACATTTTAATTATCCCAGACTTTGCCTGATGGGATTTGATTTGAATTATGCCTGATAGAGATTACATGACATGAATTGTAGGCTCATTCTTTCTTTTTGTGGTTGCCTGACTGAGAAAGGCCTTGGAATGAGAGAAGGCACTTTTATTTTCCTTTTTCATTCTTTAGAGGCTGAGGAATTACAGTTATATGAAGAACTTAGTGAGAGAATGAAAGTCTCATGCTGTATTATTCTGTAAGTTTTATCATGTGGACTATCAAAAACTTGGTGGGATCCTTTTCAAGAGGTGTTACAAAAATTATGTTGAAATTAACATTCAAGAGTAAAAGGAGAGAAGTGAGTGGTGGGTAAAGGAAAGAACTTTGTCCTAGAAACCAAATAGAAGCCACATAAACCTTCAGATTCTTACTCTTTGTGCTTTGGAGGTATCCTATCTAATAAAAGAGTAATATACAGATTGATCATCACTGCAACACACAATATAGCTGTCCCCATGTGGTCAAAGATCCTGCCCCCATGTGGACACAGATGGCCACCACAAGATGGCCAGCAGGAGAGGGCAGTTGGGAGGCACCCAGCCTGCAAGGGAGGGCAGTTGAGAAGGACTAGGCCTGCAAGGGAGGGCAGTTGGAAGTGATCAACCCTGCAGGAGAGGGCAGTTAGGGGTGACCAGGCCGGCAGAGGAGGGAAGTTGGGGGCAAACAGGCTGGCAGCAGAGTGGTTAGGGGCAATCAGGAAGGCAGGCAGGCAAGCAGTTGGGAGCCAGCAGTCCTGGATTGTGAGAGGGATGTTCGACTGCCCGTTTAGGCCCGATCCCATCGGGCCTAAACGGGCAGTCGGACATCCCTTGAGGGGTCCCATATTGGAGAGGGTACAGGCTGGGCTGAGGGACAACCCCCCTCCGTGCACGAATTTCGTGCACCGGGCCTCTAGTGCTATTATAAAATAGTAAGTAATAATTTTTAAAATTATTATTATTAAGACAATTTTAAAAGCTTAAGTATAACAAACTAATGTTTTGGTCTTAGAAGTCACCCTAAGCACTGGTCAGTTACTGTGCTTGCATTTTGAAATGACAAAAATCTGTTCTTTTCATCATCAAAGTACTTTGAGAGATGATTAGAATAGGGCAAAAATTTATATTCAAGGCTCATATGATGAAGAAAGATTGTGATAGAAAGAAGAAAGCAGAGACGTTAATTTTTAACATTTAGACTTTCTAAATAAAGTTCATTAGACATCCTCATATGCTTGACCTTTTCTCTCCTCTACTTGTCATTTGTATGGAAGAGGGCAAAGCCTCTTGCTTCCCTTCATACTCATTAAACTCATAATCTTCATAAGAAGAAATGGTGAAATAACAAAGTACCAAAAAAGAGACGTTTAGCTCTCATAGTTTTTTAAAGGTAAGCCTTTCTAGCTTAAAACTTTAAAAAACCCTCTAACTCAGGCCCAGACAGAGTGGCTCAATGGTTGAGCATGGACCTATGAACCAGGAGGTCACAGTTCAATTCCTGATCAATGATTCTCTCTCATCATTGATGTTTCTATCTCTCTTTTCCTCTCCCTTTCTGAAATAAATAATTTGAGCAATCTATTATGTGCTAGCCACAGTGCTAATCAATGCTCCAGGTTTTGTTTTGTTTTTCTGAGAAAATTATTAACATGATTTGGGGAATTTTGGAATTAGTTTTTTGCACATACCTTTCTCTTTCTCACTCTTATTTTTTTTTCCTCATAAAAATGGGTCAATGTTAAAGTTATAACTTATTAAGATCTCATCATTTAAAAAAATATATATTTTATTGATTTTTTACAGAGAGGAAGGGAGAGGGATAGAGAGTTAGAAACATCGATGAGAGAGAAACATCAATCAGCTGCCTCCTGCACAACCCCCCACTGGGGATGTGCCCGCAACCAAGGTACATGCCCTTGACCAGAATCGAACCTGGGACCCTTCAGTCCGCAGGCCGATGCTCTATCCACTGAGCCAAACCAGTTAGGGCTAAGATCTCATTTTAATCTAAGTGTGAGTGAATCTGTATGTTAGGATAAAGTCAGTTTACTGGTAACTTAGTCTGCTAGAAAAATTACTCATATGTGAAAAGAAAGAAAATACACAATTTAAAAAAAGTTCATCTTGAAATATACTGGTAAGCTATGAAACCAATACAGGTTCACAGTGTGGCCCAAGCAACTAACAAGCCCCTCAGCATTTGGTTTTTCTCCACTCTTGCCTTCCCACGTCCTCTACAAAAGTGGGTGCCAGCACAGCAGAAATTTTGATTTGTTTTGTTAATTGCTGTAGCCCTGTATTCTAGAACAGCACCTAGCAAACAGCAGGCAACCATTAAACATTTGTATAATGAATGATAGAATGACAGAACTAAATTATATCATCTACCTTCCTCGCAGAAACACTGAAATGTTAATAAATTATCAGTTGATACCATAAAAAACATTAATTCTATGTGTATTATTCTTATTTTAGAACTTTTAAAATATTCAGTTGCAGAATGTGTAAGTCTGTTTGAAAAATAGCTATGGCATAGAAATTGAAAGAATTTAAATTTAAAGAGTATAGGAATTATTATTTTTAAAAAATATATTTTTATTGATTTCAGAGAGGAAGGGAGAGGGAGAGAGAGATCAAAACATCAATGATGGGAGAGAATCATCGCTCAGCTGCCTCCTGCATGCCATCTACTGGGGATCAAGCCTGCAACTCGAGCATGTGCCCTTGACTGGAATCAAACCCGGGACCCTTCAGTCTGCAGGCCGATGCTCTATCCACTGAGCCAAACTGGCTAAAGCTAAAGAGTATAGGAATTATTAATGCAAGACCAGGTACAAGAAATGACATTTACTAGGACTTTGCGGCCCCAAGTAGAGCCATCTGTCCTGGGACTTGGGCTCAAGAAAGTCTCACCTTTTAAAAGATGTTCAGCGATAAATCTGTACATGGCAGCAAGGTGAGGCCTGTTATGTGAATATCCACACAGTTCCAACTGCTATTTTACAGTTATGCATTTGAGTCCCTGACTTCAGGAAACAATTCAGGCAAAAAGTCACTGTGTAAACTGAGCAGTTTAGGAATTTAGAAATAAAACTTTCACAAGTTTTCTTTCTATTTTTTTTCAAAGATGGTGGAGTAGGTGGAAGCTGCATTCACCTCCTCCCATGACCTTAACAAAATTACAACTAAATTATAGAACAATCAACCTGGATAACCATCTGAAGACTAGCTGAACAGAAGTCCTATGACTAAGGATATATGGAAGAAGCCACAAGGAGACTAGTAGGAGGGGCAGAGATGCAAAACTGGCTGGCCCTGCACCCACATATGGCGGTTGAGAATCCAGAGGGATAACTCAGCTGCAGAGGCACCCCCTGAGGAGGACCAAGGGGTTTCAACCCTACGCCAGGTTTCCCAGCTTGGAGGACCAGTGCCAAGAAGAGGGGCCCACATAGTATCCGGTTGGAAAATCTGCAGGGATTCTATCTGCCCAGGTAAGAAGGAAGGCTGCTGCAAGCCCAGAAACCCTCTAAGAGGGCAATGCACAAAATCTCACTTGCGGGCACCCACCCTGGGTCCCAACAGAGGAACAGCAGCTGGGAGGTTGTGGCTTTGGGGAACGGGCTTGAGGGACGGCTGCCAATATCCACTGTATTGACCTCTGCTGTGCCACCCAGGGATGCCATCTTTCCTGGGTTGAGCACTACCCCACAAAACATTAGCCCGGAGAGCTAGACTAGCCCGGCTCTGATGACTCTCAGAGGCCCTGCCCTACCCAACTTGCACACGGCTGGGCTTGAACGCTGCCAGGGCCAACCAGCCTGGGCCTGCATTGCAGTCTTTCTAAAAAACTCTTGAGGAATTCCAGGCAACCTTGGCGGTGCCAGAGACACGCAGGGAGAGACTGAATTGTGTGGCTTTAGGATGAGGGCTATTTTCTCTACGTGCCAAACCAGCACCACCGCTCCTGTGGTGGGCCCTGCAGCAATAGCCTGGGGGCTGCACTAGCTCCACCCTGGCCTCTCTGATGGCCCCCCTTCCACCGGGAATGGCTCTGGGCTCTGCTGCCGCTGGCCAACTTGAGCCTGTGTTGCAGTCTTTCTTTTTTTTAAAGCTATCTTTTAAAAATATATTTTTATTGATTTCAGAGAGGAAGGGAGAGGGAGAGATAGAAACATTAATGATGAGAGAGAATAATTGATCGGCTGCCTCCTGCATGCCCCCTACTGGGGATCGAGCCCACAAACCGGGCATGTGCCCTTGAGCGGAATAGAACTTGGGACCCTTCAGTCGGCAGGCCGACGCTCTATCCACTGAGCCTCACCAGCTATGGCTGTTGCAGTCTTTCTTAAAAAAACTTTCCAGGAATGCCAGGCAAGCTCAGGAGGGTGCCAGACACACACACACACACACACACACACACACACACACACAGAGACTAAGTTGTTTGAGTTTAGGGTGAAGGCTGTTTCCTGCACTCCGTGTGGGCACCACAGTTCCTGTGCTCAGCTCTCCCTCCATACGACCAAATCTTAAGATTCCCTGAGACCCTGCCACAGCCCACACCCCCGCACTTCCCTCCACAAAGGTTCACAGGCCCCAGACAGTTAATGGCTGGACTCAGTGTACCTTGAGACTTTTGTCGAATGGCCTCAAACCCAGCACTGACAATGAGTTTGAATCTCTATTCAAACACCACTTGCCCCTAGGTGGTGACTCCCTGAGACCCTGAGTCATGCAACTCACCTACTGCTAGAGGCTATTTCAGTGGCTGAACCTAAAAGGCAGCTGGCAGGAGGCAGTGGGTCTTAGGGTGCCTTGGGGCTCTTGATGACCTGCCCCAAGCCTGGAACAGGTGGGAGCCAGCATTGGTCTGCCGCTGGGCCCCTCCCACACCCCCGGCACAGACAGCTACCACACCAACTGTGAATCACTTCGCAGCTATTACCAGGTAGCCCAGGGCTGCTCTCAGGCAGCACATGATATTCCACCTGCACAGGAGTCCCTGCCAAGAGGCACCAGAACCAACACTCCCAGTGGCTGGCTTCAGACCCCAACAGAGCACGACCTAATCAGCTCCACGAGCAGCACATACAAAAACGGTCTAGGCAGGCACCAGACCCTGCTGAGGTGAACTATGCTTTCTGGGGTCAGCCCCTGTACAGCTTGTAAACTGGTTGTGGCCCATCTTCACAGCCAGCCAGCCTGAGGGTCAACTCCACCTATGAAGATTCCAAAAGCAATCAAGGCTCAATTACAACAGAAGGCACACATAATCCACACCAAGCACACTCTGGGAGCACCCAGCTCAGGTCAACGGGGAGACTACACCACTGGGCTTTACAGAACACCTACTATACCAGGCCACCCTACCAAGACTAGGAGGCATACCCAATGCTCAGAAACAAATGAAGAGGCAGCCAAAATGGGGAGACAGAGAAACAGACCCCAAATGAACGAACAGAAGAAATCTCCAGAAAAAGGATGAGATAAAATGGAGGCAAGCTATAGAGTTCAACAAAATGGTTATAAGGATGCTCAAGGAACTCAGTGAGAACTTCAACAGCATAAAAATGGACATAGAAACCATAAAAAAGAACCAGCCAGAAATGTAGAATAAATAACTGAAATGAAGAATACACTAGAAGGGCCTTGGCTGGTGTGGCTCAGTTGGTTAGGTATCATCCCATGCACCAAAAGATTGCTAATTCGATTCCCAGTCAGGGCACATGCCCAGGTTGTGGGCTCGATCCCCAGTAGGGGGCATGCAGGAAGCAGCAATCGATGTTCCCTCTCACATAGATTTCTCTCTCTCTCTCTCTCTCTCTCTCTCTCTCTCTCTCTCTCTCTCTCTCTCTCTTCTCCTTTCCCTTCCACTCTCTAAAAATTAAGTTAAAAAAGAATACACTAGAAGGAATCAACAGTAGAATCAATAGCAGATTAGATGAAGCAAAGGACTGAATCAGTTATTTTGAAGACAAGGTAGCAGAAAATACCCAATTAGAGCAGAAAAGAAAAGAATTAAAAACTGAGGCTAGTTCAAGGGACCTCTGGGACAACATCTGGTGTAATAATCTCTGCATCATAAGTGTGCCAGAAGGAGGAGATAGAGAACAAAGGGTTGAGAAACATTTGAAGAAATGACTGAACACTCTCCTAACATGGTAAAGGATATAGACATATAAGTCCAGGAAGCACAGAGCGTTCCAAAGGAGATAAACCCAAAGAGGCCCACACCAAGACACATCATAATTAAAATATCAAAGGTTAAAGACAAAAAAACAACCAAGAATCTTAAAAAGAGCCAGAGAAAGACAGTTACCTACAAGTAGCTCTCATAAGACTGTCAGCTGATTTCTTGACTGGAATTGGCATGAAATAGTCAAAATTATAAAAAGCAAAGACCTATATCCAGGACTACACTATCCAGCAAGGCTATCATTTAAACTGAAGGAGAAATAAAGAGCTACCCAGACCAAAAAAAGGAACAAAAACCAGTATTACAAGAAATGCTAAAGAGACTTAAGAAGGAAAAAAACAAAACACATAAATATTAACAATTAAATGAAAATAACTACCGTATTTTCCGGCATATAAGATGACTTTTTAACCCAGGAAAATCTTCTCAAAAGTTGGGGGTCGTCTTATACGCTGGGGTGTCATCTTATAGGGCGGGTATACCCCAAACTCTATATTTTAACTGGAAAAGTTGGGGGTCGTCTTATACGCCCAGTCATCTTATACACCGGAAAATACGGTACATACCTATCGATAATCACTTTAAATATGAACGGACAAAATGCTCCAATAAAAAACACACAGGGTGGCCAGCTGGTGTAGCTCGGTGGTTGAGCGTTGACCTATGGACCAGATGTCACAGTTTGATTCCTGGTCAGGGCACATGCCTGGGTTGTGGGCTCTATCCCCAGTAGGGACATGCAGGAGGCAGCTGATCAATGATTGTCTCTCATCACTGATGTTTCTATCTCTCTCTCCCTCTCTGAAATCAATAAAAATATATATTTAAAAAAAACAGGGTGGCTGAATTGATGAGAAAACAAGACCCTTTATATGCTATCTACAAAATACTTCAGATCAAAAGACACACACAAACTGAAAATAAAGGGATGAAAAAAAATATGTCATGCAAATGGAACGAAAAAAACAACTGAGAAAGCAATACTTATATCAGACAAAATAGACTTTAAAACAAAGAGTATAATAAGAGACAAACAAGGATATTACATAATGATAAATCAATCCAACAAAAGGATATAACCCTTGTAAACATTTATGTACCCAGCATGGGAGCACCTAAATATATAAAGCAAAAATCTTGATAGACATAAAGGGAGAGGTCAATAGTAATACCATCATAGTGGGAAACTTTAACACCCCATCATCATCAATAGATAGATCTTCCAGAAAGGAAACAGTAGCCTTAAATGACACATTAGACCAGATGGATTCAATTGTTATTTTTAGAGCATTTAATCCCAAAGCAACAGAATATACATTATTTTCAAGTGCACATGGAATATTTTCCAGGACAGACCACATGGTAGGACCCAAAACAAATCTCAAGAAATGTATAAAGACTGAAATCATATCAAGTATCTTCTCCAACCACACTGCTATGAAACTAGAAATCAATCACACATACAAGAAACCAACCCTGAAAAACACACAAACACATGGAGGCTAAATAACATGTTACTAAACAATGAATGTTAAAAAAAAAATAAAAGGAAAAAATCAAAAGATACTTTGAGACTAATGAAAATGAAAGCACTGCAACCCAAAAATCTATGGGACACAGCCAAAACAGTTCTAAGAGGGAAATTCATAGCAATATATACTTCAAGAAACAAGAGAAATCTCAAATAAACAATTTAACTTTATACCTAAAGGAATTAGAAAACAACAACAAACAACCCCCAAAGTGAGTAGAAGGAAATAATAAATACCAGAGCAGAAATAAGGAACCTAAACAAAAAAGATAGAAAATATCAATGAAATCAACAGTTATTTCTTTGAAAAAATAAACAAATTGATAAAGATTTATTCCCACCAGTGTCGGTCAGTGGTTGAGTGTCGACCCATGAGCCAGGAGGTCACAGCTGGATTCCCGTCCAGGGCACAAGCCTGGCCTTTGGGTTCAATCCCTTCTAGCAGGTGTGCAAGAAGCAGCTGATCAATGATTCTTTCTCATCATTGATATTTCTATCTCTCTCTCTCCCTTCCTCCTCTCTCTGAAATCAACAAAAACATATTTTTTAAAAATGATAAAGATTTAATCAGCCACATCAAGAAAACAAGAGAACCCACATAAATAAAAATAAATAAAATAGAAATGAAAGAGAAGTGACACCACCACAAATACACAAAGGATTATAAGAAAATACTATGAAAAATTATATTCCAACCAACTGGACAATCAGGAAGAATAGAATAAATTACTAGAAGCATATAACTATCCAAGACTGAATCAAGAAGAAACAGAAAATCTGAACAGACTGAATACATTCAATAAAATAAAATCAGTAATAAAAAAAACTCCCCCAAAATATAAGTCCTGGACCAAATGGCTTCACAGGTGAATTTTACCAAACATTCAAAGAAGAATTAACACCTATCCTTCTCAAACTATTCCAAACATTCAAGAGGCAGGATGACTCCCAAGCTCATTTTTATAAGGCCAGCATTATACTAAACCCAAATCCAGATAAAGAAACTATAGAAAAATACAATTACAGGCCAATATCCCTTATGAACATACATGAAAAATCCTCGATAAAAAGATTACACCCATGATCAAGTGGGATTTATGCTTGGGATGCCAGGTTGGTTCAATATCTGCAAATCAATTAATGTGACACACCACATAAACAAAATGAAGGATAAAAATCATATAATCGTATCAATAGACACAGAAATAGCATCTGACAAAAACCAACAACCACTTAAGATAAAAATTCTCAGCAAAGTGGGATTAGAAGGAACATACCTGAACATAATAAAGGCCATATATGACAAACCCACAGCTAACATCATACTCAAAGAGGAAAAACTGAAAGTGTTTTCCTTAAGATCAGGAACAAGAAAGATAAGTCCACTTTTACTACTCTAGCTCTACACAGTATTAGAAGTACCAGCCACAGCAATCAGATAAGAAGAAGAAATAAAAGGCATTCAGTTTGGAAAGGAAGAAGTAAAACTGTCATTATTTGAAAATACCATGATACTATATAGGGAGAACCATAAAGATTACAAAAAAACTACTAGAACTGATCATTTCAGCAAAGCAGCTAGATACAAAATAAATAGCCAGATATAAAATAAATAATCAAAAAATGAGTTGCATTTTATATGCCAATAATAAACTGTAAGAAAGATAAACTAAAATAAATACCATTTACAATTGTATAAAAAACTAAATACCTAGAAATAAATTTTAAAAATATATATTTTATTGATTTTTTTACAGAGGGGAAGGAAGAGGGATAGAGAGTTAGAAACAACAATGAGAGAGAAACATCAATCAGCTGCCTCCTGCACACCCCTTTCTGGGGATGTGCCCACAACCAAGGTACATGCCCTTGACTAGAATCGAACCTGGGACCCTTCAGTTCGCAGGCCAATGCTCTATCCACTGAGCCAAACTGGTGAAGGACCAAGGAATAAATTTAACCAAGGAATTAAAAGATCTGTAATTGGAAAAGTATAAAAATACTGAAGAAAGTAAATAAAGAAGATACAAATAAATAAAAGCATATACTGTGCTCATGGACAGAAAGAAATAACATTGTTAAAATGTCCATACTACCCAAAGCAATCTATAGATTAAACACAATCCCTACCAAATGGTGTTTTTCACAGAAATAGAATAATCCAAAAAAAATTATATGGAGGTGCAAAAGACTCTGAATAGCCACAGCAGATTTAAGAACAAACTTGGAGGTATCAGGCTATCTGATATCAGACTACACTACAAGGCTGTCATGATCTAAACAGCATGGTACTGGCATAAAAACAAATAGGACAGAATAGAGCGCCCAGAAATAAACCCATGCCTATGTGGTCGATTAATATAAAAAAAAGGCAAGAATATACAATTAGGTAAAGGCAGTCTATTCAATAAATGGTGTTGGGAAAACTGGACAGATATATGAAAAAAATGAAATTAGACCACCTTCTTATACCATATACAAAAATAAACTCAAAATGGATTAAAGAATTAAATGTACGACTCAAATCCATAGCACTCCTAAAAGAAAACACAGACAGTAAACTCTGTGACATTTCTCTTAGCAATATTTCTTCTGAAATGTCTCCTTTGGCAAGGGAAACAAAAGGAAAAAAAATAAGCAAATGGGACTACATCAAAGGAAACCATCAACAAAATGAAAAGACAACCCACTGAATGGGAGAACATATTCGACAATGATACATTTGATAAGGGGTTAATAGGCAAAATTCATAAAGAACTTATACTACTGAACACCAAAACAACAACAACAACAACAAAAACCACACAAAAAAAATCTGGTTAAAAAATGGGCAGAGGACATGAATAGGACACTTCTCCAAAGAGGACATACGTACGGCCAATAGACACTTGAAAAGATTTCAATGTCACTATGCATCAGAGAAATGCAAATCAGAAGCACAATAAGGGCTTCCCAGAAAGATGGTGGCCCCAGCCCCACACCAGCCCAACCAGCTACCCGGGTGCCAGCGCCAGGAAGAGAAGTCCCCATAACTTCTGGCTGTAAAAACCAGTGGCGATTGTGGCTAAGAGGGGCCCCTTGCTCCCCAGAGATGACGTCTGCAGCTGAGATATCCCTTCCGATTTTTAGACATGTGGGTGTGGGACATTCTGCATCTCTACCCCTCATACCAGTCTCCATGTTGCTTCTTCTTTATGTCCTTAGTTGTAGGACTTCTGTTCATCTAGATTTCAGGCAATTCTGAAAGATGGTTGTTCTGTAGTTTAGTTGTAATTTTAATGTGGTTGTGGATGTGAGTTTACCTATGCCACCATCTTTCTGGGACCAAAGTGAAAGTGAGAAGCGAAGTAATGAACTGTAGAATCCAGAGCAAATGAAATGACTAGTGTAGTTTAGGGCGGCAACATAATCCCTGTAGCCCGGACGGAAAGCAGATGGGCCAGGAGAACCACACTTCAGTTGTGTGGAGTTGTAAACTGAAGGATCCTGCATCTCCAGTAATCTCATAAAGCCTCGTTCCCAGCCCTGGCCTGACATGCAGGTTTTATTTGAGAGAGATGTATTTCTACCGTTTAAGCCAATGTTGTTTGGGGTTTATTTACATGCAGGAAAACCTAACCCAAACCGATACAAGATTTTGTCCAAACACTACTTATCAGTGAAGCCTTCGCTGACACTATAACAAACAGCAATATTCTCCCCTATGCACCACTCCCCATTGCTTGATCCTGCTTTATTTATCCGCATTGCACCTAATATCATCGGGCACACTGTATGTTTACTTATGCTTCTTTATTTGTAGTCTTTTCCCTCAAAGCAGATATAAGGTCCATGAGGGCAGGAACTTTGGTGTGTGTTACAAACGTGGTAAGATGGAGGGGGACCAAGGAAGGGCCTGCCACACCCTTAAAAGAAAATCCAACCGCTTATTTTTATGGAGCAAAATTTAGCCACATGGTGACACACAGCTGCCAGGGAAGTTAGGGAAGTGGCCTTATAGCTGTGCATCGGTGTACCCAGACAAGGAAGAGAGGGAGACTCGATATTGGGAAGCCACGAGCAGTCTTGACCGTAGACCTAACGGAAATGAAGGAGGGTCTGAGAAGGATGTGTGGGGAGGACGTTCCAGACAGAGAGAAGAGCGGTGCAGAGGTCCTGAGGGGGAGGGATGACTTGCAAGTCTGAGGAGCAGCAAGGAGGCCACTGTGGCTGGAACCAAAAGAGTGAGAAACGCAGTGGCAGGAGATGAGGCCAGGGAAGGAGCAGAGGGCCCAGATCACGTAGACGTGCAGGCATTTTAAAGACTTTGGATTTTACCCCGAGGAAAACAGAAAACTTTTGGAAAATGTTGAGCAAAGAAGTAACATGCTTTTCATTTTAAAAGGATCTTTACTGCTGCATTGAGAGAAGATTGTAGAAAGGTCAGAGTGATGTAAAGAGACCAACTAGGAGACCTCATTGAGATGCTCGTGGCTTGGAGCATGGAGATTGTGAGATCACATTTTGGATATATTTTGAAGGTAAAAGTCAACAAAATTTGCCGAGGTGTGGGGCAGGTGGGAGTCAAGAAGGACTCTAGCTCTGGTTGGTTTGCTCAGTGGTTAGAGCCACTGACTATGGACTGAAGGGTCTCAGATTCGATTCCCAGTCAAGGGCATGTACCTCGGTTGCAGGTTCAACCCCTCCGCTCCAGTTTTGGCACATGCGGGAGGCAACCAATCGATGTGTCTCTCGTATAGATATTTCTCTCTCTCTCTCTCTCCCCTCTCTCCCTTTCACTCTCTCTAAAAATCAATGGAAAAAATATCCTCAGGTAAGGATTAAAAATAAAATAAAATAATTAAAATAAAATAATTAAGAATGACTCTAACCTTTTTGGCCTGCACACTGAAAGTATGGAACTGCCATCATGGGGTTAGGAAAAAAAACAGCAGGAGATAGATTTTGGTGGGTGAATCGGGAATTACTGGCTTGGACATGCTAATCTTGAGATCTACATAATAGACAAGTGAAGATGTCATACAGGCAGCTGGATATTGGAGTTGGTGTTCAGAGGCTTGAACTGAAAATATAAATTTGGGAGTCATCTATATGTAGATGGTATTTACAAGCCAAGCAATTAGAAGTGATCACCTAGTGAGTAAATCTAGATAGAGAAGGAAAGGGGACTGAGCACTGAACCCCGGGGTACTCCACAGTTAGAGGGAGAAGCCTCAGAGACACTGAGGAGTGGACAGTGAGGTAGAGGGAAAACCCAAACAGTGTCTTGAAAAGCAAGGGGAAAGAGTTCCAACAAGAAGGAATGAATGCAGTTACCATAGAACCCAGCAATTCCAAAACATATGCCCCCAGAAACATTTGTACATAAATGTTCATAGCAGCATTATTTATTATAGCCAAAAAGCAGCAACAACTCAAATGTCTATCAACTGATTCATGGGTAAGCAAAAAGGAATAAAGTTCTGAAACATGCTATAAAATAGATGAATCTGCCCTAGCCGGTTTGGCTCAGTGGATAGAGCGTCTGCCTGCGGACTGAAAGGTCCCGGGTTTGATTCCGGTCAAGGGCACGTGCCCGGGCTCGATCCCCAGTAGGGGGAATGCAGGAGGCAGCCAGTCAATGATTCGTTCTCATCATTGATGTTCCTATCTCTCCCTTCCTCTCTGAAATCAATAAAAACATATTAAAAAAATAAAATCAAGAGTTCAATTTAAAAAAATAAAATAGATGAATCTTGGAAATATTATGCTATGTGAAAGAAGGCAGACACAAAAGGAAACATACTGTATTATTCCACTTCTATGAAATGCCCAGAATACACAAATATACTGAATCGGGTAATACGGTGACACTTCACAAGAGCTGTTTTTATTCTATAGTGGAATTGGTTAGAGTGGGTTCCAGAGAGAACAAATAGGACGTGCAAACAGCAAGTTTATATAATTCTTTTGAGGAGTATTGTTGTAAGGAATAACAGAGGAGATGGGTGATTACTGAAGGGGGCTGTGGAGTCACAGGAGAGTTGTTGTTTTTTTATTTTGGAAATAAGATAGGAAATATTATAGCATATTTCCTTGCCAATAGAAGTGATTCAATAGACAGATGAAAAGCTGATGGCCAGGAGAGGGAGCAGAGTTCCTGAGTGGGTCAGAGCTATGGGAGCTGGTGCACTGTGGAGGGCTGATCTTGGACAGGAGCCAGCACAGCACCTCTCCTGTGACTGGAAGGAAGTCGAGGACATGACGTGGGGGCAGGCAGTGGATGGATGTCAGGGTGGGAACAGGTGGACGTTCTCTCCTCATGCTCAGTGAAATAGAAAGTAAGATCGTTACTGAGAGTGAAGGGTGAAAAGGGGAATGTTGGAAGGCAAGGATCAAGGAGAAAGTTTGAAACGGTTGTTTGAAAGAGAGGAAGAATGAAAGGATTGGGGAGATCAGACTGCCAGCAACATGAGGGCCCATTTGAGGTCAGTAATCATGTAGAGTGAGACATCAAGTCCAAAGTTAGTGGTGGGAGGAAATAACAAAGATCAGGGTGGAGATAAATGAAACAGAGAATAAAAATCAATAGAAAGTATCAATGAAATGAATAACTAGCTTTTTGAAAAGATAAATAAAATAGAGAAATAAAAACTTTTAGCTAGACCCACATGAAAAAAAGAGAGGACTTAAATAAACAAAATCTAAAATGAAAAAGGAGACATTTCAACTGATACTACAGAAAACAAAGGACCATAAGAGACTACTAGGAACAATAACACACCAACAAATTGGACAATCAAGAAGAAGTAGATAGCCCTAACTGGTTTGGCTCAGTGGATAGAGCGTCGGCCTGTGGACTGAAGGGTCCCAGGTTCGATTCTGGTCAAGGGCATGTACCTTGGTTGCGGTCACATCCCCAGTAGGGGGTATGCAGGAGGCAGCTGATCGATGTTTCTCTCTCATCGATGTTTCTAACTCTCTATCCTTCTCCCTTCCTCTCAGTAAAAATTCAATAAAATATATTTTTTAAAAAAAGAAGTAGATAAATTCCTAGAAACATACAACCTACCAAGATTGAATCATAAATAGAAAATCTGAACAGACCAATTACTAGTAAGGAGATTGAAACTGTAATCAAAATCCTCACAACGAAAGTCCAGACTTTGTCTTCTACCAAATGTGTAAAGGCGAATGAATACCAATCCTCAAATTCTTCCAAAAAATAGAAGATAGATCACTTCCAAATTCATAAGGCCATAAAACCCTGATATCGAAACCAGACAAAGACACTACTAAAAAAAGGCTAATATCCCTGACAAACATACATGCAAAAATATTAGCAAATTGAATTCAACAATACATCAAAATATATTCCTTTTTCTAAGCACTAATCAAGTGAGTTCCTCAAAGTTCCTATAAGACATGAAAACGTGTTTTGATGTCTTTCATGGGCTCCTAAAAATTACCTGATTCTTCCAAGCATAAATATGGGGGAGGGGCTAATGCAGCCTAGGTTTCTCCAAAAGTGAAAGTTTACGCCGCAGAGAAAGATAAGTATGTGCAAGATTCTAGCAATAGTTTTCTTCTGGAAAACTTGTAAAAATCATTCTTCTGTGACTGCGAATAGTAACTACCACTATTATGTTTACAGGTCTATGATAAATCCATAAGCAAAGGACCATTTTTGGGGTGGGGACCCCACCCACATCAATAACAGTGAAGGAATACTGCACTAAAGCTCTGTCTAAAGGCGCTGTTTTGGTGAGCAGGACAGCACATTTGTATCTGCAGGTATTTCTCAATGTGTGTTTTGAGCATGGCTGCCAAAAAATGATTAAAGGGATAAAATAAATGCTATTTATAATCCAAGTTGTTTTTTTTAGATGTAGTCCTTACTGTAAACAAGAAAAACTGATGAAATGGTTTGCATTTCTTTTGCCAAACTCAAACTAATGAGCCCTGTCCACAAAGCTGCCTGGGAATCATAAGGCCTGGCCAGGTCTGTGAGGTCTCTTCCATGTTGAAAGAGGTCTCCCCTGTTAGGATGCTGCTCGATTAACAAAGCTGAGGTGTTACTACCAGTTCCTTGACTTTAGTAAAATACACATTGTCAATGGATTAAGAATCATTTCCTTTGTTATAAATCGAAG
The DNA here is from genome assembly GCF_951640355.1 of Cnephaeus nilssonii. Classification (NCBI taxonomy): domain Eukaryota; kingdom Metazoa; phylum Chordata; class Mammalia; order Chiroptera; family Vespertilionidae; genus Cnephaeus; species Cnephaeus nilssonii. The sequence continues at coordinate 60,066,659 of NC_137072.1, read as the reverse complement.
CAAATACTTTATTTTACAGCATATTTATGGGGAAGCAACTGGCTTTGAACTCGATTTCTCCCTGTTGCCAGCAGCATAACGTTGGGAAATCCCCTTAACTTCTCTGAGGCTCAAATGCCTCATCTGTATAATTAAAAACCTACCCCTTATAAGACGTGATGGAAGTTAAATGAGATCATTCTTGTTCCATTAGTTCTTGGAATAGAATAAGCACATAATAAATAATAGAAGTGAGAGCTGTTAATTTTAATAATTGATAAAAATATTAAAGGACTCCAAAGCTTGGAAAGATATGTCACTCCTCCAAACTAACCGAGTGCCTTAATCTTAAATAGCATTCTTCAAATGTGACAGTGCAATTCAATAAGGATTTATTGAACAAGTACGACATGCTGGGCCTCGGAATGGTCTATAGTTTTAAAGAAGTGATGGTCTAGCAGGGAGACAGACACATGGACTTCTACCTCCAGTCTGGTAGGCATAACATTTAATTACTGCATACTTGTTTCCTCATTTTCAGTTAAAAGCAGCCCTATTAAATAGGTACTGTTATTTCTATTTTACAGATGAGAGAACAGAGATACAGTATTTAGGAAAATTTCTCAAGGTCACCCAACTAGTATGTAATGAGTTGAGGATTTGAATTTCTGGCAATCCTACCCAGAAACTAGCAACCTTAACATTTATTATACTACACTGCCATCATATATATTTTTTAAAACATTCAATAGCAACAAATGTTTATTGAGCACTTACCACCTATGAGGCACTAAGAATACAATGGAGAATAAATCAGACCTGATTTCTGTACTCTGGAGCTTGTAGTCTAGTGAGGAAGACAAATATTAATCCTATAACTACATGACTGTATACAAATGAACTACCATAAATGTTAGAAAAATTGTAAGTAAGAAATGTATAATGTATGCAGTGTTACTGAAGAATATACATAAGCCACACAATTAATCCTACCTGAGGGAGATAAAGGTGAAGAGGAAAGGCCTTCCAGATAATGAGAAAAGGAGCAAAAGTAAAAAACCAGAAACCTGGAATGACCGGGCCTGGAGGGGAACAGAGAGGTAGTAGCCAAGAGTTCAGGCTGGAGGGTTGGATTGGGGCCAGCCTGTTAAGGGCAATGTGTACTGTGCTAAAGGGTTTGACCTTTGCTCAGTATTCAATGGGGGAAACAAAGTATTTTATAATAGTTATTCTGGCCATGGTTTGGGGGAAAGACTAGGGTGACATGAATATGTTTTTGACTGAACCTCCTTCAAACACGAATCTTTATCGATAATACAGGGTGTCCCCCCAAAATGTATGTGCACTTTAATAGCTGTAGCTCAATTTAAAATGAAATGTATTTTAATAAACCCTGCGTTTATACTTATTCAGTGTGTGTATACATTTTTTGGGGATACCCTATATATGCCCGAGATTACATTCATATTTTTTTCATCCTCTCACGTTGATATTCATTAACTGGAGCTTGAGTAATGGACAATTTTGATTGCCTTTCCCGTGCTCATACACCTCCTTCTTCTGCCCCCAAATTCCATTGGTGTTCCACTGGGTTCCCAAGAAGGTAACTCCTTTCAGGACTCTAAGGGGTGAATCACATGACCTTGACCAAGCTAATTATTGTACTCCTATCTTCTAGCCACAAGTCAATCTGAGGAACTTTCCAGGGAATGATAGCATGAAGGTTCTCTCTTGTTCTAGTGAATGTGGTCGCTCTGGAAGAGAATTCTCTACAGGTGTCCTATGTTTCTGTATGTCTTGCAAGCAGAGACATTGATTGCTTTTGTTCTGTATTATCTTTTCAAGAAAATACTGGCTGTTGTTACTGCTGTAAGTAATAAAGTGTTCTTTGTCTCAGACCCAGGAGTCTCATGTCTTTGGCTATAACACATGAATCTGTGGCAGATTAACTTGTCAGCTTGCAAATAAGGTAAAATCTCAGACCCTTCACAATTCTCAGTCATTAGTACATAGCCCTGGGAGCCTACGGGCAGCCATCTTGATAATGTGGCCCTAACATGATGCTGGCACTATAGGATTCAAAAACATGGAAAGAAATTAGGCCCATGGTAGACATCATTAAGCTAGGCTCAAGGAACTGTGTTTATGTTCCAAACCTCTTTAGACATCTATTTTATGTTCTCTTCAGTATCATCTATTCCAACTATTTTCTGCATATGCAGTCTACAAAGTATTGGGTATGAAATGGTTGCATGACTATGCCCTTGAGCTAGCGGGATTGGTGATTATTGCCTTATAATCTCTTGTAAAAAGTGTCATGGCACTGTGCAATGGAATTATCACTTTTTTTCAGCTTGTGCCTGAATCAAGAAGAGGCTTTCCAACCTAAGGAAGGGAAATGTAATCCTTTTCATTGCCCAAGAGCAGAGACAACAGCTGGGAGAGGGAACACACATGGGGACAGATGACTTAGACTAGAGAGACATTGCCAGAGCCAATGGACATAGGCCATCTCTGGATTACCAGTTTACATTTCTAGCCATGTAGGAATCAGAATAACTTAGCTGCTCAAGGCAAATACAGCTATAACTAGAGATGTCCGAGAAAGACAGCCAGGGAGGTCAAATGGAGTCACAGTAATACCAAGGACACACATCATTTTCTCATAGCTCCCCAAGTAACTCTAGAAAGGATTCACCAACTATATTTTAAAGGTGTTCTCAGCGTTAGCTTTCAAAGATCAACTGGAGAGAAAAAGTTCTTAAGAGAAAATCTTGGTGAAAGAGTTAGTGCCTTATAATCTCTTGTAGCTCATACGCTCTATGTTTGCCTCATTTCTGGGATTTTGAAAATACAAAAATTTAATCATCACTAAACTAAGCAGAGCCTCATTTGCTTATGTAAACTTAAACTTGTTCATATAAGGCCACAAAGAAGCTAAAGTTACAAACCAAAGCTTAACCAATGCAGTAATTTTTCTATTGAATGTTTGATTATGAACCATACAGCAAGACTGACAGAGGTCAATAAATTCATACTAATTATTGATTTTGTATATGCTTGAAATATTCCAAATGGCATTAACTTCATAAAAGTAATAAATCCCTTCACACAATTTTAATGATAGGTTTCAAGAGTGTCTTTTATTTAAGAAGTGATTCACCGCCCTGACCAGTTTGGCTCAGTGGATAGAGCGTCGGCCTGCGGACTGAAAGGTCCCAGGTTCGATTCCAGTCAAGGGCATGTACCTGGGTTGCGGGCACATCCCCAGTAGGAGGTGTGCAGGAGGCAGCTGATCGATGTTTCTCTCTCATCGATGTTTCTAACTTTCTATCCCTCTCCCTTCCTCTCTGTAAAAAATCAATAAAAAAAAAAAAGAAGTGATTCACCTAGGGTCTCTTCACCTAAAAATAGTTATACCAATGTAAAAGGAGCTAATAAGCAAATGTTACCTAAAAATTTTCCTCAAATCCTTCATTTTTTTCAATGCATTTATTTGATGAGTATATTTTTGACACTGATTTATATTAATTACACAGTAAAAATTTCTACTATACATGTAAATTAATTAGATGTAAGTTTGCACATACAAATATGTCATTGAAAAAGATACAAAAAATAGTTGGAAGAAAAGGAAAGCATGATAGTTAAAATAATTTTCCAGAAAAACTCAAGGTGGAATAAGTTTCAAAAGGAAAGATGTCTTTATTTATTTTAAAAATAAACTGTAGACATTTACCAAAGATACTTAATGACTCAGCACTTCACTTGACTTGCTTTTACAAATAAAGCCACAACTATTCTTATAGTAACTAGTGATTAAACTCAGAGACTAGAATTCTTTTAAATTTTGCTTATAAAGAACTCAAAAAAGTTTGGAAAACATTTGTCTTAGAACTAGAAAAAAAAAAAAAAGTTCCATAAGTGTCACAGTGGCCAGGTAGGAATATTAAATGTACCTAGTAAATAGGAGAAGTTCTACTCCAAAGAGAAGATTAAAGATTAGGAAAGGGGCTCTCAAATAAATGCAATCACTTCTCCGACTGGACAAACAAATGATCACATTCTCATAACATATGATGTGTTAAAGGAGTCTTTCTTTGCACTGGTAAAACAATTATGTGCATTTTGGAGTTTTCTTAACAAGGAAAAAAATTTTATACACTGGCGCCTTCATTCTGTCATATGATGATAGTTCTTGTTTTTTTCTTGTTAAAATGGACTGAAATACTTCCACTGATCATGTGTTATGTTTATAATTTTGAAAATATATTACTTTTTATTTAAGTTTATTTTTATTGTTGACACTATTGTTACAAATGTTGCCATCCCACCCACCACCCCCACTTTGCCCACCTCTACCTAGCCCCACCATCCTTTCCCTCCGGCTATCACCACACCGTTGTCTGTGTCTATGTGTTATGTATATATGTCTTTTGGCTAATCACTTCACCTTCTTGTATCCATTCCCTCCCTCCCCTACAGCTGTCAGTAATTATAGTAAATTATTTAATAAATTATGATAAATTTAAAGTAAAAATTTGTATTTTATAATTACAAAAAAAATCAATGATTTCTATTTTGAGAAAAAAGAAAAATTAGAGTTAGACATTTTATTTTACCCCTTATAGTAACCTAGGACAGATTTACTTCACTTAATCATTTCCTATGCTGTAAGCTGGAAACAATACTGCTTGAGCAGGAATAATACACTAGTAAGAATATCACGTTCTGGCCCTAGCCAGTTTGGCTCTGTAAATAGAGCGTTGGTCGGTGGGCCAGAGTGTCCCGGGTTTGATACTGGTCAAGGGCACATACCTTGGTTGCAGGCTCCTCCCTGGCCAGGGCCCTGGTCGGGGCATATGCAGGAGGCAACCAATCGATGTGTTTCACATTGATGTTTCACTCTGTCTTTCCCTCTGTCTTCTACTCTCTCCAAAAGATCAATGGAAAAATATCATAAAGTAAGGATTAACAAAAAACAAACAAACAAAAAATCACTTTCTGTTAAATAACTGGAGTGTCGAGATAATTTTTGGATGAATATAACCTTCGACTAAATGATCTAAATAAAAAGTACTTTTTATACCACCAAGTCCAGGAAAAAAAAAATAAAAGACTGAGGGAAGTACAAGTAACACATCAGAGAAACACAAAAACACACAGAGCCTGGCTAAATGGTTCATGTGGAAGCCCAATGATCAGATATAACTTACCTTGGTTTTTGGAGATGGTTTTTGCACATCTCTTTCTAAGTCTTTTGTTAGAAGGATGGGTATGGAGTTCTTACAACTGGCCTCCTATAAAAGAAGCATAAAAGAAACATTAGAGACCAAAGAACATTACCCAAGCCAGGAATTACAATGCAGTAAAAAATAACTTTTCAGGGAAACGGAAGGCATTCTGGATTCAGTTGTTCACATCAGAAGCTGAGGAGATTTTAGTGAGGAGTCAAAAATGTTTCCTTCCTTATTTGTCACATACAACAGTGAAGATGGTGATGGAGTAGATGTGGAACATACAGGACATACATATTCAGAGATGTCCATTAAAAATCTCATTTTGCCCTGGCCAGTATGGTTCAGTTGGTTGGGTTTAGTCCCATTTACTGAAAGGTTGCCAGTTCAATTCCCAGTCAGGGCACATGCCTGGGTTATGGGCTCAATTACCAGTGTGTGTGTGTCTGGGGGGGGGGGGGGGGCGTGCAGGAGGCAGCCGATGGATGTCTCCCTCTTGCAGGGATGTTTCTCTCTAAAAATCAATTTTAAAAATCTTTATATATATATATATATATGTGTGTGTGTGTGTGTGTGTGTGTGTGTGTGTGTGTGTGTATTTTATTGATTTCAAAGAGGAAGGGAGAGGGAGAGAGAAAAATAGAAACATCAATGATGAGAGAGAATTGTGCAAGGGGGCTGCCTCTTGCACACCCCCTACTGGGAATGGAGCCTGCAACCCGGACACGTGCCCTTGACCAGAATCGAACCTGGGACCCTCTGATCTGCAGGCCAACGCTCTATCCACTGAGCGAAACCAGCTAGGGCTAAAAAATCTTTAAAAATAATCACATCTACACTATCATGTCACACATCCATAGATAGCTTACCTCTTTTTTGGAGAACTGGATAGTTAATTCTCCAACATAACCACAAAACTTAGAGTTGCCAACTTTCCCCAAATCAGGCAAGTATTTCATGAATTGGTTCTGTTTCTGTAAATATTTTATCTTAAGCAAATATCTTCAGATAGTTCAGCAAACTATTATTGAATAGTGATAGTTTCATAGCAATATCCTAATTGAGGAATAATATCTGAGTATTTGTTCCCAAAATTATGACACCTTTTAGTCCTTGGTTCACACCAAAATAGTACTTACAAAAATAACAGCAGAAATTACAAGGAGGCAGCCTACTTGGTGTTGGATAGATTTACTATTTATTTCTACATGATAAAACAATAATGTTGTTGTCTTATAAAATAATATAAGAGCTTGAAGAGCTATTCACTTGGATATGTTTTCCCTGGATGATTCTATCTCCAAGTTGAAAGAACAAAAATACATAAAAGATTACATATAACTATAAAGCGAAGGAGACAATAAGTCAAATTTCTTTCACTTCATAACTTTCACCTCTGCCTCCCATATCTTCCCCCATCATACTTATAATTCAACCATCTAAATTATGTGTTTTCCTCCCACTTTACTTTAGAGTTAATAGGTTATATGTGTGTGTGTGTGTGTGTGTGTGTGTGTGTGTGTGTGTGTATATATATATATATATATATATATATATATATATATATATATATATATAATTGATTTCAGAGAGGAAGGGAAAGGGAGAGAGAGAAACATCAATGATGAAAGAGAATCATTGATTGGCTGCTTCCTGCACACCCCTTACTGGGATCCAGCACACAGCCCGGGCATGTGCCCTTGACCAGAATCAAACCCAGGACCCTTCAGTCCACAGGCTGATGCTCTATCCACTGAGCCAAACCAGCTAGGGCTAGGTTATATTTTTAATTGTAGTCTACATACTTTATATATTACTAACATTTGCTGGAATTATATTTATTTATTTCTAAAGGGAACAGTATATCATTAGGATAAAATGTTCCTAATGAAAATAAAAATACTACTTACTACTAACAAATATTTACTGAATCATAGGGTATATCAGGCACTGTCCTAAAGACTTAATTCATAATGTCATTTTCCCCAATAGCCCTATGAGTTGGGTACTATTATTATCGTTGCCCTTTTACGTATAACACAATGAAAGCTTACAGAAATTAAGTAACTTGCCAAACATCACAAAGATGGTTCTGTATAACTTTAAGGTCTGAGCTCTCATCTTTATATGTGACTTCTCATCCAATACACCTGACATCTTAAGTCAACATGTTGTAAGAGCTATAGCATTTTAAAGCCAAAACAATTGTTAAAGATCAAAATGTGGTCAACCCCACCCTCTGCCCAATTTCACAGATGAGGGACTTGGATCCTGAGGTGATGTGCCCAAGCTCACGCAGACAGGGCTGGAGCTGAGCCCCTGGCCTGGACCACGGGGCTGTACACAGCACCTGTTCTCAGCTCTGTGCCAGGGAACAATATTCCCAGACTCAGAGGGGATTCAAGAACCTGTTCTGCTGGCGGGTAGCTGTGGTGCTGCCAACACTCTTAACCGCCTGTGACCTCACGTACAACCCAAGGGAACACTTCTGAGATCTCCAAATAAGTGTGCATTCCAGTCCTACCCTTTCCCACCAGTCACAACACCTGCTGGTGGAAAGCTACTTACTGGAAATAGTGAATGAACCCATTCCCACTTCTGACTCACTGTGAGAAGGATAAACAATATCCAGCATGACATTTAGAAGATCAAAGTGATTAACTGCATAATCTATTGCATAATTTGACTACACTTGAATAATATAATTACACTTAATCTTCTACCCGCTTTTAAAACTACTAGTATGTAAATCTTGAATGTAATGAAAAGGAAGAAAAGGCTGACTCTTTAGGGAAATTAATAGGAATAGCTGACCTTTGTTTATGACTGTCTGAGTGTTTACAAACACCTATAATTCTTTCTTCCTTCGCACAAACTAAAAGTGATAGTATTTCTTTAATACTCCTATTTTCCCTCCTTGTCCCTGTGAATTAATAAGTATAAGGCTGATAGTCAGCTATTCCCTAACACTCTGAAAGCTTTTTCTGTAAACTTTTATCTGAAAGTGCCACCTACATCAATGTTTATTTTTTTGTTTTATGACTTTAAATTCAGACAACAGAGACAAAGTGAAGTTTAGTAGTCAGAGGACTAAACTAGGAAGGAGTCAAGAGATCTGGCTTCTTATCCAAGATCTCTAACTAACCAGCTGTGGGAAATCAGGCAAGCATTTTAACCTCCTGGACCTCTCAGTTCCATGATCCATAAAATAAAAGGATGGGATTGGTTAGATGAGCTCCAAGAATCCTGCCTAGTCCTTCAGTTTCAAGATTTTATGATTCTTCCGGGAAGAAGCAACATTTATTGACAAAAAGGTAACCCCCAGTGCTGCTGAAATACTGGCCTGAATCTGTGCACTGAGCAGTGAGCAGGGGATCCAGAGCCACAGGCAAGGGGAACGTTTCCTGCAGGGCCACTGTTACTGGGATTTCAGGAGAAAAATAATTCAGCTAGTAGTTTAATAAGTAACTGGTAATAACAATGTACTCTTTCAAAACAGATATATTATGAAGTGAGAAATATTTTTAAGATAAAACTTGAAGGCTGGGTCTTTAAGAAGCCACTTAAAGGTATATACCTAAGAGAATTAAAAACGTATGTCCACACAAAAACTTTTACATAAATGCTCACAGCAGCATTATGCATAATAACCAAAAAGTGAAAACAACCCAAATGTCCATCAAAAGATGAATGGATAAGCAAAATACGGTATATCCACATAATGAAGTGATATTAAGCTATACAAAGGAATGGAGTACTGACACCTGCTAACCAAACACAAAAGGACACATAATGTGTGATTCCACTTATATGAAATCTCCAGAACAGGCAAATAGGAACAGGGAGTAGATCAGTGGCTGCCAGGGGCTAGGAGGCGTGGGGAGTGGGAGTGATTCCACTGGAGAGTGACTGAAGGCTCCAGTCTGTATGAGTATTTTTTTTTTGGGGGGGGGGCGTAGTGATAAAAATGTTCTGTAGATAGGTAATGATAATGGTTGTACAACTTTGTGAACATAGGAAGAACCAATAAATTGAACACTGTACCAGTGGTCGCCAACTGGTGGTCCATGGGCCACTGGTGGTCCGTGAGGTCCGAAAGGTTGGCGACCGCTGCAAACAGCTGAATTCTTTGGAATGTGAATTATATCTAAACTTTTAAAAAGCCATTTAAAGCAAGTCCCTATACTTCCAGGGCAAAGGAAAGAGACTTTGGGTTTGAACTCTTCCCTCAGAACAACAATTTTCAACTTGTTTCATCTCACGGCACACATAAACTAATTACTAAAAGTATATGGCACACCAAAAAATAATTTTTTTGCCGACCTGACAAAAAAAGAAAGGTATAATTTTGATTCATTTACACTGGACAGCTGTTGTCGTGTTAGCTGTTGTCATTTTTTAATTTAACAATCTAAGGGGAAAAAGTCAGCGCCCTGACTAAATAGTCAGGTATTTTGTGTCTTAAAATTTTTTATGGCACGCCAGTTGAAAAATCACTGCCTCAGAAGAACTACGAAGAATAAAGGGGGAGTGTTTTGCGTTTGTAATCATTAAGCTATTTATGGACATGAAAACTGACTTAGATATTAACTGAGCCCTATTACATGTGGCATTCCAATACTGGTCCTTGGAGAATGGAATGCTGAACAAATCAGACATGCATATATCATATTCATATTTAAGCATTTGGTTTACTTAAATGAGACACTGATTGTTCGCTCTAAAGACTTTCGTGCAGGAATCAATTGCTTAAACCAGCTGTGTTACTTCAATATGAAAACCCAATTAAAAAACCTAATAGGGAAGGAAAAATACCTTGTTCATCGTGGCATTGTTGGCCTTACTAATCAACCACTAATGACATTAAAAAAAACTAGAAAAGCCCTCTGTTCCCGCAGCCTAGCACTCGGCTCCCACAGGTATTCACTCATAGGTTGGTTCCCTCACTGCATCCCAGTCTCTGTTCAGTTTTACTAGAGAGGGCTCCCTCCTGGAACAACTTACCTAAATCACCACTGCTCTCCCCTACCATTTGATGCTCTCCACCTCCCTACCTTTTTAAATGTTCTTTTTCATAGCCTTCGGCAATATTTGGCTTTAATACTTACTGGTTTTAATTCTTTATTGTTCATCTCACCCTATTCTCAAGAGGACTTGGTCGGTCTTGCTCATAAACAATGTTTGGCACATACTAGGAGCTTGATTGTTACAATGAATGAGTAAACCAAATGAATGAATAATATCCCTTTTCTAACCTTTCACAATCCCCTCTGCATTCCTGTTTTTACTTCCTTCCTTAATCAGCTTACATTTCATGATCCTTTATTCCTTTGCTAATACCCTTAATTTCCTTCCTCTACCATTGCATTCATTTTGCAAAAGTATAACCTTGAATCCAGCTATATATGCCTTCTCTGAGCTGGGAACAAAGCAGCTGAAAATGGCTGGAAGAAAAATTATAGAAGTGGCTGAATGTTTTACGTCGTATTTATCATGAATTTGAATGAAACCTCTATCACAGGGAGTGTATTAGTGGTTGCCAGAGCCAGGAGGAGTGGGCAGTGGGGAGTCCTGCTATAGTTCTTTAGTAACTTGACATGCCACTCTCCAAGATGGTATTTCATGTCTTCTCTTTCCTCATACCCCTTTTCCTTCCATTCTCACTTCATACAGTCACTGGAAAAACAGAAGCATTCAAGCTACTCATTGTCCCCCCATCAAATATACAACCTCATTGCAACCATTTCATCCTCTCTGCCTTCTCTCCAGTTACAGTGAAAGGTAAGAATCGGATCCTATCAAACAGCCATCTCCTGCCTGATCATCCCCGGATCTTATCTCTTCTTACCTGCTCAAGAACTTCACCCCTTCAATTATCCCCTCCCACTCCCTCTCCACTACATCATTCCCATTAACCATAAGCATGCTGTTAACGTGAAAACATTCAAACCTGTAAAGAGTTGTTGGTGAGTTTATTTGAGACAAACTGTCGACAATTGCCAGGAAGCAGAACCTTAATGGATTGAGATAATGCTCCGGAGAATGGCGGGTTACCTCTATATTTATACATTGCAATCAAAGGGACTTAGGTGGGTCACATGAAATCCATTGGTGATAGACTAGAGAGGTGGGAGAAATCGGGGAAACTCCTGGGATTGGATAAAAAACAAAATGATACACACATACCAGATACTTAGGTGGGTACAGGAACAATTAACATGATAATTTGTGGTCTCTGTCCTGGCACCCAGGCACATTAGGTTGTGCCCCAAGGGGTCCGGAAAAAGGGACGTTACAAGTCACCCAGACATTTCAAGGGTATGTTATTATAGATGCAAAAAGACAGATAGGCTCAGTTAAGGTAAAGGTTGACCTTGTCAGTGAAGATACTAGCCTAGGATGTAACTACCCATCTTAACTGCTTTTAGTTAGTTTAATTTCAGACAATCCTTTGTGGTTACTTTAGGTCTCCTGAGTTTGCAAGACCGCCATGCAGGCCTTCCCTGAGCTTGTCAGGTCAGCATGTGGCCCCTTTCAACCACAATGCTCTGTAATTATTTCTTTTTTTTATTTTTAAATAGCACTTTTTTCATTTCACTTCTCCCACTAGCTATGGTCCCACTTTTTTGTTTTCCTGTATAGCAAACTCTTTGTTGTCACTACTCCACAGAAAGTGCTGCAAACAGTCACAGCTTACTCACCATCTAACTTGGGTTTTCAGCAACATTTGACCCAGGTGACTCCTCATATTTGAACTACTCTCTTTCTATTAGCTGCCACAACACCACTGGTTAGGGGGAAAAAAATGCCTACCTCATTGACTAACTGCACATAGCATTCTTGGATACTGGTGAATTTTCTTCTTTTTCTAAAAAATATATTTTATTGGTTTTTTACAGAGAGGAAGGGAGAGGGATAGAGAGTTAGAAACATCGATCAGCTGCCTCCTGCACACCCCCCACTGGGGATGTGCCCGCAACCAAGGTACATTCCCTTGACCAGAATCGAACCTGGGACCCTTCAGTCCACAGGCCGACGCTCTATCCACTGAGCCAAACCGGTCAGGGCGGTGGTGAATTTTCTTTATCCTCTATTAAATACAAGTGCTATGAAGGCAAACAGTTGATCTCCTTTCTTTACTACTATAACTACAATGCCAGAGAAAACTGCCTGTTGCATAGTAGGAGCTCAATAAACTGTGTAGAGTAAATGAATGAAATGTAGTTGGAGTGACTCAAGGGTTGATACAGAGAAGTCTTTTCCCAAATGACACAATGATCTCATTGCACTTCCATGGCTTTTAAGTACATCCAGTATGCTGATGACTCCCAAATTTGTGTCCCTATCTCCGACATTTCTTCTGAGCGACTTATATTTTACTGCTTACTTGTCGACTCCACTTGGTCTGATAAGCACCTAAATTTAGTATGTCCAAACCTGAGCTTTTGATTCACCAGCAAAAATTCTGTCAGTCCTTGAATTTCATCTCTAGATTACCAGAGGGCACCCAGTTGCTAAAGCCAATGTTTTAGGTGTCTACCTAATTCCTCCTTTTCCCATACCTTCCACCATCAAACCCACAGCAAGTCCAGTCAGCACTCTCCAGAATAAACTGGGATTCATTCCTTCATTATTACTGGCTAGCCCATTAATAACCAACATTGTTCACCTAAATTGCTTTCATTATCCTGCCGTCTGCAAGTTTTGTATGTCACACAGATGACATCAATCTTCTATCAATTAATTCATGGAGTAAAATCCAAATTCCTTAGATGACTTACACAGCCCTGTATGATCCAGCTCTCGCCTACTTCTCTAAGCTCATGTGATACAAAAAATGCTCTCTATTACATTTTTTCATTTCATTTATTATATTCTTTTGCTTCAGAATTTATGTGGATCTTTTTTACGATTTATATCTCTGTTGAATTTCTGATTTTGTTCATGTATTGTTTTCCCAACTTTGTTGCATTGTCTGTGTTATATCTTGTAGCTTGCTGATCTTCTTAAAAATTAATGTGAGTTATTTGTCAGGCAATTCATAGATCTCCACTTCTTTGAGGGGCAATCACTAGAAATGTTTCGTGTTTCTTTGGTGATGCCACTCGTTGCCTTGCATGGATGTCTGCACTCAGTTGTTGTAAGGACCAGCAAACACTATGGCGATCTTCAGTGGTGACGGTTGTGGGAGTCCACAGTGGCAGTGAGGGCTGCTAGGGTCCTTTTGCGCTCCTTCACCTCCACAGGGGAAGTCACAGCCAAGGGGATCTTTTTGGAGCCAAGCTGTGCTGGCCCGGGGAATGGGGTGATGCAGGCACAATGCTTCCTATACTTATCAATGTGGCCTTCATTGGCTTTTGTGCTCCGCTGGGTTGCTGGAGCTCCTTAATGTACTCTGGAGCTTTCCCAGAGCTATTTGCATCCATTAATGATTGTCGACTCGTTTTCTGGGCAGGGGGGGGGGGGGGGAAGGGGGGAGGGGAGGGAAGGGTTGGGGCCTCCTAGCCTGCCATCTTGCTGATGTGCTTAGATTTGCTTTATACTCTGTGAACTACCCTGTGTCCCTTCTTTTTTTTAAATATATATTTTTATTTATCTCAAGAGAGAAAGGGAGAGGGAGAAAGAGATAGAAACATCAATGATGAGAGAGAATCACTGATTGGCTGTCTCCTGCATGCCCCACACTGGGGATTGAGCCTGCAACCCGGGCATGTACCCTGATCGGGAATCGAACCGTGACCTCTTGGTTGATAGGTCGACACTCAACCATGGAGCCATGCTGGCCGGGCCCCGTATCCTTTCAAAAAATTCTTTTACTTTCTTTTCTTTCTAGTTTAATTTTAACCACGATTGCTTTTTATTTTCAACTGAAGTAAAAATAAGTTACATAAATATTTATTATAGTGTCACCTACAGTGTGGTCACTCAGTAGAAAACTATGGGATTAAATCTAACAATAATAATGATGTTGATAATCAAACTAATAATACTGGATATCACTTATTATATGTGTGGTATTTTTTAAGTGCTCATTATACCTTTATCCATTTGATCCTCCCAATAGCCTTATACAATATGTACTTTCACTATATAAATTTCTCATATATAAAAACTAAAAAAAACAAAATAAAATAAAAAATAAAAAAAATAATAAAAACTGACGTACAGAAAGTACAAGCAGCTTGTCCAAGGTCACACACCCAATAAGTGTCTGAGCTGGAACTTGAAACCAGATAGTCTATCTCCAGAGGCTTGCTCTTAACAAAATAACATCTTTCTGGAAGAATCCTTCCTAGTTAATTAGATCATGAATTAGAACATCTAACCTTCCATATTGTAGGTTAGATGACCTGTAAAGTAAACTAAAACAGGAAGTAATTTTAAAAAATCTATACTAATAAAAGGGCAATATGCAAATTGGTCAGGATGCCCTCACAGTAACAACCAAATAGCAGGCTGCATGGGGCGACTAGGCAGGCAGGGGGGTTAGTGAGGGATGACCAAACAACTGAACAGCAGGCTGCATGGGGTGACCAGGCCGGCAGCGGGGGGTGGGGGTGGGGGGAGCAGTGAAGGGTGACCAGGCTGGCAGGGGGGCAGAAAGGGGAGATCAGGCCAGCAGAGGGGGACAGTTAGGGGTGATCAGGCAGGCAGGCAGGCAGGTGAGCAGTTAGGAGCCAGCAGTCCCGGGTTGTGAGAGGGATGTCTGATGGCTGGTTTAGGCCTGGTCCCGGGGATTGGGCCTAAACTGGCCATCGGATATCCCCCGAGGGGTCCCAGATTGGAGAGGGTGCAGACTGGGCTGAGGGGACACCCCCATGCATAAATTTTGTGCACCAGGCCTCTAATGATACATATAAATGACACCGACTCAAAATTGTTTTTACAGTAAAATCCTCAAATGTTCATTTATTTCCTAGTCTTTTGATGTGGGCCTCTGTTGGGAATGGCCATAAGTTTGTAATTTCATACTTTCTTCTTTGTTTAAACCACAATCATAATATATCATTTATCAGTAGTGAAAATATGAAGACTTCAACTTTTATTGAGTCCTTCCAATCTATACAACACAGCTTTGGTAACAGAGATCATTTTTTGCATACACTATACCATGTCCTAAAGTCTTCTATGTCCTCTCTTTAGGTACCAGGAAGACTATATTTCCAGCCTCCTTTACAGTTGGGTTAGGAGCCATATGATTGAATCTACTCATTAGAATGAGAGCAGAAGTTTTATAAGCCACTTGCAGATATAATCATATAAATATTCCACATTTATTCTCAACCCCCCTTTTTTCCTGTTGAGGCAATCTTGTAGGATGGTTGGGGCAAAACAGAATACGGCTGCTCAACCCATTGGACTGTGAAGTAAGTGAGAAGTAAATTTTGATTGTGTTAATCCATTAAGATTTCAGAGTCTGTTACAGAAGCTGCTATTAATTAGTTTGGCATTTTCCTAGAAATAACTATAATGTTGTATTCACACTGCATTTCTTTAGTTAAATTATATAGGTACCATTAAAAATGACATGAATAGTCTTGGAAACAAACATAATTGACTCTTCGTGAGCATACAGTAAAACTGATAATGAACAAGTGTATGGAATAGCCTATTAGACACAAGCGTTCAGAGTTGCCATGGACAGCAGTCAGTATGCTTTACATGAAAATAAGAGAATTGATTAATTGGCATATTAGTTAGGTGGGGTTCTGTTACATTTTTTAAATGTGATATATCAATTTATGTGGTAATTGAATTTTACTTTACAGGAATAAGGCTGAACTTTGTAATCAAACTTGCCATATATTGATAGATGAGCATGTCCCTCAAACTAATCACCAGGGAAGTCTATTTTAATATTTTGCTTTTACTCAGAACATTTAAAAATACCTATTTTGAGAGTTTGTTATGAGACGAAATTACTATGACTTTGCTAAAATAAGTTTGAGTTACCTTTTATTCACACACACATTGTATAATTCAATGGACATTTTTGAGTAAATATAAGGAACTAGAATAAATGTATTAGAAGGCGCAAGAATGTATGTTACTCCACAACTTTTAGAGAAAAGCCAATGTTTAAGTAAATATGAGATACTGTTCTTATCCTTGAAGAACTTACAATGCAGTACAACAGAAAACAAAAGTAACTCACCCAAGGTAGAATGTAAAGCAAGCTCTAACAGAAGGAGAAAGAAAGCACTTCCAAGACAACAGGAGACTGAGATTAACTGTACCTAGAGAATGAGAGAGGGCTCATAAAGGGAGAAGAATTTGAGATGTCTTAGATAGAACCTCAACCAGTAGTAGACCCTAAAACAAAGATTGAGGACAAGTAGTTTATTTGGGTGATCATCAGGGGAATTGGTAATAACCCTGAGGGAGACATAGACCAGAAGAGGTCTCATTATTAAATTACTAGAACTGTTACAGTGATTCTGAAGCATCTACTTGGGGTAAAGTTCTGGAAAACACTATAAAACACACCCCCAGAATTATTATTAGTTTTTTCCCCAAAAATTATAAGAGAAAATTACACAAGTAGTAGAAATGAGCTAGTTGGGCTGCATAGGCTCAGGAAACAAGTTACAGAAGCAAAAGAAGGTCCCTTGGTACTTAGGAGAGGGAAAGGCAAGGGAACACACCAGGGGTAAAGAAAAGGGAGACTGAAAATGTGCTGGGAGTGCTCCTGAAACGGAATCACCCCAGGATTATTTTAACCAACGAATAACAAAGCTGGGAATTTATACCCTATTCTTTCCAGGTACACCTGGTCCACAGAAGTATAACTTTTATTCTTAGGAGGCCAAATGAAGGAAATAGCAGAAATTCAGTTCTAAAGCAACTCCCAGTGGTCTTTGAAAATCCTAAATATTTACTTCTTTACTTAGTGTCTCTATTTGCCAAATACATGCACTAATGATTTCAAGTAGGCAAGTTCTGAGGTGTGAGTTTCAAAGTGCTGTCATCTCACTGTAAACATTTTAAAGGCTACGTAGCATAATGATGTTTTCATAACCAAAGCAATTTAGTTTGTCTTCTGTTACATATTTCCCATAATAGGAAAGAAGGAATTTTACACCTGACAGATATATCTATTCCAATGATTCCTGAGCAGACATAACTTCCTAGTGTTTATCTGTAAACACTCTATAAAACAAAAACATCTGGGGAGAAGAAATTAACAGCAATCTGAATTATAAATATGTGGGTATGATCTAAAATTTGGACCATAAAAATGCTCCAAGCTAAGCATAATCTTTGTTTATTTATTTTTATTTAATTTTTGGGGGGGTGACATTGGTCAGTAAAATTATACAGGTTTTAGGTACACAATTCTACAATACATCATCTGTATATTGTATTGTGTGTTTACCACCCTAAGGTAATAACCTTTAATACTACTTTTATTACTTACTGGTAATCTTATCAGTTTCCATTACTAGAAAGTGCCTATGTAGATCATGCAAGCAAATGACATTCTATCATGCTATTTTATCTTTGTTTTTCTTAGTATCACTTAATATTTTTTAACCTTCAAACTCAGAACTAATCTAAAAAGTATACCTCACTATCCAAAGGAAGGTCTGATATGAAAAAATGAGCAAGTAAATTTCAATATAGCGCTACCTCTGTGTTCCTAGGTTTTCAAAATAAGAACAAGTAGATTTCGGTGGGCAGGAGTCAGTTATTCACTCCATGTAAGCCCCCATACACACAAAGAGACAATGCAGCCAAATCACAAAGTATCAAACAATGACATAAAAACTCAAACATTTTTATGACTGCTACTATGACTCGACTGCTACCGAGTTTGGAATATCCTAGAGGGGCGATAGAAAGGGCTGGGGGTAGTGAAAGCATACAGGACCAGAGTCAGAAGAACACAACTCAAGTATTTCCTTGACACTAAATTGCACAAATACATACTGAATAAAGAAATGTATAAATGCTCATGGCACAAAAATCTTAAAGCTAAGATTTTGATTATTTCTATACTTAATTAGCCTAATTAGTACTCTGAGTTCAAAACCTAGCTCTGTTATTTACTGCTGTTGACCCTGAAGAATATACTCCTTAAATTTCCTCAACTGCAAAGTGGATTTAGATCACCTGCTTCCCTGAGTTACTGTGAGAAATGAGGGAAAGTGCATAAAAGAACTCAGCACAATATCTGGCATAAAGCTCCCCCTCCCTCTGCCCCTCTGTTCCCGCACTGATTCTGTGTGTTGTGCACTGTAAGTTCCCTTAGAAACAGGGAAATGTCTTATTTATTTTCTGAAGAGGCCTGGCCCTTAGTCCAGAGCATTACACAAAGTAGGTATCAGATTTTTTTAAAGTGAATATATTTTGAAGTTATTTTGTTTAGATTATAGCCTTAAATGAAAATGTGGAGACTCATGCATTGTTTCTGAGCATGAAAAAGACATGGGAAATGTCTTAGAAAGTTTATGTGATATATCAGTTTATGTAGTAAATGAATTTTACTCTACAGGAATAAGGCTGAACTTTGTAATCAAACTTGCCATATATTGATAGATGAGCATGTCCCTCAAACCAATCACCAGGGAAATCTATTCTAATATTTTGCCTTTACTCAGAACATTTAAAAATACCTGTTTTGAGAATTTGTTATGAGTCACACAGAAAAATTAGCATTTTTATTTTATAGACAGGTTTCAATTGAAAAACCCAAAGTTAAAATTTAACCACTACTCCCCAACTTAGTGATCTTCTGTGGCTCAAAATGACTACTAATTATTTCCCACCTATCTATAAATATATAAAAGGCTAATATGCAAAGTGTCCCCTTGGGAGTTTGACCGGAGACCAGGAGTTCGATCGCTCACTATGACATGTGCTGACCACCAGGGGGCAGTGCAGGATGAAGGAAGGCCCCAGCTGGTAGCCAGGGAAGGAAGGCCTCGGCCAGCAGCAGGAAGGCCCAGATTGGCCATGACCCTAGGCTAGGGACCCTACCTGTGCACGAATTTTGTGTACCGGGCCCCTAGTAATCAAATAAAGTATTAAAGTACAAAGATTGACCAGTCTAATGATATATGGAAAAATATGAGGCATGAATAACATATGCTCTGAAAACCATTTTAAAAGAAATTCCCAAAGACAAAATGAGCAATAGCAACAGTGCCCAATAAAGACGGTCTCATAAGATGTTGATTTGGAAGAGGGTGATCCTTGTCCAGATCCTCCTGGATAGTTAAAAACATATTAACCACATTATTTTGTGTGTGTACATATCTGAAGCTCTACATTAAGCCTATTAAGTATACATACATATAACTTATATTCAAAGTATATAAATAATATACATAGACTAGGCAGACCAGGCCTTTCTGTCCACCTCAGTATCTGCCATCCTCCTGGGTAAATTTGGGGTCAATATGGACAAACCATCAATTATCTTTATTGTCATCCCTCAACCATCTCCTTTCCAATGATTTTCTCTTCTCTTCCAGTCAGTCACTCATTCTCATAAACACAACCTAACTCTCATCATCACTCCAGATTGCTTCACATCATGAATCCCTGATGTAAGCATCCCATCTCTGTTCATAGCCTCCTACTCTTTTAACTTGCTTGCTCATCTACTCCCTTTTCAAACATTCTCTAACCTAAGTGGGGTCTCTAGAACCTTCTATTGTGTTGCTCTTTCATATCCTAACTTACCTTCAGTTCTTCTTACCAATTTCCCTACCACTCACTCCCCTGGCTCAACTGTCTATTCTCTGCCCAGCAGTTTGAGTAATCCTTTTAATACACAAGTCAGATCATGGCACTCTTCTGTTCAATACTGTCTTTTAAAATACAATCAGAATAAAAGTTAAAGTCCTTCCAATGACTTTTAAGACTATATGTGATCTGGTCACTTGTTGCCTCTGTGACCTCATGTCTCTTAACTTTCTCTCTTGATCACTGTAATTCAACCACACTGGCCTTCAACTCTGCTCATCAAACAGACCAAATACACTCCTATCTCAAGGCCTTTATACTGTTCTCCCTGCCTGAGTGCTCTTCTCCTAAGTGTCTTCATGGCTTGCTCCGTCACCTCCTTGAAGTCTCTGCTCAAATGTCCCCTTGTCAATGAAGCATTTTAATCATCCTTTTTCAATCGGCAAATGCTACTCCCCTAGTACCTTACCAATACTGTTTCTCTCCTTCCCTGCTTTTTTCTCCACAGAACATTTCACCATCTGACATATTACATATATTTTTAATTATTTATTGCCTATTGCTTATTGTATCCTCATTAGAATATATGCTTCATAAGGGCAGACTTTTGTATCCCCTGTGCCTAAAACGATGCTTTGCACATAGGAGGCAACCAATAATTATGTAGATTTAATATACTGAGCTTAAATTACATAACCCATCATTTCAATCATATTTAAGCCACCACATCATATTTAAGTAAATATCTGGTGATTAAGTTAATTCTTGGGTAGATATGAGAGAAAAGCTTCACTGAAGTCTGGATTTAGATCTACTTGTGAACAGAAATTCCAGAATTCTTCTGAAGTTGTAGAAATTAGTAAACTATGGCTATTAGGTGCCACTTGGAAGATGTGCTTCTTTTAAGCCAGTTATTCAGAAATACAGCTTTGAACTTTCAGTTTGGCAAAATAAAGGCACCTTTTTGGTTATGTTCCTTCATAGAAACTTCAAAAAAAAGAAAAAGAGAAAAATAATTTCACCTTAAGTGAAGTGGCAACAATTATAGACAACCAAATATGAAGACTAGTTGCCAAAATGCTCAGTCAACCTGTATATTCTTATTTTTCATTTTTTAATCCTCACCCAAGGATATGTTTTCACTGATTTTTAGGGAGAGAGAAACATCAATGTGAGAGAGGAACATTGATCGGTTGTCTCCCATATACCCTGGACGGGGATCAAACCCACAACCTTTTTGGTGTAGGGACAACACTCCAACCAACTGAGCCACCCGGCCAGGGCAACATGTATATTCTTAGACCTCCAGCAGACTACAGATTTCTCCAAATGGCAGAAATGTACGAGGTCTGTCCAGATTCCTTTGACTGAAGCAATTAGATCCAGTGGACATCGCCAAACCATTGTAGAATCTGGAAAAACCTTACAGGAACCGTGGTTCACTCCCAATGACAGGGCAAGTGGAGTGGAAGGAGGAGTCACGCAAATAAGCCGTTTTCCTTATCTTTGCCTTGGCCTCTGGTAGAGCAAGTCTGCCTGGAGTGAGGCTGAGGAATGCATTCTGGAAGCCATGATCCATTTTGCAGCACTGACCAGAGTCAGCTGAGCAGAAACAGACATTAGGTAGGTACCCCTGATAGCCTATGACAAAAGAGCTTCACTGAGAGTCACACCAACTTCCTGCTTACACCAAAGGAAGAAAGTAAAAATCTAAAGTACAGTTTAAGTTAAATCATCCTGTTCTTATAAACCTTTAATTGTCCTTCCATTCCTATGTGTTAACTCCATATTTAAACACCATTCTAATTTACTCTGGGAAATAGCTCCCTATGGTCTAGTAAGAAATGTCTGGTCACCGCTACACAAACCCTCCATGCCTTACTTCTGTGTGGAAGGATTTCATCTCCCCACTTCACTTCCTCTCCTCAGCAACTTACTGAAATCCTAGTGATTTATTTCACAGAGTCACTGAAATATCCCATTCTTTCATAAAAATTTCACTTAAAGGAGTTTTGTGTGTTTTTTTATTAATGGTTCATTTTCTAAAAGCAGATTTAGATAGACATTAAATACTAAAATCACATTCTTCTGTCTATTGAGTGTGCAGATTCTTCCCAACGCTAAAAGGACAATTAATCTAATCATGCCCTGAAACTAGAATCTAAATGGCAAAAAATGTCTAGAAGCAGAAACTCTTCTGTCATGAGTAATACACCTCATTGTCAATTATATTTTTCTGCTTTTGATTCTCTGTCTTTTTTCTGTTATCAAGCCTGATGTTTAAGGTAAAGAGAAGTAAGGTGTCATAAGGAAATATCATAAAGGTGATGTGACCCTAATGATTTCTTTATGTTAAAAATTTATTGAAGACTTGCTATCATTATTTCTTTCAAATGTAACAAAAATGGCTAAATTGGTTACTGATACTTTTCCTCTTTTACAGACGAGGAAATCAAAGGTAAAGGAAAAATTAAGTAATTTGCCCAGAGTTACACAAATTGGAAGTTCTAACCCATTCTGCCTAATTCCAGATGGAGTTCAGACCTCTGTGCTCTGAAGTTTATTTATATAACTAACTGAAGTATCTTTGACCAGATCATTTCAAGTAAGCCAATGACTTCATTAGTTACTCTTCAACCAATATTAACAGCCAAACAAACAAAAAATGCTTTTATATTTCTAGAGTGCTTAACTGGCTTTGAAAATCTTCTTACTACTATGAACAGTTTGAATCTCACAATAACTCTATAGGATTTTCACCATCTATAATAATAAAAGTGTAATATGCTAATTAGGCCAGACATCCTTCCGGATGAAGCCAGGGCTGCGAGGGAAGCACGGGTCCCGGGTGCCTGCCGGTGGCCCCCTGATTGCCCCACTGGTGGCCCCACAGATCAGCCCTGATTGCTGGCCAGGCCTAGGGACCCTACCCGTGCAAGAATTTCATGCACTGGGCCTCTAGTTTTAGATAACAGGAAAGAAAAACAGAGATATTATAAATTACCCAGTCATACTGCTGAGTAGCACATTACACAGACATAAGCCTTCTTATCCTAATATTAGTGCTCTTTGTAGAACTGTTAAAGACTTTAGAAGTATTTAATACCTTTTCTTAAGTATGGCACTCAGGAAGTACTCAGTGAACTATCATGTTTCTAATTTCATGAAATTACTTTGAAAACATTCATTAATATTGCTTTCATGCTATATACAAACTATGATCATAGACATTATTGTTGATAAGATTAATAGAGTCCAGTCATTGATTTCATGGAATTTTGAATGCCAAGCACTGTACTAACTAGATTGACAAACTTGAGACTTAAGTTACATGGTTTCTACAATTACATCAATCAATGACTGCTAGTGTATCAAATGTATGGGTGGGAGTGGTAGGAAAGGAGTGTGAATAAGCAGGGTGGTTCCAATCATGAAAAGCCTCACCTGTCATGCTAAGATTCAGATTTTATAATATAGGGATAGGTGGAGATCAAGAACCACTGAAGAATTTTCATATGGGAAGTGACATGTTCATATCTCCATAAGCAATAACTCAGGCAGCAGAAGAGGGAAGATGAGACAATCCATAGGACAGGAAGGTGCAAGTGATGGCTAGGCAGTTAGGTACATATGTATGATCTGCCAGGGAGAGCTCTGGATTGAAGATCTAGGAACGAGCCTAGGAAATAACAATGTTTAATTCTGAGAAGAAAAAGTCCTCAAAGGAGACTAAAGACAGAACAGAGAAACAGAAAGAGACAAGAACCATTCAATATTCATTGAAGTATTTAAGGGGTAAGTTTGGTTATGGGACAGTGTAAAGGGCCTGAATTCCAAGTAAAGGAGTTTAATTGCATATTGTCAGCAAAAGGGTGGGAAGCAAAACAACAAAAGCAAAGATTTGCTTACTTAAGGCAGGAATACGTTATGATCAGGCTTGTTTTTTAGGAACATTATTCCATCACTGGTAGAAAGAAGGTGGGAAGGGGTGAACGTAGAAGTGGGGAAACAGTATGGAATTGTGTGGCTATGAAAAGGGCCTAATGATAGTAGGTGAACACAAGACACTAACTTCCAGAGATATGTCTAACATACAATATGAGTCCCAGTGGGAAAGAGAAAGGACAGGAATTAAGGATAAAAGCAAAGATTATAGCTTGGTAGGCCAGGGGCTGGCAAACAAAGGTTAGAGAAAGGAGAACACAGACAAAATTTTGGAAATGTTTTTGGTATGAAAAATTTGAGTAACCAACACAGCTCTTTCAAAAAAGTAATTAATTAAATTTTTTGTTTTGTTTTGTTAATCCTCACCCGAGGAGATTTTTTCCATTGATTTTTAGAGAGGTGGAAGGGAGAGGGGCAGGGAGGGGGTGGAGAGAGAGGATATTGATGTGAGAGAGACACATGGATTGGTGGCCTCTCCCACACACCCTACTGGGGCTGGGGATCGAACCTGCACCCAGGTACATGCCCTTGACTGTGAATCGAATCCATGACCCTTTGGTGCACAGGCCGATACTCTAACCACGCAGCACACAGGCCAGGGTATAGCTTTTTATAGGTAGTGGGAAATATGGCTCTATTGCTCTCCTGCTAGGTTGGGCCTAGAATTACGATTTAGAAGTCACCAGCAGTAGGGAAACTCAAGTACAACAGTCAACCAGACAAATATACATTTAATTAGGACAAATGAGGACCAGGAGATTGTCAGGACTGTCAGGAGAGTTAGAATGTAGTATTCAAAATCAGACGTAACACTGCAGATATTGCTTGTACCTACACTAAGTGCAGTGACACATACATTCTTTGTTCTGGATACTACTGTCATATTCAGTGAAGGAACCTGTAGTTATTTTTGGCAATCACATCACACTGACATTTCATACTCTCCTAAAAGTTAACTAAAAGCTGTGGATGATCTTCAGTTTAGCTTTTATTATTTGGGTCTCTTCTTGGCTCTATTGATGCAAATTATTTTACAAACCAAAGTACACTACTTTCCAATTATGACTGCAGCAGGCTTTTGGTGCAAGACCCAAAATACTACACTAAAGTTAGATAGTTTATACTAGGAGGACATTTCTTTCCCTCATGTAACGAAAAGTCCAGAGGTATGTGTGGTCAGGGTTGGTTCAGCAGATGAGCAGTGATGAGGAACCCAGACTTTCCCTTCTTTAGTTGCCAACCTCTGTATCCTGATGCATTCATTCCTCAAAAACAAAAGATGGTGGCAGCAGCCCCAGGCATGAAAACATCCAAAAGCAGATGGGAGGGGTTGGCATTCTGATTCAGGGACCTACCCTCTTCTCTCTTTCCTAAATTAAAACTACTTTACGTACAGTAAAATATATAAATCTTAAGGGCACAGCTGAATGAGTTTTGACAAAAGCACACACCCACATAACACACATCCCTATTGAGATAAATAGAACATTTTCGTAACCACAGAGAGCTCCCTAGAGCACTTTCCTGGTTAATCAACACCACTGCCACCACCCCTAACTCCACCCAGAGGCACTACAGCTCTTATCTCATAAACCATTCTTGTTGTTTTTGTTATCAGAGATGAAAATTTTTCCCCCAGAGGCCCTCTGCCCCAGCACACTTTACCTTAAAGCTACCTGTTGGATGTAAGGTAAAATGTCTCTTCTGACCTTTAGTCAATCAGTGACTAGAGAGTGATTATAATACCACCCTTTTTAGACCATGTATGATTCATCCATCCCTTGGGTCAGAGGGAGGGGCCCATCTGACCCCAGCACATAGCTTCAGGTCCAAATAAAATGGTGTTTGTTGTGTGTGTGTTTTTTAAGCCAGAGGGAAATAGCTGTAGGTGTGTGCGCAAACACATGCACCGCACACATACCATTTTGTTACTCTATACATGTAGACATCCAACACCTGACCTATATTCTTCCAACTTTTTTTTAAAAAAGTATCCTTATTGTTGAAAGTATTACACATGTACCCCCCTTTCCCTCCCATTGACCCCCTCCACCCCACTCCCGCCCCTCTAGCTTTATTGCACGTGCAAATATGTTCATTCAAGTCAATGATTAAAGTACTGATGACACAAACAAATGTAGAAACCTTCCCTGAAGTTAATACCGACCCACATTCCAATGCTGTGGTCAAAGTTCTCAATCCAAGTCCAAATACAATCAAATTTATACTTGTCTGCGCCCCAAATCTCCATTTAGCCCACAAAAAATATCATGAAAAATGTCATTCAACACTGCCAGTTTCCTATCCTGGGGTACACAAAGGTGTGTCAGGGGGCACATTCAGTACTTTTCCCATTAAAAATACCTTTCCCCATTTTATACCTCAGTCTCAGCTCCAACATTTATATCTCTGTCACTCTTGTGTATTTTTTTCACTTGCTTTGTGCCTGTTTCCTTTTTTTTTTTTTGGTACACATTCTCTAAAAGCTGAACTCAGGAGAATGATCAGAATAACAACATTTTTTAGTTGCCCTTTCATTTCTACTACTTTTCAGTGTGTTAATGATTTCATTGTGAGCCTCCCAATTCCTTTTTAATCTGGTAGCTTCTCTTGGTTTATATCTGTTACTACTGAGCGACAGAAGCAGCTAGGTAGATAGGGGCGGGACCATGGGGCGGAGACAGGAGAATCCGGGAACCCACCTGGGCGGGGAAGGAAGGGCTGAGCTTTAAAACGTTTGAAAGGACCAATCAGGAACTAAGAAGCATACATACAAAAAGGCGTGCGTGCTTCCTCCCCTTCCTCCCCCTGCACAGCGCACAATGGGTGCCTGACATTCCTGCTGTGGGGGAGCGCGTCCCTGTGCCCACGGGGCTTCTGGCCACGTGGGCCTCCACACATGGGACCATAACAGGCTTTAATCATCTTGGATGCTGAAGGACTCCCGACTGTAACACGGAAAGGAAGCTCTGGACACTGGTTGGCTCCTGGAGCCCCAACTGCACCTTTTCCAGGACTGGCTTCTCTCAATAAACATCGATCCGCTGTTTTTGTCCGTGACTTCCTTCTCTGCTTTCTCTAGACAACGAACTCAGACTCAACATCCCACGTTTTGGTTTCACTATGGTCTTAGGGAATTAAAAAACCTGCTTTCTGCCCTGGCTGGTTTGGCTCAGTGGGTAGAGCGTCAGCCTTCGGACTAAAAGGTCCTGGGTTCGATTCCAGTCAAGGGCACATGCCTGGGTTGCGGGCTCCATCCCAGTGTGGGGCCTGCAGAAGACAGCCAATCAATGATTCTCTCTCATCATTGATGTTCCTCTCTCTTCTCTTCTCTTCTCTTCTCTCTCTCTCTCTCTCTCTCTCTCTCTCTCTCTCTCTCCCTTCCTCTCTGAAAAATTAAATAAAATAAAAAAATAAATAAAAGACCTGGTTTCTGGTTTTAAAGAGAAAAAAAAAACAAAACCTGCTTTCTAAACAATGGCCAGTTATACATATCAAGCTGTGGCTAGCATATTCTTCATTATTAGGGGCCCTAAAATGGCACTGGCACATCCTGTTAAAATAATTTTCATAACTTCTATTTCCATCCTTATTGGCTACAATTAAATCCATAAAATCTCATTCCCCTGTTGCATTATCCACCCCTTCAGAAATAAGACTCTGAGCAAGATCAGTTAAAATTAAAAAAAAGTATCAAATGTTCGGCCTTAGCAAAATGATGCTTCCAGAGTATAGACATGTCGTTTCTAATCGTGGCATCTGTCTGCCTCTAGACCAGATCTGAAACTTGCATCAGGAGAGGAGCAGTCATATTCATCAACCTAAGGTATTTACCTGTATTTGGCTCCCACAGTATTATCAGTTTATGTGTCTTAATCTGTACTCTCATGCTAAGTTCTCCACCATGCTTAAACCTACAAACTCAAGGATTTCCAAGCAAGGGCACTTTTCCATATATCTCAACATCTAATCTCCTGTTGACATAGTCCAGAGATTATCTATATCTCAGCAAGCTTTTGTTGCTTATCTATTTTCATTATATTTAAAGATTACCTTTTTATTTTATCAGCCCTATTTAAAAGATATGAGTATTAAAAAGCATCAGAGATATAGCTGGAAGAAAGTCAATCATGTTTTAACATTTTAAAAAGAGACCCCTTGCTAAGTACTGCAGGAAATGAAAGAACAAATTTAAGGTAAATTTTTCTCTATTTAAAAAATAATTTCCTTTCTTTCTCTTTCTCTTTCTCTCTCTCTCTCTCTCTCTCTCTCTCTCTCTCTCTCTCTCTCTCTCTCTCTCTCTCTCTCTCCTTCCTTCCTTCCTTCCTTCCTTCCTTCCTTCCTTCCTTCCTTCCTTCCTTCCTTCCTTCCTTCCTTCCTTCCTTCCTCTTCCTTCCTTCCTTTCTTCCTTCCTTCCTTCCTTCCTTTCTTCCTTTCTTCCTCTCTCTCTCTCTCTCTCTCTCTCTCTCTCTCTTGGTGGCCTAAGTACGGCTTTTTCTTCTTCTTTTCTCTTTTGAATCACTGACATTTTCTCAGCTTCCATATTACCTCCACCTTAGATTACACCTGATATTCTCCAAAGTATTTCATTTTATCATTTTATCTGAGCATTGTTCTTCCCTCCCCTCAAATTTCAGTTCAAAGTTCTCTTTATTAGGTTGGCAAGATTCCTGCTAAGTGCATTTCTCTCAGATGTACTCTATCTGTTACAGGGAGTCTGTTGTATTAACAGCATAAGCCCCAGTTAAGAAAACCTAGTTTTAGTCTTCTTGTGCTGTTTTGATAGGGTGCTATCTGATACCCATTACCTTTTATTTCTTCTACAAAGTCATGCCTCAAATGGAAGAAGAGATGAAAACACCCACACCAAGTACCTCTTAATCATTCCTTATCATTGAATCAACAAGAATAGAGTAGGTCTGTAAATTTGATAAGTTTCAGGAAACTTCCTGAGGGAATCTTCCATGATCAGTTCCATCATGATTTTGCCTCAATATAAATGAAAAAGGAATGCAATGCCTTCTTCCTTCTTTTCCCTCATCTGGAGGATTTGGTTTGGATGTTTATTCTCTGACTCTCAATTGTAAATCTTTAGAGACCTACATGCATTTACCTAAAGTGTAAAGAATATGCTATAAATTATCAGCCAATGTATACAAACATTTAGGTAGTATTGTCAAGAATTCCTTTTTAGGTTTTGAAAATACTCTCCTTTACTGATGATAGTTACCAATGACTACATATATGGGAGTTAAAATCTGAGGTTGAACTTGAAAGTGTGCCAGACACAAGAGTGACTAAAAGACATAGAAATACTTACTGTCTGAAGGGATTTTGCAATTTACTCAGTAAGCTAGCACTCCTGAACACAGACATAGCATGTATCATATCTTCGCTGTAACACCAGACTTCCATAAAAAGGGGGTACACCCAATCGATCCCAGCACTGGGCTCACATAAGTGCTTTTGAGATGATTTTATAGCATCAAGGAAACATCAATTCACAATTATTCTTCAATCTTAGAAGAATGCATATTACTTAACAAACACTTGATACAGAAAATAGGTTTCATAAGAAGAATGAAATAAACATAGGAATAATAACCTGAAGTTATATCCAAATGGAATTTTCATGAAATACAGTGATGTAAATAAAATGTCTTCCACTCAACATACAGCAATCCTGAAAAACTAAATATCAAACTTACTTTTACGATGATAAGCTTCGTTGGGTTTTCACAACTCTGGTTATCACTTCCTGTGTGCTCTACTTCAAACAGGGTATTGTAATTTTCTAGTATTGTAGCCATTATCTTGTTGCAAAGGTCTTGTTCTTTCATGCATTCAAGCCCAGGTGGTACACTGAAAATAAGGGAAAAGTTTTGAGAGGAATTACTATGGAAACACAAAAATGCCAGCACAGCTGACTGAGGCTTCTATGCTGACATCTCCTCAATGATTGAGCAGCCTTCTCATAAGGACACCTGGGATTTTCAACAAGCTATATAGGGCCACATAAGATGTTACGATACTTGCTTGATTACCAAGATCTGATTCAATAGCTTGTGCTGAATAAGAAAAGTACCAGTTGTTTGGAAAGAAGGTATAGGTTAACATGGGTGCGATAATGCTTTGTATATATTAGAAATTGCTATAAGTAAGGTAACATTTATCTAAAAGTAAAAGCAACAAAGAACAAGTGTTATAACAAAAAGAACGGGTATTTTATCATGGCAATAATAGTCAGCCACACAAATAACAGCAACACAATCTTTAAGGATTTCTTAGCTAATGTACAAAAAATGAAAGGAAAATATGCTGTCTTCATTGGGGTATTTTTAAAAATTCCATAATTTAAAATAAGGTGAAAAAGAAAACCTCTAAATGAAGAAGACATCATAATATACATAAGATAAACATCTCTTCAGTAAAATTAGTAGTTGGAATAAGTAAAGAATTACAATAAGAAAGGGAACTTTTTAAAAAGAAACAAAAACATGAGTTGAAAAACTTATAGAAGAAAATAACTGGACAGTCAATAATCTTATGAAATGGTATCTAACCTCACTGAGTAACCAGTAAAATGAGTTTACAAAGCAAAACCAAAGTATCATTTAATACCCATCTGTATTA
The DNA here is from genome assembly GCF_951640355.1 of Cnephaeus nilssonii. Lineage (NCBI taxonomy): Eukaryota > Metazoa > Chordata > Mammalia > Chiroptera > Vespertilionidae > Cnephaeus > Cnephaeus nilssonii. The sequence continues at coordinate 60,036,174 of NC_137072.1, read as the reverse complement.
GTTTGGTGTGGCTGCTGTAACAAATTATCACAAATTTGGTGGCTTAAAACAACAGAAATTTAGTCTTTCACAGTTCTGGAGGCAGAAGAGCAAAACCAGTATTACTGGGCAGAAAATAAAGTGTGAGCAGGGCCACACTCCCTACAGAGGCCCTAGGGGAGAATCTGTTTCCAGCTTCTAGTGGGCTGGCAGCATTCTCGGCTGTGATTGCACCATTTTAATCTTCAGTCTCTCTTCTCGGTCTTCACAAGGCCTTCCTCTATGTGTATGTATCTAATATCCCTCTACCTCCTTCTTCTTTTATTATTCTTATTTTTAATCTTCACCTGAGGACATTTTTCCCCATTGCTTTTTCAGAGAGAGTGGAAGGGAGAGAAAAAGGAAGGGGGAGAGAGAGAGAAACATCAATGTCAAAGACATAGCAACTGGTTCCCTCCCACACCAACTCCGCGTGGGGGCGGGGAGCAAGCCCACAACTCATGTAGGTGCCCTGGACCAGGAATTGATCTGAGACCCTTTCAGTGCATGGGCCGCCGCTCTAACCACTAAGAAACACTGGCCAGGGCTCTCAACCTCCTTCTTATAAGGATACAGGTAGTAATTGCAATTAGTGGCCACTCAGATAATCCAGGATAATCCCCTTATCTCAAGATTTCTATCTTAATTACAACTGTAAAGTTCCCCCCAGATAAGGCAACATCTACAGTTTCCAAGGACTATCACTTGATTACTCTGGGGGACCTGATCTACCCTCCTGTAATACCTTTTAGGTACCTTATACTAAGGTGACTCCCATGAGTCACAATCTTGTACCCCCCTCAGTTGTAGACAGAATCTGTGACTTGCTTCTTTAAAAAATTTATATTTTATTGATTTCAGAGAGGAAGGGACAGATAGAAACATCAATGATGAGAGAGAATCATTGATCGGCTGCCTCCTGCTGGCCCCTTACTGGGGATAGAGCACACAACCCAGGCATGTGTCCTGACCCAGAATCAAACTGTGACCTCCTGGTTGACACTCAACCACTGAGCCACGCTGGCCATTGTGACTTGATTCTGATCAACAGAATATGGCAAAGATGACAGGATGTCACTCCCATGATTACATTATGTCATACAAGACTCAATCTTAGCAAACTTGTATGGGATTCTGCTGCTAGCCTTAGAGATCTATTTGGCAAGGAACTAATGTAGACCTGAGGTCTCTAGCTCACAGCCAGGTAGAAGATGGGGTCCTTAATCATGTAGCTGCAAGAAAATGAGTTTTATTAACAACCTGTGTGGACAAAAGAGGCCACATGCTAACCTGACAAGCTCAGGGAAGGCCTGCATGGCAATCTTGCAAACTCAGAGACCTAAAGTCACCACAAAGGATGGTCTGAAATTAAAAGCAGTGATGGTGGGTAGTTACATCCCAGGCTGGTATCTTCACTGACAAGGTCAACTTCTACCTCAACTGAGCCTATCTGTCCTTTTGCAGCTATCCTAGTATATAAAAAGCCAGGGACTGTCACAACCAAAACAACTGGACGGACGACCGAACAGCAGGCTGCGTGGGGCGACCAGGCCGGCAGGGGGTAAGTGAGGGACGACCAAACGACTGAACAGCAGGCTACGGGGGGCAACCAGGTCTGCAGGAAGGGGGCAGTTGGGGGTGACCAGGCTGGCAGGAGGAGCAGTTGGGGGCAACCAGGTCGGCAGGGGAGCAGTTGGGGGCAACCAGGCTGGCAGGGGGGTGGGGACAGTTGGGGGTGACCAGGCTGGTGGGGTGGGGGGCAGTTGGGGGTAACAAGGCTGGCAGGGGGGGGGCAGTTAGAGGTGACCAGGCCAGCGGGGGGTGGGCAGTGAGGGGCAACCAGGCCGGTGTGGGGGGGACAGTTAGGGGCCATCAGGCAGGCAGGCAGGTGAGCAGTTAGGAGCCAGTGGTCCCAGATTGTGAGAGGTATGTCTGACTGCCGGTTTAGGGGATCGGGCATCCCCTGAAGGGTCCCGGATTGGAGAGGGTGAAGGCTGGGCTGAGGGGACCCCCCCCCCAACCCTGTGTACAAATTTCGTGCACTGGGCCTCTAGTAATAACATATCCTTGAAATGTCTTGGTAACTTATAACTTCCCTTTTTCTGGACCCCTTGGGGCACAACCTAATGTACCTGGGCGCCAGGACAGATACCACAAATTCCTTCATTGTTATCATGTTAATTATTCCTGCACCCACCTAAGTATTTGTCTATCATTTTACTTTTTATCCAATCCTAGGGGTTTCCCGCTTTGCTTTCTCCTACCTCTCTAATTTATCACCAGTGGATTTCATGTAACCACCCTACATCCCTTCCTTTGATTGCAAGGTATAAAAATAGATGAGAAACTGCCATTCCCTGGAGCACTATCCCAATCCATTCAGATATTGCTTCCTGGCAATTGTCGACAGTTTGGCTCAAATAAACTCACCAACAACTCTTTACAGGTTTGAATATTTTTTACGTTAACACGTGAATGAGCTTGAAAGCAGATTCTTCCCCCAAATCAAGCCTCCATTGAAAACACAGTCCAGCTGATACTTTACTTTCAGCATTGTGAGACCAGACCAAGAGCAGATGACCCAGCTAAGTTGTATGTGACATAGCAAATGTTTATTATTTTAAGCCATTAAATTTGTGTTGATTTGTTCACAATAATTGAAAACTAATACAGAGTTTGGTTCCTGGAAGTGGGGTGCTGTTGTTAACAAATATCTAAAATAAAAAACAACATGGAGGCTCCTCAAAAAATTAAATATGGAATTGCCTTATGACCCAGTGATTCCACTTCTGGGTATATATATATATATCTAAAGAAACCCAAAACACTAATTTGAAAGAATATAAGTACCCTTATATTTATTGCAGCATTATTTAAAATATCCAACATATGGAATTGACTCAAGTGCCCATCAGCAGATGAGTGTTAAAAATGTTGTGGTACATATACAGAACAGAATACTACTTGGCTATAAAAAAGAATGAAATCTGGCCCAACCAGTGTGGCTCAGTGATTGAACACAGACCCATGAACCAAGAGGTTACTGGTTTGATTCCCGGTCAGAGCACATGCCCAGGTTATGGGCTCAATCCCCAGTGTGGGGCATGAAGGAGGCAGCCAATCGATGATTCTCTCTCATCACAGATGTTTCTATCTCTCTCTTCCTCTCCTTCCTCTCTGAAATCAATAAAAATATATTTAAAAAAAGAAAAACGCAACTTAAAAAAAAAGTGCTTTCAAACTATACTAGTAAATATGCATACCAAGTTTTTTATTATGTAGAGTAAGCATTTAAAGATAACAATGCTGGTCTATCCTGAATTTTCAATTGGCTAAAATGCTCTAGTTATTTTCACAAGAGTTGCTATTCTTTCTAGTTGCTATGTCTTTCTAGTCCTTATCTCTCTTGAGAATCAAAGTTTAAGACTAAGCATTAATTTACTGTAAATATCAATTAGCTAATTTTTTTTGCCATTTTTGCACCTATGATATGTTAAAAAGAAATAACATCTCTGTAGTCTTCTTCAATCTTTTATTTCTAATCTTGCTAGTCAACATATTCTTCTCAGCTTTGTTTTTTTGACTATTTTATATGCACAAAGTCTTCTATGTCTTAATCTAAATCATTAACAAAAGGCTTAAGTAGGTAAAGAGTGATGAGATACTTCACTTGTGACCTCTCTTTGTACTGTCATCATTTGGTTCAATATAATCAGAATATGACTGTAGGATTGAATGTACCTAATTGCATTATCACTAGATCACATTGCCCAATCTTGTCCACATTCATTCCATGCAAATATTATGTCCTTAACTTATTATTTTGCAATTAAAAAATGCTGACATGTCGAAACAAACTCCCTTAGGTTGTTCTTTGCAAAATTAAAAAAAAAAATCTATTATTGAAAGCAATCACTGGAGTTCAGGCTGAATAACCACTTTAAAAGGTAAATGTTGCCAAATGTATACTGCCCTACCGCTGAGTCTATAGTGATCGACCTAAATTCATTTATATGTTATAAATAAAAATTTAGTATAAATAAAAAGCTGGAAGATTTTTTTAAAGGCTCCTAATGTTTCCTGGAATTCACGTGGGGCGGTAGAAACAACAATTTCCAGAATTGTTTATGTATCTGGCTGCACCGTAGGCAATGTTTTCCTTCTTAAGAACTACCGAGGGTGGTGTTTCCAGGTATTCAATTTATATTATGTATGTCAGGTTTCATTCCCCCCCCCCTCACATTGTGGTTTTTATAAATATTGCCACTAATTAATCCAAGTGATGAGTTGGTATTTTCCCCTCAAAAGTATCAGAAGATAAAACTTCCTAAATGAAGGTTCCAGACTACCCAACAATTACCCAACCATGTCTATGTAATAATCAATATTCTGGATACACTGAAAAATTTTACATAATTTAGATATTTTTTAAAATATCCACATATTTGACATCAAGTTGTCAATGGGTGGATAAATGATTACGAAAAAATTCACACTGGATAAGTGGATATGTTCCAATATATGTTAGATACATGGTATCAACCAAAATAGTGAAAAATAACTGATTATTATTCTTAACAATAGTAATTAAACCTGCAACGATAAAAATCAGATAGAAATTGATATACTTAAGAACATGAAGATTGGGATATCTTTATTGTAATTTTCTGAACAAGAATTTGTATGATAAAGAATTTTCTAAAGGAGAACAAGTTGATGGCCTATGAAAAATGGAAGGATAAGAGGAAGAATTCAGCATTTGCACAACTGTCTGAAGGAAAAAGAGAAGATGTGGGGAAAAACCTGGGAATCAGAGAGCCCCCAAAATCAGGGATTTAACTGCAATCTAAGTAAAAAGTGGGCTGCTGTAGGGAGGCTCCAGAGTGGTGGAAGCAAGGGTTTACTGGGTGTATCACCAAGGAGTTGCTGCTATTTGAGTATGAGTGTGTGAACATACATATATATGTGTACAGATATATCAATTATAAAAGTCAGCTAATAAATTGTGTAGATTTTTATGTGATGTATCACGTTTATTGATTTGTGGATATTGTACCATCCTTGCATTCCTGGGATAAATCCTACTTGGTCATGGTGTATGATCTTTCTGATGTACTGCTGGAGCCGATTTGCTAGAATTTTGTTGAGGATTTTGGCATCTATGTTTTGTGTAGATTTTTAATTTATGACATAATCAGAGGTCAGTGAAATATTTATCAGGTGTGCACCATTCACTCAGAGTAGCCACCAATCTTTCTGTTCACTGAAATGTGAATGGATAATATTCCCAAACTAAAAAGAACCTAAATGTTCATCAAGAGGGAATTAAGTTAATTATAAACCACTAGAGGCCCGGTGCATGAAATTCGTGCATGGCGGGGGGGGGGGGGGTAGAGAGGGGAGGAGTCCCTCAACCCAGTCTGCACCCTCTCGCAATCTGGGACCCCTCGGAGGATATCCGACTGCCAGTTTAGGCCCGATCCCACAGGCAGTCGGACATCCCTCTCGCAATTCAGGACTGCTGGCTCCTAACTGCTCCCCTGCCTGCCTGCCTCATAGTCCCTAACCACTCTGCCTGCCTGCTTCATAGCCCCTAACCACTCGCCTGCCTGCCTCATCATCCCTAACCACTCGCCTGCCTGCTTCATGGCCCCTAACCACTCTACCTGTCTGATTGCCCCTAACTGCTCACTTGCCTGCCTGCCTGATTGCCCCTAACCGCCTCTGCCTCAGCCCCCGCCACCCTGGCTTCATCTGGAAGGATGTCCGGAATGATGTCCTCTGGAAGGTCATTCGGCTGTCTGGTCTAATTAGCATATTATGCTTTTATTATGATAGATAAAGGAATACTAATAACATACAACACTGGTGTACAGGTTAATATTTGCTGACATAGAAAGATGTTCATGGTATGTAATTTAAATGATAAAGTTAGTAAGAGAATAGCAAGTAAGAATATTTCTTTTGTGGAAATTTCTAAAATAATATTCAGAAAAATATGAATGGCAAGGGTCACTGGGTAAATTTTATTTTGTATTTCTGCCCTTTTTGATATTATTTTAGTTACTTACAAGGAACAAGGGCTTATTATTAATGAAACTAATAATGTTACTTGGAAATTTTTTAAAGTGATGAAAGTATATGCTTCTAGGAAGCTTAATCTGATAACAGAACATTACCTCACCCAGACCAAACAAACAACTTTTAATAAGATGCTCACTTGTTCTCTAGCAACAGGTTGGCCACCCACAGAGCGATTACTAGTACACGAGCAGTTTCATTTGAAACCTTCTTAGTAAAGATGAGATAATTTCACCTCAGCGTTACCTCTAGCAAACAACTTTCATTAGTAAAAAGGCATCACTAAACATCAAACTGTATACTTCACATAAGTAATTTGTATGAGAAGTAAACAAAACTATACTATGTGAAAGGTAAGAAAGCCCCTTCTACTTGTGAGTAATAAATGACCCTCCTACGTGTGACTAATTTGGAAAATATTTGCTCTGTATACTCTTAGGTCAACTAAATTAAAACCAGTTCCCTGATAGCACTGAAAATTAATTTTATGCCAAAATTTTGTTACATATATGGCTAACCTTAATCAAATATGTCTCTATTAAGTAATGCTGATGTGTGAGTGCATTCTTTCTACCTCTATAAAATGGTTTCAATTTCCCTAGAATAATAATAAGACCAGGGCCTCATTTCCAATGTTTTTTAAAAATACATATTTCATAGCTCCTTGTTTATATGTTTAAGGGACTATACAGTCTCTTAGTTGGCCCTAAAAGTTATAAACATGGTAAGATACTCACATCATTTGAAACATACCATACGAACACCAAGGGTATTTCAAGCTTGCAGACATCCACATTTGTTTAATAGGTACAAGTGGTAAATGAGTCATCTGATGGGCGAGCCAATGAATAAATGAATGCTTAGTGTAAACTGTTTGGTGTACAGTACACTCCTCAGGCAGGTCCCTTTGAACAATAACACCAATGAAAAAGCAGCTGTAAACAACTCCCAAGGTGCCAGAAAACTCAAGAGGTTTGACTTCCATTCAACACAAATAAAAACTTCCTTGAACAGTCAACAAGGAATTAAAGCAGTTGCAATCTGCCTACCGAGGTTGGGCAACAGGATAGAGTGAGAGAGTAATTTGCATATCTTTCATATGACTGAAAACAACCAGAACAGCTAATTTAATGAATATGTAAACTGTTCCTGATCCAACAAATATTTACTAAGCACTTCTTTTCTTTGCTGGTGGGAAGTGCTTCCAACAATACCAAGACTAAGGGCAGGAGAGCCCCTGCCCTAAAGGAATTTAGGTAATGGGGTGAGGGGAAAGAAAATTACATAAATATCATAACTAATAGAATATACCATAATAAAGGTACAGACTAGTTCAAGATAGGTCACAAGAGGTAAGAATTGTATATTTGGGGGTGGGGGGGGGGTTAGCCATCTGTTTGGGGGCTTAAAAAGTATTTTTTATATTATTATTATTATTAGGAAAGGTCTCTTGCAGGAGAAGGTATTTGATACAAGACTTAAAGACTAGGTAACAGAGTTAATACAATCTTTTCACAGAGGAGACCAACCTACTGGTTGTGAATCATGAAACGAACATGCATTCTGCTCTTTCAACAAAATATTTCACAGAATATCCACAAAGATGTACACTGAGTGGCCAGATTATTATGATCTCTGAACGCATAATAATCTGGCCACTCAGTATATATCCTATATAATAAAAGGCTAATATGCAAATTGTCCCCTCAACCAGGAGTTCGACCAGCAGGCAGGCTGGCCAACTGCCCATGTCCCCTCCCCCGGGCCAGGCTGGCCTGACCCCACCCATGCACAAATTCATGCACTGGGCCTCTAATACATAATTCAGTGCATGAATTTGTGCACATATATACTGAGTGGCCAGATTATTATGCGTTCAGACATCATAATAATCTGGCCACTTAGTGTATTTGTGTTCTTACAGCCTCTTCTGACATAATGGGAAAACAATCACACAGCTCAACTCTACATCCTTCACATCTTTTTTCCTTTTATAATTGAACAGGCACCACTTAGGGTATTTTAGATTTTTGCCTTACAATGTAAGCAGCCGTCACATTCCAGGTCTCCCATGTGATGAGCCTTCAGTGGAATGAGACAGTATAGGGACTTGGACCTGGGAATGGAAAAATACCGCCAGGTAGAACGTCGGTTAAGCTGACCACAAGAAATGTCACCATGCCTCTACTCTGTGCTCGAGGGAAAAAAAATGCAGAATTTTATCTCTTTACTAACCACCTGTTTTTCCTACCCTGACATGGACAATTCTACAAGCCCGCTTTTTTCAAAAAGCCAACCTCTTCGCGCAAGCCCACTGCCCCCAGCTTATAAAAGCAGCCAAGCCGAGCCAGCCCCCAAGCAGGTTCAGAGGACCTTCCTGTCCTCTGTGCTGCCTCCTTTGTGCTCGAGCATAAGCTTAGTAAAATCTGCCTGGAAACTTCTCTGAGGTTTCCTGTTGATTTCCTTCTTGGGGAACCCAAGAACCCCAATGCTGGTTAACAGTAAGAACAGTGATTTTCACTGAGAGACACACATAAAAAGGAAAGACATCTGTGAGTTATGCATGAACTACAAGGTGATCCAGATGGAGTCTGGGTTTGCTTCTAAGCCCTGAACGTTCCTCCCCTGTAACACTGAGGGCAGGCAGCACGTCCCTCTGGTGCACAGTACAGTGACAGTGACACAGGACGTGCTCAATAAGGAGTAATCTCATTCCCTTCCAAAATCATATTCTTCAGTAATTACTTTTATGGGAGCTTTCTCCAACACATATCATACGTGATCATCTTTGTGGGATGATGTCTAAGTGGTGTGTCTTACTTTTGCTCATCATAGAAATGAGAGACATTGACATCTGCCTTGAAACATGGCAAAGAACAGTGGGAAGAAAAATTAGTGGGGAAAGCATCACACCATTATAATTTTAGAAAAAACAAAGAAAATCCAATTAACATTCAGTTATTCCCACTATGGGCAGGAGGTAAGTAATTGGGGAGAAAGGGAAGAAAAATTCTTTTGGAGACTGTAAATCAGTTGATATTTGGTTGTTAGCAGGAGTTTATACATGTTTTTTTTTTTTTTCTGGCATCATGACCCTAAACAGTGCCTAGTGCTGCCACACGGACCAAAGTGAGTGACCAAGGCCACGGTGGTGTGTTTACTTTTCACAATTACAGTCCACTGCATACTTACTCTTCCTGTTTATTCCTTCTCACAGAGGACCTGCCATAATGCCCATGCTTATTAAGGGTTTGCTGACTCAAAGTGGGAGGCTGACTGGGCACACTGGACAAGAAGGACAGATAATCTAAACTGAGTATTTACATTATCTCTGACAATGCACACACAGAACATACCTTTCTAAAGTTTCAACTTTGCACCACTTATGTTCTGAGCAATTAGGGGTTGGGGGCGGACAACCATTGTTTCCCAACATAGCAAGTATAAAACTACTAGAATCAGTAGCAAGGTAAACTCGGTTCTTTAAAAAAAGCTCTCCCAATTTTCTCTTGGCCCTGGCCAAGAATCAAGTTTTGATACAGTAAGGATTCAATAGTTACTCCACAACAAAACATGTTTTGAGTTTAGAACACTTGGCAGTTGTTCCCAACCTTTTTTTCTGTCCTATCGGCATGGGGGTATACACTGTTCTTTTTTAATAGCAAGGGAATCACTGACTCAATTTCCAAGACTATTTTTGAGATTTCTAACCTTTCTTCTACTTCTTTTCATCACATCTCTTACTTCATGTTCCTGCCCTTTTCACCTTACAGAGCATAATGGGTATTTACACTCCAGAATATAAGAGCTAAATAATTGCCTTAATTCCCCCCCCCCCCCAAAAGAATCAAGTGGTGTTTATGTTACCTCTGCATCCTCAATCTATTATTTATTTATTTAATAGAATTCCCTATGACACTATTAGGGGCTTTGGGTTCACATAAAGAAGTAGAACTATCCTCTTCCATCAAAGGAGCATACATTTTAACTATGGGGGCATGAAATATTTGTGAGGAAATAAAATAATAATGCCATCAGTATAAAAGAGGTGCCAAGGAGGTCACATAACTGTATGCTATAAGTTACTAGTGACAGTAGTAACTAACATTCAAAGACACATCATTTCACATTAGCTCATTAGATTTTTATCCTTACAACAAATCTCTGTGGTAATTTTCATAATTTGCATGTTAAATATAGGAAATTGGGGATCAGAAAACTTACATGACTTATCCAGGTGGCATAGTTTTTAAGTGGCAAAAATGTGAATTGGACAATGCCACTCTCCTGCTTAAAACCTCCCAGCCACTTTCCATTTTGCTGATGGAAAGAACTATGTCTAAGCTTTTCACTCCAGTTGACAACGTTCTACACAATCTGGCCCGGCCTCCCTTTACATCATCATTCCCTCTCATTTTCCAGAAACATAGACCTATTCTCTTGTTTCTGGAACATACCTCATCTTTGAGGCTTTGCAGGAGGTGTTTCCTGTACCTGGGGAAAAAAAATTAAGTAAAAAGTAACACTTACTGAGTGCTTATCCTGTACAAGTGCTTTACATGTCTTAACTTACCTAAGACTCCCATCTCTGTGAGGTAAATACTACTACTAAGCCCAATTTACAGAAGAGGAAGTGAGTTTCAGAAAGGCTAAGGAAACTGTCCCAGGGCATCACAGTCAGAAAGTGGCAGAGCTGGAATCTGAATCACGTCCGTCCAGCGCCAGTCTATGACCTGAAGCATTTTCTAACCTAACTCATGCTTCTGCTGCTCTTGACTGGGCTGACTTCCTGTACTTGAGATCTCAATGTCAATGTCACCTCTACAGAAAGGCCTAAGTCATCATTCGGGCACTCTGTCCCCAGCCGAGAAACGGTGCCTATCACTGGGCGGGCACTTAATAATAAATATTTGTGGAATGCATGAGTATTAAAAAAAGTTTGTCATGATTACTATGATTTTGGAACTGTAAGGTACCTTCAAAATACTTTATTTCAACTTTTTTATACCTGAGGAGGCCTAGTGGAGAGACAGTGAGATTCCTGAAGGAACCAGACAGGCAGGGGGAAAGTGAGGACTTGGGGCCAGTGCTCCTAACAGCCAGCTTTCTATCTGTTCATCTTATTTTGCTCCCGACTTTGAGGAATTTTTGATAGTGTGTTTTTAATCAAATTTTGATGACAGAAGCCACATTTTATGTCACATTAAGGGAAAAATTATGAAACTAAAACTCATGAATACAGAAAAACTGCTCATTTTCGGTATAGGTTTATGCGTTTGAGTGGACGAATAACATAAATAACTCAATGGCTAAAAGGGATAAGAAGTTTACTAATATTTTATTCCTCTTTAAGGTCATTTTCAAAAAGGGAAGGTTGCTAAGTTGCAAACAAAGTATAATCTTTTGTTTCTCTACTATAATATTAATCTAACTTAAAATAAATAACAATCTTTAAACTCACAGCTCACCCAATTTTCCCATCATCTAGACTGTCTGGTATAACTAAGCAAAGCTCAAGCTAAACATTGTCTACCAGGCTTTGTACATCCAAGATTATCAGTACATTCATCTACCTGAATAGGACCCCACCATGCCTTAGGGTGCACAGGAACTCTCCTAATAAGGAAAGCATGGCTGCCTTTCATTTCTTTGGGCAAAGCTGTGTTTATCTGGAGAGAACTAGGATATGTACCTGACTGATCCCACAGCGTAAAGGGGTGAAGTCATCACAGAGCTGAAGATGGACTACCATCTAACTGAGCCACCTTGGCTTCTCTAAGATAATTTTATTTGAAATAGGGCCATTTTATCCATTAAATGGATGAAGGATAGCCTAGGGCTGATGACTTTTCATGAGACAATGAAAATGCTTAAGATCTCAGAATTCCAAAACACAAAAACAACCCAAAACACTGCAAAATTAAAAATTGGTAAATACATGTTTATGTCAATTATCCAATTACAACTGAACAGAAATCAGTTTTTAAAATAAATTGTAATTATATGGCTTGTGGGTGTATTTTAACGTTTGATGTGATATGGTATGAGACAGTCAAAAGCAAGAGAATTTAAGGGGAAAGTCTTTGGAAAGATGAAAATAAAAAATGGTCTAGAAAAAAAGCAATACACTTAAATAAATGCAAAGAATATTTGTCGTTTCTATTTAAAAATACATTTATCAGCAAGATTAATTCATGCTCATGGAAATTACATTGTTTTATATTAGGAATGAATATCACATATTATAATTATATCTAGGAAGTAACACCTAACCTCATAAATGTCCCTGAACGTCTGTCTTCCAAGGCATACGCTTGTTTCCTACTTTAAGGACAATTTGCTGTTGCAATACTGTCACTGACGTGAAGCCCCAGGATTGTAAGTTTACAAACTAACGTACCTGCATTTCCCCCTTCTGTTCTCTAATGGAAAACTTAGAGGAGGTATGACAAATGTAACAATGGCTGTATGTGGTGGTAAAAAGCTGAGAACTTGAACAAGTGAAGTCAGCCATAATTTATATTAATATATCTAAAAATGAGTCCTAATTCTGGAAACAGATGTTTCTTTTCTAATCCCAGAGGTAATTATTTTTCCCATATAATATGCTTTTCATAATATTTTCTTAATGGGTATTATTCAGAAGACTGTTCTTTTGGAAACAGTGTAAAGTGTCATTATGTGTCTGTAATTATTATTCAAATGATCTCTACTTCCCCAATCCAGGATACTTTTCTCAGATCTCTTTCTCCTTGATCCCTCTCCACAGTCCACCCCTTCCTGAAATTCCATTTTCTTTGGCTTTGGTGATGCTACATTAGTTTCACTCCTCTGATCTTTCCAACTGCCTTTTCCCATCACTTAGCTACAGATGCTCCCCAGGATGTCACTGCTCTTGGAGAATTTGTCTATTTTGTCTTCAAAAAGGAAATCAGACCTTGGGAGTCGGGGTGGAATGGGTAGGGGTTAGGAGGGAGGGGGGAAGGGGGAGAAAACGGGAGATACCTGTAATACTATCCATAAAAAATATATTTTTAAAAAAGTAAATCAGAATGAATGATTTTTAAACTCTAGCTCAGCCCTCAGATTTTCCTCTAATCTTATTATAGTTGTCTATTTCCACAGCCCTAATGAATAGTTTTTGGGAAGATTAGCTGAGGCTACAGGAGAAATTACACGCCAAATCATTGAAAGCAATATCCTTGGATATAGGTATCGGAAGCAAGAGACAGATAGGATCTGTTTTAAATAGGTAATTCTAGTAATAATGTGAATTTAGATTGAAGTGAATAAAAGAGAAAACTAGTTAAGAAGTTATCAAAATCAGCCAAAGAAGAGATAAAGAGAACATGGGGGGGGGGGGGGGGAAGTATGGAGTGCATTAAAAAGGAAAAAGAGAGCTCCGTGTTAGCTAAGTGTGAATGAAGCACAAGCCACCTCACAGGCATACACCCTCAAATAGTCACATGATTAGGATCTCTAAGATAAACCCCACTGCAACAGTTATCACAACTGTAATTCAGTAATTATTTATCCCATAGAGCAGTGGTTCTCAACCTTTTCAATGCCGCGACCCTTTAATACAATTCCTCATGTTGTGTTTTCCGATGGTCTTAGGCTCTACAGCAGCGGTTCTCAACCTGTGGGTCGCGAACCACAGGTTGAGAACCACTAGCAGGGTCACCTAAGACCATTGGAAAACACAGATATTTACATTACGATTCATAACAGTAGCAAAATTACAGTTATGAAGTAGCAACGAAAATAACTGTATGGTTGGGGGGTCACCACAACATGAGGAAATGTATTAAAGGGTCGCGGCATTAAAAAGGTTGAGAACCACTGCCATAGAGTATGAACTCCCTAAAGGTATGAACCATGTTGTTTGGCCAACATCTGGCACACTGCCTGCTGGCATATAGGATGCACCAAATAAATTAATAAATACAAATTATAGAAAACTAAAATCACATAAAAATATTAATGCTGAAAAGAAATTCATATATCACCTAATAGCAAATAAATGATTGGAAAAATTAAAGGACTTGCTTAAAATACACAAAGTTGGTAAATAACAGAGGAGGGAGTGGAATTATGCTTCTGCAAGACTCAGTCTCTATAGTAACCTCCTGGGAGAAAATAAAGGAAGGCAGATATAGGGGTGTAAGATAATTCTGGAGATTATATAAGTGTATATATACTCTCCCACAATAATGTTGAGAATATAAATTTGCCAATGATTTTGTCAACAGCTAAACCACATGCCTCAATGTATATATTTATATATTTTTTGTAGATAGGTCTAAGTTTGCTATTTGTCATTACTGGATGATGATACAGAGAGTTTAAAAGGCCAATAGCTATTTTCAATTTTATGCTTAAACAAGGCACTACTTCTTTTGTTGAAATCTTATAGATAGCAATCACATTGCATTAGTAAACTGATTTTGCTTTCACTTGGATTTTCTTTCAGAGGCATGAAAAATGAGAAAATCAGAATTTGCATGTGCTTCTTTTTTGTGCTTTTTTTCCCCACCCCCAAAGAGAAGTAGTATTCATTTTAAATGTTTTCTTCAATTTTTAAAAGTTATAATTAAAATGAACTATACATGCACAGGCAAAGTTACAATAAAGTAATTAATCCCACAACTAACCCTTGACTGAAGAGACAGAGTAAATGCAGTATACAACAACATCTTAGAAAATTGTGATCTTGTGGAAACACAGCAGACCAAGAGTCAGAAGACATCCTGCCTGGCTGGTGTGGCTCAGTGGTTGAGCATCGACCTATGAAACAGAGGTCACGGTTTGATTCCTGGTCAGGGCATTGCCCAAGTTGCAGGCTCAATCCCCAGTGTGGGGCATGCAGGAGGCAACTGACCAATGATTCTCTCATCATTGATGTTTCTATCTCTCTTCCTTCTCCCTTCCTATCTGAAATTAAAAAAAAAAAAAAAAAAAAGACATCCTATTTTTAGTCTTCCTGCTTACTGGTGGTGTACCTCGTGGCCAATCACTGACACCCACCCACCAGCCACCTCAGGAGACTTCTCTCTTCCTAAGATTGACATCCTATCTAATAAAAGAGTAATATGCAAATTGACCATCACTCCAACACACAAGATGGCTGCCCCCATGTGGATACAAGATGGCCAGAAGGGGAGGGCAGTTGTGGATGATCAGGCTAGCAGGGGAGGGCAGTTGGGGGGAACCAGGCCAGCAGGGGAGAGCAGTTAGGGGTGACCGGGCCTGCAGGGGAGGTCAGTTGGGGGTACCCAGGCCTGCAGGGGAGGGCAGTTATGGATGATCAGGCCAGCAGGGGAGGGCAGTTGGGGGGGGGGGGGAACCAGGCCTGCAGGGGAGGGCAGTTAGGGGTGACCAGGCCTGCAGGGGAGGACAGTTGGGGGGGACCAGGCCAACAGGGGAGGGCAGTTGGGGGGGACCAGACTGGCAGGGGAGGGCAGTTAGGGGCAATCGGGCTGGCAGGGGAGCAGTTAGGCGTCGATCAGGCTGGCAGGGGAGTGGTTAGGGGGTGATCAGGATGGCAGGCAGAAGCGGTTAGAGGCAATCAGGCAGGCAGGCAGGCAGGCGAGCAGTTGAAAGCCAGTAGTCCTGGATTATGAGATTGGGCCTAAACGGATAGTCGGACATCCCTCGAGGGGTCCCAGGTTGGAGAGGGTGCAGGCTGGGCTGAGGGACCCCCCCTTACCCTGTGCACAAATTTTGTGCACTGGGCCTCTAGTATAGAATAAACAAGATCATGAATGTATGTTTGAAGGGAAACATGCAATTTCATTGTTAAAGCATTACTTAGTAGACAAGTATTGATGTCCTCTGGTTGGGCATTTCTCTTTAATAAATAATAGACTGACTTAAAGAACCTTGAATTTATGCTGGACTGTATATTTCTCCAGATGACCATTAACTGCCAGGCAGATGCTATTGCTTAATTACTGCATTCCCACAGAGACTGAAGGAGTACAGGGATTATTTTTAAAAGTATAAGAAATCTTTGACTCTGGCCCCAATCAGAAATGCTCAACCACTAAGCCTGGTTATTCTCTAGAGATATATATTCTAGAGAAGAGTTCACACACTTTAATAACATTGCCTCACACTGATAGGGTAAGAGACCTGCAAAACATCTACACTTGGTCCTTACTCACATGAACCCTGACCTAAAACGTACTGACCTAAGGTAACTAGGGAAAAAACCACTGCTCCTTGCAATAAAATAAAGTATTATTTCACATAAGAAATATATATAAATCACATTGTATATTTTAAATACTATTAGTTACTAATTTCATATATTACAAATAATCAATTGCTTTGCTGAGCAACCATTTGAAGATCTATTGCCACCTCTTGAGTGAAACCAAGGTCAAAAAGCATTCTGATTAGTTTTGTTTGAAAAACCAATGCTTGAAGCATCATTGTTACCATTAATCAGAATAATAAATTTACCTTGCCCACAGAATATTGAGAGGAACACTATGTATGGTTCACATAAAATTATAAATCATCATAATTACAGGGGAAAAATAAATAGACACCCAATGAAGAATTTGTTGTATCATCTTGTACATTCAATTTCAAACTTATGTTCTTAGCTGATGATATGTATGATGGACTTGAGTTTACTATAATATTGAACTATATAAAATCACAATATTTGGCCACTTTGAACTAGAAAAGTGGCAGTTTTATATGGTTTCAGCTAATATTTTTATCCATCTGACCAAGAGACAATGACAATGCAGAAATTTTCCTGCACTAATCTTTTTTCTTTCTCTAAAAGCAATGGTTTATTCTCTTGCCTAGTTCAAAGTTTCAATTGAAACAGACCAAAATAAATGTTATCAGTTCTATTCTAGCTCTGTAATCCTAAAAACTGATGCTTTGTACACTTCAGTTTTTTACCTATAAAAGTATGAAAGTACCAACTATTCTTATGGATTCACCATGAGAAATAGATGATTGAATAATACATTTTTTATATACACACAGAATTTAATATCCACAGTAAAAAGTCCTGGCTATCCTATCTAATAAAAGAGTAATATGCAAATTGACCATCACTCCAACACAAGATGGCTGCCCCATGTGGTCAAAGATGGCTGCCCCCATGTGGATACAAGATGGCGGCCACTAGATGGCCAGCAGGGGAGGGCAGTTGGGAGGGACCAGGTCTGCAAGGGAGGGCAGTTGGGGGCAATCAAGGCTGCAGAGGAGGGCAGTTAGGGGTGACCAGGCCTGCAGGGGACAGCAGTTAGGGGTGACCAGGCCTGCAGGGGAGGGCAGTTAGGGGCAAACAGGCTGGCAGGGGAGCAGTTAGGCATCAATCAGGCTGGCAGGGGAATGGTTAGGGGGTGATCAGACTGGCAGGCAGAAGCTGTTAGGGGCAATCAGGAAGGCAGGCAGGTGAGCAGTTGGGAGCCAGCAGTCCTGGATTGTGAAAGGGATGTTTGACTGCCTGTTGGGCAGTCGGACATCCCTCGAGGGGTCCCAGATTGGAGAGGGTGCAAGCTGGGCTGAGGGACACACACCCCCGTGCCCGTATTTTGTGCACCGGGACTCTAGTGAGAAAATAAAAAATGACATAAACTAAAGGATGTAAAGGTACAAATAAAACATGATGTAAACTAACAAAAAACATTTCTAGAATCTTAATATATAAAGAGTTAATATGCAAATTAGGCCGGGATGCCATAACGGGACGACTGGACAGGGGGAGGTTGCGCGGTTGCGCGCAGGTGAGGCCCGGAGTGGAGACAGTGACAGAGACAGGGGAGCCTGCCCAAGCCGGCGTGGCAGTGCAGGCGGCCCAGAGTGGACACAGGCAGGGGAGCCGGGTGGGAGGGAGAGGGGTGCCTGGGGCTGGCTGAGCCGCCGCGCTGGACACAGGCAGGGGGGCAGGGGGGCCTGGGGTGGAAATCAGGCGCAGGTCCCGGCTACCCGCGGCGCCAGTCAGGCGCAGTTCCTGGCCGCCTGTGGCGGTGATCCGGCCTGACTCCTGTGGCGGCCTGCGGGGTGCCTCCTCTCGCGGTGGGCCTCTAGTGCTTTATAAAACAGTAGGATTAAAAAGGTACATAAAATATAATATTGATAACATTTTAATAAAGAATACATACATGGGAAAAGACGAAGGAAATAAAAATTTAAAGTAATTATTTCTAAGTAATAGAATTAGTGGATGATTTTTTACTGTATACAATTTTTCATGTTTTTTCAAGCTCATACAATTTTAAGAAACAAAAATACATAAGCAAAAACTGGACAAATGGGATGATTTGTCATTTTACTAAACAAATGGCTCAATATTAAGTATTTCAACTATACCTGGCAAACCTAAAATCTAATGGGAATTTTTATACTTAGAAAAATATCTGAAGTTCTGAGACAATATATGCACATAATTATCCAGGAAAATCCTGAAAAAGAAGAATTAAATGGAAGAATACAGCTCATGACATTAAAATAAAAAGGGTATTGCCCTGCTTGGTGTGGCATCATCCCATGCACCGAGAGGTCGCTGGTTCAACTCCTGGGCAGTGCACGTGCCAGTTGTGGGCTCTATCCCCAGGAGGGGGCATGCAGGAGGCAGCCGATTGATGTTATCCTCTCCTACTGATGTTTCTCTCTTTCTTCCTCTCCCTTCCTCTCTCTCTTAAATCAATAATAAAAACATATTTAAAAAAGAAAGAAAGAAAAGGGTATGATACTAGCACCAGACAAGCAAATAGATCAATATGGTAGAATAGAGCTCAGAGAAGGCTAAAATATATTTAAGAATTTGATGTGATGATAAAGTGACATTTTGAGCCACTTGGCAAAGTATGAATTACTTTGTTTGGTTATCGGGCTAATTATTTCAGTGAAAAATTACATCTTTAAATCATATCTTTCATATCTTATTCCAAAGTAAATTTCACTAGACTCCAGTATCTAAATATTCAAAAATTTAAATATAAGATGAAATATAAGAGACTATGTAATAACTTTTAGATCCCATATCATACCTTTTCTAAAATAATTTTCACATATTTTCAAGATTTAAATATTAAAATATGAAACTGCAAAATAAATAGATAATATAAATAAATATTATTCTTAAACCCTTGTGGAAGAAGGCTTTTTAAGGATAATATCAAACCCAAACAACACAAATTGATACATAGAATTAATAAAATCTTTAAACTTTTGTGATAAAAAGTTTGAATTACAAGTTCAAATTTAAATGATAAGCTGTGAGAAATATTTTCAATATGTAACAAAAGGAACTCTTAATAATTCATTACAAAAAAAGCAACAACAAAAAACAGCACCAGCTTAGAAAAACTGAGAATAGAAAAGGCAATTTACAAAAGAAAAACTATATGGGAAAATAGGCTTTAAAATATGATAAACCTCACAGTAATCAAATAAGAAAAAAAATTTAAATTTGCTTATTATATTGGCAAATATGAAAAATAGTAACTCCAGCACTGGAGGAGTTGTGGGAAAGGGGACACACACACAGATTGCTGCTTACAAACTGGTGTAACTTTTCAATGAAGAAAAAAATCGGATATGAATATTCTTTGACTAAGCAAGTCTACTTCTAAAAGTACATCCAAAGAAAAGAATTAGTGAAGAATGAAAAATGTATGTTCAAGAACAGTCACTGCAAAGCTGTTTATAGGGATACAGAGTGGTGATTAAGAGCTTGGAGCGGAGGAGCCAGGCTGTCTGGATTCAGAATGCTGGCCCTAACCTCTTCCTTGCCATGTGGCTTTGAGCAAGTTAAACTTTCTGTGCTTCGGCTTCTTCTTGTGTCGAGAAAAGACATGAAAAGCACTTAGAACATTGCCCAGAACTTAATAAGCACTCAAAAAATATTACCTATTATTACTGCTGAGAAAAAAAAAAAAAAAGAAAGAAATGCCATTTACAGGGGATAGCTTAAATAAAGAATATTGATCAAAAGATCACAATGCTATGCTGTCACTAGAAATGATGACATAGAATTATACTTATATGCATGGAAAAATGCCATAATAGATGACATTAAGTTTTAAAATCAAGGTTATAATGCAGTATTACTTTATTACCCCATCTTTAATCAAATATATACGTGCCCACACAGAGAAAAGAATATGGAAGCACATAAACTTAAAGTGTGAACACTAACTGAATCTAGGTAATAGAATTATGGATGATTTTCTTTATTTTTATTCTAATATATTTTTATTGATTTCAGAGAGGAAGGGAGAAAGAGAGATGGAAACATCAATGATGAGAAAGAATCATTGATCGGCTGCCTCCTGCAGGCCCCCTACTGGGGATCGAGCCTGCAACCCTGGCATGTGCCCTTGACTGGAATTGAACCCGGGACCCTATAGTCCGCAAGCTGATGCTCTATCCACTGAGCCAAACCAGCTAGGACGATGATTTTCATTTTCATCTTTATTCTTGTGCTTTTTGCTTTGAAAAAATTTTTTTTACAATGAACATGTTACTTTTGTAATAAAAATAAACTTATATGCGATTTTTTTAAAAGGGCAATTGAAAAATCAATTATCATAGTTACCAGTGACAGGGGAATTGATAACACAGAGCGTAGGAGATTAAGTAACCACTGGAAAGGGCTGGCACAGGTTTCAACAGAGAAAAGGCCAAACTTTCAGATCACTCATCCTATATAATAAAAGCCTAATATGCTAAGTGTCCGGTCGTCCATTCAACCAATCAAAGTGTAATATGCTAATGATATGCTAAGGCTGCTCAACCGCTTGCTATGACGTGCACTGACCACCAGGGGGAAGACGCTCCAACCAGTAGGTGAGCTTGCTGCTGGGGTTCAGCTGATCAAGACTGAGTGAGATGTGCTGGACATGCCCTGGAGCCCTACTGTGGTCTTTCCCTGGCTGGCCAACCTCCTGCATCCCTCCCCGGCCCTGATCATGCACTGGTGGGGTCCCTTAGCTTGGTCTGCGCCCTGTTGCAATCCAAGAGCCCTCAGGGGATGTTGGAGAGCCGGTTTCAGTCCGATCCCGCAGGCCAGACCAAGGGACCCCACTGATGCATGAATTTGTGCACCGGGCTTCTTGTTCTTTAATATGCCAGAAATATGTTATGGAGGATGGAAGTATAAAAACAATTGTGTTAAAAATTAAATGAACAACCTGCATTTTATGAATAGATTTGTTAACAGGTTATAAATATACTAGAGGCCTGGTGAATGAAAATTCATGCATTGGAGGGAGGGGTCCCTCAGCCTGGCCTGCCTCTTCTCACAGTCTGGGAGCCCTCAGGGGCGGGAGGCGACCTGGTGATCAGGGGAAGGCGACGCCCATCACACCTCTGCTGCTGCCACTGCCGGCAGCGTACCTGAGCCTCGGGCCGGCCCTGGGCGGCTGGGCAGCTGCCATCCGAGGCTTGCCTGCACCTCAGGCTGGCCCTGGGCGGCTGGGGGGCTGAGGGGACTGGGGGACTCCAGAGGCAGGCGTGTGGGGCGGGCCTGGCCTTGCTGCGCACCTGCCACCCCAGCGGGGCTGAGGGGACTGGGCGCCGCCATCTTGTAGCTGTGGGTGCCCCATCTTTGAGGGCATGGCAGTCAATTAGCATATTCCCTCCTTATTGGTTGTGGGTGCCACCACCATTGAGGGTGGGGCAGTCAATTAGCATATTCCCTCCTTATTGGCTGTGGGTGACGCCATCTTTGAGGGTGGGGCAGTCAATTAGCATATTCCCTCCTTATTGGTTGTGGGTGCCACCACCATTGAGGGTGGGGCAGTCAATTAGCATATTCCCTCCTTATTGGCTGTGGGTGACGCCATCTTTGGGACAGCATGAGGGTCAATTAGCATATTCTTTTTTTAATATATATTTTATTGATTTTTTACAGAGAGGAAGGGAGAGAGATAGAGAGTTAAAAACATCGATGAGAGAGAAACATCGATCAGCTGCCTCCTGCACACCCCCTACTGGGGTTGTGCCCGCAACCAAGGTACATGCCCTTGACCGGAATCGAACCTGGGACCTTTCAGTCCGCAGGCCGACGCGCTATCTACTGAGCCAAACCGGTTTCGGCAGCATATTCTTTATTAGATAGGATGACTATGAGAGATTAGGGTCAGGGCTTAATTTTAAAAAGTGTTAGTTGTCTACACTTTTCAATCCAAATTATCCATTTTCCAAAAGTGAAATCCTGGGCTACAAACTAAACAAAGCTGCTTAGCAGTAGCTAACAAATAAGATAACAGCAACATTGTAGGTTTATCTGGTTACACATCCTGTTTGTGTCTACAAATTTAGTTGATCTCATCTAATGTTGTCCAAATACCTAATTAGACACACACACACTCACACACAAACACCAATCATGCAACTACAGGTTATATATTAGTGATTTGGTAAGATTAACTTACTGTGCTATTTTCCTGCAAGATCTGAAGAACACCCATAGCAGCTTTAAAAACTTTTTTAGCCCTGGCTGGTTTTGCTCAGTGGATAGAGCATCGGCCTGCAGACTGTATCGGGGTTCGATTCCAGTCAAGGGCACGTACCTCTCTTGCAGGCTCACACGGGAGGCAACCAATGGATGCCTCTCTCTCTGTCTCTCCCCCTCCCTTCCGCTCTCTTTAAAAATCAATGCAATGCTCCCAGGAACAAGCTGGAATTACAACTGAAATATGGAAAGGCTTCCTGAATAATCAACGGAAAACTCACAGGAGAGAACCCTGACACCCAAGGACCGAAGGTGGAGACCGCATAGAGACTGAATAATATTGAATGTGAACTATAATTGAAAAAAAAAAAAAATATATATATATATATATATATATATATATATATATATATATATATAAATAAAATTGTATATCTTTTTCAGCACAATAAAAAAAAATCCTCAGGTGAGGATTAACAAAAATAAGCCACAAATCTTTTTTTATGTGGACATTAGGCAAAAATGGAGCATCTTGGATAGAAGCATACATGAAAGGCTTATCACCCAAAATAAAAAATTGATAAAAAATTGATTTATCTCTTTTAAGCTCTGGAAGTACCTATATTAATGATTACCTATTGATTAGCAATGAAATACTTGTTTGAAGGGATAGGATTAATTTACAAAGCTACAGACTAAAAGCAAAGAAATAACAAAAAAATGAAGAATTTGATCAAAATGGCTTATTATCACAACAATTAGTTTAATTATTGAATATTAAAATGTGGTTATTAATGTTACTAAATGATGGAAAGTAAATATGCCCAATGAGTTTAACACAAAGTGTCAAGAATATTAACCAAAAAAAAAAAAAACCCGTCTGCGCTAAAGGTCATTAGGGAGTCTTTGGTTTCTTCATCAATGTCATTTAACAAACAGTTTTTTAAATTAACTCTAAATAACAGTACATACAAATATCTAGGTTTTTCTAATATTAATCTCAGCTTTGAACAGTGTTTTGTCAAAGGAAATTTCAATTTCGATGAAGTCATATAATAATACTGGAAAGTATAATATTTACAATTGTGAATCCTGAGGGGGGAAAAAGCCACCTACTAAGATGAACTCCTGGCGGCTAACTGGGCTCAAAGGTGTAAAAACTGAGCCTAGCAGCCCTTTCTGCAGCGGGGCCTCTAGCCACACTGCACTTCATGAAGAAGCCAGAGCGGGACTGCCTGCGGGGCAGTGTTTCTGCCATCTGAGCCAGCCTTACAAAGGCTTTCCCGGAACCCTATTTCAACTCATAAGACATGAGGCTTTCCTGTCCAATCGGAGCTCCACAGCTCTGGCTAATCAGAGTGGCTCTACTCTGACCAATCAGGACAGTGCCTTTTGGACCAACCACACTGTGAGAATTTGGAGTCCTCCTTTGCATACGGACTGACCAATCAGGGAACAGAGGCGAGGACTTCTGTCCAGCTTCCCTCTGGCTCTGGGAGCCTACTTTCCCCTTCTACCAAAGGAAGACTGTGCCTCCCTGATTGAGCCGAAACCCCCAGAGATGCCTCACCAGAGAAGCGTGAAGCAAATGGGGCGGACTAGAGCGGAGCAGCACAGCGCAGCATAAAGCAGACCAGCCCTGGGCAGAGCAGACCAGACCATCAAAAGGGGCAGAGCAGCGCTGTCCAGCCAGAGAGGGGCCAGCCCCCGAGCTGTTCTACAGTCGTGCTGTATCGTAACTGAGCTGTTTTGCACTGCATGAAGTTTCCTTCTTCACCGCTCCTCAAACTGGGGACTCGTTGGCATTGATTTGGCACCACAGACCATTGGCTGACACATGGAGTTGCTATTTATGAGAAAATTAGTTTCCAAAGTCAGCATGTGAAAAGAAAAATCACGCACAGCCAACATTATACTTTAAATTCTTAAAGTACAACATGCCTCAGCATATCTTAAGAAAATAGGTTTCCTCCTGTATTGAAAATAGATTCCTCCTATTGTGTCCTCAGGTGTACATCGCCTTAGGGCAGATTCACAAGAAAACAGAGACTGAGTCAAGGACAAGGATGCTGGTGTGTTATTTTGGGAGTAGGAATACTGGGCAGCATGGGTGAGGAAAGGAGGCAAGTAGGGATGCAAAACAGTGATTTCAAAAAAGAACCCCAATGACACACAACAGTTTGCTTGACAGACGCCTGGTTTGGCAGTCTGGAATTCAGCAGATGGATGCCACGGGCGGGAGAGAGAAGAGATGTGCCTACGTTCCCCCTGACTCCTGTTTCCCTTCATCAAAGGGATTTAACTGTTCTCCCATCCAGGTTGCATATCTAGCCCCTCTGGCAGCCTGTCAGGAATTGAGATCCTAGTATGGCGACCAAAGTCACTGGGGAAGCCAGAAACTCTGGGCAGGTGGCTCGGTTGACTCAGCTGCAAGGCAGCAGCCAAGGAGAAGGACCCAGCATTTCCAAGGCAGGTGGAAGGTCAGTTCCTGGTAGCAGATTAGTCTGGGAGGTAGGTAGTTCCAGGGCAATTTTAGGGAGTCATAACATATGCTTCTGTTACAAGTACTAAGTTGAAGAAGTTGGTTACAGGCTCCTCCCTGGCCCTGGCCCTGACCCTGGTTAGATCTCGTGCAGGAGGCAACCAATCAATGTGTTTCTCTCACATTGATGTTTCTCTCTGTGTTTCCCTCTCTCTTCCACTCTCCCTAAAAATCAACGAGGAAAATATCCTCGGGTGAGGATTAACAACAACAACAAAAATCACACACATACAAAAACAGAAAATGGGATATTACAAAATTCTTTAGAAAAAATGATAAGAAAATATATAGTTTACAGTCTAAAGTTTGATAAATTTTTCATAGAAAAATACTTACTACTATGCCACAGTATATGCTACAAAAACATCATTATATTATTATTTTATACTATAAGAACATCATTATGTTATTGCCATAATACATTATAAAAAGTGTAAACTCCTCCGTGGCACAGGTCCACCTCTAGGACATCATTCTAAAGAAATAGCTGCATGTGTACATAGAGTCACGCTCAAGAGGTTCACTGCAACTGTTTCGTTTTGTTTTTAATCATTTTTTAATTGATGGTTAAATTGTGGTTGTTTTTTTCAATTACAGTTTACTTTTTATATTATTTTGTATTGGTTTCAGGCGTACAGCATAGTGGTTAGACAATCATATACTTTATAAAGTGTTCTCCCTGTATTTCCAATACCCACCTGGCACCATATATAGTACCTGTTTATTTATTTTTTAAATGACAATAACCTCAGTGCTCATCAATAGTTAAACTAGAGCAAATTTCACACTATTCAATACTTTAAAAAGAATGAAGTATAAATTACATTGATATTAAAAGTTCAAGTTCTACCATAAAAACAATCAAGCTTCACAACCTATGCACCAGGATCTAATTTATATTTAAAAACAGATTATCGCTGTGCTCAGAAAGAAGGATGGAAGGATATATACCTACTGGTTACTGATTTTATTTCTAGGGAGGAGATTGGAATGGGAGGGACTAATGGAGGATATTTTATTTTCATTCTACATAACTTTCTATTGTTTGAATATTTAAAAATGATATTATCCAATCATCTAAATTTAATAAACCTGTAACTGGATATACATGTTGAAACCCTCATAATTAAGAGCCACCTAGAGCCCAGCCGGTGTGGTTCAGTGGTTGAGTGTCAACCTATGAACCAGGAAGTCATGGTTCAATTCCCAGTCAGGGCACATGCCCAGGTTGCTGGTTCGGTCCCCAATGGGGGGTGGGGGTGAAGGAGGTAGCCAATCAATGATTCTCTCTCATCATTGATATTTGTATCACTCTCAGAAATCAATAAAAAATTAAAAAATAAATTAAAAAATTAAAAAAAAAAGAAGAGTCACCTAGAAGCCTGGAATCCAGAACACCAAACAATCATATATTGTTTGTGTATTTCTTTCCATTTATATGGTTATATATTTCATAGGCATTATTTTGTATCTAAAATTTTATATTCTTTTACAAATTATTTCATGAGGATGTTCCCATATCTATTAGAAATAAATCTTCCTCATCTATTGACTATACAATGTATTCACATTAGTTATTAAGAAAAGTGTTGCCTTCGTTTGTCTTTTAGTGGTTCATGGTGAGACTTGTGCTTGAATGGCAGCTTTCCACTGACCATCTTTATAACATACTGTATACGGACTAACTGTGGTCACTAGAGTTGAAGTGTCTACTTTTCCTTGATGTAGTTAGAGGAACTTCAAGAAAAAAAAATAACCACTTCTACCTCTTTAGAATCAGTTAGATAAATGAGACAGTACAGTACTTTCTAAGTGCTCAATAAACACTATCTGTTATAATTATTATAGCCTATTTCAATGAGAAAAGGACCTGGTAGTGACGTCTACATCCGTAAGTTTAGAAATACATACCAATTAATAGATCAGAGCAATAGGAATGTACTTAGTGCCATTGAACTGTATATTTAAAAATGGTTAAAATGGTAAATTTTGTTATACAGTATATGTATGTGTGTGTTTTAATCCTCATCCGAGGATATTTTTCCCATTGAATTTTAGAGAGAGTGGAAGGGAGGGAGAGAAGAGAGAGAAACATTGATGTGAGAGAGACACATTGATTGGTTGCCTCCCAGTTGTGCCCTGACAAGGACTGGGGATCGAACCTGAAATCCAGGGATGTGCCCTTGACTGGGAATCTAACCCATGATGCTTTGGTGCAAGAGCTGATGTTCTAACCACTGAGCACACCCACCAGACCTATTGTGTATATTTTATCACAAGAAAAAAAAATTTTTTAAATACATTTTTATTGATTTCAGAGAAGACGGGAGAAGGATAGAGCGACAGAAACATCAATGATGAGAGAGAATCATTGATTGGCTGCCTCCTGCACGCCCTCTACTGGGGATCAAGCCCACAATCCAGGCATGTGCCCTTGGCTGGAATCGAACCTGGGACCCTTCAGTCCGTAGGCTATCCACTGAGCCAAACTGGCTAGGGCAAAAAAAAAAAAAAATTAAGCTATAATCATTAGTAGACTCTACAATAAAAACTCATCACTTATTTGATATTTTGACTAACTGAAGCAGGTTATCAGAAATTCCAGATCAACCCCAATCCAGTACGCCAGTAATGATATGCGCATCTGTGTGTTATTAAATAAGCATTCTATTTACAATTTGCTTTCACTTCTTCTAGAACCTAGGGTTTCAAAATTGCTGAGTAATATTTCCTACTTACCGTTATTTCTTAGATGCAAGTCACTAAATTTTACTCTGCAGATAAACGTAAAAAGAAATACAGCTTTTTTTTTTTTTTTTACTACCATAGAGCTCCTGAGTAAGATAAGAATTAGTGGAGCCTGTGTTTGAGACATTTATGTACGAGACCCTAACATATCCTATGAAATGCTGTTATTTAAAATTTAAATATCTAAGGTTACAAAGGGGATCATTATTAAGGCAGAACTCTTCCCCCTGGTAGGCTGCAAAGGTCCTGAGCCTGCAGCCACTATGATCTGAGCCAGAGTTTATATTTAGACAGTGGTTCTCCCGCTGTAAAATTACTAGTTCTGGGCAGCTGGATGGCTCTGCAGACTAATGGAGTGGATAAGCAGATACACTATTAAGAAAAAAACAAAAAACTTCCTGAGAATTTCTGAGAGCTTTTAAAGTGTGGGAAGTGTCCTTTCTCTTTCTCTCTCCTTATAACTAGAAGGAATGTGTTTTATATCAGCAGGGATTAATAGGAGAGTGAAAAGCAAAGTCCCTGGATTGCAAGATCATGTTTCATACTTTAAAGAGCTTTAAGGAATAACAGGGAAAATAAAATATAAAGCTTTACAAAAAGTCTTGTGGCTAGTGATGTAGCACCCACCACAGAAACTAGTTTATTTCTAGGCTAGTTTATTCCTGGAAAATAAATAAATGTAGCTGAGGTTACATTTTTCTGTCACTGACATATTCTGCTTGTAATTTTCCATCCATTAGCGATGTTTTGAACTTTATCACTATTAAAGAAATTACGCACTACATCGTTTTCCTCCCCTTTCTGCTAATCAATGTTTCAGATTAGATTTTTTTTAAATGCCCTTTTTTAGTGAAAGTAAAGCTTATCTACAGAATTTTAAATAAGGCTGTTTGAAATATTACAAATGATGGTTTCATAGAGGGTATTTTCTGCTTTCTTAAAAATTGGTACAAACAATGAGGCTAAAATGCCCAATAGCAAGATGGAACTTCTCCAACAGAAGTTGGTTGACTTTCTGGTTTGAAATAGTATATGTATATACATTCCAGTCATTTCAGGCAATGCTAAAAGAAAAGGGGTATGTGATAATATTTAAAGCAAAACTCCACTAACTTACTGAAAGCAACTGGGCCCAAACACAGTGGCGAGATTGTGGACATTCATGCGATTCTGCACATGGAGCTTGGCTACCTTTGTCAAGAACTGGCAGAGGTACTTGAGGAGGCAGTAGTGCGTGTCTGGCAGCTCTTTGATTAAGGCTCTTAAGCTATTCTCCTGAGCATCATTTCTGTCATCTGAAAAGAAAAAGAAAAAATGTACTCAGGCATATTTCACAGTGACAATAACAAAAACACATAGGTATTTAAATTCTAATACTTTATTCAGGAAATAAAAAAATCCTAAAGACTGAGATAGGCCATCAAAAAGGGCACTGTTGGCCCTAGCTGGTTTGGCTCAGTGGATAGAGCATTGGCCTGTGGACCAAAGTCCCGGTTTCGATTCTGATCAAGGGCACGTACCTTGGCTGTAGGTTCCTCTCCAGCCAGGGGCCTGGTAGGGGCTCTTGCAGGAGGTAACCAGTCTCGATGTGTTTCTCTCTCTTTCCCTCTCTCTTCCACTCTTCCTACAGTCAATGGAATCCTTGGGTGAGGACTAACAAAACAAAATTTAAAAAAAGGGCACTCACTTTTGCTTTTCCTATACTCCTTAAGCATTTAACTTTTTGTAATGTTAAAGAATTCCTAACTTATTCAAGACATGCTGAAAACCAAGAGCTTTATTCACTGCGTGAAATGGGTTCCTTTAAGTGAAAAGATGCAAGTTCTTGACTTAAGAAGAAAAATCGTATGCTGAGGTTGCTAAGATCGACTGGTAGAGTAAGAACAAATCTTGTATTCCTGAAATTGTGAGGAAGTGAAAAGGAATTCATGCTAGTATTCCCTCGCACCTCAAACTCCAAACGTGCTGGCCACAGTACATTAAGTGCTTAGTTAGGATGGGAAAGCATTAAATGCCTTCAGGGTAGAAGACACGAACAGAAAGCATGTTCCAGTGGACAACAACAACAGTGCTCACCAGAAAGCATTGAGCCTACAGTCTTTAGTAGGAGGCCGACCCCCTGTAATGAGTGACACTAAGCCGTTTACTGAAAGAAAGGAAACATTACACAGAAATAAGTCTGGACTGAAAAATATCAAAATTATTGGAGAGAGAGAGAGACCAAATTCACAAAACTTTTATTATAGTATAGCATTATGATTGGTCTATTTTATTACTTGTTATTACTGTTGTTAATATCTTACTGTGCCTAATTTATAAATATACCATAGGTATGTATGTATGGGAAAAAACATAGTTGTATAGGGTTTGGTACTATCTGCAGGTTTCAGGCATCCACTGGGGAGGAGGTGGGGTTGAATGTACCCTCCTCGAATATGGGGAGACTAGACTGCTGTACCTATGTGACCTTAGAGTTTACTAGATTCTGTTTCCTTATTTGTAAATGGTAATATTAACTATCTTATAGGGTTGTGATGGAGATTAAATGAAATGATACTTGTAAAGTACTTAAAAGAGTGATTGACGCATACTAAATGCTATAAGTAAGTATTAATAACTCCTTTTACTTTACCTCTATTGAGGTGTGGTTTTATGACCACACTGAGGTTGAAATGAAATGTCTTTAATAGGAGCCCATTTCACCTCTATGAATGTTAGAATAAGTGATGCTACTGAACAGCAATGCCAGGAATGTGTAGATTTCCATCTTTGTTAGAACCGTTTTGGAGAACAATCTATTTATAATCAGAATTATTATTTCTTACTGACCACAAACAATCTGATCCAATAAACTAATTTTTAGGGTGAAATAGATTTTTTGATATTAGAGGCTTTTCATATTAACTTAATTTACTTTTAAAAATGAAATAAATCATATTCAAATACTTTGATAATCCATATAGTATGTTGCTTTGATGACATTCTTTCCTACTGCACAAAGATCTTGACTTGCAAAGTCAAGATTTACTTGAGCAGCAGCAAGAAAGGGAAATAATTAAGTTTGGAGGTGATTAAAAAATAATTAAGGACTAACCATTTCTCATACCTGTATATTAGAGCGATAAATAACTATGAAGAGAAAATGTAATTCTATTTTGCCTTTTTTTTTTTTACAGTGATGAGTCCAAAGTGAGTCTCAATGTTTTCATGGGTGTGTTTTCTCTGTGGTTTACACCATCCTGACTTCCTTGCTCATCATTTTCCTGCTTCCATTGTGATTGTATATTTATGTTTGAGTTGTCTTTATAAAAAGTTATTGTTGGAAGCAATTTATTACTAAGCTTCATTCACGTTTAACAGCCCTGAAAGTGAATGGCCCGCTGGCCTCTGTCTGCAATGAAATCTCAAACACTTGCATGTGAAGACACCTCGTCAAACAAAATAAATTCTCAAAGAGTTACGAATTTATGACAGTAACATCCTTAAAAATGTAGCACTTTCATCATTTACTTCCAATTTTTGAAATGCAATAAATAATCTTCCCAAGGAAATAAAATGGACAAATAATGGGAATGAAAACAGATATATTCAGAGACTCTCAAGCTTATTAAAATAACATTAAATCCTTTATGGCATGAATGGAAGAATCACTAAACATATTCTCAAAAAACAAAAGTAATTGAGGAAAATATGTCTTGTCTTTATCTCATTCTATGCCCCCAAACTTCCATTTCCTCTGATGGAAGATGGATTCACTGATTCACTCACTGGGCGAGAATCTTGTGTGTCCTCTACTTCAGTGGTTTTACAACTGCGTACCACATTCGAACCTTCAATAGTCACAATGTGCCTCCTGAATCTTTCTTTAAAGATACTGACAGTGCAGTAAAGGCTTTTCTTTATTAGCATATTTCTTCTCACCTCTTTTCATACTGATTAACTATGTGCTAACATACTGAGAATCTGCAGTTTGCACTGCCTTCCAGAAATATGTGGTAAATGGCACCATTATAGCAAGACTTCCTACACGAGAGAATCATCACGGCTCAACTCCTGTGGAGAAGCCTGTAGGAGAATGCCCAGCATAGCACTGAGTCTGGGAGTCTGGGTGCAAATGTACCTAATAAGCAGATGCCTTTTCATGTTTGTGAGAAACACAGTTCATAATAATTACTTTATTATTACTTTCATTATCTTTTGATTTGATGATACCTAAATATAATAAATACTACCTATTCACTCATGTTCTTGCATTTATATTGGTAATTACAATGGCTCCCTCGAGTTTTCACATTATAAAAAAGAATTAGCAGTGCTTCTATTTTTATACACATTAATTCATGACATATACTTATTGCACACCATCTGTAATATTTTCAGGTGTTTTCTATGTGTCTGACAACGCTGAAGATACAGCACTGAACAAAAGAAACTTCATGCTTTTATGAAACATATTCAAATCAAGGGGAGAGACAAACAGTAACATAAGCGCCATGAAGAAATATAAAGCAAGGTAAGGGGAAATAAAGGCGAGTTATGCAGAGGTGGGGAATGTTATTTCACGTAACACAGTCAGGGGGTCAGGGAAGGCCTCTCTAATATGGCACCGCTAAGCAGAGAGCTGAAGGAAAGAGGGAAGTGCATTCTAAGCAATGAAAAGGGGGACCTGAGGGGGCCTTGGGCTGGGGCCATGTGGTATAGGTGGGGGAGTGGTAGGAAATAAAGTCAGGAGACAGTGTGGGGGAGGACTAAGGCAGGTCAACACAGTCTTATTTTAAGCCATGGCCTCCCCCCAACTCCCTACTGTCACCCTGAGTGAGGGTTTTGAGCTTTGGGGGATGCAACTTTAGAGGGCCACTCAGGCTGCTGTGCTGAATCTAGGCTCTAAGAGGCAAAGTCAAAAGCAGGGAGACTAGTTAGGGGACTATTGTGACAGTCCAGAAAAGAAAAAGTCAGCTGGCCCTGGACCAGGTCGATAGCAGTGAGATGGTAAGACATGTGCAAATTCTGGATAAAGTTGAAACGTATCTTGTTTGTTCTACCTGTGTAAGTTGATTTATCTATGTAAAACACATGTATGAAACAATCATTCAAGAGGTCTTTATTGAGTGGTTTATTCTATGCTAGGCAAAATTCTAGGCATTTGTGATGCAGCAGCAAGCAAAACAAACCAACCCCTGCCTTTATGGAGCTTAGAGTCTAGTGGGTGAGATGTTAAACAATAAATATAGTAATAGGGCTAGTGGCGCTGGGAGTACCAGCCCGGTGAGGGATGGTGACTGAAATTATAAATAAGATTGTTAGGAAGGCCTCATTGAGAATGTGTCTGATGTTTGTAGGCAGTTTAAGTTAAAAAATAAAAATCCACAAACTGGCAAATGTGAGCTCAGAGTTGGAGGTTGAGTTTTAAATGTCTCCTAAAACCCCTCAACCAATTCCTTGCATATAAAAAGTGGTTAAGAAATAGTTTGAGGAGAAACCAAGATGGCGGCATAGGTAAACACCTAAACTGCTGCCTCGCATAACAATTTCAAAACTACAACTAAAAGACAAAACGGACATCATCCAGAACCACAGGAAAGCTGGCTGAATGGAAATTCTACAACTAGAAGGAAAGAGAAAAGCGCACGGAGACTCAGGAGGAGCTGCAAAAGGCTGAGGTACGAAGACGCGCGTGCGCGGAGAGGACAGGCGGCTGAGTGCCTGGCTGGCTTTCTCTAGCAGGAGGGAGACAGAAGCTCCCGACTGCACTGAACCCCAGTTCCGGGCGAGACCCTGGGGACCCAGACTCATACGGGGGGAATCTGGACTGTCAGGAAAAGAGAAAAGCACATGGAGACTCAGGGGAGCTGCTAAAGGCAGAGGTCCGGAGGCGCGTGCGCGAGGGCGAGCGGAGAGGACTGCCTGCTGAGTGCGCCGCTGGCTTTCTCAAGCGGGAAAGAGACGGAAGCTCCCAACTGCGCTGAACTCTAGTTCCGGGCGAGAACCTAGGAACCCAGACTCATTTGGGGAGAAAGTGGTCTGTCTGGAAGTGGGCAAAACTCGAGGGTAGCTTTCTCTCAGAGGTGCTTGCAGTGATTACTGAGGGACACTGAGACCCAGGGGCCTCATAGGGAAGGGCTGGCGGGAAGCCAAGGCTGTCTGCTCAGCCCTGAGACTCTGCCCCATCCAAGCTGAGCACAGAGGCTTTTGCAATTTTGCAAGTCTCGTCCTATAAGGCTGTCTCCAGCACAGAAGTTCTCCCAGCATAGACACAGCTGATCCTCACAGCCAATTGGCCTAGTGATCAATTCCTCCCAGTGATACCAACAACAATCAAGACTTAACTACAACAAGGCTGTGCACACAGTCCACAAAGGGGTGCACCAAGAGTGTCCACCTCATGTAACTGGGGAGGCTGAGCCACTGGGCCCTATAGGACACCTAGCACACAAAGCTACTCTACCAACTCAGGGAAGCAGCGAAAATGCGGAGACAAAGAAACAGATCACAAATGAAAGAAATGGAGGAAAGCAAATGACTGGATATAGAGTTCAAAACCATGGTTATAAGGTTTTTCGAGAATTTCCTAGAAAAGGCCGATAAATTTAGCAAGACCCTCGAGGATATGAAAAAGGACCAATTATAAATTAAACATACACTGACTGAAATAAAAAATATTATACAGAGACCTAACAGTAGACTAGAGGACCACAAGAATCAAGTCAAAGATTTGGAATACAAAGAAGCAAAAAACACTCAACTGGAAAAGCAAAAAGAAAAAAGAATCCAAAAATTTGAAGATAGTGTAAGGAGCCGCTGGGACAACTTCATGCGTACCAACATCAGAATTATGGGGGTGCCAGAAGAATATAGAGAGCAAGATACTGAAAACCTATTTGAAGAAATAATGACTGAAAACTTCCCCGACCTGGTGAAAGAAATAGACTTATTAGTTCAGGAAGTGCAGAAACCCCAAACAAAAGGAATCCAAAAAGGACCACACCAAGACGCATCATAATTAAAATGCCAAGAGCAAAAGACAAAGAGAGAATATTAAAAGCAGCAAGAGAAAAACAGTTAATTACCTACAAGGGAGCACCCATACGATTGTCAGCTGATTTCTCAACAGAAGCTATGCAGGCCAGACAGGAGTGGCAAGAAATATTTAAAGTGATGAATAGCAAGAACCTACAACCAAGATTACTCTACCCAGCAAAGCTATCATTCAGAATTGAAGGTCAGATAAAGAGCTTCACAAATAAGAAAAAGCTAAAGGAGTTCATAAACACCAAGCCAATCCTCTCTAATAAAAGAGTAATATGCAAATTAACCATCACTCTGCTACATAAGCCACGCCCACCAGCCAAGCCGTGCCCACCAGCCAATCAGGGCGAGTATGCAAATTAATCCCAACCAAGAAGGCTACCAGAAGGGAGGCTTGGGTTTCCCCGGCAACAGAGGAAGCCAAGCTTTCCACACACTCTGGTGGGCCCAGGCCTCCACTCAAGGATACAAAGTTTCAATTATAGAAGGTAAACATATCCAAACAGAAATGGCGGCAGCCACGGCAGCCACGGATAGAGCAGGAGGCTTGGCTCTGCTCCAGGCTACAAAGTTTCAATTGTAGAAGGTAAATAAATTCCAGATACCAGGGCCTTTGCTTGGGTCACCAGGGGCGTGGCTGGCCTGCAAACCACCACAGGCCCCTCGCCCAGGCCTCTCCACGCCCCAAGGGAACTCCACCCTGTTCCAGGACACCCTTCAGGGCAAACCAGCTGGTCCCCACCTGTGCACCAGGCCTCTATCCTATCTAATAAAAGAGTAATATGCAGATTGACCATCACTCCAACACACAAGTTCAAGATAGCTGCCCCTATGTGGTCAAAGATCCTGCCCCCATGTGGACACAAGATGGCCACCACAAGATGGCCAGTAGGGGAGGGCATGTGGATGGAACCAGGCCTGCAAGGGAAGGCAGTTGAGAGGGACCAGGCCTGCAAGGGAGGGCAGTTGGAGGCGATCAACCCTGCAGAGGAGGGCAGTTAGGGTGACCAGGCCGGCAGAGGAGGGAAGTTGGGGGCAAAGAGGCTGGCAGGGGAGCAGTTAGACATCAATCAGGCTGGCATGGGAGTGGTTAGGGGGTGATCAGGCTGGCAGGCAGAAGCGGTTAGGGGAAATCAGGAAGGCAGGCAGGCGAGCAGTTGGGAGCCAGCAGTCCTGGATTGTCAGAGGGATGTCCAGTGGGATCAGGCCTAAACGGGCAGTCGGACATCCCTCGAGGGGTCCCAGATTGGAGAGGGTGCAAGCTGGGCTGAGGGACACCCCCCCCCCGCCCCCGTGCACGAATTTTGTGCACCGGGCCTCTAGTATAATATGAAATGCTGAAGGTATTCTTTAAGAAGAGGAAGAAGAAAAAGGTAAAGATAAAAATTATGAACAAATACATATCTATCAACAAGTGAATCTAAAAATCAAGTGAATTAAAAATCTGATGAACAGAATAAACTGGTGAATATAATAGAATCAGGGGCATAGAAAGGGAGTGGACTGACAATTCTCAGGGGGAAAGGGGTGGGGGGGGTGCGGGAAGAGACTGGACAAAAATTGTACACCTATGGATGAGGACAATGTGGGGGGAGGTAAGGGCAGAGGGTGGGGTGGGAACCAGGTGTAGGGGAGCTATGGGGGAAAAGAGAGGAACAATTATAATAATCTGAACAATAAAGATTTATTAAATTTAAAACAAAATAGTTTTAGCCCTGGCCAGTGTTGGAAAGTGGTTAGAGCAGCGGCCCATGTACCAAAGGGTCGTGGTTTTGATTTTTGATCAAGGTCAGTTACCTAAGTTACAGGTTTGCTCCCTACCCCGGTAGGGACATGTGTGAGAGGAAACCAATCGATGTGTCTCTCACACAGCAATGTTTCTCTTTCTTTCTGCCTCTCCCTACCTACCACTGTCTCTAAAAAATCAATGGAAAAAAATACCCTCAGGTGAGGATTAAAAAAAAAAGATAGCTTTAATAGATTGATACACACTTATAACACACTTTTAAGACACAGTAAGACAAAACAGTATAGGAATTAACCTTTTGCACTCGGATGTCGAGTGTGACTCGCCACGGTTAGCATTAGAATAAAGGAATCGAGAAAAAAGCAAGTGAGTGCAAAGGGTTAAGAGACTTCTATATCTCGAATATATCTGAAAGAAATGTGGAATAATTTAATCTATTTAAAGAACTAGCTGGTTCAAAGTGTAAAGTCAGAATTGGATTAAAGAGAGTTATTTAAATGATAAGAAAAGGGTTATCTGGTGGTAGGAGAGTAAGGATACTCAGCAATGAAATTCCACAGAAGGGCCTCAGACATGGGAGCACATGTATCTCTGAAGCTATTTAAAATATTTTAACTACTTGAAACCTGAAATTATTTCTATGAATTGGAATAAAAATTACAAAGTTTTAATTCGTGGGTCTGGAAAGTTTAAGAAAACTTCGCAGATGGAATAATGGTTAATAATTGAAATAGCCATCATTTTCCTTAACACCAACCTTTACCTAGGACAAGAACTAACTATCTCTTTTAGGAAAAAGTGCCACTTCAAATTATTCAAGTTTTCTTGAAAGATTTCATTCATTCTTGGCTAAATTTGACCCATTTCTCAAGCAAAGACACAAACATTCAACTAGCAGCACATACACAGTACACAGAGAAAATTAGTCAGCACTTAAAGAAGACTGTACCATAAGAACTTCTGTTCCAGAGTAAGCAGCAACCAGTGAACCATGTGACAGTATTTGCTCTCGTTAAAAAAGATTATAAGCATAATCAGTAATGCTGGACCCACATCACATAATGAGACCTAACTCTAATCTGGACATTTATCCTAGTGCTTGTCACGTGCTTTGACTTTTCACTGGCCGTGAAGTTATACTGTACTTACAATTTTAGCCTCAAGGAGAAAAAAATAAAACCGAATGCTAATCTCTACCATGATATATCTCAAAGCCATGAGAAGGTCAGTCATTAAAAGAAGCAAAATACTTAGCCTCGTGGCGCCAGATTTATTGAAGTAGCTTTTTATTTCCTCATTAAGCCTCACTAAAGGATTTATGAAAACTTGCTAATCGATTAGACAGAACAATGAGCTATTGCTGACTTTGGAGATAAAGAGAGGGCATAAGCCCAAGGATGTGGACAGCCCCTAGAAACTAAGGAGACGCCAGCAAGGACACAGGCATCTCAGTCCTACAACCACATGGCACTGAAGACTGCTAACGACCTGAATGAGCCTGGTCGGGTAAGAACTCAGGCTGACATACACCTTGATTTTAGTCTTGTGAGACCTGGAATAGAGAAACTAGCTGAGCCTTCACACCCCACTAGTGAGAGAATAAACGTATGCTTGCTGTTTTAAGTCACTAAGTTTGTGGTAAAGTGGCAACAGGAATCTAATACATCCCACTTAGAGACAACTAGACTGAAACAGAGATGAAAACTTGTCCAATGTCCACACAACCACCACAGAGATCAACTGCAGTTCAAATCTGGGCAGTCTGACCTCAGAGCACATGAGTTGATCAATGTACTCTAACAGAATTAGCTGTTTCATACATGCCAATATTTTTTAAATGTTTTCTGAATCGACAAATAAGCAAAATGGATGAATAGTAGTGGGTAGGAATCCTAGTTCATTATAGCTTCTTAGGTCCTGGGATGGGGTGTGTGGGGAACAACATTTTAATAAAAGCCTATGAGAATGTTGGGCAAAAAATGTTTTCTAAAATATCTTTATCTATCTATCTATCTATCTATCTATCTATCTATCTAAACAGGGAATATGCTAATTAGCTGGGCGTCACAACCGCTCAGGAGGAGCTGCGTGTGCAGATGGGCGGGAGGGGACTGCATGCCGCCCTCAGCCCCAGGGGCAGCGGGGAGGCTGGGGCTGGGGGCAGGCCAGAGTGGAGACACAACACACAGGAGCGCCTGTTCCCACCCCAGCAGACACAACACAGCGGCCAGCGCTGCCCGGGTCAGGCTCAGGTCCCGGCCCCCCAGCAGGGTGCCTCCTCGCACAGCAGGAGGCAGGGCGCCTCCTCACGAGATTTCAATCGCGTGCTGGGCCTCTAGTGTGAGAATAAAAAATGTGAATTACATTTCTTTCTAAATATGCATTCACAGAAGAATGGGAAAAACAATCATAAACTGCCTCTGCATTTCATTCTCCAGAAGTAAAATCACTTCTTTAGAGTGACGAGAAGCTTCATAACCACGTTTTACAACAAATGGAATTTGTACTTTTCCATGTTTTTATAGCTCTCTCGCAACCCTTGCCCATGACAAAGTTCTTTCTCAGAGGCCTCACACAAATTTCTCAAAGGGCGAGATGATAAAGTGACTAATAAAAATTAATTACAGTCTTTTCTTAGACACTATTAATGAAACTACCAATCTTACCATTCTGATTAGATTCTGTAAGATGCAGAAGTGTGTGTATTGCTAAATTAGCCAGTATCCACACTCAACTCCTGCTCCCAGAAAGAATCTGCATGCTGACCCACACAATTAGTATTCGCTCAAAGTAACAGGTAGGCAAAGGTCTGCAGGCCGAACAGAGAATCAGTGAGGCTTTACATTTCAGCCCTGTAACAAAAACTAACTCCTGATGACATGTAAATAGTAAGTCAGCTAAATCTGTTCTGAGGGCGTTTACTGAGTGCTGAATGCTTGTCAGGGGAAACAGGTGGCACAGATAAAAATATCAGAAACATACAAAATAGTCTATCTAAATCTCCAAACTGGAAGATCAAATCTAGGTTAGCTGTTAGACAAGCATTTAACAGCTGAAGAACGTGTTTATGTGGGATGCCAGTACACAGGAGAACAGGAAACACAATCACAGCACACAGAAAGGGGAGCCTCTGAATATACAACATGCTAATCTTGAACAATAAGGCACCGTCCCAGCTAAATAAAACTTAGCTGCTTGGCTTTCCCTAGGAATCTAGTGCTATATTAAGTGTGTGTGTGTGTGTGTGTGTGTGGGGGGGGGGGTGTGTGGAAATTACACACATCTTACTAAGTAGTTAATAGGGAAAACATGTCACCACTTATCCTTCCCCAGAGATTCAGCTGACATTGCTCAAGCTGTAAGTGGACTA
Source organism: Cnephaeus nilssonii (assembly GCF_951640355.1). NCBI lineage: Eukaryota > Metazoa > Chordata > Mammalia > Chiroptera > Vespertilionidae > Cnephaeus > Cnephaeus nilssonii. The sequence continues at coordinate 59,996,210 of NC_137072.1, read as the reverse complement.
ATTTGGTGTCCTTTGAGTTAAAGTTTAATTGTTAAACCATGAAGCCCAGAGTTAAGCCCAGAGTTAAGCCCAGAGTTATTTAAGTCTATTTTGAAGGTCTCTTCTTTCTCCATTAAGTCTTTAAATTTGTTTATGGACTCAATGCAAAAATTGGTTATGTCCATGGGTTCAGAAAAGTAGGTGTTTACAATGCAGCTGAATGGAATTAGGACAGATTTATGGGTGGTCAGCAAACTAATCATTTGACATACTTTCAATATGATATTCTTTAAACAAATTTCAATATTTCTTTTAGGTGAGTTGACCTTCTATTAATACAAGTTGGATACCTTTTTTTTAAATATGGAATGCTTCACAAATTTGCGTGTCATCCTTGCACAGGGTCCATGCTAATCTTCTCTGTAGCCTTCCAATTTTAGTATATGCGCTGCCGAAGCGAGCACAAGTTGCATATTTTAAAAAAATAATTCATTTGTTGGCTGTACTCTCTTCCAGCTCAATCCAAATAAGATACTCCTCACATAAAAGCATGAATGAAAAATGCAGAATTTACTGAGGATTTCACTCAGTTCATAATAATTAATTCCAAAATTCCCTAATAGACCTTATCTCTTGGCCTTGAAGGGGCTTGGTCTCCTCTCCTTCCTCTGCAGGCCCATAATCTTCCTGCTATTACAAAATTCTATTGCCTAAAATAAAAAACACAAATAACAACAGGTGTTGGCGGGATGCAGAGAAATTAAAACTCTCATTCATTACTGATGGGAATGTAAAATGGTTCAATTACTTTGGAAAATTGTTCCTTAAATGTTAAACATAAAGTTACCATTTGACCCAGCAAATCCACTCCTAGGCAGTTACTCAAGAGAAATGAAAGCACATATCCACATAAGAATTTGTAGGTAAGTGTTCATAACAGCACAGCTAGTCAAAAGGTTATGTCCATATAAGACCATGTAAATAAGTGTTCATAACAGCATTATTCATAATAGCCAAAAGGTGAAAAAGGCCCAAAGTCTATCAATGAATGAATGGATAATTAAAGTGTGGTACAGTCATGCAAGGGAATATTAACCAGCCATAAAAAGGAAGGAAGTGCTGATATGTGTTCCAACAAGAATGGACCTTGTAACTTATACTAAGTGAAAGAAGCCAGTCACAAGAAAACCACAGGGTGTGTGATTCCATTTATAGGAAATGTCCATAATAGGCAATCTATATAGACAGATTGCCCAGGGCTGGGGGAAGTGGAGGGGCGGAGGGGAGAAGGAGGAAGGAATGGGGAGTGTCTGCTAATACACTTCCAATTTGTTTCTGAAGTGATAAAAATGTTCTAAAACCAGATGTGGTGATAGTTGCACTTTGTGAATACACTAAGAATCACTAAATCATATACTTTCAAAAGGGTCAATTTTATGATGTGTAAATTATATCTCAATAAACCTCTTAAAAGGAAATTCTGTTTGCTTTAAAATCAAGTATAGGGGGAAAAAGTCAGAGAAGTTACAGCTAAAGATAAGTTTATCTACTTTTCTCCTAATAATTCACTAAAATGACAATAAAATATTTTAAAGGTATAATCTGTCAAGAATGAAGAGAACTGAAAAGAGGACAGTAGATGAAAGACTTCAACAAATGTACATGCACACACGCACACATACTTCAAGACCAGCTCTAATGCAGAATTTTGCTTAGCCATGGCTTCTCTTTCAGAATTTGCATAATCCCACTCATTACTTATAACTATCTCACAGCATCAAAGGAAAAAAAAAGATTTATATATGTGCTCTGTACAGAAAAGATCATCTAGTTATCAGGATATACAATCTTAGAGATCACAGAGTATCATAAACACAAATAATGTTTTTCCCGTCACTTGGATCTGATAGAAGCAGAACCAACAGGAATGTCATCACAATGTATGGAGTCACATGTGGAAACCTGGGCTTCCTGGCACCACATCTGCAACTCATTCCAGTGCAGGTTTCACAATCTGAATGATTGGCACCTTGGGCAGAAATGCCAATGGCAACCTTTTAATTCTATTCTACATTTAGATCTTCATCCAGAAGAAAAGAATAGTTTATATACTTGCTATTGCTTATAAAATGCCTAAAAGGCACAAACTGAAAATGAAAAGGGCTTAAATTTGAAGTTTAATATAATGATTCTGTTTTTCATAGACACAGAAATTTGTGAAGGTTGAATAATTTCAAAAGAAAAGGAACTTCTCAGTAAGAAGAAATTAACCTAGGGTAGGAAATATGTCATGTACTTCCTATGGAGCTCATACTATCCAAAGAGTGATGACTTAATTAGTATTATAACTAGCCAACATCTGCAAGGTAAAAACCACTCAGCTGATTGCAAACAATGCAAGTGTCATCATGATATGCAGTATGGTTAAAAGACAAGCTTGACTTAAACTTTCTGAGTGAATTCCTCACATAATGAAGAAAAGCAGAACTCAAGGCTCAAGCACAAGTCAGCTTATTAAATTAGATTTCTTTACAATTGGACATTGTACTCATAAAAATGGCCTAATATTAGGGTGCTTTTCTTAAGAAAAACAGTTGCTGTTTAAATTATCAAACACTCATAAACTAAAACTCACAGGCACTTTATTCTCACATATTGTTTGCACAGCTATTATAAAATTCTGTTCCATTTAAAATCAAGTGTGGGGCGGGGGAGGCAAAGGAGAATGTCCATTTAAAGAAGGAGTGATCACATATTTTCCCCAAGATTCCATTATAATGACAATAAAATAATGTTCAAAAAGCATAAGCTCCCAAGGGCAAACGAAAACAGCAGAGAAGACAGAAGTAGATGAGATTGCAAAGACGTTTGGAAGTGAATGCAAGTGACTGAAGAGAGAGACGGTTCCAAAGCCTGTCAGTCTCCAGGGAGCTTACCGCCACTCATGCATTTGGGCAAGTGTATTATCAGGTAGGAGTGCTGAGGCTTAGTCTCTGGGTATCACTGGATTCCTGGATACCTGAGGCAGCTAAGGGCTATAGTGAAGAACCAGTTGAAAAAAATGAGAATCAGTGAAAATCTGCTAGGAAATAATGTCACATTAGGGCTGGTGCTCGGATCAAGAGATTATATAAATAAAATACTTGCTAGGTTTTAAACTATATAAATAAAACATCTGCTAGACATTAAACTAAACAGTGGTAATCTATTGTCACTGCAAGTAATAAATTCTCAAAGAGAATCAATGTTAAAACATAAACTAAAGACATAAAAAAATTATCTATACAAATTAAGAAAACACACCCCAGTAAAATTTTTCCCACGGATTTTAGAATCATTCTTTACTCTTAGCTGTGCTAGCCATTAAAGATTTCCAAGACAAAAAACAAATTATGTAATAATAATTTCTATCCCAGAGACCACCTAAGTAGCATCCACTGTAGGCTCTTTACTAATTAATTTTTACTCGTACACTTACCAAATTGTGATATGTTTTTGTCTCTTTCTTTTTTAAACTGTGATATATTTTTTGTAATATTTTTATTGATTTCAAAGAGGAAGGGAGAGACAGAAACGTAATTGATGAGATGAGAGAGAGAGCCATTGATCAGCTACCTCCTGCATGCCCCATACTGGGGTTTGAGCTTGCAACCTGGGCATGTGCCCTGACCGGGAACTGGGACCTGCTGGTTCACAGATCGATGCTCAACCACTGAGCAATGCCGGAGGGGTATGTCATATGTTTTTAAAAGCACAGTGTTATGCACTGAATTCTGTCCCTACAAAATTCACAGGTTAAAGCCCTACTCACCCCCAGTGTGACTGTATTTGGAGATAGGGCCTATAAGAAGACAATTAAGGTTACATGAGGGCTTAGAAGTAGGGTTCTAAGAAGGGAGAGACAGTAGGAGAACATGCACACAGAGAAAATGCCAAGTGAAGGCACAGTGAGAAGGCACCATCTGCAAGCCAAGGACCGAGATCTTACCAGGAACCACCCCTGCCAGCACCTTGAATCCTGGACTTCCAGCCTCCAGAACTGTGCGGAAATAAATTTCTCTTGGTTAAGCCCTCCAGTCTGTGGCATTCTGCTATGGCAGCCCAAGCTGACTAATGCACAATATATGCTGGGAGAAGTGTGGGCTTTGCAGCGAGGCAGTTCCCAATGTGCTATAAAGTAATTAACTTACCCTCACTGAGCTTCACTTTCCTTATTCACTGAAATACAATTGACCCTTGAATAACATGGGTTTGAACTACATGAGTCCTTTATATGCGTGTCCTCCTCCCAACCCCCTTGTAAATACTGTAAATGTATTTTCTTTTCCTTATGATTTTCTTAATAACATTTTCTTTTGTCTTGCCATCTTTATTGTAAGAATACAGTATATAATACATATAAATAAAAAATATGTTAACTGACTGCTTATGTGATTGGTAAGGCTTCCGGTCAACAGTGGGCTATTAGTCATTAAGTTTTGGGGAAGTCAGAAGCTATACATGGAGCCCTAGCCAGGTAGCTCCGTTGGTTGGAGTGTCCTCCCAATATGCCAAGGTTGCAGGTTCTATCTATGGTCAGGGCACATACAAGAAGCAATCAATGAAGGCATAAATAATTGAACAACAAATCGATGTTGCTCTCTCTTTCTCATATCAATAATTTTTTTTTTTTGTTTAAAAACCCGTATGTGGATTTCCAACTGTGCAGGGGGTTGGTGCCCCTAACCCTGCATTGGTCAAGGTTAACTGTATTTGTAGTAGTAGCTGTAATGGGTTTAGAGGTCACACATACATAAAGCATCTAGGCACAATCTTGGCACAGAATAGGCACTTAAAGCACAATGGAAGATACATAAAATTAGCTTACTGTCATCTCTTTACAGCTATAATATTCAGAATGCTAAGTATGAAGACTGATGAGTTTATGTAGATGACTATGAAATTCACATCTTCAGCCCCAATCCCCCATCTCCTAAGCACTGACATTCATTTTACTCATCATGGCCCCATAATAACTTTCCCTCTTCATTTCCATTATTTGTACTAACTGACCAATTGTCTGAAGGCCACATCAGGATCTTTCTTCTTTCTTAAATAAAAACAGCTGGACCTAACCGGTTGGCTCAGTGGATAGAGCGTCGGCCTGCGGACTGAAGGGTCCCAGGTTCTATTCCAGTCAAGGGCATGTACCTTGGTTTCGGGCACATCTCCAGTAGGGGGCGTGCAGAAGGCAGCTGATGGATGTTTCTCTCTCATAGAAGTTTCTAACTCTCTATCCCTCTCCCTTCCTCTCTGTAAAAAATCAATAAAAAACAAACAAAACAAAAAAAACAGCTGGATCGCTGAGATACACATTTATATTTAAAATTGTTTTTCTTAAAATAAAAAAATACAATAAAAGAAAAATTAGATTAAAAAAGAAAAAAGGACCCCACAAAGAGTATACATCTGATCCTACCAAGCTAATAGCATGAGTCTTTGGGCTAAGTCCCAAATTCACCTGAAGGTAAGGAGGAAGCATTAGTCAGCCATAGAAGGTTCCTAGAAAGTGGAAGACTGCTTCTTCCTTTCAGGACAAAAGATCAGGTCTGACAGGCTGAAGCATTCTAAAAGTAAAGGCCCCACCCTAGGTACAGATAGAAAAGATTTGAATTCCTGAAGAATAATAGCTGCCTTGGGGCTTGTCAAAGTATAGTCTGCATCAGCTCTCCTTGGTGCTAATTCAACCTTGTCTCAAAACTTCCTAATTTATTAATTTCCACTCATGACAGTCTGACAAGCCCCCTTTGCCAGGGTGGCCCTTCCATATCCAATTATGGGATAGAAATATTTGCATTTATATTACAGATTTTTCAGTAGGGAACATTCACAGAAAGGGATTTCTAGTTAATCCTAAATTAAATTAATCCTATCCTAAAGTCTTTTTATTGTTTGCAATTCATATCTATTCCCCAAACACACCTGAGACTATAAAAAAGAGAAAACATATATTACTGGCCCACCAAGATAAGGATAAAGGATCAAAGGCATGGAATATAGCCAAACTGAGATAATTATTTTAAAAACCTCAATTAAGGAAGGCGAGTCCTTGCAATCAGAGATTAGTGTCACATGAAAACAGAAAAAGATGATCTCTTAACTAGAAATTGTCCACACCAGGCCTGTGACAGGAGCAAAACGTTCTTACAGAAATCACCTTTTAAGTAGTTTTCGATAAATACCTGGAAACGTAATAATAATCTCTGATTGACACCAGACAGCTCCTAAAGCTGATAATCTGTTAGAAAGTGAAAAGGTAAATGGACTCTTCCACAGAGGGCCCCGTTGTCTACAAAACCAAACGCTGCTCCACAGCAGGGATGCTGGGGCGGCGTCCAGACTCTCTTCAGCTCAAATGTCTGAAAAATACGTAGTTGAGGCTCTAGAGTTCCATGCTCTTTAGCATGGAAAATAGGATCTTGATCTAAGAATTTTAAGCTATTCAATTAGGAGGTAGCTTGCTCTTTATACAGGAAATAATCTGAAGGTCCATAACAACATTAAAAAAAAAAGAAATCTGGCATTGAGTTTTGACAGAATATCTGGAAAGCTAATCTGTTATTATGAGGACGAACATGAAAGCAGTGTAGTCTTTATTAAGGAAATTATAGCAAAAATATTTCATTAGATATCGATGTGTAGTCGAAAAGGGGAGATGAGAATACTGTAACTGCTTTCAGAGAGTCTGTAACCAGCACTGACACCTCCAGCGTTAGAGTGACCAGATGCACCCTCAGTAAGAGTAACTCTATTTTCCACCTGGGTTAGTAAAGAGAGAAGTTTCTTTTTACAGAGGTTACACAATCTGATACCTTATTCCCTCTACTCAGCAGTTTAGTACACAACTAGCAGGTACTCCATTGATACTTTCTTTATGAAACATCTCCGATCTAGCCCCAGAGGTTTTCAAGGAATGAGAAACTAGTAAAATAAAAAATTATGCCCTGGCCGGTGTGGCTCAGTTGGCTGGGCATCATTCGTGCCAGTCCGATTCCCAGTCAGGGCACATGCCTGGTTGTGGGTTGGATCCTTGGTAGGGGCGAGTGTGGGAGGTAGATGATTGATGTTTCTCTCTCTCTCCCTTCCTTTCTCTCTCAAAATCACTAAACTCATCCACAGGTGAGAATAAAAAAAAAAAAAAGAAGAAGTTTCCTCATTTAAAATTACTTCATACTACAATCATAAATCAATTTTACCTCACAGAATTAATACAGTTATCTTAGGATTCAATCTTGTTTATGAGAAAAAGAAGTGACCTGTCACTTTCAAAGATCACTAACCAAATACAATGCACTTATTATTTCCTACACAGATTTAATGCCGTATTCTCACTCCTCCTATAGCAGTGATGGCGAACCTCTGACACGCGTGTCAGTGCCATTTCTGATGACACGCGGCCGCTGAGGCGGCCGCATGCCGAGGATGAAACATTTATGTTATTTAAACTACAAATATCGCGAAATGTTTTTTCCTCAAAGGGACACACTACCCGAGTTATGCTCAGTTTTTTGGCGAAGTTTGAAACACCAAGCTCAAAAGGTTGCCCATCACTGTCCTATAGCAATCGTTAGTCAGAAAAGAATTCTTTGACCCCAAAGCATAAGGGCTTCTTATTATTATGTTACTGAAGTATTCCTATACCAACAGTCTTAGGAATTCCACTTAGTAATGGTATTCATAATCAGCTTAGTATTATTTTAGGGTAGAAGATGGGGGCCTAGAGTAAAATAGCAAGATGGTGATTATAGAGAGATGACAAATATGTAAAAGCTCATTTTAATATTTCCAGTTTAACTATTTAAAATTAAAATATTTAATATTTAAGTTTTGTTTCTAAAAATATATATTTTTATTGATTTCAGAGAGGAAGGGAGAAGGAGAGAGAGAAACATCAATGGTGAGAGAGAATCATTGATCGGCTGCCTCCTGTACACACACCCCCACACACACTGGGGATCAAGCCAGCAACCCGAGCATGTGTCCTTGACCAGAATGGAACCCGGGACCCTTCCGTCCGCAGGCCAAAGATCTTATCCACTGAGCCAAATCGGCTAGTGCTAAAAGTTTAGTTTTAACTGGAAAGTGAAATTGTTTAATTCACGAAAGGATTTACTGCACTAACCCTGGAAGAGCTGAATGAACCGAGGCCGCAAGGCCGCGGGGATCACACTCTCCGGCAGCTCCCGCAGGAAGAGCTTTAAGAGACTGGCCGCTGCGCACACGTCGCCATCCTCCCGGAGCTCCACGGGCACGCCGCTCTCGAACTTCAGGCGCAGCTGCTCCACCACCTTCATGTTGCCATTCACCCGAAAAAGGCCTTCCTGGGTGAGTCCTGGAACAGTGAGGTAGACACACAGGAAATAAACAGAGGTCACTTACCGATACAAGCTCTAAAGGTCAATAACAACAAAAATAAATAACTCTCAGGACAGGATTCTTTGAATACTATATAATAACCAAGTTTCATATTTTGTAAAAATGTTTTCCTAAAATAAAACATCCTCTGTCTACAACATACCAACAAAAAGAGCATACGTAACTGTTATAAAAGCTGACCTCTAAAAATTATGTTAGGACATATATAACCACAGAACATATACGGTTCTACAAAGAAATTTCATTCATAATCTTATAGAGTACATAACAGAAACTAACCCTGGGCCCCAATAACAGCTTAGCATTTTGAGAACAACTATTTAAAAAAAATAGCATGTATATAAGAAACTTCTCAACTCTGATTATTTTGTAATAATTTAATTAAGAAGTAATACTTCTTTAGCAATCACTAAATTTAAGGTATAAGACTCTATGAGACTATAAAGTAGTATAAGACAAGATCCTTGCCTTCAGCTAACCGGCGATATTAGTCTTGGCTGGGGTCAACCGAAAGCTTCATGGAGGAAACCTTTGGCTCCTTTGCATAATTTTGGCTAAAATACAAGCAAGATGGAAGGGCTGGGGCTGACATACGTGAAACTAATGCAGTTTAAGTTTTAGGGCCCCTCATTTGTTTGGGTCCTTTCCAGTGCTCTGTCCCTAACTTAGTATTTTTAATTTTGTGTTCTTTTTCTTAAGGGGGCCCCAAAAGAATTAAGCAACAGAACACACAAAACCTTGATTTATCTCTCACAAAAAGAACAACTATATGAATTAAGAAGCAGAGTCAGGACAGAATAAAGAAAGGTAGGCAGATAAAAATGTGGAATGTTTAGGTCAAACAGTGATGGGGTAATAAATGGAAGAAATGGGATAGGGCCATGAATGCCAAGTTCAAGACTGCAGACTTTATCATTGGAGCACATTTTCAAGTGGGGGGTGGGGGAGCTCAAGAGGGGAACCCAATACAATCAAGGTTTAAGAAAGACCTCCTAGCTAACAAGTAAGGAAAGCAGAGGGCAGAGAACTTGCCTTCTGGAAACTATATTCAACTGTCAGGCAATCGGACAGAACTTATGGTGGGAAGGAAGTGAAAAAAAGCGTATAAAGGTGATTTGGTAACTTAGTACAGAAGGGAAGTAAAGGAAGAGTAAGAGTTGAAAGGTAAGGTTTGAAAACAGAAATCCAGGGAAAAAAGCACTGTCAAGAATAAGGCGAAGTGGGGTAAAGGGTGATGGGTAGTTTAGGCAGAAGATAATGACTTTCAGCTCAGTGTACTGTGTTTGGGGAGATGACACACCACACAAGCAAGTGAGCCAGACCATGAAGGTATGTGTGAAATGTCAGAAACAATCATTCTAAGAAAGAGTAACCCAAGGACTTAACTTGCCACTCTTCTTTGAGAACCCAATCGTGAACTTTAGCAATGACACAGAATTGAGTCCTATTAGAATTATTAAAATGGAAGGGCTTGTTTATATCAGCCCTTACTTCTTTCTCTTACCTGCTAAATTGTCTTGCTCTTTTTTTTTTTGTTGTTAAAATATATTTTATTGATTTCAGAGAAGGAGAGAGGGAGATAGAAACATGAGTCATGAGAGAGAATCATCCACCAGCAGCCTTCTGCACGTCCCCACACTAGGGGTCGAGTCTGCAACTTCAGCATGTGCCCTGACCTGGAATTGAACTGTGACCTCCGGGTTCAAAGGCTGACACTCAATCACTGAGTCACACCAGCTGGGCTTGATAATTTAAAATTTTTTTTTTTAGCTTTTTTTTTCTCCATTTTTTTATTAAGGTATTATATGTGTACATATCTTACCATTGCCGCCCCCCCACCCCACTCCCATACATGCCCTCATCCCCCAGTGTTTTGCATCCATTGGTTATGCTTATATGCATGCATACAAGTCCTTCGGTTGATCTCTTATCTCCCCCACCTCTCCCTAACCTTCCCGCTGTAATTTGACAGTCTGTTTGATGCTTTACTGTCTCTGTATCTACCTTTTTGTTCAACAGTTTATAGTGTTCTTTATTATCCATAAATGAGTGAGATTATGTGGTATTTTTCTTTCATTGACTGGCTTATTTCACTTAGCATAATGCTCTCCAGTTCCATCCAGGTTGCTGCAAATGGTAAGAATTCCTTCTTTTTTATGGCAGCATAGTATCCCATTGTGATCCAGTCATCTGCTGACGGGCACCTAGGCTGTTTCCAAATCTTAGCTATTGTAAATTGTGCTGCTATGAACATAGGGGTGCATATATCCTTTCTGATTGGTGTTTCTAGTTTCTTAGGATATATTCCTAGGAGTGGGATTACTGGGTCAAATGGGAGTTCCATTTTCAGTTTTTTGAGGAAACTCCATACTGTTCTCCACAGTGGCTGCACCAGTCTGCATTCCCACCAGCAGTGTACAAGGGTTCCTTTTTCTCCGCATCCTCGCCAACACTTGTCTTTTGTTGATTTGTTGATGACAGTCATTCTGACAGGTGTGAGATAGTACCGCACTGTCGTTTTGATTTGCATCTCTCGGGTAATTAGTGACTTTGAGCATGTTTTCATGAGTCTCTTGGCCTTCCTTCTGTCTTCTTTCGAAAAGATTCTATATACGTCTGTTGCCCATTTTTTTATTGGATCATTTATCTTAAATTTTTTTTTATTGTGATGAAAAACATATACAATTTTCCATTTTTTTCCAATTATTCTTCACATTCAATATTATTCTGTATTAGTTTCAGGTGTACCACATAGTGGTTAGACAATCATATACTTTACAGAGTAATCCCCGTGATATTTCAAATACCCCACTGGCCCTTACATCTCTATATATAAAGAGGTAGTATGCAAATTAGGCCGGGACTCCGTAATGGGTCACGACCAGATAGGAGGAGGTTGCACGCAGGTGAGACCCGAAGCAGAGACGGAGACAGAGGCGGAGGGGCCTGCCCGAGCCGGCATGGTGGCTCGGGAGGCCCCAGAATGGGCACAGGCAGGGGAGCCAGCGCTGCACTCATGGCAGCCTTGGGTTCAGGCAGCCTTGAGCCACGGCAGCTGTGAGGCCTGGAGTTCAGGCAGCTGTGAGCCCTGGCGGCTGCAAGGCCTAGGGCTCAGGCAGCCGTGAGCCCGGGCAGCTGTGAGGCCTGGAGCTCAGGCAGCTGTGAGGCCCAGGACTCAGGCCTTGCAGCCCCTGTGGCTGGCAGTGGCAGCAGTAGCAGCGGAATAATTGGGGCGGCACCTTCCCTGATCAGCCAGGTCGCCTCCCACAGAGGGAGTCCAGACTGTGGCTTAAGCCCGCTCTCCTTGAGGAGCGGGCCAAAGCCGTCAGTAGGACAATCCCCTGAGGGCTCCAGGACTGTGAGAGGGAGCAGGCCAGGCTGAGAGGCCCTCTCTCCAGTGCACGAATTTTTGTGCACCAGGCCTCTAGTAGCTATTATAATATTTTTTATTTACTTATGTATTTTAATAAATTCTTTATTGATTAAATTATTACATATGTCTCCTTTTTTCCATTGACATCTCCCTGGCAACCCCCATTTCCCATCACATGTCCTCACCCCACTAGTGTCTGTGTCCACTGGTAATGCTTATATGGATGCATACAAGTCCTTTGGTTGATCTCTTACCCACCCCCCCTACTGTGCCTTCCCACTGAGGCTTGACAGTCAGTCCTATGCTTCTCTGTCTCTGGATCTATTTTTGTTCATCAGTTTATGTTGTTCACAATATTCCACAAATGAGTGAGATCATGTGATATTTATCTTTCTCCGACTGGCTTATTTCGCTTAGCATAATGCTCTCCGGGTCCATCCATGCTGTTGCAAATGGTAAGAGTTCCTTCTTTTTTTACAGCAGCATAGTATCACATTGTGTAGAGGTACCATAGTCTTCTAATCCACTCATCTGCTGATGGGCACTTAGGCTGTTTCCAAATTGTAGCTATTATAAATTGTGCTGCTATGAACATAGGGGTGCATATATCCTTTCTGATTGGTGTTTCTGTTTTCTTGGGATATATTCCTAGAAGTGGGATTACTGGGTCAAATGGGAGTTCCATTTTTAATTTTTTGAGGAAACTCCATGCTGTTTCCCACAGAGGCTGCACCAGTCTGCATTCCCACCAGCAGTGCAGGAGGGTTCCTTTTTCTCCGCATCCTCTCCAGCACTTGTCGTTTGTTGATTTGTTGATGATTGCCATTCTGACAGGTGTGAGATGGTACCTCATTGTTATTTTGATTTGCATCTCTCAGATGATTAGTGACTTTGAGCATGTTTTCATCTGTCCCTTGGCCTTCTGTATGTCCACTTTGGGGAAGGGTCTATTTAAATCCTTGCCCATTTTTTGATTGGGTTATCTTCCTTTTGTTAAGTTGTATGAGTTCCCAATAAATTGTGGAGATTAAACCCTTGTCAGAAATAATATTGGCATATATGTTCTCCCATGCGGTGGGCTTTCTTGTTGTTTTGTTGATGCTTTCTTTGCTGTGCAGAAGCTTTTTATTTTGATGTAGTCCCATTTGTTCATTTACTCCTTAATTCCCATTGTCCTAGGAGCTGTATCAGTGAAGATATTGCTAAGACATATGTCTGCTATTTTGCTGCCCGTGGCTTCCTCTAAGATTTTTATGGTTTCCCTTATGTTTAAGTCCTTTATCCATTTTGAGTTTATTTTTTTTGTATGATGTAAATTGGTGGTCTAGCTTCATTTCTTTTGCATGTAATGGTCCAATTTTTCAAACACCATTTATTAAAGAGACTGTCTTGACTCCATTGTATGCTCTTGACTCCTTTGTCAAATATTAATTGAGCATAATGACTTGGGTCAATTTCTGGGTTCTCTGTTCTGTTGCATTGGTCTATATGTCTGTTCTTGTTCCAGTATCAGGCAGTTTTGAGGACAGTGGCTTTGTGATATAGTGATATCTGGTATTGTGATCTCTCCAACTTTGTTCTTCTTTCTCAAGATTGCTGCAGCTATTCAGGGTCTTTTTAATTTTATATGAATTTTTGGAGAGTTTGTTCTAGGTCTGTGAAATATGCCATTGGTAACTTAATGGGGATTGCATTAAATCTATAGATTGCTTTGGGTAGTATGATCATTTTAATGATATTGATTCTACCAATCAATGAAAATGGTATATTCTTCCATTTCTTTATGTCTTCCTCTATCTCTTTTTTCAATGTCCTGTAGTTTTCTGAGGACAGATCTTTTACCTTCTTAGTTAAGTTTATTACTAGGTAATTTATTTAATTATTTATTTTTTGGTGCAATGGTAAATGGGATTGTTTTTGCTTCTCTTTATGTGAATTCATTATTGGTGTGTAAAAAAGCCATAGATTTTTGGGTGTTAATTGTGTATCCTGCTACATTGCCAAATTCATTTATTAACTCTAATAGTGTTTTGATGGAGTCTTTAGGGTTTTCTTTGTATCATGTAATCTGCAAATAATGACAATTTTACTTCTTCTTTTCCAATTTGGTTGCCTTTTATTTCTTCTTCTTTTCTAATTGCTATGGCTAGCACTTCCAGTACTATGTCGAACAGTAGTGGTGATAATGGGCATCCCTCTTTGCCCATTGAATATGATGTTGGCTGTAGGTTTGTCATATAAGGCTTTTATTATGTTGGGATATGCTCCCTCTATTCCCACTTTGCTTCGAGTTTTTAACAAGAAAGGGTGTTGGATTTTGTCAAATGCTTTTTTGCATCAATTGATATGACTGTGATTTTTATCTCTGAGTTTATTTATCTCTGAGTTTATTACATTTATTAATTTGCAGATATTGTAACATCCTTGTATCCCGGAATAAATCCCACTTGGTAATGGTGTATGATCTCTCTAATGTAATGCTCGATCCAATTTGCTAGGATTTTGTTGAGGATTTTAGCTTCTATATTCATCAGAGATATTGGCCTGTAATTCTCTTTCTTTGTGGTATCTTTATCTGGTTTTGGCATTAAGGTAATGCTGGCTTCACAGAAAGAGCTTGGAAATGTTCCTTCCTCTGGAATACTTAGGAATAGTCTGAGGAAGATAGGTTTTAGTTCTTCTTTGAATGTTTGGTAAAACTCCCCTGTGAAGCAGTCTTGCCCAGGGCTTTTGTTTGCTGGAAGTTTTTTGATTACTGATTCAATTTCCTCCATAGTTATCAGCCTATTCAGATTTTTTTAAAATTATTTTTACAGATTGAGTTTTGGAAGGTCATATTTTTCTAGGAATATGTCCCTTTCTTTTAGGTTGACCAGTTTGTTGGAATAAAGTTGTTCATAGTATTTTTTTTTTAATCCTTTGTATTTCTGTGGGGTCTGTTGTTATTTCGACTCTTTCATTTCTGATTTTATTTGGATCCTCTCTCTTTGCTTCTTGGTGAGCCTGGTTAGAGGTTCATCAATCTTATTTATCCTTTCAAAGAATAAGCTCTTGGTTTCATTGATCTTTTGTATTTTTTTTGGGGGGGGTCTCTCTGTCATTTATTTCTGCTCTGATCTTTATTATTTCCTTACTTCTGCTCACTATGGGCTTTTCTTGCTGCTCTCTAATTCTTTGAGTTGTAAAGTTATATAATTTATTACAAGTTTTTCTTGTGTTTTTGTTGCTGTTGTTGTTTTGTTTGTTTTTTAAGGGTGGCCTGTAATGCTATGAACTTCCCTCTCAGGACTGCTTTCACTGTGTCCCATAGATTTTAGATTCTTGTGTTTTTATTGTCATTTGTTTCCATGATGTTTTAAATTTATTCTCTGATCTCTTTTGGTAACCCAATCATTGTTTACCAGCATGCTCTTTAGCCTCCAAGTGTTTGAATTTGTTTGTTTTCATTGTAGTTGATTACTAATATTATGTCATTATGATCTGAGAATTGCTTAATACGATTTCAATATTCTTGAATTTGGAGAGACTTTGCCTGTGTTCCAATATGTGGTCTAACTTTGAGAATGTCCCATGTGCACTTGAGAAGAATGTATATTCTATAGCTTTGGGGTGAGATGTTTTGCAAATGCCCATTAAGTCCATCTGATCCAGTGAGTCAATTAGGATTGCTGTTTCTTTGCTGATTTTTTGTCTACAAAGTCCCCTTCTATGATTGTATTGCTGTTGATCTTTCCCTTGATATCATCCTGAAGTTTTTTTATGTATTTGGGTGCTCCTGCTTTGGGTGCCTATATGTTTACCAGAGTTATATCCTCTTGTTGTATCAATCCCTTTAGTATTATGAAGTGGCCTTCCTTATTTTTTGTTATGGCCTTCACTGTGTGGTCTATTTTGTCAGATATGAGTATTGCTACCCAACTTTTTATCATTTCCATTTGCCTGGAAAATATTTTTCCATCCCTTCACTTTTAGTCTGTGTGAGTCCCTTGTTCTGAGGTGGGTCTCTTGTAGACAGCATATATATGGGCCATTCAGCCACTCTATGTCTTTTGATTGGAGCATTTAGTCCATTTACATTTAAGGTTATTATTGATAGCTACTTGTTTGTAGCCATTTTTATTCATTATGCCTGTGTTCCTTCTTGCCTTTCTATTTCTTCTTCTTACAACAGTCCCTTTAACATTTCTTGCATTGCTGGATTGGTAGTGATAAACTCCCTTAGCCTTTTTTTTTTTGTCTGTGAAGCTCCTGATTTCCCCTTCAATTTTGAATGATAGCCTTGCTGGATAGAGTATTCTTGAATTCAGTCCCTTGCCTTGCATCACTTTGAATACTTCATTCCATTCCCTTCTGGCCTGGTGTGCTTCTGTTGAGAAATCATTTGATAATCTAATGGGAGATCCTTTGTAATAACTCTCTGTTTCTCTCTTGCAGCCTTTAAGATTCTCTGTCGTTAATGTTTGCCATTGTAATTAAGATGTGTCTTAGTGTGTGTCCTTGTGGGTTCATCTTGTTTGGGACTCTGTGCTTGTGTGACTTTTTTCTTCCCCAGATCAGGGAAGTTTTCTGTCATTATTTCTTCAAATAGGCTTTCTAATCCTTGCTCCTCTTCTTGTCATTCTGGCACCCACATTACATATGTTACTTTGTTTCATGTTGTCCCAAAGCTCCCTTAGGCTCTCCTCCTGCTTTCTAATTTTTTTTTTTCTCCAATTGCTGCTTAGATTGGGTGTGTTTTTCTGCCCTATCTTCTAATTCGCTAATTTGGTACTTTGCTTCTTGTAGCCTACTGTTTAAACCTTCCATCATGGTTTTATTGTAGCTGTATTGCTTTTTATTTCCTCTTGATTCTTACATGTTATTGGTTTTCTCATCCAGCCTGTTTAGGAACTTACTCTGAATTCTTTTTCTGACATATTACATGCCTCTGTTTCATTTAGTTAATTTTCTCACGACTCCTTTCATTTGGGGGCTGTTTCTTTATCTCCCCATCTTTGCTCTCACAGACGGGTCCAGGCACCAAGACGTGCAGTGCCTGGGGCCGACGTTGCAGGCTTGGCAGGCAGTGAGCGTAGTCTGAGTCTGGCCAGTGGGACACACGGTGCCCAGGAACTACACAGTGGTCTGGCGGGTG
This sequence comes from Cnephaeus nilssonii, assembly GCF_951640355.1. NCBI lineage: Eukaryota > Metazoa > Chordata > Mammalia > Chiroptera > Vespertilionidae > Cnephaeus > Cnephaeus nilssonii. Next base: position 59,979,309 of record NC_137072.1, on the reverse strand, counting down.
GGGGACACACTCTGGGACTCATAGGAGCCCATGTCCAGGGAGGCTGGAATCCTGGTGTCTGTGGATCTGCACCTGAGGTAGCAGGTCTTTGGTCGGAGTCCCTGTAGGGTCTGGGGTGGTGTCCGAGGCCAGTCTGGGTGGTAGTGAGGCTGGGCCTCTTCAAGATGGCATAGTTTCTGTCAGAGCTGGCCCCCCAGGGTGTTATTTCAGCTGTATCAGGGGCTCTCTATCTAGGAGATCCCGGTCCGCCAGCCCCCAAAAGTCCTGCAGGACCTAGCTGTCACACACACACAGACACACACACACACACACACACACACACAGACACACATCCACACACTCCTCTTTTGCTCCCTCACTCACTCATATTCTCTTCCTCACTGCTGTCCTGCCAGCCGCCATCTTCCCCGCCTCCAATAAATTTTTTTCTGTCTTCCTCTTTCTAAAGAAAAAGGATCTTTAGAGCCTGCCCCCTTGTGTTAAAGGGACATTTTCCAAACTGGTTTGTTTTGTATCTCTTGTTGGACCCCTTTGTGACAAACAGATGGGAGGTTTTCATTTTAAGGTCTTTGCACTTAGTTTTCCTGAAACAGACCTCAAATTGTCTTTTTAAAACAATTCCACATGAACCTCGGAAGTTGTTGTGGGATGTGGTTGGGTCTTTTTCCTTTGCCTTTCTCCCTTTGTGTTACAAAAATACAAAACAAAACACAACGGAGGGGAGAGAAGGGGAGGGGAGAAAAAGGATGCTAATTTCTTTGTAGTTTGATAACACATTTTCTGAACTCTTTATGTCAACAAATATTAATGAGTACTTTGCACTAGGTTAGGTACTAAAGAAATCAATTCTGAGAAAGAAAAAACACTACCATTATCTTTATGGAATTTAAAGTCTAGTGAGATGTTTATATTTTTGTATTTACATACATATTATTTTGCTCTGAAGAACGTAAATATCAAAAGATGACATAAAGTTTAGCTCCAAGTTTGACAAAAATTTGTGAAACCAGAGATGATGTTAAAGATACTTAACAACCAGTATGGCCAGGGCATAATCAGAGGAGATACCAGTCACTCTGTGTGGTAGGCAGCTTCTCAAATGGCCCCAATGATCCCCATCACTTGGTATCCATATCCATGTGTAATCTCCTCCCCTTGAGTGTGGGCTGGATCTAGTAATTTGCTTTTAACCAATTCAATGTAGCAAAGCAATGTGATTGGGTTCTAATCTCATTTCTGAATTTAGGTTATAAAAGACTTGCAGAGTCCATCTTGCTTGCTTGTGTTTCCTCTCTCTCTCTCTGGCTCTTCTTACTTGCTCACTCTGATGAATTGCTGCTATTTATTTTGTTAGCTGCCATATGGAGAGGTCCACGTGGCAAGGAACTGAGGGCAGTTTCTGGACAACAGCCAGCAAGAAGGACCTGAAAACCTCAGGTCTACAACCCACAAGGAACTAAATCCTGCCAACAGCCATGTAAATGAGCTTGGAAGTGAACATTTCCCCAGTCAAGTCCTGATAGGCCTGTAGCTTCAGCCAACATCACAACTGCAGCCTTAGAAGAGACCTTAAGACAAAAGAAACAGCTGTGCTGGAATTCCTGACCAATGTTTATTCCCATGAGGCAATAAACATTGTTGTTTTACTCTACTATGTTTGGGGATAATCTATTATTCAGTATCAGACAAAAGGAATGGCATATCATATTAGTTAATGCTGCAAAATATCAGTTACTATTGGAAGACTTTAGCATGTCATTTTTAAAGCATCCCAGATCTGTTTCCTCTACTCCACAAAGCTTCATCTGTAACACAGAAATGTATACTGGCACCAAGCAGAGCACTCAATAAAGGAGAATCCAATTCCTGGTCAAGGCCCAAATCCTGAAAATTTAGAATTCTGCATCATAATCCTGTATCTCCCCAGCTCCTGAGCTTATTTTTGGCCTAGCTAATGCCCCCTGGGTCAGATTTCACAGACCTTAGGTTTTCTCTTCCAACAAGCTTTTGTGACCCTTCCCTCAGATAAATATACTCCCAGTTATTCCAAAATAACCACCCGTTCCAAGAACTGGCTTTGGTTTTCAAGGTTCCTGATCCCACTAGACCTTACCAGTGGAGATAAGTTATAAATGGAAGGAATCTAAGTTAAAATGCTTCTCAACCATTCGTTTCTGTCTCTATTTATCTGCACAACTTGTCCCTCAGGAACATCTTTGACCCAAACAACTTTTAGAATACTTAATAATTTTCAAGCAGGAGAAGTTTACCCCTGGTCATGGCTATATCCACTCTGGAAGAAGGGAGGGGGAGGGGAACGGACAAAACAGTTTTTGTTTTTTTTAAAAACCCTTTTGAACTTATATCTAATGCTCATATGAGGTTTGCCAGACTAAATAATCTCTAAATTTTCCTACTCTAAATTTTTACAAAATGATAATTACAACTGAAACGTTCAGAAGAAGGAGATATCTAGAAGGCTTAGTGGCATTATTCTCATACATTTCTGAAATTTTGTTAGATTTTATTTCAGGAGATATGGATTAAGCATCATGGAACATCAATTTAATAATGATCATACAACCTAATTAACATCTACACCACTGACAACTACTTTTTTGTACAATTGGAATATTTATTACAAAATAGTGTGAACATATCATCATTAGAAACTAAACATGCCAGAAGTCAGAATTTGCCTAATTGGAACACTTTGGCCCAGAAAGCAGTATAACAATATGTAAGCATATTCTGACATCTGGTGGTGAGTGCAGAATCCTACACTTTAAGAACTTAAAATGACATCACACATGATCTCACTCATTTATGGAAAATAAAGAACATTATAATCTGATGAACAAAAAGATAGATACAGAGGCAGTAAAGCATCAAACAAACTGTCAAATTACAGCGGAAAGGCAGTGGAGTGTTGGGGCCGGGGGGAAAGAGATCTAACGAAGGACTTGTATGCATGCATATAAGCACAACCAATGGACACAAGACACGGGGGGCGGGGAGGGGGGTGGGATGAGGGCATGTGACAGGGGTTAGGGTAGCCTGGGGGAAGGTAAATGGAGAAAAAAAAAGGGAGATATATGTACTACTATGTGTAACACTTTAAACAATAAAATAAAATTCAAAAGAAAAAAACAAAACAAACAAAAACAAAGTGATGCAAAGCAAGGGACTGAATCCAAGAATACTCTATTCAGCAAGGCTATCATTCAAAATTGAAGGGGCAATCAGGAGTTTTGCAGACAAAAAAAAAAAAAAAAGGCTAAGGGAGTTTATTACTACCAAGCCAGCAATGTAAGAAGTGCTAAAGGGACTATTATAAAAAGAAGAAATAGAAAGGCAAGAGGGAACACAGACATAAAGAATAAAAATGGCTACTGACATCACTGGAAAAATCCTCTAGACAAAAAAATCAGGAAAGAAATAGCAATCCTAAATGACTCACTACATCAGATGGACTGAGTCGACATCTGCAGAACATTTCACCCCAAAGCTACAGAATATACATTATTCTCAAGTGCACATGGGACATTCTCAAAGATAGACCACATATTGGAACACAGGCAAAGTCTCTCTAAATTCAAGAAGACTGAAATCATATCAAGCATCTTCTCAGATCACAATGGTATAATATTAGAAATCAACTACAATAAAAACAATTTAAAAAATTCAAACACTTGGAGGTTAAATAGCATGCTATTACCAAAGAGATCAAAGAAGAAATTAAAAGCAATTACAACGAAAACACAACTATCCAAAATCTATGGAGCACAGTGAAAGCAGTCCTGAGAGGGAAGTTCATAGCATTGCAGGTCTACCTCAACAACAACAACAAAAAGGTAATAAATTATCTAACTCTACAACTTAAAGAATTAGAAAGAGAGCAACAAGAAAAGCCCAGAGTGAGCAGAAGGAAGTAAATAATAAAGATCAGAGCAGAAATAAATGAAATAGAGACCAAAAAAACAATACAAAAGATCAATGAAACCAAGAGGTGGTTCTTTGAAAGAATAAACAAGATTGATGAACCTCTAGCCAGGCTCACCAAGAAGCAAAGAGAGAGGACCCAAATAAACAAAATCAGAAATGAAAGAGGCAAAATAACAACTGACCCCACAGAAATACAAAGGATTGTAACAACAACAAAAAATTACTATGAAAAACTCTGTTCCAAAAACTGGTCAACCTAGAAGAAATGGACATATTCCTAGAAAAATACAGCCTTCCAAAACTCAATCGGGAAGAATTAAAAATCTGAATAGGCTGATAACTATGGAGGAAATTTAATCAGTAATCAAAAAACTTCCAGCAAATAAAAGCCCTGCGCCAAACTGCTTCACAGGGAAGTTTTACCAAACATTCAAAGAACTAAAACCTATCCTCCTCAGACATTCCAAAATATTAGAGAGGAAGGAACACTTTCAAGCTCTTTCTATGAAGTCAGCATTACCTTAATCCCAAAACCAGATAAAGATACCACAAAGAAAGAGAATTACAGGCCAATATCTCTGATAAACATAGATGCTAAAATCCTCAACAAAAGCCTCGCAAATTGGATCGAGCATTACATTAGAAAGATCATATACCATGACTAAGTGGGATTTATTCCGGGGATGCAAGGATGGTACAATATCCGCAAATCAATAAACGTGATACATCACATAAACAAACTCAGAGATAAAAATCACAGTCATATCAATTGATGCAGAAAAAGCATTTCACAAAATCCAAAACCTTTCTTGTTAAAAACTCTCAGTAAAGTGGGAATAGAGGGATCATACCTCAACATAATAAAAGTCATATATGATAAACCCACAGCCAACATCATACTCAAAGGGCAAAAACTAAAACCATTTTCCCTAAGAACAAGAGCTAGACAGGGATCACCACTACTGTTCAACATAGTACTGGAAGTGCTAGCCATAGCAATTAGAAAAGAAGAAGAAATAAAAGGCATCCAAATTGGAAATAAGAAGTAAAACTGTTATTATTCGCAGGTGACATGATATTGTATATAGAAAACCCTAAAGACTCCATCAAAACACTATTAGAGTTAATAAATGAATTTGGCAATATAGCAGGATACACAATTAACACCCAGAAATCTATAGCTTTTTTTATACACCAATAAGGAACTCACAGAAAGAGAAACCACAAATACAATCCCATTTACTGTTGCACCAAAAACATTAATAAACACAGGAATAATCTTAACTAAGGAGGTAAAAGACCTGTCCTCAGAAAACTACAGGACATTGAAAAAAGAGATAGAGGAAGACATAAAGAAATGGAAGAATAGCCGAAACCGGTTTGGCTCAGTGGATAGAGCGTCGGCCTGCGGACTCAAGGGTCCCAGGTTCGATTCCGGTCAAGGGCATGTACCTTGGTTGTGGGCACATCCCCAGTAGGGGGTGTGCAAGAGGCAGCTGATCGATGTTTCTCTCTCATCGATGTTTCTAACTCTCTATCCCTCTCTCTTCCTCTCTGTATAAAATCAATAAAATATATTTAAATAAAAAAAAAAAAAGAAATGGAAGAATATACCATGTTCATGGATTGGTAGAATCAACATCATTAAAATTTTCATACTACCCAAAGCAATCTATAGATTTAATGCAATCCCCATTAAGTTACCAAATGGCATATTTCACAGACCTAGAACAACCTCTCCAAAAATCATATAAAATTTAAAAAAAGACCCCGAATAGCTGCAGCAATCTTGAGAAAGAAGAACAAAGTAGGAGGGTCACAAATCCAGATATCAAGCTATATTACAAAGTCATTGTTCTCAAAACTGCCTGGTAGTGAAACAAGAAGAGACATATAATATAGACCAATGGAACAGAACAGAGAATGCAGAAATTGACCCAAGTCATTATGCTCAATTAATATTTGACAAAGGAGGCAAGAGCATAAAATGGAGTCAAGACAGTGTCTTCAATAAATGGTATTGAGAAAATTGGACAGATACATGCAAAAAAAGAAAACTAGACCACCAACTTACATCATACACAAAAATAAACTTAAGCCCTAACCGGTTTGGCTCAGTCAATAGAGCATCGGCCTGTGGACTGAAGGGTCCCAGGTTTGATTCTGGTCAAGGGCATGTACCTTGGTTGCAGGCACATCCCCAGTATGGGGTGTGCAGGAGGCAGCTGATTGATGTTTGTCTCTCATTGATGTTTCTAACTCTCTATCCTTCTCCCTTCCTCTCTGTAAAAATCAATAAAATATATATATTTTTAAAAACGTCAAATGGATAAAGGACATAAACGTAACATGGGAAATCTTAAAAACCTTAGAGGAAGCCATGGGCAGAAAAATATCAGACATATGTCGTAGCAATATCTTTACAGATAAAGCTCCTAGGACAATGGAAATTAAGGAGAAAATAAACAAAATAAAAAGCTTGTGCACAGCAAAAAAACAAACAAACAAAAAAAAAACACACACAAAAAAAACCCCATCAACAAAACAACAAGAAAGCCTATTGCATGGGAGAACATATTTGCCAATGGTATATCTGATAAGGGCCTATTCTTTCACTTCTAGGAATATATCCCAAGAAATCAGAATCACCAATCAGAAAGGACATATGCACCCCTATGTTCATAGCAGCACAATTTACAATAGCTAAGATTTTGAAACAGCCTAAGTGCCCATCAGCAGATGAGTGGGTTACAAAACTGTGGAATACTATGCTGCTGTAAAAAAGAAAGAAGTCTTAACATTTGCAACAGCGTGGATGGACATGTAGAGCATTATGCTAAGTGAAATAAGCCTGTCGGAGAAAGATAAATATCATGTGATCCCACTCATTTATGAAATTTAATGAACAACATAAACTGATGAACAAAAATAGAGCCAGAAACATAGAAGCACAGTCAAACTTCAGAGGGAATGCAGGGCCAGGGGAGAGGGGAGGGGCCAGGGCGGGGTAAGAGATCTACCAAAGGACTTGTATGCATCTTTATAAGCATAACCAATGGACACAGACACTAGGGGGGAGAGGGCATGTGCTGGGGGGTGGGGGTGACCAGGGAGAGGTCAATGGGGAAAAAAAGGAGACATGTAATTCTATATGTAATACATTAAACAATAAAGAATAAAAAAAAGAAGAATCAGTGCCCATCAGTATGTGACTGCTTAAAGAAATGATACGTATAGTAGAACAGTGTGCAAGGGCAAGAAGAATTAAATGAGTGAAGCTCTTTTTTTTTTTTTTTACACAATATGCAAAATGATTTTATTAGTTACATTATATAATATTCATTTTTTTCTAATAAATTTTTATTGTTCAGATTATTACAGTTGTTCCTCTCCCCCCCCCCCATAGCTCCCGTCCACCGGTTCCCACCCCACCCTTTGCCCTTACCCCACCCCCACTGTCCTCATCCACAAGTGTACAATTTTTGCCCAGTCTCTTCCCACACTCCCCACACCCCTTTCCCCCAAGAATTGTTAGTCCACTCCCTTTCTATGCCCTTGATCCTATTATATTCACCAGTTTATTCTGTTCATCAGACTTTTTATTCACTTGATTTTTAGATTCACTTGTTGATAGTTATATATTTGTTGTTCATAATTTTTATCTTTACCTTTTTCTTCTTCTTCCTCTTCTTAAAGAATACCTTCAGCATTTCATATAATACTGGTTTGTCGGTGATGAATTCCTTTAGCTTTTTCTTATCTGTGAACCTCTTTATCTGACCTTCAATTCTAAATGATAGCTTTGCCGGGTAATCTTGGTTGTAGGTTCTTGCTATTCATCACTTTGAATATTTCTTGCCACTTCCTTCTGGCCTGCATAGTTTCTGTTGAGAAATCAGCTGAGTGTCATATGGGTACTCCCTTGTAGGTAACTGTTTTTCTCTTGCTGCATTTAATATTTTCTCTTTGTCTTTTGCCCTTGGCATTTTAATTATGATGTGTCTTGGTGTGGTCCTCTTTGGATTCCTTTTGTTTGGGGTTCTCTGTGCTTCCTGGACTTGTAAGTCTACTTCTTTCACCAGGTAGGGGAAGTTTTCTGTCATTATTTCTTCAAATAGGTTTTTAATATCTTGATCTCTCTCTTCTTCTGGCACCCCCATAATTCAGATGTTGGTACTCTTGAAGTTGTCCCAGAGGCTCCTTACACTATCTTCATATTTTTGGATTCTTTTTTCTTTTTGCTTTTCTGGTTGGGTGTTTTTTGCTTCTTTGTATTTCAAATCTTTGACTTGATTCTTGAGATCCTCTAGTCTACTGTTGGATCTCTGTATATTATTCTTTATTTCAGTTAGTGTATGCTTAATTTCTAGTTGGTCCTTTTTCATATCCTCGAGGGTCTCACTAAATTTATCGGCGGTTTCTAGAAGATTCTTGAGTAACCTTGTAACAGTGGTTTTGAACTCTATATCCAATCGTTTGCTTTCCTCCATTTCTTTCATTAGTGACCTGTTTCTTTGTCTCCGCATTTTGGCTGCTTCCCTGTGTTGATAATATGATTTTGTGTGCTAGGTGTCCTATAGGGTCCAGTGGCTCAGCCTCCCCAGTTACCTGAGGTGGACACTCTTGGTGCACCCCTTTGTGGGCTGTATGCACAATCTTGTAGTTAAGCCTTGATTGTTGTTGGTATCACAAGGATGAATTGACCTCCAGGCCAATTGGCTCTGAGGATCAGTTGTGTCTATGATGGGAGAACTTCTGTGTTGGAGACACCCTTATGGGGCAAGACTTGCTTCATTGGGGCTTTGGTGCTCACTGACTCTGCCCCTTGAGTGTGTCTCTTATGGATCTGAAGAGTTGTAGTCTGGATAGTCTCTCTCTGACCACTGGGTACACTGGCTCTTGGTTCTCCAAGGAGAGAGGCCACCCAGCAGGAGCTATAGAGAGATCTGCAGATTCCTTCTCTTTGTTTGGGGTTTGGAGGTGCCCAGATGAGGCCCAGCTGTGAAGCATTGCAAGCTGCTGTCAAGGTCTGGGTCTTCTTTTGGAGGCTCTGGGGCTCTTTGACCCAGCTGCAATACGTTAGGTTTCAGATTGCAAAGGGCCAGGCCATTCATATGCAAAAGCCTCTGCGCACAGCTTGGGTGGGGTTGTAAATTGGGTTGGGCCTGGTCTCAGGGAATCACCAGGGTGGAGCAAACAGCAATGGCTGACCATCAGCCCTGCCTGGAGAAGTCCCGTGTCTCTGTATCCTGCGGCACCACGCAGGAACAATGATCGCTGCCAGCACCTGTGAGAGAAAGCCGCCCTCGAGTTCCGCCTGATGCCAGACAGTCCAGTTTCTCCCCGTATGAGTCTGGATCCCCAGTCTTGCCCGGAACTGGAGTTCAGAGCAGTCAGGAGCTTGTATCTCCCTCCCGAATGAAAAAGACAACAGCGTACTCAGTTGCCAGCCCTTTCCACGTGCGCGCCTCTGTATCTCTACACTTCACTTCTGCACCTCCGCCCCTCCTCTGAGTCTCAGTGTCCTTTTCTCTTTCCTTCTAGTTGTATAATTTCCACTCAGCCAGCCTTCCCATGTTTCTGGATGATACCCATTTTGTCTTTTAGTTGTAGTTTTGAAGTGGTTGTGCGAGGAAGCAAATTCAGGTGTTTACCTATGCCGCCATCTTGGTTTCTCATGAGTAAAGCTCTTTATGCAATATGAAACAATCTCCAAAGTATTATTAATTTTTTAAAATATTCATAACAGTGTGCATGTTGTCTTATATTTATGTTAAATGGACAAAACAACATAAACATATATTAATCAGATATGTTTGCCATAACATATCAGAAACTAGTCTAGTTTCTTGGAGGAGAATATTGTTTCTGGGAGTGAAAATGAATGACCAGGGGACAGGGTTTAGAGGGAGAGACTTTTTACTGTATATCTTCCTGTATTTTGAACCATGTAAGTATATTAACTATTCAATAATTATTTAATAACAGAGGCCCGATGCATGAAGATTCGTGCAAGAATGGGCCTTCCTTACCCTGGCTGCTGGCACTGCCTTCGCTCTGGCTGGAGCCGCCTTTCTGCCTTTCCGCCTTCCCACGCTGCCCAGAGGTCTGGAGCAGCTGGGGCAGTGCGGAACGCCTGCATCGTCACCATGGTGATGACACAAGTGTCCCGCCCTGCCCCCGGCTGCTTGGCACCTGCATATGCAAATTAAACCACCATCTTTGTTGGGTTAATTTGCATACTCACTCCTGATTGGCTGGTGGGCATCACGAAGGTATGGTCGATTTGCATCTTACTCTTTTACTAGTGTAGATTACAAATGTAATATGCTTTTACATAACCCTAACTTCAAACAGCTATTATCCAATCATTGTTAGGAAAAAGATCAGAACACTGATTATGACAAAATCAAAATATTTCAGTTGGTCACACTTTGGCCTCCAAATAAATAGGAATAGGATTCTGTATTCTTCAACAGATTAAATTAATTATCTGGAGGACTACTTGTATCTAAATCAGTTTGATCCAGTTTTACTTGATGCTGAGTATGTAAATGAGTTCTAACAAATCTCTAACTTAATAAACATCTGATATTAATAACATTAAAGCTCTTGTTGGTTCAGGTACCATCTTTCTGCCTTTTTTTTTTTTTCAGTGAATGAATTTTTTTTTATTGTCTAAAGTTTTACATATGTCTCCTTTTTCCCCTATTGACCCCATCCCACCCCCCCAGCCATTCCCACCCTGGGCAAGCCCCCTCTTTGGTTGCTCTCTAACCACCCCTTGCAACCTCCCATGCCATTTGTCTCTGGATCTATTTTTGTTCATCAAATTATGTTGATTATTATATCCCACATATGAGTGAGATCATGTGATATTTATCTTTCTCTGACTGGCTCATTTCACTTAGCATAATGCTCTCCAGTTCCATCCTTTCTGCCATTTTAAAAAATGTATTTTTATTGATTTCAGAGAGGAAGGGAGAGGGAGAGAAATGTTAATGATGAGAGAGAATCATGGATTGGCTACCTCCTACATGCCTCCTACTGGGGATTGAGCCTGCAACCGGACAAGGTGCCCTTGACCAGAATCGAACCCGGGACCTTTCAGTCCGCATGCCGATGCTCTATCTACTGAGCCAAACCAGCTAGGGCTTTCTGCCATTTTGCTTATAAACCTTTTGTGTCTAACTTTTTAAAGGACTTAACTCCAGAGTTGTTCTATAAGAATCTTACCCTTCTACAGTTTATCTTCTCCTAAATATAAGGAGATAACTTCTACAAGGTAAAAATGCAAGATTGGCTCTTTAGTTTTCAGAACAAAATATCATTCTGTCATCTACATACCTAGTAACTACCAGAGCAAATAGCTGTTTTTTAATTAACACAAATACCTGGCCTGCAGAGGTCTGAACTGTCCTTATCAGAAGTTGATACATGTTCTTTAGAGGAACAAATGCAAAGTGCTTCTCAAACATTTGCAATGAAGGATTCTTCTTTGCAGGGGGAGTGGCTTTGTAATCATGGGAAGATATGGGGGCTGAAGCAAATTGCAAAAGTACAGAATTTCTTTGAACTTTCAAGTTTAACTTTTAAGACTCCTCACAAACTTTACACTCTATTTTGTAATTCATCTTGTTTTAGTACAGAAAGGCTTTTTCAGTATAGAAAATGATGAAAATTCCAAGTTCTCCCTTGGAATATTTCCCTCCCAAATCTTTTAGACTGTGTTGCTATTTATTATATAGTTTGCCATTCTCTTATCATACTGCTGTAGATTGAAAGCATGAATGTAGAGAATACGAAGTAATTTTTTTTCAAATTATCCAGGTTTTAAATAAAATTATAACTATAAGGCAATATACCTCTCAAAAATGAAGAGATATAATTTATCTTTTTATCATGCATTGTACTACGTTAATCTTCAATGGTTTTACATGCTTAATTTTATCACTTCAAAAGTAATTAACACCCCATAATAGGCTACACATACTATTTTTATTTATTTATTTTTTTTTGCTATTTCCACTGAGCTTAGGGAGGCAATCAAGGTATCCAATGAATTCATGATTGACCTCAGCTGAGAGAAACCAAAAAGAGTTCTCTCTTCCTTTAAAATGTATTCACTGTCAATTGAACTATTAGTATCAGAACAGTGTATTTCAGCACTCAAAACTAGAAATCATTCCAAACTGGAAACCTCAATAATTAAAGTGAATGCACATAGTAATTACTTAATGTTGTATGTGAGAACTGTGGAAGCCATAGTTAAAACAAGACTTGACTTACCATTCTTTGTCAAGTACTCCACGATATTCCCCACTACAGCTGGAATGCCATTCTCCGTGAGTCCCTGCTGTTGAAGGTCTTGGAGGCTGACGCCAAATAACTTTTTATAGGTAGAATTCTTCTGCTCACTTAGTGGCACTGCCACTATCTTTTTCATGTCTTCTTTCAGCCGAACTGTGGCTTTACTTTGCTTAAAAGAGCGTAAGAAAAAAGAGCAGTCAGTCATTTTTACCACAGGAGGTTGCATGGTTACAACACACACACCTGAATTAAAATGTAAGCTTTTGAAAACAGATAGCAGTAGTCTTCACTTATTTTTACTCCAACTCAAAATCTCTAACATCTCTCATGTGTTGCTCAGTGTTACAAATGGCTCAGTGTTACCACTGACGTCACGGTTAAAAGGAGTGAAAAATAATGAGAAACCTAAAGCCACAACGTAACTGTAGCTAAGGGAGGGAGCAATACAGTGCAGTATCTAAGATATATTACTACAGTAACCCAGGGTTGTGACTGGTTAAAAGGCAAATAAAACATTTGTACGAACATTGAAACTTCATGCAGATCCTGAAACAATAGAAGGTTTCTAAAGATAAAAATTTATCTAGATGCCATTTAAGGCAGCTTTAATTTGCAAAGTTAGGATAGATATGTATATAAAAATGTGGAGTAAACATTTATTTCTCTGACATGATTATACCTGTGAAGATCTCAGCAATATTTTGTCATATAAAATCAACACAATTCTCTTTGAGGTTCAAAATGCCACATCTCTGAAACAGCATAATTTTAGGTAGTCACAATTTTAAAAATTCCAATAAGACTGTTCATATTATAAATATAAAATGCAATTTACATTCAATTAATTCAAGTTACCAACACAACAAAAAAAATTCATATAAATGTATTTTTTTTCCTTTTAGCAGAAATTTGTCCCCCAAGGAAGTGTCATAAGAGATAAATGTTAACATGGTTTAATATAACTAAGTGATCTTTTAAAAGCATGTGCATCTATAAGTCTACATACTGAAAAGAAAGATGGCAAAATGAAAACAATTTTATTTGGGGACAGATAGCAGGTTGGAGGAAACTCACTTTTTAAGAATAAATGTAGCAATTAATGAAAGTATTATAAGGGCAAGATTATGTAGTTGTGACATTCTAAAAGTAGAAATATTACTTCCATTTTAGAGTTGAGGAAGCAAAGATCAGAGTGTTAAGTAATTTGGTAAAAGTCACAGAACTAGTAAGAGTTCCATCCTATTCTAAGTCCATGTTCCTCTCCCTAATTTAGATTTGCATTAATGATATAGGGTAGTTGGTGTATAATTATAATAACACTAGAGGCCTGGTGCACGAAATTTCTGCATGGGGGAAGAGGGGTCCCCTCAGCCCAGCCTGCACCCTCTTCAATCTGGGACCCCTCTGGGGATGTCTGACTGCCAGTAGGACATCCGGCAGTCGGACATCACTCTCACAATCTGGGACTACTGGCTCCTAACTGCTCACCTGCCTGCCAGCCTGATCACCTCTAACCGCCTCTGCCTGCCGACCTGATCACCCCTAACTGCCTCTGCCTGCCGACCTGATCACCACTAACTGCCCCCGCCCCTGCTGGCCTGGTCACTCCCAACTCCGCCCCTTGCCGGCCTGGTCGCCCCCAACTGCCCTCCTCTGCCATCTTGGTCGCCCCCAAGGGAATTCACTTCCATTGCAGACATAATCCCAGCACTGGTCGGGGAGTACATGCAGAGGCAACCAATCAATATCTCACATAAATGTGTCTCTCTCTCTGTCTCTCCTCTCCTTCCACTTGCTCTAAAAAGAAAGAGAATTACAGGTCAATATCCCTCATGAACATAGATGCCAAAATCCTCAACAAAATTCTAGCGAATCGGATCCAGCATTACATCAGACAGATCATACACCATGACCAAGTAGGATTTATCCCGGGGATGCAAGGATGGTACAATATCTGCAAATTAATGAACGTGATACATCACATAAACAAATTGAGTGATAAAAATCACATAGTCATATCAATTGATGCAGAAAAAGCATTTGAAAAAATCCATCACCCTTTCTTGATAAAAACCCTCAGCAAAGTGGGAATAGAGGGAGCATATCTCAACATAATAAAAGCCTTATAGGACAAACCTACAGCCAACATCATACTCGATGGGCAAAACTAAAACCATTTCACCTAAGAACAGGAACAAGACAGGGATGCCCACTTTCACCACTACTGTTCGACATAGTACTGGAAGTGCTAGCCATAGCAATTAGACAAGAAGGGGAAATAAAAGGCATCCAAATTAGAAAAGAAGTCGTAAAACTGTCATTATTCACAGATGACATGATACTGTACATAGAAAACCCTAAAGACTCCATCAAAAAATTATTAGACTTAATAAATGAATTTGGCAATGTAGCAGGATATGAAATTAATGCCAATAAATCTATGGCATTTTTATACACCAATAGTGAACTTAGAGAGAGATAAAAACAAAACAAAACAATTCCATTTACCATTTCACAAAAGAAATTTACATACCTAGGAATAAACTTAACTAAGGAAGTAAAAGACCTGTACTTGGAAAACTATAGGACACTGAAAAAAGAGATAGAGGAAAACATAAACAGATGGAAGAACATACCGTGTTCATGGTTTGATAGAATCAACATCATTAAAATGTCCATACTACCCAAAGCAATTTATAGATTCAATGCACTCCCCATTAAAATACCAATGGCATATTTCACAGATCTAGAATGAACTCTCCAAAAATTCATCTGGAATAAAAAAAGAGCCCGAATAGCTAAAGCAATCCTGAGAAAGAAGAACAAAGTAGGAGGGATCTCAATACCAGATATCAAGCTGTATTACAAAGCCACTGTTCTCAAAACTGGCTGGTACTGGCACAAGAACAAATATATAGACCAATGGAATAGAATAGAGAACCCAGAACTCGACCCAAACCACTATGCTCAATTAATATTTGACAAAGGAGGCAAGAGCATACAATGGAGTCAAGAAAGTCTCTTCAATAAATGGTGTTGGGAAAATTGGACAGATATATGCAAAAAAAATGAAACTAGACCACCACCTTACACCATACACAAAAACAATCTCAAACTGGATAAAGGACTTAAACATAAGATGGGAAACCATAAAAATATTAGAGGAATCCACAGGCAGCAAAATATCAGACATATGCCAAAGAAATATCTTCACCAATACAGCTCCTAGAGCAATGGAAACTAAAGAGAAAATAAACAAATGGGACTACATCAAAATAAAAAGCTTCTGCACAGCAAAGAAACCATAAAAAAAAAACAATAAGAAAGTACACTGTATGGGAGAACATATTTGCCAATGTTATCTCCAATAAGGGTTTAATCTCCAACATTTATAGGGAACTCATACAACTTATCAAAAGGAAGATAAACAACCCAATCAAAAAATGGGCAACAGATCAAAATAGATACTTTTTGAAAGAGGACATAAGGAAGGCCAAGACACATATGAAAACATGCTCAAAGTCACTAATCATATGAGAGACGCAAATCAAAATGACAATGAGGTACCACCTCACACCTGTCAGAATGGCTATCATCAACAAACGACAAGTGTTGGTGAGGATGCGGAGAAAAAGGAACCCTAGTGCACTGCTGGTGGGAATGCAGACTGGTGCAGCCACTGTGGAGAACAGTATGGAGTTTCCTCAAAAAACTAAAAATGGAACTCCCATGTAATCCAGCGATTCCACTTACAGGAATATATCCCAAGAAACTAGAAATACCCATCAGAAAGAATATATGCACCCCTATGTTCATAGCAGCACAATTTACAATAGCTACTATTTGGAAACATCCTAAGTGCCCATCAGCAGATGAGTGGATTAAAAAACTGTGGTACATTTACACAATGGAATACTATCCTATTTAAGAAAAGAGTAATATGCAAATTGACCATCACTCCAACACACAAGATGGCTGCCCCCATGTGGACACAAGATGGCCACCACAAGATGGCCAGCAGGGGGAAGTCAGTTGGGAGGGACCAGGCCTGCAGGGGAGGGCAGTTAGGGGTGACCAGGCCAGTAGAGGAGGGAAGTTGGGGGCGACCGGGCCTGCAGGGGAGGGCAGTTGCAGGGGACCCAGTCCTGCAGGGGAGAGCAGTTGGGGGGGGGGGACCAGGCTTGCAGGGGAGGGCAGTTAGGGGTGACCAGGCCTGCAGGGGAGGGCAGTTGGGGGAGACCAGGCCGGCAGGGGAGGGCAGTTAGGGGTGACCAGGCCTGCAGGGGAGGGCAGTTGGGGGCAATTGGGCTGGCAGGGGAGCAGTTAGGCATCAATCAGGCTGGCAGGGGAGTGATTAGGGGGTAATCAGGCTGGCAGGCAGAAGTGGTTAGGGGCAATCAGGAAGGCAGACAGACAAGCAGTTGGGAGCCAGCAGTCCTGGATTGTGAGAGGGATGTCCGACTGCCTGTTTAGGCCCGATCTGACCGGGATCAGGCCTAAACGGGCAGTCAGACATCCTTCGAGGGGTCCCAGATTGGAGAGGGTGCCGGCTGGGCTGAGGGACACCCCCTGCACCCCGTGCACGAATTTTGTGCACCGGGCCTTTAGTGCTGCTATAAAAAGGAAGGAACTCCTACCATTTGCAACAGCATGGATGGACCTGGAGAGCATTATGCTAAGCGAAATAAGCCAGTCGGAGAAAGATAAATATCAGATGATCTCACTGATATTTATTTTTTTATCAAAATCATTTAGAAAGCTAAGATAATGCATTCACTATGACTGTACAAGTATTTGATGATTTGGGACCACCCAGTCTCCATGCTACTTTTTTCCAGTAATAAATCCTGACTGCTTTTTTGGGATTGACTCCACCCTTGTCGTGAGCAGCTTTGATGATATTGCCACTCAAAACGACCATCCTGCCTTTAGCAACGGTTGGGCTCGGGGTCTCCACCAGGCCAATCAGACCCCTTTCTCCTGCGGGCGGCTGAATCTTTATTTTTTTAAAAATATTTTTATTGATTTTAGAGAGTAAAATAGAAACATCAATGAGAGAGACACATTGATTGGCTGTCTCCTGCAAGCCCTCAACTGGGGATCAAGCCTGCAACCCAAACATGTGCCCTGGTTGGGAATCGAACCAGGAACATCTTGGTTCATGGGTGGAAGCTCAACCACTGAACCATACCAGCTGGGCAAGGCCACTGAATCTTGAGTGGACTATCACAAGGCCAGAAAACTGGCTGGAGCTAACTGACTCCAACTACAGTGCTCACAGGATGGGTACATTAACTAAGCATTAGATTAACTCTTGCCACCTAAATCACTGGTGCTGCTTTGTCCTTTAGCTGCCCTTTCTGACCCTGGTTCTCCAGCTGTGCCTTCCATGTGGCGATCCACTCTATTTCTGTTCAGTAACACACACACACACACACACACACACACACACACACACACCACACCAATTGATAAAAGTTAAAGGAGTTAAAGGACAATTGAATTAGATAGGTAGGGAAAGGGGTGGAGGAAGGAGGAATCCTGGAGCTAGCTGAAACAAACAAAACAAAAAATGTGGTTTGCATCAAACAGGATAGGCAGAAAAACAGGATGGATAGCAGAAAAACAGGGTGTTTTGAAACAAGGATGTTTTTCTTGCAAGTGCAAAACAAATTGTTGTAAAAAGGCCAGGAACCAATCAGAGAACGGCCCAGCACAGACAGACCAAGAATGGGCCTTTAGCTGGTATAAGGGGAAGAGCAGAATGCTTTGGGGGGAAACCCATTGGACTCTCCCTCCTGAGTGGGGAGGCTGTGTTTGTTTGCAATAAACTCCTGCCTTGTTTGAATGCCTCTGGTCCCAGGCTTCATTCTTGGATTCCATGAGAGAAGACCCAGGAAAAATTCCTGCTCACCAATTCTGGTATCTAAAGTAGTTTTTTTTAAAATAAAGAATAATCAAGCAGATAAAAATTCAGACCTTTAGAAAAAAGAAAATCAGAATGGTAGCAATGGCTGACTTTTATGGAGTGTTTACTGACTACGTCATTCACAGCTCCAGATGCTTTCACTCATTAGATCCTAATAAAGAAACACTAGGAAGGGAGGTATCCTTGTGATTCCCGTTTTACAAAGGCACAGAGGAGCCAAGAAATGTGCTCCTGGTTGCATCAAGGATGTGGTGTAGCCAGGAGTCACTCGCAGGCAATCTGAGGGCAGAGGTCCGTGCTCCAAGCGTCTCCAAGCAGGAAGTGGGGAGAATTCAAAAGCATGTGCTGGGGAGTCCAGAGCGCTTGCTAGAACTGAGAAACCAAATTCTTACTCTTGTATCGAAGGAAGGTCATTTACATGTTTCTTGGTCTCCTTAAAATAAAGTAAGATATGCTCAGAAGCAACATCAAGATTTCTGATACTCGATCCCGAATAGAGGACACTTCTATCCTACCTAATAATAGACAAATATGCAAATTGACCATACCTCCGACACACCCACATGCCACGCCCACCATCCAATCAGAGCAAGTATGCAAATTAACCCAACCAAGATGGCTACAGCCACAGAGAGCAAGGTTTCCTAGGTAACAGAGGAAGCCAAGCTTTCCGCCTGCTCTTGCCAGGCGTAAGCCTCCACTCAAGCTACAAAGTTTCAATTATAGAAGGTAAACAAATTCAAACAGAAATGGCGGCAGAATGGAGCTTGAGAGAGCAGTCCAGGGTTGTCCCCGGCAACTGGGGAAGCAAAGCTTTCCGCACACCCTGGCAGGGCTCATCCGCTTAAGGCTACAAAGTTTCAATTATAACCCCAACAGAAATGGCTGCCGGCCTTGGAGGGAGCACCAGGCTTGGCTCCACTCCAGGCTACAAAGTTTCAATTGTAGAAGGAGAATAAATTCCAGATACCAGGGCCTCCGCTTGGGTTGCCAGGGGGCGTGGCCGGCCTGCAAACCACCACAGGCCCCTCGCTCAGGCCGCCCCACGCCCCAAGGGAACCCCCACCTGATCCGGGACACCCTTCAGGGCAAACCAGCTGGCCCCCACCCCTGTACCAGGCCTCTATCCTATCTAATAAAAGAGTAATATGCAGATTGATCATCACTGCAACACACAATATAGCTGCCCCCATGTGGTCAAAGATCATGCCCCCATGTGGACACAAGATAGCCACCACAAGATGGCCAGCAGGAGAGGGCAGTTGGGAGGCACCCGGCCTGCAAGGGAGGGCAGTTGTGAGAGACCAGGCCTGCAAGGAAGGGCAGTTGAGAAGGACCAGGCCTGCAAGGGAGGGCAGTTGAGAGGGACCAGGCTTGCAAGGGAGGGCAGTTGGAGGTGATCAACCCTGCAGGAGAGGGCAGTTAGGGGTGACCAGGCCAGCAGAGGAGGGAAGTTGGGGGCAAACAGGCTGGCAGCAGAGTGGTTAGGGGCAATCAGGAAGGCAGGCAGGCAAGCAGTTGGGAGCCAGCAGTCCTGGATTGTGAGAGGGCAGTCGGACATCCCTCGAGGTGTCCCAGATTGGAGGGTACAGGCTGGGCTGAGGGACAACCCCCCTCCGTGCACGAATTTTGTGCACCGGGCCTCTAGTCCATCTAATAAACAGAGTGAATTGCAGAAGCCTGGAAGTTTTATAACAGCTAACATTCACTGAGTGCTGACTTTGTGCCAGACTCTGTGACAAGCGCTTTAAATGTATCATCTCTAAATCTTCAAACAACCATATCAGTAGGCACACTTACTATTCCCGGTGGGACAGGAAAGCTAAGGCACAAAGAAAAGAAAACTTGCCTACGTTGACAGGACTAGAACTTTCTAGAGCTAGAATGTAGCCCTGGGTGCTCTGGCTCCAGTGCCTCTCAACCATGACATACCCTGCATCTCCCGAGCCTTCAGCCTTGGTGGTTGGGGGGCGGGGGGCGGCGAGGGACCAAGGGGCACAGAGCGACGTGCAGCTCTGTGTGCGCAGCCAAACACAAAATTGATTGTACACGACTGACACCAATGGTCTGTGTTTCCTGAAGGCAATCCTCCAAGAACTCACTGTAAGTACCACGAATTTAAGGTACTTCGAAGGACAATCAGATTACACCGCTGGGTAAATTCAGTGCGTGTTTTAAAATGCGTTGGAACTGGGCTAGGACCCATAAGTCTAACCAGGAATGTGTGGAATAGAAAGCCAATCCACCACCAGATAAAAGGGGTGCAAGGAAAGCACTAAATGAGCCTAAGCCATCTGGTTCCATAAAGCAATGAATCGCTCAAGGACTCATGGCGTGTGTCAAAAAGACCTGTGGGCCAGCTTCAACAGGCTCCTACGGGCCAAATTTGGGACATTTGGAGCACGGAGAGTAACAACTGAAATGGATTATAACATACTGTGTAAATAAAAATCCCTGAACCCACAGTGATCCTACGAACAGGGAGAGGGAGGGGGTTCAAAACGAAAGGTCCTCTTTACAGAAGCATGCCACAGCTAAACAAAGAAAGAAGGAGAGAATCAGAAAATCGCCACTTTCCATAAACCATGTAACAAATGATTCCATCAAGGATTATCAGTGAATACTAAAACATCAGGTGAAAGGTTGTGGTTGAACAGGATTTTCACAGCATCAAAGATCACATACATACTACTTGTAAGGGAAAAAATTCACTCTTAAAATTGACATCTGGGTGTAATCATGAAAATAAGTGTCCACCAATGGTTGAATGGATAAAGAAAGTGTGGGCCCTAACCAGTTTGGCTCAGTGGATAGAGTGTCGGCCTGTGGACTGAAGGGTCCCAGGTTCGATTCCGGTCAAGGGCATGTACCTTGGTTGTGGGCACATCCCCAGTGGGGTGCAGGAGGCAGCTGATTGATGTTTCTAATTCTCTATCCCTCTCCCTTCCTCTCTGTAAAAAAATCAGTAAAATATATTTTAAAAAGAAAATGTGGAATGTGTGTGTGTGTGTGGGGGGGGGGGGGGGGGGGCAAAAGTAGGTTTACAGCAGTTCATACGGAAAATAATACAATAATTAATAAATAATAATACAAGAATAAACTGTGTTTGGCAAACTCATAGCTGTTAACCTACTTTTGCCTACCATGGGTATATGAGTGTGTGTGTGTGTGTGTGTGTGTGTGTGTGTATAATGGAATATTATTTAGCCATAAGAACAAATGAAATCTTACCATCTGTGACAACCTCAATGGACCTCAAGAGCATTCTGCTAAGTGAATTAAGTCAGACAGAGAAAGATAAATACCACATGATGTCAATTACATGTGGAATCTAATAAAATATCAAGCTCATAGATACAGAACAGATTGGAGATGGCCAGAGGCTGGGGAATAGGAATAAAAATGGGTGAAGGGGGTCCAATTATAAAATAAGTCACAGGGATGAATGTAGAGCATGGTGAGTATAGTTAATACTGTATTGCGTATTTGAAAGTTGCAAAGAGTAAATTAAAAGTTCTCATCATCAGAAAAAATTGTAACTAGGTACGGTACAGATGTTAACTACAACTATTGTGGTGACCATTTTGCAACATATACAATATCAAATCATTATACTGTACACCTGAAAGTAAGTAATATAATGTGTGTCAATTACACCTCAATTTAAAAAATCATAATCTCAAAAGAGGTTAAGCTCTGAAAAATTAAGATCTGAGAATCTTTAAACATTCATTGAAAAGCTAGGTTTTAATGAATTACAATTTTTAAGATATTGATTTCTCTGTGCAAATATATATTCTTAAAAATATCTTGGATCACCTGTATTGCACTTACAAATAAGTCCAACTAATTTCTACAACTCAGATTAAAATTATTAAAAAGTAAAGTCCGGCTGGTGTGGCTCAATGGTTGAGCATTAACCTATGAACCAGGAGGCCATGGTTCGATTCCTGGTCAGGGCACATGCCTGGGTTGCCAGCTCGATCCCCAGTGTGGGGCGTGCAAGAGGCAGCGAATCAATGGTTCTCTTTCATCATTGATGTTTCTATCTCTCCATCTCCCTTCCTCTAGAAATCAATAAAAAAATACATTAGAAAAAAAAAAGAGAAAAGTCCTTATGTTATTTATTACTATTGAAATGTTGAGGAAACTATTAAATACAAATCCAATAAAAATCTGGTGAATTTTATCACTTCTTCTGAAACCACACAGATTAAAAAGAGGGTGAAGACAAGAAAAATAACAGAAATACTGTAAACTCCAGTTTGTGTGTAAGTGCTGCTGAAGGTGAAGATGGGGCAGGAAGCTCATGGCAGACACCCTGCCAGCAATGGAAGGAGTCTGCAAAGGACCAGCAGGCACCCAGCAGTGGAAGGTCTTTAAAATCTCTTACAAATATGTGTTATCTTAAAGACAGAGTACACTTTGAGAGGGAGCTGAACAAGGTTCACTTGCTTAGAGGAAGAGGAGAAAGAAGGTTCAGAAAAGACTCTAAAGGAGCAGAAACCAGGAAGCGCCAGGAAAAAGAAAACACCCTGCCCGTCTGGCATGGCTCACTGGTTTAGCGTGGACCTATGAACCAGTAGGTCATGGTTCGGTTCCCGGGCAGGACACATGCCTGGGTTGCGGACTCAATCCCCAGTAAGGGGGGTGTGCAAGAGGCAGCCAATCAATGATTCTCTCTCATCATTGATGTTTCTATCTCTCTCTCCTTCTCCCTTCCTCTCTGAAATCAATAAAACTATATTAAAAAAAGAAAGAAAACACCTAATAGTGAGTGCATTACCTTGGAGGGCAAGTTTATGAAGAAAAAAACATTGGAGGCCTCCTGACCCAAATTACCTATTGAGAGGCAAAGGAGAGGTGGGCAAAGGATATTTAAGAAAACCATCCTTTTGGTAGCAACAGAGAAATTTAAAAAGTTTTAAATTAAAATTTTAATTTAATTTAACAAGTGAGGAAGAAATGTTATGAGAGGAAGAAATGAAGAACTTGAAACAAACTCAAAAGGGAACACTAGGGGTTGAAACATTTCTAGATTTTAGATGAACTACCACATGGTTCAGAGGACACAACCAGAAAGCGAATGGTGGTTATCTGGAGACAGATTTTAAGACAGATAACGAAGAAATAACAGTCATTTCCAAAGATGAAATACAGGCACACCTCAGGGATACTGCGGGTACTGTTCGCGACCACCACAATAAAGTGAGTATCACAATAAAGCAAGTCGTAGTCTCTTTGCTGGTGGAGGGTCTTGCCTTCCATTAAAAAAAAAAAGCCACATCTGTGAAGCACAATAAAGTAATAAAGTGAAGTGCAATAGAATGAGATATGACTGTCCTTTTCCTCAGAATGTGGTCAAGTTCCTAGAGAAAAAAGATGGTTCCTGGTAAAGAACCTACCTCTTTCTTTGCACATCTGAGTAGCAATATAAGTAAAGTTGGTGACACACTCTAGTTTCCCTAGCAGCACTACCAACGTAGGACTGAGGAAAACAAGTGAGGAAGAGAAAGTTGGTTAGTCGATGCATACAGGAAATGAATATCTTTAAACCAGTCTGTGTCCCACTTCAAAAATCCATGCATGTACACACACATACACACACACTCCACAAATATTTGGTGCTCTGCTCTTTTCTCTGAGACTACCTTCAGCAGCAGGATACCAGAGCAGCTGCTACACATACGATATGTTTACCAAGCAGAAAGTCCCAAACTAAGAAAAATGTAAGAGCCCATATGCATGCATTTATACATGTGACTTCTCACTTTTCTGCCACAAACTTTTTTAAAAAGTTTTTTATCATCTATCTTTATTGCAGAAATACTGTTACAATTCCTCCTACAGTAAAACACTCGTATAAATCATATCAGAGTGAATAATCTTTTAAACAGTGTGATTTTTATGTCAACCTTAAGTGAAATCTTGCACATGCTTTGGATAGAAATGAAGGGATATATGGAGTTTCATACACGGGTCAGTCTGATTACAGTCAAGGTAAGATCAATGTATGCAGCAGGGCAAGAAGGAAGGATCCAATCAGACAATCAGAAACGACTGCCGATCTCATGACAAAAGGTCAATCTGCTGCCTCACTCTACACATTTCTGGCCCTTCTGTGTTTCTTTTACAAAGCTGGAAAAATGCAGACCAGTGTCCGTAGTAAAAGCTCAGTCACTTTACCCATACGCAAAAACAGATTTTGAAGGGAACTCTTTGAAGTGATATAGAGATGACCATCTGGATACTAAAAGCCTCAGAGCGAAAAGGAAGTCTGAAAAGTTCTAAGCATGAAGGAGTCACACTGCAGTTCACTGAGAAAATTCAATCTGTGGGGCTGGTGCACCATCTGGTGACCATTCAGGGCCTATGCGTCAAAATTGCCTGGGTATTTCTGGATATTTTAGGATGCCATCACAACCTACAGCAATTTGCAGGTCTTTCTGAAAAATTTAAAAAAAAAGGATTTGACCTAATTGTGATGATACACAGGTAGCAGTTAAGGTGACAATGAAGAGTAAGTATTTCTCACATAGTACCTCTAAGGAATAAAATGCCCCTCCCCCATACACCACCAACTTGAAATATAAATACAACTATTTATGCACTTTTCACATATCAAAATAAAAATTTTAATGGTAGCACTCTGTAAATCATAATTAACAATACTTGGTTATTGCAAAAGATTGTGTGTATACACCAACAGAATTGCTTTGGGGATTCATGCATTTCAGCCATAGAAATATACACATTTTTCCCCCCATGGATTTTTTTTTTTATCAGTGTTACTTGTTGATGCTACTGTATTATAGCAACTAGAAGTTTCCCAGTTGATATTTACTCAACCAAGTTTTTTCACCACCACTTTCAGCAACCATGCTGAAACAGAAATTCCAGAATTACTAAATGAAAACAAGAAAGGGAAGACAAAGATGTCGTACACATCCTCAGAGGTAATAAATTGATGTTTATTTTAATTCTTTCTCAATCTAGCCACAAGATTTCCCCCTGTAACTACAACTGAGAATTCGTATTGAACTCTTTCAGAACAAAATAGCCTAAAACGCTTGAGAGTGCTCTACCTTACATCAAGCTGACTTAACCGAGTAAACTCAGCGTGCGATTTCCTTCACCTTTTTAGGAAAGGGAAAGAGGACAAGAATGCTGAATGCCCCAAATACTGCGTAATAGATAGGAATTGAAGCAACAAATCCGCCCCCACCTCCTAGGAAGGAAAACAAAGTCACACAAACATCTCAACAAAACCAGGAGGGCAGAGGCCTTTCCAGCGCCTGGCGGGTCCAGGGAAGACAGGGGCGGCCTGTACTCACACAGATGGCGAGAGCTCCTGCCCCCATCCTCGCAGCAGTGTCTCGTGGAACGGATGAAGCCCAGATGCAAACATCAAAATGACAGCAACATACTGAAATTCCATCCAGTGGGTATGCTTTGATTTGAAAACCAGCTCCCAATCCGGAGGCCCCACCGTAAGCGCAGGGCAGCTCCTAACATTTTCGGAAGTGTGGTTCTGCTTCTCTTTCGGTTAAACCCACATGGCTGGGAGGGCTGCCTGCAGTTGAAATTTGATCCACAGCCTCTAGTATTGGCAAGGAGAGGGAGTCATGTGACAGGGTCTTAAGTCCTGACATCTTTTCTTAAACCTGACTTGTTAGATGCCACCCAGACAGGCTTCTTCCCTTTGTAAAAAGCCGATTAGCTGGTGGTATTCATTAATAGAACGAACAGTGCGGACAGCGAAAACACCAACTTGCTTCCTTGTCGCGACTCATTTCTAAGAAAAATTCACACATTTACACTCAGGTTTCCATCTGCAGGCGTATTCCTTCCTTTTTGGAGGCAGATTTCACTTCTGTGGCCCCCTAGAAACCAGTGAAATTCTATCAAAATCTTCCCTCCACTCTATTCTGTAAGACTTGTCCTACGTGAAAATGTTCTATTTTGTGTAGCTGTTACTTTACTGCTTCTAATTAGTTTCAAATTGTCTCATTCGCATATACTGGTGATAAGCATAAAACAACATGCTTCCAGACACCCATAATTCTACGTATGTGATTTTGGCTGGAAAACTGGCTTCTTTCAGGAACTTCCTACTCCACAAGCTGTGTCATAGAAAATATGACAGATTTTGTAAGTTCTAAATATTTGAACTAGTAGCTAAAATATCCATTTCATATAAGCCAGAAAGAAACTGTTCTATTTTTATATATATATATTTTTGCTACTTTTCTGTCTAGTCCTTTTTTTGCCGGCACACTTAAGATAATGCTGACCAATAGCACATGCGAAGTTTCACTTGACCCAATTTTAAAAGACTTAAATGGCCACAACAACAAAGACGTAATAAATTTGTTTTTTAAGGGCAGGCGGTGGAAGGAAAAGGGAAAACCGAAATTGGCTCCCACTTAAATACTTCCCTTCAAATCTTAATATTCCTCACGTATCTATAGCCAACCAACACAGCCTACAGCAGAGCCAAGAGAGCAAATTGTGTTGAGCAAGCCAGGGGGCACGAGTCCATTTTATTTCTCTACATACACACAAAACACGAGGTAGAAAGACACAATCCCAAGGCCATACCAATGGAGTGGGAGAACGGACATATTCTTCTCCATTAAAAAAGGTAGGGGGGTGCCCTAGCCAGTTTGGCTCAGTGGATAGAGTGCTGGCCTGAACACTGAAGGATCTCAGGTTCAATTCCGGTCAGGGGCATGTACCTCGACTGCAGGCCCCGGTTGCGGCAGGAGGCAACCAATCTGAGTGTCTCTCCCCCTCCCTTCCACTTCTCTAAAAAAAAAAAAAAAAAAAATCAATGGAAAAATATTCTCGGGTGAGGAGTAACAACAACAAAACAAGTAGGGGGTGGCCCTGGCCAATGTGGCTCAGTTGGTTGAGTGTCATCAGTGCACTGAAAGGTTGCCGGTTCGATTCCTGGTCAGGGCTCATGCCCAGGTTGCAGGCTCAATCCCCAATGGTGGTGATGGTAGTGGGAGTGGAAGGCAATCGATGAATGTTTCTCTCCCTCATCGATATTTCTCTATGTCTCTCCCTCTAAAAATTAGTAAAAACATATTTTTTTTAAAAAAGTAGGGGGTAGGTGGAGGTGGAAGAAGTAGTATTAGGGGGATAAATGGTGATGGAAAAAGTAAAATTAAAAAGAAAACATGTAAAAAAATTTTCTACTTCATCCTTAATACAGATTTTATCACTTCTGTTTCCTATTCACCCATTAAAAAACTAGGCTGATTATTAAAGAAAATGATCATAAAACAAACTTTTTCTAATACTTTAAAATTTTGACTTCTTTTTCTGATTATATAAGTACTAGAGGCCTGGTGCAGGGATTTGTGCACCGGTGGGGTCCCTCAGCCTGGCCTGCACCTTCTCGCAATCCAGACCTCCCTTCCCCCTCCCCGTCCCCCCCCGCCCCCCCCCCCCCCCCCCCCCGCTGGGATCGGGCCAAAACCGGCAGTCTGACATCCCCTGAGGGATGTAGTAGAGCACAAAGTGGCAGGTGGCCCAGTAGGAGCCCAAGCCCAGGCCAGGTGCCGCACTGTTCCCACTCATCCTGGCCCCGCTGCGCCTGCTGCTGCAGCTTAGTAGCGCTGCATTGGAGGTGGGAGAGGCTCGTGCCACCGCCCCAGCTGTGCTGGTCAGCCATGAGCCCAGCGTCTGGCGCCTATCAGTCAGCTGAGCAGCGTTCCTGCTGTGGGAGCTCACCGACCACCAGGGGGCAGCTCCTGCACTGAGCGTCTGCTCCCTGGTGGTCAGTGCGTGTCATAGCGACCGATTGAACAGTCGCTTAGGGTTTTATATAGATTGCCAGTTCACGATGAAAAGTAAAAGCCTAAAGGTTAGGTCATCTAGAGATGATAACCCAATCAGTATTTATTTATTACTTATACTGGGCCAGGCACTATGCTATATCATGTACAGAAAATGGTAAGGCATGATACCTTCTCTCCTGGATTATTCAATGGGAAAAGAAGGAATAAAAATAAGTTAACAAAAGTAAGTAAATACATCTTTTTGGTTAGTAAATGCAATGGTGTAATAAAGGAGTGAAGATGAAGTGAAAGAGAATAACTGAGGACAGCCAGAAACATTTAATATATCTATGCCCAGTCTCTTTTCTATGCTTTTTTAAAACATAATTTGATAATTTTCTATCCTAACTTTTTTGCACTTAACATTGTACCAGAGGCATGCTCACATATTGCTAAACACTATAAACAATTTTAATCATGTGTAATATTGCATTCTTTAGTCATTCTCCCATTTCTATTTTTTATTTTTTTTATTTTAAATATATTTTATGATTTCAGAGAGGAAGGGAGAGGGAGAGATAGAAACACTGATGAGAATCATTGATTGGCTGCCTCCTACACGCCCCCTACTGGGGATTGAGCCCACAACTCGGGCATGTGCCCTTGACCGGAATCAAATCCAGGACCCTTAAGTCCACAGGCTGACGCTTTACCCATTGAGCCAAACCAGCTAGGGCCATTCTCCCATTTTTAGACATTTACAAGGTTTCTGATTTTGTGTGTTTAATTAGTAACGCTTTGTCCTCATCCTGATTTTTTTCTAGCAGAGACTCCTGAATGTGAAAGCTCTGGGTCACAGAGAATAGGAAGCTGGCTCAGGCTCCTGATATACACTTGCTCTGGCAGTTTATCTTCTACAACCCACCCTACCCAAGTTTGAGTATTTTATAAAATATTTCCTAATAAGTGAAAATTATTTCTCATTTTAAAAATATTTGTTTTATAATACTAAACATATTTTAAAAATCCTCTTCAGTCATTTGTATAGTTTCTCTTCTGAACTCTCTTGGATCAATTCTCTTTGTCTATTTATCAATGACAGTGTGATCAGTGGAAGTCTCTTCCATAGGACTATTGTAAGGATTAAACAACTTAATCCATAAAAAGCACTTATTTCTGTTATCAGTTGCCAGGTATTATGCAAATAACTCTGGATGCTTATGTGGTTTGATTGTATATCTATTTGAAATTTATTTCAAAATAAAGTAAAAGATGAGGATAGATTTTTATTTTTCATATAACTACTGTGGCCCAGACTGTTAACTCCCACCAGTGTGAGTTAATTCTAGATGCAATGTCTGTTTCTAATATTAGGGCTCATTCTCCCTCTTAGTTGTGGTTGAGCCCATAAGCCAGTGAGAGACTACATTTCCCAGCCTTTCATACATGTAGACAGACAGGGCCATGTAACCATGTACTTGCTCATTAACAGAACAGGAATGGATAGGGTAAGTACAACTTCGGTGTCATGTGCTTAATGGGACGGCCCCTGCTCCCCTCCATCACAAGCTGGAATGCAGGTGGGTCAGAAACCTAGCTTCAACCGTAGAGAAGAAGGGCAGTGTCCCAGGGAATGACGAAGTAACCACGTGGAAGGGCCTTAGACCTCTGAATGACCTTGTAGAGCAGGCGACCTCAAACTACGGCCCGCGGGCCACATGCGGGTGTTTTTGCCGTTTTGTTTTTTTACTTCAAAATAAGATATGTGCAGTGTGCATAGGAATTTGTTCATAGTTTTTTTTAAACTATCGTCCGGCCCTCCAACGGTCTGAGGGACAGTGAACTGGCCCCCTGTTTAAAAAGTTTGAGGACCCCTGTTAGCTGCCTTACAAGCCTAGACCAACTAAATGTTTACATGGAAAGGAAATAAAGCTCAATTTGCTACTGTATTTGAAGGTCCTGTGTGTGCACCTGTATAAAACAAGTTTGTCTTTATCCTATTTGTTAAGCAAATTTTTCATTTCCTACTCATTTGTTATACTATCTATACCATCTATTAAATTAATATACACAAACATACATACATACATACATACATACATGCACACACCAGGGTATTTTTCAGGCTAATATATCCTATCTTGCTTTTTTTTCTAGTTTTATATCACTACCATAATATTTGAATAACTATATGTTTACAATTAACTTAAATATCTGATAAAGATAACCTCTCATTATCCATCTTTTCAATGTTACTGCTCCTTTTCAATCAATTCTTCATGATAAATTTCAAAAACATTCAGTAATGTTAGAACAAGTTAGAACACCAAAAATTATACCTCTTGTTATTGTTTCTAAAAGGTATATGTACATCTTATTTCTGTTTTGTATATTACTATATAAGAATGACATAAGGAGGAAAAATCTAGTTCTAATTTTCATAATTTATTATATACTATTACAAAGTAAAATTAATACTGAGCCTAACCAATTTTTATCCTTAGTTTATTCTTCTCTGTGATGGCTAGATTTCACTTGCTAAAAGAAACCCTGAGTAGACCATTTAACAAAAATTACTAAAAAACACTGTTTATTTCAAACAATGTTTATTTCTCCATGGAATATACCTGAAATTAGAGTTATCAAATCTTTTCCTGACCCTAGAACGAATGCAAGGGATATTGGAGTCCAATTAATCCCAGAAAGTTCTCTGAGCTATTATATGTGTACTAGAGGCCCAGTGCATGAAATTCGTGCATGGGAGGAGTGTGTCCCTCAGCCCGGCCTGCACCCTCTCCAATCTGGGACCCCTCAGGGGATGTCTGACTGCTGGTTTAGGAACAATCATAAAGGAATATAGCAATCCTGCAGGGATAGGGCCTAAACCAGCAGTCGGACATCCCTCTCACAATCCGGGACTGCTGGCTCCTAACCACTCACCTGCCTGCCTAACTGCCTCTGCCTGCCAGCCTGATCACCCCCAACTACCCTCCCCTGCCGGCCTGATTGCCCCCTAACTGCTTGCTCCCCTGCACCGGCCTGATTTCACCCCTAACTGCTTGCTCCCCTGCTGGCCTGATCACTCCTAACTGCTTGCTCCCTGCTGGCCTGATCACTCCTAACTGCTTGCTCCCTGCTGGCCTGATCGCCCCTAAGCGCCTCTGCCTCGGCTCCTGCCACGTAGCTTTGTCAGGAAGGAAGTCGGACGTCTGGAAGATGTCCGGTCAACCTGGTCTACTTAGCATATTACCCTTTTATTAGTATAGATATTCCTGAATAATGACTTACAAAGAATCTTAACATGTGCAAGCCACAGTCAAGAAATTAACTATTAACTATTGCTTTTCCCTCAGAAGGAAAAAAAAAAGAAAATTTTAAAAGTGCTTTTCTGAAAGTCCACTATGGTGGGCTAATTCCATGACTACTCCTAGAAATGCTGCAATACTATGGCAGGACAAGGGATGTCCTATTTTCAAGAAAATACCTGGGCAACCTGGAAGGTGTCAAGGCGACTTCCCAACTGATGGTCAGGCCCCTGGGATGCCGTCATTTAAATCACCCTCTGACCTGGGAAGCCTGATGGAGGAGGAGAAAAGGCCAAGTTATCCTCTAGCCTCCAAAAAAGCAAAAAATGCTTCAAAGTCAATTCCTCTGATATTAGTTGGCAGAGCTACCAGTTTGCAAAAGACAAATTCTCTTTAGCTGGAGTAACTACTACGAATACTAGAAGAAAAGCAAGAGACTATAGATATATTACGGTTAGCCATGTAGCAGGGACCAGCAAGTATCATGCGGGTGGGGAGGCAACAACAACATGAACCACCTGAGTGAGACCCACTACTACCATAGCCTGCTACTGGGAATGGGACACTGGAGGCTTTTTCTTCCAAACTCAGTCTCTACTTCAGCTCTAGCCCTACCTATCCCAGCAATTTTTTTTCTTTATTGATTAAGGTATTACATATGTGTCCTTATCCTCCCTTGCTCCCCAGCCCCCCACTCATGCTCTCACCCCCCCCCCCCGGTGTCTGTGTCCATTGGTTAGGCTTACATACATGCATACAAGTCCTTTGGTTGAGCTATTTTTCAGTGAGAGCCCCTGCCTGGCCCAGAATGAATGACATCCAACCAAGAGAGGTTATCAGAAGTCAGTTAGTCAGCAATTACTTAGTGTTTATGTATACTCTTTCTTGACCTGTCAGGGAGTTAAGATATTTTGGGTTTTGAATAGCTGACAGTAAATGCAATTGAGAGATTACTTGCTCTAGGCCAGTGGTCGACTAACTCATTTGTCAACAGAGCCAAATATCAACAGTACAACGATTGAAATTTCTTTTGAGAGCCAAATTTTTTAAACTTAACCTTTTGCACTCAGATGTCAAGTGTGACTCGACACGGTTAGCATCGAAATTAAAATTACTCTTTGAATGTATCAATAATTTGAAATATAAAAAAATCCAAATAAATAAGTTTATATGAAAAGAAACTCCAGTTTTTTATTCTACTGCCGTGCTTTGTAAAACCTGGGTATTTAAAAAATTAAATCCCGAGTAGAATAAAGGAATCAAGAAAAAAGCAAGCGAGTGCAAAGGGTTAAACTTCTTCTAATGCCACTTCTTCAAAATAGACTTGCCCAGGCCATGGTATTTGGTGGAAGAACCACACTCAAGGGGCCAAAGAGCCGCATGTGGCTCGCGAGCCGCTGTTTGCCAACCACTGCTCTAGGCCATGGGTCAGCAAACTACAGCTATATGCCAAATCTGATCATCACAGGCCGTAACCTGCTACTCTTGGTTGCACCATTTGTTTACATAATGTGTATGGCTGCTTTGGCACTACAGTAGCAGAGTTGAGTAGCTACAAAGATGGAACCTATGGCCTACAAAGCCTAAGAAATACTTACCATCTGAGCCTTTATGGAGAACGTTTTCTGACCATGGATCTAGGCTACTCAGTAACATTATTGGGCATGAGAGTTGAAGACTAGTCTATGTGCTTTGGTTCCTTGGAAAAATAGAAGAAAACAGGTCATTCTTGGGTTTGTTAATATATTTTGTTAGAACTGCCCCATAACCTGGGATTGGGGCTATTTTTACTTTCTACTAATTATTTTCTGAAGGAGTTCCCTATAAAGGTCCATTTTAAATCTGATGAGCCCATCTCTGATCTGAATTCTAGATGCATTCCCATCCCACTTAAGCAGGAAAAATTACCACACTCTTAGGAGAAGATTGATTGTTCTGTAGCCATGGAAACAAATAGCCAGCATAACTCATTTTGAAACCTGGTCAGTCAGCAACTTGCCTTAATAAGCCAATTGGTTTTGCAAGTCAGCCCATTGTAAAAACCCATCGCATCTGGCCAATCAAGAATGTGCTCACTGCGCCTGGCTAGCATAGCTCAGTGGTTGAGCCTCCACCTATGAACCAGGAGGTCACGGTTCAATTACAGTCAGAGCATTTGCCCCAGTTGGTTGCGGGTTTGATCCCCAGGGTGGGTGTGCAGGAGGTAGCCAATCAATGATTCTCATCATTCATGTTTCTATCTCACTCTCTCCCTTTCTCTCTGAAATCAATAAAAGTATATTTTTTTTAAAAAGAATGCACTCCTGCAATGAACTTGTATCTGAGTGCCAACCTATCAATAACCATCTCATTTGAGTAATCACTCTCCTTCAGATGATGTCAATACTCCTGAAATCCTGTCAACTCAAGCTTCCCACTTCCCAAAGACCTATATAACACAGCAGTCTGCTCTGCTCAGAAAGACTGTGCCTGACTAGCAGACTTTTCCTTACTATAATGGCCAGTAAATTCAGCTTTGTCTTCTTTATTCCAGGTACTATTGGTCTCATTATTCTTTGACACAACCTATAGTTTAGACACCCCAATTCTATGGGTCATTATTTAAGCCCCTTGTTTGACCTGTATTACTACTACTTCCTCACTAACTGGCTATTTCTGGACCCACCTTAACTCTCAGCATGGCCTTGGCTGAGACTGCACTGCTCAATTCCATTGCCTATCCTCCCCTGGAAGCCAAAGCAGAGGCTATCCACTATGCCAGTCTCAGCAGAAGGAGAGAATCAGAACCCAGGACCCTAAGAACTGGGGAAGAGGGCTGATTTGGGAGTAGGAAGCACTATATCTGTGATGTGATGAACACCCCAACCTCAGGCCTGGGAAACAAGAGAACAGCTGCCTTTTCTTTTGAAAACAACTTTAGTTATTTTCCCAATAAGTTTGCTAAAGCCATCATTTAATTTTTTAATTTCATGAGCACTTATACAATGCACAATGTATATCTGTTACCGTTCTAAGAATTATGGCTAAGGAGGGTGTTGGGAGAAGGATGTATTACTTGAGCTATGAAGTACATGTAAAAAAAACTCAGACACAATTTGAAAATTTTGTGAAGGTATTGTTTGGCCATTTTGTCTCATTTGCATAGTGATTTGAAAGGCCACTTACCTAGGTTGGAATTACTATTGCTCAGCAGTCAACACAAACACTTTAATACCTATTCACAGTTTATGATTACCTCATGGCCCCTGAAAGCACTAGAGTCTTATTAATCTTTCCATTAGCAAATATAATACACTAAATTGTATAATCAAATTTGAAATGTGTGCCATTAACACTTGAAAATTAAAAGGCAGGAAAAAACGTGATGAATGGAAGTGGCTGGAGCTAGAGCTGCAAGAGGGCAAGTGTTGAGCTGACTTAGGAGTCATGGGTTAGGATGGAGAGGAAGGAGAGGGCATTCTAATGCAGGTCTGCATGATGAGCAGAGACAGACATCGGCATGAAAAGCAAGGGGCTCTAAAGAGCAAAATAAAAAAGTCCACGCTGGACCTCAAGAGGCCAGGAACGGCTGCAGGTTCCTAAGTGGAATGAACAGCTTAATAAAACTAGTGACAAATGAATCTGGAAGTCTGACTAGAATGTGCTAGAATGGGAAGGAGCTTTATTACAGATAAGTGGACCTTGTTTACAATAAGCCAGCTGAGATAAAGATGTCTTTGAATTTAGAGAGCGAAAGACACGTCACATAAATTTTGTAGAAAGAACTCATAAGACTGATAACTGACTTTAAATAAGAGGCAAATGAGGTGCCATCCTAGTCAAGGTAAGAGAAGCGTCAAGGATGATTCTGAAGTTTGTTTTCCAGGACACTGACGTGGTGCCTAGTAAACAGGGAACTTTAAACTACAGTCTGCCTGGGAAACTTCTGATTTATGCTTGCCGACTTAATGTAATTATTAATAGTGTCCCTTTCACTCTTAAGTGTTCTGGAAAGCTGAGTCTAAAGAAGGTACACCAGCAAAGACTACTGTCAGAGTATCAGAAGGACTCCCTCCAGCAGGATCCTAAACACCCAAGATCAGCAAAAAGTACATCTCCATTGGAAAGATCTATTTATTCCCCTCTGCTCCCTGCCAGAATCCAGGCTTCATTCCTCCACCTCTACCTCCAGTGCAGGGCCCTGTGGGCTCATGAGAGGAGGACTTGAGAAACCACCCCCAAACACTCCCTCCACCAGCGATTTTTCTGGAGCACCACATCCTTAAGTTGTACTAGGAAATGTCTATCTACCAAGGGAGTTTTTGTCTACCTCTCTCATGTGCTGAAGTTTCTTCCATGATCCCAGCATCTGGACAACAACATTGAGATGCCATCAGTGGTGATTCAGTCATGAAGGAAAAAAATTTGCTGCATAAATCCAGAACCACTAGAAACGTGAGGCTTTTTCTCTTTTCAAATGTCATTTTAAATTCTTTCTCATTTTTCATTCATAGAATTGTATTACTTAAATGATTATGCCTTTGTTTGACAAAGGAAGCTTTCAAGAAATATAATTTTTAGATTTGTACTTTCTGAGGGAATTTGGCGCTGCACGGGACAGAAGCAGCTCCCAGTCGGGGAAATCTGTCAGTGCGCACAGAGGGCTCCCCTTCGGGGAATTTGGCTTGCGGGTCACAGCTCCCCCTTCTGGGAATCTTAGGGCGTGCACAGAAGGGCTTCCCTTCAGGGAAGTTGGCGCGCAGGACAGACTCCGCCCCCCTTCCGGGACTTTGGGAGAGTGCACCACAGAATCAGCTCACCTTCAGGATTTTAAGAATGTGCGCTCTAGCCGGTTTGGCTCAGTAGAGAGAGCACACACAGGACGCAGCTCCACTTCAGGGAATTTGGCACGCCGGACACAGCTGCCGGGGATCCCTGACTCACAGCGCATTCACACTAAGAGCCAGCGACCCCAATTGTTGGTGCGTGCACACACAGGGACCCTGATTCTCAACGAGAAACCTCACAAGGCAACAGAGACTTTGACACTCGAGTCTTGGTGCAGACACAGGGAAACTCTGACTCCTGGCACATCCTAAGGATCTCATTTACGGCGCATACCAACAGTGTGGTGCAGACAGGGCCCCTGATTCCAAGTGTGCACACGAGACCACACAGAACACTGGGGACACTGACCCTGGGCAAGTCTGGTTCCCACCAACCAAAGGCAGCCACACGTCCTAGTGTCAGAGCACTCCAGTGAAACTCGGGTGGAGCGAAGTCCCCACAGCACACGGCCCAGGTCCACACAAACGGAAACTTGAGCTTTCTGGTAATAGCCAGAATGGGGAAACGAAATATCTCACAGAGGAAAGAAAATGTGGAGTCGCCAAGAAAGGAAATTAGTGAAACTGAAGCTTGCAACATGACCGAAAAGGAGTTCAGAGTAATGGTCGTGGAATTTATACAACGGATGGATGAGAAAATCAACAACTTATGCAAGAATCAGGAAGAAATGAAGAGTGATATAGCTACAATCAAAAACACCATGGAAAGTTTCAACAGTAGACTACAAGAAGCAGAGGACCGAATTAGTGAGTTAGAAGATCAGGTACAGAAACAAGCTCAAGCTGAACAGCAATTGGAGAAAAAATTAGATTTGTACTTTCTAAGTAAATTTGATTTAAGTATTTTTAAATGATTATAAAAATCATTGTCCCAATCCTAGCCAGATGGCTTAGTTGGTTGGAGTGTCATTATGTGCACCAAAAGGTTGCGGGTTCGATTCCTGGTAGGGGCACATATGGGAGGCAACTGATTGATGTTTTGCTCTCACGCTCCCTCTTCTCTCCCCTCTCTCTCTAAAAATTAATAAAAACATATCCTTGATTGAGGCTTAAAAGGAAAGCATTATCCCAGATTGGACTATGTATTATATTGTTACTCGGTTAATAGTAGAAATTAATTAGTTGGTAAATAGAATGTATTTGAGCAGAAAGTTGCACTTGGTTTTAGGCACACAGTAGAAATCAGTCACAATGGGAGAACATTTCAGTAGGGTGTGTACATGAGGGTCATTTCATGTACACCTCAAAGGTGGCTTCAGTTTCCCTTTGCTTCTTTAATCACCACAGCCTATTTATTCTACCTCTGAAGAGCTTTTCAAATCAATTTCCCTCTGTTCCCATAGCCATTTTTAAAATTAAAAAAAAAAAAAACACACTTTAAATGCTGGACCTCATCAGCAGTCCTTAGGTACAACTACACTACTACATTTCTGAAACAGATTTGATTATGTTACTTTCCTAATTATTCTCTTTCTCTGTAGGTCTATGGGCTCCATAGATGGGTTTTGAGGGATCAATGGTCATCCACGTACTTGTATTTGAATTCTGAGTATATGCATACTGAAGTGAGCATCTACCTTTTTTGTTGTTGCTGTTAATCCTCACCCAAGAACATTTTTCCCTTTGCTTTTTAGAGAGAGTGGAAGGGAGGGGGAGAAAGACACATCAACTGGCCCACACTCAGACTGGGGCCAGGGATCGAGCCTGCAATCGAGGTATGAGCCCTTAACAGGATTTGAACCCATATCCCTTCAGTCCATGGGCTGATGCCTTATTTACCGAGCCAAACCAGCTAGGGCTTTATAAATCTTTTTTTTAAAATAAACACTGCTGGCCTGTAGACTAAATTCCAAACTCCTTAGCATGGCTTCAAGATTTTTCAAAACCAAATTCCATATTAGTTTTCTCTACATATATACCTTAAATTATAGCCACCATTCTCATGGCAGTCTGGATAACGCCTCCTCAAAAAATGTCCACGTCCTCATCCCCAGAATTTGTAAACATTTTACCTTGCAATGGCAAAAAGGAATTGACAGATGTGATTAAATTTAAAAAATGTCAGATGGGGAGATCATCTTGGATTATCTGGGCCCAATGTGATCACATGGATCCTGATAATAAGGCAGGACGGTCAGAGTTCAGAGGTGTGTGAGAGATTTGAAGATGCAAGGGTACTTACTGGCTTGAAGAC
Source organism: Cnephaeus nilssonii (assembly GCF_951640355.1). Classification (NCBI taxonomy): domain Eukaryota; kingdom Metazoa; phylum Chordata; class Mammalia; order Chiroptera; family Vespertilionidae; genus Cnephaeus; species Cnephaeus nilssonii. Next base: position 59,941,012 of record NC_137072.1, on the reverse strand, counting down.
AGAGGAAGAGGCGATAAACCAAGGAATAAAGGTGCCCTCTAGAGGCTGGAAAAAGCAATACTCCCCCACAGCATTAAGAAGAGCCTTGATTTTAGCCCAGTAAAAACGGATTTGACTTCTGAACTCCAGAACAGTAAGTTAATAACATTATATTGTTTTAAATCAGTTTGTGGTAATTTGTTACAACAGCAATGGAAGACTAATACACTGTTGTTCCACAAATTAAATAAGGTATGCATTTTCCCACTTCAGAACCTTTGCTCATGATCTTGTATTTGCCAGAAATTTCATCATCTCCTTTTTCTACTTGGGGAACTCATACATATACTTGAATGCTGAGCACCAATGCCATTAGCATTCCTAACTAACGTCACTCCGCTGTGTGTACAAATGCCTCATTTACACCACGAGTATAACATTTACACATGGCATTGTTATTTGCAAATCTATATTTCCAGATTGGGAACTCCTTGAGGGACAGGGCAATATCTTATTCTACGTCCTTGCAAGCTTCATAACACAGTCTCTGTACAACTAATGCATTAAATGTGTGGTGATGAGCCTTGGGTTGCTCCTGGAAGCACTTTGAGACTCACTTAAAAGTTAGGACAAGAAATAGGGATTATATGAATATCATCAGAAAAAGAATTGAAAAGGGTGAGCATGGATATGCTTTCTAAGGGATTTCAGAGAAAAAAGTTGAGACTTGAAAAAGAAAAAAGAATCAGAATAATAAATATGGGGTGGAGGAAACAGGTAAACATGGTTGCAAGGTACTAACTTGCAGTTATAAGAAAAATAAGTCCTGGAAGTAATGTACAGAATGGTGACCATAGTCAACAATACTGAATTATATATTTGAAAACTGCTAAGAGAGTAAATCTTAAAAGTTCTCATCACAAGAAAAAAATCTGTAACTATGCGGGGTGATGGAGGTTAACTAGACTTATTGTGGTAATCACTTCACAGTATGCACATATAACGAATCATTATGTCATATACCTTAAAACTTGTACAACATTGTAGGTCAAGTATATTTCAATAAAACTGGAAGCAAAAAATATATATATAAAGAGAATTTAGTAAAAAAGCTTATTGGAAACAGTGCTCATTGGAAGATATATTTATGGTCCTTAATACCTGAATCCTTTATTTTCAAACTCTTTTTACCAGGAAGTTTCCACCAAATTTCTTCTAATCTTACTGCTGAATAAAGGTTAAGTTGAAATTGGTAAAGCAATTTCATTTGATATTTTAAAATAAGAATCTCTCCCATTAATTTTTATTTTTTTTTTACTTTTTAGCATCTAAAAACATTTTTTTTTTCTGGCACAGTGCTTGACCCATTGCAAGACTGTGATAAATAATATGGTTTACACTCTTTAAAAAATTCAGAAAGGAAAAGTAAAACAACCTAAAAAAAAAGTCAACAGCAAAAAAGGAAATATTTTTATTAACTGAATAATAATTCTGAGAACTAGAATGAAGAGATGTTTGCAAACCTAAACTTCCAAACCTACTCATGATCTTGAACTTCCCAGCTTTCAGACAAAGCTGTGAAAAATAAATTTCTGTTGTTTATAAGCTACCCAGTCTGTAATATTTTGTTATAATACTCTGAATGGACTAAGACAGAGTCCTTATACACTTGTAAAAACGTAAACTGCTTTGGAAAATAGCTCCTCAAAAAGTTAAATAGAGTTACCATATAACCCAGCTATTCCAATTTCATGTAACTAAGAGAAATTAAACTATCTGCCCACAAAAACAAACTTGTACATGGATGTTCACAGCAGCATTATTCATAATAAGCAAACAGTGAAAACAACCTAAATGCTGATTCAACATCAACTGCTGAATAGATAAAATGTGAGGTATCCATCCTATATAATAAAAGGCTAATATGCAAATTGTTCCCTTGACTGGGAGTTCGACCAGGGGGCGGGGCTGGCCCGCCAATTGCCTGTGGCACCTCCCCACGGCTGGCCCCACCCCCGATGGCTCTCCGACCCAATCAGGGGCTGGGCCAAACAGCCAACTTCCTGTGTCCCATCTCCCTGGCCAGCCTGGCCCGATCGGCCCCCAACAGGGCAGGCCAACTGTACCCCACCCATACACAAATTCATGCACCAGGCCTCTAGTATAACAATATTACTCAGAAATGAAAGGAAATGATATATTGATACATGCTACAAATTGATGAACCATGAAAACATTATGTTAAGTAAAAGAAGCTGGTCACGAGTCACATATTGTATGATTTCATTTATATGAAATAACTAGAATAGGCAAATCTATGGAGTCAGTGGTTGCCAAGAGCTGGAAAACAGGAGAGAGGGTTGTGGGGAGTGGGGAATTGGGAGTGGAATGATATGGGATTTCTTTTTTGGGAGATGAAAAGTTCTAAAATTGATCAAAGCTGAGCTTGAGAAACATTATTATGAGGACTTTTTAACCTAGAATGATTGAAGCCAGGTGTTAATAACTCTTCTTTAAGCATAAGAGAGTCTCAACTAAGGCAGAATTGCATCATGATGTATCTACCTAGATAACTTAGAGATCAATCACTTCAAGGCTGAATGAGCTAATCTATTAATGATTATTTAAACTTTTTTGAATCCTTGGTCCTTTGAGAAAGTGTTGAAAGCTCAGAACAAGATAGTCAAGATATCCTGAGGAATCGAAATAATTTCATAGACATTAGAGGAGGGCTTTCCATGAAGATAAAAATAAGGTCACTCTAGTCTAGTCAGTGTGCTGAGTTTCCACCCATGAACCAAGAGGTCACAGGTTCAATTCCTGATCAGGCCACATGCAGGGGTTGCCGCATCCAGCATGGCTAGGGTTCAGGATCTGAAGAAGGGGCCGTGCACAAATGAAAACACTAGACAAGAAATACGAATTTAGAAGGCATGGGGAGCCAGGTGGAAACCTCTCTCTAGAGGAGAAGCTCATTCAAACCCTGGACTTGTCAGCTTTTATTCACTTGAATAAACATTTGCCCTTTAGGAATGCATCCAGACATATCAAAGGTAAAGTTTGGTAAACAGTAAAAGGATTATCAGGTTAGGGAATTGCCTTCATCCATTGAGCCCACAGCAGGGCAATATTATGCTGATTTTCAGCCCTGCTGAATATCAAAGTCCATTGGTCTTCCAATGGGTCTTTTTGCATAATATGCTAATTACTGTTGGTTTTAGCCTCCGGCATTTCCCCCTTTTTGTTTTCTTAATAAATCTAGAAAGGTGTATGCTGTCTACAGTGCTTGAGTCCTTTTAAGACTTTTCATTCCGCATCTGCAGACTAGAATTAAACATATAAGAACAAGAATGAGACAGACAATAGTGGTTATGCTAAAAAGCAAATGTAGGGAGATTCAATGAAAAGGATTTTCTTTTATGTCGTTTTTAAATTGCTGCCAGGCATTTAAGGAAGTAGTTTGTAGTAGGCTCCTTTCTGGGCCATCAGTTCTTTATGGGTTCCCTTCCCAATCACTGTCCCCTGTGACACGACAGTAATGATATTCGAGTTCTGGATGGCGGACAAATGGTGGGCAATGAAAATGCAGGTCTGACCTTCTTTGGCTTTGTCCAGGGCAACATGCACCATTGCACAACTGATGACTGCTAGCATGACAAGGTTTCTTCACCATTCCCCAGGTCATCTCTGGACTGTTTCTCCTCTGTCTGGTTCTCCTCCCATTTCTTATTTTCAGTGTGTTGCTTGGGGCTACTGCCATCTGTGGCTGGAGTAGTCAACTGTCTGCAGCTGCAGGTACAGGATGAGGCTCCAGGTGCAAGGTCCTATCTCAGATTCATGTTGCAGGAATCCACACGGGCTTGGAGGAGTTTTCTGGAAATACACAAGCATATCCTCAACCAAATGTTAACAAGGGGTGGGGGCCTTTCCATAAACCAGACTCGGGACCTTTCCATTTAACCAAACCATTTTCCTTTGGCTTATTCTGACACCAGTGTAATTCCATGGGAGTCTTGCTATCAGTGTTACAAGTGAAAAAAATTTAAAGTAATAAGGCTTGGTATAGTTTACTTACAGGAGATTTCTCCACTATTCCCTCTTTTTGTTTTACAGTTGGGATTTTAGCCGCTGATGTTGGCGTTCTATAATTGCCTGTTCTTGGGAATTGTATGGTATTCCCGTAATGTGCTGAATTCCCCACTTTTTACAAAATTGCTAGAAATGACACTGCTTAAATAGTATAAATAGACTTTGGTCACTGAGCCACTTTAATAGAGTAGTCTCAATTCTATTCACCAGGTCAGCAGCATAGGCAGAATCAGTAATATTAAGAGGCTCTTGGAAATCCTGCAATGCAGCCTTGATAGCTTCTAATTCAATTCTATGCACAGAAGTATGATTGGTCTGGATGACTTGGTCTAAATTCATTGCACGATAAGCAGCTTCACCATTAGTAAAAACAGTTAATGCTATAGGAATAGGTTCCAGTCTAGTATTTTTTGTTATAATAATAGGGGTATAATATAAAAACTGTAGTAATTTGGTTTTTAGTAGGTGACAACTAAGTTCCCCTGAATATTCACTTAGTCAGAAATAAGGTTTATTTTCTAACTTCATTTGTCCTTGGGTGTGGACAGTAAATGACACTAATTGGATTTCTGCTATCAGTCTTTTTTAATATATTGATATAAGATTTGTTTAGGGAGGCAAAATGCAAATTATTTACTTTTAAGTGTCCTTGGTTTAGGGAAGATAGGATTTACCAGATGGCCCCAAACCACTTGGCATTTATATTTTTTAGATGGTTGTAAACTGCTGTTACATGCGAGCCATGAAATTAGAAAATGATTCTGTAGGTCTTTGCATACACTTCCTCTAATAATTTCTAAAAGTCATTTAAGATCTTAAGGGAATCCTTTTGTATTTCTACCTTTTGAGGCCTGATACATTGATTTTTAATTGCAGTTCTTAGACATTTGAAGAGCACCTCCTTCTGTATTTTTTCCTAGAGCAATCTCAAAGCCACATTTAAGGAGTTTCTTTTAAAAACTTTTACTTTCTTTTTAAACAGAGCAACAAACTTGGTTGTTTTTCAGAAAAAACAGTAGGAGAGAGGTATGCTGGCCAATACTGCAATGCATACATTTCAAGTAAAAATAACTCTCTTTTTACTTATAGTGTGCTCATAAAATATTGGCTTGTCATATAACTGAGTTTATATGAGACCTTGATTATATTGTGAAAAGCTAACTTATTAAAGTAGGCATCTTTATTGAAAAAGTAAAGTAAGCAACTTATACAGATGCCATGCCCGCCCCCCCCCCCCCCCCCCCCCCCCCGCCAATCTGCTTAAGAAGTATTCAGCAACCTTGGCTTGCCCTCCCTTTCTGTATTAATCATTTGCTCATTCCTTGGCAGGGGAGATAAGGGTAGTGGTCTAGCCTTTGTTTAAACTTCCCTGAGATTTTATGACTCCTTTACAACTCTTGCAAATAGTTAACTTTAGAATTCATTTCTCTCTTTCAAAACTTTTTTCCTTCTCATCACATTCATAACCTTCACAAATTTCATACTTTCAAATTAGCCTTCAAACCTTCTTTCTATGTCCTTCAAAAATGCATACCCATGCCTTAGACCTTCTATTAAGTATTTCTACTCTAATATTCTTTTTGTCATTAACTTGCATATACCTTCAGCAACTTGTATAGACCTTTTTCCTCCTTTTCCTTAAAATGTATGTCCTGCTTTCTATTATTAAAACCATATAATATTTAAACCTTAATTTTCCAATGATAATTAAAAGTAAACAGCCAGCATTTCTTAAATTGACATTTATCGACACACTTTTTGTAATTATTCTAAAAGACATCAATTAAATTTAAACCGGTTTTTATATTAAAAACTTGGTTCAGACCATAGAATTAATCCTCCTTTTTAATCAGGCCAATAAAGTATTATATCCTAGGTTGAAATTTTACCACACGTAGTACACATAAGGACTACAATATATTTTGAACTACTAATTTCTCCAGAGAAAATACAAGAATTATTTTCTCAAAAATGAATTTCTATACTTTATGCATTTTGTTATCACAACCACATAATTTCTCCCAATTTAATTTGAACTTTAAACTCTTAGAAGCCTCAAATTTTAGGTGGCAAGTTAAATACTTAGCATTTCTCATATTAGTAATATATTTAAATTTTTAAGAATATATTTCAAATGAAATACAAGACATATTCAATTAATAGATTCAAATCTATCCTCTAGATTTTTCATATGAGGCTAACTCAGATTAATATTTCAGTATTTTGTCATTTTAAAATACCTAGATATTTAATGATTTTTATTATTTAATTCAGTAAATTCCAAAGTTTTAAGTTACCAAAGACTTTGGAAAACTATGTTTAGTCATATATAATTACTACTGAAAAAGATTTACCATATACCTTTCATTTTAGTTATGTATATTTTGCCTTAACAACTTTGAGATTTTAAAGCCAATTATTATTATCCAAGGCATTTTCTTTGGCAAATTCTGTAACAGAGATAACTTACTGACTTTCAGTGGCTTTAATGTTAACCTTGGAATGTGGTCCATTATTATTCAAGAACTACCGATTATTATGGGAACACTAATCTTGTTGCCCAAACACAGCATGTATATTTTCCTTGTGTCATTTTTGCCATCTTTTAAAGAAAAACAGTCTTGGGTTTATTTTATAGCATCCATGAACAGATGGGGCTTAGGCCAAGAGGCCACCCAAAATCGGGTGGGACACGCCTTCTCTTAAGCTAGCCTTTTTCTCTTCATGGGTATAGAAATCCCAGACGCATCCCTAAATTGTGAAAAATGTCTCATCTATCCAAATTTCAAATGACGGACTGGGAAATAAAAACATGGCAAAAATGAGACTTTTAATAACACTCCTGGGAGTGGGCGTCCATTTCACAGGATCACCAAAAGACCTAGTAATTAATGGGCTGGCACCATTTTTAGTTACCTCCCTTTGTCTAGGGAATTTTCCTAGAACCTGTGTTATCGGCCACGTGTACCGCTCATATTCTCTCTCTCCCCACCCCCACATTCTGTTTGCTCTGGGGAAATTTAGTAATAGCCTGGCCATCTACTGTTTCTTTTCTATTAAATTAAAGGCATGCTTAATAGACTAACAATAAACAGATTAAACCAAACAACAAAGACAGATAAAACAACCATCAACAGACAAGCGCCCATAACACATAGACAAGACTTAATAAATCAGAGTTTTTTTCATGGATCTTTCAGATGTTTTATATTGCCTGGGACTTACAGCCAGAATGCATCCTAGATCTCAGCCTGTTGTTCACAGATCTTATCATATTCTGCTCTCCATAGCATTGACTGGCATCTAAAGTCGTTTTAGCTAAAATCTGCCTGTCTCAAGGCATCATATGGTAATTTTCAGACAAAGCATTAAGGAGTCCTTTTGTAAAAGGACTTTTAGCTCCATTTTCTCTAGCTGTTGAACCTTCCCACACTAGAGGCAGAGGATCTGGGGCCTTAGGTGTTACAGACTTTTGATCCCCAATACAAAGTGGGCATAATGCACTTCGAACAAGAGACCACATAGTTAAAGATGACAAGGGCACTCGTTTTCCTTGAGCCTGATTTAAGAGAGTACCTTTTGAAACTTTAATTCCTTTATCCTTGAGCATGCAAGCTAAAAATTTACAATGATGTTTTTGTCTTTTACTCTAATTCTTCCCCATTATAACCTGGCTGAACTGAAAGATGTTCCTCGTCCACTTACGGTTTGCAACTCTGAAGCTGGTACAGGTTTTGTGCACGGTGAACTTCTCCACCTTTCCGGTGAATTTCCACTTTTCCTTTTTCACTTCGTTTTTCACTCAGGTGAATCTTTTTCTCCGGATTCCTATTTGGGCACCAGAATGCCGCATCCAGCACAGCTAGGGTTCAGGATCTGAAGAAGGGGCCGCGCACAAATGAAAACACTAGACAAGAAATATGAATTTAGAAGGCATGGGTAGCCAGGTGGAAACCTCTCTAGAGGAGAAGCTCACTCAAACCCTGGACCTGTCAGCTTTTATTCACTTGAATACACATTTGCCCTTTAGGAATGCATACAGACATATCAAAGGTAAAGTTTGGTAAACAGTAAAAGGATTATCAGGTTAGGGAATTGCCTTCAGCATTGAGCCCACAGCAGGGCAATATTATGCTGATTTTCAGCCCTGCTGAATATCCAAGTCCATTGGCCTTCCAATGGGTCTTTTTGCATAATATGCTAATTACTATTGGTTTTAGCCTCCAGCAGGGGTTGTGGGCTCAATCCCCAGTAGGGTTTGTGCAGGAGGCAGCTGATGGATGATGTTTCTATCATCCCTCTCCCTTTCTTACTCTCCAAAAATCAATAAAAAACAGTTTTTTTTTAAAAAAAGTCACTCTATAATCCTGAATAAAGACTTTACAAGAAGGAGGGAATGCCGTCAACCACAAAAATGAGCACACATCATTTTCTCCTGTCTAGTGACTACTGCTTCTTCTCTAAAGATAGCTCTAGCCACTCTGTTCCGCTAGCTTCCTAGATAAAAATTAAGATGCCCAAAAGCCAAATTGTCCCTGCTTTCTGACAGCACCCAATCCAGAAGAGACTCCTCACTTTCTTTAAACCTCCCTAAAATCACCTTACCCAAATCTTTAATAAGCTGCACCCGATTCCCTCTTTTTTGAGACACTCGATAGTTTTCCAAGGGATAGCTCTCCCCTGCTGCAGTAATAAGCCCAATTTTGGCAACATGTGTGTTCCTGGTGGTATGTGGCTGATGGGAATAAACGATATCACAAAATATTTATACTACGTTGTTAATAAGAGCATGTATAAAATCATGTATATTTTGAATTCACATTCTCATTATATATACACTGAGTGGCCAGGTTATTATGGTCTCTGAACGCATAATAATCTGGCCACTCAGTGTACTTCTCTTAAGTACCTCATTTATTTGATATCAAAGATACTATAAATCGTGCACCTGATCAGTTTTCCCCTTTGCACTGGCTGATAGAAAGCTCAGGGCAAATAAGTGGTTGATCTCCAGCAAAAGCCTAGAATACTTTTGGTACCCCTTTGAGATACAAATACACTGAGTGGCCAGATTATTATGCGTTCAGAGATCATAATCATCTGGCCACTCAGTGTATATTTGCACACATGCACACAAATTATAATTACTTTGATACAAGAAAGACAGTGGATACACACCAAAAGAGTAGTTGTCTCTGAATGTTGGTATTATTATTTTCCTTTTTGCTTTTCTGCATTTCATATTTTCCTTCAAATATTGTATATAATTTAAGAAGAGAGGAGTGAGAAGAAAAACTCCCTCCCCAAAGAATACATTATGAGTGAGGAATCTCATTCAAAATAGTAGTCAAGAAATAAGGCTTTCAAACTTTAGCATATTAGAATCAACTGGGACACTCACTAAAAAGATTCCTGGGTTTCATCCCTTGAGTGCACTCCAGAATTTCTATGTTGGGCCCCAGATCATTCTGACCCATAAAGTCTGAGGAGCAACCTTGAGAAATGCAGCTTTTTGGACAAACTGGAACTTGAAGGATGTACAGATTAACAGAGGAAGGAGAGGGCTTTCCAGGCCAACAGAAAAGCATGAAGAGCCTACAAGCATGATGCCGCAGGTGCTGGGCACTGGGACAGTGAGTGGTCTGATGCACAGCGGGCTCTCAGGAAACCGGAGTTGACCAAACTGATGGGACTGAGGGCTGCTTTGGAGAACAGTTGGGAACTTGGCAGGTTTGGAACGGAAAGGCAGGGATCTACGTTTCATTCAAGTTTCCCGCCTGCACTGCTGACATCTATCGGCAACTAACTGGTTTCCTCCACACGTTTTTCAGGAACCAAGTTTAACTTTTCCTTAAACATTTCCAACAGCGATTTTTATTTTTTCAACCCTCTTAAGTCTTTTCTATTCTCTAAAGAACTCCTTTTATCTTTGTTTGTGCTGCCAGTCAATGGAAAACCTACTGCCAGCCACCAATGAAACACAGAAAACAAGGTTAAAAGTCCCCTCCTGGGCACCTACATGACTCAAGAGTATAAGACATCAACCCCTATCTTCCAATATCCTGTTAACATTTTAGAAAATATATGGGATTTTCCAATGAATAATCTTATCTTTCAATTGTGCCCAGGAATTTTTAAGTGGATAAATGTTTCTAACTTTAACCATTTTAATATTAAAAAAACGAATAGTTTGGACTCTTGTCTACAATGCACAAAGTAACTGTCTCCTTTTCAGTTAAAGGAGACTTTAAAGAACAAGCTTTCATTATGCTGATGACAGCTGCTTGCCCTAAATTACACATCCTATTTGCCCTAAAATATATACACCTACATCCCTCCTCCCCAAATCTAAGTATTTTAGTTGGAAAATTCTCCTCAAATTTTTATGTTCTTTAAGTGCAGGTGAAAACAAATGTGTGTGGTTTTTTTTGTGTGTGAAAAATCATTCATTTTTCAAGTAAATGGAACCCCCAAAACAAAAAAAAAGCAATTAAAAATTTAAAATTAGGAATTTAGAGATGTCCTCTTCTATTAAAAAACTATTGTGAATAAAGAATGATACTAAAAGTGAGGCTACATAATGTATTTGTATTGACATTTTCTCAGCACAAAGGGGAATTTGGAGATTGTAATCATGAAAAACATAAGCTACTTTCAGTTGATTGGGAGTGGTTTTCAGGAAACCCACATTCCAATGAACTAAAACGCTTAGCCTGATAAATGCTGTTTCAGACTTAACGTGCTCTCACTACTAGAATGCCTCTTTGGTAGGTTAATGCCAAAAATACCTTGATTATGATAATGTAGGCAGAGCATGGTGCTTTAAAGCCTCATAGACTTGGTTCAATCTCATTCTGCCACCTACATTTGATAAATTCATATACATTTTTTTTAGGCTTTGTTTTTTTTGTACATAAATAGAAGTATCATCTACCTCATAGTACTATTGCAAGGATTAAAAGAGAAGGAAATAAATACTGGTGGCCGAATTGCCCAAAGAGTGAAATGTCTTTTAATTAGAGAATAAACCACAGCAAATGATAAGGGGACAGTTAGAAGAAAAATAAAGAATACAAAACTGCTCTGCAAAAGAAAAAGAATCTTAAGATGCACAAGCAGCTGAGAGAAGGAAGGAGAAAGGAGACCTGATATAGAATGCTGGGGAGAAAGGAGAGACTATCACCTAAAGAGAAAAACTGACAAGAAGCTCTCTGTGGCTAACCCGCCTCTTCATAAAACAAAGATGCCCCAAATTCTAGTTTAAGGTCCCCCACTCTTGTACCCTAATAGAAATTTGCCACATTGCGACCCCACCCCCGCCCTCCAACAGAACGGGAAGTTTGTTAGCTAAAACTGCCTTGTGTAAAGACACAGCTGTCTTGGGTAAAGTCTTATTAAATGTCTGGTAACACAACTGCCTTGCATGAAATGGTATTTTGAGGAATCAAGAAAGGTGGGCTGTGTTCCAAATTTGAACTTGCACGAGGTGATGTAAGGGAACAGCGATAAGAGACAAGACACCAGCAGGCTGGGAAATTCAGCAAAAACAGAGAAACAATGCAAGTGATATCTGGAAGAAAATTAAACCTCAAAGCTATTGGGAGACAGAGATAAGCAGCAGGGTTATTTTATTTATATAGTATGGGCCAGAGTGACCTCAGTAGGCTGGAAGGGTAGGGCGAAAGACAGGCTGCTAACATCTGGTTGCCGGCCTTTGGTCTGCAGTCAGTAAACAGCTCTCTTCCCTTATGGAGGAGATACATTGATTGTATCAGATACAGCTGTTTTCAGGCTTCTTACAAATAGCAAGGCAAAGAGGCACACTTTAAAAGGTGATATAAAGCTAGCATGAAGTTGTATTTTACCCAAAATAGTCAACCAAGACTGCAGAAACTGGAGTATATGGGGAGGCGGGAGAGGAAAATTAACCAGAAAAAAAACCCCAAAACAGGCATTTGTCAAAACCCACTTCACAGCACTGCCAGGCGATCCAAGATTTTTCCAAAATGCCTAATCGGAGAAAGTTGTGATTTTGAGGAAGGCAATTGAGCAATTTGGGCGGGAGCGTTAGTTACGAGGCTTAGAATCAACATTTCTTTTCTGCAGTATGAATGCTCATGTCAGTTCCCCTTTGAAACATTCAATACGGTCTTCGCAAATAAATGACGAAATTACTATGCTACTCTGTGTTAACGGAAAACGGTTAGTCCTTTATGTTCTGATGCTAGAGAAACTTGGGCGAAACTTTTCCACCTCTTCAAAAAAGAAAGGAAAAGGAAAGGCTAGCCATGGTTCCTAGGTAAATGGTGCTGCAGGACGAGGGGGCAGCCGCTCCCTTCTCCCGGGAAGGCTCAGAGGGCCCCGCAGGCGACCGCGTCCGTGAGAATGGAGAAGGCACTCGTCGCGGGGATTATTAGTGCACAGGTGCGGGCATGGCATTCGCTCCATTTAAGATGCCAAAATAAACACGTATGGTAGCTCCATACGTTTCAAACAAATCAAACCGAATCCCCTTATTACTACTGAGAAGCAAGGGGAGTAAACGCGCGGCAGGAAAGTCACGAGGGAGCAGTTCACCAGCCTCCCAAGTGCAGCCGGTTCTGCACAAGGTCCGCTTCTACGGAGACTCTGGCTTCAATCCTAGCGCATCCCACCAGAGCAGGGACTCACAGCCAGCTTGACCGCCCTCCACACCCGCTGCAGCGCCCCAGCCACCCAGGACTTGACAGGGTGGGTGGGTGGTGCAGAGTGTAAGCCCCAGCTCCTTTTCCGAACCCGGTCCCCACCAGGAGCCAGCCTCCCTGCACCCCCGCCGCTCGCTCCTACCTGGCCTCACGACCTCTGCTCCAGCTCGTTCCGCGGGGCCGGCCAGCGCTAGGAGGCGCAGGCGCCGCGGCCTCTATTTGTAAACACGCTCCACGTGCGCTCGCCCTACCCCATCCGCACCCGGCTCCAGGCACCTGAGGATGCTCAGCTTTCTCGCGAGCCCTCCCAGGGTGCAAATTGTCTTCCACCGGAGTGTGGAGGAAGCCAGGCTTACAGGGCCGGCCCCCTGGGAGGAGGGCCGAAGTACGGCGAGCCTCTACCGCCGCCTGCTGGTCCGCGAGGCAGCTGGCGGGCTGCAGAAGCCGGGCCATCAGCGGAACCCACGCGGCCCCGAGAGTCGCCGCAGCCGCCGGCCCCGCCCCCAGCCGCGCGCGCTCGCCCGCCCGCTCCCCAGCGACCGCACCCCCGGCCCCGCCCCCGCCCCCGCCCCGCCCCGCCCGCTGCCAGCGGCCCCGCCCCCGGCCGCGCGCTCGCCCGCCCAGGCCCCGCCCGCTCGGCGACACAACGTTCCTGCGGGGGCGCGCGCGTGCACCCTAATCCCCCGCCTTCCGGCTCCGGCGACGCTCGCTCCGGGCTGCCGCCGCGCCACCGGTGTCCATCTCCCTCCGGAGACTCCATTTGCTCTCGGCGCTGCGCAGGCGGCGGGGAGCGATGCCCCCTGCGCGAGGACTGGCGTCCCCGGGGCCAAGCAGCCGCTCGCTCGCCCGCTGGCTGCGGCGGTGACACCCGGTCGCCGGTGGCCACGGACGGACCCGGGCTCCCTCCGCGTGAGCAAAGACGTCCCGCGCACGAGCTCGCCCTGCGGAGAGACGCCCTCGCTTGCACCGCTGCACTCTGACCTCTTTAATTTCAGGAGGTAGGCAATGCAGGTCCCGCTCTCTGTCACTTTAGATAATGCCTTTTAAAAGCATTATTAGCCATCACATTGGTAGGAGACGCTAATTTTTCAACATAGTTTCAGGATAATGCCACAGACCCTGATATTGGAAAAAAAAAATGTTTTTTGGTATTTTCCTTTAGGTTTCTGAGGCTCCGAATACCTCTACAGCCCCCCACAAGAACTGCAGTACTTCTGTTGGCCCACCGAGGACCATTCTTCACCGGGATTATTGTATAACATCACCACTGAGCCTTCCACCCCATACCCTCTACCATGAGTCCTGGTTTCCACCAACGAAGTTTTTGATGATTTCTGTAATCATGTGACACCACCTATTGTCTACCCTTTTCCCTTTCTGGTTGTTAAATACATTAGGTATAAGTTTGTGTCGTGTTAATGTACAGTTTCCTGCCTATCTACCTTTGCCTTATTTGCACTGCTCACTTCTGTCCAGCCTGCCTTACCTTGCTTGCTTATGATTTCCATAACCACTCACTTGCATAACCTGTAACAGTCCTTGCCTGGAAGAGGCAGCATTCCATACAGTGCCCTGCCTGAGAAAGAACAGTCAGGGCATGAGTGTTCCCATTACATTTTCCCATAGGTCAAGTATGCAAGTCCTCTCTTAAGCTATTTCTTCGCCAGCACATTTCCCAAAATATCCCACCTGAGCCTTAGTCTTTTATAACCTCACCTATAATGATGGCAAGAAGAATTTACGCAATAAGACTGTGAGAGAACTTGCTGATACAGCATTGGTTATAATCTCCTTCGAGACTGTAGTTCATGAAAAAACTTAAACTAAATGAGGGGGAAGAAAGAAGCTAGGGTTAATTGGAGCTAGTCCTTGTTGAGGGATTTTGTAAGTTTTAAAACAGCAAAGAGAATCATATAGGCCTTGCCTAGAAATTGGCCAGCACACTATCCGTCTAGGTCCTAGGGAGACAGGAAAGGGATTTTTAAAGCCCAATTTTCTAGTCTCATTTTGTTCAAGTCAAGGTCGATAAATACCTTGTTCTAGTAATTGCCTAATATATTAGACATTAAAATGTTGGGGAAACGTAAGCGTGTGGTGTTGACAATTAAGGACAAGCTTGACATTATTAAGAAACTTGAGGAAGGCATCTCTTTCAAAAAACTTTCTGTGGTGTATGGAATTGGTGAATCCACAGTTCGCGACATTAAAAAGAATAAAGATAGAATAATAAACTATGCAAACAACTCAGATCCTACAAGTGGGGTATCCAGACGTAAATCTATGAAGTCATCAACATATGAGGAACTTGATAGAGTTATGATAGAGTGGTTTAACCAACAGAAAACAGATGGGATTCCCGTGTCTGGAGCAATTTGTGCAAAACAAGCGAAGTTCTTTTTTGACGCTTTAGGGATGGAAGGTGATTTCAGTGCATCATCTGGCTGGCTAACTCGATTTAAGCAGCGCCATGGTATTCCAAAGGCTGCTAGTCAAGGAACAAAATTAAAAGGAGATGAAACTGCTGCCAGTGAATTTTGTGGTAACTTTCAGGAATTTATTGAAAGAGAGAATCTACAACCAGAGCAAATTTATGGTGCTGACCAAACTGGGCTGTTCTGGAAATGTTTACCATCCAGGACATTAGTTCTTGAAACTAACCAAAATACTTCTGGTTATAGGTCAAGCAGAGAGAGAATCATTATTATGTGTTGTGCAAATGCCACAGGTTTACACAAGCTTAATCTTTGTGTTGTGGGGAAAGCAAAAAGACCCCGTGCATTCAAAGGAGCTGACCTTTCAAACTTTCCTGTCACTTACTTCAGTCAGAAAAGCGCATGGATAGAACATTCAGTTTTCAGACAGTGGTTTGAAAAATACTTTGTGCCACAGGTACAGAAGCATTTGAAATCCAAGGGGCTTCTAGAAAAAGCAGTGCTGCTTTTGGATTTTCCTCCAGCACATCCACAGGAAGAATCGCTGAGTTCAGATGATGGCAGAATAATTGTGAAGTATCTGCCACCAAACGTCACAAGTCTAATTCAACCTATGAACCAGGGAGTTCTAGCCATGGTAAAAAGATACTACCGAGCAGGGCTTCTCCAGAAGTACATGGATGAAGGAATTGATCCAAAAATGTTTTGGAAGAACTTGACAGTGTTGGATGCAATTTATGAAGTATCAAGAGCTTGGAACATGGTGAAATCAAGTACCATAACCAAAGCTTGGAAAAAACTTTTACCTGGCAATGAAGAGAATTCAGGTCTGAACATGGATGAAGGAGCCATTTTAGCAGCTAATTTAGCAACGGTTTTACAGAATACAGAAGACTGTGAACACGTTGACATTGAGAATATTGACCAATGGTTTGACTCTCAGAGTAGTGATTCAAGCTGTCAGGTGCTAAGTGACAGTGAAGGTGTTGAGGACCAGTCCAAGCCTGCTGAGCAAAAGCCTCCCAGCAAGACCAGGAAAAGAGAAGTGAATCCAGAGAGGAACATTAGCCATAAAGCTGCACTTGAATGGACTGAAAATTTACTGGATTATCTAGAACAACAAGATGACATGCTTCTGTCTGATAAACTGGTATTACGGAGGCTGCGAACGATAATAAGAAGAAAGCAGAAGATCCACATTAACAAAAATCGTTAATAATGCTCTGAAGGGTTTCAGAGTGTTTGCATCTTTGTGACTTTATCTGCAGTGGAACTTAATTATCTTGCTTGAAGTGCTATGGATTTGAAGGCCAAATACATTTTATAAATGATTTTAGGATTAGATGCCATTTTGGATTACTTAAATTACTGCTCTTTAATGTCAATTCTAGTAAGTGAGCATTGACATGTAACTTGTCTGTCTTTTGTTTCTAATCTGTGTTCTACTAATTAGATCAGTGGTCGGCAAACTGCGGCTCGCGAGCCACCTGCGGCTCTTTGGCCCCTTGAGTGTGGCTCTTTCACAAAATACCATGGCCTGGGCGAGTCTATTTTGAAGAAGTGGCATTAGAAGAAGTTTAAGTTTAAAAAATTTGGCTCTCAAAAGAAATTTCAATCGTTGTACTGTTGATATTTGGCTCTGTTGACTAATGAGTTTGCCAACCACTAAATTAGATCATAAGGTTCCTGAGGCCAGGGATCTTGTGTCTGTTTTGTGCCTGAATTTCGTTGTGTCTAATGAGGACCATGCACACTATAGGCAATCAATAAATCTGACTTAAAATCAATTTTTATGACTTTCTATGAACTTCAGTTTCCAAATTGAAATATGTGCCCAGCTGATGTGTCTCGGTGGTTGAATACTGGTTGATCTATGGAACAGGAGGTCAGGGTTTGATTCCCGGTCAGGGCACAAGCCCAGGTTGCAGGCTCTATCCCCATTGGGGGTGTGCAGGAGGCAGGCGATCAATGATTCTCTCATCGCTGATGTTTCTGTCTCTCCATTTCCCTTCCTCTCTGAAATCAATAAAAATATATTTTTAAAAATACTAAAAGAAATATCTTAGGAGTACGGCAACTTTCCATTTCTATGATTTTCCAACCTGCTGAAAATTTTAGAACTCATCAAAGATTATGCTTGAAGTATTTCACAGTGAAAGCAGAAAACTAAAGGAAAATAGTCTAAAGCTTTAAATATGACATTCTAAACCAACAGTATTTAGGCACTTAACAATTCAGATTGGCCATTTCTGAATATAATGAAGGAAGAAGAAATAGGTTAAGATGTCCCCAAGGTTTGCACTGCACTTTTATTCCACTGACAGTAGGGAGAATTTCTTCATAGTAGAAAAAAATAGATTTCAATTCCCAAACCATATGATAAGAGGTAAGGGTTACATTTTACCATCTGTCAATTTTGATCTTTCCTTAGTATAGTTATATCAATAGTTTTTAATAAGCTATTGGATATTTATGTAAAACTTTTAAGCTTACAAAGTATGCCATTTTCTTTCATATAGCCTGTTTTTCTGTGAGAAATACTGAGAATATAAGCCTCATAATTTGTGGACCCACCGCATGAACAATGGACTGACATTAAATAGAACAGGTGAAAGGTACTGTAGAACAGCATCAGCTGCTGGGTGACCATGGCAAGTTACTTAATCTCTGTAAAATAGGGAAAATATCTTCCCTGGACAGTTTTTGTGAGGAGTAAATGAGTTAATATATGGGCTTAGATCAGGTCATGACTAAGAATACGTCGACTCTTGAGTGTTGGCTACTGTTATTGAGTTGCAGAAATTAGGAGTTTCAGAAATATGCTGAACAGATCTAGTGTGTGTCTCAACCAGGATGTTGTTGCATTGGGAAAAGTCTTTAAATGGGGAAGTAAGATCAAAGAGATTCAAGTAACTAGTTTCTGTTAAAATACAATAATATTTATTTCAGTGAAAAAAAATGAAATGTTAAACCAATTTAGAAATCATTTTCTGACCATATGCTGCTAGACACAATAAGGTATGCAGGTACATATAAGACGTCTTCAGTTGAATTTTAAAAGAAAATAAGAATAGAATTCTAATTTCTTTGCTCCTGCTCTTAAGATATTAACTTTGTTCATAAAGTCTATGTTACTAATATTGGCATAATTCACTTAAGTAATAAAATACCTTTAAAGTAGGTAAGATAGCAGTAAGCATGACACTTGAAATATTTTATCAAACTAAAGTAACACAATCAGTAGAAAATCAGATCAAAAGAAATGTCATAGTAATTAGTCCCAGCCATATAGGCACAACTTGGAGATACTGTGGGTTTAGTTCCAGACCACACCAATAAAGTGAGTTATAATGTTTTTGCTAGTGGAGGGTTCTGCCTTTAGTTTTTTTTTAAAAAAAAAAATGCAACATCTATGAAGCACAGTAAAAGGAGGTATGTCTGTATGTAAATACTGCTGTGCTTTTTACAGAACTTCCTGCTTTTTTAAAAAACTTCTCACTTCAATCATGACATTGAAGGGATTTGATGCTGTGTTTTATCATAAGCGCTGTATTCTAGTTCCATAAATAATTGTAATACAAGAATTTTTCCTCTTCCAGGTATTGTAATATATGAGTATACAATTCATATCCTCTAGGAAGGTGAATCATGCTATCTTAGGTTACCTCATGCTCCTTATATGTATCTTAGTTTGAGAAGCACAGAAATAATGTGCTCTCATTTAACTTTGTGCACCTTAAAAGATGATAACCACAGATTCTGGTTATTGGTTACCATTTATAAAAGTGCATTTTTTTTTCAGAGTGCACAAACATTTATTTACAAAAGTCCAAGGTATATATGATACAGGCTTTTTACACAGTAGTTGAAACATGATTATTTTATGTGTTTTTACTACCAGAGAGTACAAAAAACATTTAGTAATCATTTTTGCTATTTTTATACAAAGTGACAGGTCATGCACCTTTTGTTTTTTAAGTTTTAAAATCCTTTGCTAAGTGCAAATACGACATTCCTCTCTCCAGTTTTAAGGCAAGTGGAATGGGACTGTCGCTGGGCAGTCTCTGGCTCTGGGGAGCAAGCACTCCGCCCAGAGAGGGGAAGGTGCAGGCGCTGCTGGGCATCCTGCTTTGACCCCCAGAAAGGGGCTGATCTCAGCGGATTTCCTGTCACTTGCATTGCAGCCACTTGCTGGCTTGTCAGATGATTATGGCCCCGTCTCTGTCCCAAACCCCATCACTAGTACGACTGCTTCTTGAAGAGTCAGGGATCCAGGTCCTGCCTCCGGGACCCTGGAGTGTCTAGAGGGTCAAACAGCGTTAGAACTCATGACCCGTGAGCCCCCACCAGCAGGAATGCCTCCTGAGCAGCCGTGTGGGTGAGAAATATCCAGAATTCTCAAGGACAGGTCCTCAGCTTGGCCTGGGGAACCATTACTCTAAGTGTGTGTATATATATAGTATTTGAAAAATGAACAGATCTCAGACCAAATGGAAAGTGTTTGGCAACTAAGTACACTTGGGAAAAAAAAAAGCATAGCATGATATTTACTATTTCATACTAAAATCTCAGAGTAATACAGGGGTTGGCTGGGAAACTTGTGAGTGCTCAATAAATATAATAGAGTTGGCAGGGCCCAGATCAGTAATCTCAGTCAATCCAAGCAGATTATATCACTGTAGCCCTTGTCCTGGGAGGACCATGGTGGGCTAAAAGGCACAGATGACATGAAACAGGACACTGCTACTTAGGTCACAGGCTCAGAGGCACTCACTCTGAACCCAACACAAACTATTACAAGTCAAAGCTAGGACCTGCACTCCAAATTTAGCCCTCCTCAAGGTGGGCTATGTCCACTTATCACCTTAGTATTTTCACAAAGTTGACCTTCTCCCATTTAAATATACAGTGCACTTTACATCCTAGGCAATGATATCTGCAACATCACAGGTCTTTGTGCCAACTGTGGTTTTGTTCTTGTTCAACCTGACTATCTGTAAACTAAAATCACCTTGCATACCTCATTGGCATGCTTTGAGAAACACAAGCAGGAGTAAGGTTGTTGAAGGCTAAAAGGCTGGCATGCGAACACCAGCTTCTCTGCTTTCTCCCTAGGTAACCTTGGCAGCTCTCTGGACTGCTCTGAATCTCAGGTCCTTCAAATGTAAAAGGGTTGCAGATTAAATAGACACACTCCAAGCACTTATAAACACCAATTATTAAGCAACCCTATTCAATGAGAACCCTTGGTCTCCAGCCTTGGCCTGGAAAATGTGACACAGCCCTCTCTCCCCAGTGACTCTGAGCAGACCTCCAGGGGCCTTGGGCACCCTTGCTGAGGTCTAGGGCATTGCTTCATCACTGGAAGTGTTGGCTGGAGTGTCTGTATACATGAGAGGGCAGTTTCGAGTCCCCCAGGTTCCTGGGGCTACAGTGTATGTTGTCAATCAACACCGGCCCATCCATAAAAAAAACAAAAAAACAAAAAACAGATGGGCCCTGCTCTAGCTGCCGTTTGGGAAAAGGGCTCAAAGAGAAATGGGTTCTTCCAAGCAGCTGAAGGCCCACTTGTGTTCATACCCCTGAATCAGAAATGCAAACTGCCTGTGCAAATGCAGTGGGTAAATGGAGGCGCAGACTCACGCCCCGTCGCCAAGCAGCACCAGCAGTACTAGCAACGTCGTCCCCATCTAACAGGTGTCCTGGGGTCACTGGGCCTGCTTTGCCTAGCAATGTTCTGGTTTCCATTGGTCATCCCAGAGTAAGTGTTACAGTGCCCCTTTTACTGTCAAGTGTCCCAGTGTAGAAGAGCAATTAGATGATTTCGCTACCAGTGACCCACAGCAGGGGTTTGATCTGCTCAAGGTCATACAGTCATCAGGGGCCAAGAAGGGAATAAAACTTGCTTCTCCCAGCTCCAGACAACGGGGCCTACTGACCAAGGGCATGGCTCCCTTCAGACAGTGAGCCTCCAAGGGCTAGAATGCAATCTTGATCCGTCTTCATCCTAGAGCCCAGCACCTGCCTCCTCAAACCAGGTGGGAAGTCCCTTATTGAAATTCTGTCTCCGAGAGGACAAGGATTACTCCTGGTTCATGTGCTGAATATTGGCTGCGTGCCAGGCATAATCCTGGGTGTTCCACAAATCAATGTCTATTGGTGATCCCCAACACCAATCCTGTGACCTACAGTACTTCACCCATTTCAGCGGGAGCCCCCCAACGGAGCTGGCAGAGACCCAACCGAACATTCCTGTCTGAGAGAAGGACAGAGATCTCAACCCTTGCCGGGAGCTGTGGGCCAGGCTGCAGGAATCCATGAGGCACTTAGCCAAGGCCTTCCTTAAAATCACTTTTAGCATCCAGAAATGTGCTGGCTATAATTCCAGAGATTGCATCTACTAGTGTTATTCCCCAGGCAGCTGAATTATCACCATAAATCAGGCTCAGAAAATCCTTGAATGAAGCTCCATGCAACTGACAGGCACAGTCATGAAGGCCTGGGGCTGAAGGGTGGATCTAGCCGTGACTCTACAGATCACGAGGGCGGCCAACATCTTTTCTCCATAGAAATCTCTCTGCTTGTCCTAGCCGGTTTGGTTCAGTGGATAGAGTGTTGGCCTGTGGACTGAAGGGTCCCGGGTTGGATTCCAGTCACAGGCACGTACCTCATTTGCAGGCTTCTAGCCCTGGATGGGATGCGTTTGGGAGGCTACCAATTGATATGTCTCTCTCATATCTATGTTTCTCTCTCTTGGTCTCTCCCTCTCCCACTCTCTCTGAAAACAATGGAAAAATATCCTCAGGCGAGGATAAAAGAAAAGAAATGTGTGTGTGTGTGTGTGTGTGTGTGTGTGTGTGTGTGTGTGGTGGGGGGGGGGGGGCGGGGGTGTTGGGCATGGTGCCAGAGTCCCGGCTTTTCACTGTTTCTCCTCATCCAGATTGCCCCAAGCTCCAAGCCTGCCTGGCTCACAGGCCCATGCCAAGAACATGTTTGTGTAGTATAATTTGGAAAACCAGAAACAAAAGGTGTTATTAATGCATAATGAAATGTATAAGGTTGTGATTTATGAATATCCCTAGAACTTTGAACATTGATCTTTGGGGATTTTAATTGTGACTAATAAAATCTCAGGGGGATATGATGTATTAGAGTTACTAAACAAATATTAAAGAAATCAGTGAGATTTTGTAACATTCAACTTATTTTTTTTAAGTTAGAAAAGAAATATTGACTGCAAGGCTCAGCCTCATTAACCTATAAAATAACCTCTGCCAAAAGTGCTTTTTTTGTCAAGGGAAATCTTCACAGCTATACTTGTAATCAAATCACATCTAATTTCTTCCAAGACGAATAAAAATGATACCTAATTCTTTCCTATATTTCAGAATATGTTGATCTTCTGGAACTTATTTACAAAGAAAACACAATTACTTTTGAACCTAAAACAAGACCAAGTAAACTGAAGGCAGTTTTTCTCATCTACTGAAGCAATTAATTTTTTTAAAAAGTTATATAATAGAACAGAGTTTTATATAAAGATACTTCTTTGTTTCTTTTTTATATTTTATTCATTTTTTACAGGGAGGAAGGGAGAGGGATAGAGAGTTAGAAACATCGATCAGCTGCCTCCTGCACACCCCCTACTGGGGATGTGCCTGCAACCAAGGTACATGCCCTTGACCGGAATCGAACCTGGGACCCTTCAGTCCGCAGGCCGATGCTCTATCCACTGAGCCAAACCGGTTAGGGCAATACTTCTTTGTTTCTTAATGAGAGATGTCTGAGGTTATGCACATAAACTTGATGTGTTAATTTAAGATGACAGAGAACCCAGATTTTTAAAAATTCTGTTTTGCTTCAAAAATAAACTTAAAAGTTGAATTTGAAACCGGACAACGAATGGGTCCAGGATGCCTGTTGCTACTTGAGCCAATTAAGCAGAGACAGGTTTGAATTGTATATGAGTTTTTTTCTTTTCCAATATTGCCGGCAGTATGGGAGAACAGCAGGTCATCCACAAAAATCTGCTCTATGGAATAAAAATGGGTATTATAGGCATGGGGAAGTAGACAAAAGGAATAAGAATGGGTATAGAAAAGCAATAAAAATGGGTATAATGGTTACAGATTACAGGCAATGCGGGCAGAGGATTGCAAAGGGTGGGCACCTCCAGACCCTATTGTTTCAGCAACAAGGTTCTTAATCTTTCCATGATGATAGACAGTTTTCGGATAAAGACAGTGTGCCCTCACCCAGGTCCCAGAAGGGTCCTGAACACAGGAACACTGTCCTTATGAAGTTGGGTGTGCCACCTTCCTGGCACATGGATGTGTTTGCCAACTTGGAAGCTCCCTGAACCCCAGGGTTTAGGCTTTTATAAGCGAAGTTTCATCCTGTAGGTCCAATTATTGGAATCATTTTGTCCTTGATGATTAATCTCTAACTCCTCTACCCTCCCTAGAGGTTGGGAGGTGGAGCTCAAAGTTCCAAGCTTCTGATCAAAGCAATCAGCTCCCTCCTGAAGGAGCCCAATAAGAGTTATCTCATTACAACAATTATCACCCTTATCACTCAGCAAATTCCAGTGTAACCTAGAGCAGTGGTCGGCAAACTCATTAGTCAACAGAGCCAAATATCAACAGTACAACGATTGAAATTTCTTTTGAGAGCTGAAAACCGACTTCTGCGCATGGACCACGAAGTTTCACTCGCACTGTATGTGCGCGCCCGCACGTGGTATTTTGTGGAAGAGCCACACTCAAGGGGCCAAAGAGCCGCATGTGGCTCGAGAGCCGCAGTTTGCCGACCACTGACCTAGAGGAAAACAAATGGGGACTAAGAAGACATAGGAAGGGAGAAGTAAAAGTGTAAATGTTTGAAGAAGTAAGAATAGAAGAGGAAGCGGGGAATTGAAATGCAGAAGATGAGCAGGTCCCTGTCCTGTAAGGGAGCATCTTGAAGGAGGATGTACCCCTTAGAGTGATTGTCATCATCTTTACCTTATTTGTTAATACTCCTAAGTGATTTGGGCCCACCTAGCAGAGCTGTGATAAAAGCAAGTTGTTCAAAAACACTGCCGGGGTTGTTGGGAGATTGTTTAGTGTGCCGCGCCAGCACAGCCAAGGGTTCGGGGAGCCTGAGCGGGGTTGACGAAGGATGGAGAAATGATAGACAAAGAGAAAAAGCTGGGTCTAGGTGGATCTTCTGTGCCTTGCTGAGGCCACAGACAGATCCAGACTGCAAAGCTGAGGCTTTATTTATTGTCAGGGACAAACAAGGCTATTGACAATGTTCTTGTAAGTTTCACTTGTTTTGGCAGCACTTGCTGCCCCTCCCACAGCCCACTAGCTACCCAGGAAAGATCTAGGGAGCAGTCACAAGATCAAGCTTAATTATGCTTAGAGGACTGTGCCCTCCAAGCTGGGACTTGTTTGTGACTTTGCCAGCAGGTCAGTCTGAGGCTTAAACCTATAACCGCTTCCTACAGTTTAGCTTCCTGTTTCTTGGCTTCTGTACTCCAGTTAAACCAGTTTATTTTCATCTTGGGCACTACCTGACACTCTGAACCTGGATTTGGTTCTAGAAGGCTCTCCGTAGGAGGCTCATTTTAACCATCTCAGTCCTTTTTGCTGCTATTTCAGTAAATGTGACCGCACCTTCTTTTGTGGCTGACAGTTTCCTTTTCTTCTTTCCTCTTGCTACTTGAATGGTTCATTTGTTTCACAAATACTTTTTTGGATACTTATAACTGTACCCTAACAAGTGAACTCCAGGTCAGCAGGGACCTTAAATGCTTTGGCAATTTTTATATATCCAGAATCTGAATATTCCAGACACAAATGTGTTCAATAAATATTGGCTAACAGAATGAATCAATACCATACTGAGCAGTATATAGATAATTAAGATAAAAAATGTTATTTTCAGAAATTTTACAATAAAGGAGTGGGAGAGCATCATTTATAGTAATTGCAATAAATATCCTACCTAATAAAAGAGTAATATGCAAATTGACCCTAACTCCGCTATACCAAAAGCCACACCCATGAGCCACGCCCACCAGCCAATCAGGAGCAAATATGCAAATAAACCCAACCAAGATGGCTACAGCCACAGAGAGCAGAAAGGAGGCTTGGGCTTCCCCAGTAACAAAGGAAGCCAAGCTTTCCACCTGTCGTTGCCAGCCTAAGCCTCCACTCAAGGCTACAAAGTTTCAATTATAGAAGGTAAACAAATCCAAACAGAAATGGCGGCAGCCACTGAGCTAGAAAGAGCAGGACGCAAGGGTTGCCCCCGGCAATGGAGGAAGCAAAGCTTCTGCAGCCCAGGCTGGCCTAGGCCTCTGCTCCAGGCTACAAAGTTTCAATTATAGAAGCTACACAAACCCCAAAAGAAATGGCTGCCGGCCATGGAGCGAGCAGGAGGCTTGGCTCCGCTCCAGGCTACAAAGTTTCAATTGTAGAAGAAACATAAATCCCAGATACCAGGCCTCTGCTTGGGTCGCCAGGGTGCGTGGCCGGCCTGCAAACCACCACAGGCCCTTCACCCAGGCCGCCCCGCACCCCAAGGGAACCCCCATCCTGATCCAGGATACCCTTCAGGGCAAACCAGCTGGCCCCACCCCTGCACCAGGCCTCTATCCTATCTAATAAAAGGGTAATATGCAGATTGACCATCACTCCAACACACAAGATGGCTGCCCCCATGTAGTCAAAGATCCTGCCCCCATGTGGACACAAGATGGCCACCACAAGATGGCCAGCAGGGGAAGGCAGTTGGGAGGGACCAGGCCTGCAAGGCAGGGCAGTTGGGGGCAATCAAGCCTGCAGGGGAGGGCAGTTAGGGGTGACCAGGCCAGCAGAGGAGGGAAGTTGGGGGTGACCGGGCCTGCAGGGAAGGGCAGTTGGGTGGGACCCAGGCCTGCAGGGGAGAGCAGTTGGGGGGGGGGGACCAGGCCTGCAGGAGAGGGCAGTTAGGGGTGACCAGGCCTAAAGGGGAGGGCAGTTAGGGGCAAACACGCTGGCAGGGGAGCAGTTAGGCATCAATCAGGCTGGCAGGGGAGTGGTTAGGGGGTGATCAGGCTGGCAGGCAGAAGCAGTTAGGGGCAATCAGGAAGGCAGGCAGGCGAGCAGTTGGGAGCCAGCAGTCCTGGATTGTGAGAGGGATGTCCGACTGCCCGTTTAGGCCCGATTGGGCCTAAACGGGCAGTCGGACATCCCTCGAGGGGTCCCTGATTGGAGAGGGTGCAGGCTGGCTTGAGGAACACCCTCCACCCCCCACCCCATGCATGAATTTTGTGCACCGGGCCTCTAGTTGTTTAATAAAATCAGAGAGATAGGAGAAATTTTCCATACCGTTAGAACCACAAAAGACGACATCATCATTGACAGGGAATTAGAAATAAACTTGTAGGACAGGAGGGACAGTGAAAAAACTTTCCTGCCTTGACCATGGCATTGGGTGGGTGGAATAGAAATATTTTTTCCTGAGAATTTGTAGCATGAACTGACTTCACATAGATTTACAGTATGAATTTACTCTGTGTGGTCCCCAGACCATCAAACTGAGAATTTAATTTAAGGTGGTTGTGCTTGCAAGAGATTGGTAGGAGTACACCCAAACCCTCCCTGAAGAAATACAACTTCAACACAGGCCTCAACAAATTTCCATGGATGAAGGTGCAAAGAACAAGCTCACAAGGCAACAGGAGTGACAGCCAGCAGAAACAACTGAGAGCAGTATTAGACCCACTCAGCCTCTACTTATTGAAATTATCGTATAGAGTGCAAACATAGCGAAGTTTAGTTTACATATAGAAAGGCTTTAAAAGAGGAGCAAGGGACAGGAAACAACAAAAAAAGATCAAGCAGATTAGAAAAGGAGCGAGGTAGAACTTGGAAAAATAAAATATAGTGATCAATATAGTAATTGCAATTAGGTCACTGTGACCCTTTTCAGAGCAGTGTTATTGGAAGGATGGGGGCAGAATCCAAGCAATCCATTGAAGAATTAATGGCAGTAAATAAACTGTGCATTTGTTTTTATGTGCTTTTCTGTGTTCAGGTGATAGTTTACCATTTTAAAATATTAAATAATGTGAAATGAAAAAGTAAGAATGGTAAGAGCAGACTATTTCTGAAAGCTTTCAGTGGTAGCTACAGTGATGGTGATCAGGACAAAGAGGGAATCCCTTTTCCCATCAGTGCATTTCCTTATTCCCAGATACAATTCTACTTCTCTCTTTTTGACTAAAGGAAAATGGGAGATGGCAGAAAGGGAGGCAGGGTGGGAAGATGAGGGGGAAAGAATAGGAAAAAGAACAAAGCAGAACTGAAGGGGGGTAAGGGGGAAAGGAAAACCCAAATGGCTCCACCTCGTGATCCCCTTGTCCCGGAGCAGCATGTCACGGCAATGGAGAAAAATGGCGCAAGAGAAATGGAGAGCGTGTGCAGCACATTCTAACCAATCGCCTGGAAAAGTAACATTATATTAAGACAATTTTTTTTTTACTGTAAATCATAAATTTTACTTACAAAAACTTTAACAATAACTTAATCCTAACTTCATATTCAACTAGGGGAACTGGGTTTGAACTGAACCAAAAGTGACAAGCTTCATTTTGCAAACTTCAAGCATCACTTCTTAAAAATAAAGAAGTGTAAAGTAGGACATTCAATTTTCAGCTTGAATTATTTTTCCTTAAAAAACAACAACACACAGGGTAGGCCTCTCAGAGAGCCAGGGGAAGGGGATGAAGCCCACTGTTGGAGTTCACAGATCTATAGAAACTTAATTCATCTTTTTAGTTTGTCGTGCAAAGAGTTAAACATCTATTCTATCCACTACTTTGAAGTAGTTCAAAGTCAGGTAATGTTGAAAAAGCACAGTGCAATTTTTAGACAAATCGGATAGGTATGTCCATTTTAGCTCTTCAAATTAGCAAGTCAAAGCATTTTCAAATAAAAAAATTAACAGCCTAATTATGTTTCTCAATTCTACTGATTGTTCTCCCATCTTATTTTATAAAATACTTTAGAATGACTATCACATTTTCTGTACATCACGCTTCTGCTTGAAAATTGGCCTGACTTGCGATGTTGTGTTCGTTGAGTCTCTATAATACAGGTGTCATATTCCAGCCCATACTGGTTTAAAAGGAGGAGTGTGGCCCTGGCTGGTGTAGCTCGGTTGGTTAAGTGTCACCCCGTGGACCAAAGGGTGGCCAGTTCTATTCCAAATCAGGGCACATGCCCGGATTGGGGGTTTGATCCCAGGTCGGGGTGCGTGCAGGAGGCAACCAATAGATGTTTTTCTCAAACATTGATTTTTTTCTCTCTCTCCCCCTCTCCCTTTTCCTCTCTGTAAAAATCAATAAAAACATTAAAAAAAATAAGTAAAAGCAGGTGTGTGGTAGTTTATTGAGTACTAGAATCAAGAGTTTAGAGGGAAGCCTGGCTTTAGGTGTGGCTTGTGCTAAAGACTCTAACCATGTTCTTAGGATCTGTCTTTGGAGTCAGCTTCCCTGTAGTCAGCTTTAGTCCCAGGCTGGCTCCTCTCATCACAGAAAGTTATTGTGGAGCTCTAAGACCCATGCACTCAGACCATCAAATCCACCCCCAGTAAATGTCTTCTCATCCCTTATTGGTTCTGATAACTTATGTGTGTCTCGAGGCTAGAACCGTAGCCAGTGGGCTGGGTCCCACTGCCTGGTTTAACTCAGTCAGGGCCCACTGCTCCCAAGCCTTGAGCAGGGATTGTTCTTTCTAAACCACATGCTGAGAATGGGAGAGGGGTGGTTTTCAAATAAAACCGAGCTACCATTCCCTCGTATTTTAGGAGGAAGAAGGCTACTTGTTGGCAAAAGAAAGATGGTTTGGGCGAGAATAGGTCAACGTTAGCTCTAGAAAAAAATATTGAAGGGTAAAATTTAGTATTTTCTTTCATTTTTAGATCCTCCATTTTCACACCCTTTCTTCTCATTTTCAGTTAATATTTTACTCATGCATACCCTAAAGTTTATAAAGCAAAGGTCATTGCTAATGTACATTTGGCTTCCATCTACAATGGCTAATGTATTGTCAGTCAGTGAAAAATCAATAAGCACGAAGAATTGGGTTTTCATGTTATGTCAGTTTATATTGACCCTTAAATTTTAGAAGAAAATTGCATTTCTTTAATGTAAAGGTGTAGGAAGAATAATAACAATTGAAGTAAAATATTATTCAATAGAAAGTGTTAGAGAACAAAAAAGTTTTCATTACTCATCAGTTACAGATTTATATGATCTTTTCATGCTCATTCTTGTCCCTTAAAGTAGAAAATAGATATTTGAAATCTAATGTCATCAACCACAATTTTATTTTTATATAAACAAGTTTAAAAGATGTCAAATATAATAAAAGTATGGAAGCGTAATTTACTTGTGTATTTTGACCAAGACACAATGGCCAATTTCTCCCTTCTATTTGCTACTCTCCTGTTATTTATTTACTCAGCAATTATTGAGTACCTCCTATATTCCAGGCACTGTTTTAGGACATGGGAATATAAGGTCAATGCTTTATTGTATCACTCACAATGGAATTCCAATTGTATAACACAATAGAAATAATATTGTTTGCATGGATTATAATTAAAGAGGAACCATATGTATGTAAATGAATATAAAATTATTTTCTGTGCAGCAAGGATAATATTCAGGCTTCCATGAGAAAGAACTAATTTTATTTAAACACATGAAATCTCAATTTGAAAGGACAGTTTCTCTGTTTGGACCTAGAACTGTGCTCAAGGTTTTCTTCATCATCAACCTTTACCCTTAGTGGAGATTGCTCAAACCACTAGTTGTTAGAAAGAGGATGTGGAGCATCTAAAGAGTTTCCTAAAATGTGGAACAGGTTTGTAATTTAAGGAAAAGAGAATTCTAACCCTGCTATTATGTATTGTTCAAGCTTAACTGTTAAAAATTCACATATGTGAAACCATCTTATATTAATACAAATGAGAAGACAGATATATAGTTCTTTTTAATTTATTTTTCACCCCTTTGGATATTTGAGGCTACAGAATCAGGTCCTGAGAAAACTGGATTTCAATGAAATTCCTATGAAAAGATGTCTAGAAGACTTTGCGTCAGATATAGCAAGACAACATCTGATTAGCAAGTGGCCACTTTGGGTTTTCTTATGATAGGCCAGAATCCTAAACATTTCACAATATTCTAGCCTCACATAATCCTTGTGCTGCAGAGAGGCAGCAGAGTGAGGTTGTGAAGAATATGGACGATGGATTCTGCCTGCCTGGATTTGAATTACTGCTCTGCCATATGCTAGCTGTATGATCTTACTCTCCTTGTCTGTTTCCTCATCTATGAAATGAGGATAAAATATGACCTACCTCAAGGATTGGTATGAGCATTAACTGGATAAATATGTGTAAAGTGCTTAGAACAATGTCTGGGTCATAGTATATAGTATGTGTTTGGCTAAATACACACACACAGAGTAATTTTTCACATTATATAGTCAAACTGGGGTTATATAACTTTATATAACTATAAAATAATATTTTATTATTTGACCTAGCTTTTCTACTGAGGACTATTAAAACTTAAAGGATATGACTGGATAGCTAACATACAAGTGAACTTCCTAACTTTTCCATGTAAGATGCCTGTCAGAATCATTCGGTGTCTTTGTATTTAATAGATGTTTTATAATGTCATATTTGTGTGTATTCCTCAACAAATCCACAAGGGGTATAAAAATCCACAAGTAGCATAAAAATAAAGGGGAATAAAAGGTTTTATTTCTGGTGACCACTCCCCAGTAGTCTTCATTTTTTACTTCTAAACACACATTGGCAATGGGAATACAAAGAACACAAGGAAGTGCTTCCATGTAGCTCCAAGGAAAGACCCGGCATACTTAGGGAATTGCTGAACGAAAGCAGAAGAATGTCATGAGACACCTGGGACTCTTGTTCTTCACGTCCGAAGACACAAACTTCTGAAGCATGTGGCGTTACTTAACCAGGGCAATGCTGTCATTCTAGAATGCATTTAAGAATGTGCTGATAATTTAAACTTACACAGTGTTATTTGCTAATTACATTTCAACAAAGCTGGGGGGAAAAAGAATGTGCAGGTGCTACTGGCATAGAATAGGCTTGGAATAGGAATGTTAAATGTCTTGCAAACAGTGGGAGATTCCTGCAGAATAAAAAAATTGAAACGCTCAAAATAGCACCTGGTCTTCCTGCATGGATGATCACAAAGAATTCTCTAAGAGAAACAACTCTGGCCTAGGACATGGGAGACCTATGTTGTGGCCCTGATTTAACCCTCCACTGTCTGCATGACCTTGTGGGAGTCCCGGAACCATTCTGGATATCAGTTTCCTCTCTGATAAATATAATGTTAGAAGTCCCTTTCACCACGATTTCTTTGACTTAAAAGTCTAAAGATAATGGCTCTGGTTTCTTGTTTAACAGTAACTTAACTTTTCAGCAATAAGATTTCCAGTTGACAGGATGACATGATGTCAATCCATTTGAAGCCACAACTGTGCAAATATTGTCCTATAAATATTCCAGTGTTTAGTTTTTTGTGTCCTTTTTTAAATCCTCACCTGAGGATATTTTCCATTGATTTTTAGAGAGAGTGGAAGGGAGGGGGACAGTCAGAGAGAGAGAGAAATATCAATGTGAGAGAGAAATGTGGGTCGGTTGCCTCCCATACAAACCTGCAACTGTGCCCTTGACTGGAATTGAACCCAGGACCCTTCAGTCTGTGGGTTGACATTCTATCCACTGAGCCAAACAAGCTACTTATAAAAAAGTGCAAGTAGCCTGGCTGGTATGTCTCAGTGGTTGAGCATTGACCTATGAATCAGGAGATCAGGTTTGATTCCCAGTCAGGGCACATTCCCCGGTTGTGGGCTCTATCCCAGTGTGTAGCGTGCAGGAGGCAGCTGATCAATTATTTTCTGTCATCATTGATGTTTCTATCTCTCTCTGCCTCCCTTTTGAAATCAATAAAAAATACTTTTTTAAAAAGTGAAAGTACACTTTTATATAAAAATTTATCAGCAAATATTGACCATATTTAGAGTTGATCTATTTTACTACTTGTGTCCTGAACATACTAATAACTATAACTTGCCCGGAATTTTTATGTAAAATTTGTAACTTCTCATAAAAGGTTAACTGATGTATAGCGTATTCTGTACACTTATTTATTATAAAATACTATTTTTTATAACTAGACTCTTATTCTATATAAATATTTATTAAATATTGATGTTAAAGTAATAAGAAAGAAATCCAGTATAGCATATTCAGTGATGAACCATTTCCCATATAATATTTTTTCTCTTAAGAAAAGCAGTCTGTTGTCAGTATCATGAAAGTTCCTATGTGAACTTTCTGGTCTCAGAAAGTTCATGTATGCTTCTGAGACCAGGTTTCTTGCAAAATGTTTTATTCATCTGAGTCCGGAGAGGTGCTATAAAGTGTTCTGCACACGGGCATCCAATCCGTTCTGACAGATTCAGTCCTCTGCCCTACTTTGCAGTTCATTTTGTGACCCGGAATAAATTGTATAAAAGCCATTACTGAATAAAAATTGGCAAACTTCAGATCTAAAATAGATTTCTATAAAAAAAAAACCTCTTTAAATTATTGAGCTCCTGATCACAACAACGATGTAAGTTTTAGTAGGAAATGAATTAAAAAAGTAAAATCCTTTCTTCAACCTCCAGTGGCTCTTTTAATTCATGTTATGTTTTAAATATACACTTACCGTAGGAGATAAAAGGATACATGGGAGGGCTTTTCATTTGTTGTGTTTACCTTGTAAGAAAATAAATTACTTTTATTTGAAATAAAATGTCACTTCTTCATAAATCTTGAAAAATTCTAAATTCTAAATAATTGTATTTGTCATAGCAATAGTTATTGCTAATATACTATCAGTTATCTTTATCTGGAAAAACGAAATGGTTCTATTTTTAAAGTTTTCTCTCAGGAAACAAAAACATATTCTAGTAGTATGCTGGTACCTCAGCTTTTAAAGTATTTTTATATTACAGATATGGACATGTGGTTATTCATTTATATTATAAACTAAATTCATGTTGAAAACATAAATACAGTTTTAAAAAGCAATTAATTTTTCCATTTTAAACTGATTCTCTGTTTACTATAAAACTTTGGATAATAATGAAGGTAAAAATTAAAAAAAATATCTATTATAGCCTCTTTATATCATAGCTAATGTTTTGGTATCTATAATAATAAAAGTGTAATATGGTAATTAGACCAGATGTCCTTCCGGACGACTTTCAGGACGAAGCCGGGGCTGCGAGGGAAGCCTGGGTCCCGGGTACCAGAGGGAAGCCAGTGCTGGCAGCTAGGGGAAGGAAGGCCTACTCTTACATAAATTTCGTGCATCGGGCCATATATATACATGCATGTATATATCCTATATAATAAAAAGGTAATATGCAAATTGACCCTCACACCCTCACAAGACAGCTGCCTACGACCAGGCTGGCAGTGGGGTTAGTGAGGAACGACCAAACTACTGAATAGCAAGCTGTATGTATTTGTTGTCACACCCGAGGGCCACCTAGGCTTTTATTAGTATAGTTAACTTACCACAGTCTATCTCCAAATGATATTATATCACTTCATGTATAGTATAAGAACATTTCAAGAGTTTACTTCCATTTCCTTCTTTTCTACCTTTGCACTTATTGTTGTAACATATTTTACTTTGCATATGTTCTAAACCACATGCTACATTGTCATTAGTTTTGTTTAATTACAAATTTTATAGTAAAAAATTTAAAGAAAAACATTACATGTTTAACTATGAATTTACCATTTCTAATACTCTTTATTCCTTTGTATAGATTTATATTTCTATCTGATATCATTTTCTTTCTGACCAAAGTACATCTTTTTTTTAAAAAGTAGTTTTTTTGTTGAGTTCAGAGAGAGAAAGGGAGAGGGATAAAGGGATAGAAACATCAATGATGAAAGAGAATTATTGATCAGCTGCCTCCTGCATGCTCCCTACTAGGGATTGAGCCCATACCTGGGCATGTGCCCTGACCAGGATTCAAACCTGTGACCTCTTGCTGCATGGGTTGATGCTCAACCACGGAGCCACACTGGCCGGGCCCAAAGAACATCCTTTATCATTACTTGTAATATGGGGCTTGTGGCTAATTAAATCGTTTGGCTTTTGTATGTCTGAAAACTGTGTTGCCTTCATTTTTGAAAGATATTTTGGGAGCTATGATATTTTAAGTTGACATTTTTTTAATTGGTTTTACACAGAGAGAAAGAGAGAGGGATAGAGAGCTAGAAACATCGATGAGAGAGAAACATTGACCAGCTGCCTCCTGCACACCCCCCACCGGGGATGTGCCCGCAACCAATGTACATGCCCCTGACCGGAATCGAACCTGGGACCCTTCAGTCTGCAGACCGACGCTCTATCCACTGAGCCAAACCGGTTTCGGCGACATTTTTTTTCTTTCACTACCTTAAGATTTTGCTGTACTCTCTTACTTGCATTGTTTCTGATGAAAATATGATGTCATCTATACATTTGTTCCTCTGTATATAATGAGCCTTTTCCTCTGGTTGGTTGAATCCTCTCTTTATCACAGGTTTGAAAAAGTTTGATTATAATGTGCCTTGATATAATTTTATTCATGCTTTTGGTGCTTGGGTTTTATTGAGCTCCTTGAATGTAAAGTTATTACAACATACTGCTTTCTTCAGAGAGAGTTGCTGATGTAAAAAACTCTTATAGATAAAATTTTAAAAGTTCTAAAATAAATGATGCTTCAAAATGATTAACTTTATTAAATAACTACAAGTTCACTCCAGAATTGTGTTTTAAAATTGTGTTATCATGTGGATGACGATCACATAAACCTGCTGCTCCATATAGAAATCTGTGAGGAAGCAGGGGAACAGTTTGCAACAGTGTGTTGTAGTTAAAAGGTGAATTACGAAGGATTTTTAAGAAGCGGTAGCCAGATTTTGTGGAGTGTTTTGAAAAAGAAGGCTGCAGTAATTAGCTACTTAGCAGGCATTTTTGCGTTAGATGAACCAGTTGAACAAGTATCCACAAGGCGATGGAGGAAGTAGTTTAACTTCAAGTGACAAGATTCTTCAATTTCTAAGAATATGAGCCTTTGGAAAAAAATATATTGATTGCAACAGGAAATCTTGACACGTTCCCACTGTTGCCTGGGCTTGAGAGTAAAGAAGGATATTCATAAGACTTCAGCTTTATGGAAACTACTTGGAAGACCCGCAGAAAAAAACAGAATAGTATTTCTCTTTCTCTCAACACAAGGGTGAGAGACCCTCTCTCTGAATCTTCTGCTGATCCCGAGAACCTGACTGAGAGGAGAACAGGGATTCTGTGAGTTGCAGTCTGATCATGCAGCTAAGATTGCTTTATGGGTCTTGCCACTAGACAAGTTGTGGATTTCTGTGAAGGAAGAGTATCTTGCCATTCATAGGAAAGCAGCAAACATTTCACTGCAGTTTTCCACTCATTACAAATGTGAGCAAGCTTTGACTTGTTTAACAATCATCATGAGAAAAAGGGTGAAAATTATCTCATTTTGGTTGAAAATGAAATACATTTGTGTTTATCTCAAGTTTGATCCAGAATTAGGTAACTGTGCAGGAGAAAAACAAGCACGAGTTTCAAGCTATTTTATTCTTTTTATTTAAACTTTTATTAATAAAACGGAAAACTAAAGTCAGACAACTGCTTTGCTTTTGCATCTGATCTGACTACATGCCAGTGAAATGATTCTTTATGAGGAGGTAGAAGAGAACCGTCAATATACCAGTTCCATTAAAAATGGCATACTGGAATATCTAATAAAGTTAGGTAAATGAAATAAAAAAAAGAGAACAAATTAAATATAAGAAGAATCTATCCCACAAATATCAGGGACCTCCTTTAATAGTCTTCAATGTAGCTTATTTGCAATCAAGATCAATCATATTGCACAACCCCCAAAGGAAAAAAATGAGGGAACTCATGGATAATTTTCACAGCTTCATTGTAAAGTCCAAGATCAAAAGGATGGTTATCTTCTTTAAACTGGACATAAGATGATCTGTTACTCTTCCAACTACTTCCACGATCCTAGAGATTTCTTCACCAAGGGGCTCTATCAACTCAATGGTTGCACTTTTTCCTTTGAGAAAGGAAAAAAACACACCATTTTTCCAGTGGGATGAATCCTTTCCAGCCTCCCTATGAAGCAGACAGGCCAGTTGATGGCCTGAGCTAGCATGCTGGTGTTTATGCATGATTTGGGCAACTCCATCACTTCCACCATAATTGCAGACGGAGATTGGCTGCCGGCGGGAAACCAGTGGAGGAGTGAAAAACCAAGTTATTTTATTCTTTATTTCTAGTTTCAAAAATAAAAAAAATATGTACACATAAATCTTATATAATGAAAGAGTAATACAGTAGGTCCTCGGGTTACATTGGAGATTTGTTCCTACAGCGCGATATAATGTGATTTTCGCCGTAAGTCGGAACCCACCTACATAAGCACCTACGTCACTCACATGGAGCACATACACAGCAGTAATGAAGTGAAACAGCAAAAAAAATTTTAAAGAAAGGTAACAATTCCTGACCTTTACTTGTGGTAAATAAATAATAAAAAAACATAAAGCACATATGTACATACGTAGAAATGACGGAACTTTTTTTTTTAATAAATAAATGTGAGATGGTGATGTAACCACGAAACGACATATGTTGAGTCCGATGTAATCCGAGGACTGCCTGTTTGCAAATTGACTCTAATGGTGGAACAACCAGGAACAACCGGTTGCTATGATGCACACTGACCACCAGGGGGCAGATGCTAACACAGGAGCTGTCCCTGGTGGTGAGTGCGCTCCCACAGGGTGAACTCCACTCAGCCACAAGCCGGGCTGATGGCTGTGAGCGCAGCGTTGGTGACGGGAGCCTCTCTCACCTTCTTGGCAGCGCTAAGGATGTCCATCTGGCGGTCCCCCAAGGGTTCCCCAGAGGGCACAGGTGGACTTCCCCTGAGGGGTCCCGGACTGCGGGAGGGCACAGGTTGGGCTGAGGGCCCCCCCACCGAGTGCATGAATTTTCATGCACCGGGCCTCTAGTAGGAATATAAAAGAGAATTTTAAAAGTCAGATTTTTTTTTTTAAAATAACAGGAATATCTTGTCATTCTTCTTCTTTTTAAAAAATATATTTTTATTAACTTCAGAGAGGAAGGGAGAGGGAGAGAGAGGTAGAAGCATCAATGACGAGAGAGAATCATTGATTGGCTGCCTCCTGCACGCCCCACACTTGGGATGGAGCCTGCATCCTGGGCATGTGCCCTGACCAGAAATCAAACTGTGACCTCCTGTTTCATAGGTTGACACTCAACCACTAAGCCACACCACCTGTGCAAAAGCCAGTATTTGTGCATAATAACTTTATAATTGCTAGCCCTGTAGGACTATACTTGAGTCTGATCATGTTACTCAGGAAAAATTTACTTTTTCAAAGTTTTGTATTAAAATCTATCTTTTTTTTTCATTTTAATTTCTTCATTGGTTAAGGTATTACATATTTGTCCTCATCATCCCCTCCCCCCCACTCATGCCCTCACCCCCCTGGTGTCTGTGTCCATTGGTTAGGCTTATATGCATGCATACAAGTCCTTTGGTTGATCTCTTACCCTTACCCCCACCCTCCCTACCTTCCCTCTGAGGTTTGGCGGTCTGATCGATGCTTCCCTGTCTCTGGATCTGTTTTTGTTCATTAGTTTATGTTGTTCATTATTTCCCATAGATGAGTGAGATCATGTGATATTTATCTTTCTCTAACTGGCTTATTTCATTTAGCACAGTGGTCGGCAAACTGCGGCTCACGAGCCACGGTTTGCCGCTCTGTTGACTAATGAGTTTGCCGACCACTGGGATAGGGGCTTAATCACAAGGAACAACAACAGCCTGTAATTATTGGAATCGAGAGTCTAGGTCAGTGGTCGGCAAACTCATTAGTCAACAGAGCGGCAAACCGCGGCTCACGAGCCGCAGTTTGCCGACCACTAACTTAGCATAATGCTCTCCAGTTCCATCCATGTTGTTGCAAATGGTAGGAATTCCTTCTTTTTTAGCACAGCTTAGTATTCCATTGTGTAGATGTACCATAGTTTTCTAATCCACTCATCAGCTGATGTGCACTTAGGCTGTGTCCAAATCTTAGCTATGGTAAAGGGTGCTGCTATGAACATAGGGGTGCATATAACCTTTCTGATTGATGTTTCTAGCTTCTTGGGATATATTCCTATAAGTGGTATTACTGGGTCAAATGGCAGTTCCATTTTCAGTTTTTTGAGGAAACTCCATACTGTTCTCCACAGTGGCTGCACCAGTCTGCATTCCCACCAGCAGTGCGCGAGAGTTCCTTTTTCTCTGCATCCTCGCCAACATTTGTCGTTTATTGATTTGTTGATGATAGCCATTCTGACAGGTGTGAGATGGTACCGAATTGTCATTTTGATTTGCACCTCTCAGATGATTAGTGACTTTGAGCATGTTTTCATATGTCTCTTGGCCTTCCTTCTGTCTTCTTTGGAAAAGTTTCTATTTAGGTCCCTTGCCCATTTCTTGATTGGATTGTTTATCTTTCTTTTGTTAAGTTCCCTGTAAATGTTGGAGATTAAACCCTTATCAGTGATAACTTTGGCAAATAAGTTCTCCCAGGTGGTGGTCTTTCTTGTTGTTTCATTGATGTTTTCTTTTGCTGTGTAAAAGCTTTTTATTTTGATATAGTCTCATTTGTTTATTTTCTCTTTATTTTTCATTGCCTTAGGAGCAGTATCATTGAAGAAGTTCCTTCGGCATATGTCTGAGATTTTGCTGCCTGTGGATTCCTCTAGTATTTTTTATGGTTTTCTGTCTTATATTTAAGTCCTTGATCCATTTTGAGTTTATTTTTGTGTATGGTGTAAGTTGGTGGTCTAGTTTCATTTTTTTGCATGTATCTGTCCAATTT
Organism: Cnephaeus nilssonii; assembly: GCF_951640355.1. Lineage (NCBI taxonomy): Eukaryota > Metazoa > Chordata > Mammalia > Chiroptera > Vespertilionidae > Cnephaeus > Cnephaeus nilssonii. Next base: position 59,901,738 of record NC_137072.1, on the reverse strand, counting down.
TCCCAACACCATTTATTGAAGAGACTGTCTTGATTCCATTGTATGTTCATGCCTCCTTTGTCGAATATTAATTGGGCATAGTGGTTTGGGTCGATTTCTGGGTTCTCTATTAAAATCTATCTTAAGATATATTTTTATTCATCCTCTTTTGGCTTATGGTTTAGTAGATTTACTGATTGCATTGTCAATAATTTTCATGTTTAAATATGCCATCCATACCTTTGTTCCTCTGTATGTAATGAGCCTTTAAATCAATTTAGAAATTTTATTTAAATTAAATCAACAAAGCCTACCTCAAGAAAAATTAAGTCACATAAGTTTAAAGAACATTTTAAGGTTTGCCACATATATTCATAGTTTATGAAATTACACATGCTACATATTTATAATATTTGAAAGGGGAAGTAAGATACTGATTTTAAGAAAGGTAAGCTAAACCCAACTTCTTTTTTTTTTTTCAAGAAAGTTGGAATAAGAAGTCATTTTAGTTTTAAATAAGGGGAAAAACCCCACATAGCTTACATTATTAACTACTTGTGAAGTCCATGTTTATTATGGACGTTTATTATTAGGTCTTGGATGTGGCGGCCCTGAGAATGTGCCTTGCAGACCCCTAACCACAGGGAACTTAACTGAGCAAACGCCCCGGCTGCTGTGCTCTGAACTGATCACCGTGTTGGTGCTAAGGTCGCTCTTCCCACAATGTGCTCCCCGCTGGTGACGGAGGCAAACCCACACCTGGGTGTCAGCAAACCCCTCTGTTAGCCAGTTTTGGTTCGAAGACTCTGACAGCCTTGCTGACCCCTCCTTGGACATAAGGGAATCTAGACCACTTCCACCCAACTTCCCTTCTTCTCTCCTTGACACAGGGTCATCTGTGCTTCATGGCCTGATGGCTCTCCCAGTCTTCCCGGTCTCCGTGCCCATTATCTCTCAAAGATGTTTCTGTAATAAAGTCCTTGCTTGTTTAAACCTGTGTTGGTGTCTTGGAGGACTTGGACTCACACATTAGATATGGTTTAAAAATCAAATAGGAAATAAAAATTTAAAAAGGCTAAATTTCCTCTGCCTACATTACCAACTTAGTGACTGTTGGTGTCCTTTGTGGGGAGAGAGGGCCATACCAAAAAACTAGGCCAATAAGTTTGTAAAAAAATAATTTTAATAATAAATGGAAATACTTTACAATGGGGTTGGAGCTGCCATCCCAGAGAAATCACCTTGCACATTTAATGCCTCAAACCTTTGGAATGGTGAAGCAGGGCGAGATAACCTTTGGATTGAGTCTAAAGCAACACTGTGTCCCAAAGCACTGTGTGCATGGAGAGCAAGGAAGCAGATATTATGACTGCAGGACTGCTGATTACAGACTAAAAAACAAAAACATCGATTAGAATTAGTATCACTATGCTAGCTTATCTGCACCAATAGCAACGCCTTCCTTCTATTGATGTCACTGTTCCCCTTCCCTTTCTCCTGCTTGGAACACTATTTGGGTTTCTGCCTGTGTCAGGGCTTCCTGAATAGCTATTCTTTTTTTTTCTCTTTTTTTTAAACTAAAATAAGTGCTTGTTGCCTATCACTTTGGCCTTTTACTTATAGGTAAACAAGTTATTCATAATATTCATGGAAAAAGATCATTCCTATTTCTGTGACAATTATTGACAGCTGTTATTGCATTATTATATCTATATTTTACCAGTCACATTAACATTTTGTCACTTGTAGATATAAGAATATTTATGTGGGGGTTCCCTGAGACTTGAAAATTATTTCAAAACTTCCTCCAGGGTAAAAAGATTGCAAATGAATATCCTAGACTACTTCTGAAGTGCTTCAACTCAATTCATTTCATTTCTTGATCCTCTGGGTATTATATTTTGTGTTGAATCAGAAATATTCTGCTCCCTCTTTGCAGCTAAAAGTAGCTGAGTCTAATTCTTGCCAACACAGAAGCCCATCCTAAAAGCTATTTCCTGTCTGTTTCCCTCTACCTCCCCCTTTATATGATTCATGGGATCTCTGATAGAGTCTAGCTGCCCTGCAGAGTTAAAAGGCTACATTATAATCCTAGAGGGATTATCCATTTTTAATATATATTTTATTGATTTTTTACAGAGAGGAAGGGAGAGGGATAGAGAGCTAGAAACATCGATGAGAGAGAAGCATCAATCAGCTGCCTCCTGCACACCCCCTACTGGGGATGTGCCTGCAACCAAGGTACATGCCCTTGACCGGAATCGAACCTGGGACCCTTCAGTCCCCAGGCCGACGTTCTATCCAGTGTGCCAAACCGGCTAGGGCGGGATTATCAATTTTTACAAAGTCATTAAGACAACATTTGTGTATAGGATAATATAGGACTACTGCTCACAGATTTAGAAAATAAAAAAAATATTTAGGTTTTAAACATGGGGAAAAGTAATCCTTGCTATAAGTGGCACTCAAGATCAGGACCAGGAAGGAGCAAAGCATAGTATTTAAGAACATTCTGCATCGGAATAAATCTGCTTGGTCACTGACTAACTGTATGGAGTCTGGCAAGCCACATTATTCCCCTGTTTACTTATCTATGAAAATAGAAATAATAATACCTGCTTAGAAGAATTAAATGCAAGAATATATGGAAAGTGCTCACTACTGTGCCTGACACAGTGTTATCACTCAATAAAGTGTAGTTCTAACCATTAGGAAAGATGAGTTGATGTGATTTTCATCTCAGTGCTATTATATAAAGTCATTTTGCATCTTGCATTGAGATCAAGTTCTTTTAAGGAAATTAATTTGTATTGCTAGCAAAGAAATACAGGAAACTATGGAAAAAAAATCAAGTTGCTGAAGCTACCACAGTTTAGCATGCACATTTTCTTTTTTTGTTATTTATTTATGTATTTTTATTAAAACATTGGGGTGTCATTGGTTAATCCAATTATATAGGTTTCAATTCTAGGATATATCCTCTGTATATTGCATTATGTGCTCACCATCCAAAGTCAAATCTCCTTTCATCACCCTATATCCGCTTCCTCTACTCTTCACCATCCCTCAACCCCCTTCACCATCCCTCAGCCCCCTTCCGCTATGGAAACCGCCATACTGTTGCCTGTGTTGAAGAGCACATACATTGTCATTTAATGCCCCTGCTTGAAGTCCTTCATCTCACGGCAGCTCTCCATGGTGCCCTTAAGCCTGAGCTCCTGCATTCCTCTTCTCCAGAGAATAAGTGCTGGAGGGGAGAGAAGGGAGAGGAGATTGTGGGAGGGACCAGAAGTAGCTGCTTCCTTGCCTGGGTAGGAGAGGAGCCTTGGCCACCCAAACATTTTGTTAATATATTTTTATTGATTTCAGAGAGGAAGGGAGAGGGAGTGAGAGATAGAAACATCAATGATGAGAGAGAATCACTGACTGGCTGCCTCCTGCACACACCTGACTGGGGTTCGAGCCCGCAACCTGGGCATGTGCTCTGACCGTGAATGGAACTCTGACCTCCTGGTTCATAGGTTGATGCTCAACCACTGAGCCATGCCATCAGGGCAACACCCAAACATTTTGGATACAATCTTTCAGCCAGTCCCCCATTTTCAGATCCTGCCCTTCTGAAGTAGTTGGTGCCTCTACTGCCGAGCCTCCAGGTACACAAGGTATTTTGATTCACATCATTCAAAAAATAACACTTAAAATGAGGTAATATATTGCATAATGCTTTGATTAATTCAGTTTCTTTACCTCATTTAGTCTTTACAATAATTCAATAACATAGGCATTGTTATTATCTTAACTTTACTGATGAGTAAATTAGGGCTAAAAGGGGCTGAATAACTTCTTCAGGTTTTATAGTGGCAGGACAGGACTTGGTTATTTTTTTCACCTCTGTACTCTGAGGCAGAGGGGTGGAGGGGATCACTGCTTATTTAACTCAAATGCTTAACAGAATATGATCACAATGGCCAACCATTAAATAGCTCTGCATTGCTTCTAAAATAAGTTCATAACTTTTAGAATAGACAAAATGTTAGGGGCCATAGGGGAGGAACTGGAAATAATATTTTGTACTTGCTACTGAATCATCCAAAATAGACGATTATGCTGACAGTCAACTCACAACGTTTTCTGGACATCTAGGTAAAAATGTTTGTCGAAACATGTCTGGCCTAATATTTGGTGATGGAAGATGATTTGACTTTGGGTGGTGGGCACACAGTGCAATGCACAGATTTTGTAACATAGAAATCCATACCTGAAACCTAGATGATCCTATTAACCAGTGTCACCTAATAAACTTAATTACAAAAATATATGGACTCAAGAATCACACTGGTCTAACATTGCTGTTTACTCGATAGAGACTTAGAGAAATAGTTCTTGGAACTTTTAAAAATAGTGCCTAGTTTTTTGTGTTTTTTTTTAAATGTCTTTATTGATTTCAGAAAGGAAAAGAGAGGGATAGAAACATCAGTGATGAGAGAGAATCATCCATTGGTTGCCTTCTGCAAACCCCCAACTGGGGATCAAGCCTACAAACAGACATGTGCCCTGACAGGGTATCGAACCATGATCTTCTGGTTCATAGGTCAACACTCAACCACTGAGCCACAACAGCCAGGCAATAGTGCCCAGTTTTATTTCAACTTTATAATGCCACAGATTTATCCATGCTAATGAAAATCTTTTTGTATACTGGCAATCTATTATAAGTCTACTTATCTAAAAATGCTAAATCTACCAATGATGGTAATCCTTTATAATAAAAGGCTACTATGCAAATAGACCGAATGGCAGAACAACCAGAACAACTGAACAACCAAACAACCGGTCGCTATGACGTGTGCTGACCACCAAGGGGTGTGCGTGGAACATGGTGGGTGTTGGCTGTGGTGGGATGGTGGAGCAGGTGAGCGGGGGCACCAGACCAAGGAAGGGCACCAATCGCTGTCATCGGGGCAAGCCTCTGGTGATTACTGAAAATTCTTTCTCCCATGCACCGCGGTCCCACACGGCGCTCGCACCTGCTGCCAGCTCAGCCCCACTGGCACCCGGTGCCAGCCCCAATTGCCCCTGAGGGCTTCTCCACCTCCCCTTGCTCCTGAGGAGCGATCAGAGCAGCAGCTGCTGCTCGTACCTGCTAACGACTCCAGCCCCGCTTGCACCCGTGGCTAGCGCCTTCAGGGGGTACAAATGGAGCTGGAGCCATCAGCACGTGGGAATGGCGGTGGCAGGAGCAGGGCTGCCGGCAGACAGGGGACTGGGGGCCACAGCAGGAGGGGCCAGGTGGGGGAGCAGAGGATGGGCTGAAACCCGCCCCTGTGCCTACCACAGCCTCGTGGCCCACAGTTCCTTTCAAGGTGCACAAATTCGTGCGCTGGGCCCTTAGTCCTATATAATAAAAGCCTAATATGCTAAGTGTCCGGTAGTCCAGTCCGTTCAACCAAAGTGTAATATGCTAATGATATGCTAAGGCCACTCAACCGCTTACTATGATGGGCACTGACCACCAGGGAGCAGATAGTAGACCAGTCGACCAGTCGCTATGACATGCACTGACCAGCAGGGGGCAGACGCTCCAACTGGTAGGTTAGCTTGCTGCTGGGATCCGGCCTATTGGGACTGAGTGAGATGGGCTGGACATGCCCTGGAGTCCTCCTGCAGTTCTTCCCTGGCTGGCCAACCTCCCGTGTCCCTCCCTGGCCATGACCGTGCACCGGTGAGGTCCCTCGGCCTGGCATGTGCCCTCTGGCAATCTGGGACCCCTTGGGGAATGTCGGAGAGCCAGTTTTGGTCTGATCCCACAGGCCAGGCTGAGGGACCCCACTGCTGCACAAATTCATGCACCGGGCCTCTAGTTTAATCATAATTGTATTTCTCACTTTAAAAAAATATCCCCCCTCCCTGTTACCCCTTCTGATCCAACATTACTTTAGGATGTACTTCAGTTTATATTTTTAGACTACGTCTGCTACCAGTCAGAGAAAAGTGAAAGACTCAAAACCTCAAATGATGTCTGGACCATCTATTCTATCTTATGAACACATTTTTATATGCTGACCTTTATTTCTAATTGACAGAAAACTCTTATATGAACAAAGGCATCATTTATCGAAAAAAATTTTTTACCTACATAAAGACTTACATAATAAGCCTTAAATGTGGTTACTTCATGCCTCAACATTAATGAAATAGAAAGTTTTTTTCCTGATATAAAACAAAATGGTATTTGTTTGGGATTAAATAATGAAGCTATTTCACTCAGGAAATCACTAACTGATTACCTGGAAATGTATTCATGTTACAATACATTTTATAATACTTTCTTAACAGATATACATGTTTAAAACAGTCAGCAATGCAAAAATAAAATACTTATGAGCTATAAAAATATACAGAGTACAACATTAAGTATTTCCTTTAAAATATAATTAATTGCTTCTAGGCCTTTTGGCTATGATCAGTGAAGAATATAATTCAGAAAGCACTTGTGGGTTTAAAATATGGCTTCTCTAAAAATATCTCTTATTATGTGCATTCAGCTAGAAAAATATTGTGACCATCTTCATGAGGTTGACATGTTCCAGTTTCTAAAACTGATCTCTGCCAACAATGTCCTGCCTTCACAGTCAATGCTCATTGCGAGGTTTCCCTCTGTGCCTGTGGCATGGACCCTGCATGCAAAACTTCACTGCCTTCCGTCTGGCATTACTTTCTACACTTGATCTTAGCCAACAGGCCAAGAAGCGAGGGACGTTCTATTCAAACATGAATTAATTACAATGGCTTATAAAGCATGTCTGAACTAATAATAATAGTATTACAGTGGAAAGTACCGTAATATACCATTTACCACAGAAACAACAATGAAGTTAAAAGATTAGTACAGTTAAATTTAACCCAAGTTTGTCTTAAATGACAACACAGCAGTTTGGCAGTGCATCAGTGTACAAAACACAGGAACCAGACACAAACTGCTGATTACAAGGAGAAGACGTGCAATTCAGCACATCAGGGACTCCCAGTTCCAGTCGCGGTTACAACCTTTGAGCACACTGGCTAAAAATTGACTTTAACATGATCAGCATGAAGGCTTTTTATAACTTAACGTATTTTTGTTTAGTTTGAAAATAATGGCCCAATCAAAAATTTTAAACAAGCTAAAAGCTCAACAGAGTTGTAATTGCAATTTTAAGATCTGATACATTTTTTAAAGCATTGAGGCTATAATGATACACCCATTTTTAAGACCACTTAAAAGGAATATTTAAATCAATAAACAGTAATGTTTGTATGTTAAAGGTATATAACAATTTTAAAATAATTTTATTTTACCAAGAGTACTAGATAGAAATTTTTGACCAAAAGGACTGCGTTCTCTAGGATAATAAAAATCCTGTAGAAACAAAATCCACTTCATATTTTTAGGAAACACATTTCTTCATCATTATAATATATACATGTTGTTTTTTCTAATTGAAAAATATAGTTTATATTTATAGTTAGAGATTCTATGAAAATTAGATAGCAAATAACCTATAATTAACATACCAATAACTTGATGGTCTATTTCTTAGGTGTTTGACATCCATATTTCTATTTGACATCCTTTATAAGAATTATCTTTTAATATCTTTAACATAAAATAGCTGGTCAGACATTTTCTTAATAAGATTTACACAAAGAACCATAAGGAATGGAATCTATTACTAAATGTGCCAATATAGCCTTAAAAGAATAACTTTTTACTCAGTCCTTCAACTTTTTCTATTTCACATTTTTTATCTCTAATGTGCACAAAAGACTATTTTTTGTTTGTTAGTTTGTTTTTTGTTGTTGTTAATCCTCACCCAAGGATATTTTTTCCATTGATTTTTAGAGAGAGTGGAAGGGAGAAAGAGAGAGTAGAAGGGAGAAAGGGAGGGAGGAAGTGGAGGGAGAGACAGAGAGAGAGAGGAAGAGAGAGACACAGAGAGAGATGTGATAGAAACATGTCAATTGGTTGCCTCCCACAAAAGCCCTGACTGGAGCCAGGGACTGAACCTGCAACCCAGGTATGTGCCCTTGACCAATAATTGAACCCGTGACCCTTCAGTGCACAGAAGGATGCTCTAACCATTGAGCCACTGGCCCGGCAAGACTACATATTTTTCAGTCACTTCATGGCAATACATCTTCCTTCACTACTAAAGTATAAAAGCAGTGACCATTCATAGTGATCAACAAGCAGCACAGCTTTTGCAGCCAGACTCCCTGCATTCAAATCCTAGTTTGTCACTTAATACTTGTATGGTTTTGATCAAGTTACTTAACCTCTTTGTGCCTCAGTTTTCTCAACTACAAAATGGGGATGATCATAATTTTTACTTTGCAGAGTTATGGAAGGGATTACATGTATTAATACAGTTCAGACATTTAGAACAGTGTCCAGAAACTAGTAAAATCTAAAATAAATTCAAGCTATCATGAATATGAATATTTATTCCTTCAACATTTTATTGCCAAGATACTAACTCAGCCAGCTAAGCAAAAGTCCATCTTAATTAGTATTTCTAAATTTCCTGATGTTCTGGTTAGCTGTATCTTGTTTATACAAGCCTTGTCTGACCTTTCTTTCACTTCCTGGTCCCTGACAAAACTTTGCAGGGGGAGATATATTGTTAGGAGCTGCATTCTGTTCCCCCAAAAAAGATGCATTGAAATTCTAACCCCCCCTTCCTCCATATCTCAGAGCATTACCTTATTTAGAAATAGGGTCTTTGAGATTTAATGAGGTTAAGAAGAGTTCATGACAGTGGACCCTGATCCAATGTGACTTATAAAAAGGAGAAATCTGGGGCACAGAAACACAGAAGGAAGAAGATGTGAAGATGGCCATTTGACTGGATTGATGCATCTGTAAGCCAAGAGATGCCAAGGATAGCTGGGAAACACGAGAAACCAGAAGACATAAGGAAAGATTCTGGCCCTGGTAATTCATAGCTGATTTCCACCTTCTAGCTTTCAGGACAGTGAGACAACAAACTTTCATTGGTTTAAGATACCTGAGCTTTTGGTATTTTGCTAGAGAAGCCCTAGGAAATGCATACAAGTATCACATAGATTTTTCTACTTTCTGATTACTGTTCCTGGCATCAAACTAAAAACTGAGGGGGCAACAGATGAATCATTTCTCCCTCCTTGTTTTTTCTTGAAGATCATACACTATGGACTTGAAGAAATGAATGCTTAATTTCTAGGTGTAAATGAATGGATAAAATTATTTTTAATCAGTGAATGAAAAAGTAGCTGATGGGAGACTTACCAAGGTCACAACAAGGTGTTAGGGCCTAATTTCCGCCCCCCCCCCATTCTATATCTTCTTACTAATACACTTTTCAAGGGCTGTATATGTTAATATCTTTTTTTAAAAAAACACACACACCACTGCTGTTTTCTAAAATTATCTATTTTTATATTCTGATAAATGAACGCACTTCTAAATTAAGCTGTCTTTAGCTCCGTAAGTGCCCACCACAGTCACAGAAACACACAGTGGTGGTTTTAGCATGGGATTAACAGGTCAGGTAGTTCAACTACTTTATTTTCTCAGAGGAGGAAACTGAGAGGTCAAGAGAGGTTAAGTGACTTAGACTTCCAATGCACAGTCTCACGGTTGTACTTATTACAGCCTTCCTTTCTACATCACATCATCAGGGATTTAGACACTATTTAACTCACACTTAAAATATCAGCTTTTCGGGATCTTTTTTATGTCCTTTTCATAGCTAGCAGCATACTAGTAGTGGCCCACTAAAGTGATAACTGTTCATTGGGAAGGATGCTTATGTTCCAGTTACCTTGCCTGTGGTTGTGTATATGATTTACCCTTCTTGCTATCGGCATAACATCTTGCATCCGGTGCATGTGAAGCCTATACTGTTTTCCAAAGCAGAAGCCTTCATTAGGGTGGCTAAGGCAGATGGGATATTTTTAAATGAGACATCAAGTGGAGACTGCCCCTGGGTTTTAGAGGCACACAGACATTTTTAGTACAACCTCGTTTCCTACCATAGTTGACTTTGGAAGTTTGGGGTGAGGAGGTCATGAGAAAGATCAACAAACCCAAATAAAAGAGAATCTAAGAAAAACCACCAAGATTTAAAAACAGAGAAAAGGCATAACATCTTTAATAAATGACTTTGTCTAGAGCTATTAGCTTGCAGATTCTCCCTGGTAATTAATAGTTTAATTAATATCTATCTACAGTAATTAAAGATGTCTCTTCAAATAAATATTATCAAACTAGAGGCCCGGTGCATGAGATTCATGCACTGTGGGGGAGGGAGGTCCCTCAGCCCAGTCTGTGCCCTCTCACAGTCCGGGACCCCTCAGGTGCACGATTGGGCAGTCAGACATCCCCCTCTCACAGTCTGGGGCTCTTGCAGTTCAGTACCCCTCACTCCTTAACACCCGCCTGCAGCGGAGGCAGGAGAGGCTCCTGCCACTGCTGCTGCGCTTGCCAGCCGTGAGCCTGGCTTCTGGCTGAGCGGCGCTCCCCCTGTGGGAGCACACTGACTACCAGGGGGCAGCTTCTGCATTGAGCGTCTGCGCCCTGGTGGTCAGTGTGCATCATAGCAACCGGTCGTTCTGCCATTTGGTCTATTTGCATATTACACTTTTATTATATACTAGAGGCCCAATGCACAGATGGTGCACTGGTGGGGTCCTTCAGCCTGGCCTGTGGGGATCGGGCCCAAATCGGCTTTCCGACATTCTCTGAGGGGTCCCAGATTGTGAAAGGGTGCAGGCCAGGCCAAGGGACCCCACTGGTGCACTATTGGAGCCGAGGAGGGACTGCAGGAGGACTCCAGGGCATGTCTGGCTCATTTCGCCCTGTCCTGATTGGCCAGACCCAGCAGCAAGCTAACCTACTGGTTGGAACCTCTGCCCCCTGGTGGTCAGTGCGCATCATAGCAACTGGTCAAACAGTTGGACGCTTAGCATATAGGCTTTTATAATATAGGATAATTTACTTTCAGCCAGAAATTGTGCTAAGCACTTTACAGGTGTTGTCCTTTTTAATGCAAAAATAAAAAAAACCTGTAAGAAACTATAACTATTATTTTCATTTTGCAGTAATGAAAATGAAGTTTAGAGAGTTTATAAACTTGCCTAATGTTGAATTGCTAGCAGATAGTAGGGCCAAGACTTAGACTTAGATTTGTTTAACTCCAATGGGCATTTCCATTTATTGTCTAATCCTAGGATTGTTAGGATTTCTGACTGGGCATCTTTCCTATCTCCCTGGCAGGTCACATATGGGCCCTCCTGCTGATTAAGCATTTGGGTCATCCTCTTTATCTGGGGTCAGCTTTTCATATATTCCCTTCTTCCTGCAGCCCTAGAGATTTGGTCTGCTTGCTTTTCTTTTTTCCAGCTGTCACTATAGATTCTCCATCCTGTGATTCATCTTCTACAAGAATTCTGGAGTAGAATACAGATTCCCTCTTTTCCTCTCCCTGTTATTTGTAATTAAAAAAAAACAAAAACAACTTCAAATTTTTAATGAGAATTTCACTAGCAACTTCAAGTTGTAATATAATATTAACAATTGTTGACTCACTGGTGGAGCTGAGCTCTGCCGCTGTTCGCTGCTGCCTGAGATTCACACGGAACATTCCACAGGAAACTCACATCTTTCCGAATCATGAGAGCTCTCCTCTGAAAACACCTCATCGTCAAGGACTTTCCTAAAACGTGTTTTCAAGCCCAACCTGAAAGCAGAAGATGTCAGGCCATCAAAACCCCATCGATAAAAATGTCAGAAATGATAACTAGAAAAAAGATGGTGACCGGCAGGAAGGTAGGGAGAGAGAGAGTGTGAGTGAGGAACCCATAGAGGAGAGTGTAGATGTGTGTGGTGTGTGTGTGTGTATGAGATAGGGTCAGTTAGATTCTGCAGGTCTTCCAAGGGGCTCCCTAACAGGGCAGCCCTAGACGGCGGAGCCCCGCGCACAAAGCGGACACTTCTCGGCGGCTGGTGGGGACGCGGAGACCACGCCATCTTGAGAAACAGAGCTGCCTGAGACTCGGATCCTGGCTTCTGACACAAACCAGGACCCTGCAGCCACTGGGGACAGAGAACTGCTATCACAGCTTCAGACCAACAAACAACAAGAATCCAGACTTCCCCGCAGATTTCCGTGAGTCAAAGAGCCTATCCCCCTCCTCGCAGGCGCGCGGAGAACGCCATAGTAACTGATAGACCCGCCCCTCCCCCAAGCTGCTGAGCGCCCACAGGCGTGGAAAGCGCCATAGTAACTGATAGACCCGCCCCTCGCCCAAGCTGCCGAGCTTTGCGCAGGGACGCACTCCCCCTTAGGGAATTTGGCGCGCAAGTGCGCGCACGGGACAGAAGCAGCTCCCCATCGGGGAAATCTGTCAGTGCGCACAGAGGGCTCCCCTTTGGGGAATTTGGGGGAATTTGGCTCGCGGGTCACAGCTCCCCCTTCGGGGATCCTTAGAGCTTGCACAGAGGGGCTTCCCTTTAGGGAATTTGGCACGCAGGACGGACTCCGCCACCCTTCCGGGACTTTGGGAGAATGCACCGAGCCAGCTCACCCTCAGGATTTTAAGAATGTGCGCTCTAGCCGGTTTGGCTCAGTAGAGAGAGCACACACAGGATGCAGCTCCACTTCAGGGAATTTGGCACGCTGGACACAGCTGCCTGGGATCACTGACTCACAGCGCATTCACACTAAGAGCAAGAGACCCCAATTGTTGGTGCGTGCACACACAGGGACCCTGATTCTCAACGAGAAACCACACAAGGCAACAGAGACTTTGACACTCGAGTCTTGGTGCAGACACAGGGAAACTCTGACTCCTGGCACATGCTAAGGATCTCATTTTCGGCACATACCAACAGTGTGGTGCAGACAGGGCCCCTGATTCTAAGTGTGCACACGAGACCACACGGAACACTGGGGACACTGATCCTGGGCAAGTCTGGTTCCCACCAACCAAAGGCAGCCACACGTCCTAGTGTCAGAGCACTTCAGTGAAACTCGGGTGGAGTGAAGTCCCCACAGCACACGGCCCAGGTCCACGCAAACAGAAGCTTGAGCTTTCTGGTAATAGCCAGAATGGGGAAACGAAATAACTCACAGAGGAAAGAAAATGTGGAGTCGCCAAGAAAGGAAATTAGTGAAACTGAAGCTTGCAACATGACCGAAAAGGAGTTCAGAGTAATGGTCATGGAATTTATACATCGGATGGATGAGAAAATCAACAACTTATGCAAGAATCAGGAAGAAATGAAAAGTGATATAGCTACAATCAAAAACACCATGGAAAGTTTCAACAGTAGACTACAAGAAGCAGAGGACCGAATTAGTGAGTTAGAAGATCAGGTACAGAAACAAGCTCAATCTGAACAGCAATTGGAGAAAAAAATTAAAAAGCAGGAGGAAAGCCTAAGGGAGCTTCGGGACAACATGAAACGAAGTAACATGCGTATAATAGGGCTGCCAGAAGGACAAGAAGAGCAGCAGGGATTAGAAAATCTATTCGAAGAAATAATGACAGAAAACTTCCCGGATATGGGAAAGATAAAAGTTACGCAAGTACAGAGAGTCCCAAGCAGGATCAACCCCAAAAGACCCACACCAAGACATGTCATAATTTCAATGGCAAATATAAATGATAAAGAGAGAATCCTAAAGGCGTCAAGAGAGAGACAGAGAGTTACCTACAAAGGAACACCCATCAGATTGTCAAATGATTACTCAACAGAAACACAACAAGCTAGAAGTGAATGGAAGGAGGTATACAAAGTGTTGCAAAGCAAAGGACTGAATCCAAGAATACTATATCCAGCAAGACTATCAATCAAAATTGAAGGGGAAATCAGGAGCTTTGCAGACAAAAAAAGCCTCAGGGAGTTTATCACCACCAAACCAGCAATGCAAGAATTGCTAAAGGGAATACTGTAAAAAGAAGAAATAAACAGGTAAGAAGGAATACAGACACAAAAATAGATATGACTACAAACAAATACCTTTCAGTAATAACTTTAAATGTAAACGGACTAAATGCTCCAATCAAAAGACATCGAGTAGCTGAATGGATAAAAAAACATGACCCATATATATGCTGTCTACAAGAGACCCACCTCAGAACAAGAGACTCACACAGATTGAAAGTGAAGGGATGGAAAAATATCTTTCAGGCAAATGGAAATGAAAAAAAAGCTGGGGTAGCAATACTTATATCTGACAAAATAGACCTCAAAGTAAATGCCATAACAAGAGATAAAGAAGGCCACTTCATAATACTAAAGGGAGAAATCCAACAAGAAGAAATAATTCTGGTAAACATATATGCTCCCAATATAGGAGCACCCAAATACATAAAAAAACTCCTGGAGGATATCAAGGGAGAGATTAATAGCAATACAATCATAGTAGGAGACTTTAATACCCCACTATCACCACTGGACAAATCCTCTAAACAAAAAATCAGCAAAGAAACAGCAATCCTAAATGACTCACTAGACCAGATGGAATTAATTGACATCTTCAGAACATTTCACCCCAAAGCCACAGAATATACATTCTTCTCAAGTGCACATGGGTCATTTTCAAAGATAGACCATATGCTGGGTCACAGGCAAAGTCTCTTCAAATTCAAGAAGATAGAAATTATATCAAGCATCTTCTCAGATCACAGTGGCATAAAACTGGAAATCAACTACAATAAATACAATCCAAAGAAATCAAACACATGGAGACTAAACAGCATGCTATTAAACAAGGACTGGGTCACCAGAGAGATCAAGGAAGAAATAAAAAACATCATGGCAACAAATGACAATGAAAACACAACAATCCAAAATCTATGGGACACAGCGAAAGCAGTCTTGAGAGGGAAGTTCATAGCTCTACAAGCCTATTGCAAAAAACAAGAAACAATGGTAATAAATTACTTAACCCTACAACTCAAAGAGCTAGAAAAAGAGCAGCAAGAAAAGCCCACTGTAACCAGGAGGAAGGAAATAACAAAGATCAGAGCGGAGATAAATGACATAGAGACCAAAGAAACAATACATAAGATCAACAAAACCAAGAGCTGGTTCTTTGAAAGGATAAACAAGATTGATGGACCTCTAGCCAGGCTCACCAAGAAGCAAAGAGAGAGGACCCAAATAAACAAAATCAGAAATGAAAGAGGTGAAATAACAACAGACCCCGCTGAGATACAAAGGATTGTTACAAAATACTACGAACAACTCTATTCCAACAAACTGGACAACCTGGAGGAAATGGACATATTCCTAGAAAAATATAACCTTCCAAAAATAAATCAAGAAGAATCTAAACAGCTCAATAGGCCAATAACTATAGACGAAATTGAAGCAGTCATCAAAAAGCTTCCGGCAAACAAAAGCCCGGGGCCTGATGGCTTCACAGGAGAGTTTTACCAAACATTCAAGGAAGAACTAAAACCTATCCTCCTCAGACTATTCCAAAAAATTCAAGTGGAAGGAACACTTCCAAGCTCCTTCTATGAAGCCAGCATCACCCTAATACCAAAACCAGATAAAGACAACACAATGAAAGAGAATTACAGACCAATATCCCTCATGAACATAGATGCCAAAATCCTCAACAAAATTCTAGCAAATCGGCTCCAGCAGTACATCAGAAAGATCATACACCATGACCAACTAGGATTTATCCCAGGAATGCAAGGATGGTACAATATCCGCAAATCAATAAACGTGATACATCACATAAACAAATTGAAAGATAAAAATCACATAGCCATATCAATTGATGCAGAAAAAGCATTTGACAAAATCCAACACCCTTTCTTGATAAAAACTCTCAACAAGGTGGGAATAGATGGCTCATACCTCAACATAATAAAAGCTATATATGAAAAACCCACAGCAAACATCATACTCAATGGACAAAAACTAAAAACATTTCCCCTAAGAACAGGAACAAGACAGGGATGCCCACTCTCACCACTCCTGTTTGACATAGTACTGGAAGTATTAGCCATTGCAATTAGACAAGAAGAAGAAATAAAAGGCATCCAAATTGGAAAAGAACAAGTAAAGCTGTCTTTATTTGCAGACGACATGATATTGTACATAAAAAATCCGAAAGACTCCGTCAAAAAACTAATAGACTTAATAAATGAATTCGGCAATGTAGCAGGATACAAAATTAACGCCAAGAAATCTATGGCCTTTCTATACACCAATAGTGAACTTACAGACAGAGAGACTAAAAAGGCAATCCCATTTACCATCGCACCAAAAAAATTAAGATACCTAGGAATAAACTTAACTAAGGAGGTAAAAGACCTATACACGGAAAACTACAGGACACTGAAAAAAGAGATAGAGGAAGACGTAAACAGATGGAAGAACATACCATGTTCATGGATTGGTAGAATCAACATCATTAAAATGTCCATACTACCCAAAGCAATCTATAGATTCAATGCACTCCCCATTAAAATACCAACGGCATATTTCACAGACCTTGAAAGAACTCTCCAAAAATTCATCTGGAATAAAAAAAGACCCTGAATAGCCACAGCAATCCTGAGAAAGAAGAATAAAGTAGGAGGGATCTCAATACCAGATTTCAAGCTGTATTACAAAGCCACTGTTCTCAAAACAGCCTGGTACTGGCACAAGAACAGACATATAGATCAATGGAACAGAATAGAGAATCCAGATATTGACCCAAACCACTATGCTCAATTAATATTTGACAAAGGAGGCATGAACATACAATGGAATCAAGACAGTCTCTTCAATAAATGGTGTTGGGAAAATTGGGCAGATACATGCAAAAAAATGAAGCTGGATCACCAACTTACGCCATACACAAAAATAAACTCAAAATGGATACAGGACTTACACATAAGACGGGAAACCATAAAAATACTAGAGCAATCCACAGGCAGCAAAATTTCAGACGTATGCCAAAAGAAATTCTTCACTGACACTGCCCCTAGGGCAATGGAAGCTAAAGAGAAAATTAACAAATGGGACTACATAAAAATAAAAAGCTTTTTCACAGCAAAAGAAACCATCAACAAAACAACAAGAAGTCCCACTGCATGGGAAAACATATTTGCAAATGGCATCACTGATAAAGGTTTAATCTCCAACATCTACAGGCAGCTTATACAACTTAATAAAAGGAAGATAAATGATCCAATAAAAAAATGGGCAACAGACCTAAATAGAGTCTTTTCAAAAGAAGACAGAAGGAAGGCCAAGAGACACATGAAAACATGCTCAACGTCACTAATTATCCGAGAGATGCAAAGCAAAACAACAATGCGGTACCATCTCACACCTGTCAGAATGGCTATCATCAACAAATCAACAAACGACAAGTGCTGGCGAGGATGCGGAGAAAAAGGTACCCTCGTGCACTGCTGGTGGGAATGCAGACTGGTGCAGCCACTGTGGAGAACAGTATGGAGTTTCCTCAAAAAACTGAAAATGGAACTCCCATTTGACCCAGTAATCCCACTCCTGGGAATATATCCGAAGAAACTAGAAACACCAATTAGAAAGGATATATGCACCCCTATGTTCATAGCAGCACAATTCACCATAGCTAAGATTTGGAAACAGCCTAGGTGCCCATCAGCAGATGACTGGATCAGAAAACTGTGGTACATCTACACAATGGAATACTATGCTGCCATAAAAAAGAAGGAATTCTCATCATTTGCAGCAACCTGGGAGGAATTGGAGAACATTATGTTAAGTGAAATAAGTCAGTCAATGAAAGAAAAATACCACATGATCTCACTCATTTATGGATAATAAAGAACATTATAAAATTGAACAAAAAGATAGATACAGAGACAGTAAAGCATCAAACAGACTGTCAAATTACAAGGGGAAGGTTAGGGAGAGGTGGGGGAGATAAGAGATCAATCAAAGGACTTGTATGCATGCATATAAGCATAACCAATGGATGCAAAACTCTGGGGGGTGGGGGCATATATGGGAGTGGGGTGTGGGGGGGGGCAATGGTAAGATATGTACACATATAATACCTTAATAAAAAAATTGAAAAAAACAAACAACAATTGTTATTGTGCTCCACTAGTAAATGGTTACTTTGCTATTATTGTTATTTTTATTGCTATCTATCTAATAATAGAGTAATATGCAAATCATCACTCCGCTATACTCACAAGCCATGCCCACCAGCCACGCCCCAGCCACGCCCACCATCCAATCTGAGTGAGTATGCAATTAAACTGAAAACATGGCGGCAGCCCCGCCCCCCAGCCTCTCTAGGTCTCTGGGAGTTGGAGAAGTCAGGCGCCAGCGCCTGAGGCTGGCTGCAGTCACGGAGACCAAGAAGCCACCTGCCCCATGATCCCAGGCCTCAGCCAGCCTCAGAAGCCTTAGGTCCGCCTGCCTCACATCCACCTGCCCCACGTCCTGGGAAGACGGAGAAACCGGGCCCTGTGCCTGAGGCTGGGTGCGGCCGGGAGACGAAGAAGCTGCCCGTCCCATGATCCTAGGCTGCAGCCAGCCTCAGAAGCCTCAGGTCCGCCCGCCCCATGTCCTGGGGAGACGGAGAAACCGGGCCCCAGCACCTGAGGCTGGCTGCAGCCACGGAGACCAAGAAGCTGCCTGCCCCATGATCTCAGGCCTCAGCCAGCTGGAGAAGCGGTTCACCCCACGTCCTGGGGGAGACAAGAAACCAGGTGCCAGTGCCTGAGGCTGGCTGCAGCCCGGGAGATGAAGAAGCCGCCTGCCCCGTGATCCCAAGCCACAGCCAGCTGGAGAAGCCGCCCTCCCCACGTCCTGGGGGAGACAAGAAACCGGGTGCCAGTACCTGAGGGTGGATGCGATCTGGGAGATGAAGAAGCCACTTGCCCTATGATCCCAGGCTACAGCCAGCTGGAGAAGCTGCCCACCCCATGTCCACCCGCCCCACGTCCTGGGAGAGATGGAGAAACCGGGCACCAGTACATGAGGCTGGCTGCAGCCTGGGAGATGGAGAAGCCGCCCACCCTGCGGTCCTGGGCACCAGTACCTGTGGCTGGCTGCAGCCCGGGAGATGGAGAAGCCGCCCACCCTGCGGTCCTGGGCACCAGTACCTGTGGCTGGCTGTGGCCTGGGAGACAGAGAAGCCACCCACCCTGCGGTCCTGGGCCCCAGTACCTGTGGCTGGCTGTGGCCTGGGAGACAGAGAAGCCACCCACCCTGCGGTCCTGGGCCCCAGTACCTGTGGCTGGCTGTGGCCTGGGAGACAGAGAAGCCGCCCACCCTGCGGTCCTGGGCACCAGTACCTGTGGCTGGCTGTGGCCTGGGAGACAGAGAAGCCACCCACCCTGCGGACCTGGGCACCAGTAACTGTGGCTGGCTGTGGCCTGGGAGACAGAGAAGCCGCTCACCCTGTGGTCCAGGTGCCAGCACCTGCAGCTGGCTACAGCATGGTAGATGGAGAATCCGCCCACCCTGCAGTCCCGGCACCAGCACCTGTGGCTGGCTGTGGCCTGGGAGACAAAGAAGCCGCCCACCCTGCAGTCCTGGGCACCAGCACTTGCAGCTTCAGCACAGGCGAAGCCCCCTGTCGACCATCCCCTAAGGCTGCAGCCAGCCTGGGCGCCTATGGCTGACCAGAGGGAGGGAAGCCCGGATCCTGGGTGCCTGTGGTCAGCTGGAGGAGGGAATCCTAGGTACCAGGTGTGGGCCGAGGCAGAGGTAGTTAGGGGCAATCAAGCCAGCAGGGGAGCAGCTAGGGACAATCAGGCTGGTAGGCAGAAGCAGTTAGGGGCAATCAGGCAGGCAGGTGAGCGGTTAGGAGCCAGCAGTTCTGAATTGTGAGAGGGATGTCCAACTGCTGGTTATCCCATGAGGGGTCCCAGATTGGAGAGGGTGCAGGCCAGGCTGAGGGACACACTCCCCGCTGCCCCCCTGTGCACGAATTTCGTGCACCGGGCCTCTAGTTATTATATAATTATTGTTGAATATGTTCTTAGACACTTCTATGGCAATGAGTAAAATTTTAGTTTGACATAATAGCGATTTCTTAAAATTGCCCTTTCTGCAGGCTTGCATCTGTCCTGATTTATCTTGCTATAGGTTATATGTGCAAAACAATAAAAGATACTATTGAAGATCACATATATCAAGATTTACATTTTAGGAAATAAACTAAAAGAGAGAGACCTGAATATTAGTATAATTGAGGTTAATATTTATTCAGTTTGTAATGTTCTAAATACTTCCCATATAAAAAGTCATGATGATTACATTTTACTGATAGAGAAATTAAAGCACAGAATCTGTCCATGAATACTAACTAGTAAGTGTTGGACCCAAGGTTCAAGCCTCTGTGCACTAGCTGGTTTGGCTCAGTGGATAGAGCATCAGTCTGCGGACCAAAGGGTCCCAGGTTTGATTCCAGTCAAGGGCACAGGCCCCGGGGTTGCAGGCTTGATCCCCAGTAGGGGGAGTGCAGAAGATAGCCAATCAATGATTCTCTCTCATCATTGATGTTTCTATCTCTCCTTCTCCCTTCCTCTCTGAAATCAATAAAAATATATTAAAAAAAAACACACCACAAAGCAAAACCAAACCCAGGTCTGATGAACAGATGCATTAAGCGACTTCTAGCAAATGTAGTATATTGGTCCAAATCATGACTGTCAAGTAGAGAACAAATTCCATTTTCTATATTTTTTATCCTCCACTTCCCTTGAATTTTAATTTGTCTTCACATTTGTGGTATTGCTTTATACCTTTGAAAAATGGATCTCAATTTACCCAAAAAGTCTACAGTTAAATAATCAAGAAAATGGTCTGTAAATGTGAATTTTAAAATGTAGTTACTGTGAGGCTAGTTGGCTAGCTAATTCTTTTTTTAAAAAATAAGTCTTTATTGTTCATATTATCACAATTGTTTCTCTTTTTTCCCCCCATAGCTCCCCTCCATCTGGTTCCCACCCCAACCTCTGCCCTTACCCCCTCCCCGCCACTGTCCTCATCCATAGGTGTACGATTTTTGTCCAGTCTGTTCCTGCACCCTCCACACCCCTTTCCCCCTGAGAATTGTCAATCCACTCCCTTTCTATGCCCCTGATTCTATTATATTCACCAGTTTATTCTGTTCATCAGATTTTTTATTCACTTAATTTTTAGATTCACTTGTTGATAGATATGTATTTGTTGTTCATAATTTTTATCTTTACCTTTTTCTTCTTCTTCCTCTTCTTAAAGAATACCTTTCAGCATTTCATATAATACTGGTTTGGTGGTGATGAACTCCTTTAACTTTTTCTTATCTGTGAAGCTCTTTATCTGATAGCTTTGCTGGGTAGAGTAATCTTGGTTGTAGGTTCTTGCTATTCATCACTTTGAATATTTCTTGCCACTTCATCTGGCCTGCATAATTTCTGTTGAGAAATCAACTGACAATCGTATAGGTGCTCCCTTGTCGGTAACTAACTGTTTTTCTCTTGCTGCTTTTAATATTCTCTCTTTGTCTTTTGCTCTTGGCATTTTAATTATGATGTTTCTTGGTGTGGTCCTCTTTGGATTCCTTTTGTTTGGGGTTCTCTGTGCTTCCTGGACTTGTAAGTCTATTTCTTTCACCAGGTGGGGGAAGTTTTCTGTCGTTATTTCTTCAAATAGGTTTTTAGTATCTTGCTCTCTTTCTTCTTCTGGTACCCCCATAATTCTGATGTTGGTATGCTTGAAGTTGTCCCAGAGGCTCCTTACACCATCTTCATATTTTTGGAATTTTTTTTCTTTTTGCTTTTCCAGTTGGGTGTTTTTTGCTTCTTTGTATTTCAAATCTTTGACTTGATTCTTGTGATCCTCTAATCTGCTGTTGGATCTCTGTATATTATTTTTTATTTCAGTCAGTGTATGCTTAATTTCTAATTGGTCCTTTTTCATATCCTTAAGGGTCTCACTAAATTTATCGGCGGTTTCTAGAAAATTCTTGAAAAACCTTATAACCATGGTTTTGAACTCTATATCCCGTAGTTTGCTTTCCTCCATTTCTTTCATTTGTGACCTGTTTCTTTGTCTCCGTATTTTGGCTGCTTTCCTGAGTTGGTAGAGTGGCTTTGTGTGCTAGGTGTCCTATAGGGCCCAGTGGCTCAGCCTCCCCAGTTACCTGA
Source organism: Cnephaeus nilssonii (assembly GCF_951640355.1). Taxonomy (NCBI): domain Eukaryota; kingdom Metazoa; phylum Chordata; class Mammalia; order Chiroptera; family Vespertilionidae; genus Cnephaeus; species Cnephaeus nilssonii. The sequence goes on along the minus strand of NC_137072.1, from coordinate 59,879,583 downwards.
GGTGGACACTTTTGGTGCACCCCTTTGTGGACTGTGTGTGCAGTCTTGTTGTAGTTAAGCCTTGATTGTTGTTGGTATCACTGGGAGGAATTGACCTCCAGGCCAATTGGCTGTGAGGGTCAGCTGTGTCTATAATGGGAGAACTTCTGTGCTGGAGACACCCTTATGAGGCAAGACTTGCTTCAGTGGTGCTTTGGTGCTCACTGAGTCTGCCTCCTGAGTGTGTCCCTTATGGATCTGAGGAGTGGTAATCAGGATGGTCCTACTCTGACCCCTGCGTACACTGGCTCTTGGATCTCCAAGGAGGTACTAATTTAGCCTCTGCCTGAGGCCACTGAGTAGGAGCTAAGGAGAGATCTGCAGATTTATCTTCTTTGTTTGGGTTTTGGAGGTGCCCAGATGAGGCTCAACTGTGAAGCAATGCAAGCTGCTGTGGGGCCTTGGGCCTTCTTTTGGATGTTCTGGGTCTTTCTGACTCAGCTGCAGTTTGTTAGGTAAGTTTAGATTTCAAAGGACCAGGCCATTCCTATGCAAACGCCTCTGTGCACAGCTTGGATGGGGCGGAGTCTCAGGTGGAGCAAACAGCAATGGCTTCCCATCAGCCCTGCCCTAAGAGACCCTCGTGTCTCAGTAGCCCTTGGTAATTGCTGCAAGCACCTCTGAGAGAAAGCAGCCCTCAAGTTCCGCCTGTTGCCAGACAGTCCAGTTTCTCCCCGTATGAGTGTGGGTCCCCAGAGTCTCACCTGGAACTGGAGTTCAGAGCAGTCGGGAGCTTGTGTCTCCCTCCCGATTGAAAAAGATAACTGTGTCCTCAGTTGCCAGCCCTTTCCGCGAGTGCGCCTCCGTACCTCTGCACTTTACTTCCGCAGCTCCTCTGAGTCTCAGTGTGCTTTTCTCTTCCCTTTTAGTTATAGAATTTCCACTTAGCCAGCCTTCCTGTGGTTCTGGATGATGTCCGTTTTATGTTTTAGTTGTAGTTTTGAAGTTGTTGTGTGAGGCAGCAAGTTCAGGTGTTTATCTAGTTTCTCCGCTAGCTAATTCTTTTGATGTTAAAATTAGCTTCTTTAAATTTAAACTCTTTAAAAAATTTAAACTGGCCAACTGTCTTCTGGATCCCTCAATAACATAAAGTATGATAAAACTGCAGTTATACCATCAACTTTCCAGTCCTCCTCTTACAAACTTTACCAGGTGAAACCTCCTTTCCATAGTTAAATGTTATTATTATTTTTTTGCAAGTATTAAATCCTTATAAGACATCAAGCATCCTGAATAAATTAATTATTTCTATAGAGATTTGTTTTCTCTTTTGGTGGAAAAGAACAAAAATGTCCCTCCCCCATAACCCCCCCCCAAACAAACAAACAAAAAAACAACAACAACAAAAAAAAACAGGCATTGACTTTATGTCTAATAGCTGTGTATAAATGTGTTTTCTAAACTGTGCCTAGTAGAAAAACAAAACAAAACTGTGCCTAGTTATTTTAACAGAATGGCTCTCAGAAAAACTTGTTCTAATGAGAAGTTAAAATAAAGATTATTTATCAACAATAGCATGTTCATTTTATAATAAAGATACATCATACTGCATAAAATATTTGCCCACTCATAGTCATAAACTTCCCTGAAAAACTCCTATGAACTTGTGATATAGGTGACATTGGTCTAACAGCCTTATCTTTTATCCCATTTTATTAGATCCTTTAAAGGATTTTTTTGGAAAATGTTTTAAAATAGAACAGAACATAAAATAAGTAAATGGGAACATTGTAAAGGTTATTAAAAACAGCCAAAGAGCAATGATGCTACTGAACTTTAAGGACTTCTTTTTTTTCTTTTATTTTGAAAAAATATGATCTTATTAATATCCGTTCTTGATGTATTTTTCCTCTGTCTTTAGTCAGTTCAGATTCATAAAGCTGACTTTCAAAGAGAAGGAACTGATAAAGCTTTGTCTGTAGCATTATTTGTCTTGCTAATCCTCGCTTGCAAAACAAAACAAAACAAAGCAAAACCCACAAAAAAACATTTAACTGTGGAAAGGAGGTTTCACCTGGTAAAGTTTATAATATTTTTTCAATTGATTTTTAGAGAGAGTGGAAGTGAGAGAGGAAGAAGGTGGAGAGACAATGATAGAGAAACACTGGTGTGAGAGAGACACATCGATTGATTGCCTCCCACATGCGCCTTGACCAGGGTGGGGATCCAGCCTGCAACTGAGGTATGTTCCCTTGACTGGAATCGAACCTGAGACTCTTCAGTCAGAGGGCTGATGCTCTAACTACTGAGCAAACTGGCTAGGGCATGTGGCATTTTTAGAAGACTCAAAGTCATAATACAGGTTACCTCTGTGGAATGTTTACATATTTGCCAACATCCAGAGTTGTGCTGACCACATTTCAAGTTCATAATAACCACCATTGCAATAAATTCTGATAGCACTGATCCAGAGGGTCAGAAATGGCAGTAAAAATTTTAATTGTTAGATAGATTTCAATATCCATCCAGATATTTGGTAACATATAAAAGTAACTATGAGTCATTTTTCCCAAGCATGGCACATTTAGAGAAGATAAAAATAACTTAAAAATTCATTCAACAAATGTTTACTGAAACGCATCACTATGCTAGGCATCAGTTAGGTAAAGATAAATAAAGTATGATTTTTTGACCTTGAGGCGATGATAGTCTTGTAGATGGGTTGGACAAACATCCAATCACCATACACTGTGGTTTTGTTATAATGATATTATGTACTAAACAAAGAAGACATTAGCTCTGGAGGAATTGAGGAAGACCTCAATAGGAGATGATAGTTGAGTTATTACGTTAACAAAGATATTTTTTAAGGACATGCAATGGAAATAGGAAATAAAAGGCTCTGTCTTTGTTGATATCTGTATAAGTAAGTTTGGAACTGACCTTGAGTCAGTACACCCCACTAACATTGTATAGCATGCCCTGGAAATATATGTCTACTTAATACTATTCTAAAGATATATATCGTATTTTATGGGTATAACTTGGCCTAGTGTATCTATTTTTTTGGAAATACTGGACTAACAATGGGAGCTGCTGCAACCCACAGGATAACAAGCATGAAGTGATGAAACAGTGAGGAGCATGAGCACTCCTGAGCTGCTGCCAGACCGTGATGGATGGTGTAACATGGAGAATGTCTCAGAGCTGCAGAGTGGGCGCCTTCATCCTCAGTGTGACTAAGGTTTTTAAATGACCCTCCTGATACCACAGCTTGAGGAAGATGCTGAATGCCCAAGAGCATGCGGAACTAGGAGAATAAGAGAATGGAGGGCTCAAGTGGAGGACACTGAGGACTTCTGTCTCCGAAGACCTTCCAGCATGGATGTTATGGGACAGGAGTGACAGGGTACATGGAGTGCTGGACTGCGGCTGGGGGTGCAGACAGGATCCAAACAGAGACTATCCTTTAACTATACTGGTTAAGCACAATCATCCCTTCCTCAAGTGAGAAAGATTGGAAATTAATTATAGGGACACTGCAGTCTATTGTATATAAATATGTATAAGCTCATTAGGATTCAATTAGAGAAGCAAGTCTATGAGGGTATGTATCTATAACAATCAGAGATTTGCTACATTTGTGGGATCTGGAAAACAGTCTCTGTAAAGCTGTCATCCTCATGTTTGATACTAGAGTTTAAAGTCCACAGGGTACCCCTGGCCATGTAGCTCAATTGGTTAGAGCATCATGCTGATATCCCAAGGTTGTGAGTTTGAGCTCTGGTCAGGGTACATATAAGAAGAAACCAATGAATGCATAAATAAGTGAAACAAGTTGATGGTTTTTCTATAACTGTCTCCTCTCTCTCTCAAATCAATAAAATAAAATAAAAAATTCTTTTTAAGTCCACAGGGTAGGAGGGAAGAGAAGACGGATGGGACCGTAAGCATGAGCAGGAGCCCACAAACAGAGACTGAAACCTGTGTCAGGTCTGTCTCTGACCTTGAGGGTATGGGTGTCTTGCAGAAGCTGGGACCCTTTAGCATGGAGCCAAGCACACAAGCAATCCCAGGATTTGGAGGAGCTGAAGGAGGGTCCTGCAGAAGGTAAAGCAGGGGCAGGTTTGGCGGCTGCTTCTCACCCGTGAGGAGAGAAAGAAATGAATGACAATGTGTGTGAGCGATGGAATGGCTGCTGCTGCATCTCGACTCTTAAACCTCACACGAGAATCTCTCTGGGGGGCTCACCAGAAACATACAGGAAAGAGAGTTCTTAGGAATGGAGGTCAGCCTAGCCAAGGGACACATGGCAAAGCCAAAACAGTCTCATTGCAGAATGGTGTTTCTGTCGTATGCAACAAATTTTGTTAACTTCATACAGCCATGCGTTAAACCAACCAAAGACAGTGTTAGGTATTTATATAAAGAGATACTTCAATGGAGTGGATTCTAACCAGTCTAGATAAGAGTCTGGTACCTGCCGAAACCGGTTTGGCTCAGTGGATAGAGCGTCAGCCTGCGGACTGAAGGGTCCCAGGTTCGATTCTGGTCAAGGGCATGTACCTTGGTTGCGGGCACATCCCCAATGGGAGGTGTGCAGGAGGCAGCTGATCGATGTTTCTCTCTCATTGATGTTTCTAACTCTCTATCCCTCTCTCTTCCTCTCTGTAAAAAATCAATAAAATATATTAAAAAAAAAAAAAAGAGTCTGGTACCCCAAGTGGGCAAAACCAGACAAGCATCACTTAAAAGAATTTTATCTGGGTGAGGAAAGGCCTATGTAATGAACTTTCACAGTCACATAGCCTTGGCTACTACCTTGTTGGAAGTTAAAATCACAAATCTGATGTGGATTTCTTAATAAATGCGCAAAACAAAATATGATTAAATAGCCCAGCTGGTGTGGCTCAGTGGTTGAGTGTTGAACCAAGAGGTCCCGGGTTCGATTCCCAGTCAGGGCACATGCCTGGGTTTCAGGCTCAATCCCCAGTAAAAGGCATGCAGGAGGCAGCTGATCGATGTTTCTCTCTCATCGATGCTTCCATCTTTCTATCCCTCTCCCTTCCTCTCTCTCTAAACAAACAAACAAAAATTAATTTAAAAACATTTAAAAAATGACTAAATAAAATTCTTAAATATGTATTGATGTGTACCCACAAGATTGAGAAACTCCTCTATGCATGGAAATAAATATGCACATAAATAGATCTCATGAAACCCAAAACTAAGTGTATTCCTTATTCAGCTTCTGTTTGGCAGGATCTCAACATGCCTAAGCACCCTGAAAGTGATGGACATGAGGGGAAGCAGGAATTGAAAGAGACAGTGGTCTTAACTGATTGTGGTTTAATTTTCTCAGTTTGTACATTTCACAAAACCATTTAAACATGTGAAACCATTCGTGTCTCCTTGGGACCATGAAAACAAAGTACACAGAAGCTTAAGATTTTTTAGGTACAGGGTAAATCTTTCTCCAGGTCATGCTTTATTATGACCAACCAAGAGGTCCCTGAGATCACTACCCACACTACTCAGCCCAGTTATTAGCACATACTCACCTCTTAGTAAATGTTTGCTGAAGGAAGAATAAAATAAAGGAGGGAAGGGAGAGAGAGTGAAGAAGAAGGAGAAGAAGAAAGGGAGAGAGGGAAGAAAGAGGAAGGAAGAAAGAGCAAAGGAAAGAAAGAAAGGGAGGAAAGGAGGAAGAGACAGAGAGAGGGCTGTGAAGGAGAAAAATGTACAAGGTCACTGAATCTATGCAAAACAAATCCTGGACTAGAATCCAGGTCATCTCATCAGTTCCTTTAGAAATAAAATAAAACCACACATATATTTTGTAGGCCTATCCTTGTAATACATGATTATAAAATTATTAGAAATACCTTATATCAGATAAATGTTCATTACAGCATGATGTAGAAAAGCAGTACTTGTGAGAGAAAAACTAGTGTTTTGTTCTTAAAAAAATACCTTATTCAGTGAACATTTTCATGTATTTGTAGATTCTTGAAGATACAGTTTTGAAATTTTGATGTCTATTATTGTCTTGTTTAGTGATCAAAATATAAACTACATTGGGGGGGCAGAAATTGTTAATTTATAGCCTTTGTTTACCCAGGAGCTCATGGCTAGAAATCAGTGGTCCATAAACTGAAGAAATAACAATGTTTTCTACTAATTTCTAGCATTTTGTTCAATTAAGAATATAGGTCATAAAACACAATGGCATTAGCCTGTGACACACATTTTCATATCAAATTAGTAGTGTTGCCAATATCTCAAAAATATCTTTCTAGTATTTACTAATTTAAGATTGTAGTAATTATTAGACTTTCCAATAGATTTTGTTAATTAGGAAACACATTTGTCATTTTAAATGGTATTTTGATGATTGTATTTCAGTATAGTTTCCTTTCTAGGCTTAGTCTTTTATTTTATGCATTAAAATAAAACCATTATGAAAAGAAGTTCATAGGTTGCCAAAGAGTCCCATGGGCACCAAGAGGATTAAGAAACCCTGCCTTCTGCAAGGACAAAATGTCTCCCTTCATTACAGTATTTTTTTCTGATTAGTATTCCAGAGATGCTAACGGAAAATAATGGTGCTTATAGGCATAGTACACAAGGTGGCAGCACATCATAGTTCAATTTCCCCAAATCAGATTCCCTCATTCCTGGCCGTATCTAGATGCTAAGTGTAAATTATAATATAATTAAGAATGTAATGCATTTTCAAAAATAGCTGTGGACACTTTTCAGCGTTCTGGTTTATATTGTATGCTCTTTTTTTTGTGTGAGATATATAGCACACATAAAATGGTTTCTCAGTTTGAGAAATACAATAAGAAATTAAGTTAAATTACTTGGGCGGGGCGGGGAGTAGGAGGAGAGGGTAAAGAGGGAGGAAAACAGGGCACATCTGTAACAATGTCAACAATAAAAATAGAACAAACACACAAACAAACAAAATCCAAAAAACTCCCCCAAAACAAACCACCCGTATGAAGAAAAAAAGACTTTTCCTGCTATAGGCACAGTGGTCTCATTTATACAAATATGGTCTATGTGCCCAAAGGGGAATTGATGAATTACATAAAACTTACTCCATTTATAATCACATGGTTGCTCTAATTTAAATTTGTGAAAAAAATTTTTAAGTGAAAAAAGAAGGAAGGGGAGGTGGAAGTGGCAAGATGGTGGAGTAGAATGCAAAACGGCTCTAATCCCTCATTCCTCCCATGAAGACACAGTCTGGCTCTCCATCTCTTGAGCAGGAACTGTGCTCATGACTTGCTTTGGCCAGGACAATGGCAGAAGCTTCCGAGCCTCAGCTGTAGGACACCTTGAGGGCTTCTTTCGCTGTCTGCTTCCAGCACTGGGAACTGGCTCTCTCACATCTGCTCTGTCTCAGAGAGCGTGCCCGGCCAGTCTGCTGGAAGGATGGGAGAGACATGCAGCATAGACCTGGGGAGCACAGCTGAGTTGCCCCGGCCAGATAAACCTCAGAAAACACGACACCTCACCAACAGTCAGTCTATCCCTGCCAAAGGAGAGGGGCCATGGAGGCCAGAAGAATCATCCACCTAAGCCTCGGATCTGTGCCCGACTCCAGTTGTGTGAGCAACAAACGCTTGCTATTTTCAGCCACTGAGTTTTGGAGTAGTTCTTTATGCAGCACTGGTTACAGCAGTGATGGCGAACCTATGACACGCATGTCAGCACTGACACGCATAGCCATTTCTGATGACACGCGGCCGCTGATGTTTATTGAATACAATTATATATAACAATTATACATTTATGTTATTTAAACTATAAATATCACGAAATAATGTTTTTTCCTCTAAGTGACACACTACCCGAGTTATGCTCAGTTTTTTGGCGAAGCTTGACACACCAAGCTCAAAAGGTTGCCCATCACTGGGTTACAGACTAGGTAACTGTTACAAACTAATCTTTGTTACTAACTACACACACACACGCTTGACCAATCTTTCAACGAAAGGTAGAAACTGTGAAGTACCTGTCCCCATGGACATCATCCATTGCATAAGATATGTTGGCTCGTGTGACATGTACTGAATGTTTCTAGTAAATCTAGTTTTGACTTTAGATATAGGAAGTGAGGGTAAAAGAAGAAATTAAGTATGGGTATGGGGAGGAATATGTTATAGATAAATGTTTGTGTCTCCCCCAAATTTACATGTTGAAGCCCCAATCCCCAGTGTAGGCTATACGTAGAGATGGGGCCTCTAAGGAAGTAATTAAGGTTAAATAAGGTCATCAGGGTGGCCCCTGATAGGAATAATGTCTCCATAAGAATAGACACCAGTGTGTGCATTTGCACATGCTCTCGACACTCCCCTCCCTGCCTACAGAGAGATCATGTGAGCTCGCAGCAAGGCGGGAGTCACCTATAAGCAGCAGAGGCCTCAGATAAAACCCACCTTCCTGCCACCTTGATCTTGTACTTCCCAGCCTCCAGAACTGTGAGAAATAAATCCCTATTGTCTAAGTCACACAGTCGGTAGTATTTTGCGATGGCGGCCCAAATTGACAAGTACAGAATGGAGAGGCAGAATAATGAAAAAATAATAGCTAACGATTATCGTGTCCCAGCATTCTAAAGATTTAACAAATATAATTTTATTTAGCCTCCCTATACCAACCCAGGGAGATAGATCCTATTAATAGCAAACTCATTTTATTTACCGATGAGGAAACTAAGACAAAGAAAGGCTAAGATCTCATGGCTAATAAGTGGCTGAGCCGGGGAATCTGAATCAAAGACGCCTGGAAGCTGTGCTCTTCACGGTTCTTTATACTGCCAAGAAGGAATGAGCAGTGGCAGATGCAGGCAGGGAGAGGAAGGAGGGAGGAGATGATTTATGTGGTGAGCTCCGTGCTGGTGATCAGGACTGCCGCTGTGTCTCAGCGCAGCTTTCCCTGACTGAGAGTTTATTCCTGAGGGAGACCCTCAAAGCTGGCGAGTCCCTGGAGGCCCAATTCAGTGTGAGACCTTGGCTATGGAGATCTGCAAGGACTCTTAACTATTTTCTTCATTCTGTCCTTTATTGTTTTCATAAACTAAATTGCTAAGCTTTTTCAGGACGCCTGGAGCTCTTCCCCTTGCCCCTCCAGGAGGGCTGGCTTTGGGTAGAAACATGATCATAACTTCATACTAAATGCTGTGTGGATTGGTACATGGTACACTGCCATGTATGGCATGCTGTTCTGTTGAAGATATAAATAGGCATGCTTTACTACAGGGGTCCTCAAACTTTTTAAACAGGGGGCCAGTTCACTGTCCCTCAGACCGTTGGAGGGCCGGACTATAGTTTAAAAAAAACTATGAACAAATTCCTATGCACACTGCATATATCTTATTTTGAAGTAAAAAAACAAAACGGCAAAAACACCCGCATGTGGCCCGCGGGCCGTAGTTTGAGGACGCCTGCTTTACGATAATAAAACAGAATTCTATGTACACTTGTAGGCCTGCATGGATAAGAAGGTATTTAAAGGCATTGAAAAGCATTGCTGCATATTGAATACACACAGGATGAATTTACAAATTGCTCGTGTTATTACTTTTACCTACAAGGTGGAAGATTAACTTGATGATGACTAAGCCTCCCATTATTAGCTACATAGAACATCTGAAATCTGAAAAAAAGTTTTCCCCAGGCTTCTTCCTGGATAGAGAATGAGTTGCTACTGTCTTCGGATAAACAAGTAGGTTTTATAAGATTGTGCAGCACTCTGACTAGCTGGAGAAGACTCACAGAGCCAATTAGCCTCCACCCCACAAGAGCCCCCCCAGCTCCACAGCATGCAGAAGAGAAGCAAGACAATTTCCATTCCCACTGAGATGTGGGAGGAAGGGCTGAGGACTGAGAGCCGCTGTGCCTGAGAGAGGGTCCCTATTTTTAGGGAGAGAGTGGATGCTGTTATGAGGCTGCAGAGTGACTTGGTAATATGGCAAAGATTCAGCAGGTCAGCAGCACTGGTACAAACTGTTACCCACTGTTACCTCCAAGGGCCAGAGTGAGGTGGAGGCGATGCCTAAAGTGGGGAGACTGTGAACTGACTGTGTAAGAGAACAGTTTCCTCTAGTTACACTAGTCTCAGATGCCTCCGCAGCCGATGCAGTCAGGACAGAAAGCATGAGAGTAACGATGAGAGGCGAATGCACAGATTAAAGGGATGTCCTCACCCCCATTTCAAGACATTATGTAAGCTCCTTTCTACCAAGAACTCAGTCGGCTACACATCACAATTACGAGCTTATGCTGCACAACACTTCGCTGTTGTTACAAATTCTCTCTGATATCCACACTACACAGTATCAACAGAGAGTCTGGTCAGAGGAAAAGGAGCGTGGAAATAGCTGTTTGCACATCTAAGTCAACATTTTTCAAAAGGTACTAATATATTTACACGGACATGAAAAAGCATTTTTTTAAAAAAATGCAATTGGAAGACACTAAATAGTCAATGATTTGTCTAGTTACCTATTACTACTCAATAAATCACTCAAAACTAAGTTGGTTAAGACCACAATACAGGTATTCCCCACTTGCTTTTCGGAAGTTGGCTTTACTCCACTTTGCTTTATAAAAGAACTACATTAGTACCTGTTTTTCCTAACAGAAAGAACTCTGAAAAGAATTTCTATCTTTACAACAAAAGACAATAAAATAGCATTCTGCTTTTGTTTTTCAGGGAGCTCTTTAGAGGCGGGGGGCACCCCTCAGTGAGAGTGGTCCTGCGAGCTCTTTCCCCAGGAGCTACACTCAGCATCTCAGCATCAAGCCCCACAGATCTGAACGGCGTCTGTGAGCATCTGTGCATCAATTCAATTTATGTTGCGCAGTTGTTAGCAAGATGTGTACTAACGTATCAGAAAGGCCTAAGAGAGCCCCTGAGGCTGGTACGTTATTCTTGGAGTAAAACGGGATGTCATTGTTTCCATCACGGCGAATGAAATAAAGACACGGTGAGTGTGTTGAGCTTGCCTGCACCCACCCATCGTACTAGTATTTACATGCATAGCGAAAGAATTTTGAGATCTGCCCAAGTTACTATTGGTTCTACTAGCAGCAGAGTGGCCTTTGTAGTCAGCATCCCGTAATGGATAAAATGGTAAGTCTATTTGAGTGGATTGATGGGTGTATAAAGCATAGTGTGTAGATATAATATCACTCCTGCTTTTACTGCATGTCAGTGTTATTTTAGGTTTTATGTGTTATTTGGTAAAATTTGATAGGTTGTTTTGTGGGGTCTGTGAATGCTCCTTTTTCCCCATATAAATTGATGGTAATAATGTCTTTACATCATTTCATAGGAGCACTCTAATTGTGGATAGCAGGGGAAACCTGCTTTTATTGCCACATGGCTGCTGTGGGGCAGGAATTTAGAGAAGACACAGTTGGCATGGCTACTCTCTGCCCTGCCATGTCCGGGCCTCAGCTGGAGGACTCAAAGGCCGAAGGGCTGGAATCACTGCAGGCTTGCCTTGAGCTGGAAGATACACAGTCATGTGCCACTTAACGATAGGGATGCGTTCTGAGAAATGTGTCTGTGAGGTGATTTGATAGTTTTGCAAACATCATAGAGATGGTATAGCCCAGTGGTCGGCAAACTCATTAGTCAACGGAGCCAAATATCAACAGTACAACGATTGAAATTTCTTTTGAGAGCCAAATTTTTTAAACTTAAACTTCTTCTAATGCCACTTCTTCAAAATAGACTCGCCCAGGCCGTGGTATTTTGTGGAAGAGCCACACTCAAGGGGCCAAAGAGCTGCATGTGGCTCGCGAGCCGCGGTTTGCCGACCACTGGTATAGCCTACTACACACCTAATCTATTTGGTGTATCACTGTCATATATGTGGTCTGTTGTTGACTGAAACATCACTACGCAATGATGTCTGTACTTCTGAGGTTGCTCTCTCGTTTGGTGACAGGTGGTGCAGGCAAGTTGGTTCCTGCACAGGGCTGCCTGAGTCTGCTCATGGCCTGGCCGCTGGCATTCCCCAGGGTGAATGATCCACAGGGTCAAAGCAGAAGTTGCAATAACTTTTAGAACCTGTCTTCAAAAGGCCCACACCATTATTGCTGCAGTATTCCCCTGGCCGCACAGGTCAGCCTGATTCTGTGTGGGAGAATTTTGTATTGATATTGTGTTAATTATCTATTGTTGTGCTACAAATTACCCTGAAATGTGGCAGGCTAAAGCAACAAACATTTATTAAGCAAAGTTTCTGTGGGTCAGGAATCTAGAAGCAGCTTAACGGGGTGATTCCAGCTTGGGGTTTTTCATGAGGTCAAGCTGTCCAATGGGCTGCAGTCATCCGAGGTTCCACTAGGCTGAAGAATCTGCTCCCAAGCTTACTTGTTTGTTGGTCAGCTTCAGTCCTTTACTATGTGGGCAGAGGACCCAAAAGGTTAAATGATAGTGGGACAGAAAAAAGTATTGGACTAGTGATCAAGAAACTTGGGTTCTAGCCCAGCCGGCATGGCTCAGTGGTTGAGAGTTGACCTATGAACCAGGAAGTCTTGGTTCGATTCCCGGGGTTGTTGTAGGCTTGATCCCCAGTGTGGGGCATACAGGAGGCAGCTGATCAATGATTCTCTCTCATCATTGATGTTTCTATCTCTCTCTCTTCCTTCCTCTTTGAAATCAATAAAAATCTATTAAAAAACAACAACTTGTGTTCTAGATCCACCTTTGAGGCTATTCACTGTGTAATTGGGAAGAACTTTACATTCTCTGTGACTAGTTTATTCTTTTAGAGAAAAAGAGTCCTGAAACATATACCCCTGAAGGCAACATAAGTCTCTTTCTACTACTTGAGGTGTGACTTCATCTCTTGCATTGGCCTCTTCTTTAGCTTTTTCCCTTTAACTCATATTCTTTTTATTTTTTTTTTCATTTTACTATTATTGTTGCTACTGGATTAATTTGAGTTTTTATCTAGGGTAAGAGATCTGGGGCATTTGAGTCACATAAGGTCTCATTAGCTTTGAACCAGAACACAAATATGTGTAGGCGGGTATATGCCTCATGTTTAGCTTCAGGTACTTTTGTAACATGATGTTTTTGCCACTGGTGCTACACTTAGGGAAAACTTTGCCTGGTGGTAAATTCCAAGTTAGTCTATTTGAGAACAATTCTTTTTCTTACATAAGTTACTGGAGACAATAGGAAACAATTGGAGAATGAGTAACAGTATTTTAGAAACTGGTATTGAGAATAGATTTATTCAATGTAATTTTTAGTAACAGCTTTATTGATATACTAGAGGCCCGGTGCACAAGATTCGTGTACCAGAGGGCCTCCCCTCCCCCCCCCCCCCCCCCCTTCAGCCCAGCCTGTGCCCTCTCGCAGTCTGGGAGCCCTCAGGGGATGTCCAACTGATCCAACTGATGGCTTAGGTCCACTCCCAAGTAGTCAGTCGGACAGCCTTAGTGCTGCCACGGAGGTGGGAGAGGCTCCCGCTACCGCCGCACTAGCCAGCCATGAGCTGGCTTCTGGCTGAGTGGTGTTCCCCCTGTGGGAGCGCACTGACCACCAGGGGGCAGCTCCTGTGTTGAGTGTCTGCCTCCTGGTGGTCAGTGAGCATCATAGTGACCAGTTGTTCTGCTGTTCAATCGATTTGCATATTACCCTTTTGTTATATAGGATTATTCACATACCAAAAAAGTCACTCTTTAAAAGCGTACAGTTCAGTGTTTTTAGTATATTCACAGTTGTGCAACCATCACCACTTTTAAATTTTAGAACATTTTTATTAATCCCCCTCCCCACACATACACATCCGTACTCACTAGCAATCACTCATTCCTCTTCCCTCCTGGTCCCTGGCAACTATTAATGATTTTATGCTTCTATAGATTTGTGTATAATGAACTGTGCCTATAAATTAAATCATACATTATATGGTCTTTTTGAACTGGCTTCTTTCACTTCGCAAACTATTTTCAAATTTATCCATCTTGTAGCGTGTTTCAGTACTATATTTCTTTTTATTACTGAATAATATTTCAACACATACAAATTTTTAACTTAGTCATCTGTCAATTGATGGAAATTTGGGTTGTTTTCATATTTTAGTTATTATAAATAATGTTACTATGGAGATTTTGTGGGATGTGTGTGTGTAAATATATTTAAATTATCTTGGACATATACACAGGAAACAACCCCAAAACTCAAAGCTAATAGATCAGTTTATAATCAGGTTATCCACAGGATAATGTTAATGTAACATTTTCTTAATGCCCAGGAAGAAGCAAGTTACAGTTGAAGAATATCACAGTGTTTTACAGTATTTTTCAAGAGAGGGTATTTCTGACCAGCAGACATGTGCTCCAGGGTCCTTGAAAAGAATAATTCCTGCAGCAAATAGCAATACTTCTAATTTCTAGATTAACATTAAGCATTTAGGAAGTTTATGTAGCACAGAACTAATCTCCCAATGTCCATTATCAGTTCTAGATGAACTAGAAAATTTGAATTTTTGGTCCAGGCAAGCCAAGGGCCCATATAGTTACCAGAGCACTTTCCCCATGAGCAGAAGCAACATTTAAAGCACCCAGCACAGCCTGTGCACTGTTTCCAGGCGTGGTTCACAGGGCAAACGGGGCAAGGGGAGGGGGAAGATTTTGTTTTACGGCTTATTATGTAATTTTTGGAGTATATGTGTATAATCCAATGTTAATTCAAGGTTTTCTTGTTTTCTAAATCTAGTTTACTGCAAGATGTAATCTTTTTTTTCTTAATGTTCTTCATATGATAATGTATAAAAAAACTTTAAAAAGATGATGATAAAAATAAAGGTAAAAATAAAAATGATTCTATAAAAATATCATCCAAAATGCGGGGGTACAAAAGATGGAGGTTCAGGAATATACTCCATCGGGAGATTCATAGTTTATCTGGTTTGGTTTTGCAGCAAGGCAAGTACATACCGCAAGGCATATAGTGAGACGGATGATGCAATCATTATCATTATTCCTGAATGTCCAAGGTCCAAACACGGGTATGCCAAATGCAGATACGCTGGCGAAGACCGGTGCTCAGGATGTCTGTGGTCAGCCGGATTTCCCTAAGACCGAAATCACCTGTTAGAGGTAGTAGACTCTCCCATACGGCAGGCTTCTGGAAGCTGTCTGGATAAGTAAGAATTTGTCCCATGGTATTTCTCAATCCTACTGGGCGTGATCTACCCCATAGTATCTCTGCTATCATTGGTCCCGTCATCTGCAAAAATCCTTGTGTATCTAATATGCTCTCATAAGGTTGTTCAAACATATCTAGGCCCAATGGCTTCAGATGCCCCCGCTGGTGGCTCTTCAGCGGTTCTTTCACCCTCAAAAAATTCAGGGATGGAATGCTGTTCCCCATTTATAATTTCGCTATCCTCTTCTTATATACTTGCTAACTCAACTGAGTCTTCTGGTCCTCCAGGGCCTCTATGTCCGGAGCTGTCTTAGAGGTAATCATTGATATCAACCCTGGAGGTTCAGAGTCTTCGAGAGCAGGCATGGTATCCCTGGAGGGCGGTCGTGGTGTTCTAACCAGGGGAGGTGTTGGTGGAGAGGATTCCCCAATTAACTGCTGGTGGACATGTCTCCAAATTGGTAAATCTGAATAGGGGGACCCATGAGGCTGATAAGATACTGGTGGCTGCGGTGATGGAGAATGCCAATGTTTGTGGCTTGGAGGCATCTCTCCTTGGCCTAGTCGATGTTCATCTTGTGGGCTTGGGCCTATTTCCCTTTCTGTAAGTCTTCTCAATAGTTCCGCCCGAGCCCTGTCTTCCCGCTGTCCTTGATCTTGATTGATTTTTTTCACTTCTTCAAGTGAACTTAAATAGTACCCCTCGTTCTTCCACCGCGAGATCTCCGCTTCAGGCAATTTCCTTGTGTTGCAGATGCCACGTAGCTCTAGTTCAGCTTGGTGGGCTGCTTCCTTCAGAGACTGATACCGAGGATCAATATGAACCCTTGTGAGTGTGCTTTGAAAGACCGATGCGACCCTAAGTGCAATGGCAGATAAACGGGGAACTACCCATGTTCTATTTGGGTCACTCCGGGAAGCCCAAGAACTTGAGCAAACGGAGCACAGATGCCATGTTTCTGCAGATTCCTTACACAATATTCAAAATGAGCCAGTGCCTCTCTTGTCCGTTTATCTCGAGCAGGTGGATGTATTTTGATGTCTCCTTCCTCGTTTGTAATTATATAGGCCAGAACAGTTTTTACCATCAACAGCCCAGAGTATCATGGTTGCTCAACAGCTCCTGCTCTGATTGTTTTAACAGCGCCAGTGCCAGCCCGTTGATGAAGCTCATGGGAGATGAGGCTAAAGCGTACGATAAAGCAGTGACAAGTGTGCGATAAGCGATTCTCATCACCACAGGTGCCATCCAATCTCGAGAGATTACATGCATACCTCGATCCTCTAATTGTTGGTAGGCCTTTTCTACCTTCTGAGAACAGGCGCTCCCTCCTGTCACAAGTTTGGGTAGGAACAGACTTAAATCTTACCTAATAAAAGAGTAATATTCAAATTGACCTTAACTCTGCTACACCCACAAGCCACGCCCACCAGCCATGCCCACCAGCCAATCAGGAGCAAATATGCAAATAAACCCCAACCAAGATGGCTGCCACCACAGAGAGCAGGAGGGAGGCTTGGGTTTCCCCAGCAATAGAGGAAGCCAAGCTTTCCACACACCCTGGCAGGCCCAGGCCTCCACTCAAGAATACAAAGTTTCAATTATAGAAGATAAATCCCAAGAAAAATGGCGGCAGCCACGGAGCTGGAGAGAGCAGGCTAGGGTTGCCCCCGGCGACTGAGGAAGCCAAGCTTTCAACCTGCCCTGGCCGGCCCAGGTATCCACTTAAGGCTACAAAGTTTCAATTATAGAAGGTAAACAAATCCAAACAGAAATGGCGGCAGCCACAGAGCGAGCAGAAGGCTTGGCTTTGCTCCAGGCTACAAAGTTTCAATTGTAGAAAATAAATATATCCCAGATACCAGGGCCTCTGCTTGGGTCACCAGGGGGCGTGGCCAGCCTGCAAACCACCACAGGCCCCTCGCCCAGGCTGCCCCATGCCCCAAGGGAATCCCCACCCTGATCCGGGACACCCTTCAGGGCAAACCAGCTGGCCCCCACCCATGCACCAGGCCTATCCTATCTAATAAAAGAGTAATATGCAGATTGACTATCACTCCAACACACAAGATCAAGATAGCTGCCCCCATGTGGTCAAAGATCCTGTCCCCATGTAGACACAAGATGGCCACCACAAGATGGCCAGCAGGGGAGGGCATTTGGGAGGGACCAGGCCTGCAAGGGAGGGCAGTTGGGGGCAATCAAGCCTGCAGGGGAGGGCAGTTAGGGGTGACCAGGTCGGCAGAGGAGGGAAGTTGGGGGCAAACAGGCTGGCAGGGGAGCAGTTAGACATCAATCAGGCTGGCAGGGCAGTGGTTAGGGGGTGATCAGGCTGGCAGGCAAAAGTGGTTAGGGGCAATCAGGAAGGCAGGCAGGCGAGCAGTTGGGAGCCAGCAGTCCTGGATTGTGAGAGGGATGTCCCACTGCCCTATATGGGCTCTGGGACATCCCTTGAGGAGGTGGAGGCTGGGCTGAGGGACACCCCCCGTCCCGTGCACAAATTTCATGCACCAGGCCTCTAGTATGCCATAAAAGAGGCAGCTCATTTGCCGACAGGGTTGGGCACCGGGAGATCCCTGATGATTTGGACCAAGGCTTCCGAGCAACCAATGGCTCACATTATCTGATGGAGAGGCTGTGTGTGTAAGTCCGGTGGCATTGTAGAGAATTCATATCCGTCCGCTACGAGATATTGGCCAAACGGACTCTTTACCATTAGGTTGAGAGATCTCCTCTATAATGGAAATAGCAGATCAATGTGGCATACAGATGCTCACATCCATCATCTATGCTAACACCCGCCTCAAAACAAGCTATGATTTGGCCAATGGTGCTTCTATTCCTCTCCCATCGAGAACTTTGATGCTTTTGATACGGGGAGGAATGGGCTGCCTAGAGTCCCGGCCCCAATGCTGTGTACAAAATAGAATGCATTTTAATGGATCAAGAACTGATTTCTTAATGTTCTTCCAAGATGTAATCTTTAGTTGGACCTTTTAGACTCTGTGGAATTAATGGGACAGGAGTAATAGTATAGATATCCATTGAGCAAGTTCCAAGATAACTACAGAAACTCTCGTGAAAAAGACCACTAGTTAGCAACTCTGCTTCTCAGAATCATTCCCTGAGTTAAGGCAGGACTTATGATGTAAACATCCACAGGCTTAAAACATGGAACTAGATCCCTAGAGCAAGCATGTCAAACCCAAAGGCTAACCCGGGCCAAATAAACCAAGGTTTAAGTTTATGTGGGCCGCAAAAAAACAAAGGCTTCAATTTTCATAGAAATGTAGGTTTGTTTCGATAGAGACATGTTGAATACAAAGGCGCTGAATAACTGCACAAATTAATAAGCACAATGCAAATAAACCTATTTTTCTTATTCTCCGAAAGTGAAATATTTCCTGTTGCGCACCCCAAACAAGTCAGTCCAAGACTAATGACGTGGCAATTGGCTGCGAAAATATCCGCTGCTGGTATTAGTGAGAGAAATGGTGCTCCTGCTTGTAAGGAGCATAAGGGAAATGAATGAAACCTGATTATAGTAATCAGTCATTGATGAATGTTGTAGTTCGTTATTAATAATCCTATCTAATAAAGAGGGAATATGCTAATTGACCCTCACGCGGTCACAAAGATGGCGGCGCCCACAGCCAATAAGGTGGGATTATGCTAACTGACTGCCCCGCCCTCAAAGATGGTGGCACCCACAACCACAAGATGGCGGTGCCCAGTCCCCTTAGCCCCGCTGGGACCTTGCCGGGCCTGCCTCCGGAGTCCCCCAGTCTCCTCAATCCCCCAGCCGCCCAGGGCTGCCCGAGGCTCAGGTAACCAGGGCTGGCCGAGGCTTGCACTGCCGGCAGTGGCAGCACCTGAGGTGTGATGGGGTGTCGCCTTCCCCTGATGGCCGGGTCACCTCCCACCCCTGAGGGTTCCTGGGCTATGAGAGGGGGCAGGCCGGGCTGAGGGACCCTCATTCCAGTGCATGAATTTTCATGCACCGGGCCTCTAATTATGTATAACAGGATATTGTAAAAATTAAGTTATGAAATTTTTATTAAAATGTTTCTTACATGCCATTATATTGGCTGGGCCTCAAAAATATTCATTGTGGGCCGCATGCTGCCTGTGGGCCGCGAGTTTGACATGCTTGCCGTAGAGGCTTACTCCCCTTGACGGAGAAGGAAGCTAGAAGATGCCAGGGAAGTAGGTGTGTATGATGGTCAGGTCTGTGACACCTGAGGGCCACAACGATAGCTTACATTTGACCTTTCACAGGGAATTAGGATTAGAACTCTGTCCTCATGCCTTCAGGCCTGAGCATCCTTCTCTTGCCACATTTACTATGAAATTCGTGTACAATATAGTTGAGGAGCATTCAAAAGAAATAGGCCCCGAAACGGCAAAATTGCTTCCTTTTATGAGAAAGCACAGATAATGTAAAATGGGGACAGAAAAATCAGTTTTTGTTTCCTTCAGAGGTCTAATGACAAAGTTTGGAATGACGTGGTAGCATAAACACACATGTTCTCTCTCCTTCCGGTGCCTTTGTCCCATCTCAAATTTGTCCAGTAGGAACTCTTTGATATTGCACGTCCACTCTCAGACACATGGTTTCAAACTGTTCTTTTGTTCTCGAAACTGCCAATTATTTTGTCCCTGTGCGCTCGAAGCTTGGAGGGGAATGATTTTTTTTACAACTATCAAGAGCAACATGAATGAGCAGAGGCCTTCGTTTATTGGAAATAGGCAGCAAGAGTGGAACTCTCTACGGCACATATTTCAGTGTTGTCACATAAAGTGGTGTTTCTTTTTATGAGCAAGTGGTTTATAAATGTCCACAGCTCCCCTAAACAAACAGCCAGGTTTATAATAACACATTTGTTAGTGTTTAAATTTGTAATAGTCAGTGCCAAGCTCCAAGTATTATGCTCATGTTTCAAGTAAACTGTTGAATTAAAGCTTAAACAAGGGTCCCTAGAGCTTTAAAAGCAAAGCACTATGTTTGAAAACAAGGTACAGTGGTCCTCCCTTATGTGAGGGGACATGTTCCAAGACCCCCAGTGGATGCCTGAAATCACAGATGGTACCAAACCCTACATATACTGTTTTTCCTCTACATACATACCTATGACAAATATTAATTTATAAATTAGGCACAGTAAGAGATTAACAACACTTACTGAAAATAAAATAGGCCCTGGCCGGTGTGGCTCAGTTGGTTGAGTGTCATCCATGCAGCAGGAGGTGGCTGGTTGGATTCCCAGTCAGGGCACATGCCCGGGGTTGCAGGCTTGAACCCCTCTAGGGGATGTGCAGGAGACGGCTGATCGATGTTGCACTCTCACATCGATGTTTCTCTCACTTCCTCTCCTTTCCTTTCTCTCTAAAAAATCAATAAACTATTCTTAAAAAAATAAAATAGAAAGATTATAACAATACACTGTAATAAAAGTCATATGAATGTGGTGTCTCTCTCTCTCAAATCCCTTATTGTACTGTACTCATCTTTTCACTCAAAGGAAGCACTTTATGACTTCTCTTTGGCACATCCAAATTGCCAGCATCACTTGAAAATTTGAATAATTGCTAGCATCTTGTACTTTGGGCCCATTATTAAGTAGTAGAAGGGTTACTTGAACACAACAGTTACTTGAACACAAGGGTTACTTGATAGCACAACAGTCATCTGATAATAGAGAGGGCTATTAAGTGACTCATGGGTAAGGAGTGAGTACAGTGTGGATACAAAGGGATGATTTGCGTCCCAGGCTGGATGGAGTGTGATGGCTCAAGATTCCATCATGCTACTCAGAAGGGTATGTATTTTAAAACAAATGAATTACTTGTTTCTGTAATTCTCCATTTAATATTTTCAGACTGTGGTTGACTGCAGATAATGGAAACTGAGGAAAGTGAAACTGCGGATAAGGGGGGCGTAATGTAATGAATTTTAAAAAATCAATTAAATATGGCCTCCTCATACCAAATAAATAAAATCTTGCCTGATATTATGAATCTCGCATTCTGAAAAAAGTGTGTAAATACTAATCTAAAATCTTATTTTATGAACGACATCTCATACTAATTTAATCAACAACAGATAGTCCTAGGTTTGAGTTCCAGTTCTGCCACTTAGAGGCTACCTGACTTCTCCGAGCCTCATTTTCCTCAGCTATAACATAGGGATAACAACACTCAGCCCATTGGGCTGATGTGGCATTTAAGTGAGAGAACATGAAAAAACACAGTGCCCAGTACCTGGTAGATGCTAATGAACACAACTTGTCCTTTCTCCTCCCATCTCAGCAGCACACTCACACTCAACAGACACACTCACACAAGTGTTATCAGAAGCCAGGGGACTTGGCAAAGAAAAAAGGGTGCCTATGTGGTGCCAGTGATGTCACTTCAGCTCTGGCATTTTCTCTACAGGCTCAGTCAAACAGGGTAGAAAGAGTAAGCATTTAATGAAACAGAAAAGCCATTAGCACCCATGGCTTTTGAAGTTTCTCTGGAATACTCATATAATACCATGAGACTGAGCTTTCAACACTATTTTATTTAGTTCTTTAATCTGATAGTCTTAGCAAGTTGTGAAATCTTGCCAATTCATTCTCTCCTCTAAAATAGGGTATTGCTGTGTGAGGAAAAAAATGCATTTTACTTCTGAAATCCCTTTTGATAGTCCTAACATGTTACCTAACTGCATTATACGTGAGGCAGAATCACACGTTCTGCAGTGAAATGTTTTGGAATCAAACAGTTTTGTATTTAAATCCTG
Source organism: Cnephaeus nilssonii (assembly GCF_951640355.1). NCBI lineage: Eukaryota > Metazoa > Chordata > Mammalia > Chiroptera > Vespertilionidae > Cnephaeus > Cnephaeus nilssonii. The sequence goes on along the minus strand of NC_137072.1, from coordinate 59,857,630 downwards.
TTCCTTCACATATTACCCGTGTGACCACTGTGAGCAAAAGACGATCTGTGAGCCTTGTTTTTTTATCTGAAACATGGGCTACCTACCTCATGGTGCTGAAGGATTAGAGATAAAATACGTAAAATGTTCATCTCATTGACTTTGACACAGTAAGCACCTGTTAACGTAAAAAAACGATTGAAACCTGTAAAGAATTTTTGTGAGTTTATTTGAGCCAAACTGTTGACATATACCGGGAAGCAGAACCTCAACGAATTGAGATAATGCTCCAGAGAATGGCGGGTCACATCTGTAGATTAAGGAGGTGGGATAAAGCAACTCGGGGGTGGGTGGGGGTGGGGCAGAGGAAACCCCTGGGATTGAATAAAAAGTGAAATGATGGACACATACTTAGGTGGGTGCAGGAACAATTAACATGGTAACAATGAAGGAATTTGTGGCATCTGTCCTGGCGCCCACCACATTTGGTTGTGCCCCAGGGGGTCCAGAAAAAGGGAAGTTACAAGTTACCCAGACATATCAAGGGTATGTTATTATAGATGCAAACAGACAGATAGGCTCAGTTAAGGTAAAGGTTGACCTTGTCAATGAAGATACCAGCCTGGGACGTAACTGCCCACCATCACTGCTTTTAGTTAAAGTTTAATTTCAGACCATCCTTTGTGGTGACTTTAGGTCTCTGAGTTTGCAAGACCACCATGTAGGCCTCCCCTGAGCTTGTCAGGTCAGCATGTGGCCCCTTTCGTCCACATACTCAAGAAAGGGAGCTGTTATTACCCTAAAGCAGTGATGGCAAACCTATGACACGCGTGTCAGCACTGACACGCGCAGCCATTTCTGATGACACGCGGCCGCATGCCGAGGATGAAACATTTGCTGCTCCTGAGGATGAAACATTTGCGACTAGAGTCTTGGAGTTAGTTTTTTCCTCAAAGTGACACACTACCGAGTTATGCTCAGTTGTTTGGCGAAGTTTGACACACCAAGCTCAAAAGGTTGCCCATCACTGCCCTAAAGTATTCCAGACTTTAGTTTGAGTCAAAATTTCCACTTGGCTCTTCTTGGCCAGTGCGTTAGCTCCAAACTAAAGCAAGAAGACCATTCGGTGAATACTATGTGCCAGTTCGGAAAGGTGAGGGAGAGATGTGTTTAAAATAAGAAATACCACAAAATACCACGTGCGGGCGCGCACGTACAGTGCGATTGAAACTTCGTGGCCCATGCGCAGAGGTCAGTTTTCGGCCTGGGCGAGTCTATTTTGAAGAAGTGGTTCTAACGCCGAGCCACACTCAAGGGGCCAAAGAGCCGCACGTGGCTCGCGAGCCATGGTTTGCCGACCACTGATCTAGACCATCCCAAGGTCAAGTTCAGAAAGTCAGTCGTGGGAAGTTAAGGTTGGAAGCTACATGGGAACAACAAGAAGAAATCAAGTGCATGCACCTTTCTAAAAGCGGAAAGTACCAGAAGAGGCCTTTGTTAATCAGACAGGAAAATCATAGCCTGAAAATGCTGACAATGACATTTTAAGAGTCTCGATTCCTTAGTAATAAGTAAGAACGTGAGAAGGAGAAAAAAATTCTCTGAAGTTTTAAAAAAGAAGCAGCAAAGGAGCAAATATCTGTTATATGTGAGAACTTCATCTTGCAAGGTTACTTCAGTTCACATTTCCTAAACAGGGACACCTCCGCAGAGGGAACATGAGGCACGCCCCTGGTGAGGCACTGTGCTGGTAATTTGTGACTCTGACAAATGCCATCTGATTGAGGGGCCCACCCATCCCATTTTAGGCAGTCAGAGACATACTGAAGACAGAATCACCCCAATACAAGTTCACTTATAAAATACCAAAAGGAACAGAATCTCTCTTGTCCTCCAACGCTCCCCACCCCGCCGTACTGTAAGAGGCTCAGGGGAGAAATGTCTCCGCACTGAGACTGGCCCGGTGCTGGGGACAGTGAAGGGGACCAGCAAGAGCCCCAATAGTTTCCAGACACAGAGGCTGATGGAATCTTCATTAGCCTCGAGGAGAGATGCTGATGCCTTCTATCCCTGCCCTGCCTTCTTCTTCTTGAGCAACCACTTCATTTAAAACAAAACAAAACAAAACAAAACGATTTCAGAGAGCAAGGGGAAGGGAGAGAGAGATAGAAACATCAATGATGAGAGAGAATCATTGACCAGCTGCCTCCTTCATGCCCTATGCTGGGGATGTAGCCCGAAACCCAAGCACGTGCCCTGACTGGGAATCGAACCGTGACCTCCTGGTTCATAGGTCGATGCCCAACCACTGAGCCACACTAGCCGGGCCATCCACTTCATTTTTTTTTTCATCTACTACCATCTCTCCACAAAACTTTTGGAGGTCTTATAAGTCAGTCCTTTGCCTTGAGAAGTTCCTCCTGCTTATCTATCTACCCTTTTCCCCCCAGCCTCACCTCCTGCTACAATCTGAACCATAAATAAATGATCTCTCTGTCATTTTGACATCTGGAAATTCAAACGATAAAATACCACCTAGGCTCAAATTGTGATTCCCCAAAGCTATAAATATGAACTCCATTGTCCCAGTCATAACAAATCAAACTGCCATGTTCTTAAACCTAAAGAAAGAAAATCAAGTAGTTGACTTGGGAGAATTCTGTCTCTCTTTGTTACAGTCTTGGTAGATTTGCCTTTGTTTTGTTTCCCATCTTTGTTGACTGCTGAAGGATTACAGAAATCTCCATGCTGAGCATGGACTCTCCTGCACCCACTCTCCCCACCTAGGCCAGAACACTGGGTCAAGGTACAGCAGAACATGGCAGATGGCCCAGAGATGATTGAGAACAGGAAGGCAACAACCTCAGAATCACAAAGTATACATGGAGGAAATAGAGACTTGAGAGGTATGTGGGAAATTGGCACAGAAATGAACTTGGGTCACACAATGAATGAGGGGAAAAGGGGTAGTTGTCTCAAAATAAAAGCTCTTTTTGTTTTGTTTTGTGTTGTTTTGTTTTGTTAATCCTCACCCTTGCATATTTTCCCATTAGTTTTTAGAGTGAGTGGAAGGGAGGGGAAGAGATACAGAGAGAGAAACATCGATGTTAGAGAGACACATGGATTGGTTGCCTCCCGCACATGCCCTGACCAGGGTTAGGGATAAGCCTGAAACCAAGGTAGTGCCCTTGACTGAAATCGAATCCAGTCCCTTCAGTCCTTGGGCTGATGCTCTATCCACAGAGCCAAACCGGCTAGGGCAAAATAAAAGCTCTTTTTCTGACTTATTGAATCACAACTAAAAGTAGGGAGGATTTATAGGCTTTTGTTTGAGGAGCGTGTCTTTTTGGTTTTGTTTAATGTAATAGTCTCTTTAAAGATGAATAGGACTGCAGGATACATTACAAAGCAGGAAACCGTGTAAACCTAAGTATTTTTGTGCACTCATTAAATATGTTTCAGGAAGCTCAATAAAGTGACCTCTAAGCTATCATAATACAGCCCAAAAGATCATCTCAGCAAAGGAGGGAGACTTGCTGAGCTCCACACAGATAACAGAAGAATTTTAGAAACAGATATAATTATATCCACTCAGAATACAAATTGCTGTGTGAGTCGGGATGCGCTGTGCCCCTAAAGTGCACTGGAATTCTGGGACAAAGCTTGAGCAGAGAGTGATTCTGGCTTTGCCTATCCATGATTTTCAGAGAGTTCCTGAACTTCTCTGGGTCTCAAGTCCTCATCAAGAAAAGGAGGGGCTGGGCATTGATCAAGTAAAGGGACTCTAGAATTACTTTGCTGTCAAGATTTTTAGAAAAAGCATCATAAAAGCACAATTAGCCTAAAGTTTGGACATTAGACCTGTCCCTTCATATTTCATCAAGGTATTCATTGACCCTGTTCTTAACGATTAGTAGCCAAACTCTCCAGTGGAGCGGTTATATTATGGGCTGTGGACACAGCCGGACCTGGGCTAGGTCTCATCCCTGCCACTCACTAGTAGTGTGAGAATGAACAAAGGACTGTGCCTTCCTGAGCCTGTTTCCTCATCAGTTCAATGTAGTACTTATCTCATAGGGCTGATAGGAAGAAAATGACATAAAGAGTTTAGCATAGCACCTGATACCCAGTGAGCGCACTGTAAGTGATATAAACTATATGTTGCATTTATAATACACAAAGCGTATGTCTGAGAGAGTCAGCATAGAATAACAAGTCAGTACATGGCTCTGTGCTCTGGAGCCAGACTTCTTGGGTTCAAATTCTCCTGTGTTATTTCTTAGCTATGTGGCCTTGGGCAGATAACTTAAATTCTCAGTGGCTTGCTTTATTCATTTGTAAATTGGGAATTAGTATAGCAGTATTTATCAAATTGAGTTATTTGTAAGGTGTAAAGTTAATATTAAAACAGAACCGTGTCAAGCTCAGAGGAAATGTTATTAAATAAAAATACTCAGATCATCTTTTTATTTATTTGTTTTTTAAACATATTTTTATTGATTTCAGAGAGGGAGAGAAACACCAATGACCAGAGAGAATCATTGATCAGCTGCCTCCTGCACGCCCCACACTGGGGATTGAGCCCACAACCTGGGCGTGTGCCCTGACCAGGAATTGAACCGTGACCTTCTGGTTCATAGGTTGACATTCAACCACTGAGCCACACTAGCTGGGCTCAGATCACCTTTTAATTAGAGGTTGAAGCCTAGAATATATGTAAACAAACAACATTTTTAAAGAACATTAGCAGCATTAAGTGTATTTACTTTAGTCACTTCCTGCTTAAAACCTTTCTGACAAGTAATTGTCTTTTAGATACCAATCGGATGGCACTAGGATTGCGGGGCAGGACAAGGATGTGTGCCTCTGTGCCAGGCAGAGGTAACTGGCTCTAAACTCCTGGTCGGCGCATTTTATCTCTGATGAGTATGCACTCTTGTCGGCATGACATTAGAAACCATGAGATGAAATTTAGCTGCCTTTGTGTTACAAAAATAGTAAGTAGGATATTAAATTGAATGAATTTTGTAACATTTTACATACAGTCTTTGGGCTCAGGGCTTTTAACATGAACTTCTTCCCTTTCCCTCCAGCATGTCTTCAGCGATGCTCTTGATTTTCCCTTTACTTGAAAGTGCCCATGACTCACACAAGCCAACAGAGCTCTGTCCCTCATTAGGTCATCCTGTCTCATGGCTGAGTTAGAACAATAAGTTAGTTCTATTTGGTACAAAATAAGACTTCTGGGGAAGAGCGTTACATTTAAGTATCGCTGATTAGTGAAATAAAATAGAGATTTTTAACAGCTGGGATTTCAGAGAGATGGAAATTCATAATACTGATTAAAAAGTCAAATAGCTTTTGTGACTTAACTCATAGAAAGTTGTAGAAAGTGATGTCAGACTGCTGCGAAATCTGACGATGAAATAAGGCATCATTTCTTAAATTACAGGAGTACCCTGGAAACTCCTGACTTATGCCCAAGAAGCAGATGTCATTCTGATGGTAATAGATGTGTGAAAACTCACTTTGCTAATGTATGTTCTCAGTGTGTTTTCAGGAGGGAAGAACTCAATCATAGTCAGTTACTTTGATCTCAATGGTACCTTTCATCTGTATGATTCTGCCTCTGTCTTATTGAACATCCACATCATATAAGGCATTTTACCCAATGTTGGTTTTTATACCAAACTAGAGGCCCGGCGCACGAAATTTGTGTGTGGATACGGTCCCTAGGCCTGGCCTGTGATCAGGGCCATCTTCCCCAGCTGCCTGCAGCTGGCCCTACCCCCCGCTGCCACCCACCCCTGGTTCCCCATTTGCCATCAGGTGATCGGTGCTTGATGGCCGGGGGAAGGGACTGAGAGGTCAGCTGTTCCCACCCGCTCGCCAGCCCTGCCCCCGCCACAGTTGGCCATCAGGCGATTGGAGCCCGCCGGCCGGGGAAAGGGACCAGGAGGTGGTCAGTGCGCCTCATAGTGACTGGTCCAGCGGTTGATCTGCTGTTAGGGTCAATTTGCATATTACCCTTTTATTATATAGTATAGAGGCCTGGTGTATGAGTGGGGGCTGGCTGGCCTGCCCTGAAGGGAGCCCCAGATCGAGGTGGGGGGTTCCTACTGAGGGGTGAGGCCAGCTGTGGTGAGGGGCCACAGGGTTTGCAGGCCAGCCATGCCCCGATCATGGTGGGGGTCCCTGCTGGGGGTGGGGCTGGCCTGGGTGAGGGGTTGTGGGTGATTTGCAGGCCAGCCACGCCCCCAGCTTTGTCAGGAAGGACGTCCAGAATGACGTCTGGTCTATCTAGTCTAATTAGCATATTACCCTTTTATTAGTATAGATGCTGAAACAGGCTTTGGAATCTCCCTGGGACCTTCCTCCACATTTGGATGCACACTCTCTCCAATCCCTGGAGTGTTTTCAACATAACCTATTGCACCTTCCAAGACAAATGACTCTTCTATTATGAAGTTGCTACTGAAATCAAGATTTCTTGAGATGACTGCCAATCCATTTAACGTTCAAAAATCTTGAGAAAGCCTGTACAATTGAATACTTTTCTTGTATCTACTTTATTATCAATCATCTAAAAATTCAGAGGGGTCTTGACATCATTCAAACTGTCAGATACAGGAATAGCTTGATAGTTATTTTAAAAAATTTGTGAACTACCATGCTTGGCATTCAGTAGGTGCTCACAGAATGGTATTTGAATGAATAAATGAAAGCTTTACAGACCTACAAATGAGTTTAGGGGGAACAGAAGAAAACAACTCCTGGAATAGGTTAAAGGTGCTATTTGAAATAGTAGAGGAATGCTCACTGTTAATGGTTGTCATGAAACATGCTCTTCAAATCTGACACATTTTAATAAAGAGGATATCACTACTGTACACATAATTGTTTACAAGTAGATAAAAAGTAAAGAAAATAAAAGTATCTGCTTTTGCTGTACAGATGAAATAAATAGAGTATTATGCACAGGTTCCCCAACTACCAACAGAGGATAAAATTCTAGGAATACTTCAAGGATCTTTTCATTTCTATTAATCACCTTTCTGAATGAAAAAAAAAAGAAAGAAAAAAAGAAAATAGAAATTCTAATATAGCTTTCTTAGCATGCCACACCAGCACTGTGCCTACAGTGCTGCTCTGAAGACACGGGGGAAGGAATATACTAGAGCTTCAGTAGCAGACATAACAGCTGGCATTCTGGCCCAGTGATTTTCTAGCAGACCTCAGACATGTTACTCACCCATCCCAAGCCCCCACTTACGTCTTTGTAAAATGGGAATAATAGTTACACCATAGGGTTAGTACATGCATTACCTAGCATATAATAGATTTTTAAAAAAATGTTTTATTTTTAACTAAATTTAGACTTATAGAAAAGTTGTAAAAGTAGTACAGAGAGTTATTGTATAAATAGGTTTTTAACAAATGTTAATTTCCTTCTCTTCCATCAACATAAATTTGGACTATGTTTTCCTATTTTAAAAATAAAGCAAGAGTTTCAAATATTTCCTTCCTTTTGATTTGGCCTCCCTAGTACATCAAATATATCCATATATCCACATGTATTTCAAATTAATAGATATTAGTTTTAGGGAAGTTTTATATTCACAGCAAAATTGAGCAGAAAGTACAGAGAAAATTTCCATATATCTTCCGTCCCCACACATGCACAGGCCCCCCAACTATCAATATTTCCCAGCAGAGTGGGACAATGGTTACAAATGATGAACCTCAATTAATATATCATTATCCTAGTTTATATGAGGCTTAACTCTTGGTGTTATACGTCCTATGAATGTTCACATGTATTCACCATTACATTATCATACAGAGTAGCTTTGCTGCCCTAAAAATCCTCTGTGCTCCACTATCTATCCTTTTCTCCTATCTGCCTTCTGACAACCACTCATCTTTTTACTATTTCCTTAGGTTTGTCTTTTCCAGACTGTCTTATAGCTGCAATCATATAGTATGTAGTATTTTCAGATTAGCTTCTTTCTCTTACTAATATGCATTTAAGTTTTCTCTATTTTTTTAAATGAGTTTTCATTTATTTTATAGCCCTACCTAATGTTCCATTGTATAGATATACCACAGTTTATTTATCCATTCACCTACCACCGGCATTTTGGTTGCTTCTAGGTTTTGACAAATATGAATAAGCTTCTATAAACATCCATTCACAATTATTGTGGAGATAAAAATTTCAACTCATTTGGGTAAATAGCAAGGAGCACAATTGCTGGGTTATAGAGTAAGAGTATGCTTAGCTATGTTAGAATCAGGCAAACTGTTTTCCAAAGTGGCTGTTATCATCTTGCATTCCCACCAGCAATGAATGAGAATTCTTGTTGTTCCCCATCTTCACCAGCATTTGGTGTTATCAGTGCTCTGAATTTTCAATTCTCTAACAGATGTGTAGTGGTGTCTCACTGTTCAAAGCATATATTGTTTAAGTGCTTGAGCTTTTGGGAGGCCAAAATTAAAGCCCAGGGTGCCCCTGGATCATTTGTATCTATCAATGGATCAAATAAATAATTTAAGGAAGATTCAAGTTTCACTTTATGTTACTCAACAGTTACTTGAATACCAGCTTACGCTGGCCAAGAAAACGAGGTTCACAATGAATACCAACAACTGTCTCCTTTCTACTAGTGTTTTAGAGTTAAGTTTAGCTATATAGTATCAGATGTATTAACTGTATTATCTAATATATTACTATACAGTCTAATATATATATATATACACATATATATACACACACACATATATATATATACATATACATATATATACATATACATATATATACATATATATACATATATATACACATATCTATGTTCTGATCTAATTTAGGATTACATATAGTCTAATCCATATATATATACATTATAAAAAGCATATATAGAATCTAATCTCTCTATAGCCATAGTCTAATCCTATATAATAAAAGGCTAATATGCAAATTGACCAAACAGCAGAACGACTGATTCCTATGATCTGCACTGACCACCAGGGGACAGATGCTCAATGCAGGAGCCCTGAGCCGGATTCACGGCTGGCAAGTGCAGTGGCGGCAGTGGTGGGAGACTCTCCCATGGGGAGTGGGCCTAAGCCATCACTCAGACATCCCTCGAGGGTTCCTGGACTGTGAGAGGGTGCAGGTCGGGCTGAGGGACCCCCCCTGAGTGCATGAAATTTGTGCACCGGGCCACTAGTATACATATAATACAGTCTAATAGATCTAAATTACAAAGCATCCACTCAGTCAATCATTCAACAAACCTTTGTTGAACACCTATAATCTGCGGGGAAAGTTGTAGGCTCTTGGGCTGCGTCAGTGAACAATTTAAAATCCCTGCCCTAGTGGAGCTTGCATTCTAGCAGATGGAGACAGTGAACAATAAGCATAATCAAGAACTAAGTTATGTAATATGTTAGAAGGCAACAAGTATTATTAAATAAAAGGAAAAGTGGACAGAATAAGGGGTCATGTGGATTGCAGTCTTTGAATAGAGTGGTCAGTGTAGGCCTCATTTGAGCAAAACCTTGAAGAAACTGAAAATAAGTTATTTTAATTTTATAAATATGATCATGCTTAATAAAATACAACCCCTACTTCTATTGAATACTCTCTTACACATTAATTTTTCTAAGATGAGTTAATTATTTACATGTTTTCTCTTTGGTTAGACTCTCATCTCCTTGAGGAAACGAACTGAGTCTTAGTTGTCTTTCTTTTCCAAGCCCCAGGCACGGTGCTTGGCACAATGTTTGGAGAATGTGAACGGAATTGTTTAATAAGTTGTGTTTAGAAACTGAAATAGCTCACAAGAACTTTGGCAATGGGATTTTGACTATTTGAATGAAAATCAACCAGTGCCATTTTTCTTATACTTGTTTCTTTAACACTTTATATAAACCACATTTAGTGAATCCCCCAATTTTACCATTATCTCAGAACTGGAAGAAAAATTGTCAGTATCAGAGTCCCAATATGCATGAAGGAAAATGAAATAAATCCTAATTTTTTTCTTCAGTAATAACTATTAATTATATGTTAACATATGCAGCCTACAAAAGTGAATGTACAATAGTTAAGTAAGAAAAACCAAGCCATCTAACTTCTTAATAATGTAGTTTAGACTCCATGATTTTGGGTAGCAGGCATAATTCTTGGGTGTTTGGACAATTACTACTCTCCCAAATTAGGCCCCTTATAACTTCATCACAGCTGAAGGAGAGAAAGAGAAAGAATGAGAATTTCTAGGTAACAGTCAAAACCTGACTATTTCAGAAAAGGAAATCAAACACCTTTGGAAGTAGGGTTGATAAATTAAACTTTAAGAAAATGCCATCAGAGAGATGCAAGAAAATAATCATCCCCTGCAGAACAGTTTCACACACACACACATACACACACACACACACACACACACAATGTCTATATATCAGTATCTGCATCTGCATCTGCCTCCCTGTCTATAGCTGGATTAAATATGGACATAAATAAATCTCTGTACACACACATGCACAGGGTCCCCCACTATCAATGTTCCCTACTAGAGTGGTACAATTGTTACAATCGATGAAACTCGATTCATATATCATTGTAGTATCATACAGAGTAGCTTTGCTGCCCTAAAAATCCTGTGTTCCACCTATTTATCCTTCCTACCTTCTGGCTACCATTGATGTTTATACTATTTCCTTAGTTTTGTCTTTTTACAGCTGCAATCACACAGTATGTAGTCTTTACAGATTAGAGCACGAGTACAGTAGCAGCAGAGCAACTGATTGCAACCGGGAACACAAGCTAAGCTAGCCGGATGCTGGACTGAACTAAGCTCTAATATGGCACAGACTCTCAGGACATTGAGTCTATTTCTGCCCCTGATTTTCTTGGTCAGACGGACAGGGATGGGACATTGGGGAACTCCTTTAATTTTGCTTCCCGAATAGATCATGCCTAGAAATGGGTCCCTGGAAATGCTTTTCCTCACGACACTGCAAGAACCCCACATCCACTGGCAACGTTGTCAGGTTTTCTTTGACAAAATACTATTTTGGGTACACCTATTTGGGAGTCATATTGAGGACAAATATTTTTAGGAAACATATGATTGTGTTAAGAAACTATTGCTTACTTGTCACTGAATTGGTAAATGTTTTCTCAGTTCCTTTCATGAGCTGGAGATGTTGTTAGATACACCACGACCTTAAAGAATGATGTAAAGTTTCTGTTAAAGAGGCTGTATTTGTGATAGTTAATAATATGGGTTCTAGAATCATTCAGGCTTCACTTACCAGTCATGTGTCCTTGAGCAGGACACTTAAACTGTGTAAGCCTGTTTGCTCATTTGTTAAGTGAGAATAAAATTGTACCTATCTCATAGGGTTATTGTGAGGCTTAAGTGAGATGATATATGGGCATACAGATATTCTATTTTCCTTACTGTATAGAAATAAGCAAGAATGGTCCTATTATTATGCTAAGTGAAATAAGCCAGTCAGAGAAAGATAAATATCACCTGATCTAACTCATTTATGGAATATAATGAACAACATAAACTGATGAACAAAAGCAGACCCAGAGACAGAGAAACATCGATCAGACCATCAAACCTTAGAGGGAAGGTAGGGGAGGGTGGGGATAAGGGCGAGAGATCAACCAAAGGACTTGTATGCATGCATATAAGCCTAACCAATGGACACAGACAACAGGGGGGTGAGGTCATGAGTGGGAGGGATGGGGGGAGGTAATGGAGGAATAAGGACACATATGTAACATCTTAATCAATAAAGAAATTAAAAAAAGAAGAATGGCCCTGTTACTGTTTCATTTCCTTCCTTTCTTCCCCTCTCCCCTTCTCTCATGTCCCTTCCCTTTCTCCTTTCCTCTTCTTCTTCTCCCTCTCCAAGGTAGCCTGAATCAAAAAATCCCTCTTTGTGGAGAAGGTGAAATGGGGTATGAAGACAATTTCCTTTTATGATGCCGGGGTTCAGGACATGCTACCCCAAAATATGGCACCCTGGCCTGGTGACATATTTTCAGCTGGAGTTTGAGAAAACAGCAGCAGCAGGAAGGCCACTGTGACCTTCCCTCTCACCCTCTTTCCTGAAATAGGTCATGAAATCCTCCAGTGAGACGTGCCCTCCCTATAAAGGGACTCCAAGCAGAATGCAAACAAAAGTTTCCCCCAAGTTGCTACACTTTCCTCATAAAGCCTCCTGTACCATGTAAAACTCTATTAATCAATTTGTATGCTTAACTCCTGCTCATCTGTCTTTGTTAGTTTAATTTTCAGACCCAGCCCGAGACCTGAAGAGGGTTGATGAAAACATTTTCTCCCCTTTTATCTTGATACCCATTATATAGAAGTAGTTTTTAAACTTAAAACTCAAAGAGAAACAGCTTCCTCATTTCCTCCCCTCATGGAAAAACACTGCTGCGCACAACTGAGCAGTCGGGCACCGCTCTCTCCCCTCTTTCCAAAGAAACCATGGATGGCAAATAGATTGAGGTAAAGAGGGTGTGTTTTCTTGCATTGCCTTAGGCAACTAAGTTAGAGTGTTATCTGTAGGAAAGAAGTGTTTTCTTCTGACCCTGCTGTGTATTTGCTTAAATCTTTTCCTAGCAAGAGGAAATTCTGTTTGTAAAAAAAGGATTCTTGCAGTATGGCTAAGCTGATGTGACCTTTGATGATCTGCCAAGTAGATGTTTGTCTCATTAGACAAAGTTGCTTGGCCCGAAGGCAAACGGGTTACCACATTATCTGCTCATGCTGAAAAGTAAATATAAAGTGGGTGTCTGTGCCTATGAAAAGAGAATAAAAGGAGTCTTTGACAAGGCAACTATTTTATCGAGCACTCGATGCCACCTACCTTTTTATGCATTTTTAGATGCAGAAATCTGGGTTACTATGGCTTACAATGTTGGTATTAAAATATAAGTTCTTTTTTTTTTTTTTTTTTTTAATCCTCACCCAAGGACATACTTAGAGAGAGGAAGGGAGAGAGGAGGAGAGAGAAGGAAGGAAGGAGAAAAAGACTTCAATCTGTTGCCTTCCATAGGTACCCTGACTGGGAATCAAACCCACAACCCAGGTACGTGCCCTGACCAGGAATCAAACCAGGGATCTTTTGGTGTACAGGAGGACACTCAACCTACTGAGCCACTCAGGCCAGGCTAAAATATGAGTTCTTGATGCATATTTGCTAATAATGAAATGAAAATACTTATGCATATTTGTTTTAAGCACACTTAAAGTAACGGGATCGTTCTATTTAGGTTTTGCTCACACTTGACAAACAATAGCCTCAATATGCAACAAACTTACCAGGCAACACAGCAAGATAACCAGTAAGTGGCAGTCTGTGGCATTACTTCTTTGTTTATATATTCTCTTGGTTCTTGAACTATTTTTGGTGCCTCTTCACACAAACTTTGATTATAATAAACCCAATTTGGGAATAATATTCTGACTAGGTGCTGAGCAAGAAACTTATAGGCACTCATATACTGCTGTGTATAAAGCTCACCAATGATGTCCATATTATAAATTTTTAAAAAAATATTTTTATTGATTTCAGAGAGGAAGGGAGAGGGAGAGAGAGATAGAAACATCCATGATGCGAGGGAATCATTGATCAGCTGCCTCCTGCACACCCCGCACTGGGGATCGAGCCTGCAACCCGGGCATGTGCCCTTGACCGGAATCAAACCTGGGACCCTTCAGTCCACAGGCTGACGCTCTATCCACTGAGCCAAACTGGCTAGGGCCATATTATAAATTTTTTAAAATTACATTTTTTTTGTAGCATATTTAGCACATAGAGCTTTTTGTTTTGGAAGAATTAAGGTCAATTGTTTCCTCTGCACTCTGGTCAAGGAGAAGAGAAAAAGTCTGCCAAGCACACACTGTGATCATTAGCTAAGGATGTTATAAATTTCAGATTCTGAGCACTGCAGTAGTTCCTGTCATTATTGTCCTTGGAAGTTACTTTGTTGTTGGTCACTTTGTTTCATCTTCACAATGGTGGAAAATCATGCTTGCTGCTAATCTAATCTCCCTCACAAAGGAACTGGTGGACTGGGCCAATCAAAGGCATGCAAAGGGGTGCCAATTTTGTAATTTAAATGAATGACACAGACAGGCAACAATCTAATATTATATACTACTAGAGGCCTGGTGCATGAAAATTCATGCACTGGAGGGGGGTTTCCTCAGCCTGGCCTGTCCCCTCTCACAGTCCGGGAGCCCTCAGATGCGGGAGGTGACCCGGCGATCAGGAGAAGGCGATGCTCCCATCACACCTCAGGTGCTGCCACTGCCAGCAGTGCAAGCCTCGGCTGGCCCTGGTTACCTGAGCCTCGGGCCGGCCCTGGGTGGCTGGGGGGCTGAGGGGACTGGGGGACTCTGGAGGCAGGCGTGCGGAGTGACCGTGCCCGCCTGGAGGGAGGCAGGCCTGGCCTTGCTACATGCCTGCCGTCCCGGCGGGGCTGAGGGGACTGGGTGCCATCATCTTGTGGCTGTGGGCACCACCATCTTTGAGGGCGTGACAGTCAATTAGCATATTCCTTTCTTATTGGCTGTGGGCACCGCCATCTTTGAGGGTGGAGAAGTCAATTAGCATATTCCCTCCTTATTGGCTGTGGGTGCTGCCATCTTTGCGACTGCGTGAGGGTCAATTAGCATATTCCCTCTTTATTAGATAGAATTTTTATTATTAGTTTAACAGCATTCATTGGGTATATATTGTACATTTACTAAAAAATAAGCTACAGATGAGGCTGGGACAAGTATATTTTCAAGAGCATCAATCTTGAATGAGTCCAACTCAATATTCTCATCCATCCTTAAACCTGGACCAGGTGGCCTAGCACAATATCTCCTCCTGAACACTCCACAGGCATCTCAAATGTACTGTGCTCCAACTGAGCATATTATAGCTCCTCCGAAACCTACTACCATTACTATCCTCTTTGTCTCAGTAGGTATTAATCTCCATCCACCTGTTCACCATATTTTTTCTTCTGCCTCTCTCGCCACATCCAAACAATATCTGAGACCAGCTCATACAACTTACTAAACAGCTTTTTGTATTCTCTTCCTAATGCAGTTTCAAGTTTCTGGCCTCAGTCGTGTCTCATTTAGATCTCCTGATTCACCTCCCTGCCTCCAGCCTTGTCTAAAATCCCCTCTCTACTCAGCTAGCAGAGAAAGCGATCTACAATGTAAATCTGATCATGTCATTTCTTTGCCCCAAATCTGTTATCCTGAAGTAGCACATGGCCTCCTTGCTCACTTCTCTTACTTCCTTACCCACCACTGCTCCCATAACCAGGAAAGCATTCTGACAACAGGGCCCTCTCACAAACCTGTCTTAACCATCACACACCAAGCTCTTTCTGGCCTCAGTGCCTTTGCTCATGCTGTTCTTTGCTTCACGTGCATTCTCTCCATGCCCTGCCCCACCCTCCCTGTCCTCAGCCTGCTAATTTCTTACTCTTTCTTTAGGACAGGAGGCCTGCTGCCTGGGCAATACCTCAGGCCAATTGCAACAGAATTTATGTGAGTGGCTCCCAGGAATCAGTCCTTTCAAAGCTCGCCAGGGGATTTCCGTGACAGCTAAGGCTCAGAATACTGCTTTAGAGTCACGATGCTCCTTTTCTCCCCAGATGGAATGCTCTTTTACGATCCCATAATGTTCTGTAACATCTCTATTATTGCACATTCCACAATGCATTATTGTATAATGAGCTGTTTATAAGTTTGCCTCCCAGAGAACATGAGCTCCTTTAGGGTAGGAACTGTGTTTTCTTTCTTCCAAATTTGTATTTTCAGTATTTAGCTTAGTGTCCAGAAGGTACTAAACAATCAATCACCCTTTATGAAAGACAGGAGAAATGAGACAATAACTAAACTTATGCCAATAAACATTTTCAGAATATTCATATGAAAAGTAAGTAAAAATGGCATCTATTTTTACTTCAACACTATCCATTTTTTTAAAGTCCCAGAGCACATAGGTATGAGTAGGATTAGAGTACATAAAGTCTGCTTTGTGCTTTGTAATGAAGACATTAAAAAACAGTAAATGCACTGAAGATTTTGAGCAGGGTCCCTCAAAGGGTACTGAGAGGCCCAAGAATGGGACATTGGGCATTGAGTTGGTTGTGAGAGGTATAGTCTGGCTTCAAAAAGAGAAATAGAAAAGGGAAACATTTAGGGTTTACTCAATCACTTTGTAGGGAAAAAAACACCACCTCATCTTTTCTTCTATTTCATGTAATTTGATAAGAAACTTCAATGGGTTAAGCTAGATATCTATCCTATATAATAAAAGGCCAGAGACTGTCACAGCATCACGACCATAACGACCGTTAGACCAGAACCACCATGGCCCCTTGCCGGGCTGGCCCCACCCCCCAGCAAGCAGTTAGGGGTGATCATGCAGGCAGGCAGGCAGAGTGCTTAGGGGTGATCTGGTAGGCAGACCAGCGGTTAGGGGTGATCAGGTATGCAGGCATGTGGTTAGGGGTGATCAGGCAGGCAGGCCAGCAGTTAGGGACAATCAGGTAGACTGTCCTTACCCCCAAGAAAGCAGTTAGGGGTGATCAAGCAGGCAGAGTGGTTAGGGGTGATCAGGCAGGCAGACCAGCAGTTAGGGGTGATCAGGTAGGCAGGCAAGTGGTTAGGGGTGATCAGGTAGGCAGACCAGCGGTTAGGGGCAATCAGACAGGAAGGCAGAATGGTTAGGGACAATCAGGCAGGCAGGCAGAGAGATTAGGGCAATCAGGCAGGCAGGCAGACAGGTTAGGGGGGATCAGGCAGGCAAGCAGAAGGGTTAGGGGTGATCAGGCAGGCAGGCAGGTGAGTGGTTAGGAGCCAGCAGTCCCAGGTTGTGAGAGGGATGTCTGACTGCTGGAGGATGTCCAACTGGCAGTTGGACATCCTCTGAGGGGTCCCGGATTGGGGAGGGTGCAGGCCAGGCTGAGGGACAATCCCCCCATGCACGAATTTTGTGCACCAGGCCTCTAGTATATATATAAAAGCCTAAGTGACCGGCTGATAGGTAGCTATGATGCACACTGACCACCAGGGGGCAGACACTCAATGTAGGAGCTGCCGAGCTGCGGTGACTTGGCAGCTGTGGTTCTCGGGTGATGCACCTGGAACCAGAGAGGAGGGAGCCCGATTCTGGGGTGTGTCACCTGAGAACCGCCCTCTTGCAATCTGGGATACTTCGGGGGATGTTGGAGAGCTGGTTTTGGCCCGATCCCTGCAAGCCAGGCCAAGGGACTCCACTGGTGCACGAATCTGTGCACCGGGCCTCCAGTAATAGAATAAATGTGTACGTCTGAGAATTAAAAGCATTATAAAGAGGACAATTATAATTTAGAGCAGAATATGGAGTAAAATGAGAATGTTAGACAAACATATCAACCTGAAAAATTACATTCTGATACCACTTAAAGTCACTAATCCATTGTTGAGCATCCACATTTTAGGCTTCTGTGAACAAGAAGGTCACTGATGCCATGATACTTAGTCTAACAGCAATGGTAATGGGAACCATAATATAAATGCATATTATGAGCATCTGCTATGTGCTAAGTTTTGTCCACAGATTTTTATGCATCTAGTAGAAACTCATCAATGGTTAACTTATTATTCTCACCTTTTAATTTTTATTATTTTATTTATGTATTTTTCTTTTAAAATATTTTTATTGGTTTCAGAGAGGAAGGGAGAGGGAAAGTGAGATAGAAGCATCAATTATCAGAGAGAATCATTGATCAGTTGCCTCCTACATGCCCCACGCTGCGGATAGAGCCCACTACCAGCATATGCCCTGACCAAGAATCGAATTGTGACCTCCTGGTTTACAGGTTGACCCTCAACCACTGAGCCATGCCAGCTGGGATATTCTTACCTTTTTAGATGAAGAAACTAAGGTTCAGGGATTTTAAGTCATTTGTCCATGGTTGGTTGAACTAGGATTTAAACATATATATAGATATATATATATATTTGGTTCTAACCCATTCTGCTTTCACAATAGAAGAAATTAAACATGTGATAAAAGTTAGAATGTTATATATGCTGTAAGCAAACTAAAGGCCACAAGAGTATAAATATAACGTTTTACTTCTCACTGTGGGGGATAAACGCAAACATCATGGGGAAGATATTGGTTCAGCTCTTACAGGAGGAGTAGAGTTATATTGTTCTAAGTTTAGCAACCTTTCCAAGGTTTTTTTTTCCTTTAGTAGTTTTATTGTAAAATATATTTGGATTTACAGATGAGTTTCCAAGACAGTACAGAAGATTCTCTTTTACCCTTCACTCCATTTCCCCTCATGTCAACATCTTACATACCCTTGGTACAGTGATCAAAAGTAGTATATCAACATTGTTACAATACTCTTCAGTAAACTACAGATTTTATTCAGATTTTCCCACTTTTCTCATTAATGTTCTTTTTCTGTTCCATTCTCCAAGGAATAGAATTTTATCAGGAGAAGATAGAAGAGGAAGATATTCCAGGAAAAGGAAAGTCCCCGAACAATGAAAACTAATACAGCCCAGGGCACTTCTAAGATGATCATTAGCCTTTATTAAGCCTAAATTATTAACAAGTGGAAAATTCTCCATTGCTGTTTCCCTTCCTGCTAGTCAGCTCTGTCTGGTTGAACAGAAAGTGATAACTAAAGAGGGAGGTAATTCGTGTTGTTCCCTTGCTGCACTGCTGTTATTTCCCTTCGGCATCACCAGTAATAGAAAATTAGGCTGTGCGCACTGCAGTGCTAATGCACTCTCAATGGCTTTTCTGTCTTGGTCTGACAGTTCTGGCCTCATTGCAACATACCACACAGAGCTGAGAAAAATATGCCAGTTTGTGCTGTGTTTCCCCAAATAACTTTTCATTTTGCAGGATAGAGAGAACCTACTCTACAAAGAAGGATAAACAAAGCCATTAAAGTTCACCCTAGGTCTTCTTAAAGGCTTTCAAAATAGCCATATTAAAAAAAAAAATGCAACCACCACAAACCCTCCAGAGCAATAATACACTCGACATAAATGTAAAGAGTAGATCTCCATTAAAAACAACGATGACAGAAACATTTACCCGAGTCTCTGGAGAAATATGAATGACAGGAAATCTTGAACCTTGCCAAGTTCTATGTGAGGAACCAAGAGGCCTTTCTCAGAGGAAGAGCAAATATGTGTCTAAGTTCAATTTCTTTTTTCTTATCAGATTTGATGCTTTTCAGCCATATTCATCTACTTTGCCATCTTTCTCTATAGATAGAGATTATATAGATAATATATATAATATACATAATTTAATGTTGAATCAAGAAAATTTGGTATTTTTTAAATCAAAGAGCCACTGTCAACTTCCTTTCTTTGACTAACATAAAACATGACAAATCCTGGCATGACCCAATGCAGAGGTAAGGCTGCAAGCTAGAACGGCCACTGTTATCACAGACAATGATTCAAAGGTCACCAGTTGTCAATACTTCCTGTTGTTGGTGGGACTGCAAACTGGCACATTTTTAGTGACATGACTCATAACCACACTCTAGTTGTTTAAATTGGAAGGAACGATAATGAGAGTAATTTGTGGGTAATTAAGCCTCTCTTTTTCCACCTGACAGTTATACGAACGAGAAGATGAGCAGCATAGTTAGGTGTTGCTTCAATTAAGAAAAAAATTGATGATTTTGAATAATGTGGATAGTCTATTAAAATGTTACAGAGGAAAAAGTCGAAATTTGTTGTGCTTTAAAGAAGAGTTTTACTGAGATATAATTTACATGTCATAAAAGTCACCCATTTTAAATGTACAATTCAATGAATTTTAGTATGTTTTCAGAGTTGTACAATTATCTACCAGAATCTAATTTTAGAGCATTTCCATCACTCTAAAAAATTTGTGTGTCCATTTGGTCACTCTCTATCCTCACCTCCAGCCTCCGTCAACTACTAATTTACTTTCTTTCTCTATATATTTGCCTTTCTAGGATATTTCATATAAATGAAATTATACAATGGGTGTTCTTTTGTATCTGGCTTCTTTCACTGAGTATGGGTTAGAGCAGTGGTTCTCAACCTTCCTAATGCTGCGACCCTTTAATACAGTTCCTCATGTTGTGGTGACCCCCAACCATAAAATTATTTTTAAAAAAATATATTTTATTGAGTTTTTTTTTACAGAGAGGAAGGGAGAGGGATAGAGAGTTAGAAACATCGATGAGAAACATCGATCAGTTGCCTCCTGCACGCCCCCTACTGGGGATGTGCCCGCAACCAAGGTACATGTCCTTGACCGGACTCGAACCTGGGACCTTTCAATCCACAGGCCGATGCTCTATCCACTGAGCCAAACCGGTTAGGGCTATAAAATTATTTTCGTTGCTACTTCATAATTGTAATTTTGCTACTGTTGATGAATCGTAATGTAAATATCTGTGTTTTCTGATGGTCTTAGGCTCTACAGCAGTGGTTCTCAACCCGTGGGTCGCGACCCACAGATTGAGAACCGCTATCAGGGTCACCTAAGACCATCGGAAAACGCAGATATTTACATTATGATTCATAACAGTAGCAAAATTACAGTTATGAAGTAGCAACGAAAATAATTTTATGGTTGGGGGTCACCACAACATGAGGAACTGTATTAAAGGGTCGCGGCATTAGAAAGGTTGAGAACCACTGGGTTAGAGGTTCCTTCATGGTGTAGCATGTATCAGTACTTCATTACTTTTCATTGCTGAATAGTTATCTACCCTCTGGATATACCATGTTTAGTTTAGCTAATTACCCTTTGATAGGCATTTGAGTTAGTTCCACTTTTTGGCTTTTGTGCATAATGTTGCTATGAATACTTGTGTACATGTTTTTGTGTGGACATGTGGTTTTATTTCTCTTGGGTAGACACCTAAGAGTGGAATTACTGGGTCATATTAGAAGTCGGTTTAACTTTTTTAAGAAACTGCCAAGCTGTTTTCTAAAGTAGCTACATCATTTTACTAGTACATTCTCACCAGCAGGGGATGAGGGCTCCAGTTTCTGTATATCCTTGAAGATTTGTCATTGTTTGTCTTTTTTACTTACCCATCTTAGTAGGTGAAAAATGTGGTTTTGAGATGCACTTCCCTAATGAGTAATGATGTTGAGCATCTTTTCACACTCCTAATGGCTCATTGGTACAGTTTGTTGGTATAGCTTCTTTGGTTAAATGTCTCTTCAAACCCTTTGTTCATTTTTAAATTGTTTATTTGCTTATTCATCTCTGTCTCCTCCTGGAGGGAAGCACTATCTTAAATTTTAGAACCATTATTCCATTGCATTTAAAAATAGTTTTTTATAATGTACTAAAGGCCCGATGCATGAAATTTGTGCAAGAGTAGGCCTTCCTTCCCCCGGCTGCCAGCACCGGCTTCCCTCTGGCATCTAGGACCCGGGCTTCCCTCGCAGCCCCGGCTTTGTCTGGAAGGTTGTCTGGTCTAATTAGCATATTACGCTTTTATTATTATAGATCGCATTTTAAAAATCATCTTATCATGTATTCTTAAACAATGCATTTTTTGTTTTGCTTCTTGAGCCTTGCAAAAATAAATTTATATTGTATATAGTCTTTTTCTTTCATTTTAAACAAGAAGTTTATTTAAACAACAAGACACTTTATTTGAAGGAAAACTATCTAGGATTCATTTTTTTAGAGTAATTTATCCCTACTTAAAGACAGATTGCCCTACATGTAACAGCTACATACGAAAAAGTTATAAAATTGTCTTTGGTTTTACAATGATAAATGAAAAACATTAAAATTCTCCAAACAAGGTATGCAAGAATTTTTATGTTGTTCTTTTTTTTTGTTAAACAGTGAGAGCAAAATAACTTACTGGAATATAAAGATAAGAGCTGAATGAGCATGCCACTAATGGAGAAAGGGGGTGTTTTCACAGAACCAGTATTTTTCCCCATCCCATCTCCATTTGATGTAGATCAAAACATACCATTGGCCATTTAGTTAAAAAAAATGCAAATGCTTGTGCACATACATCAGTTACTTTATGTACAATAAAGGAATGGGGAAGGGGAAAATGAAAGACTAGAGAAAACTATACTGTAGTAGTCAGATGTGTTGAAACCAAATTGCAGTTTTCCAATTGAGAATGTCTTCTTGGTCTGGAGGAACAGAGTTCTGGAGTAAAGTAGCAGGTTCCCTTTTTAGTAGACCCCTCCTGTCTGCTGCTGGGACACATCAGTTGTATCTTCATCCTCCATTTCCAACTGTGCAGGTGTGTCTGTTTCATTGATTGGCTGCCCGTCAAATTGGAATCTGATCTGCCTCGTTGACAAACCCTGTGGCTCACAATAGGCTTTCCTTAGTTTACGAAGTGGTGTATGCCTCTTAATCTTAAACTGCACCCCAGAACCATCCTGCCCCGCCACCTTCAAATTAATAGGATCGTTGTTCTCAGTCTTGACTCCTTCCTTGGGCTTTTCGTGGGCCATGGCGAGCGCCGGAGTCTCCTCAGCTGCCGCTTCACAAAAGAGGTACCAGGTCCGCACCAAAGGAGCACACAGGCAGCACCAGGAGCGGCAGAGGAAGGAGGCGGCAGCGGTGGAGGAGGGAGGTATATTGTATATAGTCTTTACCAATGAATCTCGAATGGCTTCATAAATTCAATTCTTATGTTGGGCAAAACCAACTATTTTCCAACCGTGTACTAGAATACTTAATGCAGAAAATTGTATTTAAGTTTAAAAAGTATATAAGTGAGAGCATTTAGCTTCTGATTCTTGTCTTTTGGGAGGTTTAAGGGAGTTAAAGTGGGATAGAAAGGTGACAAAAAAATTTCCCTGAATTTATGAACATCAACTTTGCACTAATCTGATATTGGAATGTAGAGCTATTTGGCTCTAAATTACACCATCCTGCTGGAAATTTTTGTGAGACTTTTATAGTCTGTTTTTTTTTTTTTTTCCTGAATCTGTCGATGACATCTTTTATTCTTCTTACTGCTTTCAACGTGCTGTTTCCTACCTAACAGATTTAGAAAACAGATCATCTCGAATTGTGATTATTTTAGACTGAATATGTAGGCTCTGATTAAGGGATTCCTGTGGAGATGAGTTAATAAGCTTCAGTGCATGAATGATATGAAATTTATTTTGTTTGCAGAGGCCTCTTATTGTGTTCTTCCTTGTTCTTAGTTTGTTTCTGAGCAGATTTAGAGTTTGGGTTTGCAGACAGACAGATTTGGTTTTGAATCTGTGCTCTGCCATTTTATTGGCTATGAACAAATGACTCTAGTTTCCTTATCCTCTAAATAGGAAAAGGAATGTGTTTATCACAGTATGACATAAAAAAGATGTCTCTAAAGCATGTATTATAAGTACTCAATAAATTTGTGGATAGCATTATCTTTTTATAATATACTAGAGGCTTGGTGCATGAATTCGTGCATGGGTAAGGGTCCCTCAGCCTGGTCTGTGATTGGGGCTGATGGGGGCCATCTCACCCAGTCCCTATTGGGGCGATCGGGGCTGGCTGGTTGTGGGGGGAGAGGGAGGGGCCGATCAGGGCCGGGTGGCTGGGGAGGGGGGGAGGGACTGCGGGAGGTTGGCTGTGGGAGTGCACTGACCACCAGGGGTCAGCTCCTGCGTTGAGCATCTGCCCCCTGGTGGTCAGTGTGCATCATAGCGACCAGTTGACCGGTCATTGGGTCGACTGCTCGTAAAGGTTGCTTAGGCTTTTATATATATAAAGAGATCAATATTAACCTCTCAAACTGCTCTTTGGTGACATCTGATAGTAGGAAAAAAATAGACAATAAAGATCATACTTTATAGATAACATATGTGATGCTTGTTAGGACAAGAAAGTATTGGCTTGGTGGGAGGTGGTAGTAGGAATGGTGATAAGGAAGAAGTTTTCCAGGAAAACCAGATAAGGAAAACTCCCACATTCCTGGTAGGGACGAGTTGGTGCCAGAAGGGCTGTGCCATCAACAAAGTCTTGAAAGGGGGCTTAAGCACCAGTCCTCAAATTTTATCATCACAAAGATTTTCTTTTGTTACCTTTTCCTCCACTGACTCCACTGAGTCAATCTGTTCACCAAGAGCTCTGATGTGCCAGTGAATGAACAAATTTGTTTAGAGGACAGAGTCTGGAGAGGAGAATAGTTTCCCCCCTTTCCTCTTCAAAGAATGAAGTGGGGATGGGGTAAGGCTTCAGCGATTATAAGATAGATTGAGAGCATGTGGACTCTCAACTTGGCAAGTGTCAATGGCTGTGTCTGAACTTAATATAGAGAAGCCATTCTCCCTCCTTCTGTGCTGAATCTGGCTTAGCCTAAGCGCAGTAAATACTAAAGGGCACATGAGCTTGTCAGCAGCAACTGAAGGGTTTTGCAGCACTGGATTATCAAGGAGACAACTCATGGGCTTGGCAGACATCCTAGAAGGTGTCTGCAACCAGTTGTTTAGTGATATTTATAACCTTAGATGGATTTACTGACAGCAGACACTATCTAGTTGACAGGAGGACAAGAATAGAATTTCACTGGTTGGTGGGCATTTGTGTAACTCCCCAGGTATTCTTAGAAGTAACTGTGGGAGAGAGGATTAAGGGGGTACCTGATAGTTATAATGATGAAGATAATGAATCAGATAAGTTTTGGCTTAAATGATAATGTAAAGTCATTAAATTCACAGAAAAACGAGGTTCCAAGATTTTTGAATTATGTAAGTAATAATCTACAAATTAATGAAACAAATATTAATTTAGGCCAAAAATAATAATTATATTTTTTACAATGATTAATTAGAATTAAAGTCTTTGGAAATATGATGTTAGAGTTAGCAGATGCATTGCCATCCATGCATAGATCCCTTGTAGTTTATAGATTCTTTATAGCACGTGCTAGAAATTCTGGGGGTCTAAGGACCTTAAAATGGCAATAATAATATAGTGCATCTCTTTTCATTCAGATATAGATAAATGAGTCCCGGAGTGATAAAGCTAGTATTAGAATTAAGCATTCTTTTTCTAATCCAGTGTTTTTCTGTTTTTGTACTCATCCTTCTGGTCATTTTTAATACCAATAGCCCATAGCCGTGTATTACAAGAAGGTAACTCAGCAAATGTATACAGCAATTAGTCAACTGTAGCCCAGTTCACTCCTCTCTGCTCTAAAGATGAAGTACTTTGATGTTTTGGGTAGAATTGGGAGAGAGATGTCGCAAGCTTGTGGCAGGATGTCACCTTGGCTTATAATTAGGGAAAGTAAAAAATTCAAGGCTTACTTACTTAACGCTACTTAAGAAGCCACAATACAGAGTGGAGAAGAAAGAACCATCGTGGTGGCAAGTTGGGGCTGGTAGAGTAGAGGTTATAGCAACTAGTCGAGAGAGAATATTTATGGCCTTAGTTGGCTGGAGGGAGATTTGGAGAGGAACTGGCATCTGGGTTCTACCAAAGAATCTCAGAGAGGCTGGTCATCCAGGCCTTTCCAACAGAGGGCAGTCACAGCTTGTTTTTTCTCAGGTAACCTGTGGTTTCACCTCCAGGTCTGAGCTGACTCAGGATCCCAGGGTATGGCATACTGCAGCTCTATTTCTTATGCAGGGGAAGTCTTCAACAATTCATAGAGAGGAAGGGCATTTATTGAGGTCTGCAGAGGACCTTGGTGGAAACCTAGCTACATTTTCTTATGTAGGGCATGGAAATGAAGTCCATCCACATAAATTTTCTTTTTGCTTCCCTGCTGTCAAGTTTGATCAACTCTCTTTTTGGAATATACCCATTCAGAATTCAATATGATTTTGACCAAGGCTTGACTGAAGTTATGTTTAGTTAACTAAAAGTTTCTTGCAAGAGAGGAAAATTATAGATGATTAAAGGTGGAAAATTTAAAGTACTTGACAGATTTAAGAAATTTATGAGACCCCCCCATCCCCCATTTAAGAGACTTAAAAGACCTGGAAGGCTTTTTATTATTCAAACTAGAAGCCCAGTGCACGAAATTCGTGCACGGCAGGGGGTTGTCCCTCAGCCCAGCCTGTACCGTCTCCAATCTGGGACTCCTGGAGGGATGTCCGACTGCCCGTTTAGGCCCGATCCTGGTGGGATCGGGCCTAAACGGGCAGTTGGACATCCCTCTCACAATCCAGGACTGCTTGCTCCCAACTGCTTGCCTGTCTGCCTTCCTGATTGCCCCTAACCACTTCTGCCTGCCAGCCTGATCACCCCCTAACCACTCTGCTGCCAGCCTGGTTGATGCTTAACTGCTCCCCTGCCAGCCTGTTTGCCCCCAACTTCCCTCCTCTGCCAGCCTGGTCACCCCTAACTGCCCTCTCCTGCAGGGTTGATCACCTCCAACTGCCCTCCCTTGCAAGCCTGGTCCCTCTCAACTGCCCTCCCTTGCAGGCCTGGTCCCTCACAACTGCCCTCCCTTGCAGGCCGGGTGCCTCCTAACTGCCCTCTCCTGCTGGCCATCTTGTAGTGGCCATCTTGTGTCCACATGGGGGCAGGATCTTTGACCACATGGGGGCAGCTATATTGTGTGTTGCAGTGATGATCAATCTGTATATTACTCTTTTATTAGATAGGATAGAGGCCTGGTGCACGGGTGGGGGCCAGCTGGTTTGCCCTGAAGGGTGTCCCGGATCAGGGTGGGGTTCCCTTGGGGTGTGGGGCGGCCTGAGTGAGGGGCCTGTGGTGGTTTGCAGGCCGGCCACGCCCCCTGGCAACCCAAGTGGAGGCCTGGTATCTGGAATTTATTTTCCTTCTACAATTGAAACTTTGTAGCCTGGAGCGGAGCCAAGCCTGGGGCTCCCTCGGGGGTGGGGGCGGCAGCCATTTCTGTGGCAGTTAACTCACCTTCTACAATTGAAACTTTGTAGCCTTAAGCGGGTGAGCCCAGCCAGGGTGTGGGGAAAGCTTTGCTTCCCCTGTTGCCGCCGGCAACCCTGGCCTGCTCTCTCAAGCTCCATTCTGCCGCCTTTGTTTGGATTTGTTTACCTTCTATAATTGAAACTTTGTAGCTTGAGTGGAGGCTTAGGCCTGCAATGGCTATGGAAAGCTTGGCTTCCTCTGTTACCTGGGAAACCTTGCTCTCTGTGGCTGTAGCCATCTTGGATTGGGGTTAATTTGCATACTCGCCCTGATTGGCTGGTGGGCGTGGCTTGGCTGGTGGGCGTGGCTTATGTAGCGGAGTGATGGTTAATTTGCATATTACCATTTTATTAGAGAGGATAGTTATCTTGCTAGTGATTCTTGATAGTTAACCTTTTGCACTCGAATGTCCAGTGTGACTCCACACAGTTAGCATTAGAATAAAGGAATCGAGAAAAAAGCAAGCGAGTGCAAAGGGTTAAGGGTTTAAATCCCTAGGAGTTTCATCATAGGAGAGGAGACTGGAAGTCAACACCATATCTGACAAACTTTGTCACAAACTAACATACCTCCCAGCTATTCTTCTAAGAGGCCATCCACCTTGCATAAATATCATTTACTCTTCCCTAAAAGGTCTATATTTCCTCTCCCCTTTCCCTATTAAGATGGTATTAAAGCCTGACTTTTAAGTCACCTCAAAGAATTCCTCATTTTCCCCTGGGTTTCTCTCATGTAACGTGAGGTATACATGTTAATTACTTTCCGTTTGTTTTTTTCTTGTTAATCTTTTACTAAAGGGTCTCAGCTAAGAACTCAGAAGGGTAGAGGGAAATTTATTTTTTATTCCCTACAATAATTTATTCAGGTCCATAGTCTACAACTCTTTATTAATGAACTTTGTAGTTAAAAATAAGAAAACGGAATGCTTGATCATTAAAAGGATGCAGTTTCTGCCTCTCTGTCTCCCAGAGAAACATAGGGGTTGCTGCCCAGGTGTAGGGGGCATTGAGGTAGGAATGGTGTTAATAGCTACAAACTCTGACATTTTTGTGGTGCCAGCTTATGCTATAGGCTGCATGTAGGCTCAGAGGACTTAGATATTAATCCAATTCCTGTGATGGGAGCAGAAATTCCCTGAAATGTATAGATTAAAGAGTCAAATAGTGAAAAGAGAAGGTATACTCCTCCCTGGCCCTTTTAAATTAGACTGAGAGAGTTTTCACTTTGAAGACTCTCCAATATCCCAGAGTGGAAGTAAAGGCTGAGAAAGCAAGCCAGGCCACAGGAACATTGCCTTTCTTCATGCATTACATAGGAGATAAGTGTCATGAGCTGGTTCTGTGCAACCTTTGACCTTTAGTTTGAAGTTAGAAAATAACTGTGCCGTCTCTCAAGAACTTGAAAGGACATGTTAGAGAGTTTTTTGTTTGTTTTTTAAAATATATTCTATTGATTTTTTACAGAGAGGAAGGGAGAGGGATAGAGAGTTAGAAACATCGATGAGAGAGAAACATCAATCAGCTGCCTCCTGCATACCACCTAATGGGGATGTGCCCACAACCAAGGTACACGCTCTGACCGGAATCAACCTGGGACCTTTCAGTCCGCAGGCCGACACTCTATCCACTGAGCCAAACCGGCTTTGGCGAGAGTTTTTGATTCATAGCATCCTTTCTCATTCATGTTTGTTGCTCCTTAGCATCTCATGTTGGGGTTCAACAACAACAAGCAAGACACGGACAGTGAGGAGCTTTGTTGTCTCAGCAGGCCTGCTAACATTCATGTTGTCTATTACATGAGCTCAGTCACTACATTGCTTTGGACTCAGATCCTCATATACCCAATTCCTGATGTCTCCCCCACCCCTCCATTCCTAGGGGGGCATACTGAGCACCTAGGGCTGAATTACAGTAGAGAACCCCATGCTGAGCATAATAAATGGTAAACACTCCTGTTTCACACAGTTGGTGCTGACCCACACGACTTCTCCACTCAAGAATATCATGCAATTTATTGTTTTTGTATTAATAAACATACTAGAAGTGATAGGCCATTTTTTAAAAATCGTGCAGTGATATCTGGCATTCTTTGCTATTCTGATGTTTCAAAGATCACGAACACAATACATAAAAGTGAAAGGAAACAATGGATCCCACATGTTTTATAGAAAAAAAAGTACTTAAAATTATTTTGGATCAGATATACCTTCTTCAACTACTGGTTTTAAACATGATTTAGAGGTTTAAGATAAAGGAGGTTTATCTCTCCTTTCATATCTCACCATATATCATCTCCTCATATTTTGTATATACATATTTTATCCTATATAATAAAAGGCTAATATGCAAATAGACTGAACGGGGAATAACCGGAACAACTGAACAACTGGTCGCTATGATGTGCGCTGACCACAATGGGGCGTGCACAGAGCATGGTGGGCATTGGCCATGGCGGGATGGTGGAGCAGGTGAGCGGGAGTGCCAGACCACGGCTGGTTGCTGTCATCGGGGCGAGCCTCTGGTGGTTACTGAAAATTCTTTGCTCCCGTGTGCCATGGTCCTGCCTGATGCTCACACCCACTGCCAGCGCTGGCCCCACTCGTACCCGCAGCTGGCACTGGAGCCGCTGCTTGCACCCACTGCTGGTGCCCGGTGCCAGTCCCAATCGCTTGGCGCCATCAGTGGGTGTGAGTGATGGCTACTGGGCCTGATTGCCCCTGAGTGTTTCTCCACCTCCCCCTGCTCTTGAGGGGCGTTCGGGGCAGTAGCGGGTGTGAGCGGGGCCAGCGCTGTCAGCGTGTGGGAGCGGCGGCTGCGGGAGTGGGGGCTGCTGGCAGACAGGGGACCGGGGGCCATGGTGGGAGGGGCCAGGTGGAGGCAAGGAAGATGGGCTGAGACCCGCCCCTGTGCCTACTGCAGCCTCGCGGCCCACGGTTCCTTTCAAGGTGCACGAATTCGTGCACTGGGCCCCTAGTATAATATATTATACTATTTTTCTTTTCAGTATACATTCACAGAATGATTTTTCATGCTACTAGCAGCAGCTAAAACTATCAATCTCACAATTAATATGTGACTAAAATACATTAAAATTTACCAATATAATACAGAATAATATAAATGCACACAGGAGTGCAAATTTATAACCTGAAATTCTCTGCAGTGTTTCCCTATTTTCATTCTTTATCTTGATTGAACGCTATAGGCAGGGGTCAGCGCTTCATCTTTTGGGCTCCTTTGGTAACTGATAATCACTCTGCTGTGGCCCTTCTGATATTGCTGTTTTGTGGTTTACATATCCTAAAACTTCTGAAGTGTAAGAGTTGTGGGTCATTCATATTTTGAATACTTGCTTGTCACACATGTGCTTAGTACAGGTGTTTAATTTTCATCTACAGAATGAAAGAATGGTTCTTTTGATGTCATTTTGCTGAAATCTATTTGGGTTCTTAGAATAAGGTTCTGGTTGACATTTGACCTAGTGTAGAAAAATTTCTCCCAATTATAGGTGGAGCTGGAAAGTTCTTAGAATGAGATATGATCTTCTGCTTTTTTTAAAACTGAGAAGTTATCTGCCAAATCATGAGTCTATGCTTATTTCTTAAGTATTTCCTATTTTTCTCAGACAGGAAGTATTAATACAGAGTGTCTGGAGCTTTCTTTCACTCTTTATCTACATCAAACATGTTGATGATTCCTGCTCTGTTGCGATATATCTCCTTGGAAATAAATAAAAAACCTTCTCAAAATGAAATGATTACATCACTTATAAATTCTTAATTACTTCAAATGTGTTGATTCATAATTTGGCCAATGTTACTAGAGTTAGTATCTTTAGATGAGCATTTCATCATCTAGGGAAAAAAGAAGTTATACCAGGCCTTGATTATTTCATAAAGGAGACTACAATGAAAAGTTCATACCTTCCAATAATTTTATTAATTATTTTAAAATATGCTCAAGGCTTGATCATATATTTATGAGTTATATTCATAAAGTTCATAAAAATTTAATTTAATTAATTATTAAAATTCTGTGGGGGTAGAAAACAATCTCATTTGCTATGAGACAAAAAATTGCTTTGAGTCAATTTATGCAACTGTACTTCTGATTGCACATAAAATAATGTCTTCATACACCCATATCTTTTTTCCCTCCTTTTCCTAGAAAAGGAAAAGTAATTCCATATAGTTTCAGTAAGTATTCCTCTATCTTTTTGCATAAAATTAATTGTTATTATGAATAGAAGATTTGCATAAAGTATGAATGGACATTTTGATATTTTCACCTGTTTATTTTTTCTTTCCATTATACACACTAGAGAAAATATATTTGAGTGAGTCATTTTTTTATAGAAGTAATTCTCCACCTTTTTTATATTCCACCCTTGATTTGGGAAGAATTGTGACTTTATTAGTGATGCAACAAAATAATATTCTAGTAGCCTGAGTTAAAACTTTGTAAGGGTTAATAGAAGAATAAGTTCGGTCATAATGAGAAAACCATTAGGTTTTATTGAAGTAGTATCTGCCATCCTGATAATCCCCTTTTTTCTGTCATTAGCATTTCTCGTCAAGTAAGGCAGCCATAGTGAACTAATTAGGTAAGAAGACAACACCAGGCTTGAGTGGGTTTGACTGAGTCTTGGTAGCATCACTAACTAGCTACATGCACTTATCCTCTCTGCATTTCGGTTTTCATCTGTAAAATGGGCGGGATAATGATAATACATGATAGGGTTATTGTGAAGAGTAGTAAAATCTATAATAATAAAAGCGTAATATGCTAATTAGACCAGACAGCTGAACGACCTTCCAGACGTCCTTCCGGATGTCCTTTTGGATGACCTTCCGGACGAAGCTGGGGCTGTGATGGCCAAGGCCCTTGCACGAATTTCGTGCATGGGGCCTCTAGTAATGTATATAAGAAACTTAGAATAATGTCTAGTGTGTACTAAATATTCAATGTACCTTCACTATTATTAATAGTAACAGTCTAGAAAAAAATTACTAATGTATATATGAATGAATAAATTTAATTATGAGCATGGGACAAGTAATACCAATTGTCCTATTTTGTAAATGGGAAAATTGAGGCATATACTTTTATTAAATGTTTATCCTAAGAACCCTGATATAAGCACTATACCTGACGATATCAACCTAGTGCCTATTTCACACCAGAAGGCTTCTCCTTTATTGAAAATGACACTGTCATGTAGTAAAGAAAATTTTATGTGCATATTATCTACATAATTTACACCATACAATAATCTTCAAATTTTATACAGTATTATTCCCAAAGGTAGGTGAGAAAATAAACTAATAATACTGGAAGGTAAAGGGGAAGAGTTGGAAGAAGCCAGCCAAAGAGAGAAATCTACCTGAAGTCTCATGCTGTATCATTTAAAGATGGTAAATTTGTCCATTGACTTCTCTATCAGTCATATTCTTGTAGGAAACTGTTGGTATTTTCAAATTTGGTAGTTGAGAATGTTATAAAGAGATGATTTATAAGGGTGAAGGTAGGCTTTAGGGCAGGGGTCCTCAAACTTTTTAAACAGGGGGCCAGTTCACTGTCCCTCAGACCATTGGAGGGCCGGACTATAGTTTTAAAAAAAAAACTATGAACAAATTCCTACGCACACTGCACATTTCTTATTTTGAAGTAAAAAAAAACAAAACGGCAAAAACACCCGCATGTGGCCTGCGGGCTGTAGTTTGAGGACGCCTGCTTTAGGGCAATCACAAAGTATCAGTACAGTACCATGTGTCTAGTGGCAAGTTGGGGTGAAGGGTATAACGTAGAGGCCTGAGGAGTGTAGGAAAGGGGTGACCAGGACCCATCCTAATGGTCTGCCTGGTAGCGGCTTCGGCTTTGCTGAGTGTGACACAGCCAATACATGGTACCCTGGTGCGGGGGGATCCAGAAATAAATCACTCTCCTCACTGCACCTCAGAGAGACTGAAAGCAGTGGGCAGCAGCCTGGCAGGGAGCCTGCGGAGTTTGCCTGTACCCGTCAGCCTCCATGTGCACGGGGCAGAATGAGGAAGAGTGGACAGACAAGCGCAACTATAAATTTATATTTGCTTCAATATTAAAGTGATTTAAGTGCCTGCCCATGAAAACCACCATCAGATGTTTCAGGAAAATGGGTTTGCTGAGGGTTCCTGTGTCCTGGTTTGGGTAGCATAAAAATAAACAAGTCCTTGCCTGCAAAATTGATCCTGGGCCATTTCAGATCCCTAATTGAATGCTGTATTAGTTTCCCATTGCTACGATGCAACAAATTACCAGAAACTCAGCAACTTAACACAATACAATTTCTGTCGGTCAGAAATATGGGTCCAGTGTATCTGGATTCTCTGCTCTGGGGTCTGAGTTGCTAAAATCAATGTGTTGGTCAGGGCTACAGTTCTTACCTGAGTTTGGGGCTCCTCTTCCAAGCTCACTGGTTGTTGGCCGAATTCATTTCTTTGAGGTCAGAGGGCTGAGTTGCTGTTTTTCTTCTAGTTATCAGATGGAGATTTCTCTCACCTCCTAGGGGGTGTGCGCAATTCCTTGCTGGGCAGCCTCCATTTGCAGTTCACAGAATGGATTATTGCTTATTTCCTGGACGGCTGGAGCGTGTCTCTCAGACTTCTTCTGGGGCCAGCTGGAGAAAACTAACTTTTGAAGGGCTCACGTGATTAGGTGTGGGCCATGCAGATAGTCTCTCTATCTTGAGGTTAACTGATTTGGGATCTGAATGACTACACCTGCCAAATCACCTCACAGCAGTGGCTGATTGAATAACTGGTGGAAGGTGTGTGTGCAGCAGGGACCTGGAATCTTGAGGGCCACCTAGGAATTCTGCCTACCACGGTGGAATCACCTGGGGCTCGCCCTTCACAACCTCGGGAAGGTCTGATGTTGCTGACATCTTAGCCCCAAGGTAACTTTGGAGCCTCTAGCAGGAGCTGCAAATGCAGAAGCCTTCAGGGGCAAAGCAGGTAGCATGGCTCAGTCTTATGAACTTCCATTATTTTCTGTCCACACAAAACTTTATGTCAGGTGGCAAAGTCATCATTAGTGACATCATCTATTTCAGTTTGGGGGGCCTCCCCCTGGATTCAACAGGCACAGGTCCTTCAAAATTGCAAATGCAGTCTCATTATTTCAAATGAAAATGCCTAGTGTCATGTAATACTCATTATTCAATTACTTATAAATGAAAGTGCTCTCCTAATCAGCCCCACAGACCCAAATACATAGTGGGAGGGGGTTTAGTATTTACCCAGATCATAAAAACTTCAGTAAATGGAAGAAAATGGTAAAATGCCAGCTTTTTTTACAATACCATTTGGACTTTTGTTTCTTTCCACTTCTTAGAGATTCTGTTTCTGCCAGCTAATCTGGCTGAAGATAATGGGGAGGAACAGGGGACCTGGAAAGTTTATTCTGGCAGGTGTTCACATCTAACCTGCTCTCCCGGGCTTTCTGTAGATTCTTTAGAGAACCCTCTTCCCACAGCTTTTCCTTCTCCCTTAGATGTGCATGTGTGCTGCTCATGGACATGTGTGGAGGTATTCTCTCTCTCTCTCTCTCTCTCTCTCTCTCTCTCTCTCTCTCATACACACATCACCAGGATCTTCTACTTGCAGATCTCTTAATGTAGGCGAGGTTCTCTCTTCCACCTCTTGGACATAAAGCTGCTAATGCAGCCCCATGAATCCGGAAGGTCTCTCCTCCCACAGGATTCTACTGTGAGGGATAAAGGTTTGTGACTGAAGTGGAGCATGTTTTCATACATTCATGATGCTTGCTTATACAGTTTGACAGATCTCTGTTGTATTGCTCTATCTTTCTGTAACTGATTTGTAGGTGTTCTTCCTAGTTTTCTAGATTCTATTATTTTGTCAGTTATATGACTTCTATTTGCATATGGAACCTTTTATCATATGTAAATTTTAAATGTTAGTGTAAAGTTACCAATTGTTTTCCTTTTTTTGAATTAGTAATGTTTTATTAGCTTTTAACTATATGTTTTAAAAATCATATTTGGTGTGACAAATTAAACTTAATAAAAGTCTTTACTTCTTGAAAATCTGATAACTCTAAATGCTTGAATGTATTATCCTCATGCTTTAAACAAAAAGGGAAATACATTTAAAGTCACAGTTTAGGTATCTCATAGTCATATTTAAAACCTTTCTTAGTATTTACCTAGATTTATAAAAAAGGTTACTAAATGGAAGGAAATGGCAGAACGCCAGTCTATTTATAATCTATATATATATAAAAGCCAAGTGCCTGGAATGACCGGTCTCTATGACTGGCCTGATATGGGCCCCGATTGGCCCCCCTCAAGCTCCCTTCAAGCCTCTCCCCCACCGACCTACCCCTGATTGGCTCCCCCACCCTGACTAGGGGCAGGGCTGGATGGCCAATTGCCTGTGGCCCCTCGCCCCTGCCGGCCCAGCCCAAATCAGCCCCCAACGGGATGGGCTGGCCAGACCCCACCTGTGCACTAATTTGTGCACCGGGCCTTTAGTAGATCAATAATGTTCAAGCAAAAAGCAAAACTCAAAGGAGAAGGGGAAGGATCTGTCATTCAATCACTCAATTTTGCAATGTATATATTGTTATCTGAAATTTACAGATGGATGAATGCACTGAGGGTAAAAAACATTAAATAATTTTGCCAATGAATTTAGCTTTAAAGTTGAAATTTGAGTGTGGCTGGCATGGCTTAGTGGTTGAGCATCGATCAGAAGGTCATGGTTTGATTCCCAGATAGGGCACATGGCCTGGTTGTGGCTTAATCCCCAGTGAGGGGCATGCAGGAGGCACCCAATCAATGATTCTCTTCCATCATTGATGTTTCTATCTCTCACTCCCTCTCCCTTCCTCTCTGAAATCAATAAAAATATATTTAAAGTTGAAATTTGAATTCAGGGTTCTTTTGTTCTAAGCCTGAGTATTTACTAACGTATTTCTTTGAACATCCAATTCATATGTCTCAAGTACCTACCACTGGAAAAAAAAAAAACTGATCGAAAAACAGTTTGCATTTATATACAATACCTGCCAAGGTTGAGTCATATGTGGAAATGCCCAGCAGAACGTCTGGCACATAGCCATTATTCTTTGTATTGACTTTGGACAAAAAGAAGATAGATAACAAGCAAATACTTTCCAGCTCTTTAAGAAATTTATCCTGCTTTTAAACACCTGTAATATCTTTGACAATGACATTCCGCTTAGTTTTTTTCCTGTTCTGAATAGCAGGCCAATGTTCCTATGCAGTTTGATTGAGAGGTGTCAAGAGGAATAAAAAAAAAATGTAGGGAAATATCTCTGAGTTGCCGATACTCCCACCATAAATCTCTCTGAGCACTTTCAGCTTCTATTCTGACAATTTGAATTTTGACTATGTGAATCCTCTGTGATATATTTAGAAAAACTGGCTGCAGAACATTTGGATCATTCCAAGGGTCTAAAGATTTTAGAACTCTGTAATTTAGCTCACTGACAGTCGTGGATGGTCTTGAGAAAGATTAAAGAATGTTGTGAGGAAGATAAAGAATGTTGTACTCTTGAGTTCATTAAGGATGTGTGGTAGATTGAAAGAGATCCTGTGTGGGTCACAAAAGGCAGAAACTTCACAAGAAACAAGAATTATTTTGAGTTCACAGTAAGTCCAGTGAAACGCAGTTATGCTAAGTGGGCTCTTCTCGTGTTTACTACTCAACAGGAAAGATGTGGATGAGTAAGAACAGTTGGCTGGAAATGGCACCTAATGGGAAAAACACCTGCTGGTGGGACATAATCAGCTACCAGCCTAAGACAAACAATCTCAGCCCCATGAGGACTCCTGCTTGATCTAACTTCTCCACGAATAGCATTCGCATCTTTGGAAACATTTGAGGTTGAATTTTGCCAAGAATGTATGTCTAAGTATATGAGTTAGATAATGGCAGCCCTAGGACACTATTTTAGTTTGAAACAGTGTGTATTTATACACACAGAGTAATTGAGGGAGTGTATGGCCCTTGGAAGTTTTAAAACAACTACTGTTGAAAGTTCACAGAAAATTCACTAAATCATTTTTTGAGATTTGGGGTTCATAAATCTTGTAACCATCCTACTCTACAGTTCTTCAATGAATTGAAGTCAGACTCATGCAGGCAAAAGGGGTCCCATTATAGTATTAGTTTTATTAATAGTTAAGCTTGATTGGAAGGCATGGCTGGCCTTTCTAACTCCTAGAATCTAGACAGCAGGATCCTGACTTTGCCGAGGAGTAGACAGAGAGGCTGGATATCCACAGCACACACCTGAATGGTCCTGGAAAACAGGCAGCTAAGCCCAGACATGAGACAATATAAGCTTGAATACAGATGGTCCATGCCACCACAAGAGTAGATGGGCATTGTAATTTTCACCCCTTCCAGTATTTTCATGCATGTCAACCTCTCATCATTCTCACCAAACAAGAGCAAAAGTATGTACACACACACACACACACACACACACACACACACACACACACACACACACACTGCTTCTGATGACTGCAGGTATGTATTGTTGATTCGATGGAAATTCTGCTTTCATTGTAAAATTACCTTCAGCGCCACTGCAGGTTCCTAGTAGAAGTGTGTCACACTGAAAATTAATTGATTATAAACACCTAGGACTCAAAGGACCATTTCAACAGCAGTGGCAAAATCAGTAACAATAATGACAAAAAACACAGTAAATTTTCATCTATGTTACGTTTATTATGGAAAATGAAATGCAAAAAATATTTGAAAATTTTAAAGGGTAAAACTAAGTCATCAGTTGAATTTCATTCATTCAGCCATTCAAAAATCAAATCCAAAATGAAGGTGGAAGTGTATATAATTCCAAAGTCTTGATCTATCCTTCTATAAATCATAACATTTCATCTTTTTTCTAGGAAATAAAATTTAATTGGTAGACCAATTTCTGGAGGATGGGGAATTTCTCGAATAAACCATTTTATGACTTTTGTATATAGACATAATGAGGAGGTAATTATATTTGTTGATTTCAGAGAGGAAGGGGGGGGGAGAGAGAGAGAGAAAGAGAGAGAGAGAGATATCAATGATGAGAATCATTGATTGGCTGCCTCCTGCATGCCCCACACTGGGGGTTGAGCCTGCAACCTGGGCATATGCCCTTGACAGGAATCAAATATGCCCTTGTCAGGAATCAAACCCGGGACTTTTCAGTCTGCAGGCTGATGCTCTATGCACTGAGCCAAACCAGCTAGGGTGAGGAGGCAACTTTAGATGTTAATATTGGCACATTCATAAATGGAATTTTATTTTGTATTACTATATCTTCAGTGATTTAACCTACACTACACTTTTGGTCTTTCTCAGCTGAGTATTTACAAACATGAATGATTTTCACATTGATAACTATATTTTTTGGGTGGCACTTAAATTAATACACATTTTTCAAAATAATTACATAAATTTATCTTCTAAGCAACAGTAAATATTGACAAAAAATCAAGAATTCGGGTATGCTGTTCTTATAAACAAGTATGTTTTTATTAGTTAAAAAACACAGCCAGCTATAGTTGTAACTATAGTGTTCTTACGGTTGGTTAACCTTTTATTTTTATCTAACATATAAAGATGGCACATTCATTCTCTAAAATACAAATATGTATTAAATGGCATCATTAACTTTCTACTGAGAAGTGGTTATATTTGTACTTTACCATGCAGAATTCTCTGTTAATGGGAAATTCTGGTATTTTCCATTCATATCTTAAACCAAATACTTAGTCAACATAAGTTTTAGTGTCAAGGAATTGGGGTCAAATCATATTAGGTTTTAGGAACCAGATCAGACTTTTTTTATTTTAATAGTGTATTTCCTTTTAGAAGAAATGAGAGAAACTCAAACAACATCAGTTCACAGATTGGAACTGTGACAAATTGAAAAATGTTGTCCAGTGTTGACATTTGCTGGTTAATGACTCTAATCTTGCTATCAAGTCCACACAGTATCACCTATTATTAATAATAGTAATTTATTTGAATCCATCTTAAAGAACTCACAACTGTTCGTATCCAATTGTCCTACCAACACCATCTATAATTCAAACAAATTGTTTACTCTATACTTCTCTTTGGTGTTGCTAAACATCGTTTGGCTGATTTTAAAGAAAAAAAAAAGAATGTTTACAATCATTTTTCACTTCATGTGATTATTACACTCTTGAAATCTAGGGATATATCTCTAAAAAAATGTAGGGCTTTTATCAGCCTGTGCAAATAAATACACTAATAAATGTACAAACAGAGTCTACAAAACATAATTGGTTTTCCCCAGTATTTGTCATTTTCAGATATAAAATTAGGTGCTTAAGGAAACAGTATTAAACCTTTGTAGCTGCTCTGGAACAGTGTGTGCCTCAGTAAGATGCTAAGTAGATTTTTGTGGCCCAGTGGAGCTTTCCTAATTTTCCAAATCTGCTACCAGGGAGTAACACCATTTAATGGAGAATCTGACCCAATACTAATACTAGTATGTGTAAAACAGGACAGCCATAGAAAAATGCAGTTTTCAATGAGTTGTTTTGTGATTTACTTAAATATACTAATATGAATAAAATGCATTTATGTCTGCAAGCTATTTACAGTATGTGGTGTACACATTTTTATGTGTAGAAAATAAAAATACACATTGATTAGCCCTTTTGAGGCTTTTGAACAGCTGTTTCTTCTTCCTGCTTTCCTATAGTTGCTTTAAGGATTTAGATAATTCATACGAGGTATGTACACAATCACACCCATAGTATGTACATCCTAGTCACACACTTAACATGGAGAGGATGTGTGAGGAATGTAAATCATCCCAGTGGTCAAAGAACTGACCTTACCTGTGACTAATGGCATGGTTAATTAGCCCTGGCATATTTAGTAACATGCCAATGTACTGATTACTATATTCAGTCTTTGTGATAATTATGTAATCTACTTTCGAAGATGATTAAAAAAACCCAACATTTCTGACCTTCAAAAATGAAAGGACTGTTACTGAATACACATGCACACTTCTGTTGGCTTTATTCACTTTTGTACATGTGCCTACCTTATGACAGAACTTGGCCTTAAAATGGGATACGGCATGTTATTTTTTTTCTACACATAAAAACAGAAAACCAACCACTCACAGACCATACACACCTACAGAATGTATTGACATACCGTGACCAGCTACAGTATTATGCACAACATATTGTTCACAACATATTAGTACAGCAGAGATAAATACATTTAGACATTTAGTAATTGTTAGTATATTTCTTTCTTGAGTTTTCAGGCCCCATTGACCTTTCTCAACCTCAGTTAAGGTATCTCAAGATGCCCTTAAAACAGGAATTAGTCTCTCCTCTCCTCTAGGGATTCAGGAGTATGACTATAATACTGCAATCTCCTGATTTATCAATATCACTTTAAGACATGATGGAAAACATTATGAAAAATAATTTTACTCAAAAATGCAGTTAAAATAAACGTTAAGGAATCTAATCTAAAAATCATTAAAAGATACTGATAAACCTGGATAAGCTTTTTTACTCATTTAATATATTTACTCTATACATAGTCTTTACTTGATATTAAAAGCAATGATAAGAATCAGAAAAAAAAATTGTGTAACTGCTTAAAAGTTTTTCTAAAGAATAGACAATTTAATTTTGAAAGCAATAAAGAGTAATGCTAGCAGCAATGTCAAAAAGCAAGCTATAATTTTCACCCCAGAAATAAGTGGATGACATACCCACATCTTAAGAAATCAAAAGAGAAGTCAGCATTTCTCTCCCATTTAATTCTCCTTAACACACTTAAATCACTGGTGTATCATCATAATTATCAGCATGCTGTTTGATCATCAGTACCTTTTTCTGAAGTGCAAATTATGTGACTTTATTCCGACTGTTTTGCAGCCAGTGGAGTTGAGCTTGAACCCAAAAAGATACTTGATGAAGAAGCAGTATTTAGGAATGCCCATCTGGAACATCATTTTCTTTCTATAAGGCATTATTTGAGGCCCCTTTTGAGATGAGTACTCATGTTTTAGTTACTTTACATTTGGAAAACCATTTTTTTTATAGCTAAGGTGGGCAATCCTCCAGGCAGAATTAATCCAATTGCTTTACATGCAAGTTTCCAGGAAGAGTAATTACCATATGTTTAATTTCTCCATTTCTCCAAGTTTCCGGGTGGAGCTGTCTTGAGTTTTAAGCTAGCAAGACTTTCTGATTCCTTTTCTGTCTCAGCTGCTAACCATATCCCTAGTAATGCTCACTGGTGTTGTACCTCTTTAATAAGCTCATAATCAAGCTTTTCCAGTAAGAAAGGAGAAATGAAGCCTTTATATCTTTTATCCTGTGGGTTACAGTCTTCATGGAGCAGACCATGACTATATAGTGGTGTGCCCATAGTAGATGCACTTGCTGGTATAACTGCCTCTTTTTGGCACATTATTGCTTGGCTTTGATTTCATATTCAACAGTCTTTATTCTCGTGATTAGTTTCTGAGATATCTGGGACTTAAAAAACACACACACACCAAACTTGTAAATAACATCTTGTTGCACCATTCTGGCCTCCACAGTCATTTCATCAAGGCCCATGGTTATTTAAATGTCCTTTAAAATGATCATCACATTGATTACCTAAGAGCCAACAGTAATTTTTTAGGCTATTTTGTTATTTCTATCTACACATATATACAGATGTATTGGATTTACTTAGAGAGGTTTTTTGGTTGTGGCAAGTGAGTAGGTTAGCTGGTGAGTGTTCACAGTTAAAAGTAGTTGTCATGACCTCTGGTTATTTGTGAGACCGAATTTTCCCACCTTCATCCACTTCTTCTAGGTCCTTGGTCATTGCAAATCAAGTTTATTTGATTTCTGTAGCCAAGGAGAGTTTTTTCCCCAAGACTAGGATAAAGTTCATGAGCATCTGTTTCAATATTTACAAGACTATTTTTTCCTTTTTTGCAAAAATGTCTAAAATTTTGTAGCCATCCTGAGTCTATGTGTCTGCACAGATGACATTTATAATTACTCAGCCAGTTGCAGGATTTCATTAGGAAGCATGGGCAGGAGATTCTGCATATCACTTGTCATTTGCCAAGTGGCAGCAGCTGACCAGCATTTGGAGAGATTCAACCAAAAGGGCTTCACACAAGGACCATTGCTAACAGAAAACAAATGCTCAGATATGAATATGAAATAGTAAATACTGAAGCAAATCTGGACAAGATTTCTGATTTACTGTATAGAAAAAACAGGGGTGGGGACAAGATGGTCAGCTCATTCGTCGAGAGATTGCTGAGTTCACTGTATAATTATCACAAAGGGAAATTCACAGGCCTCATTTCTCAAACACCAGTTAGGACAAAGCAGGAGAGAATAAACAGCATCATCTCCATGGCAGCATTGTAGATGATTGATCAATCAGACAGGTAGATCTACGAAAGGCTACAAGTGCCTAATTTTCAGTAAAAACACATGTACATATATGCAAACCTTATTCTAATGCACTGTTTTTCTTTACATTGATTCTTAAAAAGTAGACAAGGGATGTGGTGAGTTATATGGTACTAGAAGTGGACAAATCTTTTCACACATGTACAATATGTTGGAGGAACATTTTCACATTTAGGCAGTAAAACAGAGCAGATACAGCCAAGGCCAAATAATTTACATTAATAGCATACTCATATAGATCCCCTGTAAACACATTTTAAGTCATGTCATAGTATATTTTTCACGTGGTATATACAGGTATTCCAGAATGATAGGAACTTCTTTCTGGCTTTCTATTTTAAGACGACAAGCTCAATCCTATTAAGATTCAGTTTCAAAATTCAAGCTCCAGGTTATGTGTTATACATGCATATTCAGTCAAACTCATTTAAATTTTGATATTTAACCTATAGCATGGAGAACACTAGTATCCGAAATAATGAGTATCAGATAATTCTAAAGATTAAAAAAAACATAAAAAATCAAATGATATTCAATATGTCTGTACTTACTAAGGTAGGAAATAATACTCATATAGGGTATAAATATATCATTTTGGATGCAAACAAAAAGGTTTCTGGTTAGCTTTAACCTAATAAAATGTTCAATCATGCCACAGATCCAAAACACACAGAGGTTGATTAGGAACTTACTATATGTGAAATAGTTGGTCTGTGCATTAAAACCAATAACCAAGAAAGACAAAATTAGAAAAGCACTAAAGATAAACATATGATAGTTGAAGGGATGACATTTTCTTGTCATCATAAAAATAGGAAAATCATGATTTAAATGAAAACATCTATTATTTACTGGGTGAGCTGCATGGCCTCTTAACATTTCAAATGTTTCATTATCGTCCAGACTCTGTGTTCTAGCTCATCTTTCTTTTACTACTGGTTCAAGAAATATTTTGTATTTATTTACTTAATAAAACACTTTATTCATTTATTTAAACAACTAAAATGCATTAAGAAGAATCAAACCATAACCAAAGAAATTAAGGACAAAAACAAACTACTTTCAACCCAATGTGTGTCCTGCAGGTAAGGAATAGCCAAACAAGTTCACAGAGTCTGCCATTAAAGTTGTTTTGCAACCCCATTTATTGAGTGAACCTAAGGAGTCATGAATGACATAGTGAATGTTTATGCTGTGTCACAGACCAAAGTGAAGGCAAAATTTCAAATTTATTGTGAGAGTACGTAGGGTATCATAATGTAAAAACATGGTTGTCTTGAATAGGCTCCTATCTTATTTATCCATTTGATGATCTATTTCTGTTACTGTTTTTTAAAAAATATATATATATTTACTGATTTCAGAGAAGAGGGAGAGGGAGAGAGACATAGAAACATCAATGGTGAGAGAGAATCATTGATTGGCTGCCTCCTGCACGCCCCCCATTGGGGATCAAGCCTGAAACCTGGGCATATGCCCTGTCAGGGAATTAAACTGTGGCCTCCTGGTTCATACATTGATGCTCAACCACTGAGCCACACCGGTCGGGCTCTGTTACTGTTTTTAAAAGCTGTTCCTTCTATAAGATTCAATAAACAACAAAACAAGAAAGCTTTTGAAATATTTTCTGACAATTTCTACAGTATGGCAGAAGTAAAGATAAATAATGAAGAATTAAAGATTAAGAAGTCAGGGTTAGAGCCAGCACCAAAGAACCAGTTAAAGTTACTATCTCAAACATTAACCCTTTACACTCGCTTGCTTTTTTCTCGATTCCTTTATTCTACTCGGGATTTAATTTTTTAAATACCCCAGATTTTACAAAGCGTGGCAGTAGAACAAAAAACTGGAGTTTCTTTTCATACAAACTTATTTATTTGGATTTTTTTATATTTCAAATTATTGATACATTCAAAGAGTAATTTTAATCTCGACATCCGAGTGCAAAAGGTTAAGTTTTACTGAGAGGCACAACTACACCACCAAGTTTAGTTTTAATTAATTTAATTTTAAATTTATTTAATGTGTAACAAATGCCTACAACTCTTTGAGGCCTCTGCCTCATTTAACTATTTATAAATCATGTGGTTACTCCAAACGCATGAAAATAAATATTATTACCAGATGCTGAATTCTTCCTTTTCTCCTATGTTAATGCAGGAACAGCCTGTTCTAGCCACTTTGCACAGAGGATTACCTGGGGCCCACCCAGCTGCAGTGGGTGCTGTTGACAGCTGCCACTGTGTACACAGGGTGTTCTCTGTGTGTACACAGCACGTGCGACAACGTGTGAGGGAGACAAAAATGTGAGCGAGAGACAGGAGTGAGATTACATCCTGGAAAAGGCATCCCTGACAGCAGTGACATGAACATTACTACAAATGGGTATTTAAGGCCAAAAGAGAGTTTTAGACCAAATCTCTAATCATTAAATAATAATGTGATTGCTAATTTGATGGCAATTTCTACTTTAGACAGCATTCTTAATA
Organism: Cnephaeus nilssonii; assembly: GCF_951640355.1. Lineage (NCBI taxonomy): Eukaryota > Metazoa > Chordata > Mammalia > Chiroptera > Vespertilionidae > Cnephaeus > Cnephaeus nilssonii. The sequence goes on along the minus strand of NC_137072.1, from coordinate 59,812,697 downwards.
GAGGCCAACTGTTAAGAAACTAAAAATTATATCATGAAAAAATTCATTATAAATTCTAAACACAACCACTGGTAAGGACCATTCTCAGGCTCTGAGAATGCTGTGATTGTGGTCTACTATGCAGGCCCTGTATACAGTCCAATTGTTTTGAAAGAAATCAATGGTTATTACCAATTTAGGTTGTGTCCAGTGTAGCTTGTGTTAAAGTTCAAGTATGATTTCCTCCAATATGTTCAGCATCTGCCAAAAAGAATTAAAAAAAAAAAGCCAAAACGGGGACTTTGAGTTCATGCAAAAATGGCATTTATGAGTCTCCGGAGAGGGAATACATGGCCATCTGTCTCATCTAGGAGAGTGAGTTTAGTGAAGGCAAGCAGTGCCTCTTCAACATCTAATAATCTGATTTTCTAAATGCAAGCTGGTGAGCAGCGATCTCCCTACAACGAATCCAGGAGGGGAAGCCTTTCCAGGGCCCTAGCTCATTCCCCTCTTCCTCACTACCCCAGTTCTCAAGCCACTGCTGGCCATCCTAGCCCAGTGCCTGCAAGACACTCCTGGATCCCATGGACAGGGTCCATTTCTGGAAGCAGTAGGGGCTGAGCTCAAACAGGTGCCTATGTTCTCCAGGACCAAAGCTCAAACTGTGTTTTAGTAAGAGCCGCTCTTTTATTGGGTTTGAAGAATGAGATATGACGGTATTTCTCTGAAAATCAACATTTGCAGAGGTTACCTTATTGCTATAGATTAGAAACGTAAGCAATTACATGATATTCGTCTACATCCCCAAACTGTAAGGAAGCTTGTGTTCTATTTGCTGTTGACTACATTTTCTATTGGAAGTTACTGAACCAGATCAAAAGAAACACACAAACTGTGTCCTGTTTACTGCAGTCTAAATTAAACCCATTGTTTTTGTTACTCAGGAAATTTTCCTTTTTTTTTTTTTCAACACAGAGAGAAGAGTGTTTGTTAACTGGTTAGTTATGATTCCTTACCAGAGCCTTAACATTTCAGTAGAATGTTTTTGGAGGACACCTGTACAACATAAAATTTAGTATTATCAATAACTTGATGACTCTTTTCAAGAATTCAGCCACATGTACTTCCTCTGGGGTAAGGAAATGGGAATTTAATCTAGTCTGAATCACAGAGATGCGTCTTGCCTTTGGTGCTGGAAAATCTGTATATATAAATTCATGTGTTATGTGGGCAGTATTCATATTCAAAAGCATAGCTAATTTCCCTACTATAACTTCCTTAAATTTATGAAGAGGTATAACAAGGTTTACAAAAATGATTATCTGTAGATGTTTACAAATATTAATTCATATTTGGTATCTTATGCATTTAAATGCTTTTACTTCATGTCCTCTGGCCTAGGAATGAGTCAGATTTGTTTTACTTTTTTTTTCCATTATAGTTCTTATCCGCTACTTAAATTTTGCATGGTAACAGCATCCTTGTTGCAACAGGACTAGAAAGTGTAACGGTGGCTTTGCTCATAGCGTTTCTGGTATTTTTAACACAAAGCCGGGGTTTGGATGGAAATACCATAGTGCGTTCCATCGAGACAGTGACACAGAAATGACACACGTATAATGATAGTGCTGGTTCTCTAAGCAACAACATACGAAAAACTCAGTGAATCTTACTTCCTCCTGATTGAGGTGGAGACCTTTCGGTGAAGCTTGCTTTTCTCTTGTTCTTTCTTTCAGAGTGAAATGTCCTCATTTCCCTTGTGTGACCCCAACTGAAAAGGTATTTTACTTCATGGAGCTCCAATCAAAGGACCCAACAATTCTTAGTAGCAATTTCCTGTAGTTAATACTCCCTTTCTCTTCTTGGCCTGGGGGTAGGGGTAGGGGTGGGGGTGGGGGTGGGAGTGGGGGTTGGGGAGGCCAAGTAAGCTCTGACCTGGAGGGACACTTAGGAGGGCGCTCCAGGGGTCCAAGGGCTCCCACACGCGTTCGCTGTCAATCTAACACAGAGGACGGGGCAGGGCGCACACAGCAGTTGGGGCGTCGGAAGTTCTGCAGCATGGACTGGAAAACGCCGTGCTGCCTGCCCTTGAGCTTCTTACTCGAAGAAGTATCCGAGGAAATGGACCTCCGGGCCTGGCTGCTTTGCGCTTTGATGGATTTCTCGTGCTCCCGGATTTGTCTCTGTAAATGGTTCTGGATGGCGACGCCCAGCGACTCCGGGTCCAGGGAAGCGCCGTACACCTCCCAGGTCATGCCCTGCTCGTCCCACACCACGTCCCTGACCCGCTTGGACTGTTTCAGCTGCAGCTTGGAGTCGGCGCCCAGCTGCTTTTTCTTCTCTCCCGGGGTGAGTCCCACCTGCGCGGCCGCGGCCGTCACGTTGAGCTCCTTGAGGAACTCGCTGACCCGGCTGGCCCGGCGCGGGCTGGCCTTGACCGAGCGAGAAGGGGTCTTCTTGCCCGAGCTGGGACTGGAGTCACCCATGGATTCAGACGGCAGGCTCAGGCTGGTGGCTGGTTTGGCCGGCCTGCTTTCTTCCCCGGCGCCCTCCTGGTTGTTTCTCACTGGGGAGGGTATGGGACTGGCAGCTGACCCGGAGCCTCCACTTGCTTGAGATTTAGGAGTGAGCAGGAGGGTGTTGGCCCCTGCCCTTGCTTTCCCCTCCAGGAGATCCGTGCCTTTAGGCTCTTGTTCTTTTCCTATCGGAAGAGGCGCAGGCTTCCTCTCTCTCGCATCTCCTTGGTCCGTGGGGTCCAAGCCCCCGAACTGGTTAGTTTTGCTGGCAGGGCCACAGGAGTCGGAGAGTTTGCAACCAGGGTCTGTGTTGTGGCCACTTGTGGTTTTCACTGCAAGCTCAGACGGCCTGGTTTCCAATGTCCCCAGTGCGTGACTGGTTTCATCTTGGCGTCCTGCACTGGTGGAAATCTGGTCCGTGAGGCTCGCTTTTAGGGAGCTGGAATGAGCAGAAAGCTGTTTGGAGGTGGGCTCCGCCCTCCCTGGGGTCATCCCGGCTGACCTCCCATCCTCAGCACATGTATCCTGGACATTGCTGGATGCCTCACCGATGGATGAGGTCTTGAGGACCTCCCCGGGCAGGCTCACCAGTCTACGACCCCCTTGGACCGCTGTGGAGTCGGCTGCAGCTGCCTGGATGTGTACCTCTGGCATGATGCCAGGGCACTGCCCCGACTCCTGGGGGGATAGCTTGTTGATGGACAGCTCCAGCGCGTGGCCCCCGCTGCCGTGGCAAACCACACGCAGCTGCTCTTGTTCCAAACGCTCAGGAGCAGGGGTTCCCTTTAAGAACGCAGTGAGGATGCTGGGGCTGGTGGAGACGGATCTGCTCTCGACACTCGCCACGGCCTGCACCTCCGCATCTTGCTGAGCCCTGTTGGGAACGTCCTTGATCTCATGTTCAGCCTGGTTGGTCATCGTACTTGCTTCTTTGAACCTTGATGCCTGATGCTGTGCTGCTAGCAGCGTCTTCCCTGGCTCTGGAGGAAACGCCGGACCTTTGCCAGGGAGGTGGGATGGTGGAGGTGTCACAGAACTCACGGCCTGGGTGTCTGAGGTGGTGGCAGAGGGCTGTGTGTTCCCTGAACACCCGTCTTCTCGTGCTGGAGAGCCACAGGCCCTCGTCTTGGAGTCGGAAATGGCTCCCTGCCTTTCGCCTGCAGGAGGGGAGGCGTGACTGAGCATCCTGGGCGCTGTGTTTGCAGTCTGCACCATTCCCGGGATTGTGTCTTGAGAAGGAAAATCACAGGGCACTTGATCGTGGCTGCTGCTACAAGTGCCTCCCACAGGACAACCCGGCGTCTCAGATTGCTCTCCAGCTGAGGTTCTCTGCGATTCCCCCAGGGTATCTTCAGATCCGGAGGAGGCGCTGGCATTGGGCTGGTCCCCTGGGATGGCCGGGTGGGTGTGCTGACTGGCTGGCATGGTACATGCTGTGTGTATGCGATCCTTCGCTGCTGCAGAACACGGGGTTGGTGCTGTGGGCTTGCTGTCTCCTGGCCGCTGGGTATTGCCAGGGGAGTTGAGTGTGGGAGATGCTTTCTCCACCTCATTGAAGATGCCAGGAGAAGACATGTCTGGCCGCATGGCCTCATGCTCACAGGCCTGCATCAGGGCCTCGGGAGCTGCCCTGGGGCTGAGGGCTGGTTCCGGAGGCTTGCTGGAAAGGCCATCGGTGTTCCTACACGGGAGGGCTGGTTGAGGCGGAGGGGAGGCAGCCAGTACCTCTCCTAGGTCGTCTTCTTTTCCAGAAGCTGTGATCAGGGAGGTTTTAGCTATTATTAGAGGGTCAGGTACAGTCCCCATGGAATTTCTCTTCAGGGAAACCTCGGAGCTCTCCCCTGAGCAGTGGTCCCACTGGGAAGCTGTTGTAGGTCAGAGCGAAGACACGATCAGGGATGACTCCTCTGAAGGACCGATCTGTGAATCAAGGAAACAGAACTATTAATATGACGGAGAATTTAAGGATTGAAGACACACCTATTACTTGCATAAGGACTCATACGTGCATTAAAAATCTTTCCTCTCCAAATCTGTTCGTATAAAAATACATAGATCATGGAAAGTAGATTTTGGAATTTTTTTTTAACTATACAGGTGTTATTTTGATATATTAGTTTGATTTTGCATTCCACTGCTGTCTAGCAAATAGGTTTTTAATGTATTTGCCTAAGCATTTGATAACTACCTTAAAAATCATTTGTGTAATCTGATTTACCAGATATCAGAAAATTCGAAAATCCTGTAAAGCTACTGTGGTCAAATCAATAAGTATTGAATATAGGGCTTAAACAGACTTGTTAAATAGAATATCCAGAAATTGATCCACATATAAATGAGGATTTGATGTAGAATAAGAGAGGCATTTCAATTTAGTGGCAAAAGGATGGATTACTTAATATAAGGGACTGTCAAACTATTTATTCATCTGAAAGAAAAGAAAACTAGGTCTTTATCTTACACCAATTCCAAAAAGAAATCCTGGATGGATTTAGATGGATTAAAGGTTAAAATATAAAATAAACAAAAAACAAAAAGATAGATCAATCAATAAAGAAATGTCCTATAAGAGAATATAGGAACCATAAAATAATCTAGGGACAGGGATGGTAAACTTCCTCTGGAAGGCAGAAAATACAGCAACTATAAGAAAAATATAAGCATAGTTATCTAAATAAAATAAAAAAAACTTTGCATGGCAAAGATACCATGAACAAATACAATAGATTTAAAAAAAAATGCTTGTGGCTCTAAGAGACAGGAAAAAATATCTATAATACAGTAGAAGCACTTAAAAATTTTCAAGGAGACAAAATAGCTCATTGAAAAAATGGATAAAGAATATGAAAATGCAATCTGCAAAATCGAAAGTCCAACAACCAACAAGCTTATGAAAAGATGATCACATTCATTTGTAGTCAAAGAAATGCAAAAAAATGACAATTAGATTTTACTTTGTACCAACTGCACTTAAAAAAACTTTAAAAAACAGTTATAACACTATAGCCTGGGGAGACACCTAGCTAAAGAAAGTATTTTTATTAACTGTAGGTATGAATGTGTATTGTTACAGCTTTCTTAGGAAAGCAGTTTAATGTTTATAACTAAAAATAAACATATCATTGACCCAGTGATCCCAATCAAAACAAAATACCAGGATATATATATATATATATATATATATATATATATATATATATATATATATACTTAGGTACAAGTATGTTTACTGAAGTACTATTTGTAGAGGCAAAAACTGGAAACAAGTTGATCTCCATGAATGGGGGAATAGCAAAAATAATCAAGACATATATCTACTGTAGAACATTATGCAACCATTAAAAGAAACCATTGCCCTGGCCAGTGTAGTTCAGTAGGTCGGAGCATTGACCCTTACACAAAAAAGTTTGGGTTTGATTCCTGGTCAGGGCACATACCCAGATTGTGGGTTCAATCTCCGGTCAGGGTGTGTACAGGAGGCAACTGATCAATGTTTCACTCTCACATCAATGTTTCTCTTTCTCCTCCTCTATCTTCCTCTCCCTAAAATCAATAAAAACATACCCTCGGATGGGGATTTAAAAAAAAATAAAGCTAACCTTCCCCCCCCCAAAAAATATTAATTAGGCTATAACTTTTCACTAGAGATTTCCCCAAGTATGGTTGAATGAGAAAAGCAAGGTACAGAGAAGAGTATATAAGTTTTTATTTTTGTAAAGCAGTGACCTAAAAACACTACATATGTATGTGCTATTTGTATGTGTGTGTGTGTGTACAGATATGTTTGTAAGTGATTATATTAATTCTAAAGATATTCAGAAGAAGACATAGTAGGTATTAAATAGAAGGAGTGTGATGAGTTGGAGACAGAGAGAGTTGGAGGTACCCAAAGGTGGGAAAATACTAAATTTTAAAAAGTATATCTAAAAATTTATTTGTGTGCCTTTATGCATAAACATTTTTTTTTATTTAAGAAAAAGATAACCAGGTAATGTGAATAAAGCAATGTTTCAGAAACTAGTGGATGACTATGTTTTGGTATTACCTCTATTTCTCATAGAGTCTATGACCTCATGCTAATCACTTAATCTTTCTGGACTCCCAATGAACTCATTGGAAAAATAAATTATATTACTTCAGAGGACCTCTGTTGTATCGAAATTCAAGAACCTTACATATTTGCATGTGATGGATAATAAATCAAATAGCACACTCTTGACTAATGCTATAAAGGGTCAAAATAAGGCAAAGGCAAATTTGGTTGGGCCCAGATTTCAAAAATACATAATTTTATCTCTTAGTTTAATGTTATTTGACCAATAATCATATGAAATCTAGCAGTGAATCCAACTTATCTTCTCCCCTAAATCAGCTCTTCCTGCTAACTTTATTATTAATGATAATGGGTTGAATATTTCCCCATCTTTGGTTTTTACTTCTTCCTGCTCATTCAGACCACATCTTCAGTTTTTGTTTGTTTACTTATTTTATTTATATTTAAATTTATCTTGTTGTTGAAAGTATGACAGTCCCCCACCTGAGGTTTATATTCCATTTCTCCCTTACTGCAATTCCCTATTGCATTCACTTGCTGTGCCCCAACCACATCTTTCCCTCTCCTTCTTTTGTATGTGTCTTTATTATACCCTTCCTTCCACTCTCTGCCCTCCTTCTCCTGAAAAAGCTGATTTATTCTTCATGGTCCCACTTAAACCCCACTTACTTTACTTTCTGAAGGCCTCTAAAGCCTTCAAATCATAAAGTCTCTCTCTCTATTTTTTGTTGTTAATCCTCACCAGAGGATATTTTTTTTCATTGATTTTCAGAGAGAGTGGATGGGAGAAAGAGAGAAGGAGAGAGAGAGAGAGAGAGAGAGAGAGAGAGAGAAAGAAACATTGATGTGACAGAGACACACAGATTGGTTGCCTACTGCACCCAACCCAACTGGGGGAGGGCTGGGGCGGGGGATCAGAGTGGGGATCAACCTGCAACGTAGGTACATGCCCTTGACCAGGAATTGAACTCATGGGTGCACAGGCCGACACTCTAACTATTGAGGCATGCCAGCCAGGTCAAGTATCTCTCTCTTTTAAAAAGCCTATAGCTATGTTAATCTGTGTCCTTTGTATTATGCTTTTAATGCAGTTTTTGTACTGTTATTCCTTGTATAAATGCCTTATTTATCCCAAAGTACTTTAAGCCTCAGGAGGGAACGGGACAAGCTTATTGATTATTTTCCATTCACAGGACACTGCAGGATCTTGTCCATAAAAAGGTATTAATTGACCCAGCTGGTGTGGCTCAGTGGTTGAGCGTCAACCCATGAACCAGGAGGTTGCAGTTCAGTTCCTGGTCAGGGCACATGCCCGGGTTGCAGGGTTGCAGACTTGATCCCCAGTAGTGGGTGTGCAGGAGGTAGCCAAACAATTATTCTCTCTCATCATTGATGTTTCTATCTCTCTCTCCCTCTCCCTTCCTCTCTCTGAAATCAATAAAAACGTATTTTAAAGAGGTATTAATTGATCCCATTTCTTTCCAAAATAGCCACTATTAATGTCCTATCAAACTTCAAAATAATAGGAAATTTAAATCTATGGCATGAAATAGAAATGAAAACACAATAAAAAAGAGTGCTGTGTTTGGAAGTAAGAAAATAGTTGTATCTTATTTATTACACTTTATGTATCTGCAATGCAGGTTTAGACAATAAAGATAAGCACATTGGACACCTGCTACAAAAAGCTGGAAGGTCTCACAAAGCCAGGAATACAGAATGCCTCCTCTATCATACCTTGGCCTAGAGCCAAGAAACCTGGTTTGCCAAGAGGACTATAAATTTTGAATTGCTCAAAGTTCAGCAACTGAAAGTTGAAAGATTTAGAAAAAGATGAGGGATTTCATAAAACTCAGTCCTTGAACTTACTACCATTATCCTACAGATAGCTAATGGTACTCGTTTAACTTTGAAAGGGTGTTTTCCTTTGGTTGCTTTGTTAATTGAGGTTAATTTATCCATCATTTAAGGAATAAAGATGGAAAGCCCAGATTAACACCTGTAATTAAGAATCTCTTGATTTATGAGCAGATAGGAAGTCAATATCACTGGATTACATAGACGCTGGTGTAATTTTCACAGCATCTCCATGTGCTTGGGAGAGACTGCCTACATTTTGAGACAATCTTCTCTCTACAACCCTCCCCCTCCTTGCCCCACCCTGAGCATTTTCCCCTCTCACCCACCAAATAGCAGAAATCTTTAGTCTCCAATAGATTAGACACATAAGACATTTAAAAAGTGCAATTACTCAGTAGTTTAGAATGGGAATATGTCTTAAAATTACTCAGAGTAAAAAATATCAACCAGAGTCCAATTTAAGATTTAACTTCTAAAAATTTAGAGGTTGCAAACAGGTGGCTCACATACTGACTGAATTCCTCCTGCAGGTGTCTGAATGTGTGTGTGTGTGTGTGTGTGTGTGTGTGTGTGTGTGTGTGTTTAGGAGAGTGTCCTGGATGGTTTTAACTTCCATTCCCTTCCTTCCCTTTTCTTTTCTTTCTTTGTTTTTTTGAATTGAAGAGAACTTTCATAAAAATCCAGATTTCTCTCTTTAAAAACTTAGAACGTGTGCATTTCCAGAAAGTAACACTAGATGGCGTTGATAAGGGCTGTTTCCCTGGAAGGCCCATTCCCCACCTGCCCTGTTACACTCCTTCACATTACTTACCTGGGGTCCTGTGGACAGCTGAGTTTGAGAGCTTTGCTCCAAAAGCACTGACAGAGTAGAATTCCCAACCTAACCTCTAGTCCTCTGAAGGCAGTTTGGCATTGCATTTAAGAACATGGAAGCAGGGGCCAGAATCCCTGGGTTAGAGTATCAGTTCCACTCCCTAACTCTAACTCTATGTATTTTGGCAAATAACCTCTCAGAGCCTCAGTTTAATCTATAAATAGGGGATAACAGTCATAGGACTGCCTCACTGAGTTGTTGTAGGGAACAGGTTTAGCATTTAGAACAAATAGTGTCTTGGCATATTAAGCACCTGGTAAGTGTTAGTCTCCTTAAAGTCTCAATATTTAAGCACTGATCTGTGTTAAAGATGGATTCTGACACTTGTTAAAAATGGTAAGGAAGACTTTAGTTAGGACCAATGTGATAGGTGTCAAGATGATCTCAGGAGGTGAGTATGTTTAGTATTTCATTTTATGGCGGACTATAATTTCACGACTTTATATCCTCATAATGGAACTGTTGTACTAAGGCATATGTATTTATTTTAGATGAGAAATTTATCAGATATTTAAACTGTTTTGAATAGTATATCAAATAGATAAATAAACGACCATGTTCATTAGTCTTATTTACAATAGCCAAGCTATAGAAACAATCTCTGTGCCCATCACCAGATGAATGGATGAAGAAAAGATGACATATACACACAATGGGATATTATTTGGCCATGAAAAAGAAGGAAATTCTGCTATTTTTGACAACATGGATGAATCTTGAGAGCATTATGCTAGGTGAGATAAGTCAAACAAGGACAAATACTGTATAACATCACTTACATGTGGAATCTAAAAAATCCAAGCTCATAAAAACAGTAAAATGGTAGTTATATGGGGATGGGAGGACTCGGGTGGATAGGAGAGATGATGTTTAAGGGTACAAACTTGCAATGAGCAGTAAGTAATCCTACATATCTAATGCACAGTATAACCCTAACCCTACCCCCCTTGCCACACACACACACCGAAGGATGGCGGGTTTGATTCCCAGTCAAGGGCACATATCTGGGTTGCAGGTTCATTCTCTGGCCCTGGTCAGGGTATGTGTGGGAGGCAACCAATTGATGTGACTCTCTCACATCAATGTTTCTCTCTCTCTCTCTCTCTCTCTCTCTCTCTCTCTCTCTCTCCCTCTCCCACCCTCCTTCCTTTTCACTCTTTCTAAAAATCAATGGAAGAAATATCCTTGGGTGAGGATTAACAAAACAAAAAATACATGGTGGGCAAAAGTAGGCTTACAGTTCCAAGTATGCAAAACAGTTTATTCTTGTAATATTATTTATTAATTATTAAAATATTTCCATATGAACACCTGTAAACCTACTTTTGCCCACCCGTGTGTGTGTGTGTGTGTGTGTACGCACACAGGGCAGCCTGGATGGCATTAACATCCACTATGATGACATTCGCAACTGGTCACTTTATGAAAGGCCTGACTTGTTGAAGGCTGACACCACCAGGGCTCATTCTGAAAACAGTGGGTTCCACGACTATGCCACGCTGCCTATTTTCATAACAGACACCCACGCTTAATAAGACAGGCAGCAGGGGATCTCATCCCTTTGTGACTTTCACCAAAGCTGCTCTGATGGGAAGAGCAATGGACACAAGGGCTGGAGAGAGGCGTGGCAGTCCTGGACGGGCAGGACGCTGATCCCTGCAGGTCATGGCAGTAGTCCTGTGGGCAGCAATTACCTTTGCCCACTTCAGGACTGCCACCTTGCTAGGACAAGGGCTCCCAGATGTCATCGTATTCTTTAGTAATGTTACGAAAGTGTTACAGGCACCTCGGCGTCTCCAGCCATCTGACAGCGGCGTTTAGCCTTCAGATGGATGGTGCAAAGACCCTGAGAGAACAGTGAGGCAAGAGAAGAGACTATTAAAAAATGTTGTCTGCCATCCCGTTCCATTCTATTTTATTTGCTCCCTTTAACTGGGAACTGTTGCCTAGATCATTTGCATTCTGAACCCAGCAGGTCCTGGCAGTGTAGTTTTAAGGAGAGGTGATTCAATCCTAGGAAGCACCCACAGGCTACAAAAAGTAGTTCCTACTTTCTTAAAAAAAAATCACACCCTCACACTAATAGCTGCCTCAAATGCACTTTTCAAAGATATTAGCAGAAAAATTGGTTCTTCCTTTCAAACTGAGTCTAACGCAAATCAGAATGGCCGGAGAGGAAAGAAGGCTGCTTTGCTGAGTGCCAGGAACAGTGTCCTGTGGACGTTCGGTTACAATGGTTACTTTAATGAGGGCTCATGAGACAGGATCGGCGTCCCTTCTCCTTCTCCTGTTCTTCTTTTGTTCAGCACTGTTCTAGAAAAATGAATGCATGGCCTGTTATCTCATTGAATGCCATTGTAAGCAGGACTGGACAAAAACCAAGAAATAAAAAAAAAGGGCTTTGAGAAGCACGAAGACCCCAAATATATCCTCCCTCTTTTGTCAAATACAATTTGAACAGACGGCTTCTAAATTCACAGCAGATTGGAATCATATGGTACAGCAAGCACTTATTTATTGCTTTCTAAGTTCCAGACGCTGTTCTCTATGTAAACTTATTTAATCCCCAGAATAACTCGATGAGGATGTACCTCCCTGAGTTCCACTTGGCAGATCTGGAAACCGAGGCAGGTCACACAAGCAGGAAGTGGTAGAGACCAGATACTCTGGCTCCAGAGTCCATATTAATAACCAATTTTACATAAGGGAGAGGCAGGGGCATTTGTGTGTGTGTGTGTGTGTGTGTGTGTGTGTGTGTGTGTGACAAGCTTCATGACCTGGGCAAGAAGCATAATCAGACAATAAGGAAAACAACAAAAAACTAAAAAAACATAGCCTTGCCTTTACGAATTCAAGCTAATACAGATAATCCAGACAGAAGTGGCTGCTCTTCATAATGATGAATCCAGTGTGGATGTTTTAAGGGTCCCAGATGCTTCTGAGAAGCTGATGGAAACTATGAACCTTCTTTCTAGAAACGCAGAAGTGCACACACCTATGTGTTTGCAGTTAATTTTAGGGAGTTCATGCTTGGGAACCTTTCCATGACCACACATGAATATCCTGCCTCGAAATGTTGGGATAAAGCTTAAATGAAACAAATTGGACACTTACTATGGTTTTTGGAAGATAACAAATACACAATCATGAATTATTATTTTGACATCACTTTCCTAAGAAGGCAGGCTCTATGCAATAGGTTTTATAGAGAACCCATCTTTACACCATCCAACACTTAAATAAGTTTACGTTCTCCCACACCCACCTAAAGGCTATCATTTAGAAGACAGAAGAAGAAACTTTAGCTAACTTGAAGGTTAACACAATAATGAGCTCTATTTATTTTGGATCAGGTGGGAAATGGGGACTTTTGTTTTTTTTCTCTCAGCAAAATAAAGACTCAGGATTTAGTAATGGTAAAAAATAAGCCCTCAATAGCTCCATTTGCTTACCTGTGGAGATAATTCATGGCTAAATATCAAAGTTGCTGTTTAAAAGTGCCCAAGTAAGTTATTTTTTTTAAAAAAAAAATTTTGAACTCTTCGGGAGAAGAAATGATTAATATAGTTTTGTTATTGTTAACCTTCTCCAATCAAGCTGGCTCTTATCAATTACCTGGTCTGCCTGACAGATATTAGAATGTTTTCCTTCTTTTGCAACTGAGGCTTGAAGGACAACTGTAAGCTTATCCTAATTGCAAAGAAATGCACAAGGATCTCAGGGCTAACCGGTGATTAAAAAAGCCATTAGAGATAGACTAAGCAGTTCTATACTGGCAATTTTTTTTTGCATTTGCATTTTACAACCCTGTGTTAAATATGATCAAAGCTGCCCTGCACCCCAATTTTCTGCAGAATATATTTAGCGCCACTCAGCCTTAGAAAAAGTATTCTTGACCTTGCTTCATTCCTCTCTGACCTTGCTGATCTGCTGCTCTTTTCCCTGGCTGCCACACTCCCCCCCACACCATGGGGCTCTCAGCAAAATTAGGTCTCTGCTCCACCTGCCTTCCTTCCTTCCGGCAAAGGTGGCTCCGAAGTGGAGAGGTGGGCACCTAAGTGGAGACGCCTGCTACCGGGCCTCAGGTGAAAGCTCGTTAGTCATTTCTGCTTTTCGCTCCTGTCAGGCACCAGCCAGTCCCTGCTCCGGTTCCCACACTTGGGTCCTTAATCGTGTTGAATGCTGGGAAGGTGTCTGGTGGCAGTACTTGCAGTGATGGATATAGATGTGCACAGGGAGCTGGGCATGGAGCTGGTCAGTTGGGGTTCTTTTACTTCGAGAGAACTCAGGGAAACCTAGAGAAGGCAAAGTTATGAAGCAGATAGATTCCGCAGGGCTTGGTCTGGACCCCCTGCGGGGTTACTATTTTGCTCCTTGTTAAGGAGGACCTGAGTGTCTGAGAGAAAAGCGGGGAGGGCTCTGCTCTTGAGAATGAATAGTTTCTTTGTGAGGTCCAGATCTTTTGGTTTGGCCTATGAATTGTGATTTAAAAAAGAAACTGAAAAGAAAGAGAATTAAACAACCTACCACTCTCCTTGCTTTATATCTGTAAAACACTAAGTCATCAGGAAATACTTAAAAGTTTTGATTTTTTGCCCGTAAGGAGATTGCAAGCCATTGGATGAGACAAGACAAATTCAATCTAAAGCTCCCCATGAGCAAGATAGTATACAATTAAGTGACTGATACTGTGTAACAAACTACAGTTTATTATAGAAGTTCAAATATTTCTTATTCATTTGACATTTCCAAAAGAATAGTCTTTGATTAAAAAATAAATAAATCCCCTAAGTCGTCACACTGAGACACTTATGAAGCACTCTTAACCTCTATTCATTCATTTAATAATTAAGTGCATTCTTTGTGCCAGATATTCAGGATACAAATATAAATTAAGATACATTCATGTTTTGGAGGAGCTCACAGTTCCTGCAAACATTTAATTTCAGTACAATATAAATGTGGTAAAAGAAACAAAACACAAATGTGCTATGAAACACAGAGAGAGGACTTGTTATTTTACTTGAGAATCTTAAGCTTGGTAAGATGTTATTTAATGTGATCAAGAGGAAGCAGAGGTTTTTCTAGGGCAGATTTTCTCGCCTCCACACCAGTGACATTTGGACCAGATGATGCTTTGTGGAGAGAAAGAGGGGTGTACTGTCCTGTACACTGCAGGACATTTCATAGCACCCACGGCCCCTGCCCACTAGATGTCTACCCCATGTGTGACAACGGAAGATGTCTCCGAACAGACTGTCAAAACTCAGAGGGCTGGCAGGGATGGGTGGGTGGGAGGGAAGAGATCAACCAATGAACTTATATGCATATATACATAACCCATGGACACAGACAATAGAGTGGTGAAGGCCTGGGGTGGGGGGTGGGGGTAGGCTGGGAGAGATCAAGCGGGGGGGAAGGGGACATATGTAATACTTTCAACAATGAAGACTTAAAAAAGAAAGAAAAATGTCTCCTAACATTGCCAAATATCTCCTGGGAGACAAAACTGTCCCCAGGCGACAACTGATCGAGGAGATGAGTATATTCACCTTTGATAGAAAGAAAAAGCCTTAGAATGACAACTTGTGAGTTTATGTAAGAGGGTTTGAACTTACTCCACCTAGACAGCAACTGGTGATACAGTTTTCAGCTCTCAAGTCAAAGATAGTGCTGTTCATACTCTATATGTGAGAATGCAAATTAGTACAGCTTTTATAGAGAACAATTTGGCAGTATTTGTCAGATACAGCTTGACTCAGCAATTCTACTTAAGATTATTTGTTGTATGAAATAACAAAATGTTAGGGAGAGGCTTAGCTACAAAAATACAAAGCCTATTAATAGGGAGGGGTTTGTTACTTCCATAAATACTAGTAATATACTAAGCAGCTGTATTTAATAATGAGGAAACTATGTATTGATATGCAACAATCTCCAAAATATATTAAGTAAAACAACAACTAAAAAACAAACACCACAAAAACCAATGATAATGATAAAAAAAAACCTAAGATACAAAGCAGTATGTTTAATAGGTTACCATTTGTATTAAAAAGGGAAAAATGAATATCTTTTGCTTGTATACACATAAAATATCTCTGGAAGGATAAATAAGAAATTGCTCTCAGAGGAGGTGAACTGGGAGTGTGGGGGATAGGATACATGGAAGACTTTTCACTCTACATCTTTTTGTGCTTTCTGAATGTTAAACTATATGAATATATTGCTAATTCAAAAATAATAAAAATTTAAAAGCTGGAGGTCCTCACTCCGGCAAAACTGAACATGTGTGCACCTTCGAGCTCTTCTATCAATGGTGATGGATTTATGCTGGTTTCTCCTTCCACACCCTTCCCATCTGCTCTTCGCTATGCAAGGGGGTCAGCCTAGCCATTCGAGTAGTAAAAGGGAACCATGATTTTCTTATCCATCTAGGTTATCTACAAGCTAAAAGCTAGGCACTGCAATTATTTTTCAAAGTCAACAGATGAGAAATTCTTTTTAAAGTGATATCTGTTGGGCCACAAAATAGTTTACTTGAATTTCTTTTTCTTAGACTCTCTGACTCCTGTTTATCAGTTGATTTCTCCCCCCCCCTTTTCTATTCTTGGCAATTCTAGCAGTTGATCCTCATATCATACACCCCTCAACTAGTAAATCTAAGGAAAAGCCAAGCTCTATGAAATTGGGGTAAGACATCAATAAAAATGATTAAGAATCATTTATTTATTTTGTCTATATTTTGAGAATTGACTGAATGTCTAGATATAAAGTTTAAAAACATATTTTAATTGCTAGTTATCAAATCTACCCTTTCTGTCACTACCAGGCTTAACTGAATTGATCATAACACGGCAATACCATACCACTTGGTCTTGCAAGGTCAATTCTGAAGAGTTGTTGCTAATGTCATCTTTCTAAAACACACAAATATGTCCCTTATCTGAGCAAAATAATTGTTATGGTTCTCCATTACATTCTCCTTAGCATGGTCTAAAAAATGTCTTTCACTATCTGAACCATTTCTTTTTCAAGACTGGTATCCTCTCTCATTGTCATCTGCCTGATCTTGTATGTTACTGTTTTTTCTTACAACAAGCTTCAAAGAAGAATTACTGTCTTGTTTTATAGATGAGAAAACCGAGGCTCAAAGAAGTCCAGTTTGCCAAAGTTGCACATGCAAAGTGATGGAGTTGGAATTCAAAACCAGGTGAGTCTGATTCCCAAACTCTACTGCTTCCAAGAGGCCGGAAAGGGAGGTTAGAAGGAATTCATGATGTAGGCAGATAAAAGACAAGCCAGCAAGTGGGGTAAATCTGAAAAGCATTTTTGAAAGAGAATTCCTCCCTCAGCCTTTTCTGTTTACATCAACAACAAGCAATTGTCCTATCTCTCATCTCCAACAGCAGGTTTTTCTTTTTAATTGTTTTACCAACATCAGGGTGCTTCTCACATTTTGCCGTGTGCTTTGTTCTCCAGGCAGATAGCACAGTTAGGGCAAAGGCAGGAACGTGTGGGCAGAGTGAAGAGTTCAGCATGGCAGCAGGAGCTGAGCAGCAGGGGAGGGTAGAGAAATAAGGTGGAGGCATCTCACAGGGCTTCTGTAGGCTTTCGCGCAAGGGTCACTTCCGCAATGAGGTCCTTCCGGATCAAGCTACTATTAAATTGGAAGTCCTCTGACTTCACTCTCTGTCATTTCTTTTTCATAACACTAATCAGCTTCTAAAATACCAAAACATTTACCCACTTACTGTGAGTATTGCACATCGACGTCATCCCCTGCTGGAAGGCAGGCTCCCAGAGGGCAACATTTGTCTCCTTGTGCTCATTGATGTACCGGAAGTGCCTGACACTGAATGGCTCATACTAAGCTCTCAGGAAACCTGTGTTGAATATTGCCTTATTCATTTTAGCCTGCTTTCACAGTATGCCATGGTTTCTATGATTTCATTTAGCTTTTACTGATTGCATTTAAGGATAGGTTTTTCCTTGAGGACTTGTATAGGTATGGATAAGTGTAGTTCAAAATACTGAGTTATATATAAATAAGGCAGTCAGAGAAAGATCAGTATCATGATCTCCCTCATATGTGGAATCTAATGAATAAAATAAACTGATGAACAAAATAGATCCAGAAACATAGAAGCATGGAACAGACTGATGAATTTCAGAGGGAAGGCATGAGAGGGTGGGTGGGTGGGTGGGGAGAGATTAACTGGAGAACTTATGCATACTGGAGACCTGTTGCATGAAATTCATGCACGAGTAGGGTCCCTAGGTATGACCAGCGATCAGGGCCAATCTGTGGGACGACCAGTGGGGCGATTGGGGCCCCTGCTCGCACCTGCCTTGGCCTGGTGCCGTCCACTCATCTGCTCCACCATCCCACCGTGGTCCCACTCTCGTCGGGGCTCACCTCCACTGCCACCCACTGCCAGCACCACATCACTGACGCCTGCCATGTTCAGCACTGCCCCCTGGTGGTCAGCGCACATCTAACTCTCAGTAGGTTGAACTCAGGCCCATAGGGACAATTTGCATATTAGCCTTTTATTATATAGGATTATTATATAGGATACGCATAGCCCATGGACACAGACAATAGTGTGGTGAAGGCCTGGGAGGGGAGGGTTCAGGGTCGTGGGGGTCAATGGGAATACTTTCAACAATAAAGATAAATGAAAAGAAACAACAAAAACAAACAAAAAACCCTTCCAAATACTGAGTTATATTCCTACCATAAATATTCTTATATTTTCCTCAATTTAATTAAAGATTTGGTTATATTAATATATATAAATATATAAGTAAATATATATAAATAATATATAAAAATAATATATATTTATTATTATATATATAAATAATAATAGTGGCTAGGAAATTATGCTGAGACTAAAATTTCAGCTTGCTATAATTTCATATAAGGCAAAACATTAAAATGTTCCCAATAACATTTCAGCTAATGCTTATTTTCTATACTATTGTTGGACTTACCTTGCTTTCTTCCTTCCCTTTTTTCCTCTTTCTCTTCTCCCCTCCCCCCTCCCACATATTTTTGTTGGTATAGGCCTAATATCATTTATCAATATTTTATAATAGAGTATAAAGCAAGAATACAAATCAATGTCATGTTTTTGTAATATACTTTGTAGCTAAAATGATAAAATACAAAATTTTTAAGAATCTCCCCAGGTGAAGCTGACAAGCCTGCAGAGTTGAAAACCACCCTATTATATAATACCATATTCAGGTGTATTAACACAAAACACCAGATTTTTGCTTATTTAATTGGCAAAGATTAAAAATAATGTTCAACAGTTGCAAGGTTGGAGTGAAAATGGCATCCTCAGGCTTGCTTATGGGAGCACAAATCGATGAACAATTCCAGAACATTACAAATATCTATAGCCTTTGAACCAATAATTCTACTTCTGGGAATTGAGCCTAAGGAAGTAAACAAAGTAACTGGTAGGTTTGTGAACAATAAAGTTCATCATAGGGTTATACAGTAGACGCTCTCGAAATAACTTCCACCTGACTACTGAGCTTTCCATTCCCAATGGAAGATTTACTGCTGAAGCCCAGGACTTGGTGGCTGGTAGATCCCTCTCAGATGGGCCTGCCCAGTTCTGCTCCTACCACTTATGCTATATGGAGACCAAGAGTCAGTGGCTCTTGCTGAACTTGTTCATGCCAGTTGTCCTTGTTCTTGTGACCACATAATTTGACTACAACTCCATTACCTACAAAGGATGAAACAAGGGAAATGCGATGTTGTTGCTTGAAACTACATTGAATGCTTTGGTAAGACTTGACAAAGATGGGTTGCTAAAAAAAAAAAAAAATGTAGCTATTGTATTAGGAGTAAGTCAGACAGCTGTAGAAGGGGAAATAATTATAAACACTTGACAGTTTAATTCTTAATTAGGAATGCTTTGTTTCACTGTAAAAAAAACCCACACAAGCAGAAAAATATTGAGAGTCCATTATGAGTTTATGAAAGAAAGGGGATGTTAAATGTCAACCAGTGGTTCTAGTCTCAAGAAAGCATCTGCCCTGTATCAAAAGGCTAGCAAATAATGCAAATACAAATATTTTAAGTTGAAAGAAGAATCTTAGGAATATATGTATAATTTTTATAATTCCTTATTTTTTCTCTAATTTTTTTATAAATTGTATCAATGAGTTGTGATGCCATGGGCTGCAAGAAATATTTATCTGAAATAATATGTAGAGAAAATATATATGTAGAAACATATTAGAAGGAAATATACTAAAATATTGGTGAGTTAATATATGGTGGGATTATGGGTGATTTTTAAAACTTTATTCCTTTGAATTTTTAAAAACCCAGTAAACATAGTTTTATTTCAACTGTGTAAAATAGAGCAAAAACAAAACAAAACACCTAACACATAAAGAAGAGTAAGAATGGAGAAACAAGGTTCCTACCAAATTGAACCTTAGAGCCCTGAGATTTCCCATTTTATAATCCACTAGGGGCCCGGTGCATGAAATTAGTGCACTGGGGAGGGGTCCCTCAGCCCAGCCTGTCCCCTCTCACATACTGGGAGCCCTCAAGGGATGTCCTACTGATGACTTAGGCCCGCTCCCCATTGGGAGCGGACCTAAGCTGCAGTCTGGCCTCCCTTTGTGGGAGGTGACCAGGCTGATCAGGGGAAGGCGCCAGCCCCATCACCCGCTGCTGCAGCCACTGCCAGTCACCGCATCTGCCAAGGTATTTTCATCAACACAGACTCCAGTCCCTTCACCATGAAAAAATGACAACTTTCTTTAAGCATTTTCAAGATGTGTCTTTCATAGGATATGACATTTATTTCTTTATTTTTCTTTTTATCCTCACCTGAGGATATGTTTCCATTGATTTTTTCACCTTCCCTCTGATCCCAGCCTTGGCCCCTGCCCAAGCCTAAAGCCTCCGCCCCAGGCTTTAGGCTTGGGAAGGGGTTTCCCCCCGCACCCCGATCACAGGCTGGGCCCCTTCCCAAGCCTAAAGCCTCCACCCTATGGCCGGCTGGGAGTGACCTGGGTGCCGAGGAGGTTCCCGGGACCCAGGTATGTATGCAAATTAACCGCCATCTTTGTTGGGTTGATTTGCATACTCACTCTGATTGGCTGTGGGTGTAGCAGAGGTACAGTCAATTTACATGTTTCTCTATTATTAGGTAAGATGTTAAAACCTTGCATTTCCCATTGCTAAGAATATTCAGAGTGCAAAAATGGAAACGGTGTTCTTCTCTGAAGCTGCACTTTCAGATCTTGCTTTACCTTGATGCACCCTCTGAGTTTTCAGATATGATATTAGTTCTTTACATTGTCTAAACCAGTTCTGCACGTGAGTCCTAAGCATACAGTTAGACCTCACTAGATGTCTGGGAAGATATCTGGGGTTTATCCTGCCCAGCTGCGGTAGTCTTATAAGTTGCTGCTCTAGAGTACTTAACCAACTTTAGAAGGTTTGTAACCACCCCGACTTTGAGCTGTGATATGGCGCTGGTTCAATGGCATTCACATGCCTTTCCTAGGAGTTGCTTATCATTGCTCCTCATTGGTCCCTGACATACTTTCCTCCTGGGGCCACAGTCAATCTCTGGCTTCTGGTTTGAGCCATTTAGATGCTAGTCACTAAAAGCTGAGATGTTAGATTGGGTGAAACAGAAAAGCCTTAATGGCTTTGTTTAAAATTTGGGCCTTTTTGTTAGGCAGTAAGAAGCTACTAGAGGTTTGCCAACAGGCCAATGAAACAATTAGGAAGTTTACAAAAGAAGTAGATTTCAAATATCACTGACTAGCAAGGAAGAATCCATAGGTAGGGAAGAATCCTTCAGCGCTGTTAGATTAAGAATATAAAAAGAAAAGGGATATGAAAACCATGGCAGTGGTGGCTTTGGCAGCATTTAATGACTGGTGTCATGTAGGAAGCAAGGCTAGGGAAGGAATCAAGGATGATCCCAATATTTCAAATCACAGTGATTCAGAGAATGTTGGGGATGTTTCCAAAATGACTCAAAATCAGGGAACAAGGCTGAACTAGAGGATTTCTAATGGGTGGCTGTGCTAAAGGTGGCTGAATGGCATGGGCCTGGGAGCTGCAGCTACTTTTACCACTGCTAATTCCCTTTTATATAGAAACTAGAAGCCCGGTGCACGAAATTCTTGCACGGCGGGGGGTTGTCCCTCAGCCCAGCCTGTACCCTCTCCAATCTAGGACTCCTGGAGGGATGTCCGACTGCCCGTTTAGGCCCGATCCTGGTGGGATCGGGCCTAAACGGGCAGTCGGACATCCCTCTCACAATCCAGGAATGCTGGCTCCCAACTGCTTGCCTGACTGCCTTCCTGATTGCCCCTAACCGCTTCTGCCTGCCAGCCTGATCACCCTCTAACCACTCTGATGCCAGCCTGGTTGATGCTTAACTGCTCCCCTGCCAGCCTGTTTGCCCCCAACTTCCCTCCTCTGCCAGCCTGGTCACCCCTAACTGCCCTCTCCTGCAGGGTTGATCACCTCTAATTGCCCTCCCTTGCAAGCCTGGTCCCTCTCAACTGCCCTCCCTTGCAGGCCGGGTGCCTCCCAACTGCCCTCCACTGTGGGCCATCTTGTAGTGGCCATCTTGTGTCCAGATGGGGGCAGGATCTTTGACCACATGGGGGCAGTTATATTGTGTGTTGCAGTGATGATCAATCTGTATATTACTCTTTTATTAGATAAAATAGAGGCCTGGTGCACGGGTGGGGGCCAGCTGGTTTGCCCTGAAGGGTGTCCCGGATCAGGGTGGGGTTCTCTTGGGGCGTGGGGTGGCCTGAGCGAGGGGCCTGTGGTGGTTTGCAGGCTGGCCACGCCCCCTGGCAACCTAAGCGGAGGCCCTGGTATCTGGGATTTATTTTCCTTCTACAATTGAAACTTTGTAGCCTGGAGCAGAGCCAAGCCTGCTGTTCCCTCCGGGGCGGCAGCCATCTCTGTGGCAGTTAATTCACCTTCTACAGTTGAAACTTTGTTGCCTTAAGCGGGTGGGCCCGGCCAGGGTGTGCTTTAAAGCTTTGCTTCCCCTGTTGCCGCCAGCAACCCTGGCCTGCTCTCTCAAGCTCCATTCTGTTGCCATTTGTTTGAATTTGTTTACCTTCTATAATTGAAACTTTGTAGCTTGAGTGGAGGCTTAGGCCTGCAACGGCTAGGGAAAGCTTGGCTTCCTCTGTTACCTGGGAAACCTTGCTCTCTGTGGCTGTAGCCATCTTGGATTGGGGTTAATTTGCATACTCGCCCTGATTGGCTGGCGGGCGTGGCTTGGCTGGTGGGCGTGGCTTATGTAGCGGAGTGATGGTTAATTTGCATATTACCATTTTATTAGAGAAGATTCTGGAGCCACTACTAAGGATCATACATGGTGAAAGATAGGGAATAGCGTGCCTACAACCAGTAGTGTGCCGGAGCTGGCTCACACAGCTGATTGTGATCTTCCAACTCCATAATCAGTAACATCATATAAGTAACTTGCAATTGGCCTTGGTGGGAATATTTACACCACAGAAATTGGCAAGCTCAGATGTTGTTCTCCCAGAGAGTCAGTTTTTAAATATTTATACCTCTTTTGAAAAATTGGCTATTAATGTAAGAAAAATAGTGAAGTTGTTTAAGTCCTTAAATGATCGTAAGGTAAAGTTTCCAGTGGTTCTCAACCTTTCTAATGCTGCGACCCTTTAATACAGTTCCTCATGTTGTGGTGACCCCCAACCATAAAATTACTTTTGTTGCTACTTCATAACTGTAATTTTGCTACTGTTATGAATCGTAATGTAAATATCTATGTTTTCCGATGGTCTTAGGCGACCCTGCTAGAAAGTTTGTAACCACCCCGACTTTGAGCAACGAAAATAATTTTATGGTTGGGGGGTCACCACAACATGAGGAACTGTATTAAAGGGTCATGGCATTAGAAAGGTTGAGAACCACTGAGTTAAAAGGAGAAAAAGGAAAAGCACATATGATTTTGAGGTCTGCTTGATATATATACATGGCCATCAAGGTTCACGAAAAATGTAATGGCAGGATTTATTCCCACCCTGAAGGGATCTCTAAAAATTTCTAGGTTAGTCACTGGTTCCTTGAGGGAAACATTTCTTCTGATTTTCAAAACAATATTGCATACTCTGGTACAGATTACATTTTTCAAAGATGACAGTTGTAAGTGGTTCTTGCTTCTCATTTCTCCTGTTATAATAGTTCTGTTGGATTTCCTCTACAAATTAGATTAGCACTTCAACTAAACGACTTTTTTTCCAGGCTAGTGTGCTGAATGTGTGGAGCAGTTATTAAAGAGCTAGAAAGCACCTCAATAGTACATCACTCATCTTCTCTTTCAGGGCACCTTTCTAGAACTAGGTCTGTGTTAAAATGTCTAACCCCACCCCACAACAACCCCATCTGCCTGGTCTTTCTCCTTTTTCCTCCAAAAGGCTAGTGTGGTTCGTATTCATTCTTTTCATAATGAATCCTCTCTAGGCTTACTATCCAAACGGTGAAATATATTTCAAAATTGTTAACCAGAGCAGGCAGGATACAAGAGGATGATTATGCCTAAATAACATTTTGGTCAGATTAAGGTTAAGATACCCATTATTTAGGGCCATATTCTCCCATAGAGGACAAAATGCAGTTCTTCAAGCCTATTCCAGTGTTGGGAAAAACAAAATACTGTAGATTATTTAATGGGGATTCTCATTTTATCCTCAAGAAAATTATTAGGCATTACAGGAGAATCCAGTCTCTCATTATGTAGCTTAATATATAATTGGTGCTCAAAAACGTTTGCAGAAAGACAGGAGTATTTTTCTGTAGTAGAAGAGTGCCATTGTACCCAGCCTTAAATCAAATAGTTGAGCAAGTAAGGAATGAATGTCCCTTTCATTTAAAATTTATTTTAGAAATGTTGGATTAATTTACTAAATAGCATGTAAATCTTGCACATTCATTCACTGAGTTTGAGTAACTTCAATTCTCATTTAGGTAGAAAATATTTCACAACATGTGTGGATTAATTACCATTTTAAAGTCACTGAAACAGAATACAAAGTCACAAAAAAACGTATAAAGGAAGTGAGGGGAGAAATGTGGTAACTTTATTTACCATAAAACAGATAAAAGGAGTGAGAAAAACAGAGACGAAGGGCTCCCATTTATCTGGCAGTGGTCGCACAGCCTCTCCGGGATGGAGGATTAACACTGATGACTCTGAGGTCCACATAAAATCCAGTTATTAAGTGTCTTCCTGTCATTTACTTTTATGTTAAGAAAACAAAGGTCAGTTACCTAGAATCAAATTAACTTATAAAAGTTGCCAAACACAGTACCTCACTGAGTCTGGAAACAGCAATGGGTCACTTCTTTCTTATTATTTCAAATATGGTTTTCCTATGTGTATGGTACCATATTTGGCACTTATACTTTTATGTTTGCTATGGCACCTCTCCTATAAATTTCATGCGTCAAAATACACATAGGAGAAACAATAATCACATATATTGCTAAGGGCCACGTGAATGAAAGAAGACAAGAAGTACAAAGTAGAAGTTGGAATTTGATACAGCCAAAAAGGATGAGTATGCATTATAGAAGTAGCAACTGAGGGAGAGGACAAACATTTCAGAGGCTACAATGCTTAGGAATGGGTCAGGCTGTGAATCAGAAGGCTTTGACTAATATTACAAATATAGTATTTTAGACTAAGGAAAATTAAGTAGTGTCTTGAAGAGGGTATACTGCATCGTATAGGTCAGTGGTCGGCAAACTCATTAGTCAACAGAGCCAAATATCAACAGGACAACGATTGAAATTTCTTTTGAGAGCCAAATTTTTTAAACTTAATACTTCTTCTAATACCACTTCTTCAAAATAGACTCGCCCAGGCCGTGGTATTTTGTGGAAGAGCCACACTCAAGGGGCCAAAGAGCCGCATGTGGCTTGCGAGCCGCAGTTTGCCGACCACTGATATAGGTTAATGATGTGTTATGATGTAGAAACATTTTATTGAGCACTTACTAAGCTCTACATGTTCTTATGTCCTAGGATTTCATATACATTATCTTATTTAAAACCCAGAATAACTCTATGGGGTAATACTCATTTAACTCACATTTCATAGTTGATAAAACAGGAGCTCAGAAAATTTCATTTGCCTAAACTCAATAACTAATAATAAAGTTGACTTCAAAATCTTTCTGTTTGGGAAGGGCTAGGATAGAAATGAAATGCACAGGATAGGAATGGCAGCATCAAAGACCAGCTGGCAGTACATGAGACATATGGGTTATATAGGGAGAGCAAAGTAACAGAGATGGACAGGTGGTTAAAGTAATAGTCTGGACAAGCAGTGAGAAGGGCAGTAGAAAGAGAAAGATATGGATGCAATATATTTTTTGATAAAAGAATTACTAGAACGTGGATTCTAACTGGTTAGGGAAGATGATGGAGAAAACAAAGTCTATATCTTGGTGAGAAGGCTGTAAAAGTTAGGTTTCTAACAAAAGACTATGGGAGGTGGGTAGAAAGGGGGAGGCATAGTCACGGATGGCAAGTGCTGGTTTCAGTTATTGCGATGGGTCACAGTGTACCATACCACACACACCTCGGCTAATCCCATAAGGAATTTCCATTGGGAGTTTCAAGGTTACTCATACCATTATGGCAATCATGATTATCATAGCACTTTTATCATATTAAAGTTTATGAAAATAAAATTTTCTTTTCACATTCTCATCTGCTCTTTGGGTATTCAACTCAAACTTCCATTTCCCCCAATTTTGTTGGTATTTTTCTGATGTGATGTTTCTAATTGTTTTAAACAATTATGATTCATGGGATTTTAGCTTCAATGAAATATTTAAGATATCACAAATTTTCTCTGTCAATATAATATCGAAACCAGTGAATTTCAAGCACTTTGGACACAATTCAGTGTATAAAAATTGTAACCAAGTACACACCATTCATATCCAACTGTTTATCTAGTCCACTAAAATAAAATGTTACTAAAACAATACTTATCCCCTGATACTTTCTATTCCATTTAATTCCATTTTAAAATGGTGACTGAAATCCACCAAATTAATAACCATAGTGACTCACAGATTGAAAAACAGGGAGCTTGCCTCGGAGCTCCATATATGAGGTAACCATGTATTCACCTTCGGTCTTCTGGTGCTCAGTATAGACTCTAGCACATGGAGCTTTGGAAATGTTGAAAACAAGAAAGCGGGAGAAAATCACATCTTTTGATAAATCATTTATTTTTCTTAATTTAAAAATGATTCAGTAAAATCATCATGTAGCAATCTATGAGTTTTTACCATCTATCAATTTAGTGAATTTGTTCCCAAGTCCCAAATTTAAGTTGATGGATAATTCCCATTGTAGCATTAATCCAATAATCACTATAAATTGGGATTTAAATCTCCAGAAAGTCATATTCATATCTAATCAGAATATTACAGTGATTTAGAGAATTTTAGCAAGTTGCGAGAAAAATTAATTGAGAGTAAAATAGACTTATAGCAACAGAGCTATAATGGTCAGAATATATATTAATTTTAAAAAATGAGACTAATAATTATAGAAGCACTTTTTAAAACAAACTCTCCATTCTTTTTGCATATTAAGATGAAGCATGTTTTATTTTAATTTTACTTATTTTTAAATAATGTTTTTATTGATTTTTAGAGAGAGAGAGAGGAAGGCAGAGGGAGAGAGAAACATCGATGTGAGACACATCGATTGTGATGCTTAACCAACTGAGCCACACTGGCCAGGACAATGTATATTTACTTTTGCTTGTTGATGCTGCTCTTCTTACTAAGGTGTGGGATAACAGCTAGGAAGGTGATTGTCTACTTCAGAAGTTCTTCAAGCATAGTCTGGGGGGGGGGTCTCTTTCTGAGGGTCTATGAGGTCCTAACAGCACTAAGAAGTTACTTGCCTTTTTGGCTATGTTGATATTTGCACTTTGGCACCAGAGGATTAATTGTTTGATGGTAATCATGCTCAATTTCATAGTGTCCTTGAAGACATCTCCAAAGGGAAATGTGCAGGAACGTGGCATGAGGCAGTAGGAAGAACAGTGCTACTTAGAAGATCCAAAGCTTGAAGTTTTAGAGCCTCAGTATCTTCTTATGGCAAACGAGAGGCTTGGCCTAGATTAGTGGATCCCAAACTTAGCTGGGCATCAGAATTATCTGGGAAGCTTTAACGAAGTTACACATTATTATTGTGCTTCCCTCTTCCCAGCTCTATTGAATCAATCTGTGTTAATTAGGAATGGCTCCATATAAAAGCCAGCCAAGAAGGAGGGGGTATTTACATCCTATTATGAAATATCATGTGATCTTGGTGAGCCTTTTGCCTGGATAATAGGCCATCTCAGCTGCTAAAGGGACTTCTACTCACAGGGCCAAAATTTTCTTGAGAAAACTATTCTGGCTCTGCTCCAAAATGTTCTGGACCATAAAGCATGGCTGCAAACACATCTTAAAGAGGGTATTATCAACACCCACTGCAGACATAATCTCAATAAAACACACACGGAGAATCTAACATCATGCAGCTACTTGATGATCACAGCCCCAGGTAACTTAGTGAGTTGGCTTCCTGTGGTAAGGAGCCCTTGAAGGAACACCTGGCAAGCAATCCAGACCAGCACTCCCTTAACACCCAACCACGGGCACCATGCTGGTTGCCTGGATGGGAATTGGAGAGTGGGCAGTGGGTCAGGAAACAGAGATGTAAGGATCTGGGGTGGGCAACAGCTCATGAGGAATCAAAGTCAGGTATTTATAGGACCAGGCAGGGACTGGGACCTCCTGAGCTGATGTTATGAGCTAGGGAAGGGGGAGGGTAAAAAGGTGCTACTCTTGTCCCTAGTTATATCTCTCCCAATTCCCTCTCTTTCCAGGGCTGCTCTCCTTCCTGATCACCTTTCACAGCTAATTAGATCAGTATTGAGACGGGAGAGTGAAGACCAGCTGGCTGACCTGGGAAAAGTCAATTACTGACAGATAAATGAAGCGGGTATGGATGGCTGGGGTTGGCATCGAATACAACCACTGAAGCAGGACAGGCATAGGAGCTACAGATGTGGCCAGGGGAGCTTCACTATTTTTGGCAAGTACTGTGTCCTGGTGACTTCTACATTTTCCAGTAAGGGGCAAGGCAAGCGCTGTGTGCATATGTGTGTGTGTGTGTGTGTGTGTGGGTGGGTGGTGCAGTGGCCGGTGTGTGCATCCACACATGGGGGTGGGGTGGGGTGGAAGGCACTAACTTAAGTAAAGCAGTGTCTTTGAGAAGACAGATCAAATATAAGACAGGGTTGACCTTGTGATCTGCAACAGAACAAAAGCTGAATATCTAATTTAAATTGTTTTACCAATGATGTCTATATTTTGCTATTCAAGATAGTCTAATCTATACCAATAAAAGGGTAATATTCTAATTAGACTGGGCAGACCAGATGTCTTCTGGACATTATTCCGCTCATCCTTCCTGACAAAGCCAGGCGCATGACCAGCCTGCAAACCACCCGAGGTCCCTTGCTCATGTCCCTTGCCCAGGCCAGCCCCGCCCCCCAGTGGGGACCCCCCACCCCGATTGGGGGCAGGGCCAGCCTGCAAACCTTGTGGCCCCTTGCCCCAGGTGGCCCTGCCCCTCAGCAGGGACCCCCATCCTGATCCGGGGCCCCTTTCAGGGCAGGCCAGCTGGCTTCTTCCCACCCCCCCCCCCCCCCCCCAGTGCACCAGGCCTCTATCCTATATAATAAAAAGGGTAATATGCAAATTGACCCTAATGGCAGAACAACCAGAATGACTGCTGGACCAGTCACTATGAGGCGCACTGACCACCTCTTGGTCCCTTTCCCCAGCAGACAGGCTCGGATCGCCTGAAAGCCACCCACGGCGGGGGCGGGGCTGGCGAGTGGGCGGGAACAGCCTACTTCTCGGTCCCTTCCCCTGGCTGTCAGGCACCGATCACCTGACAGCGAACGGGGAACCGGTGCTGGGTGGTGGCGGGGGGCGGGGCTGGCTGCGAGCAGCTGGGGAAGATGGCCCTGATTGCAGGCCAGGCCTAGGGACCATACCCATGCACGAATTTCATGTGCTGGGCCTCTAGTCAATAATAAAATAATAGCATCCTGCCTAGAGCCAGCAGCCACTCAATGCTAGACAGAATTAACACATTCTTTGACCTTAGGTTTAGTTGAGTATTTTAGAATCTGTAGAAAAATAGAAATAAAAACAGAGGCAAGAGACAAAAAGATAGTTTTCCTCTTCCTTCTTCAGAATGACTCCCTGACAGTTGGATAAGATTTGCTCTGGCAGGTCTGTGCCCTGGCAACACAATAATAAATTGCATCCATTCTTGGAGGAGGAGCAGAATGCCAATCTCCTGCCTCCTCACTCATTTCCTACCAGCCCAGCACAGAGCGGCAGGAAAAATGATTGAGCAACCCCTTTCTCGGTTGTTCTTTATTCCTTCCTTAGTGAAACAGACCTTTGTGTGTCTCCTGTCCACGTCACCAGTAATGACGAACTGTAGCATCGTCACTGTAATGCAATCTGGGATCCTAATCAGACTGGTTAATATTTGCTGACACATTTCATAAAGAAAAACAAAACCCCAATCTGCCTCTCTGATCTTAACAGTGGCTCACTTTTATGTGGAGCTCTCCGGTCCATAATGAATAATGTCTACAGTTGAGCCAGGCCAGGCAGAGTATTTTCAGAGAAGATTCTGAGAGCTTAACCTGCCTGAAAAGAATTGCATTCCAGGAAATTCTTGCTTAAATTAGTAGGAAAGAGATAAACAGTCTGACCTGTTTTGGAGCTCAGAGCTATTTTGTCTTTCTGCCTCACAGCAAATAAGTATCAGGTATTTTTTAATACTAAAAAAACCTTTGAATATACCATTCATTCTTTCACAAAATTCATTGATCACTTTCTGTGTACCAGGTATGATCATGAATAATTGTATTTTATACAACTTCTCATGTTTTTGTTTATTCTACTGATGATCTCTATATTGATCTTTAGATTCCTTTTGGAATATTTATTTTAATTAGATTATTATAGCTTTTGCTAATGATATTATAATTCATATTTTAATGCGATCTATTCTTAATTATAGATCCCTTTCATTAATTATTATAGCACTAGTCACTTCCATTATTACCTAGAATTTTTATTTCCCTTAATTGTTTATATATGCAGAAAGATGATCTGAAAAAGATAATCAGCAATTGGTTTCTTTTAAACATTTTATACAATAGAAATATACATACATTTTTTTAAATATTATATCCTTTTTATAAGAACACTAGTAGCCTTGCGCATGAATCTGTGTGCCAGTATGTCACTGCCACCCTCCTATAGCTCTCTGCCCGCTGCCCTGCCCTCCTGTAGCTCCCCCTGCACGCTCCCCTCATAGCTTGCTGCCCTGCCCCCTCCTGTAGCTCTCAGCTGCCCGCTTGTAGTTCGCTGCCCAACCCTCCTGCAGATCCGTGATCTGGTTGTTACACAGTTGGTCGTTACGCCTCGTGGCGTAACGGATAATTAGCATATTCCTCTCTTATTATATAGGATATGAAAAAGGAAGGATGGGCCATGGTGACCCATGAAGAGAGGGATAGAAGTGAGGTAGAAGAATGAAGAGAAATTATTATTAAATTCACTAAACAAGACAGGGTCCTTTACAGACCAGCACTCATAAGCTAAAATCAGTTGAGA
The DNA here is from genome assembly GCF_951640355.1 of Cnephaeus nilssonii. Taxonomy (NCBI): domain Eukaryota; kingdom Metazoa; phylum Chordata; class Mammalia; order Chiroptera; family Vespertilionidae; genus Cnephaeus; species Cnephaeus nilssonii. The sequence goes on along the minus strand of NC_137072.1, from coordinate 59,781,628 downwards.
AGTATGATTACTTCAACCACCAACAATAAGTATAATTAAATTTTAGAATACAAAAAATTTAAAGAAAAAAATTAAAAAATCCTAATCTCACCATCCCAAAACACTACTAATCTTTGTTTAAAAATTAAGACTTTTTAAAGATCAGTTTAAGGTTCATAGCAAAATTCAAGGGAAGGAATAGAGTTTCCCATACACCCCTCTCTCACACATGCATGGCCTCCCCCACTATCAACATCCCACTACCATTTGTTACAAGTGAACCTAAACCGACTCATCATAATAACCTAATGTCTATAGTGTACATTAGGCTTCATTCTCAGTGTTGTTCCTCTCTGGGTTTGGACAAATGTATAAATGACAAGTAACCATCATTACAGCATTATACAGATGCCCTAGATCCTTTGTGCTTTACCTATTCATCCCTCTCCCCATCCCACCCCTCAACTCTTGGAAAACACTGATCTTTTTACTATCTCCATAGTTTTGGCTTTTCCAGAAGGTCATATATTTGGAATCATACAGCCTGTAGCCCTTTTAGATTAGCTTCTTTCACTTAGTAATATGCATTTAAGGTTTCTCCATGTCTTTTAATTTCTTCTCAGCACTGAGTAATATTCCATTGTCTCAGTGTGCCCTAGTTTATTTATCCATTTACCCACTAAAGGGTATCTTGGTTGCTTCTGTATTTTGGTAATTGTGAATAAAGTTGCTATAAATATCTACGTGCAGGTTTTTGTGTGGATATAAGTTTTTACCTCCTTTGGGTAAATACAAAGCAGCACAACTGTTCAATCACATGGTAAGAGTCTGCCAAAGTGGCTGTACCATTTTGCATTCCTACAAGCAATACATCAGAGTTCCTGTTGTTCCACACTTGCCAGCATTTGGTGTTATGATTGTTTTGGATTTTAGCCATTCTAACTGGCATATAATGATGTATCATTGTTTTAATTTGCATTTTCCTTATGAGATATGATGTGAAGCATATTCTCATACGCTTATTTGCTATCTGTATACCTTCTTTGGTGAAGTATCTGTTAAGGTCTTTGGGCCATTTTTTAAAAATTGGTTTGCTTGTTTTCATAGTGTTGAGAGTTTTTTGTATACTATGAATAACAGCCTTTTATTAGATATGTCTTTTGCAAATATTTTTCTCCTAGTCCGTGGCTTGTCTTCAAATTCTCTTGAAAGCCCAAGTTTTTAATTTTAATGAAGTCGAGCTTATTGATTCTTTACTTGATGGATTATGTCTTTGGTGTTGTATCTAAAAGATCCTTGTCATACCACAGGTCATCTAGGTTTTCTTCTATCTTATCTTCTGGGAGTTTTATAGTTTTGCATTTTATATTTAGGTCTATATTGCATTTTTAATTAATTTTTGTGAAATGTGTAAGGTCAGTGTCTAAATTGTTGTTGTTTTTTTGGCATGTGGATGTCCAGTTGTTCCAGCACTATTTGTTGAAAATACTATCTTTGCTTCCTTGCATTGCCTCTGCTCTTTTGTCAAAGATCAGTTGACTGTACTTATGTGGGCCTATTTCCAGACTCTGATGACATATAAATTTTCCATTGATCTATTTGTCTTTTCTTTCACCAATATAAGACTCTTGAGTATTGTAGCTTTATAATAAGTCTTGAACTCTTGAACTTGAGTAGCATCAATCGTCCAACTTTGTTGTCCTTCAATATTGTGTTGGTTGGAATCTGTTGATACCCACAGAATAACTTGCTGGGATTTTGATTGGGATTGTATTGTGTCTATAGATAAAGTTGGGATGAACTTTGGGTCTTGACAATATTGACAATGTTGAGTCTTCCTATCCATGAATATGGAATATCTCTCCATTTATTTAGTTTTTTTGATGTAGTCTGTAATTGACTGAAATGTTGTCATGTGACAAATGACTATATGTAGGCACTGTTACAAGTCACATTTTACCAATATGGAAACCAAGAACACGGAAGTTAACTAACTTGCTCCAGATTGCACAGTTAGTATGTGTCCAAACCTGAATTTGAACCCAAGTTTTGTGGTTCCAGAATCTAAGGTACCACAGCCAAGAATATGGGTTGCCATAGAATTGAGGGGTAGGTTATAGAAGCAGGGCATAGAAAAGAACTGCCACTGGGATAAATTAACTCTAATAACCCCACCCCATTCTGAAACCCCAGTATCAGTTAAAGTCTCCAGATTCAATATCTTGGGAGAGAGGCTCAGTTGGCCCTTGCCTAGGTGAGGGCAGGACACCTTGACTGAGAATTCTACTAAGGCTGCACACCAAGGGGAAGAATCAGTTTTCCAAGAGGAGATAAATGTGCTGTTGTAAAAGGAAGGGGAATGAAAATGGAAAGGGTGGGCAACAAAAACAATGTCCATTACATAAAGCATGAAGAACATATGTTTTTTCTTTATTGATTAAGGTATTACATATGTGTCCTTATTTTTATCCATATTAAAAAAAGTTCACAATGGCAACTGTGTGAAAAATCCCTTAACTGCCTTAAGAATATGTTCTCAGTGGACTCCTTTATTTGGAAGAAGTGTCCCTACTTCTTTCCCCGCTCCTATACCCTACCCCAAGGCCACTATGTAGAGCCCAAGTTTCCCACTTGAGTTGGCTCACAGCATGCTCTAACCTCTCATCACGTAGCTATTGGTTCCTATATATCTCTGATTTGCCTCACAATCCAACTTCCTAGAAAGACAGTCTATATTCCCTACACCCCTTCTTTCTTGCACAGTCACTCCCAAATCTATTATCACCTTGTTTCTTCCTCTGTCCTTCCTGCCATTCTATTAACTGCCCTTGCTAAAGTCATCGATGATTGGATTTTGCCAAAACAAATGAAGTCATGCATTGCATAACGGCATTTTAGTCAACAATGAACCACATATACAACAGTAAGTCCATAAGATTATAATGGAGCTGAAAAGTTCCTACTGCCTAGTCATAGCCATCAAAATGTCACAGCACAATGCATTACTCACGTGTTTGTGGTAATGGTGTAAACAAACCTACTGTGCTGTCAGTTGTATAAAAGGATAGTACATTAATTCTGTACACTACATATAATGATAAATGACTATGTTAATGTTTTATGTATTTACTATACTATACTTTAAATAGTTACATTAGAGTGTACTTTTTCTACTTTTTAAAAAAGATTACTGTAAAACGGTATGCCATTTTATGCTGGCAGGAGCCTTATACATCTTGTGTTTACTTGCATCTCTTGATTGCATCATTTTCTTTCACGGTTGATTTAAACTCGTGTTGTATTGTTCATCATGGCCCCTAAGTATACAAAATTAACTGCTAATGTTGCCAGTAAGTGGATAAATTGGGTATTTAACCTGGAAATGAAATTAACAGTGATTAGGACTACAAAATTGGAAAATCAGTGATGGTTATTGCTTGTCTGTCAAACATGTCCCATTTCACCATAGCTTTGATCTTGTAGAACGAGAACGAAGTGATAGAGGCTGTTAAAGGATCTACTTCATTGAAGGCAACAAGAATAATAAAAATTCGAGAAGGGGCTATGTGAGATGTGGAGAAACTTCTAATGGCCTGGATTGAAGACCAGACACAGAAGTTTATCTCTCTTAGCACCATGATGATCATAGTCAAAGCAAAAGTTTGTTTGCACTGTTAAAAGACTGCGTTCAGTTATGACATTAAATTTACTGCTAGCTCTGGGTGATTTAAATTATTCCCAGAATCGTTATTCATTACATAAAGTGAAAGTGAGTTTTGAGTCCGCAAGTGCTGATGTGAAGGCAGCTGAAGAATTTTAGAAAACTCTAGATAAGTTGATTATGGAGGAAAATTACTTGCCATGGCAAATGTTCAATATGGATGAGACCTCTCTATTCTGGAAACGGATGCCTGGAAGGGCTTTCACCCATAACGAGACCAAGTCAGTGCTAGATTTCAAGGCATTTAAGAACAGAATAAGTCGTGCGTGGGGGCAATGTTGCAGGCTACAAATGGAAAACCTAGTGATCTGGCACCGTGAGAACCCCAGGGTCTTCCAGCATTCCATTAAGCCAGTATACTACAGAAGCAATAAGAAGTCATGGGTGACTCAGCTCCTCTTCCAAGATGCCCTCCTCAATGGCTATGCCAGTGAAATGGAGAAGTACTGTTTGGTGAACAACATACCTTTCAATATTTTGCTTATTGTTGATAATGCTTCCGGAAATCCTCTTTTTATGGGTGATCTTTATCCCAACATCAAAGTGGTTTTTCTCCCTCCAGATACCACCTATTTGAACCAATGGATCAAGGAGCTATATCAACTTTTAAGGCCTACAACATGAGGAGGACCTTTGCCAAGCTATCGTTGCAACCAAGGAGGACACCCAGAGGGCTCTGATGGAATTCTGAAAAGATTACAATAACTATGTCTGCTCAGGAACCTTGCTAAGGCTTTGGGTGATGTTGCCAAGGAGTGCAGGAATGGCAACTGGAAGATACTCAAGAGGTTTGTCTATAACTACAAAGGATTTGCAGAGAATGAGGAGTTTGCAAAAATCAACAAGGCTGTGTTTAAGATGGCAAACAACTTTAACCTAGGGGTGGATGAGGATGAAGTTGATGAGCTCCTACAGGTGGTTTCTGAGGATTTGACTAATGAGGAGTTGCTGGACCTGGAATAAGAATGCGTAACTGAAGAAGAGGCAGGAGAAGCTAAAGAAGAACTCCCCCCTAGAAAATGTACAGCTAAGGGGTTAGCAGAAGCTTTTGCAGACCTCAAAAAGCTCCTTAAAAGTTTAAAAACATAAGCTGAAATTTTTTCATGAATAGAGAAAAATGTTCATAGTTTATTATCTGCTTATAAACAAATCTAAAATGAAAAACAAAACAAAACAAAACACACAAACCAAGCAAGGCACCATGGACACAGTTCTGAAGAGTGACACCTCCTCAAGAAGAGCCTCAGGCAGGTCCTCCAGGAAGTGTTCCAGAAGCAGACACTGCTATTGTAGGAGAAGACAGCACCAGTGTGTTCCTGCTCCCGAAGCCCTTCCCTGGGACAAGAGCAGAGGTGGAAGGGAGTGGTATTGATCATTCTGACCCTGTGTAGGCAGGCCTAGGCTAATGTGTGTGTTTGTGTCTTAGTTGTTTTTTTTTGTATGTTTTTTTAAAATTTTTAACTTTTTTATTGATTAAGGTATTACATATGTGTCCTTATCCCCCCCATGTGTCTTAGTTTTAATAAAAATGTTTAAAAAGTAAATATATATATATGTGTATATATATATGTATATATATATATATACATATATATACACACACACACACACACACATATATATAAATGGTTATAGAATAAGGATGTCAAAAAGAAAATATTTTTGTACAGCTAAGTGAGTTCTAAGCTAAATGTCATTAAAAGAGTTAAAACAATTAAAAAGTTTATAAAGTAAAAAGTTATAGTAAGCTAAGTTTAATTTATTATTAAAGAAAAATATTTTTTATAAATTTGGTGTAGCCTAAGTGTACAGTGTTTATAAAGTCTACAGTAGTGCACGTCATGTCCTAGGTCTTTGCATTCACTCACCACTCACTCACTGACTCATCCAGAGCAACTTCCAGTCCTGCAAGCTCTATTCATAGCAAGTGCCCTGTCTTTTATACTGTATTGTTACGGTAACTTTTCTATGATTAGGTATGCTTAGGTAAACAAATATTTACCATTTTGTTACAATTACCTACAGTATTCATACAGTAGTATACTATAGCATTTTGTAGCCTAGGTGTGTAGTAGGCTATACCAGACGCTTATGTAAGTACTCTCTGTAATGTTCTATAACAATAAAATCATCCTATTTCTCAGACCATATCCCCATTGTGAAGTGATACTAGTACATGATTGTAAACACTTTCCTCTTCTCATATTTGTTGACTTTTCTCCAGCATTGGACATTCTGAGCACTCTGTCTTTGGGGAAGTTCTCTTATCTCTGATGTGCTCTCGCTTGGTTTTCCTCTTTTCTCAACAACAGTCTCCTCCTTATCGCCCTATTTTGGTTCTTTTCCCTCAGATCATTTCCTGAACGTTGGCATTTCCCAGACTTGTTCCTCTCACTTTATACTCATCCTGGGGAATACAATTACGTATACATCGTGAATTTGAAATCCATCTCCAGCCAGAACTGTCTATCAATCTTCAAAATAGCAGCTTCCCATTGATGTGTTAGTGATACCTCACATTAAATATGTCCAAAAACTCATCCACTTACCTCTAAACATGTCCTTTCTATGCAATCTCAGAGCCTGTCACCTCCATACCCTCACATAAGCCAGAAACCTCAAAGCCACTCTTTCCTCTCTCTTCTAATTCCTAATATCTAACTACCAAGTCTTATACATCTTTCCTTTTTATTTTTTATCTTTTTATTTTTGTTAATCCTCACCTGAGGATATTTTTCCATTGATCTTTTAGAGAGTGGAAGAGAGAGGGAAAGGCAGAGAGAAACATTGATGTGAGAGAAACACATCGATTGGTTGCCTCCTGTACGTGCCCCAACCAGGGCCCAGGCCAGGGAGAAGCCTGCAACCAAGGTACGTGCCTTTGATCAGAATCAAACCCGGGACCCTTTGGTCCACAGACCGAGGCTCTATTCACTGAGCCAATCCGGCTAGGGCTACATCTTTCCTTTTTAATATCTCCATCTACCACCTCCTCTCTAGTCTTCCTACTGCTGATATAATATGGGTACTTACCATTTCTTGCCATAATTATTTCAAGAACGTCCTATATAATCTCTCTGCCTCCAATCTGTACCTTCTTCAATTCTCCACACTGCTGTTGGAGGGTTTTCTAAAATGCAAATATGATCATGGAACTCTCAGAATCAAAATCCTTCAGTAACACCCACAGATTTCCTGAGGAAGCTCAAATTCCTGAGCTTGGCACCCAAGCTCTTTGTGATGAGGCTCCTGTTACCTCTTAAGCCTCCTTAACATTTTTGGATCCCCATTGCCTCTCAATCCAACCACTGAGAAGGACCTGTGGTTGATCCACCTTCATCCAGGACGCTTCCTGTTCCTTGAATGCCCTCTCTACTGGTTATATACTGTTCCCTAAAATTCAGGCCCATCCAGAACCTGTGAATGTGTGAGCTTAACTGCAAATAGGGTCTTTGTAGATATAATCAAGTGCAGATTGGGTTAGGGTGGGCCCTACATTCAATATGACTGGTATAAGAAGAGAAAAATTTAGACACAGACACAGACAGGGGAAAAGGTCCTGTGAAGACAGAAGCAGAGACTGGAGTGACGCATCTACAAACCAAGGAACACCAAGGGTTGCTGGCAGCCATCCAAAGCTAGGAGAAGGACATGGACCAGATTCTCCCTCAGAGCCCCTGGAAGAAACCAACCCTGCCAACACCTTGATCTTAAACTTCCAGCCTACAGAACAATGAGAAAATAAATTATTGTTGTGGTAAGCCACCCAGTTTGTGTATTTTGTTATGGCAGATCTAGGAAACTAATGTACCCTTTCTCTCTTTATTCCCTTGCTAACCTCAATGCAGCTCATCATCTCCTCTGGGAAACCTTCCTTATGCTTTTCCACTCCCATGCCTTGCCTTTCCTAACGCCTAATTCAGATGCCTCTTCCACTCTGACTCTGCATATCTCTATTATAATGCATCGCGATGCTGTCATCATTGTTTTTTCTTTGTTAGACGGTAAGCTTCAAGATAGTAGAATGAGTGCCTACCTGGCAACCCCAGTATCCTGCACAAAAATGGCAAGAAAAAAAAAGATGTGCAGTTAACATTTGGTGAATGTTAACATTCCTCAAAAGGAGTGTGATTTTTATTTCCTTCAAATGGAGTATTGCAAATCATCAAGTAGAGTGGGTATAAGTTAATGGGAAAATAAGATCTCACATTAGACCAATAATGCGCAAGGCATTGCCAACAAAATTACTTTAACATAAAAGATGTTTCCATTACTGAAGTTCATTTTATTCACCAGCAATGAAGAGAATTGTGTTCATGTTATTTCAAATTATGAACTGTTTGCTTTGTATTTTTTTTTACTGCTTTGACTAGCAGTTTATAACAGAAGTAAATATTATATGAATCTCTAAGTAATAAAATATACCACATAAAATAACTGGAAGTCAGGAAAGTTTACATCATGGCTTGTTAACCTGACCATGGAGCAACTGTGATTTCTCACTTGCTTTAGTGGTCTGAATCCTTTATACACCCACAGGTTTATAAGAGCTCATTAAAAAAGGATCAATCCTAAGTGTGTAGAATGTTAGCCTGAGAAGTCACTTGTCAGAAGTATCAGCACTTTACTCACTAGAAATGATCTCCTCATGGCCTGAAGTGGCTTAGTGGGCTAGTTCCATGTTGTTATCATGGGAATTATGAATCCGTCTCAGAGTTTATGTAAAGTCCTCCCAAGTCCTTGAAAATTCACCTAATAAAGATATAACAAGCTGGACTTGTTTACTTTTAAGAATTCATTAATCTGATTATTTACCACACATGCAACTATATTACCCTCAGATGGTAATGGGGGATATTTTTTCTAATAGTGATAAGAACATCATCTACATATGTTCAGACTAGCTAAGGACTTTTGTGTTTTGATTATAAAACCTCGTGCTTAAATGAAGGCTATGAGATGAGATTAAAGCAGGGCCATCACAGTAATTGTTTTTCTTAGTCACTCAACTCTTGTGCAACTAAATAAAGGACCTGAAGTACTAAACATGCAACATATTATTTTTTGGCTATTCCAAATTGTTAAACATATACTAGAGCCAGGCCTATGGTAGTTTCTAACGAGCCACAAAAATAAGCATGGCTCAATCCTTGGCTTCAGCATCTGGCATCTTTGGGGGAGAAAGACAATTTCAGTGCCAGAGATTTCAACAGTAACGCAGGAGAAAGACTCATTCCAACTTGTGCAACCTGGGAAGCCTTCCTGGAGACCAGTAGAGATCTGGTACAATACTGGGAAGGAAAAAGCATCAGGAACAGCGTGTAAGCAATCTCACAGATATTGGTACATACATTCAGGAACAGCTCCAAGCTTAATGAGGAGTAAGGGGGAAGGAGAGATTGTAAAGCATCAGGCCTGTAAAGTGGAAATAACATACTAATATACATGACATTTTGACATGTATATTTACTCATTAATTCATTCATCAAATATTTGAGTAGTTGCTACGTCTGAGACACTGAGAATATCATGGTGAATATACTAGTCCTCACCATCAGGAAGTTTCTATCTAGGGGGTGAGGTAGAGTCATAAAAGAATGATTAGAAGACAAGGTGGTGAGCCCCTTGGGAGAGCGACGTGCAGGCTTTATGAGAGCGCACTGTTGATGCATCTGAGAGAGGGGTCACCCAGGGCCTCCGAGGGGAAGTGAAGCAAAGCTGGGACGAGAAGGACCCCACCCCTTGAGGAGGGTTCTGGAAAGCTGTGCAGAGCAGGATGACCCCAGGGCTGAGGCCTGAAGGATGAAGGGTTAGCCATGTGGAATGAGACCATCAAGACAAGGGAAAGAGAATGAGCAGAGGAAGGAGAATGAAAACAACACATTCGAGTACACACTAGCCCTTCAGAATGACCACGTCCCGTACCTTCTGAAAACACCTGTTTGCAGGAGAGGCTGTACAAGCATGGTGGTGAGAGTGTGCTTCTGGGATCAGATTGGACTCAAACCCAGCCGGTCACTTAGAGCTGTGTGGCCTCAGGTAAATTACTTAATTCCTTACTGCCTGGGACTAACAGCATTTGTAACACAGGGATGAACATAGCATCCACCTCATACAGTTGCAGTGAATTCTTGGAAGATAGCTTGGCACATAGAGTTAGCAACAGCAGTACTATTAGTGAGAGTGGTAGTAGAATTACTTGGGCTTTCTTACTAATACAAACTCACCACTAGGTGTATTTTCTACTCAACTGCCCATTCCTTAGGCAGTGGTCGGCAAACTCATTAGTCCACAGAGCCAAATATCAACAGGACAACGATTGAAATTTCTTTTGAGAGCCAAACTTTTTAAACTTAAACTTCTTCTAACGCCACTTCTTCAAAATAGACTCGCCCAGGCCGTGGTATTTTGTGGAAGAGCCACACTCAAGGGGCCAAAGAGCCGCATGTGGCTTGAGAGCCGCGGTTTGCCGACCACGGCCCTAGTGTCTTTTCCTCACCCACCCACTCCGTAATCACAGAATAAACGGGATCCTGGTCCATAACTTGACATTTTAATTCTGAAAATGTGTTGGAACTCTCAGGCTGCACTGCAGAAAAAAATCTCAATTCTCTACTGTTATCCATCACTTTTTATTTTCACAAATGTCCTCACTTATGTTTCTTACTATGTCCTTTTTCTATAATTATTCCTAAAAGAAATTACTAATGGACCACCTGTACATAAACCGAAATTGACACTGATGGGGAAAGTATATAAAGTAAATCAGTGTAATTATGCTAAGTGAAATAAGTCAGAGAAAGACAAATGCCATATATCAATCTAAAAACAGAAACAAACTCAGATTCAGAGAACAAACTGATAGTTGCCAGAGGGGACGGGGTGGGAGCATTAGGTGAAAAAGATGAAGGGATTAATTACAAATTGGGAGTTACAGAATAGTCAGGAGATGTAAAGTACAGCATAGGGAATATAGTCAATAATATTGTAATAATTATGTATGGTGTCAGGTGGGTACTAGAGTTACAGGGGGAATTGCTTCATAAGTTACATAAATATCTAAACACTGTCCTGTACACCCAAAACTAATATAATATTGAATGTCAACTATAATTAAAACACAAAAAAATAAATAATAAAAATAAATTTAAAAAATAAAGTAAATCTGTCTATCCAAGAAGAATGGTGGATGACTGGTGGTTAGGAGGGAATCACCATGGACAAATAGCTTGTGAGAATGTCCAGTCTTTGCCTAAATCTACAATCTGCTGCTCCAGCTGCTTCATTTATCTTCAGTGGAGAAAGAAGGGATACATGAGTTTTTCACTTAGGTTAATCACGTTCTAGCTTGACTTCATCCGCTGCTTATAGCCTCAGCTCTACCCCTTTTTCTTTTGCAGAACACATATTTTTCCTTAACTTTTTGACATTTTCTTTTCTTCTCAATCACACTAATTTTTTTGAATAGAAGGAGTATGTTTTCCCCATGTATACAGGGTGTGCCAAAAAACGTATACACACTTTTTTTCCTGACAGCTCAATTGAGGTTTCTTTCTTTTCAGATTTAACCCATTGGAATGAACAATTTTTCAAAGTGTGTGCACATTTTTTGGGACACCCTATCCTCTCTAATAAAATGGTAATATGCAAATTAACCATCACTCCCCTACATAAGCCATGCCCACCAGCCAAGCCACGCCCACCAGCCAATCAGGGCGAGTATGCAAATTAACCCCATCTAAGATGGCTACAGCCACAGAGAGCAAGGTTTCCCAGGTAACAGAGCAAGCCAAGCTTTCCATAGCCGTTGCAGGCCTAAGCCTCCACTCAAGCTACAAAGTTTCAATTATAGAAGGTAAACAAATTCAAACAAATGGCGGCAGAATGGAGCTTGAGAGCAGGCCAGGGTTGCCGGCGGCAACAGGGGAAGCAAAGCTTTCCGCACGCCCTGGCCGGGCCCACCCGCTTAAGGCAACAAAGTTTCAATTGTAGAAGGTGAATTAACTGCCACAGAAATGGCTGCCGCCCCAGGCTACAAAGTTTCAATTGTAGAAGGTGAATTAACTGCCACAGAAATGGCTGCCACCCCAGAGGGAGCAGCAGGCTTGGCTCTGTTCCAGGCTACAAAGTTTCAATTGTAGAAGGAAAATAAATTCCAGATACCAGGGCCTCCGCTTAGGTTGCCAGGGGGCGTGGCCGGCCTGCAAACCACCACAGGCCCCTCGCTCAGGCAGCCCCACGCCCCAAGGGAACCCCCACCTGATCCGGGACACCCTTCAGGGCAAACCAGCTGGCCCCCACCCCTGTACCAGGCCACTATCCTATCTAATAAAAGAGTAATATACAGATTGATCATCACTGCAACACACAATATAGCTGCCCCCATGTGGTCAAAGATCCTGCCCCCATGTGGACACAAGATGGCCACCACAAGATGGCCAGCAGGAGAGGGCAGTTGGGAGGCACCCGGCCTGCAAGGGAGGGCAGTTGAGAGGGACCAGACTTGCAAGGGAGGGCAGTTGGAAGTGATCAACCCTGCAGGAGAGGGCAGTTAGGGGTGACCAGGCTGGCAGAGGAGGGAAGTTGGGGGCAAACAGGCTGGCAGGTGAGCAGTTAAGCATCAACCAGGCTGGCAGCGGAGTGGTTAGGGGGCCATCAGGCTGGCAGGCAGAAGCGGTTAGGGGCAATCAGGAAGGCAGGCAGGCAAGCAGTTGGGAGCCAACAGTCCTGGATTGTGAGAGGGAGGTCCGACTGCCCGTTTAGGCCCAATCCTGGTGGGATCGGGCCTAAACGGGCAGTCGGACCTCCCTCCAGGAGTCCCTGATTGGAGAGGGTACAGGCTGGGCTGAGGGACAACCCCCCGCTGTGCACGAATTTCGTGCACCGGGCTTCTAGTCTTTACATAAAAATGAAAGAGGACAGGATGCTTGAGTAGTTACATTCTCTGAATGTTTTAACAAGAGCCGTGAAAGGGAGGAGAAGTCAGAAGGAGCACCAATTTATAAAATATGAAAATGTTCATTTCAAAAGCCCACCTTGCTTCAACGAAACTGTGGTTTTTGCTGATCATCTTGTTAAAGCTGTGCAGATGATAGTATCAGGCGAGTGATGCTCATTATAGCCACTGTGCAGTGATGACCCCCCCAAATCTGTACTCAGCTTTTTGATTTTCTTATTCTCTGTCTGGGGTTTGCATCAGAACAGCTTTGATATTTTCCTTTCAGCCAAATTCACCTTTTGTGGGTGCTTTCCTATATCCTGTCATCATCACATCAGATATACTTTCTTTTTATCTGCGTATCCACCCCATATTCAAAAAGCTATAGTTCTTTTGTCTTTATTCTTCATGTTTTAAAAATGAGACTCCATTTTCAATATATTTTCATTTCGTCTGTACATCTCCTTTTAAAAACATCAATTTCCCATTTTTCTTTTATTCCTTGTTATTTGTTCCAGGAACTTCTTGACTTTTGAAATGATTAGGAAACAAAAATATCACCAAGTACTGAGATGGAAGATAAGTGCTTTCTCTCATGTTAAATACAATAAGTACCTTAGATACAACACACACACACACACACACACACACACACACACACACACACACACAACTGTTAATCTCACAAAGATTTGGAAGGTAGAACCACAAAAATACTTATAAAATAAATTAAAAAATTTTTTCCCCCTCTAGTCTCAGTTTCTTAAAGAATTCAGCATTGAATTCAATGGGAAATTGAACTACGTGCAGTAAACATTTATTTAGAATTCCTATGTATTGGGCATTGTGCTAAGTTTTTTTTTTTTGGGGGGGGGGCTATACACTATGAAGATAAATAAAAGCTGGTTGATATACTCCAAAATTGAACATTTAGAAAAATTTTAAAAATATATATTTTTATTGATTTCAGAGAGGATGGGAGAGGGAGAGAGAGATTGAAACATTACTGGTGAGAGAGAATCATTGATCAGATGCCTCCTGCATGCCCCCTACTGGGTATGGAGCCCAAAACCTGGGCATGTGCCCTGATCAGAAATTGAACGGTGACTCCTAGTTCATAGGTCAAGGCTCCACCACTGAGCCACACTAGCTGGGCCAAAGTTGAACATTTTAGGGCAGATACACCCCTGAAAACAATTCTCACACTAGACACATACAGGAAAGTGCTCTGGGAGTGCAAGAGGGCAAATATGCAGTGAACACCTGGGGGACCTTAAGTGGCTTTTCAGAGGTAAAGGTTTTTAAAAATATAAACATATAATTCTATTTCCTTCAGCTATTGAAATTTTAGGACTATAGGTTATTAGAGGTTAGTTTGCTGTGGTTAATACATCTGAAGGGACCAAATTAGACTGGGTGCTATTTCCTAGTGCAGGGTAAAGATTTGAGTTGGGTTTTAAAAGCTGAGCTTTTGCAAATGGTAAGAATTCCTTCTTTTTTACAGCAGCGTAGTATTCCATTGTGTAGATATACCACACTGGAGAGCATTATGCTAAGCGAAATAAGCCAGTCAGTGAAAGATAAATGCCACATGATCTCACTCATTTGGGGAATATAAAGAACATTATAAACTGTTGAACAAAAATAGATACAGAGGCAAAGAAGCATCGAACAGACTGTCAAACTACAGCGGGAAGACATGGGAGGGTGGGAGGGGGCAGTAAGAGATCAACTGAAGGACTTGTATGCATGCATATAAGCACAACCAATGGACACAAGACACTGAGGCGAGTGAGGGCATGTGCTGGGAGGTAGGGGAGGCCGGGGGGAGGTCAATGGGGAAAAAAGGAGACATATGTACTACTATGTGTAATACTTTAAACAAAACAAAACAAAACAAAAAAAGCTGAGCCTTTGGGACAGAGGGGAGAGCCCAATCAAAGGTTCAAAGACAGGAGATTATTTAAAGGGAGAGAGCTGGGAGTGGGGTGTGAGTGGGGCATGGGGTGGGATACTCATTGGGAAACATGTTTCTAGACCCAAGTCTATTATGAATAGACTTCAATGCCAGGTTCAGAAATTGAATTTTATTGCATAAATGATTTCAAAGTTTTATACTTTGAAATGAGTGACGAATGACTTTATTAACTAAAACATGGAATGAAAGAATATAAATGTATGTTTAGAAGCATTTTTTAAAAATATATATTTTATTGATTTTTACAGAGAGGAAGGGAGAGGGATAGAGAGTTAGAAACATCAATGAGAGAGAAACATTGATCAGCTGCCTCCTGCACACCCCCCACTGGGGATGTGCCCGCAACCAAGGTACATGCCCTTGACCGGAATCGAATCTGGGACCCTTGACTCCGCAGGCCGACGCTCTATCCACTGAGCCAAACCGGTTTCAGCTAGAAGCATTTTTTAATACTAAGAAAACTATACTAAATTCTAAAGTTAAGAGAGATTACTTGGCTGCTCCCATGATAATTTTGATTTTTACTGATTGCTACAAATACAGAAGAAAATCTGTTCTGGTTTTAGTGTTGAGTCGGCAAGCTTATATCACATGACTAGAGGCCCAGTGCACGAAAAGTCGTGCGGGGGTGGGAGGGGGAGAGTGTTTGTCCCTCATCTTGGCCTTCGCCCTCTCGCAGTTCGGGACCCCTCGGGGGATGTCTGACTGATGGCTTAGGCCCGATCCCCGGGAGATCGGGCCTAAGCCATTAGTCAGACATCCCTTTGGCAGCCTGGGAGCCCTTGGGGGAATATCCGACTAATGGCTCATGGGGAGCGGGCTTAAGCCATTAATCAGACATCCTTAGTGCTGCTCTGAAGGTGGGAGAGGCTCCTGCCACCACCGCTGTGCTAGCCAACCATAAGCTGGCTTCTGGCTGAGAGGTGCTCCCCCTGTGGAAGTGCATTGACCACCAGGGGGCAGCTCCTGCATCGAGTGTCTGCCCCCTGGTGGTCAGTGCGTGTCATAGCAACCGGTTGTTCCTTGTTAGGGCCAATTTGCATATTACCCTTTTATTATATAGGATGACAAAAAAGTTTATCAATTTCTTTGGAAGTTCCCACACATTTTTTGTTTTGTTAATTCTCACCTGAGAATATTTTTCCATTGATTTTTAGAGAGAGGAAGAGAGAGAGGAAGACACAGAGAAACTTCAACGTGAGAGAAACACATTGATTGGCTGCCTCCTGCAGGAGCCCTGACCAGGGTCCAAGCCCGGGAGGAGCCTGCAACCAAGGTACATGCCCTTGACCAGAATCAAACCTGGGACCCTTTGGTCTGCAGGCCAACGCTCTATCCACTGAGCCAAACCAGCTAGGGCCCACATGTTTTGATTAATCATTTAAACCCATGGAATAATGTGTCATCAAATTTTAGAGCCACAAGATCATGAACCTGCCCCTTGCTTTGGATAGTTTCCCCGAGAGTAACTGCAGATATCCCTAGCCTTTCTGCCTTTCCACTGTTTCCTTAATTGCAAACATTTTCAAGGTGGCCAGTTTGAGATGAAACACAAGATGTGATCCTGGAAGGGAGGTTGTTTTTTCTTTTCCTCTCTGAAAAGCAAACTGGCTGTTACATGAATCCAAGCAGAGATGCTCAGCCTCTTAGATAAAATATTTAAAAATAACCAAGGTGACACAAGTAGATTTGGTGATTGTTCTATGATGTCTTGGTCACTTAGTCATCAGATAATGAAAAAGGGTGCATACTAACCCATATTCTTGTAAGTTCCTTTTCCCTTAACAGATGATTTTCTAGGTCACTGAGCTTTCACTGCCACCTTCAGGACTGAACTTTAGCATTAATTCCATGTAATAGATACATTCCACATGAGAGCAGAGGGAAGCAGATGAGCAAGTTCCTACCCCGTGTACCTTGCTATCATTCAGCTTTGGCCTAGATGGGAAACATTTGTTTTTCCACACAGAGAAGCCTCATGAGAGTTACCAAAAAATAATAAGCTCCTGTCAGAACAGTATGGAGATCTTCTAAAACTGGGGTGGAAATACATTTTACCCTTTAAAGGTCAGGAGATGTTATTATGCAGCAAAATGAGCCCATTATTTATCTTTTAAAAAGGCAACATCACACGCATACAAAACTTACAAGGTCTGGGTTACAATTTAAAATGAGAATTAATTTTCAACAATATGAATAATAACTCCTATTTTTAAAAAAAATATTTTTATTGATTTCAGAGGGGAAGGGAGAGGTGCAGAGAGATAGTCACATTAATGATGAGAGAGAATCATCGATCGGCTGCCTCCTGCATGCACCCTAAAGGGGATTGAGCCTGTAACCCTGGGCATGTGCCCTGACGGGGAATTGAACAGAGACCTCCTGGTTCATAGGTCGACCCTCAACCACTAAGCCACACCTGCTGGGAAATAGCTCCTATTTTTAACCTGCTATGTATAAAATATTGCACTAAGTTCTGTCTCTTAGTTACTCTCCACAACAAGCCAGCAAGAAGGTATACTGTAATGATCTCAATTTTAAAATGAGAAAATTGAATTTTATTCCTTATCTACCTTGAATGCCTGGCACTGTTTTCACCGTTGATCCCCTCTCCTCTTCTGTTGATTTTTCTTGCTGCTTTTGGATGGTCCCTGTGTAGCCTTAGATCAAATTTATTTCTTTTCTGACCCCTACATACGGGTTTTACCAGGAATTCTCCTCTTGGGTTCTCTCCTTTCCTGTCCTTAGAGATCTCTTTCACACACTGTCTAATGGCGCTGTAATTCCAGGCACCACCTTGTCCCCACATTACCGTCCTGCTCCATGTTGTAACTGCAGGCCCGATGTCTGACCTGGGTACCGTGCCAGGATCCCAAACTCAGTGTCCAGGCCAGGATTCAACAACATTCTGCCAAAACGAACTTTCCCTCCTGACATCCCCACTTCTGTTCATGGCACCAACGCTCTGCCAGTCGGGTCTGACTTAAAATCCTGGGGTTGGTTTGACAGCTTTGGCTCCCTTGTCCCTATAATCATGCAGTCAACAATTCCTGTCACACCTCTGCCAGAAATATTTGCAACTTTCTTTCCAATAACCAGGACTCAAATGACAATACCTCTTACATTTATGTATTTCTTTAAAACATAAAAAGCTCCTGCAAATACTATCTCTATATATAAAACCCTAATATGCAAATAAACCAAACTGCAGAACAACCGAACAACCAAACAACAGGTCGCTATGACATGCGCTGACCACCAGGGTGTGTGTGCAGAACATGGTGGGCTTTGGCAGCAGGCAGCAGAGCACAGAACATGGCAGGTGTCAGCCGCGGTGGGATGGTGGAGCATATGAGTGGGGGCACCAGACCAAGGCGAGGCGCTGGTCACTGTCATCGGAGCGAGCCTCTGGTGGTTACTGAAAATTCTTTGCTCCTGCGCACCGCGGTCCCGCTCACCGCTTGCACCCACTGCCAGTGCCCATTGCTGGCCCTGATCGCCCCTCAGGGCTTCCCCACCTCCCTCTGCTTCTGAGGGGCAATCAGGGCTGGCAGCCGCCTCTAGCACCCACTGCCGGTGACAGCCCCGCTCACATCCGCAGCCGGTGTTGAAGCCGCCGCTTGCACCTGCCGCAGGTTCTGATGGCTTGGCGCCATCAGCGGGTGTGAGCGGTGGCTGCTGGCCCTGATCGCCCCTGAGGGCTTCTCCACCTCCCCCTACTCCTGAGGGGCAATTGGGGCAGCAGCCGCTGCTTGCACCCACTGACGCCACAGGCCTGTTCACACCTGGTGTTGGTGCCAGCCCCAATCACTCTCGCCATCAGTGGGTGCGATCGGGGTGGCACCATCAGCGTGTGGGAGCGGCGGTGGTGGCAGGAGCAGGGCTGCCAGCAGACGAGACCAGGGGGGTGCGGCGGGAGGGGCCGGGTGGGGGCACAGAGGATGGGCTGAGACCCACTCCTGTGCCCACTGCAGCCTCGTGGCCCACAGTTCCTTTCAAGGTGCACGAGTTTGTGCACTGGGCCCCTAGTCTATATATATAAAAGCCCAGCGACCCTTAAGGCAGAGCAACCAGAATGACAGTCGCTATGATGCACACTGACCACCAGGGGGCAGATGCTCAGTGCAGGAGCTGCCCCCTGGTGATCAGTGCGCTCCCTCAGCGGGAGTGCCGCTCAGCCAGAAGCCAGGATCACGGCTGGTGAGCACAGCGGCAGTGGTGGGAGCCTCTCCCACCTCTGTGGCAGCGCTAAGGAGCAGTGAGCCAAGCAGTAAGGAGTGAGCAGGTAGGCGGTTAGGAGTGAGGGGTCTGGGATTGTGAGAGGGATGTCAGACTGCCAGTTTAGGCCAGATTGGGCCTAAACTGGCAGTCGGACATCCCCAGAGGGGGCCTGGGTTGCGAGAGGGTGCAGGCCAGGCTGAGGCCCCCCCTCCCCCCACTCCCCTGTGCATGAATTTTGTGCATCGGGCCTCTAGTTTCTTATAATTTCCACATTAATGTCATCGGTACAAAGACCGGGGCTTTAGAAACTTAGGTGATTCATCCCACAGTTTAGAAGCAGAATTAGGACTTGATCCCAGGGTTTCTGACTCCTGTCTTCCATGTGCAATATTCCAACAACTGCCTTCTCCAAGTCATGCTGGAGCTGGCACGGTGCTCTGGGCACAGTCTGTCTACTTTGCTCCAATACTGCTCATAAAATCCCTGATAGGCACTGTTTCATAATCACTGCCAAACTGACATTGTTTTAAAACACAGATCTGATCACATCACTGTCAGCTCCAAATCCTTCAGTGGCTTCCTTTCTATAATGAAAATGTTCAAATTACTTAACCTGGCACTGAAGACCTCCTACAGTTTGATTTCAACAGTTTTGGAACATTGCTTCCCACAACACTCCGAAACTCCAGCCAAAGTGCACTGTCCTCACTCAGTTGTGTCTCAGACATTTGCCTGCATTCCTCTGCTCTGCCTTTGAAAATGCCATCTGTGCTTTCTTTCTTCCATTAATTAATTTCAAAACATTAATATATCAAAAGTGTGTTGGGAACTGGGCTAGATCTGGGGAAAATCAGTGAATAAAGACAGAAAGGATCCATTTCTCAAAGAGCTTAGGATCTACTGGATTCTTAACGCTTAGGAAAAAAGGCCACACTCTGCAAAATAAGCCTTCCCTGATACTCCCTGTAGAAAGTGATAACTTCCTTCTCTCAACAACCACAGCATAGTGAGAAACCTCTATTGCAGATGTCATCAGAACATGATTGAATTATAGTTATTGAGTCACATGTCTTATCTCTCACCTTAGGTTGTAATCTCCATTTTTGGTAAAGACTCTAAATATTTCAATATTTAGCTCTCACAGTTCTATGTACCGTACCTCTCATATAATACCTCAATAAATAATATTGAAATAAATAATTTCTCTCAGAGTCTGTGAACATGAGATTGGGGCGAGAGAGAGCAGCATGTTCCTCCCCCCCCCCCCCCATTCACACACAGAGAGTGGAGGACAAAGGGAGCACATACCACACACACACACACACACACACACACACACACACACACACACACACACAGATGGTTAACATAACATTATTTTAGGCAACAGAACTCTCAGCTTATATCCAGGGTCCCCTGATACTTGCCCTCCGTCCATTTAAAGAGAGTTTCAAGGTCAAAACTACCCCAAGATCTCTGGACATCAGAGTACAAATCTGTTCAATTTGCACATTTTTCTGTGTCAATAAACAGGGAATAGAATTAGCATCTTCTCCATATGGCCTGCATTTCTGACCCCAGAACCAGGAGGATGCTAAATTCTGGACCATGAATCTAGGCTAGGCTGAATTTTTTTTTAAGAATTAAGAAAATTTATAAACAGTTATATTTACTCTTTTTGGTATACAGTTGTATGAGTTTGACAAATGCATAGTTGTAGAACCACAATCACGATAACAGAACAGTCCAATCACCCCCCAAAGAAATTCCCTTTGACTATTCTTTTGCAGTCATACTCTCCCCCACTCTCAACCAGTCATCTGCTTTCCACCTCTAGTTTTACTTTTTCTGCAATGTCCTATAAATATGAAAGTACATAGTTGTTTCAGCCTGGCTTCTTTATTTAGTATAATGCATAATGTATATGAGAGTCATCTGTGTTTTTGTATGTGTCAATAGTATATTCCTTTTTCTAGCTGGGTAGTATTCCATGCATAAATGTGCCATTGTTTATTCATTTCCCATTTGAGGAACATCTGGAGTATTTCCTGTTTTTGATGATTATGATTAAAGCTGCCATACATAGGTTTTTGTGTTACCATAGGTTTCTATTTTATTCAGGCAAACAGAAGTGGAATTGCCAGGATACCTGGTAAGTGAATTTTTAACTTTACAAGAAACTACCAAAATATTTTCCATGATGGCTATTCCATTTTGTATCCACACTACTAACATATGAGAACTCCAGTTGCTTCACATCCTTGCCAACACTTGGTATTGCCAGTTTTTTTTTTTTTAAAAACACACACTATTATTATTATTATTTTTTGTCTTTGACATTCTAGATATGCAGCGTGGGATAGAATTTTGAAACTTTATTTTTTAGAACCATAGTATTTCCATTTCCATATTAAGCCCACTCCACACTTCCTCCTCCTGTTTGTTTTTTTCCCCAACTTGGATCTTTGTATTATCTTTCCCACTAGATTACAGTCATTCATGCATAAGGAAAGAAATCTTTGCCATCTTTGTATGTATAGACACATTGCCATCCCACCCCAAGTGCAGAAATTTGTAACAGGCAAATAATACATGCTACTGGAATAAATGCTTCTGCACTTGACACTAATGCATCCAAAACGTAATGGAGCATTGCCTAGTTGTATCCATTGTTGTATATCAAATGAATTTTAATAAAACTATGTACTTTCCTCATTTTCAGGGATATTTCCATTTTTATTTGCCTTTGTGGCTATTTATTTAAATTGTAGATTTTGTTGTTCTTGCTTTACCAAGGAGTAAATTATAAAAATATGGTTTGGATGTTGAAAAATTTGAGTACCAGATTTCTTGTGCTTATATGAAAGATAATATTTTTTCTTATTAGTACTTGAGTAAGAGATTATAACTTATTTATTTTACAAATTAGAATACTAACTTGTATTTTTTTATTGAGCTATAAATAACATAATATTTATTAGTTTCTGGTATACAACATAGTGATTTATTTGATAGTTATAATATACTGCAAAATGATCTCGAGAGTAAGTCCAATTAACATTTATAACCACACAGAGTTACATATTATTTTTATACCAGAGGCCCAGTGCATGAAAATTCATGCACTGGAGGGGAGTCCCTCAGCCCGGCCTGCCCCCTCTCACAGTCTGGGACTCCTCAGGGGCAGGAGGCGACCTGGCGATCAGGGGAAGGTGATGCCCCATCACACCTCTGCTGCTGCCACTGCTGGCAGCACAAGCCTCGGGCGGCCCTGGTTACCTGAGCCTCGGGTGGTCCTGGGTGGCTGGGCAGCTGCCATCTGAGGCTTGCCTGAACTTTGGGCATCGGCTGGGCAGCCGCCATTCGAGGCTTACCAGTGTCTCGGGCTGGCCCTGGGTGGTTGGGAGGCAGAGGGGACTGGGGGGCTCCGGAGGCAGGCACACGGAGCGGCCGCACGCCTGCTGCCCCAGCGGGGCTGAGCCGACTGGGCGCCACCAACTTGTGGCTGTGGGCACTGCCATCTTTGAGGGCGTGGCAGTCAATTAGCATATTCCCTCTTTATTAGATAGGATCATGAGAACTTTTAAGATCTACTTTCTTAGCAACTTTCAAATATGCAATAGAATATTATGAACTATAGTCACCATGCTGTACATTACACTTCCAGGACTTATTTTATATTTGGAAGTTTGTACCTTTCAACCCTCTTCACCCATTTTGCACCCCAAACATTCTGGTAATCACCAATCTGGTTCTCTATATCTATGAGCTCTTTAAGATTCCACATGTAAGTGAGATGGTGCAGTGTTTGTCTTTCTTTACCTGATTTAATTTGTCACAAATGGCAAGACTTCTTTTTAGTGGCTGAATAATATTCCAATATATAGACCACATTTTATTTATTAATTCATACGTTGATAGACACTTGCGATGCTTCCATGTCTTGGCTATTATAAATCATGCTGTAGTACATATGGGAATGTAGGTATCTTTTTGAGTTAGTGTTTTTGTGTCCTTCAGATTAATGCCCAGAAATAGACTTACGGAATCATATAGTAGTTCTATTAAAAAATTTTTGAAGAACCTCCATACTATTTCCATAGTAGATGCACCAATTTATATTTATAACAACCAGGGTACCCTTCACATTCTTGTCAACACTTGTTAGCTCTCATTTTTTTGATAATAGCCATTCTAATAGGCATAGAATGATATCTCATTATGGTTTTGATTTGCATTTCCCTTATGTCTAGTGCAATTGAACACATTTTCATGTACCTTCTGGCCACCTGTATGTCTTCCTTGGAAAAATGTCTATTCAGTTCTTCTGACCAGTTTTAAAATGGAATTGTTTGTTTTTTTGCTACTTACTTGCATTTCAATATGCTATTTAGGTAAGAGACAGAAAGTTGGAATTACAGGGGGACCCTCCTGTAAACATCATTTATCAAGTGAGCTGGGGCAAAAAAAAGAGGCTGAGAGTCACTGATAAAGACTCAGAGAATAAATGAAAGGAGTTTTGGAAGCTCTGTTGGCCAACTTCCCAGCATTGCAGGACTTCTGGCTACAACAGGACCACCAATTCATACAGGACCACCGCATACATCCTTGTAAGCAAGAGTCTCAAAACAAAATAAATAAACAAAAGAAACACTGGGAAGGTAGCTGCTATCTAACTGAGCTTTTGCTTTTCTCTAACATTATATGAACCTTCTGTAGCACCTACAGAAATCTAAAAATGGAGTTTGGAATCTATTGTGGCAGAAAATATATTCGTCGTTACAACACCCAGCCCTGTGCTGAGTTAATCTCATTAATTTTAATATCTCAAGATGATATATATTTTGAAGAGATGAGTTCAGTGGCTTAAATGACATGAATCTTGGAACTTTCAAAAATAGATATTCCTTCTGAATTTTTAGTTCTGAAATGGAAGTGAACAGACAAAGTTGTGTACAGGAGAAAATCTGTATAAATCTATAGAAGAAAACGTCTTAAACATAACCAATAGGCAGACTGGATTCTGAGTCCTGTGGCAGAAAGGAATCTTGCAGAATTCCAAAACAAGGGACTTTCTGGCCTTAGACATTTCTCTTTCTATTGGCTAGTTTCTGTGGTGATTTTGTACGAAGTGTCAATTTAGCTCAGGTGGACACCCATTCCGAGAATTCCCTTCCTTAGATGGTTCTTCATTATAGTTTGCTATCGGGGAAATCGGTGTGAAATGTGGAAGGCAGAGGAAGGAGCTGCGTTACTAGGCTCAGAGGGGTAGTGTGGTGCAGCAGGTGCTGTGTGCTGATCTCCCAGCTCACCTTGGTGATGTCAGATGGCAGTCAGGCTCTGGTCCTTTGCCTCCCACCAGATCCCCATCCCCAGCTTCTGGCCTGGTGCATGAATAGTGTTCCAGTGAATAGTGCCAGCTCCTTCTATGGTTCTCCCTGGTCACTGGGGTTGGAGGAGGTAGGAATCCAACACAGGCTCTGGTTTGTCTTGCAGGTTCCAGTTAGTCCCTGCTCAGCTCCATTTCACATTCAGCTTTTCTTCCCATTGCCAGCTCTGCTAACCTACGATGATTTCAGGCCCAACATCAGATACAAAAGCAACTGCTTTCCATAGACTTCTTTACGAGCTCCCACAATTGTGAGAGGTTTAAAACTCATCCTATATAATAAAAGGGTAAGATGCAAATTGA
Source organism: Cnephaeus nilssonii (assembly GCF_951640355.1). NCBI lineage: Eukaryota > Metazoa > Chordata > Mammalia > Chiroptera > Vespertilionidae > Cnephaeus > Cnephaeus nilssonii. Next base: position 59,757,099 of record NC_137072.1, on the reverse strand, counting down.
CCCTAATGGCAGAACGGCCAGTCGCTATGACGTGCACTGACCACCAGAGGGAAGATGCTCAATGCAGGAGCTGCCCCTTGGTGGTCAGTGCGCTTCCACAGGGGGAGCACCCCTCAGCCAGAAACCCTCAGTCGGAATCCCCCAAAGGGTCCCAGACTGCGAGAGGGTGCAGGCCGGGCTGAGGGACCCCCCCCCCCACCCCCACCCCCCCGAGTGCACGAATTTTCATGCACCGGGCCTCTAGTAGTAAATAATCATAGGGGTTCTGTTTTCCAAACTGATGTGGCTTACTTTAAATCTTTTGCATAAGTCTATGATCAGAATATGTACTTGGTTATAAATTTTTTGTGGGTGCATGGCTTCCTTTTTGAAAAAAATAATGATAGTCTCAAATGTAATAGTACCGATTTATTAAGCCCAAGTGTGTCATTTTACTTTACCTTTTTTTTTGAGAAAGGGATTTGGAATATGCTCTTTTGCCCAATTCTCATAACTAGTGGACTGAGAAATTAGGAGTTTGGGCCATAATTAGAGAAAAACTAACAAACTAATTTGAACTTTGGTGCAATTACTAGAGCTCAAAACCCCCGGAGCTAACTAGCTGTTTTTTCAAAATGTTTGAATGTGACACTTAGAAAGTTCTATCTACTCATGGAGAAACACCGACATTAAGAATTTGAAAACAATTTCAGTTAATAAATTTTTATCATAATGTATGTGCATTGAAAATAGGTAAGTACTGCCATGAGTGCTTACACCTCTTTAATGCTTCTTAATATAAAGATTTTATGGTCTTTAAAATCAAGGATACATCTTTTCATCTCTACATCCTCCCATAGTGGCACACAGACAAGTCCTTATTAAACATCAATTGAACTAAGTAAAGAACAAATTTCAGCTTCCTGTTTTTTACAAAAGAGAAAAGAGCAGCAGTGTGTGAGCAAACAACCACAACCAACTGCATCCTCTGATGCTTTTCTCACTGTTGTATGGAAACTCCAGCAGGAAACCACAGCTATATCCTTTTTACTGTTATAGAAAATTATTATGAATTACTGGCAAGCATAAAACAGCTCTATTAACATTACATAGATGATTGTGACAATTCATAATCACCACACTCAGTCGCTTTACAAAATTTTTGCTGTTTCTAAAGGACAAATTCCCAAGAAAAAAATATTCATAATAATAGTTATACTTTAACCACTTGTGGGCAGTAAATTACATAAAAAACAATAAAGGCCATTGAAATTTAATTCCTCCTTCAATGTAACTGATTTTTTAAAACCCGGTAAGTGTTAAAATTCCCCATTTGACTCAGACCTGTTAAAACTTCTAATTGACCCACAGAGGCATTACCCTCTATTCAAAAATAATGACAGTGCTAATTTTCCCCCCTTTGTATTCAAAATGGCCCAAGAATTAGACCTTTCTAGTTATGAAACATAGAAACCCCTTTGTCCATTCTCATGTATAATCCCATTCAGGATTTGTACCACATATGTTTTAAATTTGTAATATAAGCCTTGAATGTGTTTTTATCAATGGAGGGACTTTCCATTGGAGATCTCTTAGTCATTCAGGAAGTACAAAGAAAAGATTATGGCAGAAGTCCAGGGCTTTCAAGGGCTTTAGCTTCAATGGGAATCACAGACATTTATACTCATTTAACACAGAAGTCAGAGGTACAGAACTCTGTCATCTTTCCTGCATGCCCACCTTTCTTGGTATATAAGTTCAACACAGGATGCTTGTGTCGTGAGTACATGTGTGAATGAATGAATGCATAAATGCTTGGCAGTGAGGAAGATAAAGGGGAGATAAGAAGGTTCTCTCTAAGTTAGAAAAAGGCTGAAGAGACCTAAAATTCAGAAAACAGACCTAAGATAGAAGGAATAAAATGCAGAACTGTTAAAAAATTTTTGACCATTAGAGCTAGAATTGATCTGAGGGATTTTTGGACTAACCCTCTCATTTCTAGAGAAGCTGAGGTGCCTAGGGCAATGACACAATTTCCTGTGCCACTTCCACAGATTGTGACATTGTGTACCTCTTTCATGATTTTTGCCTAATGTGCTTCTTATCTAAACCATCTTTTACTTAATATTTTTCATTCAATTGACTGTAACTGGTGCACTAGTTAAAAATGCTAGCCTCATCTTAAGAAATGTTATCTGTAAAATTAGGTTTGATGTGCCAGTAATATATTTTTTATAAAGAATATTTTTTAAATAGACTTTTAAATTTATTCTTATGTTATATTAAAATAAAATCATAACTATTAAAATAAAAAATAAATATATATACTAAAATCATCTCACAGATCACTGATGAGAATCTCCTACATTTTTGAAAAGCAGTGAATTCTACTGTGCCACCCCCTGGAACAAAGCGTTCAGAGTGTGGAACAAGACAAAGAGGTAAAAACATTCCAGATTGATGACAAGAGTCCAGTAATAAGACTAGTGCCCTCGCCAGTTTGGCTCAGTGGATAAAGCGTTGACCTGGGGACTGAAGGGTCCTGGGTTTGATTCTGGTCAAGGGCACATACCCAGGTTGTGGGCTTGATCCCCAGAGGGAGGCAGGCAGGAGGCAGCCGATCAATGATTCTCTCTCATCATTGATGTTTCTATCTCTCGCTCCCTCTCCCTTCCTCTCTGAAATCAATAAAAATGCATTAAAAAAAGTAAGACTAGTGCTTCTTTTGTCAGTTTTTTTTTTACTAGAATAAAAGCAATTGCTTATCAAGGAACTAAAAAAAATCAAGGCAGAAGTCATGGCTTTAAAAACAATTAGTGGATTTTCATTTTCAAAATGGACAGAGCTATGTATATTCATCCTCCTTCCAAGTACCATTAGTTTATTAGAAACTAGTTTTAAGAAGGAATGTGATTAAAATGGGCCTCCTGTACATAGATTACCTTTTATTTAGCCTTCCCTTTGTAACTAGGACACTTAGCTGGGAGCTATAATAAGGAATTGCTCAACTTTCATAAGTAAATGAAAGTCTATGATTAAAACATCAATCCGGAAACACTAGTTCTATAAATAGTTTCTAAGTCCAAAGTCCACAGGTTAAACACAGACCCATGCCTGGTTTTTCTTGTTATATGTGTATATGCACATGTGTAAGTGCATGTGACTTTGTGATATGTAGTTGATTTTTCTTTTGAGAAAGAAATATATATATACTTTTGCTGAACATATGTGTCATCTGGATATTTTGATAAAATGTTTTGTTTTCAATTGCACTGCCTATACAATGATTTATAAAGTTTTAACCTAAATTGTCCTTGAACTTACCCTATTTGTTTAAAAAAATGACTTATCACTGAATCAGAAGCTTTCACATTTGGTTTTTAAGCAACACAATATGAAATCCAAGATAGGATAAATCAGTCTATAAAATCCTGCCTATTCCTCATATTTTGACCCAGTGTTCATAGTATTAATTTAAAAATTTTATTTATTGATTGATTTTGAGTGAGAGCGAGAGAGTAAGAGAGTGAGAGAGCGAGAGAGAGAGAGAGAGAGAGAGAGAGAGAGAGAGATCAATTTGTTGTTCCACTTATTTATGCATTCATTGGTTGATTCTTGTATGTGCACTGACTGGGGATCAAACCCACAACCATGGTGTATAGGGTCTATGCTCTAACCAACTGAGCTACTCAGCCAGGGCTTCATAGCACTAATTTTAATAATATTGTACTATAGTACAATGGTGAAGCATGTGGCCTTTCAAGTTGGCCAACTCTGAATTTGCACAGCTTAGACAATTACTATGTTTGGGACCTTGGCCAAGTTATTTAATATGCTTCCTAATCTCTAATATTGGGAAAATAACAGCACAAACCACATCAATTTGTTAACAGGGACATGGCTTGTTTTAGTATGAAGTCATTGGAAGAGAAGTCTAAAGAATGAAGTTTTTGAAAGTGGAGATTGTTAACTCTACAGATCTACATTACCCATTTCCGTACAATGAAAGGCAGATGGATAAAGAGAAATGTATTCTAGTTCTCTCATGCCTTAGAACCCGGATGGCAAAGGACCATGATTGGCTCCTTTATTTCTTGTTCCCCCTTTACTCCACTTTACTTCCTCTTCATGTGTTTGGTTGTCATTTGTTCATTTCATCTAAATATCCTTATGTTCTCACATTTCCCCTGTGCTGCTACCTTCCGGGCAGCAAGGCAAGGAAGTTCACCTCTGAGTTGGAATAAATACATAGAGATGCAATCATTCACCAGTCATTCCAGAGACACGGATTACCACTTGAACTTTGAGGGCCCTAATCCTGGAGAGGAAGACTAGGAAAAAGTGATGAGAACCACCTTAGAAAAGATAGCCTGAGGGCTTGGAATATTTCACTGAGCATCTATGAAAACAGCTGGGTATTTTCAGTACTTTGAAATGGGTACATTACTCAATAATGATCTGACTCAAGATTATCTCTCAAGGTTGGAGGTGATCCCTGAGAATCTAAGCAATAATCTAAAAGTAGCCTTTAAACCATCTTCAAATACACTAGTGTGTCACAAATCATATACGAGCAATGATAAAGTACCAATGACAAGTGATTTACTAAGAGAGTAATGTAGAGCAGTTTCTCTATCGATTATGCTAATCTTGATCATAAAGTAATTTCTATAATAATGTCACCCTCATTCACCTCACTTACACGGGTAGGTGTTTTCCTTGAATAGAAAAAGGAGGAGGGATGAAGTCACACTGAGGATCTGGTTTACGCCTGGGGTGGAAATTTCCTGTAGTAAATGACCAACCCATCAGCAGAAATTTAGAAGACTTTTTAATCGGAAATCTGCCCCATCTTGGTCATTTTTACTACCCTCTGTTTCTTAGTTGTTTTTAGCAGAATAAAGTAGGAAATGCATGTGCCCATATTTTTATTTCAGTGACACCCAGGAAGTGCAGTGTGAGAAGGGCTCCTCTCATTTTCCAGGTGGCCTGGCTGGGAAGGAAGGAGCCCAGGTGTGGCGAGCAGGTGGTGAAGCTGTGAAGAGAAACTGAAATTACGCTGAACTGCTCGAGCCTACAGGAAGGAAGAGAAAGGTGCAGGGGTGCCTGGTTGGGACGGAGAGAGGAGTCTGGAGCTTAGGCCGCCAGGGGAATTCCCAAGGATCCCGGCCAGTAAAGGAGCCCACTCCATGGCTGCGCTGCATTTATTCATGAGCACACCTAGTACTGTGTCTGGGAGTTACTGGAGAGGTCAGACTCTCAAATAACTTTTTTTTCAACTTTAAATCCCTGGCACATAGTATAGGGTCTAAACATATACAAGGTGGGGGCAAAAGTAGGTTTACAGTTGTTCATCTGACAAATGATACAATAATTAACAAATAACAACGCAAGAGTAAACTCTGTGTTTTGTGTATTCACAACGGTGAACTCCTTTTGCCCACCCCTGTATATCAAGTACTCAAAGCACCCACAAATTTAGTCAATGACCCAAGCACGCATCTTCCCTAAATCAGGGCCTTCTGCCGTCTACCTTTCACATTCCCTACTTCCTCTCCTAAATAAATGTCTACTTCCATTCTGAGGAATGCTCTTCCTTGATCTGCAAAGCAGAAGTACTGATGTATTCTCAATCCAGCTCGGGTTATTATATAACTTTTATCGTCCCTTCACGAGACTTAGACTCACCGCTCACAGAAGCCACAAACCCCAGAGGGGCGATCTTTTAGAAACCCACCACTGCAATTCTAACCATCAGAGCAACCCCCAGGGGAAGAGGAGAACAGTGTCTTCATAAGAGAGCCTGAACGTTGCAGGGTAACTAAATAGAGGCGTGTCCTTTAAAATCTCTAAGAAAAAATTTGCTTTATCCCTCAAGGATGTTTTAACACCTATAGTGTTTGATATAGTATCAATCCGTCTCAGGTGATGTGAATTGACTTAAAGGCCTGGGCATCAGGGGGAAACGCGCTCTCTCTGAAGGAGGCACTGTGTCCTCTGTCGGCCTCCACTGACACTGCTCTCAGGACTGTCTTTTTTGGAGTGAAGCTGCTGACGCAGCGACACCTTGGGATTAATCATTAGATGTGAGGATGTTTTTAGAAGGAAAGTAGGCGGTACGATGTGGGGGTGGTGTGCAGCGAAGGGTGCATGAAAAGGAAAGCAAGTGGCAGCAGAAGTTGAGAAAGAAGGAGAGATTTCTGAGAGCTATGAAGACTTTTCTCTACTTTGGAGCTCTGCCTGAGTTTCCCATCTTGTTCTCTCCGAAGGGCATCTGCCTTGCTTTACAACATGCGTAACTCGGCCCTGACCCCGTCACCTCGCTTTTGGCCATTTGAACCGCTCCACGCAATAGGCCGGACTGTGGGGCGCAGGGATCTGATGAGCTTCAGCGACGGGTTGAAAGCACAGCCGACTGCCATCGTTAGATGTGCCTTTCTCAGCTGTACGGACACAGCCACAGACTGGGACGCGACTCAATACTACGTCTGACAGGTCTGTCTCAACTGCCAGGCCTGTCAAACAGAACGCACCATTACTTGGAAGACTGAGGTATGCTTTGGGTTCTCAGGAGGCAACTGCAAGCTTGATGTATACCTGAAGAGTTGTACTACATACAGTAAAGACACGGTGCACTTAAAAATTCACAAAACAACAACAACAACAAATTCATAAAGTAATCCAATGTAAAATTGTAGTCATTGGTCAAATTAAAGAATAAATAATTATTGTTAAAACTCTTCTGCCTTTATTTATTTATTTATTTATTTTTTTGGGCCACATGTAAGCAAGCATGCAAACACACACAAAACATCCCACCGTTCTCTTACTAATAGACCAGGTCAACTCAGTTTGTATTCATTTAACCTTTCACAGAATCTATGTTATTTTGATGATGGAAAGTTTTAGACTCTCACCATAGTTTATGGGAGTTAACGACATTCACTACAATGATCTCTCTACTTTGTACAATAAGGTCAATTTCGTGAACACAGTCAGAGCATTGTAGAGCTCAATGGAACTGAGAAAGCATCTAGTTCTGATTCACGAATTCAATACCTATGGGTTCTAGGTAACTAACACAAGTAAGTGAAGTTGTTGGGTACAAGTGACTTATATGAAGCCTCAATGTCAGAGAGACAGTAGGGAGTAGTGGAGACTGTAATGTAATAAAGAGGTAGCACACACTGTTATTCATCTCCGGCCTAAAGAATATGGGTTGGTGTTTCATTTCTTTTAATAATAGATATTCTGATTTTTAACTATTGGCTTAATTAAAAATAAATATCTGCAGGCCAAATAAAACACGATCTTCCTGCTGGGCTTATAGACTGCCAGTTTCCAATTTCTGATCTCATACCTACATCCTCAAACTTGAGATCCTGGCAGGTTAAGTAAAGTACACCAGGTCTCTGAGATGCTCATGGCAAAGCCTCTTCTGCTCTGAGAATACACACACACACACACACACACACACACACACACACACACACACACATATATATATATATATATATATATATATATATATATATGCAAGAAATCATCCCCAATATGAAAGGAGGTTGCACAGACATTTTTCACTCCCTTAATCAGAGTTTAGCCCCTGACCTGACATTGACAGATTTCTGTCCTCTGACAGCTTTCAGAATATGTCCAACATGAAAACAAGACCAATCCTCCACACCCATTTGTCATAAGCAATTTTCACTCATTCAAGGATGCAGGGAAAATGTACATCCATTTATTAACCTCCACTCTGATTAAAATTCTTATTAGCATAGAAATTCTAGTTGCTACATTTTTACCTGCATTGTTTCCAGGAGAAGTAATTTATAGGATTTAAAGAAAGGCATGCTTAGAGAACAATATAACTAAGTATACATTAAAAATTCATACTATATATAAAACAGTAGTTGGAAACAGCTTGTAAGGATCACAGAAGATTTACTGAAATAATTGAGCTTTAAACCATGTTTGGAGAGGCTTGAGAAAGTAGGGTAAAGAAATGAGCATTCCGAAATGACACAATGGCAAAGGCAAAGACCAAAGTCAACAAAGTGGAACCCTCAATGAATCAAATTTCCTTGGCATTTTTTAACAACAGCACACTTTTTACAAAGTGTATCATAAGAAAGCATATTCATATCAGTGTAAAATAGAAGAAAAACAATAAAAAACCTTATATTACATTCAGCAGCCCTGTCCTACACAGACATAATTCAGAATAAAAACCCGGAGGCAATGCAAAATTCTGCACCCTGATGGTATCTGCCATATTATACTTATTAAGGCAGACACACAGGCACAGGCTATTACATTTTAGAAAAATTGATGACACGAATTGAAACAAAAAAGATCTCTGATTACTCAGAAAATATAGTGAACACAGACACTGAACTCCCTCAAGAATTTCATTTACCCAAAGTTGTACATTATAAAGACTGAGAAGAGTGTCTCATAGATATAGTAGTGGTTGTTTTAATTTTAGGCTATTTGAAAATCAATATCCTGAAAAAACAATCAAGAATCTACCCACAGAAAACATCTTGATGATTCCCCCCTCAACTAGATTTCCCACTTTGCTAAACCATTTGTAATTCAGGATTTTAAAAAAAGATTCTCCGAAACTCCTTTCCCCCCAGAAATCAGTAGATGCAAATGTGATTTTTTAAGGAGCTCTGGAGCTCTCTGTCCAGCTGTCCACTGAATTAGCAATGACATTGAGGTCCCTGGAGGTGCCTGTGACTATAGATTTTTACTGTCTCACCTTGAGGTTTTTTTCCCCCACCCAGGGTTTGCTTAGTTCTGCAAGTGTCACAGGCCACGATTACTTACTAAAGCAATCTTCCTAGGGCAGTCTTGGGTAGTCACTGGGTTTAGGATCCAAGAATTACCATTTTAAAATGGAATCCGGCGTGTAAAGCCGAGAAAGTTCTTTGCCTCAGATCACACAGCTGATCCCCACAATTTTTCTGCCACGTCAGACCCTGGGGACAGAGATCACTGCATTGTCATTTAGAAAGACTCACTGCATTTACTCTCAGTTTTGGAAGAAGGGCTGCATGAACCTTTTGCTTTCCTTCCCCCATCACTCACGAGATGCTCCACCTCTCTGCAGGTCCTGCTCTTCCTCCCCTGAGCTGATAGTCAGCTAAGAGGTCTGGATTTTAGCCCCAGCTCTAACGGTTATTTAGGACAAGTTAATTAACGTGCCTGGGACTCATCTGTTACCTTTTTATTCCCTTGTAAATAAAGGCAGGAGTAAACAGTGATATCCACATCTGACTATTGCAATGCTTTTGGGATCATTGCAAAATGTAGATTTTTAAGCCCCACTTTCCAGATTTGGACTTTGATTTAATAGGTCATAACATTTAACCTTCCAGCGAAGGTCAGTTATTATTGCTTGGCAATAATAATTCAGGCTCCAAATTATGCTGCTAGCTTCAAAATAAAACCAACAATCTAACTACAGACACAGAAAAGTTAGAAAGCTGTTACTGTGTTGCCAACTTCGATATACCTGGCTACAAAGCTCTGAGAAAAATTTCCTCACTGGCATTCAAGACAGTAAGTAATCTAAAATGTAAAGCATTTGCATTTTCCCCATGAAATTTAAGAAATGTCTTTTCAATTCAAATGCAGTCTCGAGATGTTTTTATTATTTCAGTCTTGATTCTTATGCAAAAAAGTTAGATTATCACTAATCCAAACATTCAGATGTGGAGAAGGAAGATGAAAGATGAGTCCAGGACATCTTCATAAAAAAGTGAATTTCCATATTTGACTGCGCTTCAACTAATTTAAGCATGTGAGTTTCTATTTTAACTGGCACTGTTTTTCAGTAAAGGTATAGTTTTATTTAAAAGGATATAAATATCATAACATTTTATTTCATAGGAGAGACAGAAGCACTGAAAGAGGCTCAACAAAGGTTTTCAAAAACACAGGTAAAGCCTTTCTTCTCTGATTTGGTCTCTTCAAAATATCTATTAGGCTACAGCAGAACACTGATGTTAATCTCTAAAAATGCATACACACTTACTTAAATACACATGTTGCTTGATTTAAGATGGGGTTACGTCCAGATAAAGTTGAAAATATCACAAGTTGAAAATGCATTTAATATACCTTACCCATGAGACATCATAGCTTAGCCCAGCCTACCTTCAACATGCTCAGGACACTCACATTAGCTTACAGTTGGTCAAAACCCTCTACCACAATGAGTCCATTGTAGAGTACCCATAGTTTACCCTTGTGGTCTGGGAGCTGAGCTCACTGCCACCGCCCAGCGTCATGAGAGAGCATCACACTGTGCAATAGGAGTCGAAGAAATGATCAAAATTCAAAGTATAGTTTCTACGGAATGCATCTGGCTTTTGCACCATCATAAAGTAGAAAAATCCTAAGTCAAATCATTGAAAGTCGGGACCGTTTGTCCTTAACTAAAATGATGGACTAGTACCACAAACAACCCAAAAGAGAAAATTCAACACAATCTGGTGTTCCTTTTGTTATTATGGGTACGAAGTGGTCTAGTTCATCTTAAGAAGGCAGTGAGTGCCTAGCATTGGGCTTTGCACAGGAGAGGCAATCAAAAAAGGAGGTTCCATCGACAAATCGACAAATGACAAGTGCTGGTGAGGATGGGGAGAAAAAGTAACCCTCGTGCACTGCTGGTGGGAATGCAGACTGGTGCAGCCACTGTGGAAAACAGTATGGAGTTTCCTCAAAAAATTAAAAATGGAACTCCCATTTGACCCAGTGATCCCAATTCTAGGAATATATCCCAAGAAATCAGAAACACCAATCAGAAAGGATATATGCACCCCTATGTTCATAGCAGCACAATTCACCATAGCTAAGATTTGGAAACAGCCTAAGTGCCCATCAGCAGATGAGTGGGTTAAAAAACTGTGGTACATCTACACAATGGAATACTATGCTGCTGTAAAAAGGAAGGAACTCCTACCATTTGCAACAGCATGGATGGACCTGGAGAATATTATGCTAAGTGAAATAAGCCAGTCGGAGAAAGATAAATATCACATGATCGCACTCTTTTGTGGAATATAATAATCAACATAAACCGATGAACAAAAACAGATCCAGAGACAGAGAAGCATCTAACAAACCATCCAACTTCAGAGGGAAGCAGGGGAAGTGGAGGTAAGAGATCAACCAAAGGACTTGTATGCATGCATATAAGCATATCCCATGGTCACAGACAGTAGGGGGGTGAGGGCATGTACTGGGGGGTGGGAACAGCCAGGGAGAGGTCAATGGGGGAAAAAAGGAGGCATGTGTAATACTTTCAACAATAAAGAATTTAATTTAAAAAAAGAAAAGCATGCCCAATTGAATTGAAAAAAATTACCTTTTGTTTAAAAACACAGTTCAAACCTTAAGGTTTGAAATTAAAAAAAAAATGACTTTCACAAAAAAAAAAAAGGAGACTTGTTGAAGGATTCACTCAATTTAAAACTTGATCACCCTTACCTCCTGTGCTAAAGATTGTACTTGTGTTCTAAGAAATGAACTAATCATGCTACAATATGGTGCATCACATAATTTCAATAGTTCAACCGTTAAATTCAGTTGAAAAAGGCCAAGCCTGGAAATTATTGTGAAAGAAATAAAAAGATGGCAGGAAATGACAGATTTATGATGTTATGGCCATTCTGTCCAGATTTTCTGAGAGTAGATATATTAGGAAAAGAAATCTTAGATATAAAATAAACAGCAACTCTTGAGTAATATTTTAGTCAGAACAAAAATTCTGCTGCAATTCTCTCCCCATAATTTGATATTCATTTTTTTTTTATTTTCTAAATGATTTTTTTCAAAAAATTTTAGAGAGAGAGAGAGAGACATTGATTTGTTGTTCCACTTACTTATGCATTCATTGCTTGATTCTTCTATGTGCCCTGACCAGAAATCGGACCTGCAATGTTGGTGTATCCAGACAACTCTCTAACCAACTGAGCTACCTGGCCATGGCCCTAGATGATTCTTAAACAAGCCTCACATTATGCCACCTCATTCTTTACTTCCTTCTTCTATATCATCAACTCTTCCTCACTGCCCACCCAGATCTGTCCATCTTCCATAAATCAGCTCAAGTTGTATCTCCTCCTTGAAGCTTTGTAGACTAATTCAGTCCCCAAGGTTCTCAGTCTCCTCTAACTTTACTGCCATGAACTTACTGGTAAGTCATAATGTCTTGCTTTTCTCCCGATAAATCTTACTATTCAGAATTTTGTATAAATGCTTATGTATTTAATCTTCTAGTTGACTCTTGGGGTCTTGAAAACTGCAAGCATCTGTTTTTTAATTCACTGAAAGCAGTAGCTTTTAGATTTTTGGGAACATGATGCATAAGATATGCATTTTTGCATCATGGTCTAGTGTGTTCATACATATAAATATATATTTAATTTAAACGTTCAATGAACTTTATCCTTCTATTCTGTTTTACTTTATTTATTTTTTGAAAATAAAATGCTATCATACACAGTAAGCTGACTTCACAATGGGTTGTGACTATTTCTAGAAGGGCACTTATTGATTACTATGGGAGATCTATACATGTCTCCCTCACTTAAAAAAAATAACTTTAAATTGCATGTGGCCTTTGGGCTTTCGTTTGCATGTGTTTCTAAGTTACATTTTTGTTCATTCAGTTTCTCTTTTGGAATCATCTGGGACAATGAAATGGTTGGAATATACAGGTATTTTTTTTTTATCCTTTTGCCCTGAGCACTGGTGTTATAAAAATAAAATCCCCTGCATTTCTATAAAACTTACTTCTATAAAAATCAAAGCTCCATTCTCTCATTCTTTTTCATTTTCACATTTTATAAGACGAAGAAATTGAGGCACAGAAAATTGTGATTTTCTTAAGGACACGTCTCCCTTTTAATTAGACTTTTATAAATTAAGGTAAATATAGTTTCTAGACATTTGAAGCATATAAACTTGGGTAATGTGAACAACTTAGAGCCTTGATATGAATGCATTTACCTAACTTCTCCAGATCAAATGATTGGCTGAACAGATGAGTTAGCAGCTCTTCCGGACTTCACCCTGAAGATGGATCTGCTCCTTTCTCTATCTGCATCTTCCCATCTTTACCTACTCACAGCTTTTCAACTACCTAGAGCTACCTGTTCTTCCTGGGGCTCTGCATATTTGGTCACTGTACCCGGACTGCCCTTCTCTCCCCTCTTTATCAGACTAGCTCCTATGATTCTTCAGGTCCTTGGGAACTGTCCTTGTCCTCTCCACCTCCACAACCTGCTCCCAAGCACCTGTGCTCGCCCTGACACAGCACTTAACTAGCTTTACTCCCTCTCTCCCAAGGCTTGCTGGCTGAGACTGTGTCTTGTTCACTCTTCAATCCCACAATTTAGGACCATGTTTCGTTCAGGAGAAATGTATGTTGAATGCATGAATGAATCAATGAATGAGCATATAAAAGGGTAGAGACAGCTGCCACTGAATGAGCTCAAGTGTGAGCCGGGACTGGAATTGCATGTCTGGACTCTCTGAGGCCAATCTCTTTATGATTTTGTGATTCCATGAACGATATTCCCCATAAGCTGCAGGTTTCATGACCGAAAATCCATACAGTGAAGGATAGCTGTATCTAATATATTCTTTCATGTATTTTTGAGGCACAATCAAAGGAATGTTGCAGGGACAAATAATTAAGTGCAATGGGTAAGTATATTGAGGCAATTAAAAAATGTCCAAGTTTTAAAAACACCTGACCTCCATCACAGATGGATCTGATTCATATCTTGCTTCAGTCCTACACTTCCCATATGAAGCTATGCGCCTCAGGTTTCTGTCCTTGTCGTTTTTATGAAAGGCTAGTTAGTGATTAGGTAAAGCCTCACCACACCACAACACACTCTACCCGGGTCTCTACGACTTCCTCTGCACTGTTTCCAAAATAAATTCCAATGAAATAACATCTAGATTTGCAATGGCACTTACTACTTATTTTTCTGTTTAGGAATCAACAACCCGTTCTCCCTACTAAAAACCCACAAAGCCTTAAGACAATGTTCTTCATGATTCTACTTCAAAAGAACATTCTATAACACAAACTATTGCCATTTGCAGATAGCAACAGAAAACATTTTCTGCCTTTATGCTGTGACTCATGTATCTTTATTCCCACAGTTGTTACTCTGGGCAGGCCAATGGTGAACACAATGGAAAAGAAACAATAGTTTATAACTGGAAAACAAGCACATTGGGAGAAGTACACTCAAATCATTATCGAAGTAAAATATGCAGCAGCACCAACAAGAGCAAACAAAAGCCCACGTAAGAGATGTGTAAATATTTCATGAAGCTAAGCCTTAATCAACTCTCTCTCCAAATCTTGCTGGTGTTGTAAACACTTCAGTTACTTCCAGTCCCACCATGACCCAGATTCCTTGCAAAAACAAAATGCAAACATGGACCCAGGGATCTTCAATGTCTTGTGAAAATTTTTTAGATGGAGCATAGCCAAGGTATTGATTTCATATGAAGAAAGAGATGCCTTAATAAATGGTGGTTGCTTCTAGGTGACTCTCAGAGCTTCGCCTCCTCCCCTCCTCCTCCAAACCCTCGCCTTTTCCCCACCGCCTCTGCCGCTTGCTGGACATTCACATCATCCTAACCTTGAACTGCCTACATTCCGAGCAGAGATTTCTCGGAGCGCCCCTCCAGAAGGCCCTTTAAACCTGCCAGGGACTTGCTGCCTTCCCACCACCCAAACAAAATTCACTTTCCAGTGTCTAAGTGCCCCTCTTTCCCCGCTCCTCTTTCACTGTCCATTGTTGAGTCTGAAATGTTGCCTGTGTCTTTCAGATCTGCCTGGATAACCTGAAGATCTGCTGTGTGGACTGCTGACAGGTTGTTCTTTAGCTCTTTTCTAACGTCCATCTCCCAAGAACCATTTATAGCCTCTAGTCTCAACCCTGATTTAATCTGGCTCCAAAGTTCACCTCTAGACACTGAACAGGTCTCTACAGTGATTTCCCTTTATCAACCTCTGCCCGCCCGCCCTTCTTCCCTCTCAGCCTATCTCAAGGGAGACTATATACATGTAAAGGTGCCTGTATACACACACACACACACACACAAACGCATATATTTTATGTACAACAATAGTGTTTTGACCTTAAAGAGAATAAGCACAGGAAAATAAGACACATGCCAGTGTAGTACACACACACACACACACACACACACACACACACACACCCCACATCTACCTATTGGGATATTCACAGTGTGCAGACCCATTGATTATAAATCCCCCCCGCCCGCCCAAGAACAAGAACTGCAGCGCCTTTTCCCATTTACCTTCAGAGACAGAGCCTAAGGGAGCAATGACCTTGCAGAGAAATTCATCACCTGGGAGAAAGACAGACCCTCCCGGAGCGCAGAATGGGATGGGGACAAGAGCAACAGGCAACAGATCACCAGGTAACGTGGGACCGAATCAACCCCCCATCAGTACCAAGCACAACTCTGCTGCGGTCCCCCGGGGGTTGGACGCCGGGCAGAGGTGGTGCAGGCTGGGGGGCGTCTCCTCCCGCGGCCCCGGGTCGGTCCGCCTACCTGCCTCTCGCCGGGCTCTTCTCCGCGCGGCCGGGCCACTGCCTTGGCTGCGGAGGGGGCTCCCGTCGCATATCCCCAGCAGCGGCTTCTCCGCGCCGCACGGATGGCTCCGGTGTGCTCGGAGCGGCGGTCCTTCGGAGACAGGAGCCAGCCGGGTGCTTGCAGGAACTGAAATTACTATGCAAAGAGCGGAGGCGGCGCGCAGAAGCCGGCGGAGACCACGCAGAAGCCTGCGGAGACGGCGGGGCCGCCCCCACCGCCAGGCTGCAGTCGCCACCGCCGGGCACAGAGCCAAATGGGGAGGTGGCAGTTCAGGGGCCGGGCTGCTCATCCGTCAGGCCCGGTGTGCACCCGTCTGTCCCCGCAGGGCAGTGCAGCGGGGCCTGAGCATCCGAGCCAGGGGCGGCAGCTTCGCCGGCGGCGGCCAGGGCAGCAACAGCAGGACGCCGAGCTCCGCCCCGCCCCCCGCCCCGCACCCCCCGCCCAGCTCTCCCGACCCCGGGAAGGGGTTGCCACCGCCGCTGCAGCTGCGCGCCAGGGGGCAGCTGGGCAGGGGCTCGCTGGTTCAGGCGCTGCTGCATGGAAACCAGCGGCAGACGGAAAGTTCAGAAGGAAATTAAGATAGAGGCAGGGGCCCAGAGCGACTCAGCAGGAATTTTGGCCCTTGCTCTCTCCCACGGGTCATGGCTGTCTAGACTCTCTAGCAGGTTTCTACTAAAGCCAAGTGCAGCGAAGATCTGACAGTAAGGAGACCACCTGGCATTGGATACGTGTTGCAAAAAGTACAGTATCCTGGGTATTTGGGGACGGCGTTTCTGACCGTGCTTCTGTCCCCCGCCCCGCACTCCTCCTGCCTCTGTGGGCGTGGATGGCTTTGGAAATCCGCCCTGTTGAGAGGCTCAAGCAATGCTGAATGGATGTGTAGTCTGGTTAGCAGCTGTAGATGGGTGCAAAATGGTACAATGAAAAGAACTATTATTAACTGAGCATTTGTTGGCAGGCACTGTGCAAAAGGCCTTACATGTGCAGCCTCTCTAATTCTCATAACAAACCAACGTGGTGGGTATTATTCTCCACTTTAATGATGAGAAAACAGGCTTTGAGGCTTTAGACACTGCTTGAGGTTGCACAATAGTAACTTGTACAGCTGGAGTTCAAACCACCCCAAAATATATCCTCTCAACTAGTACAGAGGACACACCCAGGCAGGGATCTTGTCAAGATGCAGATTCTGATTCAGTGGCTCCAGGACGGGCCTGAGGATCTGCATTTCCAATGAGCTCACAGGTGATGTCCATGCTGCTGGCCAAGGGACCAAACTTTCTTAAGTTTCTTCTTGCCTGCCATCTCTAGTTGGTTGATAGCAACCTCCTGCAGGTGGGTTAAGAAGGTCTCCAAGGCTGTGTTTTGACTCTTGGGCAAAGGATTCTGCAACCAATTAGCCATGTTCACTTTGGTTGATGGGGGGAAGGCTGAGACAAGTGTGCCGGATGACCATCCCTGCAGTAGGCCACTTGGAAAACAGCATGGTTGTTACAGGAGAGGTTAGAGTGTAAATTTAAGGTATTAATATACTAAAGACAAATGTCTTCATTCCTGTTCTTCCCCTCATTAAGAAAACCTTAAGTCAAAGTACACCTAACATTTGTATAACACAAAACACTTTACAAAGAGCTCACATGAATAATGATAACTTCATAACAACACTGTAAGGCAGGTCTAATTTCACTTTACAGGAAAGGAAACTGAAGTAGAGTGATTTTCCTGAGATTACACAATTACTATGCATGCAGCAGAGGCCAGATTGTGACAGATCTCTAGTTTAGGGCTGTTTTTATTTTACCACTGTATTCATTTCCTACTGATGCTGTAACAAATTACCATAAATCTAGTGACTTAATACAACATAAATTTATTATCTTACTATTCTGGAGTTTCAAACCCTGAAAATAGGTCTTACAGGACTACAATCAGAGTCAGCAAGGCCATGCATTCCTTCTGGAGGCTCTGAGGGAAGAATCTGTTTCTTCCTTATTTGTGTGTGTGTGTGTGTGTGTGTGTATGTGTGTGTGTGTGTGTTTCTTCCCAGCTTCTAGAGGCAGCCTGCACTCCTTGGCTTGTGACCACATCACTCCATCGCTCTTACCTCTATTTTTATCATCTCATCTCCATAAGTCCCAGTGACTAGGATATAGCTATTTTTGGAAGGTCATTATTATGCTTTCCAAAACCTCTCTTAGATTTATCCTATAATTTCTACTGCGCCTTACATATTCTTCTCTTCTGCTTGATTTCTCAGACTTCTGGGAAGTTATTTCAGTGGAAAAATTTACTTGAATGTCATTCAAGAGATAACAACAATTGTACACTGACAAGAAATACTCCCAAGGTCATGAAAAGGCCATCAGGATGCATGGGATTATAGTCCTGAAAAGGGCACATAGGATTAGGAGCTGCTTATTGGTCTGAATGACACTGAGATAATCCTTAGGGAAGTCCTAACCACAGTTAAAGGTGTTTGCTAGAAATACATAATTTTTCAAAATTTTGCTTCTCAAAGATTACATAGCTCCATGATAAGTAAGGCAATTCAAAATTCATGCAAGATTGATTATGACACCAAATTCCAGAGTGAGAGTTTCCAAAGTGATGATGAACCTAAACCAGTGTGTCAAACAAAATCAATCAATATTATTAAACAGCCTTGATGCTCAAGGTACTTATGGACTCTGTCATACAGAAGTTTATCCTTTCATTGGGGACACAGGATTTGTGAAAAATGAAATCATTCAGGACTGAAAGAGAAGAAACAATAGGAGAAGCAACATGGGATGGTATATGATTTATTGCCAAGTGAATTATATAAAGTGAAAATTTTATTTGCAAGTTAAATTTATATGGGGGAGTGGGGATAAAATTGAAAAGATAGGTTGAAAGGTCATGTTATGAAGCATCTTAAATGTCAAGCTAAGGGATTTAGACTTAATTCTCAATAATAATGATGATGATACCTTAGGTTCACATAGTGGTGAGTAATTTAACAAGCGCTTTCTAGAACCAAGATGGCGGCATAGGTAAACCCCTGTATATGGTGCCTCCCACAACCATATCAAAATTACAACTAAAATACATAACAACGATCATCCAGAACAGTGGGAAAGCTGGCTGAGTGGAAGTACTACAACTAGAGGTAAAGTAGAAAATACATTGAGACTGGTAGGAGGTGCGGAGGCACGGAATGGGCTGGCACCCAGGTGTGCCGCTTTTTTAATTGGGAGGGAGATACAAGCTCCCGCTTGCTCTGAGCTCCAGTGCTGGGCAAGACTCTGGGGGACCCAGACACATACAGAGAGAAACTGGACTGTCTGGCATCGGGGCAGGAACGCGGGGACAGCTTTCTTCCAGATGGAGGTGCTCACAACTGTCATTGTTCCTGTGCTGGGACCTCCCCGGTGCTGGGCTGACTGGCAGCCATTGCTGTTTGCTCTGCCCTGGAGATTCCCTGAGACCCCACCCTACCCTATTTACAACCCCACCCAAACTGTGCGCAGTGGCTTTTGTATATGAGTGGCCTGTCCTTTCTCAGCCTAAAAGCTGTCAAACAAGCTGCAGCTGGGTCAGGGAGCCCCAAAGCTATCAAAAGAAGGCCCAAGGCTGGCACTACCAGCAGCCTGCCTTGCTTCACAGCTGGGCCTTGACTAGGCATTTCCAAACCTGATACAAAGAGGAGGAATCTGAAGATCTCTCTGTAGCTCCTGCTGGGTGGCCCCAGGCACTGGCTGACTTTGCACCTCCTTGGAGATCCAAGAGCCAGTGTACCCAGTGGTCAGGGTGAGACCATACCAGATTACAACTCTTCACATCCATAAGTGACACATTCAAGGGGCAGACTCAGTGAGCACCAAAGCCCAAATGAAGCAGGTCCTGTCTCATAAGGGTTTCTCCTGCACTGCAGCTCTTCCATTGTAGACACAGCTGGACCCCACAGCCAATTGGCCTGGAGGTCAATTCCTCCCAGTGATACCAACAGCAATCAAGGCTCAACTACAACAAGACTGTGCACACAGCCCACAAAGGGGTGCACCAAGAGTGTCCACCTCAGGTGATTGGGGAAGCTGAGCCACTGGGCCCTATAGGACACCTACTACACAAGGCCACTCTATCACTCAAGGAGACTTAGCTGCTACCCAATACATAGAAACAAACACAGGGAAGCAGCCAAAATGTGGAGACAAGGAAACATGTCACAAATGAAAGAAATGGAAGAAAACAAACTACTGGATATAGAGCTCAAAACCACAGTTATAAGGTTACCCAAGAATCTTCTAGAAACCTCTGAGGAACTTAGTGAGACCTTCAAGGATCTTAGTGAGAATCCCCAAAAAATGGGAAAGGACCAGTCAGAAATTAAGCATACACTGACTGACTGAAATAAAGAATAATATACAGAGATTCAACAGCAGACTAGAGGATCCCAAGAATAAAGTCAAAGATTTGAAATATGAGGAAGCAAAAAACACCCAACTGGAAAAACAAAAAGAAAAAAGAATAAAAAAATATGAAGATAGTGTAAGAAGCCTCTGGGACAACTTCAAGCATACCAACATCCGAATTATGGAGGTGCCAGAAGAAGAGAGAGAGAACAAGACATTGAAAACCTATTTGAAGAAATAATGGCAGAAAACTTCCCCTACCTGATGAAAGAAATAGACTTACAAGTCCAGGAACTGCAGAGAACCCCAAACAAGAGAAATCCAAATAGGACCACACCAAGACACATCATAATTAAAATGCCAAGGACAAAAGACAAAGAGCAAATATTAAAAGCAGCAAGAGAAAAACAGTTAGTTACTACAAGGGAGTACCCATACTACTGTCAGCTGAATACTCAATAGAAACTATGCAGGCCAGAAGGGAGTGGCAAGAAATATTCAAAGTGATGAATAGCAAGAACCTACAACCAAGATTACTCTACCCAGCAAAGCTATCATTTAGAATTGAAGGTCAGATAAAGAGCCTCACAGACAAGAAAAAGCTAAAGGAGATCATCACAACCAAACCAGTATTATATGAAATGCTGAAGGGTATTCTTTAAGAAGAGGAAGGAGAAGAAGAAAAAGATAAAGATAAAAAATTATGAACAACAAAGTGACAACAAATACATATCTATCAACAAGTGAAACTAAAAATCAAATGAATAAAAAATCTGTTGGACAGAATAAACTGGTGAATATAATAGAATCAGAAGCATGGAAATGGAGCGGACTGACAGTTCTTGAGGGGAAGGAGGTGTGGGAAGAGATTGGACAAAGATCTTATATGCATGTATGCAGTACCTATGGACATGGACAGTGGGGTGGCGAGGGCTTGGGGTGGGATGGGAACTGGGTGGAGGGGAGCTATGGGGGGAAAAAAGAGGGACATCGGTAATAATCTGAACAATAAAGATTAAAACAAAACAAACAAACAAACAAACAAAAAAACAAGCGCTTTCTACATATTTTCAGTCATTTGACTTCCTCTTTTCTGCCGACAGACAAGCAGGCACGTGCAAATACATGGGGAAGGAAGTGCAAGGCACTTCGCAAAGAGATTGTCTTGACCACTACTTGTAAAATAGCAAATCTCCTCCCCACTTACCTGCTATTCCTTCTATCTTCCTTTTCCCACTTTACATTTTTCCCACTGGATTTACTACTACCTCTTGATAAAATATATGTTTATTGTATGTCTACTGTCTATAAGGATGGACTTGGTTCACTTTTGTATCCCATTGTCTGAAGCAGTGCCCAACACTTGTTAAGTGCTCAGTAAATATTTGTTGAATGAACCATTATCCCCAATTTACAAATCAGGAACCAAAATGCCAGATATTTAAATGACCACCACTATGTCCTACAGCTGTTAAGGGCTTTTCCCAAGACTAAAACCCAATGCCTTTTTGATACTGTTTCCTTTCTGAGTGAAGTCTTGTTTAAACAATGGCAGAAGTGTCTTTTAAAAAGATAAGAATTTGAGACTAGAATCTGCTCTAAATGTCACCTCTTTTCTGAAAGCTTCATCAGTTTAGCTGCATTGGCAAGAAGCATTGGCAGCATGGAGTTACCAATAGGAGATTCTGGAGGGCCGCCCCATCAGTTCTACGTTAGTTGGCACTGAGTAAGTGCGTTTTGTAATTGTTCTCCAGTTGTTTTGTTGTGTGACACTCTGTATTATAGGGCTTTTGGACTCAGAAACCATAACTTCTATTTCTTTTCTATCCCTGCACTCTGCCCAATACTGGACTCTAAATAGACAATCTGGGCATAGTTACAAGATGGTGGCCATCTCTCTAAAAATCACGCCCTTACAAACCACATTCAAGACAGTATAGGAAATCCGAATATGCCGTCACAAAATATGTCACCTTGGCATAATGATTATTTTGAGATGGAGGCAAATGAGATTTAACAGATGCAGAAAGAAACCTTCTTAGAGCTTCCCTTATCTGACTAAAAGCAGGAACTTACGAGAACAACGAGGCCAGCCACATTCCTCTCTTCCCGGGAAGATAGACAGGCGGCATGAAGAGGGGTCTAGAAAGAAATCTTGCTCAAATAACCCATGTCTTCCAGTAGGTCCCCCTTCCCACAATTTGCCAACCCTCAAAGCCTATACCTCATTCCTTCATCTTATCACTTCTCTACAAGTTTACTGTTCTTTGTTAAGATGCTACATAAGCCCCAATTCTGACCACCCTTTTGAGTTACTCATTACTTAGTTTCTGCTGCATTTATGCAGGCTGCACATGTTAATAAACTCTGTTTCCTTTTCTCTTGTTATCCTGTCTTTTGTCTAATTTGTTATGCCCTGCTCAGTAACCTAGGAAGGTAGAGGGAAAAGGTTTTTGTTTGTTTGTTTGTTTATCCTCTACAACAGGAAGAAAATAATTCCAGTGGAAACGGGAATCTATTTTTTGTTGTTGTTGTTCATGAAAGAAAAAACATTCCCCAGAACTCACTCTCCTACTTCCAAGTCATTGGCCAGAATTTGATCACCAAATCACCCAGGGAGGCTGTGAATGTGAGCACCTAGCAAGGAGGAATGGACTTGCCATGATTTTTCTAGGCTATATATCTTGGTGCCCCAATCAAGACGGAGGTTCTATTAATAAGAGAGAAGAAAGGTAGACTCTACGATCACCTCTTTTCATGGAGAATCAGTATAGAAAGAGTGAAAACTCACATTAAGGTTCCATTTTGATGTTTTCTGACTGCATCTGGATTTCTGGAAGACCACAGCAAGCCATATTAGGTTTCTGTGTACTTTCCGCCCTCCTCTTCTCTCTCCCTCTCTCCTTCCCTGCCTCTTTTCTTTCTTTCTTCCTTTCCCTCCTCCTCCTTTTCCCCTCCCCCTTTCCTTACACTACATAATCTTCTGCATCATCGTTATTTTGTCATATTTAATATTCTGTAGGTACTTAATCAGTGCCCTAATGTCAAATGCTTAGATTCTTCTCTTCTGAAATACTTTTAAAGTTGGCTTGTTCAATTGATTAGATAAGAGAGCCTCAATTTACTGCTTCTCCTACTCATGCCATCTTTTATTACTCCCTAAATTCACATTTCCCATTCTTACAATAATAATTTCTGTGACACACTAATATATAGTTCCACAACACCATGACTTTGTTTTTATTTGAGCCCTCCTCTATCTTTCGCCTAAAATGCCCTTTCCTTATAGCCACTTATAAAATTCCTATTCATCTGTCAAAATCCAGTTTAGCTATCACTTCCTCCAGGAATCCTTGCCCACACGACCCATCCCCATACTTAGTTACTTCTCCCTCTGTGATACATCTATATTTGGTAGTGATCTTTGTTATAGTTAAAATGCTATGCCATAATTTGTGTTTTTATTTATTTGTCTCCTTTAATAAACTCCGAGTTCCATGAGAACCAAGTCTTTGTATTGTATTATTTTCTAATATCAAACTTGGCACATTGCCCCTTCCTTGTTAACATTTGTAAAATGTAGGCAAACTCAATTTTTTAAAGGACTTACTCTGCTCCAGTTGTTGTCAAAGCATTTAAAAATATATAACTAGATTTAATTAGAATGAGAGAAGATGGAGTGATTGTTTTATAACAAAAGATATTCAGCTAACTTTAAGAGAATGGAGGAGTCCTAATTTGCTTTAGGCTCTGAAAACGGTGGTTGTATCTACGCTGTCTTCATAGGTATGCAATGTTGGGTGAAGTGAAGAAGAGAAGAAAGGTGGGCTCTAGGATCATCTCTTTTCATGGAGAATCAGTATAGAAAGAGTGAAGACTCACATTAAAGTTACATTTGGCCATTTTAGCTGCCTACACTTGTAGATAACCATTGCCTTCTATTTAAAAGTTGTATATCATGAATGTAGAAAATCCATTTCATACAGGACTTTTTAAAATGATCCTTTTTGCTAGAAACTTTTAGGCTACGAGGAGCCAAAAATGTACTCAGTTATTTAGGATATGTATAAAGGATACAGGGAAGTAAAGACACACAAGTAGCCATGTAAGGAAGGCAGCTGGAGTTTCTGTCTTCTCAGCTTCCATCTTCCCTATTCAATGACTGCATCTCAATTTTCCATTGAGGAGCCACACCTCAGACCATGTGATTAAGTGGGGTTGACCCTGACTCAGGGGTGAATGTGTGATCTAAGACAAAGCAATAGGAGAACCACCAGCCCCTGGCCACAGTGACTGGTTCCTGATGGAAGTAACATCCTCACTATTGCTGGAACTCTTGAGGAAGATGGGGTCCTCCACTTAGTAAAATGTAAAACTGGAACTGCTGGTGGGGACCACTTGGAGGAAGACATGAAGACAAAGGAAACAAAGGCAGAGCTGGCAGGTGGAGAAGAGATGGAGCTCTTTTTCTGGTGATATAATTTAAACAACTACAGTCAGTCATCCTTGAACTCAAGCTCTGCCGTGGAATTTTAAATTGTTTAATCATTTTTCAGGTTGGGTTTGTCTCCTGCATCTGAAGAGTTCTTATAGGCTCTTACAACAGCTGCACAGGAAGACTTCATATATCTCTTAGAACCCAGCAACCAAAAGTGATGCTTAGGGTCCAATGAGAAGCTCTATGATGACTTGGTCACACTGTCCCTTTAGAAGCAGCCATCTGCGGTTGCTTCTTTTTCTGAAGCCTCTGAAGGACCTTTTAACTGTGCTTCTTTCCATTTCTCTGCTTATAATACTACTAGAGGCCCAGTGCACAAAATTCCTCAGCCCAGCCTGCACCCTCTCCAATCTGGGACCCCTTGAGGGATGTCCGACTGCCCTCTCACAATCCAGGACTGCTGGCTCCCAACTGTTCGCCTGCCTGCCTGCCTGATTGCCCCTAACTGCTTCTGCCTGCCAGCCTGATCACCCCGTAACCACTCCCCTGCCAGCCTGATTGATGCCTAACTGCTCCCCTGCAGGCCTGGTCACCCCTAACTGCCCTCCCTTGCAGGCTTGATCACCCCCAACTGCCATCCCTTGCAGGCCTGGTCCCTCCCAATTGCCCTCCCCTGCTGGCCATCTGGTGGTGGCCATCTTGTGTCACATGGGGGCAGCCATCTTGTGTTGGAGTGACAGTCAATTTGCATATCACTCCTTTATTAGATAGGATTACTTGAATCTTCTTTCTGAATAACTTGAATTTAAACTTCCCAAGAAAGACAATCTGATTGGCTGTTTGATATACTTCCTTGACTGCTGAGTATATTCTCTTAACTGTATCAAGTGCTTTCTTTCAAGTTGTCCCCTCTGGTATAATTTCCTGCCCCTCTAGTGACTCCTTCATTTGGCTAATGCCTGCATAATTTTTTAGCCTCAGGTAAAGCCATTTCCTCTGGAAATGCTATTCGAGACTCTGGGGTTGGGTTAAGTACTTTCCCATTTGTGTTCCTAAAGCACCTACCTGTTCATCACTTGGTATTTCATTACCTACGTACTTGTCCGCTGCTTCCCCACCACGCCTAGAGTGTAATTTCTTTGAGGACAGGATTTTTTCTTGGTTTATTTTTAGCACCTGGCATAGTATCTAGCACACAGTGAATACTAAAAAATGATATTTGTTAACTATTGAATACAATAGTACAATAGTTCCCACTGAGATTAGGGTATACTCTGTTTCTATCAAAAATGCCATTGACCAAAACAAGAAGGGGGCTCCAGAATTAGTTCACTCAACGTATTCAGGGTGTGTACTCAGGGAAAAAGGACTAGAATATAACTAATGGAAAGAAAACTGTGTAGAGTGGTGGAAGTTTGTATGTACATTTAACTTATCTATAATAATAAAAGTGTAATATGCTAATTAGACTGGATGTCCTTCCGGACGCCCTTCTAGACGAAGCCAGGGCTGTGAGGGAAGCCCAGGTCTCCGGTGCCAGATGGAAGCCCATGCTGGCAGCCAGGGACAGGAAGGCCTTCTCTTGCATGAATTTCATGCATCGGGCCTCTAATGTCATTATAAATACACAGTACTGGGGAGGGGTAAGTGAGAGAAATAGAGAAATGACAATTGCTATAGTAAGGGATTCTAGCAGGACATTCCACCATTTAGCATTCACCCGGGGTTAACTTGGGATAAAAACTAAAACTTGCTGTTCCCTCAGCAGGGCTCTCATAGCAAGATCCTCTTGACAGACTGGGGATAGTTCTGGTGTTTAAAGGTACTTTCCCCTCCCATAGAATATGGCCCCTAGACACAAATCAACCCACCTCCTTTGGTATTTGATAAAAGGTTCAGGAACTTGTTCCAATTCTGGAAGAAAGGGTTCAATGGAGGAGTTAGTACTTTCTTCTAATGAGAAAAATAGGCAAATGAAAGATAGATAGATTAGATAGATAGATAGATAGACAGATAGATAGGCTAGTATGGAATATCTCCTTTGACTAGAGAGGTTTGAAAGTCCCTGTCTTCTTCTTGCTCTATCATTATAGACCTCAGGCTTTTTACCTCAAACTTTTCAGTCCACAAACCAGGTCTGGCCAGGCAATCGACTCGAACCCTCCTATTGGTAGAATATGGAAATAATCTCACTGAATTTCCCAATTGAACATGGAATGACTGAGGTGGGCCCTGAACCAACACATCTGCAATGATAATCAACCTCTCTGTTGTCACCCAAGTTTTCTTGGTCCATATGTTCCCACTTCTGTCTTGTTTCCCAATAATATTTTATCTGCTGGTACTCCAGCCTGTTTGTTTGAGAGTCCGACCCTTCTTAGCTTTTGCCAACCCTTTTTTCCAGGGGCAGTGGGGTGATGGTACCTAGATGCAACTTTCTCCAGTGATTGGGTGAAGTCCAGCTCTGAATTGGATGGACCTCCTGGAAAGAGAATGCAACTAGCACATGGCTTCAAGTATAAACACTATCTAGAGATTGACTGTCCTGCTTCATTTACTTCTAAGACTGTTCCACCTCCCCCCTATTACCTTAAATAAGATGATAACTTATGAAATAAAATTTGCCCCATTCTTTCAGACACTATTATTTTTTCCTAAGTCAGGCCCATGAACTATGTTAGTTTCCCTAGTGCAAATGTTCCCCCTTTTCCATCCTGCTTATACCACCAACATTCTCCATAAAAATACACAAGAAATATTTTACATTGCCCATCAACCAATTAAGAGATAAATAAAATTGGTATGTCCATACAACATAATATTATTTAGCAATAAAAAGAAGGAGATACTGATAGATGCTTCAATTTTTTAAATAATGGGTAAAGAAAATTTGAATAGACATTTCTCCAAAAGAGTTATCCAAATGGCCAATAAGCACATGAAAATATGTTAAACTACATTAGCTATAGAGAGATTCAAGTGAAAACCACAATGCAATGTCACCTCACATCCATTAGGATATCTGCTATCAAAAAACAGAAAATATAAGTGGTGGTAAGAATATGGAGAAATTAGAAAATTCATAATTGTGGATGGGAATAAAATATGGTACAGCTCTTTTGCAAAAAAAAGTTTGGAAGGTTTCCAAAAGGTTAAACATAGAGTAACCATATAACCCTAAGCAATTTTACCCTAAAAGTATACCCAAGAGAAATTAAAACACATATTCACACAAAAACTTGTACACAAATGTTTATAGCAGAATTACTAATAATAGAAAAATATGTAAATTGACCGTATCTCCATGATGCCCATAGCCAATCAGGAGTAAGTATGCAAATTAACCCAACAAAGATGACAGGCCTGTGGGCAGTGTGCACGCGCAAAGGCACCAAGTGGCCGGGGGCGGGGCAGGATGCCTGCCTTGTCGCTGTGGTGATGCGGTGGGTGTTCCCGCCCCCCAGCCGCTCCGGGCCTACGTGTGCAGGCACTGAGGGGCCAGAGGCAGGGTGGGGTGGGTGTCCCCAGGACCCTACCTGCTTTGAGCCTGTGGCCAGTGCCAAGTGGCCGGTGTCCTGGGGACGCCACTGGTGTCTGGTCCTGTCAGCCCAGCCTGGGGGCGGCTGGAGTTCGCAGTCCTTTTGGTTTGTGCAGTCCCTGGACCTGAAATGGAAACCAAGAGTTCAGGGAGCACCAGGAATGTTGGGAATCGTAGTTCTGGTGGCAGACATGTTGTAGATCTCCTAGACACTAGAGCAAAGTGAGCCTGGAGCAAGTTACTGTTGCAGGTGGGGGATGGAGGGAAAGCAAAGGTGAGAGACATAAGTAAAGTCACAGTGTCAAGGAAAAATTAAAGGGAAGATACCCTGCAACTTCTAGAAAATCTCCACCAATGGAGCAAAGAAAATAAAAAGACCTCTATTATTCTGTGAGCATAATTATTCTGGGTTGGGGTCTCAGACAATTCGCTCATATGATTGCAAAGATGGACAGAAACTCGCAGATTGGAGAGGGCTCCCCTGAGGGCTCCCAGATTGGAGACAGTGGAGGTCGGCCTGAGGGACCCACCCCCCGTTCAAGAATCTTCATGCAATGGGCCCCTAGTTAATAATAGACAATCCAAGTATCCATAAGCTGATGAATGAATAAATAAAATATGGTATATCCATAAAATAGAATATTATTCAGGAATCAAAAGAAACAAACTATTGATTCATGCTACAGAATGGATGAACCTTGAAAACATTATGTTAAGTGAAATAAACCAGCCAGAAAAGATCACATATAGTAGGATTTCATTGATATAAAATGTCCATAATAGGCAGATTTATAGAGACAGGTAGTTGATTAGTGGTTGCCTAGGGCTGTAGGACTGTGGGGAGATGGTAGTGGAAAATGGTTTACAATGGGTATAGGTTTTAGGGGTGATGAAAATATTCTAAAATTAGGGGTGATGGTTGCACAACCTTATAAATATACTAAAAACATTGAATTGTAGAATTTTAAAAGGTGAATTATATGGTATGCGAATTATGCCTCATTAATTTATACCCCAATAGATTATCCTATATAATAAAAGCCTAATACGCAAATTGTCCCCTTGGGCAGTCATTCAACCAGAAGACCAGGAGTTCAATCGCTCACTATGATGTGTGCTGACCACCAGGGGTCGGTGCAGAACATGGCAGGCATTGGCGATGCGCTGTGACCTCTCGCCGGCTACCTGGGGGTGGGGGTGATGGGATGGAGGTGTTGTGAGAATGCAGCATGTTCCACGAGCTTGCTCGCACTCCCCCTGCTACCCTCCCCCAGGATGCCAGGGCTCTTGTGCTGGCGAAGCCTCCCCCCACACTCAGGTGCCGGGCACTGGACTACACCTGCCAGGACACAGGGGCCGGTTGGGCTTCCCATAGGTTTGTGCAGGAGCCAGTCTGTGAGGCGGGCCGGGAGAGAGCACGCTGCCCACCCGGCTTCCATGTGGCGCCGCTGGGTGGCCCAGAGGCCCATGCTGCATCTTGGCCCACGGTGTCCAGCTGTGCTCACCACATCTCTGCATGGGGACTCGGGTGCCGTGACTCAGGTGGAGGGGGGCGTGCAGGGGCCCAGGGGCCCAGGTGCTGCCCAGGGCCCAGAGGTCCGCTGGGACCTGCCCTTCCATGCCAGATGCTTGCGCTTCAATCGCTGGCCAGGCCTAGGGACCGCACCCATGCATGAATTTCATGCACCGGGCCTCTAATATCTCAATAAAGCTATTTAAATATATCTTTTTAACAACTAGTTTAGCCTGATGGAATACTATTCAAGAATTCTTAATTCCCAGTATTCTAAGGCTGAGCTCATGAGCAACCTTTTCATCTACAAATAAGTTTCCTTGGTGCATTATGCTAATCATTGATACTCATCCTGCCAAGTATGTCAGCCTGTAGAAGTAAATTGATATTCTGCTTTGTATGTACATCTCATGTGAATTTTCCAGTCCAAATAATTTCCCGAGTATGATCACACTTGGGGAGAACTAACACAGAAAGTCTTATATATATGTTTATTTATTTATATCTAATGTATTATGAATATATATATGTATATATATACATACACACACATATATATATATATATATATATATATATATATATATATATATATGAAAGTATATACATAGGGGATTCCTAAAGTATGGACATATAGATAAAATATTTTAGTTTTTGTAGATTGAAGATGTCACTGACAAGATTACATTTGTCTAGGTGCTGCCAGATTTTATGGAAATCTTTTATACACATAAAGGATGAATTAAAAAAAAGACTTCTCTAGTTAAAAAAATACTTGATTTTCCTAATCACTAAATAGGTAATTGTTTGCATTTGTATAACACTTAACTATTATAACTACTGTATCATAATGACTTATTTAAAACAAATAATCCAGCTCTAATAACCATTGCATTAATTATACATGACCCAAGGAATAATTTTGTTTGCATTCTTATGACTCAGAATGAGTTGGGAGAAATAATGTTTTGCCAAATTATTACTAAAATTTATTAGTAAGTTTGAGTGGATCATATGTTTTTTTCTGGGTAAATTTTCCTGCTGTAAGAAGTCATCTTCAAAATCATTGAATAGTTTTGACTAGCAGACTTTTATTATGCTTCTACCATATGCCAGATACCATACCAGGCAATGAGGACACAAAATTGAATAATACATAGCCCTGCCCAGAAGGAGTCCATGGTCCTGTGGGGAAGACAGATGAATAAACAGTTGATTTCCATATAGGCATGAGCTATGCATGAGCGACTGTAGAGCACAAGGTAGTTGGAGTTTTGGGAAAGAAGAAACTTAAATTCAAAATGTATAGGAATTAGTGGGATGAAAAAGTGAAAAGAACAGGAGATATTTTAGAGAGAGGTAACCTAGGCTGTGCTCAAGATTAGGTCATTAGAAAATAGAGCCTTTGCAGTATTTACCTGTTGGCTGTCCTTATTAAGAGACATAGTTTGTTCAATAAATGATTACTGAGTGTTTTATTATGTATCAGGCAATGTTTTGGTGCTGCAAATACAATGATTAAGAGACAAAAAAAGTCCCTGACCTTTTGCCCTCTAGTGGGGGAAACAGATAAAAATTGAATGAACCAATAAATTTATGGTACAGTGTCAGATAGTGATGAATGTGATAAAGGAAGGAAGCAGGTTCAGGAACTAGAGAGTGATAGGGTGCTACTTTAGATGTGGGGTTGGGGCAGTGGTCAGGGAAATTCTCTCTGAAGAGGTGGTTTTGAACAGACTAAAGTTAGGGGAAAAGCCATATGAAGTAGGGAGCAGTGTCTCAGATCCTAAGAACAGCTTGTACAAAGGCCCTGCAGCAGGACCTTGTCTTGGTATGTTTAACGACCAGCAAGGAGGCCAAAATAGCTGGAGCCCCCAAAATGAGAGGAAGAATAACAGGACATGAGTTGATAGAAGTGGGCAGAGGCCAGCTTACATAAAGTCTTTCTATTTACCAAAGCTGTTTACTTCAGTTCCTAGTTCCATAGCTGTAGTGTATTTCCCAGAATTCCTTGCATTTAGGGATACGTCGCCTTATGAAAGACTTTGGCCTACTGGAATGTGGTGGGAATGCTGTGGGTGACTTCCAGACTTTCTCACATAAATGTTCTGTGGGATTCTCCCTTCTCTCTGCTTTTCTATCTCATGGAGGATTCCAAGGCCTAGTCTCTGACTAACCTATGGAAGACTGATAATTGACTAAGAACATTTACTTTGGACTTTGTATAAGCACAAAATACAGTTCACTACTCTAGGCCACCAAGATTTAGTGGGGGCGGGTAGAGCAGCCAGTGACTGTGACTAATAAAGCTTTGTAGTAGGTTGGGTTTGAAAAAGGGCCATCTACTGAATTTGTTATTTAAATTCATTTTATTTTTTATTATTTATCGTATTCATTTTATTTTTTTATTATTTACCCTATATCTGCCCTCCTGCCCCCCAACTTAGGAAAACCTTAAAGAAGGTCATAGACAATAAATCTGAAGGCTTTTGTTTTAAAGAGAAGGAGGATAGTCACCCTTCCTTGTCTCTGTGACACTGAGTGGCATGGACATGAACTTCAAGGCTTGTAGGAATGACAAGCTTCAGCCTTTCCCCACAAGGCCCTGATTCCCTCTTCCCTTACCAGTTCTAAGAAGAATAGCGGGAGTAATCAGAAGTGTGGGAGAAGAAAAAAATGTAATTATTTATTAAATAGGATTGAAATTTTGACTACCTTCATAAATAACAAAAGATTATATGAGAAAAGGACTCAGTTACTGGGTAATTCGAATAATAAATAAATTCACCTTGAAATATATACACTAATTCTCCCACATCCGCATCTTTGGGTGTAAGCACATGTTTAACAATGCTTGGTTCCCAAAGCATTTTTAAACATTATTTTCTCCTCATAGAAATGTTCCTCTAGCTTCATTTTTAATTCCCCCATCTTTCTCAAATGAGCATTCATTGCTTCATTGTTTTTCATTATTATTTTTGAGTATATACTCTGTTTTTTGAACTGTTTTAGGTTCTAGGAATATAAAACTCCAAGCTCTCATGGAGCTCAGGAAAAAAGAAAAAAGAAGTTTGATTATAGTATTACCTAGCTTGGTTTTACTTTTCGTATGTATTCTGTTGCCATGATAAGAAATGACCACAAGTTTAGTGACTTAAAACCACACAAATTTTTTTTAAATATATTTTATTGATTTTTTGCAGAGAGGAAGAGAGAGGGATAGAGAGTTAGAAACATCGATGAGAGAGAAACATCAACCAGCTGCCTCTTGCACACCCCCTACTGGGGATGTGCCCGCAACCAAGGTACATGCCCTTTACCGGAATCGAACCTGGGACCCTTGAGTCCACAGGCCGACGCTCTATCCACTGAGCCAAACCGGTTTCGGCAAATTTATTCTTTTATAGTTCTGGAGGTCAGAAGTCTGAAATGAGTCCTGTGGGACTAAAATCCAGGCATAGGCAGGCTGGCTTCTGGAGGCTTTAGAGGAGAATCTGTTCCTTGTCTCTTCCAATTTCTAGAGGCTGCTGGCATTCCTTGCCTTGTGGCCAAATCACTCTAATCTCTGCTTTTATCATTGTACTAGGGGCCCAGTGCATGAATTCATGCACCTTGAAAGGAATTGTGGGCCATGAGGCTGCAGTGGGTACAGGGGCAGGTCTCGGCCCATCCTCCTCGCCCCTGCCCAGCCCCTTCTGCTGCGGCCCCTGCTCCCACATGCTGACAGTGCCCCCCCCCCCCCTGCTCACGCCCACTGACGTCATGGAGCAATTGTGGCCGGCGCCAGCAGTGGGTGTGAGCGGCTGCTGCTGCTGCCCCAATCACCCTTCAGGAGCAGGGGGAGGTGGAGAAGTCCTCAGGGGAGACTGGGGCAGGCAGCTACTGCTCGCACCCACTGATGACGCCAAGCGATCGGGGCTGGTGCCAGGTGCCAGCAGCAGGTGTGAGCAGCGGCTCCAGTGCCGGCAGCAGGTGCGAGTGCCTGGCAGGACCATGGTGCACGGGAGCAAAACATTTTCAGTAACCACAAGAAGCTCGCCCCGATGACAACAAACTGTGCCCTGCCTTGGTCTGGCTCCCCCGCTCACCTGCTCCACCATCCTGCCACGGCCAATGCCCGCCATGTTCCACGCGTGCCCCCTGGTGGTCAGCGCACATCATAGCAACCGGTTGTTTGTTGTTCCACTGTTCGGTCTATTTGCATATTAGGGTTTTATATATACAGATACCATCTCCTCTATCTGACCTTCCTTGTCCTTTTATTTTTTATTTATATATTTTTAGAATTCACATATTTTTATTATTTTATTTTTAATTCTTTATTGTTGAAAGTTTTACGTATGTCTCCTTTCCCCCCCATTGACCTCTCCCCACCTGTTCCTGCCCCCCAACACATGCCCCCACTCCCCTATTGTCTGTGTCCATTGGTCATGCTCATATACATGCATACAAGTCCTTTGGTTGGTCTCTTACCTGCCCCCACCCTCCCTTCCCCTGCCTTCCCTCTGAGGTTTGATAGTCTGTTCAATGCTTCTCTGTCTCTATTTCTGTTCAACAGTTTATGTTCATTATATCCAACAAATGAGTGAGATCATGTGATATTTATCTTTCTCTGACTGTTTTATTTCACTTAGCATAATGCTCTCCATGTTCATCCATTTTGTTGCAAATGGCAAGAGTTCTTTCCTTTTTACACCAGTGTAGTATTCCATTGTGTAGCTATACCACCATTTTCTAATCTACTCATCTGCTGATGGGCACTTAGGTTGTTTCCAAATCTTAGCTATTGTAAATTGTGCTGCTATGAACATAGGGGTGCATATATCCTTTCTGATTGGTGATTCTGATTTCTTGGGATAAATTCCTAGAATTGGGGTTATTGGGTCAAATGGGAGTTCCATTTTTAATTTTTTGAGGAAACTCCATACTATTTTCTACAGTGGCTGCCCCAGTCTGCATTTCCACCAGCAGTGCATGAGGGTTCCTTTTTCTCCCCATCTTCGTCAGCACTTGTCATTTGTTGATGATAGCCATTCTGACAGGTGTGAGATGGTACCTCATTGTCATTTTGATTTACATTTCTCAGATGATTAGTGATTTTGAGCATGCTTTCATATGTCTCTTGGCTTTCTGTATGTCCTCTTTCAAAAAGTGTCTATTTAGATCCTTTGCCCATTTTTTGATTGAATTGTTTATCTTCCTTTTGTTAAATTGTATGAGTTTCCTATAAATGTTGGAGATTAAACCCTTATTGGAGATAACATTGGCAAATATGTTCTCCCATGCAGTGGGCTTTCTTGTTGTTTTGTTGATGATTTCTTTTGCTGTACAGAAGCTTTTTATTTTGATGTAGTCCCATTTGTTTATTTTCTCCTTAGTTTCCATTGTCCTAGGAGATGTATTGGTAAAGATATTTCTATGACATATGTCTGATATTTTGCTGCCTATGGATTCTTCTAAGATTTTTATGGTTTCCCATCTTACTTGTCTTTTATCCATTTTGAATTTATTTTTGTGTATGGTGTAGTAAGTTGGTGATCTAGTTTCATTTTTTTGCATGTATCTGTCCAACTTTCCCCACACCATTTACTGAAGATACCATCTTGACTCCATTGTATGCTCTTGCCTCCTTTGTCAAATATTACCTTGTTCTTCTTTTAAAGATTCATGTGATTTTATTGTGTCTACCAGGATAATTCAGGGTAATGTCACTATCACAAGATTATTCACTTAGTCACATCTACAAAGTCCCTTTTACTATATAAAGTAACATATGCATAGGTTCTGAGGATTAGGATTTGGATATCTTTGGGGAGAAACGGCACACTTTTCAGCCTACCACGTTTTTTCAACATTTAAGACTAAAGAAATTATTTCCTTTTTGGTAAAGCTTCATTTGGAATGTCATAGAATTTGTTTATAAAAGAATAATTTTGTTTTCTTTCTCAACAATTTTCAGGTAGGCTGCGGCAGCATGAAGGCACATGTAAGTTCAATTATACTAGTGAGCAGGGTGTGCAGACACTCAGCTTCACCACTTTCTAGCCTGTGATCTGAAACAAACTCCTTAGCCTCAGTGATCCTTAGTTTCTTCATGTCTCTAAAATGGTAACAATAGGACCCTAGTCAACTGCTGTTTTTAGTTGTCTGAGGACCAACTAAGGTAACTATGAAAATGATTTGGCTTATTGTAGGCAGGATTTCTTAACTTTTTGTGCACAGACTTCTGTGGGACCCATACATAAGAGTCAGTGAATTTTTGATCCTATATATTTACATAAATTTTTTTTTGTATATGTAAACACACATTTTTGGGGGAATGTTATCTCTATTTTTCATTACATTTTGTAAGGGTTTGTAAACACATTAAATCCTAAAAAAATCATTGAATTAGATCATCATAATGATATTTCTCTTTTTTTTTTTCAATTTCATCAGGAGTGGGATTGGTGTACTCCCTTCCTTCATCAAAACCACAGATGTGACATGTAGGCAAACTCTATGGCAACATCAGTGCTACATCCTTTTCTCTTTCTATAAAGGTGGTTTTGGGCACACAGAACACATCCTGTTTAAAGTAGAAGATATGCTTACCTAAAATATCAATATCCTTATGCTATTTCTGCATTTAAAGTTTCATGTCCCATTCCAACTTCCATTGTTCTTCTTAGAGGAATAAGCATGATTTCAACTGCCAGTAACAATTTAGCCTTGATCTGTCTCGATTTTAAAATTACATTTCCTTCCACATGATTCAAACTCATCAAGCGCTCCTACCTTCACATTGCCAAGACTCACTGGCAGTTTTGCAGCTTGCCATCTCAGCTCAGCTCACTGAACCGTGAGTGTGCTTTGTGGACTAAAGTGATTTGAATGGAGGCACTTTACTGAGCCCATGTGCGTGACTTGCTTATTCCAGGACACAATATTTCCCTAAAGCTGTGACTCCAGAGTGTAATCTTGTTACATTGTATGATAGACTATGAGTACCTTGAGGCAGAGCTCATATATTATCCATTTTATTATCCATTACATTTAATGCCATGCCTATAACAGTACGCACTTAGGAAATATTTGTCATATTAATCAAATGTTTATTAATATCAAATTTGTTTTTTCTAATAAAATCTACATATCCTTCTATTTCCTTCTCTATGAATGGTATCAGTTTGAAACCATAATAATTTATATCAGGGGTCAGCAAAGTTTGGCCCTTGGGCTCAATCTGCCTGCCACTGTTTTTTGTAAATGAAGTTTAATTGGAACATGGCAGAGTTGAATAGTTGTGACGGAGAATGTATAGACTGGAAAGCCTAAAGTATTTCCTATCTTGCTCTTTACAGAAAGTGTTTGCCAACTGCTGACTTATGTGATGAGGCCCAGCAGAGTTTTCTCATGGGATGGAAAACATTTGTCCACATTACTTTTTAACTATGACTCTTGTCACTGATTCTTTCCTTGTTCATCCTTAATCTCTACTTATAACAAGTGCTAACTTGTTTTTGAACTCTTCATAAGTCAATATTAATACACTTAACCCACAGGAGGCAGGAATTGTATCATATTTATATCTTGCATCCTCAACTGAACTCAGTAACTGTTGCTTGTGTGATGTGTGATCTTCTCCAAATATCTGACCAAACAGCTTACTGTTTGTGATCCTCTCTAGGCTTCCTTATGGGTATTTCAGGTACAGTATAATGTTCTTTAAAAGTTACTTACCTGTACCTTACTGCAGCTTCTGTGCAAGAAGATGCTTCAGGGCTCATTGAGGAAGAGTCTCGGTAGTAGGCAAAAAGCCCAGAAATGGCATTGTGTAAAACACAGTTATGGAAGGGAGAAGAATAAAGTACACATTGATTCCCTATAGCACTTTTAATGATGTTAGAGTGTATTGCTTAGCAACAAAATAATCAGTAGGCACTATGGAGTGATAAGTTATATTTCATGTGTTATCTTTAAAAAATTCTGAGTAACAGTACAAATGATCTTCTATTCCCTTGCTAAGATGATTCTGGGACATTCTGTTAATATAAAAATGAGTAAAGAACAACCTTACATAGTAATGGTATTCTGGGCTGGTTGAGTAACATTACTAACCACAGAGGTTAAGGTGGGTGAGATCAAATGTTTTAAAACATTTCTCTTTTAGGACCCTCCCCAGATTCAAACCATGGGAAGGGTTGGACTCCTCATCCTCTGTGTTGGCCTTATAACTGATGAACTATTTTCTTAGATGTTCTACTGATCTGATGTCAGAGAAATCTAAGCTTTCATAGGGATTCTGAAAATATAGACATCTCTTTGATAGAAAATTTTAGAACTTTAAGCACACACATACGCCTCGGGACATGTGGCACACATTTCGATCTCCCTATGGCTACAAAAGAGCATTAAAAACTATT
This sequence comes from Cnephaeus nilssonii, assembly GCF_951640355.1. NCBI lineage: Eukaryota > Metazoa > Chordata > Mammalia > Chiroptera > Vespertilionidae > Cnephaeus > Cnephaeus nilssonii. Next base: position 59,719,163 of record NC_137072.1, on the reverse strand, counting down.
AGGTGCATTGAGATTACAGAACTCAACCTAAACCTGAGCTGAATACCACACAAAGGTGAAAAGACAATGAAGGTTACCTCAGAGTAGGCATGCTCTGTGAGAATGGAGACAGGGCAGGGGTATTTGTTTGCATCTCTCTCTTTCACTCTCATATTTTTCTTCTCTTTCTGGCAACATAGGTTAATTTTGTAATTTCAAGATATTTTAACACCAAAAAAACCCAGATTACAGATAGTCATATATGAGCCTGGTAATGGATATTTAAAAATTCTGAAGTCTAGAAATACTTCAATTAACCAAAATTTGATCAAAATAATAAAGTATACAAACATCACATAGACACAGACATATTTATATCTTTGCCTGCCTATATCTACCTATGTATCCATCCATCCATCCATCCATCCATCCATCCATCCATCCATCCATCATCTACCTACCTATCGCTCTATAGCAAACAGGAATTTTCAGAGTAGTTGTTACCAATATAATTACAATAGTGATGAGGCCTATAAAGGTTAGCGTGAATAGTAACAAGATTTCCTCTTTTATATGTTGCTTCACAGCTGAGTCCTAGGAAACAGATCTAATATACTTTTTACTCCTGGGTTATAGGCATGCATTCTTTATTTATCTTTAGTCCATTCTAATCCATTACTGCCTTTGAGAAAAAATATGCTACTCCTATCAGGATTAGGATGAGAGTTAAGTTCATCACTAGAATAGGAGGAAGACACTGGATTCAGAAACCCTGTTTTTGCATTTATTGAATATATAAACCAACTCAATCATTAATCTCACTAACAACATAAAGCTTAAGTCTACTTGGTTAATATCTCAGTGTTACAAGATTGTTGAATAACCCTAGACAAGATTTAACTTCCACATGAATGGTAAGGGTAGGTCAATTTTTATTGCTGGGGGAGTCAACATAACTCTGTAATATTTTACAAGAAGTTAAGAGACTGTAATAAATTTCTGATCCTATTGAGTCTCTATATATACCTTGCTCTAACCTAGAAACTAGTTCTCTGACAGCTCATGTTTAAATCTTATTAGGTATACACTTAAAATTATGCTAAAACTCCACCCCTGCCAACCACACTATCATCCTCATCACCTCCTACGTTCCTTCTATCTTACTTAGTATTTCTAAAACGTTTTTAATCTTATTGTTTCCTTCTCCCACTCTATCCCAGAGTTAGTATGTATTTTTGCTTCACTTTTTGGATTTGAATATTATTCTGATTAAGAAGTGTCAAGCTTCCATCTTCAAGTTTTCCTTTGCTCAAACATCTTAAACCCACTCAAATGCTTATCTCACCAGGGTCCCCAAATGCTCTGCTGAGTTTGAAAGTCTAGTAATGGAATGTAGACTGTAGGTGTCTTAGTTTGTTCAGGTTGTTATAACAGAAATACCATACACTAGGTGGCTTAAACAATAAACATTTATTTCTCACAGTTCTCAAAGCTGGGGGTTCCAACCAAGATCAAGGCTCTGGGAGATTCAATGTCTGGGGAAGGCCCCCTTTTTTGGTCATTGACAACTGCCTTCTTGCTGTAGCCTCCTCAGGGACAAGAGGGCAAGCAAGTTCTCTGGGGTCCCTTTGTATAAGGGAACTAATCCCACCTGTGAGAGATGCACCTTCATGACCAATTAACTCCCTAAAGGCACTATCTCTAAATATCATCACGTTAGGGCTTAGGCTATCAGTGTATGAATTTAGGAGAAAAACAAACATTCAGTCCATTGCAATAGCTTAAGTAAAAAGTACAACTGTAAGCAAGTCTTTTCTTGATCCATTAAGTACTGCTTCTTCTCTAGGACCTGTTTTCTTTTGTAGCTAAAAAAAAAAAATGACATACTGGAACTCCAATGGCACCTGATAATCTCAATTTTTTATTGGAGTATCTAGAATGTAATTATAACATTCAACCCCAAGTTAGGAGAGAACATGGCTCCGTTCTTGATGTATAACAAGGAGGAAGAAGTGAGAGGCAGGTGAATGTGTTTCCTTTCAAAGGCCAATTGTCTGCCATCATTAATTCAAGGAATTTAGGAATGTTTTGAGCAACTTCCTTATTTGGACCTTTGAAATATAGGGTGTCCCAAAAAATGTATACACACACTTTGAAGAGTTATAAAGGCAGTGGCCTCACTTTTCCAGGTCCCACTATAGAGAGTGTTGATTTCTGATGGTGATGATGGGGCAAGCAACACCATTGGGTTCATTTTTTCCTCCGGCAATGCAAATGGCTTCACACAAATAAATATCTATCTAATTCTCATATTTTTTATCTAGAAAATATTGGAGTTTGATGAGATGACTACATTTCTTCTAGCCTTAACATCTTATTACATCATTATTTGGATTATTGTTCTGACCCTTCACATCCTCCAGGGATCTTAGGTGAAAACTAGACAGGAAGTTAGGAGGCCTATGCTCTTAATGGCTGATCAAGTGATAACTGTCATCATTCTCTGAGCCTCAATTTCCTCTTTTGTAATGGGGTTCAGTGGAGAGGAAACCAGGCATGTTCCTTGCCCAGAGAGCAGGGCTGTGGGGTGTGGGGGAAAGACTATAAAACAGATAATGTCAAGGTTCTTTCCACTTCTCAATTCTCTGAGTCACCTGAGATACTTCGTCTACCATTACTCAAGCAAAGATAAAATGAGAGGATTTGATGGAATCCAAATTCCTGTGTGTTTTTGTTTGTTTGTGTTCTGTATTAGGTTTTCAATTTTAATTTTAATTTTTGTCAAATAGAGAGAGTGGCTGACTAGTAAGGAGATGAACACAATTTCTAAAAATGTTTTAAATATCTAGTCTTCTGCTATATAGAAAAACTTACTATAAACCCAGGAATCAAAACAATTCATGGAAAAACAGGATTTAGCCACATAATCGTTGATTGTTGTTTGTTTGAAAGTGTTAAGAGTCTGAGTTTAATGAGCAATATTGCTTAATATATCTTTAAACTCTTGCCTTTATTTGTTAAGAAAAGCAAAGGGCAGAAAAACCCACATTGTGTTACCTATATTATTAACTTTACAGATTGCTGTTTTGGGAATTACAAAAAAAAAAAACAATTGATCTGAATGTTCAAAGGAAAGAAGTTCTTTACTACTGGGAATAATTTGAATGCAATTAACTGCCCTTCCCAGATCAGAGAACCCTAGAGGTTAGAAAGGACATCCCGTTGTTTTCTGTTTAGCAGATGTAGATTGGTAAACTAGAAATCATGTTATTCTATGTTTACATTTCAATTAAGCAGCAAGGAAGATAAACAAATAAAAACTAAATATAGCTCTACAGAAAAAAACTATTTCCAGTTGTCTTCTTTAAAATTTCCCAAGCTCAGAGTCCTATAACAAATGTGAACTAGAACCCTTTCCTCCAAGTTGTGTATATTGAGAGGCCACTAGCTCCCATTTTTTAGATTATATGAGATTAGCTCAACTGAGTCATCAATGGAAAAAGACATTGTAGCTATGTATGAATAATAATAAAAGAATACATGGATAAATTTATAGGCTATGACTTTTAAAAATGTTATTTATCCCTTATAAATTCCTTGTGATTCTGCAGCATACTAGTACAGTAAGCATAGGCCTTAATGAATTCTTGTTTTTATTGCTATTGTTCTGTCTTTTTTGACCCCATGTAATATCAAAGCCCAAATAGCTGGAATTGTCTATACATAGGGCCCTGGTATTTTTAAATAGTTTAATGAGTAATTCAAATATTCTTTGGATTTTTCAAACATAGGATAATCTTTCATATGATATAACCTTTCATTTAAAGAGTATAATCCTAGCATGTTTCAGAAAAAGAAAGAAAGAAAGAAAGAAAGAAAGAAAGAAAGAAAGAAAGAAAGAAGAAAGAAAATGGTGATTTACTTAAGACAGAAAGTTAGCTTGGCTGCTTTAGTAATAAATGCTACTTTCCTTGAATGAAGAAAATATTTCTTAAGATTTCTACTTTATAAGCTTTGTGTCTTTCTCTCAATTCTATCTCAAGAGTTGTATGACTAAATAACTCCCTGATTCATACTTTTCAGAAGACATCTGAAGCCAGGTAAACAGAGAATGGAAGGCACTACCTTTCTTTTCCTTGAGTCATATCAGCACCAGTGAGTCGTATGTTTGAAACCTTGGTGTCATGCCATCTCAGCACAAAAACTATTATTAATATATTCAATAGCCTTGAATAATGGACCTTGAGATGGCCTCCAAGGCATTATCTTGAAGGCAGCAACATTCTTGAAAATATGGACATGAGCTCATTTGGAATGTTCTGAGAAGGTTCTGTAAATATAAAACCAGTGTGCATGGTAACCCTTACATTGCCAGGCTATGGGGCACTGAGGACCTGTGTCATGGTTGCAGTAGTATTTTTTTTATCCCTCTGCCCCTCCCCTGGCACTCTCTCTCCTCTCTTACTTGGAGGGTTCTAGGACTTCGTGTTTTTCCTCAGTGGCTGCTATAACTTTGCTGCTGCAGAAGCCTAGATCATTCCAGGCCTGTAAGTGCTGCTGCTGTTATTCTTTCATATCACTTCCCCCCCCTTGCTGTCAATACCTCTGCCATTTTTACTAACAGTGATGGAGAAAAGTTTCTCTGTCACTGATTTGTGGTTTCTAGGCCTCCAGGGTTCAACCGTGCTACCTTGTTCTTATTAATGCTGTGTTAGGGATTTTGAACGATGGCCAAAACCCAAGGGTAGCATAGCAAGTATATGCCTCATCAATGATTGCTCAGTGACACACAATGAGGCACATGTTTTATCACCCTAAGATCTGATCTTTTCCTTCTGTTATATTTGTGAGGCCTCTCCTCCGACTCCCATCTCTGTGCGGGTGTGTTCATATTATGGACCTGCAGATTAGGCCCAAAGCATCCCCTCAGCCTCAAACCCCAGGGAATCCTGCTAATATACATGTTGGTGTTATGGTCTGATTCCCCAGACTCTCCAAGGCAAATATAGTGACCAGAATTCAGATAAGTTTTCTACTGCTGCTGTAACAGATTAACATAAAACATAGTGAATTTGAAGGAAACAAATTTATTACTTTACAGTTTGTAGGTGAGAGGTCTGGTGTGGGTCTCATTAGACTAAAACCAAGGTGCCAGCAGGCTCTGTTCCTTTTGGGGGCGCTGTAGAGGAGAATACATTTCCTACTTATTCGGGTTGTTGGCAGAATTCAGTTCCCTGGGGTTGTAGGATAGAGGTACTTGTTTTCTTGTTGCCTGCTGAGGGCCATTCCCAGCTTTTGGAGACCATCACATCCTTTGGGTCATGGCCTGCTTCCTCCAGCTTCCAAACTAATAATGGCAAGTAGAGGCCCTCTCATGATTAGAATCTTTTCTCGTCTTCTTACATCTCATTTCTTGACCTGTTTCTGCTTACCTTTTCTGGTTTTAAAGGTTTATGTGATTAGATTGGGCCATCTACTATCAAAGTCCTTATCCTTAATTATAACTGTCAAGTCTTTTTCCATGTAAAATAACATATTCTCAGGTTCTGGGGATTAGGGCATGCATATCTGGGGCGGGGGGTGAGGAGGTCATTATTCTGCCGACCACAGAATCTGCTAAGTAATTCTTAGTGTTTCCAAAACCATGACCAACAATAGAAAATTATAGAATGAGATTATGCTCTATATTAGAAGTGTTTTGACTGATTTAAAGAAATTTAGATAAGGGAATAAAAGATATTCATTTGATAATTAAATGGAGAATCCCAGATGGCTTCAGACACTGGTGGACCCAGGAATTTGCCTTTCTTCGACACGTAACATTCCATTCCTCTGTGCTAATTACAAATTCAGACAGGTTGTTTCTTTGTCTCTAGGCTTTGGTCCTATTATGCTTACAACTCCAGTAAGAGCTTTTCTTTCTCAAAAATTCCAACAGAAGTTTGGGGGAGAATTCTCATTTGCCCTGCTTGGCACTGGTTACCTAGTAGTTAGGATAATGCAGTGCTCTTATTGGCTAGGCATGACTCACATGCTCAGCTCTGGAGCCAGGAGATGGGGTCAGGCCCACCTTATTCACATGGACTGAGGGTTCATAGAGGTGGTATTACTCAAAGTGGGTATGAATGCTTGGCAGGCAGAAACAATACATGTCTACCATTGTTTCTCAGAACTCAGAGGAAATACTACATAGAGATTTGATATTTCAAGATAGATAAGCTGCAGGAATAGGAGAAAACAAAAGTAGGTGTTATTTAAATAATGTCACATTATAAAACATTCATGTGAATAAAGCAAAGTGACTTTTATCTTTCATGTACATATTACACACTCATGTGCATACTTCCATACAGTATCTGTGTAAGTTTAAGCAAATCACTCCACGTTTCTCCTGCGTAAAAGAAATAGTCCCAATTTTTCAGAGTGGTTGCAAGGACTAGAGATAATGCATGTGAGGGACCCACCAGTGTTTGGCATATAGTTAATGCTCAGGGAATGGCAGATATCATTATGGTCATCATCATTTTAATAAATCTCCACCTTTCTTACTGTCAGAAGAACAGCTGAAGTCACAGCACATCTACATCTAAGTTTTCCTTAAGGGCCGATAAGCTACTTGTGACTCTTTGCTTTATATGTCAGACTTGAAATAAAAATTTGATCAATTTGCTCTGAAGCCATTAGGCCTTTTTATCGATTTAGCTCTGAGGAAGACCCCAAAAGCTTTAAATATACTGGTGCTGGTTGAAATTAATTTTAATTTAACATAAACCAAAGCAAAGTGAGGTCAGACTAACAATATTGCCAACATTAAATTTGCACCCTTCCAAGATGTTCTTTCACCAATGTTCTCCATTAAGTCCAGTTTCATGTTGTTAGCCACGATGGATAAGATTCTGAACCTATGTATCTCTCTTCTCAATCCCCTTTTTATAGTGGGCTATATTCTACTGATAAATAGGACTGTCTATATATAAGCTTATGAATGACAGGGAACATTTCTTACTGTTTTATCTGTGCAGTAATCCTGTGCTGAGCCTATAATTAGCTGCTCACTAAGAATTTCTTGGATTGATATTTGGTTAGAAATCAAGATGTGGAATGCATATGTACGTGCTTGTATGTGGCTGTTAAAATTAGGATTTAAGTGTGAATGAATTGGGGTGGTAGAAAAATGCAGGAAAAATTAAAGATGATAATACAAAGGAAAATGCTTTGTAACTGACAATTAGGAATTAACTTGGGGTCCACAGCCAGTTTCAGGGGTGCTGTGAACCTTCTGAGATTATGGGCAAAATGTCAAGCACATGCCTGTCTGTATGTTTTCTGGGAGAGATTTTTATGAGCATCTAAGCTACTTGGGAGGTTTTATTTTTCCAGGGTTAGTAGGCAGAGTGCAAGAACCTTATGTCCCAGAATCATCTTAGCAAGGGCACGAGATAATGCGTACCATTATTCAGATTGTTTTTTAAGGCTGAAGGACAGGGGAATTCTGCACATCGGCACCCTTCCTCCCCAAGGGTTTCTAAAGCGGTAAGGTAAACCCACGTTCCCTGAGGCTTGTTGGGATGTCTTAGCACATGCTATCACCATGAAATGTGAAGCAGTCCAGAGTTTGCACTTTGTCAAATCCTTGGCTCGAGTTTCCCAAACCCGAGAGTCGAGATCAGTTCTGTTATCCAGGACCAGCCTTGGTTAATGAGGAGCCTGGAGGAGAGTGCTACCTAAATAAGATGTGTGAGCACAGGTGTTTGGAATCTGAGGGAACCTGAGGCGGGGTGAGGGGATAAGGTGAACCTGCTGCTGCCTGCTGCACCTGTAGGAGGCGCTTGTTGGTAAAGGAAATTCCACATGTAAATGAGGGGTGGGCAGGGAGAGAGAAACTTTCCAAGGGGCAGGGGAGAACAGCTATTATATAATGCAGTTTATTATGTGCTATACGCGGCTGTAAACATTTTACAGTACACGTATTTTCCCATTTAGGTTCTATTATTATCCCTATTTTGCAGTAAGGAAACCAAGGCCAGAGAGATTAAGTAACTTGCCCAAGGTTTTACAACTACTGTAGTCAGCAACAGGGAGAACTGGAGCCCACACAGAGGGGCTCCATTGCCCATCATCATCGCCACTCTACCACATACCTCGTTATCAACCTTGGTACTCCATCCAGCCCTTTCCTGTGCCAGTAAAAGTGGCCTAACACCCAAAGCTTCAGCTCCTCTTGCGTCCCAAGTCAATGAAAACCAGGACTGAACTATAGTGGAGACTTCCTTCTTTGTTGTCAGTGAAGTCTGAGGAAGTTTGCTGCCAACCCCACCCCATCCCACCCCTCCAACGTCCTGGGGAGGAACTTAGTTTACCTGGGTTCCCTGGTGAGCGGAGGGCTGCAGCTTCACTCTGCTCCAGGTCCTACTGTGGATGATCTTCTGCCTTCATTCTGTGCTTCTCTAGGTCTGGGGACCTGCCCTGAACTCCATCCCTGTTATCTGGGGCACTAACACTCTCACTTAGCTTCCTAACGCTTCCTTCACCCAGGAGGTGATAAGTGCTGACTCTATTACTCCTGTAGCCTTAAAATACTTCCACGCATGACCTCAGTGCATGAAGTCTGCAGATGCTCTGAGTTAGACTACCTGGGGCTCAAGTCCCAGGTGTGGAACGTTAGGCAAACTAATTATCTTTCTGAATCCTCAGTTTCCTCATTTGTAAAATGGAGATACTAAAATACTCCCTCATAGGTGTTGTCTGAGGATTAAAAAATAATGCATCAAGTTCCTGGCACAAATTGGGCACTCAAAGAAATGTTAGCTATCATTGATATCCTTCCACTATACTAGACCTTAAGAACTTGCTCTCAGCCCTGTGGCTTAGGATATTGTTGGTTTTTTTTTTCTTCTTCTTTTTTTTTTTTTCCCTAAAGTGGTTTAGCATCTCTGTTCTGCGTTGTTAAGACCCTGCTCTATGTCAGTATGGGATCCTCCTTCCCAGTGTGGCTGGGTTTACAAGAGTTAGGTGGTCAGGGTTCTGAAAGCCAGGGGCCTTGGTCAAGACAGGAGAGTGGGGGTCAAGACAGGAGCTCCGTGCTCAAGAGGCCCACATAGACTGGGGAAGGAGGAGCAGACAGGACGTGCTATGAATTCAAGGGCTACAAAATCACCACATTTCTCCCCATGTGCTACTTATTGGGCCAGACTGATGGTGTATTTTATTTCACGTTTCAATAGTGAGTGGAACTGGGGGTCTTTCCCTAATGTTTTCAGTACCAGGAAAGGGCTTGGGCTTGCAGGAAGGTTCTGCAGTTCACACTGAGCATTAGTTTCCTATTACTGGTGTGTCAAACCACCAAGAACTTAGTAGCTTAACACAACCCAAATTTATTCTTTTAGGGTTCAGGAGGTCAGGAGGCTAAATTGGGTTGACAAGGCTCTAGGGGCAAATCCAGTTCCTTGCCTTTTCCAGCTGTGTTTTTGGCTTGTTGTCCCTTCCTCCATCTTCAAAGTGTAGCATTTTACTTAGTCGGACCCTTGCGATCACATCACACCACCTGGTAATCCAGGACAATTTTCCATCTCAAGATCTTTCACTTAATCACACCTGCAAGGTCCCTTTTACCATTCCGGAGGCATATTCCCCAGCTCTGGGGGTTAGGATGTGGGCTTCTCCGGGAGGCCATTCTTCAGCCTACCACACTCTGCTTTGTGGAGCAGAAGCTCATGCAGGGGAAACACAGCAGACCTGACACACCCCGGCCTTCCAGGTGCTTTCCAAGGAGAATCTTCACCGTTGCCATGCCACTTGTACACACCTCAACGGGGAACCATGATGGACTCTGCTTAAATGGTGACTCTCTACTAGAAAAGGAGACTTCATTTTACACAAAAACTTGTAAAATATAGAACATGAGTTAACTCCCCACCCCCATTATTTGATATATAAAACACGTGCCCATCCTCAAATGCTGACAACTCTTTTCAGCACTAAAAGGAAGTGTTGATATTTTATATAACAAACAAACAAAAGCGTGTGCACATGTATATTTTACCAAAATAATAGGAGAAAAAATGATAGGACACAATCCCAACTCAAATATAGGATCAGCAATTTACCTCAAAGGTAAAAATATTAAATTCCCAGAGAAATGTTAATTTTCCAGAGAAAGCAAGAGAAATCACAGAGAAAGAGAATTTTTTTTACATGGGCATTGTCACTAGGCCCAGGACTCACACTGTGTGCTTAAGATACCCAACAGGAAGGATATAGGTCCTACTATAATATCAATTTTTAAGACATTTTCCTGTAAGAATGGCCTAGTAGTGCCCAGAGGAGAAAAATTGGTAAAGATGGTATATATAGATGTGAAAGTATTAAAACTTCTTTTCCCCATGAATATCAAGGTCATTTATGAACAGAAAGGGAACCTTCCATTCTGCCCTGACCCCAGTCGGGGATTGTATTAGTTTGCCATAACGAAGGACCACAGATTAGGTGGTTTAAACAACAGAGATTTATTTCCTTACTGCTTGAGGCCAGATCAAGATCAAGGTGTTGGCAGGGTTGGTTTCTTCTGAAGATTCTCTTCTTGGCTCAAAGATGGCTGTCTTTTCACTGTGTCCTCACGTGGTCTTCCCTGTGTCTATGTTATCTGTGTCTCAGTTTTATCTTTTTATAAGAACACCGGTCATTTTGGTTTAGGGCCCACTCATGTGACTTCATTTTAACATGATTACTTTTTAAAAGGCCCCATCTCTAAAGACAGGCACATTGTATGGCACTGGTGGATAGGACATCAACATATGAATTTGGGGTGGAGGTGGGGAGAGATACAATTCAGTCCATAGCAGGGATCACTGAATTTATTTCTTTGCATTGTCTTTTGGTGGACTACCCTGTTTCAGCTGTGTCCATCACTCTTTCTGGTGAGAGAAGGGTAAACGTGGAGGTAAGTGTCCCTGTCAATTACCAGGTAGTGTTTCCAAACCTGGCCCAATCAGTAGTTCATGTCACATTCAACCCAAGACAAGATAAACTCATTCTGGGTCTGGGTCTCGGTCAAAATTTCTAGAACCTTGGGGATTTAGAGGTTACCACGGAAAGTTATTTAAAGAGATCCAATCTGTTATCTGTTCCTTTTTTAGCATTTTATAATCCCTTACACTCCTTTTAGGACAGAGGGTTAAATTCCTTGGCTTTTCTCTGTTTCACTCATTTCCTTTTCCTATGTCGTGGGTTTTATATTTAAAGTCACTGCTTAGAAGTGCAGAAATGTAAATTTATTTTCTGGAACTGAACTCAACTTGCCCACGAGCCCCCAAATTCTGGTCAGGAATGGGGAAGATCTAGAAGTTGCCCATTCAAGTTTTCTTATCACTTTCAATTTAAGAATTTAAGTCTTCTCTTTTTTTTTTTTTCCAGGCTAAGTCAGTGTTTCTGCTCCCTCTCCTGTTCCCAGGATGACAACCAGAGCCCTGGGAAAAGGTCACTGGTCCTTGTTCTGTCTTCCTGTCCTCCTTGGTCTTCCTGAGGTGTTTCCTACCCAGAGTGGAACTGACAGTTCATGAAGCTCAAACTTCAGGGCTTCTCATTTGTAGGGTTTCTTCTGAGCCCTTGGAAGGGGCCGCAGTGATGGATTCAGATGATCAGATTTCATAATACTTACAGAAGTAAAAGATTTTAACAGAGTTAAGACCACTGTTGCTTGCCACTTGATTTTCACTCCATCAAAACTGTCCCTTGTGTAAAGTGGCTTTGGAGTGGCTGTAGTGATTGTGGAGCTCTAAGTGGAAGTTGACATGGGGATACATTCAATTTGTATTTAGTGTGATGCTTACTTTTCCAATCACTTTTGTGAATAGTTAAGTTATATGCTGGCCAGCCTTGGGTAGAAACGGCTTCTAGAAATATACCTGTCACCTGCTGCACCACCTCCGAAATGTGCAGGGCTGGGCGGTGTTAGGATACAGGGCCCACAATGCCTAGCACTAGGACGTGTGGGAATGCAGGAGAAAACAGCCTGGGAAAAAGCCTACGAAAGTCTTCAGTTACCACAAGGTAAAATTGTAAACAGAGGATTTAGCTTTCTTTGACAACTTGATACAGAGACTTTTCAGGCCAGGGATACACTCAATAATGCAGCGTATACAATTATAAATGCTTCCTATATTTTCTTTCTGATGCAAATTATGCAAAATAGAACTTGGAATTCTTGTGTTTGTAGGGCACAGGCAAAAAAGCAGGCACATCTGTGTGAGGACACTTGATTTATGCTTTCCAACTATCAATTACAGAAAATAAATGTCAATCAACTCTCCTTGAGGAAATGATCTACCTTTTTATTTTCACTATAGAATGTATGACAAAATACCTAATTGCCATATCAAGAGGTGATCAAAGAGTCTGCAGCCCAAAATGTAGAAAAATATGTTATTGAGGCATAAGCAAATAATTAAATTGTAAAACTTGTTATTATTTAGATTTAATGATACTTGCATTTTTTTTAGCTTTTATATATATGTTGTTTTCTTTTCTCAGTTTAAAGAAACATTCACTTTCATTCTTAGCATTGCATTTATCACGTTGTATTCTTTTTTCTCGAAGGGCTTCCTAAAGCATCAGGACCTAGGAAACCCATTTTACCCTCCTTATGCCCCGTGACTGGTGAACAGTGTATGCTGACATGATGGGGGCTTGGACTCCAGTCCCAAAGGAGCATCTCTGATTTCTCCTGGTCCAGACCCCATCCACCCTCCTGGCCAGTGTTTCCCGAGCATGCACATTTCAGCACAGCTCCCATTTCTGAATTCCAGGAGCACCTGATGATACCCCAGTGACATGCAGGGTACCCTGCTGGCATGCAGGTCATGGAGGGCGTGGGAAGCAGAGAACATGCTACTGCAAGTCCTCTTTCTGAACAACTGCTCCATGTCACTGTGTCTACTGCTTCCGTGCCATCATGGGGGACAGAGGTGGGGGGATGGGTGTGGGGACCCTCTCTGAGGCCAATTTTCCATTGCCTCCTCTGCTTTGGAATTTCTAAAAATGACGGGAGAATGTTGTTATCTACCACCTCTAATTGTTTGGATTTTAGATTGTTCCTGCCAGTATTCTCCAAGCACCTCCTCTCAAGTCCAGGACCAACTTTTATAGCACTAAGATGCAACAGGAAAGAGCACAGACTGGAGCCAGTTCACATAAGATGGAATACCAGAGACATCAATTATGAGCTGTGCAAATTTGGATAAGTTTCTTAACCTCTCTGAGCATCAGGTTCCTTATCTGTACAAAAGGTTGTTATAAAGATGAGTGGGTTAACATATCTAAAGTCCTTGGAATACAAAATGCATATGTTCCAGTGATTATAATTACAGTTAAGTATAGTTTACTTGTATCATATCCTGCACATCCCTGTTGTATGACTTATAGCGAAAATACTATGTTCTAACCTCCAAGCTTTGTTCCTTCATGTTTAAAAAGAAACTTTTGGGATTTACAACACCTTTTTTATTTAATCACAAATGCCCAGAAGTTACCATCAAAAGCCAAGAGTTGAGGACTATTGCTTAAAAGGTCTGGTTTCAGGGAAGGGTCTGGTATCCTCATTCATGTGCAATAGTTAGGAGCACAGACTGGACCCAATAACTCATTTAGGATCAAATTTTATCAGACCCCAGATTTTCCAATTCTATCTTCTTTCTCAGTTTTCCATACGCTGATTCCTACATATGCTTGTCTCTCTCCCATCTTCCATCCTTCCTTTAAGATTATTTCTCCTCTGATTTTCAATTTAATTGTAAGTGAGCTAGGAAGCGTTTAAATTATTGCCATTTTGCCACATGGAAAGGTTTAAAAATAGATATTTCTGCTGACAGTGACATTATTTAACAGCTTTCTGTAAGTTCTGTTTAATGTATTAAGACTGAAATAGAAAGAAGTTTTCCATACATTTTGGAAGAGTGAAGGCAACATTATTATTTGCTGTTGTGAAGCAATACCTAGAAAATGTATATGTAATAAATAAATTTCATTAAAATCTCATGTGAAAAACATTTAACAATAATGGTGCATTATTCCATTTGGAAAATCTAATGAAATAAGAGCTCATCCACAGTACAGGTATCCCCTGCTTTCTGAAAGTTTGCCTTAGGCTATACTTCACTTTTCTAAAAGACCTACATTAGTATGGTGGAGACATTTTTGTAAAAGTGAAAATGCTCTTTGAATTTCATTTGTTTAGTGAAAATGATACTAATGCAGGTCTTTTTTTACAGTTAAGTATAGTTTATTTTTATAAATAATAAATCATATATATGCATATATACGTTTTTGTTGTTGTTGTTAAACCTCAGCTGAGGGTATTTTCCCATTGATTTTTATTTTTTATTTTTTAAAAATTTATCTTTGATTAAAGTATTACAGATGTCCCCCCCCCTTTTTTTTTCCCATTGACCCCTGAGGCCCTGCACCCATGCCTCCCAAGCCTTCACCACCCTATTGCCTGTGTCTATGGGCTATGCATATATGCATATAAATTCCCCCATTAATCTCTCAGCCTCCTCTCCCCCACCTTCCCTCTGAAATTTGTCAGTCTGTTCCATGCTTCTATGTCTTTGAATCTATTTTTAAAAAATATATTTTTATTGATTTCAAAGAGGAAGGGAGAGGGAGAGAGATAGAAACATCAATCTTGCACCCCCCCCCCACTGGGGATCGAGCCATAACCCTGGCATGTACCCTGACAGGGAATTGAACCATGACCTCCTGGTTCATAGATTGAAGCTCAACCACTGCGCCATGCTGGCTGGGCATGTGTTGAACACTCTTATAGGTGGGTCACCCTCAGACCTGCATGCAGGTGGTTCAAGCCAGAATTTCTGTAATTTTGGTCAATACCATGTTGCAACAGACTTAGGTGCATGTTTTTTAAGAGGAGAAACCAGTTTTTTAAATGGCAAAATCCTAGTAAATATGCAGATAATTCTATTAAAATCCCCACGAAAACGTATGACTTTGTTAATATTAAAAAATTTAAGTCATTTTGTAGTTAATGGATAACTCAGCTCTATCTCATTTCTCCTCTGTACTCTTACTTGGGACAAAGAACTTAGATGATCCATGAACAAAAAAGGAAACTCTGGTATTTATACCTAGAAAGGTGGAGACATCCAGGTTGGAAAATTTGTGTAGAAATGGGTCTAAGACCCTGTTTCAGTACCACCATTGAACCAGTAGCCTTATTTTTTTCAAGAATAGGAATTTCAGGCTGCCAGAGCTGAGTAGTCCAGCTCCTGTTCTCAGATGAAAGAATCAAGTTCAAGTCTGGAGAAGCGAAGTGATGGGTATAACAATTCCTTCCTTCCATGCAGGCAGGAAGTATCCTGGCATATGTCCAGGCCCCTGGGAGATTCAGTGGGGTGATAGCTTCACTTGCCCCATCCCACCCCACTTCTCAGGCCGTGCTTTCTTGGCTGTGGGCAACAGATGGTCTCTGTTTGCATTGGCTCCATTTTAAATGTTATAGTGGGAAGCTTGGACCCTTGACCCTATAGGCTATTAAGATACACTGTTGCCCAGCTTGTCCCACAGGTGTAGACAATATGCCACAGTTTGGCTTGGCTCTCTGCCCGTGGCATCCAGAGCTAGTTGGGACACAGGAAACCTGCCAAGCCCTCTTGAAGCCGTATGTTTAAGGCAACATTTTTAGACAACGTCTCATGACAGTGTGCGGAATTCTGCAGTGAACCCCATGCTCAGCTCTCTGTTTCCTGGGGTTTGACTCTCTGCCTCCACAGTTGCAGAATGAAGTGGGTACAGTTTGAAAGTGGCCCTTGAGTGCATATGCAAAGTGCCTTTTTTGATGTGTCTCCCTTCAGCATTATAAAAAGATCAGGAAAGTCAGCTTGTATATCTCATGAGAAAGAAAAACTGGGGAGAGTCCAAATGCTCATCATCTACAGTAGCTTTTGTGTGTATTGCTGAAAGAGAGATGCAAAAGCCGGAACCAAAGAACTGTAACCCTGAGTGATGAGATTTGCAGTGACTGAAGGAGGAGAAGCCAGAGCTTAGGGAGCAATGACGACTGTAATCACAGTTGTGGAGGGAACTGGGACAAGGATGGAAGCATGAAAGTCATGGGCCAGGTTAGCAAAACTAGTCACTGAATAAATGAGTTGTTTTAATTCGATGTGCTGCTTAGAGCAATGGGTCAGCTGGACCCTACTACTATTGAGAGTATTTATACACTCTGTCTTTTTCTTTTTTTTTTCTTTTTTAAAATATATTTTATTGATTTTTACAGAGAGGAAAGGAGAGGGATAGAGAGTTAGAAACATCGATGAGAGAGAAACATCGATCAACTGCCTCCTGCACACCTCCTACTGGGGATGTGCCCGCAACCAAGGTACATGCCCTTGACCAGAATCGAACCCGGGACCCCTTAGTCTGCAGGCCGATACTCTATCCACTGAGCCAAACCAGCCAGGGCTCTGTCTTTTTCTTTTAAAGGAAGATCTGAAAACTTCCACCAGGGATCCAATTCTCATCGAGGGTCCAGTTGTTTTCTGGACAGAGCACCTTGACCAAACCCTGCTGCGTTCCTCTAATGGTGAGTGAGGTTGGTCAACCTAAAAATCTTTTAACCCTTTTCTCTTAAACTTGAAATGATCACCACATCAAAGTGAAGTGTAGGCCACTTTGATCTGAATCATCTGGGGTAATTGTTCAAATTTCAAACTCCTGGTTCCACTCAAGGCCCCTGAATCAGTATCTCTTAGGAGTAGGCCCCAGAATCTGTATTTTAAACAAGTGCTCTTGGTAATCCTTAAGAATTCTAAACTTGTAAGGAACTCTTCTTTGTGGCCTTTCTTAGCTCTTCTTTTCTTCTGGGCGTTGGCCTTACTTCTTCACGTCTCTAGAGCTTAAGATACTTTTATAGGCAAAAGATAAAGCACCAACAGGAAAAACAAAATGTAACAACTAATATAATCTTTGAAATGTCAGGCTGTATTGCTTTCCTGCTTTACAATGTTCAATGGCTTCCCAATGAACTGGGAAAACAGTATTTCCATGGCTGCATTCCCTTCCTTTCTGTTCTCACCCCAACTACTTCATTCCTCCTGGCTTGCTATCCTCTGCTGACTCTGGCAGAAGATCTGATCCTCCAACCTGCCAAGATTATTTCTGTCTGGGAGCCTTTGCAGTGACTCTCCCTCTGCACAGAAAACATTTCCCATATCTCCTTCCTCCAGAGTCTATCTCATCACTCAGATCTCAGTTCTTGCAGTATCAAGAAGCTCTCCCTGACTTGCCTTTCTCATATGTGTATGCATCCCACCTGTCACTCTCTACACATCAGTCTATTCCATGTAAAGCTTACTCTATGGCAGTAATCACCATTTGAAATCACAAATCAATTAATCATTCTTTATATTCTTCTTTGTTTTTTCTTATTGATCTCTGTCCCATCCATCTCAATTGAATGGAAGAAGAATCTTCATCCATGTTAATCATTGCTATATTTTCAGTGCCTAAAAGTGTGCTTGGCACACAGTATTCCATAATTATTTAGTGAGTATTGAATTAAAAACATCAAAAGTACAAGACATAGAGGATTTTAAAGTCCCCAAATCAACCCCTCAAGTCCACAGTGCCCCCAATTCTTCCAATTTTATAATTGCTTCTTCTTCTATTCAAGGAACAACCTATTGTGATATCTGTCTCTAATTGTATGTGAGGGCAGAGGAAGGACAAAGGCCTAGATATAATATAATTTAATTATTCTACAAATAGGGCCTTACTCCTTAGTATGGCAGTGAAATGGCAAATCATTTCAGTTTCATTCTCTACATATAAATACAAAATTTTGATCTTTAATTAATTAAAGCATTCAACAAGTAGTTGTTGCTAACTAACTCAGGCCTATCTTAGACGCTTGGACTATATCAGCAAGCAAAAGAGTGATTCCTGTCCTTATGGAGCTTACCCTTATGCCTATCCACAAATTAGGCCATTTGATTCAGTCAGGAGAATCTTCAAGTTGTGGAGAATTTGTTCTCCATCCTGAATTATCTTATTCTTGATTTTTAAAATAATAGTGACATGCTTAGAAACCTCAACTCTTCTTAATCATGCAAATAAGTTGTTCTGAAATACACATTTCTAATCATCTCCTAAAATAACCATGCGTTATAAATAACTATCAATATCATTTCCAAGGAACTTTTCTGTGTAATAATAAAACTAAGAAAGTAGATGAATTCAGAGGGAAGAGAGGATGACAGAGGTTATTCTATTAGAAACTACAAACATCTTTCTTTAGAAAGAGATGCAATTCAGTTATGAGGTCATTATTCTATTTTCTTTGACAATATCAACCTGCTAAACATTAATGTAAGGAAAGAAATTACTTGAGCAAAGCTCATAATTTAACTTACATTCCATAGAGAAGTAGTTGTTTATATAAAACTAGAGGCCCAGTGCATGAAAATTCATGCACTGGAGGGGGGGTTCCCTCAGCCAGGCCTACCCCCTCTCACAGTCCGGGAGCCCTAGGGGCAGGAGAAAACCCGGCAATCAGGGGAAGGCAACAGCCCCTTCACACCCCTGCTGCTGCCACTGCCAGCAGTGCAAGCCTCAGGCGGCCCTGGGTGGCTGGGCAGCCACCATCAGAAGCTTGCCTGTGCCTCTGGCATTGGCTGGGCATCCAACATCCAAGGCTTGCCTGCACTTTGGGCCGGCCCTAGGCAGCTGGGCAGCCGACATCCGAGGCTTGCCTGTGCCTCGGGCTGGCCCTGGGTAGCTGAGGGGCTGAAGAGGACTGGGGGACTTGGAGGCAGGTGCCCCAGTGGGGCTGAGGTGACTGGGTGCCGCCATCTTTGAGGGCATGGCAGCCAATTAGCATATTCCCTCCTTATTGGCTGTGGGTACCGCCATATTTGTGAGGGAGTGATGGTCAATTAGCACATTCCCTCTTTATTAGATAGGATGGTCTTTTGGAAATTTATCCTAATTCTATGCTGTTTGTAAATCTGCGGAATTAGTTAAAAAACAAATGCCTTGAGATCCTTCAAGATTAAAAAATTGTTAAAGAATTATATACATATATACAAGAACAGAAAAAAACAGTCTAAAACAAACCAAAACCCATGTCATTTACACACTAGAAAGACATGATACAGCCATCTTTATTTCTCTATTTAGAAGAAAGGACCACTCACCATCTTGCCATCCTGGGTGTTCTCAGGAGACATAAATATTTAATCCTCATTCTGTTACAGAGACTAGCATGCCAATGTGAATATGCCTACGGTATAGAGAAGTGGAAAGTGTCAATGTTTCTTTTTCTAGGGACCAATGACTGAATGGCTTGGAGTTGTGTTTTTTAATAAACAAGCCAAAAGTAGAGAATCAGCGTTGGACAGGACTGGAATTCTTTTCAATAGTGGAAAGCCAGACTTCTATTGTGTTTTGGGCCTGCTCAGAACATGTTGCTCTTAGGAAATTGCTTTTAGTCCTAAATCTGGATCTAGACTCTACTCTGTTTAAGAATGAATGCTTATCTTTGGAAGAGCTGCATGTGTCTGATTACACTGATGCTTCCAGAAGACCAGGAAAATCTTTGACTGCTCATTTTACAGCCCTCTGGACAGTCTAGAACCATCTCTGGCCATCCCGGAGATTAGTCTGGACCAAATGATTGTGGTGCTGGGAAATGTGTTGGTGGGGAATATCCATTATCCATAAATTTTTTGATGATAGGGGCATGTTTAAAAGCAAAACCAACCTTGAGGTAGAGAGTGAGTTTCCTCACAAGATTTGGAGACTTGAGTGTTATTCTACTGCTGTGAACCTGAGGCTAGGGGAGCATGACTCAATATTCAAAAGACCAAATGGAGAAGGCCTGTGTTTTTTTAATGCTTATTTTTTTGGACTATCCTATATAATGAAAGACTAATATGCAAATTGACCAAATGGCAGAATGACTGGTCAGCAGCGGGCAGGGCTGGCAAGTAGGCAGCGCCAGCCAACCAAGGTGGGTGCCAGCGGGCAGAGGGAGGGGATGGCAATCGGGGGGTGGCAGTGGTGACCAGTGGTGGTGGAGGGGCAATCGGGGGGCAGGGCTGGCAGCTCATGGCTGGCGCCATCTCCCAGTTCGGCCTGCAGGTCGCCTCCTCAGAGGGAGGCCATTGGCAGATGCGGGACAATGGGGGGCAGGGCCGACCACTTGCCGGCCAACACTGTCTCCTGATCAGTCCATGGATCACCTCCCGCAGAGGGAGGCCAGACTTCAGGGAGCAGGCCTAAGCCACAGTCGGACATCCCCTGAGGGCTCCTGGTCTGGGAGAGGGAGCAGGCCAGACTGAGGGACCCCTCCGAGTGCATGAATTTTCATGCATTGGGCCTCTAGTTAAAAAATAAAATCACATGTATAGTTAAAATTTTTTTTCTGTATTTATATTCAATGTATTTATCTGAATCCTTTAGTAAATTCTGATACACCATTATAATCTGATAATGATGTGGACAATAAAGGGATATGTCAGTAACTAAACACAAGGCACATCTCTTAGTTATCTCTCCACTGACGTCCAGAGAGAAGATCCAATTATAGTCCAGGATTCAGGGTAGGCCCCAAATGATCTGTGACCCCAACGAGCTAAAAGAGGTGACTAGAGCATGTAATTATCTATCTATCTATCTATCTATCTATCTATCTATCTATCTATCTATCTATGCAGCTAGCTGGCCAAAAGAATAATTCAGAAACATATACTAGATAAAACTCTCCCCCCCCCCCAATTAAAGTAGAAGAGAATAACAATGTAACAATGGAAAAGAGAGGAAACTGATGCTTGGATCAATTCAATGGAGGGAAAGAAAAACCCCTTAAAATAATATCCTTTAAATTTAGTAAGTTTTTTGTCTTTTCAAAAATTTGTGACTTTCTAGAATTTTATATCTTATCATTTATCATGCTTTCAGTCAAAGCTAGCAGTAAGTATTCAATCACATTGAGAGGTGGGGCTAGGGAAAGGAGCAATATTGATGCTCTGTAACAAAAGAGATAAGTAAGGTAGTACTTACTGTCACTTGAATGAAGTATGGCTACCAGAGTAGTCAATAAAAGGAAAGAATACCAAAACAACACTTGACAGGGTGCCTTAACTCAATAGGATACAGTCTATTTGAAGGAATAATTATTACTGGTCAGTGAGTAAATTAGTAATGTGGTGCATGGCCAGTTCATTTTTAATTTTGTTGGAGTCTATTAAACTTGAGGTTTTAAGTGATTTGATAGCACACTAATTTGATCCTGACTATATCCCACTGCTCCAGAGGCAGCAGACATAATAGAGAAAAGATGAAAAGAATTGAATGTGATTTTGGAGTCTGGGAGCCACAGTAAACAGTGGTTACAAAAGCAAGTCCTAGTGCCAGATGGCCTGGGTTTGAATCTGGACTTCACTTATCTCCCTAAGCTTAGTGTTTGTGTCTATAAAATGGGAATGAAATTTGCATCTATTACAGAAGGTTATTGTGAGTAACAAATGAGATAATTTATGAAATGCACTTAAGTGGTATATTGCAAGGGTTAATAATGTTTAGAGATGATCGATACTGCTCTGGATTTATTTGCCTAGATAATTATATCCAAGGAAAGAAAAATAAAAAGTGAATAGGTCACAGAGCTACCCACACAGTATTCTTCCACTAATCTTCTGCTAAGCTCATCGCTGCACAGGCAAAGTCTAACGCTGTCCCGAGCATGTGTATTAGTTTACCAGAGCAGCCATAAAACAATTGCACAGACTGAGTGGCTTAAACCACAGAAATTTATTTCTCACAGTTCTGGAAGCTAGAACCCAACATCAAGGTGTCAGCAGGCTTGATTCCTTCTGAGGCCTCTCTCTTGGGCTGTAGATGTCTGCCTTCTTATGTGACCTCCTCTGGTCTTTCCTCTGGGCTCTCACAGCCCCACTGTCTCTTCCTTTTCCCACAAGAACACTAGTCATATTGGATTAGGGCCTCACTTTAACTTAATCACCTCTTTAAACATCTTATTTCTGAATACAGTTATGTTTTCAGGTGCTGAGAGTTGGGACTCCAAAATAGGAATTTTGAGGGACGCATTTCAACCCCTGAATATTTCATAATTTTCTATTACAAAGTAATTCAAAGTCATATGTTCACACTGTAAAAAATGGAGACACACAGAGTAAAATGTTGAAGTTTCTTTGACTATTTACCCTTTCACCACTCTAGATGACGGCATCTCTGGTGGCAATAGTTTGATATGTTTCTCCGAGAAAACTTTCATAGATATCCACATGTGTGGATAATCAAAACTTTAAACTTGTTTAAGTTTTCAAATTTCATTTTATTTTATTATTTTTCTACATTTTACTATTTAAATAATCCTGTGATGTCTTTTTGAGAAGAGCTGTTTGTTTTTCTAAGGGAAATACCTAGATGTAGAATTGCTGGGTTTTAGGATATGCAAGCTTTCAACTCAAATTGTTAGGAATACATATTAGATAGATACTGCCAGACTGCTCTCAGTGTGGTAAAGTCAATTACACTCAAACCATAACCTTCTATTTTTCATATCCTCATTAGCAGATCTTTCCAAATTTACTTGTACAAGTTTAAAGTTTTGATCTTCACAGTTAAGTCCTTTATCCCCATGGGAATGATTTTATCTTTGTAAGAAGTGAGATAGGGATCCTATTCCCACATGGCTAATCAATAAGTCCCAGCTCCATTTACTCAGAAGTCCATTCCTTCTTCACTGATTGTCACCACTTTAGTTATACACCAAGTTTTCCCAAAGGGTCACTCTGTTTCTGGGCTCTCTGTAGGTTCCACCGCACTGTTTTTCTTTCCCTCTCCTACACCACACTGCCTTAATTACCCCAGCTTATTATATCTTGTTATCTGAGATGGAAAACCCTCTTATTTTGTTTATCTGTCAAACTGTCTTGGTCCTTTATTCTTTTATACCAATTTGGTGATGAACTTGACTTGCTTTATTGACCAGAATTATTGAGGCCATTCAAACTATGAACTAGAGTACTAGTATTTTTGAACAATAGGGCATTTTAGTGTCATCTTCTCTTTATTTCCCCCAATTCTCTCCTCTTTGTGCTTTCTGTGATTCTGCACTGAAGCACTTGGCCTACGGATGTTGGAATTCTTGGATCTATATCTAAGCCTGGTCTCTGAACTCTTCTATCATACTTTTCATCACTTAGCTTTTATTTCTTTACTTATTCACACTGCTTTTGGAGGTAATATCTAGGATCAGCTGCATTTTATTTTCTATTCATCCCACTTATTGATTGTCTTAGTAAAATTTTTTTTCTGTTAGCCTCATTCTTAATGGATGAATTATTCTTTTGAATTTTTTAGAAGTTACTAGTTGTGTTTGCTTTCAAATGCTCCTTGGTTACTTGGGCATAAATTCTTTTGTTTAAATATTTTATTAGCTTTCCTTCATGTTGTTGATTTTCCTCAAATGTTTGCTAAATATTCATTGTCTATTCTATCTATAGTTGATCTTTTTAAACTGCTATTGGCAAAAGGAGACTATTTCAGTGTTCAAATGAAAGTTTATGTCGTCTTGGCAGCGAATACAGATTCAGAGGATGAGATCTCACTCCGTGTGTGTGTGTGTGTGTGTGTGTGTGTGTGTGTGTGTGAATATGTGTGCATGTAGCAAAATGTTGGCTTTCCTTTAGGGAATGCTTGTTACGTACCATCTTTGTTCAGGGGCTTTGGGTCCTTTCCGGCTGGGCCTCCTGTGCAGTTCTGCTTCTCTATCTCAGGCGGCTGTTTTTAAAGGGCTCTCCTTGTGAAAGGCAGGGCTCAGAGTCGCCTTCTGGAAGCCGGGGACTGGTATAACCAACAAGGAGATCCATAGGGCCCTTTTTCTAGGACTCATTCTTTGAACTTTATGTTATTTCATAATTTAGCCTTTTTGCATTAGTTGATTCTCATCAGAAACGTCTTTCTGTTCTGTTGTGCTGAAGACACAGTTCCTGGATTGACAGGATTACTGAGGATTTTTTAAAATGTCATTTTAATGTGATTTTTTGAAGGAGGAAAGATAAAGACAGACAACTTGAAACAGAAATGTTGAGTCAACAATTTAGAACTGAGTGATCCATCATTTATATTGTGTTGTATGCTATGATTAGAAGCAAACGAGGTAAGTTTTCTGTGCGGAAAACCCATGTCATATATCTGACTGTTTTTTTTTTTCAAAGGACTTAGAACAATAAGTATTTTTATGGTTGAATAATTAAAACCACTTTTTCTCAAAATAAAAATTTACTATTCAAAAGTATTTAGGTAAATATTCCAAAATTTCCACTTACTCTTTTAAATTTACTTATAGAGTGGTTTGTTTGTTTTTTGCCAGAAATTCTTCAGATATCATCTATTTCCCAAAAGCTGAAAAAATACTTTCCACCTTTTAATTTTAATGCAGTATTTTTGTTATCCTCTTCTAACTTCTAATGTTCACATGTTAGACCACTTGTTATGGACTGAATGCTTATGTCCTACCCAAAGTCATAAAATGAAGCCCTAACTCCCAGTGTGATGGTGTTAGGACATAGGGTCTTTGGGAGGTAATTAAGTTTAGATAAAGTTATGAGTGTAGAAGCC
This sequence comes from Cnephaeus nilssonii, assembly GCF_951640355.1. Classification (NCBI taxonomy): domain Eukaryota; kingdom Metazoa; phylum Chordata; class Mammalia; order Chiroptera; family Vespertilionidae; genus Cnephaeus; species Cnephaeus nilssonii. The sequence goes on along the minus strand of NC_137072.1, from coordinate 59,694,524 downwards.
CCATAAGGGAATTAGTGTCATTATAAGACAAGGAAAAGACACCAGAACATCTCCTCTCCACTACATGAGGATGCAGCAAAGAGGCAGCTGCCTACAAGCTGAGAGAAGAGGTTTTGAAATGAAACTAACCTTTGTAGCACCTCAAAGTTGGACTCCCAAGCCTCCAGAACTGTGAAAAATAAACTTCTATTGTTTAAGCCAGCCAATCTATGGTGTTTTGTTATGGCAGCCCAAGCTGACCAAGACATCAATAAATACTGAGAGTTCCTGGAATAATATGTCCATAGCAGCACCTCCAATGAAATGGAGACTTGGGGTAATTAGTTCAATTTTCAGCATATCTATACCAGTATATATAAAAGCCTAAGTGACCGTTATGACCAGCTGACTGAATGACTGGTCGATTGGTCACTATGACACGCACTGATCACCAGGGGGCAGATGTTCAACCCAGGAGCTGCCCCCTGGTGCTCAGTACGCTCCCATAGCCAACCTCCCGCAGCTGGCCAATCTCCTACAGCCCCTCCCACTGGGATTGGCCCCAGTCGGGACTGGGCAAGATGGCCCTGATGGCCCTGATTGCTGGCCAGGCCAAGGGACTCCACCCGTGCACAAATTCGTGCACTGGGTCTCTAGTATTCAATACTTTTGTTGTAGACAGCAGAAAGGCATGAGGTGCTAGACCAGTGGGGTTGGACCAGACCTGGGTTCAGTAACGTTGGTACTGAGTTCTGACTAGGAAAGAATTCAGAGCCAAGACTAAAACTAAAAGAGATCATCCTATATAATAAAGAGTTAATATGCAAATGGTCTTCACACCCTCACATCGTCACACCCTCATGCCATCACACCATAACTGCTCAGACACTCAACACTGGGGAGAGAGGAATGGGGACCAGCCAGGCACAAATGAGCTCGAGAGAGAGGAATGGGGACCAGCCAGGCACAAATGAGCTCGAGAGAGAGGAATGGGGACCAGCCAGGCTGCAGCCGGGAGAGGGACAAGCCGTCCGCCCCACAGTCCCAGGCACCAATGGCTGTGCCTGCGCCTATGGCCCGGGAGAGAAACAAGCTGCCCACCCTGCAGTCCCGGGTGCCAGTGCCTGTGGCTGTGGCCGGCCCAGGCGAAGCTGACCTGGGTCCTGGGTGCCTGTGACTGGCCAGTGGGAGGGAAGCTCGGGTCCTGGGTGCCTGCGACTGGCCAGAGGAGGGTATCCTGGATCCCAGGTGCAGGGCGAGGCAGAGGTGGTTGGGGGCGATCAGGCCAGCAGGGGAGCAGTTAGGGGCGATCAGGCTGGTATGGGAGCAGTTAGGGGCCATCAAACAGGCAGGCAGAGGTAGTTAGGGTCAATCAGGCAGGCAGGCAGAGGGGTTAGGGGCGATCAGGCAGGCAGGCGAGTGGTTAGGAGCCAGCAGTCCCAGATTGAGAGAGGCAGTTGGACATCCCCCGAGGGGTCCGGATTGGAGAGGGTGCAGGCCAGGTTGAAGGACCCCTCCCGCTCCCAGCACAAATTTTGTGCCCGGGGCCTCTAGTTTATTTACAAAATCACAGAGGTGGAAGAATTAATTCATAGAAGAAATGGGCTTAGGAGACAAGTTATTGAGGCACAGAAAGGGCCCTTGGAGCTTGGGAGTGAGGAAGATAACACACCTGGGGGAATGGGGAAGGGGAGGGAGAAGGGAAAGGTGTGGGTGTGCTCCCCAGAGGGAGAGCCGCTGGGTCCTTCATTCAAAGGGCTTTAAGGGTGGATAGTTTAGGGGAGGTCCCAGGGGACGATATCTATAGAATATTCAGGATCTTTCCAGGTGTGTCCCTTCAGGGTCTAGGTTTCCATCGATTGATTGGCCAGCACCAGGACAGGGGTCATTATTCAATGCAGCTGCTCCTGAGGCAGCCATGGCATTGCTTGTCTGGTTTTGCTGCTTTTCTGGACCTGGAGCTGAAATACAACTGAAGCCTAGCTGTTATCTCTAGGGAGGAAAGGTCAGGGGGCCCAAACAAACTGCATGACCAGGTGATATGCTAGGGGAGGAAAGGTCACTCTGGGGGCGAGGTCACACCCTACAATTGTCCTTCACTAGGCACCTGGGGCTCTCCACCCTGGTGACCTGTACCTGACCATTTGTCCTTGCTCTGCTCATATCTGTCTAACTGCCTACCACACTTTCTCTTCAACTTTATTTATAGTTTTGTGCTCCTAGAGGACAACATATATTCATCTTTTCTAGGATTTCTTATTTCTCTTGTATTTAGACTTCTGAGTTTTTCAAGGGTGCTTATATTTTCATCCTTAATACTATAAGTAGAACGATTCCTGAGAAATAGCAGTTACGCAGTAATATCCTCTCTAAATGAATGAATCATATTTTAAAAAACCTATTTCTCTGCTACATCAAATATAATGGCTCAAGCACAGAGAAGGTCTTTTTAAAAAAATCATTTTGAATCCAAACAAAAATTTAAATAGATCTAACAGTTAATATTCACATAAGAAGAATCTCTGCTACTGACAACTAAAGGTCTAGCTTCTGAGCTGGTGGTTAGCTAATGAGCTTGACCTAATCGCATTATTGAATTGTGTATTCAGACTAAAGATCTGCCTCGGAGGATAATTTAACATGTTATTTTAGATTTTGATATGTACACTGAGCTTTGAGAAAATACGTAGGTTCTTTCATTGTGCTTTGAATCAAAATAATAACAAGCAATTAAAATTTATGGTTGTGAGGGATGGAGAGCTGGGAGAGTCTCCCTTTATTATATTTCCTTCCTAAGCATAAATCATCGTAATTGCTTTTGAAATAAACACCAACATGACTCAGCAGTCTTATCAGTTATCGTTTCAACCCCAAAGATTTACTGTGTGGCCCTATGAGAATCATAAGTAGCTGAGGAACTCACTTAGGAAATGACGACAACAAAATAACCTTTTGTGTCCCAGTGACATGAGCCTTACTGTGGTTATTACTAGAAAGCTATAGTAACTGCTGCCGGCACTTCACTTGTGTCCAGCATTGTTTCTATGTGATAAATCATTTTGACTGAATTACTAAGGTCTAATCTTGTTTGAAACGTACTAATCAGATAATGGATGCTGTGGCTTAGCTGCTGAGTAGGGTAGGAGTGATATCACAATTGTTTCATGGTGGCTGTTAAAAGCAGCATTGAGGGGGTGTCTCTATTAGAGAAATGATTCTCTATTGACAGCACTTAAAAAAAATTAGAATCAGTAAATAGCCAGAAAGGACTTTTGTTTAATGTGAAAAGATCTCCAGGATATGATTCACAAATCAACATTTTTGATAAGTGTAAACTTTGTGGATGGCTTTTTACATACTTTATTTCTATCACCCTCCTTTGCCTACCACCTATTTCTTCCTCCTCATCAGCAAGGCACTGCACAATTATGTGCTAAAATGGCAAGCATGTCTTAGTGAAGAGGATTTGAGTCCCTTTCCAATTAAATGGGAACTGAGACACACAAAGAAACCCCAACAATGACTTACATTTATAACAGCTCTGAGATGTCAAAACTTTCAAATAACATTGCACCCATTTTTATAATTTTCTCTCCACCAAGCAATGTGTGGTTATATAAGCTACATTTCATCCAAGTAATAAAATGTGGATGTCAACAAAGAATATATCCCAAATTTATTATATTACTACAATGCACTATTTTTTTTTTTCATTTCAAGATAATTAGGGCATTCATCACTTTTATTCTGTTATTCTGGTTTGCATTAGATGAAATTTCATCATTTCTCTGAACATCTTGATTTTATTTTTTGCCAAGACAGGTTTACTTTCAGGATCCCCCAGATGAGGTGTCTTAAAACTGGTAAATTAAAATTTATTGCCATTCTTTCCTGAGACTTTATCATTTTGGTGAGCTCTTGAAATTGGCAAATCAGGAAGCCAAACTCCCTCTTCTCCAAACAAAGAATCCTTGTGCTGTATAGTAGATCTGCAGACACAAATTCTAATCCCAGCCCCACTTAATACTTGCTAAGCCATGTTTTAAGTCATTAAACTATAGTGTGGCTTCATTTATTAAATGGATTACTTCCTAACCTCAATGCATCCTCTCTAAAATAAACCTGAAGTACTTTTTGCTTTGTAACTACCTCATGACATGTTTGGCAATAAAACAGCACAGTGCAAAAGGATTCCATTAAAATTACAAGAGGCGAATAATCAAATTTTTATAAGTGTGGGAGTAGAAAAGTACTAAAAAATGCTATTGACTGATATGACACTAATTGTTTCAAAACAAATGTGATAAAATTAAAAAAAAATGATACTCCAGGTTCCATTTGTAGATTTTAATAAAATAATCCAGGTATACTTAGAAACTTTATCTATAAGTCCAGGTTTATAGAAGCATAAATTCATAAGATTGGAAACTATTTAATCCAATCTCTATCTTGCTCTTATTGGATACTTGAATCCTTTCTATATTACCATTGACAAGAGGTTATTTAGCTTTGACTAAAATATCTTTAAGGATATACACACTTCACTAACTATATTTAGTTTCCTGAAAATTCTTCCATTGTTGGCTTTCTTATAAATTCTACTCATTGATACTTGATTTGCACACTAAGGAAACAGGAAAAAAAAAACAAGCTAAAAAACAACAACTCTATATTCTACATTAATGGCTTTCACATATTTGAAGATAATTAGCATAGTCCCATAAGTTTTATTTCTCAAAAAATTTCCCTTTTCCTTATGGCATCCCAATACATTGTTCTGTTTTAGCAGTCATTGTTAGTCATGATCCATTTTGTCCATGTCCTTCTGAAAGCCTGGTGTCAGATTAATCGGACTCCAGGAATGGTTGGAGCAGTCTGGACTTGAACAGGATGAGCCAATAACATCCAGGCTCCATTATATTGTGAGTTAGTAGTATTCTACCTGCCATGACCTAGGACAGAAGTGCTATCTTTTCTTGTGTCTCTCTCAGATCTTCCAAGAGGATGGGCACCTTCATTCATTTACTCATTCATTCAAGAAATATCTTGAAAAACAAGCAAAGGCTATGAAGAGAAAGAAAGGCACAGAGCCTAAGAAACCGCCTCTAAACAGAAACTCACCTGAAGCCGGTTACAGCAAACTCCATGTGACAGAAGCCCATCAGGGATTCAGGGGGGCAGGATCCCAGGATTAATTAGAGGAAATAATTTAATATTGCTATTTGCCCTTTCTCTATAATAGAAGTGTCAGAGATGAAAGAAAATTAATAAAATGTATATAAAAACCTCCTCCTGTCAGAGTCTGGGGCTCACCAGGGGACCCAGAGTCAAATTCCCGCCCACCCACATGCACCTCAAAATCACGTGAGATCCAAACCCAGCCGTCCCCCCATCCCCACCCCAATTGGGCTAGATCCAGACCCGGCCAGTCCCACCCTTGTCAAACCCTGCTGGGCAGGGGCCGTAGCCTCAGGTCCCCTGGCCCGGCGCCAGGACAGGGGATGTGGCCTGAGGTCCCCCAGCCCAGACCGGGGTGGGGGGCATGCCTTGAGGTCCCCCGTCAAGCCCCGCTGGGTGGGGGGCAAGGCCTGAGGTTCCCTGTCAAGCCCCACAGGGGCGGAGAAGGGCGTACCCTCAGGTCCCTGCTGATTGCTCATTAAGGCTCCTTATGGGAACTTGGCCTCAGCTGTGAGTGCAGCCATCTTTGTGATGGAGTGGTGGTCAATTAGCACATTCCCTCTTGATTAGATAGGAGATTATATATATATATATATATATATATATATATATATATATATATATATATAATCTTTTGAGCACATACTAATTTTCAGACATTTTCCTATGTGTTGTAGATCAATAATGGACAAGACAGAGTTGACATTTGTACTTATAGAAATTAAAGTCTAAAAGAAGAGAGGGAAAGAGAAAAAATATTACAAATTTGCACTTACTAAGTAAAAAGGCAGGTGCTAAAATAGATACTAATGTGGTAAAGGAAGGAATGTAAGTTAAATTAGTTGGTCCCCAAAGTCTTCTTTGGGGAGGTGAGAAGTCAGAAGTCATTTATCGTGTATTTAAATCTCCCCCCTGTCATTTTGCAACTTTGCTGCTCCATGTTTGTTGTAGGTCCATACTGGCTGCCCCCAACTCTGGAGCACACCTAAAGGGCTGCTGCCGTGCTCCGGTGATCGGTCTTGTGCAGTGTGAGTCTTGTTGGTGCCACCAAAGTTCCTGTTAGACTACCTACTTTGGAGCAGAGATTTCCTTACATTCTGTACTAGATGCCCAGGGTTGCCATAACAAATTACCACAAACTTGGATGGCTTAAAACAACAGAAATATATTACCTCACCGTTCTGGAGGCTAGAAGTTAAAAATCAAGGTGTTGGTAGGACCACTTTCTCTCTGAAGGCACTAGTTTCTGCTGGTTCTTGGGAATTGTTGGCCTTCTTCTACTTAGAGGGGCATCACTCTTATCTCTTCCTCTATAGTCACATAATGTTTTCCCTGTTTCTGTCTCCACACTGTTCTCTTCTTAGGACACTGGTTATTAAATTAGGGCCCATCTTAATCCAGTATGATCTCAACTTGATTACATTTCAAAGACTGTTTCCAAATAAGGTCACAGTCATAGGTGGAGGGTAAGGACTTGAACATATCTTTTGGGGGACACAACTAAACCCACAGCACACACCAATGTTCCTGATGCACTGAGTAGACTCTTACAGAGCTTCTTGCTGACCACCTATGGGTCTCCTTTGTTCAGCTAACTTCTCTTTCACAAGAAGGGAAAAGTTTCCCCTTATTTTATGTGTAGCTCTTTTAGAGGCATCCCCTCCCCAAATAAGCAGACAAACAAACAAATGGAAGCCTTGTGTGGGCCACTAGTGATATATATATTTTTAACCATAATTATTTTCCTCCCAGAGAGAAAACTTCTCAGGAGCCAGAGTTGGAAGTGATGAAAGTAAGCCTGATGAGCACCCACAATTGTTTTTTCCTCCCAATTTTCATCCTACAATGTGAACATTTCATTAGACCATTGGTGACTTCTGTTTTAGTAACACCTGTGTTTTCCCTGCACCGCCTTCCTTCTCCCTGAATTCATAGACCAGACTTATTGTCCTACATCTGTTCTCTAGTAGTGGAGAGAGTTGCACTGTTGTTACGAAGGTCTCCCGAATCCCATGCAAATTTTGAGTTCTTCAGCAGTTAAGGAGGCTTGTTTTCCAAAAGTAAGTGGCGATCCGAGAAGAGTGTTGTCAGTTCTGGCCCAGTTAAGATAATTAGGTTTACGTATAACAAGACTTGAGAGTGATCTGAAGGGTGGGAAACATCAAGACTCCGCACTGGGGCTCTCTGTCCTCCAAGCTGAAGTCGGTAACAGAGTGGGGAACTTAGCTGCTGAGCCTGAACAGTTTTAAAACAGGACATATGCAAAGAGAAACGGTGAGGTAAGACATTGAGTTAGGGGCTCAACTGTCCACTGAACTAAGTGAGGAAGAGAAAAATTGATTTTTCAGTCTACCCTTTTAGAACCCTTTAAATTATGGTAGGAATATACCGTATATGTTCATGGACATACATACAGGGGTAGGAAAAAGTAGATTTACAGTTGAAGTACAAATAAATAGTACAATAATTAATAAATAATAATGCAAGAATAAACTGTTTCATATACTCACAACTGTAAACCTACTTTTGCCCACCCCTGTATAAACCTCTATGTGTGTGAAATTTGTGATAAATGAAATTTTTTTGAGTTGTCTGATTATTGGAAAGATACATTGCAGACTAGAGCAGTGATAAATGAAGTGGCTCACCTCTAGACCTATTTAGAATTTTTCTTACTAAGAAAATTTCTTATTACTATTTTACATCATCAGTTTTAAGATGCACATTTTAATTATATTTTAACATCTCTAAAATTAGGGTGTGTTTTATAAATGGTAGTATCTTCTGACTATTTCTGTCTCAGGCACAGTTAGGACAAGGTTGTTATCGGCTTTAAATACAAAATTATAGAAATAGCTTTATATATTGTGACTAGAGGCCCAGTGCATGAAATTTGTGCATGGGGGGGGGGGTCCCTCAGCCCAGCCTGCACCCTCTCCAATCTGGGACCCCTCGAGGGATGTCTGACTGCCCGATTAGGTGTGATCGGGCCTAAACAGGCAGTTGGAAATCCCTCTCACAATCCAGGACTGCTGGCTCCCAATCACTCACCGGCCTGCCTGCCTGATTGCCCCTGTTTCTGCCTGCCAGCCTGATCACCCCCTAAACACTCCCCTGCCAGCTTGATCGATTCCTAACTGCTCCCCTGATGGCCTGATTGCCCCTGACTGCCCACCCCTGCAGGCCTGGTTGCCCCCAACTGCCCTCCCCTGCCAACCCGGTCACCCCATGTGCCCTTCCCTGCCAGCCTGATTGCCCCCAACTGCCCTCCCCAGCTGGCCTAATCACCCACAACTGCCCTCCCCTGCTGGCCTAATCACACACAACTGCCCTCCCCTGCCAGCCATCTTGTGGTGGCTATCTTGTGTCCACATGAGGGCAGCCATCTTTGACCACATGGGGGCAGCCATCTTGTGTGTTGGAGTGATGGTCAATTTGCATATTACTCTTTTATTATATAGGATGGCCACTTCAGTTGAGTTATGTGCATTATTGGTATCACACACATTGATTTTAATTGCTATTTAAAATGTCTTTGAAAATAATATATTGTGCTTTAGCTTACAATGAAAATTTATTGCATATACAGAAAAGTAAAATCAACTTTAAAAAAAATCATGTCCAACTAATGCTGAAAGGACTCCTTCAATAAGTGTGAAACAAAAGTTCTATGTAATAAGAAAGCCTTGTGTCATTTTTCAATTGGGAACATTTGTTTCTTAGAAGTGCATAAAATAATGGTGCATCTTCAATAAATTACATATTAGAGTCAAGGATGTGCAGTAATTTATTCCCTTAAGTAAAGTGAAATAAGCTATTCAAAACCCAGTCTTCTATAACTTTCTATTTCTGGGGTAATTGTACACTCTTTGATAGCAAATAAACAGCATCAGAGGACCAAGGATAAAATGACTACAGCTGAGAAAAGTCTAAAGGTAACTTCATGAATCCTACCCTGGTACAAACCACCATCATCTCCCACTGGACTATTACAAACAACCTCCTGAATGGCCTCCCTGCAAACTCTCAGAAGCTTCCAATTGCATTTAGGAGAAAATCTAAATCCTTTAGCAGTGCCTGCAAGGCTCCGCCTTCTTGAATTGAACTGGCCTTGCCCACCTTTCTGCTGCTCTGCCTTGGTAGCTGTCTTCCCACGTATTGCCTTCATAATGGCTCTTCTCTCGTCCTGAAATAATATCCTCCTTCCAGTTCTTTTAACTTACTGCTTCTTGTCATTCAAAGTTCACTATCTTAGAGAGGTCGTCTTTATCTAGTCAATGTGAAATAGTGCTTTAGTTGTTATCATGTCATGTTGTTTCATTTTGTTCTTATAGTGTGTGTCACTCTCTGAAATGACCTTATGTGTTCACTCCTTAGTTATCTGTCTTTTCTTACTAAAATAGAACTGCACTAGAGGTGGGGGCAGTAGGGGCTTCTCTGTCTGTTCACTGCTATTTCCCAACACTATAATGTCATTATTTGTAGAATGAAGAAGTCAACAGTCTAATATAAAGGAAAACGTGCTTTTATGGGCTGGGGAGAGCTATAAAAGCCTGCTTACGTAAAAATATAAATATAGGTAGGAAAAATATAAATGCATACTAGTAAAAGTCTATTTACATAAAATTGAAAAGCATTTCAGAAGGTTTTGGAAGCTAATGAAATCAGAAATAGAGAATGTAAAGAAGTAGATGAAGCAGAGTATCAGAATCCAGCTACGATGGCCGTGGCTTAGGCACAGATTAGAACTGGCGATGTTGTTGATGATGTGTAACAAACACTGATTACTGAGAGGAGAGCCAGACGGCAGAGCAGCTTGGAAGTCTTGAAGTGGGAAAAGCGCGCCTGCTCCACTGCAGAGTACTTGCGGGCATTGTTTTCCACTCCAGGCTGCCAAACAACTGAGCTCCGTGCTCTGGGGCAGGGAGGTGCATTCACTATGTAGAGTCCTCTGGTATTAACAAAACTTTACATCTCCACAGTATTCCTAGCAAAGTCAAATTCTTCTGAAGATCAGAGCAAGTAATGTGAATGGGAGAAGCAGGCTGGGTGAGTAAAGTTCATGCCCCACCTCAAAGGACCAGCTGCTGCTCAGCTCCAGCCGTTGCTGCCCCTTGGGAACTTGAGCTCAGCATTAGGAAATCTACTTTTCTAGTAGACCAGATGTCTGGATTTTTAATACAGTTCAATACTGGTAACTAATCAATTTACAAAAACAAATTATGGGCCAAACAAAAGTAGATCTGTGGTCCAAATAGAACCTATAGGTAACCAGTCTACAACCTCTAGTTTATAAGCACTTTCTCAGTATTATCCTTTTAGAAATAGCCAAGAACCTTAGGAAATAAATAAGTGGAAATATAAAATTTCAGTTATGGAATAAGCACATTCTTCTTATTAATTTGAGAGTACAGATAATACTACAAATTTGGAAACAAGGAAGTCTGTTGTGTTTCTACATTAGATGACAATCTGGTGTATTTCTTTTATAGTTGAGAACAACAGTGATCACTGATAAAATATACTATATGTATATACAGACACACATACCTAGACATACATAGGTAACTAGGTAGCTTTATGTCCTGCTGCCTCTCTTAACATCAGATTATAATATTAAAACATTTTCATTGTTGTCGGAGACCTGCTCTGACAGAGAACAGGGTAATCCTGAAAGTAGGAGACAGTGACGAGGAAAAAGAAAGAAAGAGAAGCAAAAGCGGGGATCAGGAGGACCAACAACAGTGATGCTGTTGAAGGCAAGTTTATTCACAGAGAGCAGTACATTTATATACCAAATTTTGGCTCCCCTCCCGAACTCCCGGGCGTCGTGCTATAGGTCTGGGCAGCGAGCCACACGCACCTCCTTGTGGAGACAAAGCAATCCTTGAGACATGGACTCTTAATCAATCTACTCTTCCTTGAGCAAAGTTCACTCCAAAAACACTTAATTTCTATATCTGTTACTATTACAGTTTGCTTAAATAACATTCATGTGACCCCTTTCCAAGGACAGGCAATCACGCAGCTGCCTTGGAATAAGAACACCAGTTAGAGACAGACCCTTTTCAAGGCCCGTCTATCCAGTGCCCTTATAGGGAGGCCCCATGAATTTTTCCACACATTGTTATTTAAATTTCTCATGAATACTGTTTTAAAGGCTGTACAATACTCCATTGCATTTATGGATAATTATTTACCTAAAGTTTTTTATTTTAGATATTGACATTGCTTCTATTTTTTTTACTATGACAATTCAACAATGAACATCTTTATGCCTAAATACTGGTATTGGCTGTATTTTACACTATTTCATTAGATGTGATGGCTAGGGGTAAAATTTATTAGTGAAATGTTGTTGACGAATGAAACCAAATTAATTCCAAAAATTTTGCCACAATATCCACTTTCAAGAGCAGTTCTGAGAATAGATAGCATATTCCTTTATATTATTAAAAACTAGAGGCCTGGTGCACGAAATTCATGCAAGGGGGGGTTCCTCAGCCCAACCTACACCCTCTCGAATCTGGGAGCCCTCTCGCAATCCAGAACCTCTGGCTCCTAACTGCTCACCTGCGTGCCTGCCCTAACCACTCTGCCTGCCTGCCTGATCCCCCTAACGGCCCTCCCCTGCCAGCCTGGTTGCCCCTATTAACTTTTTTTGTAATCTTATCTCCTTCACACACAATTGTATTTGACTTCCTTATTAGCTTCTCCCTCTCACACAATTTTTCTTTCTCCTTTATGTAATACTTTTTCCTACTGACTCATCATTTATAAACTTTTCTTTCCTCCTTATTTCCTACTTCTGTTCCATCATCCTTCTTCCCATCTTTGTCCTACCCTCCCTCCCTCCCCACATTCCTTCTTTCCTTTATCTTTATCCCTGCCCTCCCTCTCCTTTTCCTTCCTGCCCACCTTAATTTTTTTCTTCAATTCTTCCCTCAGACCTGCTTTGCTCCCTTCCCCATTTCTTCCTTCTTCCCATTCTCCTTTTAAGCCCTACTGGCTCCCCTTTAAAACTTTTCTTCCCTCCCTCTTTCTCTCTCATCCTACCCTTCCCATACATTCTTCTCTACTTACTTCCACTGTTTTAATATCTATCTATCTACCTGCCTAATTATTCACTATCATTTATCTTTTTCCTTTGCTGACTCCTACTTTTAAAATCTGTCACCAGTACACAACTATACTTGATTTTCATTATAGCTCCTACAGTTCACTCATACATCCTCTTTCCTTCTTTAACTCGGCTCTCTACTGACTCCTTTATAAAGTTCTTCCCTCTCTCCTTCCCTCTTAAAGCTTCTGTTGGGGGTGGGTTGTTAACTCCCAGCCCAGGGCTCAGCCCTAGCCAGGTGTTCACTGTCCCCCCTTCCCCGGCCTCCCCGCTGCTGTCCTGCTCCCATTCCCTGCCTGGGAGACCCGGCCCAGCGAGGGTGGTTGAGACCCACACAGCCCAGGTGCTGCTGCTGCAAAGCAGGAGCGCCTCTGCCCAGAAGGCCTCGGTCCATCCTCCACTTCATTCTGGACCATGGACGCCTCCCCGCCAATGGCCACCACTGTCCTCCTTCCACGTCTGGGCAGGTCTCCCTGCTCTGTGCCGCCTGTGCCCCATTCCTCGCTGGGTGCACCTGCTTCACCCCCCTGCAGTCGCCACCCCATTCCACGTGCAGTTTCCTTCTCTTTTCCATTCCTGTGCCTATCATATCATATCCTACCCCGGGCCTTGAATCTGCCTGAGCAGAAAGCGGGGTTGCAGCCTGCTGATCCGGTCATGACGTGATGCTGTAACAGACAAATTTGCATATTTTTCTATTATTAGATTATATGACAAAGACAATTTCCATTTGATGTAAATTTATTTGTTTATATAATTGCTGGTTAGAGTGATTATAGTTTTAGATGACAATGAGCCACTACATGTATTTATTTTTAATTATCTTATTTCCTTCTTTTAACTTTGGGGGTTTACTAAATACATTAAGAGTATTTTTCTTGTATAGGAAATAGAAGACTATATTTTTGTTGGTGTTTTCATTCTGGTATGTGTGGGGTAAAAGAAGCAGTTAGTGAGCTAATGGCGACCTTTGGTGGAAATGCGGCTGCTCAGGGGCTGCAGAGTCATGTAATGGCCTGGGAGGCTGAATGGACTTCCAGCTCTTATAGTATGAATTCCAAGGAGCATTGAGGATAAGGGGGGATCCAAGTGGTCTTGGTTAGTGGTCTGAGCATGGCAGATTAGAGCATTGCACTCAGTTCAATGTGGCCAGTAAGCTATTAACTGAGGAAAGCAATTGAGAAGGACAGTATGGAATGATAAAGACAAATATGGGAATTTATTTTTTCTAGTCAATGTTGCAAATAAGTAGGTTGAAGCAAACCTGATTTTTGTGCTTTACTAGGTAAACATTTCCCCCCTCCTGGTTGGATGATTAACTTTTTTATTTCTCCTTGCAATTAAATTAGCATAATATATCCATTTTAAAATTAAATTTTCATGAAACCTTTCTTTGCTTTTGTTTAGTTTAGCAACATTTTTCTTTCTTTATTATTATTATGATTATATTTATACTAGTGGCCTGGTGCACGAAATTTGTGCAGGGGGGGGGGTTCCTTCAGCCCAGCCTGCACCCTCTCCAATTGGGGACCCCTTGGGGGATGTCCCACTGCCGGTTTAGGCCCAATTCCACAGAGATCGGGCCTAAACCGGCAGTCGGACATCCCTCTTGCAATCTCGGACTGCTGCCTCCTAACCACTCACCTGCCTGCCTGCCTGATCACCCCTACATGCCTCTGCCTGCCTGCCTGATTGCCCCTAACTGCCCTCCTCTGCTGGCCTGATCTTGCCCCCAATGGCCCTTCCCTGCCAGCCTGATCTTGCTTCCAACTGCCCTCCCCTGCTGGTCTGATCTTGCCCCCAGCTGCTCTCCCCTACCAGCCTGATCCCCCTTAACTGCCTCTGCCTGCCTGATCACTCCTAACTGCCCTCCCCTGCCAGCCAATTTGGTTCTGATTGGTCAATTTCTATGCCAGTCAGCATCAAAAGCTCCACCACCTAGGCAGCCATTGGCTCCTCACACTTCACCCATATTTGGTTCTGATTGGTTGGTTTCTATGCCAGTCAGAGTCTCTGGGCCTATCTCTGGGCCTGATCAGAGAAGGGGGCTGATCAGCAGCCCCTGCGGAGGCCTGGAGAAAAACAGAGGCATGGCTGCTGGTGAAGCCCAGAGAGAAAGAGAGAGGCAATGGCTGATCAACAGCTGCCATGGAGGCTGCAGATCAGACCCTGCCTCTCTCTTCAGGCCTCTCTTCCGGACTGATCTGCAGCCTCCTCGGCAGTCAGTGCTGGGTCGCCATGCCTGCACCGGAGGCAGTCCATGCTGGGTTGCCACGGCAACCCAGCACTGACTGCAGGACTGACTACTGGTGTTCCATCGAGCCTTCGGTCAGTCGTTATGGACTCTGGGTTTTTATATATTAGGATTTGTTCATATTTGTTCTTCAGCAACACCGAACATTTGTCAGTTGGCTCTCCATATCTCTATTTTCTCTCTTCTCTATTAAGTTGGTTCTTAGCATCATTTATTCAGTGTTCTTCATTTAACATTCTTTTCTATTGTAACCAATGCAGACTTAAGATTTGCTGTTTTATTTGAGGAATTTTGTATTATTTTCTCATTTTATCCAGTTTCTTTTTCATCGTCTTCATTTTAAGTCTTTCTCTCCTGAAAGCTTTTTTCTTCTTTCCATTAGAGTCCCTTCCTTCTCATATCTCTCTGAATGCATCAGACATGTTTTCTAAAACCTACTGTAACTTCTAGTACATTTGGTTTTGTGCATATGTCCTAGTATTTGTAATTGTGTCAAAGAGAATAAAATACTTGTGCTGTAGACAGGTTATGTGGGTTCTTCACCAGGAGGCCACATTTATGCTCACAGAAAACATGATTTTCTCTCTTTTCTATGTCTAACTTTTAGTAGAAGCTTGCCAGTTTACCCATCAGTTCAAGTCCTTTGGGAAGCAGATGCCAAGATGGAGTTAGGAATACAAGAGATTTATTGGAGGTAACACCTTGAAGAAACTATAGAGGAGAGGGAGCAGGATTAATTACTTTAGACGGCAATCCAGGTCTGAATCCTATAAAAGGAGAGGTGAAGGGAGAAGGATTGGGTAGAAAGAGGTTCAGACTGAGAGGCCTAACTGAGTGCATCTTGGCCATCCTAGTAGAGATTACTCATTAGAGGACTTCCACGTGGGTAGAATTTGCCAAGCCCCAGTGCCTCCACTGTGTGTGTCATTGGCTGGCAATTGCCTGGGGAGAGTGTGGCCTCTGCAGTGGATCCTTAAGACATGGCATCAGTTCAGAAACTGGCAGCAGGCTCTCTTGAAGGAAGATCCAAGGAAATACCACCATGACTATAGCAGGGGGGTAAAAAGATAATCAATACTTTTCATTTAAACATTTTAGTTTCTGACCCCAAGGTATCATAGTTACTAAAATGTTTTTGGTGTGGTTTTTTTTTGTCTCTTCTGGGGGTGTCATTTCTTCTCACATAAAGGGGTGAGTAATGGTCAGTAGGTTTGACAAGACTCAGTAGGCTCTATCATGTTGATAATCCATTATCTTATCTCTCCTGATCACTACAGGTAAGCATGTCTGTTCCATAATAGTCCTCTCACTTGACCTGGGTTAACAATGTCAGATAGTCCTTGAATCTTTTCTGTTGTTGTTTTTGTACAACCTACCTACTCCCTGTTTTAATTTTCTCTCCTTCCAGGGCCTGTGTCAACCTGAAACAGAACTGATAGTTGGTTACGTCCTCCTTTTGTCCTGTGTTCCTCTGAAGAGTTTAACAATTTCGAATCACATTACTTACTCCCAGTTTAATGTCCCCTAATTGCATTCCACTGCATCCCAAACTTTTTACCATGGTCTTTAAGATCCTATGTGATCTGCTTCTGCCAACCTTCTGCCTTCATCTCTTATGGCTGATTGCCCTTGCTTACCATATTCTAAACACACTGACTTTTGTACAGTTCCTGGAATATCCAAAACGCCATCTGGGCTTAGATTCTTCCCTCTGCCCATAACACTTTTCCTCCTGAGTTTTATACCAGAAGGCTTTTGTATAAGTATTAATATTTCAGAAGCCTTCCTTGACCACTCTACTTAGAATACAAGTACCAATCACACTCTAGTCCCTTACCATGCATATCCCCCCTCTCTACAATGCTGTGATAAATCAGTTTTGCCCTGAATCTTACTGCTACTTGTGTCAGCATGTTAATAGGCTTGGCACAGACATTCAAGAATTCATGTACCAGTTAGATCAGATGTCACTTATTCCATCCTACAGAAAAGTGGGAGACCTCAAGGCTTCTAGAGGGAATGGAAAATAATGTTAGCCAGTCTGGGCTACACCCAAGCCTTCACCATCTCATTCCAACTCTTTCCATGCTTTGTAATTGTCTGAAGTTATATTATTCACATTTAGTTTTATTTAATACCTATATTCCCCTGAAAAGGAAAATGGCAGGGGCCGGGGTTTGCAACCTAGTTCAGTATCTGGTTAAAACTGTAGTCTTACTTCCCCACTCTGACTGACTTGGGTGGAGCTGTGGAGCATGCCCCCAAGGCCCTGCCAAGACTGACTTGGGCAGAGCTGCAGGGACCCTCAGGGGCCCACCACAGGAGGAGCTATAAAGGTCAGAGCCTCCCCACGAGTTCAGTTCAGGCTTTGGATCTGGAATTCCCCTGGACTAGCATATCTGGGAAATAAAGGTTAAACTTTCCTCCCTCAGCGTGCTGGCTGATTGTTCTCCCGTGCATTCTGCCACAACACCCCAACTAGAAATATAGTTTAAGAATCTGAAGAGCTTTATTAGGTGCATAAATTATTGCATGCTAGACTCTAGAACAGTTCTGGGGGCATAGACATTTCAATAAATAAGTGTTCAATAAAGGAGTGAATGAACAGAAGTCTTTCTGTGAAGGAACTATATTTTATATTCATAGCACAGCTTCTCTAATATCAGCTATGTGAATAGTGACTGTATTAGTCAAAGCTCTCCAGAGAAATAAAGTCAATAGGATGGGTGTATAGATAGATGGATAGATGGATGGATGGATGGATAGATAGATAGATGATAGATAGATAGATAGATAGATAGATAGATAGATAGATAGACAGACATATAGAAAAGGAGATATATTATAAGAATTGGCCCTCATGGGTGTGGAGGCTAAGACCTACAATGGGCTGTCTGCAAGCTGTAGAACTGCAAAAGCCAGTGATGTGATTCAGTCCAAGTCTGAAGGCCTGAGAATTGAAGGGCTGGTGATGTAAGTCCTGGTCTGAAACTGGATGTCAGAAAACGAAGAGCATAGACATCTAAGGGTAAGAGAAGATGGATGCCCTGGCTCAAGCAGAGAGAGCAAATTCACCCTTCCTTCATCTTTTTGTTCTATTCAGACCCTCAACAGATTGGCTGATGCCCATCCCCACTGGTGAGGGTGATCTTTACTCAGTCTGTGGATTCAAACACTAATTATCTTTCGATGACATCCTCACAGACACGCGCAGAAATAATGTTTGACCAGCTATTTGGGCATTCTTTTGCCCTGTCAGGTTGATACATAAAACTAACCATCACAGTGACCATAATAACTTTGGTAGAAATTGACTTAGGAAAGCTATTATACAAGGTCTTATGAGGTGAGGAGTGTCAGAACACATATTACCAAGTGAGGTATATCGCCAACGTCATTTCATATTAGGGAATTCAGATGGGGTTTTCTGTGGAGCAGCCAATTTATGGAGTCATTCTGCTGCCAAAGCTGCTGCAGATTTAGGAGTTGATCCTTCTAAAGCTGCTTAATTTCATCCCCCCTCCCTGTGTCCTCAGGCCGAGCTAGTCTGTCCTTCCTTTCCATCTATGCTATTTGACCTTTGGAGGAACACTTTTATTACTCTTGTTGGGATTATGTTCTACTTCCTGTTTCCTGACCAGAATTGTCAATTGGCTTAGAGTCACATTATGACATTTATTTTTCTACCCTCTACAAATTTGAATTTTTAAAGCAATCTCATGAGATTTATCTTTTAGTTTGATACTGAGGACATTCAAAACCAATAGAATCAAAATGCAATTAGGTTAATTTTTCCCTCCCCCCAAAAATGCATAATTCTCACATTGGTATTAAGACAGAAGCAACTCCAGTGGTTTGTTTCTTATGAATTTCCTTCAAATGTCATGATGCTCTCAGAGAAGATGGGGGCTTTTCCTCTCCCCGTGTTAGAATATGTTGAACTGTAATAGACATACTAGTATGTGGTTCAACTCTAGTTACTCTGTGATGATATGTGATGCATGTGTGTGGTTTATTTCTTGGGAATTCCACATTCAGAGACTATTTAAAGAACAGAAAACTCTCAGAGACAATAGGGAGATTAGAAAAAAAACAGTGCTGAGTACTTTTCTGTTTAAAAGCTCTATCACTGTAGGAAAACAGAATACAGGGAACCCACATCAGGGGCCCGGCTGCCACTGCCCTCTCCACCGGCTGGTGTGTTCAGATTACTTTCTGTACGAGTGTGTGGGTACCACCTGCAGGCGAGGGGAAATGATGGTGCACCATTAGCTGTAACCAACGTCTGGCTTTAGGAATACTGAAAACGTGATTTGTAACTTTCACTCTGATACTGGTTCTGGTTCTTTTCATTCTGTAAAAACTGGTTCTTCAGTTTTTACAGAATGAAAATGAGCTTTATTATTCCATAATTGCTCTGACTGATTGGTTACTACCTCTTGTCTCCATTTTTTTTGTTCTTTCACAAATTACCTCTGGTTAATTTTGCCAATTTTTATATGAGCAGAAAGACTAAATTGTTTGTGTTAATCAGTCATGGCTTGTTCTTATTAATTGATTAAGCCACCCTAAGTCCTTTTTGGAATCATAGAAGGTAAATATTATGAATTGGTTACTATGTTGTCATTCAGTGGGTGTTATGCAGTATCTTTTTATGACATATGCTTGTAAAAAGGTTTGGTTCATAAATAAGAAAAATAGCAAAAGTTCTTCCACACAATAGGAAAATGAAGGGAGCCATGTAGCTTTGAAGGATAAAAATGTTTTTTCGATATTGCTCCCAGCAACAGCGTGAAACCTCTTAGATTGCCTGATGCTTCATGCTCTGAAGCCTAACCAGGGGTGCTGCTGGCCTTCCCAATGAGCCTCTGGCAAGTGACAAGAGCAGCTGATGGTCTCTCACAGGACAGTGTGCTTAATCACCCCAGTGTGTAATGACTCTATTAATTAGCATTTTTTCTGGTTCTTAAAAAAGTAAAAAAATGCACACTATTTTTAGCCAAACCTGAAATACGTTCAGAACCATGTGGTTTCTCCCATCGTCAGATATCTTTTAACTCATGTTTTAAGTAGAGCTATATTAGTATCTTTTAATGAAGACATATTTGGAGACATTAGATTTCATTATATGGCCGGGTACTCAAGTCCTTGTTTTGGAATTCTTTGTGATTGTGGGCAAGTTAGTGCATCTCAGTCACTGACTTGTAAAAACAGGATAACAATAACTAAGAAAAGAGTGGTTGTATGAATTAAATGATCTAAAGTATCTGTATTGGTACAGTGTCTGGGAGTTAAAAAGCAATGAATAAATTAATTCACTCAAAAATAGTTCTTATGACATTATTATGTACTAGTCATTGTTCTAAACCTGAGCTGTCTGATGTGGGAGCCACTGGCCATAGTGACTATTGAGCACCTGCAATGTGGTTAGTCCAAATTGAAGTGTGCTTTAAGTATAAAATATACACTGGAACAAATAAACACAAAAGTTTAAAATGTCATGTCAACATTTTTATATTGAGTCAATGTTGAAATAATATTTGGGATATATTATGGTCAATAAATACATTATGAAAAGTAATTTTAAATGTTTCTTTTTTAATGTGGCTACTGAAACATTTATAATTACACATGTAACTCATATTTGTGGCTCACATTACATTTCTAGTGGACAGTGATGGATTATATGCTGAGGAAAAAGTAAAAAAACACACCAAAAATCAGAAAATGTTTTCTCTATTAGAGAGTTTAAATGTCAGGAAGAGGAGGTCGATAATACAATAAATAAATATGATCTATCCTCATTATTTGTGGTTCTGTATTTGTGAATTTGATTACTTGCTAAAATGTATTTGTTACCACCTCCCACCCCCACCCACAAATAAATGCTTGCAGCACTTTTTCAGTCATTCACAGTTATGTTCAGAATGGCCAAAAGTTGAGTTACCTTATATGTATGTTCCCTGATGAAGTCAAACAAGGTGATGGTCTTCTTGTTTCTGCTCTTATACTGTAGTCAAGTGTCCTTTTTACGGTCTAATTAGTTTTTACATGTTTGCGGGTTTTTTTGGGGGAGGGATGGGGAGTCATTTTTCTGTTTCCAATGGACTTTAAGGATTGTGCTTACGTACTAGTCTTCCAAGCTCAACAGAGCTGTTGTGCCTTATGGAGAAAATATGTACGTTAGATAGGCCTCTTTCAGGCATGAGTCATATTATTGTTGGCTATGAGTTTAATGTTAATACCTCAACCTTATACATTAAACAATATGTCTTTAAACAGAAGCACACATAAAGCAAGTTTATATTTCGATCAGGTGGTGAAATGTTGTGTCCAGAGGCTTATAAGAACCTAACTCTGCATTTCCCTTGGGAACAATGGTTCCCTATGTGCTAATGGAGCATTCACGGTGACCTTATAGAGCATAACTGCTATGAATAGCAAGAACTGGCTGTATAAAATATGTCAGATAGTGATACATAGTATGTAGAGTATGAGGATAGAGAGTGGTGGACGTGATGGGGTGGAAGAATTACTGATTTGGAAAGGACAATGTGGAAAATCTTTCCATCATTGTGAAATTTGAGAACAGCAGCAGAAGATGAACTTGGAAGCATCCTGGAGCCAGATCATACATGCCCGTAGGCCATAGTAGATTGGGGATTTTCTTCCACATGGGATTGGAAGACTGGAGGATTTTGAGTGGATGTGTAAGTTCATGTTACATCTTAAAGGGGCACTCAGGCTTCTGCGAGGAGAATTAGTAGTCAGGGAAAACGAAAAACTGAAAACAGAGAGACAAGTGAGGTGACTACTGCTGTAGTTGGTGGCTTGGAACCGAAACTGTGGCACGTACCCTTCTAAAACCATTTCCCTCATTGCCTGTTGCATTTTCCCAGAGCTCAGGCATGTTTTCTCTCTTGGTTTCTTAGTTGGCCATCTGTCTTAGTTTTGGTTTCCCCTGAAGCTGATCCTCTGTTAAGAACTTTTATGCAGTTACTTTACGGGAAGTGATCCCAAGAGTCAGGAGTGAGGGACAGGAAAGTGAGATATGGTAGAAAGCACAACAGGTATAGGATATATCATTGAGCTATGAGCAACTGGGGCTCTAGCTCTCTGGGGCTCTCTGAGGAAGCCTGAGAATTAGCCTCAGGATTGCAGCTTCTCCCACAGGATGCTGGGGCAACCTTCACCCCAAATGATTGAGGACCGTCCCTGGGGACAATAAGTCTCTGCACTTCTGGGCTGCTGTGAGCAGGTTCAGTGAGATCCTTTGGCTTCTGGAAAAAGCCCCAAATTAGCAGAGTGGAGAGAGCACATGAGGTGGGATGCTATAGCTAAAATTATGAGTGGGCCGAGGGGATGAGGCTGGGGGCACAAATACTTCTGCTTTATTCTCCAGTTCCTTGGTAAAATCTGCCTGGGAAACTTGGGCTGCATAACTAGCTCTGTGGAAACCCAGTTAGTACTTGCATTCCCAGGAAACTGAGTTCTGTAGGAG
Source organism: Cnephaeus nilssonii (assembly GCF_951640355.1). Taxonomy (NCBI): domain Eukaryota; kingdom Metazoa; phylum Chordata; class Mammalia; order Chiroptera; family Vespertilionidae; genus Cnephaeus; species Cnephaeus nilssonii. Next base: position 59,672,492 of record NC_137072.1, on the reverse strand, counting down.
ACAGACTCCCTGAGGCCCTGAGGCCATCCTCACCCTGCTGCTGTGCGGGTACTACTCTTGTGAGAAACTCACTTAGGTATTTGACACTGTAACTGATCATGACTGGACAAAAGGATTTTAATTGCAGGCCAACTTCTTTGGGCACCAAATCTACTGGTGGGTTAGTTAAGGTCCACCACTGGCTAGATGCTGCCCTTGAGAAAGCCACATAACCTCTCTAAACCTCATTCTCCTTAAATGCAAAGGAGGAGTGAATATGAGACCTGCCTTGTGAAATTGTTCTGGGAATTAATAAAACAATGCAAATGAAGCCTTTAGCCCAGCATCTGGTACATGGTAAGTGCTCAGTGCATGCCAGTGGTTACTCCCATTACCGTCCTCCACTTAGTTTCCTCTCCACTGGCCATGTCATGATGTCCCAGGGTGCCCACCAATTCTGGGAGTGCTGTTACCATTAGATTTGAAAGTTTCTAGAGTCAGGATTCTGCACCTGGTTTCTTTCTGACCAGGGAAATTAGCCTTCAAGGATCTTCACCTATGAGCCACTCTTAGGGATAAATACTGAATTAAATCTCATTTGCCACTCAGGATGTGGTCTATTTTATTTAATGACTAGAGGCCTGGTGCACAAATTTGTGCACACGTGGGGTCCGACCAGGCCACCCGGATGGGGCTGATCGGCCTGGCCTTCCGGGGGGTGGGGCCTCGTGCGGTTGGCTGGCTGGCCCTGCCCCCTGGTCGAACTCCCGGTTGAGGGGACAACTTGCATATTAGCCTTTTATTATATAGGATTTCTAATTCACAAAGAATTTTGTCAGATTCTTAGTAATTATTTTGTTTATTAAGTTGGAATGGTTGTTGCTATAGCCATTACTTTTTATCATTTTATATCTTTAATCAATAATTTGTTCATTTATTTTGACTTTGATCTTTTTCTTTAAAAGGAATAGGAATAACAAAGAAATGGGAATAGTTCTGAGAATAAACAGTGGAAACTCGTTGCCTTTTATATTCTGGTTATCGCTTCAAAGGTTTTTCAATAAACCTAAAGGAGATACTCTGAGTTCTTGCTCCAAAATGCATTTATCTATGGACTACTGATAGAGCAAGTTAAACTTAGGTTGGGATAATTTAGGACACTCAAGGCAATATCACTTTTGCAGGAGAGCAATGATACTAGTTCCAATGAGAAAATCTGAGAGTATTCCTGGAAATATCCTGCTGTCTACTCTAATTGTCAGAATGTTTCAAGTTCTCATGTGATGATCTCATGTGCTGAACTCTTTGAATTCCCTCTATGATGAAGCATGCCTAGCATTGGGCGAAAGGGGAAAGACACAAAGATGCACAAAATATAGCTTCTGCTCTCAAGAGGCTTTCAAATTAAGGAGACAGTCAAGACAAGTAACATGACAAGCAACTACTGGGCTGGACAAGATTGTGAGGCAGCTACTACTGTGACAGGCAGCTACCCAGCTGGGCAGCTACTACTGTGACAGGCAGCTATTCTCGCCAGAGGCAGCTTCCTAACTGGGTACTGTCGCAAGAGGCATCCGCTATCTCATCACGAGATGCAGACACGATCATGACAAGCATCTACACGGCCATTTCTGTGATAGGTAATAATAATAAGGAGGGGAAATACAATATGGTCTCGAATGGAAAAAACACAATTGGTTTATTTCTTATTTTCTATTCTGCTTGTTAATTTGCTTTGTCCATTAGATTCCACAGATGAGTGGGTTGTGTGGTGCGTGTCTTTCTCCGTCTGGCTTATTTCACTTGGCCTGGTGCTCTCCAGGTCCCTCCATGTTGTTGTAGAAAGTGGGATTTCCACCCTAGCCAGTTTGGCTCAGTGGATAGAGCGTCGGCTTGCAGACTGAAAGGTCCCAGGTTTGATTCCGGTGAAGGGCACCTGTGCAGGAGGCTGCCAATCAATGATTCTCTCTCGTCACTGATGTTTCTCTCTCTCTCTCCCTCTTCCTTCCTCTCTGAAATCAATAAAAACATATATTTTTAAAAAGCGGGATTTCCTTCCTTTTAAAGACCACATGCCGTTCCATTGTATCAATGTCCCTAACTGGTTTTTAACACAATATTTATTTACTTATGTTATATTTATGCAGAGCAAAAAGTGTGTAAGCAAACACACACACACACAAAATGCCTCTCTAAAATCTAGAAGAGTTGGAAGCAGAGTCAGAGGCATCTAACCAAACTAGTAGAGGCCAAGGAGACCCCTGTCCAGCCTTTTCTGACAGGAGGGCACCGAGCCTTTATGGGAGCTGCTGCAGGGATGGAAGCCTACTGCCCACCGGTGCCTCCCCTCACGCGCCCAGCACACCCTGGGTATAGCCAGCCCCATTATGAGAAGGATCTGTATTTTATTGAGACCAAAACATCATTCCCTATATTTATGACCTTTGGTTCATGATTTGCCTTAACATACAGATGTCTAATCCTAAATGTATACACTCAGCTCATTGTCCTTATTTGGCCAAGAATAGCCTCAGAGGGACTAGAAAACTGGAGTGGGTGATTTTCACAATAAAGGCTATGCTCATGAAGAAAGCAGTCTCCTTGAGGCTCAGTGGGAGTGAGGTGGAGGAGTGCAGGGTGGCATGAGCTCTGGCAAGGGCACTGGGGAGTCAGCAAGCAGCAGAGGGACTTGAACCTCAAGATGGGCCAAAAAGGGGTTCAGTGGGCCATCCCTGCTTTCCCTGGGTCTCTCCCACCCTGGCATTAGAAACTGAGTGCTGGACTAGAAGTTAGGAAATTTAGATCAGGTCCCAGCCAAGCTTTACTTGGGAAGATCATTTTAACTCTTTGTAAAGAGAGCTAAAATTTTCCTCATCTGCAAAATTGGGTTACTTATGCCTACCCTTTCCACTTCGTAGGACTGTTTTAAGAATCAAATGAATTAATGTATAAATATCCTAAAAGTCTAGGCCTAAATATCAGGTAACATAATTCGTCTCTGCTTCTTTTTTACTTTTCAGCCTTTAGTTTTCTTTGCGATTGTAAAAACTTACTTACAATCTCTTTTTTTTATACATTTAAAGCACCTCATACCCTTTTTGTAATGTTGTATGGAATAAATATAAACATATACAAAGTTTTAAAAAGTAATATGAGGTGTCAAAATAATAGAAATGTTCTTCTGTTATTAGTAGAAATGTTCATGGGAGAAGCTGTATTTGACCAGTCATTGTGGATGCCTGAGATTTGGGTACATGAAGTTATGAAGAAAAAGGAGACAATGGACTTTATAGAGAGAAGAAATAGCTTGAGCAAGAGGAAAGGCATCAGAGTACATTGTGAGTTCAGAAGATGGCAAGTAGACTAATAGGAATGAAATATAAATTGCCTAGAGCTAGCATCTTGAAGTTTCTTCACTTCCATCTTATGAAATCCTTAATTATTGAAAAATAAGTGTTAAATTTCCTGTAGTTCTAAAAATTAGCAATGTGTACATTTTATACTTCACTGTAGATGTCAAAGAACCATGCCACCACCTAATTTAAAAAAAATGTTTTCTTATTTATTTATTCCCTTGACTGATGTATTTTTCCCATTGGACAGAATTGTTTTTTCATGTATGTATTTGGCTTTTGTAAATTTTTAATAATATTAGGAAGATGATTTGACTTTGGGTGGTGGGCACACAATGCAATATACAGGTCATGTGTCTTTGAAATTTAATTTACAAAAGAGTGAGAAAATATTTGTGGTATATTTTTAATGAGTGGAAGGTAGATATTACTAATATTAAAACAAAGTAGACTACTAAAATGAGAAACCATAGAAAATTCATTGATTCTTCAATTTTTTACTCAGATCATTTATTTGAGACACATTCTCATTAGTAACATCACAGTATAAAAATCAGATCAACCTGGATTTAATGCTTCCTCTGCTCTTCACTAGCTGTATAACCTTGGACACATTTCTCAATCTCTGTAATTTTCAATTTAATTATGTGTAAAATGGGGATGACCATGTAGGGTCATGGCAAGAGTTAAGAATGCATGCATATAAGCCTAACCAGTGGTCACGGACAACAGGGGGGGGGGGGGGGGGGCATACGTGGGGAGGGGTTTGGGATGGGAATGGGGGGATGAGGACAATTATGTGATACCATAATCAATAAAGAAATTTTAAAAAAAGAAATATATTGAATGTTTCTACTCAGCTATAAGTCAAATGCAAGCTTGAAACCACCAACTGGCTCCTTTTGATCAGTTGTCCACATGCTTTATTGCCCCACTGAAAAAGAGATGCCTTGTGGTTTGGGGAGACCAATACAGATGTCCCTAGATATTAACATACTACAGGGAGTCTGGCTTACTGGCGAGTTCTGAAGTGCACCAGCTGGCCCTTGTTCTTGCTTGTCTTGACCTCACACCAATCACACAGTCTTGGAACTCCTTTCTTCTCAACCGACCAACTGATATCCCTTCTAAAATGGAGAGGTGCACCCTTACATCTTCATCCTCTCTGACTTTTTTTTTTTAACATCATTTTCTCATGGGTTCTTCTCACTATTGGAGCAATTGATACCAGTTGCTTCCCATTCTTGATATTGTCTATTGTTCTACCTTGTGGTAATTTTTCTGTTTACAACAAAGCAGGAAGCAGATGTGGTAACAATAGAGACAGCTGATTATCTGGATAAAAATTTGACTTGGCAGCAGTTCATGTTGGAGTTGCCAAGTCAAATGCAACAGTGTGTGTGATTTGATTAAATAAAATGTCGAGTTTCCTTTTGGTGACCACTTCTCCCCATTTAGGGGCAGCTGGGGCTCCAGGCAACTGTATGGGGCAAGTAGAGACATCAGCATGATCACAGCAGAGCTCCTTTTAGAGATTTCCCCCTGCTCTCCAAGTGCCTACTTTTCACGTTTGCTTGAAGTTGCTTAGGCACCTCAAGTCATCCTGTCCCAGAGAAAACTTTTGATTTTCTCCCCAAACCTGTGATTCTCCTACACATTCCTATCTTAGTGAATACCAACAATCATCCACCAAATTATTGAAATCAGAATTTGGGGGGCCATTCTTGATTCCTTAATTTTCTTTTTTGAAATACGATTTATCACAAAGTCCAGGCAGTTTACTTTCAAAATCATTTGCCCATTTCTTCCACCATAGCTCCAGGCCCAGTCATCATCATCTCTCATCTAGATACTAAAATTGCTTAAGTGGCCTCCCTGTGGTCCTTCTTGGCATTTGTCCCTATCTCCAACCCATTCACCACCACTCACTGAATGTGGGCTTTTAAAAATTTCAATCTTACCAGATTTTTCTCCTGCTAAAAGCCTTTTAATGGCTTGCCATTGCACTTAGAATAAAAATCCAAATTTCTTGCCAGAGCCTATTAGGCCCCGAATTACCACCTCCTACCTATTCTTCTAGTTTCCTCTCCTTCCACCCTCCCCAGTGGTTGGCCCAGCCATTCATGTGGTGTCTGCTTTAGTTCTTTCACTTCTTGCCTGGAACCCCCTTCCCTAAGAGTCCCCTTCCACCTTCATATAGATGGCTTCTTATCAGTCAGGTTTCAGGTTAAATATAATCCATCATGGATTAATTCACAGTAACCTCCATTCTCTGCTGTTATTTCCATAGCACCATGGTTCCCCTACTTCTTAGCATTTATTTGTAAGTATATAGTGGTTTACTTATTTGGTATCTATATCCCATACTAGAGAGCAAGATCCTTGAGGGCAGATACAGGCCCCTAGCACTGTGCACATGTAGGCGCTTTGAACATTTACTTTGGATGAATGGAACGGGTAGCAGTAAGGAGCAGTGGTTCTGAGTAGACATGGAGCCAGAGGAATGCTCAGCCTGTATATCACCACATGGAGAGGTCACCTTGATCTTTCATTTGAACCCTTTTGTTTCATTTAATAAAACATTTTTTGTCAGTAAAAGCAAGTTGGAAGTATTTTTTTTTTTTTTCATTTTCAAAATCTGTAAGGAGCAACACTGTTCCATGGAGCTAGGTTAGTGGGGAGGATTGTCTCCAACGCCAGGATCTGAGCCCCTTTCCCCCCACCTATCAAACAGAAGTAGGTGTATTTGTCTCTTCAGAATTGCATACTCTGTTTGTGAGCCAAAATTCTTAACATCTCAGTAATTACAAGGCCCCAACACTTCAGTAATTAACACCGCCCACCCCACCTTTTTGGCTATGGTCCTAAGTAAGAAGTACAAAAATTTCTATAAGGTGACTTTAGAGTCACATCTTAAGGGCATTTCAGCACATAAATTGGTCACATGCAACTCATTTGGAATCTTTTTCTTGTTGGAAGTTCAGGAGAACCTACTGTTTAGTTGTAGCAGGGACATCCTAATTTTAATTTAATACAACTTAGCTTGTAGAGCTTTGACATATAATGTTGAATTGATCATCTCATCTGTAGAGACCTCCCAGTTTTATAGGACGCTGCAAATGCTCAGACTCCTAGTCCAGCTGATAGCAAGTAGACACTGGTTAGGCTTGTGCACAAGGGCAGAGATAGTCTAACACAATATATTTACTCTGTCACCTGTCCAGGGCTAGTGTCATTCATTTATTAAGTACTCCACAGCAAATCGTCTGAGCTTCTCCATCTACTAGGTGGCCTGTACAACTCAGGAGATCATTCTCAAAGTGGCCATATTCTGGAAGTCATTTTTGTAAAAAAAAAAGAAAAAGATACAAATGTAAGTGCCATTGCTGCAAAATGAGCAGAATTCAGAAAAGCTGGACACTAGCTCAATGAACTCAAATTAAAGAAGCCCAAGTTATGAAATCATGCAAATAGTAAAATAAATCACCCTATTATTGATGGAGAGTAGTGGTAGACAGTAGCTTTCAATTTTTTATTTTATTTTATTTATTTTTTTCTATGGTCCTAAGTAAGAAATACAAAAATTTCTATAAGGCAATATTCATACTGCCCTCTCCTCCCCTCCCCTCCCCTTATCTCCTCTCCTCACCTATCCTCTCCCCTCCTCTTTTTTTTTTTAATCCCTTCTCCTTTTTCCTTTCCAAAATAGCTAGTCTCAACCCACTGGATTAATTTCTTAATCCTCTGATGGGTATTGACTTACAGTTACAAAAAAACAAGCAAGCAAACAAACAAACTTTGCTGTAGAAAATACTGGAAAGTAACAGAGCCTCCCTCACAATGAACTGATAATGGTTCTATACTTAAAGCAAACTTTGAATAAGCACATCAGCAAAGACTAGAATTTTCTGCAAATAATTATAAGAGTCCTGATGCGGGAAATCAATAACCCAGTGCTGAATGGTGTGAGACAAGAGCAGTGTGGGCCACATGCTAGGGGATCGATAGAAATTAGTCAACACAAGAAAAAGGGAAAATGTATTGTACCAGAACAAGTGGCTATGAGCATAAATATGTTCATTGGAGAGGAGTTAATATTAGAAGCCAACTTATCCCTTTGTTTGTTTATTTAACCAGTATACTTAAAAGCTCTAGATTCTAGGTGGTAACAAGACACATCCTCTGCCTTTAAGAAACATATAGCAAATATATGATTTCTGGCTTAATAGATATGATAGAGTAGTATATAACAACATATAATAAATTAACTGAAAAGAAGAAAATCACATATAATACCCATTACATATTATGGTTTCAGTTATTTTCAATGAACGCTTTCTATTAGCTGGGTTAAGTGCAGAGTAAGGAACACCTCCCTAGGGATTGTATGTAGGTATTTAGACCATGTGGATACCAAGTCACAGTTGCAATCAAGATGCTGTTAGTTAAGAGTGAAGAGATTAAGACCTTTAATGGTAAAGCTAAATTTTAAAAGTTTATTTCTCTTTGGAATATTCCATGTTATGCTTGCAAATATTAAATACATGATTTAAAAAGTAGGTTTTCCTATAAAATTTTATACGAATATTGAATTTATAGTACTCTTACACCATTCAATTTACAAATCCTTCAGACATTGCCTTTTATTGATTTTTAATTTGCTCAGTGTCTTGCTTATCCCCAACTAATTATAAGCTCTTTAAATATAAGATTTTATTCTCACTCTTTACATACTGTATCTCTTAAATTACTGTGGTATATATAACAAAGTATTAAATAAAGTTATATTCTCATTGCACGATTACTATGGAAAATTGTTCTCCCTCCTAAAGATAGGGTCATGATTTGCATGAATATAAGGTTAAGAAAATAATGTTTCTTCCTTTGGCCATGATTTCTTTGTTTTCTAAATAATCTGTACCTTGTTACTGGTACCAGAACTTATCCTCTGGAAGATTCTGATTTTATTGAGAACATCACCTACACCATGCCAAGAGACTTAGACAACATCCTGTCCATGTCCGACTCAGAAAGACATTTACCCACTTTTTGCCGTGAATTCCAAAGGCTCTTCAATTCCAGCTAATGTTGCTCAGTGGTTGAGCTTTGACCTATGAACCAGAAGGTCATGGTTCAATTCCCAGTCAGGGCACATGCCCAGGTTTCAGGTTTAATCCCCAGTAGGGGACATGCAGGAGGTGCTGATCAGTGATTCTCATTATTGATGTCTCTATCTCTCCCTCTCCTTTCCTCTCTGAAATTAATAAAAATATATTTTAAAAATAAATAAAGGCTCTTCCCAATTCCTTTAGTTTGTCAAGGGATTTTTGTCTGCTTGAGTAATCCATGGCTTAAAGTACCATCAAATAGATCATGTCTAGATTCTCAATAGTCCATGCCATGCATTAAACATTTTAAATTACTTAGGTTTTTTTTATTTTTTTTTTTTACTACATATTCCCTTGCTTATAGGTGAAAAAAAATCACAAGGAAAACTGCTCCAGGGTAGTCACAGTTATTTAGAAGCATCAGAAAGAATAGGATATTTATTAAAAAGATATCTAGCATCTCAAGACTATGCTTTTCTTGAAAAGCACATGTCATATTGAATACCTGAAAAAGAAGAAGATACAGAAGTGTTACATTTTCTGGGTTTCCTGCCATCTCAAGTTTTTAATACACAGCATACCTAGTATATGAAGGCATTAAAAATGGTCATACTGTAAATGCATGCACTTTGGAGTTTTTCCCAGAAGCAGTAATTGACGGATTCGATCTCCTTTAGTCTCATCCTAAATCCTGCTTGTAACTAAGGGCAAGTAGGTTACGGAGAAGACAAATGGTGGCATGTTAACTGACTCACATGGGTATGGGTCTCATTTGTGACATGTGCTAATCTCTGCTAATGTGAACAGCAGGAGGATATTACCAAAACGCAGATAAGATATTGTTTACTGAGGATATGACTAACTGGAAGTTTGTCCTGTAAATACACCAAAAAAAAAAAAAATGCCCAGTGTTCACATCATTGTGAGAGATTTTAGAGGACCAGGAAGAGAGAAAGAAAAGAGGGGCTTAAGGTGTGTACTAGGCTTATCAGAGGATCACTTTGTAAGTTATATAACTGTCTAACTACGATGCTGTATACCTGGAACTAATATAATATCGAATGTCAACTATAATTGAAAAATAAAAAAATTAAAATAAATAAAGAACAACAAAAAAGAGATTTAACTTCAGGTATCTGATTATTAGATTTGTCTATGTTTTCATAAAAAAGAACTCAGTATTTTATACAAACCCGTTATGTCTAAAAATATATCAGTTGTCTTTTCTATTTATCACACCAATGGTGTTAAAATATTTTCTTAGTTTTAAGTTAAATATGTTTGCGCAGGTATAAGAATAATGATGGTAATTTGTATCATCATAATATTAATACAAATAAGAGAATATTGCTTAAGAGCATGAAACCTGGAACCAGAGTGCCTGGGTTTAATTATCAACTTAAGACTTGGCAGTTGTGGACCCTGAGAAAACATTTAACCACACCTTGCCTCAGTTTCCTTCTTTGTAAAATGGGGCTAAAAATAGACCTCTCTCATACAGCTATTGTGAAAATATTAAATTACTTAACATACTTAGAATTAAATGACTTTACATACTTAGAAGTGTTTAGCGAAGTGCTATATAATAAACATTATATTAATTGAAAGAACAATATATGCCCAGTTCTGTATTAAGCATTTAAGACATTTCAAGAAAACTGTGTGTTTTGAATTTTAATTTCAAGGAACTTATATCAGAATTTTATAACTAATCACACCAAAACACATGTGATAGGAGAGCAATAAAAGAGAGTGTCATTATATCCCAAATATTGTATATTGTTTTCAAAGACGACTACAGCCTTTTTTCTCTTCTCCTCCCATTCTTCTCTGCAGTGTGACTTTGCTGCTTGCCCACCAAGAGATGGAGACTATTTCCATGACCTTTGAGTCTAGGCTGGCCTTGTGACTTATGACCTAGAATATGGTGGAAATGATGCTATGTTGAGTTCTGGAGTCTACATCTTGAGGGGCATCACAGCTTCTACCATAGCAATATGCCCCAGGACTGACACAGAAGGAAACTGGTCTAGCCAACCAGAGGATGAGGGGCCAATGGAGAAAGATGAAGATGCTCTAACCAACACCAGTACCACTTGTCAGACATGTGGGTGAGGTCATCTTGGATCTTTACATCCTGCTGTTGTTGTAAGCTACTGAGTTTGGGAATAGTTACACCTAAATAGGTAACAAGTTTCAAGTGGTGCAGAAAAAAAATGCAATTGTTTTTTAGAAGTTTAGAGAAATAAGTGGGGGCATGAGGTAATCTTGAAAGATATAACATCTTAATAGGCCTTGGACAATGTTTAGCATGGTTTGGGTTCTATAACAAAATATCATAGGCTGTATAGCTTATAAACAACAGAAACATATTTCTCAGAGTTCTAGTCAAGTAAGACACACTCTTTCTCATTTATAGCCAATTCCTTCCCACTATGTTCTCACCTGGTGGAAGAGTTAGGGATCTCTCTGAAAGCTCATTTATAAGCTAATCCCTTTCACAAGCATTCTACCCATATGACTTAATCGCCTTCCGAAGGTCCTACCTCCTAGTATCACTTGGGGGGGTGGTGGTGGTGGTGGTGGTTAGGACTCAACATATAGATTTTGGGAGGACACATTCAGATCATAATATTTAAAAATAAATAGGAGGTGACTAGCTTGAGAAGAAGTCAACATAGACGCTAAAGAAGTAGCATAAACAAATGAACTTGAGTGAGCAGTAATAAGTCTTGCATATATGTAAGTAGGAGATCAGGAATGGGAACATGAAGGTCAGGGAGGAAATTAGACCAATGGACAAATACGTTTTATGTTTGAGTATAGAGAGAGAGAGATAAGATTTACTTATAGGGTTAAGAAAATTATGGAGAACTTTAAAAACTAGTCAGAAACACGAATGTGATTTTTTTTTTTCTCCTTTCTGCTGGATATTCTTTATTTTGAGCCACAGGTGTACTTTGGGGGTCATGCAGCAAGTGGCTTATAAATAAAATCAGAGTCTATGAATGGTGGTCATCCTACTTCGAGGCAGCATCGCTGGAGTCTCTCCTTAGATAAAGAGCCGGCACTGTTGGAATCCGCGGCACGGTCTTATTTACGGGATCCCTGAGATGTACCTCGCCCCGATGAGCATGACCATGCTACTCACTACAAAAAAGCCCAAGGGTAGACTGCTGAAGATGCTTGGGTCACCACTTTCTGAAGACTCCGTTGTCACCCAACCCATTGACTTCATCACAGCTTTCTTCCAGATGGAATAACGGACTTCACTCTCCTCGGCATTGATCTGCGGTTCAAACCTCTCCACGATGAAGGCTGACAGATCCTCGGGGTCCAGACTCCAAACCCCAACTCCTTCGGCGGCCCCCGCGGCCATGGCGGCGCCCAGGGCCGTTATCTCGGGCATGGAGGGCTTCACGACGGGGATGCACAGAATGTCCGCTTGCAGCTGCATGAGCACCTTGTTGTTGGTCATCCCCCCGTCCACCTGCAGGTGGCTGAGCGGAATTCCGCAGTCGCGGTTCATGGCGTCCAGAATCTCTCGGGTTTGGAAGCAAACAGCTTCCAAGGCCGCAAAAGCCAGGTGGCACTTGTTGGTGAACTGCGTGAGCCCGCAGATGATGCCCCTGGCGCTGGGGTCCCAGTAAGGTGCATACAGCCCCGAGAAGGCGGGGATGAAGTAGCAGCCGTAAGAGGTGCCCACTTCCTTCGCAAGTTTCTCAATTTCCTCCGAGCTCTTTATAATGCCAAGGTTGTCTCGCAGCCAGCGCACCAGGGCGCCAGCGATGGCGACCGACCCTTCCAGGGCATAGCTCACGGGCTTGTCTCTGCCGAGCTTGTAGCCCACCGTGGTCAGCAGGCCGTGCTCCGAAAACACGCACTTGCGGCCGGTGTTACACAGCAGGAAGCAGCCCGTCCCGTACGTGTTCTTGGCCTGCCCGTCCTGGAAGCACATCTGCCCCACCAGCGCCGCAGACTGGTCGCCCAAACACCCGGAGATGGGCACCCCGCCCAAGGCCCCCCTTTTCATCAAGCCGTAGATCTCCGAGCAGCTCCGCACGTTCGGCAGGAGGCTCATGGGGATCTCGAAAAACTCACAGAGGTCCTTGTCCCACTCCAAGGAGTGGATGTTGAACAGCATCGTCCGGCTCGCATTGGTCACGTCCGTGCAGTGCACGCCGCCCTCGGCGCCGCCCGTCAGGTTCCAGATGAGCCAGGAGTCGATGGTGCCGAAGAGAGCCCTCCCCTCCTCGGCGGCCTGCTGCACGTCCCGCACGTTGTCCAGCAGCCAGCGGACCTTCACGGCGCTGAAGTACGTGCTCAGGGGCAGGCCCGTCTTGGCCTTGACGAAGTTGTTGTTGCCTGGAATCCTCTTGCTGAGGGTCTCAACGGTAGACTGGGTTCTGAGGTCCAGCCACACGACCGCGTTGTAGAGCGGCTCCCCCGTGACCTTGTCCCAGACGACGGTGGTTTCCCGCTGGTTGGTGATGCCGATGGCCTTGACGTTGGAAATGTCAATGTTGAGCCGCTGGAGCTTCTCGCATGCTTTCTCTATGCACTCGTAGACGGACAGCAGGATCTCCTTAGGGTTTTCCTCCACCCATCCTTCTTTCGGGAACTCCTGTCTTATTTCCACCTGATGGTGGCAGAGGAGTTCGGCTGTCTTGGAGTCGAAAACCAAGAAGCGCGTCGAGCTGGTGCCCTGATCCACTGCCCCCACCAACAGCCCCACATCTGTTCTCTTGGCCGCTGCCATGAAACCTGCTTCCGGGTGGGCTGGGGGACGCGGCTGGTTTCCTGGGTGACGGCCGCGAGGGGGCGGGGGGGGGGGGGGAGGGGAGGAGCAGGCGCCGAGTCGGGAGGGCGCGAGGCCCAGTGTGACCCAAGAACACCAATGTGATGTTTTAAAATTGCTGCCTCTCTTATAACATTTCCTATTATACGATTTCTTTATTGAACAAGTATTTATCGAGTGGTTGTTAATATGTGCTACATACGGTAGTAGGTTTATTGACAGTATCTCCCCCAAATTAATGTTTACCTGCAATTTGTGAATTTATTTGGAATTAGGATCTTTTCAGGTGCAAAGATGCAGGCATCCTGGATCAAGTGGGAGCCCTAAACCCAATGACCGGTGTCCTAATAAGGTGAGGGGAATTTGGGGACAAAGAGAAACAGAGACATTGATATACAGAGAAGAAGGCCATGTGACAGTGGAGGCAGCGTCTGGAGTGTTGCAGCTACAAGGTCAGCGGTGCCAAAAGCAAGGAGAGGTGCATGGAACACATTCTTTCTCAGATCCTCCCAAAGGGACCAAGCCCACCGACATCTTGATTTTGGACTTAACAGCCACCAAAACTGTGAGAGAATAAATTTCTATTGTTTTAAGCCACCTCATTTGTGGTAACTTGTTCCACCGGCCCTAGGAAACTAATGCAGAACTATTCTAGATGTTAGAGATGCAACAGAGAGGAAAACATAAAAATTTCTGCAATTTGTTGTCTTCATATGTTGTCTTTCCTCCTAGACTTTAAGTTCCTGGCGAGAGGACCTCTTTCTTACTGATCTTTGTTTTCCATAAAGTTCCTTATTCATAGTAGATGCTCAGAACATAAAGGTTCAATGAGTAGTGGGCTAGATAATGAGGAACATTTAACAGAAGATTTGACTTTGTATGCTGGGTACACAGACGATGTATCATAGAATTATACATGTTATTAACCAATGTCACCCCAATAAATGAAATTTTAAAAATAAAAAAGAGAAATATTGTACAGTTACAAAAGGGCCAACAATTAAAATTAAGGAAATGTTGCAGATTTCATGGTCAAATAAATCCTATGATTAAGCAAAGGTATTACTTGAAAGAATGTTGCACTTCTAAATGTTCTATTATAGGCTGCCAGAAAAAAAAAAAAAAAACATTTAAAGGTTTCCAGGAGAGTCTAACTGCCTTTAGGGAACATCAGTTACGTCTTGATTTAGAAAATGGTACACCTAACTTTTTTTAGTTATTCCAGTGTATTGTAGAAAAAGCCATAAGATAATGTAGATATTTCATCTTTCTTGACCTAAGTTAGAAAAGACAATATCTAGCATATCTATTTTTCTTTCCAGTTTATAGGTTTCATAATTCTCAAACTAAGCAAAAACTTAAGAGCTGTAGGAAAATGGGTAAGTGGCATATTTTTGTTTCCAGCTGAGATGGGTTCATTTTAGAATTTAGACATGTTTAGGCAGTGTTGGAGGGACAGACATCTCAGAAGTCTATTCTGTGACTATGTGAAGCCTCCTGGAAAGGAACTCACACTAAAGAAGAAATTGAATTCATAAGAGAGGTTCAAGGCCATGGACTTGTGTGGAAACTGTGGGGTATGAGTGTGTACAGCTCCCTAATCCTTCTTTATGACACACACATATCATGATTCCCCAACACAGACCCAGAGATTTGTACTACCTGAGCCCTAACAATGAAGCTCAATGGGAAAAATTAAACAAGACAAGTATTTCATTCAAGTCTCAGAGACAAAGAAAGAACTAGGCAACACTCACTTGGGCCTAGATGGAAGAGTTAATGTAAAGACGCTTTCTCTTGGCTTTTTGAACAACAATATGGAAACAATAGCCACTACAGACACTAGTGACTCTCACATCAATCATTGTCAGCCTCCAGGGAGGATAGAAACAAAACGATCATATATGTTGAGAGGCAATGACTTGATGGTGAACAGGAGACTTGAACAAAAAATTAAAATAAGAGGTAGGCAAACTGGAGCTGATAGAGTCTGCTAACTCTAGTGAGGACAATGGCACTTTGACTTGTCTTTAAGAATATTATTCCATTCAAAACCTTTGTGGACTCAGTCTTCCACAAAATTTATCTTTGTCAATTTATCAATATAGGAAAATGTTATGTATAAAATTATCATTATAGGTGACTAAAACACATTAAGCCAACATATCAAATATTATTTCTTCCCTTTTCCTTTGTTTATTTCTACTATTCAGTAGAATAGGGTATTACAGGGATAAATATCCCTGTATTCAGAAGTCACCATTTTTATAGAAGAGTATAATTGCATCGTTTTTGGCAAATTTATAAACCTATGTTGTAATGTTGAAAAAAGGTTTATGTTGTAATGTTTTTTCAACATTACAACATAGGTTTATAAATTTAGGTTTATAAAAAACTATGTATTGCATATAGATTTTAGCGTGTAATCAGTGCTGGCTATATTCTCCATTGGCCATAAGAAAAACTCTTTTAATTAACTTTGAAAATTCACTCATGTCACACAAACACACACATATTCAAGTATACCAAGCACACACACACACAATTACTACTCAAAAATAAGGCAGGATTTTAGCCTATTTTGTACAAGTGAATCACAGTTCTTGACATATATTAAGTGCTCAATAAAATAATAATTACTGCCCTAGCTGGTTTGGCTCGGAGGATAGAGCGATGGCCTGTGGACTGAAGGGTCCCAGGTTTGACTCTGGTCAAGGGCACATGCCCGGGTTGCGGGTTTGATCCCCAGTGGGGCGCATGCAGGAGGCAGCCAATCAATGATTCACTCTCATCATTGATGTTTCTATCTCTCCCTATTTCTTCCTCTCTGCAATCAATAAAAATATATTTTAAAAAGTAATAATTACTATCAATATCATCATCGTGGCAATTATTAAGAGTGTCACTGACTTACGAATAAGCCCTTCTGAAAAGTCAGAGCTGCATCATCTTGATCCTAGATAATACTCTAAAAAAGCGTGCTTAGGGGAAGGGTTAGTAGATTTGTGTTGCTTTGTCAAAAAATAATTTGTGAATATGGTTACTTTAAGACAAACCATAGGCAGTAGGAGAGGAGACATGTTCTTAGAACTTTGCTCCAAGAACCCCTTAGTTCAGCCTGCTCATCATTCCAGCCTGTTCACTATTTAAATCCCCGTACCTTTGGCAAGAGGTGGTATAGTCTAGTGCCTTGAGGTCTAGGCTCTGATTCCAGATGTGCAATGGTTTTAATCCTAGCTCCATCAGTTGCTAGCTTCATGACCTTGGGCAATCTATTTAATCTCAGGTAATTAATTTCCTTTATCTATAAGTTTATGATAGCACCTTGTTAATAGGTCTATTGTGAAGATTAAAAATTTTAATAAAAGTTTGTAGCACATAGTAAATCCTTGGTATAAACAAGCCCTTTGTATTGACTGGCTTTATAATGGTCTTTCATTTGGTGATAACTCTATACTCTCTGACTTTAGCTGTGACTCAGTGCTCCTTCCTGTCTTTTTTTTTCCTCCCCTAGTCCAATCTCTCATGCTAGTTTGGTTGGCATTTTTTATACCTCCCAAATGGGCTGCTGTTTTTCTTAGTCTATGGCATACCTATTCATACTGCAATCCAGCTATTTAGGTTCTAAAGGAGGGTCTCATGAGTCAGAATAAGAAGAGCCCAAAGATCATGGTACTATATGAACTGTTTATGAAGTGTTTTATCCTTATGACACATGCTTGATTTACTGAGAAAAAAGTGTTGATTTATCCTGATCATTGTATAAATAATTAATACAGTAGGTCCTCAAATAATGTCATTTTGCTCAATGTTGTTTTGTTATAATTTGATGAGATGTAACTTAACTCTTATTTATATATCTATATCAATTAGCCTATGGTAAATTTGGTTTCAATACACATCATTTTACCATAGTTCCAAGAACCGATCAACAATGTTAAGTGAGGACTTGCTGTACTCTGAGTATGTGCTACCAATAACCTCTTAAAGAAAAAGAATTACATGGAAAGCTGCTTCTAAAAAAAGACAATTTTATTATTAGGAATTATTTAAGTGTTGCATAATATAGACAAAAGATAGTTGGTGACAAAAGTAGGACTCTGTATATTCACATATTTTAATTTAACAATTTTGGTTGGTGGGAAAAAAAATAAAACGAAGACTGAAAATAGTGCAAGGTGATGACCCTATTACTTTTTTGGGCTCAGAACTTTGCTAAGTACTATCTGCTCTTCTACCTTCTTAAACATATAGAGCATAGTTTCAATAACTCTCTATCATCTTATCATGTTGGTATATTTCTATTGAATGATGATTATCTTTATTATGGACTAGAGGCCTGGTGCACAAAATTTGTGCACTGGAGGGGGGGGTGTCCCTTAGCCCAGCCTGCACCCTCTTCAATCTGGGACCCCTTGGGGGATGTCCGACTATTCGGACATCCCTCTCACAATCCAGGACTGCTGGCTCCCAACCGCTCGCCTGCCTGCCTGATTGCCCCTAACAGCTTCTACATGCCAGGCTGATCACCCCCTAACCACTCCCTTGCCAGCCTGATCGACCCCTAACTGCTCCCTTGCCTGTCTGATTGCCCCCAACTGCCCTCCCCTGCTGGCTTGGTTACCCCTAACTGCCCTCCCCTGCAGGCCTGGTCACCCCCAACTGCCCTCCCTCCCCTGCAGGCTTGGTCCCCCCCAACTGCCTTCCCTCCCTTGCAGGCCCGGTTGCCCCCAATTGCCCTCCCCTGCCATCCTGGTTGCCCCAACTGCCTTCCCCTGCTGGCCTGATCGCCCACCACTGCCCTCTCCTGCCAGCCATCTTGTGACTACATGGGGGCGGCCATCTTGTGCGAGGGCATGATGATCAATTTGCATATTACCTCTTTATTATATAGGATCATATTTTCTAGTTTCTTTATATGCCTAGTACTTTTTTACTGGATGTCAAACATTGTGATTTTTACCTTGTTCGGTAATGAATTTTTTATTTTTGTTTTGTACTCCTAAATGTATCCTTAAGCTATGTTCTGAAATGCAGGTAAATTATTTGGAATTAGTTTGAACCTTTGAGGCTTGTTAGGTGTGATCAGAGCAGTTTCTGATTTAGGGCTAATTTTGTCTGCCACCAAGGCAATATCCTTCTGAGCACTCTACCTGATTTACCATGGGTTATGAGGATTTTTCTCTCTGGGTTGTTCTGAATGAGCTTCAGGATTGTCCCTCTGCTCCTTATGATTATTTCTCCAGGCTCAGAAAATATTCTCATGCACATATGCACTTAACACTTGAGAGGATTCCTTAACAATACCTGAATATCCCTCTCTCTCTCTCTCTCTCTCTCTCTCTCTCTCTCTCTCTCTCTCTCTCTCTCCTTTTGTAGTCTGCTTTGTGAATTCTAGCCACTTTAATCTCTTCTGACACTCAACTCTATCTCTTCAACTCAAGGGAGACCACTGAGCTTTTTTTTTTTTTACCTAACTTCCTTTTCCCTACTCTATCGGCTGAACATTTTCTCTGGGCTATCAGTTGAGGCTATTGTAGGGCCCACTTCTTTTGCTTTTTTCTCTCTCAGGAATTATTGTCCTGCACTTCTTGATATTTGATTTTGAAAAACATTGTTTTATATACTTTATTTTCTAATGTTGATTCAGATGGGAAAGTAAGCCTGGTCTATGTTAACTCCATTTAGGTTAGAGATGGGAATTCCCCAAGTAATTTCTCTTAATCATAGTTTCTAGACAGTAAATTTGATTTATTTAGACTTTACTGGATTGCAGCATAAAACAAAATTATGCTGAAGATATAGTGGGATCCTTTTCCTATCAATACTGAAATATAAGACACCTGGAGATAAGTTAACTGGCTAGACAAGACTAACTGTACTTGGTACCTGACTGAAATTTGATAATTTAGTAGGAAGGCATAATTTAAGGTGTCAGTGCATTTTGGATTGCTAGGCTTTTAAAAAGTGTGGAAAGCATTTTTCATTCTATATTTTTTGGCCTGCAACCAAAACTCCTCGTGGGCTGTTCACTTACACCTGAAATTTGGCCTTCCCCCAACTCTTAGATATTCTTTTGGCTCTCTCTGTTCAGAATGGGTGTAGAAAACCTTTCCAACTGAAAAGATTCACAAACACTGAGTTTGGGTTTTGTCCCTTACTTATGTTTTCATCTTAAGTATAAGATTAGAGGAAGCACAAAGCCAAAATAATAGAAAGAGAAGTTTATATCATGAGCCTTGCCTGTATCAAACTCCAATTCAGTATTTGTGCAGTTACTTTCCCTCTGACACCTACCTTGATTCAGGTTCTTTTCTCAGCAAGGACACATTTTCATACCGGCTGAGCTGAAACCGAATGAGAGGACAGCGATGACAGCCAGGAGACCCTCTGTTCTCAATGTATAAATAGCGTCTCCCTTATTTCCTTCATGGCTATTTATAGAGCATGGGGAACTAGAATATGGCCAATTTGTCATCCAATGCCACCGGTTTCAGAAAAACTGAAATCATTAAAAGCTACCTCCATTCTGTTGCTTGTAAAAATCCCAACCATAATCCCTTCCTGGGCTGATAAACCGGAGAGTCAGATCATGTATGGTTTCTCTGAATTTATATGGAAATTTCACACCAACATGAGAATATGAAGAAGAAATTTCATTATCTACAGTGTTGGTGTTGAATTCATACAAAGTATTTCTTTGAGTTTTCCCAGGTAAAGGAGAAACCGACTCTTTCAGACAATAAGAGTTGTAACTCATTTTCTTTTTCTGTTTGCTTTGGCCTCCAAGAACCTTGAAAATTTTGATGCTTAACACAAATATTCCCTCACTTTTTGAAAGGTTGCTTTACGCCACTTTTATGAAAAAACTACATTAGTACCTGTTTTTGCTAACCAAAAAAAAAAAAAAAAAAAAAATTCAAAGAGGATTTTCACTCTTACAAAAAAAGGTGAAAAGTGAAAATAGCATTTAATTTTTGTTTTGCAGTGAGCTGTTATAGCGGTAGCATGCACCCCAAGCAGTGAGAGTGGCCCCACTAAGCTCCTTCCCTGGGAACTACGCTCAGCATCTCAGCATCAAGCTATCACAGCTTTGAACTGTGCCTGTGAGCTTCTGTGCTTTATCTGGATTTATTTTGTGCAAGACATGTTCTAAAGTAATTGCTTCTTTGATTTATGTCATTTTGGTTTACAAAAGGTTCATAGCTACGCCCTACTTTAAGTTAGTGGAGGAGACATGTAGTTTTAATTTCTCTGATAAAATTGAGTCTCCAGTCCTCATCCTGAAATTTTGTATCAGATATTTATTTTCACGTTTTAAAATATAAGCTCATGAACACCTTTTTGGGAAACATAATTGAAATTTCAGAATGTTAAATTTGCAGGAGCTGAGAAAACAGTTTATTATCCCAATTTGTATAATATAAGAAAAGAGGCTCAGAGATACTATGTAAATTATATACTTAGTAGCTAGCAGAGTCAGTACTAAAACTAAGGTTTTCTCAATCTAAGCTCAATTCAGGCTAAAAAATAATCTAGAAGTTTATACTTGATGTACAAATTTTGCTGTCGGTTTTAAACTTAGTATTATTGCCTGCGATTTGTTCTATGTGGGTGAGAGTTGTTCCTCCTGGCTGGACTCCAAGATCTAGGGAACTCTTTAATCTTCCAGTGTTCATTAAACAAGTAAATAAATCACAGGCTAAAACTGGACTTGAAAATCCAATTATTTATTATCAATGGCAATGTCTAACTTCTCTCTCTCCCCCTCCTCCCTCCCTGGAATATAAGAGGTTTATTCTATTTTGAAATCCTAGAAATATTTGGCATTTTATATCGTACTTTTTATTCACAATTATGTTAATACTAGAGGCCTGATGCACAAAATTCATGCAAGAGTAGGCCTTCCTTACCCCGACTGCTGGCACCGGCTTCCCTCTGGCACCCGGGACCCAGGCTTCCCTCCGGAAGGACGCCGGTCTAATTACCATATTACGCTTTTATTATGATAGATGTTTAATTTAGACCAACACATTTACTCAAAAAGTGTTGTATAAAACTGGCAAATTCTCTTCCTACTCCAACCATCACACACACACACACACACACACACACATTCACGGCATGCACATACAAATTTAACACAGATTTTTGTCATGGAAACGGTTGGGAACCCTAATTAAGGTGATTGAAGATGTGGGAATTGTGTTTCTTGTGACACTCAGGCTTTCTTATGCTGATCCCTGAAAGGCCTGTCGTGACAGGACTTCTACTCTGCTGGATCGAAGGCCATCTCCCCTGCCCCTGGGTAAGCCCTGCCTTACAAGTCCTCTCCCCTCCATGAGACACATTCCGTACCATTGCAGCACTGACATTACTTCCTCACCAGGGGAAGCACCCTTAATTCCATAATACTTTCAGATGATCTTGCTAATATTTAAAATAGACCAATTCATGTTCACAACTTTTCGTTCTATGCTCCCCAGTGACGTAGGTGGTGATGGGAAGTGAAATAATATCAAAGAATAAGCACAGGAATGGAAAAAATAAGGAGAAGGTATGGCTAAAGTAGAAATGGGGTAATTGCCTCTTCATGTGGAATTCCTGTTTTAGCAGTTACCCTGCTGAGTTGGAGGAAATAGCCCTGCGTGATGAGAGCTGTGGTGGTAGCACACTCTAGGAACGCCCCGTCCAGCGCTGGGCATGGTCTGAAAGGGTGTTGATGCCCAAGAAGGAGAGTTAGGGTTGCTGACAAGTGATAGCAGTTAATTCAAGGAGAGCAAATAAAAGACAATGAGAACAAGCTGTGGTAGATTGGGAAAGGGAAAAGAGTAATTTACCTATATTATTACAGATGATAAAAATCAACCTCTCAACCTAGGTGTTACTAGCGCCATTTTACAAAAAAATGAGGTGGAAGTATTAGTCAAATATAAGTCTACTTGGTTTCAAAGCCATGTTCATGCTCCTCAATGACACTGCAGAAAGTCCAGAGTCCTAGACTCAACAGTCAAGACCAGAGCATATCTTTAGCTAATGACATCAACAAGCATGGGATTAAGTGCGAGGCAGTTCTGCAGATTTTAATCACAGTTTGTAAATATGCCTTCCTTTGGTTCTCTGTATTCTACTTCTTCTGGGTTCCGACTTTTAAGTGTCAGGCAGCGTTAACATTTGCGATACTTCCCAGTAACTTCAGTTAGACTTTGGAGTCCTTACTGTCTAATACTTTAGACAATAATAACACTTTTAATAAAAACAAACCCACAACATTGAGGATTTTATTTCTCTTTCTCTCTCTGAAAAAGAAATCACTCAGAATAGAAGAAAAAGTACCAGCCTCTGTCTCCGCTGCTTACTATGGTCGTCACTGGCCTCAAGAGTCTATTGAGCACCAGGTATGCCTAGTCCAATATAAAGTACACACCAGACTTTGAAGACTTAGCTTGCAAAAAATATAAAATATCTCAATAATTTTGTTATTGATTAAATGTGAAGTGTAATAATTTGGATATATTCACTTAAATAAAATATATCATTACAATCAATTTCACTTGTTTCTTTTTACTTTGTTGGTACGGCTACTGGAAAATTTGAAATGACATGTCTGGAATCATGTTTCCATTGGATGGTGTTAGTCTAATTGTCCCCAACTCTACCCCTCCTGGGGCACATTCTATAATATATTTCAGTTTTCTAGGTATTTTCTCAGTTTAGAAAATGCCTAGTTCAGTATTTTATACATAATAGATTCTGTGCTTTTCTGTTTCAAGAGATATTTATCAGTTCAGGGAATGCCCATTTATGCCCAATTTTGTATTTCTAAGGACCTAAATATGGTAATATCTGATCCTTCCCCGGGCAAGCCTACAAATGGTATACAGATTATAAAGAGGAATTTTACTAATATAGGTAAACAAAATAATTCAACCAAAATAAATTGCTACATGCAGGTATTTAATATTTTAACTTGATGGACATTTTGGACATTCATTTATTCCTCTTTTCACTCAGTCATTTATTCTGCAGATGTTAACACGGGCTTCCTGGGAAAGACGCCTGTTATGTAAGGCTGTTCCAGGCCACAGGGACTGAAGAAGTTCAGGGAATGCAGGACACACGGTCACTTGTAGAAAGTGTTCTAACATAGGTTACTTATTATATTAAACACTCTCAGCACATGGTTTTGAGCTTTCATTTATGCATGTGTTAAAAAAAGTAAAACTGCCTGATTTTTAATGGATCTTTGTCTAGGCTAGAAGACCTCTCAAAGAAGGGAAGAGACCCGGAGTTTTTATTTTTTCATATAAGGAAATGTTCCCTAGGCTTTTAGAGCAACAACAAAATTCCCTGAAATATTTTTGGCTCTGTGAAGGGTTATATAATATTAAAGAGATTGTTTATATTCATTCTAATATTATGTTGGGGCTTATTGTACCTTTGAGACTTGTAATAAGCTTATAATGCATGCATCTAGTAATAAGCTGAGATTTTCATTAATATAGGCGATCTCTCCTACCGCACTAGGTTCTTTTACTGAATTGGGTTTTTACTTATCTTTTCACATCTTTATTTCCTCAATCTATCAGATAAAATAATTTTTGAGTGTTATTTTGAAAAGAAGAATAAAAAAACCATCAAGTATGATGAAGTGGGTAGATAAAAAAAAATTGATGTGCCTAAATTAACTGTTGATAGTAAATTATTTTCTTTTAAAGGTTTGTTGTCAGAAAAATTTCAGGCCACCATCCAAAGTAATCAAAGCACAAATCATAGTCAGCACTAGTAACCAAAACAAGTTACTATCGCCTAAAAATAAGAATATGATACTTTCTTTGTATGAAGAAATAGATCCACAGAAAAACTTTCACTAGCTTCATAAGCAACATCGCCAAGTACCCAGAACTCAGCCACGGTGGATATCAAAAACAATGCTTGGAGACCAGCACTGCCAAGACAAGACACTCAGTTTTATATTTTCTTCCAGTAACAAAAACATGTAGTCAGTATGAATTATTTCATAAAATTTAGGCATATAAATATATTTTTCTAAATTAAATTAAATCTGATACCCATTCTATTCTCCTGGGCTTTGGAGTTTCTCAGGTACAAATTTTTCTTTGTTTCCTTTTTTTTTCCCCCTGAGGGGTGAGGCACTCACTGCCAACTTGCCATTTCCATTTAGATATGTAATAGACGTTTTAAACTCAACATGTCCATGAATTCTTGTTCATCCCCCAAATACTTTCAGACTTCCACATATCAGTTATGACAACTTTATTTTTTGAATTGTTCAGGCCAAAAACCTTGGAGACATCCTTGATTTCTCTCTTTCTCTCAGACACTCTCTAGTCTGTTTGCAAGGGATTCAAGTAGGTCCTATCTTCAGCAGATATCCACATCCTACCTTTGCCCATGTCCTGGTCCCAGCAATCACATCATCTCAACTGAATTACTAAAATACTTGACCTGTAGAGTACCTTTATAGCAGGGTAGTCAGAGCGAAGCTGTTAAGACATTTGTCATGGCTTATGACTCCTCTGCTCAAAATCTTGCAATATCTCCCCATTTCATTGAGAATTGAAGCCACCAGAGAAAACTACAAAGTCTTAGATAATTCACTTCACTCTTCCCTATTATTTCTGACTTCATTACCTATTACTAGTATACTTTCCATCATTAACTATACTTCAGCAATATTAGTACCTAAGCCAGACACCTTAAGGTCAAGCTCAGTTTACTTGTTTTCTCTACCTAGAAAACTCTCCCCCTAGATATCAGAAGAGGTAACTACCTGACCTCCATCATATTATCACTCAAATCTCATTCTCTCAATGAGGTTTACTCTGCCTATTCTACTGCCATGTGCTACTGCCTTCCTATATTCTTAATCTCCCTTACCCTACTTTATTTATTTTTCTTGTATTTTTAGATCAAATGAGTTTAACAAGCACCTTTTTATCTTTTGAGATAATTTGACAGACTAAACAGCCAAAGAATAAGTAAACATATCAGGGAGGAAAGAAGTTTCACTTCACCCTCTAAGAGTCACTGGCTGGGTCTGAAAATTAAACTAACAAAGACAGATTAACAAGAGAAAGCATATCAATTTATTTAACATATGCTTTATGTGACATAGGAAGCATCATAAGGAAATGGAGACCGAAAGAAATAGATCTGGTTATTTTTATGCTAGGTTTGACGAAGAGTGGCCAGTTACAGAGAAATACGAGAGGTTAAGGAGTATGAGGTAAGTGTGGTAAATTGGGGAGACGTACCAAGGCCTGTTTGTTCAGATTCTTCTTGGCGTCTCTTTGTCTTCAGAGCTAAGGATGCTCCTTTCCTCGGGTATAGGGAGGGCACATCTCACAGAAGGGTTTTATGACCTGTTTCAGACAGAGTGTGGAGGGGAGGTCAGAGTGACCTTCCTGCTTCTGCTGTTTTATCAAACTTGTTCAGCTTAAAATATTCAAATGCCAAAAGGCCATATTTTAACTCCACCACATAAATTGAATACTAAAATGAACAGATTAATTATCCATATCGACTTCTATACATGACAAGCAGATACTATAGGTTCTTTCTTTCCTTGTGGCTTTGGACACTTAGCAAAATTACTTACGTCCTTGAGAACAAATAGAAGACTTTATTTAGGTGTTTATATGGTGGTGTTGGATGGGGGGACAGACTTAGTTAGGAGTCTTGTCCTCCTGTCTTGGATCTGTCACTTTTGCTCACTAGCTTTGCAAATTCTACCTCTCTAACTAAACCTTGGTTTACTGTGAAATGGGATTAAACCTACTTGAAAGAACTGCTGTATGTGACAATGAGTAAATGCTTATGCAAGATGGGGCTAGCATAATGCCTGGCACATTTTTGGCATTTAGCAAATAATAATTATTGTAATTAATACCTGAGAATTGGGATAATAGGTAACTTAAATAATATATAAGGAGATAATATATAAATGCCTTTCTAGATCTATTACTTTGAGATAACTTTGAAAATAATTTCCATGGAGCGTTCTCAATGAAAAGCAGCAATGAAAGTAAGTAAATAAGACCTGCAAAAGACTATTTGAACTCTTTAAATTGGTTTAAGATCCATCATAGATGAGACAAACTTTAAAATAAATAAGCACTCTTGCATAATTTGCATTTCAAAATTATCTATCACTGACATTTTAGAATGTTTTATAATGCATTAATTCCACAGTATTGGTACATTAGTGGCATTAAAATATTTAATATTCTTCTCGAATAACTAAGAATATGTCAAAAAATAATTTGGGTAATGGGAAAACTCAGGTTGAAACTGTCTTTGAAGGTATTAAATATCCTTATTTAAACTACTTGAAACTATATTAAATTGCTTAATAATTACTTAATGGTTTTAATCTGTGTTTTTTGCAACTCTCTGAAGTGAATTCTTGGTAATTAGCATTAAGACAATAGATAAGATACCTGAACAAGTCAAAAAATTTCAGAAAGATGGTGGCATCATAGTCATGCTTTCCTCCTTCTCATAAATAGTTAATCTTCTAGCACAAGCTGCTAATTTTGAGGAATGCAGGCAAAGCAGGGCATTGTGTGGGAGTAGATTGCTTTATTCACTTTGAATACCAGCACCAGGCACTGGACAGAACACATTGTGGGCATTTGGTGAAATACTTGCTAAAGGAATGAATAAATGCTAGAGTGAAGAGTAGGCAAATCCTAAGGACACAGAGTGCAAGGTCATGTGGGTAAAACCCAGAACTCCTTTCCACTCCTCCCTTTTCCCATTAGGCAGTGGTTGAATTTCCTACTTAATTTCTACTCTTTATCAGCTGGGCTAAAATTTGCTTAATGTCTAATGGGATGTAAATTTTGTTTTCTTGCCTCACAAAATGTTTTCTTTGATGTTCAGCTCCAGACCCTTTTGCTGTTCTGTGCAGTTTGAGCATGCAGGTATAGAAGGTACTATAATTATTTCAAACAGATACATCAATGTATTAATTCAAAGGGGGAGAATTTTATGGGAATTTTTGTGGTTCCTGAAAGAATCATGTTGGATTGTTCAGGATCATTTAGGGTCATTGAACAGGCTGCCTTACTAAAAAAATAATAAGGCTGCCTTCCATGCCTTACTAAAAAATCACTACTATTGGGCACATTATTTGTCTTGGCAGCTGCCCCAACAGGATAAGTAAACTTAAATTTCCACAAGAAACTTTATAGCTGAAAGCCATTCAGAGTTCCACAGTATTTTAAACCTTTAGAAAAGGAAGATAACTTATGATTAAATATTCAATTTTACATCATATCCTATCTAATAAAAGAATAATATGCAAATTGACCATCACTCCAACACACAAGATGGCTGCCCCCATGTGGTCAAAGATGGCTGCCCCCATGTGGACACAAGATGGCTGCCACAAGATGGCTGGCAGGGGAGGGCAGTTGTGGGTGATCAGGCCAGCAGGGGAGGCCAGTTAGGGGTGACCAGGTCTGCAGGGGAGGGTAGTTGGGAGGGACCAGGCCTGCAAAGGGGGGCAGTTGGGAGCGATCAGGCCAGAAGGGGAGGGCAGTTGGGAGGGACCAGGCTTGCAAGGGAGGGCAGTTAGGGGTGACCGGGCTGGCAGAGGAGGGCAGTTGGGAGGGACCAGGCTTTCAGGGGAGGGAAGTTGTGGGGGGACCAGGCCTGTAGGGGAGGACAGTTAGGGGCAATCAGGCTGGCAGCAGAGTACTTAGGCGTCTATCAGGCTGGCAGAGGAGTGGTTAGAGGGTGATCAGGTGGGCAGACAAAAGTGGTTAGGGGCAATCAGGCAGGCAGGCAAGTGAGAAGTTGGGAGCCAGCAGTCCTGGATTGTGAGAAGAATGTCCTACTGCCCATTTAGGACATCCTAAACAGGCAGCCGGATATCCCTCAAGGGGTCCCAGATTGGAGATGGTGCAGATTGGGCTGAGGGACACCCCCCCCCCATGCACAAATTTCATGCACCGGGCCTCTAGTCTACTTATATAAAACTAGAGGCCCGGTGCATGAAAATTCATGCACTGGAGGGGGTGTCCCTCAGCCCGGCCTGCCCCCTCTCACAGTCTGGAAGCCCTCAGGGTCAGGGGCGGGAGGTGACATGGAGATCAGGGGAAGGCGACGTCCCATCACAATTCTGCTGCTGCCACTGCCGGCAGCACAAGCCTCGGCCGGCCCTGGTTACCTGAGCCTCAGGCAGCCCTGGGCGGCTGGGCAGCTGCCATCCAAAGCTTGCCTGTGTCTCAGGCTGGCCCTGGATGGCTCGGGGGCTAAGGGAACTGGGGGACTCCAGAGGCAGGTGCACAAAGTGGCCCAGCTTTGCCATGTGCCTGCCACCCTGGCGGGACTGAGAGGACTGGGCACCGCCATCTTGTGGCTGTGGGCACCGCCATCTTTGAGGGTGTGGCAGTCAATTAGCATATTCCCTCCTTATTGGCTGTGGGCGGCGCCATCTTTGCAACAGCTTGAGGGTCAATTAGCATATCCCTCTTTATTAGATAGGATAGTACCCATGAATACAAGTTACTTTAGTTATCTCTAGGGATGGACATTTTGGGGAATTAAGGAGCAGTTTTGCAAACTGGCAGGCAAGCCTGCCACACCAGCATCATTTAATCCTGACCCCAGAAAGCAGCTGCCTTTCTGAAGCTTCACCTAAATGGATTTTCCCAATGCCTTTCTTAATCATCTGGAGCTACCAGATGTCAGAATTCCCTGCTGCTATCTCAAGTAGTGATAGTCTTCCACTTGTGGTAAATATAGCTGGTGTTGATTCAGTTGGCTTGTTCTATGCATGGTTCAGAGGGGCTTGGGAAAGAGGCTGAACACGTACTGGGGAGTCCTGAGAGACTTGGTCACAGCTGGAAGGGAGCGTGTCTGAAAGAGCCTGCATAACCACAAAGCTTGCATCCTACACAAAATTTCCCTGTAAAATGGAACCTTCCCCCCAATTACAGACACACTTTTTCTGTGTTTGCAAGGTGGTGGGGAAGGCTGATGCTTGTCTCCTGTGTCTCTTCATCATAAATTACTGCTTTGGAACATGTTTATCACAAACCTATTTTTTTTTTCCTTAACAAGGTTGCCCGGATCACCTACTCCAGTGTTTTCAGTGTGTGGTTCTTGGATGATCTGCATCAGCATGGCATGATGCTAAATCTATAAAAAATCCAGATTTCAGGATTTACCCCAGATTGTCTGAATCAGAATCCAAGTCCTGAGCACCTACATTTCAAACAAGCTTCCTGGGTATTTCTGAGGCACAGTCAATCTGAAACTACAGGCTTAGATTAAGTTTCGTGAAGTTAGGATTCATGTCTACTTTTGTTTGCTGTGGTATATTCAACACATAACACAACACCTGGCAGACAATAGTGTTTTTTTTTTTAAATGCAATCTCCAATTAAATACCAAATATCTACTTCATTTTGCTTTTGAGGGCCCCTCTAAATAATGGAAAGATAAATATACTACATTATGTAAAGCAAGAGATAGATAATCTTGTTTAATACTAGTAGATATATTTTCAACTTTTGCAAAATGATTGCTGAGAGTAGCTTATCTTGTTTGCCAACTGCCTATTTTTTGCAAGAGTTTTTCGATTTACATGACTGGTTAAGGCTACAGCCTTCATGGCTTTGTTGTAATAATGTTACAAATAAAGAGAACATTAGGTTTGGCTGTCTTCTGAGTTACTGAGGTACCAAAGACACAGATCCCCAAAGGGAGAGATACTTGCTGCCATCTTACAGAGGTAGGTTTAGGTTGCAGTCATAAAGGGACATGGGTTTCGTAAGGAATTCTACTGGAAGAATCAGAAAAGCAGGTTGAGACTTTGAAATTAGCACCTCACAGAATTCAATAGCTCCTTCAGGACTGTGTTTTCCAGACAAATAAGTTGAGAAGGGAGGGATGTATTCTCAAGACAAAATGTTTTGTCATGTTTTTAAGCACAATTGGCTGACCTTTTCCAAGAAAGAGAATACATTTAATTTTTTTTCACAGATTTGTGAACTACACAATTTATATATAGTTATTTTGTACCCTTAGGTCTAAAAATGATAAAATACAATAGAAGTGGTAATGAGAAAGTCCCAAGGACAAGGCTAAATAAACATCCAGGCTGTGGTCATCCCTGGCTAGAGATTAATGTGGCACAATTTTGAATTAATATTTTGAAGTTTTTAAGGTAACCATCATTGAGCACTTACTTGTGCTGAGCTATCTGTTCTATATATTTTATTTTATTTTATTTAAAAATTTTTTTAGTGTATTATTGCCAGTATTACAGATGTCTCCCATTCTCCGCCCTCCATTTCCCCCCAGCTCCATGTTCTATGTATTATACTGTATGTATGTTAATTCATTTAACCCTCTCAATGTACTTCTGCAGAATGTTCTACTGTTCTCAGATAATGGAGCAAAGGCAATGAGAAGTTAAACAACTCGTTAAGCACCATATTCCTCCCAGGTAGCCATGTGGCTGGGCGGGCACTCCTCTCCTCCAGAGAAGGCAGAGAAGGAGGCCCTGGGAGGCAGTTCTCAAACTTAATCCCTTGGGAACCAAAATGAAGCCCTGTAGTTCCTTTGCCTTACCCTCTTAAAATCATCTGTTATTCCAGGATGCTCTTCTTTTCTGGGGGGGGGGGGGGGGGGGAGGGAGGGAGGGGGAGGTACAGGGAGAGGGGATAGGGATCCTCCACCAATTCCCCCAAGGAGCTCTTTGCAGTATTCCTTTCATTATACTGAATATTTGGAGGCAGCTTCTGGTAAATACAATCTTCGCCATTCCCTAAAATTGCCAGTGATGCTTTAGGAGCCTATGGGTAATCCTCTATGCTGAACTAGAAAGCTGCCCAGGGCCCTGGAACAAAAATACACTGCAAGCTACCTTAGAATCCTATCTAATAAAAGAGTAATATGCAAATTAACTATCACTCCGCTACACCCACAAGCCAATCAGGAGCGAATATGCAAATAAACCCAACCAAGATGGCTACGGACACAGAGAGCAGGAGGGATGCTTGGGTTTCCCAGGCAATGGAGGAAGCCAAGCTTTCCGCCTGCCCTTGCCAGCCTAGGCCTCCACTAAAGGCTACAAAGTTTCAATGATAGAAGATACATAAATCCTTACAGAAATGGCGGAAGCCACGGAGCTGGAAAGAGCGGGAGGCTAGGGTTGCCCCTGGCAATGGAGGAAGCCAAGCTTTCCACACACCCAGGCTGGCCCAGGCCTCTGCTTAAGGCTACAAAGTTTCAATTATAGAAGATAAATAAATCCCAACAAAAATGGCTGCAGCCACAGAACAAGCAGGATGCTCGGCTCTGCTCCAGGCTACAAAGTTTCAATTGTAGAAGATAAATAAACCCCAGATACCAGGGCCTCGTCTTGGGTCGCCAGGGGGCATGGCCGGCCTGCAAACCACCACAGGCCCCTCACCCAGGCCACCCCACGCCCCAAGGGAACCCCCACCCTGATCCAGGACATCCTTCAGGGCAAACCAGCTGGCCCCCACCCATGCACCAGGCCTCTAACCTATCTAATAAAAGAGTAATATGCAGATTGACCATCACTCCAACACACAATATGGCTGCCCCCATGTGGTCAAAGATCCTGCCCCCATGTGGACACAAGATGGCCACCACAAGATGGCCAGCAGGGGAGGGCAGTTGGGAGGGACCAGGCCTGCAAGGGAGGGCAGTTGGGTGTAATCAAGCCTGCAGGGGAGGGCAGTTAGGGGTGACCAAGCCAGCAGAGGAGGGCAGTTAGGGGCAAACAGGCTGGCAGGGGAGCAGTTAGGCATCAATCAGCCTGGCAGGGGAGTGGTTAGGGAGTAATCAGGCTGGCAGGTAGAAGCGATTAGGGGCAATCAGGAAGGCAGGCAGGTGAGCAGTTGGAAGCCAGCAGTCCTGGATTGTGAAAGGGATGTCCGACTGCCCATTTAGGCCTGATCCCACCGATCAGGCCTAAACGGGCAGTCAGACATCCCTCAAGGGGTCCCAGATTGAAGAGGGTGCAGGCTGGGCTGAGGGACACCCCCACCCCACACGAATTTCGTGCACCGGGCCTCTAGTGTTTTATAATGTATTAATTCCACAGCCCTTAAGAGCCAAGCCAAACTTGACACATTTTGATGCCAAGCTTTATTTAGTAACAAGGAATTCTGAATTCAGCTCCTGCTCCCACTCCCCCTCCCCTTGTCCATCCCCCTCATCAAAGGGCAGGAGAATGATTTGGGGTTGATGTGGCTGCAGGCCATTAACATGACATATTGTTATGTTTCCTAATTAGGCTAATGAGTCAGGGGTTCACTAAGTGAACTAGGGTCCCTAAGAGTTGACATCCTCAGAAAATATGGCCAAGCAGGGAAGGCTACCACTCTCCTTCCTGTTTATCAATCTGAGGTTCTGAAGTGATTATACTTGCCATATAACAGGCTTGAAGGAACCTCAATTAGCTCCAATTTTAAACATAATTTTCAGCATTGATGTACATATTTCTGGCAATTCCTATTTTCCCTTAGATGTATCTGGGAAAATTAGACATTATTAAGGAGGAGGTTTGGTTTTCTCAGAAAACACAGTTCCATACAAACTATAGAACTTTATTGAAATACCAAATGCACACATACAGTCTCAATTTTCAAATGGGTAATTTGATTCTTCTAGCAGAAGCTTATATACATATTCTTCTAGCAGAAGCTTATATAGATTGTAATGATATATATATATATATCATTACAATAGCCAGCCATGCATGTTTCAAAAGTAGCAAGCAGTGACCTCTGATTCGGGGTGCTTGCTTTAGTTTCTTGGGAACTCTAAGGAATACTCAGTAAAAGTACACTTTTAACTGTGTTGAGTACAGTTACAGAACTTTAGATCTGCTTTATACTGAGAATTGGTTTTTAAATACCCACATAATGACTGGTAGCAGAGACAGTCAAGAATTATGATATAGCTTGCTTTAACTGATACTGGGTGCCTACTGTATACTAAGCATTATACACTTTGCTGGGGTTACTATACTGAATTGAGTTAGATATAGTCTAGTCCCAGCTCCTAGGGAGTTCATGGTTTAGCAAAGGAAACAGACTCATATAAATGAAAGGGTTTAAGCGAAGGTCAAGGAAAGCTTCACAGAGGAAGTTGTTCTGAGGGGTTTTGAAGAATGAATTTGAATTCTCTAGTTAAGCTTAAGGGAGGAAGAGGAGGGATACACACATTGCAGGTAGAGAAATGGCCTGTATCAGTCCTAGTGATGTGGTGGAGGAGTCCTATCAGGTAAAAGCTAAGGGGACCTGGGATGAATTTTTTCTTGTCCGGGGAAGGAGGGATCTAGAAAAGGAAACGTGAAGGGTCTTGAATGCCATGCTAACCGCGCTCAGACCTGACTTGTAGGTAATGGAGAAACACTGGAGGTTTTTAATCAGGGAAGTGACATGATCACATCAAAGTTTTAGGAAGATTATCCAGGTGATAATGGGAAGCAGACCTTGTGGTGGTCATACTGGAGACAAGGTGAGCAGTGAGATTATTGGAATAGTTTTAGGTGAGAGACCATGTTGAACAGAAGCAACATTTTTGTGATGAGGATGGAAAGGAGAGATTTGACAAACATTTCATTCCAGTCTCTTAACTCAGTATATTTTTAAGCTTTTCATTAAAAAAACCCAACATTTATTTTACCTCTCTAAGAAAACTTGTCTGAAATACTTATATATATCAGCAACTGCATACAATTTATTTCATACATTTTAGTTGGGTATACTGAATTAACAAAAATGTGTAGTTGTAAAAGGATAAATAATCAGTCTTAAAAAAGAAAAAAACAGATCCATTTAAAACATCATACCTCTCAATTGAATTAATTTGGAAGTTTGAAAGAACAGTATTTGATATATTTTTGTCAAAATTTTTGTCAAAATTATATCACCAATAGCATTGTATTATTGTATGCCCTATAATAAATGGAAAAGTCTGAAAAGGAGTGCCTAAAATGTAAAAGTAGTAAATTATTTATGACACAATAATGCAATGTAATATGCTATGCATTCACTTGTTACTGTACAGCTGTTTTTTTTCTTTTTGGCCAAAAGGATGTTCCCTAAGCCAGTGTTCCTAAGTCTTGCCAGCATATGGTTGAGAGTAGCACACATATGCTTTAATAATAAACAGTCTTGCACAGTTTGATGTGAGCAGACCTGGGCAGATCCGAATTCCAAGGAAGATGTGTGTGTGTGTGTGTGTGTGTGTGTGTGTGTGTGTGCATGTGTGTGATACACATATGTATAGCAGAAGCACCACAAAAGTAATTTTAAACACCAATATAATTTAATATGTTAGTAATCACCAAAATGTTAAATTACAGTATATAGCTTATTTGAGCTACATAAAAATGTACAAAATATGGAATTTGGCTTAAGAATTTCTTCTGAACACAATTTGAAAACAATGGCCTCAATTATAATGTTTCATAATTAACCACATGTTGGCCATGATAACATCTGGAGAATCTTTAATTTCTTCTTCTGTATCAGCTTAAAATATTACCTAAACTTTTGTACTCTAGGAAATATTTTTTAAATTTTATTTTATTGTTTAAAGTATTACAAATAGTAGTACATATGTCTCCTTTTTTTAACCCATTGATCTTCTCCCGGCACATGCCCTTCCCCCCCTGCCTACCCCCCCCCCCCCCGCAGTGTCTTGCATCCATTGGTTATGCTTATATGCATGCATACAAGTCCTTCAGTTGATCTCTTACCTCCCCAGCCTTCCCGCTGTAATTTGACAGACTGTTTGATGCGTCTCTGCCTCTGTATCTATCTTTTTGTTCATCAGGTTATAATGTTCTTTATTATCCATAAATGAGTAAGATCATGTGATATTTTTCTTTCACTGATTAGCTTATTTCACTTAGCATAAAGCTCTCCAGTTCCATCCATGCTGCTGCAAATGGTAAGAATTCCTTCTTTTTTATAGCACGATAGTATTCTATCGTGTAGATGTACCATAGTTTTCTAATCCACTCACCTGCTGATGGGCATTAAGCTGTTTCCAAATCTTAGCTATTGTAAATTGTGCTGCTATGAACATAGAGGTGCATATATCCTTTCTGATTGGTGTTTCTAGTTTCTTGGGATATATTCCTAGAAGTGGCATTACTGGGTCAAATGGCAGTTCCATTTTTAGTTTTTTGAGGAAACACCATACTGTTTTCCACAGTGGCTGCACCAGTCTGCATTCCCACCAGCAGTGAAGGAGAGGTCCTTTTTCTCCGCATCCTCACCAGCACTTGTCATTTGTTGATTTGTTGATGATAGCCATTCTGACAAGTGTGAGGGGGTACCTCATTGTTGTTTTGATTTGCATCTCTCAGATGATTGGTAACTTTGAGCATGTTTTCATGTTTCTTGGCTTTCTGAATGTCCTCTTTCAAAAAGTGTCTATTTAGGTCCTTTGCCCATTTTTTTTATTGGATTTTTTAATCTTCCTTTTATTAAGTTGTATGAGTTCCCTGTAATGTTGGAGATTAAAACCTTTTCAGAGATAACATTGGCAAATATGTTCTCCCATGCAGTGGGCTTTCTTGTTGTTTTGTTGATGGTTTCTTTTGCTGTGCAGAAGCTTTTTATTTTGATGTAGTCCCATTTTTTTATTTTCTCCTTAGTCTCTCTTGCCCTAGAATCTGTGTCTGTAAAGATATTACTACGACATATGTCTGAAATTTTGCTGCCTATGGAGTCTTGTAGGATTTTTATGGTTTCCAATCTTACATTCAAGTCCTTTAGCCATTTTGAGTTTGTTTTTGTGTATGGTGTAAGTTGGTGATCTAGTTTCATTTTTTTGCATGTATCTGACCAAATTTCCCAGCACCATTTATTAAAGAGGCTGTTTTGACTCCATTGTATGCTCTTGCCTCCTTTGTCAAATATTAATTGAGTATAATGGCTTACATCAATTTCTGGGTTCTCTATTCTGTTCCATTGGTCTATATTTCTGTTCTTGTGCCAGTACCAGGCAGTTTTGAGAACCGTGGCTTGGTAATATAGCTTGATATCTGGTATTCTGATCCCTCCAACTTTGTTCTTCTTTCTCAAGATTGCTGCAGCTATTCAGGGTCTTTTTTTATTCCAGATGAATTTTTGGAGAGTTTGTTCTAGATCTTTGAAATATGCCATTGGTATTTTAATAGGTATTGCATTGAATCTATAGATTGCTTTAGGTAGTATTGACATTTTATTGATGTTGATTCTACCAATCCATGAACATGGTATGTTCTTCCATTTGTTTATGTCTTCCTCTATCTCTTTTTTTTCAATGTCCTATAGTTTTCTGAGTACAGGTCTTTTACATCCTTAGTTAAGTTTATTCCTAGGTATCTTAAATTTTTTTGATGCAATGGTAAATGGGATTGTTTTTTTGTTTGTTTGTTTGTTTTTTTCATTTCTTTTTCTGTGAGTTCATTATTGGTGTATAAAAAGGCTATAGATTTCTGGGTGTTAATTTTGTATCCTGCTACATTGCCAAATTCATTTATTAGGTCTAGTAGTTTTTTTTTGATGTAGTCTTTGGGATTTTCTATGTATAGTATCATGTCATCTGCGAATAAAGACAGTTTTACTTCTTCTTTTCCAATTTGAATGCCTTTTATTTCTTCTTTTTGTCTGATCTCTATGGCTAGTACTTCTAGTACTATGTTGATCAGGAGTGGTGAAAGCGCGCATCCTTATCTTGTTCCTGTTCTTAGGGAAAATGAGTTTAGTTTTTGCCCTTTGAGTATGATGTTGGCTGTAGGTTTGTCATATAAAGCTTTTATTATGCTGAGGTATGATCCCTCAATTCCCACTTTTCTGGGAGTTTTTATCAAGAAAGGGTGTTGGATTTCGTCAAATGCTTTTTCTGAATCAATTGATATGATTATGTGATTTTTGTCTCTCAGTTTGTTTATGTGATGTATCACATTTATTGATTTGTGGATATTGTACCATCCTTGCATCCCTGGA
Source organism: Cnephaeus nilssonii (assembly GCF_951640355.1). Taxonomy (NCBI): domain Eukaryota; kingdom Metazoa; phylum Chordata; class Mammalia; order Chiroptera; family Vespertilionidae; genus Cnephaeus; species Cnephaeus nilssonii. The sequence continues at coordinate 59,635,231 of NC_137072.1, read as the reverse complement.
ATAAATCCCACTTGGTCATGGTGTATGATCTTTCTAATGTATTGCTGAATCCGATTTGCTAGAATTTTGTTAAGGATTTTAGCATCTATGTTGATCAAGGATATTGGCCTGTAGTTCTCTTTTTTTGTGGTGTCTTTATCTGGTTTTGGGATTAGGGTACTGCTGGCTTCATAGAAAGAGCTTGAAAGTGTGCCTTCCTCTTGAATTTTTTGGAATAGTCTGAGGAGGATAGTTTTTAGTTCTTTGAATGCTTGGTAGAACTCCCCTGTAAAGCCATCCAGACCAGGGCTCTTGTTTGCTGGAAGATTTTTGATCGCTGCTCTTTCAATTTCTTTGGTAGTTATCAGCGTATTCAGGTTTTTTTATTCTTCTTGGTTGAGTTTTGGGAGCTTGTATTTTTCTAAGAATATGTCCATTTCATCTAGGTTGTCCATTTTGTTGGAATAGAGTTGTTCATAGTATTTTTTTCATAATTATTTGTATTTCTGTGGGAATGGTTGTTACTTCACCTCTTTTATTTCTGATTTTGTTTATTTGGGTCCTCTCTGCTTCTTGGTGAGCCTGGCTAGAGGTTCATCAATCTTGTTTATCCTTTCAAAGAACCAGCTCTTGGTTTTGTTGATCTTTTGTATTGTTTTTTTGGTCTCTATGTCATTTATCACTGCTCGGATCTTTATTATTTCCTTCCTTCTACTTACGCTGGGCTTTTCTTGTTGTTCTCTTTCTAACTCTTTGATTCTAGGGTTAGATAATTTATTACCATTGTTTCTTATTTTTTGAGGTAGGCCTGTAGAACTATGCACTTCCCTCTCAAGACTGCTTTCATTGTGTCCCATAGATTTTGGATTGTTGTGTTTTCATTGTCATTTGTTGCCATGATGCTTTTTATTTCTTCTTTGATCTCTTTGGTAACCCAGTCATTGTTTAATAGCATGCTATTTAGCCTCCAGGTGTTTATTTTTTATTGTTTTTATTGCAGTTGATTTCTAGTTTTATTCCACTGTGATCTGAGAAGATGCTTGATATGATTTCCATCTTCTTTAATTTAAAGAGACTTTGCCTGTGTCTCAATGTATGGTCTATCTTTGAAAATGACCCATGTGCACTTGAGAAGAATGTATATTCTGTGGCTTTGTGGTGAAATGTTTTGAAGATGTCAATTAATTTCATCTGATCTAGTAAGTCATTTAGGATTGATGTTTCTTTGCTGATTTTTTGTTTAGTGGATTTGTCCAGTGGTGTTAGTGGGGTATTAAAGTCCCCTCCTATGACTGTTTTGCTGTTAATCTCTCCCTTGATATCCTTCAGAATTTTTTTTTAATGTATTTGAGTGCTCCTGTATTGGGTGCATATATCTTTACCAGAGTTATATCTTCTTTTTGAATTGCTCCCTTTAGTATTATGAAGTGGCCTTTCTTATCTCTTGTTATTGCCTTTACTTTGAGGTCTAATTTGTCAGATATAAGTATTGCTACCCCAGCTTTTTTTTCATTTCCATTTGCCTGAAAAACCTTTTTTCATCCCTTCACCATCAGTCTGTGTGAGTCTTTTTTTTTCTGGGGTGGGTTTCCTGTAGACAGCAGATACAGTAAATGGGTCATGATTTCTTATCCACTCAGCTACCCTATATCTTTCGATTGGGGCATTTAATCCATTCACATTTAGAGTTATTGTTGATAGGTACTTGTTTGTCACCATTTTTATTCTTTATGCCTGTGTTCCTCCTTCACTTCCTATTTCTTCTTTTTATAGCAGACCCTTTAGCATTTCTTGCATTGCTGGTTTGGTGGTAATAAAATCCCTTAGTCCTTTTTTTTAATCTGTGAAGCTCCTGATTTCACCCTCAATTTTGAATAATAGCCTTACTGGGTACTGTATTTTTGGATTCAGACCCTTCCTTTGTATGACTTTGTATATTTCATTCCATTCCCCTCTGGCCTGATGTGTTTCTGTTGAGAAATCTATTACTAGTCTGATGGGGGATCCTTTGTAGGTAACTTTCTGTCTCTCTCTGGTCGCTTTTAATATTCTTACTTTGTCGTTGGTGTTTGCCAATTTAATTATATGTGCCTTGGCATTGGTCTTTTGGCGTTCATTTTGTTTGGGACTCTGTGAGCTTCTTGGACTTGTGTGAGTTTTTTCTTCTCTATATCAGGGAAGTTTTCTGTCATTATTTCTTCAAACAGGTTTTCTATTCCTTTCTCAGTTTCTTCTCCTTCTGGAACCCTTATTATGTGCATGTTGTTTCGTTTCGTGTTGTCCCAAAGTTCTCTTAGGCTCTCCTCCTGTTTTTTAAGTTTTTTTCTAGAAGCTGCTCTGCTTGGATATTTTTTCCTACCTTGTCTTCTATTACGGTCCTCCACTTCTTCTAGTCTACTGTTGATGCTTTCTATTGAGTTCTTTATTGCAGTGTTGTCATTTTTCATTTTTTTCTTGGGTCTTCTTCATTTCCTCTTAGTTCTTACACATATTGTTGAATTTGTCTTCCAATCTTTTCATCCACCTTATGACCATTTCTCTGAATTCTTTCTGACATATTGCTAGCCTCCATTTCATTTACTTCCTTTTCTGGTGATGCCTCCTTTTCTTTCATATGTGGGCTGTTTCTTTGTCTCCCCATGATCTCTTCTCTCCAGGTGTCTGGTTTTGTAGCTCTCTCTCTTGCATTGACTTAATGGCACAAAATACAACACAACAAGGCACAGCACACAAGGCACTGAACACAAATGTATTCACAATACTAATAACCCTAAATAAAGGTGACCACCAGAGAAAAGAGAATTAGGGGATAGGAAGAAAAAGAGTGCTAAAATGATATTGAGAAAAGGAAAAAAAGTAAGAGAGAAAAGAAATAGAATAAAAAAGAAGGGGGAAAAAACTATTGATATGGGGAGAAAACTCCAATAGAACAACAACTAATCCAAAAAAATGCAAACAACCAACACCCTGAGATGAATGCAAATACAAACAATAACTAATAACAAGCGAGGAGAGGAAAAACACAAGCAAAAAAAGAGAAACAATCACACAAACAAACAAACAAACAAAAAAACCAAACTAATCAACAATCAATCAAACAAAAATAGGACAGAGAGAAGAAGGGCAAAATAAAGCAAAAAACATAAAACAAGAAAATAAAATAAAAATAAGGGAAGAGAGAAAAAATTTTGGATAGTGAAGAAAGAGAAGAGAGAAGTGTGTATGGACTTGGAGGAGGAGAGCGGAAATTAGATATATAATTAGGATGAATTTTTAACAGGGGGTAAAAAGAAAGAATAGGGAAAATCTAAAGCAGGAATAGGGTAAGAGAAACAGGACAACAAAAGGTGAAAAGTGAGGAAGAGAGTGTTGGCATAAAGGTAAAGTTGAAATGGAGTAAAATTATACTAAAGGAAAAATGAAAATAGAATGTAGAAACTAATCCCAAAATAAAATAAAGAAAAAATAAAATGAAACTTTACAAAAAGGTAAAATAATAGTAGAAATAATACTAATTAAAAATAAAAATATAATAATTAAAAAGGTAAAATCAGGTAAGAAAAAAAATGTAGTTTCTTAAGTAAAAGATAAAAGATAAAAATGTGCAGTAGGGAAGGTCATTTACTTCCTCCACTGTTCTGCTTGGCAGGCCTGTTTTCTGTCAGGTAGTCAGGACACTATTGACGTTCCCTGCATTCCACCACTGCTGTGTGTCATAAGCCACAATCCTGTTTTCAAGCAGGCGGTATTTCTTTGTTTCTCAGTCTGCCTTTAGTTGTATTTACACAAGAGACAATTTGTGATTCAACTCCTGTGTGGCAGTGTTTCTGTATTGACATCCGGGGCTATAAGTCTTTTCTACTCAGTGTTTACATTTTGTTTTCCCTGCTGCACTTAATACTGGGTTGGGGGAATGAACTGCCCCAGACCTGGATTTCTGATCATTTCTCCCCACTCTGATCCGCAGGCACCACAAAAACCACTTTCCCCTGCAGTCTCTGAGAGTGTTTTTAATTGGGAGAACCTATGTACTAGGCTTAGTAATCAAAAGCAAGGATTTAAAGAGGGAAAAAAAAGCCAGAGTAATCACGCAAACTCGAGACTTTTTCCTCTGGCATTGTGCGTGTCTCTGCACACATCTCTGAGCATGTCTTTTTCCCCTGGCACTGCACAGCTGGTATACTAGCAGAACTTCAGGCTGCCTTTCTGTGCCCAGTCCAGCTATGGGTTGATTTTTAGAGTTCCCTTCTGCCAGAAGCCCTGTGGATCCCCTTCCACATTTGCGGGCTACGCTGACCCCAACAGCCATGGATTTTGTAGGGCACAGACTCCTGAAACTCTAGATCCTGCTGCGTGCGTTTCTCCCTCCAGCCTGGATCACAGACCTCACCTTTCTCTAGGTGATATCTGACCTTTCCGTGAGAAAGTGGAGGTCTTGTCCGAGTCAGCATATTTGCGCTGCTTGAGACCCGGTGTTTGTGGGTTCACAGCTGGTCCCTGGGTGTTGTGGTTGTAGGGTCCTGGGAGGTATCTGAGTTCTTCCCTTTTGAAGGTAAGGCTAGGCTTCCAATCACAGCCACTCTCCCCTTCAAGATTGGAAAAAAAATCTTTTGTAGAAAAACCTTTGTGTAGAATGACTTGTAATATATTTATATACAAAGTACTTTATTCTCAATGAGGAAGAAAGAAAGTATGGATTGAGTACTAGGAGTATGGATTGAGCACTAGGAGTCTTACATTCTGTAGAATACGAACACTTCAAGAATCTGTGATGGGAAGTCAGTACTTACTAGACAAACTTCATTCAGGGAAACATCATTGGATATCTCTGTGCTGTTAGTTCTCCACCTTGGCTGACCACTGCATTCTGCAGGGAAGCTTTTTAAAAATCCTGATGCCCGATGCCTGGGTTCTTCTCCCAGGGGTTCTGATTTAATTGGTCTTGAGTGAGTTTCAGGGGTTGGTGCCCTTGGGGATTCTGACAGGAAGCTAGTGTTGGAAAACCCAGTTTTATTTGATAGGCCTTATGTGGGGTACCAGAGGAATAAAGACTATGAATATCTTAATGGGAGAGGAAAATAAAGAGTAATTAAACATATTGTGTGGTGTCAAAAGAAAAGAGACAATATATAAAATTCTATATTAAATTAAGAAGTTAGTAGTTAAATATGATGTTAGGCTCACTCTGATAAGTCTAAAAGTAATTTTAATGTTGGAGAAGCTTGGAGAGGCTGGTGGTGGGTTTTTGGTGTTCTGATGGTTGAACTGGAAGTAGGGCTCCCTCAGTGGGGAGGAAATAGTGTGAATGAAAGTCTAGATCCATGAAATATAGTTTAATCAGCCTCTAATTCTGACAAGAATGCTTAGGCACTTGAGAAGTCATGTGACCGATTTCCTGCTCCTGAGCCCAACTCCCCAGAATGGATTCATGATCTCCGTTTTCTGGCAACCTGTGTATACTGGAAGGCCTGGGTCTTAGCAGAAAATTCTATATGCTGAGAGAGAGCATTCATTCTTTCAGGTAATAATGCTTGAGTGGATGTAATTTCATACATAGAATTTATATAGCTTCAAAAGTTAATGAATCTTCCCAAGTGAGCATCTTAGTCACTTCTCAAGATCAGGATAAGAGCCATTGTCTTGTCAGAGTAAAAAAGACAGCAAAGAACTCTTTCCCCCATAAGATCTAATAGAGTAAATCAGCTCCATGGAAAGACATTAGTTTTGCCTGAAAGATAGGAGCATGTGGTGAGTGATAAATCAATGAAAACATAACCATAAGCTACTTAGTGCCTTATCTGTTACTTATATCTAAAATAAGCTCAAGCAGAAGAGCATTTCCCTTAAGTATATATTCAGATTCTGCTCTGAGATGCAACCATAAAATTCTAGGGTCAAAGCATACCTTTGACTGCTAGAATAAAATTCCCATTGACACAAAACCTCAGGAAAATTATGGTTGGCAAAAGAAAGGTAAAAATACCTTCTTCTTTGCTTCCATTTGAGAAAGCTTTTAGATTTTCTTTTATCTGTAACTAAATGAAATTGGACCTTACTTTTCATACTTTACTGTCTTGAAAAGAAGTTTGCTAAATGTGACTAACTGTATTTTCCAAAAATGGCCAAAGCAATATTCCCAGAACCAGGTGTTCTAGCACTCTGCCATTTCCCCAGCAAGAAGAGTCTATTTCCTCTCCCTTTGAAACTTGGCAGACCTTTGTGATTGCCTAGATGTAAAGAATGTGGTACAAGTGACTTCGCATGTCTATTTCTCTTCTCTTCTCCCTTGAACTTGAATAGACCTTTCTGACCACCCCAGGGAATAAAATGCAGTGGAATTGATGCTTCTGAGGCTCAGTCATAAAAAGTAATACAACTTCCCTTTCTCTCTCTCTCTCTCTCTCTCTCTCTCTCTCTCTCTCTCTCTCGATGCAGTCACCATGTTGTGAGGAAGCCCAGACCACATGGACAGGCCACGGGTAGATGTTCTGATAGACAATCCCAGCTAGGGTCCCAGTCAACAGCCAGCACTAACTGGCAAACATGGGACTGAGCAAATCTTTAGATGAGTCCAGACCCCAGCTTTGGAGCCACCCCAGCTGAGGCTGACTAGAGCAGAGTCAAGATACCACCACTGAGCCCTGCCTAAACTGCATATTTGGGAACAAAATAAATCATTATGTTTTAAGTCATTAAGTTTTGGGTGTGTTTTCCCCACAGCAATAGATAACTGGAACACTAAACAATAATAATGAATTAGCTGATTTTCTTTTTCATTTTAAGATTTCATCAATGCCATTCTGAATAAATTAAAAACACTTTTATTAATTAATCAACTCTACTATAAAATAGTGGAAAACAGAAAAAAGATTCAAGAACTGTTGCCCTAGATGGTTTGGCTCAGTGGATAGAGCATCAGCCTGCAGACTGAAGGGTCCTGGATTCGATTCTGGTCAAAGGCACATGCCTGGGTTGCAGGCTCAATCTCCAGTAGGGGTTGTGCAGGAGGCAGCCGATCAATGATTCTCTCTCATCACTGATATTTCTATCTCTCTCTCCCCATCTCCCTTCCTCTGTGTAATCAATAAAAATATATTTAAAAAAAGAACTGTTACATAACAGAGGGAGAGGAATCTGTTTCAGAATTACCTCCCACTTCTAACCTCCCATCCTTCTCCATCACCTAAGCTGGTTTGGAATTATGTTTGATTTAATGAGTCTAATTTAATAGTCAACTTATTTAGGGAAGACCAGAGTTCAGAAATTTAAGTAAGGATACCTAAACCTGTACCTGACTGATTTGCTTCAGATATCCTAATTATTACCCTATATAATAAAACCCTAATATGTAAATCAACCCAACGGCAGAATGACTGGTGGAATGATTGGTCACTATGATGCGCACTGACCACCAGGGGACAGACACTCAACTCAGGAGTTGCCCCCAGTCAGGACTGGCAAGTGGGCGGTGCCAGGCCGCCAGCCAAGGTGGGTGCCAACAGGGGAGGGGGGGCCAATTGCCCCACCCATCAGTCACCCCACAGATTGGCCCTGATCGCCAGCCAGACCTACCCTATATACTGGGAACAGTCTCTTAAATTTAAAAATTAAAACCTGGCAAGGCTACTCTAACACTGAAAAAACAGGATGACGCAGCAATAATATGCATTGACACTGGCCTGTACATTTTATGGTCAGCCCTGATTCTGACACTTATAACTGTGTGACAAAGCCAATTACTTAACTTCTCTTTGCTTCAGTTTTTCTGCCCATAAGATGGGGGAAATGGTACTACTTCCTCAGAAGGATCATGTTATGTGCTACTTTTTATAATCAGGGCAAAAAAAAAAACCACGTAGCTGCCCATACAACAGCAAGATGCCTTTCACCTGTATGAAAAGTATGGTCACTGGTGCATGCAGCGTCCCAGATTGCAAGAGGGATGTCCCAAATTGCGAGAGGGTACAGGCCGGACTGAGGAACCCCCCTCCCTCTGTGCACGAATTTCCTGCACCGGGCCTATAGTTATGTAATAAAAATATCAGTCTCAAACAGTGCATATTATCTTCCTAGAATCTTCTTTCTTCTTAGTGTGGACAGATATGCAGCCTGCATTAATGGACAGGGCCTCTCCCTAGCTCAGAGCAGGCTTGCAATGGTAGTGGTCATCTAGCATGCTAGAGTCTCTCACCCATACCCCAGCCATGTCCTCTTGTGAGCTACAACTTTCTCAGTTTTTTTCCTAGGGTGTTTAGTGCTGATAAGGGATTGCATAGTTACACTAAGTCACCCTCTACTCGTTTCCAATGAACATTCACTGTTTTTTCAATGGGCCTTTTAAAAATTCAGCCCCTGATGACTTCTTGAATTGCTAATAGTTTAGAAGTTAGTGGTCCCAGACTTTTTCAAAATCCCCTATTCATACTCAATGATCTAAGTCCTTTTACATGAAATTAGAGGCAATTGAGACGGACTTTCCTTCTCCTGTGACTCAATATCATTACATCTCAATAGCTTTGACCCTGTACTCTCAGCTCTCAGAAATATGTAGCTTCACACATCTATTGCCATTCAATGTGGAAAACAATGTTGCCCTGGACCTCCTTCTGTTCCCCTATCATACAGCATGTTGTAGTTGTAAGACTAGATAAGTCATGTTTTCCAATCCAACCTGTTATAATAAAGCTTATATTTGAGCTAGAGGCCCAATGCACTAAGATTCGTGCAATAGGCCTTCCTTCCCCTGGCTGCCGGCACTGGTTTTCCTCTGGCCACTGCTTTCCATCTTCACTCTGGTCGGAGTCTTCGCTCTGGCTGGAGCCTTCAGTCTTCTCTGCTCCAGCCGGAGCACCGCTCCTGTAGCTCCCTCCCCCTCCCCGCCACCCTCCCCTTCATAGCAGGTGTCCCGCCCCGCCCAGCTGCTCTGTGACTGCATATGCAAATCAACCTGCCATCTTTGGTGGGTTAATTTGCATACTCACTCCTGATTGGCTAGTGGGTGTCATGGAGGTATGGTCATTTTGCATATTTCTCTTTTATTAGTGTAGATATCCACCTCTCCATTCTATGTGGCTTTCTCTCAGTCGAATTTGAACCCAGGAGTGAAAGGGATACTATTATATTTAGATGTTTATTTCTCTTTTGTCTTAATTCTTTTGGATATTCAAATGTTTATTTCCTCCTGACACTGTATAGCTGACTAACCCAGTAGAAACTTCAATAAAGTATTCTTTTTTACAAAAAGGTATTTTCCTAGCATGTGCTCTACCCATGCCCAATGAATACTTGGTATCCACCCAAATTGGAAGCCAATTTCCATAATCCTAATTAATGACAACAGTGCCATTTCTATCACATTCAATCCTATGTCTCAATTATTATTTCTACCATATGGTGGCCTAATGAATCACTTGTATCTATTAGTGGGGTACATCTGTCCAAACCACTGGTTTTCCACTAGGAGTCTGTATCTAATTCATTTAGGGAGCTTTAATAAAATACACAGGAGCAACCTTCCCTAGCACAAGATTCTAGCTACCTTATGGTCAGAGTAATCTCCAGTTAGGTCAGAAACAGACTGAAAGATTCTTAATGTCTTCTTTATTTAAATTTTCTATACTTGTGCATGTATATCTTCTGATTTCTGAGTCTTGCCACCTATCATTACTATTTTATTCCAACCTAGTTCCTGTTTTCAAATATACATCAGATTGGTCTTTTACCTGTTAGGGTTGATATTACTTAATATCATGTTTAGGAGCATGAAATTTTATGGTATCAGTAAAATGTAGATTAAAGACTTTGAACTGCCTCTATGTGAATTTCTTAATCAGTCTTAAGTCCTGATGTCATTTCTAAAATCAGAGACTGTAAGAGTATTTTTCTCATAGTGATACCATGAGGATGAAAAGACAAAAAGAGATGATGATGCCTATAAACGTGCAACCCAAAGATGTGAACAATAGTAAATGTTAGATGAAATGTTAGTTATTATTGTTATTATTATCTTGTGTTAGTTTCAAGAAGGGAGTTTTTTTCTTTGATCTAATCTTCTTTTTATTATTTCTTACTTTCTATGTTGCTGTCCAGCCCTCAGGGAGCTTTAAATGACAACTATCCATTTTCTTCAAAGGAATAAACTCTATCACTCTCATGAATAAGTTAGTCCACATAACTCTTTTAATAATTATTTTTTCAGTGACTGGTAAGTAATTGACTAGATCCTGTATTTCTTTCCTTAAATTGTATCATTTACTTTAAAATATTTTACTATTTCAGATTGGCCTTCCCCAGTTAGTCTGAATTAATTATACATGTCTACATGAGAAATAACAAACTGATCTCATTCAATCTATAATGAACCACAGCGTGAAAGACTATAGTGCCAACTTATCCATCCAATAAATAATATTCCTATATAAAATGTCATCTCTGTCATCGTCCATGCTTTGCTAAGAATTAGAGCTGTCAGATAAAATGCAAGATACCCAGTTAAATTTAGACAAAAAGTGAGTAATTTCTTAGTGAAACTTTATCCCAACTATTGCAGGGTATATACTTCTACAACATTATTAATATGTATCTGAAATTCAAATTTAGCTGCCATTGCTAAATATGGTACTCTTGCTTAGAATGCAAGCAGAAAGGAAATTTGAAACAGAAAAGTATGGCTGCTAAATTTAGAGATTGCCAGGCCATGCTACTCTTTCTCTCTCTCTCTATAATTTTCTTTCTTAAACTTGATCAACCAGTTATTTGCCATACCTGAAGAAAAGACTGCCTGTGCTCTTTGACTTGTGGTAAGAAGAGACATAGCTCAATCTACATACAAATCAGGACAAGAATGTGGTTTGCTGTCATGCTAGTCAGGCTTAATTGAAGTAATATCAAAGGCCCAATTCAAGCCTGCTGTCTTTCCTGGGGCCCTAAGCTCCACCTTGCTTTGCTACCTTCCTGAATCCTGTCTGTGGACAATTCCTCCATTGATTGCTCAGGCTTCATCTGGAGTTCCATGTGGGTAGAACTGGCAGGATCAGATTAACACATCAAACACAGAAATAGTATACATAGATTGGTGAGTAAAGGCTATGAGATGAGTATCTAAAAGTGAATTTTGCTTATAATTTTGCTGTCAACTTCATTTCTGTGACCTCAGACTTAATGACATGTAACACAAACTTGAATTTGGCTTTGTGCCTGTTTCTGTAAATGGGAAAACAGAACTCCCTCTCTCTTTTCTGCATGCACAATCTTGGCTTTCATTCTGTAAATATCCAGCCATCTTTACAGCCATAAAAGTTTCGTTGCTTATCCTCTAGTCCTGCCATATAAACTGGCTAAAGGGCCATGGTCACTAACTCATGTAAACTGCAAAGAAAGTAAGGGGATCATCTGCAGAGTTCCCATAGCACTCTCAATTGGGAAAACTAATAGAGCCTAGGATAATGGCCAGACACTGTTCTTTTTCAGACATTTAAGTGCATATTTTCTCTTAATATTTTCTATCTGGAAAAAAAGGCATAACACATTTCCCATTAAAGTAACTCTCCTGGAAATGTCCGCAGTGTCTTCTGGAAAGGGGATATTAGTAAATGCTCAGCAGTACATTTCTGTAGGAAAAGGTTGATATTGGCCTACCTCCTGGGCATAACTACCTATGATGAAAGGAATAAATATGAAGGATTAGGTGGCAGAAACTGTTTCTACAAAATAACATTAATAGTTAAACTTATGGAGCTATATTCTAGTGAAGGAAAGTGATTAGCTTAAATAATACACATACACACACAAACACATCAAACTTGTTATTTGTATTAAGGCCATATTATTACAAAAAAATTATAAAAAGAATAATTGATTACCAAAATTTGAGGATCATAAAAAATGAAAGATTAATATATACACGAATCTGATGCTGTCTCAAGAAAAGTGAAGGATGAAGATTACAATATAAAGTATGCATCATGTTTTATAGATAATTTAATGTAGAATGAACCCTAGAATAATACATATCTTCATATGAAAGACATATAATCAAAATATACACAAAGAATTTTGCATAGATGTGCATGTGTGTGTGTGTATTTAATAGTGTATTTTACTCTAAGACAGGGGTTGGCTGGCAAATCATAGCCTAATGTTAGATGCCTGTTTTTGTCAGTAAAGTTGTATGGAACATAGACACGCCCACATAATAGTCTATGGCTTCTTTCATGCTACACAAAGTAGTTCCAATAGTAACTATATAGCTCATAAATAAATTTTTATAAAACACTTACCAATTGTATTAATAGACATGGTTATGATATCTATAACCATACAAATCATAAAAATTATGCCTATTTTAAAAATCTTGTAACATGAAATTCAATTTAGTTCTTTAGCATTGGCAGAGGAACATGAAAGAATGCCAGCTATTGGATCAGAATTTTAATGTGTATGAGTATAATTAAAGAAACTTTTCTGTATGTCCACTCCAATTTTCTTCATCCCTTTATAATTTTTCCCCTCTCAATTTTTTATTATTCTGTGCTTATCCTCTCTTGTTATTTATTTCTGTTCTACATTTTATCTATTTTCCACATATATTTAAATTGTGAGATTCATGTAAAAGCATATGGATGTTTGCATAGAAGATACATTTGTCTATATCCGTATGAGCAATGTTAAAAACTTTTCACCTCTGATGAACTAAAAATTGAACTATGAATAGGCTTCTTGAGAGTTTCCCTGACATTCATTTGATGTTGTATAACAGCAAAACAGGAAGAATTCTATTTGGTTCAATATACTAAGTTTTGGCAATAACTCTGGTAATTTCTCAGACAAGGAGATTAAAAGACAAGTAAGATAAGTCCATATCTCTTTTTGTTCTCTTTTGTATGTCTTGTTCTTTCTTCTAAGTATTAGGATAATTTGTATTCTGTGTATGCAAGTGCATGTATTTTAACTGGATCTTGTACTAGACTGTAATTGTCATGAAGTCAATGATGATGTTCATTCTTCTATTCTAAGTGCCTATCATATACTAGGTTCTCCAAGAATATTTACTTAATGACTTGAATGAATGACACAGGGTCATTGAAACATTTTAATAATTGAAATGACAAGGTCATTTAAATCTTAAATCATTCTGAGAATATTTGGAAGTTTAGTTTTAAGGATGATCATACTGGAGACTGTAAGTTAGATCTTATAATTTTACTAAAGGCCTGGTGCACGAATTTATGCACAGGTGGAGTCCCTTGGCCTGGCCGGCGATTGGGGCTGATTGGGCCATCTTGCCCAGTCCCAGGGCTGGCCGGCCAGGGGGAGGGACTGTGGGAGGTTGGCTGGCCACAAGAAGTTGGCTGTGGGAGTGCACTGACCCCCAGGGGGCAGCTCCTGCATTGAGCATTTGCCCTCTGGTGGTCAGTGCATGTCATAGCAACCAGTTGACCAGTCATTCAGTCAACCAGTCATAACGGTCGCTTAGGCTTTTATATATATAAATAAGATAGAAGATTCAGAAAACTCTTCAGAGAAACATTAATTTGACATTGTTTATAAGCCAAATGTTGATTTAAGTATTGAATACTCAAGACAAAATTGATTAAGACACAGTCCTGACACTTGAGATGATTACAACTTAGGACTGAAAAACTTGTAGGAAAATATTTAATGAAGAAGATGGCATTTGAAAAGGGAATTGAGTAATGAATATGAATCTTATTGGAAGAAAGAGTATTATAGGTTGTGGGAATAAATAAGGCAAAAATTGGGTGGAAATGCTTGCTGTCTTAGAGACTTGCTGGTAAGTGGTCTACTATGAGAGCAGCACTCAGGGAAAGTAATAGCTTAAACTACCAAGAAAGGTGGCAACTCTGACGAAAAGCAATGGGGAAGCACTGCACGTTTTTCAGTGGATATAACCTGATACACTTTGCATTTTAGGCTGTATCTGGAGTAGGCTACAGCAGGAAATCTGGTAAAAAGGCAATGGTAATAGTGCCACAGAAAAACAATGAAACACTGAATTAATGAATTCACTATGTCATAGGAGAGGAAGACACTGAAAAGAGAAGGATCAACAAATGTGGATCTGGTGTGTATGTTTGGGATGAGCTGAAGCAAGCACCAATTCACTGGCACTTTCCAAATATGACAGAGAGGTGGAACCTATTCAGGATGAAATGTAACAGGACTCCCTTTGGCAGGGAGAAATATGGGTAAATGGTCAATGCATAGGTTCGATAAGTATGTTCTCTCAGAATATACTTTAGGTTTCAAGTACTTCAAAATGAGCCATTTTGGTGTCAGTGAGAGTCAGTGTCTATGTGTTATAGATTACTTGTCTTTATTGTTCCATTTAACATTGAAAAGTGATAATGTTAGGAATAGAAATCATGATAGTGGGATAAAGAAAACTAAGTCTCTACAACTGAGAGTCTATCGTTTGATTTGACAATTATAACAAAATTCACTGTTTAAGTCTTACACCATCTTTACTAAATGCAGTGAGTTTATAAAACATAAATCCAAGTGAACTAAAATCATTTTTGTTTCCATACCTGTTGAACTATAGATTAACTACAATTCAATAAAGTTTATTTTTTAGTAAGTTAATTAACTGTAATTATATGAATCAATATACTAAAACACTGGTAAGATTCTGAATACAACTAACCATCTATTTTCTAAAGTTATAGGGAAAAAGATGCCCTGAATAAAATGCACAGATAATGTAAAATCATTAATTTAATTGGTAATTTAAATTTATTTCTTTAATAATACATTCTTTAATAAATCTGGGTAGCAAATAGGACGTAAACCTCAGTTCTTCAACCATCAAACAAACATAACACCGAATTGTATGTTTTGATGGATCTATTTGAGCAGCCCCACTCTGCTTTTGAGCTTCACCCCAGTCATGTAATTGAGATTTGGCATTGTTCTACGAGCTGTTCCTGTCAATTCATCAGATGTGCTTTTGACAAAATGACAGGTTCTAGGGACAAAATAATCCATAAGACAGACCCTTTCCTGTCACAATCTTTAAAAGGAGAAAAAGAGAAACATTAACAATAATATTGGGTGATAATTTCAATAATAGAGTTATGTACCCATGATAGAGATGGCAGAGAGGAAAGAGTGATTAGGCCTGTGTTATGGGCACTGGACATGCTTTGGATAGAGGAGGAGGAGACATCAGGACTGTTTTCAAAGACTAATTAAAATTTTCAGATTCAGCAGAAGGGGATAATGGGAGATTGGGAAGTAGCTATTGCAGGTGGAATGACAGAAAAAGGCATAACAGAATTATAACATTTGCCTCACTTTTTATAATGAGTCTTCTGTATTGGCTCCTCCTCCCATGTGCCTCTTCTTATAACTTGCAAAAGTCTCATTATCCTCCAGAATTGAGTTCTCCTCTGAATATCAGTCCTTTTCGATAGTGGCCATTAAAACTCGCTGATGCTGCCTTCTAGCCCCAGATTCTGATTCTGAAGGTCACCTGCCCCACCCCCTGTTTCTGCCTCTACTTTCTGTCTGGGATACCTATTTTCCTGAACTGAGATAATGTGGTTGGGACTCTTGGATACTGAGCTTTGCCAGTGTTGTAGATCAAGGTCTCTCTGGTAGAACTTTAGTTAAGGATTCTGATGCAAGTGATTTATATAGGAACGCTCCCTGGAGAAACAAGTGAGGAGAGAAATGACAAAACAACAACAACAAAAAAAACAACAAGCAATAGTGTGATTTCAGGTGCAGCTTCAGACTGTCTGACCCCATGGGGAGCTCTGGAATATAATTACATTTCAGAGATTGTCTTACCTGGAGGCAAAGGAGCTGGGGTTTGGTACCCTCCTAGGAATCAGTCATTGGCTGCAGCTAGACCTGGTAGTCTGTGGGAGGGGTGGGGGAGGGGGAGAACACCTAAGCTTCTAGGCACCTGCAGCAAGGTAACTCCAGTACATAAGGGGGAGCATCTGAAAGTCACAGGTTCAGCTGTTAGCAGCACAGCAATCAGAGGATGGTGACTGCAGGGAAAGGAGATGGGAAGGGATCTAGGGAGGTAATGTCTTACAGACTCACACTGAATCTTCTCCACATTCATGTCTATGATGCCTAGTGGGCAGGGATGCTTTTGGTGTCCGAATCTCCTTAGTCTTTTCCTTCCTGCTGGACTCTGCTGGGTTCTGTTGTGCCATTAAAATGCCTGCATTCCTGGAAAGCTATAGACCCTTCAAAGACAAGAAAAAACAGGATGTTTTTGCTGCTTAGGAGGCTAGCGTAATCTCAGGTGAGCAGAGAGCTTTTGGTTCCTATCAAAACATCCTTTCACTGAATACAGAATTTGAAATTTTAACATGCACAAAAGAAAGGTAAGATTGATCTTTGAATTTTAAATGTATACAAAAGCAGGATATAGTATTTCCAGGATATCTTTTATTCAAAATTATGGTACAAATTCAATCTCTTTTATTAGAAAGTTTATTCTTATTACAATATAAAAGTAAATGCAGGACAAGGATATACAGCTTAAATAATTTTTTGCAACTTCAAGCAGAATTTTTTTAATATTTTAAATTATTCCTATTTGCACTAAATGATTAGTAATTAAAAATTATTTGAAAAAATGTGCCTTTTCCTCTATTATTTCTATATAAGAATTATCATTATTGTGATTTTCTATCCTTCCTTCCTGTCTCTGAAATAAAATATTTTAAAAGCTCAAACTTACAGGAGTTATAAAAATGTACACTTGTACACCTCTTTTGTGAGAAAGACAAATATAATGATATAATTATGGCAAGAATTTGTTGAAATGAACAATTTTCAGGTCCAATTAAAAGCTAGCAGCCTAAATTTATATTCATAAATATTAGTATGACATAGTTACTGTTATGAACTAAATGGGTTAACTTGTTCTTAGTTTAAAGATAGTTGAAAGATATTCTATTTTTACTCTATTTCTTGGAAAATTGGTAATCTATGTACAATAATTCTTACCTAATGAGACTATTCAATTATCCATCTTCCTGTCATTCTGGATAAATGGGCACTGGTTGTATCTTTGTTTCCATCATACCATGTTTGTGGTGACATCATACTCCAATTTTAAAGATAATTTTATTTATCACACAGGAATTGGCCAATGCTTGGAAAGGTTACATCTGCAAAGTAAATATAAAACACTATGGAGCCAAGTGGAGCCCAAATGATTTGTTTACATTTGACATTGATTTTTTTAAAACCTCATTTCCCTGTTTTGTTACAGATGGCAGTGGAAAAAACAATAGAATCTCTGAATGAAAAAATCCCCAGATTGCTATGTTGTAAAAGCAGGTCCTTGACATTCTTCCTGTTCATTTAGGGAGATGCTGACATTCACTTTTGTAACCTTTGCCTTTGGAGGTAGGAGTGACGGTCATTCATGCCTTGATGTTGAGATGTTTCTTCAAATACAAAATGATAGCAGATAAAAGGAAATGATGTGGCATTGACATGGATGACAACTGTCAAAGGGAGGACAGATTACATTATTCATACACATTTGTGACTATAGATTATTTTTCTTCATGTTCTAATTTTGATAACTTTATGCAAATAGCAAATAGAAATTTGAATTTTCCTTTTGTTCTCAACATATGTTTATGATATTTGACTATGAAGACAATGATATTTTTTGACTTGCTGTACCATGTTACATTTGGATAATTAAGATATATATCCATGATTGATCAAACACTTTATTACTTAACTTGGTACATTGATAGTTTCCCAGCCTTACCTCAGGTAGTAGAGTGTGAGCAAGTTGGTAGTATTCAAGAAATGTCTGTGAAGTTTTATTTCATAATCTTATTGAAATCATCACTGGTGGGTTGAGTTCATCAGGTTGTACTTGACTTAAGTGGCCTGTAACTTTAAGAAAAACAATCATTTAATGTGTTTCTATTTAGTAGTTGGAACCTCATTTGGTCTTTTACATGAAAGCTTAATAAAGATATAAAAAGAAGAGGAATGATTTACCCTCCCCATATTCCTGAACAACATATAAAGATCTAAATTGAATAGAATTTTACAAAATATCAAAGCATAGTCTCCTTTTAATAGACTCTAAATGTGCTACACAGAAGATGTCCTTTGAGCAGTTACTATGGCTATGAGGCTGGACATTGAATTATTGATACAGCTTCTTATTAAAACTATATGTTTTTATATATTTCTATACATTCTTATTCTAAGAAGTTTTTATTGATATCTTGAGAATAAAGATTTTGACACAATTCCTCTACAATGGTATGTCTGAGTTCTTCTCGACCCAATTTCACTTCCCAATCACATTGGGAGTAACTTAAACTGTAAAAGTTCCATTTAAAATTATTGAAATATGGTCCCCACAGAGACAGGAGTCACTAGGGTTGTTTTTTTTTAGTATTTCTGAAGAGTCATTTACCCTGGAAAGTAATTAGTAGCAGAGGTTTTTTGTTTTGTTTTGTTTTTTATCCAATTAACAATTCATTGGAACTTCCTCTTGGCTCATTTGTAAAATATATCCAGAAGTTGGCAGTCTGTTATTATTTCTGCTCCACTCCCCCAACTTCCAAGATACCACCACCACTCACTTAGATTGTTGCCATAGTTCCCTAACTGATTTCCTTGCTCTTATACTGCTCCCTCTAGTTTCATTCTCAGCAGCAAGAGCAATCCTTTGAAAATGTAAGCCAGCTAATGTTATTCCTCTGCTTAAATCCTGCCATGGCAGCCCACATCACTGAATGAAAGCTCAAATCATTACAACAACCTTCACTATTCTACATGACCTGCTTCCTTCTCCCACTCATCTCTCTGACCTCTCATCCCATGAACTTCCTCTCTCTTTCCCTCTATGTCCTCTTCTCCAACCCCACTGGCCTCCTCACTCTTCCTTCCTACTCCCCCCAGCACTTAATATTTTTTATCTCCCACTTCTTCTTCCACTAGAATGTGAACTTCATTTTGACTGTTTTGTTTACTGATGTACACTCAGGGCCTAGCACATAGATGCTCAATAGATAATTGTTGAATGAATGAATCCATTGCTACTTTATGACAGTGGCAGAAAAGAATGCTTTGAGTCACCATGACATGGACTACTATCTTTTGCTGAAATGCATTATTTTTGATGGGGCACCAATAAATAGCTCCCCTTACCTGGTTTAGGCCCAAATCAATTGATAAATAAAGCTAAGTTTTAGCAGAGGACAAAATATCACCTTATTACCGATAAGACTAGTGAAAGAACATGCTCTTGTCTGTTCATTAGTTACCTAATACTGAACCCCCACATTAGACATATATATCAACAAAGCAGTACTGGGCCATGGAAGATAGCTCCCAACAGAAATAAAGTGAGTTTCCAGAGAAGCAGAGAATTTCCACTCCCCAGAGTAAGGAGAGTAAGAGAAAGGTAAGTGATCAACTTCTACATATTTAGTTAGAATAAAAGGAAGAAGAATATAAAGAATAGGGGGAAATAAAAGCTCAGATTTTTTCTAGAATAAAATTATTAGAGCCCTCAGATTAAAAAACACACACAAATCATACTGTGTTCTAATTAGTGACTCTAAAAACAAATCACAAATTAAGGAAAAACTGAAAATTGAAAAACCAAGTAGAGAGGAATAATCGTTCATTTACTAAGAATTACAACTGAAGTGAGAGCAGAGTTCTCATTAGCAATGCTATATGTTAGAAAACATTAGAATCTTATCTTCAAATGAGTGTGGAAAAACAACTGTCACACTAGCATTCTGCTTTCAGAGAAGTTATCATTCAAAAGTGAGAATGAAATAAAGCTACTTTAAGATATACAAAGACTGTTTGATCCCCAGGGGCTCTTGAAGAAAGTACTCTAAAAGATGAAGTTCAATACAGGACAAAAATGTGGGTACAAAAATCAATGATAATCAAAGAAACAAGCTGGAAATTTGTGGAGTGAATGGGGAAAGGAAGAGATTGCAAGGATGCAGAGGAGGTATAAGTGGAAGCCTGTGACCGGCCACTCTTGTTCACTTCTAGGGACTTGGGCTTCTGAAGGTTCAGGGAATGATAGAAAGGTCTTAGCATGGTGGTGACACGGTCCATGTCCTGTAGTGAGATCACTGTGGTGGTGAGGGTACAGATATTGGAGGGAAACAAGACTATGCCATGAGGTCATGAGAGGTTGTGGGTAATTTAGATTGAGAAATTATTAGGGCCTGAATGAAGGGGAGGCAAAGTGGTCTAGATTCTAGGACTATTGAAGAGGTAGGACCTCAGGACTCAGTTAATGATTTGATGTGGGGAGAAAGCACTGAAGGTGTATGTTTGGTTAGGGAAGCTTTAATGGCATGCAACTGCAGTGAGAGGAGGAATGGGAGGTGACAGTGGAAACACCTTGTAAAAACTCATCTCTAAATGGATAATGAGACTTACATGAGTAGCCAGAGGACCAAAGTAAAGAAATATTTCATCCTGGAAACTTATTATCAAGTTTAAATGCTAAGGGGGTGTAGAAAAAAAAAGAGGTAAAAATTGAAGATAAAGAGAGAGTGGGGGATGCCTAATAAAACAGGGCATAGGAAGATAGGAGTTAGAGAGTCTCATATACAAGGTAAAATAGGGAGAGAGGCAAATAAAAGAAACTCCAGCCTTGACCGGTTTGGCTCAGTGAATAGAGCATCAGCCTGCGGACTGAAGGGTCCCAAGTTCGATTCCAGTCAAGGGCATGTACCTTGGTTGCAGGCACATCCCCAGTGACAGGAGGCAGCTGATTGATGTTTCTCTCTCATCTATGTTTCTGACTCCTATCCCTCTCCCTTCCTCTCTGTAAAAAAATCAATAAAATATATTTAAAAAACAAAAACAAAGAAACTCCATAACTTCCTCCTCCATTGAAAGCAGTACCATAATGGCACAAAACAGTGTTGAGCAAATGCCTAGTGAAGTAATGAATCAATGCATGAAAAGATGGATATATTCAGGCAGGCTCCCAAACAGTAAAACAAAAACCAGCATGTTCTCTAGGTATGGTTGACCTCTAGTGGTCAAAAAGAAAACTCAGAAATCTAATGGCTGAGAAAAAAATTTAAAAAAACAAGGCTTGGGTGAATTTATTTGCAAAACAATAAACACATAAAATCATTGCTCTACAAAGATCCTGTTGTACTTAATCTTTTCTGTGTCTAGTTTCTTACCGATGGGGTTTAATGACATATGTATTATGAGTTCACTTAGAATGAATTACTGGCTTATGCAAATGAAGTGAGGATATTTTAAATTATGATTAAAACTTTAAAAACAACACCTCCAGGAGGGTATAATTACTTAGGTGTGAAATTTCATGTATAAGCTAGTGAAATGAAAGTACTTATTCATTTTCAAATAGAGAAAAGGGAAGGAGACAACTAACCAAATGAGCACTTGATTGCAGAACCCTCAAATATGATGACAAGGGTGTATTTAAAAACAATAACAACAATAAGTAAAAATATAAACTGTAAAAAGCAAGAAACAAACTATTTCAATTGTTAAAAATTAATAGTGTCCTAATGTCAAATACTTCGAGTAATCTGAGGGAATAATTATTCATTAATAAGAACTGTGGTTCTTTTATGAGCCTGTTTTCTAATGGAGATGATGCTAAATTGTCCTCAAGTTAATAACAATTAAGTAAAATATTTGGCACTTACTCCAAGTTAATTAAACTACAAAAGATCTCTAGTTTGTGAATCAGGAAAGTTAGATGATTCTGTAGGCCTACTTTGTCTTTTCCATTATAGTCAATTTTACAATGTATAGTGCCTTAGCTAGATGGAAGAAAATAAATCCATTTAAGAGTAGAACTACTTGTAAAAATTACATGTAGCTGATGAGTGGTCCTGTGATAAAGAAAGGAAATATTGGACGTGGGAGTATAGATGTGGAAACTTGTGCAATCCATCAGTGCAAAATTTGAAAGCCAGAGTCAGCAGAATTGAAAGAAGCTCAGTTATTGGGTATTTCCTGTTTGGTTCTGAGTCCTTTTTAATGTTCAATTCAAAACCATTAAATTTGAGAATAACATCATCAAAGGTGTCAATTATTTGCTAGTCTATTTTAAGATACCATGTATAGTGTTGGTGTTCTTTATTGGCTCTAATCTGCCTGAGATCAAGTGATCAGGCATCATTGTGTATTTAAATAACAACAGTTTTGAATTTGGCAGGAAATAAGAAGCAATCTGGAAGCAAATAAAAAAGATTTCCAGGCACTATTTAGGCACTTATAATAAAACTAGAGGCCCAGTGCACAGATTCGTGCATAGGTGGGGTCCCTCCACCTGGCTTGCGGGGATCGGGCCAAAACCAGCTCTTTGACATCCCCCGAGGGGTTCCGGATTGCAAGAGGGTGGTTCTCGGGTGATGCACCCCCGAATTGGGCTCCCTCCTCTCTAGTTCTGGGTGTGTCAACCGAGAACTATAGCTGCCAAGTCACGGCAGCCTTGGCAGCTCATATGTTGAGCATCTGCCCCCTGGTGGTCAGTGCACATCATAGCTACCAGTTGGACGGTCAGACGGTCACCTAGGCTTTTATATATATATAGACAGTTCTTCAAAATACAGTCATATATACAAAGAAGATTATCGCTGGATTTTTTTTATTGGTGGTTTTATTCTGCTTTTCTTCTATAATGTGTGTGTCCAAAGCTCTCTGTGTTGCACATGTATTTCATTTGTCCTTTTTTCTCTTTCCCTCAGCTTTATTGAGGTCTAATTGCCAACTAAAAATTGTATATATTCAAGGTGTACCACATGCTGATTTAATATACATATTAAATACATAGTGAAATGGTTACCACAATCAACAATCAAGATAATTAATGTATCCATCACTTTGAATAGTTACCTTTTTTTTTTGGGTTTGTGGTGAGAACACTTAAGATATATTCTCTTAACAAATTTTAAGCATACAGTTTTATGAACTATAATCATCATGCTGTACATTAGGCACCTTCAGAATTATTCAACTAGTATAACTAAAAGGTACCTTTTGAGAAACATCTCCCCATTTCCCTCTCACCCCAGAATCTGGCAATGATGCGATGATGTCAGCTTTTGTTCAATCATTTTTACAATTAGGGTACAGGTAGATGAAAGTAGAAAATGCTAAATGTAGCTACTGATTAATTCAAGACTTTACAGAGATTAACTAAATACCAGGAACAAGGAAGGCAGGAAAGTCCTGGAAAAAGTTTCACATTTGAGTAAATTGATTTCTAGCCTTAGGAAAGTCAGACTCTTGCAAACAAATTTCTGTTTCAATATGCAACCATATCTATGCCTACATATAAGACTGCTATTGTTTCGTAGGTGGGCACTGAGTTTTTCACCCTCCTTCCTGTGCTGTTTAGAGGCTCATTTCCTATTAGTTAAGGACATTAGAGATTACACACAAGGCCTAAGAAATCACTGTTTATTTGGCAATAAATCTCCATTAAAAGTTTAGAGGCTTCCAGGACATTTGCTTCATAGCCAGGGACCAAAGTCAGGGGTCTTGATGAGTTGTCATCTTAAAGTCCGATCCTGGCCATCTGTTTCGTTGGTGATGCTCCTCCATTTCCTGGCTTTGTTCATTGTTCTAGTGCTGTGGTTCTCAAAGTATGGTTCCTAGACTAGTGGCCACATGACCTGAGAAACTCTGGGGATGGGACCCAGCAATCTGTGGTATAATAAGCCCTTGAGATGATTCTGATGCGTGATAAAGTTTGAGACCACAGCTTTAGTGATTGTCCTTTTCACGTTCAATGTCAGAAACCCAAAGTCCAAATGCTGGGGTGAGTTTCTAGTAGTTCAACTTAGATCATGTGCTTCTCCCTGACCAATTCAAGAAATAGAAGAGGATCTGGGCTCTCTCATCTTCCATAATGGTTGGTGGACACCAGAAATAATAAGGTGATAAAAATAATATTGAAGAGAAAAATAAATACTGAGAGCTCAAAATGACTGACACATATGCATTACTTATATCCTTGCTTTCTATTGAGCTATTATCTTTAATAGTATCCATTGTCGATAAATATTTCTTTTATAATTTAAAAAAATTTTAAGATCAGGATTGCATATTCATAACTCTAATGTGATACTTTGGCATTTAGGCCTGATATAGTAATCATTGATTTATAGAAAATATGAGCTGTTAGAAAGACCAAATGATTAGAAATCTATTCTTATTCATATGGAAGATACATAACCAAAACATACACAAAGAATTTTGCATAGATGTGTGTGCATGTATGTGCGTGTGTATTTAATAGTACATTTTACTCTAAAAAGTTGGTAAATTACAGCCTATTGGTTAGATGCCTGTTTGGTTTTTTAAATAAAGTTGTATTAAAACATAAACACACCCATTTGTTTATGTGTTGTCTATGGCTCTTTTCATGTGGAGTTGAGTAGTTCCAATAGTGACTATATGTCTCACAAAAATATTTTGGTAAAATACTTACCAAATATTTACCTGGTCCTTTAAAGAAAAAAAATTTAAGACATGGTTATGGTATCTACAACCATAAAAATCATGTCTATCTGAATGAGTTTATAGCATGAAATTCAAATTTGGCTCTTCAGCATTTGCAGAAGAACATGAAAGAATGCCAGGAATAAAATCCCTAAACTATTTCAGATCAAAGGATTTTTTTATATGCCATGTTTGGAAAGATGTTTTTCAATATTAAATATTGCTATTTCTCTATTTTGTTTATATGTGATATTATTTGGGACATGATAATATCTATTTGTGAATGGTGGGATAAAGGGAGAGAGGCATGTGGAGTGGAAAGGATAAGTAAAGGAGGAAAGAGAGTTAACATTTACTGAGTAAAATGCAACTTTCCTTTACATAAATTATATCCTTCAATTTTTCAAATAACTCTGACCATTTTAGTTGGCAGAACTCATTCTTCAAACAAAATTTTACCTGAAAGCCCTATAACAAAGCAATCGCTCTTGAGTGAATAGCTCTGGTTGGATGGTTGAGGGAGTGGGTACCCTTTTTATCTCCCCTGGGATAACATTCAGCGTCATTTAAAAATATATTATCTAATTTATATTTTTAAAAAGACTGGATTCTGGTCAGTGTAATTTTGGTCATGAAACAATTACATTGTATTTTAATTCTTCAGATAGTGATACTACATACACCAAGTTTAATTCCACAGTTAACTTTTCCAAGACTATATGAATTTTAAGATTTATCTTTAGAGGGAAGGCAGGGGAGGGAGGTAAGAGATCAACAAAGGACTTATATGCATGCATATAAAGCATAACCAATGGACACAGACACCAGGGGGATGAGGGCATGTCTTGAGGGGTGAGGGTGGCCAGGGAGATGTCAATGGAGAAAAAAAGGAGACATACGTAATATTATATGTAACTAGGGGCCCAGTGCACGAAATTCGTGCACTGGGGGTCGGGGGTCCCTCAGCCCAACCTGCCCCCTCTCACATACTGGGAGCTCTCAGGGGATGTCCTACTGACGGCTTAGGCCCAATCCCCATGGGGAGCGGGCCTAAGCCACAGTCTGGCCTCCCTTTGTGGGAGGCAATCAGGCTGATCAGGGGAAGGCACCAGCCCCATCACCCCGCTGCTGCAGCCACTGCCAGTCACCACAGCCACCAAGGTGTTTTCATCAACATGGACTCCAGTCCCTTCATCAAGAAAAAAATGACAACTTTCTTTAGGCATTTTCAAGCTGTGTCTTTCATAGGATATGCATTTCTTTCTTTCTTTCTTTCTTTCTTTCTTTCTTTCTTTCTTTCTTTCTTTCTTTCTTTCTTTCTTCTTTTTTTTTATCCTCACCTGAGGATATGTTTCCATTGATTTTTAGAGAATGTGAAAGAGAAAGGGAAAGACAGAGAGAAACATCAAAGTGAGAGGAACACTTTGATTGGTTGTCTCCTGCATGAGCCCTGACCTGGGCCCCGGCCAGGGAGGAGCCTGCAACCTAGGTACATGCCCTTCATCAGAATCGAACCCAGACCCTGCTGTCGGCAGGCCGAGGCATTATCCACTGAGTCAAACTGCCTAGGGCAGGATATGATATTTCTTAGCCCTCCAGCTGCGGACCTTCGTTTTTTTCTCCAGAAAAAACCCTAGATCACTTTTTTGGATTCTTATTACCCAAGTTACTAAGACTATTACCAGTGGCATACAGGAAGCTTAGCCAATGTGCAGTCAGAAAAGGTGTTTCCTCTATAGTTCACACCAATCACGGGCTGGGCCCTGCCCAGGCCTAAAGCCTCTGGCTGAAGCTTTAGGCCTGGGCAAGGGCCCTCAAGCTCCCTCTGATGGCCAGCTCTGTCCCTTCCCAGGCCTGCTCAGGCCGAAAGCCTCTGCCAGAACCTTTCAGCCTTGGGCAGGGCACCCCCAGCTCCCTGCGATCCCAGGCTCCACTCCTGCCCAGGGCAGGGGACCCCCAGAGCAGGGGACCCCCAGCTCCCTGCAATCGCAGAGGCTTTCGGCCTTGGGCAGGAGCAGACCCCCAGCTCCCTGCAATTGTAGAGGCTTTCTGCCTTGGGCAGGAGCGGACCCTCAGCTCCCTGCGATCGCAGAGGCTTTTGGCCTTGGGCAGGAGCTGACCCCCAGCTTCCTGTGATCGCAGAGGCTTTCGGCCTTGGGCAAGGGACCCCCAGCTCCCTGCGATCACAGGCTCCGCTCCTGCCCCCTTGTTCTGATTGCAGGCTTAGCCCTGTCCAGGAGCCCCCTGGCTCAGGCCCTTCCCAGGCTGCTCTGGGCCCATGTGGCCTTACTTCACAGTGACCTGGGTGCCAGGATCTTCTTGGGACACAGGCGCTGGGCACCTATGTATGCAAATTAACCACCATCTTTTTTTTGGGTTAACTTGCATACTCACTCTGATTGGCTATGGGCATAGCACAGGTACGGTCAATTTACATGTTTGTCTATTATTAGGTAAGATATTTTAAACAATAGAGAATTTTTAAAAAGTATGGAATCAAAGACTATCTATACCTTGGTAAAGAAATTCAAACACATCCAGTAAATAAACATATTTTATTATCCAGAATTTTGTATGCCTTAATTATTATGCATAAGGAAAATTTTATGTGTAGTTATAATTTTAACATGTAAAAATAGACTAGTGATAAGGCAAAAATTAAACTAGTCTCTTTCTAAATCAAAGTACCCTTGACTTAAGATCACATGCTCAGCTCCTAATCATACAGAATTTACTAAATGAGGCAGTTACTAGCTCAGTTATTATGAACCAGTCCCTCGCAGATGTTCTCTAGGTCATTTTACAGTTTTGAAAAATGACAGACTACGCTCAACTTCAAATGGCTGAAAGAGGCACATGGGAGGTTGAAAATAGCAAATAGAATATGTACATATTATAGAAGGAGCTGCCAGTTGAAAGCACTAGAGTTGGAATTATGAAGGACATATGATATTATTGTGTCACTTTCATTTGTAGAAAACAATGAATGGAAATATTTACAAATATTTGTTTTATCACTGAAGAATTCCATTAGAGCTCCATCTCATGGACATAATTATCCTGTAAGAGAAAATTATGCCCATTGTGGATTGTAGACATGAAAATATTCACAACAAAATGTATGCAATTTGAAATCTATGCTCTATCATTTGCACTAACTTCTCTTTACCACAGCAGGTGATATTCTTAATGGGATTCTAGGACAAGTTCCCTACCTATTCTCAACATCTAAAATCCCCGCTGATTGATTTTTTTAAAAAACAAGGTATAGATGATCTTTGATTGCATACTTAAATTTATATAATCATGGAAGTGTTAAATCTGTATTTTAAAGGTACTCTAAGTGGCTATTATCGAAGCAAGGAAACACATGACTATCTCAAAATAAGTGGAAGGAGAAATTTGGAAACAGAGGAACAAGAGCATGATACTAGATAGGCAATTAGCAGTCTCTGTCTCAATGGGATATGATAATAAAAAGGAAAATGCACTCTATTTCCCAAGAACTTTGGTAGAGATATAGGAAATACGTTGAATAGGATTGAAGAGAATGGGAATTTTTAGGATAGGGGAGAGTGGAATGTTTTTGTGGGTTACAGGAAAGAATGCATAAGATAAAGTGCAAATAATTGGAGCAAGGCACTGGGAGAGCTGAGAAACAGGGATCAAGAGCACAGGAGTCCGTCCCGGTTGATACTTTGAGGTTCCCATTATGGAAATCAGGGTAAAGGCCGTCTATAATGCATTGCTGACATGTGGCTCCCATCTGCCTTACACAGCATTTTAGAATTTAATGACATAGTTACAACACTTTAATTTTGCTTGAAAACACTTTGCAAATATAATTTGTGAAGGTGCCATGTTCATTGTTGTAAAGAATAAGCTATCTAGCAAAAAAAAAAAAAGAGAGAGAGAGATTGTTCTTCATATATTTGAGCAAGAAAACTCGGTAAAAAATGCTGTCTGGATGAAATTTAAATATTTTTCTGTGTGTTTATACATACGTATAAAGCTGATTATAAAATGAATCTTTGGATAAATGATACTCTGAACAATTAGCATATCCAATACAATGCATTTAGCTTCCATTGTTTTACTTACATACTGGCCTACACACACACACACACACACACACACACACACACACACACTTACCTTTTTACTTTTAAAAAGGTCCAAGTTGCTAAATCGATGTGTATGAAGCTAGCCTAAAAGGATATTTATTTATTTATTTATTTATTTATTTATTTATTTGGCAATTACTGGAAAATATGATACAATATCTCATTCCTTATGCTTAGTATTGCCAATTCCAAATGCTATACTAATAACATCATAGCATACATAATTTACTGATTTGTAATTTTCTCATTTCTCATTTTTTAAAGGAGAATAAATATTTAGTGTGAATATTATCAAGTTTTTACCTTCTGGATAAAAAACAAGATTTTACCTTTTTGATTGAAAAATGTATTGAGTCATTCTCCAGTTGTCCACTTTATGTGTAAAAAATAATTTATTTTGTTTGTTCAGAAATACTACTTAAATATTTCAAAAAATTTATAATTATACACTTGCTTTCTTCATGCTTAAAATGTAAATTAATGCAGTTTCACTTTTGGTTTATTCAATGTTGAAATTTATGGGTCAAAATTATAATTTAGCAATTACCATGATTTATGGAAATTTTTAAAAGTCCCATATTCAAATGCTATGGAATTGTGCACCTGGAAGGGGTATCATTTTGTTAACCAGAGTCAACATAATAAGTTAAATAAAAAGGAAAACGAGTCCTATGTTCAGGATTTTAATAATGTTAACAATTCACATATTGTTACCAACTTTGTCAACTTTTAATAAAAAAACTAAATAATTAATGTTTTCAATTAAGATGTGAAGCCTAAGAGACATAAAAATTCAGCCCAGGGGGCTTTTCAGTTTTTATGACAGATAATTTTTAACGTCATCAGTGATGTTGAAGTTATAATGACTTTAAAATTATGATTTTTCAGGTGTATAACAAAGTGGTTAGATATTTATCTAATTTATGAAGTAATCCCCAATAGGCCTAGTGCCCAACTTTACCTTATACTAGAGCCAAGATATGAAAGCAACATAAATGTTTATCAATAGACGATAGGATAAAGAAGATGTGGTACAAACATACAATGGAATATCATTCAGCTCTAAGAAACAATGAAATCTTACCATTTGCATTTACATGGATTGACCTAGAAGGTGTAATGGTAAATGAAATAAATCAGACAGAGAAAGACAAATGCTATATAATTTCACTTATATATGTAATCTAAAAATCAAAATCAACAAAACAGAAATAAATTTATTGATACAAAAAACAAACTAATGGTTGCCAAATCAAAGGTAAATTGATGGGCTGGGTGAAAAAGTAAAGAGATTAAGAAGTACAAAATGGGGAGAGATCCAAGATGGCGGCGTAGGTAAACATCTAAACTGTTGCCATGCACAACAATTTCAAAACTACAACTAAAAGACAAAACGTCTATCACCCAGAACCACGGGAAAGCTGGCTGAGTGGAAGTTCTACAACTAGACAGAAAGAGAAAAGAGCATTCAGGGCACAAGCGCTGAAAAACTGAGGTAATGGAGGCGCGCAATCCTGGCTGGCGGCGGGCATTGCTTTCTTCAACCCGAAGAGAAACAAGCTCCCAATCTCTCTGAAATCCAGTTTCTGGGGAGAAGCTGGACTGTCTGCCATCGGGTCGAAAAGTGAGGGTGGCTTTGCTTGCAGAGCTGCGCGCAAGAATAATTGTTTGCTGTGCTGGGGCGTGAGACACGGGGATGCGGTCGGAGAGGCAGAGACGGCTCACTGCCAGCCATCGCTGTTTGCCATGCCCTAGCCTAGTGACGCCCTGAGACTCCGCCTCGCACAACCTACAAGCTCACCCAAGCTCCAAGCAGCGGCTTTTGCATATGAATGGCCTTCTCTATTGCAGTTTAACCTAGCAAACTTGCAACGCGGTGCAGACAACTCCAAAGCCTCCAAGCTCCAAGCAGGGAGGAGAGGACTGTGGTTCTCACTGTAGCTCCTGCAGGGTGGCCTCAGACAGTAG
Source organism: Cnephaeus nilssonii (assembly GCF_951640355.1). Taxonomy (NCBI): domain Eukaryota; kingdom Metazoa; phylum Chordata; class Mammalia; order Chiroptera; family Vespertilionidae; genus Cnephaeus; species Cnephaeus nilssonii. Next base: position 59,604,659 of record NC_137072.1, on the reverse strand, counting down.
CTGAACTGCACCCCATTGGAGATCCAGAAGCCAGTGTGCCTAGTGGTCAGTGTGAGACACCAGATTTCAACTCCTCACATCCATAAGTGACACATTCGGGAGGCGGACTCAGTGAGCACTAAAGCCCCACTGAAACAAGGCCTGCGCTATAAGCATGTCTCCAGTGCAGCAGTTAGTTCTTCCATTATAGACACAGCGGGTCCTCATAGCCAATTGGCCTGGAGGTCAATTCCTCCCAGTGTACCAACAGCAATCAAGGCTTAACTACACCAAGACTCTGCACTCAGCCCACAAAGGGGTGTACCAAGAGCGACCACCTCGGGTGATTGGAGAAGCTGAGCTACTGGCCCCTATAGGTCACCTACCATACAAAGCCACTGCATCAACACAGGGAGGCAGCCAAAATGCGGAGACACAGAAGCATGTCACGAATGGGAGAGATGGAGGAAAGTAAACTATTGGACGACATGGAGTTCAGAACCACATTTATAAGGTTACTCAAGAATCTTCTAAAAACTGCTGAGAAACTTGAAGAAACCTTCAAGGACCTTAATGATAATGCCAAAAAAAAAAAAAAATGGAAAAGGACCAGTCAGAAATTAAGCATACACTGTCTGAAATAAAGAATATACAGAAACTCAACTGTAGATCAATGTACCCCAAGAGTCAAACCAAAGATCTGGAATATGAGGAAGCAAAAAACACCCAACCAGAGAGGTGGAAAGAAAGAAGAATCCAAAAGTGTGAGGATAGTGTAAGGAGCCTCTGGGATGGCTTTAAGCCTACCAACATCCGGATTTTTGGGGTGCCAGAAGAAGAGAGAGAGCAGGATATTGAAGGCCTATTGGAAGAAATAATGACAGAAAACTTTCGCTACCTGGTGAAAGAAATAGACTTACAAGTTCAGGAAGTGCACAGAACCCCAAACAAGAGGCATCCAAAGAGGACCATACCAAGACACATCATAATCAAAATGCCAAGGGCAAAAGACAAAGAGAGAATCTTGAAAGCAGCAAGAGAAAAACAGTTACCTACAATGGAGTACACATACAACTGTCAGCTGATTTCTCAACAGAAACTATGCAGGCCAGAAGGGAGTGGCAAGAAATATTCAAAGTGATGAACAGCAAGAACCTACAACCTAGATTACTCTACCCAGCAAAGCTGTCATTCAGAATTGAAGGTCAGATAAAGAGCTTCACAGACAAGAAAAAACTAAAGGAGTTCATCACCACCAAACCAGGATTACATGAAATGCTGAAGGATATTCTTTAAGAAGAGGAAGAAGAAGAAAAAGGTAAAGGTAAAAATTATGAACAACAGAAAGACATCAAATACATACCTACCAACAAGTGAATCTAAAAATCAAGTGAATAAAAAATCTGAAGAACAGAATGGACTGGTGAATATGATTAATATCATTTCATTAATGTTCATGAAATGACTATGAAGTTTTACAATTATTGTGTTAATTTATACAGGCATGTAATTTTTACTTTTAGATAAAAACATATAGTTTATGATAACTATATAAGAAAAAGTATTCTTTTCACTTTCAAAAAAGTGTCCTGATCTGGTCAATAAGTTACATGGTCATTCTTATCTCAGGGACATCTTTGGTGTCTCTTGAAATAAGAATCAGGACTTGTGATTGTGAACCACGATTCTAAGCAACATGGAAAGACTCAGGTTTTGTTTTGTTTTATTACTCTAGGATATTGCCTCCCTCTTTTAAGTCCTATTTCTGGCTGGAAACACTTTATTTTTGTTAGAATTGCCAAGGAAGGTCCTAGCTAGAGGCCTCTGATCTCCCACTGCCTTTAACCAATAATGCCATTAATTTGTGAGACATTTAGTCTAGAAAGTATCACAGATATCTACTTCACATATTGCAAGTTTGGCTTATCAGACAGTGTTCTACATGCGACTTGTAGCTTTGCCTTTATTGACCCCTGTGGCACTTATTATCTTGAGGACAAATCTACTGGGACAATATAAGACCCTATGACAATGTCTGCCATTTAGCAGAATATTTATTCTGCTTAAGTTATCTTCTAATGTTCAGGAAATGACTATGAAGTTTTACAATTTTTGTGTTAGTTTATACAGGCATGTAATTTTTACTTTTACATAAAAACATATAGTTTATGATAACTATGTAAGAAAAAGTATTCTTTTCAGTTTCAAAACAGTGTCCTGATCTGGTCAATAAGTTACATGGTCGTTCTTATCTCAGGTGCAACCTGCTCTGCCAGTAGATGGCAGTCCTGACAATCTAAGTGAGGGAGAATCAAGCAGGTGGGGATAAACCAGTTTAGAGTGTGTGTATATTATCTATAATAATAAAAGCGTAATATGTTAATTAGACCAGACAGCCAAACGACCTTCCGAATGTCATTCCGGACATCCTTCCGGATGAAGCCACTGCCTCGGGGGCCAAGGCAGAGGCAGTTAGGGGCAATCAGGCAGGCAGGCAAGTGATTAGGGGCAATCAGGCAGGCAGACAGAGTAGTTAGGGGTGATCAGGTAGGCAGGTGAGTGGTTAGGGGTGATGAGGCAGGCAGACAGAGGTGGTTAGGGGCGATCAGGCAGGCAGGCGAGCAGTTAGGGGTGATCAGGTAGGCAGGTGAGTGGTTAGGGGTGATGAGGCAGGCAGACAGAGGTGGTGAGGGGCGATCAGGCAGGCAGGCGAGCAGTTAGGGGTGATCAGGCAGATAGGCGAGTGGTTAGGGGCAATCAGGCAGGCAGGCAGGTGAATGGTTAGAAGCCAGCGGTCCCAGATTGCAAGAGGGATGTCTTACTGCCCCCAAGGGGTCCCAGATTGCGAGAGGGTGCAGGCCAGGCTGAGAGACCCCCCCATGAAGTTAATGCACCAGGCCTCTAGTAGAGATTATAATTGGATTATAGAGAGAACCATGGCCTCTTTGTAGCCATTTCATCTATTTACGTACCATAGATTTGTACAGAGCTGAAATTAAGTTGCCTGATAAAAGCAGTATAGAAATGTGAAATATCTCTATACTCTTGTCAGTTGAACTTGTCTTATTTTTCTTCCATGAATTGTGTGAAGTTAGAGACTGTAAACTTAAAAAAAAGATGTTGATTTAATTTTACTAATATGCTGAAGAATAATGATAAGATGAAGAAGAGGAATGATAAAATGAAAAAAAAAATTATGAACTCATAGACTATAGACTATAAACGCAAAACTTGGTTGGGGTAGAGTTGAGAACCCAAAACTTGCTCTAGTAAAAAATGGTTAGTTATTTCTAGAATTAGGATGAAAATTAAATTCTAAGCAGAATCTAAAAAAAAAAATAAAAAAAATAATTTGCAGTAGAGTTATCAACTGAATTTAATTAGCTCTGAATGTTTTTGTACTTATATATTAGGCATTTCTAATATGCTATTTATATTTTGTTATTGACAGGTCACAGGAAGTATGATTTCAAACTTTAAGAGAAAGTGACTGCGAGGTATTTCTTTTCTTTTCTTTTCAAGTTTGGTGACAGAAAGTAAGCTGGCTGATGTTGCCTGCTGCATCTCCGCCTGTTTCTATGCGGCTACTTTCCAGCCTTCTGTGGTCACGGAAGATGATGGCTATGTTCCCAGGATGCTCTTTTACTTACCAGAAGTGGTGAGGAAAAGTCCAAGGCTGAACATGATAGAACATATTGGGAAAGGGATATGTATTTAAAATTGATAGTGACCATAAAAAATAACTTACCATGGCAAAATGGTGGTTGTCTGTAATCTGTAATTTTGTGAAAGAACTATGGCTAATAACTAGCTGAAAAACCTTAGTCTAAGCTCAGGAAGAAATAAAAAGAATAGAAAGAGTGAAACTGGGGAAAACCCAATCCAGAACAACAGCTTTGCAACGAAGCTAAAACGTTTACCGAAAGTCAGATTTGAAGATACTTCCCTTCCATGAACCAGGCATCTGGAAAAGGAACTCAACTATCCTGCGTGAAACATCCAAACTCTTTAGTTTGCAAGTCAGGGCCCTTTGTAAGATGGCTCAGACCCTGTTTCCTAGTTGCTCCTTCTGTAGCCACTGAGACTCCAATGAGCTGACATACCCGGCTGCTCAGTGTCAGTCAGGGCCACTTAGTGTCAGGCGCATGCCCAGGCCTTCCTGCCCCTGAGCCGGTCAGGCTCTTGAATTCCTCCTTGCTTAGAATACCCACTTTGAAAATGCACACATTCCTCATATTTGATCAAATGATCATTTTCTCCGTACGTTTTCCTCTGATTCCCTCAGCTGGAAGTACTCCTGCCTTCTAAAGGCTAATCTCATTGCTATACATCTCAGATTGTTACTTAGCACATTCTGTTTTATCTGTTGGTGCACCCTTTTTCTAGGCTGCAAACCCTTGAGAAAGAGTATATATTTTATTGTTCACAGGGCATACCAACCTTGCCAATTAATATTTAGAAAATAATTAATTAATAATTACATATCCTATATAATAAAAGGCTAATATGCAAATCGACCAAATGGCGGAATGACCAGTCTCTATGATGCACACTGACTATCAGGGGGCAGACGCTCAATGTAGGAGCTGCCTCCTGGTCATCAGTGCACTTCCACAGGGGAGCACCACTCAGGCAGAAGCCCTGAGCTGGGCTCACAGCTGGTGCTAAGGATGTCTGACTGCCGGCTTAGGCCCACTCCCATCAGTCAAACATCCCCCGAGGGCTCCTGAACTGCGAGAGGGTGCAGGCTGGGCTGAGGTACTACCCCCCTTCCCCCGAGTGCACTAATTTCATGCATGGGGCCTCTAGTGTAATTATAAATCATTATAATTATAAAAATGACAGATTAATTAATTGACATGAGCTATTTCTTAAGCAGCTTATTGGACCTTGGGGTCATTACTTTACAAATAAAAAGATACTGAGGACTGGTAAGAAATCACAATGGGGAAGAAATTGCCTAATAGTTTCATCCTGTTCATATAATATTATAGAGACTAGCTTTTTTTTTTTTTTTAACTCAACCCTATATGCTTTTTGTTTTAGAGTGAACTTGAAATGACTGTCTGTTCACTGGATTAAAATGGACAGATTGAAAAAATAAAGTTTTTGTTTGTTTTGTTTTGAAGAATTGGAAAATCAGATGTTCTCCCTCCAGGGAGCATTTTCAAGCCTTCGTCCTCTCCTTCCCCTTCAGGCACACTCTCCCAAACTCCAAGGGACTCCAAGAGACTTGTAACAGGAGAGCAATGGGCAGTGGCAGCTCGTCCCAGGCTAACCCTTTGAACCTGTCTCCAAGGCTCCCTTTTCTCTGATTTACCAGTGAGCCAAAGCTGCCCAGCCTAGGCTCTCTTGCTATTTCTTTTATGCCCTCCCTAGTTTCACTGTCCTAAGTGTGTTTTTGCTGCGGCTAATAAATTCTTGCTTGCTTTTCTACAAAAAAAAAAAAAAAAAAAAAAAAAAAAAAAAAAAAAAAGAAAAGAAAAAGAAAGAAAGCAAAGAAAAGAAAAAAAAGAATTGGGATTGGGAAACCATGGTCAATGGGGGTGATCTCCTCTCCTCTCACCTCTTACCACAGTAGGTGAGAATAGGTTGTGTATGGAATATGGGACCCTCCTATTTTGAGGTTTTCTTTGGAAACTATTCCATTTTGTCACATGTCACAGTTGTGAAAGTGCCTGTATATAATAGACACTTAATAAAAACATTTACTTTGTTGTTGAATAATCAAATACCTATGAAAGAATTTCCAAGTTATGATCATGCACTATGAAATGAAATGTTCGACTTTTGCAAACCATCAGCTGTGGAACAAGTAGAGCATAATTAGGAGGATAAATGATGCTTATTTCCAGTGCATACCAGGCAATTGTGCTTTTTGTATAGCTAGGATAGAAAAAGTTGACAACCAATTAGGAGATTTGATTTCCTTTAAAATCCAAATTCTATTGTAAATATTACTACTATAATATTAAAAACATTTTAATCAACTTTCAGAAGTAGTTGTCTTTAAATATAAAAAAATGAATCTAAATATCAACTTAAAAAAAACACAAAACATCGATGAGAGAGAAACATCATTGGTCGGCTGCCTCCTGAATGCCCCCTAGTGGAAATCGAGCCCATGGCTGGAGCTTGAGCTCTGACCAGGAATAGAACCTGTGACCTCTTGGTTCATGGGTTGTCCCTCAATCACTGAGCAACACCGGCCAGGCTCTATCACCATTTTATAAAACTTTCTAAGTTATTAGAGGAGATGAGACATTGGCCTAACTGTAAAAATCATATACAACCAACATGATTTAAGGTTGCTTTCAGTTAAATTCTAAATAAAAATATTCAGTATAAAAATAAACGTTAGTGTTTTTTCTAATATTTGAACAGAGGTTTAGTGAAGTCTTTAAATTGAAATGACCTCTTTAAACTACCAAAAAATTAAGTTGGAATTTGTCAGCACAGACCAGTTTTTCTAAGCCTTTATGATGCATTGCATATGAAATTTATTTTAATATCCTTAAATTGTTTTAATGAGGCTGAGTTATAGTGAAGGGAATTATCCAAGAAGCTGTAGCATTGCAAGTACAAAAATAATATAAAATGAAATAAATTCTAGATTCTCTCTGGATAATGATTCCACAGCATTTCCGTCTTGGTACAGTAGATGTCACCAAAGAGTTAAAGATGCCTAAGTAACAGATGCTCTTGGTACACAGGAAAGTGATTATTATTTGAACCCAGTTGTGAAAAGATGCTAGAGGGAGAACACATGCTTTATCATAGTGTGTGCTCCACGGATGCGTTTATCTATTAAATGCAATGTTCCCTCCTACTGGGCAGATTTAAAGCCCCTGAAAGGACAATGCATTTAATACCTTTTTATTATTCTAGCCTTTTCTTTTATACCTTGAAATTTTATTTATGATTTTATATGTGGTCTGTAGGCTCTAAGAATAAAAATACCTCGTTCATTAAACATTAACCAGCTAATTTCTATGAACCTCTGGGATTCTCAGGTGAAAGGTGTTAAATAAAATGCACGCCTAATTGCAAAATGTTTCAAATGATCATATTTTTCTTTTAAATAAGGGCAGAGGACTCTCCTTATACTATCAATAATGCCAGCATCATTATGTTTGGATATTACTGCCTAATAGTAATTAAGGGTTGTGAAAAGCTACCTCTCTCAGTAGGAGGCAGAGAAAGAGGATTAGGGCTCCCAGGGCTCCGAAACTGACCAAAAGCTGATTAATTCCAAACTTGTACTAATGGTTTGATTTCAGACAACAGCTACAAAGTACCTCGCCCCTTGGACTAAAGAAAGTAAGGGCAGGAGTGAGACCATCCCACCTTCCAAACTCAGCAACCACATTGCTTTGAGGAAATCAAACTCAGCAGCCACAGCCCCAGCCTTGAAGGGAAATTTGAGCTATCAATAAATTAGGGAGCCCTAGCCTGGAGGGTTCCCATGATGGGATTATTCACAAGACTTTGATCACAGTCAATATCGCACTAGTTCTAGGTCCTAAAATTCTGTGTCAAATGTATCAACTCTGGGATCCAGGCAAGTAACAAAAAATGTATGAATTGGTCCAGATTGCTTGCTACACCACAAGACATTCCAAATCAAACTTTTATCAACACCGTGCCCACTCAAACAGAAACTTGCAAGCCAGATTTAGCCCCCAAGATCTTAGCTTTTGACCTCTGTTCTAATGCTTGGTTTGGGTATTTATGGATAATATCCAGAGGCAAATCATTAACTTGGGCCTTTTAGACAGTAATGAAAGGATCTGTGTAGGCAGGGTGAGCTTGTATTCTAATGAAATTCCTACAGCAATTTTTACACATACTCATACAGGTAAAATTATAGAAGATATTACGTAGGACAAAATTATAAATGAGGTAGAGAAGCGTTCTGGTATTGGTTTTACTTTCTCCCTATTAAGCACCTAGAGATGATGTCTAATTAGAGCAGTCTGGTTCTGCCTGTATTGCCTTTTCTTCCTCCACCTGCACCAGGCCTCAGTTTCTTGCTCTAGAATCCAAAACATTCCAATTATTTTGGTTAAGAAATCCAGTTAAACATCGTGTACATACCATTTGGCAATGACCAACTATTTTATTGAACATAATTTCACAGCACATATGTAATTGATGAGTGCTGTTTTTGAAATAAGTTGCATAGCAGGGTTAGTTAGAAAAGTTTATATTTTCCCATCTTGAAATTATTGAATTCCAATAGAAGCCACTGCTTCTATTAACTTTCTAGCCACATACATTAGAACAACATGGGAACAAATATTATATTTAGAATTAGTAATATTTCCACTCAAAGTTTTTAACTTTTCCACAATCTTTTATATTCTCTACAGCTCTGCAGTTTTTCAACAGCCGCGTTCACAGGGTGTTCCCCCAAAATGTGTGTACAACTTACCAGCTAATAGCTCAATTTTGAAAATGAAATGTATTTTTAACAAACACAGCCTTTATAAGTATTTAAAGTGTGTGAATACATTTTTTGGGGACATCTTATATATGATATGTTGCTACAGAATCCTCATAAATAATATTTTCCTTATTGCCCAGTACCTTTCCATCAAGTTGATAAGCCAAAATTTAACTAATCATTACCTATTACTAAATATCTAGGTTTTTTTTGCTACCATAAATCTGCAATGAGTATAGATACATTTTCTTATAATACTTAGGAAAATTCCCTGGAGTGAGAGATTTACTGCATCAAGGATACTAACATTCTAACATTTATATAATTTTGGAACACATAGTATAAATGATTTCTAAAATGTCTATCAATTTATATAAATGTTTATCAATTATCTATGCTATTATCAGCATATTTTTATTTTGCAAATTTATTAGGTATAAAATGTTTTCAAAAATTTGTTTATTTTTATTAATTTGTTTACTAATTTTTTTCTTATATGTTTATTTTCAATTTTATCTTTCTCTGAAAACATTTTATTAGCTTTCCCCCTTTTTTAGTTATCATGTATTTATTATAAAGGAAAATAGTTAGTACATAGAAGAATCTGTTTATTTTTTCCTTTGTAGAATCTTTTCTCTCCTTCTTTTTATCACAATTGTAAATTGGGACCACTTCCCTTCAAGGTCTTTTGTTTAATTAGTTTACATAATTCTTTCTGACAGCCAAGCTGTGGGTAACGTTCCTATTTAGTTATTAATCTACTGGCTTTGTAGGGAAGGCATGTGATAAAAATTATCTTTACAATCTCATTAACTTTTAAACACTTGCTACAAATATACTATTATTTACTGTCTTAAGTAATTTCATTGGGAGTAACTAAAAATAAAAGCTTGCTAATAATTGGAACAATTGGAAGTACAGTAAATTTCAATACAGTGTGTTTCGCTCTGTGAATTTTAGGCTATTTTTTGCTTCAACTTAACATATTTCATATCTAAAACTAAATACTAAGGAACTAATTCTTCTGAAGTTTTTTTCCCCCCAATGACCTAACAAAACTGATCATTGCTTTATAGAACATACAATTTATTTTAACCAAACAAATTAATTTTCAATACTAGTCTTTGTTTTTAAAAATGTTAACATTGCTTTAATTTGCCCTTTTTTTCAAAAGACTGGTTGAAGCTATATGATTTTTTGTTTGGTTTGTGTAGACAAAACTGTCCTTAGAATATTACAGTTTATGGATCAAAGAGTGATATTCTTTCTTTCCTTATGTAAAAATTGAGAAGATAAGACGATATCATACATTTCATAAATATCTGCTATAGAACTCAGAATTCTACTCAGGAAACGTTTTATGCACAAAGGGATTTGTTGAATGTTGCCCACAACCCTCCCAACAATAATTATTAATCTCTTAGGCTTAGACTGCTTACTCAGATAGACTAGAATAGACGGCCTGTTTGCTTAGGTCTTCTTCACCTATTTCAGCTGTAATTTTCTTCTTGGTTTTCCTCTGTACCATCTAGTGATCCCCAAGTTTATATATGAGAGATCACAAGAATGTGCATAAGAGAGAGTTCTTGGAGCCCACTACAAGCCAGTACCACAGAAAGCAAGCCACATATTAATGGAAAGTCATGACAGAAATTATTGCATTTCTCATTAGGTCCTCTGCCTGCTACCTATTAGGACCCACTGCCTGTGTCACATTAGGCCCAACCTGATTTATTCAAAGCCCTAGACACCATGGGCTGGTGCTTATGGTCATGGTCATTAGAAGCCATCATTATTTGTTCCGCCTGCAAATGGGCCCTTTCCCTTTATTCCTCTCTGAGAAAGCACCCTAAGGGAATGATTGTTTGTGAGGGGGGGAAAAAAAAGGCCACATGATTGCTTTTTATCCTAATGAGTTTAATTTTAATTTTGGGCTTTGAAAAGAAAAAGCTAAAGAGAACGGAGACTTGCAATGATTAATTCTAATTGATCATATCAAGAACATTCCTTACCCGTAAATGACAGAATCTCAGTCAGAAGTTATCATACAGGTCCATTACTCAAGTCACACTAGTCTCAGGAAATCGCTATGAGACAGTAAAAGAGAGATCTAGCAAGCAGAACGAGGTATCAGTCTGTGGGACAGACTAGAAACAGGGAAACAGAATGAGATAAACAAATGGAGAAGTTTCAAACTTTGGGGAATCAATTTCAATGTTATTTAAGTGGGAAATCTTTGTAAAAATGCCTTTGTAAGGATCTTGTGAGATTTGTTTCTTTGGTTTTGCAGTAATATTGTTAGTGAAGCGAAAGTATTGAAAAAACAGGTGATTTACAGCTTAATAGAAATATTGAACCTGAAAATGTCATAGAGAAAAAGAGTCCAGGGTTAAGGGTGAAGTGACAGATGTTTCATGCTGGCAACTTGTTTGATTACAAAATTGCTTTTGTTTTGTTTTGTTTTGTTCTGTGAGACCTGCATTTGTCAAATTGCTGATTCTGGCAAAATAACATTATTCCAATATTCTCCTTCAAATACTGAAATAACTTCTATTCTTTTTTTTCCATCCATGAGGAAGTCCTCTTATAATATAGAATTCATATTAAAGTAGCATCCGTAATGTCTGCACGATTCTTGGTAGTCCTCTGATGAAATATTCTGGATATGTAGGAATTACATATCATTGCCTTTTAGGTTTTATTACACAGGAAATTCAGGGAGAAGCAAGAACATTTTGTTTCTTTAGCAGTTACATTTTTGGTCTCATGACTGTGACTAATAATATATTTTTAATTTAGAGCATGTTTTCCAGCTTTAGGAAATACGTAATTCGTTTTTGGCTCTTCTTTCCATTGCAGTGTTTTAGGATCATTGCTGATCTTTGCCTGTGACCCAACACTCTCTGTTTTTCAAAGCAATTGAGCAAAATAACATCTAGAAACATTCCCTATATTTAAAAGGATCTTGTTTTGCTTTGTTCAACAGCTTGTACATTAAAAATCTCTTCATTTCTCCTTGGTTTAATTATCCTTCTATTACTATCTATCCAGTAATCTAGGTTTCTATACTGTCAATTACTGTCATCTGTATGATGATCAGAAGAGAAAATGTCTGTAAAGGTAATTTATAAATAGTGAGCAATATATAGATTGTATGATTATTATCACTATTACTTAGATTTATAATTACTCTACTCTCCTTTTTTTCTATAAAAACATTGAAACTATATAAAACTGAAAAAAATAATTTAGTACTGAAAACAGTTTTTGGGATAAAATGAGAATTTTTAGGGGTGAAATAGGCAGGTTTAGGAATTTTAGAAATTAAGGGGCCCCATGGAAAACACACAGGGCTACAGAGCTGGGAAAGGTCACATTTCCATAAGACAAGGGAGACTGGGAGTATCCAAAAGGTCTATATATCCTATCTAATAAAGAGGGAATATGCTAATTGACCCTCACGCCATCGCAAAAGATGGCAGTGCCCACAGCCAAGGAGAGAATATGCTAATTGACTGCCCCACCCTCAAAGGTAGCAGCACCCACAGCCAATAAGGAAGGAATATGCTAATTGACTGCCATGTCCTCAAAGATGGCTGCGCTCACAGCCACAGGATGGCGGCGTCCAGTGCCCTCAACCCCGCCAGGGTGGCAGGCATGTGGCAAGGCCAGGCTTGCCCTGGCTGCGCGCCTGCCTCCAGAGTCCCCCAGTCCCCTCAGCCCCCCAGCCATCCAGGGCCAGCCCGAGGTGCAGGCAAGCCTTGGATGGCAGCTGCCCAGCCGCCCAGGGCTGCCCGAGGCTCAGGTAACCAGGGCCGGCCAAGGCTTGAGCTGCCGGTAGGGGCAGCAGCAGAGGTGTGATTGGGTATCGCCTTCCCCTGATAGCCGGGTCACCTCCTGTCCCTGAGAGCTCCTGGACTGTGAGAGGGGGCAGGCTGGGCTGAGGGACCCCCCTCTCCAGTGCATGAATTTTCATGCACCGGGCCTCTAGTACACTAATAAAAGAGAAAGATGCAAATTGACCGTACCTTTGTGACACCAACTAGCCAATCAGGAGTGGGTATTCAAATTAACCCAACAAAAAATGGCGGGTTAATTTGCATACACAGGCGCCGAGCAGCCGGGGGCAGGATGCTTGTGTCATTGCCATGGCGATGACGCAGGCATTCCGCATCGCCCCAGCCTCTCCAGGCCGCTGGGCAGCATGGGAAGGCGGAAAGGTGGCTCCAGTGCAAAGGCAGAAAGGTGGCTCTGGCCTGAGCAAAAGCTGTGCTGGCAACCAGGGGAAGGAAGGCCCATTCTTGCAGGAATCTTCATGCATCGGGCCTCTAGTTTACAAAATAAAGAAGGAAGAAGAAAGCACAGAGGGAATAGGAGAACAATGAGGGAGGAGGGCCTCACATGTTCCATGTGATGTTTGATCTTTGAGCTCAGGAGTTGGTATAGTGACCAAATCAAAGGGAATATTGACCAATCAGAGGGGATATCAGGACACGGGGACTTGCAGCCTTTATAAACCGTGGAAGGAGGAACTGGGTGGGACTCTTTCTCCCTCCCTACGTGGGAGTCTGTACTTGTTCTTCAATAAATTTCCACCTTTGCTATATCATCTTCTGTCCATGGATTCATTTTTAGACTCCAACAGACAAAGAGCCCAGGAACCACCCTGCCCAGGGGAACACCGCATGCTCCAGTCCAAAAATCCTGTATCAGTATCTGGGCATGAAGTTCATCATAAATTCAACAGAGTCCTTCCCTTTCATGCTCATCCAGCAGGTATGACCACCAGTGAGACTGAGCTGTGGAGCATACAGGTAGGTATTGAGGAAACAAGGCAGCTGAGGAGTAGGTTCTTTGTCATCTTTCACATAGCAATTTAGACTGGTTGTTAAGAAAATAGGTGGAACATCAGACTTTCTTTGGGAAAGGGCCATTTTTAGCCTAGAGAAAGCCTATGCACATTACATCATTCCACTTCCCTTTGCTTTCTTCTTTTTAAAGAAAATCTATCAAAGGAATTCCAAGTAACCTAAATAGATTTAAACTTTCCTTTTAAATCTTTAAACCTTCTTGATAGCTCTGTTAACAATGATCTTTAAGAGGTTTCTAGTTTTAAATGAGAACCATTCAATGAGAAGGACACTTTAAAAATCAATTTTGGAAGATAGGGAAATATATCTCTTGTAGGAGAGGAGAAAGTTTTCCTTGATCCTTTTAGGGTCTCTGGCTGAGTTTTGAAAATAAACTGATGACTATAGATTAACAAGAGAAAAGCCTAAACATTTATTTAATATAATTCTCATGTGACATGGCTGCCTTCATGTGGAAACGAAAACCTGAAGAAATGGTTAAAACTGAGTATTTTTATTGAAGCAGGAATTTTACGGGAATATAGGCAGGCTTAGGGATTTTTTAGAATTGGGGTCCATGGAAAAACACAGGGCTACAGACTGGGAGAAGGTACATTTCCATAACACAAGGAAGCCAGGTGCAGTTACACCTGCTTAAGACAAGGGAGCAGCAACAGGTATATTTCCATAAGACAAGGGAACTGGAAGTAGCCAAGAAAGGTCTATATTTACAAAATAAAGAGAAGGAAGCCCAGAGGAATTGAAGGACTATGAGGGAGGAGGGCCTCAGGAATCACTATAGTAACCAATTTGAAGGGGAATATTGACCAATCAGAGGGGATATGAGGCACCAGGCTCTGCAACCTTTATAAGCCATAGGGAAAGAGAACTCAGGGGGACCCTTTCCTCCTCCCTACTTGGGAGTCCATTCTGTGGGACTCTTTCCCCCTCCCCACGTGGGAGTCTGTACTTGTTCTTCAATAAATCTCCACCTTTGCTATACCACTTTCTGTGCGTGGATTCATTCTTCGATTCCGGTGGACAAAGGATCCGGGTTCCTGTCCAAAAATTCGGTATCATTATGTTAGGTTTGATAAAGAGTGGACAGTTTATAGAAATACGATAGGTGAAAGAATATGAGGTAAGTGTACTAAGTTGGAAAAAAATTAGCACAACCTGTTCAGATCCTTCTTGGTATTACTTTGTCTTCTGAGATAAGGGTGCTCGTTTTCTCTGGCTGTAGGGAGGGTCCCTCTCAAAAGAGGGTTTTGTAACCTGTTCCTGAAGGGTAGTCACAGAGGTGTGTGGTGATGGCGGCGACAGCGGCGGTGGCGGCGGCGGTAGGTCAGATTGGCCTTCCTGTTTCTCGAACTGTTTTATTAAACTCCTTCAGCTTAAAATGTTCAATATTGCAAGCTGCCACGCTTGGGGGCAGTGTGTCCCAAGTCCCATCACTCTATTACAGTGGTCGGCAAACTCATTAGTCAACAGAACCAAATATCAATAGTACAATGATTGAAATTTCTTTTGAGAGCCGAAAACTGACTTCTGCGCATGGGCCACGAAGTTTCAATCGCGCGCCCGCACGTGGTATTTTGTGGAAGAGCCACACTTAAGAGCCAAAGAGCCGCATGTGGCTCGCGAGCCACAGCTTGCCGACCACTGCTCTATTAGAACAAAGAATTCAAGACCAAAAATGTACTGCCCTACTCAGTCTTGAAGACTATTAAACCCATTCCTGTCTATTTTACTTCTATTTGGGGAGATTTATTAATTCTCTGCTGGCTACTTGTAAAGGGAGAGGCAGGGAAGCCTGGGAGAAATATGCAGCAAGCGTTGGGCCTCCAGAGCCTTAGTTTTAGTAGTGTTTATAGAGATGGATATTAGCAGTGTGAAACAGAGGACTGTGGAAAGTGTATGTAATAATGTCTTTAATTGAATATAACTGGAAGCTAATTTATATCATACTAGAGGCCCGGTGCACAAAATTCGTGCACGGAGGGGGGTTGTCCCTCAGCCCAGCCTGTACCCTCTCCAATCTGGGACCCCTTGAGGGATGTCCAATCCCGGTGGGATAGGGCCTAAACGGGCAGTCGGACATCCCTCTCACAATCCAGGACTGCTGGCTCCCAACTGCTTGCCTGCCTGCCTTCCTGATTGCCCCTAACTGCTTCTGCTTGCCAGCCTGATAACCCCCTAACCACTCCGCTGCCATCCTGTTTGCCCCCAACTTCCCTTCTCTGCTGGCCTGGTCACCCCTAACTGCCCTCTCCTGCAGGGTTGATCACCTCCAACTGCCCTCCCTTGCAAGCCTGGTCCCTCTCAACTGCCCTCCCTTGTAGGCTGGGTACCTCCCAACTGCCCTCTCCTGCTGGCCATCTTGTGGTGGCCATATTGTGTCCACATTGGGGCAGGATCTTTGACCACATGGGGGCAGCTATATTGTGTGTTGCAGTGATGATCAATCTGCATATTACTCTTTTATTAGATAGGATAGAGGCCTGGTACAGGGGTGGGGGCCAGCTGGTTTGCCCTGAAGGGTGTCCCTGATCAGGGTGGGGTTCCCTTGGGGCGTGGGGCGGCCTGAGCAAGGGGCCTGTGGTGGTTTGCAGGCTGGCCACGCCCCCTGGCAACCCAAGCAGAGGCCCTGGTGTCTGGAATTGATTCTCCTTCTACAATTGAAACTTTGTAGCCTGGAGCGGAGCCAAGCCTGGGGCACCCTCCGCGGCCGGCAGCCATTTGTGTTGGGGTTATAATTGAAACTTTGTAGCCTTAAGCGGGTGAGCCCGGCCAGGGTGTGCGGAAAGCTTTGCTTCCCCTGTTTCCGGGGACAACCCTGGCCTGCTCTCTCAAGCTCCATTCTGCCGCCATTTCTGTTTGAATTTGTTTACCTTCCATAATTGAAACTTTGTAGCTTGAGTGGAGGCTTAGGCCTGGCAAGGGCAGGCAGAAAGCTTGGCTTCCTCTGTTACCTAGGAAACCTTGCTCTCTGTGGCTGTAGCCATCTTGGTTGGGTTAATTTGCATACTCGCTCTGATTGGATGGTGGGCATGGCTTGTGGGCATGGCTTGTGGGTGTGTCGGAGGTATGGTCAATTTGCATATTTGTCTATTATTAGGTAGGATACAGTAGACAACTGTTGTTACAACAGCTATCTATGTGGGATCCATTTGGATCTAAATTGTCAAATAATCAAAACTTGATTTTGGTTTCTTTCTTTTCTATCAATATTTTGCATATTTACTTTTTTCTGTTCCATTTCTACTCTGAACTTTTACTTGAAAATTTAAATGATCAGAATGAATCATGCTAAAATTCTAATATAATTGCCAACACTTGCTTTTGCCATCCTCTCCTCCTCCTCCTCCTCCTCCTCCTCGTCCTCGTCCTCCTCCTCCTCCTCTATCTTTTGTCGAAGATCCTCCCCCCCACCCTCCTGCCCCCCATTTTATAACTTCAAAATGGGAAAATAGGAAACTGAAACTTTTACACATTTAAGTTAATTCAAGAATTTTAATAAAGTGATTGCTCTGGATATTCCTAGGACCATTTCATGGAATATGAAAATGCTCCTGCTGAGATTTTGTTTTCATTAAATCTTCCTGAAAGTTGCATTATTGAATGAAATTGTCTCATGGTATAATGAAGGTGAAGTAATATGGGCAGAATTACAGGCTGTGATTACAATTTTTAAATTAGATAAGGAAACAAATACCTCCTGCATTTGTAATAAATGTATGCCATACTTTCATGTTCCACTTATTTCCTCATTTACCCCAGTACCTCTAAAGAATCCTTCAAATTCTTGGTTTTCTTTTTTTCCTATTATAAAACATGTCTCATTTTTTGAAGAACCTTTTTGTAGGATCATTTCAAACCTATTTTCTCCAATGGGATAGTGAATACATTTGTGCTTTCTCTATTTAGTTTATCTCTTGTTTACAGCGTTATGGGAAATGAGATTATCACCATTTTCAGTCCTCTCTATATTATAGTTTCCTTGACAACCAGCAGAATTCTTTACTGACTTAGTAACGGTGAATTGAAAGGTTGAGCTGAACTAAAGTTTAGTGGAATACCAAGCAGTTTCTAGGGCATTCTTGAATTTTTTGATTAGGTATTAAAATAACTAAACTCTACATTTTAATATGGCTGTATAAAAAATTAATCTCACAAAAAAAAAACTGCTTTCTGGATTTTTTTGAATTACTCAAAGTTCCCTTTTACTTAATTTACATAATAACATTTTCTAAATGGGAGCAATCTCAGGAGGTTAAAAAAATCATACTTTTATAGGGAAGTGGAAGAGATGCCTTTTCTCCTCCACTTATTTATATGATATCTTTATATTCTTGGAAACAGAAAAAATCTTGAACCTCTGGGCTGAGGGTTGGTGTCTCTAAAGACTTCCCCACAGATACAACCCCTGATTTTGAGGAAGCGTGGTTATATAAACAGAATTATCATCTTATCCGATACATTATCATTGAATTATATCATAAATGTAGTGATTATAAATTCTGTAAAATTTATGATGCCTAGATCACTATTTTATGAGTAGTGTATACCTAGGTTATTACCATGTTTAAAATGTCCTATATTTTTTGTGTGTGTTTTTGAAATGGTAAAAATGAGATATTATAAAACCTTATTACTTAATATGAGATGAGCCCAACTAGCATAAAAATGACACACAGTCATTATATTTTTAGGGATAAAATAATAGCAGTAGTTTTCAAACTCTATAAGGGCAGAGAGCATGTCTGGTGTATTCACATTTGTTCTCAGAGGGTTTGGTATAGTGCCAGGAATATGAAAATGGTTGAGAAAATTTTTGTTGAATGAATACATTTTTATTCAAAACATCATGGTTACAGAAGACCGAAGAAATACCAAGCATGCTTCCTAAAGAAAGGGAGGGACCCTGTTTATTAACACTAGTGGACTCGGGGAATAACTTCCAAATCAGAGTGAAGAAACCTGAAGAGGGCTTCACTTTTTATAACCTTCTGGGGTCTTTGTCTTGCAGATATGGTTCAGCCTCCTTTCCTGGCTTTACAGGAAAGCCCCCAGGTGTTGGGGGTCCCCAGGCCATATCCGATGATCTGTCCTGGGGCCAGGGATAACGACCCTTCTCCCCCCTGCCCCCCCGCCCCAGGGCAGTGCATTGTTCACAGTTTTATGGCCTCACATGCCTTGCAAGACCAGTTTCCTCCTCATCATAACCAGACTTCTTTATGGTCTAGATAGGAGGTTTTCCCCTTATATGAATAAAATAGAGCCAACTACCATGCAAACACCTGTATGTTCCAGCAGAGAAAAAAAAAAAAAAAAAAAAAGGAAAGCCACCACAGAAAGGTGTTTAGAATACAAAGAATTCATGTCTAAAGGACTTAGTTAATTATTGTAAACTGGTCAAGTTTGTGTTACTTCAGAATTCAAAATATTAAAGGAATGAACACTTGCTTTAAAAATGACTGGTGTCTATGAAATAATTAAATTTGATATTTCAGTGGCCATCACAAGCTTTTCGCATATTATTTTCTTAGAAAATGTTGAACACAGTCACAAAAATATATGTACAGGTCTCAATAGTATTTTATTAGAAACATCAAGGCTGATGTTTTAGGTTTGTTTTTTCATAAGGTCTAATCAGCATTAATCTTTTCCTTTTAAGATATTGGTTTTTGAGTAAAGAATTTAGAAATTAATTAAAATGAACATGTGCTTGAACTACAAGAGCAACATTAGGACAATTTTATGGGAAAAAATATCACTAAATTTAGTTAAAGGACCTTGCTTTTCAGGACACTTTATACTGCCTTTTTAATAAATGGCCCATTGGGATTTAATTTCTACCCGCTTTGCTGTTCCATAACAAGCAGCCATTATGTCTCCAAGGCATGAAGCTAATGAAATAATGTCCATTTGGAGATGGTTATTACATGACCAGAGATATTTTTTCTTCTTTAAAGCTAATTAACATGAAAGACAACATGATCATTTTAAATGAAATGAGAATGCATGTCCACAATGAAGCATAGCAGACAATGGAAATTTTAGCTATCAAAGAAAAGTGGGACAAGTATAAACCACATATAATTTTCAGATTATTCTAACTTTGAGAAACGTTTCATTCAGCAACCTTAGTTTCCACAGCAAATATACAAAGTAGCTGAAAACTATCTTCAGCAAAAGATAAAGAAGAATAATTTATTTCTTTTTTCTTTCTCTTGTCCTCATTTCCCATTGTTACTTGATTAACATGAACTAAAAATTCTGGTACTTCCATTATTTCAGCCAACAAATGGATGTTGTCCTCTTACAACCATCTTACTGATGTTTTTATCTTTCTCACCATTTTTGTACCCAAAGCATGTGGAGACTAGTCAGATTCTTTCTACTTTCTGGTATAGCTGGAAATTAAGTCACCGAGTTTGCCTTTTTTGGTTCTTTTTAACAATTGGGGAATGCATTGCCAAACAGGTAGTGAACATACGGTGCAGATTTGAGTGGTAAGGGTCCATTTAAAAAGGACCTTCACTACAGACAATAATGTGGTGAAGGCCTAGGGGAGGCAGAGCAGGGTGGAGGAAAGCAAAGTTGGGGGAGTGTGGGGGGCAGGGAGACATCTGTCATAGAGTCAACAATAAAAATAAAAAGGACCTCCCTACAATGGTTTCACTCTAGGTAAGGAAATAGGGAGGTATAGCTGCTGATGGGTATTAGGAATAAACAAGCCAATGCACAAATGAGATCTAATACCTCTGCAAAGGAAAAGAACAACAAAATGAAAAGACAATCTATGGAATGGGAGAAAATATTTGCAAATATCTAAAACATAGAGAACTCACACAATTTAGTAGCAAAGAGAACCCCACCAAAAACAAAACAAAAAAAGACCCAAATAGTCCAATGAAGAAAGAAGCAGAGAAACCAAATAGATATTTTTCCAAAAAAAGACATAAAATGATTAACAAATACATAAAATGTGCTCAACATCACTGATGATCAGATACTGTAAATGCAAATCAAAATCACAGTGAGATATCACCTCACCTGTTAGAATGGCTGTTATAAAAAAGACAAGGGATAACAAAGCTGGTCGAGGATGTGGAGAAAAGTGAACCCTGGTGAACTCTTGGTGGAAATGTCAATTGGTGCAATCACTAGGGAAACAGTATGGAGGTTCCTCAAAAAATTAAAACTTAAATTACGATATGATACAGCAATTCCACTCTGGGTATATATTTGAAGGAAACATAATCACTATCTTGAAGAGATGACTGTACCCCCATGTCCATTGCAGCATTATTTACAATAATCAATACAGGGAAACAAAATGTGTGTGTGTGTGTGTGTGTGTGTGTGTGTGTGTGTGTGTGTGTGTAAATTGAGCTATTATTCTGCCATAAAAATGTTGGGAATTCTACCATTTGTGACAACATAGCTGAACCTTGAGGACATTATGCTAAGGGAAATAAGTCAGAGAGAGAAAGACAAATACTGTGTGGTAATAATTTTTTAATATATGGATATATCAAATCATTACCTTGTCCATGTTAAACTAATACAATGTGGTATGTCAATTATATCTCAGCGAAACTGGAAAAAAATGTAAATGCTGTAAATGTATCCCTTAATTATCTTACAACAAACACCTATGAAAGAAACCATTTATATTGTAAAATTCACAATGTAGAAAGACATATATCACTGTCAAAATACATTCATGAAGCTAAGGTTCTGGAACCACCTGAAATAGAGCTCTTGGAGCATTTAATCTCAATACATAGTACTTGAGACTGACAGATACAGTCTCCCTAAAGATTTTGTTTTCTCTAATATTCTTTCAATTATCCTGATTGTGCTTTGGATAATTAGGTGGTTTTACCATATTATGAGCTGTATTTCAAATTGTTGGCAAACACAAACACAAAAAACAGATTGTTATTACTATGGCACTAGTAAAAATGGGTTTTAGTACTTAGAGAAATGGGCTGTGACTTTTTGGACAAAAATGTCATTGGGGAGACATATCAGCAAAAGGGAAGAAAAACAATGCCTTGATCATTTCTCTAGACCAGTGGTTTTCAAACTTGGTTATACATTAGAACCACCCAGGAAGCTATGAAAAAATAATGATGCCTGGGTTATCATATCAATGATGGGTCTAGGCATTGGCATGTTTTAAGACTTCCTAGGTGATTCTAATGTACTAGAGGCCCAGTGCATGAATTTGTGCACTGGTGGGGTCTAGCTGGCCGCCCCTATCACAGCCAATAGGGTCGGGCCATTGGGGTGGAGGGGATGCGGGAGGTTGTCCAGCTGGCCTGCCCCCTGGTCAAACTTCTGGTTGAACTCCTGGTCGAGGGGGCAATTTGCATATTAGCTTTTTATTATATAGGATGGCCTTACTCATCAGCTGTCTAACTCATTCTTTAATATGCAGCTCACATGTTACCTATTCATGGAATTTCTTGATTCCTCCAAGCTCTTTCTCCCTCTGCCCATGTCCCTATTCAATTGTCTTACTTTTTTGTAAACCTTAGTATTCTTATCTGTGACTTCCATAAAACACTAAATTCCTTGAGATGAGCAACTTGTCCAGACCAATAATTTCTACAGCACCAATGTCTGCCTCAATTCCTTATCCTTGGGTACTCCCAAAGCCCCAAGTCTAATAGACAAAACATTATAAATAATTTTGATATATTGTGAAATATTCTATCTCAATGATAATGCAATATGCCATGGAAATACAGCTATTTTTGTTCATCTGTAAATTTAATTTATTCATGACATTTCTTCTCCTTCTCTGCAATTAGCATGAATAATTCAGCAGAAGCTATGTTTTGTCTAGCTGTGAATAAGAAGTTCACAAGCAGTTCGCTCAATTTTCCAGGCTATTGGAGTGGAATAAAAGTAGATAATCCAAATAAAATCACTTATATTTGTATTTGGAATACATTTTGGCATTTCCTTTGGATAAGTATGGCCAATGTCTAGGAATTCCCAATATTGCCTACAAAAGATTGAAGCCACATCTGTAGCATCTGAATCTCCAGAAGCCAAAAACTGCCTTCCTGTTTAGTTCCTCCACATACTGCTCATATAGCTTGATTTTCTGAGGACTCCTCTTAGGGTAAGAGGAAGCTATTTATTGAAATAAAAAGGAACAAAACAGGGTTGCATTTGTGGTGTGCTGCTTGTTTTAATCTAGGATTCTTTCCCCTTAAATGTAAATTAAGAATGCTATTTCTTTCCATATGTAAAGCGTATTCTGACTATGACAACAAAAGAGCTAATGGAACAAATTACGTTTGTGGTTTCCTTACACAGTCTTAAAGGCAAGCCAAAAAAATAAGGGCAATTTATAAAAATAATATTTTTGACCCATAAATATTTAACAATTTATAGAGAAACTTTTTTTTTTCTAGAAATATTTTTAGTGCTCCCACCAATTGGACAATTGAGCTTTATTTAACACTAGAGGCCCGGTGCATGAAATTCGTGCATGGGGGGAGTTGTCCCTCAGCCCAGCCTGCACCCTCTCCAATCTGGGAGCCCTTGAGGAATTTCTGACTGCCGGTTTAGGCCTGATCCCACCGCACCGGGATCGGGCCTAAACGGGCAGTTGGACATCCCTCTCACAATCCAGGACTGCTGGGGATCGGGGCTAAACAGGCAGTCGGACATCCCTCTCACAATCCAGGACTGCTGGGGATCGCGCCTAAACAGGCAGTCGGACATCCCTCTCACAATACAGGACGGCTGGCTCCCAACTGCTCACCTGCCTGCCTTTCTGATTGCCCCTAACCGCTCCTGCCTGTCAGCCTGATCACCCCCTAACCACTCCCCTGCCAGCCTGTTTGCCCCTAACTGCCCTCCCCTGCAGGCCTGGTCACCCCTAACTGTCCTCCCCTGCAGGCCTGGGTCCCCCCAACTGCCCTTCCCTGCATGCCCGGTCGCCCCCAACTTCCCTCCTCTGCTGGCCTGGTCACCCCTAACTGCCCTCCCCTGCAGGCTTGATCACTCCCAACTGCCCTCCCCTGCAGGCCTGGTCCCTCCCAACTTCCCTCCCCTGTTGGCCATCTTGTGGTGCCCATCTTGTGTCCACATGGGGGCAGGATCTTTGACCACATGCGGGCAGCCATCTTGTGTGTTGGAGTGATGGTCAATCTGCATATTACTCTTTTATTAGATAGGATAGAGGCCTGGTGCATGGGTGGGGGGCGGCTGGTTTGCTCTGAAGGGTGTCCCAGATCAGGGTGGGGGTTCCCTTGGGGTGTGGAGTGGCCTGGGCAAGGGGCCTGTGGTGGTTTGCAGGCTGGCCACATCCCCCAGCAACTCAAGCTGAGGCCCTGGTATCTGGGATTTTATTTATCTTCTACAATTGAAACTTTGTAGCCTGGAGCAAAGCCAAGCCTCCTGCATGCTCCATGATGGCAGCCATTTCTTTTGGAATTTATCTGTCTTCTATAATTGAAACTTTGTAGCCTTAAGCAGAGGCTTGGGCCGGCCAGGGTGTGCGGAAAGCTTGGCTTCCTCCATTGCCGGGGAAACCCAAGCCTCCTTCCTGCTCTCCGTGGCTGCAGCCATCTTGGTTGGGGTTAATTTGCATAATCACTCCTGATTGGCTGGTGGGCATGGCTGGTGGGTGTAGCAGTGATGGTTAATTTGCATATTACTCTTTTACTAGATAGGATAAGTACTTTTAGTTTGCAAAAACACTGGAATTTTACAGGATCCACATTAGAATTAGTCATGATATTTTTCATTAGGCGCATCAAAATATGCTGATGGATGTGTAAATGTGATGCTTTTATTTACTATATTCTGCTGTTTTTATATGATAGTAACATGCTACCTAATATTGATAAAGTTTACTAAGCAGTAATTAAAATATCCCCATTAAATCTTTGAATTTTATTGTGTATACATCAGTTGCCTCTTCAACCTTCACTCTATCCCTCTCCCATTGGATATAGCCATGGGGATCTGAGTAGGCAGAGCCAAATAACAACATCATATTCGTTTCCTTTGTGATTGGTTCTTCCAAGTTTGAGACTTAAAAGAAGGTACTGGTGGGAGGTAGGTCATATTAAAAGTGATGCAATAGGTGTGAATAATATTGCCAGAGAGAATGTGTATAAATAAGAAGAGAAAGGGGTCAAGGAGTCAAGAAAGAAGGCTGAGAAGAAAGAAGCAGGCTGACAGTGGTTGGGTAATCAGCATAAGGTTTTATAAAGCAAGGAAGACATTTTTAAAAAAAGGGATTTAACTATAGAGAAATACTCAAGTTAGAAGGGGATTATACACACACACACACACACACACATACAGGGTAATATATATAAAGGATTAAATATAGACATTTTTAGAGAAGTTAGATGACAGAAGCTAAATATATTAAGAAGACAATAGTGTGGCCAAGGTTTGGGAGGGATGAGTTCAAGGAGGAGGGGTCAATGGGGGAAAAACAACAACAAAAAACAAAGCGGACATCTGTAATACTTTCAACAATAAAGATAAATTTTAAAAAAGAATAAAAAAGTAATCATAAAAAAGGAAGTAAATTAAAAGTGATCAAATAGAGAACAGTAATTTATGATTGTTCTTTTAAGACCTTCAAGTGTGAGCAGATGAAGACTGCAAAAACTCCAACTTGCCTACTTAATATTAACTCTGACCTTATTGAGTAACAGAATTCTTATATACATACTTCTAAATATAGTTTTATTGATTTCAGAGAGTGAGAGAAAGAGAGACAGAAACATCAGTGATGAGAGAGAATCATTGATCGCCCACTAGGGATTGAGCCAGCAACCTGGGCATGTGCCCTGCCCAGGAATAGAACCTGGTTCATAGGTCGATGTTCAACCATTGAGCCACACTGGCATGGCGAGAATTCTTATATTTTTGGTCATAGCAATATGCCCTGTTTAAAACTACATTTCCCAGCCTCCCTTCACTTGGCGGCTAATGCGCTATGATTGCGTCAGTGGGTGGGGCTTCCAGGACAGCTCTTTAGAGGGTTGTCTCAGCTGGTAACCACCTTTTTCCCCTTGCTTCCTCTTTCTGCCTTCCTGAAATGGGGATGGCATGGTGAAAGTCAGAGCAACCATCTTGGGACCTTGAAGAGGACAGGAGGATCTCAGGTACTTCAGCACTAATGTTCTTGAACTTCTGATTCAAAGTACTCAACTGGTAACTTCTGTTAGGTGAGAAAAATATGTATTTTAAGTCAGTGTGATTGGAACTCTGTTTTTAGCAGCTGAATGCAAGTGTAGACTGACAGTGTGATAGCTAGGTGACATTAGGTTAAACGAAATATATATATTCAAAGCAATGGCTTAAGCCTTCTTGAGTTATTCTTTTTAAAATTGTTTACTATTCTTCCCTAAGTAGAGAACAGTGATAAATCAGAAAATCAGGAGCTTTACTTAACAGGCTGCACCTGGAATCTGCATTCACACATGGATCTGATTTAAATCGTTTTGAGCTGATGCTCTAATATGTGAAACTCCTGGGGACCTTAGGACGGGGTGGCTAAGAAACATATGGGCAGGTGCTCCTCATTACTGGCCATCAGGGAAAGGCAAATTAGAACCACTATGAGATACCATTGCACACTCACTACAAGGGCTAAATTTAAAAAGTCTCACAAAGCTATGTGTTGGAGAAGATGGGAGCAGCTGGACATCTTGTGAGATATATGATTCAAACACTTGGGGAAAAAAGTTTGGCTGATTCTTATAAACTACACTTGCTATACACTTGCTATATGACCCAGCAATCCTACTTTTATGTCTTTACCCAAGAGACATTAAAGCCTATGTTTACACACACAGACATGTTCGTAGCAGCTTTATTTATAACCTCAACAGGAAATAATGCAAACATCCAACAACAGGTGAAACATCCTACAATGAAATTCCATCCCTAGCCAATGGCCAAGCACAGAGGAGGTGCCGATTCGGGCCCATTCCTAAAACACCCAGGACTCCTCAGTGGGAGACTGCCTGGAGGACACCCCCTAGGCCTGCTCAGAGCTTTCCTGGAATTGTGTTTTGCAGCGTGAGAATCTCTTTTTACCTCTTCTCCTGCCTTCCTCCTTCCTTTCACAGGGTCAGAGCTGCATTGCTCTGCAGGTTCTCCACACCTTCTTGCCCTTTATCCTTCACATCATTTCCCCTATACCTCTTTCATGGCTAATCCTGTCTTGCCAATTGCTTCCCAGAGTAGCCGAAATAGCAAAATGGTTGCCTGGGGCTGAGGGTGGTGAGGGCATGAAGGAATTTTGGGGGGTAATAAGAAAGTGTTCCTTGCCTTCAACAGTGTGGTGGTTACGTGGATATATTCATTTGTCTAAACTTACTGAAATGTACCCTTAAAGTGAATATATTTTACTCCTCAATAAAATTGAATGAAGATAAACATAATCTCAAATGGCGCCATGACTTACTTGTCAGGTCAGGTAACATGCTTTGTAGAGACTGCAAAGCAAAGGGGAGGAATAAAGAATGTGCATAGCACTGGCAAAAAACACATTCTTCACTTATTGAGGCGTTGCATTGATAAAGCTTTAGTGATTCTAAATCTCCTCTTAAGGATAAGCCTACACCAGCAGTTTTCAACCTGTGTGCAGTGAGCCGCAAGAATTTTTAAACCATGTAATACCTGGCCTTGGCTGGTGTGGCTCAGTTGGTTGGAGCATCCCATGCACCGGAACGTCATGGGTTCAAACATACCTGGATTGCGGGTTTGGATTCCCGGTGGGAGTGCATATGGGAGACAACAGATGGATGTATCTCTTTCACATAGGTGCTGTTTTTTTTTTCTCTCTCTCCCCTTTCATCCCTCTCTAAAAATCAATAAAAAACAAACACAAAAACCACATGCAATACCTGACTAGTGAGGGGCACCGATTTTTAAAAAAAGGAAAATGTATGTATCTCTTTGAGGTTTACTTCTGTAAAAGATTTAAGGACAGATATTGCATATGGATTTGACCAATTTAAATTACACTTGATCTTAGCCAAAAGGCCGCGAAGCGATTACCAGTTTAAATTAGAGTGAATTTTTCCTTTATCTCTAATTCCACTCCCTAACCCCTACACCTGCCCCCATATTCCTTTTCCTGGGAGAGGCACCTGTCGGTTGTTCTCATGTAATTGTACGACCTGGATAAATTACTTAACTTCCATAATCCCGTGGTTCCTTATCTGTGAAATGAAGAACAGTAATACCACTTCAGAAGATTGACGTAAGGATTAAGTGGGATAAAATTATCAATGTCTTTTAAAAAAACCACTGGCAAATAGGAAGCTTTCAATAAATGTTAGCTGCAGTCATTAGCTAACAGTATCTCCAAACAGCAGCTTAAAGCTGTAGTCAACATTTTAAATGCTGCAGCAAGAATCTTCCTCCTGACCCAGTGTTGCCTGTTAAAGTGGCATGGACAAGCCAGCACTTATCTAGTGAATAAAGAGGTATGTCAGGCTAACATATTCATGTTGGAGGCTACATTCTTAACATCAACCATCATTGCTGTGTAGATGCAGCAATTACTTGCTAAGTTCCTTTTTTAAAAAGTATAAAACTGATAAAAACTAAGAGCAGTATTTCATGAACCTTTATTCTTACTCCATAAAAGTGTCTAGTAGAAATCACCCCCCGCTCAGTGTGGATTATGTCATTAATATATATTTGTATTAGATGAAAGGTTTAATATTCATAAATTAGTAAATACGTATGCATTATTTCAATTTTATAAATTGGCTTTTATGGAGACAGCTCTATTTGGAAATCTAGTGACTAGCCTACAAAACAACAGGGGTGATGGTTGAAAATGGCCTTTTTCTATTCTTGTGTCATAAAGGCAGGGCTGTAATGAGGAAAGTCTTGACAGCATGTCATCTATTGGGGACAATGTGCACGTGGTAATCTTGTCATTCAGGCCCCCTGGAGAGCCAAGGGGAAGGCTGCTGTGCATCATGTTAACATGTGTTTGTGAAGAGATATCACCAAAGGTTATGCTCAACATCCATAAGGGTCTCAGTGGATCTTGAATTTTGTCTATTTCCTTAGACAGACATTGGCTGTTGGAATTATTAGTGCTCCCGGAGGGCCCACCCACATGCAGTCACCAGTGTCTACTTCCTGTCATGTGGACTGTTTTTGGAGGCTTATCTGTTCCCCAAACCAGGGGTTATGGGGCATGCAGCTGTCTCCTACAATTAAAAATGACTTATGTTTAGTTCTTTGTGGGGAAAATGGCTTGTTTTGCATCTCCAAATTTAAACTTACCTTCCATTTGGACTAATTCCTCCTGTTTATCTGATTAAAACCGTGAATCCAGGCTAGAGTGTATAGTGTCAGATTCTTTGATTCCTTTCCTTCTTATATTGTCCAAACTCACATGACTTCTAAACTGTTTGAGGTCATAATTATCCTAATTTAAATTTTTATAGTTTGAAGATATGAAGAAGAGAAATGTGAAAAATGCATATGTCAAAATCAATGAAATATAGCAAAAAGATCCACCTTCTAGAATTGCCAAAAGCATTATGAGTTTATGCACATAAAGCACTTTAGTGCCTTGCATGTGAAGTCACTGATGTATCTATGATATTGCTCACTCATTATTCAAAAAAATTAAATGTGTAAAATGTAGATAGCACATACACATTGTAAATACATATGTAATGACAAGAATGAGGTTAGTATGTAGTATATCAGGTGACAATAGGTGCAGGAAAAGCAAGGTAAGGGGATGAAGGGAGAAAGCCAGAATGTGGTCCTATTATATGAAAGGTCAATAGAAGGGCCTCTTTGGTAAGATGATATATGCACAGATATTTGGTACAGTAAGCCCTGTGGTTATCCAAGGGACCTGGTTCTTATTTTCTTTCTTTCTTTTTTTAAAATATATTTTATTGATTTTTTTACAGAGAGGAAGGGAGAGAGATAGAGAGTTAGAAACTTCAATGAGAGAGAAACATGGATCAGCTGCCTCCTGCACACCCCCTATTGGGATCGAGCTTGCAACTAAGGTACATGCCCTTGACTGGAATCGAACCTGGGACCTTTCAGTCTGCAGGCCGATGCTCTATCCACTGAGCCAAACCAGCTAGGGCTCTTATTTTATTTCTGAGAATTGATATATCCAAAGTATACTCATTTCTTGAGATAAATTGGGCAATTCCTCAGTGTCCAATTCAATAGAAAGGTTACCTCCTTGTTTCCAGAACAAGAAATAAGCCATTCAACCTTCCATAAACATCTGTAACACATGCTCTGACCCATATCCAAGAAGATTAATTTTCAAAAAAAACAACAACCCTTGGATAGCTGTACTGAACTTGGTAAGAAAGTTGGTTCTCTGATCACTGGCTTAGACCATTAGATATCACCCATAGATTTTTTGTTACCAAATGAAGGTTTGCTTATATGATTGATATAAACTATGTCTCTATGAAACCAAAATAATCATATGCACATGAAATATCTGGTCCCTTTCATGTCGTGTGTATTAATCTCATGGCCTCAGTATTTGCCTCATTCAAGCCAAGAAGCCAGAAAAATGATAAAACAATGAGACAGGCTATATTTATTATTAGTCGTAATAGTTTAATGGAAAATTCCTAGGAATCACTGATTTATTAAGTGGTTGATTCATGAATTCCTTAAATATTTATGAATTATGTGAAGGGCACCATGCTAAGGGTAGGGAATTTGAATTCTAGGATAAGCACTGTCAGTAATGAGCTGTGTGGTCTGTGAAAGCAGTCTCTCTCTGGGCCTCAGGGTTCATACCAGTTCAGCAGTATTTTTTAAGGGAACAGGTTCTTATTTTATTTCTGCGAAGTGATATATCCAAATCACTTGGATATGGATAGCTGCTGTGTGCCAGGCTCCATGTTGGTATTAGGGACACAGATATGAATAAGACAGCATTGTGAAAGCAGTGTATTTGCAAACAACTGAAGCATGCATGTTAAAAGTATACTCAAGTTTTCTGTTTAAAGGAAAAATGGAGTACTAGTGATTAATCTGCCAGGGGAAAATGGATTTAAAACAACTTCAGAGAAGAGATGTTTAATGGGGGTAAGGGGGCGAGATCAAACAAAGGACTTGTATGCATGCATATAAGCATAACCAATGGACACAGACAGCAGGGGGGTGAAGGCATGAGCGGGGGGGGGCAAAGGGGGGATAAGGACACATACTTTAATAAAGAAAAAAATAATACTTTAATAAAGAAAAAAAATTAATAAGAAAATAGGAGTCAGTTTTTAAATAGTGAAAGTAATTTTACATACCTCATTAAGGACAGCTTAAAATTTTATAATGTTAACATTATACATTTTGAACTTTTAGAGAACGAGATGGGGCTGGATGCTAATAATAGCAATAATTAACCATCAAAAGTGATATTCAGATGTTTTTAAAATGTCAAAAGCCTTGTAAATAAAAATCCTCATTATATAGATATCTTACAATTTTGTTTGAAATATTTTTGTGGGGCCTCATATATGCATCTCCAATTAGGAATTTCTCTGCTTAAAATATAGAACTCCATTTACCATAAAGTAGCCCAACACCAACTAAATCATTTGACCAATAGTCATAATAATAACTTAACTTTATTTTATGCTTCTATAGCTGTTAAAATATAAAAGTTTCGCATCATTATATAGAAGTTCACTTATATATGTCTTTCTCCCACTATGTGGATTTTTGTGAAATACAGAACAAGCATCAGCATTTTTACTGCAATGTTGACATATTGTTCATTCCTTTAATGGTTGCTGCTTTTGTTTGGGATAACTGCAGTATATATATTTTAAAACATAAATCTACCTAAACCATTCCCAGCCCCATGCCAAGTAATTGGTTGAAGCATTTGGACTCACAAAGACTTGAACAGAAGATTATCCAACATGTTCTCTTATGTTACAATAGACTATTCTCTTGGGATGAGACCTTGTTCAGTGCTAGGACTACTCAAGCAAATGGATTTTTTTGGTTGGCTGAACTCGAAGACACTTACATCAATGAAGAGCCATGCTTTATCCAGTGACTGTATCAAATAGCTATTGTTAGGATGTAAAGGTCTCAGTCAATCAGGACTCAAGAGTCTAAAAAAATTGGTTTTGCTTTAAGAGTTATTTAGAGCAGACTTGAGAATGTGGAGCCATTCTTGTTCAATAAGAAATGAAGTTGGCTATGGGTCTAAAGGGACTTTTACTTTAATGAAGTATGAAAGAAGGGATGGGAGTAGATTGCAGTATTATAGAATTTTAGTTTGGGAAGGGCCCTTAGGAAGAGCAGAGCAGCCCTGGCCTGTGTGGCTCAGTTGGTTGGGCATCATCCTATGCTGCCTGTTGGATTCCGAGTCAGGGCACATGCCTGGGTTGCTGGGTTGCAGGAGGCAGCCTATCACTGTTTCTCTCTCCCTCTCCCTTCCTCTCTCTAAAATAAATTTTTAAAAATCTTAAAAAAAAAAAAGAAATAACTAAGCAAATGCTCTCACTGTACAAATGAGAAAACTGAAGTACAGAAATGCTAAATGTCTCCCAAAGCCATGCTTTTTTATAAAGTTTTTTATGAAGGGCCAGAAAGTGCATTTTAGTGTAGGACTCAAATTCAGACTTTGACATTATCTCCAAATTAGCTTATATAAATACACACCAAGCTACAATAGTAACATTGATGTATAGTCACCCCATAAAATTAAATATGCCATAATTTCTATAACCCTACTCTCTTCACAATTTAAATAGCCCCTCCTCCCCCATTTTCAATATTCTGTAAATTTCCAGGCAAAAAGTCATTATTTTGGTCACGATCCACTTGGAAGTAAACTGAATGATGATGTCTAAAAACTATTAGTGTTGGAGGAAATACAAAAATAAAAAAAAATATGGAAAACGTAGCTGTGGGCAAACTGGAACCGAAAAGTCTTTGAGGCTATAAAAGATAAGTTTAAGGCGAATCAATGACATAGCAGAGTTGAAAGGAAAGCAAAGCTAACACAGTGATGCATTATCTATTAACATATGAGATCTCTGAGTAGTTCTTCATGGGTGCTTGACTGGAGTGGCAAGGGTGACTGTTTTCACAGATTCTCATCTGGAATAAGGTGGGGGCTAGTTAGGCATTGGGGCTATCAGATGCATAGTTATTGAACCCCGCCCCCCTGCTGCTACTGCTATGGCTCCTGAGGAAGGAGGTGGTTAGGGAGGATTGCAGAAAAACAATGATTCAAAACTCCCTTTCCTTGTTTTGAATTGAGAATATTTTTCTTAAGTGACATAACAGCTACTTGTTCACATACACAGCATGTTTATTACATATACCTAAAACTTGGCTTTATACAGTTTTAAATTTTGTTCTTTGGACTCTCCCCTGGTATTAAACTATTTTCAAAAGTGGAGTTTTGATTAGGGTAACTTTTTCCCCTTCTAAGTCATGATTTGGAGGTAGTAATTATTTTCATAATTCTATCCAAGGAATGTAAATTTAAATAGGCAACAGTGATAGTCATTGAATATGGAAATGTCAGGTAAAATAATTTCAATTTCAGTTACTGGCCTTTGCTGGTCTTGCTTTATTCTACTTATATCTGAACTAATGCTGATGAGTTTCCTTACTTCAAATGCCCCTCAACATATTTACCATTGCTTCTTGTTTAAAGAAACCTCATACGTTAAAGACAATTAAATTTACAAAACCAAATATTAGAAAATAATAACTTTTATCATGAAAAGATTTTTTTAGTTCACAAAAAAGGAATGATTCTAATATTCTATTTAAAGTGACCAACCCTAGGACATGAAACATCGAATGCTTGAAACATCTCAAGCACATTTTAAAGAACATTCTGATAAAGTGAGGCTCATGTATAATTCTCTAATTGTTGTCAAGACCTCTGTCTTCCCCCTATAGGGTGCTTGTGTTTTTTCACTTACTGTGGTTAAGCTTAATGAAGGTTAGATGTGAAATGTCTGAGGTGTGTCCTTTGCAGATGGCTTTCCATGATCACTGGGTTCCCTGGCTTGTTGCAGTTTGCAGTGACTGGACTCCTGCGCACCTCTCCCTTTAGCTGGTGCTCTGGAATTAGGAGGGAGAAAGGAAGGAAGCAGGTCCCCTTCTCTTTTGCTAAGCTCTCGACTCAGTCCCACCACATTGCACAGTTATATGTGGATTTACTTTCTGAAGAATAAAGGCTATTTCAGAAGGGAATT
Source organism: Cnephaeus nilssonii (assembly GCF_951640355.1). Lineage (NCBI taxonomy): Eukaryota > Metazoa > Chordata > Mammalia > Chiroptera > Vespertilionidae > Cnephaeus > Cnephaeus nilssonii. Next base: position 59,571,129 of record NC_137072.1, on the reverse strand, counting down.
ACAGCAAATCTTTCATGGTTGGGAGACTTGACATTCTCATATGACAGTTCTTCCTTCCTTCAGGGACAGAGTATTGATAGACTGTGGTTAGTGTTCTTCAGTAAGGTCCGGCAAAGTTGTGTGTGGCCATACCCAATTGATCGTTTATAGATAGTTTATACATTTTTTTTCAAGAAAAGAAAATACGTGTAATATTTGTGAATTTCCAGGAGAATCTTTCTAAAAGTTATATTTGATTGCTTTTTAGTATTTATGTTAGTGATTAGAATGAAAAACTGCCCTTAATGTTTCTAATGAGGCAGCAGGATGCCCCTAAAGACTCTTGATTTCTGATTGAACAGTCATTATGAAAAAAGGGTTAGAGCATCTCTCCCCTCCTTCAAAATATTCCACCCACCCTGCCCACAGAAATTGACTCCTAGTGTGCCCCCAAGGCCAAGTAAGATATGCCAATTAAGAGTTCCAGGATTTTATGTATATTCAAGTAATCCCATATTTGATAGCTGAAAACTGTTTAGTATCCCATTATATAGGGAATCAATGGGTATTATGAAGTTTAAGCAGGCCTGTCATTTATCCTTATAATGTATGTTCCATTGTTGTTATTGTATCTTAAAATTCTCTCTATCGTACATTTTATCTTGAATGCACAGGGAAAAGCACCTAAAGATCTTGATCTTCATGAAGAAAATAGAGTTCATGGCTTTCTTTTGGGGGGTAAGGTCTGTCATTAATCCCTTCCCCTTCTTCTGGTAAGAGCACATGCACCCTCACCCTTTGCTCTGAGTTATATTCCTTAGCCACCGTTGGTAGTTATTATAATAATGTCCATAGAGTATCCTGCCCACCCTGACCCCCTTTCAACCACCAACGTACTGAAAACACCATTACTCATAACACACAGGCTGACTAAGTGTAATACTCCATCCCCAAAACTAGAGTTGTTTATCAAAGGGCATGTGATCTAAGATAGGACAATTCAGTTTCTTCTCTGGGAGTTTCTGTGACCAAGAGGGAAGAGAGAAGTTCTCTTTCTCTGGGTCACTAAGCCAAGAAAAGGTAAACCCAGGGCAGATACTAGATCCAGGATTTGTATTCCCCATTCCACCTTACCTGTAGATGACATTATTAGCATTGTGGGCAGTGAACTGGACCCACTGAGAGAAGTAAAGACAAGAGTGTAGCATAAATTCCCAGTTCCAGACCTTTTTGGGGTTCACTTATGTGTTCTTTTATTCCTTTGAGTCTTTCAACTACTCCAATAGCTTTACCACTCTGACATAAATTTCTCTATCTATCAACTATCTCAGGGATGGGGAACTTTTTTTTTTTTCTGCCAAGGTCCATTTGGATATTTATGATATCATTCACTTAATCTAATTCACTTAATATAAATTTATGTTGCTATGAAACAAGCTCCTAGATTTATTGAATTTCAAGTCCCACCTGTGGTTGCCTTGGCAGGGCCAGACCAAATGATTTCGCGGGCCTTATGCAGCCTGTGGGTCGGACGTTTCCCACCCCTGATCTATCTACTTGCATAGGCTAGTTTAATTTGGGGTTCATTTAGATGGGGAGAACTTGACTAATATAATGTTTTCCCTTATGAACTCTTTCCTGCTTTCATAAATGGGCTCTTCCACTACTACGTATGCCCCTGAGCCTCCCAAACACCCCTCCTAAAAATGCACTTTGCCTCCTGTATTAGTCTGCTAGGGTTGCCATAACAAAATACTACACAGTGGGTGGCTTAAACAACAGAGATGTATTTTCTCACAGTTCTGGAGGCTGAAAGTCCAAGCAGATCAAGGTGTTGACAGGTTTGGTTTCTCCTGAGGCCTCTCTCCTTGCCTTATAAGGAGACCTTGCTGTGGCCTCACATGGCTTTTTGTCTGTGCACAGCAGTAATGTCTCTTCCTCTTATAAGAACACTAGTCATATAGGATTAGGGCCTCACCCTGATGACCCCTATTTGGTCTTCATTACCTTTGGCCCTGTTTGCAAATATCACATTGGGGGTTAGGGCTTCAATAGATGAATTTGGAGGACACAATTCAATCCATAACACTTCCCAATGCAGGAAAAGTCAATTATTTTAATCAGGAATAAAAGCCTTGTTTGTTGGATACCATCTACACAATGAAATGTCCTGACCTGAGTCCTGTGGCCAGTCTACTTTATGGAGCACTGTGTTCCCTTGGCCTTCACTGGGGATCACACTGCTGGTTTGATAAACCTTGGAGGGAGCAGGGCTGACAATGATTCTGTAGTTTCCTTTTTGATGTTTCTCTCAGTTCCCCAGTTTCTTTACCAGTTGGTCTATTCAAAACAGCACATTTCCCAAGGACAAATTTTATTCCCTCCCTCCACCAGTGAATATAAAGCCAAATTGATGGGGGGGGGGGGTGCTATTTCTTCCATTAAAAGGCATCTGCTCTGCCCTTGGGTGTGGATAAGACCCTTATTTGTGGAAGCTCATTTAATTCTACCTAGACCTGCCAGAATCATAGACTTATATCAGCTTTTAACCTGGGTTCTCTTTCTCTATTAAAGCTCTCTCAACATTATATATTCCAATTCCTCCCACATATTTACTACTAGCGGCCCGATGCATGAAAATTCGTGCAAGAGTAGGCCTTCCTTCCCTCAGCTGCCCTCGGGCTGCCCACAGGCAACCGGGACCCTGACTGGCTTCCCTCTGGCCCTGGCTTCATTAGGAAGGACATCTGGAATGATGTCCAGTCTAATTAGCATATTACCCTTTTATTATTATAGTAAACCAGTATATTGGCATAAACTAGCTTGCTGCATAGCTGTGGCTTTTCTCCAGCCACACTCAGCTCCTCAGGGGCAGGCACAGAATTGTCAGACAGTTGAACTTAACCAGGTATATGGTTGTAGCCATAACAGGCTGAAATGATAGATGAAATAAAAGAGAGGCATGGAAGTTGAGGTTCTGTGCAAGGGAGTAAATGTACTGATGGGTTGTGGAATCCAACTTGGGGGATGAGAGAAGTGAGGTTGGAAAGAGTGATGCTATAGTCAGAGAATGGGCGGTTAAAGAGTGTTCAAGCCAGAAAGAAAGTAGGGGCCATCAGAGAGGGGACTTTGGAAACTGAGATTTTGTGTTGTAGTTATTGACAATGAGAAGGTCTAGGGCCGTGGTTGGCAAACTGCGTGTTTGCCGACCACTGCCTAGACTCTGGGGCAGTGGTCGGCAAACTCATTAGTCAACAGAGCCAAATATCAACAGTACAATGATTGAAATTTCTTTTTAGAGCCAAATTTTTTAAACTTAAACTTTTCTAACGCCACTTCTTCAAAATAGACTCGCCCAGGCCGTGGTATTTTGTGGAAGAGCCACACTCAAGGGGCCAGAGCCGCATGTGGCTCGTGAGCTTCAGTTTGCCGACCATGGGTCTAGGGCATAGATCAGGAAACTTTTAAGTTAAGGGTCAGATAGTAAATATTTTGACTTTTGAAGGCTATAGGGTCTTGGTCTCAATTACTGTCTCTGCCATTTTAACACAGAAGCAGTCATAGCCAATGTATAAATACAGGAACATGGGCATATTCCACTTAAAACTATATAATCTGCCCTTAGTTTGCAAGCTGTACAAAAAAACAGGCAATGGGCTAGACTTAGCCATAGGCCATAGTTTGCCAACCCTCTTGTTTAGATTATAACCATGGATGTAAGTGGCATAAAGTGAAATGTAAGACATTGGTATAAAAAGAATTGAGAACTTGGAAAACTAGAAGTTTAGATGAATCATTGATAAAATGTGGATGTAAACTCATCATGACCAATAACAGGAACTGTGTAGGAATAAGCACTTGAAGGCAAGTGCTAAATTTTTCAATGAATATAGAAAGTGACCAGGTAAATGGCAGATGCCTCGGAAGGTGATTTAATGGTGACATATGTTTCAAGTAGTATTTTTTTTTTTTATAATGAGGAGAGGAACATTAATCTGGAAGCCATGATGGGGAGCCAGGAGCTTCCAACCCTACTTGCTCCTAGTTTTATGTGGGAAGAGGAAGAACATTATCCACTTTCTAGCCTGTAGGAAGGGTAGTATTCTCTGGGCATAGCATAGTGTCATTGGAAGCAAGGATGTTATAGGAACATTCAGGAAACCTGAGGATACAAGCTTTCCTGTAGATGCCATCCTAGAGGGCACAGTGACAGTGTAGCCGGGCTGGGGGGCTGAGTGAGCTAAGTTAGGGGCTATGCAGAAGGCTATATAAACCTGGAAAACCAGGAATGCTTGAGTCTAAGAAACAAGGTTGTGAATGTGATGAGGTTAGTCTGTATAAGTTCTTACAAGGAGAAATAATGGTGAGTATGAGTAATGGAATCGAATCCTAATCTTCTTCTAGATAATGATTTCTTTGGCAGTTACAGGGGTGAGATATTTTGAAATGTGTTGCAGTTATTGATAATGAAAAGAGTAGGGAAGGGAAAAGGTTGTTTTTCCAGGATGGTGAGACCCTTTTAGGGTCTTCTAGCTCCCTATGAGGAATCATGTATCCTTAACATTGTATTCCTAGGGTCTAGCACAATTATTGGAAAATCCATATTTGTGTAATAAAGACATATATAAACAACACAAATAAAAGACAGAATAAGAAATGTACTGATAAAGTAATTGGGGAGGGGGGAGTGAAAAATTAAGCATTCAGGGACAGATTCTAGAAGGTGATGCCTTTGCTGTGGGTCTTGCCAGGTGAAATGTTGACAGGTCACTGACAGTGGCTCTGATGCTGCTGATGTATGTGACTGTGAAGGTGTGTGTGTTTGCACAACCCTCTCACAAGGACTGCTTTCAGGCATTCTGATTACAGAAGATATGTTCAATGGTACAAAATGAAAAGATTTGGTCATTCTAAATTGATGTATGTTCTTTTCTTTTTACATTTCCTGAGAGATAAGGAGCTGGAAATTACTAGACAAGCAGCAATATATTAAAAAGTCCCAATCCTCTCCTCTGCTGTTTGCTTTTATGGGAAACAGGCCCACATGGAAAGGTATTCAGGGCGCAGCCAAAGAAGAAATTGGATGATTATTTCTATTATTTCGTCAAGGAAATAAATGACATTAAAAAAACTGCCTTAGCCTTATAGACAAGTTTGAGTAAAATATTGGTATTGTATGTAAAATGCCATGTTCACATGTACAAGTTAGCAGAGAGTCCGAGGGCCCTTCTAGATAAAGAATGATTTTCTCGTGCTGTCAGAGCAGAAGGAAAGTGATAACTCCATGCTTTCCATTTGAAGTCACTCCTTTGGTCTAGTTTTCAATAAAGTTATATGCTGCAACCTTTTGCAGCAAGGATTCAGGATCTGGAAAAGGGGCTGTGCACAAATGGATACACTAGACAAGAAATATAAATTTAGAAGGCTTGGGGGATCCAGGCAGATAACTTCCCTCTAGTGGAGAAACTCGCTGAAACCCTGGACCCATTAGCTTTTATTTACTAGAATACAGATTTGCCTTTTAGCAAAGCAAACAGGCATATCAAAGGTACTAGTAGAGTTTGGTAAACAGTAAAAGGATTATCAGGTTAGTGTCGTGGTCGGCAAACTGCTGCTCGCAAGCCACATGCGGCTCTTTGGCCCCTTGAGTGTGGCTCTTCCACAAAATACCATGGCCTGGGTGAGTCTATTTTGAAGAAGTGGCGTTAGAAGAAGTTTAAGTTTAAAAATTTGTCTCTCAAAAGAAATTTCAATTGTTGTTGTACTGTTGATATTTGGCTCTGTTGACTAATGAGTTTGCTGACCACTGGGTTAGGGGATTGCCCTCAGCCATTCGGCCAAAAGCAGGGCAATATTATGCTGATTTTCAGCCCTTGCTGAATATCAAAGTCCATTAGCCTTCCAGGGAACTTCTTGGATAATTATGCTAACTACTTGTTGGTCTCAGCCTCTGGCATTTCCCCCTTTTTGTTTTCTTAATAAATTTATAAAGGTGTATGTCATTTGCAGGGCTCAGATCCTTTTAAGACTTTTAAAAATTATTGTCAGATATTTAAGGAATTAGTCCACAGTAGGCTTCTTTCTGGGCCATTTGTTCTTTATGGGTCCCCTTCCTAATCACTGTCCCCTTGTGACATGACAGCAATGATGTTTGAGTTCTAGGTGGACAAATTGTGGGCAATGACAATGCAGGTCCGACCTTCTTTGGCTTTGTCCAAGGCAAACTGCATTGATGCACAGCTGATGACTGCTAGCATGGCAAGGCATCTCTACCATCCCCCATCTCTGGACTCTTTCTCCTCTGTCTTGTCAGCGTGTTGCTTGGGGCTACTGCTATCTGTGGTTGGAGTCGATAGTCTGTAGCCACAGGTACAGGGTGAGCAGTTCCTCTCTCAGATCCATTGTTGATGTTTCCACACGGGCTTGAAGGAGTTTTCTGGAAATACACAAGCATATCCTCGACCAAAGGTTAATAAAGAGATCCTTCCATAAACCAGACTCTGGATCTTTCCATTTAACCAGACCAGTGGTTGGCAAACTGTGGCTCGCGAGCCACATGTGGCTCTTTGGCCTCTTGAGTGTTCTAACGCCACTTCTTCAAAATAGACTCACCCAGGCTGAAAACCGACTTCTGCGCATGGGCCACAAAGTTTCAATCGCACTGCACGTGCATGCCCGCACATGGTATTTTGTGGAAGAGCCACACTCAAGGGGCCAAAGAGCCGCATGTGGCTCGCGAGCCGCGGTTTGCTGACCACTGAACCAGACCATTTTCCTTTGGTTTATTCTCACACCAGTGTAATTCCATGGGTGTCTTGCCATTAGCATTACAAGTGAAAAAATTTAAAGTAATTAAGGCTTGATGTAGTTTACTTAATATTTCTTCACTATTCCTCCTTTTTTGTTTTACAAGTTGGGATTTTAGAGGCCTTTGAGGCAGATGTAACATGCAAATTATTATTATTTTTTTTTAAGGTCTAATACATTAACCAGCAACAAATTTGGTTGCCTTTCAGAAATAACAATAGGAGAGAGGTATGCTGGCCAATACTACAATGCATATATATCAAGTAAAAGTAACTCTTTTTACTTATGGTGGCTCATTAATGGTGAGATTTAATGCTTGAATAATAACTTTTAGTTTACTTTGTAAATAGTAGTGGAAGAGATTTTAAAATTTCTCCTTTTCATTGAGCTTAAAATTTACTTTTAAACAGCATTTTTTTTGTGTGTGTGGCTAGTGCTCATTTGCATATTTATGCAAATTTTACTTTGGACTTTGTTAGACCCAAATGCTTATAAAATATTGGCTTCTCATATAACTGAGTTTATATGAGACCTTGATTATATTGCAAAAAGCTAATTTATTAAGTAACTAAAGTAGGCATCTTTACTGAAAAAGTGAAGTAAGTAAACTTATACATTTGACCTATGAAGTACAGATGCTACCCCATCCCCAGCCTATCTAAAGAGCAGGCTGTTTGAGGATTCTTGTTTTAAAATTCCGCTGCTGAATCATCTGGTTTTGCTTAAAAGGTATACAGAAACTTTTTCCTGCCAAGCTTAGAGGTTGAAACTTTTATAATATTTAAGATGTATGTATATAAATAGAACACAGTTATTAATTTTTATTTGATAAAGCTTTCCACATGATTTCAAATATATTAGATCGGCCTAATTTATTTCAAAAATATTTCTTTTAAGAAGAGAATAAATCCTTGAATCATTTCCAGGCTCTAGAAACATCCCAAAGCTATAGCTCGGTTAAAGTCTTGAAACTTAACTTGGAAAGACCATCAAATATACATAACCCAAAGATACTAATTAAATTTACACTGGTTTTTATATTAGAAATTTGGTTCAGAACATAGAATTAATTCTTCTTTTTTAATCATACCATATAAAATATTTTATTTTAGGTTGAAATTTTATTACACATAGTACACTTAAGGACTACAATATATTTTGAACTACTAATTTCCCCAGAGAAAACGCAAGAATTATTTTTCTTAAAAATGAATTTCTATATTTTATGCATTTTGTCATTACAACCATATAATTTCTCCCAATTTAGTTTGAACTTTTAACTCTTAGAAGCCTTAAATTTTAGATGGCAAGTTAAATACTTAACATTTCTTAGATTAGTAATATCTTCACATTTTTAAGGAAAAGTCAGGGGGAGGAGGGAGCAGGCCCATAGCTGCTTGAATGTAAAACTGCCACATTTTTCCTTAGAGATAACATTTAAGGTTACAGCTGCGGGAAATGCGACTGGCTCCCTCCTCTAACAGAGAGCACAGCCAGTCTCCCCTCCAGCGATTGGACCCCCACCATCAGTATACCTGTAATTATCACTGAAAAGCTCCATCACAAATTCTTCATTTTAGTTGTATCTATTTATTTATTTTTTAACAATTTTGAGACATTAAAGCCAATTATTATTATCCAAGGCATTTTCTTTGGCAAATTCTGTAACAGAGATAACTTACTGACTTTCAGTGGCTTTAATGTTAACCTTGGAATGTGGTCTATTATTATTCAAGAACTACCCTTTATTATGAAAACACTAATCTTGTTGCCTAAACCCAGCCTGTATATTTTCCTTGTGTCATTTTGCCATCTTTTAAAGAAAAACAGTCTTGGGTTTATTCTATAGTATCCTTAAAGAGATGGGGCTCAAGAGGCCACCCAAAATCAGGCGGGGCACACCTTCTCTTAAGCTAGCCTTTTTCTCTTCCTGGGTACAGAAATCCCAGATGCATCCCTTAAATTGTGAGAAATGTCTCATCTATCCAAATTTTAAATGATGGACTGGGAAATTAAAACATGGCAAAAATGAGACTTTTAATAGCACTCTTGAGAGTGAGCATCCATTTTACAGGATCACCAAAAGACTAGTAATTAATGGGCTGGAGCCTTTTTTAGATATTTAGTAATGGCCTGTCCATCTACTGTTTCTTTTCTATTAAATTAAATGAAAGGCATGTTTAATAGACTAACAATAAACAAATTAAACCAAACAACAAGGACAGATAAGACAACAATGAACAAACAAGCACCCATAACATATAGACAAGACTTAATAAATCAGAGTTCTTTTCATGGATCTTATCCTAATCTGCTCTCCATATCATTGACTGGAATCTAAAGTTATTTTAGCTAAATTCTGCCTGTCCCAAGGTGTCATGGTAATTTTCAGACAAAGCATAAGGAGTCTTTTAGTAAAATGACTGTTAGCCCCATTTTTTCCTAGCTGTTGAGCCTTTCCACCCTAGAGGTGGAGGATCCAGGGCCTTAGGTATTACAGACTGTTGATCCCCAATACAAATTAGGCATAATGCAGTTTGAACAAGAGCCCACCTAGTTAAAGATGATAAGGGCACTTGTTTTCCTTGAGCCTGATTTAAGAGAGTACCTTTTGACATTTTAATTTCTTTATCCTTGAGCATACAAACTAAAAATTTACAATGATGTTTTTGCCTTTTACTCGAATTCTTCCCCATTATAGCCTGGCTTTAAATAAAAGACGTTCCCGCCCACTTATGGCTCACAACTTCCGAAGCTGGTACGAGCTTTGTACGCAGTGATTTTCCCCACTTTTTCGGTGCTTCCACCTATCCGGTGAACTTTCTTTGTTTTTTGCTCTGGTGAATCTTCTTCTCCAAATGTCCCTTATTGGGGTGCCAGAAATGCTGCAACCTTTTTGCAGCAAGGATTCAGGATCTGGAAAATGGGCAGTGCACAAATGGATACACTAGACAAGAAATATAAATTTAGAAGGCATGGAGGAGCCAGGTGGATAACTTCCCTCTAGCGGAGAAGCTCTCTGAAACCCCGAACCCATTAGCTTTTATTTACTAGAATACACATTTTCCCTTTAGCAAAGCAAACAGACATATCAAAGGTAAAGTTTGGAAAAACAGTAAAAGGATTATCAGGTTAGGGGATTGCCTTCAGCCATTCGTCCAAAAGCAGGGCAATATTATGCTGATTTTCAGCCCTTGCTAAATATCAAGGTCCATTAGCCTTCCAGGGAACTTCTTGCATAATTATGCTAACTACTTGTTGGTCTTAGCCTCCGGCAGTTATAGCCATAGGCTATGTTTATAAAATTCCTAAGTTGGTACAAAATGACTTGAACCTTAAAGGTTCTTTCCCACACTTAGGTTTTTCTCTCAGCCACAGTCTATTATAACTTAACCTTGAAAGTGACATATCTCTGCCATACCCCATTGTCATACAAACCAAGCCTGGCACAATGTAAGAGTGGACCACACAAGAGTGTCAATACCAGGAGGTGGGGATCATTGAGGACCATCTTGGGGACTGATCACCACTACTAATAAATAATTAACTTAATGTTCTGTCATAAAAGAATCACACGTTCTAGAAAATACAGAAATGTATATATACTTAGAGAAAAACTTTCTAGCTTGCTACCCTGAGACCCTGAGACATCCCTGTTCCCATGTTGGTACATTGTTTTCATTATATAATTTTAATGTTTTGTCTAGAAATGGGATGACATTTCCTTTCTTTGTGTATAAATTACTCACCTGTACCAAGGCACACTTTGAACCTTGAGGCCCCACACCTGCATTGCCCGACCTCCTTAGAAAGGGCTTGACAGTGAGCTGACATCAGGTTGTTGCATGGGCAGGGACACTCTTAATCCCTTTCTCATCTAGTGTTTTTCATTTTGGCAGAAACCTTTGCCTGAGCAACAACTGCAGGCTGAAGTATTCTCATGGGTAGCTGTGGATTGAAGGGATTTGGGGGCAGTGACCAGGAGGAAGGGCGAGCCTGAAATTGGCTAAATGATCTGGAAAAGCTGAAATGACTCCACAACTAAGATGAAAGCTGGAACACAGGGCAGAATTAATCTAGTCCTTTCATCTGCAATGTCGCTTTTCTACAAGCTCTGAAAGAAGCACCTCTGGGTGGCAGCTAACAGCAAGAGGAGGCAGCTGCACAGAGCAGCTCTAATTCTCGCCCTCTGGTGTTAAGCTTTGGTGCTGCCCCTGTGTCCAGAGGCAAGGCTGGATAGAAGTGAAGCTGAAGTGCTGTGGATAATGCCATTTCCCATGGACATTTTATTTTGCTTTTAGCTTCTATTTCTTTTTTTTAAAAAATATATTTTATTGATTTTTTACAGAGAGGAAGGGAGAGGGATAGAGAGTTAGAAACATCAATGAGAGAGAAACATCTATCAGCTGCCTCCTGCACACCTCCTACTGGGGATGTGCCTGCAACCAAGGTACATGCCCTTGACCGGAATCGAACCTAGGACCTTTCAGTCCGAAGGCCGGCGCTCTATCCACTGAGCCAAACCGGTTAGGGCTTACTTTCTATTTCTTAAAAACATATGTTTCCTAATAAAAATAAAACTCCAATTTTTATAACAGATGCTAACACTAACCATTGACTTGGTGTTGAGTAATACAGCAAATCAATTGAGTATGATGCTATTATAAGTATTTTAAATGTTTTATCTTAATCCAACCCACATGGTAGGTGTGTCATTGTCTCACTTCTACAGATGAGGAAAGTGTGACACAGAGTGATAACTACCTTTCCCCCAGTCACCAACCTGGTAAGTGTCAGAGGCTGGCTCCCAAGGAGCACCCTTGACCATTGTGTGCTAATATTGCTTCCCAGTATCTCCCAGGCACTTTTCTAAGCAATATGCATATATTCTTTCATTTAATCTTGATACAACACAATGAGGTAAATATTATTTTCCACATGTTATAGATGGGGAAGCCAAGGCACAGAGTAGTTAGTTATTTTGGCCACTCTCCCATGGCTAATATAGAGCTGCTATTTAAACCAAGGTTCACCCAGGCTTTCTCTGCTGCTCATGTTCTCGTGTTCCCAGGGTAAAAGAACCGTAGGATTGTTTTATGGTAAGCAGCAGATACATAGAAGAGACTGCTCATTACTTCCATGGGAATTGAATAGAAAAGCACACACAGGTTTAAACAGTGCATGCCAACTCTATTTTAAGACCCTTGGTTTAATTATGATATGACTTCTTGATTTTATTAAGATATACCTTTAGTCATTTTGGGCCTCATATTTAGAAACATTGCTTATTTTCTCCATTAAATAACAGAGATCTGAAGCATGATTGTGAAGGAATAAAAGTTACTTCTGACATGATGTCTGAATTTATCAGCATAACTCAGTAAATAACGAAGTTATTGATGCAGAATTTTCCATTTCTATTCCTTGGTGGTAGATACCTTGGGAGAAATCCCAAAGCTTTCTTGTCACTCCCAGTATGGGTTGGCCTCTGTCCAATTAACTAGCCTTTTGGCTCATAGGAGCTGGAGTTGGGAAGTGAAAAGGTCTGATTCAGAGACCCTTTTCCACTCTCCCCTTTCTGAAGCTCCTTCTCTTCTGGTGTACTGAGGACAGAGACGTGAGATGGGAGAAGAGGGCCATCAAATGACTTTTGTTTAATTGGGGTTGGTCTTTTCCTCTCTGACCATGACAGTTTCCTTGGTGATGACCTCTGAGTGAATGACAGCTAAATACTGATTCTTTCTTGGGGTGCATTCTTTGGGAGACCCTGCAGGGAGCTCCCTGTTATTCTGTTCTCTGCCATCGAAGATCTGCTCTGCCTGTGCACTTCCATGCAGTGAATCCTAATTTCAACAATAAAGCAGTTGAACAGGTGTTTTAGTTTGGGGTTTGGGAGAGGTTTTACCACTTGATAGGCAGTGTCTAATCTATGCATGCATTTCTGGATCCATGACTGCTTATGAGAATTATATGTGTGCTGTCTTTGTCTTCACTTATTTCAAAGAATGTGGTGGCAGAGGCAGGCATAGTATTTGAAAAGTGAAAGAATTAAAATGGCTGTAACAAAGATAGGAAAACTGACAATATTTGGAAGGCAACATCTTAGGGACTAAATACCATTAGCATTTCTGATTGCATCTGCTTTGACAGTGTAAATACTCCCTATAGAGAAAGAGGAATTTCCTCTTGGGGTCATAGGGATGTCATCAGATTTGTGCTACCAAGAAGATGACACTCACATCTGACACCTGCATTGCCAGAAATGCCCTGGCCTTTTTACATTCCAGTCATGTAACTGTGCAAGGTTGTGGTGAAATCTCACAGAAAATCACTACCACCCCTAAAACAAATTGTGGGCCAATACTCATTTTAAGAAAGCTGTTAGAGAACGTATAATTATGCCATAATCTAGAGCTCAAAGCTTTCCACTTGCTTGTTTGGTTCCTAAGAAGGAATTGAAGTTCAGGTTTCTTTTGTAGAGTAGGAATTCATATTTAATTTTATTTTTTAAAAAGAGCCAATACACCTTATCTAGAAAAGAGCTATATCCATGCTGGCAAGGGAAAGACCAAGACCAAATACTCTTCCTCTCATTAGCTACTAGTACTAAGAACAAAAGATATTTTTGTATACTTAATTGTCTGTGACACTATCATGAAATGCAAACCCTCTAAGCCATTTTTACAATCTTCAATATGAACAACTTATTGTCAAGTGTAGTTAGAACTTGAGATCTCCCTCTGGGTCAGTAAAACTGTTAAATTTAGGGTCAGCTAGCTCTTCACCTACTAATCACATTTTCATTTGGAAGATAAAACTCATGTTGTACAACAGTCTTGCTTCATGCCAGGAAGCTTTCCCCCCCTTTCTCTCTCTGCTTCCTGTTTCAACTGGCAAAGTTCCCTATGTTCATACTTCAGAGGAATACCCTTTACACTCCGTATTATTTGTTTCCATCAGACATTCACTTCCAGTTTCTTTCCTGAGATTCATGAAATATTTTTCCAGCTGTTTTTAATAACAGCTTTCAAACTGGATGTAAGCTGCTATCCATGTGCACCTGCTCCTGACGAGGGAGTGATCCAGGGCTCATTGTGCAAACTGCGCCCGGCAGCCTCCTTCCTATTGCACAAACATGCCATTCGCTCCCAAGTGCTCTGTGTTCCTTTCTTTCTTTTTCATCCACATTTGGTGAGTATTGGATATTTATTTAGTAAAGCCATACACTCAAAATCTAATTTTCCACTTTTTGCCTGCATTTAAAAAATGTAAAAATAGGGCTGTATACAAACCACAAAGCCTATAAAAAGTGGAAAAACATTATTTTAGCTAAAGTTTCAAAACAAAAAGTGACTCTATATAAGCTCTGAAATCAGTGTACATACTCCAAATAATAAGACAAATATCTGGTTGTTGTTTTTCTATTTTGAAATTATCTGGAAGCTTACCCTGATTCTAAAAGGGGTAATTATTTAAATCTTAATAAGTGCTTTTCAAAGTACTTAAAAGTTCTGATCAGGAAACAATTCTTTAGGAATATTATATAATTTTTTAGTACAGGAATGTAGAACACATTTTTTCTAAATAAAATAATCTGGCATCTTAAAAAGTGAAAGCAGTCTTTATCAAATTTATTAGAGGTATATTAAACATACATTTTGGTTGGAAGTTGAGTAGTCAAATATTAAAATAAGCAGTTGGCCAAGATGGATATCATAAAGGATCATGTCAAATGCAAAATAAATCTGAAATGTTTTGCATATTTTAATTATTGGATTTTTGTTGTAATTTTAGTAATTGCACCTCATCTTGTGTAACAAACTTATATACAACTAGTCAGCAACTGCCCATTTCTCCCTCCTCCCAGCTCCTGGCAATTATCATTCTCCTTTCTGCTTTGATGAGTTTGACTGCTTTAAATACCTCATATAAGTGGAATCATGCAGTATTTGTCCTTCTGTGACTGCTTATTTCACCTAGGGTCACATTCATATTGTAGTATGACAGAATTTCCTTGATTTTTATTGCTTATTCCATTGTATGTACAGTATATACCACATATTGTTTACCCATTCATTTACAGATGTACATTGAGGTTGCTTCTACATCTTGGCTATTGTGAACAATGCTGCATGGACCTGGAATGCAGATGTAAATTATTTTCTTTTTCTTCTATTCTTCTGGGTAAATACCCAGAAATGAGATTGCTGCGTCAAAGATTAATACTATTTTTTATTTTTGGAAGAGCCTCCAGACTGTTTTTAAATGGCAGCTATACCATTTTATATTCCTACTAACAGGGCACAAAGTTCCAATTTCTCCACAAGGGATGATTTCTTACAACAATTTTGTTGTGTTGACTTTAAAGTGGTTCAGTGAACCCAGATACTGGTTGCGTAGCATTATTGGTAGGGGCCCGGACATCTACCCTAATGTGTGGATGCACTAAAAATCTCCAGGTAAAAGAGCATAATGGCTTGTTTGTTTGTTTGTTTGTTTGTTTGAACCAGAGTATTTTGGAGACCCATGGAGCTGTAATCTCTAGTCCAGGAATCACTGATACATAGTTCAAAAATGTTGTTGTGATTTGTTTATAGAATTTGTTCTGTATTATGGAACAGAAAAAGAGGAACTATGACTTTGATGTGATATCTTAAAGTGAAAAGACTTGTCAGACAACTCTGTCAATATTGTTACTAATAGAAAAAGGACATATTTTTTTCCTGATGAGGCTGTCAAGTGGGGCTTCCATCAAAACTAAGAAGTATTTCTTGAGCACAAAAGCAGCCCTGGGCATCACTGAAATCACTCTGGAGTGGTGTGACTGAGAAGTCAGTGGATTCTGAAAGAGCACTCACATGTTATTTCCTCCCTTTGAGAGCGAGTCACCTCCTAACAGAACAGTCCAATTAAATGAGCTCATGTTCTGGTGTTACTTACATCTGGGAATCACATTTGGGAAATAAGAACAGGGTCATCGCTAATGAACATCACCTACTGTACCTTATGCCATGTAAGATCTTTCTATCAGTGGCATTGGCATTTCAAACCCGGGCTATCACAGGACTGGTGACAGTTTGGAAACAGGATGCTAAAACTCAAGAGACTAAGTCAGCTGACGTGCACTGATAATTGCCACCTTTATATAGTCCTGGCCTGTGGATAAAAAAGATCACCCGAGGCAAAGTGGAATTACCTTGGACCTTCTGCCATCCTTGGAAGGAAGACACGAATACCTGGATATAGCATCTCTTTCATTGTGCAGGTTATTCTCAACCTGAAATTGGCCTCAAGGAAGAGCTACTTGAAATGAAGTTAATTCTGAAGCATGGGGGTGAGAATTTCTATCCGTGGCTGTAGTTTGGGACTGTAGACAAGGATAATAAGAAGGAACATGCAGGAGCTGAGGGCAGCTGCTTAGATTGAAGGCTCAGACTGAAGCCAGTTTTCAGTGGGGGTAAACCGGAAGGACCAAGAATGACCAAGGAATGTCAGATGAAGGGAAAATGAAAGAAAAATCACATTGGGAAATGTTTTTAACAGCCTTACCACAGTCTGTTAAAAGCACAGTTACCCATTACACATCTGAACAGTGATTATAGACTTCAAGTTTAAGATAACTCAGCGACGAGGGAGAAAATATAGAAATTCTGTAATGAGACCTGCTGATGTTGCTCATCTCAGTGCTGGCCTAATAAATGCTGGGTTCATCTATAGAGTCATTTTTCTTGTACTGTTGGGAAAATATAATTAAAAATAAGGTCTCCCAACCCAGAAAGCCTCTCCACAAAGAGTAGCATTGGGTAGCATTTTTGCTAGGGGCAGGGACATCCACCCTAACATGTGTCTGTGTTAAAATCTCCTGGTAAGAGAACACAATGGCTTTTTTATTTGTTTGTTTGCACCAGGGTATTTTGGCGACCTATGGAGCTGTAATTGCTCCTCCAAGAATCACTAATATGAAGGTAGTAAAGAAAACAATTTTACTATTGAATCAGCATAAGAATATAGAGCACATCACAGGTCATTTGCTAAGAGATCGAAAAGATAGAAAGAAATCTCACCCTTTTATAGAGTTAAACAGATACAGCTTCTTACATATATGTTCTGAAGAGAAACAATAGCCAATCCTCAGGTAAGAGGACTTGACAGCACCATTTATCACACATAGTTCATCCCAGATTTACCTGGTAATTGGGGTGACCATCTGCTGTTAACTAACGGGCTTTATCCAAGGAAAATGAATTCTTCCTATCTTTATGACAGGAGGTAGTTTTGCAACTTGGAGCAAGGCCACCCTCCCATAGGAACTGGAAGGTAGGGGTGCTATCTCCTTTGTTTATATTATTTAGTTTCCACCCTTAAGCTCTTTATTTATTATTCTTATTCTTATTATTAATCCTCACCCGAGGATATGTTGTTATTGATTTTCAGTGAGCCAAACTTGACCTCTCTTTTCTCATATTCCACATCTGATACACCAGCAATTCTTGTCTGCTGAACTTTTACAATGTATTCTACACCCTCCACTTCACACCACCTCCATCACAATCACACAAGTCCGAGGCAGCACCACCTCACATGTGGGCTATCCCAACGGGCCTCCTGAGAGTTCTTCTCGTTTCCACTCTTGTCCTTTGTTGTCTGTTCTCTGCACAGTAGCCATTTAAAAAGTGTTAAGCCATATAATTTCCCTAGCCTCAACTCTTCATTCATTCCCATAAGTTTTCAAATAAAATCTGAAGTTTCAGTTATTGTCTTGTTCTGACATGATCTGGCCCATCTCAGTCTGTGGCCTCAGCTCCTACCACTCTAGCCCTTGCTCTGTGGCCTCTAGTTACTCTTACATCCTTGATACTCCTCAACGATGCCAAGCAAGTTTCTTCCCAGGCTTTGCATTTGCAATTTCTTCTGCTTGGGGTGATTCATTCATCCCTCTCTTTCACACTTCAATTTCCTTCTCAAGGAGATTTCCCAGAACCACCCCTTCTTTAAAGTAGGCTTGTATCATACTATATGCTCTTATCCTATTTATTTTTCTTTATAGAATTTATTACCTGTATATATATATAACTTGTGTATGTGCCTGTGTATGTGTGTGTATGTCTATTTGCTTGTTGATTGTTTCATTCACTAGAATATTTGCTACTTAACATTTACCATTTACTTACCATTCTATTCCCAGTGTCCTTGGCATATCAGGATTCAATAAATGTTGTTAAGTAAATTAATTAAACCAGATCAAATGGTACTTGGGTTGTCAGACAGTAGATTTCTCTTTAATTCTGTGCTACTCAGAAGCTATTATTAGTGGAAAAAGAACATAACAGAATTTTTGTAATATTTGACAGTGTCAGCTAACTTCTATCAAACCATAGCCATAGTAAAATTTATTTTCTGTTCACTTCATAGTCTAATGAGGGTCTTTGGGGAAAACAGTAATTTAGCTGCCAAATTTGATGATGATACTCTATGTTCTTCAAAGTCTTAAAGTCATCTCTCCAGCAGGTGGGAGGGTTGTGGATATTTTAGGAGGCTCCACTGTAAATGGCATACATTATTTACACCAACATCCCATTGCTCAGAATTTAATCCTATGGCCCTACCTCACTGTAGGGGAGGCTGGAAAATAGAGTTTATCTGTGTTTCCAGGAGGAAATATAACTCTATTAACTCTGTCACAATAGACATATGGATGATCTTCTTTAATCCTTAAAAATCCCTGAGAGATAAGTGCTTTATCCCCATTTTGAGATTTAAAAAATCTGACCCTCAGATAGGTTGAGCTACACAACCAAGATCATAAAGCCGATGACTATGTTGCAAGGTCAGGGCTTCCCTCCAGATGTCCTATGAATTTCCATTTTGGGGACTGGAAATTCCAGACAGAGCATCAGTCATTTTCATGAGGCTGATTTGGATCATGATTTTATCTGTGCTTACACAGTTAAGAGTGCATATAGGTCTTGGACTTGAATATTTTTTAATATATTTATTAACATACTGTGATTTTTAAAAGAATTTAGTCCCACTCTAAGTGTCTTCTTTGATCTTACCAATCACAGTATTTTAGTACTTTTTACTAATAAAAATAATATATAACAGAACATTTTAATCTACTTTTCTATCAACTTGAATAAGATATGTAAAATCTTAGCTGATGGCCTGGAATACATAGCCTTATTGATTAATGCTTCTGATTTGTTTCATTTTTTGATCACTCCCACTTTATTAGAGGCATGCATTGTATTTGATTGTCTCTAGTTGCCAAACATTGATTCTTTGGGAAGAATGATATACCTGTGAATTGAGGATAATTAAGCAAAGTATCAATAAAATAATAGATTCAACTTAAATCAGTGAAAGTGTAAGATGTAGTGCAAAGCCAAGCTAGAGAATTCATAGAAACACCAGTAGGTGGCCTTGTTTACAGGGAATCTTGGTCACATTTAGGTACAGGTCCTCAGCTTGGTAGGTCCAGAAACTCTATGAATAGGCCTCTCAAAATCTCACGCACTAAATAAATTAGTGGGACATTGATTATTTAAAACATCTTAACCCTTTGCACTCGCTTGCTTTTTTCTCGATTCCTTTATTCTAATGCTAATCGTGTGGAGTCACACTCGACATCCGAGCGCAAAAGGTTAATTCTTTATCATAAAATATGTAATGTTCAGTGATGAGAGCACTTATTTCCCTTATCTAGGGCATACCTTCCTGTTTTGTTTTTTAGACATTGAAGTAATACAATTATAAACCTAATGATTTTATGGCAAATAAAAAATTCTGAAATGTTATTAGGTAGTTTCAAAGAAACATTTTGTCCAGGAACTATTAAGACCTGGCAAAATACTTCCACAACACAAAATTAAACAATCCTAACCGGTTTGGCTCAGTGGATAGAGCATCGGCCGACAGACTGAAGGGTCCTGGGTTCGATTCTGGTCAAGGGCCTGTATCTTGGTTGTGGGCTTGATTCCTAGTAGGGGGCATGCAGGAGGCAGCTGATAGATGTTTCTCTCTCATCAATCTTTTTATCTCTCCCTCTCTCTTTCCCTCTCTAAAAAATCAATAAAATTATTTAAAAATAAAACAAAACAATAACAACAATAAATATTCCCTAGGGAATGGAAAGCTCTTGTATACTAAATAAAATATTTTCATACAGAAAAGAGATTTGGATACATACATGACCAAATTTATGTTATCTCTTCAACATTTTCTAAGATTCATATATCCTACCCAGTCCCCTCTGTTAATATATTCTCTTTAGAGAAATAGCAAGCACTGATAAGACTAGAGTGTTCTGAAATCAAAATTGTTTTCAGGGGAGCAGTATTTTTAGTTAAAAGGACATAGAATTTGAAATTAGGCAAATCTAATTTAAACCCATTTAACAACCATTTATTTGATTAATAATTAAAAATAATTTTTTTTTTTACTCGGGTAAGAACACTTAACACGAAATCTACCCTCTTAAATTTTAAGTCTACAATACATTATTGTTGGCTATAGCTACCAAGGGCCATTTGGATATTTGTAACATTCACCGGCCATACAAAATTATCAACCTAAAAATTAACCTGCCATATTTGGTCAAACATTTAATTACTACAACCCTAACTCATTGGCAGGGCCAGACCAAATGATTTTGAGGGCTTTATATGGCCTGAGAGCCAGATGTTCCCCACCCATGATGTAGACTAAAATTTGTAAAATGGCTTTGCTATTTTCCAGCTGTGTGCTTAAGAAGGCCTCCCACCTCCTCTAAATTTCATTGTTCTTTTCCAGAAAATGATGAAAAAATATGTCTTCCATAGAGTGTACTTTTAAAGATATTACACAATGAATAGTGTTTTTTTAATCACTGATGATATTATTTATTAGATGTTGAGGAATTATTATATTAGGACATGCTGATGTATCTCAAAAGTATAAAGTTGATAAGTTCTTGACCCAAGGGCACGTCTTGTCCAAAAGAAAATTAAGAAAATCAGTAATGAATATACTTTGTAATAATGCTATCAGAAAAGCAGACTTTGAATGGTAAAGAAATAAAAGGAGTGTGCGATAAGAAATGGCACCCAATTTAGCCTTGGCCTTTTGAGGGAAAATGATGAAAACTTTTAAAAGAAAGATTTAAATTACTTCTTGACAAATAGTAGGTTGGATGGATAAGAGAGAAGGTTGTTACAGAAATAACACACCTGACATATAAAGACACAGACTGAAAAGAGCATAGATTGTTTGGGGGTTTTATATAATTAATACAAAATGTAGGACCAGTGAGATAAAGATTGAGAGAAGTAGGCAGGGTCCACATGACGAAGAATCTTTGTTAAGAGATTTCAGCTTTAAGCTGAAGGCCATGAGCTACCACTAAAGAGTTGAAACAAGAAAATTGTAAGAATTTTTTAAAAAATCACAATATCAGGATACAGGTGTGAGAATGCATTGGAGAAACAAATTATCACAGCAGTGTGAGCATTATAATGTAAGGGAGTAGTAGTTGAAGTGTTAACTGGGGGAAAATTTACATTACATTGAAGTAACTGAATAGATAGGACCTTATAAGTAATTGGATATGGTTAATGATGAATCAGAATCAAGAAAGATTATACATTTTCACTCGTGGATTTGAATAGATGTTGCTACTATTCCTCAATAGGAAACACAGAAAGAAAGGTAGATTTCAGAAGGAAGGTCATGATTTTTTCTGTAGACATATTGAATTTGAAGTGCTTATGGTACAGGCAAGTGGAAAAGCAGTGGGAATTATATGTGTAAGTATATTCACTATTTGTCGATGTGCACATGCACACATATAAACTTCTGAGGTTTCTGGGAGGGCACCAGGTAAGAAAGAAAAAGTCAGAATGAAGATTAGTTACAGCCTTGGTGTGTATACGGATGCTCAGGGTTATTTCATGTGCTAGAAGGGAAGAGAGTGAAAGAAGTCTGGAGAATACTGACATTTTAAGGTTGAGCAGAGAAAGAGAAATGAAGGAAGATGGACTGATGAGGGAAATTGGAGAATAATCAATATTCACTTGTTTGTGTATTCAATGAATATATATTGCACTATTTGCTCAGCTGGGTTGACCCCAATTCAGAGACTGAGGTGAAAATATGCATTCAGTAATCCACTTAGAAGTGAACCTAGGAGCAGAAACGAGGAATTAGTGGAGTAAAATAAGTGCATTATCAAGGTGACCATCATTGCCCGTAACTGATGCTTAATCCCGTAGGACTGTTTGAGGAACCTTATGAATATTCCTCAGAACTGAGTGCTCCAGGTATGAAAGAGATAAACATTCATCTATGGAACTCCACCTTCTATTGACCAAGGATAACCCACAGGTGTTAAACAGCTCACCCTTTAGAGTAGATTTACTGGAGAAACAACTCATACTGGAGCATTAGTAAGCTCTAGGGCAGGAATTGAGAACTATGTAGCACTAGCCAAGGTGAGTACTGGCAAATTAAACCTGCGTGGATTTGTTTTATTGAATGAATGGGTGGAATGAGAAATAGAACTTCAAAGAAGTGGTACAGCAAAGTGTTGGATAATAGTCCATTCCTTGCAGCACTCAAATCCTACCACTTGGGAGGGTTCATCCAATTCATCCAAGAGTTTTCTTCATGTTGGGGGCCAGCTGCATCTTGGTGCTTTAGTCCTGGGTCAGGAAGGTGTGTGATGCTTGCAAACATGAGGCATTGATAGGTTACATATGGGGGAAGCTGGCCGAATCCCCTACCTGGATTGAAGGAGGCCCTGCAAGGACATGAAGTGACACAGAGTTTTCTGATACAAGCACTACTATCTATGCTCAGTTCCATGGAATTCATCATAAGATTGCCTATACACTTGCCCCGCCTGGTGTGGCTCAGTGGTTGAGCGTTGACTTATGAACCAGGAGGTCACGGTTTGATTCCTGGTCAGGGCACATGCCTGGGTTGCAGGCTGGATTCCCAGTGTGGGGTGTGTAGGAGGCAGCTGATCAATGATTCTCATCATTGATGTTTCTATCTCTCCCTCTCCCATCCTACCTGAAATCAATAAAAATATATTTTAAAAAAGAATGCCTATACACTCATGAGTGAGAGAGACAAAAAATAAAATAAAAATAAAATAAATGCAGTAAGTGCTGTGATAAAGGAAAAGACACATTTAAAATGCATTTAAATTGTTTCGAGGAAAGGAGGAAGCTAGCCGGATGAAGAAAGATGGAAAAGTGTTTCATATTGGACTAAGAAATATAACTATTCAGCCTTGGAATAGAGAATTATTTTTCTTACGTGGCACCTCCTTCTCCTTCTTTGTGCTTTCCTCTCTGACACTTCTGGCAGCAGGCAAGCTTTTGTCACTCCCTTTGAATCAGCATTCCTATTATGAGTCTGGCAGAGGGCTCTCAAAAAGATTTGCTCGGAACTGGAAGCTGTAAAGCTGTTAAATAGTGTGAATAGCTCAGAACAGTTTGGCTTTCCTCCAAAATACTCTTCTACTAACAGAGAAGAAACAAAAACAAAGCAAGTAAAAAAACAAAAGGAAGTGTTCATCTTCATGATCACTGACATTTTCCTTTCATTCATATTCCCAATGGGGCAGTGTGCTAGAACATATAGACGTAACAAAATATACTGATATTAAATATAATATAAATATAAAGTACATTATATATTATGTATATTATATATATGTAATATAAGTCTATATAAATTATACATATATACAAAATTCTGCACTGCTTTTTTTTAAAGAGGGTTTAAAAATCAGCATGTTACAACTTAGCTATGTTCATCCCACCTTATGTCTTTAGGATTCTGGGCTAGTTAAATCACTATAGACAATATTTTAGTTAAAGTTGTTATATTACAATTTTGTTGTTAATCATTTAAAGGACAGCAGTAGCGGAAAGAATCTGGATTCATCTCACTTGGTGACCTTCACTAGCAAGCACATTGAATTATAACCCTCTGATTGTGATTATAGTGCTGTGCTAATTTGAAGTTCCACCTCGTGAATTAATGTAGCTTGTGGGATCTGTAGAAAATCATAAACCCGTGATTACAATTTTAATTATAGCATCCATTTTATAGATGTCAGCCATCTATCGCCAAGGACATTCTCTTTTGTGAAAAGTATCATGAAATTGGTCTCTTCCCTTTGACTTAATATTGCCTTCTTGAAATATAATGAATACCTATTGGTGACAGCATCCCTTTCCCAGTCTGCATTGGTGAGAATCATGAATTGTACTAAGAAGTACTTCGCTAAACACAGGCACTGGAGCAAATGTGCCATTTATAAAATGCCATCATGACATGTGGCATTTTTGAAACATTGAAAGACCTTAGTGTCTAACAAGCTATTGTAAAGGCATAGGGGCTGTGTTTTTTTTTAAAGAAAATATTAGAAGAAAAGTGAAAAAAAGTACAATATGCATAAATATATGCAGGTAAATATATTTCCAAGATTGTCACAAGTTTAAAATTCGAAGTGATATTACCACTGCCTATGGACCATCAACCCAAAATAATGACACTGATTGCAGAAAGGATAAGAGTAAGGAGGTCTAAGATTCTTCAAATTGGTGTTCCCATGGTTTTATGGTATTATGCTTTGATAAGAAATAATATAATTTAAAGAGTCTTTTTTGAAAATTGACCTTAGAGAAAGAGGAAGAGGGGGTGAGAGAAAGAGAGAGAAATGTCAATGTGAGAGAAATACATAGATTGTCCGCCTCCTGGCTGGGGTTTGAACCAGCAACCCAGGTATGTGCCCTGACCGGGAATTGAACCCGTGCCCTTCTGGTACAATGGACGACATTCCAATCAACTCAGCCACTCTGGCCAGGGCTAACTTATAGTGTTTTATAAATAAAAGCATGTGAATCATTTATTTCCTACTTATTTCTTTCTAAAAGATCCCTAATATGTCTCAGTTCTGACTATTTACAAAAATGTAGCATATTCAATCTATAATAATAAAAGCATAATATGCTAATTAGACCAGACAGTCAAATGACCTTCTGAACATCCTTCCGGACGTCCTTCCTGACGAACTTCCAGATGAAGCCAGAGCTGCAAAGGTCGAGCCCCTTGCCCGAATTTCGTGCATCGTGCCTCTAGTATTCTCATAAGAAAGAAGTCTTGATTTCAGGGATTTCAGAGGTATGAGGCAATTAATTTATAAACTTATGAAAAAAGATTGAAAGCTAGTATCTCCATGGTCAAGCTAGGAGATAAAAATGTTGTCCATTGTAACAGATCCTGTATGATCCCATCAATACAGACTTGTTTACCAATTAAAGTGCTCTGTCATAATGTTCTCAAGGTCATATCCATCTTTCATTTGATGGCACAGAGTAGCACATTAGCCAAGAGTTTCATAGTGCCATGTTTAACATTTCAGGCCTTAGAGCCAGACTATTTCTGTTTAAATCCCAGCTCTGCCACTTATTTGCTATATGACCTTGGCAATTTATCCAACTTCTTTGTGTCTCAGCTTTCTAATCCCCCAAAATAAGTGTAATAATGATACCTACCTCAAAGGTTTGCAGTGAATATTTAAAAACACATACTAAGCACTTAGAGTGGTATAAGTTCTCCAAATATTATCTATTATCAATATTACTAGAGGCCCCATGCATGACATTTGTGCACTGGGGGGGAGGGGCGGGGATCCCTCAGCCTGGCCTGCACCCTTTAGCAGTCTGGGAGTCCTCGAGGAATGTCCGACTGACAGCCTTAGGCCCTCTCCACTGTGGGAGCACACTGATCACCAGGGGGCAGCTCCTGCATTGAGTATCTGCCCCCTGTTGGTCAGTGTGTGTCATAGTGACCTGTCGTTATGCCGTTTGGTCAATTTGCATATTACCCTTTTATTATATAGGATTTTATTGTTATTACTAGAGGCCTGGTGCACAAAATTCGTGCACGGGGTGGAGGGTGTCTCTCAGCCCAGCCTGTAACCCCTACAATCTGGGACCCCTCAGGTGATGTCCGACTGCCAGTAGTCGGACATCCCTCTCACAATCTGGGACTGCCGGCTCCCAACTGCTCGCCTGCCTGCCAGCCTGATCACCCCCTAACCACTCCCCTGCCAGCCTGATCGACGCCTAACTGCTCCCCTGCCAGCTTGATTGCCCCCAACTGCCCTCCCTTGCTGGCCCGGTCGCTCCCAACTGCCAACCTGATCACCCTCTAACCACTCCCCTGCCAGCCTGATTGATACCTAGCTGCTCCCCTGCCAGCCTGATTGTCCCTAACTGCCCTCCCCTGCTGGCCTGGTCACCCCTAACTGCCCTCCCCTGCTGGCCTGGTCACCCACAACTGCCCTCCCCTGCTTGCCCGGTCGCCCCCAACTGCCCTCCCCTGCAGGCCTGGTCACCTCCAACTGCCCCCCCCCCTGCAGGCCTGGTCACCTCCAACTGCCCTCCCTTGCTGGCCTGGTCCCTCCCAACTGCCTTCTCCTGCTGGCCTGATTGCCCACAACTACCCTTTCTTGCTGGCCATCTTGTGGTGGCCATCTTTGACCACATGGGGGTGGCCATCTTGTGCAAGGGCGTGAGGGTCAATTTGCATATTACCTCTTTATTATATAGGATCATTAGGGTATGACTTGCAACAACTAGGTCTTCATCATAAGTACTTTAACTGATCTCTATCCTGCATCAATGTTAGTATACTAGTATACTGTTTGCACCACAGAGAAAAAAAAAATGGGTGAGAAGGGAAAAAGTGGCTGAGAACTGTCAGGCATGATAAAATGCTTATGCTGCACACAGCAATCATCCACTGAGTGTGTTTTCCTATGTCTCTATGTTAATTCAACTATTGACTGATGTGTCATCTATGTATTGATTTCATTATCTGAGTAATGAAATCAGCCTTATCAATGAGGCAGAAAACTGAGACTCCACAGACATGTTCACCGCTGTATTCACTGAGCCTAGACAGGCACATCGGTGGCTCTTAATAACTCCTTACACATGACTGGGGCCTTCTATTTTCAGGGAGGTATTTTTTTTAAAAAGCCCACATCCTTTTCCCCCAAATCTCCCTCTTCCTCAGCCTGCTTGAAGTCATAAATACGGAGTAATTATTCTCACACCTCACTTACCTCTCCCATTGCCCCACCTTAACTAGTGGGAGTTTAAGGCCTCAAGGAAGAAAATGAATATATTACCTAGTAAGGAAGCTGGCATTGGCACAGAAAACAAAATAATCAAAACTATAAATCACAAAAGGATATGCTTAGCACTGTAATGCCTAAAACTCAATTATTTAGTCAGCAGGAGCAGCAGTTTTTTATGGATAAAATCATGAACTTATTTTGGAAATGTTGATTTATGGGACCTGAGGGACTTAAAGTTCCCCTACCTTCTTATGCACTTGACATACGCACACACCCTGAAAAATACCAGGCCCATTTCTTCTACCTAATATTCTTGTGTTTGTTTAGGAACTTTCTAGATCACTCCTCAGAACAGTGCTAAGACTGGACCTCCTCTTGAATCCTCTTATCAGTCCTCTTGGCAAATTGAGTTTCCTTTACTCTGTGTTCCCTCTACTCTGATTGTTGAGGTACCACAGTGTTTACTTCATTATACTGTACTTTTCTATTCACACTTATCTTCCCCGGAAACTGTGTTTTGATAGTAGGGGCTGTTTTGGATCATCTGTGTATCCCCAGTGCCTGGCAACAGAACATAGACACATGGTAAATGTTTGAGGAATGAATCTATAGATGTAAAGAATTTTATTTATTATTTATTCATAATAATTAAGGGTTTGGCAATTAATGTCTTATCAACCAGAACCCCAAATTGAGAGTTATCTTTCTTCTTTATCTCTTATATCTAATAAATCAATACTTAATATATTTTTCAATTCCCTTTTGAGTACCAGAGCTTTTGTTCAGATGCCAATCGTCACATTTGCAGTATATAAACAATCACTTAACTGGTGTTGTAAACGCTGGTCTTCCCCCATCTACTCAATCTATGCATTTCTGACAGTTTAATTTTTCTAAAATACCTATGACTCTATTCATAAAAGTCTGTAATTACAAATCTATTTTTTCATAGGTGATACATAAATGCCAAGTAAATTCAAAATCTAACATGAATCTCTCAGACCCCATCCTTCCCTTCATAGGAAACCACAGTTATCAGTTTCTTTGGTATCTTTTCAGAAACTCTCTGTATACATCTGTATGCATGTGTGAGTACAGATTTGTATAGGAAGCCCCCATATTTTCTCCTTAAAGGTGTAGATTAGTCTATACACACAATTTTTGCTTTTAAAACTTAATATGTCTGGGAGATTATTCCTTGTCAGTATTGCTCAATCTGAATCATTCTTGTTTGTATGTTTTTTTATGAAGAGTCTTTGCCCCCTTTTCAATTTTTTACTGAGTGTGTATGTATATATGCAATAAAATTTATCATTTTGCAATTCAGTGGCAGTAAGTACATTGACAATGCTGACTTTCACTACTGTCCATTTCCAGAACGTTTTCATTATCCCAACATAAACTCTGACCCATTAAAAATAACTCCCAAATTTCTTCCTCCCTCAGTCCCTGGTAACCTCTGTTTTACTTTCTGTCTCTATGAATTTGCCCATTCTAGGACTCATGCAATATTTGTCCTTCTTTGTCTGGCTTATTTTACCTAGCATGTTTTAAAGATTAATTGTTATAGCATGTATCAGAGCTTCATTCCTTTCTATGACTGAATAATATTTCATTATATATATATACCACATTTTGTTTATTCATTCATCTGTTGATGCTCCCTTGGGTTGTTTCTACCTTTGGCTATCTAACCTAATAATAGGCAAACATGCAAATTGACCGCACCTTCGCTACGCCCACAGCCAATCAGAGCGAACAAGATGGTGGTTAATTTGCATATGCGGGCGCTGAGCAGCCTGGGTCCCGTAAACATCCTCCGGACCCAGGCCGATCAGAGCCTGTAGGCCCGCGCTTAGGTCCTGAGCGGCAGGGGCCCAGAACACCCCCTGGCCACTGGGAGCCTTGGCGGGCGGGAACATTCCCGCGTCGCCATAGCGACGCGGGAATGTTCCCACCCCCAAACACTTGCAGCAGTCTGGGGTCTGGGACCTAAGCCGCTCAGAGCCTGTAGGCCCGCGCTTAGGTCCTGAGCGGCAGGGGCCCCAGAACGCCCCCTGGCCAATGGGAGCCTTGGAGGGGCGGGAACATTCCCGCGTCGCCATAGCGACGCGGGAATGTTCCCGCCCCCAAACACTTGCAGAGGTCTGGGGTCTGGGGTCTGGGAAACATCCTTCAGACCCAAGCCTCTCAGATCCTGTAGGCCTGCACTTAGGTCCTGAGCGGCCTGGGTCCCATAAACATCCTCCGGACCCAGGCGGATCACTTAGGTCCTGAGTGGCGGGGGGGGCCCCAGAACGCCCCCTGGCCACTGGGAGCCTTGGCGGGCGGGAACATTCCCGTGTCGCCATAGCGACGCGGGAATGTTCCCGCCCCCAAACACTTGCAGAGGTCTGGGGTCTGGGAAACATCCTCCAGACCCAAGCCGCTCAGATCCTATAGGCCTACGCTTAGGTCCTGAGCGGCCTGGGTCCCATAAACATCCTCTGGACCCAGGCCGATCAGAGCCTGTAGGCCCGCACTTAGGTCCTGAGTGGCAGGGTCCCAGAATGCCCCCTGGCCACTTGGAGCCCAAGGGTGCAGGCGCCAAGGGGCTGGGTCCCGCAAACATCCTCAGGACCCAGGCCAGTCCGAGCCTGTAGGCCCCTTGCTTAGGTCCTGAGTGGCAGGGGTCCCAGAACACCCCCTGGCCACTTTGAGCCTATAGGTGCAGGAGCCAAGGGGCTGGGGGCGGGGCGGAAACATCCCCTGTCACCATAGTGCCCCCAGCCGCTTGGGAATGCTCCAACATCAAGAGGCAGTTTGGGTCCACACCCCCAGCCTGGCGCACATGATGGGGGGCTGGCTGCTGGCCTCTGGGGTGTGTGGAGACCCTTGGCGGCCACCGCTGCGTGCGGCCCAGGGGTCCCTGCATGTCCCCCAGCCTGGCGCCCATGGTCAGGGCTCATACAGGAGGCAACCAATCAAAGTGTCCCTCTCACATTGATGTTTCTCTCTGTCTCTCCCTCTTTCATCCACACTCTAAAAATCAATGGGAACATACCCTCAGGTGAGGATTAAAAAAAAAATGTATATCCTATGAAAGACACATCTTAAAAATGCCTAAAGAAAGTTGTCATTTTTTCTTGGTGAAGGGACTGAAGTCCGTGTTGATGAAAACACCTTGGTGGCTGTGGTGACTGATAGTGGCTGCAGCAGCGGGGTGATGGGGCTGCTGCCTTCCCCTGATCAGCCCGGTTGCCTCCCACAAAGGAGCGTGGGGCACGGGCCTAAGCCATCAGTAGGACATCCCCTGAGGGCACCCAGTATGTGAGAGGGGGCAGGTTGGGCTGAGGGACCCCCCAACCCCAGTGCACGAATATCGTGCACCGGGCCCCTAGTCCTATATAATAAAACATTAATATGCAAATAGACTGAATGGCGGAACGACTGGTCGCCATGATGTGCACTGACCACCAGGGGGCAGACGCTCAACATAGGAACTGCCCCCTGGTGGTCAGCACTCTCCCACAGGGGGAGCGCTGCTCTGCCAGAAGCTGGGCTCACAGCTGGCGAGAGCAGCGGCAGTGGCGGGAGCCTCTCCTACCTCCGCTGTAGGAGGGCAGTAAGGAGCGAGGGGTCCTGGACTGCGAGAAGGCACAGGCTAGGCTAAGGAACCCCCTCCCTCCCCTGGTGCATGAATTTTGTGCATCAGGCCTCTAGTTGTAAATAATGCTGCTATGAGCATTAGTATACATGTATTTATATATACCTAAATGGGAATTGCTGGATTATATGGTAATTCTATGTTTGACTTTTTGAGGAACTGAAAAACTATGTTCCATAGTGGCCACAAAATTTTACATTCCCTCCTTCAATGCACAAAAGTTCTATTTTCTCCACATCATCACCAACCCTTCTTATTTTCTTCCCTTCTTTTCATTTTTTTTTTTTTTTTTTTGTTATCCATTCAAATGCATGTGAATTGGAATTCTATTGTGGTTTTGGTTTGTATTTCCTTAATGATTAATAACATTGAACATCTTTTCATGTGCTTATTGGTTATTTGTATATAATTTATTATTTCAAAATTATAAAATATTTTATATATTTAAAATTGGTGTTTGATGAGTAAAGCTTACTAATAGAACAAATCTCAGAAAGCCCAACACCCAACCTAAGAAATAGAGCATTCTCCATATGGTTCCAGGTCCCTATCCTTAATTCTTATATCACAACTCCTGTGAACTCCCAGGCCCAGAAGTAGCTTCTTATCTTAAATTTGTTTCTTATTTTTATTTTTTTCTAGTTTTACTGCATATATGTATCCCTTAATACAATATAATGCTTTATTTTGCTTGTTTGTGAAGTTTATTATACTATATGTATTTTTCTGATATTTCTTTATTCACTCAACATGTTTCTGAGATTCATACATGTGGGTGGCTGTCTTTAGGAGTTATTTTATTTCTATACAGTATCTCATTAAGTAACTATCCTATCTAATAATAGACAAATATGCAAATTGACCATACCTCCGACACACCCACCATCCAATCAGAGCGAGTATGCAAATTAACCCAAACCAAGATGGCTACAGCCACAGAGAGCAAGGTTTCCTAGGTAACAGAGGAAGCCAAGCTTTCTGCCTGCCCTTGCCAGGCCTAAGCCTCCACTCAAGCTACAAAGTTTCAATTATAGAAGGTAAACAAATTCAAACAGAAATGGCAGCAGAATGGAGCTTGAGAGAGCAGGCCAGGGTTGCCGCTGGCAACAGGGGAAGCAAAGCTTTCCGCACACCCTGGCCGGGCTCACCCGCTTAAGGCAACAAAGTTTCAATTATAACCCCAACACAAATGGCTGCTGGCCTCGGAGGGAGCCCCAGGCTTGGCTCCGCTCCAGGCTACAAAGTTTCAATTGTAGAAGGAAAATAAATTCCAGATACCAGGGCCTCCGCTTGGGTTGCCAGGGGGCGTGGCCAGCCTGCAAACCACCACAGGCCCCTCACTCAGGCCGCCCCACACCCCAAGGGAACTCCCACCTGATCCGGGATGCCCTTCAGGGCAAACCAGCTGGCCCCTACTCCTGTACCAGGCCTCTATCCTATCTAATAAAAGAGTAATATGCAGATTGATCATCACTGCAACACACAATATAGCTGCCCCCATGTGGTCAAAGATCCTGCCCCCATGTGGACACAAGATGGCCACCACAGATGGCCAGCAGGAGAGGGCAGTTGGGAGGCACCCGGCCTGCAAGGGAGGGCAGTTGAGAAGGACCAGACCTGCAAGGGAGGGCAGTTGAGAGGGACCAGGCCTGCAAGGGAGGGCAGTTGAGAGGGACCAGGCCTGCAAGGGAGGGCAGTTAGAGGTGATCAACCCTGCAGGAGAGGGCAGTTAGGAGTGACCAGGCTGGCAGAGGATGGAAGTTGGGGGCAAACAGGCTGGCAGCGGAGTGGTTAGGGGGTGATCAGGCTGGCAGGCAGAAGCGGTTAGGGGCAATCAGGAAGGCAGGCAGGCAAGCAGTTGGGAGCCAGCAGTCCCACTGGGATCGGGCCTAAACGGGCAGTCGGACATCCCTCGAGGGGTCCCAGATTGGAGAGGGTACAGGCTGGGCTGAGGGACAACCCCCCTCCGTGTATGAATTTCATGCACCGGGCCTCTAGTCTATATATATATAAACCTAAGTGACCATTCAACTGGTAGCTATAATGCTTACTGACCATCAGGGGGCAGATGCTCAACACACAGGCATGAAAGCATGGAGCAGACTGATAAATCTCAGAGGGATGGGGGGAGGGGAGAGGAGGGGAAGAGAATAACCGAAGATCTTATATGCATACTAGAGGCCCATGCATGGATTTGTGCACCAGTGGGGTCCCTCAGCCTGGCCTGTGAGGATTGGGCTAAAACCAGCAGTCTGACATCCCCTGAGGAGTCCCGGATTGCGAGAGGGTGCAGGCCAGGCTGAGGGACCCTAGTACTACATAATCCCTCTACTCTTTTGTCAGTTGACATTTGGGTAATTTCTAGTTTTTTTGATATTACAAATCATGCAACTATGAATATTTCTATGCAAGTCTTCTGGCACACATGTATAAAATATAAAATATATCTAGAAGTGGAATTCTTGGGTCAAGAAGCATGTTTATCTTCAAATTTAGCAGATAATGCCAAAGTATTTTCCAAGTATTTGTACAAGATTATACCACTATCTCACAAGAGTTGTGTAATATTAAGACACAAATTATAAGAAACTCCACATATTTTGTATTAGCTATATTATTTGAAAAAATTTTAAGTCTTTTCTGTTGTTTTCATATCTGCTTGATTTCTATACATGCTCCAAAAATAAGTTTGAAGATAATGTGCAACTCCATAATTGTTGTGTAGAGGATTCCATATATGTCCAAATACACAAAGAGTGAGAGAATCTACAATGTACCAATATGACAACAGTTGGTTGATTTTTAAATGTTTGAAGCTAGATTATTAAGTGCATGATGACTTTAAATGGTTAGTTTTTCCTGATAAAGTGAAATTTCTGTTACAATGACTCTCAAACTCTGGCATCACTTTCAATCTTAAAGTCTATTTTCTCTTTGTCAGTTTTTAAATAATAATTCTGATGATGAGTTTTATGTGTTAACTTGACTGGGCTAAGGGAGTCCAGATCACTGGTAAAGCATTATTTTTGTCTGTGTCTGTGAGCATGTTTCTGGAAGAGATTAACATTTGATTCAGTAGACTGCCTGACAAGATCCACCCTCATCAAGGGAGGTGGGCATCATCTGACCCACTGGGGGCAAGAGGGAACAAAAGGTCAGAGGACAGGCCAATTCTTGCTCTTTCTTCTTGAGCCAGGATGTCCCTTTCCTGTTCCTCAGAGCTCCTGTATTATATCACTGGTTTTCCTGGTTCTCCAGCTCACAGATTGCAGGTTGTGAATTTCATGGCCTTCTATAATAAATCTCTTATATCTATCTTTCCATATATTGTTAGTTTTGCTTCTATGAAGAGCTCTGACTAATCCTATATAATAAAAGCCCAGCGACCAAATGGTGGAATGACCAGAATGACCAGTCGACCAGTCGCTATGACACGCATTGACCACCAGGGGGCAGCTGCTCAATGCAGGAGCTGCTCCTTGGCGGTCAGTGTGCTACCACAGTGGGAGCACCACTCAGCTAACCAGGATGAGCGGCTGCTCCCGCTGTAAACCCCAGGCCTATGGGCAAGAACCTGGGCTGATTGTAGCCTCCTCACCCAGGCTCCTCCTTCTCCTCCTCCTCGCTCCCTGTTGCCTCCTCTGGACACCCACAGGCCATGCAGCGCTGCCACCGGGCTCACAGAGCTGACCCCTGGAGGCTGGGAGGCAGGTTCATGGCCGCCATGGGCTTGAGGCCTACTCCGCCGACTCTCAGTGCTATCATCCCTGAGCCTGGCCCCGACCGGGTCCCCTGGAGAGGCGAGTGCTCCGGTTCCATGGAAGATGCCGGACCAGGGAGTAGCCACTCAGAGGGTGGGTCCACAGCCACATGGCTGACCAGGATGAGCAGTGTTCCCACACTGGGTGATCCCCACAGGCCATGCCTGCGCCCCACTGCACGAATCCTATGTACGGGGCCTGTAGTATAGTAATATAGTTATATCAACTTTATTGGGTTGATATATCTGTATAACAAAATCCCTGTGTTCTTACGTTGTAGGTGTTTCTCATAAATAAGACAGAGCTGCATTGATTTATTTGTGTTTGCTTACTTATTTAATTTATATCCGGTCTTGAGTCATTGCACTTATGTTTATTATAACTACTGGAACATAGATTTATTTTCTGCTGCTGTTGGAGAATCAGTTTTAAACTAATTGCTATTTCCCAGTAGCTAATGTAATTTTTGTTCTCTGAATTGTTTTAAGATTTTATCTTTACTTTTGGCATTCTGAGTGATTTTAATGTATCTAGATAAAAGTTTTTAAAACATTTATCCTGCTTAGGATAAATGTTTTAAAAACTTATAAATCTGATGATTTTGTTTTATAACTTATAAATCTGATGATTTTGTTTTATAACATTTCTGGAGATTTTAAAGCATTATTTCTTCCAGCAATGCTGCTTTTACATTGTGTCAAATATTTTCTTCTGAAACTCCAGTTAGAAGTTGATTGGACCTTCTACCACAATTCCTGTTTTATAATTTCTCATTATTTTCTAACTCTGTTTCTATGTGATTTATTACCTGCTATTCTTAGTTCTGATCCTTTTGTTTTTTTCTACAATATAGGTAGAAATATTTCTAAGCTTTCTACAAATAATGTCAAAACACCTAGGTTGAAATGTATCAAATTATATTCCTTCCAATGGTTTCAGCTTTCTTCTTTATTTCTTCTCACATAGTCAACACACTTAATTGTATTCATTATGAAAACAGCAGCAACGCCGAAACCGGTTTGGCTCAGTGGATAGAGCGTCGGCCTGCGGACTCAAGGGTCCCAGGTTCAATTCTGGTTAAGGGCATGTACCTTGGTTTCGGGCACATCCCCAGTAGGGAGTGTGCAAGAGGCAGCTAATCGATGTTTCTTTCTCATCGATGTTTCTAACTCTCTATCCCTCTCTCTTCCTCTCTGTAAAAAATCAATAAAATATATTTAAAAAATTATATATAAAAAAAAACACAGAAGCAATATCTGATATCTTTGTGGTTTTAGGTTTGTAGTGTGTTGTGTTTTTTTTTTTTTTCTGACTCATAAACATGGTGGCTTATTTCCTAATGTGTTCTGTGATTTTCTTTTTCAAATTGTGACCTCCTATTTGTTGCAATCCTATCTGTGTGGATTTTCTGGCATTGAGGAAGAGTTCTAAAGAGCAGTGGTTTCTCTTTCTACCAGTTGCCTAAGAGCTCTATCAAATAGGGTCTAATCCAATTGTGTCCTCACCTATTAAAATTGATGGAATTATTGGAACATCACTTTAATTGAAATTCAGCCAAATTCTTATGTTTTTTCTGCATGATAAAAATCCTCTTTTAGCTAAATTACCACAATGTTTTGGCAGAATAGATATGATTTAAGTTTTACATAGCTAGTCTTAGATGAGGTATGGTATCTTCTGAAAATTGTTAAAGAATGTTTTTGTAAGTGCCGATACACAGGTACTATTTTTTTCCATTCTTTATTTTTAGAAAAAAAATATAGTAAGTTTTTTCCCTCATAAATTTTTTATGATAAAACAACATGATTTTTAGATACTTTGAAGGCTACTCTTTAATTACTTTGCTATATATCTGTTTACCCAGTGATTTGTGATGTGCAAACTAAAAGTTTTGATATCTTCTAATACAGGTACCAGTCCTTCATATAAAAAGACTTACTTTATTATTTCGTTGGCTTGAAGAGAGCTGCAATCTAGTCTGTTGTAAAATGACTTCAGGTGATTAAGAATTTGAAAGACTTCAAGGGAAACTCTAGGTGACCTCCCTGCTAGCACAAAAGAAACAAAAGAAAGGGCACATGTGATAGCATCTTATAAAGAAAATGGGTTATAATGTCTCTAGTTTCTCTTATATTATGGCTGTGAGTAGTTAGGGGTAGATGAACTAGTCAATTGTTCATCACTGAACCACATGTACACAGCAGATTTGTCTCTGGATTTCAAAATTCAGGAATGTGACCACAGGTCAGCCTCCGGGGAAAACCTTAGCACAGGGGATGAGACCTGATCAATGACTGCCGGTAAGAGATGTGACCCAAGAAGAGACACAGCTTCTTGAGCCACCATGAAGTGAGAGCCATCCACAAATTGGGTTGTCTGCAACAATGGTAATTGGAGCCCCTCTGCACCCAGCTTCATTATTCACCTTGTCTCT
The DNA here is from genome assembly GCF_951640355.1 of Cnephaeus nilssonii. Taxonomy (NCBI): domain Eukaryota; kingdom Metazoa; phylum Chordata; class Mammalia; order Chiroptera; family Vespertilionidae; genus Cnephaeus; species Cnephaeus nilssonii. The sequence continues at coordinate 59,534,362 of NC_137072.1, read as the reverse complement.
GCTAGGGCCTTTGGCAGGTGGGAGGTACTGGTGGGTGATTGGAGGCAGGGAGGAAGCAACCAGGCTATGTTTTTTTCTTTCTCTCTGCTTTGAAGAGCTTCTCTGCCAGTAGCTGTGTCTCCTCATTGTTTCCAGCTCCCTCTGAGCAGGCCTTCCCTGATTCCAGCTGCTGTCATTTGACCTTAACTTTTGAGACCTTAGAATATCACTTTTCTCTTTGTTTCTCTAGTCTAGGAAAGGTTGTGGCTTTCTAATGCTAATTTCTATTTTTTTCAAAAGTCTGAATTTCCTTTGTTAACCAGCTAAAATCATGCTGATCTTTTTCTCTGGGAATAATGCCCATACTTGCTAAATATCATTTTCTTGTAGCAAAGCTTTTGAATTCACAGCCCCTCCACACATTACTCTGTTCTTTGAAAAATATATGGAGATTGGTTTGCTTCTTTTAAAGGACAGGTGATTCAGCACAGGGAAATACCTCATAGAGTCCTAAAAGAAGAATCCCATCCCATCCGGGGGTTCCAAAGAAATCAGTAGGAGTAGCTAGACAGCAACTAGCTCTGACAAGAATCAGAAGTGAGTGTTAGGATGCTATGGAGCCAGGAGCTGATTCTATGAAAAAATTATTGAGTTAGTAATCAAATATAAGAGAATATCTTGAATGATTGCCTAAAATAGATTTTTGTTTATTGTGGCCTATTTTCACTGTAAGCTGATATAATGGTAAGAGCCCAGCTTAAATACCTCTTCACTCTTCTGTTGAGAATCTAGCCTGGTTCCCACAGGATACTAGAGATGATGAGTTTTAGGATAGGTCTTGGGTGTAGGATGCTGCAGGGACACATCTGAATCCAGGGTTAGCTGGAGATTATAATCTCGATTTGAGCATCTGCATCCCAGAAACTGCTCTGTATTATGAACAGAACACAAATTTTTGGTGCACAGCCCGTGTCTTTACCATGCACTGTTTGTCATGTAAACTAAGGTAGCACTGCTAAAGAATCAAATAAGGATCATTTCTTTTGGAAAATTAAGTGGCTGTTTGTGTGTGCGTGCGTGCGTGTGTGTGTGTGTGTGTGTGTGTGTGTGTGAATCAACAAACAGTGTGAGGATGCTTACTGGGACACTGAACAAAATATGGAACACACCAGGCCAGTTCAGTGGTTGAGCATTGACCCATGAACCAAGAGGTCAGCAGTTCAATTCCTGGTCAGAGCACATGCCCGGATGGCAGGCTTGATCCCCAGTAGGAGTCGTGCAGGAGACAGCCCATTGATGTATCCCTCTCATCGATGTTTCTATCTCTATCTCTTTCCCTTCCTCTCTCTCTAAAATCAATTAAAAATACATTTAAGAAAACAAAGAAAATATGGAACGTGTCACAAATTTGGATGTCATCCTTGCACAGGGGCCATGCTAATCTTCTCTGTACTGTTTCCATTTTAGTATAAGTGCTACCGAAGTGAGCATGAAAATAAAGTTTTAATGATAAACAATTACAATACTTGTATAGTTGTGAACCATACAACCCATTCTCAGGATGGTATTGAGATCAAAAGAAAGTTAATAGTCTTGTTTTCTTCTCTACTGGTCATAGCAGGAATTCTGACTACTACATAATAAAATTCTTAAAGGTTATTACATGTGATACAAGTGCAAGGAAGCATGTCTTATGTGCAGGATGAAGCTTTCTAATGTATTTATATGACAGAGATAAAAATCAAGTCCCAGTGGTGGAGACCAGAGGTGACAACAGAAAGCCACAACAGAAGTACAATTGTGGGCTTGTGAAGAGAGCTTAGTGGGTTTAACAGAAAGACTGTGGTTTAGTTAAAATGAGGCACACTACAAACCCTGGGTAGTTTAAAGTGGTTTAAAGACAACAAAAATTAACCAAGACCCCACTTATCAATGGAACTAAGTCTTCTAAGTATGGCCCATCTATTGGCTGAAGAACATAGAACAGCACCTGGAAAATTAAGGTGTGAGAAAGGGGGTAATTAATACTCTAGAAATTGCCTAATATAATGCCAAGTAATTTTAGTATAATTGAGATCTTTAGCTTTCATGATTTTATATACTACTAGTTTATAGTTATGCAAATAAACAAAATAAAAAGTGTCAAATTCCAACAACTGCTTGAGTGCAAGGGAAGCTTCCTGTTTGAATTGTTGACTATTTCAACAATCCCTAAAATAGCTGGATGTGGATAGACAAAGCCTAAGATAGCTATGCTAATTTCCCCATAAAACTGTTTTTTTTCTCCCCTAATTGTGATCTTTGACTCTATGGAGAAAAGATTAGCTCACTTTTGAATTATTTTCTTTCCCTTCCCAAATGAGCAAGCCAATTAATCATATGTAAGCATTATTGGAAAAGCCCCTCCTAAGTATAAGTAAACCCACTTATTGTCATCTGAATGTATGTACTGGTAATTGATAATTGCATTTAACTTTATGTTATGTCTAAGTTATTACTACAATTGAGTAAGTCTCATTCTATTTGATATACTATATACATGTCTTGTATTGTTTCTTACTTTTGTTCTACATAATCTTTGCTTAGTTTCTTGCTAACTACAAACTAAAATGAATTTCTCTTCCATCATTTTATATTCCTATTCATATTATCTTTTGCTATTTGATAAAATATATGTAGATGTATCACCAAATAAAACATATGTTTTCATCAAATTACTGAGAAATTAGAAATTCTAAAAGTAAAAGTTTGAGTAAGATACATTTTTATGTCTTCAAGTTGTTGAATGATCAATGGTTTTGAGTATTAAAAATGTTTATGCTTAATTTATTCATTCGTCCACTTACCCTGTCCCCAAAAGTTTAAGTGACCACATAGCTATATAAATGACTTAGTGCTTTATGCCTTTTTGAGAGGTTTATCTGCATATATCAAACATGTAGCATTTGGGGCGGGGGGAAGGACACTGGATTTTGGCCTGATGAAATTATTGATTCCTTACTCATTGTGGATTTGCTAATACTCTATGTGGCTAACATTCAAGTTACCAATATTTATAGATGGTGCACAGATGTGTGTGCAGATGTATATTAATAAGACAGACCTAACTCCTGTTACAAAGGGCAACAATTCAAACCATGAAGATTTTGTTTTCTTCATTTATAATGAAAAGAAGTGAATTATTATGCCACAACTTTATGTATGACTTTAGAGCATACATTTTTTAAATGTCCTATATCGTTATCATTAGTTAGTGCAGATAATGAGATACATAAAACCACTTAAAAATGCATACATGAATTAAGTATGTTAACCTAGAGTAAAATGTTACCCAGAGTGGCAGAGGTTTGAGTTTATGTGGCAAGGCCATAGTAAATTGGAAACTTCTGTTGAGTGTATTTTATAGGAATTTCTAGTCATTCATAAATATCTCTAAAGAATTTTGATGGAAAATATTAATTATTGTTGTCATTAATGTTTATGACAATATCAAAATCTGTGTTTTAAGCTTAATTGTCTGTTGTAGACATATTTTCATTTTGAGAAAAGGGATCTAAATGATAGTTTTTTTAAATTAACTTTTGAATTTTAGAATTTACGAAAACTTGTAAAGTTTAGATTGACAAAAATTTGCAAACATAGTACAGAGTTCCCATATCCTCATTCTCATTTTCCTCTATTAGTAAGATCTTATATTAGTCTGGGTCAATTGTCATAATTAAATTACTATTATTGATACATTATCCTACCTAATAAAAGAGTAATATGCAAATTAACCATCACTCCACTACACCCACAAGCCACGCCCATCAGCCATGCCCACCAGCCAATCAGAGTGAGTATGCAAATAAACCCAACCAAGATGGCTACAGCCACAGAGAGTAGGAGGGAAGCTTGGGTTTCCAAGGCAATGGAGGAAGCCAAGCTTTCCGCCTGCCCTTGCCGGCCTAAGCCTCCACTCAAGGCTACAAAGTTTCAATTATAGAAGGTAAACAAATCCAAACAGAAATGGCGGCAGCCACGGAACTGGAAAGAGCGGGAGGCTAAGGTTGCCCCTGGCAATGGAAGAAGCAAAGCTTTCCGCACACCCTGGCCAGCCCAGGCCTTCACTTAAGGCTACAAAGTTTCAATTATAGAAGGTAAATAAACCCCAACAGAAATGGCTGCTGGCCACGGAGTGAGCAGGAGGCTTGGCTCCGCTCCAGGCTACAAAGTTTCAATTGTAGAAGGTAAATAAATTCCAGATACCAGGGCCTCCACTTGGGTCACCAGAGGGCGTGCCTGGCCTGCAAACCACCACAGGCCCCTCGCCCAGGCCGCCCCACTCCCCAAGGGAACCCCCACCCTGATTCAGGACACCCTTCAGGGCAAACCAGCTGGCCCCCACCCGTGCACCAGGCCTCTATCCTATCTAATGAAAGAGTAATATGCAGTTTGACCATCACTCCAACACACAAGATGGCTGTTCCCATGTGGTCAAAGATCCTACCCCCATGTGGACACAAGATGGCCACCACAAGATGGCCATCAGGGGAGGGCAGTTGGGAGGCACCAGGCCTGCAAGGGAGGGCAGTTGAGGGGGACCAGGCCGGCAGAGGAGGGAAGTTGGGAGCAAACAGGCTGGCAGGGGAACAGTTAGACATCAATCAGGCTGGCATGGGAGTGGTTAGGGGGTGATCAGGCTGGCAGGCAGAAGCAGTTAGGGGCAATCAGGAAGGCAGGCAGGCGAGCAGTTGGGAGCCAGCAGTCCTAGATTGTGAGAGGGATGTCTGACTGCCCGTTTAGGCCCGATCCCACTGGCAGTCGGACATCCCTCGAGGGGTCCCAGATTGGAGAGGGTGCAGGCTGGGCTGAGGAACACCCCCCCACCCCCGTGCACGAATTTCATGCACCGTGCCTCTAGTTTTAAACTAAAGTCCATACTTCATTTAGATTTTTTTAAGCTTTTACCTAGTGCCTTTTTTGTCTATTCAGAATCTCAGCTAAGATACCATAGTGCATTTCATTATCATGTTTTCCTAGGCTCCTCCTGGCTATGATTGTTTCAGTGATTTCTTTGTTTTTGATGAGCTTGACAGCTGTCAGGAGTGCTGAGGGTCTGCTATTTTGTAAAATGTTCTTTTGTTGGAATTGGTCCATTTTTCTTACTATGAGACTGGAATTAAGACTTTTTGAGCAGAAAACAACAGAGATTAAGTGCAATTCTCATCATATCTTAGTATTATGGTACCCATATCTACATGAATTGTCACAATTAATGTTGACTTGGTCACCTGACTAAGGTAGTGTGTATTAGATTTCTCCACTGTAAAGTTACTCTTTTTTCCCTCTTTTCAGACTGCAGTCTTTGGAAGGAAGTCAACATGAGCCACACACATGCAAGGAGTAGAGAATTAATACTTCCCCTTCTCAAGAATGAAGTATCTGGTAAAGTACCTATATAAATTACTTTTAATTAGTCTGAAAGGGTGATTTGTCAATCTTCCTTATTTATATATTTAATCACTTGTTTATATCTATATGAATTTATGGATATTTATTTTATACTTTGTGTTATAATACAACATAGTCTTACTTATTTGTTGCTCAAAGGCTCATTTTGTGTATTTCTTGCCCCAGTCCTAGAATTAGTCATTTCTCCAAGGAACCCTACTTTTTTTCTTATTGGAGAATGGTTCTAAGAACCAAGATCTGGGTACTAGGTATACTTGTTGCTACTGGGGTGTCATTTCCTTTAGGTCCTCTCAGCTGACAGAGCAAAATTTATGTGTGTATGCTAACCTGAGTATATACACATATGCATAAATATTGTTTTATGTAACCATTTGTCATAAGCTAAACATGAATTTATATTGTTGTCTAGACCTCTAAGTCATTACCACACGAATTATTGCTTGTCTGTAACTACCCACTCCAACCATAAGAAACCTGATTCCTACCATTGCCATTTATTTACTTGATTGTTCAGTTCCACTATCCATTAATTGTGGTTCAGAATTATTAATGTGTACCCCCATGGGAAAAACTCCCTCAATTTAAGTACAGTGCTTATGTACAACTCCTTTGTCTTTAGTCTTGTGAGTGATGGATATTTAGCTGAGGAGATTTGTAAGCAAAGTGTTGAATGTGTGACCTGATTTTCTCTTTACTGCTTATAATAAAATGGGAGAGGAGAGAGATACATTGGAAGAATTGCTTAGCAAAAAGGAACCATAACTTGAAGATTTGGAAAATTCTCAGCCTATTCATTCTGCCAAAAAACCCTCCCACAAAACATGTTCTGGAGAGAATACCAAGGGGGTAGCTGGACAATCACTCCATAAAGAGATTACCCATGATTCTATTCTATCAGTAATTTCAGCAGAATCCCAGAATAGAGATGCCTTTAGGGACACTGCTAGTTTGAACTGAAGGAAACAGAAATAGCATGAAATAAAGAAAGGCTTCAGAGCTTCTAGGATTCTACAGATGGGACAACTGAGTAATCCAGCAGGGAGTATATCATGTAAAAAAGGGGAAGAATGACCATAAAGACAATTCAAAGATTATCAGGGCTACCACTAGCACCCCAGGCCTAGAGTAAGGCTGTTTCTTCCTTAGTTTCAGAGGGTTGGCCCACTTTTTTGTTTTTTCAAAGGGCTAAAAAGGTTAGGGCCACAGCCTCAGGATCATGGGAGTGAGGCTATTGCCCCAGTGGGCCTGAGAGCAAATTATTGAGCCTAGAAGATTGTTCTCTAACCTTAGGGTCTATTGGAATTTGCCCTAGCTTTGGGACTCCTTGGGACCCATCTCCCCATGCCCTCAACTTTCTTCTTTCCTATTTCTCCTGTTTGAAACGGGAGTGCCTAGCCTATGCCTGTCCCACCATTGTATTTTTGGAAGTGCATGACTCGTCTACTTTCACAAATTTACAGCTGGAGAGGAATTGTTTCTCAGGATGAATTATGTCTAAAGTCTCACCCATGCCTGATTTACATGATATTTTGGACTTAGAATTAATGCTGAAATGTTTATATTAAAATGTTTTGGGGCTGTAGTTTTGAGGTGAATGAATTTTTCATGTGAGAAGGACATGAATTTGGGGGGGGGGGGCGAGGGAAGAATGTTATGGTATGAATTATGTCCTAAAATTTATATGCTGAAGCCCCAACTTCTTATCTGGCTGTGTTAGGAAATAGGGCCTTTAGGAAGATAGTTATTGTGAAATGATGTCATAGGGGTGGGGCCCCAATCTGATAGGACTGATGTCTTCGTAAGAGAAGAGGAGACACCCGAGGGCACTTTTTTCTTTCCACATGGACACAGAAGCAGGATCCTGTGAGAACACTACAAGAAGGGGACTGTTTTCAAGCCAGAAGGAGAACCCTACCCAGAAACTGAATTCTGATACATATTTTTGTGACCTCTGTCTTGTTGTTGAACTTTGTCCATGTATTGTTTTCCTGACTTCATTGAGTTGCATGTCTTCTCTGGAAGCTCACTAAATTTCTTTAAAGTGATTATCTTAAATTCTTTGCCAGACAATTCATATATCTCCATTTTAGGGGGTTGGTTACTAGAAATGTATTGTCTTCCTTCCATGGTGTCATATATTCCTGATTTTTTTGGTGTCTTTGTAACCTTGCATTGGTGCCTCTCATTAGAAGAAGTAATCACGTTCTCCAGACTTTATGCCCTGGCTTCAGTAGGGTAAGACTTTCACCCATGGGTAGGTGTGAGAGTGCTAAACGGTTGGGATATGTGATGGTACTGAGCCCAGGGCACACAAGTTCTGTGGGTGCGGGATTCAGGAGAATGTAAGAATACAAGTTCTGGGGGAAGCATAGCAGTGACTGGTCCAGGGGCACATGTGGGCACCAGGCCAGGTGCACATGGTGGTTCCAGGTCTGGTGAATGTGTGGTGGCCCTGGGTCCTGAGGATGCGCAGAGATGTTGACTGGGCTTAGTGCACAGCGGTGTGGTTGGGTAGGGAGTTCAATAGCTCTGGCTCCAGGAAGATGTTACAATGTGGGCTCCTGGGGGCTCCAGAAGCAGGGGTTCTCATTGGTGAAGACTGTGGGAATCTCGAGCTCTCTAGGAGCTATTTCTTCCTAGAAATTAAGCCATTGTTTTGGTGGATGGGGGCAAGGTATAGGATCTCCTAGTTGCCTATCTTGCTGATGTTATTCTATCTATTGTTTCTATAGCAGAAAATCCTCTGACAAGACACATTGCTGTATTTCCTTCACCATAAAATTTATTCCCTTAGAGGTTATGTTATGTGAGAGACTTTAATAATGAATAAGAAGTTCCATAAATTTAGTGTAGCCAGACATTTGATCAAGAAAAATGAATTTGTAAGCATAATACATACCTATTTCTACCACAGAAATGGCTGCTCCCTCCCTGATTGAAAGATTTCCTTCTCAGCCTTTGGTTACTCTGGGGATGGTTCTACATCAGCGGTTCAAATTTAACCTTTGTGTTGGCAGTTGGCCTCTTTCTCTGGTTCATGGCTACTTTGTGTACCATTGAGCAGGGACCAGGGTGTTTGAGCTGTGAAGGAATTTGAATCTCATGCAGTTCCTGTAAATGGTGAGTGATTGTGAGGGGATGCTGAGAATAGTCCTCCCTTATGATGATTAATTGACAAAGAGAGAATTATTTAAAGTTGGTAAGTCTTTTGTAGAACATTAGGAAAATACCAGAGAACATATGGAGGGAGAAAAAATTAAGAGTGGTTTGATAATGGCAAAGCATTTATCGTTGGGTAGGCTTAAAAATCATGAAAAGAAACCCTAGATTTTGAAAATAATTATTTCTAAATGCCACTATTTTAACCTATATTTTACATCTATGGCCTTGAGTGCTAAAGAGATAGTTCACATAATTATATCTATAAATGTAGGCCTGAGCATCTGCTGAGCATGACTTAGAAATTGGTAATTAGCATTATATCAAAGGATTTGGACAGCCTACTGTTAACATCATCATTAAAATGAACAGAAAGATTACATTGATCAAATAAGATAAGAATAGTTAAAACACTGAATTTTTGGGCTTTCTTGCAAGTTATTACCTCAGAAGGCTATGGAATCGTCTCTGCTTTTCAACTAATTGCCAGCCCTCAAATATTTCATTGGGTTTAAAGATGAAAATAGCAGCTTGTTTAAAAGGAACTATGCTTTTTCTCTATTCAGTTTTTCTCATTTTGATCTTAGACTTTAGGACTTTGAAATATCTTAGAGCTGCTTAGACAGGCACTTCTCAGAAAGAACTTTGACAACCCAGCTTTGGAAACAGTGTATTTCCAATGGCCTTTCACACTGGTCTTTAAACCCAAGTGTCTCATCTTTCCATCATCCTTGTTATTTAACATTGTTCTTTTAGGTCTGGCCAAAGCAATAAATAAGCTATAAAACAGAAATAAAACATAATTAATAGAAGAAAGAGATAAAAAAGGATCACTCTTTTACTATAATATTATGATTTCATAAGTTGGGAAATTGAGCACAAAGGGATCAGTTGGTTAGGATAAGGTATAATAGATCAGTGAGAAAGCTAAGATTCAGAAATATGGTAGGGATAGATTTTTTTGTGTGTGTGGTTTATAATTTGTAGGGATGATGTGTAGAAGAAATAATTTTAAGGTTTAATCTTCAAGCACTTGTTCATTTCTTTTTTCATTCAATAGATTTTCTTTTGGGTGCCTACTCTGTAGGAAGACGCGGTGCCAGACTCTGGGGAGGTGGAGAGGGCCCAGGCAGGTGCTCTCCATCCCCGCTCTTGAATTGCCTACATTCTAGCAGGGTTGAAGATGTTTCAGATGTTTAACTATAATTTATTACTATTATGATAAATACTGCTCAACAGTAAGACAGAGTGCTTGCTAAAAGCATGCAAGAGAGAGGGACCTGACTTTTTTTGGTGAATCAGAGTAAAAACAAAAACAAAAAACAAAAACAAAGCACAATCTCATAAGCATTTGGGAACCCAGATTTTGGTTTTTGCTTTTTTGTGTTATCATATTCTTTAAAATAGAGGAAATGGCACAATGTTACATTTAGAAAAATTGGTAATAATGGAGAAAATTATACAATAAGTTTTTAACTATCATTGAGTAAAAAGCGTGATATAAGAAAAGTGTAATTAAAAGTAGACTCCAAATTTATGAGGTTTGGGGTAACAACAAAAAAAAGAAAAAAAATGCTTTTCTCATTATTAGCTGTGTCAGGATCAATGTCCTAAGCCACATGTCTTAAATGGCATGCAGGCTGAAGGCCTCATATCATATACTGAATCCTGGCATTTCTGTATAAACCATCAATGACAATACGTTGACCTCAGAGAGCACGTCACAGGACACAGCACACCCTCCCATTCCATTTCTACTGACAATGGTCTGAGAAATTGTGTAAGATTGGTGGCAGTTTGTTCTGGTTCCAACTGCTTGATCCCTGTCACTGAGGGTCAAGTATTTGGATACATGAGCAAAGATATACTGGCAATGTTAAAATAAATTCAGAATAATTCTACCTTTGAGGGCACCAAAGCATCCCTTCAACTCCTGATGAAGAAAAAGAAATGCTGCTAATGTACATATCAAGATTGAGGTCTCTGCTGGAAATAGTTAAAACACTTTGCAAAATTAATAGTGAATGCTATAATCCTGCAAGGCAGCTATGCAACAAGGTACTAGTGACATGTTATTTTTTAAAAGAACTTTCAATAGCACCTTTCTGATTAAAAAGCTTTATGTAAATGGGAGGCAAATGTAACTTTCAGAGAATTGGATATTTATGCAGTGGATTTATTTAAACATCTGAACAGCTGTTTTATGGAGTTAGCTGACTGGTTTATATAAGTCACTAGATGGCAGTACCAACTGGTTAGTATTTCAGTACGAATTAAGGTACTTTTTAAATACAAAAATAAAATAAAATAAAATAAAATAAAATAAATTAATAAATAAAAAGGAAGGTAGGAGACTAGAGTTATTTGGTGGTGACTCTGGGTGAGTATATGTCTTGGCATACGGAGACAGGCTTCCAAAGCTAATACTGAAACAATGACACAATTTCAGAGTCGTAGAAATGCTAGAAATTTCCAAATTTCTAAGTTTCAGCAGATAGAATAATTTTTATTTGTTTGCCATATTATAGCTTTCAAAGGATTTTTAGGAATATTTTAATCATTTACTTCTCATATCAGCCTTGCGATGCAGCTAAAGTTGGTATTATTATCCTCAGTTTACCAAAAGGCTACAGAGTCTCTTTAGGCCAATAGTTCCAAAGCACTATGGTTTCTGATAACATAAAGAGTTTAGGTACACTGTCTTTGTACCGTTTCATCTCTTCCTTCCTTATTAAATTTTTTATGTGATTTGAATTCCCCTGTAGAAGAAATAGTTTGAATATTTTTGTGACCTAGAAAAATAATTTATTGCTAGCCTTCTAAAATGCAGCCCCCTTTTAATTGAGGGCTATCTAGCAAAAGAAGCTGGCTGCATTTATTTTCTTCTGAGCCTGCTCAAGTGAACTCAACCGTTACTGAGTGCCTACTAGAAGCCAGGTGGCATTTTAGTACTAGTGGTGATAAGGAGAATGGGAGGCCTGTGAGCAGCTCATGATCCTGCCAAGAGAAGAGGCAGGAAAAGTCTGACAGTAACACAATGTGATAAGTGCAATATTAACAGTTTGAGCAAAATGCCTGAGCGATTAATTCTGCCTAGGGGGGAAGCCAACATAAAAGAGATGGGGGAATGCTGGGGTTCTTGTCCCAGCCTTACAAAGGGTTCAGCAATCTGGAGAAAGTAGCTGCACGTAGATGGTTAAGGAGTCCGACGACGAAAGATTATTTTGAAAGGCATTGGGGGTCAGAGGATCCTCAGCTAAAGGAACTGAAGACTTCCCCTTGTCTAAGGACCCTGTGCTATTTATGAACACAATTTGTCCTAAGGTAAGGTGGAGATAATACAGTTCAAAGGGTAGGTTACAGAAGCATTGTCAGTTTGGGGAATAGCCTACAACTATTCAGGTGTTTGGCCAACAGGAGGCAATAAAATGCCCTGAGCTGTCTGGCAGCAGACAATCCTATTCAGGTTTGGGGGAAATGCCGTTTAGCCCTTCCAATAGGTAATTACATTTGACTCAACCCTTGTTGAGCTCCCCAAGCTTCACCAACCTTTTGATGAAACTCTTGTAATTATTACATGCTGGAATTGGTTCCCAGCAGGGGAAAAAATTAGTGCTCTGATTTTAAACCTTTTATTCTGCCTTTGAGAAATATAGGGGAACACAATGTTCAGAAAACAAATACTATAAGATTTTTTTTAAAGACATATAATGATTTATAGAGTGAGAATCACCTAGTTTTGGAAGTTGCCCCAAGGTAATTAAATACACATTGAAAACTATATGAACTATACTAGTAAATGGAAACTTGTGGACTTGAAATTCTTAGTGGTCTCTCAAGGAGACAAGGTCTACATTACATTCATTGTATCGGACTGAAACATAATGCTACCTACACACTTGAGTCCACATCTACAAACCTAGATTAATGGTATGTTGGTCAATATTGAATAGCCGGTCCCCATAAAAACAAAATCTTTGATTTGTAGCATTTGCCAATTTCTGTGGTGACTCATCATGGTCAATTTAAATGCCGAGGTGAGAAGTGTTGTGCACAGTTGGCTCTCATGAACTGTACAAGCCTGTGTGAGTAGGTGGGAGGTCTGGAACCACGTGCCTAGACTTACACACATGACGGGATTGAAGCACTCAATCAGCCATTCTAACTCTGGTGTTGTCACTGGAAAAGTAAAGGAATCAAATCATAATTCAAACCTTTGGTATGTAAATAAAATTTCTCCAGGACCTAGATAGTCCCTTGTGTCTCTGCTTTTCCAAACTAAGGATATCTCCAAGTTCCTGGGCCTCATTCTTCCTCTACTTAGGGAAATAGTCTTCAGTCATCCTGGCACCCTGGGGCTTAATTTAGGGACTTCTTCCAGGATGTGTAAGAACAATTACCCAGACAGAGGGCTACAGATCTCATTCTCATGGCCTATTAAGAGTCTCAGGAAGTTAATTTTCCTTTCAGGAATACTGAGAAATTCAGGAGTTTTATCTCACTGCAGAGCTGCTGTTGAATACTCATTTCCAATGACTCTCTCAAAGGTTGTTACCATGCTTCCTTAATGATAACTACACATTCAAATCTTAACCAGTGTATCTAAGAAAGTGTGAGTAATTGTTTCCTGGTCATGTTAAAATTACTGTTCAGAATTTTATAGTATAAACATAGAACACTGTCTTCTCTAGAACTCTGAACAGTAATCACAGTACAAGTACACCCAGAATGTGACCTGTTGATTGCAAGCCTGCTTCCCATATTCTACTATCAGTGGGGAACATAAGCAAAGGGCTTGTGGACTGAGCAAGAAGAATTGACCTGTTCACCCAAGGCAAGTTTGCTGGTTGTTTGTTTTCTTTCTGGTATAGCTTAAAGCTTACTGGGGAGAGCACAATGTCACCACATCAATTATAGGCAAGAGAGAACATCAATGATGTTGGTTGCTTTCTTTATTTCATCTTATCCTTCTCAGCCCACGCAAAGGTGAGGTTTGGTTCCTTCTTTAGCATCTATAGCTGGTCCACCTTCTAGTTGAGTTGGTACAGCTTCTTCTAATGGTGGGTGAGTCCAATTCTCAATCTTTCATGTATCTTATATCTAAAATTCTGTATGGCCAGAACCAGATTTTTCTCAGTAGCTTACTTGATAATTACCACTTCCTTTAGAATATAGCACTTCAAAGCTGAAGCAATGTTCTCAAAGTCTAAAAACATTTTAATAAAAACTCATATTAAATGCTATGAATTGAATTGTGACACCCCTCTGCCCCCCTTCACATGTTGAGCCATATCCCCCATTGTGACTCTATTTGGAAATAGGGCCTTTAGGGAATTGATTAAAGTTAAGTGAGTCCATAAGAGTGGGACCCTAATCCAGTAAAACTTGATGTCCTTATAAGAAAAGAGACACCAGAGGTTTCTCTCTCCCTCAATGCACAAACAGAATAAGAAATTATGTGAGGGTCCAGTAAGAAGGTTGCTATCTACACATTAGAAATGGAGGCCTCACTGGAAACTAACCCTGACAGAAACTGATCTTGGACTTCTAGCCTCCAGAACTGTGAGAAAATAAATTTCTGTTCTTTAAGCCCCCAAGTCTGTGGCATTTGTTATGACAGTCCTAGCAGGCAAATCCGTTAAACCTGCCCATATTTATTTGAAGAAAACTGGTAAACAAAAGAGAACTAGAAAAAAGAGAGAAAACTCTTTTGTTTTAGCTTTATTAGATTACTAGAGGCCTGATGCATGAAATTTGTGCAAGAATAGGCCTTCCTTCCCCTGGCTGCCTGCACTGGCTTCCCTCTGGCACCCAGGACCCAGGCTTCCCTCGTAGCCCTGACTTCATCAAGTCTAATTAGCATATTACCCTTTTATTATTATAGATAATAATAGATTATTATTATAGATCATTCAAATCTTTCCATTTGTTTGCAATCTGCACCTATGGACTTAAACCTTTTTTTGGACAAACCTCTCATTATGTGGTATACCTATGTAGGGGAGGGGTTTGAAAGCCCACTCTTGTACAAATAGCCTCCTCTGTAAAGCAGCATCCAAACACTACTACCTTATTGGAAAATTGGGGTGTCTATGGTGGTATTTACTGCAATCTCTGTCTTCCTGAAGTTAAATTTTCTTTTTAGGGCTAGCTTGTAAAGGCTTTATTTAGGGCACAGCCTGTACACTATTGGGAACAAGTAAAAAAGCCAAGAGTTTGACCTTTCTATTGCCTTGAAATTTCCAATTCCTGTTCTTCTTCTATTATTTATCTAACTCCAGATGAATCCTAGGGCTTTTAATCTTTGTGTGTGTTGACCTTTCCCAAGCCTGAACCTTCAGATGTCATAGGAAGTACAATGACTTATGCCATTGGCTCTTCCTCAAAACCTTGCTTTTCCCAGTTTTGTTGTCTCCCAGGTCCTAATACTTTCTCTCATCATTACATCAACTCACACCTCCTTGTGACTTCCTATTTTCTGCCATGACATGACCAAAGTGATCCTCTGAATTTGACTCTCAGTTTTGGATAAAAATAAAATATGAAGGGAAACACCTGGATGTGCATCAAGTAAACTATTCCACCCTCCAACGACTATCACTATCACCAGCTTGAAACTGCCTGTCACCTTAGTGAGAACTCCCTTTCCCCATCCAAACTAGAGCCAGCTCACTCCATGGAGTTTGCATCCCATCAAGACCATGGACACACTAGTGTTTTGCAGTGCAAAACTCTGTCCTATTCTATCTCTGCAAAGACTAGTGAGAGAGGATAATTTTTGACACAGTCATTTACATTTTTCTTTCTATATTTCCTTATTCCCATCTTTTGCCTTCAAATATCTGGCAGACCCCATGCTCCCTTGGCTGAGCAGAGTTTTGTGGCATAGTTGAAAGGAGAATTTACTTGTGAGAATGCAGGACAGGTCCTATCTCAGCTCTTATTTTGTTCGCATCTGAGCCTTCAGAGGAGATTGTGGTAGGTCTTCTGAAGGCCAAGGAGAGAGGGACATCTCTGTGGGACATTTGATGGAAGGAGAACCTCCTTCAGGAAAAGAGTGATTCTTGAGAACAGGAGATGGTAAAATGTTTGGGTTTCTTGAATGGCAGCCATGCAGTGTCTTGCTCCTTTTCAGCACCCCCAACGTAGGTGGTAGAAGTGGCTGGCAGAGAAGTGGCTGTAGGGTTTCCCAAAGCCTCATTTGCTTTACCAGGGATGAGAGCAGCAGACCTGTAGAAGTTGAAAGACAATGGTACAATGAGTTTCCATGGTAATTAGCACGGATGCTTTATAATTGCAAAGGCCTCTGAAATGTCTTGTTGATAGATAAAACCACTAATGCTATTACACTAAAATGACTGAAGTTAAATTTCAAACCAGCCTGGCCAGGTGAGGATTCAGATTTGAAATCAGGTTGACTTGTTGAAAAGAAGCATTGTGCCCTTTGTCATTGAAATTATAAGCTGAGATTTCTGTGCACTCTATGGAACTTGACCCCTGCAGTTTGGCATTACTAAATGATCCAGGTTGAGACTTAGAAAGGAATTTCACTCAGACCTCATCTATATGAGACCCTGACTTACTGCATAAGAAACTTTCAAGGTTCCTTCCAGTTCCAAGTATCACCACTAGAGGCTGCTCCAGAGAAGAAGTTTCGCCCTTGGGAGGACGTTTCTACTAAGACCCTGATCACTGCACATATACTCACTTTGATCAGATGTGGTAGAATAGTGGTGTTGATTGATATTTGTGAAGAGTAAAAGAGAAAGTAAAAATGGGGAGGTTAGGGTGTGAAGGAATGTGAATAAGAACCTACATGTAAACTTTGACTTTTAAACCCAGCACATCACAGACTGTTTTAACCCCATGGCATGCAGGCCCTTAGTGTATTTGCTTATATTCTGGGTGCATCTTTGGTAAAGAGTTAGAGGAATTCTGAACTCCTTCCCTGGTAGTAAAGACAAAAGGATTTCATTCTGTTCTTTAGTAGACAATAAGCAAATACAACCTAAAGTCAGGCATGGTGTTTTATTCATAGATATTCACAGTAACTAACATATTTCTAGACATATAACAAACACCAAAAATATTTGTTAAGTGAATGAGTGAGACATATCTTCAAGCTCCAGGTAGTCACAATGATGGGACAAGAATAAGAAAATGAGTAATTTAAATAGTAGGAAGATATAACTTACTATAGTTTTTAAGACACCAGGGAAACTACTTCAATTATATGCTTTTTTAAAAACTTTTTCTCTGACTTTGAATGAGAGTATGGATCTCCTGGGTTCAAGCCTTCATTTTGACACAAGTTTTGTTATTCTGTGCTCTTTAGACCTGATTTTCTTCTGAAATAAACTAATACTAATGTTGTAAAAAAACAGGTAAAATAGTGCCTGTGGAAATATGTTGTAAACTAAAAAGAAATTATATGGTGCTTAGGTGACATTATCACAAATATCACAGTGCATCTTTCTTTACTGTTGAAAGACCTGATAAAACAAATTTCTTTTGTGAAGTTCTAAATAGCTATTTGTACTGTACTTACACACACATCACATATTCACAGCTCTAAAAACATTAAATTTCTTTATATGGGTCACAAGATCTGGTGATAAATAGTTAAATAAAATTAACGATGTCTTCCATATTTATTAGTCACATACTCATCCATTGGAAACAAAAGCTTTATCTAAAAGATCTCTGTTTTCTAATTCTAAAATTCAGATTTCCCTGGCTAACCTGGCTTTGAACTGTGCTTCCTTGTAAATAAAGGGAAAGTATTTAGCTTACTCTAAAGGAGTTAACCTTTCCTTATGCATCTCATTGCAAATCCCCATCTGTCTCTGCTGTGCTTGTTGTAAGTCAGAAGACTGTCTACTTTGATGTTTCTTTCTCTCTTTCTTTGTATATAATACCAAGTGTGTGTGTGTGTGTTTATGTGTGTGTGTGTGTGTGTGTTTATGTGTGTGTGTGTGTGTGTGACAAGCTTGTTTCTGTAGTGCATGTTAATGACTTTCTTAGCCATGGGCATTGTAGTAGGGTCATGTTCAACTTGAGAAATAATTTATACTCCATCATGCCCTGGCAAAATCTATTGTGACTAATATGAAAATAGTGTGGAAGTGAACATTTTGTGACATATTACTTAATAAATCATAAACATTATCCCATCAGATCTAACAATGGTACATAAATGACAACATAAATGACCATTTGCAATATCAGATGGTTTATGGTTCAGCATGACTATTTATTGTAATTTAACATGAATGTTTAATATCCAGTATAAAAGGTTGTATATGTTATTACCAGTAAAATTAAAGGTGCTTTGGTGATTTTAACATTTAAAAGTCATAGAGTTTAATAGCCTTACTAGGATCTTCATATTCTAAATGATTGATTTTAAAGCACCAGAGATTTCAAGACTCATTTCAATTTAATTAAATTACAAAGAAAACGATTTTTTAGACACCATCTGGCTAGTTATCAAACCAGATAAATAAGAACATTTTCATGATTATTGTTTTACATGAAATGAATGAAAAGTAAAAATTCTTTCTCTGAATACAGTAAATCGAAATATATGCTGATTATTTTTCTTAGTTTTAAAATTCTTCTCCATTTAACTGTGTTATTTTATAATTATTAGCATCCAATAAACTATCCTAAATTCTCTTTTACCCCATATTCCAAATGAAGAAAGACTGGCCTGCGAGAAAAAAGCAACTTGTCCATGGTTATGTTAGTTAGGTGAAATTGAGCTTTCTGGGCTTTTTTCATATGCCACACTGCACTTTTATTGTATTGAAAAAAATTAATTGGGAAATGTTAGAAGTCTCTTAAATCTGGGAATCTGACCAATTTTTAAGTAAATTAATTTTCACATTCAACATATTCCTAAATTATTATAGCCATATTCTCATTTTCCTGGTAAGGAAATTTAAGCTCAGAGAAGTTTAATAAATTGCAGTCAGATAGAAAGTAAATCAGTGCTGTGACTCAATGATAGGACCACTGGTTACACAGATCTTATTCTTTCTACAGCACCATTTTTTCCTTGTAATCCAGAGCCATTAAAGTTTAGTTTTTATAATGACCTGGGCGACTAAAGGTTTCTGGTAGTTACATTGAAAAGAGTCCCTGTGTACATGCAAAAACAAGGATAAAGTTATCTGGGCCTCTTGTCTTATGTCTGGATTCTTCAGTCAGACCAGCTGATCAGGAGTTGTAGGGAGTGACAGTGTTACGGATGTATGAGAATTTATCCTGGGTTGGGGAGAATGCGTATCTTCACTTAAAGCTGCAGAAAAGGGCTGAAGAGATTGTGAGGGGGTGATGTTCTGTGAGGATCCAAATTTGCTTCCTTAAACTGTAAAGCATTTGAATATGTAGTTAAAAGAGTTATATAAACTACAAGTTACAACTGGGCCTTATAGCAATAACACTCTTAGGCAAAGAAAGGCTTAGAGAGAGGATGCATGTTAAGATTTCTCTCTCATGGCAGGGATGGAGGTGGAAAAACAAATATTCAGCTCTTTAAAGTGAAAACAATGTCTGCATCTACATTATTGTCTACTGAAGTTTGAATGGCAGAAATTTTGGGTTGAGTCATGAGCCAAAGGGTAGATGGCTTGAATAGTGTATTTGTCATCTATTGCTAATTATCACAAAATTTAGAAACTTAAAATAACGTTTATTATTTCAAAGTTTCTGTGCATCAAGAATTATGGTGAAGCTTAGCTGTGTGGTTCTGGCTCAGGGTCTCTGGTAAGGTTGTAGTCAAAATGTTGGCTGGGTCTGCGGTCATCTTTAGGCTTGACCGGGGAAGGAGGAGTGTCAATACGGTGCACTAATAGCTGTTGGGTTGAGGCCTCAGTTCCTTGTCATATGGGCCTCTCCATAGGGCTGCTTGCGTGTTTTCATAACATGTGAGTTGGCTTCCCCCAGAATGAGTGATATGAGAGAGAAGGCCAGGCGAAAGCTGCAATGCCTTTTCCCTAATCTGGGAGGTCAACACTGTCACTCCCACCACCTTCTATTTGTCAGAAGTCAGTCACCAAGTCTGGCCCATACTCCTGGGGCGGGGAGATAGGTTCTGGATTTTGAGAGAGGGGAGGACTAAAAAAGGATTTGTGTAGATATTTGAAAATCATTCCAGATAGGTTAGACATTGTGTGTGTGTGATTTAATGTTTAGAATTAAATTAGAAAGAACTTGAAACAGCACCATCTTCCAAACCTTCATTTGACATAAAATAAAATTTATACTGAGTTTCAATGATTTCACCAAAACTCACAACTGTTAGTGAAAGAGATGTGATCCTATTTGTCTGGATCACAGACTCCTGCTTTTTCCATTTCAAAATGCATGAGTTTTAAAAAATACATTTTATTGTCCTGGCTGGTGTGGCTCAGTTGGGTGGAGTGTCATCCCGTGCACCAGAAGGTCACAGGTTCAATTCCCGGTCAGGGCACGTATGGGAGGTAACCTATCAATGTATCTTTCCCACACCAATGCTCCTCTTTCTCTCTTCCTTCCTCCCTCTAAAGTCAATCACACACACACACACACACACACACACACACACACACACACACACACACATTTGGAATAGAGTGAAAGTTTGCTAAGTGAGTTTTAAGAAGGCCTAGAAAAATTTATGACAAGTCTCCATGGTCAGACAGCAAGGCAAATGCACCCAAAAAGAGGAGCTAGGGGCATCCAGCAAGGCAGATCACACAAGGTCCTAAGATAACAAACAAAATATCTCCTCTGTTGAAGCATTTCTTAACTTCACTGCCCCAACAAATACAATTGGTGGCTCTTTCCTCTGTATTCTCACTGTACATCCTTCTTTTTCAGGACCTTTAGCATTTCATATCCTCTCTTTTGACATGTCAGCTTCCTCTACCTTCCAGTACCTGATGGTCTTGCTCATTATATGTTCCCAGTACTTAGCACAATGTCTAGTTCAGGATAGGCATGATTGACACAACATGTAATAACTGATAACATTGTTTTATTGAATTACTGAGTGCATTTGTCCTTTCCAAAAAGAAAAATAGTTGACATTAATCTAGCAATTGAAAAGGAAGAAAGTTTTTTTTTTAATTTTTATTATTATACGACTATCTACTGTGTGATTACAGGTTCCACAAACTTCCCAGCCAGACTATATATTTTTTAAATTGATTGATTGACTGTTAAAATTGAGATATACTTGACATCTAACACTGTGTAAGTTTAAGGTATACAGTCTATTGATTTGATACATTTATATTGCCATATGATTGCCATTGTAGTGTTATCTAACACTCTGTATTGTCACATGATTAACATTTCTTCTAGTGGTGGGAACAGTTACAATCTAGTCTCTTACTACGTTTACTGTTAATAATACAGTGTTGTTCTCTTTGGGACAAATTCTCACATAGAAATCAAACAATCATTTTTATTTTTATTATTTTTTTATTGTTTAAAGTATTACAAATAGTAGTACATATGTCTCCTTTTTTCCCCCATTGACCTTCCCCTGGCCTCCCCTACCCCTCAGCACATGCCCTCACAGTCCCCCTACCGCCCGCCCCCCAGTGTCTTGCGTCCATTGGTTATGCTTATATGCATGCATACAAGTCCTTCGGTTGATCTCTTACCTCCCTTCCCGACCCCAACCCTCCCCAGCCTTCCCACTGTAATTTGACAGTCTGTTCGATGCTTCTCTGCCTCTGTATCTATCTTTTTGTTCATCAGGTTATAATGTTCTTTATTATCCATAAATGAGTGAGATCATGTGGTATTTTTCTTTCACTGACTGGCTTATTTCACTTAGCATAATGCTCTCCAGTTCCATCCATGCTGTTGCAAATGGTTAAGAACTACTACTTTTTTACAGCAGCGTAGTATTCCATTGTGTAGATGTACCATAGTTTTCTAATCCACTCATCTGCTGCTGGGCATTTAGGCTGTTTCCAAATCTTAGCTATTGTAAATTGTGCTGCTATGAACATAGGGGTGCATATATCCTTTCTGATTGGTATTTCTGTTTTCTTGGGATATATTCCTAGAAGTGGTATTACTGGGTCAAATGGGAGTTCCATTTTTAAATTTTTGAGGAAACACCATACTGTTTTCCACAGTGGCTGCACCAGTCTGCATTTCCTCCAGCAGTGCATGAGGGTTCCTTTTTCTCCGCATCCTCTCCAGCACTTGTCATTTGTTGATTTGTTGATGATAGCCATTATGACAGGTGTGAGGTGGTACCTCATTGTTGTTCTGATTTGCATCTCTCAGATGATTAGTGACTTCCAGCATGTTTTCATATGTTCTTGGCTTTCTGAATGTCCTCTTTCGAAAAGTGTCTATTTAGGTCTTTTGCCCATTTTTTTTATTGGATTTTTATCTTCCTTTTGTTAAGTTGTATGAGTTCCCTGCAAATGTTGGAGATTAAACCCTTATCGGAGATAACATTGGCAAATATGTTCTCCCATGCAGTGGCTTTCTTGTTGTTTTGTTGATGGATTCTTTTGCTGTGCAGAAGCTTTTTATTTTGATGTAGTCCCATTTGTTTATTTCCTCCTTAGTCTCACTTGCCATAGGATCTGTGTCTGTAAAGATATTGCTACGACATATGTATGCAATTTTGCTGCCTATGGAGTCTTGTAGGATTTTTATGGTTTCCTGTCTTACATTCAAGTCCTTTAGCCATTTTGAGTTTGTTTTTGTGTATGGTGTAAGCTGGTGATCTAGTTTCATTTTTTAGATGTATCTGATCAAATTTCCCAGCACCATTTATTAAAGAGGCTGTTTTGACTCCATTGTATGCTCTTGCCTCCTTTGTCAAATATTGAGTATAAAGGCTTGGGTCAATTTCTGGGTTCTCTATTCTGTTTCATTGGTCTATATGTCTGTTCTTATGCCAGTACCAGGCAATTTTGTGAACCGTGGCTTGGTAATATAGCTTGATGTCTGGTATTGTGATCCCTCCAACTTTGTTCTTCTTTCTCAGGATAGCTATGGCTATTCGGGGTCTCTTTTTTATTCCAGATAAAGTTTTGGAGAGTTTGTTCTAGATCTTTGAAATATGTCATTGATATTTTAATAGGTATATCATTACATCTATAGATTGCTTTAGGTAGTATGGACATTTTAATAATGTTGATTCCACCAATCCATGAACATGGTATGTTGTTCCATTTGTTTATGTCTTCCTCTATCTCTTTTTTCAATGTCCTTTAGTTTTCCGAGTACAGGTCTTTTATGTCCTTAGTTAAGTTTATTCCTAGGTATCCTAATTTTTTTGTTGCAATGGTAAATGGGATTTTTTTTTTAAATTTTCTCTTTCTGTGAGTTCATTGTTGGTGTATAAAAAGGCCATAGATTTCTGGGTGTTAATTTTGTATCCTGCCACATTGCCAAATTCATTTATTAGGTCTAGTAGTTTTTTTGTTTTGTTTTGTTTTTAATATATATTTTATTGATTTTTTTACAGAGAGGAAGGGAGAGGAATAGAGAGTTAGAAACATCGATGAGAGAGAAACATCGATCAGCTGCCTCCTGCACAACCCCTACTGGGGATGTGCCCACAACCAAGGTACATGCCCCTGACCGGAATCGAACCTGGGACCCTTCAGTCCACAGGCCAACGCTCTATCCACTGAGCCTAACTGGTTAGGGCTAGGTCTAGTAGTTTTTTGATGGAGTCTTTGGGGTTTTCTAAGTATAGTATCATGTCATCTGCGAATAAGGACAGTTTTATTTCTTCTTTTCCAATTTGGATGCCTTTTATTTCTTCTTCTGGTCTGATCACTATGGCTAGTACTTCTAATATTATGTTGAACAGGAGTGGTGAAAATGGGCATCCTTGTTTTGTTCCTGTTGTTAGGGGAAATGGCTTTAGATTTTGCCCATTGAGTATGATGTTGGCTGTAGGTTTGTCATATAGGGCTTTTATTATGTTGAGGT
The DNA here is from genome assembly GCF_951640355.1 of Cnephaeus nilssonii. Taxonomy (NCBI): domain Eukaryota; kingdom Metazoa; phylum Chordata; class Mammalia; order Chiroptera; family Vespertilionidae; genus Cnephaeus; species Cnephaeus nilssonii. The sequence goes on along the minus strand of NC_137072.1, from coordinate 59,510,806 downwards.
ATGATCCCTCTATTCCCACCTTGCTGAGAGTTTTTATCAAGAAAGGGTGTTGGATTTTGTCAAATGCTTTTTCGGCATCAATTGATATGATTATGTGATTTTTGTTTCTCTGTTTATGTGATGTATCATATTTATTGATTTGCGGATATTGTACCATCCTTGCATACCTGGAATAAATCCCACTTGGTCATGGTGTATGAACTTTCTAATGTATTGCTGAATCCGATTTGATAGAATTTTTGAGGATTTTATCATCTATGTTCATCAAGGATATTGGCCTGTAGTTCTCTTTTTTTGTGGTGTCTTTATCTGGTTTTGGGATTAGGGTAATGCTGGCTTCATAGAAAGAGCTTGGAAGTGTGCCTTCCTCTTGAATTGTTTGGAATAGTCTGAGGAGGATAGGTTTTAGTTCTTCTTTGAATGCTTGGTAGAACTCCCCTGTAAATCCATCAGGACCAGGGCTTTTGCTTGCTGGAAGATTTTTGATCGCTGTTTCAATTTCTTCGGTAGTTATCAGCCTATTCAAGTTTTTAAATTCTTCTTGGTTGAGTTTTGGGAGCTGGTATTTTTCTAAGAATATGACCATTTCATCTAGGTTGTCCATTTTGTTGGAATAGAGTTGTTCATAGTATTTTTTCATAATCGTTTGTATTTCTGTGGGATCAGTTGTTACTTCACCTCTTTCATTTCTGATTTTGTTTATTTGGGTCCTATATCTTTGCTTCTTGACGAGTCTGGCTAAAGGTTCATCAATCTTGTTTATCTGTTCAAAGAACCAGCTCTTGGTTTTGTTGACCTTTTGTATTGTGTTTTTGTTTTGTTTTTTTGTCTCTATGTCATTTATCTCCACTCTGATCTTTATTATTTCCTTCTGCTTATACTGGGCTTTTCTTGTTGCTCTCTTTCTAACTCTTTGAGTTGTAGGGTTAGGTAATTTATTACCATTGTTTCTTGTTTTTTTGAGGTAGGCCTGTAGAGCTATGAAGTTCCCTCGCCGGACTGCTTTCACTGTGTCCCATAGATTTTGGATTGTTGTGTTTTCACTGTTGTTTGTTGCCATGATGCTTTTTATTTCTTCTTTGATCTCTTTGGTAACTCAGTCATTGTTTAATAGCATGTTATTTAGCCTCCAGGTGTTTGATTTTCTTTATTGTTTTTATTGTTGTTGATTTCTAGTTTTATGTCATTGTGATCTGAGAAGATGCTTGATATGATTTCTATCTTCTTGAACTTGAAGAGACTTTGCCTGTGTCCCGATATATGGTCTATCTTTGAAAATGATCCATGTGCACTTGAGATGAATGTATATTCTGTGGCTTTTGGGTGAAATGTCCTAAAGATGTCAATTAATTCCATCTGTTCTAGTGTGTCATTTAGGATTGATGTTTCTTTGCTGATTTTTTTTTGTTTAGAGGATTTGTCCAGTGGTGTTAGTGGGGTATTAAAGTCCCCTACTATGACTGTATTGCTGTCAATCTCTCCCTTGATATCCTCCAGAAGTTTTTTTATATATTTGGGTGCTCTTGTATTGGTTGCATATTTGTTTACCAGAGTTATATCTTCTTGTTGGATTGCTCCCTTTAGTATTTTGAAGTGGCATTCCTTATCTCTTGTTATGTCCTTCACTTTGAGGTCTAATTTGTCAGATATAAGCATTGCTACCCCAGCTATTTTTTTTTTTTTCATTTCCCTTTGCCTGAAAAACCTTTTTCCATCCCTTCACTATCAGTCTGTGTGAGTCCTTTTTTTTGAAATGGGTTTCCTGTAGAGAGCAGATATATGTTTTCTTATCCACTCAGCTACCCTATGTCTTTTGATTGGGGCATTTAACCCATTTACATTTAAAGTTATTATTGATAGGTACTTGTTTGTCACCATTTTTATTCTTCATGCCTGTATTCCTTCTTCACTTCCTATTTCTTCTTTTTACAGCAGGCCCTTTAGCATTTCTTGTATTGTTGGTTTGGTGGTAATAAACTCCCTTAGTCCTTTTTGGTCTGTGAAGCTCCTGATTTCACCCTCAATTTTGATTGATAGCCTTGCTGGGTACAGTATTCTTGGATTCACACCCTTCCTTTGCATGACTTTGTATATTTCATTCCATTCCCTTCTGGCCTGATGTGTTTCTGTTGAGAAATCAGTTGCTAGTCTGATGGGGGATCCTTTGTAGGTAAATTTCTGTCTCTCTCTGGTCGCTTTTAAGATTCTTACTTGTTGTTGGTGTTTGCCAATTTAATTATAATGTACCTTGGTGTCGGTCTTTGGGGGTTCATTTTGTTTGGAACTCTGTGAGCTTCTTGGACTTGTGTGAGTTTTTTCTTCTCTATATCAGGGAAGTTTTCTGTCATTATTTATTCAAACATGTTTTATATTCCTTGCTCAGTTTCCTCTCCTTCTCACACCCCTATTATGCGGATGTTGTTTCATTTTGTGTTGTCCCAAAGTTCCCTTAGGCTCTCTCCTGTTTTTTAAGTTTTTTTTTTCCTAGATGCTGCTCTGCTTGGGTATTTTTTCCTACCTTGTCTTCTAGCTCACTGATGCAGTCCTCCACTTCTTCTAGTCTATGGTTGATGCTTTCTATTTTGTTTTTATTGCAGTGATGTCATTTTTCATTTCTTTTTGGTTCTTCATTTCCTCTTGGTTCTTACACATATTGTTGAATTTTTCTTCTAAACTTTTCAGCAACCTTATGACCATTTCTCTGAATTCTTTCTCTGACAGGTTGCTTGCCTACATTTTGTTTACTTCCTTTTCTGGTGATGCCTCCTTTTCCTTTTTATGTGGGCTGTTTCTTTGCCTCCCCATGATCTCTCCTCTCTGGGTGTCTGGTTACATAGTTCTCTCATGCATTGACTTAAAGGCACAAAATACAACACAACAAGGCACAATGTACAAGGCACTGAACACAAATGTATTCATGATACTAATAACCCCAAAGGTGACCACCAGAGAAAAGAGAATTAGGGGATTAAAAAATAAAAGACAGAGAATGCAAAAATGATATTGTGGAAAGGAAAAAAAGTAAGAGAGAAAAGAAAGAGAATAAAAAAGAAGGGGAAAAAACTATTTATATAAGGAGAAAACTCAATAGAACAACAATTAATCCAAAAAAAAGCAAACAACTAACACCCAGAGATGAATGCACACTACAAACAACAACTAATAATAAGTGAGAAGAGGGAAAACAGAAGCAAAAAAGAGAGAGAAACAATAATACAATCAAACAAAGAAAACAGTCTAATCAACAATCAAATAAACAACAACAATAGGACAGAGAGAAAGAAGGGAAAAACCAAACAAAATAAAACAAAAAACAAAAATAAAACAAAACAAAAAACAACAACAAACAAAAAAATAGGGGGAAGAGAGAAAAAAAATTGGGTAGTGAAGAAAGAGGAGAGAGAAGTGTGTATGGATTTGGCACAGGTGATCGGAAATTAGATAGCTAAGTAGGATGAATTTTTAACAGGGGGCAAAAAGAAGGAATAGGGAAAATCTAAAGCAAGAATAGGGTAAGAGAAACAGGATACCAAAAGGGGAAAAGTGAGGAAGAGATTGTTGGCATAAAGGTAAAGCTGAGATAGAGTAAAATGATGGAGGAAATTTTGAGACTTTTGCAATTGGTTTAGCAAATCTGATGATTGGTGCAGGTTTGGTAGGTGGTACAGGTTTACTGATAAGTTTCTTGAAGATTTTGGTAGGTTTTGTGGCAGTCCCTGTAGATTTTACAACTTTTCCTCTGGTTGCTGAATGTATTTCAAGAGATGATGAAGTTATGCTGATGGATTGTGGAACCAAAATACTGGGTTCTGGTGCCTTTTGAGGAGGAACTGGATTGTCTGGCATCAGGGCAGAAACACAGGGGTGGCTTTCTCCCAGATGGAGGTACTTCTCATTTTAATTTTTAATTATTATTTGGCTTCTTTGTCTGTGGCACTTCTTGCCCTGTTGAAAGAGACATAAATAGCAGTTACTTGACAATCTCTAAATGAAAAAGATGATACTTCTCTTGATCACCAACAGGTGTCCTCTATCAGTTATTCTACTCTATTTCAAAAAATGTTTGCTCGACTTCTATCCTCTTGTTGATTTCTACAAGACTTCACAAGCAGATATATTTTAATTATTTTTATAATAACTTTTAGAACAGATTGATAAAGGCAGAATTCAAAATTGTGAGCTAGTCTGAATTAACTGAAAAGGTATATGGAGGCCATAAAAGATGGTTGAACTTTGAAAAGAAGCTTTTTGAATTATTAAACTTTTTTAGTGATACAGTTTTCCCAGAATAATACATAATTGCTTCTTGTTTCTCCCACTTATAACCAGTCTCTTTCCTTCCCATATTTATATATTTCTTCATCTATAGAGAAGGAAGGGGGAAAAATCATTTAAACTAAACTGTGTCTGTTTCATGTTTCTGGCTTTGAAAATTGTCTTTCATGCTATGTGCTCTTTCAGAAATAGAAATAATTGGGTACTTTCATAAGTTAAATAACAGTATGTCTAAGTATTTCAGAAGAGCAAAGGATAATAAATTGTAGTAAGAATTGGCTGCACATGGGCAAGTAATGTTCAATAAGTACTTCAAAGTTACAAGTTTTTCACTTTTTGCTGAAGTCAATTTTAATTTAAGGATTTGGGATAGGATAGGAGACTTTTTAAAACAGTCTCACCTAGGCACATTTAGTTAAACCTCGTAACCTCATGGACTATTTTTGACATAAATTATTTTGTAATTCCCTCTCTTTATTAAAATTTCAGCCCTAGAACCTAATATAAAAAATTAATGTTTATTAAATTCAGACTTCCTCAACTTTTCTTTTTCTGTTTCTTCACACTTTATACCTTTAGGACAGTGGTCGGCAAACTCATTAGTCAACAGAGCATCAAACCGTGGCTCGTGAGTCGCAGTTTGCCGACCACTGCTTTAGGATATAGTCCCCTAGAATATGATTTTTCCACTTGATGAGAAACCTCTGTATCAAGCTCTCTTCTTACTTCTAATTTTCTAGTTTTCTTAAATATGAAATATATTATATTAAATCACAAACAGCTTATAGAGAAAGGTAAAGCATAACATTATATTTCTCATTACCCTTACATGTTAATGAATTTAATGGGGCATTTTAAATAATACTTAGATTATATAGAAATCTGGGAATTAAAAGTTTGAATATCCTGGAATACATAAATTGATACAGAATGGTTCTAAGCAAATAGAGCCACCATCGTTGTGAAAATGATCTGTCTTGAATTCTGCTATTCTTTATGCCATATATCTGTCCCAACTGTTCTCTGATCTGCCATTTCCATTTAAGTCTTTTTATCCATATACTAGAGGCCCAGTGCACAAAATTCATGCATGGGGGTGTGTCCCTCAGCCCAGCCTGCAACCTCTCCAATCTAGGACATCCCTCTCACAATCCAGGACTGCTGGCTCCCAACTGCTCGCCCGCCTGCCTTCCTGATTGCCCCTAACCGCTTCTGCCTGCCAGCCTGATCATCCCCTAACCACTCCCATGCCAGTGTGATCAATGCTTAACTGCTCCCCTGCCAGCCTGGTCGCCCCCAACTTCCCTCCTCTGCTGGCCTGGTCACTCCTAACTGCCCTCCCCTGCTGGCCTGATCACCCCCAACTGCTCTCCCTTGCAGGCCTGGTCCCTCCCCACTGCCCTCCCCTGCTGGCCATCTTGTGGCGGCCATCTTGTATCCACATGGGGGCAGCCATTTTTGACCACATGGGGGCAGCCATATTGTGTGTTGGAGTGACAGTCAATTTGCATGTTACTCTTTTATTAGATAGGATAGAGGCCTGGTGCACAGGTGGGGGCCATCTGGTTTACCCTGAAGGGTGTCCCGGATCAGGGTGGGGGTTCCCTTGGGGTGTGGGGTGGCCTGGGAGAGGGGCCTGTGGTGGTTTGCAGGCCGGCCACACACCCCGGCGACCCAAGCAGAGGCCCTGGTTTCTGGGATTTATTTATCTTCTATAATTGAAACTTTATAGCCTTGAGCGGAAGCCAGGGCCAGCCAGGAAGCTTGGCTTCCTCCATCACCAGGGGCAATCCAAGCCTCCTGCTCTTTCCAGCTCTGTGGCTGCCACCATTTTTGTTATGATTTATTTATCTTCTATAATTAAAACTTTGTAGCCTTGAGCGGAGGCCAGGGCCAGCCAGAGCGGGCGGGAAGCTTGGCTTCCTCCATTGTCCAGGAAACCCAAGCCTCCTGCTCGCTCCATGGCCTCAGCCATCTTGGTTGGGTTAATTTGCATACTCACTCCTGATTGGCTGGTGGGTGTGGCTTGTGGGTTTAGCAGAGGTACGGTCAATTTGCATGTTTCTCCTTTATTAGTGTAGATAATCCCTGCTTAGCTTTTCTCTCTCCTAGACTAGTAAGCACTCTCAAATCTTGCATCTGTTGCCTATAGGGTTTCATTCATAGACTCTTCCCCATTTATGGACGCTTTAGGTTCACTTAGTTAAATACAATGTCCATGGCAAGATAATGTGTGTATTTTTTTTTAATGAGAGTGCTGCTGAGTTGGAAGACAGCATTCAAGAGTGAAATGATGTTATTTATTATGACAAAAATTGGTCAATATATTTAAAGTGACAATTAGATTATAAATTATCATGTGAAATCACAGCAAGTGTAGGTAGCAAGCCACATCCTTACTAATAAAAGCCTAGGTGGTCGTCATGCCGTGATGTCCTCATGCTGTCACGAGATGGCTGCTCGCACAGCGGGCGCCTGCAGGTGGGCAGGGTGGGCTTGACATTGTGTGTGTGGCACAGAGCCTCCTGTGGGTCCCGGATCCACACAGCGAGGCCTTCCTGGGGGTCCCGTCTCTGCGTGGCAAGGCCTCTGCATGCGAAGGTCTGCCTGGGGGTTCTGGGGTCCCACCTCCCGGCTCTGCATGGCGCAGAGGCGGGACCCCCAAATCCAGCTTACCTCTTTGGGGCAATCCATCGAGGAGCCCCAGATGGGTGGGTGGGGCCTACCTCTTTGGAGCGATCGATCACGGGGCTCCCGCACTGTGACAGGGCACAGGCCAGGCTGACCCCACCCCTCCACCTGAGTGCATGAATTTCATGCACTGGGCCTCTAGTTATAGATAAAAAAGCCTGAATTAAGAAGTTGATGGTTCAATCTGACAGCCCTGCAGCTAGAACTAGGGGTTCAAGAACACCAGAGAGGGCTAGGGAAATGAGCAAGTACTGTTGTCCAGGCAATCAGAGTGAGGAGAGTGGGTGAAGCAGGACACAGTGCACAGGTCACAGTAAATTGCTTTATATTCATCTTTTTTTTAATGGTGTGGGAGCATTCGATTTATACAAATAGATATGCAAAATTATTCTAATAATTCCTGACATTTCTTTTTCACAAGGTAAATATTTCATAGTATATACATTATAGATACTCATTTAGGAAGCTCAAAATTCAGAAAACTATATTTAAAAATATCTGAACACACTCGGTCGTGAGAAACCATACTTACCATTTGGTATTTTCTTCAGTGGATCTCTTTATGCATAAACACAGAAACATGTTAATGTTACACATTTGGGTCAAAACAAATATACTGTTTTTTAATGAACACTTTAACTTTTCAAACTGTTTTTCTAAACTTCTCTCTTTCTTTCCTCTTCATTCCTGTCCTTTGCTCCACCTCTAGGTGATCCATGTTATAAGCCTCATGGGTACCTTTCCATATATATATATATTCATGCTCAAAATCATGCACAGATATGAAGTTTTAATGTAGTTATTGGTGGTTCTGTGAAAGTAGGATTATATTATATATATGTTTCTACAAGTTGATGATGTCCTTGAAACTCCTCCAGTTCATTTGGTGGGGCTCTAGTGCATTCTTTTTTTATGGCTATATATAATATCCCGTGGTAGGAATGTATCACAATCTTTTACACTGTTCTTGTGCTGAGTAGTTTTCTCTTTGTTTCAGCCTTTTGCCATGATAAATGTGGAATAATCATCCTTATATAATAGCCTCACTCATTGATGTTTTATTTCTATGGGGTAATTTCCCAAGAGTGAGGTGGCTGGGCTTACAGACATGTACATTTTAAATATTTAATAGATACTGCCAGATGGTTTTCCAAAAAGCCTGCAACAATTCACATGTTCACCTTCTTTTCTATATGCCTTCCAGTAGTGGGTGTTATTGCTGTTTTATTTCTAGCAGTCTGATGGGCGAGCTGTGGTAACTGTTTTACTATAATCTGCATTTTTAACTACTAGTAACTGCCTACTCATATCTTTGGTTCTTTCTTTTTAATATATGTGGAAGTATTAGGATTTAAACAAAAATAATTTAATATATATTTTCTTGCATCATCAGGAATAGATGTAACATGTGAAGGAAGATAAAACTGTTAAATATACTCTTTGTAATAATAAACATTCCATCAACCTCTTTGATATTACTTAATCCTGAGGCAATTAGTGAGTATATTACAAAGCCAGTCTATCAACATCCCAGGAGCACAGATGGGCAGCCTTAGAGGAATTCATTCACGGAGGGAAACCTGAAGCTCAAAAAACATCTGTTCCATGGGATATACATAATGTTAAAAATAATAAACGGTTAGGTTAGATGGCTTAAAGATAAAAGGAAGTGATTACATGGGTGGTAGGTGAATGTAGTTACACTCAATACAAAATGCCAAATCCTGAGAGGGAGATCCATTGAACATGTGAGACTTCGTTGGCATGAAAGTCTGTAACACAGAAGCGAAGGTGAGAATACGAACATTCTGATTTAGAGAGTGCATATTGGCACAGAGGCTCCTTTTGAAGGCCTTACTCCCAGTCTTCTCTAATTCTGCTCCAACGCCAACATTTCTCACTATGGTTCCTGTTAGCATGAGACCTTTGATTCCTTATCTTTAAGGCCAGTAGTTTCTTCTATTGCCTTGAAGATGGCTTTTTGAAAAATAATTAAAATTTGTGTTAGGCCAAATGTTAGACTGAATTATTATTTATTCTGAACCCCTTATCAGTTCAAATGTCCACATTAAATTCTCAAAGATTAATACACTCATGTATTTTGAGTCAATCCGAAGTTAATTTTTCAAAATCAGTTTGGCCATCTGGATTCCTCAACAGTGATAACATGCCTTTCACACTGCTGATGAGAGCGCCAAGGGTTTCATCAGCTATGGTAATTCAAATGTGTCTAAAGTATTGCTTTCATACTCAGCATGATAGAATTTTAAGTAGGGAGATAAACTGAACATAAATTGAGTGGATTATTTAAAAAAAAACAAAACAAGCTCCCCTTAAATTATAGGTTTTGAGTGAAGATTGAAAGCATACCTTCACACAGGGATCCCCATACTAAACGGTAGAAAATACAGGAACAAGGCATTTAAGGAAATTTTCTGATTATTACTTGACCACTAAGTTACACTGCTACAAGCTTAAAAATAAAAACACAATATACCAGACATGCCAAAAAATTATAAAATTGATTCTTCCAGCATTAGCTGATTCAAAAGTGAAAATGGACCAGTTGAGAGAAAATGATTTCAACAAGAATAAATAAAGGGAGTGGGAAGGATGTTTTTCTTCATCTTAAACCAAGTAAGTACTCTTCCCAAAAGATTGCCTGGAGGAACAAAGTAATACAGCACCTCAGGGCCTGAGGAAAAGTCAGTATCAGTGAGCCAGAGAATGCAATCACACAAATTGCTGAGAGTCCCAATGCCGGATGATAACGTGTAAAACATAACTCTAGTTCTATTTTCCTCTGGGACAACTACTGAGTTGGAAATAGCAGCTAAAAAAATGACACCAGAGCTGGCAGGATACAGAAAGAAGCTCTTATTTTTCTGGGACCAGGCCCCATCTTCTACTTCCAGTTTTGAGTCCTGAAGGAATGCTAAGTTGGGGGAACAGATAATGGAATAAAAGTTTGGTATTACTAGCAGTGAGGCCAAACTGGAGGTTAAGGTTAATGACACAGTCCTCTAAATGGCCAAGTCTGTTCAAGACTTCTGACGGCGACTGTAAAGAGTGTACTGAACTGCAAAGTCAGAAGGAATAGTCCCCACAAGACTACCTTCACTTTAGATGCCAGCTGCAAGTTCAGGGGTTCTCAGAGTCACCCTCACTTCTGACTAGCTGCCCCCAGATTATCAAACTGCCAGGCTCAGTAATTCATTAGAACAACTTATAACACTCAGGAAAAGACCATATGTAAGACTACAGGATTTGTTGTTGTTATTTGTTTGTTTTTAATCCTTACTCAAGGTTATTTTTTTCATTGATTTTTAGAGAGAGTGGAAGGGAGAGAGAAGGGGGGAGATGAGAGAGAGAGAGAGAGAGAGAGAGAGAGAGAGAGAGAGAGCGCGCCGGGGTTCTTGTCCCAGCATTACAAGGGGTTTTCAGCAATCCGGAGAAAGGAGCTGTGTGTAGATTCAATAAGGAGTCCAAAGACGAAAGATAGTTTTGAAAGGCATTGGGGGTCAGAGGAGCTTCAGCTAAAGGAGCTAAAGACTACCCCTTGACTCAGGATCCCGTGCTATTTATTGACACAAATTGTCCTAAGGCAAGGTGGAGATATACACTTCAAAGGGTAAGGTTTCAAAGGGTAGGGTTTACAGAAGCATTGTCAGGTTGGGGAATAGCCTACAGCTGTTCAGGTGTTTGGCCAACAGGAGGCAATAACATGTAAGATTAAGATGCCCTGAGCTGTCTGGCAGCAGACAATCCTATTCAGGTTTGGGGGAGATGCTTTTTAGCCGTTCCAACAGGTAATTACATGTGTGGCTCAGCCCTTGTTGAGCTCCTAAGCTTCACCAACCTTTTGGTGACACTCTTGTAATTATGACATGCTGGAATTGGTTCCTGGCAGGTGAGAGAGAGAGAAAGAGAAACATGGCCCAGAGAGAAATACATACATCAATTGGTTGCCTCTCGCACACAGGGGCAGGGATCAAACCTGCAACCAAGATATGTGCCCTTGACCAGGAATTGAACCCATAACCCTGGCATCCGAAGGCTGACACGCTAACCACTGAGAAAAACTGGCCAGGGCGAGACTACAGTTTTATTATAACAAAGGGAGACACATTAGAACCAGCTGAAGGAAGAGACACAACTCTGGAACTGGGAGTTCCAAACTCAAGTCCCCCATGTCCTCAGGGACATGGTTACTCTCTTGACATTGGTAGTGTGTGACAATAAGCACATAAATTATTGCCAACCCAGGGAGGTTGCCTGACTTTGATGTCCGGAGAGTTTATTGAAGCTTCATTATGTAGGCAGCACTGATTGAATTATGGCCCAAGTAGTTGAACTAGGTCTCCAGCCCCTCCTGGTTGGAGGTCAGCCTGATATATCACCTGGCTCAAAGTTCCAAGCTTCTAATTAATGACATGTTTGTCTTTCTGCCATGGCCAGCCCTCATCCTAAGACTATAGAGGTGGCCCTGCCCACCCTAAGCCATAACATTAGCATAAACTATCAGGTGTAGTCCAGGGGCCCATCATGAATAACAAAGACACTCTTATTACCTGCATGTCTCTGTTCAGGAGTTGACACTCTCCGGACACTTCCTTTCTATGCTCATCCTATATAATAATAGAGGAATATGCAAATTATCTGGGACATCCTCAAGGTTAAAGTTAATGACTGTCAGCAGCGGTGGGCGTGGCTGCGTGCTGCTGGAGGCCGGAGGACAGGAGGCTACGTCAAATAAAATAAAATGCATTCACATGCCCTAAAGCACAAACATCCCAGCAGATAACTCAATGCAGGTTATTGTGTAATCACAATGATTACACAATATTGATTACACAATAAACTTATTTTCACTGAAAAAAAGTAACATCTTCATTTAAAGATGCCCCAGTAAGGCTGCTGAGGCTTTCGTCTGTCCCTTTCTACACCGAAGATGGCAGGGTTCAAGGACGAAGGGCTCCAGTATTGTTTTCTCAGCGCCCACCTGGGAGGCCTCCCTGGGGCGGCTCTCCCCTCTGAGCCCTGCTCAGGACGGGTGCTCCACTCTGGCCCGGGAGCCCCGAGGGGAGGCGGAGTGAAGTGCTTTCCCTCCGGGACCCTGCTCACCCTGGGAGTCCAGAAAGCCTCCTCCCTGGGGTGACTGCACAGCAGCCAGGCCTGGCAAACCACGGAGAGGGCGACCTACCCATGCGGATGTGTAGCTGGCGGAGGCCCCGCAGCTGCCATAGTTGAAGTCCTGGATGGAGGACCGCGGGTAGTGGGGATCGGAGTCGGCCATGTCGGCAATGGAACCCCAGCTCCCCGCCGAATGACTAGAGCACAGGGACCTCAACGGTCCTCGGTCACTTCCTGAGCAGCAGTCAGCCCCCACCGGGGATCAAACCTGAAACCTATAGGTGCCCTGACAGAATGGAGCCCACACCTTTGCTGTGGCAGAGGAGCTCCGGCCCACAGCAGGGCCAGGGCACCCAGAGGGGTTTTGCTGAGGGGCCCTGACAGGCAGGCCGCAGCGCAGTGGGCTAGAACCTCCTCCTGATACAGCAAGGTTGCGGTCTGGATCCCTGGTCAGGGCACAGACAAGAAGCAACCAAAGAGAGCATAATAAGTGGAACAGCACACTGGTGTTTCTCTCGCTCTCTTCCTCTCTCTAAAATAATCAATCAATAAAAATTAAAATAAAAAATAAACCTTCTGGCTTGCAGAGTTGCTAAAACAGTTAGAAAGTGAAGTCCCCTCCCTTCCCGTTCATTCAACAAATACTTCATATGCTCCTTCAATAATCACACTGGGGATGGGTGTTTGTTTGTTTGTTTGTTTTGGTTAATCCTCACCTGAGGACATTTTTGCATTGATTTTTTTTTTTTTTTTTTACAGAGAGTGGAAGGGAGGGAGAAAGACAGAAACTAATGTGAGAGACATCAGTTGGTTGCCTCTCGCTGAATCTCTGACCAGGGCCCTGGATTGAGCCTGCAACCCAGGCATGTGTTTCTAGTCCCAGGGCAATCTTTAATGTCTACTCTTTGCCCAGTTCAAATTGAAGTGAGAGTCATATATTTACCTTAAAATGTAAATAGCGATTAATTATTTTAAGGGAAATGTATGTACTGTGATGACAGAAGTACAATAAGTGCAAATATCATGAATTATTTTCATGTTGGCTATTCACTCTATTCCTGATCCCATGGTGGTGAAATGGCTAAGTCCCAGCCTTATTGCTTCCCTTTATAGAGCCAATATGTAGTATTCCTGGAAATGCACAAAGTAAATGTTTTCCCATTTAAGTTTCCTGCCAATTTAATAATGGCTGCCTTTTAAAAGTGGTTTAGAAATGTATACAGGAAGAGAAAGCCTTTCAGAAAATTTCATGCAGGGACTTTATTATTAAAATGAGTAGAAATGAGGAATTTTGCAGCTAGGTATTAGATTCTTGAGCCATTTTGTAGCCCTGTTACCTAACATGGTGAAACAGAAAATTTGATCTGGAAATGTGTGGTATTCCCCTGGGCAGGATGGTTTCCAGGCTCTTGTCCGGTGGAGTCGAAGAATGAAACCACGGACAAAAGGTGGTATAGCAAAGGTGGAATTTTATTGAGAAACAAGCACAGTCTCCCACGTGGGGAGGGGGAAAGAGTCCCACCGAGTCCCTTTTCCCTATGGTTTATAAAGGCTGCAGATCTTTGTGCCTTGATATCCTCTCTGATTGGTCACTAGCCCCTTCTCATTTGGTCACTGTAGCAACTCCTGAGTTTAAAGGTCAAACCTCATGTGAGGTATGTCAGGCTCCCTCCTTTTTTTTCCCTTATTGTTTTCCTATTCCCTCTGAGCTTTTCTTCCTCTTTCTTTGAATGAGGGGTTTCCTTCCCTTTATTCTGTAAATGTGTTCCTTTTGTTACTCTCAGTTCCCTTGTCCTATGGAAATGTAACTTCTGCCACTCCCAGCTCCCTTGTCAGCTCTGTAGTCCTGTGCTTTTTCCATGGACCCCTTAATTTCTAAAATTTTCCTAAACTTGCCTATTTCACCCCTGAAAACTCCTATTTTACCCCTAAAACTCCTTTCAGTGGTATCCTGTTCATAGTGAGCTCAGTAAAAATATCATTAATTATGATGTGTTACAATTTAATAGCTGTTTTCAAGTTGGTTGACTGATATTGCTCTGACACTGATGAAATTCCTTAGCAATAGAGTCCAGGCATGCTTTGACTTTCTCCTGGGAGCTGTGGTTAGAACAGCAGCTCTCTTCAGATCAGTTGCTAAATATTTCATCTACTTTCAGGAAATCAGACTAAAACCCAGCTCACTGCTCTTCAAGTTGTGGCTCTTGCCAGGCCTTCAGGGATGCCAGACTGAGACTACTATTGAGACCACAGCATTCTAAAGGGATATTTAAATGTAATATATTAGCTTATTATATGTCAGGGTGGGGACACTTCTCTTATTTCTACCTTAAATAAGAAGAATATAAACAGAGGAGAAAATGTAAATTCATAAAAGTAAAACTTTCTGATAGACTATTGCTAATAATATTCAGAAATGCCCCATGTATAATGAAACACTGATGAGGTTAATGTTTTGGCACCATCCTATATAATAAAAGGCTAATATGTAAATCGACCAGATGGCGGAATGACTGGTCACTATGATGCGCACTGACCACCAGGAGAGTCAGACGCTCAATGCAGGAGCTTCCCCCTGGTGGTCAGTGCGCGCCCACAGCGGGAGCGCTGCTCAGCCAGAAGCCAGAGCCTCTCCCGCCTCCATGGCAGCACTAAGGATGTCCGACTGATGGCTTAGGCCCGCTCCCCTCCCCAGGGAGCGGGCCTAAGCTGGCAGTCAGACATCCCCTGATGGCTCCTGATTTGCGAGAGGGTTCAAGCTGGGCTGAGGGACACCCCCCCCTTCCGAGTGCACGAATCTCGTGCACCATGCCTCTAGTATATTAATGGTTTCATTGTGAAAAACCTAATAGTAGCAACCCAATGGAATACAGATAGACAAAGAGCCATTGAGATTTATGTCAGCTTTCTCACAGTGATTCAGCCGAAAAACACACACACTTGTATCCCTTCTGGGTAACTCTTGTTCTAGTCCAGCACTCACACACTGCAGTTTTTTTTTTTTTTTAATTTTTAAATTAAAACATTCTTTATCACCTTTATAACCTGATTCTTTCCTGAAATTTTACACTTCTCTTTCCCTAAATTTCCAAGCAATGATCCCATTTTATGGCAAAGCCCATGCTTGTACTTTATTCCCGTACCCTATTCTCTCCACTATCGTGCTAAGAATTATTTCATCATCATTATGAATGTGTAAGGAATTATTTCATCTTTTTTGTTGATGTGTAGTATTCCAGTGTATATACCCCATCTTCTTTATCCAATCTTCTGCCAAAGGACACTTAGGCTTTGTCCATGTCTTGGCCAACATAAGTAATGCTACAGTGAACATAGGGACACATACATCTCTATGAATAAGTGCTTTTAATTTTTTCAGGTAGATACTCAGAAGAGGGAAATAAATCAGACTGAAAGGACAAGAATCGTATGATTTCACTAATATGTACGATATATTTAAAAAAAACAATAAACAAAACCTCTCAGATACAGACAACAGAACGGTGGTTACCGAAGGGAAAGGAGTAGGGGGAGGATAAAGAGGGTAAAAGGGGGTCAAAGATATGGTGGTGAAGGAAGGAGACTAGACTTCCAAGTGATGAGCATCCGATGTATACAAGATGTCATATTATAAAGTTATACCCCTGAAACTTATATAATGTTATTAACCAATGTTACCTCAATATATTTATTTAAAATTTTAGAAAAGAATTAGGAAGTAAAATGAAGGTATATGGTTTCCTTTTCAGGAATAGAAATGATTAAAATAGCACTATTGATTTTTGTTTGAAGAACTATGCAGGTTAATTTTGGTTGTAAGAAGAAATAGGCAAAGATACAACAAAACTGAAAATACAACAAAACTACCTCTATAAATCTATGTTTTGATTTTAGTAGGAATTTCTTCAGTGAAGCTCTATTTTGTTTTTACCAAATTCAGTCCTACAGAGAATTTCTACTGCTTACCTAATTATCCATTTACTCTAATGCAGGGGTGGGGCAAAAGTAGATGTACAGTTGTGAGTACACAAAACACAATTTATTCTTATATTATTTACTAATTATTATATTACTTTTCATATGAACAACTGTAAATCTACTTTTGCCTCAACCTGCAGTTCTTATACTTTTGCTGAATTGAAACAGTTCTTTTTCAGGCTGAGCCATTTTTAATAAATATATTGTTCAATAGCATTTTCTTCTAACTTAGTTATGTAATATTTCTTATGAACAGAAGTGCTACCCTGAAAAGGTAACCATTATATGAGGATCCTCAAGCTGGAGCAAGACTTCTCCCCACACCTACTCTGTTTTGCTCTCTTCAGAGACTTCTGCCTGGGCTCTCGCTAAACGATTGGCTTTTGTTACTTAAAGGGTCAGAGACACTTCTCATCACATCCAGAAAAGCTTCTATTCTGTGCTTGCAGCTTTCATTTCTTTGAAGCCTCTGTGCACTGTTTCCACTTGACCAACACCACAGGGAGTTCAATTATCAAGCAATCACTCCCTTTTGAGAATTCTTAAAGAAAAACACTCCCATTCTGAGATCAGATAGCAGATGCAATAAGTTTCCCATTTGCTCTATAGGATACTAACCAATGTCAACTTGAATTCTCCCTAGTGCATGGTTGAAAGTGCCTTTATAGAATGGGCAGGGTACATCCAGATAATGTCAATAGAGGCAAATTTGCAAATCTATCCTTGTGTTATTTCTAGTTGTTTCTGGACTTATTTCTCTCTGGCCAGGGCATTCCTGAGCCATTCCTTGTGCCTCAACATCAGTATACTCCAATGCTTCCTGTCAATAGGGCTAATGTCTTATTAAAACACACACACACACACACGCGCGCGCGCGCGCGCGCGTGCGTGTGCAACTGTAGGGTGAGGACATCTTGTGATGTACCATGCTACATTTGTTGAAATCAACATTTATTGAAACAAATGTGCTATGAAATGGTGATTGGGAATCTTTTTTGCTAATATTGAGATTGATATTCCAACAGATTTTTGAAAACAAAGGGAAAAAAGACACTATTATTTGTTCAGGGTCCATTATATGTCAGGTTTGTTTTGTTGTCACATTTAATCATTACCACAAGTCCTGTAAGATAAATGTTTGTGATTCACACTTTACAGAGGAGAAAAGGCTCCAATGCACTGAAGACCTTGCCCGATGCCACACACTCGAGTCAGTGCATGAACCTCATTCTGTGCTCATTTTTGTGACCTCTTCATGTAACAACATCATTTTGGTGGTAGAAAGATAAGTCTATCTCGTAATATTTAGACGTTATAAAATCAGATTTTTGGTTATTGTCTGCAAATCTGGAAATATAGAACATAAAATTCATAGGTCATACTACTATGTCCACTCTTTTGTGAAGAATATAATTAAAACTAGAAGCCCATTGCATGAAGATTCGTGCAATAGACCTTCATTCACCTGGCTGCCTGCACCAGTTTTCCGCTGGCACCGGGGACCCAGGCCTTGGCTCTGGCCGCCTTCTGCCTTCCGCCTTCTTTCAGGGTTGGGGCTTGGCCCCAGGCAGCCAGCAGCGATGTGAGCGGCAGGAGGCCCCGGTGCCTCCCGCCGGCCCCAGTTCCCGCAGCGATGGGGGGCGGTGCAGCGCATGGGGGCCACCATCTTTACTGGGTTAATTTGCATAGCGCCCTGATTGGCTGTGGGCATTGCGAAGGTACGGTTAATTAGCATATTACTGTTTTATTAGGTAGGATTGAGGATACCGACCAAAAAGTAGAGTTGCTTTTGTTTCCAGGCTATTTCAATGGAAACAGAGCTAAATGATGAATGAGAATCAGCTCTTTAGTATCTTCTTAGGAAATAGATCATATGATTAATGTTCTAATGTAGTGATTAGAGTGAAAGTGTATACTCATGCACACACACACACACACACACATACACACGACATTAGAGGTACAATCACATAGTGTTGAATTTCAATATTTCCACACTCCCACTCACATAGAGTTGTAATTATGAATGTGAAATCTAAAATTTGACTATCTGGATCATGCCCTGGTGCCACCACTTAATGGATGAATGACTGGAAAAATCATGTAGGCATCTTAGCATGGATTTTCCTCTTATATAAGGTGGAGATAATAATATCTGATATATGTGTATCAGATAAGATGCATGTATTTTAAAGCAACAGAAATGCCAACTCAAAAAGGAAATTTTATCTGCATGGAATTGAATATTCCTAAAGCAGTTCTGGCTTGACATGTGACTTCATCCAGGACTCAAACACAATCATCAGAATCCATCTCTAGGATTTGGTTCCCTTTTACGTTGCCTTCAAACTCAGACATAGAGTGGGTTTTGGCTAAATATCGACTATAGGAGTTTCAGGCCCCAAATCCTTATGCCCAGTGGAGAACATGCAAATTTATGCACTAAAATTCTCAGAACAGGTGCTCATCTTATTGAACCAGCTTACCTTACATGTTTATCCCTAAATCAATTACTGTGGCCAGTTGATAATATACTCTGAGTGGCTTCCGGTATTAAATTCTAAAGAGAAGACTGGACTAAAGATAGGCATTTTGTACCTATCAGTATATGGAGGTATTCAACTCATGGGATTAGGTACAGTCATCAAAGGAGTATAGATAGAGAAGAGGGGTTGGAGCATTATAGCACTTTAAGACATTGAGAGAGGAAGAACCAAAAAAGGATGCCATGAAGGAAAAGTCAAATGAGGTAGGATAAAAATCTAGAGATTTTTGAAAGCCAAGTTAATATCTTTTTTCTACAAGTAGAGAATGGTAATTGAGTCAGATATCACTGATAGATTATACAAGAGCAAGACCAATAAGGAGCAAAGAGAAGGACATTGATGACATTGATAACAATGATTTTAGTTGCATCGTCTGAACAAAAACCTGACTGGAATGGGTTTAGAAAAAGGTGGAGAGAAATTGGAAAAAGAAAGATTAGACAACTTTTTGAAGGGGGTAAAAAGATCAGAGTCAAGTGGTTGGCAAAGAAAGTGGAGACATGAAAAGATTTTCCTAAGATGGGAGAAATAACACTATATTAGAATGAGAACAACAATGATTGATTAAGAATAAAAAAAGTTAATGATGGAGAGGTGGGAGACTTGCTGATGTGATGTTTTAAAGGAGGTGAGAAGATGTGAGATCTAGTACAGAGAATGGCTGTGGGATAGGAGCATGAAAAATTCACCTGTAGTGACTAAATGAAAGAAAGTGTGGTGGTAGGTTCTGAGACTGGTAGGTGGTTAGACAGAGGGGTAGAAATCTGTGAACATCTCCCTCTGAATTTTTCAGTTTCTTGGTGAAATAAGACAAAAGATCATAAGCTGAAAATGAGAACAGGGAGGAGGTATTGAGAGTTTGAAGAGAAGGGAAAATAGTAAAATTGCATGCTTTTTTTAGGACAGCTGGAGAATAAATGGACATGGAGGATAAAGAACAGGATGCCTGCCTGGCCAATGTGGCTTAGTGGTTGGGTGTCGACCTATGAACCAGGAGGTCAAGGTTCAATTTCCAGCCAGGGCACATGCCAAAGTTGCAGGATCAATCCCTAGTAAGGGGCGTACATGAGGCAGCTAATCAATGATTCTCTCTCATCATTCATGGTTTCTATCTCTCACGCCCCCTTCCTCTCTGAAATCAATCCTAATATATAAATAGCCAGGTGCCATCACGACTGAATGGAGCACCTCTCGGTTCCTCCCTCTTCCCCTGGCCCCCCAGCCGTTTGCCATGAGGGAGGGGTGGCAGCAGGCGGGACTGAGGACTGTTGAGCGGCTGCGGGCTGCTTTGCAGGGCAGCAGCGAGCTTAGCGGAGCAGTCACCAGGCATCAGTGAGTTTCATGGAGCAGTCAAGGGGCAGAGGGAGCCTCTGGGAGCAGTCACGGGGCAGGGGGAATTTCGAGGAGCATGACAGAGTGGGAGGAGCCTTGTAGAGCAGTGGTGGGGTGGAAGGAGCCTTGCGGAGCAGTGGCAGAGTGGGGAGCCTCATGGAGCGTCCTGGGATGGGAAGCTTCACGTAGCATCTCAGGGCAGCAGAGGCCAGCGATGGAGGACAGGCTACGTGGGAAACCGCCCATTGTCTTCACTAGCAGAGAGGTGTGGACAAGGAACCCAGAAGGCTGGAGACCTTGAGCTCTGGCAAAGGTTAGAGCTATGCACCCACTGTTTAGTCGAGACAATGGTAGCTGAAACAACTTCCCTACAAAACAGTCATGTAAATCCTTACTGATAAGATAGTCTGCCTGTTACGGGAATTGCCTGCCTAAGGGCTATGGGTGTATCCCAAAACTGAATAAAAGGGATGGCAAGGCCAGAGCAAATCAGAGTCCTTCCTTGGGCTTCCGCCTGGCCTCCAATTTCCAAATTAGTATTTCTTGTCTCTTTCATTTGCATGCGGCCTCCTCCAGAACCTGAACCCATAACCCGAGCCCTGTACCTGAACCCTGAACCACGCGGGACGTGGGGGGACATTCGCAAGTCTAGGCCTAGGGACCCTAACCGCGCATGATTTCGTGCGCACTGGGCCTCTAGTATATAGATAAAAGGATGCCTAAACAACATTTTAAGGGCCCATTGGCAGCTATTTCATTTAAAATGAGACCAGTAAGCTCAGTTGTATGTTTATCCTCAGTTATATTTAACTTCTTAGGTATAGTCAGAGTGGACAAAGAGTTAGATTTAGCCAGGACTGTGGTATTAGCACCATAGATTAGTGGAAAAGAGACAAGGAAATCAAGGGATTGAGGGATTTGATGCTACTTTCTTGGCTTGAGCAACTATCTTCTGTTACTTAAATTGTTGAAACATTCTCCTAAATGACATCCTTGCCTTCATTTTGCTTCTCTCAACTTTCTTCTCCCCACTATTAGGCAGAGTGGTTTTTCTGAAGAAAAAATTTGGTATCACTCACATTTAAAAGTCTTTAATGGATACCCATTGTCCTAAGAATGAAGTCCAAAGTTCTTATCAAGATTTCTATGGAACTTTATGATCTGGCAATGCTTACTTTCTTAAGCCTCATTTCTTTCCATTCCCCATTCACACTCTTGAATTCAATCAGAATTAATGGGTTTTAATTCTATGCTCTTTCTATCCTCTGGAACAATCACTCTCATTTTCAGCTCACACTCTTCCCTGAGTTACTCCCCTTCATTCTTTAGGACTCAGCTAAAACATTGATTATCCAGGTGGTCTTTTCTACAGTCCTAAAGTTGTTTGTGCCCATAAGATGCTTTTGCTCAGAAGATTTCTTTTGAAGAGTGTTTCTGACCTATTTAAAAAAATTTTTTTTAAATGTCTTAGAGTACTACTAATTTAGATTTTAGGTAATCCCAATTTTTATAAAATAGAGTGCATAGTTCTTTCTATACCCAGATCTCTGACAAGCAGGACCTCATATCTGCCCTCAAATAACTTTTAATTTCAGGGGACACAGATACCAATGGATAATTATTAAATCATGGGGGAGGTGCAATATATATAAAATGTGTTTCTAGATTATAATTCTAGTTTATTGCCTATTGTTTTCATGTATATTGATTGTATTAGTCAAACTGAAATGTAAACTCTTTGCACACAAAGTAGTTATTTCCTTGGTGTCATCCCTCATTTATGCTTACTGTCTGGTACAGGGTCTGTCTACCAAGACTTTAATAAAACCTACTGATAGAGTGGGGCTAATCTACTGATTTCTATTTCCTGTAAAACAATGAATGTATGGCTATACTAAGCAAGAAATGTAAAGCACTTTCTGAATAGAATACCTTTAACACTGTTAGAAATTATAAAAACTGATTTGAAAGGAAATCTTAGGTTTGAAGTGAGATGATATTAATAATATCTAACACTGATCCATGTGCTCCTAAAGTACTTAATTTACACTATCTAATTCAGTGATGGCGAACCTATGACACGCGTGTCAGCACTGACACGTGTAGCCATTTCTGATGACACGCGGCCGCTGAGGCGGCCGCATGCCAAAGATGAAACATTTGCTGCTCCTGAGGATGAAACATTTGTGAAATAATGTTTTTTCCTCAAAGTGACACACTACCCGAGTTATGCTCAGTTTTTTGGCGAAGTTTGACACACCAAGCTCAAAAGGTTGCCCAACACTGATTCCAATTTAATGGTCACAACAATTCATTTCTGTTATTATTACAATACTAAAGTACAGAGACTTTACAGAACCTTTCAATATTCCACATCCAATAAATGATGGAGTTGGTATTTGAACCTAGATGCATATGTTTAAACAAATTACTATAATCTTCCCACTGATCTCCTTCAGGTCCAAGTCAGTAGACAAAAACAACTTTTAAGGCTCTGCTTTTCATTTGTCTTATATTTTTCCAAAATTTATTTTAGGCAATAGAATTGTTCCTGGATAGGAACAGAGATATTTCCTTTTATTTTCCTAGAGGCCCAGTGCATGAAATTCGTGCACTTGGGGAGAGGGGGAGGTCCCTCAGCCTGGCCTGCTCCCTCTCGCAGTTTGGAAGCCCTCAGGGGATGTCTGACTGACAGCTTAGGCCCACTTCCCATGGCAGTTAGACATCCTTAGCACTGCCATGGAGGTGGGAGAGGCTCCCACCACCGCCACTGCACTCACCATCCGTGAGCCCGGCTTCTGGCTGAGCGGCGCTCCCCCTGTGGGAGCGCACTGACCACCATGGGGCAGCTTCTGCATTGGGCAGGATCAGGCTGAAATCAGCTTTCTGACATCCCCCGAGGGGTTCTGGATTGTGAGAGGGCATAGGCCAGACTGAGGGACCCCACCGGTGCACGATCAGGGCAGGGGTGGGACGCGGGTGGTTGGCCAACCAGAGAGGGACTGCAGGAGGGCTCCAGGGCATGTCTGGCCTGTCTTGCTCAGTCCCAATCAGCCAGACCCCAGCAGCAAGTTTACCTACCGGTCAGAGTGTCTGCTCCCTGGTGGTCAGTGCACATCATAGTGAGCAGTTGAGCGGCCTTAGCATATCATTAGCATATTATGCTTTGATTGGTTGAACAGACGACTGAATGACTGGACACTTAGCATATTAGGCTTTTATTATATAGGATACTAGTGCCCTGGTGCACGGATTCACACACATTGAAAGGAAATTAATTAGAAGGTGACCGGTGGGGCAGGGCTGGGCAAGACGGGCTGGACACACCCTGGAGCCAAACTCCTGTGGTCCCTTCCTGGCTGGCCACACCTGGGGCAACGCTGTGGCTTGAAGGACGTCTGCAGAGTGAGGTGGGGTCCCTTGTCCTGGCCTGCAGGGATCGGGCTGAAACCAGCTCTCCGATATCCCCTGAGGGGTCCTGGTTTGCGAGAGGGTGGTTCTCAGGTGCTGCATCGGGCTCCCTCCTCTCTGGTTCCAGGGTGCGTCACTCGAGAACTGCCACTGCCAAGTCACTGCAGCTCAGCAGCTCCTGTGTTGAGTGTCTGCCCCCTGGTGGTCATTGTGCATCATAGCTACCAGTCAGACGGTTGCTGAGCCTTTTATATATATAGATAGCACTCATATTTTTACCATCTTCTGACATTAAAATAATGGCAATGTACATGATCATTCACATTATCTCAAACTTCTAAGAAAATCAGAAGATCCAAATACCAGATTTTTCTGAAAGTATTGAAAAGAATAATTTAATCAGAAAATAAAAAAAACCAATCTGGATGAAATTTCATTTTGCATTTCTCTTAATGTGAAATTATTTTCTGCATCAGAAGGTCAATCTGTTATGCAGTGATTAACGTCTAGGGCAATTTGTTTTCCATCACACAGAAGCTAATATTAGATAACCTCTACTCATAAGCAGACATGCCACTTTAAGCTTCTCTTTCAGAACTGGGCCAGGTCTCCAGAGAACCCAGGCTTCCTTATTTGGAGATGGATCTATAAATTGACTGATACTCACACATACCAAAAAGGCTTTTGGGAAAGCCTTTGAGAAGGTCAATCTTCCCACCTGCCACTCACTAAAAGATAAATGAAGGAAAACAGCTTTTACAAAATATTTACTTTTTTTTTGGTGAGAGTATATGTTCATACTCGCATATAAGATTTTGCTATACTTTTACTCATGAATTTAGACTTATGATTCATGGTTTTGATATTAGGAAAACCCTATACTATACATTTTCCTTGTAATATTTATACTATCTTACAAATGTTTCAGAATATAGTTTCACACATATTCAAGGAGACAGCCAGCTTGGCCTTTCAGTCAGCTAAAGGGCAAATGGAAAGCACTATTGCTTGTGAAAAGGAGGAAGACTAAGAATGTGAGGATGATAAAGATTTTTTAAGAACAAATGGCAACTTAACAAGACAAGCAGTGGTCAATTGCAGAAGAATATCAGTAAAAAGCTATTGCCTTTGGAAACAGAGAAGTTTCTGCTTTAAAGTCTTAATCTTGTTAAGATAAGAATTCATCAATGAGCTCAGTGGTAAAATTGGATTATACTTTGACCCATGGTTGGAAGAGTTGCAGAATGTCTTTCAGGACAAGAAATTAAATAAGAATAAATTAAGTTCTTTCTTGATGCAGGACATAAATATTCCCAGCTGCCATCTCCCCTCCCCCCCCGTCCCCCCCCCCCCCCCCAGCATTCTACAAAAAAAAAAAAAAAAAAGGATAAAATGCTACTTAAAGAGCTCTAGGGAATGAGTACAGCTACTATTCAGGAATTCTTTTCTTCCCTCTACTTAATTATTACTTTAAATCTTGCCACTACCGCTGGTGTTTTCTTTTCTCAAGTATAGTCCCTTGCATTTTCGTAGTTTTCTAGATTTTTCATTCACTTTCACAGACATTGGTGATTGCTACTTAAGAGCTACTAATGGAACTCCCCCTCCCCCCACAGTTGTCAATGTCTCTGCTTGAGGGAATGCTTCAGGGAAGGCTGGTTCCTGCCCCAGGGCAGAAATCTTGATAAGCCAGTTGTGTTTAGTGAATAATTATGGATTGATTAAGCCAATTTTGATAATTTCTTTGCCTATTGACAATGATTGATTATGGAGTACCATGTAACCTAATTCAGATCAATGAGATGTGAGGAGACTATAACAGGGATTCTGAAAAAGGTTTTCTAGATCTTAAAGGGCACATAATAATTTTTTTCCCCTTTTTGTTTTGCTACTGGACATTGCTATTTAGGCAGGTGCTATGGACACTGCTATATACCCACCCTGAGACTACACCAGGAGCTGGCTGACAAAATGAGAAGAGCAAAATGGAAAGTAGGCCTTTCAGTACTGATTTATTTTTCAATCACAATACTTCATAAAAATGATTTGAAATGAAAGTGTGGAGGAATAAAACCAACATCTATTGATAGACACACAAAAAAGGAATTCCAAGTTATTTTAAGAATGAAAAGAAAGCCCTTTCCTTCTCACCAGCAATATGGTAGAGAAGTTGAAACAGAAATATAGCTACAGTTCTGAGCAAAGAGAATAATGCCATTTTGAAGGTTAACAGGGAAACTATTCATACAGCAAGCGATTTGCAGAGCAGATGAGTTAGGAGGAAGTAAGAAAGGGAAGCAAAGTCTCTGTAGAAATCATTTGGTTAAGACTTAATTCTTGAAACAAACTGAACAATGGTATTAGCAGGGACTCAACAAGTCTTCTAACTGGTAAAGTGACACTCCATCACAGACAGCATGCATTTGGATCTCGGCATATGCTAGGAGTCAGAACCCAGGGGATAAGGATCCTCACAATTTTCCTATGATGATTTCAATCATTCTCAAAAAATTCTTGCTTCGTTCACAAAATCCTGTCAAGTATTTTGAGCTATAAGTACTTTTACTGAGTAGCTTGTTCCTACTGTTTTTAATAAGTGCTCTACATTAGCAAAATAAACCAAGTAGAACTTCTTATTGGTCAGGAAACAAAAAACATACTGAAATTGGATTTATTTGAGGAGTGTTTAATAAGGGACCATTTACAGAAGTATCAGCAAGATGTAGGACAGTGATGGCGAACCTATGACACGCGTGTCAGCAATGACACGCGTAGCCATTTCTGATGACACGCGGCTGCTGAGGTGGCCGCATGCCGAGGATGAAACATTTGCTGCTCCTGAGGATGAAACATTTGCGAAATAATGTTTTTTCCTCAAAGTGACACACTACCCGAGTTATGCTCAGTTTTTTGGCGAAGTTTGACACACCAAGCTCAAGGGGTTGCCCATCACTGATGTAGGAAAATCATGAGAGTGTATATCCTCTGGGTTGGTAACAGGATGTTGTTACCACCCCTAGGTTTAAAGGAACAAAAGAGACAGCAGTCATTGGGTGGCACTCAGTGGGCCTGCAGGAAGAAAGCTGAGGGAATACATACCTGACCTTGCTCTCTTCCTTCATTCTGATTATTTTGCTGGTGCTTCCCATTGACTGAATCCAACCAGAAGCCAGAAGGCAAAGAAGTTTGTTGATCCAGTTTAGGGAGGTTAAACTCCTGGGCTACAGAGCAAGATGGAGGAGAGGGTGGAGTCTAGGTAACCACCACAACTGATTTTGGATGCCTCCTTAGCAACCCTTAATGATTTAAGTTTGTGTGCACTTGCAGTACATTTGATCATAGTGTTTATTCTGCCGATAATGTCCCTTTAATCTCCATCCTTTTAAGTCACAACAACCTCCCTTTTCCCAACTTAAGCTCCATCTGGCTAAAGATCTAGTTCAAGACTCAAATCAAGTGCTCCCTCCCCAGGTAACACTGTCTATTCTGATAATCAGCTGAATCAGATTTAGAATCAGTTGATTAAAGCAGAAAACTCAATAAAAGAGTCGCTTAAACACAATAGAAGTTTCTTACTCATGCAAATTAAATCTGTTTAGGAAAACCCACACGTTTCTAGAAACTGTTTTGTAGAAAAATGAATGAACTTCCTCTGGGTACTAGGAGCCTGGGTCCAAACAGAGGTGGATCACAAGGCTTATAACTGTCAGCTCACAATTTTAAGATAGAGAGACACTAGTTTCTGCAATCTTATAGCAATGTCCAAATAATCATTAGAAAACACTGAACCACAGTTCACCATTTTATATTTTAAAAAAAAAGAGTAACAACAATGGGAGAAAAAGACTTAGACACACTTCAAACATATTTTCTTGCAAGAAATGTAGTAAAGGAGTGCATCACTTACCTCGACTCTTAGCTTGTCGGGAACAGTAACCGGGACCCGGTGTCTACTCCTGTTTCCTGCTCTTGCAAACCCGCAGCCATGTGTGAGTGCATCTCCATCCATGTTGGCCAGGCTGGTGTCCAGATTGGCAATGCCTGCTGGGAGCTCTACTGCCTGGAACTCGGCATCCAGCCCGATGGCCAGATGCCAAGTGACAAGACCATTGGCGGGGGAGATGACTCCTTCAACACCTTCTTCAGTGAGACAGGCGCTGGCAAGCATGTGCCCAGGGCAGTGTGTAGACCTGGAACCCACGGTCAGTGATGAAGTTCGCACTGGTACCTACCGCCAGCTCTTCCACCCTGAGCAGCTGGTCACAGGCGAGGAAGATGCTGCCAATAACTATGCCCGTGGGCACTGCACCATTGGCAAGGAGATCATTGACCTCGTCCTGGACCGAATTCGGAAACTGGCTGACCAGTGCACGGGCCTTCAGGGCTTCTTGGTTTCCCACAGCTTTGGTGGGGGAACTGGTTCTGGGTTCACCTCTCTGCTGATGGAACGTCTCTCTGTCGATTATGGCAAGAAGTCCAAGCTGGAGTTCTCCATTTACCCAGCCCCCCAGGTCTCCACAGCTGTAGTTGAGCCCTACAACTCCATCCTCACCACCAGCACCACCCTGGAGCACTCTGACTGGGCCTTCATGGTTGACAACGAGGCCATCTATGACATCTGTCGTAGAAACCTCGATATTGAGCGCCCAACCTACACTAACCTTAACCGCCTTATTAGCCAGATTGTGTCCTCCATCACTACATCCCTCAGGTTTGATGGGGCCCTGAATGTTGATCTGACTGAATTCCAGACCAACCTGGTACCCTATCCCTGCATCCACTTCCCGCTGGCCACATATGCCCCTGTCATCTCTGCTGAGAAAGCCCACCAGGAACAGCTTTCTGTAGCAGAAATCACCAATGCGTGCTTTGAGCCAGCCAACCAGATGGTGAAATGTGACCCTCGCCATGGTAAATACATGGCTTGCTGCCTTCTGTACCGTGGTGATGTGGTCCCCAAAGATGTCAATGCTCCCATTGCCACCATCAAGACTAAGAGCAGCATCCAGTTTGTGGACTGGTGCCCCACTGACTTCAAAGTTGGCATTAATTACCAGCCTCCCACTGTGGTCCCTGGTGGAGACCTGGCCAAAGTACAGCGAGCTGTGTGCATGCTGAGCAACATCACAGCTATTGCTGAGGCCTGGGCTCGCCTGGACCATAAGTTAGACCTGATGTATGCCAAGCGTGCCTTTGTCCACTGGTATGTGGGTGAGGGCATGGAGGAAGGAGAGTTTTCTGAGGCCCGTGAGGATATGGCTGCCCTTGAGAAGGATTATGAGGAAGTTGGTGTGGATTCTGTTGAGGGAGAGGGTGAGGAAGAAGGAGAGAAATACTAATTCCTTTCAGCCCTGCAACATGTCATACTCAGAACTTTAGGTTAAACAGCTGACAGTCATTAAAGCTTTCTGGTTAGATTTTCTTCGCTTTTACCTGTAATCATGTCTGCCTTTTTTTTATGTATACCTGTACGATTTTCCCTTCATGTTTAAAAGTAAAGACATGGAGAAAGGAAAAAAAAAATGTAGTAAAGGAGGAATCTAGTCATATGAGCTCTTTGAAAATAGCTCTCCCAAAGGGTTCCCCTCCAGCTAAGAGTAATCCTTGCCCAATTACAGTCACGCTCGACCTAAAATGGCACAGAAACATTCTGAGAAATGAGTCCTTAGGTGGTTTTACTGTTGTGTGAACATTACAGAGTGCACTTACACAAGCCTAGTTGATAAAGCCTACCACACACCTAGGCTCTATTGTATGGCCTATTGCTCCTAGGCTAGAAGCCTAAATAGCATGTTGCTGTACAAAACAACCTGAGATTAAATCAAGCACAAGAGAAAAATGATGCAATGAAGAGACATGGTAAACATAAGAAGTATGAGGCTGCTGTCCGCATAACAACATATTCTTTTACAGCGAGCTTTTTTTTTTTTTAATAATTAGAAAGAGTACACAGCAAAATAACAATAAAAAGTGTATTATACTAAACACATAAACCAGGAACATAGTCATTTATTTTCATTATCAAGTATTATGCACTGTATGTAACTGTACATGCTATGGTTTTATACAAGTATAAGCACACTAGGCTTGTTCACACCATCATCACCACAAACACATGAGTAATGCACTGCATACAACTTTACTATGGCTATGATGTCACTAAGCAATGGAAAAATTTCAGCTTCATTATTATCTTATGGGATGATATATTGTATATGCAGTTTGTCGTTGACTGAAACATTCTTATGCAGGGTATGACTGTATATGGTTCTCCAATTGCAAGTACATTGAAGGAACTGACACACTGGATTTTAAAAAGTTCAGCGAATGATGGTTAGTGTTTTCAAATTACATAAAACCTGGGGTAATATGTAAGTGGAGACCTCTTTACTTAGTTCTCCTGGGTAATTGTCCTAACTGCCGAGTACATAAGTACATGGGGAAGCTGTATATATCCCATATAGTGCAAGCAGAAAACTCAGATCTTGTTCTTTGTTCCAGTAACATCAGACTTCATTAAAAAAAATAAAAATAACATTCAGAGGGACATTCCTGCCATCTACTGTCACTGTCCTGGATTTTATCTGATTTGTATTGGCTACTGAATTCCAGCATTAATTTTAAGAAAGTAATATTCAAAAGATTGAGAAGAGAGAGAGAGAGTTATATAACATGTTTTTTCCCCTCTCAATTCTTGAAAAGATGATTTTGGAGCAAAGTAAAACTTTTTAAAAATTCAGATTATAGAAAAATATTTTAGATAGACCAGCTTTGCTCATTAGTATTTTTGCACTGACTGTCAAGGTGATGGGGGCCACATTGTGATCATGCTCTGGGATTTGGTTGGGATTTTGTCAGTGATCTAACTGTCTCATTGGACCTTTCAGGTTCTCTTTCAGTTTCTCTCTCAATCAACTTTTGTTTTTGCTCCTTTTCTATTCTCTTTCTCTTTCTCCCTATTCCTCCTATCCCACACATGTCTCTTAAAACTCTCATTAAGTACTATACAGCATTTTTTGATAACTTTGTTTTATGGAAAAACAGTCTAAATATAGCTTCTGAAAGAATAATTCAAACTATCAGAAGAGGAAAGGGAGTTAACTATTTAGAGATGTTCACACTTGAACACTAACTTTACTAGCTCATAAGAATCCAAAAGCCAAAGAAGGAAGGGAGGAAAGAAGGAAAGGTGGGGAGAGGGAGGGATGAGGAAGAGAAGGAGGAAGAACAGAATAAGGGAGAAGGGGGTGGAGAGGGAAGGAATAACAGATCTATTTGTGAAAGACTAATTGAATGAACTGATTCTTATGAGTCTGAGTGGCATTTTAGATTCTATGACACAAGACATTATAAAAATTGGTAAAGCAATAATTTAAAGAGAAAATTAACATTGCCTCACTACACATAGACATTTATGTGGTAAAATTCTGAGAAATTTTATTCGATTGGCAGAGACTCAGCACATTAAACTATCCATTAAGTCTCAGGAGAAGAGAGGAGAATAAAATTCTAACTGCATTTTTTTTTTTTTTTTACTGCTTTTGGTGCCATAATAGGAAAATACATCTCTCTACTCTGATTCATGGACTGTTTTCCGGCTGGCTTTACAGAACCAAATTTAAATTAGGCTTCACTCTGAAGCACTTTGCTACAGGTGTTCTGGAAAAGAAGTATCTCTCTGGTTTAAGTGTTAACTCCGAAGTACAAAAGCCCCAGGTTTGCTTTCATATGTCATGGTAAAAATCAGCTAGAAACAGTTTTATTTGTCCTTGAAAAAAAATGTTTTAAAATTAGCTCCAAAGTTTTATCTTCCAGATGGGCAGCCTTAAGTGGTCTCTGCTGAGATGGCATATTAAAGGCCTAAATGTGCCTTCAGTCTACACATGAATTCCCCAGGTTGACAGTAAATATTTAAAGAGTTGCTGGTGTGTCACAAAAACAAAACTGCGCCTTGTGTCTACGTAGGATGGTTTATAAATAAATCTGTTTTCCAATTTTCTCTGTCTAGTCATTTTTTTTAAAGGGGCTGAACCAGCTGCATTTTCAAGGGCTCACCAGTATGGCTGAGGCTACAAATAGTTGCCACTTGGAACTGTGCATCTGTCCTATGGATGCTACCAATACACACATTCATGTGTCCAGAGGGAAACATGGCTGTCCCTCAGAGACCTAGAGGACACCACTTGAGTAGCAGGAAGACTATAATTATATACATTCATTCACATGCCGATATCGCTCTAGGATTGCTAAGTACCGGGACTACAAAAGTGATAATAGCAATCATGATAATAATATTTATATCAACAACTAGGCAGCCACTGTCATTCATTGAACAACCACTATGTGGCAGGCATAGCATTTTGCACCATTTAATCCTCTCCAAAATTCTTTGAAGTGGATATAATCCCATTTTCATATATATATTTTTAAAGTCTTAAGCCCAAAGGCAATGTTTATATTACCATAGCTAAACCACAGAACTAAGATATAGTCTCCAAACTGGGGTTTGATGTATTTTTCTATTCACTTTAAATAGGATGCTTAGATTAACTATAAAGAAGGCCACCTGCATCTGAGATGAATTGATACCATATTGGATGGTGACAAACTGACCCAAAGAGGTCCTATCTTATAAGGGAACGACAATTGCTAGATGTAAAAAATAGGAGGCAGCAGAGGAGAGAAAGCAAGGGTGCAGCAGCTCTAAGTCTGTAATGAAAGGTATAGAGTCTTATGGCTCCAGTTCTCCACTGGATATTGTATGAGTTCCAGAATTACCAAAGACTTCCTTTTCCAAAGACATTTAGCACGACAATGAGAAAATTTGCTGAGCTTTATTGAGTGCATATTTTAGTTGATTCAGTCCTTCCCTGGAGGTGAATAGAGTTGCTCCCATTGTTCACTGAGGCTTGGTGAGGTACAGTGGCTTCCTGAAGGTCACATAGTTCATAAATTAAAAACCAGTATTTGCATCCAGTTAGTGATCTTCACCACTACTCCCACTGCTTCTAAGCTACATACATAATACAGGAAAAGAGGTAATTGGCACAAAAATGTATTCTACCGTTTAAGGTATAATTTATATATATTAGTTTCAGTTGTACAGCATGATGATTTGATGTTTGTATATATTACAAAATGATAACCACAATAAGTCTAGTTGACATCTGTCCCCACACGTTACAAATATTTTTTCTTGAGATGAGAACTTTTAATATTTACTCTCTCAGCAACTTTCAGATATGCTTTTTTACATTCTACATATAAATGATTTTATATAGTGTGTGTCTTTGACTTACTTCACTTAGCATAGTACTCAAGATCTATCCATATTATCTCAAATGTCAATATTTCCTCCTTTATGGCTGAATAAAAATTTCTCACATTTTCTTTACTATATATTCATCAATGGGCACTTAGGTTGCTATCTATCTTGGCTATCCTATATAATAAAGAGATAATATGCAAATTAACCCTCACACCCTCAAGATGGCTGCCTACAACCAGGCCGGCAGGGGGGTTAGTGAGGGATGACCAAACGACTGAACAAGCAGGCTGTGTGGAGTGACCAGGCCAGCAGGGGTGGGGGGCAGTTGGGGGAGACCTGGCCAGCAGCGGGGGACAGTTAGGGTGACCAGGCAGGCAAAGGGGGTAGTTAGGGGTGATCATGCCGGCATGCAGAGGAAGTGAGGGGCGATCAAGCCGGAGGGGAAGGAGGGTAGTTAGGGGCAACCAGGCATGCAGGCACGTGAGTGATTAGGAGCCAGTGGTCTAGGATTGTGAGAGGGATGTTCGACTGCTGTTTTAGGCCCGATCCCTAAGCAGTTGGACATTCCCTGAGAGATCCCAGATTGGAGAGGGTGCAGGCTGGGCTGAGCAGACCCTCCCCACCCCACCTCGTGCACGAATTTTGTGTACTGGACCTCTAGTTGTAAATAATGCTGCAATGACATTGGGGGTTCATAAGTTTTTGAGTTAGTGTTTTAGTTTTCTTTAGATAAGTACCCAGAGATGAAATTGCTACATCATATGGTAGTTCTATTTTTAAATTTTTGAGGAAACTTAATACTATTTTTCATAGTTTCTACATTTACATTCCCACCAACAATGCACCAGCATTCACTTTTTCTCCATATCCTTGCCAACATTAGTCATTTATTCTCTCTCTCTTTTTTTAAATATATTTTATTGATTTTTTACAGAGAGGAAGGGAGAGGGACAGAAAGCTAGAAACATCTATGAGAGAGAAACATCGACCAGCTGCCTCCTGCACACCCCCTACTGGGGATGTGCCCACAACCAAGGTACATGCCCTTGACCGGAATCGAACCCGGGACCCTTGAGTCCGCAGACCGACGCTCGATCCACTGAGCCAAACCGGTTTTGGCTACTTTTTTTTTTTTTTTTTTTTTTTTAATAATAGCCATTCTAACAGGTGTGAGTATTACTGAACTAAAGTCTATGTGCCTGGTGCTTTGAAAGGCCAAAACTCAAAACGTTGAGTCTGGAGTAAGAAAAGGTTTATTGAGAGAGAATGTGCCAAGAGAGAGATGGGAGACCTAATGGTGCTTCCAGTCCATCTTATTTGCTGTACTAAGTTAAGGGATTTTAAAGGGTTAGGGGGAACATGTATGTGGAAGTGTGGTGGGGCAAGTTGTAATTGTAGGACCTTGGATCTTGGCCATTTATAGTAAAGGGGCACCAACTCTGGATCTTTCTGGACAATGGATCCTTGGCTTCTGAAAGGGTTCCAGTGTTTGAGTTCCAGTCATGTCCTGATCCTTTGGTGTGTGTGTGTGTGTGGGGGGGGGTGGTGGTGGTGAGACTTTGGTTTTGGGTGCAGCTGGTGGTCAAAATTCTCTCCTCTGCACATGGTTGGGCTGCATGACTTGCAGTTTGGGTCTTATTGTCTCTGAAAAGCAACTCAGTATCTTATTAAACAGGATAGGGCCATTTTGAGCTGGTTGTGCAGTGATATCTCATAGAGGTTATGATTTACATTTCCCTGATAATTAGTGCTGTGATGTTGAGCACATTTTCATGTACCTGTGGGCATATGTATGCCTTCTTTGGAAAATGTCTATTCAGACCACCTGCCCCCTTTTAAAATTAGACATTTGTTATCTTGCTGTTGGTTTATATGAGGTCTTTTTGGTTTTAATTTTGATATTTTAATGTTTAATATTTTTCACTGGTTTGCCAATAGTCAAAATCCTTATATTTTGCCCCAGAAGGCCTTTGCAATCTATACCACTCCTTGCCTTTCCCTACCATTTGTCCTCTTGCTCACTGTCACACTGGCTGGCCTCCTTGCTGTTCTTGAATACACCACCACATGCTTTTCTGCAAGACTTTGTACTTGCTCTTTTATCTGCTGAACTAGAACATCCGTCCTCCAATATCAACATGGCTAGCTCTTTATTTCTTTCAGATTTCTGCTCCATGTTTTTTACCTTATCAGAGAGACCTTTCTTGACCACATCCCACATTGTTACTCTCTATACCTCTTACCTTACTTTATCTTAGTGGACTTATTATTTATATACACAATTACTCCTTATTGGCCCTACTAGAATGTAAGCTCCATGAACAAGAGCAGGGACTGGGATATTTAGTTCGCTGCTACAACCCTAGTGCCGAGAACAACTTCTGCTCCGTGAGTTTTACTGAATGGATGAATAAGTGAATTAAAATGGTAATAGTAGCAATAATAATAAACGTGCTTTTTAATTCAACAGCAGTTCATAAAATTAGTTCAATATCAATAAGTATAAAACTCCATTATCAGGATTTTTTTGGCTATGTGCAGAGTATTCTGTTGTATCCTAGAATATTTAACCCAACCCTATTTTTGGATCTTTGCTTTCTTTCCCCCAATTTTTCAGATTATAGACAATATTATAGTAAAACTATTGTACATAAATATTGTCACACATATGTATTTAGTATATCTTTCTAGAAGTGTAATTATTAATTCAATGAGTATGCTAATTCAGAGTAATGCATACTATCAAAATGTTGACTGGAAAAATGGTACCAGTTTACATTTCTTCCAACAGAATATGAACGTATTAGTTTTCTTACATCCTTGCTAAGACCTAATATTCCCAGACTTTTAAAACTTCTCCAAACTGAGAAGTAAAATAAAGTGTTTTGCTTTAAAATTTTCATTTCTTCAGTTACTAAATATATAGCATAAATTTTAACTTATATATTTTATGAATTAGAATTTTATATATTTGCTTAATGTTATCTTTCATTATTTGCCATATGTATTACAAAACATACTTCAAATTGTCATTTATATTTATATTTTACTAGAGGTCCGGTACGCAGAATTCATGCATGGGGTGCAGGGGAGTCCCTCAGCCCGGCCTGTGCCCTCTCGCAATCTGGGACGCTGCATGCACCAGTGACCATACTTTTCATACAGGTGAAAGGCATCTTGCTGTTTGTATGGGCAGCTACATTTTTTTTTTTTTGCCCTGATTATAAAAAGTAGTATATAACATGATCCTTGTGACGCAGTAGTTCCATTTTCCTCATCTTATGGGTAGAAAAACTGAAGCAGAGAGAAGTTAATTGGCTTTGTCATACAGTTATACATGTCAGAATCAGGGCTGACCACAAAATGTGCAAGGCAGAGTCCATGCATGTCATCGCTGCATCATCCTGTTTTTTTCAGTGTTAGAGTAACCTTGCCAGGTTTTAATTTTTAAACCTAAGAGATTGTTCCCAATATATAGGGTAGGGTCCCTAGGCCTGGCTGGCAATCAGGGCTGATCTGTGGGGCAACCCGTGGGTGGGACAATTGGGGGGTCCCCGCTGGCACCTGCCTTGGCTGGCAGCCTGGTGCCACCTGCTGGGCAGCCCTGCCTCCCACTGCTGCCACTGGTTGCCTCCCTCTCGGGGGGCATATGCTCAATGCAGAAGCTAGCATATGCCTCCTGGTGGTCAGTGCACATCATAGCAACTGGTCATTCTGCCATTTGGTCAATTTGCATATTAGGGTTTTATTATATAGGATGGTAAATTTTATTTCAATTTAAATGATTTTCATTTGTCTAATAAAATTTATATTTCTAATCAATAAAAAGTTCATCTTAAACTGCTTAAACTTAAACTCATAAATGGGATCACATGTGATCTAATTTGCTTGGGACTCAAGTTCAAGACTCTGAAACATTTTATCTCAGTAGATTTTTCTGCTATAATCACCTAATTAAAAGATCTTTGCTAGCATTTCTTAATATTTTCCATTCTTAGTCATTAAGAATAACAAAGCAATTTAAAATGTCAAGTTGAAACTTAAGGGGTAAATAAAATAAGATTGACCTGGTTATAAGTATACCATCATATAATATTAACTGGGTGCACTTACTTAAGAGGCCTAGTCAGCCCACTCCTTTATACTTCTAATCTTTTGATTTCCCTTTTGCTAGTTAGAATCATATTGTCATATAATATTATGACTTTTAAAGACTTTAGTGATCACTTATATCCTTTTCTCAAATGACGTTAACAACTTATGTAAGTTAAGTGTCTTAAGACTAAAAACTAGGCCTTTAATTTTTTAAAAATATATTTTATTGATTTTTTTTTACAGAGAGGAAGAGAGAGGGATAGAGAGTTAGAAACATCGATGGGAGAGCAACATTGATCAGCTGCCTCCTGCACACCTCCTCCTGGGGATGTGCCCGCAACCAAGGTACATGCCCTTGACCAGAATCGAACCTGGGACCTTTCAGTCTGCAGGCCGATGCTCTATCCACTGAGCCAAACTGGTTATGGCTAGGCCTTTAATTTTTATCCTACGTTATGCTTCTCCTCTCTGGATCATCATAGAGATTTTGCTGATTTTAACTTTACTCAATTCTTTGATTTCTGAAAAAAACAAAAACAAAAAAAAAAAAACAGGAGTAAAATTGTGTATGTGATTGAGACATTCCAGTATAATTCTAAAAGGAACCTGTTCTTTTGTTGATCAGAATCTAGAATAGGGCATTTTATCTTCATCCCTGGAATCCTGATTTAATTAACTGCACGGGAGAGAAGTAGAAATGGAATTCTCATTTTCAGGAAATTCTTCATAAAAATTAGGAATATTATAAGATAATCCAAATTTCTAAAACCCTGTGAACAGCACTAGGACTCAAATTATAATCCAGGTGATTCAAGATAATCCAGATAAAGGGGAACAAAATGTAGATGATAAGGGTAAAAGTAATTATGAATCCATTGCAAAAGAAGGGATCATACTGGATAGAAATTGGCAATGGAGTCAAAGACCAGAAAGTCAAACTAGATAGGAATTTCATAAGAAAGCACTCTGATCATTGGACTGGCCCTCTGGCCCTCACTATGTTTGTCTCAACAAGGTCAGAGGCTGAATGCCTTGGGGAGATGCTTGGTTCCTGGCAGCCCACTTGTTTCACTTGGGATCAACATTATTCTCAGTATAGTTATTTAGGTACCAATAAGCTAATTCTGCCCTCATTTCATGGCTATTACATAAGCTTTGAGGTAAAAAAAACAACTCTCAGATATTCAAACCTCATGTTCACGGTTATTAACTTATTAACTACAGGCAATTTGGTTAAACCTTTTGAACCTATATACATATATAAAACCCTTTGAACCTATATTCATATATAAAATATATATAAAATTTATCTTCATAAATGGCACATAGTGCCCCAAAAGAGATATATAGTGAGACTATGACTCTTTCTATCTTAACTTTAATTTACTGAACTTTTGGATTGCTTAAAATCTTTTAGTTCATACTCAGTGGCCAATTTACTTTGAAGATGTAAGTTTAAAAAAAGTGACATAAAGGTAATGAAAAGATAAATTCTGTTTTTGCCTTAAAGTGTCTTGCTCAGCATTTTCTTTGGTGCATTGAATGAAAACAAATAAGACACTAGTTCTAATTAGAATGTGAAGCTGGAATCTGGAAAAAAAACACCAGCTCATGATTTCCTAACAAATTAGAAGTCTCAAGAGAAAGAAATAAATGACAAACAATGCTGTACTACAGTCATGCTCATAACCCTCTTTTTATTTCTGGTTATAATTTCTCTAATTTGTACAGATGACCAGTACTTCCCTGGGGTTTGAAACATACAGGAGAACAATGACAAGATATTTGCATTCTTGTATTTTATAATAAATTTCCATTGCAAATGCAGACAATTGTCTGTGTCTATGAGTTCTTTTTTTTCCCCTTAATCCCTCCACTTCTGGGAATATATCTGAAGAAATCTCAAATACTAATTCAAAGTAATATATGCACTCCTGTGTTCATTGAAGCATCTGTATATATAAAAAGCCAGTGACCATAATGCCATAATGACCAGAAGGACTGGTTGCTAAAACGCCCACTGTGGCCAGCGAACTGGCCGGGTTGGAGGGTGGGGCTGGCCTGCCAAACGCACAGTGCTCAGTCAGAAACTGCATTTCCAGAAGATCCCCAGGAGAGTTGACATGCATGTTATAGCTTGAGAAGCACTGGTCTCAAGGCCAGCAGGAGAGCAAGGAAGCTGCCTAAACCAAGACTGTGCCCACCTCACCACCACCCTGTATTTCCCCAGGCTAGCTTTACGCCCCTCCCACCCTTCCCCTCTCACCAGCCCTATCCCTGATCAGCCTGCCCCATCCTGATAGGCCCACAGCCCCTCCCCCCAGCCACTCTACCCCCCACCCCAATCAGGGGCAGGGCCAGCCGGCCGGCCAATCTCCTGCCATCTCCTTCTCTAGACGGGCCCAGCCCCGATCCGCCCTGATTGGGGCCGGGTGGGCTGGACCTCACCCGTGCACGAATTTGTGCACTGGGTCTCTAGTTATTTATAATAGCCAAGATTTGGAAACAGCCCAAGTGTCCATCAGTACATGAGTAGATAAAAAAGTCGTGGTACATTTACACAATGGAATACTACTCATCTGTAAAAAAGAAGGAAATGTTATCTTTTGCAACTGCATGGATGGATCTGGAGAGTATTATGCTAAGTGAACTAAGCCAGTCAGAGCAAGACAAGTACCATATTATTTCACTTATATGTGGAATCTAATGATCAAAATAAACAAATAAAACAGAAAAAGACTCATAGATACAGAAACAGACTGATAGCTGTCAGAGGGGAGAGGTGTTGGAGGGCTGAAGTATATATTCTTGTTCCTTGTTTATATCACTGATTTTATTTGCTTATATATGATGGTAACCTGTTTGATCACATTGATTACACACATGTTGATTATACCAGAAATAATGTTGCAGTTGGCATTTGGACTTTCATTTAGATAAGTCCAAATATGAATCCCAATATTAGATTTTGGCCAAATCCAGAGGCCAAAACCAAACTATGGTGCATCCCTAAATTATATCCATCTTTCTACAATAGTCCCTCAAATCAACACGAGAATTGAAGGATACTGCTCCAAGACAGAATTAACCAAAATTATTTAGACCAGTACATTCTAAATGATACCACACTAGGGGCTTAAAAGATATTTACCTGATTGACTTGAAATATATGTCCTGAGGCCAATGTATATTACTTGAATGTTTTATCTATTTTAGTTTGCTTACTATATATTATTCTTTTGCATTAATTTTAAGATTTTTAAAAGTTTTAAAGTAAATTAAAAGTTATAGAACTAACTTATTAAAGAGTTTCTATAATGAGAGATTGTAACTTTATTTTAAGGGGACAACTTGGGCTGGTGAACACACAGTACAATATACAGATGATGTATTATAGAATTGTATACCTGAAACCTATATAATTGCATTAACCAATGTCACCCCAATAAATTCAATAAAAAATTAAAGACTTAATGTACAACTATTGAAAAGAAGAAACTTTGTATTAACCTATGCAACATCAATATATTGTTATCCTGAAAAGGTACAAATAATTCTTATTAGTTCTGAAGTAATACTGGTAAAAGCTTTACTGTCACTTCTCTTAGAACTACTACTTGGACAATTTATAAAATTCACTGACAGCCATTTCTAAAGCACAGTTCTAAGTGATTACTAATTGACACTTGCTTTCTGTAGTCACTTGACCAGGGAATATTTTTAAAAGGTTGCATTCACCCTGATCATTGACCTGAATTGGTTTAAATGCTAGCTTGACATGGCTCAGTATTGTAGCAATGTTTGGAAGTCATTGCCCCATGGGCATAATAGACTACTTTTTAGAAGGCTCAATACAGACAGTGAATGGAATCACCCCATTCTGTTGCATGTGGCTTTCCGTACTTCTAGTACAAACTCATTATAACTGCATTCATGCTCCAGATCTTGCCATCTGACCTATTCTAACTCATGTGGGAATGTGGCTTCTGCTGTAATAGGATGATAACATATTCAAATGAATCTATAAACACTAAAATATATTTTTAAAGTTTTAATATTAGTTTACTTTCAGTATTATTTTGCATTGGTTTCAGATGTATATCATAGTTATTAGACAATCATATACTTTTAAGAATATTTCCTCTGATATTTCCAGTATCCACCTAAGACCGTGCATAGTTATTACAATATTATTGCCTATATTCCCTATGCTGTACTTTTTTTCAATAAACATTTTTAATAAACATTAAGTTCTGAGATAAAAATACTTGAATAGATAATCTACATATAATTTAGTTTTAGTTTATACTTCGGGTTTATGTTTATTAGGTCAAGGCCAGGCTTTTTTTCATTATCCATAGAACTTACAGCTTCTCTTGAGGTATTGCTTAGGTGCTGTAATAAAGTACAAGGAGTTAGTATGTCTTTCATTAGTTTGCAAGTAAGAAAAGCAATTGATATCTTTCAGTTCCTTGCTTATCCCAACACAACCATAAAGCCATTCAGAAGGAACAGGAATGATAAGACAATAGGGGAAAGATCTAAAAGTAAATGAAAAACAAACAAACATAAAAACAAAACAAAAGAAACCCTAAAGCAATATCCAGAAAATAATTGTTACATTATATTAGAGAGACATTCATTATCACAGAATTATTTTAGAACCAAACCTTCTGCACACTCAAATAAAATAAAATAAAATAAAAAATAAAATAAAATACAACAGCTTATATGGTTCAGGTATTGTTGATAGCTTTGAACTTATGATCAATATTTCAACATAAATATCTAAATGTTTAATTATTTTACATAAAATTGTATTTTACAACTCATGAAGTTTTCTCTAAACAAAACTTAAATAAACTATAAAAGCCAGATATCATAGAACATTTTCTCTTAAACTTAATCATTACTTATTTTTAGAATAGAAGAAACAATTGATTTATTTTTTTCTTTTCCCCCTAATAACAATCTATCAATATAAAATTAAAAATTTTGGTTGCAGAATTATTGTGGGTTTTTTTTTTAGATTCTTCTGTAATGATAGAATTTTTAAAAAATCTAGTATTTTTAGAAAAAAACAAATCAATTTAGAGAAATTGATAACTTAGCAGCATTAAAAATATCAAAAAATGAATATTAGGAAGAAATTCTGTAATTTGCAATAAAATGTTGATTATTTTTAAGACATTATATATTTAAGGGAACATCTGATACTCTTTTTCTTTGCATGGCAGTTTTGACACTAGAATATTTAAAAGTACATATTCAATTAAGAAGTTAAATATTCTTACAGAAATATAACTAGTTGATATTTGGACTTTCCACTTGTTTTGTTTAAAAACAACAAGAAAAAGTTGGATGGTTTTCTGGTAAGATTGTTGTCATGTAGGATAATAAAGCTAATGAGAATTCGACTTCTGCACTGGAACTCATTAATACTACCTTCTAACTCAGTTGTCGGCAAACTCATTAGTCAACAGAACCAAATATCAACAGTACAACTATTGAAATTTCTTTTGAGAGCCAAATTTTTTAAACTTAAATTTCTTCTAACGCTCCTTCTTCAAAATAGACTCGCCCAGGCCGTGGTATTTTGTGGAACAGCCACACTCAAGGGGCCAAAGAGCCGCATGTGGCTTGTGAGCCGCAGTTTGCCGACCATGGTTCTAACTAAATGGGCTAACAGATAAGCTTAGGGAAAGCACACAAATTTGGAAACTGGGCAATTGATTTATGTTTTGGAGCATTGGGCAAATTGTGCTCCTGAGGCACAGGATCTACAAAGAGCTATAAATGCGTAGATTTTAGCTGTCCCAAGCACTAAGTGTATAACCTTGAACAATTTATTTTTCTTAACTTATATTTAAAATAGACATGACAATTCAGAAGTTGAGGACAATATATCATGTATCAAAAACATAGAATAGTCCATAGTAGATGATTTACAAAAATTAGTTCCCACATTATTACATTTCTAAAACCTGAGGAGGGGACTCCAGAACTAATATAACCACTATTGAAGTTCATTGCACTATATGGTAGTAATAATGATAATAGCAATAACAATAAAATGAAAAAGAAGCAGGAAGGGGGGACAGGAGGAGGAGTAAGAGAATAAGTAGAAGTAGCCAGATTAAGTGTTAGTCACTTTTTTGAATAATTTTGAATTTTTCCAAATAGTTTTTATTTAATACTTTACCTTTTGTGTTATTTATGCATAATTACAGTAACATGGGATTTTTTTTGGGGGGGGGGTTATTTTGTTATAGCAGTATGATCATAGTGCCATAACAAAATACCACAGATGATTTAAACATTTATTTTCTTATGATTTTGAAAATTGGAAGCCCAAGATTGAGGTGTCTGCAGGTTTGATTTCTGGTAAGAACTCTCACTTTGGCTTGTAGATCATGGCTTTCTCACTGTTTTCTTACATGGTCTGTGCTCTGGCATATGTAGGGAAAGAGATTGAGCTCTGGTAACTATTCTTATAAGGAGACCAGTTTTATAGAATTGGGGACCTATGGTATGACATTCTTTAACCTTAATTACCTTCTTAACAACCCTATATTCAAATATAGTCACATTGGAGTTAGTGGTTCAATATGTAAAATTGGGGGGCATGCAACTCAGTTAATAACAAGGGTGAAGAGCAACAAGTCGTGCTTGGTGGGTGGCTCATAGTAAGAATGTAGTTGCTGTGAAATCAAGGAAACTAGTTAGAAACCGAAGAAATATAGTTTCTCTAACTCACAACCTCATTTGCCAACATCCCGATACCTCAAAGAAATATTATTTAAAGGCTAATCCCATATTATTTTGTTTCATTTGCATCATTTTAAAATAATAGACCCTTAA
The DNA here is from genome assembly GCF_951640355.1 of Cnephaeus nilssonii. Taxonomy (NCBI): domain Eukaryota; kingdom Metazoa; phylum Chordata; class Mammalia; order Chiroptera; family Vespertilionidae; genus Cnephaeus; species Cnephaeus nilssonii. Next base: position 59,467,216 of record NC_137072.1, on the reverse strand, counting down.
CCACTTTATTTTTAGTTTCACTTGATGAAGAAAAATTATAGTGTCATCAAATAAGGATTTCTCATTGGCTATCCATGGATGACACAAACATTTATACATATTACTTGAGAAGAGCCCTTTTTCTTTCCCTTTTTACCATTATAATTTCTATCAGTGTTTATGATTATTACATTTATCTCTAGAAGCTGTAGTGCTACCTCACACTGTCAGCCAAAGCTCTTATCACCATATGGAAAATAATTTTACTGAAAAACCTGGACAGTCATTATGCTGATTGCTTAGCTTGAGTAGTGACAGCACCAGCTTTCGTATTACTCGAGTTAATACTATTCTGGACCAACTTTTAAGTTCAAGTTGTCTGTGGGGGCTCCTTAGCCAGGATAGCAAATACCTGAATGTGAATTGTGCAGCTCAGCCAAATGAGTCCCACTGTGATACTAGGCAGTGTTGACTGCTCAGTCTCAATCTCTGCTACTCACATTTTCTCCCCTGGATGGAAAAATCGAGTCTGATTGTTATGACCCTCATTTGCTATCCCATCAGGCATTTAATACATTTCTTTCCTTAGCATCTGATGAAAATTTAGTTATTACCTTTGTTCTTTAAATATTTCTCTTCTTATGTATTAATATTTACCTCATATTTTAGTCAACTTTAACAATACAGCAAGCTAAGCTTTATCATCATCTTCATAAGACCAAAATCATGAAATGATTTTTTTCTTCAAATATCAATCTATATCTTTAATGATTAAGTGATCAGAATTATCAAGGTTTAACTACAAAGGCAGCTAATTTTAATATTGTATTTATCATGCACATTTATGACTTTTAACCCTGATGATCATGAACTAAGGGAAAATATTTTTAATTTTTTCTTTTAAATTCATGCATAATTTTGCTTTCTAAAATAATTTTGAAAATAAAATTAAGATTTGCTTTACTAGGAAGTTGAGTTTTAAAACACCTACCTTAAAAGTGACATTGGGTCTGAGAGATTCTCTAATCTGAGATTTATTTGACTGATTGCTAATCAGCCTTTCAGTTATGACTCTAGATAACTGCAGCTGATTATATCTGGGGATTGTAATGAGGGATCTATTGCCTAGAAAAGATATTATTTTTTAATTCTTTATTGTTTAAAGTATTGCATGTAGTATTACATATGTCTCCTTTTTCCCCCATTGCCCTCTCCCCAGCCACCTGCAACCCCCAGTACATGCCCTCAACCCCCTAGTGTCTGTGTCCATTGGTTATGCTTATATGCATGCATACAAGTCCTTTGGTTGATCTCTTTTCTCCTCCTCTCCCTCCCCCTCCCCTGCCTTCCCTCTGAAGTTTGATGGTCTGTTCCATGCTTTTGTGTCTCTGAATCTATTTTTGTTCATCAGTTTATGTTGCTTATTATATTCCACAAATGAGTGAGATCATGTGATATTTATCTTTCTCTTACTGGCTTATTTTGCTTAGCATAATGCTCTCTATGTCCATCCATGTTGTTGTGAATGGTAAGAATTCTTTCTTTTTTACAGCAGTGTAGTATTCCATTGTGAGGATGTGCCACTCATCTTCTGATGGGCACTTAGGCTGTTTCCAAATCTTAGCTATTATAGATTGTGCTGCTATGAACATAGGGGTACATATGTCCTTTCTGATTGGTGTTTCTAATTTCTTGGGATATATTCCTAGAAGTGGGATTACTGGGTCAAATGGGAGTTCCATTTTTAATTTTTTGAGGAAACTCCATACTCTTTTCCACAGAGGCTGCACCAGTCTGCATTCCCACAAGCAATGCATGAGGGTTCCTTTTTCTCCACATCCTTGCCAGCACTTGTCGTTTAGAAAATATATTATTGATGAATCTAAATATTAAGGTCTCCTGTAATCTTAGGGTTCAGTGAACAATGGGAGTGCTTTTAGGTGTTGCAGACCCTGGAAGGTAATCATCAAGGTGTGGGATTTGAGTCTGCTGGCTGAAATGAAATGCAATGTGATATGATGGGCCTATCCTTTTTTATAATTGTTCCACTTAATTTTTATTGAATTTATTGGGGTGACATAAGTTAATAAAATTATAGCTTTCAGGGATACAATTCTATAATACATCATCTGTATGTGGTATTGTGTTCACCACCCCAAGTCAATTCTCCTTCCATCACTATTTATCCCCCTTTTACCCTCTTCTACCTCTCCCCACTCCTTTTCCTCTGTTAATCACCAGACTGATGTCTGTCCATAAGGTTGTGGGGTTTTTTTTCTTAATCCCTTCACCTTTTTCACCCAGTCCCCCTCCTCCTCCCCTCTGATATCAGTCTGTTTTTATTTTGTTCGTTAGTTTATTTTGTTTATTAGATTTCACATATAAGTGAACTTATATGGTATTTGTCTTTCTCTGACTGGATAAGCCTATCTTTAAATAGATATTTAATGGCATTATTTTTATAGGAAAGTGACCATTGTATTCTAAAGCTCTAATACATTAACCTATAAACTAAGCTTTTATCTTGGATATATCATTGCCATCTAACTTAGCTGTTTTCTCATGCTACCTGCTTCCTCCTTCTCACTCACTACTGAGCCTCAAGCTGACAACGATACCAAGCAGCCCCAGGCCCAGTGCCAGCCTTCTAGAAGGGGAAGTCATTAAGGATGGATGTAATAACATACATACCATTCTACCTGGCCACCTTATTCCAGAAGCTAAAGTATTTCTTCTTATCCTATATAATAATCCTATATAATAAAAGCATAGTATGCAAATCGACCGAACGGTGGAACAACTGGTCGCTACCATGCACACTGACCATCAGGGGCAGACACTCAACACAGGAGCTGCCCCCTGGTGGTCAGTGTGCTCCCACAGGGGGAGCACCTTTCAGCCAGAAGCCGGGCTCATGGCTGACGAGCACAGCAGTGGTGGCAGGAGCCTCTTCTGCCTCCACTGCAGGCGGGCAGTAAGGAGCGAGGGGTCCCGGACTGGGATTGGGATGTCTGACTGCGAGAGGGTGCAGGCCGGGCTGAGGGCCCCCCCTACCCCCTAGTGCATGAATCTTGTGCACCAGGCCTCTAGTGTTACAATAATACTAAAGGCTACTCAGTACCTTTAATTTATTACATTTCAATAGAGGTTTTCCACTGAAGAAAATAATTTTAAAAGAATTAGAGAAAGCTAATGTGCTATTAAAAAAATTCTTGTTTACCCACTCACATATAGCTAGTTCCAAGTCCCCGTGGCCTCGGTCACTCATAAGGATGGTACCATTATTGAACTGAAACAGCTAAGTGTTTTGGGTCAAAGTTTTACTTCTAGTTCTTCAATGAGGGTGAAAACAGGGAATCAAATTAGGTGCAATGTGAAATCCCAACAAACTCTCATTTCACTGGACTCTGTCTTTATGACAAAAGTTCAACCAGTAGATGGCACTATTTATTTCAGTGAGAATATCACTTTCAGTGCCATAAAAATAAGCAATTAATTGCTAAATATGAAAATAAGTGGAATCTTGCACATTTTATTGGGAGTGTCCTGCAATTTATTTGTATTGAAATACCTCAAAAGATATAAAATCAACACGTATTTCCTCATTTGAGAATGGACAAATGCTTCTGGGACTGCGTATGTTTTTCAAATAATAAAGTACGAAAATAAAATTTAAAATATTAAATTGAGAACTTTGTTATCAGCCTTAAAAATATAAAATATATGCACATATATAGACATAAAATTTATATATATTTAAATATATTTCAGTGACACAATTTGAAAATTGTTTTCCCAGTACTTCAACCCACACAAACACAAAGTATACATTCTGAGTATCTCTTCCTCTCCTGACACATAAATAGTAATACCTTTAACATAAAAAGTGATCATTATGAAGACTTAGCTATTTTCAGAAGCAAGACAAGGATCTTTGAGGAAATGGAAGTGAAACACAGTGATAAGTGAGGTAGAACCTACAGGCCTGCCAGGCCTCAGGTCAGAAGCACCCAATGCTGCCAGGAACTTATCCTTTAGATAACAGAAACTAAATGAGCCTCTTGAGGGATAGAGGACAGAACCCACTCACTGTCCTCTCTTAACCTTTTACCCATGAAAAGACAAAGGGATATGCAGTAGGTATTCCAGAATGCTAATAGTTGTTCAATGTGGTGGGTAGGTACATAGGTATTTTTTATATTATTCTCTGTACTTTTCTGAATGACTGAAATATTGAAAAATGTAAAATTATACAAAGGGGAAATGTTTCAAAAAAATTTCATTGTAAATTCATTAATTCCTCCCTTTCTGCAGCCCTGCTATTGAAGTTTAAGAGATATAAAGCATTTTCCTAGAGCTAATATAATTGAGATCCTTGAAAATTTTTCTTAAAAAAAATCAAAACGGAATAGAAATGAAAGACAAAAGCTGTATAACCTCTTTTGTATATTGTTTTCACTTTTGAAATCCTTAGTCTCCTTTACATTTTACATTTGTTTCAATTGATTCTTGCTAATTCAGCAGATAATCATTGGGCACTTTGTTCCACACATACTTTAGATTATTTGCCTGCATGCAAACTGAAAATCTTTCTCTACTACCAAATTTGCCTTAGGAAATAATCCTGGGGGCATTATAATTGTGTTTTTTCATTTGTTTGTTTTTTCATTTCTATGAACCAGAAAATCTAATTGGACTACTTATGGCATTTGAAAAAAACACACCTACGTTGGCAATTTACTAATGAAAACAAGTTAGCCTTCTCCCACATTTACTGGTATGGGCTTACACTGGTACACGATAGCATTCTGGAGCATAAATAAATTTAAATTTATTGTTAGGTAGGAGAGATGAACCAAATATTATATACCCTCTATTTCTGATATAAATGAGATCTTTTAAATTTCAGTTTGCATAAAACCAATCAATAATTCTCCCATGGAAAGAAAAATAATGTTTATATTGAGAGGCAAATATAAATGCTTGGGTTCTAGATTTACAGTGAATATTCAATACCAGTGTGGTTTAAAAGGCCTAATGGAAATAATACAAACTTGAGTAAATAAAAACCATCAGTATGGCCTGACTCAAAATGACAGACTGAGCACACACATTCATTCCCCATCCTGTCAGCAATTCTATTGATGTAACAGAAAGGTAACATATTTATGAAGCATAAACCTGCAAAACAAGAATGGGTTTTGATAATAGATCAGATATTGTGAAAAAAAATCTAGAAGCGAGAAAGTAGATAGAATCAGATGGCAGACAAACAAGGAAAGAGAAAAACATGCAGAGATATGATATTGGATGGGAAGGTATGGTTTATTTCACAAAGCTCAAGGAAATTCTATATTCAGAATAAACAAAAACCCTAATCCAGGATGACGTTTGGTTTGGGCTTTTCTTTCCCAATTCATCCAACTTTTCTTTTTCAGACTCACTTCCCCAAGTGCCTACAGTTCTTATGCTGTCACCCCTACATGTCTGTCATCACAATTACTTGTCCTTTGTCCACACCCTTATTAATCCTATGGGGGAAAATCCTTACAGGTGTTGGGTGATGATAAAAGTCAATGTATTATGCCTAGAAGGACTGTTCGAACTTTAGCTAAAGATACATGAAACCTGGAGATCTTTATGATTTGCAAATGAATCTTTAAAAGTGAAATTTCAGGTACTCAGACAGGCTATGGCAAAGAGTTGAAAAATAACTTTTCTTATGCATTTTTAAAAAATCTACAAAAACTCAGAGAAATGGGCTAGAATTTCTTTCCAGGCCCTATGGGAACTAACACTATTTTGATCAGCATTATGTAGTACTGGGCAGATGCATTTGCTCCTAATGTTCTAATTCTGATACAAAAGATTCTTACACAGCAGCTTATTCCATATGTGATAACGCTAGCGCTAGCTACAGCCATCCGTTACATAATGCAAAAAATGTAAACAACTACTTTTACCACCCTCTACCTTCAGGTCAAGGTGAGCCATGTGATCCTCTATTATACAATTTCAAGGAGAGACATGAGAACATAATCCAACAGATTGCACTTTTTTTTGGGGGGCGGGAGGGAGGAGAAAGTCCAAAAAGGTAATAGCTATGACAACTCATCCAGTAAATTAAAATAGCCATCTGATTAAAAAAATAAAAATCTTATTTTCAGGAGATTAGGCAGAAATATAACAAACAGGATTGGTATTTTTAGTAATTGTCATTCTTATTGGAATAATTCCTCTCAGTCACTCTTCAGAGCATAGTATATTCCAGTCTTTTTTCCATAAACATATATTCTTATTGGAAATTTTATAAAACATTACACCTTTTTATTCAACTGCCTTTTTTTTTATTCTCAAACAAATCTTTGATGACTTTACCTTTGCTAAAAATTTAAAACGAATTCCCTGATTGACATTCCTCTTAAATTAAAAATGGTAATTTCCCAATGACAGATGTTATCAAGCCTGATATTAATTGAAAATATGATTCTTCTAACAAAAATTAAGCCAGATCAACTAGTTACTGAGCTTCTACCAACTATTCACATTTGGATGACCAAATATAAAATGAAAGAAACTCAATTTTTTAGTATATTTATAGTTTTAACATTTAAGCATAAATAACCTCACTTGAAGTTTAGAGAAGCTAAGCAAGCTTCCCAAAGTTATATAGATCTATAGTAATAGATTCAGGGCTTAACCTTAAATCTGTATAATTTAAAGATTGAGATAAGACTCACAAAAATAACTCTCACATGGCAGAAAGCTAAGGGTAAGACTAAAGAGCAGAGAGAATGCCTTGGCAATCCAAATCACTTCAGAGGAATGGGTAAAAGAAAGGATATCCAATTGCCAGTAATTCTGTGACAGGAAAGGAGGTAGAGCTTGCTCTTCTGGAAGCAGGAAGAAGAGGAAGGGATTTTCTATGAATCCAGGTCTGAAGATATGGAAACGTTTGTAGTTGGAAGAATGGTTTCAGTGTTGGGGAATGAGGTGCTTTTGATATTGGAGACACGCCAGGAGAGAGCAAATACTGTCACTGAATCTCTGGGAAGCCCCTTGCCTCCCCCTCTTCCAATGATGACCACCCTAGGCTTACGGTCATGTCTAATTTCCAGCATCACAAAGTAGTAAGAGTGAGTCTTTGGACATTAGACGAGCAGGACCCTTTCAATGAGGCAGTAGGAAAGGAATGTTTTTGAGCACACAGCATGTGGATATCACAGGTCATCCATCTTGCCCATCACCATCCATTTGCATGGAGAAAATGGATCTGTGTGTAGAAAAGGAGAATTGAAAATGCTGTACCTGTAAGTTCTCTAACAGTGGACTCAGGCGTGAGCGGCATGGAATGACCATCACTTAATGTAACTCTAGGGAGGACGGCATCGCCACCCGCTGCCTGCACACTGAGGGATACTGCCAGACCAGCAGCGGTAGTTTACACCTCACTCTACTACTGTGGCTCATTTGTCAATTACTGTTTTCCCACAGAAACAGCACTGAAACTCAGAAATAAGCAAGATATCTCCTCCAGGCAAAGGGCTGATCACATGACCTGCTGTTCTGTGAGTGGGATGATGCTAACAAGGACAAATAACTTCGGCAAAGACAGCGCTGGATTCTGTTATTTATCAGGAAATTGTAGACAAGATGGATGGGACATAATGAGTCTTGATTGGCAGTTCAGAGTCATTTAGTTTGTATATATTAAAAACAACAGTTTGTATCCCAAACTGTTAGGAGAAACAAATCAGTTATAGTAGCTACCTTTCTTCAGCATCCATCTTTCTATTCCAATACTATACAAACCTGACTAGAATAGTAGCTTTCAAGTATTGAACTTAAAGTAAGAAATACATCATATATTTTGAAGCAGGAAACAATACATACATATAAAATGGAAGCTTTACAAAACAATACTTTCCTAGATCACATGCAGTGCACTTTAATATTTTCTCTTATTTTTTAAAAATATATGTTAAATAGATTGAAACTTAGTCCATTAAAAAGAAACTAAAACCGGCTGAGTATGCTTTGACTGAAAGAATGAACATGTGCAGGTGCCATGGAATCACTCCATTTTTAAGGTGCTCTTAAGCATCTTTGTAATACTGGTTTAGGATTTGTTTGGGACAAGTTTAATTACACTTAAAATAAAAATATTTTCTTCCTTTAAACATCCAATGTCAAGCCCATCTCTACCTTTTTATGTATTTTATATTTACATATTTCTTCAAATTTTACTTACTCTGATTCTATAATAGTGTATCAGGCTTCATTAATGCCCTATTTTATCTATGTATCTAGACTTGATCTCAAAGAAATTAGGTGCTCATCTGAAATTTCTTTTTTTCAATAGCTATATTTTTTATAAAAGTTTTGCAGCAAAATTGGGAAGAAGGTACAGATGTTCCTTGCCCTCACACATGAGATATATGAGGTTTCTGCTAGCATAACACAGCATAATAATTGATTTAATTTTTAATAGATATAGGCCTATTCAGATAGTCTGGTGTGTGTGTGTGTGTGTGTTGTGTGTGTGTGTGTATTTGCAGATGTGTCTTTTAAGGGAACAGTCTTATTCATCTAGGTTATTAAATTGGTTGGCATAGAATTATTCTTATTATTCCTTTAATATCCTTTTAATGTCTATAGGATCACTTCTGATATTAGTACTTTTGTGTCCTTTCTCTTTTTTCTTAGCCCATCTAGAAGCTTGTCCATTTTATTTTTTCTTTTCAAAGAACCAGCTTTTGCTCCCATTGATTTTCTCTATTATAAATTCTTATCTTCAATTTCATTGATTCCTGCTATAATTTTTATTATTTCTTTTCTTCTGTCTACTTTGAATTTAATTTGTTCATCTTTTACTAGTTTTCTAAGGTGAAAGCTTAGATGATAGATTTCATATCTTCTTTTCTAATACATGCATTAAATGCTGTAAATTTTCTAATCACTGATTTTGCTGTTAGGGTTTTGATTGGGAATGCATTGAATCTATAGATCAAGTTGGGAAGAACTGACATCTTGACAATAGAGTTATCCTGTCCATGAACAAAAAATATCTCTCTATTTATTTAGTTCTAGATTGGTGTATTTTTTTTCCTCTCAATACTAAATGTTTTACTTTACACTCTTCTTGCTTGCATAGTTTCTGAGAAGTGTAATATATTCCTATCTTTGCTCCCTTACATGTAAGATGCTTTTTTTTTTTTTTTAATTTCTTCTGGTTCTTCTGGGATTTTTTTTATCTTTGATCTTCTGAAGTTTCAAAATGATATGTCTAAGTGTAGCTCTGTGGTTTTATTTGGCATTAATCCTGTGTGGTATTTTCTCAGCTTCCTACATCTGTGGTTTGATACCTGATATTAATTTGGGAAATTCTCGGTTATTATTTTTTATATAATTCTTCTGTCCCTCTCTTCTCCTTCTGGTATTCCCATTACACATGAGTTACTGCCTTTTTAATTGTCTCAGAGCTATTGGATATTCTGTTCTTTTTTAAAGTATTTTTTTTTTTCTCATTGGTTTTCAGTTTTGGAGGTTTCTATTGAGATATCCTTAAGCTCAGAGATTCTTTTCTTAGCCATGTTTAGTCTACTAATCTATAATAATAGAAGTGTAATATGCCAATTAGACCGGAATGCCACACAACCTTCTGGACGTCATTCCGGATGTCCTTCCAGACGAAGCCATGGTAGGGGCCGAGGCAGAGGCAGTTAGGGTCTATCAGACAGGCAGGCGAGTGGTTAGGGGCAATCAGGCAGGCAGGCGAGTGGTTAGGGGTGATCAGGCAGGCAGACAAGTGGTTAGGGGCGATCAGGCAGGTAGGAAGAGGGGTTAGGGGTGACCAGGCAGGCAGGCAGAGTGGTTAGGGGTGATCAGGCAGGCAGGCCAGTGGTTAGGAGCCAGCAGTCCTGGATTGTGAGAGGGATGTCCGACTGCCGGTTTAGGCCCGATCCCACAAGTATTGGGCCTAAACCGGCAGTCGGACATCCCTGCGGGATTGGGCCTAAACCAGCAGTCGGACATCCCCCGAGGGGTCCCAGATTGCAAGAGGATGCAGGCCTGGCTGAGGGACCCTTCCCTCCTCCCCCCGTGCATGAATTTTGTGCACCGGGCCTCTAGTAATCCCATAAAAGGCATTCTTCATTTTTGTTATGGTGCTTCTGATCTCTAGTATTCCTTTTTGATTATTTCTTATAAGATCCATCTCTCTGCTGTTATTGCCTATCTTTTCTTGCATGCTGTCTACTTCATCCATTAGAGCCCTTAGTATATTAACCACAGTTGTTGTAAATTTTCAGCCTGGTAATTTCAACCAACCTGCCATATCTGAGTCTGGTTCTGCTGCTTTCTTTCTCTTTCACCTGTGTTTTAGTATTCCTTGTAATTTTTTATTGCTAGATGGTCAGGTTGTGAGGTGTAGGGAGACAGGAAATTTTTTTTTTTTTTTTTTTTAGGAAAAATTTTAAGTCAGTAGTCTGCAGGCCAGAAGATTGTCATCAGCAAAAGCCAACCATGGCATCCTGATCTCAGACTTCCCACCTCCTAAATAAGACAGATTGGTTTTATGTTTACTAACTGACATTTAAGATTCTTTAAGTTTTAATCTCAGATTCAATTTCTTATTTTAAACTATATGGATTCAAAAGGCAAAAGTCTAATTTAGCATATTACAAAATTAAAAACGCATATGTGAGAGATGATATGGTCTTATGAAAAAAGTTTTTCCACTTTACACATTAATATAAAAGTAGTCTTGCCTGGCCAGTGTGCTCACAGCCCATTTATTCTCAGAATGCATCAGGAGAGTATCTCCTAGCCTCCCAAAGTTGTAGCCACAGAAACAATTATATTAGATGCCTAACTCAGTATTGCCAAAATAGCTGAGTCTTAGCTCTAGTGTTTGATTTATGAATTCTTTCTTCAGTTTCTGTGGTAAATTGTGTCTAAAAATTTTAGCCTCCTGGTTCACAAAAGAGGCGAGTCAATCAAGTGAAAGTTAGAAATAAAAGCAACACATTGATGTAATGATGATTACATGTGAAGTTTTTTCTACTGGCATCTTGAGCAGATTTGGCAGGGCAGTTTAGCTCTGACAGGAACTCTGCTCCAAGGGGATGGGCTCCCTGTACTCAGTGCCCTGGTCTCAGCCACCTGCATCTAGTATTGTGTTCTAGGGAGGAGATTCAGGGGGGAACTAACAAATCAGTTATTTTATCTAACCTATTGAAACTAAAAAAGACCTGCTGCTTTTACAGTTCAAACCCAAGCTGTAATTCAAGATGAAATCAATACTTTTGTTTTTTTAATTTGCCAGCAAGAAAGATGCTACCTAACAATTGCCTCATAACAATTAATCCCCAAATATAGTGGCTTAAAACAAGTATTTATTTAGCTCACATGTCTACAAGTTGGCATTGTGGACTGGGCTCAGCTACGTGGTTTTCTGGGGTAACTACTTGTGAATTAATGGTTTGCTGCTAGTTTGGATGGGGCTGGTTGGTTCAGGATTGCCTCAGCGGAGACTGCTCTTCTCTTCATGTGGCCTTCACTCATCTCCTGCGGCTAGCCTGGCCTTGTACACATGATGATAGTAGAGTTCTGAAAGGCAGTGTTACATGCAAGGCCTCTTGAGATCTAAGCTTGGAAATGGCACAGTGTCACTCCTTCCACATTTTCTTCACCAGGCCAGCCCAGCTATAGGCATACCTCAGAGATATTGCAGGTTCAGCTCCAGACCACAATAAAACAAGTATTGCAATTCAGATAGTCATAATCTTTTTGCCAGTGGAGGATCTTGCCTTCAATTTATTAAAAAAACAAAAACACCCAAAGCAACATCTGTGAAGTGCAATAAAGTGAAACTCAATAAGACGAGGTATGCATGTACAGAGATGAGGAAATAGACTCCATCTTCGATGGGAGGAGTTGAAAATCACATTGAAAAGGTCATGCATACAGAAAATAGTGAGGATTGTGGTCACTTTTACTAACTACCACACTTGCTGTTGGACAGGAAGATTGGAAGTCAAAACTGGAAAAATTGACCTTGGTTGAGGGGAGCAACTTAGCTAGTATGGCATTCAGGTAAGAGATTATTTATGTGGTGTGGGGTGGATTATTGATTTCTGCTTTGTCATCATACTTAACTTTTAAACCACATATTGTTTCATTGTTACTCTTTTATTGAGGAAAAGTAAGAAGTATTTCTGAAATGTAGAGCATGCAACTTTATCCTTCAGGCAGCACTTAATAAACCTTTTCTTTAAAAGAGAGAAAAATATGAGAGAGACATACAGACACTCAAGAGTGTTCTGCTAGATTAGCGTTATGTTGAAGATCTGTCAAGTCTATGATTTATTCAGAGAGCACTTGTTTTGGGTATAATTATGAAATCGTTGCTTTAGTCTACTGCATTCTCTCTATACTGCATTATTATTTTGTTCAAGCAGGATACTATGCTGAAATGAACCATGAAATAAATTGTATTGAACAACATCAACAACAAAAATGTTCTGAAGTGTCATCTTCATTTCTGTTTGTACTATTCATTTTACAGTTATTACTTTGATAATATAATGTATTTATGAGATAAAATTATTGGTAACAACACAGATGAATCAAATTTGCATGGTTTAATATAGTCAAGCAATCAACAGCATCAGTAAAAGCAGTGGGTACTACACAGATCTCCCAGTTCCATTCTTTTACATTGCAGTATTTAACTATTCTCAACATATTGCTATGATGCCCAAGGGGTAACTCTTTAGCCTAAAAACATGACATTTGAGCATGACTTGAAGCAGGTATAGGAGTAAGCCAAGCTGATAGCAGGGGAAAGATAAAATTAAGCAGGTTATTGTTGTCTTTTGGAATAGTAGCAAGCTGATCACTGTGGCTGGAGAAAATTGAATTAAGGTGGGGAAAGGAAGAGATTAGATCAAAGAGGGAATGAACATGTTTTAGGCTGCTATAATGAGTTTGACTTTAATCTGAGATATGGGAAGACAATGATAGAATTTTGAGCAAAAGATTGAAATTATTTGTTTTATTTATTAAAGGATCATTTTGCCTGCTCTATTGGACTAGATTCTAGAACATGTATGTGTTGGAGAGTGGTAGTGAATAGACAGCTATATAATGGAAGCTGGGATTCAAATTTGGAAACATGTTCTTTTCTCCCAAGTTCATTTCTTCTCCATATACATACTGTATATTAGAGGTCTAATCCTTGCAAAGTATATTCCCCAGGATCTTTGGCTAGCATATGTCAAGCTGAATTTGGTTAAGGAGAAATACTGTTTTGAAGGTAAAGGCAGGAAAAAGGGAGAATGAGGATATTTCTCCCTTCTCTCATTTGCTTTTGGTGGTATTGTTAGTGGCTGCTGCACATGCTCCATGCTGCACATTCTGGACAGATCACTCTGTTTGCCACTTTGGTTGAGTAATCTTGGCTCTTAGGTACCCTAGGGGTAGGGTAGCAGCTCCCTGTAGTAAATAATGTTGGGATGATCTTAGCTCTTCTGTTTGTTTTAGATGAATGTTTTCATAATTAATCAGCTTCTATTAATTCTCCACAGTAAGTTCTGTTATTCCACTGGATGTTAACTAATAGTGGGATATTACAGTAGTCTAGACTAAAAATGATAGTGTCTTGGAACAGGTTGGTAGCAATAGAAGTGATGAGAAATCATTAGATACAATAAATATTTTGTAGGTAGAATCAACAAAATTTCTACAAATTTGATGAGTGTTGTGAGAGAAATAAGGAGTCAGAAATGACTCTAGTGTTTTTTCATGTAAAATTAAAAATAGCATAACTTTCATTAACTAAGATGAGATGTAGGTGAATAAGAGAACAGAGAAGAAAATCTGATTTTCAGTTTTGTATATGATATGTTTGAGATGTTTATTATTCACCTCATTGAAGATGTCAAATCTTGTTATACACCCATCTAGTATTCAGAAGAGAGATCCAAACTGGAGACAAACATTTGGAAAGCAACAGTTTTTATAGTTATCTATTTAAAGTTATTAGGCTAGAGAAGATCATCCAGAAAATGAGCATATATGAAAAAGAGAAGAATACAAAAAGTGAATGAGAGTTCCATTTACCACATCTTGAATTATTTAAAATCTTATAAATCAGTGCTGTCCAATAGAACTTCCTGAAATGATCTGCACTATCTGGTATAGTAGCTGTATTAGTTTTATATTTCTACTATAACAAGTTATCTCAAACTTGGTGACTTAAATAATACAAATTTAATATCTTGCAGTTCTATAGGTCAGAAGTCCAGCATGTCTCACTAAGCTAAAATCAAGATGTCAGCAGAGTTATATTTTTTTTCTGGAAGTTCTAAAGGAGAATCTACCTGTTCTAGCTTCCAAAGACCGTCTACACTCCTTGGCTTGCTACTTTTCTGCAACTCAAAGCCAGTAAGGCTTGTTGAATTATTTTCAAATCTATGCTCTGATTATCTCATTACTTCTTCAACTTATAACAACCCTTGTGATCACACTGGGCTCACCTGAGTGATCCAGGGTACTATCCTTATCTCAATGTCCTGAACCTTAATCACATTTGCAAAGCTTCTTTTGGTTTTTAAGGTAACACATTCACAGGTTCTAGGGATTAACTGGGTTGTGGCCATAACTTTGTGGGCCATTATTCATCCTAGCAGCATGGCCACTATCACCGTATGGCAACTGAGCACTTGAAACATGGCTAGTGCAGCTTTCTATTTTGTTTTAGTTAATTTAAATTTAAACTTAAATACCCACATGTGGACATGTAGACAGTGGCTGCCTTCTTGGATTAAACAAATCTAGAAGAATAGGGGAGTGAATAGAATAGGGAAATAGTATAATCACAGACCAGCATTAAAAGCCCATTCAGAGTCATGAATCTTAGGTAAGAATAGCATGGTTGCATTTCTATAGCCCTTGTTTATCTAGTAATACCATCCATATATTTGTTTTGAAGATATATTATCAGAAAAAGATAACCACAAACCAAGGAAGATGAAAATTTTGGATTCAAGAAACAGTGATGAACAGAGGGGCCAGAAAAATAATTATTTGAGGCTGCCACTCCAAAATTTATGGGCAGTAGCAGTCACCACGAAAAAAAAAAAAAAAGTATGGGCAGTAGCAGTCACCACACACACACACAAAATTAATAGATTTATATTTGCTTCTGCCAGACATCTCGGGAAACTACTAACTGGGGACCACTTTCTCTATTTTCAGTAATTAATTTTTTTCTTTGTTTTTGTTGTTGACTCTTACAGATGTCTCCAAAATTTAATATAATTCTTAATGGGGGATTCATTAACAGAAGATCCATGATGTAATAAACAATTATAATAACACTCAAAATTCAAATTATAAATTACATTAAAAGAACATAAACGAAGTAAATGCAACATAAGATGGCAGCAAGTTTAAACACTGATTAGATAAATTCTCCTGTCTAACATAAGAACAAAGACAAAGAACATAATTAGCTGTTTTTAAGAATTACACTTAAATGACACAAAAAGCAAAAATTAAACAAAGAAATTTGAAGCAAGGCAATAAACAGAAAGAGAGTTCAGTGGAAGTGGGAGCCAGTTTTCTCAGTAGAGTTTTGTGTTCACAATAGCTGTGAGGCTCAAAAAGCCCTTATCAAAAGTAGCCAGAGAACATATATTGCATAACCCATAGACACAGACAACAGTGTGGTGATGGCTAGAGGTTAAGTGTGTGTGTGTGTGTGGGGGGGGGGGGGGGGGCTGGGTGGAGGTGGGCAAAGGGTGGGGGAAGAATGGGGACATCTGTAAGAGTCAACAAGAAAAACAAAGAAAAAAATTAATTACTGAAAATAGAGAAAGTGGTCCCCAGTTAGTTTCCCAAGATGTCTGGCAGAAGCAAAAACAAATCTATTAATTTTTATGTGTGTTTTTTTGTGGTGATTGCCCATGAGTCTTCTAAAATAAAGCCTGCAAATTCACATGTCTTTCTCATGCACCCAGAGAGTGCATTTTTTTTCCTTTCAAGGAGAAAAGCTTAGAGGAAGATATATATATATATATATATATATATATATATATATATATATATATATATATATATTAATAGAATCCAGTAGTAGCAACATTAATCAAATTAATTTTCTGTTTATAATGCAGACCATGACCACCAAACATTTGCAAAAACTCAATAGCACAAAAGAGAAACACAACAAGATTATAAATTTTAGCAACAGGTCTCTATCTCTAAAAGCCTAGATAATTTTGAGGATATGTTGCAGAAAAATATATAATTTTGCTAGTAACAACAACAAAAAAGATTTAAAATGTCAGGCCGAAACCGGTTTGGCTCAGTGTATAGAGCGTCGGCCTGCGGACTGAAAGGTCCCAGGTTCGATTCCGGTCAAGGGCATGTACCTTGGTTGCGGGCACATCCCCAGTAGGGGGTGTGCAGGAGGCAGCTAGTCGATGTTTCTCTCTCATCGATGTTTCTAGCTCTCTATCCCTCTCCCTTCCTCTCTGTAAAAAATCAATAAAATATATTAAAAAAAAAGATTTAAAATGTCAGGAAAAAACAAAATATGTCCAATGAATGATCTTAATATTGAGCAGAGTAAAATGTGGCCTGATTTTGAGTTGTCAAAACAATTTAAAAATAGAGAATCCATTGCACTTGATGTTTTCAGAGTCACAGGGACATGGTATGAGAAGGAAAGGTAAATTCTAGTACACTATTTGGCTGAGGAGTGAACAAAGACACAATAATACAATTACAGTTTGGTGTTTTTGAACATTTTGATCAAACTTTTGACTAAGCACGGATGAATTAAATGCAATGTTACTGTCCCTTTGACCTCATAATAATGAAGGCATCTACACAGAAGTTTGAGGTGAGAGAAATGAAATGGTAGGGTCAATCATACTTTTCCATTGCATAGTGTGTGGTTTAGATTCTATCTAAAGTTATTGTTATTGTTATAAGAAAGAATGGCTTAAGAATTTTGCTTAAAATTACTAAGTAACTAGAGAGGAGTTGAAAATAAAACATCAAGTGTAAAAAATGACAAAGGCAAGAAGCGAGAGTAATGTGATCTTTCAAAGGGAGGAGACAATAAAAAATGTAAAAAATTATTAGATTAAAAAAAGATAATTATTTTATTCAGAGTTAAGGATATATCTGCCAGAATAGCACAAAATAGAATTGAAAAAAGTTATTGCCTCTGGGAAGTGTAATTACAGATGATATAATATTTTATACTGTCAAAATCTGCTTTTAAGAAAGAGGAGATATAAAGAGAACAATATTTCATTTGTAATTTGTATTCACAGAGAATTTCAAGAAAACAATGTATCCAAAGATTAACTATTATTTGAAAAGAGAGCTTTCTTGAAAGTAAAAAATGTCATAGCCTTCTAAATTTTTTTTTTAGTTTTTATTTTCTCTCTTTACGAATTATTTAGAAGAGTGCTTATTAAGAATTGGAGAGGTTTATTTACTTATTTTATTACTTTTTTGTCATTTCCTTGTAAACTAGAATTTTACTGTGCCCAAATAATGTAATGAATTGAAATTCTACTTTTGTGAATTTTTAGAAATTTTCTTTGTAGTTGTAGAGATTTTTGTAACAACCATGAGATTGTAAAAAAGAACGAAAGTTATCCTGTTTATCAGGTATAAATATTTTTGAAACCTATTTTTGTTATAATGCTATATAATAGCGTAATACTGTCATTTTGGACTATGTATACTTATTAATCTAAGCTATGTATAATTATTTTTGAGAGTGATATGTTAAAGCCTTTACCCTGTGGCTTTGTCTGTTTCTCCCTCGACATTATTATATTTCAAAGACAGGCATGTTGCTTACAACACAAAGACAATAACTATTTTATGGAGAAACAGAAGATGGTGGCGTAGGTAAACACCTAAACTGCTGCCTTGCACAACAATTTCAAAACTACAACTAAAAGACAAAACGTCTATCAACCAGAACCATGGGAAAGCTGGCTGAGTGGAAGTTCTACAACTAGAAGGAAAGAGAAAAGAGCATTCAGTGCACAAGTGTTGAAAA
This sequence comes from Cnephaeus nilssonii, assembly GCF_951640355.1. Taxonomy (NCBI): domain Eukaryota; kingdom Metazoa; phylum Chordata; class Mammalia; order Chiroptera; family Vespertilionidae; genus Cnephaeus; species Cnephaeus nilssonii. The sequence goes on along the minus strand of NC_137072.1, from coordinate 59,449,143 downwards.
GCTGAGGTAAGGAGGCACGCGCGATCCGGCCTGGCGGCAGGCGTTGCTTTCTTCAATCCGAAGGGAGACAAGCTCCCGATTTCTCTGAAATCCAGTTTCTGGGGAGAAGCGTGGGACCCAAACTCCTACGGAGAAAAGCTGGACTATCTGCCATCGGGTCAGAAAGTGAGGGTGGCTTGCTTGCAGAGCTGTGCGCAGGAATAATTGCTTGCTGCACTGGGGTGCGGGACACAGGGACACGGTCGGAGGCGTGGGGACGGCTGGCTGGCAGCCATCGCTGTTTGCCATGCCCTAGCCTGGTGATACCCTGAGACCCCACCTCACACAACCTACAAACCCACCCAAGCTCCAAGCAGTGGCTTTTGCATATGAATGGCCTTCCCTATCACAGCTTAACCTAGCAAACTTGCAACCCGGTTAAGACAGCTCCAAAACCTCCAAACCCAAAGCAAAGAGGAGAAAACTGTGGTTCTCACTGTAGCTCCTGCAGGGTGGCCTCAGACAGTAGCTGACCTGCACCCCATTGAATATCCAGAAGCCAGTGAACCTAGTGGTCAGTGTGAGACACCAGATTTCAATTCCTCACATCCATAAGTGACACATTCAAGAGGCAGACTCAGTGAGCACCAAAGCCCCACTGAAACAAGTCCTGCACCATAAGCGTGTCTCCAGAGCAGCAGTTCTTCCACTATAGATACAGAGGGTCCCCACAGCCAATTGTCCTGGAGGTCAATTCCTCCCAGTGTACCAATAGCAATCAAGGCTTAACTACACCAAGACTTTGCACTCAGCCCACAAAGGGGTGTATCAAGAGCATCCACCTCAGGTGATTGGGGAGGCTGAGCTACTGGCCCCTATAGGTCACCTACCACACAAAGCCACTCCATCAACACAGGGAAGCAGCCAAAATGCAGAGACACAGAAACATGTCATGAATGAAAGAAATAGAGGAAAGCAAACTACTGGACAACATAGAGTTCAAAACCACATTTATAAGGTTACTCAAGAATCTTCTAAAAACCACTGAGAAACTTGATGAGACCTTCAAGGACCTTAATGAGAATGCCAAAAAAATGGAAAAGGACCAGTCAGAAATTAAGCATACACTGTCTGAAATAAAGAATATACAGAAACTCAACTGTAGATCAATGTACCCCAAGAATCAAACCAAAGATCTGAAATATAAGGAAACAAAAAACACCCAGCCAGGAAAACAAAAAGAAAAAAGAATCCCAAAATATGAAGATAGTGTAAGGAGCC